>NC_083402.1:87814424-90269984 GCF_020745735.1 Hemiscyllium ocellatum
ACTCTCTCTCGCTCTCTCTTTCCCTCCGTCTCTCTCTCTCGCTCTCTCTTTCCCTCCGTCTCTCTCTCTCGCTCTCTCTCTGTCTCTCTCTCTCTCTGTCTCTCTCTCTCTCTGTCTCTCTGTCTCTCTCTGTCTCTCTCTCTGTCTCTCTCTCTGTGTCTCTCTCTGTGTCTCTCTCTGTGTGTCTCTCTCTCCGTCTCTCTCTCCGTCTCTCTCTCCGTCTCTCTCTCCGTCTTTCGCTCTCTCTCGCTCCGTCTCTCGCTCCGTCTCTCGCTCCGTCTCTCGCTCCGTCTCTCTCTCTCTCTGTCTCTCGCTCTCTCTTTCTCTCTTTCTCTCTCGCTCTCGCTCGCTCTCCATCTCTCTCTCTCTTTCCCTCCATATCCTCTCTCTCTCCGTCTCTCACTCTCTCTTGCTCGCTGTCTCTCGCTCGCTCTCTCTCTCTCTCTCTTTCCCTCCGTCTCTCTCTCTCTCTCTCTCTCCGTCTCTCGCCTTCTCTCGCGCTCTCTCTCTCGCGCGCTCTCTCTCGCTCTCCGTCTCTCTCTCTCTCTCTTTTCCTCCGTCTGTCTCTCTCTCTCTCTCTCGCTCTCTCTCTTTCTCGCTCTCCATCTCTCTCTCTTTCCCTCCGTCTCTCTCTCTTTCTCTCTTGGTCTCGCTCTCTCTCTCTCGCTCTCTCTCGCTCTCTCTCTTTCTCTCTCTCGCTCTCTTGCTCTCTCGCTCTGTCTTTCTCTCGCTCTCTCTCTCTCTCGCTCTCGCTTGCTCTCGCTCTCTCTCTCTCTCTTTCTCCGTCCCTTTCTCCACACTTTCCCTGGAGTTCTACACAGGGGTGTATCTTCAACCCCCTTTCTCCTTGTAATCTCTCTAACACTGTCCTATTCTGGGCAAAGGTGGAACCTGCCAAAAAGGGGGGTGTGTGTGTGTGTGTGTGTGCGCGCGCGCTATTTGGAGACTTACCACACAAAGGCAACTGCAGCAGTCTTGTTGTTGGTGTCCAGTCCAGCTGCTCCAGAGAGGGGGTGGATGTGTATGGGGGTGGGGGGTGGCGGGAGGCAGTGTTGAACGGGGTTGAGGGTTTGGGCCGGTGTTGAAAGGGGTTGGAGGTTGGGTCTGGGGGCGGAAGGCAATGTTGAAAGGGGTTAGGGGCGGGTGACGTTGGGGGGGCGGGGTGCAGTGGGAGTGGACACGGTTGGGGAGTGGGACCTCATGCGCTGTCCGCTGCTGCAGTCTCCTGAACGAGAAGCAGACTTTTAAAAACTCCGAGTCCCAGAGCAAAGGCATTTAATTGATTGATCGAATAATCGATTATCCGAACGAAATGGTGCCTGCTCATCACGTTCGGATAATCGAGGTTCCCCTGTACATTGGGAAAAGTGAACTCACTGCTTGCAGGTACTGACATTTACCAACAGGTGGTGATAGACCCGACCTCATCCCACAACTAGAAAACCGGTTCACATTCACATTGAAAAGGCTTCAGGAATCAGGACAATTAAACAAGACAGACTTCCAAAAAATGAAACCGGATAAACCCAACACACCCCGCTTCTACAAACTACTTAAAGTACACAAATTGGAGCCCCCCCCCACCCCGGACCTATAGCTTCACTACCTGGAACACTGACATACAGACTAACCAAGGGAACTCCACCGAAAACTCAAATACCTGGTAGAAGACTCATGCCACGCCATTCACTCCACCCCAGAATTCCTGAACACCATTAAAGACACCAAGATGGAAGAGGACGAAATAATGGTCTCCTTTGATGTAACTGCCCAGTTCACATCAATTAACATCAACCTGGCCAAAGAAACACTGACTGCACTACTAGAGGAACCAAAGACACAAACATCAGGCAGCACCAATTTCATCAGCAAAGACAGCATCCCCAAGCTTGTAGACTTGTGCCTCACCACCCACTTCACATTCAATAACAGGACCTACAAACAAATCAATGGAACATCTGTGGGATCACCAATATCAGGGTTCCTAGCAGAAGCAGGAATACAGAGACTCGAACAAACAGCCCCCTCAAGTATCCAACTCAAACTGGGTCTGCTGCGTGTATGACACCTTCGTGATTACAAAACAGAACAAATTAGAGGAAACCTACAACACCTTCAACAATAACCTTACTGGTATAAAATTTACAAAGAGGAGTAGAATGACAACAGACTCCCATTCCTAAAAGTTACAGTAGAACGAACAGTTAATGGAGAACTTAAAACCAGTGTTTACAGAAAAACAACATATACAGATCAAATACTTAACTACAAGACCAATCATCCCAAATCCACAAACATCACTTCAATAAGCCACGACAAACTCCAGGAACTACAAACAGCTGAAGAAAAATATCTATACAGCATATTCAGGACGAACGGGTACTCAATAAACAGAGTCTGATGATTCCCCAGAAAAAACCCAAACAAGCAGACACAATGCAACCAAAAACTATTGCATTAACTTACATCAAAGACATATCAGAAATGACTTCCTGACTACTCAGACCACTTGGCATCATAGTAGCTCACAAACCTACCAACAGACTTAAACAGTGGCTAATGAACTTAAAGGACCCTATACAACAACTAGCAAAACAAATGTCATTTAAAAAATACCATGCAAGGACTGTAACAAACACTGCATCAGACAAACAAGCAGAAGACTAGCCACCAGGATATATGAACACCAACTAGCAACCAAAAAACATGGCCCACTATCACTTATCCTTATATACAGACAAGGAAGGACACCACTTTGACTGGGACAACACATCCATCATAGGACAAGCTAAACAGACACGCATGGGAATTCCTAGGGCCTGGCATTCTAAACGGAACTTCATCAATAAAGATATCGATGTGGACCCCATCTAGCATTCTTTGAGGGGAAATAGAAACTGGAAATGATGTCACCTGCCTTAAGAAATCAAAACACGTAAATAGAAAGTGGGATGTAACACCAGTGCTTCATCGGAGGCTCACTGATGATGTTAGGTGAAAGTGGCTACTGCAGATGCTGAAGATTCAAGTCAAGATTAGAGTGTGCTGGAAAAGCACAGCAGATCATGCCGCATCCGAGGAACAGGAAAATCGAGGTTTCGGGCAGGAGCTCTTCTTCAGGAATGAGGGGCAGAAGCCCTTAATTTCTGATGAAGGGCTTCTGACCAAAACATCGATTTTCCTGCTCCTTGTATGCTGTCTGACCTGCTGTGCTTTTCCAGCACTGTTCTAATCTTGTCACTGAATATGTTGCCCGGTATGGTGATGAATATCTGAAAACAAACCTTTCAGCTTGGCGAGCAAACTTACAATAAGATTCTCTTTTATTCTTGACTAGAACTTCAATATCTTTGTAAGGGACTAAGGCAAAAGATGCAAAATTCCAGACCAATTAGCCTAACCATGGTCATGAGTAAGATCCTGAAGTCCATTGTGAAGGATGAGATTTCTGAATGCTTGGTAAAATAGGGCAAAGTAGGTGTAGTTTCATTAATGGGGTGTCATGCCTGACAAATTGCTAGAATTCTTTGAGGAAGTAATGAGCATGTTAGACCAAGGAGAGCCAATGGATATAATCTATCTGGACTCCAAGAAGGCCTTTGACAAGGTGCCGCACAGAAGGCTACTGAGTAAGATAAGGGCTCATGAGGGAAGGTGCTAGCATGGATAGAAACTTGACTGTCTGGCAGAAATAAGAGATAGGATAAAAGATCTTTCTCAGGATGGCAGCTGGTGACAAGTGGTGTTTCGTAAGGCTCAGTGTTCGGATCACAACTTTTCACTTTATCCATTTAGCGATCTCGATGAAGGAACTGAGAGCATTCTGAGTAACTTTGCACATGATATGCACGTAGAAGGACATGTTAATATTGAGGAGGTGGAAAGGCTGCAGAACGATTTGGACAGGTTAGGTGAGTAGGCAAAAAAATGACAGATGGAGTACAATGTAGGAAAGTGTGAGATCATGCACTTTGGTAGGAAGAATAGAGGCATGATACACACGTATCCTGATATTTTCCTGATGAAGGGCTCTGGCCCGAAACGTCGAATTTCTTGTTCCTTGGATGCTGCCTGACCTGCTGTGCTTTAACCAGCAACACATTTTCAGCTCAGAATAGAGGCATGGACTATTTTGTAAATGGGGAGAAAATTCAGAAGTCTAAAGTGTAAAGAGACTTGGGAGTTCTAGTCCATGATTCTCTCAAGGTAAGCTTGCAGGTTGAGTTAGTAGTTAGGAAGGCAAATACATTGGCATTTATTTTGAGAGAACTTGAATATAAAAGCAGGGCTTTGCTCTATAGGGCTCTAGTTAACCACATTTGGAGTATTGTGTGCTGTTTTGGGCCCCATATCTCAGGAAGGATGTACTCACCCTGGAGCGTGTTCAGAGGAGGTTCACAACAATGGTCCCAGGAATGAAATGTTTATCATACGAGGAACGTTTGAGGGCACTGGTTTTATACTCGATGGAGTTTAGAAGGATGAGGGGGGATCTAATTGAAACTTACAGAATACTGAATAGCTGGGACAGAGTGGATGTTGGGAAGATGTTTCCATTGGTATGGGAGACTAGGACCCGAGGACACAGCCTTATTGTAAAGGGAAGATAAGAACGAGATAAGGAGAAACTTCTTCAGCCAGAGAGTGACGAATGTATGGGATTCATTGCCACAGAAGGCTATGGTGGCCAGGTCATTGAGTATGATGGAGGTAGGTTCTTGATTGTCAAGGGGATCAAGGGTTACATAGAGAAAGCACAAGAATGGGGTTGAGAAACTAATCAGCCATGATTGAATGGCAGTGCGGACTCGATGGGCTGAACGGCCTATTTTCTGCTCCTATGTCTTATGGTCATCCATTGTTCCTTAATCTTGCCAAGCCTTACCCTTCACTCTAACAGGAACATAATACCTTTTGAAGTCTATTCATCACAACCTTGAAAGCCTCCTGCTTCTCAAATGCTGTTTTACCTGCAACCAGTCTTTTCAATCAACTTTTGAAAGTTCTTGTCTCATACCAATTAAATTTGCCTTACTCCAGTTTAAAACTTCAACTTTTGTGGAAGGCTTATCCTTTTCCATACCATTTTTAAACTAGTAGAATTATGATCGCTAGACCCAAAGTGTTCCCCTACTTTTACTCAGTCATTAGCCCTGTCTTAGTGCTCACAAGATCCATTTTTAGCTCCTCCTGTAGGAGGAGTGTCCACATATTATAAAGAAAATTGTCCTGAACTCATTTGATAAATTTTTCACCATCTAAATCTTCGACTGGGGCTCTACCATTGTGTTAATGTTTGGAAAATTAAAAGCCTCCGTTATTACAACCTTATTATGCTTACATATTTCTGAGATCTCACAACATAATTGTTTCTCAATTTCCCTCTGACTATTTGGGAGTCTATAGTGTAATCCTATCAAGGTGGTCTTTCCTTTCTTATTTCTACTTTCTACCCATATATTGTCACTGGACGATTTTTCAGAAATATCTTCAGTGGCAGTATATTCTTTGATCAAAATGCTTCTACTGCTCCTCTCTTGCCTCCTTTTCTATCCTTCTAAAACCTGGAACATTGAGCTGCCAGCCCTTTCTATCTCTCAGGAGAAAGTGAGGACTGCAGATGCTGGAGATCGGAGCTGAAAGTGTGTTGTTGGAAAAGCGCAGCAGGTCTATCTCTCAGCCAAGTTTCTGTATTAGCTGTGACATCCCAATTCCATATTTCCAAACATGCCCTGAGTTCATCAGCCTTATCTGCAAGACCCCTTGCATTGAAATAAATGCAATTTAGTTCTTTAGAGTTACTAAATATACTGAATCTTTCTTTTCAAATTAACTTACTCTGTTCGCATTCAGAACCTTCCTCCTCAATCTTTCTATTTGCATTGCAACTTAGAATTCCAGCACTCCAACTTTAGCAGTATAAAATCTCCCTTGATGGAACTAGCAAATCTCCCTGTGAAGATATTGGCCCTTTATAGTTCAGGATAAACCTTATCTTTTTGAACATGTCTTTTTTGACCCAGAAGAAATTCCAGTTGTCCAAAAACCTGAATCCCTACACGACTGCACCACTTCTTCAGTCATTGATTTATTTCCTTTATCCTTTTGTTCCTTCCCTCATTCAAGTTTGGGAGTACACCAGAGATTACTACTTTTAAGGTTATATTTTTTAATCTTATACCTAATCTCTTAAATTCACTCTGTAAAGCTTTAATATTTTCCCTAAAATTGAATTTAATTGAATTCATTGTAACATATGCCGAGGCACAGTGAAAAGCTTTGACTTGCGAGCAATATAGGCAGCATAGATAGTAAATAATAGGTAAACAGCAGCATAAACAAAAACACAGGTACAGGCAAATGTTAAGAATTTTTGAGTCCGTTCAGTATCCTAACAACAGTTAGGCTGGTAGTGTGGCCGAGCGGTCTAAGGCGCTGGATCCAGGTTTCTAGTCCTGAAAGGGGCGTGGGTTCGAATCCCACCACTGCCATTTCAGCTGGTCAACTCCACCGCTGCAGCATTGTTCAAATCCCCGCTGCGTTAATATTCCAGGGAAATTAACTGTGCAGTCTCTCTGCTGTCATGATGGTGCTCGCCTCCCCTGCCGAAAATCGCAAACAGCTCAGCGCTTTAGGGGCGGCACGGTGGCACAGTGGTTAGCACTGCTGCCTCACAGCGCCTGTAGACCCGGGTTCAATTCCCGACTCAGGCGACTGACTGTGTGGAGTTTGCACATTCTCCCCGTGTCTGCGTGGGTTTCCTCCGGGTGCTCCGGTTTCCTCCCACAGTCCAAAGATGTGCAGGTCAGGTGAATTGGACAAGCTAAATTGCCCGTAGTGTTAGGTAAGGGGTAAATGTATGGGTGGGTTGCGCTTCGGCGGGTCGGTGTGGACTTGTTGGGCCGAAGGGCCTGTTTCCACACTGTAAGTCTAATCTAAAACAGTAGGGTAGAAACTGTTACGAAGCTGGCTGGTACATGTGTTCAGGCTTCTGTACCTTCTCCTTGATGGTAGAGGTCGTCAAAAAGCATTGCTAGGGTGGGATGGATCTTTGAGAATGCTGGTGGCCTTTCCTTGACAATGGGCCTGATAGATGCATTCTATAAATGGGAGGTTGGCCTTTATGATCGTCCGGGCTGAGTTCGCCACTCTCTGTAAAGGTCTCTGATCTTGAATGGCATGATTGCCATTCTACCAGTGATACATCCAGATAGAATGCTCTTGATGGCGCACCTATAAAAGTTGGCAAGAGTATTCGCCGTCATGCCAAATTTCCTCAGCTGCCAGAAGAAGAAGAGATGTTGGGCCTTTGTAACCAGTGCATCTACAGGAAGAGTTCAAGGAAGCTTGTTGTGGATGACCACTCCCAGGAGCTTGACACTCTCCACTTTTTCCACCTCTGTGCTGTTAATGTGGTGGGGGGCATGAGTAACAAGAAAGTCAATAATGAGTTCCTTGGTTTTGCTGCCATTGAGAGCTAGGTTGTTCTTGATGCACCATTTTTCCAGGTCTTCCACCTCCCGTGTGTAGTCTGTTTTGTTTCCATCTGAGATTTGACCGACTATGGTGGTGTCATCAGCGTATTTGTAAATGGCATTAGTCTGGTATTTGGTGACTTAGTCATGGTTATACAGTGAGTGCAGAAGATGGGTTGAGTTTGCACCCCTGGGGGGGGTGTCTCCAGTGTTGTGTTAGTGAGGATGAAATATTTTCCCCAATCTTCACTGTGATCTGTGGGTCAGGAAATTGAGGATCCAATTGCAGTTTGGGGCTTCATCTGACATTACTAAGTTTAATAATCAGTATCGAGGGGATAATAGTGTTGAAGGCCAAACTGTAGTCAACGAGTAGGATTCTTATGTAGCTGTTCTTGCTGTCACGATATTCTTGGGAGGAGTGAAGGGCAAGTGATATGGCATCTGATGTGGATCTGTTGGTCCGTTAGGCAAATTGGAGTGGGTCAAGAGTCATGGGGTGGCTGGAGTTGATTAATACCATGGCCAACCTTTTAAAGCACTTCATGACCACTGAAGTTAGGGCCACTCGGCGGTAGTCATTGAGACATGCTGCATGAGTCGTCTTAGGCACAGGGATGATGTTGACCCTCTTGAAACAGGTAGGGACAGTGACCTGCTGCTAGGAGAGATTGAAGATGTCCGATAAGACCTCTGCCAGTTGATCTGTGCATGCTGTGAGTGCATGGCCTGGTACTCGTCTGGTCCCATCACTTTCCTTTGATTTACACGAAGGAAAACTGATCTGACCTCTGATTGTTGGGATAGGTTTGTCAAGACTTGTTGAAATGGGTGTTACCTCTCCGCCAAAATTCTGCTCAAGGCGAGCATAGAAAGCGTTGGGACGATCTGGGAGGGATATGTCATAAAACGTTATTTCTCCCAACATTTACAATGAGTTCCAGCTTTTCAATCTTGTCTTTAATAATATGCTTGTATAGTTTAGAGACATCCTTAATGCTAGCAACGTAACATCCTACATCCAAATCCCATGTTTCCAAACATGCCCTGAGTTCATCAGCCTCGTTGTGGTTCTGTTCGCTGAGCTGGGAAGTTGTGTTGCAGATGTTTCGTCCCCTGTCTAGGAGACATCCTCAGTGCTTGGGAGCCTCCTGTGAAGCGCTTCTGTGATCTTTCCTCCGGCATTTGTAGTGGTTTGAATCTGCCGCTTCCAGTTGTCAGTTTCAGCTGTCCGCTGCAGTGGTCGGTGTATGTAGTGTTTTGTGCATAGGACAAACAGGAATTCAGCTAACGATCCGCATCTATGAACACCAACTAGCCACTAAACGACACGACCAGCTATCCTTAGTAGCCATACACGCAGATGACAAGCAACATGAATTCGACTGGGACAACACTACTATTATAGGACAAGCCAAACAGAGAACAGCCAGGGAAATCCTAGAGGCATGGCACTCATCCACAGATTCAATCAATAAGCACATCGACCTGGACCAAATATACCGACCACTGCAGCGGACAGCTGAAACTGACAACCGGAAGCGGCAGATTCAAACCACTACAAATGCCGGAGGAAAGATCACAGAAGCGCTTCACAGGAGGCTCCCTAGCACTGAGGATGTCACTTGACAGGGGACGAAACGTCTGCAACAAATTCCCAGCTCGGCGAACTGAACCACAACAACGAGCACCCGAGCTACAAATCTTCTCCCAAACTTTGTTCATCAGCCTTATCTGCAAGATGTCTTGCATTGAAATAAATGCAATTTAGTTCTTTAAAGTTATTATGTACTCTGAATCTCTCTTGTCTTTCTTTTCTAATTAACTTACTCTGCTACGGAATCCCTTGTCCGTGCCTGTCAGGAGAGTATGCTGTAACAATTATTCTATTTAAATTGTGTCAAATGCTGTCTAACATAGCAATTATTTCTGGTTTCCAATAAATGAGTGGTCCTTTTATTTCCCTCAGGGAGAATATCGCTTTCAACAGTACCAAACACTGAATATCTATTCATAGAAGAATAGACAGTGAAGACATTTGAACTAACTACTTAACCTTTCCTGACAGTCAGTCACCCATGTATGACTGATCTTGCTGTGTAATCACTTTTCTAAGTCTACTAGCCATTTCACACTGTACCTTGTATCTACCTTAATAACATTAAGCCTAAAAAAGCAACTTTCAATCACACCTTGTGTATAAAATAAACTACCTTTCATTGCCAACAGAAAGTAATGTTAAAATGCAAGAACAAAACAATATCAAACATATAAAGTTTAAATAAAATTGACCACTTAGCTGATTAACTGAATTAAAATGACTCCTCTTCAAAAAAATTCCTCAAATATAAAAAAAACTTCTCCAAAGCCGACCACATGTAGGACTCTCCAAAATGAAACCACAATTCCATATTTAAAAAAACAAAACTTTGGGCTTATCAAAAAAACTCTTGCATAGTTAAAAGAAAACTTCCTTTAAAAGGCTCTTTTTTTTAAAGCTTCTAAATTTAGAATTAAAAAAATGCAACCATTGACTGTAGGTCTTTAAAAATCTTGTAAAGAAAGTCAGTTTAAAAAGAAATCATGAATTTTATGTTTTATTTCTTAATGTTAAAGAAACAAAATGAATAAACATCTTACTAATGAAATATAATTGTAGTAACTGTCATAATTCTATAATAAATTTTTAAGCCTGCAATCCCAGGAGCAGCTGCAAGATCCATGCTATTGCGGCAAGTGGTCTTGGGTAAATTGTAACTAGATCTCCAACTTTCTAACCTGAATGCTCCTCTATTTAAGTATATTTGCTCCAAATTGGAACTTATTTATTTTCTTAGTTAATCTAAATGCTATGAAATTGTGATAAATGTTCATTTGTTTACACTTCATCCACTTGAGTCACTTCATACTTGAAATCCACAAATCTTCTTTAATAATTTAAAAACTTGTAAGACAATAGGTGAGGCTAAGAGGAACAAAAAGAGCCTTGTGCGCATGGGAAGACAATCTTCCTTTGGTACTGAATGTATATTTTCTGCTTGTCTTCAATGATGAACAAGATGTTGCCTAAGTCAAAGTTAAAGAACATGTAGTTGAGATACTGTTCAACCTAAAAATAGAGGTACCCATACAACTGGCAGTGAGTACTTAAAGAAAGGTGTCCAAGTGGCTGAAGACCAGAAGTTCTGAAAATTAATTACTGAAAACACACAGATCTGAAAATTCTTTGTGCGAAGTGTCACAACCCTAATGGGAAGGATGTGCTTGAAGTCAAAAACCAAATTTCTTCAAGCCATCACAAATGTATCAATAACCAGTTAATCACTATATTGTTGAATTTGCTTGCTGTGACCACCATTTAAGAGAAAAGAAACACAACCAGGTTCATTAATAAACATAGAAACAAAACTTATTCTCTATAAGCAATCTTATTCTTTTTAACAGTAGAAAAACAGGGTTAATTGGTAATACCTCCTTGAAATCCTAATGCGCACAATCATGCACAAATAGCACACGTATGCAGACAAGTCAGAAATCTGCAAAAATGTGGGTGTGAAACGTAGGCAGAAAGGAACAATTTCTGTAGCTCAAGAGTTGAGAATGAAGTGCCTTCAGGTTCTCTTTTGGTTTTTGGTATCAACCATGGTGAACCTCAATTTTGTAGCCTGTCAGTAGGACATGGTTTTGAGTGAGTTAGAATTGCTTTTTGAGGTTTTGAGTGTTGTTTATCTTCAAGACGGTGAGAGAAAGACCTATTTGAGGTTGTAGATGTTTCCTAGAACTCTGACTGCAACTGCTGTCTTTCAGTTCTGTGACAAACTGCAGCTTGACCCTGAAATAGATTAACTTGACTAGATATTAACTCATCAGGAGATAAACGGAAGGAGACAAAAAACATGTAAATATAGACCAGTTAGCTTAATGTCTGATATTGGGAAAATGTTAATGTCTGTTCCAAAAGATGTAATTTAGGAATGCTTAATATGATCCAGCATAGTCAGCATGGCTTCATAAGGGGAAATCATGCCTAACAAATTTACTAGAAATTTTAAGGAGATCACAAGTCGGATAGACAAAGGAAGTGGGATCTTCAGAGGATGCTTGATAAGGTACCACACATTTGGCTACTTAATAAAATAAGACCTGACTATGTTGAAAGACGTAAATTAGCATGGATAGAGGATTGGCTAACTAATGAAGACAAGAGTTGGATTAAAGGGGCCATTTTCAGAGTGGCAAACTGTAACTACTGATGTGCCGCAGGGACCAGTGCTGAGGCCAAAAATATTTACAACATACACTAATGACTTTGATGAGGAAAACAAATCTACTATAGCTATGTTTGCAGATGACACAAATAGGTGGGTAGTCAATTGGTGAGGAATTGAATTGATTGTGACGTATACTGAGGCACAGTGATATGGTATATGGTATAATCAAGGCAGAGATAGATTTTTAATCAATAAAGGTATAAGGGTTTGGGGAAAAGACAGGAAAGTAGAGTCAAGGATTATCAGATCAGCCATAATTTCATTGAAGGTGGAATACACTTCGTGGGCTGAAATGGCTACTTCTGATGTAACGTAAGTATATTTACTTTTATCTCACGATTAAACATGTATTTCAACACAAATTGATATTATTAATTTTTTAAATGTTATCAGTGACCTCCAGTCAGAGACAACTTTAGAAGTGGAGCCAACACAGCAAGCACCTGAGGATGAATCACCCTCTAAATTTAAAAGGTATGAAACTTGCATGTAAAGATAAAAAATTTTCACATTTTTCTCTATATTTAACTTTGGAGATAGTAGTAAGTTAAAGTGCATTTGTAGGTAACTGAACAATAAATCAAGGACAGATATGTCACAAATTGATCCTAATAGCCCTGATAATAACATTGAGACAAATGCTTATCACAGGATTACTGAAATAATAATTATTAAGCAAATATTTGTTCATCTTCCCTTCAAATTTCTGCTTTCTGGAACAAGATTTCAAGACTTTATCATCTCATGCGTAACCTCCTGAGTAAGCATCTTGATCTCCTTTCTTCCCTTGCAACTTTATTTTGACTCTTCCTGTTTTTTTTCATTTTCAGCAACCTTAAACTTTGCTAATTCTTGACACAGAGGCCCACCTGGTGCACAACATAGTCTGAGATGTTCCACCACAATGGTATACGTTGATGCATTTACTTTATCCATTTCGCTATTCATTTATGCACTTCATTGGACTGAAGTTCAGGGTTGAGTTCGTGAACGTTCATTTACCTTCTAAATGTCTTCCTCAAACTCGTATCCTTTCTAGTTCATGATCCTTTTATTGCATTCCTAATCAAAATACATTTTTTGCATATATTCTTGAATTTATTTTATCACTGTCTGTAATGCATTCTACATTGGTCATAGATCAGAGACTGAATTAAATTTACACAGAATAGATGACACAGAAAAATACCAACCAGTTCATTTTAATGTTTAAACTACACTCTGACTTTAAGACCATAAGAAATAAGAAGTTCACTTGGCTCCTCAAGTTTTTTCTACTATTCAATAGGATCATGGCTGATCCAACGTTCCTTACATCCACTCCACTGCCAGTACCTGTAATCTTTGATTCCCTTAATGATCAAAAATATATCTCATGCTTAAATAAAAGCAAGGACTTTGCCACCGCAGCTGTCTGTGGCAAGGAGTTCCAAATCCTCAGAAGAAATTCCTCCTCCTCCTCAGTCTTAAATTGACACCCCTTAATTGTGAGATATGTCCTCCCAGCATTTACATGTTTCAATTAGGTCACCATTCATTCTTTTAAATTCAAGTGAGTAGAGTTCTAATCTATAGTATAGCTCCAACCCTACAACCCTGGCAAAAAGATTTACAAGGATGTTGTCAGGATTGTAGGGTTTGAGTTAGAGGGAGGGACTGAAGACGCTAGGATTATTTTTTTCCTGGAGCATTGGAGGCTGAGGGGTGACCTTACAGAAGTTCATAAAATCATGAGGGGCATGGCTAGGGTGTATAGTCAGGTCTTTTCCCTGGTGTAGGGAAGTTGAAAACTAGAAGGTATAGGTTTAGGGTGAGAGGGGAAAGATTTACAAGGGACTTAAGGGGCAACGTTTTCACTCAGGATAGGGCTGAGGCTGGTATAATTAAAACATTTAAAAGGTATCTGGGTGGGTATACGCATAGAAAGGGTTTCTCCTAGCAAGTGGGACTAGATTAATGTAAAATATCTAGTTAGCATGGTCGGGTTGGACCAAACCGTCTATTTCTGTCTTGTCTGGGACTATAAACAGGAACTGGACTGTCAGGACTTGACTAGGCCGTGATTGCGTTTCAAAATGACAATAGTGCTAGGAATTCTGGGAGATCCTGGAAGTTGCCAATACTTCTGCCCATGTTGAAAGGGAGAATATGATGATAGGGTGTCATAGGGGCATGGTACATTGTTAATGAGACAAGTTTGGAAAGGTAGCATCAGAAATTTGTTAGAACTCATGGAGACGAGCCCTCCATGAAACTTGCCAAAATTGACACATTGCTGATTTTTAGTAAAATACAGCCCAACCTGTTTATCCTTTCCTAATAACTATAATTCCTCAGTTCTGTTGTCATCCTTGTAAATATTTATTTATCATCATTGCTAATGCATTTACGTCCTTTTCATAGTATGTAGATCAAGACTTATCAACTTCTCTCAGGTTTCTGCAAGGCCTACAGATTCTGCAGAACTTGGTCTGTTAATATACAGTTTTGATCATGTCTTCCAACTGCTGTCAACCTTGTGGTCTGTCTTAAGTTTGGACCAGTACTCTGGATGTATGCGAATGACTTAATGGCAGATAATGTGATTAAAAACAACATTTTAATTAATAATTCACAAACAATTATAAACAATAAAATATAAGATAACATTATTAGAAAGAGTATACCGTGTGAGTATATAGAAATAGAAACCACTTTATTATAGCACAAATGGTAACCCAAATCGGTCTGTTCAAAACAACACCCCAAAATGGTAAACAGCCCCAGATTAATCTGTTATATGACAAATGCCTAAAATGGTGTACATCTCCGTCTTACATTATTGTGATGTCAGCTACTGTTACTGATAGAAAAGCAAGAATCTGGAATGATAGCTGCCTCAATAGATTATTTCAAAGAAAAAATTCAATGCGATGGTCACATCTGAAACAGAAGTACACAAAGTTGAAGATTTTCTTTAACATAAAACAAATTCATTATATATAAAGAAAAACAATAAAATGAAGAAACTTAATCTATCTAAATATAGAACGCAGATTATAAAAATCTTAAAATACACAGCAAGTCAAATTTTTCACCCTGTTTTCCAACAGTTTTACTTTATAAAAATTCAAATTTGGAGAGATTATTCCTCTATCTCAAACCTTTAAATTTGACTCAAATAATTTTTCAAGTCCTTTCCTGTGAACATTAAAACATAGGTTGTCACATCTCTGAATTGCTTTACACATGGGTGGACTCTTTGATCAGTCCTCAGTGGTTGTCTAGAACGTAGAACATAGAAAAATACAGCGCAGTACAGGCCCTTCGGCCCTCCATGTTGCACCGACCGAAGCCTACCTAACCTACACTAGCCCAATAACCTCCATATGCTTATCCAATGCCCGCTTAAATGACCATAAAGAGGGAGAGTCCACCACTGCTCCTGGCAGGGCATTCCATGAACTCACAACTCGCTGAGTAAAGAGTCTACCCCTAACATCTGTCCTATACCTACCACCCCTTAATTTAAAGCTGTGTCCCCTAGTAACAGCTGACTCCATTAGCGGAAAAAGGTTCTCACTGTCAACCCTATCTAAACCCCTAATCATCTTGTACACCTCTATCAAATCTCCCCTAAACCTTCTTTTCTCCAATGAGAACAGCCCCAAGTGCCTCAGCCTTTCCTCATACGATCTTCCTACCATGCCAGGCAACATCCTGGTAAACCTCCTCTGCACTCGTTCCAATGCCTCCACATCCTTCCTATAGTATGGCGACCAAAACTGCACACAATACTCCAGATGAGGCCGCACCAAAGTCTTATACAACTGCAACATGATCTCAGGACTCCGGAACTCAATTCCTCTACCAATAAAGCCCAGTACACCATATGCCTTCTTCCCAGCACTATTTACCTGGGTGGCAACTTTCAAGAGATCTGTGTACATGGACACCAAGATCCCTCTGCTCATCCACACTACCAAGTAGCCTACCATTAGCCCAGTAATCCATCTTCTTGTTACTACTACCAAAGTGAATGACTTCACACTTAGCTACATTGAACTCCATTTGCCACCTTTCTGCCCAGCTCTGCAACTTATCTATATCCCGCTGTAACCTGCCACATCCTTCTTCGCTGTCCACAACTCCAGTGACTTTCGTGTCATCCGCAAACTTGCTCACCCAGCCTTCAAGACCCTCCTCTAGGTCATTTATAAAAATGACAAACAGCAATGGTCCCAAAACAGATCCTTGTGGAACACCGTTAGTAACTGCACTCCAAGATGAACCTATACCATCAACTACTACCCTCTGTCTCCTTCCAGCCAGCCAATTTCTAATCCAAATCTCTAATGCACCCTCAATGCTATACCTCCGTAGTTTTTGCATTAGCCTGTCCTGGGGTACCTTATCGAACGCCTTGCTAAAATCCATATACTGCTTTACCCTCGTCCACTTCCTTGATCACCTTCTCAAAGAACTCAGTAAGGTTTGTGAGGCACGACCTGCCCTTCACAAAACCATGCTGACTATCCTTGGTCACATTATTCCTATCCAAATGTTCATAAATCCTATCCCTTACAATTCTCTCTAAGACTTTGCCCACAACAGAAGTGAGACTCACTGGCCTATAGTTACTAGGGCTATCCCTACTCCCCTTCTTGAACAAGGGGACCACATTCGCTATCCTCCATTCTTCTGGCACTATTCCCGTAGACAACGACGACATAAAAATCAAGGCCAATGGCTCTGCTATCTCCTCCCTAGCTTCCCAGAGGATCCTAGGATAAATGCCATCAGGCCCAGGGGACTTATCTATTTTCATCCTTTCCAGTATTCCCCAGACCTCTTCCCTACATACCTCAAGGCCATCCATTCTAATCACTTGTGACTCAATATTCACATCAGCAACAGTGTCCTGTTCCTGAGTGAATACTGACGAAAAGTATTGATTTAGTGTCTCTCCAATCTCCTCCGCCTCCACGCACAACTTCCCACTACTATCCCTGACTGGACCGATACCTACCCTAGTCATCCTTTTATTCCTGACATACCTATAGAAAGCCTTTGGGCTTTTCCCTAATCCTACCAACTAAGGACTTTTCATGTCCCCTTCTCGCTGCTCTTAGCTCTCTCTTTAGATCCTTCCTGGCTACCTTATAACTCTCAATCACCCCAACTGAACCTTCACGCCTCATCTTTACATAAGCCGCCCTCTTCCCTTTCACAAGGGATTCCAATTCCTTATTAAACCATGGCTCCCTCACAAGACCCTTTACTCCCTTCCTGACTGGTACATACTTATCAAGGACACCCATTAGCTGTTCCTTGAACAATCTCCACATATCATTTGTGTTCTTCCCTTGAAGCCTATTTTTCCAATCCACGCATCCTAAGTCATGCCTCACCGCATCATAATTTCCCTGCCCCCAGCTATAACTCTTGCCCTGCAGTGCACACTTATCCCTCTCCATCACTAGAGTAAAAGTCACCGAGTTGTGGTCACTGTCCCCGAAGTGCTCACCTACCTCCAAGTCTAACACCTGGCCTGGTTCATTACCTAGAACCAAATCCAGTATAGCCTCACCTCTTGTTGGCCTGTCTACATATTGTGTCAGGAAACCCTCCTGCACACATCTGGTTGAAATACTGAACCCAAGAGGTTCTGCCTTTCTTTGTTCAATGTTTTGCTCCATTCCAGCTTTTGATGGCTTATTCAGACTTTCCCAAAACAAGAGTCTGACAATAATTAACCCTTATCAACAACTTCTCACAGGTTTCTGTAAGATTCCACAGAACTTGATCTATTAATAAAATGTTTGGATGATGTCTCCCACCTGCCATCAATGAAATTATACTGCTGATCATTCAAACTCCATCTCCTGACTCCACCCATTCTTTGTCCTGCCTTATAGTTCAAGAGGGATTGAATTTAGAAAAAAAACTTAATATTGGCTTGTCTAAGAAAAGCAAATATTTCAGACAATGCAACATTTGCAAATGTGGCCTATGTCGGTCAGAATGGAAACTCCTTAGTGGTGGATAGGGGGGGCCAAAACTACAATTATTAGAACATTGAACGGTACAGCACAGTACAGGCCCTTTGGCCCACGATGTTGTGCTGAGTATTTATCGTAATCTAAGATGAACTTAATCTACATACCCCTCAATTTACTGCCATCCATGTGCTTGTCCAGTAGTGTCTTAAATGTCTCTAAAATCTCTGACTCTAATACCACTACTGGCAGCACATTCTATGCATCCGCCACTCTCTACGTAAAGAACCTACTTCTGATATCTCTCCTATACTTTTCTCCAATCGCCTTAAAATTATGATCCCTTCTGACAGCCATTTCTGCCCAGGGAAATGTCTCTGGCTATCTACTCTAACTATGCCTCTCATTACCTTGTACACCTCTATCAAGTTATTTCTCTTCCTCCTCTCCAGTGTGAAAAGCCCTAGCTCACTCAACCTCTCTTCATAAAACAAGCCTTCCAATCCAGGCAGCATCCTAGTAAATCTCCTCTGCACCCTATCTAAACCATCTAAACTTTCCTATCATGAGATGATCGGAATTGGATACATTCTTCCAAGTGTGGTCTAACCAGGGTTTTATAGAGCTGCAGCAAATCCTCGCAGCTCTTAAATTCAATCCTCTTATTAATGAAAGCCAAAACACCGTATGCCTTCTTAACAACCCTATCAACGTGGATGGCAACTTTGAGGGATCTATGTACATTTGTTCCTCCACACTGCTAAGAATCCTGTCTTTAACACTGTATTCAGCATTCAAATTTGACCTTCCAAAATGAATCTCATCTCTTTTACCTATTACTATTTGTTTACTATCTGTTACTATTGATTACATGTTTGATGAAGTACTTGAGTGAATCAAAACACAATTATGCTTAGTTCTAAATTAATCTCAATAAAGTAACATTTAAAACAAAAATAAGTATAATGAACATTTTCATAAAATCAGAAGCAGAGCAAAAATAAAATGTAAAAATATAAAGTACAAAAACTAATGATTGCTGATAGATCTGGAAATTTGATAATCAGAACTTCCAATTGAGATCTAAAAATTGTTCGATAGAAGTTTAGCAAAATTTCTCTACTTCTCGATTCTGTTATGTCAGAAGTAAACTTGGATGCTTGGTTTTCTTTTGTCCTCATTAACTGAGATTCATTTTGTGTTTTGTATATTTCAGCTCTTAAATCTCTATGGACCTCTTATTTTGCAAGTTATGTTTAGTCTCCTTATTTTACTAAAATATTGTACCTCACACTTACCTATGTTAGAATTAATCTGCAAGTATGTGCCCATTCTGCGTTAATGCATTTTTGTAACTTATTGCAGAGCCCCCGTTCAGTGTTGATGATCTCTCCCACATGGTATCATCCACAAATTTAGAAATTTTGTTGTTGATTTCAAAGTGTAAGTTATGAGTGTGTTGTGGACCAGGCCAGACCCCCTCAAAACATTTCAAGAAAGTGGCCCAGACTCAAAATTTGCCAGTTGTTTCACTCAGATGTAACATTGGATATTCTAGGAGTGATGTAGCTGGTTAGCCACTTAGTTCTAAACAAAATAGAATTTATTTACAAGATTACCAAATGAAACACAAACAAAAGAGAACAGAATACTGAATAACTTGACCTTACAGACCATGTCAATTTAATGAAGCTGTTCCAAATTCTTGCAACAATCCTCATAAACACCCCTTGGCACAAAAGGTAAAATCAAATACTGGGTCTTATAGAGAGAAGTCAGAGAGGAGGATCAGCCTGGTTCTGCTTTTTTGGGTTCAGCAGCGAATCTAACTCTACTGCTAAAAACCAAACCAAACCGGGGAAAAGCTGAGCTGGGAGAACTGACCGCTCCCCTTGCATGGTAAAAGTGCTTTTTTTTAAAACTTAAAGGCTTTTGCCTGAGGCAGTATATGTTAGCTATAATCAAGTTGGCCCTAAAACCCTTCAACTTAGACTTTTTGGAGCCTGTGTCTTTTACGACCTCTCTGAAAGAGAAACAAGGACAACATAACAAGGACAACATAGCCTTGTTAAAGGAGCAGCATCATCACAAGTGTGTAAATTGCACATTTTGAACCAGACAATCCAGCACTGATCCTTGGGATCCACTCCCTACCTTCTGTCTCTTTGAAGAACTATCCTTTACTATTATTTTTGATGCCAAAATGAAAACTAATGAATCAGGTTCAATCAAATGAATGGCACTTTTTATCAGTCTAGTGACATAATGGAAATGTTCATGCATGAATTTATTCTTACACAGTGTTCACATCTCACCAACCATATATTAACATACATAAAACATATACCCATATACAATCAAATGCATGCAGAAAACACATATCTGTTCCTACATAAATATTTACAAATATTCAATATACCTTAGTTGCTGTGCAAATATTATTGCAACTCTCAACACACGTACTGCAAGAGACATTTAATGTCTATCAATAACAAGATCCTATAAATCTTTCTACAATTGAATCATTGTTTTGTCTGTTCAGCCGCCTCAGAACTTGTGGAATGAAATATCAACAGGTGCAAGAATTCTATTCAAAGCACAAAAATATTATTCATCGTGTAATTCTGATCATCTTCCTGACAGGTAGTGATTATGATATGTTAATAACTGAAAACATAATTAATTACATGTTAAAATTTAGTATGTGGTACAAAATGTGTTGTGTAGAAACATTATTTTTGTAATATCTTTACGTGAGTTCTTCTAAGGGGAAATATTCCTATGTAAACAATTATAATGGAAAAAAAAACTGGAATGTAAGGATTCGTTTGTAACAATTATTGCTTTGAAAAACATTGGCATTTTTTCCCCCAATAATAACTGAAGTTACCATGTTTAAATACGCATAATACTTTCAGGGGTTTTCATCATCTCCATATTTTCACTTCCTGGGAAATCAAAGCATTCAGTGAAGAAGCATTGATTGTTTACTTTCAGTTTTTTGTGGACTGATTGGCAAACTCATTTTGAGGACTTACAAGATTGTCAGGTTAGGTCTGTTTTCCCACTTAGCAGAAAGAACCTGGACCCTGGAATAACAGATGTTCTGCCATTTGACATTGTTCATTTTTAGCCAGTCCCCTCAAACCTTCATGTGTAGCAGCAAGAAGATATAGTTAGGCTGTGTTAACGACAATGCCATAAAAGCATATCTATTGTAGGTTTGTCACTGAATTCAGAAACTTAAATTCTAAAACACTGCATCCAGTGTATGTACTCTGGCCCTCAGCTAGTAAGTAGAAAGGATTCCTTAACAAGCCAATAAAACATGCATTCAGGCACTAGGGAAGGCAATCTGTAGATATACATTAAATTGTTTTGACTGTTTATAGTAACTAGGTTGAAAAATTATTTGTTTATTGACTGAGTGACAGGTCTGCATTTGAAAACATACAACAAAATTACTATTGTGATTTGGAATTGGCATTTCCATTTCATTCTAAGGTGAAATAAAACTCTTAGCCTCTCTTACGTAAGATATATTGGCCTTGGAGAGAGTGCAATGTAGGTTTACAAAAATTACCCCTGAACTGCAGGGGTTTAAGTTATAAAGATTGATTATACAAATATGCTTGTTTAGGTAGAATTTAGAAAGTTAAGGGTTATCTGAACGAAGTCTTCAAGATAACAATCGGAAAAGACGATAAATAAAGATAAACTATTTCCACTGCTTGGAGATTCTATAATAGGGAGCATAATCTAAAAATGAGGATCCTACCATTCAGGAAAGGTGTTAGGAAGCACCACTTCACCCAGAGTAATAGAGGTTTGGACTAAGCTTCTGCAAAAATGGCAGTTGTTGCTAGATTGTTAGTAATTTTAAACCTGTGAGATGGATAAAAGCTTTGTAAAAGGTATTAAGGGATATGGGCCAAAGGCAGGTAGATGGAGTTAGGCTGCAAATGTGTTGCTGGTCAAAGCACAGCAGGTTAGGCAGCATCTCAGGAATAGAGAATTCGACGTTTCGAGCATAAGCCCTTCATCAGGAATAAGAGAGAGAGAGCCAAGCCGGCTGAGATAAAAGGTAGGGAGGAGGGACTAGGGGGAGGGGCGATGGAGGTGGGATAGGTGGAAGGAGGTCAAGGTGAGGGTGATAGATGACCTGGGGGGTGCAGTGAGAGAGGGACTCACTGAAATCCTTGTAGAGGGAGGAAGAGAGCTTCTTCAAGGAAGGCATCCTTGTAAGAGGATTCGCAGTAGGTTAAAATCTTCGAGTAAAAAATGAGGTCTGCAGATGCTGGAGATCACAGCTGCAAATGTGTTGCTGGTCAAAGCACAGCAGGTTAGGCAGCATCTCAGGAATAGAGAATTCGACGTTTCGAGCATAAGCCCTTCATCAGGAATAAGAGAGAGAGAGCCAAGCCGGCTGAGATAAAAGGTAGGGAGGAGGGACTAGGGGGAGGGGCGATGGAGGTGGGATAGGTGGAAGGAGGTCAAGGTGAGGGTGATAGATGACCTGGGGGGTGCAGTGAGAGAGGGACTCACTGAAATCCTTGTAGAGGGAGGAAGAGAGCTTCTTCAAGGAAGGCATCCTTGTAAGAGGATTCGCAGTAGGTTAAAATCTTCGAGTAAAAAATGAGGTCTGCAGATGCTGGAGATCACAGCTGCAAATGTGTTGCTGGTCAAAGCACAGCAGGTTAGGCAGCATCTCAGGAATAGAGAATTCGACGTTTCGAGCATAAGCCCTTCATCAGGAATAAGAGAGAGAGAGCCAAGCCGGCTGAGATAAAAGGTAGGGAGGAGGGACTAGGGGGAGGGGCGATGGAGGTGGGATAGGTGGAAGGAGGTCAAGGTGAGGGTGATAGACCTTGACCTCCTTCCACCTATCCCACCTCCATCGCCCCTCCCCCTAGTCCCTCCTCCCTACCTTTTATCTCAGCCGGCTTGGCTCTCTCTCTCTTATTCCTGATGAAGGGCTTATGCTCGAAACGTCGAATTCTCTATTCCTGAGATGCTGCCTAACCTGCTGTGCTTTGACCAGCAACACATTTGCAGCTGTGATCTCCAGCATCTGCAGACCTCATTTTTTACTCGAAGATTTTAACCTACTGCGAATCCTCTTACAAGGATGCCTTCCTTGAAGAAGCTCTCTTCCTCCCTCTACAAGGATTTCAGTGAGTCCCTCTCTCACTGCACCCCCCAGGTCATCTATCACCCTCACCTTGACCTCCTTCCACCTATCCCACCTCCATCGCCCCTCCCCCTAGTCCCTCCTCCCTACCTTTTATCTCAGCCGGCTTGGCTCTCTCTCTCTTATTCCTGATGAAGGGCTTATGCTCGAAACGTCGAATTCTCTATTCCTGAGATGCTGCCTAACCTGCTGTGCTTTGACCAGCAACACATTTGCAGCTGTGATCTCCAGCATCTGCAGACCTCATTTTTTACTCGAAGATGGAGTTAGGCCACCAGTCAGCCCTGATCTCATTGTATGGCAGAACAGACTCAAGGGACTGAATGGTCTATTTCTGCTCATGTATTCCAATGTTTCTTGTTGATGCCATCTTTTATTCTTCTTCAAAATCTGCTCATCATCTTTTATGAACTGTGCAGCTGTTTCACCTAATCCCATTCTTAGATCTTGCTCAAGGCAAACATTTTGGAAAGTGCACCATGAGATCACAGTTTTAGAGACTTGACTGAGAACAAGCTGTTGGACTTCTCTTGACTAATGAAATTTACTGAAACTATTAATTCAGAATTCCAGTAGTTTAATGTATACTCAGATGAATGAAGCTCATTGTGCTATCAGTCTGAAACTCTGCTGGTCTAATGTGTTAAGAGTCATAAAAAGTTGGTGGTGAAAATTTAACAATTATCTGAATGGGAGGGTTCATAAAAATGAATAAAGCATGAAATAAAGATTTTGCAATCAGTTGTTCAGCCATGAGTGCTGAATGGATAATCCATCACTGCTCCCTCCAGTGTCATAAATACCAGTCTTCACTGAATTTGATTTGATCCATTTGATATCAAGAAATGGCTGAGTACACTGAATGCAGCAAGGCAGTTGGCCCCAGCACCATTATACTTGAGGTGCTGGAGACTTGTGCTGCAGGAAGACCTGTACCTCGAGCTAAACCTTGTGGTGTAGCTACAACTCTGGCATCTCTGTGAAATTCTGGAGGATCTTCCAGCATATCTAATCCTCAAAAAAAAATCATAAACCAATTAGTTGCTGACCCATCAGCCAATTGTAGTCATTTCACAAGTGATGAGAGGTCAACAGTGGCACTTCCTCATTAATAAATGCTCACTGATGTTCTATTTGAACTAGGACCAATAACTTCTAGACCTCATTCAGCCTTTGCCCAAACTTGGAAAAAGATTTAAAATCCAGAAGTGAAGTAAGATGAATGCCTTTGTCATCAAGTCAGCATTTGATTGATTTGTGGCAGGTAATTCTAGTAAAACTGAACTTCTGTGAAATGATGTCATATGCTGGGTGAAGTCTTATCTAGCATGGAGGAAACTGGTTGTGATTGCTAGAGGCTATTCATCTCAGTTTCAGGATCCCATTACATGAGTTCCTCAAAATGATATCCTTAGACTGACCTGTTCAGCTGCTTTATCAGCGATCTTCCTGTCCATCGGAAGATCTGGAAAAGGATATTTTCTGACAATTGTACAGTTTCATTTGCAACTCCTTATGCTGCAAACATGGATACAGTTGGGCTTATGCTAATAAGTGTCAGTTGACATTTTTGTCAAGTATGTGTCTCCTTTTGATATTCAGCAGCATTATTATTGCTCACTCCTCTGTCATATACATCCTGAGTTTGCCATTGTCCAGAAACTTAACTGAAGCAGCCAATTAAATATTGTGGCTACAAGATTAGATCAGAGTCTGTGTACTTAACAATGACTAGCTTGTCTCTTGACTTCCTGATCTACAAGGTTAGCAATGTGATGGAATACTCTCCATTCGCTGAGATGAGTATAATACCTATGAGCTCAACAACTACATAATAAAGCAGCCTATATGATTGGCACTCCATTTTTGTTACTGTAAACATTCACTCTTTTAAAGGCAGGTACTCTGACTCGAGACAACATGAATCGATAGCAGCAGCACGGATACTTTGGGAGACTGAAAGCACTTTGGATTGACATAACTTTTTAGATTTGCGGGTAGACTACTGATGGCTACGATTACGTCATTAGGGACTGTTAAGCTGTTAGTCAGTCATAAAAGAAAAGCCCTTGAATCTGAATTATTGAATTTAATAGACTGTGCATTCGCAAAACTAATTGTCAAACAATACTTGTTGTTCCTTGGAAAGAGCCAGCCAAATAAAAGTTCAGAGCTTTGATAATTCTATCAGTTATTTGTCTGAGTCATTGAAGCAGTAAACACTCTTGTGCACAAGACCCTTTCCTGATTCTTTGTGGCCTAAGACAAAATTTCTAACTAGTTGTGTGGAAGGCACTATATCCTGAAGGGATATGTGTTATTTAGGTGCTGTCTGATCCATAAGAAATAGGAAGAGAAATCAGCTGTTTGACCTTTTGAACCTGCTCTTCCGTTATTAGGATCATGGCTAATCTGACATGCCTTACATTCAAGTGCTGCTGTATCCTCTACTGATCAAGAATCCATCTCAGCCTTAAAGATGCACAAAGACTCTGCCCCCTCACCTCTCTGTGGTAAGGAGTTCCAAAGACACTCAACTATGTGACAGAAGTAATTCCTCCTCATCTCAGTCTTACATTGGCTGGTGAGACTCTGCTATGCAGGAAAATACTATTTCTGCTTTTACCCTGTCAAGCCCCTGATGTTTCAATGAGATCACCGCTCATTCTTTTAAATTCCAATGAGTAGAAACCAACCTATTTAAGCTTCGCTCATAAGGCAATCCCTGCGTACTGGGGATCATCCTAGAGAGCATTCTCTGAGCTGCCAATAATGAAATAAAATATTTTCTGAGATAAGGGAACCAGTACTCTCAATACTTCAAAGAACAAAGAAAATTTACAGCCCAGGAACAGGCCTTTCAGCTCTTCAAGTCTGAACCGATCCAAATGTACTGTCAGTTCCTAAGCATTTGTAACCCTCTGCTTCCCACCTACTCAGGCATCTGTCCAGACGCATCTTAAATGAATCTACTGTGCCTGCCTCTACCACCTCTGCTAGCAATGCGTTCCAAATGCCCACCACCCTCTGTGTGAAGTACTTACTGCGTGTATCCCCCTTAAACTTTCCACCTCTCACCTTGAAAGCATGACCTCTGGTTATTGAATCATTCACCCTGGGAAAAAGCTTGTCTCTGTCCACCCTGTCTATACCCTTCATGATTTTGTAAATCTCAATCAGGCCCCCTCAATCTCCTTTTTTCTAGTGAAAATAAACCTAACCTACTCAACCTCTCTTCATAGCTAGCACCTTCCATACCAGGCAACATCCTTGTAAGCCTTCTCTGCACCCTCTCCAAAGCGTCCACATCCTTTTAGTAATGTAGCGACCAGAACTGTACATAATATTCTAAATGCAGCCGAACCAATGTCTTTTTTTACAATTTTAACATGACTTGCCAGCTCTTACACTCAATACCCTGTCCAATGAAGGCAAGCATATTATATGCCTTCTTGACCACTCTATTCACCTGTGCAGCAACCTTCAGGGTACAATGGATCTGCATTCCCAAATCTCTCTGCCCATCAACTTTTCCCAAGGTTCTTCCATTCATTGTATAATTCGCTGTAGAATTAGATTTGCCTAAATGCATCACCTCACATTTGTCCGGATTGAAAGACATCTGCCACTTTTCTGCCCAACTCTCCAGTCTATCTATATCCTTTTGTATTCTCTGACAGTCCCTAATGCTTTCTGCTACTCCACTAATCTTTGTGTCATCTGCAAACTTGCTGATCATACCAACAGTGCCTCTTCTAGATCATTTATGTATATAACAAACAACAGTGGCCACAATACTGACTCTTGTGGAACACCACTGGTCACCTTTTTCCATTTCGAGAAACTCCCTTCAACCAGTACTCTCTGTCTCCTGTTGCTCAACCAGTTCTTTATCTACCTCGCTAGAACACCCTGCACACCATGTGACTTCACTATCTCCATTAGTCTACAATGGGGACCTTATCAAATGCTTAGCTAAAGTCCATGTATATGACATCAACAGCCCTTCCTTCAAGTAACAACTTAATACAGTTCTTCAAGGAAGTGACTAAGTTGGTAAGGCACGATCTCCCCCACACAAAAACATAGTGCCTATCACTGAGAAGCTCATTCTTTTCTAAACATAAATAGATCCCATCTCTTAGTACCCTCTCCAGCAACTTCCCTACCACCGACGTCTGGCTCACTGGTCTGCAGTTACCCGGAATATCCCTACTACCCTTCTTGTATAGGGGGGACAACATAAGCTACCCTCCAGTCCTCTGGCACCTCACCTGTATTTCAAGATGCCACAAAGATATCTGTCAGGGATTTTCCTGCTCCTTGGATGCTGCCTGAACTGCTGTGCTTTCCCAGCACCACTCTAATCCAGAATCTGGTTTCCAGCATCTGCAGTCATTGTTTTTACCTATTTGTCAGGACCCCAGCTATTTCCTCTTTTGCCTCCTTCAGCAACCTGGGATAGATCCCATCCGGTCCTGGGGATTTGTCCACCTTAATAATCTCTAGCATACCCAACACATCTTTCTTACTTATGCCAACGTGATCCAGACCAGTCAAACTTCTATCTCTAATCTTAAGATTCATCATGTTCCTCTCTTCAGTGAACACTGATGCAAAGTAATCATTCAGAATCTCACCCATTCTCTCAGGTTCAGAACACAGCCTTCCTTCACTATCTTTAGTGGACCAATCCTTTCTCTTGTTACCCGCTTGCTTCTTAAGTAAGAATAAAATGCTTTGGTATTTTCCTTAATTCTGCTTGCTAGAGCTATTTCATGACCCCTTTTCACCGGCTTGATTCCTTGTTTAAGACTTGGCCTACTCTTCCGATATTCCTTCAGGGCCCGTTCTGTTCTTAGCTGCCTAGACTTTATGTACGCTTCCCTTTTCCTCTTGGCTAGTTGTACAATTTCTCCTGTCATCCACGGTTCATATCCTTTGCCTTCAACGGGACATGCCTATCCTGCAATACCGCTCAGATGTGGAATCATAGTTTCGGCAAGAGTGCGTTACTGTTATACTCTAACTTGAAATAAGGACTAATCTCCATTAGCTTTTGTGTTTTCCTGGCTTCTCTAGCTGTTTTCTCTTCCTCCCAACATTTGCACCATAAATAATAGGGTTCAAATATGGGACCTCATATTTAAACTTTTCTCTAATTTTAGAAAATTCCTTCAAAAGGTTAAGAGTGGGTTCAAGATTCTACTGTTCACGAGACAGTGATATTCAAAATGTCTTCTCAAAATACAGTTAAAATAGCAAAATCTACAGCTTCTGATTTGGATGTACTGTCACCAAATTTACAGATGACACAAAACTGTGGGAAGGCAAATAGTGAGGATGATACAAGGGATGGAAAAAGGGTTATCGATAGACTAAATCAGCTAGCAAAAACCTGGCAGATAGAATATAATATGAAAATGTGTGGTTGTGCACTTTGCAGAAGGAATATAAGGGTTAAGAATGTCTCAAAATGGTTAAAACATATTGTTAAAGGGGAGAGTGAGAAGCCACAAGTTGTTGTACATGTTAGTAGGAACGAAACAGTTAGGGAAAGAGCTAAGTTTTTGCAGAGTTCATTTAAGAAGTTTGGTAGGTTAAAAAACAGAACCTGGAAGGTAATAGTCTCTGGTTTACTCCTAGTGCCATATTCTAATGAGAATAGGAATAAAAAAAAGAAAGATAAATTAATAGCTGAAGAGATGGTGCAACTTGCAATTTTTGGATCAGGATGGGCAGCATGGTGGCTCAGTGGTTAGCACTGCGGCCTCACAGCGCCAGGGTTCCAGGTTTGATTCCAGCCTTGGGCGACTGTCTGTGTGGAGTTTGCACATTCTCCCTGTGTCTGTGTGGGTTTCCTCTGGGTGGTCCGGTTTCCTCCCACATTCCAAAGATGTGCAGGTCAGGTGAATTGGCCATGCTAAATTGTCCATAGTTGTTAGGAGCATCTGTCGGGGCAGGGGGTGATTTACTCTTCAGAGGGTCAGTGTGGACTTGTTGGGCCGAAGGGCCTGTTTCCACACTGCAGGGAATCTCACCTAATCAATCTCTTCTGGGGCAAAAAAAGCCCTGCTGAAAAGGGATAGGTTTCACTTAAGTTGAAAAGCGACCAACATCCTGGTGCGGAGATGTGCTAGTTCTATTTTGAGAGCCTTTAAGCTGTGAGAAGCAAGGTAGAAGGTTCCTAAGTAACAGAAAAAATAAAAAGACAGATAAGAATGATTCTGAACCAAAAAAGAGCAAGTCAATTAGAAAAGGCAGATGAACAAGTCAGTGGTGTGTGTATGGAATGAGCTGCCAGAGGTAGTGGTGGAGGCTGGTACAATTACAGCGTTTAAACAGTATCTGGATGGGTATATGAATAGGAAGGGTTTAAAGGGATATGAGTTGAGAGTGTGTTGCTGGAAAAACACAGCAGGTCAGGCAGCATCCGAGGAGCAGGAAAGTTGACATTTCTGGCCGGAGCCCTTCATCAGGAATGAGGGTGGGAGCCATGGGGTTGGAGAGATAAGTGGGGGCTGGGAGCCTCGTGGGTGAAGAGATAAATAAAAGTGATATTGGCCAAGTACTGGCAAATGAGACTAGATTTGTTTAGGATATCTGGTTGGCATGGATCAGTTGGACCAAAAGATCTGTTTCCGTGCTGTGCATCTCTATGACTCTGTGAGAAAGAGGTAACTTTGAAGGATCAGACTGCATTTATTTCAATGCAAGGGGTCTTATAGGTAAGGCTGATGAATTCTGGGCATGTATGGGAGTGTGGGACTCGGGCATAATAGCTGTGCACAGGCACAGAGTATATAGGTGGAGAGATAATGGCCTGTGCGCTTCCCTCCACTTCACCTGATGAAGAAGCAATGATTTCAAATAAACCTGGAGGACTATAACCTGGTGTCGTGTGACTTCTGACTTTCTCCACCCTAGTCCAACACCAACCCATCAACATCATGGCCACTCATTTAAGACAGAGATGAAGAGGATGTTTTTCTGAGTGTTGAAAATTTGTGGAATTCTTTCCCACAGAATGTTGTTGAGGCCTGAGTGCTAAATATATTTAAGGCTGCGATAGACAGATTTCTAATCATAAAGGGAATCCAGGGTTATGGGAATAAGATAGAAAAGTGGATTTGAGGATTATCAGATCATCCTTGATCTCTTTGAAAGATGACGTGGACCTGATGGGGCAAATAGCCTACTTCTGTACCTATGAGAAAGTGAGCACTGCAGATGCTGGAGATCAGAGTCAAAGAGTGTGGTGCTGGAAAAGTGCAGCTGGTCAGGCAACATCTGAGGAGCAGGAGAATCGACATTTCGGGCATAAGTCCTTCCTGATGTGGGCTTGTGCCCAATATGTCGATTCTCCTGCTCCTCAGATGCTGCCTTACCGGCTGTGCTTTTCCTGCACCATACTCTTCCATTTCGGTATCTATGTTTTGCGGTCTTTCCTTTTTTATCAAGTTATTTCTTTCTTGATCAGCATGAAAGGCATAGTTACATCATCAACTAAGTGACATTGGTTTAGGCTGAACATGTGGTGCTGTCTACCATCTAGAACATAGAACATAGAACAATACAGCACAGAACAGGCCCTTCGGCCCACGATGTTGTGCTGAACATCTATCCTAGATTAAGCACCCATCCATGCACCTATCCAATTGCAGCTTAAAGGTCGCCAATGATTCTGACTCTACCACTCCCACGGGCAGCGCATTCCATGCCCCCACCACTCTCTGGGTAAAGAACCCACCCCTGACATCTCCCCTATACCTTCCACCCTTCACCTTAAATTTATGTCCCCTTGTAACACTCTGTTGTACCTGGGGAAAAAGTTTCTGACTGTCTACTCTATCTATTCCTCTGATCATCTTATAAACCTCTATCAAGTCACCCCTCATCCTTCGCCGTTCCAACGAGAAAAGGCCGAGAACTCTCAACCTATCCTCGTACGACCTATTCTCCATTCCAGGCAACATCCTGGTAAATCTTCACTGCACCCTCTCCAAAGCTTCCACATCTTTCCTAAAATGAGGCGACCAGAACTGCACGCAGTACTCCAAATGTGGCCTAACCAAAGTCCTGTACAGCTGCAACATCACTTCACGACTCTTGAATTCAATCCCTCTGCTAATGAACGCTAATACACCATAGGCCTTCTTACAAGCTCTATCCACCTGAGTGGCAACTTTCAAAGATCTATGTACATAGACCCCAAGATCCCTCTGTTCCTCCACCTGACTAAGAACCCTACCGTTAACCTTGTATTCCGCATTCTTATTTGTTCTTCCAAAATGGACAACCTCACACTTGGCAGGGTTGAACTCCATCTGCCACTCCTCAGCCCAGCTCTGCATCATATCTAAGTCCCTTTGCAGCCGACAACAGCCCTCCTCACTGTCCACAACTCCACCAATCTTCGTATCATCTGCAAATTTACTGACCCACCCTTCGACTCCCTCATCCAAGTCATTAATAAAAATTACAAACAGCAGAGGACCCAGAACTGATCCCTGCGGAACTCCACTTGTAACTGGGCTCCAGGCTGAATATTTACCATCTACCACCACTCTCTGACTTCGACCGGTTAGCCAGTTTTCTATCCAATTGGCCAAATTTCCCTCTATCCCATGCCTCCTGACTTTCCACATAAGCCTACCATGGGGAACCTTATTAAATGCTTTACTAAAATTCATGTACACTACATCCACTGCTCTACCCTCATCCACATGCTTGGTCACCTCCTCAAAGAATTCACTAAGACTTGTAAGGCAAGACCTACCCTTCACAAATCAGTGCTGGCTGTCCCTAATCAAGCTGTGTCTTTCCAGATACTCATAAATCCTATCCCTCAGTACCCTTTCCATTACTTTGCCTACCACAGAAGTAAGACTAACTAGCCTGTAATTCCCAGGGTTATCCCTATTCCCTTTTTTGAACAGGGGCACAACATTCGCTACTCTCCAGTCCCCTGGTACCACCCCCGTTGACAGTGAAGACGAAAAGATCATTGCCAACGGTACTGCAATTTCCTCTCTTGCTTCCCACATAATCCTAGGATATATCCCGTCAGGCCCGGGGGACTTGTCTATCCTCAAGTTGTTCAAAATGTCCAACACATCTTCCTTCCTAACAAGTATCTCTTCTAGATAACCAGTTCGTTTCACACTCTCCTCTTCAACAATACGGTCCCTCTCGTTCGTAAATACAGAAGAAAAGTACTCATTCAAGACCTCTCCTATCTCTTCCGACTCAATACACAATCTCCCACTACTGTCCTTGATCGGACCTACCCTCGTTCTCGTCATTCTCATGTTTCTCACATACGCATAAAATGCCTTGGGGTTATCCTTGATCCTATCCGCCAAGGATTTTTCATGCCCTCTCTTAGCTCTCCTAATCCCTTTCTTCAGGTCCCTTCTGGCTATCCTGTATCCCTCCACTGCCCTGTCTGAACCCTGTTTCCTCAACCTTATGTAAGCCTCCTTCTTCCTCTTTACTAGACATTCAATCTCCCTCGTCAACCAAGGCTCCCTCACACGACCATTTCTTTCCTGCCTGGTAGGTACATACATATCAAGGACACGTCGTATCTGCTCCTTGAAAAAGTTCCACATTTCCACCACATCCTTCCCTGACAGCCTATGCTCCCAACTTATGCTCCTCAAATCCTGTCTTACTGCATCGTAATTTCCCTTCCTCCAATTGTAAAATCTACCCTGTTGTGCGCACCTATCTCTCTCCATAACCAAGGTGAAAGTCACAGAATTGTGGTCACCATCACCAAAATGTTCACCCACTAACAAGCCCATCACTTGTCCCGGTTCATTACCGAGTACCAAATCCAATATGGCCTCCCCTCTGTTTGGACAATCTACATACTGAGTTAGAAAAGCTTCCTGGACACACTGCACAAACACTGCCCCATCCAATCTACTTGATCTAAAGAGCTTCCAATCAATATTTGGGAAATTGAAGTCGCCCATGACTACGACCCTGTGGCTTCTGCACCTTTCCAAAATCTGTTTCCCAATCTGTTTCTCCACATCTCTGCTGCTATTGGGGGGCCTATAGTAAACACCCAACAAGGTGACTGCACCTTTCCTATTTCTGACTTCAGCCCATACTACCTCCAAAGGCAGATCCCCCTCAAACTTCCTTTCTGCAGCCGTTATACCATTCCTAATTAGCAATGCCACCCCCCCTCCTTTTTTACCACCCTCCCTAATCTTACTGAAACATCTGTAACCAGGAATCTCCAACAACCATTCCTGTCCCTCATCTATCCACGTTTCCGTGATGGCCACAACATCGTAGTCCCAGGTACCGATCCACACCTTAAGTTCACCCACCTTATTTCTGATACTCCTGGCTTTGAAGTATACGCACTTGAGCCCATCTCAGTGTCCGCAAGTATTCCCTGTCAGTGCTACCTTCTCCACAGCCTCCCTACATTCTTGGACATCCTGACAAACAGCTAGCTTACTTGCTGGACTACAAGTCCGGATCCTATCCCCCTGCCAAATTAGTTTAAACCCCCCCGAAGAGTGCTATCAAACCTACCCCCAGGATATTGGTGCCCTTCTGGTTCAGCAGAGTTTTTGACAATGTAGAAATTAAGAAAATCCCTGTAGATTTGATGCTAACCCCAAATTGTACTTTAGGATTTGTTATTAGTGTAGTGAAATGTAATAGCTAATTTGCAAATACAGAGATTCCAAATGCAACAACAAGATAAATAATTATATCCATTTTTCTGAAGTTTGTTAAGGCATAGTTGTTGGTCAGGACATTGGGAGAATTCCTCCTTGCTTATTTCACTTTTAAAAGTGGAAATTAATCTTTTATTCCACCTGAAATAGATTAATGTCTCTTCTGAAAATTAGCAATTCACACAGTACAATGTTCCTTCGCTATTATACTATAATGTAAGAATGTCTGTTCAAGCATCTGAGTCCCTGGTAGAGTTGTGTACATGAATTTAAGTATATTTCATTTATTTTGCAGGGTACTTTTGCATGCTGATTGCGGCATGTATTTTGAACTTTCAAAGAGCTCTTGGACTTCTTATTTTAACACTGATTGCCATTTTCTTCTACTTTTGGGATATGCTTATTGAGAAGTATGAAGATACAATTGCTGAATTTATTTCTTCACATAGCAAATTCCTCCTACAACACTGGATTTTAATCAAAATGTGAGTAAAGCATGTATCTAGACATCCATATCAATTCAATTGAGTTTATTGTTTTTATACAATTTATGTATTTTTATGCTCATCCATCTTAGTGTCAGTATTTCATTTTTAACTTTTCGTATAATATGCATCTAGTCTTCCCAAGGGCTTCATAGGCTGACAAAATGGTGAATTTGTCCACCATTTCTCAGTTGCAGGGTCTGGCAAGGAGTGGTGATGGGCCTCATTGTAGTCCGGTGCCAGTGAACGCTCTCACGCTGACTTTGTAAATTCTAGTGGGATCAAGGATTGAGAACATGTGGATGCGGTCTTGACATTTGTGCCAATGTATTCATAATAAACTTAGAATGTGTTCACAGCATTATGTTTTATAACATTAGTATAGCGGCTGTAATTTTGTAATGAATCATCTGGGTGATCCAAATTAAGGCCCTATTGTTATGTACATGACTTCATGACTCAGTATGAAGCTTGAGAGAGTCACCGTGATGATCACCAGAAGTTATTTCTCTCTAATTCCTCTGATCAAATTCTTTGTCCTGATTTACCAGTCTTAAGCTAATTTGCCTGACGTCCATTTTCTTTTAATGACTTTTCCACAAAATTCCTTATAATTTTCAAATTTAATTAATAATATGACCTATCCTTTCCTCCAAATCATTAATGAAAAGAAGCAGATCGACCATTAAACTCTGTGAATCCTATCCTTTCTTCTAAATCATTAATGAAAAGAAACAGATCCACCATTGAACTCTGTGTTCCTACTCTCAAAGAGTTTCTGTTGGAACATTTTATTTAAAATCCTTTTGTGCAATGTTTCAAGAATCTTTTTGAAAATCCAAGAGAGTGATCTGATGTTTAAAAGCAGAATAAAGTTTCACCTTTCCAACCATAGAAAATATGCCAAATTTTCCAGAGGAGAGCACCTCTTCCTATGTATTTTGTACTAAAAGTATTGTGGATATCTGCAATCAAACAAGCTAACAAAAGCATGTCTTATGTTGATCCAAAAAGGAGAGAGATAAATAATTAGTTGAATGGTGCTTAAGATTCATCTGAAGTTATGTAATCAAATACCATACATATATGATGTTCTGTAAATTTGACCCTCTGGAAAGACAAATATTGATTATTTAAGACAATAGTGTAAGATGGTGTTGCAATGTGTAAGATTGTGTAGAGGAGATGTGGATTGAATAAATATTCTAGAGATTTATTTCTGCAAGGTGTGGCCAAACCAACTCGATCGCAACCTTTCTGTGGCAGAGGATTCCACGAGCTCACCACTTTCTGGGTGAAGAGATTTCTCCCCATTTCAGTTCTAAATGGCCTCCCATGTGACTGTGACTCCTAGTTCTGGAGTTGCCAGTCATTGGGAACATCCTTCCTTCATTTGCCTTGTCTTATCCTCTTAGAATTTTAAAGCTTTCTGTGAGACTCCCCTTAATTCTTCTCAACTCCAGTGAACATAGTCCTAGCTGATCCAGGATCTTGTCATATGCTAGTACTGTCATCCCAGGAATCAGGCTGATAAATGTTTGGTACACTCCCTCCATAGCCAGAACATGCTGCTACAGATAAGGCAGCCAAACTGTACACACGACTGCTGGTCTGATCAAGACCCTGTACAGCTGAGCAAGGATATCTTTGCTCCTGTACTTGAATCCTCTTGCTATGGAAGCCAATATACTATTTGTCACCTTTACTACCTGCATGTTTGCTTTCAGTAAATGGTGTACAACGATGCCCAGTTCTTGTTGCATCTCTCCTTTCATAATCTACTACAATTCAGATAATAATCTCATCCTTGCTTTTGCTACCAAAGTGGATAACCATATATTTATCCACTGTATACTTCATCTGCCATGCACTTACTCCACCTACTCAACATGTCCAAACCACACTAACGCATCTCTGTTCTCACAGTTCGCCCTCCCAACCAGTTTTATGTCATCTGCAAGTTGATAGTTCATTTAGTAACTGAGGTCCAAGCATTGGACTCTGTGGTTCGCCACTAGCCATTGCCTGCCACTTCGAAAATTTATTCCTACTGTTTGTTTCCAGTCTGCTTTAACTTCTCTATCCATGTCTACCCCAATTTCTTGAGTGAGACGTTATTGAAAGCCTTCTGAAAGTCCAAAAAAGTTACATCAACTGCCTTTTCCTGTTTATATCTATTAGCTAGGGCTCCCTGATTGGCCCAGGTTAATAACTGCATTCAAGGATCTTATAATCAATAATAACCATTTGGTTCTGATCACTATACCCAAGTACCAATGTTGGGCTAACCAGTCTATAATTCTATTTTCCCTCTATCTCCTTTTTTAAATGATAGGGTCACATTAGCTAACTTTCAAACAATAAAATCTGTTCTAGAGTCAGTAGAATCTTGAAGAATGACTACTAGTACATCCACTGTTTCTGGGTCACTTCCTTAAATACTCTGGGATGTTGATTATTGGCCTCTTGGAATTTGTTGGCCTTTAATCCCACCAATATCCCCAACACCATTTCCCTATTAATACTGACTCTCTTTAGTTCTTTCCTTTAAATTGAGTTTGTATTCCACAACGTTTTTGAAATGTTGTTTGTGTTTTCATTTGTAAGGCAGAGCCAAAGTATGTATTGGGTTTGTTTGCCGTCTCTTTGTTCCTGGTTATAACTTACCATGTTTTTGATTACATTTGTCTTCATGAATCTTTACCTCTTCATGTGTTGGTAGAAACGTTTATATTCAGTTCATACTTGCGTCATAATTTACTCTTGTACTCTTTTCAAACCACAGCTCCGCAGTCCCCCCACCGGCCGCAACAACCACCCCAATCCACACAGTCAGTCTCCCAATCCTCAGGTCTGCTGGTTTTTTTGATCTGTTTTTATGCCCCTTTCCTGAAATCTGCCATCCAAGTAATGTGGTTGGGGAGAGAGTTTCTGTATTTTGACACAGTGACAGTGAAGGTATAATGCCAAGACAGGATGGTGTGTGTTTTGAAGGGGATCCTATAGTTAGTGGTGTTCCCATGTATCTTCTGCCCTCATTCTCCTAGGTGTTGGAGGTCGTGGACTTGGAAGCTACTGTCTAAGGAGCCTTGGTGAAATGTTGCAGTGCATCTTGAGGGCACATTACCCCCACTATGTGTCAGTCATGGAGGGAGTGAATGTTGAATGTCCCAAAGGAAGAGGGATTGCTTTGTCCTGGATGGCTTTTTAAATATTATTGGAGCTGCACCCATCCATGAAACTGGAGCATATTCTGTCATCCTTGTGATTTGTGTCTTGCAGATGGTGCATAGGCTTTAAGGACTCAAGAGGTGAAATGCTTACTGCAAAATTTCCAATCTTTCTCTTGTAGCTACAGAATTCCAATGGCTCGTCCAGTTCAGATTTTGGTCAATGGAGATTCGAAGAAATTGATGGTGGGGAATTCAGTGATGTTATTGCCATTGAATGTTACGAGATATAGACTTTTATATCTACCTTCCCTTGTCTGTCAAGTTTACTGATAGCTATTGATATCAATAACTCAAGGCTGTCAAAACAATAGGATAAACATGATTGTTCTTTATTGAAGCAAGGTACACTCTAAAAATAGTACAATAATACTAATACATGATAAGCTTACTCATATAATGCTTGCAGTCACACATGAACTGGTTTACATGGACTTTTCCAAGGATCAGACCAAAACAGGTCTAGCCTACTCTGTCTCGATCTCCAGTCGTTGATCAGATACCTCCTAGTCTTTAGATAGCTAACTATCGATCTGAGGCACCATTTTTGACTCCATCTAAAGAAGCAACTTGTATGATAAAACATTAGCACTGTCCAGTTTTGAGCAGTTAATCAGACAGACCATTGGCAAACATCACAAATGTACCATTGTGAGATATTCTTCCATTCCTTCAAACTTTTGCCTGTTTTCCTTGAAAAGAGGGCTATCTTTTGATTTTTACAAACCTTGCTCATGATTGCTGCAGCTTTTGTGTTATCTAATTAATCAGATGATATTTGCACAACATTACCCTATGATCAACTGCATCTTGTTTTACAAACAAATGATCAATCATATCCAATGCACTGCCTCTGGTTTAAATCAGAGCTTCAGTCAGACACAATGTGTCTGAAGTTTGCTTCATCACCTGCTGAATTACAGCACTTTTTAACAAGCATATTTCTTCAGAAAACATGCAAAATGTTAAGAAATAGCCCAGTGATCTTTCAAATTATTAGGTCACCCATCCAACAGATTGACCTTTCAATAGTGTAGACTTCAATTTTTTTTCTCTTATTTCAGTTAAGAGAATAAAGCTGAATTCAGGATGAGATTATTGACTTGTAATGAGTACAACCATTTTCCTTTCTCCTCGGCACAACTCTAGTCAGTGGAGAGTTTTCCCTATGATTGTGATTGTATCCAGTTTTGCGAGGGCTCCTTGATGCCATACTGGTTGAAAGGTTAGCTTCATATCACTTCCTGTCTGGTGTTCAGCTGTTTTGTCCATGTTTTTAGATCAAGGTTTTAGTGAGTTCAGGAGCTGGTGAACCTGATGAACCTAAACTGAATGTCATGAGCAAGTTATTGCTAAGTAAGAGCCACTTAATAGCACTGTTGATGACACGTTCCATCACTTTTCTGATGATCAAAAGTAAACTTGGCTGGGTTTGATGTGCCATTCGTTTTGTATACAGGACATAGCGAGGCAATTTTCCACATCAGATTCCCTACTGAATCACAGTGGGGAAACAGGCCCTTCAGCCAACAAGTCCACACCGACCCTTCAAAGAGTAATCCACCCAGACCCATTTCCCTCTGACTAATGCATCTAACACTATGGGAAATTTAGCACGGCCAATTCACCTGACCTGCACATCTTTGGACTGTGGGAGGAAACTGGACCACCCGGAGTAAATCCACACAGACCCAGAGAGAATGTGCAAACTTCACACAGGCAGTCATCCGAGGCTGGAATTGAACTTGGGACTATGGTGATGTGAGGCAGCAATGCTAACCACTGAGCCACCGTGCCGCCCCACATTGTTGGGTAGATGCCAGTACTGATGCTGTACTGAAACAGTTTAATTAAAGCTGCAGCATGCTCTGGAATATGTCTTCGGTCCTATTGTTGAGGCCCACAACCTTTTTAGCATCCAGCACCTTTAACTTTTTTAATATCATATGTGAAATGAATCAACTGCATGCTGGCAGCTGTGGGGCTGGTACCCTCAGGAGAATTCTGAAATGGATTGTGCACTGGGCACTGAGGCTGAAAATGCTTTAGCCTTGTGTTTTCCACTGATGCACTGGGCTCCCTCACCGTTAACAATGGGGATATTTGTGGAATCTCCTCTTCCAGTGATTTGACAAATCATCCACCAGTGTTCGTGACTGGATGCAACGCAACGGCAGAGCTCAAATCTGATTTGTTGGTCGTGGGATCATTTAGTTTGCCTATCACATTCTGATTCTTTTTTTGGCAAAGAAATAATCATGAGTTGTAGCTTCAACAAATTGACATCTCACTTTTGGGAATGCCTTGTGCTGCATGTGGCAAGTCCACCTGAACTTTGCACTGAATGAGGATTGATTCACTGGCTTGTTAGTAATGGTAGAATGGGGAGATGACGTTTGAATACAATTCTGCTGTTTCTGACAGCCACAACTCATAATGGATACCCAGTTAGGTTTATTTTATATCTTTCCCATTCAGCAACTATCAGACAAAACAATGGATGTTGTCCTCAATCTGAAGAAGGGACTGTGTTTCCACAAGACTGGTGCTCCTTTCTACAGATACTTTCATGAACAGATGTGTCTGCAACAGATAGATTTGTGAGAATGAAGCTAGGTACGTTTTTCTGTCCAACTGCCATAAGCCCAGTCCAGCAGCCACATCCTTTAGGACTTGTCCAGCTTGGTCATTTGTGGTGTTGCTGAACCACTCTTGGTGATTGAAGTTTCCCACCAAGTGTATATTTTGTGACCTTTCTTCCCTCCAGTGTATCCTCCAAGTGGTGTCCAACATGGAAGAGAACTGATTCATCATCACAGAGAAAGAGACAGCAATAGATGATAATCAGCAGGATTACTCTCATTTTACTTGATGCTATAAAACTTCATGATGTCTGGAGTCAATAGTGAGGACTGTCAGGGAAATTCCCTTGCAATTGTATATCACTGTGCCACCACATCTGGTGGCTCTGTTGGGTCAGAGCATACTCAGAGGTGGTGATGGTGGTATAGAACAGTACAGCACAGTACAGGCCCTTCAGTCCACGATGTTATGCCAAGCATTTATTTTAATATAAGATCAAGCTCAACTAAACAGCCCCCAATTTACTGCCATCCATTTGCTTGTTCTACAGTGGCTTAAATATCCCTAATGTCTCTGAATCTACTACAACCGCTGGCATTGCATTCTACGCACCCAACACATGAACCTACCTCTGACATCTCCCCTATACTTTCCTCCATTCACCTTAAAATTATGACTCCTTGTGACAGCCATTTCTGTCCTGGGGAAAAGTTTCTGGCTATCTACTCTATCTATGCCTCTCATTACCTTGTATGCCTCTATCAAGTCATCTCTCTTCTTCCTTCTCTCCAGTGTGAAAAGCCCTAGCTCACTCAACCTCTCTTCATAAGACAAGCCTCCAATCCAGGCAGCATCCTGATAAATCTTCTCTGTACCCTCTTTAAAGCATCTACATCCTTCCTATAGTGTGGCAACCAGAACTAGACACAACATTCCAGTGTGGTCTAACCAGGGTTTTATAGAGTTGCAGCAAAACCTTGAGGCTCTTAAATTAAATCCCCCTGTTAATGAAAGCCAAAACTAGAATACTCATTTTCATGGAATCGTACTTTATAAACAATATCAGGCTGTAGTTTGACCAGTATCCCAATTTTGCTACAATGTTAGTTTAGTAGAACTTTGTAGGGTTGATAAGGCTATTTGTGCCTTTATTGTTTCTGGTGCCTTGGTCTAAAAGGGTGTTAGTCAACCAGATAGGTTTTTACAAAATCAACAATATCTTCATAGTCACCAGTGGTGTAGCTCTTAAGGTTTTGTTAAGGCAATTCAAATTTCACCATTTGTTGAGGTGGAACTTGAGCGTTAACCTGGGCTTCTGGATTGCTAATCTAATGACATTGTCACTATATCATCACCTCCCTATAATACCAGCGGCAATTACATATTCATATTGACCTTTCCCTCTAAAAATTAAATTATAGATTTTATTTACTTGTTCTTAGAATGTGGATGCTTTTGGGAAAGTCAAAATTTTTTGCTCTTTGAGAATTGTCCTGAGTAAGTGACAATGAGTCTTTTCCTTGAACCACTGCAGGCTTTGTGGTACTGGTGATCCGAAAATGGTTTTAAATTAGGAATTTCTAATTTTGACTAAGTGATAGTGAGGCAACAGTGATATTTGTTCAAGTCAAGATGACGGTTTACGTGGAAGGGTTTTTTTTCCAACTAATAGAATGGCTACAGTTTATTGATTCCATAGAATGATTAAGTTGACTAAACCTAAGATTTCTTCAAACTTTTGTATTTTCTTTTACCTCAGACTGCTATATATGATTCTACTTGTACTAGTTGTACTTTGGCTTATTCTGGACACAGCTAAGCAAGGCACGAACCAGCTAATTTCTGTTGTGGGACTTCTGTTGTTTATTTTGTTCTTGTTCATCTTCTCCAAACATCCAGATAAGGTAAAGACAGTATTTTTTTCCTTCATTATTTTTTATTCTTGCTGAGTAAATAAATAGTAGTTTGAACAAGTTATTTCAGAAAGGCTGTAAGAAAAAGCCAGGAGATTCTGATGGACAGTATTTACATGCATTCGGAAAGGACTGATTAGGGATTGTTAACATGGCTTTGTGTGTGGAAAATTGTGTCATTAACTTGATCGAGTTTTTGAAGAGGTGACAAAGACGATTGGTGAAGACAGAGTAGTAGATGTCTGTATGGACTTCAGGAAAGTATTTGATGAGATTCTGCGTGATAGACTGGTTAGTAAGGTTAGATCGCATGGGATCCAGGGGGAACTAGCCAGTTGGGTACAAAATTGGCTTGAAGGTGGGAGACAGGTGGTAGGGTGTCGCTTTTTGGATTAGAGGCCTGTGACTAGCAGTGTGCCACAGTTAGGTCCACTGCTTTTCATTAATGATATAAATGATTTGGATGTGAGTGCAGAAGGAGGCATGGTTCATACATTTGCAAATGGCATCAAAATTGGTGGTGTAATGAACAAAGGTAAGGATTCTCTGAGAGTACAATAGGACCTACATCAGATGGACAAAATGGAGTTTAATTTAGATAAATGTGAGGTGTTGCATTTTGGTAAGGGGAATCAGGGCACGTCATATTTGGTTATTGGTAGGACCCTGGGGAGTGGTGCCGAAAAAAGAGTCCCAGGGGTGCAAGTGCATAGTTCCTTGAAAGTGGAATCCCAGGTACACAAGATGGAGAAGAAAGCATTTTGAACCTTTGCCTTCATTGGTCAGAACATTGAGTATAGGAGTTGGAGAATGGGGAGAATGCGGGTAAGTGGAGTTGAAATGCCCATCAGCCATGATTGAATGGCGGAGTGGACTCGATGGGCCGAATGGTATTACTTCCACTCCTATGTCTTATGGTCTTATGAATATCATAATGCAGCTGTACAGACATTGGTGAGGCCACTTTCAGAATACAGCATACAATTCTGGCTGCCCTTCCATATGGAGGATATTGTTAAATTTGAGAGGGTGCAGAAAAGAATTCCAAGAATTTGCTGGAATTGGAATGTTTGAGTTATGGGGAGAGGCTGAATAGGCTGGCGCTTGTTTCCCCGGCGCATTGGAGGCTGAGGCACCTTATAGATGTTTATACAATCATGAAGGGGCATGGATAGGGTGAATAACCATGGTCTTTTTCCGAGGATGGGGAGAGTCCAAAACTGGAGCCATGTTAAGGTGAGAGGGGAAAGATTTAAAAGTGACCTGAGGGGTAACTTGTTCACACAGAGGGTGGTGCATGTACAGAATGAGATGCCAAAGCAAGTGGTGGACAGCAGGGCCTGTTTCTGTGCTGTTTCTCTCTAAGTGGACTTTAATTATATCTTTCATTTTTGTTCTTTATTTTGGATATCTTTGTCCAAATCAGTGCAACAGATCTGAAGTTAATTATGATTTTAAAATAATGTTTCCACGTTATTCAAAATGGTGAAGTTTTATTCTTAACCAAGATGCCAGTGCCAATTCTGTTGAAATCAATGGAAAGGACATAGATGCCTTTTGTTAGGTGATCCACTCTGTCAGGGTACCACCCAGCTCTAGAGTTTAAACAGGTATCTCTCTCATGTTAAGGAGTTTATGTATCAAGTTGGTTAGGACTAGAGAGGTGTTTCCGTAGTCACTGGAATGAGTACTGCATGATATATTGCCTTCCTTGTGCCATTGTAAAGGAAGGAAGGAAGGAAAATTTCTAAAAGTTTTTGCAATTAGCGATTCCCAGATAGTATTCCCTGAGGGAATATTTTCTGAGCATCTACTTTGTAAAGCCACCTGAGAATCTAATTTTGTATATGACCTCTCATTTTTTCTAAACTCAACCATTCATCACCCTTCATCTTGGGAAATAGCCGAGTGGAACTTCTCTGAAGTGTTTCCAATGCAAGTAACATTTTCCTTAAGTAAGGAGACCAAAGGAGAACAAAGTACTCTAGGCGTGGTCTCACTAATGACCTGCAGCATTGTAGTAAGACTTCCTTAATTTTACACTCCACTTCCATTTGCAAGGAAGACTGAGGTTCCTGCATACCAATCTTTTGCAAATCGTTTATCATGGTGTTCTGTTTCCAAAATATTTGCCTATAATACAATTGGTTCCTTCAATACTGTCATTTTTTTTAGCAAGGAGAGACTTCCCCACTTCTGTTAAGTGATTCTGATCAGGGCTGTTTCAAAAATATGGAGCCATACTTCCGTTCTGGCAGTTCTCTCATAGTGCAGAACTGTTGGGGGAAGGCAAACCATGCACACATTTTTCACAGCAGTCAATGGGCCCTTCAGTTGGGGAAGGTGGTGCAGGCCTGGAGAGACAGAAGGGTCCATTGGTTCTAGAGTGAGGTAGGGATGTTGGGTCAGGATCGGGGTGTAAGTTGTTGAGAGCAGAGGTAATTGGGCATGTGCGAGATAAGTGTAGGGTGCAAATTCTCTATCCTTTGTATGGTTCTAAGCATGGAGGATTACCCAGCAGAATTTTCAATCTCCTCAGCAATTTCTTCAGAGTAACCAAGGCATTAGTCAGACCACAGCTGGACTGTTGTGAACAGTATTCAGTCTTTTATTGAAGGAAAGATGTACTGAAAAGGATAAAATCTTAGAATAAAGAGGCACTTGTTTAAGATACACATGAAGAGAAAACTTTTCTCCTGGAAGGTTGGGAATCTGTGTACTTTGTTTACTGCAGAGGGCTGTTGAGGCCTGGTTGCTAAATATATTGAAAGTTGACACAGGTTTTTAATCAGTAAAGGAATCATTGGTTATGGATAAAGGCAGGAATGTAAAGTTGAGGGTTACCAGATATGCAATGATCTCATTGAATGGTGGAGCAGGCTTGGTGGGCTGAATGGCTACTTCTCCACCTATGTCATATGGTCTTATAGCCTGCTACCTGGAATTCTGCAGGGTCCCCATCTGCAATGCCATCTATGTTGGAAAATCGACTGTCTAGATTATTATAGCACTCGAAAGGGATTAATTAGTGAGGGAATAAACAGAATAGAAAAAGGGCTGGAGAAACTCGGCATCATATTTGGAGAGAGAAAGAATTAATGTTGACTCTTCTTAAGAACCGAAGAGAGAGGTGGAAAATTAACGGGTTTTCTAGTGCAGAAAAAGATGGCAGAAATGAGTGGAACAAAAGTAAAGATCAGGGGAAAGTTAGCAGGTGGGAGAGATTAGAGATCAAAGGCAAAGTGTTTGGAAATGGTTGTTAAAAACAGAAGTGTGAGAGTACAATAGATATTGATACTAAGTGTCCAGTGCAGAGGATAGTTCAGTTCATGACCATGAGTCAGTTGTCTTACCTCCCTTGTCCTCACCTATCATCTCACCAACATCCACGTCCAGAGAATCATTAGCTGCCATTTCTGCCATCTCCAGTGGGATTTCACCACCAAAAACACATTCCCTTTCCTTGTCAGCTTTTGTGATGACCATTCCCTCCAGAATACCCTGTTTCACTCCTCCCTTACTCCTAACAAGACCTAAACCCCAATGGAACCTTACCCTTCAATTGCAGAAGGTGTAACACCTGCCCATTTACTTTCTCCCTTCTCACTATCCGAGATCCCAAACATACTTTCCAGGTGAATCAGCATCTTACCTGCGCTCAATCTAGTCTGCTGTTTTCGCTGCTCACATTGTGGTCTCCTCTACTTTGGGGAACAGTAGGTAGACTCAGTGACAACTTTGCAGAACACCCACGTTCTGTCTCCAGAAAGGACCTGAACTTCCAGTTGCTTGCAACTTCAACACACCCACTGTGTTCTCTGTCTCAGGCTTACTGCAGTACTCTAGGGAAACACAGTGCAAGCTGGAAGAACAGTATCTCATTCTCCACTTGGGAACCCTACAGCCTCATATGAACTTAATATTGAGTTCAACAATTTTAGGGTTTGAACACCTTTTCCTATACTTTCCCTCACCCCATACCCCAAGCTTTGTTATTACATGGCCTGCTACCATACAGCACCCAATGTTGGCTACTAATTGACCCTATTAATAGCTATTCTTTCCCCTAAACTGACTTTAAGCAGCTACATCTCCTCTATGATAACACTTAACATTGAAGCTCACCAAGGATCCGTTCTCAACCTCCTACTATACTTCCTGTACACCTATGACTGTAGCCAAATTCCAAATGAGCACCATTTACAAGTTTGCTGATGACACCACCATGGTAGGACGGATATCAAACAATGATGAGTCAGAATACAGAAAGGAGATAGAGGGCTTGGTGATGTGGTGCAATGATTATAACCTCTCAATGTCGGCAAAACTAAAGAACTGATAATTGACTTCAGAAAGAAGGGAGGAGAACACGTTACCATCTATATCAATAGAGCAGATGTTGAGAGGATTGACAGCATTAAGTTCCTAGGAGTGACAATAACTGACAACCTGGCCTGGACTTCCTATGTGGATGCAGTGGTCAAAAAGGCACAAAAATGCCTGTTCTTCCTCAGGAAATTTGGAATGTCCATAAGGACACTCACCAATGTTTACAGATGCACCATAGAAAGTATACTCTTAGGGTGCAAAATGGCAGCAACTGTTCTGCTCAGGACCGTAAGAAAGTACAGAAGGTTGTGTGTACAGTACAGACCATCACTGAAACCAACTTCCCATCCATGGACTCCATTTACATCTGCCATTGCTGCAGAAAGGCTGCCAACATCAATAAAGACCCATCCTACCCCGGTAATGCTCTCCTATAACCTCTTCCATCAGGTAGAAGATACAGAAGCTTGAACACACGCAAAAGCAGGCTCAAGAACTGCTTCTTCCCTGCTGTTATTAGACTGATGAATGGACATTCAAACTTCAAATAATGTTGATCTTGTTAATGTCCTGTGCGGTGCTACCTGAATGCCACACTCTGTACACGTTTCTTTCATCCTATGATCTGTGTGTTCTTGCTGCACCCAAACAAAGAATCTGCCTCTGACATCTATCTTGAATTTATCACCCCTCAATTTGTAGCTATGTCCCCTCGTACAAGCTGATGCCATCATCCGAGGAAAAAGACTTTCACTGTCTATCCTGTCTAATCCTCTGATCATCTTGTATGTCTCTATCAAATCCCCTCTTAGCCTTCTTCTCTCCAATGAGAACAGACCCAAGTCTTTCCTCATTAGACCTTCCCTCCAGGCAACATCCTGGTAAATCTCCTCTGCACCTTTTCCAATGCTTTCACATCCTTCCTGTAATGGGGTGACCAGAACTGAACACAACATTCCAAGTGCGGCCACACAGCTTTATCAACCTGGGTGGCCCCTTTCAGGGATCCATGTACATGAACTCCAAGGTTCCTCTGCACAACCACACTACCTAGAATCTTTCCATTGACCCAATATTCTGCCTTCCTGTTATTCTTCCCAAAGTGAATCAGCTCAGATTTATCTGCATTGAACTCCACTTGCCACCTCTCAGCCCAATTCTGCAGTTTATCCAAGTCTTCCTGCAGCCTGCAACATTCTTCCACACTGTCCACTAGTTCACTGACTTTGGTGTCATAAGTTAATTCTGTTTCTCATAGCACAGACACTGCCAGACCTGCTGACTTCTAGCAACATTTACTGTTTTTATTTCATATACGCATCTGTAATATTTTGTTATTGTTGCAGCTAAGGGGAAACTCTATTCAGACTAATGAATAATAGAGAAGCTATTAGGCTACTGTGTATATACGTTGTCCACCAAATAGTGATGATGAGATCAGGTAAGAAATTTCAGGCAAATTACTGATAGTTTTTCATCTCTAGATAATTAAATGTGTAGTGCCATAGGTGGGTAACATTATATTTTTATTTAAATAAATGCTTAGGGGCTATAGACCCTTATTGTTAATAGTAGAAAAAAAATCGAATGTCTCTTTTCAGGGAAAATAGAAAAACAGTCTAGAATCCAAAATAAAATTGTCACCATGAATTTTGAAATGGAAAGCTGACCTTGACCAGTTTTGTTGAAATCTTTGAAGAGATAGAGAAAACAAGCAATGGTAATGCAACTTATGTAGATTTTCAAAATGTTTTTGATGGTGCACCATGTAATACACTAATGAATAAGGTTTTATCATACAGAATTAAGAGAAGTTGCTGAATGGGTATCAAGCTGGCTGCAAGTTCGAATGGAGAGGTTAGGGTTAAAGGGTAGTTTTCTAAATGGTATAAAGCTGGAGCTTCCAACCACCTATTCATGCCATCACTAAGGCACCTAATTCCACCTTTGCCCATGCATAGCTTGAATTCACCAGTGCTTAACTGCTGCAGAGACCAACATCTAAATCTTTGTTTTTCTGGCTGACAACTACCTTTCACCTTTCAGAAAGTTAATGTGATCCAAAATTCAGCCAGGTCTATTGTAAATTACACCAAGTCATGCATGTTTCTCACCTTTCTGCTTCTTTAGCCGTATTACATCCAGTTGAAAAATGTTTACACTTTAACATTATCATCCTTGTTTTCACATCTCTCCATTGATTCTTCCACTCCTCTTTTTGTAACGCATTTCAGTCCTATAACCCTCAAAGGCATCTGATGCCTCCAATTCTTGACTATTGCACTTCCCCAGTTTTCATAGTTCTTCCATTGTTGGCTTCACCTTCACCTGCTTTTGCCTGAAACGTCTTCACTATTTTTCTCTCTCCTCCTTAAAACCTAGCTTTTTATCAATCTGCTTTAATATAATCTCCTTATGTGCTTTGTCTTAAATTATTATTTCTTACAATGATGTGAAGTGCATTGAGATACTTCACTGGACTTTACGTAAATGTATAAGTAGTAGCAGTTGTTGAAATGGAAATTATTTGGACCAGTGTGGGGATTACTGTTGTTTACAATTTATATTGATGATATGATCTTTGGAAACAAAATCACAATTTTGTAATTTGTGGATGAGACTAAATTGGGATTGCTAACACCAAGAAGGGTTGCAACAAACTACAGGAAGATGTTCATAAAGTTGTAATGCAGGCATCTATGGAGTAAGTGGATTACAAAATAAGTAAGGAAAGTATTTCCAGTTATTGGAGGAATGGCAATTTTATTGTTTGGAAAATAAAAAATTGAATGGGAAAGGGAATCAAGGGGATCTGGGAGTTTAAATATGCAAAGCAATGGATCTTGTGACACCAGTCAATTAATGCATAATAAAATCAAATTAGGAATTTTGTTTACTTCTGGAAGTTTAGAATTTAAATGCAGAGAAGTTACAGTAAACTTGTATTGAGCCTTGGAAGCGGTAGTAGTTGGTGGTTGAGTTGGCTGTGATGGACTGGGTAACTTCATTAAAGGGCATTACAATAGATGGGCAATGGTTATTGTTTAAGGAACAAATTGTAACATTGTTGTGGTTCTGTTCGCCGAGCTGGAAGTTTTTGCTGCAAACGTTTCGTTCCCTGGCTAGGGAACATCATCAGTGCTATTGGAGCCTCCTGTGAAGCGCTGCTTTGGAGGCTCCAATAGCACTGATGATGTTCCCTAGCCAGGGAACGAAACGTTTGCAGCAAAAACTTCCAGCTCGGCGAACAGAACCACAACAACGGACACCCGAGCTACAAATCTTCAACCAGACTTTAAACAAATTGTAACAGTTATGCACGAAAGAACACAAGAATCATGGCTAACAAAAAGGTTTTAAGGGTGGTGTTAGGTTCAAAGTGGAATTATATAAAATTGCTAGAGGAAGTAGCAAACATGAAGATCAGGAGCAATTTAGAATTCATCAAGAGAGCACCAAGAGGTTGATTAAGAAGTGTAAAATTGTTTGTGAGAATAAATTTGCAAGGACCATAAACATGGACTATAAGAGCTTCCGTAAGTGTGTGAAAAGAAAAAAGATTGGTGAAGTTGAATGTCAGTCCCTTACATGTTTGCTACTTCCTCTAGCAATTTTATATAATTCCACTTTGAACCTAACACCACCCTTAAAACCTTTTTGTTAGCCATGATTCTTGTGTTCTTTCGTGCATAACTGTTACAATTTGTTCCTTAAACAATAACCATTGCCCATCTATTGTAATGCCCTTTAATGAAGTTACCCAGTCCATCACAGCCAACTCAACCACCAACTACTACCGCTTCCAAGGCTCAATACAAGTTTACTGTAACTTCTTTGCATTTAAATTCTAAACTTCCAGTAGAATTGATAATGAAGAACAAAAAATATGTCAAAGCAATTAAACAACCACTTCAGTTCTGTCTTCATAGAAGTCACAAATAACTTCCCAGAAATGGTAGGAAGGAGGAATTGAAGGAGGTTATGGTATTTAAATAATAGTGCTGGAGTAATCAGTAGTACTGAAAACTGACAAATCCCCAGGGTCTGATGATCTACATCCAATAGTACCAAAAGGGTATGTGTGTGTGTGTCTGGTGGTGGTGGTGGGGGGTGCTGCGAGTGCTGGTGTGTGTGTGTGTGTGTGTGTGTGTGTGTGGATGTGTATAAATATATATATATAGTCATCTTCCAAGATTCTGTGGATTCTAGAACAATCCCATCAGATTGTGCAATGTAGAAACCTGCCCAGGTCTGTTCTACATGTGAAAATTAGTACCGATTAAACCTGGCCAGTTATCGTCCCATCAGTCGACTAACAATCATCAGTGAAATGGAAAGGGTCATCAACAGTGTTATCAAGTAGCACCTATGGAGCAATAGCTCGCTTATTGACTCTCAGTTTGAATTCTGCCAGAGCCTCTATGTTCCTGATCTCATTAGAGCCTTGATTCAAACATGGACAGTAGAGCTGAACTCTAGAGGTGATTTGAGAGTGACAGACTTTGATATCAAGGCCGCATTTATTTGTATAAGGTTAAGGAAGCTGAAGAAAACTAGAGTAAATGACAATCAGGAAAGAATCTCTGCTGGTTGGAAGTATACCTAGCGCAAAGGAAGATGATTGTACTTTTGGAGGTCAGTCACTGCAGCTCCAGGAATTAGCTGCAGGAGTTTCTCAGGTAGCATGCTAGGCCCAAATATCATCAGCTGCTTCATCAATAAACTTTCCTCCATCTTGAAGTCAGAGTGAGTTGCTTGCTGATAGTTGTGTCTTGTTCAGAACAATTCATTCAGGTACTAAGCTGCCCAGTGAGACCTGGTTAAAATTTAAGCTTGAGCTGACAAGTGGCAATTAATGGTCAAGCCACACAAGAGCCACACATTGACCACTTTCAACAAGTGAGAATATAATCATTGCCTCTTGGCATTCAGTGGCATTATTATCACTGAATCCTTCACTATCAACGTTCTGGTGGACACAATTGACTGGAAACTGAACTGGACTAGCCACATAAATACTTACGCTGCAAGAGTTGGTCAGGGGCTCAGAATACAGCAGAGTACCTCGCCTTGACTCCCCTAAGCCTATTCACCATCTACAAGGCATCAGAAAGGACTGTAATGGAATACTCCCCACTTGCCTGGATGAGTGCAGCTCCAACAACACTCAAGAAGCTTCCAGGCATGGCAAGTGGCTTGATACACACAAACATTCAGTATCTCTACTACTGACACACAGGAGCAGCAGCGTTTATGTATAAGGTGAACTGTAGAAATTTATCAAGGCTTCTTAGACATCACTTTCCAAGCCCATGGCTGCTATTATCTGGAAAGATGAGGTCAGCAGATACGAAGAAACTCTATCATTAGCTCTGAAGAAGGGTAACTGGACTCAAAACATTAACCCTGCTTTTCTCTACAATTGCTGCCAGATCTGAGTTTTTTCTGCAAATTCTGTTCTTGTTTCAGATTTTCAGCATCCACAGTTCTTAATTTATTATAGTAGGAATAAAACGGTCTTTTTCCAAGTAGCAGCCTGTGATTAGTGGGATATCACAATGATTTGTGCATGGACCCCCGGCTGTTCATAATAGAATACATTATTAATGACTTAGATAAGTGAACTAAGTATACGATATCCAAGTTTTCAGATGTCACAAGCTTGGTGCTAGGGTGAACTGAGTAGGATGTTGTGATGCGTCAGGGTGATTTGGATAAGTTCAATGAGTAAATACCTGGCATATGAAGTATAATTTGAATAAGTGTGAAGAAACCCCTTTGGTAGAATAAATAGGATGGCAGATTATCATCTGAATGGTGATGGATTGGGAAATGGGGGCGGTGCAGTAAAACCTGAATGTCTTTGTACACCAGTCGCTGTAAGCAAGCATGCAGATGCAGCAGCAGTGAAGAAAGCAAATGACACATTGGGCTTCATAGTGTGAGGATTTGAGTTTCTGCAGTTTTAAAGGGCCTTGGTGAGACCGGCTTGGAGTATTGTGTGCAGGCTGAGGAAGGATGATCTGGCTATGGAGAGAGTGCAACAGAGGTTTACCAGACATATTCCCTGGATGGTAAGACTGATCGACGAAGAGAGATGATCAGGTTGGACTATTGCACTGAAGTTTAGAAAAATGAGGAGGGATCTGATAAAACTCTATAAAAACCTAACAGGACTAGATGGGGTAAATGCAAGAAGCATGTTCCTAATGACTGGGGATTCTAGGGTCAGCGGTCAAGGTTTAAGAATACAGAGTAGGCCATTTAGGAGGATGGGGAGGAATTTCTTTACCCAGAAAGTGGTGAGCCTATGGAATTCTCTGTTACCAAAGTAGTTGAGGCCAAGGCATTGAATGTTTTCGAGAAGGAATTGGATATATTATCAGAACTAAATGAAACAAAGGTTCTGAAGAGAAAGTGGGAATATGGTACTTAGTTGGATGATCAGCCATGATCATATTAAATGGTGCAGTTAGCTTGAAGGATCAACTGGCCTACGCCTGCTCTTATTTTCTCTGCTTCTATGCCTATGTAATGAAAATGGCCCATTAAAAATCTTGTTGGAAAATAACTTAGGAGTGAGTGACCACAATATGATAGATTTTTACAATATGTTTGAAACTGAACTTCAATCCAAACCAAGAGTATTAAATTTGAATAGTGGAAATTATGAAAGCTTGAGGCACTTATTGGCAAAGGTGGATTCGGAAAATACATTAAAAGGCATGATTGTACATTGGTGGTGGAGAGTCTTTAAAAAACGTTTACATGACTTACAGCAGCTATATGTTCATTTAAATGCTAAAACTCAAAAAGGTATTGTTAACAATGCGTAACAGAGGAAGTTCACGATTGTATAAGATTAAAAGAAAGGGGTTATAAAGTTGTCAGTCTTTGCAGTAATTCTGGGGGTTGGGAGGTGTGTAGACTATAACAGAGGATCGAGTAACTGACAAAGAAAGAAAGAATGAATAGAATATGAAGGCAATCTAGAAAAAAGTCATAAAAACAGATTATAAAATCTTCCATAGGTATGTAATAGGTAAATGTTTGGCTGAAATGTGCGTGGTCGAGAGTGTGATGCTGGAAAAGCACAGCAGGTCAGGCAGTATCTGAGGTGCAGGAGAAACTACATTTAGGCCAAAAACTCTTCATCAGGAATGAGGCTTGTGAGCTGGGGGATGGAGAGATAAATGGGAGGGGGGGGGGGGGTGGGTGGGGGGTGGGGGGGGGGGCGCGGTGTGGGGTGGGGAGGTGGCTGAGAGTGCGAGAGATAGATGAAGGTAGGGCAATTGTGATTAGGTCGGAGAGGAGGGTGTATTGGATAGGTGGGGAGGAAGATAGACAGGTAGGACAGGTCATGAGGACAGTGCCAAGTTGGAAGGTTGGATCTGGGATAAGGTGTGGGGAGGGGAAATGAAGAAACTGGTGAAATCCACATTGATGCCGTGTGGTTGGAGGGTCCCAAGGCAGAAGATAAGATGTCGGGTGGTTAAGGTGCGGCACCTTCCCACCTATCCTCTCCACCCTCCTCTCCGAGGTAGTCTTCGGTGCTATCTATTCAGTCACCTTTCTCTGACCTGTTCCAGCTGTGCCATCTCACACAGTGCCTCACTTTGTCTTATTCCAGGCTAAATAGACAGCAATAATGTAGAGAAAGGTGATGGGGTGGCTGACATTTGATCACCTTCTGCCCCCCAATCCGCCGAGAGAAGAGGTACCTGTGGCATCTGCACAGTGTTGTTAGCTACCTAGCAAAGCATCTCCTCCTCAACTTTTGAGGAAGAAGCCACAAATCCTTCAGAATATGCACTGGCTAGGCTGCATCTTGTACCATGGTAAAAACAATGACTGCAGATGCTGGAAACCTGATTGTGGATTAGTGGTGCTGGAAGAGCACAGCAGTTCAGACAGCATCTGAGGAGCAGCAAAATCGACATTTCGTGCAAAAGCCCTTCATCAGGAATAAAGGCAGAGAGCCTGAAGCGTGGAGAGATAAGCCAGAGGAGGGTGGGAGTGAGGAGAAAGTAGCATGGAGTACAATAGGTGAGTGGGGGAGGGGATGAAGGTGATAGGTCAGGGAGGAGGGTGGAGTGGATAGGTGGAAAAGAAGATAGGCAGGTAGGACAAGTCATGGGGATATTGCTGAGCTGGAAGTTTGGAACTAGGGTGAGGTGGGGGAAGGGGAAATGAGGAAACTGTTGATTGATGCCCTGGGGTTGAAGTGTTCCGATGCGGAAGATGAGGCATTCTTCCTCCAGGCATCTTATGGTGAAGGACCGGCGGTGAAGGAGGCCCAGAACCTCCATGTCCTCGGCAGAGTGGGAGAGGGAGTTGAAATATTGGGCCACAGGGCGGTGTGGTTGATTGGTGCGGGTATTCCCTAAAGTGCTCTGCTGACAGCTCTGTGGGTATTTTAGCTAAGTTAGAATTCCTCCGTCCACGCATCAATGAATTTAATACACGCCGTGACGTCGAACAATTCTTCCATCGCCTCTGCCTCCGAGCTTACTTTCACAATCAAGATTCCCGCCCACCTTCCAAGGACCCCTTCGCCCACCTCCAACGCACTGCATCCACCTGGACACCCCGTGCTGGCCTATTACCTGCCCTCGACCTCTTCATTTCCAACTGCCGCCAGGACATTAACCGCCTCAACATGTCTACCCCTCTTCCCCACTCTGACCTCTCACCCTCACAACGCGCAGCCCTCCAATCCCTCTGCTCCAATCCCAACCTCACCATTAAGCCAGCGGATAAAGGGGGTGCAGTGGTAGTCTGGCGCACTGACCTCTACACCGCTGAAGCTAAACGCCAACCCGAGGACACCTCTTCCTACTGCCTCCTAGACGATGACCCCACCCCCCAGCACCAAACCATCATCTCCCAGACCATACAGAACCTCAGGAGATCTCCCACCCACAGCTTCCAACCTCATAGTCCGGGAACCCCGCACTGCCCAGTTCTACTTCCTTCCCAAGATCCACAAGCCTGACCACCCTGGCCGACCCATTGTCTCAGCATGCTCCTGCCCCACTGAACTCATCTCTACCTACATCGACACTGTCCTATCCCCCCTAGTCCAGGAACTCCCCACATACGTTCGAGACACCACCCACGCCCTCCACCTCCTCCAAGACTTCCGTTTCCTCGGCCCACAACGCCTCATCTTCACCATGAATATCCAATCCCTCTACACCTCCATCCGCCATGACCAGGGCCTCCAAGCCCTCCGTTTTTTCCTTTCCAGACGTCCCCAACAGTACCCTTCCACCGACACTCTCATTCGTTTGGCCGAACTGGTCCTCATCCTTAACAATTTCTCCTTTGAATCCTCCCACTTCCTCCAGACCAAAGGGGTAGTCATGGGCTCACGTATGGACCCCAGTTATGCCTGTCTCTTTGTTGGCTACGTAGTACAGTTGATCTTCCGTAATAACACCGGCACCACTCCCCACCTGTTCCTCCGCTACATTGATGACTGCATTGGGGCCACCTCGTGCTCCCGCGAGGAGGTTGAGCAATTCATCAACTTCACCAACACATTCCACCCTGACCTTAAATTTACCTGGACCATCTCTGACACCTCCCTCTCCTTCCTGAACCTCTCCATCTCCATTAACGATGACCGACTTGACATGGACATTTTTTACAAACCCACCGACTCCCACAGCCACCTGGATTACACCTCTTCCCACCCTACCTCTTGCAAAAATGCCATCCCGTATTCCCAATTCCTCCGCCTCCGCTGTATCTGCTCCCAGGAGGACCAGTTCCACCATAGAACACACCAGATGGCCTCCTTCTTTAGAGACCGCAATTTCCCTTCCCACGTGGTTAAAGATGCCCTCCAACGCATCTTGTCCACATCCCGCACCTCCGCCCTCAGACCACACCCCTCCAACCGTAACAAGGACAGAACGCCCCTGGTGCTCACCTTCCACCCTACCAACCTTCGCATAAACCAAATCATCCGCCGACATTTCTGCCATCTCCAAAAGACCCCACCACCAGGGATATATTTCCCTCCCCACCCCTTTCCGCCTTCCGCAAAGACCGTTCCCTCCGTGACTACTTGGTCAGGTCCACGCCCCCCTACGACCCACCCTCCCATCCGGGCACTTTCCCCTGCCACCGCAGGAACTGTAAAACCTGTGCCCATACCACCTCCCTCACCTCTATCCAAGACCCTAAAGGAGCCTTCCACATCCATCAAAGTTTTACCTGCACATCCACTAATATCATTTCTTGTATCTGCTGCTCCCGATGCGGTCTCCTCTACATTGGGGAGACTGGGCGCCTCCTAGTAGAGCGCTTTAGGGAACATCTCCGAGATACCCACACCAATCAACCACACCGCCCCGTGGCCCAACATTTCAACTCCCCCTCCCACTCTGCCCTGGACATGCAGGTCCTGGGCCTCCTTCACCGTCGCTCCCTCACCACCAGACGCCTGGAGGAAGAACGCCTCATCTTCCGCCTCGGAAGACTTCAACCCCAGGGCATCAATGTGGACTTCAACAGCTTCCTCTTTTCCCCTTGCCCCACCTCATCCTAGTTTCAAACTTCCAGCTCAGCAATATCCCCATGACTTGTCCTACCTGCCTATCTTCTTTTCCACCTATCCACTCCACCCTCCTCCCTGACCTATCACCTTCATCCCCTCCCCCACTCACCTATTGTACTCCATGCTACTTTCTCCTCACCCCCACCCTCCTCTGGCTTATCTCTCCACGCTTCAGGCTCTCTGCCTTTATTCCTGATGAAGGGCTTTTGCACGAAATGTCGATTTTGCTGCTCCTCAGATGCTGTCTGAACTGCTGTGCTCTTCCAGCACCACTAATCCAAAATCAGGTTTCCAGCATCTGCAGTCATTGTTTTTACTTGGGAATACCTGCTGCTGAGCACAACACTGCCATGTTTATTCCTGTGAGCGAATATGATGTGGAGGTTAGAAGCAAATTTGGGAAAATAGCATGAGAAAACATGTTACACCTCACAGAGAGAAACTTTCCCGAAACCTATCAATATTGGCACAATTGATTTCTGGTTAAAATGTCTGGACATGACCAAATGTATCCCAGGCATTTGTGGGAAGTTAGGGAAGAAATTGTGGGGTTCCAACCAGAGATATTTGTATCATATACAGCCACAGGTGAAGTGCCAGATGACAGGAGGGTGGCTAAAATTGTGCCTTTGTTTAAGAAAAGCTTTAAGTAGAAGCCTGGGAACTATAGATATGTGAGTCTTGGTGGTGAGTATGTTATTGAAGGGGTTTCTGACAGACAGGATTTACATGCATTTGGAGAGGCAAGGATTGATTAGGGATAGTCAGTATGGCCATGTGTGGGAGAAATCATCTCTCAGTAATTTGATTGAGTTTTTTGAGGACGTAACCAAAAAGATTGATGAAGGCAGAGGGGTAGATATTGTCTACATGGATTTTAGTACAGCATTTGACAAGGTTGTGCATGGTAGACTAGTTAGTAAAGTTAGATCACATGGGATTCAGGGAGAGCTTGCCAACTGGAAGCAAAATTGGCTTGATGGTAGAAGACAGGGTGGTGGAGAGTTGTTTTTTGAACTGGAGGCCTGTGACCAGTGCTATTTCATGGGGATTAGGGCTGTGTCCACTTTTTAAAAAAAATATTTATATAAACGAATTGGATGACAATTTAGGAGGCATGATTAGTAAATTTGTGGATGACACCAAATTGGTGGTGCAGTTGACAATGAAGAAGGTTATCTAAGATTACAAAGGGATATTGATCAATTAGGCTGAGGAGTGGTACATGGAGTTTAATTTGGATAAATGTGAGATATTGTATTTTGGTAAAACAAACAAGGGCAGGACTTATATTGTTAATGGTAGGCCCTGGGTAGTGTTGTCGTACAGGGATACCTAGGGCTACAGGTATGTAGTTTTTTGACAGTTGCATCACAGATGGACAGGTTGGTTAAGAAGGCACTTGGCACGCTTGCCTTTATTGCTCAGACCTTTGAGTGTAGGAGTTGAGGTTGTACAGGATGTTGGTGAGGCCACTTTTGTACAGTCTGATCACCGTCCTATAGAAGGTGAGAGGAGAAAGATTTAAAAGGGACCTGAGGGACAACCATTTCACACAGATAGTTGTTCATATTTGCAATGAACTGCCAGAGGAAGTGGTACAGTTACAACATTTAAAAGCCATTTGGATAGACTCATAAATAGGAAAGGTTTAGAGAGATTTGGGCCAAATGCAGGCAAGTAGGGAAACTTGGTCAGCATGGATGAGTTGGACCGAAAAGTCTATTTCTTTGCTGTATGACTCTACATGTAACTAACTGAAAAAAGTGTCGTAAAAGTTCGGTTTGAATGAAAATAAACTTGTTTGAATGTGTTAAAAGAAAAAAGCAAGCACCATGAACTAATACTCTAGTTTGTAACTACTTATGCTATGAATCCAGTTACCTTTACTCCCCACTCCCAGATACTGCCTGACCTGAATATTTCCAGCATTTCTGTAATACAGCTGATTAAATATTCAATTTTGTATACTGTATTTCCTACTGTCTTTGCAGTCTCCATAAATTTGAAACATATAGAATTCTAAAGGGGTTTGAATGGTAAATGCTGAGCGAACGTTTCCCTCATGGGAGAGTCTTGGACCAGACAACATAGTCTCAGAGTAAAGGTTTAAAATTTAAGATTCAGAGAAGTAGGAATTTCTTCTCTCAGAGAATTGAGAGTCTTTGGAACTCTTTGCCACAGAGATCTGTAGGGCAGAACTCTTGTGTATGTTTAAGGATAGAATAGATTATTGATTAATAGGGAAATCAAAGGTTATGGCGAAAGTGCAGGGCAATGGGTATGAGGAATGTTGGACCAGCCGTGATCCTATTGAGTGGCAGAGCAGGCAGAATGAATGGAACTGCCTACTCCTAATCCTATTTCTTCTGGTTCTAAATCTTTGGTGAGATTGGGTCATTGTTTGTGGAAGATATCCAGAAGACAATATGAGCATTTGGTTGACTGCTATTTTCTTTCAAACTAGTCTACTGTTTTGCTGCTCACAATATGAACTCATCTACATTGGGGTGATGAAACACAGACTTGGTAACCACTTTGCGGAACACCTATGTTCTAGCCATAAAAAATGATCCAGAGTTTCCAGTTGTCTGTCACTTTACACACCAATGTGTTTCAGTGCCAACATTTCTGTCTCTGCACTACTTCAGAGAGGTTAAATGCAAGCTGGATGAATAGCACTTCATCTTCTGTATGGGGACTTTACAGCTTTCAAGACTCAACATTGAGTTTAACAATTTTAGAGCTTAAAACCTTCTTCTATGTCAATTGCACTTCTCTCTTCCCCACAACGCAGGCCCTGACATGAATGGGTTACTTTCAGCAGACCTGGGTTGTAGGGAAGGGAGACCTGCTGACGTTGATCTAAAACTTCTGTCAGTCTATTTTTTTTTATTGTCAGTTGGTCCATTACTGTTCCATTTGTATCTTGCATTAGCATCTCGTTTATTGTTCAGTCCTTCTGATCTTCTATCCTATCACATCTTTCCTATTGCTGTTTTTTTCTTGACCTAAAATGTTAAATTTGTTCTTTCTCTACAGCTGTTGCCTGTTTTCTGGCTTCTGTTTCTGTTTTTATTGCAGATTGTCATCATCTGCAATATTCTGCTTCTGTTTTGCATATTCTGCTTCTATTTTGCCAAAGCTGGGATGAGAGTCTCAAGATAATATACAAATCTTCAATATTCAAAGTGAAAGAAATTATCCACTATATTGGTATACTTCATGAGCTCCTGCCTGTACAACACTAACACAAATATACTCATCTTGAAGGATTTATTTAGAGTGAAGAGAATAAATGAGGACTGGTGAAGCTATAGCAAAGGAATAGGAACCAATTAAGAGACGATGTTGGGTAGTCCTATATGGAAGTTGGAGGAAAATGTTGCAGTTGTATGAGCCGCACCTTTTTTGAAATATTTCCAGTGTTAGAGCTGATTTGCTCAAATCTTTGGAGTAGTAATTATTGTTTTATAAGCTGTTGCATTGTTTTGGGACTTTAGAAGAAAAAGAATCCAAACAATAGCTCTTTAAAAAAGGAGAAAAAGAAGATGCAGATACCATGTGGGAGGTGAAATAAATGGAGAAGTAAACCTGCATAGCTGTGTGACTGGGCAGTGAACCAACACAGCTGACTGTTTCTGCTGTTTAGCAATATGTATCTCTGAACATCAGCATTCATTCTAAGAAACGTAAACAAACAGTGAAATTTACAATTGACCTTGGAGAAACATGTGTGGGGAAGTGTGCAGTAGGAGAGCAGCTAAGTGGCTTATTTTCTAAAATGTATCCTTACTGTTTTTGGTTTGTGAATCTACATAGTGAGCAGAGTGGTTTGTTTTTTTAATTGTATGTTTAATTCAGATCTGTCTCTTGATTAAACCTTAAAAATATGAAGCATAGATACTATGTTATCCTGCTGCAGTGTTTTTAGAGCAGTAAGACTGTGTTATTTTCAGGGTTTATAGATTGTGAAGGTGCAAAAATGGCCTTTAGTGGTGTGATGTGCTGTTCTTGATAATTATGTCTACCGGAAGTGTGTTTGGTTGCAAATCCTATTGTATCTTATAGATTAGTTAGGATGGCAATTAGAGGCAATGAGAAATTTATAGGACCCAGTGGCTCTGGTGGATGGGAATTTCAGGAAGGTAGAAAAACAGAAGATACAGCCATCTAGATGGTTTACATCCAGGAAAGTTAGGAGGGGTAGGCAGGTAGTGCAGGAGTCTCCTGTGGCTATCCCCATCTCAAACAAGCATACTGTTTTGGAAAATGTAGGGGATGATGCACTCTCTGGGGAATGTATCATCAACAGCTGTTTCTGGTACTAAGAATGACTCCACTGTAATGTGGGTATGTCAGATTCTAAGCGATCAATTGTGATGGGACTCTCTAGTCAGAGACCGACAACAAAACATAGAATGGTGTGTTGCCTCCTTGATACAAGCTTCAAGGATATCTCAGAGAGAGTGCAGAATATTCTCAAAGGGGAGAACGCCCAGCAGGAGCTCATTGTACACATTGGAACTAACAAAATAGGGTGAGAAAAATAGGAGATTCTGAGGAGAGAATACAGGAAATTAAACAGGAATTCAAAAAGGAGGTCCTCGAGGGTAGTCCTATTTGGATTACTGCTGGTGCCATGAGCTAGTGAGAGGAGGAATAGGAGGATTGAGCAGATGAATGCGTGACGGAGAAGATGGGGCAGGGGCGAAAGATTTTTAGATCATTGGAATCTCTTCTACAGCTGAAAAGCAAGTGAAGGGATGATCTTTGATCTGATTAATTAATCTGAGGCAATGAAATAATTATAAAAAATTAAAAATGAGATGGGTGTTGGAAACAAAGATCTGTCTTTACTTGCTATTTAGATGGTGACACTTTAGTCACACAGCATGACACGTTTTATCATCTGCAAAGACTTGGTATTTAACTATCGACACTCCATTCACACCATTTGTATAATCTTTTGATCTGTCCGCCTATAAATTCTGTGTCTGTGTATTTCCATCCACCTCACCTGTTGAAAGAGCAGCGCTCTGAAAGCTTGTGACTTCAAATAAACTTGGACTGTAACCCGGTGTTATGTGACTTCTGACTTTGTCCACCGCAGTCTGACACTGGCACCTCTGCATACTTTGGAGAAGGATATAGAAGCTAGAAAACCTGGGGAAATAAATAGTGACATCTTGAAAAATGTCCATATTAGAGAGGAGGAGGTGCTGGATGTCTTAAAACGCGTAAAGGTGGATAAATTCCTGGGATCTGATCAGGTGTATCCCCGATCTTTGTGGGAAGCTAGAGAAATGATTGCTGGGTCTCTTGCTGAGATATTTGTATCATCGATAGCCACAGGTGAGGTGCAGGGAGACTGGAGGTTGGCTATAATGGTGCCACTATTTAAGAAAGGTGGTAAGGAAAAGCCAGGGAACTATAGACTGGTGAGCCTGACATCTATGTGAACTATATGGACTTCAGTAAGGTGTTTTGACAAGGTTCCGCATGGCAGACTGGTTAGCAATGTTAGGTCTCTTGAAATACAGGGAAAACCAGCTATTTGGATACAGAACTGGCTTGAAAGTAGAAGAAAGTAGAAGGGTGGTGGTGGGGTGTTGATTTTTAGGCTGGAGGCCTGTGACCAGCAGAGTGCCATAAGGATTGGTGCTGGGTCCACTTTTTTTTTCATTTACATAAATGATTTGGATGAGAAGATAGGAGATGTGTTTGGTCAGTTTGCTGCTGATGCCAAAATTGGTGGTGTAGTGGACAGTGAAGACAATTATCTCTGAGTACAACATGACCTTGATCTGATGGGCGGGTATTATGAGGAGTGACAGATTGAGTTTAATTTAGATAAATGTGAGATGCTACATTTTGGAAAGGTAAATCAGAGCAGGCCTTATACACGTAATGATAAGGTCCTGTGGAGTATTGCTGCATAAAGAGACCTTAGAATGCAGGTTCATAATTTCTTGAAAGTAGAGTTGCAAGTAGACAGGATAGTGAAGAAGGTGTTTGGTTTGCTTGCCTTTATTGGTCAGTGCATTGAGTATAGGAGTTGAGAGATAGTGTTGTGGCTGTACAGTACATTGGTCAGGTCACTTTTGGAATACTGTGTTCAATTCTCGTCTCCCTGCTTTAGAAAGGATGTTGTGAAACTTGAAAGAGTTCATTTTGGAAAGATTTACAAAGATGTTGTTAGGTTGGAAAGTATGAACTATAGGGAATAGGTTGGGCATATTTTCCCTATGGCGTTGGAGGCTGAGAAGTGACCTTGTAGAGAGGCATAGAAAAGGTGAATAGCCAAAGTCTTTTCCCCAGAGTAGTGGAATCCAAAACTAGAGGGCATAGGTTTAGGGTGAGGGGGGAAAGAGTTAAAAGAGTCCGTAGGGGCAACATTTTCACACAGAGGGTGATGCCTGCATGAATGAGCTGCTAGAGGAGGTGGTGGAGGATGGTACAATTACAACATGTAAAAGACATCTGGATGGGTATATGAACAGGAATGGTTTAGAAGGATATGGGCAACATGCTAGAAAATGGGACTAGATTAATTTAGGATATCTGGTCATCATGGACCAGTTGGACCAGAGTGTCTGTTTCTATGCTGTACAACTTTATTAATCTAAGTAGCCAGGGTCAGATGCTCATCTGCTGGGGTTGCTTTTCCAAGTGAGTTCTAAAGGGAACCTTCCCTTTGTTGCCATCTTGAGAACATTTATAGAGCCCTGCATGGAAAGACAGAGACTCTTCTGAATTACCGTTCTGCTTAGCTTCTACAATCTGATATGTTCATAAATCTGCAGTCCATTGTGTAACTAAGCCGTGATTCTGGCAATTGACCTGTTTTTGATCAGGAGTGGTGACAGTGAAGTTAAAAGGGCTAGTGAGAGTAGAGAAGCCCAGAAACAGCTAGACCTGTGGTAAAGCTGTTCAATAAAACCAGAATGTGAGAACAGTTAGATAATTAGTGTGATAAAGGTAAAGTGTTGCAGATGATGGAAACTTGAAAGAAACAAACACAGAGAATACTAAAGAAACTCTGCACGTCTGGTGGCATCTGTTAATGCTTTGAGTCCGGTATGTCTCCTTTTCAGAATGGATACATTTTAAGAAGAATCATTTTGGACTTGGAATGTTCAATGAAATGTTTCTGTCACCACAAGTGCTACCAGACCTGCTGAGTTTCTCCACATAATTGGTGGATAGTTCTTTCTTGATCCTTGTGACTGGATATTGCTTTATTGCTATGAGTACAGCTTACAAACTTCATGTAGATAATTAATTTAGAAGTTCAAGCTTTAGAAATTCTTAGCTTTATAGATTCAAGGAGTTTTGGTTGTTTGTCTGATATAACAAAAGATATTCTGGTAAAATAAAAGCAAGGCTTAATATTTTATTTAGTTAAGATATGTCTAGGGAACTCAGGCCTATAATTTTCAATGGTGCACTGTGTGGAAAATTCTAGAATCTCCTGGTAGTCTGCATGACCATGTATGCAGGAAATGCATCTGGCTAGATCAACTCAAGCTAAAATGATACTAAAATGTGTTCATGATGCTGGGAGGTTCTTTAGCATATCTCATGATGTGATCACCCTGCAACATAATGAAATTCTGACAGAAAAGGAATGGGTGACCATCAGCTAGAAGTAGGGGACCAGAAAGATAGTGAGGGAATTCCATAAGTACATCTCATACACAGTCTGCTTTGAGAAAATATGAGACTAATGGTTTTTCTGCGAAGGCTCGCCAGAGCCCTGGAGATGTCCAGCTGCTCATGGGTAGAGAGATATGCTTGGAAAGACAATAGTGGTAGGAGATTTATTAGTGAGGCAAATAGATAGGTGCTTCAATGGTTTTACAAAGTTAAAAATCACACAACACCAGGTTATAGTCCAACAGGTTTATTTTATACTCCACCACCACCTGATGAAGGAGCAGTGCTCCGAAAGCTAGTGCTTCCAAATAAATCTGTTGAACTATAACCTGGTGTTGTGTGATTTTTAACTTTGTACGTCCCAGTCCAACTCCGGCATCTCCAAATCTATGGCTTTAGATGTTACTCCTGGATACTGTGTTGTTACCTGGCTTACAGAGTCAAGGATGCCATTAAACTCCTCCAGGCTTTCTAGAGTGGGAGTGTGAACAGCCAGAGGTTATAGAAACATAGAAAATAGGTGCAGGAATAGGCCATTCAGTCTTTGAACCTGCACCATCATTCAACATGATCATGAAATTTCGGTATCCCATTCCTACTTTCTCTCAATGCCCCCGATATCTTTAGCTGCAAGGGTTACATCCAGCTCCCTCTTGAAGATATCTAATGAACTGGCCTCAACAACTTCCTGTGGGAGAGAATTCCACTGGTTCACAACTCTGAGTGAAGAAATTCTCCCTCATCTCAGTCCTGAATGATTTACCCCTTATTCTTAGACTGTGACCCAACATCGGCAACGTTTTTCCCTCATCTAACCTGTCAAGTCTCAATTGGATTTTATATCTTTCTGCGAGATCCCCCACCCCCCAATCTTCTAAATTCTACTGAGTACAAGCCCAGTCAATCCTGCCATCCTAGAAGTCAGTCAGGTGAACCTTTGCTGGACTCCCTCAATAGCAAGAATGTCCTTCCTCAGACAAGGAGACAAAAATGTACACAATAGTCCAGGTGTGGCCTTACCAAGGCCTTGTACAACTGCAGCTGAAAAATGCAACAGGCCAGGCAGCATCCAAGGAGCAGGAGAATCGACGTTTCGGGCATAAACCCTTCTTCAGGACTTGTATAACTGCAACAAGACATCCTTACTCCGATTTTCAAATCGTCTTGCTATGAAGGCTAACGTGCCATTAGCTTTCCTCATCACCCGCACCAATCTTCAGGGACTGTCCCACTGTGACATCCAGGTCTCATTGCACCTCACCTTTTCCTAAACTGCCACCATTCATATGATAATCTGACTTCTGCTTTTTGAGATGAAAGTGGATAATCTCATATTTATCCACATTATATTGCATTTGCCAAGTATTTGCCCACTCATCCAGTCCGTCCAAGTCACCCTACAGCCTCTGAGGATCCTCCTCACAGCACACACTGCCACCCAGCTTAGTGTCATTTCCAAATTTGGAGACGTTGCATTCAGTTTATTTATCCAAATCATTAATGTAAATTGTGAACAACAGAGGTCCCAGCTCTGAATAATGTAGCACCTCACTCATCACTGACTGCCACTCTACAAAGGACCATTTATTCCAACTCTCTGCTTCCTGTATGCCGATCAGTTCTCTGTCTGCCGATCAGTTCTCTGTCTGATACCATGAGCTTTAATTCTCCTTATAAATCTCTTGTGTGGAACCTTGTCAAAAGCCTTTTGACAGTCCAGGTACACAACATCTACTAATTCACCCTTGCCCAATCTAATGGTCATACCCTCAAAAGATTCTGGAAGATTTGACAAGCATGATTTCCCCATTGTGAATTCATGCTGACTAGGACCGATTCTGTCACCGCTTTCCAAATGCTCAGTTATTACATCTTTAATAATTGACTCCACCATTTTCCCCACCACCAATGTCATGCTAACTGGCATACAATTTCACATTTTCTCTCTCCCTCCTATTTTAAAGAGTGGGGCTAGAGTAGCTACCTTCCAGTCCATTGGAATCCTGGAAAATAATCAGCAATGTGTCTGCTATTCCTAGGGCCACTTCCTTGAGTACTTTGGGATGCAGAGCATCAGGCACTGGAGACTTATTGGGTTTTAATCTCATCAATTTTTCAATACATTTCATGACTAATAAGGATTTCCGAGTAAAAAATGAGGTCTGCAGATGCTGGAGATCACAGCTGCAAATGTGTTGCTGGTCAAAGCACAGCAGGCCAGGCAGTATCTCAGGAATAGAGAATTCGACGTTTCGAGCATAAGCCCTTCATCAGGAATGAGAGAGAGAGAGCCAAGCAGGCTAAGATAAAAGGTAGGGAGGAGGGACTAGGGGGAGGGGCGATGGAGGTGGGATAGGTGGAAGGAGGTCTGTTTGAGAACGTGGCTGAAGAGTTTCTGTGCAGAGGAGATGACCTGGGTGGTGCAGTGAGAGAGAGACTCACTGAAATCCTTGTAGAGGGAGGAAGAGAGCTTCTTCAAGGAAGGCATCCTTGTAAGAGGATTCGCAGTAGGTTAAAATCTTCGAGTAAAAAATGAGGTCTGCAGATGCTGGAGATCACAGCTGCAAATGTGTTGCTGGTCAAAGCACAGCAGGCCAGGCAGCATCTCAGGAATAGAGAATTCGACGTTTCGAGCATAAGCCCTTCATCAGGAATGAGAGAGAGAGAGCCAAGCAGGCTAAGGATTTCCTTCAGTTCCTCCTTCATGTTTGACCCTCCATCCCCTAGCATTTCCTGAAGGTTATTTGTGTCCTCCTTAGTGAAAACAGATCCAAAGTATTTATTCAATTGTTTCACCATCTCTTTGTTGTCCATTATGAATCCACCTAATTCTAACTGCAAGGCATCTACATTTATCTTCACCAGTCTTTTTCCTCTTCACTCATCTTTAGAAGCTTTTGCAGTCCGTTTTTATATTTTCTACAAGCTTACTTTCATATTCCATTTTCCCCTTCCAAATTAAACCCTCTGTCTTCCTCTGTTCAATTTTAAATTTCTCCCAGTCCTCAGGTTTGCTGATTTTTCTGGCCAATTTATATGACTCCACTTTGGCTTTAACACTATCCCTGATCTCCCATGTTAGCCATGATTTCATCATCTTCCCTGTTTTACTCTTATCCCTGATAGGGATGTATAGTTGTTGAAGTTGTTGCAATTGTTATGGTCCATGTTTGTAACAATGACACATGAAGAAAGAAATGAGCCCTGTAAGCAAATTTCAGGGAATTAGGTAGTAAATTGAAAAGCAGGACTTTAAAGGCAATAATTCCTGGATTACTCCCATGCCACACAGAATTGAGTATAGGAATAAAAAGATAGAGTAGATGAATACATGGCTAGAAGAATAGTACAGGATAGAGGACTTAGATTACTGAGGCATTGGGGCCATTTTTAGGGGAGGTGAGACCTGGGCAAGTTAGATAGCCTACATTTAAGTAAGAACAAAGAACAGTATGGCATAGGAACAGGCCCTTTGGCCCACTAAGACTGCACTGACCACTGACACATGATGTCTTGCTAAATTAAAAACCTGTTTCCTCTATGAATCCCTCTAAGCCCTGCCTGCTCATATATCTGTCCAGATGCAGCTTAAGATTACTCTTGTATCCACCTCTGCCACTCCCTCTGGCTGCACATTCCAGGTATTTACTACCACCTGTGTAAAAAAAACTTGTTTCTCACATCTTTAAATTTGCTCCCTTTTACCTTAAAACTATGTCCCCATGTAATTTATATTTATACCCTGGAAAAAAGACTCTGGCCATCCATGCTTCTCATAATTTTGTAAATTTCTGTCAGGTCTCACCTCATCCTTCAATGTTCAAATGAATAAAACCCAAGTTAGTACAATTTCTCCTCATACCCTCTGAATCAGGTAACACTTAGTACATCAGGTAACATCTGATAGATGTTTTCTGTACCCTCTCCAAAGCCTTCATATTCTTCTGGTAGTGTGGTGACTAGAACTGTATACAGTATTCCAAATGTGCCCTAACGAAAGTTCTATACAGCTGCAACATGACTTGCCAATTTTTATACTCTATGTCCTAATGCCACCTTGACCACCCTTACCCACTGTTGCCACTTTCAGGAAAGTGTGGATCTGTATGCTTAGATCCTTTTGCATATTGATGCTGTTAAAGGTTCTGCTACTTGCTGTATACTTCCCTCCTGCATTTGGTCTTCTCAAATGCATCCATTTAATTGTCTGGATTAAACTCCATTTGACACTTCTCTGCCTAAGTCTCCAGCCTAGCTGTATGCTATTATATCCTCTGGTGACCCTCCTTACTGTCTGCAGCTCCCCCAGTCTTTGTGTTGTCCGCAAACCTTTTAATCAGGCCATCTACATTCTCCTCTAAATAATTTATATAGGTCATAAACAACAGGACTCCCAGCTCTGATCCCTGCGGGACACCATTGGAGACAGATCAATCATCAGAAAGTACCCTTATACTGCTACTTTCTGTCTTCTATGACTAAGACAGTTCTGTATCTATCTTACCAGGTCTGTGCGGATCCCATGTGACTTCACCTTCTGTATCAGTCTGCCAAGGGGGACCTTGTGAAAGACCTTGCTAAAGTCCACATAGCCCTGCCCACATAATCATCTTTGTCAGTTCTTCAAAGAGCTCAAAGTATGACCTTCCCTGCACAAAGCCATGCTGCCCATCACTAGTAAGTCCATATTTTGTCCAGTAAATTTCCTTCAACTGATGTAAGGCTCACTGGCTTGTAATTTCCTGGATTATCCCTGTTGCTCTTCTTAAACAAAGGAAGAAATTGGCTGTTCACAAGTCCTCGGGGATCTCTCCTGTACCAAAGTAGATACAAACATTTTGTACAAGTCCCCAGCAATTTCCTCACCTGGACAAAACTGGACCAACATCCTCATCAGGAGGTTTGCTAAAGCTGTTGAGGCAAATTTAAACTAACTTGACAGGCGGATTGGATTGTGATAGGTAGCTCAGTGGGAAAGAAGCTGTGATGGAGTGAGAAGCTAAAATGCAAGTGAGTCTAGAAGGCAGAGAAAACATGAGTCAAATAAAAAAGTGAATTCCACAAGGATCAATAGAATGTATTTTAATGCAAGGAGCTGAAGGCACAGGCAAGTGAGAGTCTGGTATTGTGGTATGACCAAACTTGTTTGAAAGATGGGCAGGATTGAAATATGGTTATAGAGTATTCAGATAAGATGGGCAGGGATGGGTGTGGAGGTGGAACAGAAGTAGGGGGTATTTGCAATATTGATGAAGGATGGAACCATCAAGTCAGACCCAACTGGTAGAAATAAAAAACACAAAAAGAGCAAACATTCTCTTGGGTGTGTACTGTAGACTCCCAAACAATTAAGGAGAGATTGAGGACCAAATATTTAATCAAATTTTAGTGATGTGTAAGAAGAACAAGAAAGTAAAAGTAAAACATTTTAACTTCTCAGATGTTAACTGAGACAGTTGTAGTGTGCAAGGTAGAGAGGGAGCAACTTTCTTAAATTGCATCTTCTAACATTTTAAGCTAGCTTGCAGAAAACCCGACGAGGAATGGTGGTTCTGGACTTAAATTCCAACAATGAGCTCAGGTAGGTGGAAGATATATGTGTAGGGGTGAATTTTGGTGATACTGACTATAATTCAGTATCAAAAGGTGTGGCGCTGGAAAAGCACAGTAGGTCAGGCAGTATCCAAGGGACAGGAGATTCAACATTCCTGATGAAGAGCTCATGCCCGAAATGTCGAATCTCCTGCTCCTCGGATACTGCCTGACCTGCTATGCTTTTCCAGTGCCACACTTTTCAACTCTGACTCTCCAGCATCTGCAGTCTCCACTTTCTATTATAACTCAGTTGTATTTTGGATTGTGTGGAAAAGGGCAAGCATGGGATGGAATCAAAGTTCTAAATTCAGGGAAAGGCAAATTAACTAAGATACTGTAGAATCCTCAGGTTTCCCCGCCCCCACGCCGTCTTTCGTCACTACGCGTAACCCCGCCCCCACGCCGTCTTTCGTCACTTCACGTAACCCCGCCCCCACGCTTATTTCCGTCACGACGCATGACCCCGCCCCCACGCTTGACTCCGCCCCCACATCGAGCAACGTCACCATGTCTAACTCCGCCCTTACTTCGATCTCTGTCCCCGCCCCTAACCCCGCTCCCAGCCCCAGCTCCAGTCCCACACCAGGTCCTAGCTCCCAGCCTTGCCGGATTTTCACCATCCCTCCAGATCTCCCCCTCTCTGAGGATGAAAGATCAGTCCTCAGCAGGGGCCTCACCTTCATTCCCCTACGCCCTCGGATTAATGAGTTCAACACGCGGCGAGATATTGAACAATTTTTCCCCCGCCTTCGCCTCCGTGCCTGCTTTCACAACCAAGACTCCCGCCCACCCTCTAACGACCCCTTCTCCCGCCTCCAACACACCCCATCCACCTGGACACCCCGTGCTGGCCTCCTACCCGCCCTCGACCTCTTTATAGCCAACTGCCGCCGTGACATTAACCGACTCAACCTGTCCACCCCTCTCACCCACTCCAACCTCTCACCCTCAGAACGTGCAGCCATCCACTCCCTCCGCTCCAATCCCAACCTCACCATCAAACCCGCAGATAAGGGAGGCGCGGTGGTAGTTTGGCGCACTGACCTGTATACCGCTGAAGCCAAACGCCAGCTCGCGGACGCCTCCTCTTATCGCCCCCTTGACCACGACCCCACCTCCCACCACCAAACCATCATCTCCCAGACCATCCATGACCTCATCACCTCAGGGGATCTCCCATCCACCGCCTCCAACCTCATAGTCCCACAACCCCGCACCGCCCGTTTCTACCTCCTGCCCAAAATCCACAAACCTGCCTGCCCCGGCCGACCCATTGTCTCAGCCTGCTCCTGCCCCACCGAACTCATCTCCCAATACCTCGACACGGTCCTGTCCCCTTTAGTCCAAGAACTCCCCACCTACGTTCGGGACACCACCCACGCCCTCCACCTCCTCCAGGATTTTCGCTTCCCCGGTCCCCAACGCCTTATTTTCACTATGGACATCCAGTCCCTGTACACCTCCATCCCCCATCACAAAGGACTCAAAGCCCTCCGCTTCTTCCTTTCCCGCCGCACCAACCAGTACCCTTCCACTGACACCCTCCTTCGACTGACTGAACTGGTCCTCACCCTGAATAACTTCTCTTTTCAATCCTCCCACTTCCTCCAAACTAAAGGAGTTGCCATGGGCACCCGCATGGGCCCCAGCTATGCCTGCCTCTTCGTAGGATATGTGGAACAGTCCATCTTCCGCAACTACACTGGCACCACCCCCCACCTTTTCCTCCGCTACATCGATGACTGTATCGGCGCTGCCTCGTACTCCCACGAGGAGGTTGAACAGTTCATCAACTTTACTAACACCTTCCATCCCGACCTGAAATTCACCTGGACTGTCTCAGACTCCTCCCTCCCCTTCCTAGACCTTTCCATCTCTATCTCGGGCGACCGACTCAACACAGACATCTATTATAAACCGACTGACTCCCACAGCTACCTGGACTACACCTCCTCCCACCCTGCCCCCTGTAAAAACTCCATCCCATATTCCCAATTCCTTCGTCTCCGCCGCATCTGCTCCCAGGAGGACCAATTCCAACACCGCACAGCCCAGATGGCCTCCTTCTTCAAGGACCGCAGATTCCCCCCAGACGTGATCGACGATGCCCTCCACCGCATCTCCTCCACTTCCCGCTCCTCCGCCCTTGAGCCCCGCTCCTCCAACCGCCACCAAGACAGAACCCCACTGGTTCTCACCTACCACCCCACCAACCTCCGCATACAACGTATCATCTGCCGCCATTTCCGCCACCTCCAAACGGACCCCACCACCAAGGATATATTTCCCTCCCCTCCCCTATCAGCGTTCCACAAGGACCACTCCCTTCGTGACTCCCTCGTCAGATCCACACCCCCCACCAACCCAACCTCCACCCCCGGCACCTTCCCCTGCAACCGCAGGAAATGTAAAACTTGCGCCCACACCTCCACACTCACTTCCCTCCAAGGCCCCAAGGGATCCTTCCATATCCGCCACAAGTTCACCTGTACCTCCACACACATCATCTATTGCATCCGCTGCACCCGATGTGGCCTCCTCTATATTGGTGAGACAGGCCGCTTACTTGCGGAACGCTTCAGAGAACACCTCCGGGCCGCCCGGACCAACCAACCCAATCACCCCGTGGCTCAACACTTTAACTCTCCCTCCCACTCCACCGAGGACATGCAGGTCCTTGGACTCCTCCACCGGCAGAACATAACAACACGACGGCTGGAGGAGGAGCGCCTCATCTTCCGCCTGGGAACCTTTCAACCACAAGGTATGAATTCAGATTTCTCCAGTTTCCTCATTTCCCCTCCCCCCACCTTGTCTCAGTCGGTTCCCTCAACTCAGCACCGCCCTCCTAACCTGCAATCCTCTTCCTGACCTCTCCGCCCCCACCCCACTCTGGCCTATCACCCTCACCTTGACCTCCTTCCACCTATCCCACCTCCATCGCCCTTCCCCCAAGTCCCTCCTCCCTACCTTTTATCTTAGCCTGCTTGGCTACTCTCTCTCATTCCTGATGAAGGGCTTATGCTCGAAACGTCGAATTCTCTATTCCTGAGATGCTGCCTAACCTGCTGTGCTTTGACCAGCAACACATTTGCAGCTGTGATCTCTAGCATCTGCAGACCTCATTTTTTACTTAATGTAGAATTTGGCCCATGTGCATTGGCAACAGCTACTTATAGATGAAACAGTATCACTGTAATGGAAGGTGTTCAAGCAGGAAAGAACAAGAATAACAAGATTCTGTAAAGGCAAAAGGGGGGACCAAAAAGAGAGAACCTTGGATGTTAAGGGCTCAATATGCACAGGAATATAAAAAGTGAAGGGGAAAAGTTAAAATTAGGAAAGTCAGGTGAGTGCATGAGAAAGCATTGACAAGGATAAATGTAAAGCTGAAGGGTTTCTTAAATATAAGAAGTAAGAAGTAACAACGGAAAGAGTAACTCCTCTTGTTAGGGACTGAGGTGATCCATATGCGAACTTGGAAGAAGTGGGTATAGCCTTCTTTGAATACTTGGATCAGTCTTCACTATGGGGAAGGATACATAGGTGTAGGCATCACAGTGGAAGAGTGTGCAGACTCGAAGAAAATAACATAAGGAGGTTTGTCAGACTTTAATTAGGATAAATCTGCAGGTCATAGAATCTCTACAGTGTGAAAGCAGGCCATTTGGCCCAACAAGTACACACCAATCCTCTGAAGAGCTTCCCTCCAACCCTGTCCCTAGGGCTCTGCATGTTCCATGGCTAATCAACTTAGCCTGCACATTCCTGAACACTGTAGGCAATTTAGCAAGGCCAATCCATCTTGCACATCTTTGGACTGTGGGAGGAAACCAGAGCACCTGGAAGAAATTATGCAGACATGGGGATAATGTGCAAATTCCACACACAGTCACCTAGGCTGGAATTGAACCTGGATCCCTGTCACTGTGAGACAGCAGTGCCGACCACTGAGCCACTGTGCTGCCAGATGAGACGTATCCCAAAACATTGAGGAGGCACAGGAAGAGATATCAGGGGCCTCAAAATTAATTTTAAAATCCTCTTCAGTCTCAGGTGAGATTCTAGAAGTCTGCAGCACTGCTAACATTGCCCCATTATTTTAAAGAAAGGATGGAAGAGTGTGAGTAGAAATTAAAGACCAGTCTAATCTCAGTTGCAGGGAAGTTATTGGAAAAATCCTGTCTGCATCTGGAGAGACATGGATTAAAAAGGGATAGTCAGTGTGGATTTCTGAAGGGATGTTTGTGTTTGAGGTAATCTATATGCAAACTTGGAAGAAGTGGGCATAGTCTTCTTTGAACACCTTGCATCAGTTTTCACTGTGGAGAAGGATGCATAGGTGTAGGCATCACAGTGGAAGAGTGTGCAGACTAGAAAAAAAATACATAAAGAAAGGAGTTTATCAGACTTTAATTAGGATAAATCTGCAGGTCATAGAATCCTTACAGTGTGGAAACTGGCCATTTGGCCTAACAAGTACACACCGACCCTCCGAAAAGCTTCACTCTTACCCTGTCCCTAGAACTCTGCATCTTCCATGGCTAATCAACTTAACCTAGACATTCCTGGACACTATAGGCAATTCAGCAAGCCAATCCACCTTTCTTGCTCATCTTTGGACTGTGGGAGGAGACCGGAGAACCAGGGGGAAAAGTCTATCTGCATTTGGAGAGACATGAATTAAACAGGGATAGTATAGAATTCTGAAGGGATGTTTGTGTTTGACAAATTTGATTGAATATTTTGAGAAGGTAACTAGGAGTGTTAATGAGTGTAATGCATTTGATATGGTATACATGGACTTTAACAAGATTTTTAATCACATCCTTGTGGCAGACTGGCCAAGAGCCCATGAGGTGCATATAAGATTCAAAATTAGCTGAGAGACAGGAAGCAGAGTGTGATGATAAGGGAAGTTTATGTGACCAGAAGTCTATTTCCTGTTGAGTTCTGCTGGGCTCGGAATGGGGGCTCGTGATGTTAGTGGTTAATGATTTGGATTTAAATATTCATGAGATTTGGCGATGATACGAAAATTGATAGGGTGGTAAGTAATAAGGAGGACAACCATGAATTATGGAGGACATCAATGCATTAGTCATGTGCTCAAAGCAGTGGCGAGTAAAATCCAATCTGGAAAAGATATGAGGTAATGCACTTGGGAAGGGCGAGCAAGGAATGCAAATACACTAAGAATGCAAAGTTCCTGCAAACAGCTGAAGATCAGAGGGACCTTTGTGTGCCTATCAACAGATCCTGAAAGGTCAAAATTAGAGTGATGCTGGAAAAGCACAGCAGGTCAGGTAGCATCCAAGGAGCAGGAAAATTGACGTTTCAGCCAAAAACCCTTGGTATCAGGACAGGTACATAAGGTATTTAGGAAGGCATATGAGCTATTTGCTTTTATTAGCTAAGGTATTGAATACAATAACAAGGAACTGTATAAAATGCTACTTAGGCCAAGCTGGAAATTGGCATGCTGTTCTGGTCACTGAATTGCAAAAAGAATGTGACTATACTCGAGAGATAAGGGGTGGATTTATCAGGATGCTGCCTGAGCTGGAGAGTTTCAGTTATGAGGAAAAATTTAATAGGCTGGGTTTGAGCAGTGAAGATTTGATTCCCTACAGTATGGAAACAGGCCCTTCAGCCCAATAAGTCCACACTGACCCTCCGAAGAGTAACCCACCCACACCCATTCCCGCTATCCTATATTTACCCCTAACTAATGCACCTAACACTATGGGCAATTAAGCATGGCCAATTCACCTAACTTGCACATCTTTGGATTGTGGGAGGAAACCAGAGCACCCGGAGGAAACCCACGCAGACATGGGGAGAATATGCAAACTCTGCACAGACAGTTGCCTGAAGTCATTGGTGCTGTGAGGCAGCAGTACGAACCACTGAGCTACCATGCCGCCCTGAAGATTGAGGTGGAACCTAATAGAGGTATATAAGATAAAGGGGCACAGAGAGTGTGGATAGGAGAATACGTTTTCCGTTAAGAGAGGAGTCAATAACCCGTTGTTACAGATTTAGAAGTAGGAAGACTAACAGGACGGTTGGGGAGACATATTTTCACCTCGAGGGTGATAGGAATCTGGAACTCACTGTCTGGATTTGGTTAGACACTCCTGCAACATTTAAGCAGTTCTTAAGTATTTATTTGCATTGCCATCATCTCTTCGGGCATAGCCAAGAACTGGATTTGCGTCATCATTTCTTTGTTGACTAGTGCTGACATAATGAGCCGAACAGCCTCCTTATCCACTATGAAAGCCTATGGATAAGTCTGCATGAAAATCTACATGGTAGCCACTGAGAACAGAGTTGAAAGGTAAGGATTATTCCTCTGATAAGCATTACAAACTGCAGCGGAGAACTCCAGTTTAGAGCTCATCTCATTTTTGGCGGAACAAACCATAAAATCCAATAGACTGAACCTTGATGGTAAGTTTTATCTTCATCAATGCTACCTAATGACCAGCTTATAGGCCTGGATGCATGTACAATAGGCACATTCAGAAGACGTAAAGACCCAGAGATCTTCCTTTAAAAGGAGAATTGTTCCAGAATTTGTGATAGTAATGATTGCAAAACTGTCACACTTGGTATCATTGTATCGTAAAACTCCCAGCTGCCCAGGTGAGCGAGTAAATGTAGAAATCTGGATGTTGCTGCCAGTGGTAGCCTTCTCCTTCACTTGATACAGTCTTTATAGAGCTGAAAAATGTGTTGCTGGAAAAGCGCAGCAGGTCAGGCAGCATCCAAGAAGCAGGAGAATGGAAGTTTCGGGCATAACCCTTCTTCAGGAATGAGGAGGGTGTGCCAAGCAGGCTGAGGTAAAAGGTAGGAAGGAGGGACTTGGGGGAGCAGCAATGGGAATGCGATAGGTGGAAGGAGGTTAAGGTGAGGGTGATACCTCCTTCCACCTATCGCATACCCAACACCCCTCCCAAGTCCCTCCCAACTCTGATCTCCAGTATCTGCAGTCCTCACTTTCTCACAGTATATATAGATACAGTCAACACAGATTCACTGATTTTGCATGGGCTTCAATTTTTTACGTATTGTTCTTGCTTTTAAAATTAGTGAGAAGGCTAAATAACTAACATCATACTAAGTCATAATCGCTGCTGAGCAATATTTTTGCCCCATAAAAGTTAACTTCATAAATATTTCATTCTGAACATTCCAAAAGCACACAATTTAACAATATATTTAATTTTTCTTTTTAAAAAGAATGTACATTTTTCAGCTGCTCCGATAATTGCATCTCTATGACCCATTCTTTACTTCACTTTCTGTGTAACTATTAAAATATACATTATATTCATGCTGTTTGTTTCCTGTTTTATTGTATGAGAATTCTTCACTTTGACTGATAAAAGTTCTGATAAACATCCCCCTGTAAGGTTCACCACAACGTTTTTGGGAACTTCCTTTTGCTGAGGTGCTTTATTGATGGATGGGGAACAAGTTGAGGCTGGCTACTACATTTCTGAGTTTACTGCTACCTTCAAATTTAGAACTTAAACCATAGAATTGCCAAATTAGTGAATCTGTGTTGATTGTATTTATGAAGACTGTATCATGTGAAGGAGGAGGCTACCTCTGGCAGCAATGTCCAGATTTCTACATTTAATTGCTCACCTGAAACGCTGGGAGTTCTACAATGCAATCATATCAAGTGTAACTTGTATAACCTAAACAATGATTGCTCAAATAATAAGCTATGCATACTTTATTTCTCGCAAAGTAATTCACCACCATACTGTCTATACTTTTAGTTCCTTAGCTAACTTTGTATCCGTACTACCATTGCCTTTTAATCCTGTAGACTTCAGCTTTGTTAAAAAACTGTTATTAAATGCCTTTTGAAATTAATTTCTGCAAGACATTAACTTCATGACTATCATAAACCCTCTGCATCACTTTAAAGGACAAAATCAAATTAGTCAAACAAAATTGCCCCGAACAAATCTGCTTGTTGTCAATTATTAACCTATATATTTTAGGAAGGCCAGAGGATTGTAGGTGGAATGTCTACAATTTCCATCCTCACTTCCTGCAGCAGCTTAGTATATATTTTATTTGAATTAGGTTAACTTTCTACTCAGGTGACTTTCACCAGCCATTAAGTGCATTGTCCTTATCGATTTTTATCTTATTCAGTATTCCTACTGTCTCTGTAAAATTGCAGACATCCTCCTGAAAGAGAGCATATATAAAACATTCATTTAGATCAGCTTTGCTGTCTGCTACCACAAGACATTTTCCTTTTTGATTTATAATTAGCCTCACCCTTTGTTTTACTATTTGCAGGATTACCTGAAAGTTTTCGGTACCCTTTTACCAATAAATTTATTCTAATTTATTTTATTTCATTTTTCAGTTTATGTTACTTTGTACATTCAGTTTTGTTCCATTCAATATTCTAAACTGAACATTAATTAAAAGTAAGCAATCCCTGTTTTGTTTTATGGCTATTTTTATTTATCTAGGAAGTTCAGCTTTGGATGACCTTCCATCTCTAACATGGATCTGAACCTGAACTATTCCTCTTTGAAAGCCTTTCATTTATTATTTTATTTGACAGTCTTTGATCTTAATCTACGTAATTTTAACTCAATGAAAGTAGTTCTCCTCCAGTCAAATATGTTCACATTTGGTTTTTTTTAATTCTTTTCTTTATTTTTCTAAAGCCATGCATCCAAATGAACATATCATACGGGATTATTGTTGCAAAAGCCCAGATTATAGAATTAAAGAACTGAATTGAAGAACATCAAACCCAGTGCTATAAATAACAGCTTGCTTTCCCTAATCTATCAAATTGATATAATTTATGAATAAGAATAAAATTCTACCAAAGTCTACAAATTGTGAATGTAAAGATATAGCTTTATAAATTTCTGTCTAAGCATTTTTAGAGCTGAGAATTATTCTTATGATATTCTGAAACTTTCTCATACCCTCAAGATTGCCCATTCCATGAAGAAGCCAAAACTAGATGCAGTGTTTTAAATGTGATATAACAAAGCTTGTACCATGACATATGGCTTTTTGTTTTATAATGAAATTTTTATTTGGATGATTTTTAATCTTATTTTCTTTGCACACAGCTGCTTTGCATTGATAATGAGCCATAAAGAATTCTGAGCTATCACACAAACATTTATTTGTCTCATTTGATTTTAAGTTCTGTTCTACATTAGATATAAGCATAGAAGCATGCTAGTCCTCTATTCATAACATTGGCAGTTGGAAGTAGGCTGATTGAATTGGTTGGGTTGAATTTTTCCTCCATGGGCAAGACATACGTGACAATTTTTCATATTGACTTTTACACAGTAATGTTATAACTGTACTTGTGCAGCTTGACTATTTGTGAAACAGCCTCTGTTACAGGCTAAAATGCTTCCTGGGTTCAGTGCACTTACTGTTGCTTTTTGTTATGAAAAGTGAAACAAATTTGCTGGGTGGAGACCTAAGTAGGAGACTGTAAGAGAAAGAATCATCCTCTGGATATTTCAGATTGAAAAAAGATCACACTTCAAATTTGTGCTTTACACTTAATATTGTGAACATCAACATTCCTTGTACTTTTTCATACTGCTGTGCGAGTCTCGTACATGTGTGCAGCACTGGATTTTGGAATTGGTGGCTGTACGATCGCTGTGCTCAGTTTAGAAAGAATGTTGGTGAAGATCCGTATAGGGATTGCAATACCTTCTCTTCTGTCAGTTCCTTAATTGTCAACCAATATTCATGAATGCATGTGGCAGGGTTGCAGAACTTTGATATGATCCATTGGAATTACTTAGTTCTGTTAGTAAAATTATATTTTTGCTGTGTATCATGCATGGTATTTTGTGTATAGTGTTGAGGTTGGCAATTTTTCACATTTTCAGGCATGTCTGATGCTGCTGCTCCTCATATGCTTCCCTATATTCCTAACTGAACCATGGTAGGCTATCTGACTCAGTGACCATGGAAAAATGAGAGAATGTTCAGCTATGTGTTTACAATTGTTGTGGAATACAGTTCTGTTGCTGCAGAGGACCTCATGAATAATTTTCCAGTTTTAACCCCTTAGACTTTTTAAAAAACATTTTTATAGCACAGTGATAGTATCACATGACAGGATAGACTAATGCAAATGCAGAACATGGTTTTCATGAAGACTGTATGGCTATCAATTCTACCAATGCTGTGAAGGGAGATGTAACTGGGACGGTAGATTGGTGAGTCTGAGAACATGAAGGTTATTCCCTTATGTTGTCTCAGTGCTGGCTGCAAGTTTTCTTTAGCAGCTACATCCTTCAGCACTCTACCAGATTAGTTAGGGTTCATTCTTGTGAGCCACTCGCTGAAAGATATTTGTGCTTCATTTAATGCTTCAGTATTCAGTATGGAAGGATGATGACTGTTTCTCTAGTGTGGAAAGATAGCTTGTGGTAATTATTGGCAGGTTTCCTTGTTCATTTTTAACCTGAAACCCTGGGATAGTGGAATTCAGAAAATGTTGAGGGCTTCCCCAGGCTTTATGGTTGAGATTGTAACTCACTTAACTGACACTGTTAAAATTGGGTTCTATATTGTTGACCTTTAATGAGGCAGGACAGAAGTAGAGATGATGATGGTCGCTTTTTTTAAATTCCTTGAGTCGGATTTGAACTCACATTTTCATGGATTATTCAATCAGACCTCTGGACTACAAGTCTAGTAACACAACTATAATGCTACTTTGCCAAGCACACAGTGAATTCGGCCTGCTGATGATTTCTGCTGAAAATGTGTTGCTGGAAAAGCGCAGCAGGTCAGGCAGCATCCAAGGAACAGGAGATTCGACATTTAGGGCATAAGCCCTTCTTCAGGAATAAGGAAAGTGTATCCAGCAGGCTAAGATAAAAAGTAGGAAGGAGGGACTTGGGGGAGGGGCGTTGGAGCTGCGATAGGTGGAAGGAGGTCAAGGTGAGGGTGATAGGCCGGAGTGGGGTGGGGGCGGAGAGGTCAGGAAGAAGATTGCAGGTTAGGAAGGCGGTGCTGAGTTCGAGGGATTTGACTGAGACAAGGTGGGAATGAGGAAACTGGAGAAATCTGAGTTCATCCCTTGTGGTTGGAGGGTTCCTAGGTGGAAGATGAGGCGCTCCTCCTCCAGCCGTCGTGTTGTTATGTTATGGCGATGGAGGAGTCCAAGAACCTGCATGTCCTTGGTGGAGTGGGAGGGGGAGTTAAAGTGTTGAGTCACGGGGTGGTTGGGTTGGTTGGTCCGGGTGTCCCAGAGGTGTTCTCTGAAACGTTGCGCAAGTAGGCGGCATGTCTCCCCAATATAGAGGAGGCCACATCGGGTGCAGCAGATGCAATAGATGATGTGTGTGGAGGTACAGGTGAATTTGTGGCCGATATGGAAGAATCCCTTGGGGCCTTGGAGAGAAGTAATGGAGGTGTGGGCGCAAGTTTTGCATTTCTTGCGGCCTGCTGATGATTTCGGCCATCTGCCAAAGAAGGGCATCACGAACATATAAAATTAAATAGACCTGGAATTTTAGAGTTCAAATGAAGGAGAAATTATTCAAAAAGAATGACAGAAAAACCATCTCAGAAATTAAAAGTCTTTTACTCTAAAAAAACTAAAATAATGTATTATCTAAATCAAAAGAAACTTTGGAGTGCTTCGGTGCAAACAGTGTTCTTGTGTATGAATCGCAGAAAACTATCATGGAGATACAGCAACAAATAACAAAGGCAAATGGATTTTTGGCATTTATTGCTGGAGGAATACAGTGCAAAGGTAAGGAAGTGTTGCTGCAGCTGTACAAGGCATTAAGGAGACTGCATGTAGAGTGTTGTGTCCAATATTAATCCCCCCCATTTGAGGAAGGATCTAATTTTGGAGGTAATTCAGAGGAGTTTCACTAGATCTATTACAGAGATGAAAGGTTTGTGTTTTGAAGATTGAGCAGTTTGGCCTATACTCTCTTGAATTTAAAATAATAAAATTAGGTTTTTTTCAGTTATGTTCGATGTTAAAGGGAAATTGCCAAAAAAGTATTAGAGAGGGTGTTTCCTAATATGGGGCTATTTAGAATGAGAAGTAGTAGTTTTAGGATAAGCGCTTAAAACATAGAAATGATGAAATTACCCCCCTCAAAAGGTTACAAATTTGTGGAATTCACTACCAGAGTGTGGTAGATGCCGAGACATTGAATAAATTTAAGGAGGAGATAGACAGATTTTTATTTAGTAATGGGTTGAAGGGAAAATGGAGTTGAGGCTAAGATGAGATCAGCCATGATCAGCTATTAAATGGTGGATCTGATTTAATACTCGAGGGGCTGAATTGCCTACTCCTATTTCAAGTTCTTATGCTTGTACATGTTCTTATGTTGTAATTATGTGTTTACTGGAAGCAAAATGCAATTGTGTAGTTAAAAAGGTAATTTGGAAGTATACATATTTTCAAATATATGCATATACTTGTACCAGTTGACTTCAAATCTAAATAGTGTAATAAAGAAATTGCCTATGAAATATTTTGTATAGAACTTTGACCTTTTTATTGTTCCTAAAACATGTTTACTCCGGTTTTTACTATATGAAACAAAAGATTGTGGTTCAACTTAGTTTTATTAAAACATTTGCAAGTTAAAGAAAACTTAGTTTTTGTAAAAGTTGTTAATTTTTCCCAAACAAGCTAACTGCCTGAAAAAAAACACACATTAGCAGCTCTGGTGAACTTGAATGGGCTGCTGGATTCAACTCAGAGTTCTGTTAACAGGGCACTCAAGGTCATCTTCATACAAACATCAGTTATGCATGAAGTCTTCGCCAACTGAGTTTCTGCTGAGGGAATGGCAGCCAGGTGTACCTCCTTATCCCCTCCTTCTGAGCCCTTCTGAAATATTCTCTGGGTAGCAGTCACAGTGTCCAGTGAGGTTAGGTCAGTTCATTCCAGATGTTCCCATTCTCTTTCTGAGATATAATTATGCCATGGTTCTAAGGGGTCTGGCTGAAGCTGGAGAATATAGTAACATAATGTCTGGCCCTATTGTGCTAGCTGAGTACTTCTTAATGAGTTTCTCCTCAGAACCACTCTTCTATGGTTAAGATGGAGCACTTCTGTTAAATGTGCAAGACAGATCGGAGCTGGTCCTTGTTTTATTTCGACCCGTGGTAACCTTGGCTGCTGCATTCCATCAGGCTTAACCAATTTTATGTTGGGCCAAATTACGTAGGTCATTGGCTGTTTGGTCACAGAAGGAACTCTGAATCATTATTTAAGTTTAAAGGCTGCCTCCAGCATGAAAGATTCAATGAGAGATATAATATTGAGGTTACTGAAGAATTTTGAAAGAAATAATTAAAGCAGAGTACTAGAAATGCTCAGTAGGCCTTGCAGCAACTCTGAAGTGCAAAACAGAGTTAAAATTTCAAGTCCAATGTGACTTTTTCTGAAGGAAAAATGTTGTCCATATTAATTATGTAACTCGTGTCAGAAAAAAATCTTTGAACTGGAATGTAATAGTTTTGGATACAGTATCTAATGCAATTTGATTTGCATTAATTTGGAGCTTTTATTCAGTTTTGTACCTGCTCTCAACAAGATTTTCAGTTCAGGAAGAAATGCTAAAATGATAGTTCTGTAATTAAGTTCCCCTTCTCACTTCATTCTTATTGGATTTATTTTTAGGTAAGATGGAGAACTATTTTGTGGGGCATAGGCTTGCAATTTGTTTTTGGACTCATTATTTTGAGAACAGAAGCAGGATTCCATGTTTTTCAGTGGATGGGAAGTCAAGTGCAGGTATGTGGGAGAACAGGAATTCATTGAAGAAAAGCACTGCACTTAAGATATTGTGCAGATTAACTGTTATTAAACATTATTGTTTTTGATGTGCAGGAGAATGGGTTATTTTATGCCATGCCATGTCATGTATACTGCGCAGGGTATTGAATTGTAATTAAGTAATTGAATTATTTAATTGCAAAGTTTGAATACAGTAGTATTATTGAGTTTAAGTTCTGTGAGTGTTAATATTTTTGTGGAAATTGTCGTAATTTTTTTATTCGGTTAGTGGACAACGGTGTGAAAGATTTTTCATATGTACTGTGTAGAAATACTGAGTAAAGGTGATCTGGCTGAGTAGTGTTGGGATCACTTTGGTAATGCTGTGGTGTAGAAACATTGGTGCATTATGTCCTTCAGGGAAAGAAATCTGCTATACTTATTTGATCTGACCTTTATCTGACATGAGATCCACAGCAATATGATTAGATTAGATACAGTGTGGAAATAGGCCCTTCGGCCCAACAAGTCCGTACCGACACACCGAAGCACAAACCACCCAGACCCATTCCCCTACATTAACCCCTTCACCTAACACTACAGGCAATTTAACATGGCCAATTCACCTAACCTGCACATCTTTGGACTGTGGGAGGAAACCAGAGCACCCGGAGGAAATCCACGCAGACACAGGGAGAATGTGTAAACTCCACACAGTCAGTCGCCTGAGGCGGGAATTGAACCCAGGTCTCTGGCGCTGTGAGGCGGCAGTGCTAACCACTGTGCCACCGTGCTGACCATATGGTTGACTCTTAACTCCTGGGCCAATTAGGAATAGGTAACAAATTCTGGTCGAGCAAACAATGCCTACAGCCTGTGAACAAATAAAAATAAAAGCTATGTTGGACCTACTGGATTACTATGTGATTTTCTTAATCATTTGTTTTGCCACAATGAACTTACTTTACCCTACAATGATAGTGCATCTGTACCAAATTGAAGCACAAGCAATATGCCTGTGAAGGGCATGCAGTTTTCTCAAGATACTGGGCATTCTGAAGTGGAGTCATGCTGCAGGATGATGATCAATGTGTATGAGGCAAGAAAGAGTAGGAGGGCACTGAGATCAACTGCCAGGGACAAGCACAATGAGGGATTGCAAGTAGTCAGTGAGATCAATTGGCAGAGATGAAGATAACAAAGGAAGACAGGTATACACAGTGAGATTGACTGTCAGAGACTCTATGATCAACAAGTCAACTGCAATCTGCTTATTGTAGAGACCATGGCTGTTTCTTTAGTTATGTTCTTTCTCTTGAAATAATTGCAGAAACTCTTTCATTTTATATTATGAGTTGGCTTTCTCTAATACTCTTATCTACATCCCCTTAATTGTCTTGTTTGTTATTTTTTGCTGGTTCTTATTTTGTCCAATACCTGACTCACCTATAATCTTAGCAGATTTGTGCAGTTTATTTCAGTTTAATACAATGCTTAACTTTATTGCTGAAAAGAGACATGCTTTGTCTAAGTTTTTTAAATCTTACATTCGTAAGGACAACTCACAAGAATACAAATCAAATTGAAAATCTACGTTTATACTAATTAAGAGCAAAGTGCACTGTAAATTTTTGAAGGTATTGCCATGGTCAATGCATAATAATGACTGACAGTTACCTGCCATGTTATTAAATCTGATTGGGCAGGTTGATACCCTAAGAAACAAACCAATGAAATGCTGTCATCTATTTTGTTAAGTTCAAATAGGTGTAGTACATGTGCTTGTTTTTTTCTACAAAAACAGGATCCTTTTAAAATATTTAGCTTTCAGTACATGCTGTCTGCTGCACTGCAAGCATAGATTAGATGCCAGTGTATTTCTTCACATTTTCAGAATCATCTAGGAAATAGTATCCAATTGCAGAATCATATGTAATGTTGGACATTGTGTTATGAATTTTACAAGTATAGATGGTATCAACAGTTCTTTGCCTGTTTTGAGCAACCGAAGGAATATGCTGTTTGAAATGATCCTCAGTCTTTGAAATGCATGACCTACATACCTGAATAAAACCAGCACTGGAATTTATATATTACATTACTCATTTGTGTGATAGGCTGAAAATTTATTTTGACTTGATGGCAACATCCTGTTAGTGATGGCAGCATGTGTTTTGCTACAGCTCAGTAGCAACCTCAAACTGGTGTCACGACATGAAGTAAACCACTCTACTAGTTTAAGCCAGCCACACAGAAAAGGTTCACCTCATGCCGCAATCTGTTAAAATTCGAGAGGCAAAGAACTATCCCAGAGGTTACAATTTAAAGTAAAACTTAACAATTTTATTTTTTAAGTCCAACAGAGAATATTAAAACCAACAACTATTTACAACTCATTTCTCTTAAACCTAACTATTACCTCACACTCTATAATACTGGTCTGATTAAAAAACCCCGATTAAGATTTACAAAAAAAAATCACGTTTCAGAACCAGTCAGCTTTGTCGATTCACATTTGTAGATTTTCCTCTTTACTTTTTTCTCTCGGTTGGCATTGATGTTCTGCTGCACAAACTTCTTATAGATAGGTACCTTTTGGAGAGCTGTTTTGCTGGCAGTCTGTGTTTATTGGTGACTTGGCAGTTCTTTTTCTAACTGTTCAAAATGTCCAGTTTTATACCCCAAAACATTGGATCGTTTCATTGGTTTTCATATTATCAAAATACTATTTCAAATTTGTTTGGAGTTTGGTACTTTGGGGCATAATGTAAACTAATTGGCCGAATTTGAATTTGTTTCTGTTTCATGGCAACTAAACTGCAGCTATTTGTTTCAACCAAGTGTTACGTTCTTACTTTGTTCAGGACTCTCTGTACTTTGTCAGTCCTTGCTAGCTTTTTAAGTCTCTTAAACGTAAAGTACAACTCTACACTTTCATAACATTATTTATCTGTTGCTCACACTGCATAGTCCTAATGAGGCAAGGTGACAATCTTCCACTAAATGAGTCTTTTTTCAGCAATATTGAAGTTCTGTACTACCAAATGATTATTCTTAACTTCCTAATTTAGACATGGATGCATTCTTCTCAAAGAGCCTTTTCTTCTCACTGGGATAAATCACTACTAAGAATTATTACATATCCCCTTAAAGGTCTGCTGCTGAACTCTACTATTTTTAAGCGGTGTCTCCTGGTAATTACAACTACGCATTCATTCTAATCTGGAAGCATGCAACCCTATACATCGTCACAAAACATTTTGTTGATGCCAAACCCAAAGACTGCACTTCGCATGCATTGCAATGAAGCATGATATTGACATGGAGTTCAGCGGGGAGGAGAGGGGTTAGAGTATGGGTAGAGGGATGTGGGGGGAGGATAGACTGTGCAGATTGGGGGAGTGAGATTGCAAGAGAATTGAGGACATGGTGGAGAAAGGCAAAGACGGTTCCCTTTTCCACTGCTTCCCCACCCTCCCCCACCCTTCCCCACCCTTCTCCCACTTCCTCTCTTCTCCCCCACTCTCCCTCTATTTCTTCCCTTTCCATCTCTCCCCCCACGTTTTCTCTCTTCTCTCCTTCCCCTGTCTTCCACTCTACTCTTCCTGCTGACTCTCCCCACAATATTCACACGCCACGCCTTCCTGTCCCTCTATCTGCCTTTCCCCTCCTTCCACCTCTCTCTACCTCCACATCGCTCCACCTCCATGTCCACATTACTCCATCTACATTTCCCTTTCCTTCTCCCTGTTGAGGTGGAGCTAGCTTGCCAATGTGTCTCTGCTTGTGATTGTCATTCATGTTTTAGTTGATGTAATTGTAAAAGTGCCAGAAGGGCACTTCAAGAGGCTGCTAACTGGCAGCATTTCAGGAGTTACCTCTGATAATGAACCCTGTTACAAAGATGTTGCCTGAATGACAGACCTACTGTAGCCCATGATCAATTATAGCATTCTGAAGGATAACACTCTCATTCTTTTCCATACACTTTGGCTTGTGCTTCAGGCTGGGAGGGAATAACCAACCCATTGAGGTCCAAAGCTGTCCAAAATCTTTTTAACTTATATTCTTACCTAGTTTTGTTTCATCCGCAAACTTGGAAATGTCATATTTGGTCCCCACATTCAAGTAATTGATATGGATTGTGAACAAGTGGGGCAAAACACTAATCCTTGTGGTATTTGACGAGTCACAGACTGACATCTTGAGAATTTTGTTTTAATTCATTCATGGAATGTGGGCATTGCTGACCAGGACAGCATTAGCTTTCATCAAGAAGTTACTGGTGAGTTGCATTAATGAACTGCTACAATTCATTTGATGCAGTTAGGAAGATAGTTTTAAAATTTTAGTTCAGTGACACTGAAGGTACATCAATGTATTTCCAAGTCTGGATAGTGAGTGACTTAGAGGGAGTCTCACAGGAATGGTACTTTCATGTACTTACTGCTCTTGTCCTTTTACATGGTAGTGGTTGATGGTTTGGAAGGTGCTACTGTAGGAGAGTGGCTCATTTATTCCTACCATCTGCTTTCTTTACATTTACCAACCTTCAGTCTGTGCCAGTATATGAACCTCCTGTGTGAGATGTTATCAAAAGTTTCCTGAAAATTGAAATACACAACAACCGATGGTTTGTCCTTATCTATTCCTCTTGTAATATTGTTAAAAACCTCTAGCTGTTTGCCAAACATGATTTTCTTTTCATAAAACATTATGACTTTCCCTTTATTTTCTGCACATCCTTTACAGTAATTTTTAGCATTTTGCCTGACAATGACATGAAGCTGACAGGCCTGTGATTTTCCCATTTTCTTCCTTAGTCCTTTCTTAAAGAGTGTGGTTACATATGCAACCTTTGCAATCTGCAAGCAGGTTCCAGAACCTATGTTATCTTAAATTATTGCTAGAATGATCCAATATGTTGATAGCTACTTCTTTCAACACTGAGATGGAGATCTTCGGATCCAAGGATTTGTGGCTTTTCAACGCTATTAATTTGTCCAGACTACATTTTTATTAGTGCTAATTTCTCTCTGTTCCTCATTCTCACTAGTTTTTTGGATTACTATTATTTCCGAATGTTTCTTGTATCTGTCTATATGAAGGCAGACATCAAGTCATTATTAGCTTCTCTGACATTTCACTCTTATAACATTTAAATTCTCCTGTTTTTGCCCATAATGGACCCACCTTTTAGTTTGTTAATATTTTCTCTTTTACGTGCCGACAGAAGGTTTTACAACTATTTTTGTTTATTAATTCACAGAATGTGGATGTTGCTCGTTAGACCAGCATTTATTGCTGATCTCTAATTGCCCAGAGGACGGTAAAGAGTCAACCATTTTGCTGTGGGTCTGGAGTTATGTATAGGCCATACCTGATAATAGTGGCAGTTTCCTTCCCTAAAGGATATTAGGTGAACCATGGGTGTTTTTCTGGTGACTAATAATGGTTTCACCTCATCATTTGATTCCCCAGAATACTATCTGGTCTCTGGATTAATGGTCTAGCGATAATACCATTAAGCCCTTAAGTTTACTTTCATATTCTGTTTTCCTTTTTTTATTGGTTTCTTGGTTCTCCATTTCTGAATTCTGAAATACTTCCAACCTACAGGTTTGTACTTTTTAAGCAATGTTAACCTTTACCTAATGCAATATTTAACTTCTTTAGTTAGCCCACAGTTAGGCCTTAAATTAATCCATATTTGTTATAATCCTTGCATTGTAATTTAAATATTAGCCCCACTACTGTCAATCTTTATAATGTAATTTTACAATTTACCACAATCAACTTGCCTCTTATTCCTTCTTAGTTCTTTTGTTTATACTTAGAATTATACAGCATGTAAACAGACCATGCTGTTTGACTAGTCCATGCTGACCAAATTTCCTGAACTAAACTAGTGCCACTTACTTGCGTTTGGCCCATTTCCCTCTAAACCTCTTCAATTATGTTCCTATCTAAATATCTTTTAAATATCGAAACTTCCTACATTTGCCATTTCCTCTGGCAGTTCATTCCACATACGATCTACCCTCTGTGTGGAAAATTGAGCTTCAGGTTCCATTTAAATCTTCCTCCTTTCACCTTAAAAATATTTCCCCTAGTTTTGAACTCCCCACCCTAGGGAAAAGACTTTTGCAAGTCACCTATTCAATACCCTAGTTTTGAATTGAACGACATTGTTTTCAAATTTAATGGCAAATGATTTCAAATTATGGTCATTTGTTCCTGGGGATTCTTCTATAAAAAGAGTTATGGACCAGGCCAGACCCCCTCAAAACATTTCAAGAAAGTGGCCCAGACACTAACTTTGCGAGTTGTTTTAAGCAGGTGTAATGTGGATATTCCACGAATGATGCAGCTGGTCAACCCACTTAGTTTTGAACAAAATAGAATTTATTTACAAGATTACTGAATGAAATACAAACAAAAGAGAATAGAACACAGAATAAGTTAACCCATCCAAAATCATAGAACATACAGCGCAGAACAGGCCCTTTGGCCCTCAATACTGTGCCGACCTGTGAACTCAATCTGAGCCCATCACCCTACACTATCCCATCATCATCCAAATGCATTTCCAAGGACTGTTTAAATGCCCATAATGTGGCTGAGTTAACTACATTGGCAGGCAGGGCATTCTACGCCCTTACCATGCTCTGAGTAAAGAACCTGCCTCTGACATCTGTTTTAAATCTATCACCCCTCAATTTGCAGCTATGCCTCCTTATACAAGCAGGTGTCATCATCCTAGGAAAAAGACTCTCACTGTCCACGCTATCTAATCCTCTGATCATCTTGTATGTCTCTATTAAATCCCCGCCTAGCCTTTTTCTCTCCAATGAGAACAGACCCAATTCCCTCAGCCTTTGCTCATAAGACATGTGTTCCAGAGCAGGCAACATCCTGGTAAATCTCCTCTGCATCTTTTCCAATGCTTCCACATTCTTCCTGTAATGGGGCGACCAGAACTGCACACAGTATTCAAATGAGGCTGCACTAGTGTTTCGTACAGTTGCAGCATAACATTACCGGTCCAGAACTCAATCCCTCTATCAATAAAACCGAACAGATCTTTTGCCTTCTTAACAGCGCTGTCAACCTGGGTGTCAACTTTCAGGGATCTATGTACATGGACACTAAGATTCCTGTGTATATAAACACTACCAAGAATCTTTCCATTGACCCAGTATTCTGCCTTCCTGCTATTCTTCCCAAAATGAATCACCTCATATTTATCTGCATTCAACTCCATTTGCCACCTTTCAGCTCAATTCTCCTGTTTTTCCAAGTCTCCCTGCAACCTGTAACATTCTTCCACACTGTCCACAACTCCACCGACTTTAGTATCATCTGCAAACCTACTAACTCATCCATCTATGCCTGCATCCAAGTCGTTTATAAAAATGACAAACAGCAGTAGTCCCAAATCAGATCTTCGTGGCACGCCACTAGTAACCGGACTCCAGGCTAAATGTTTTCCATCAACCATCACTTGTTGCCTTCTTACAGAAAGCCAGTTTCTAATCCAAACTGCTAACTTACCTTCAATCTCATGCGTTGCATTTTCTCCAATAGCCTACCATGTGGTACCTTATCAAAGACTTTACTGAAGTCCACTTTCACCATGTCATCCACATGGTTGGTCACCTTCTCAAAAAACTCAATGAGGTTTGTGAGACACAACCTGCCCTTGACGGATCCATGTTGACTATTTCCAATCAAATTGTTTCTTGCTAGATGATTATAAATCCCATCTCTTATAATCCTTTCCAAAACTTTTCCTACGGCAGACATATGGCTCACTGGTCTATAAGTACCTGGTTCTTCTGGTAATCCAACAGATTATATCAAATTGATGATGCTGTTCCCAATACTTGCAACAATCCCCATACACACCCATTGGCACAAAAAGTAATATGAAACAGAGTGTCATACAGGAGAGAGATGTCAGAAATTGCCAGCATGGGCCTGCTTCTTTGGGTCCAGCAGCTTCCAACTGCTTGACTGCTTTCAGTGAATAACCAGACTGGTAAAAGCCAAATCAAACCAAAGTAAAGCTGAGCTGGGAGAACTGGCCACCGCCCGTTCATTGTACATGTCTTTTTTTCAATCTTAAAAGCCTTTTTCCTGAGACAGTATCTGCTATCTATAATCAAACTGACCTGAAATCCCTTCCAAGCCCAGACTTTTTGGAGTCTATGTCTTTTCTGTCATCCTGACAAAAAAAGCCAAGGGTACCATAACCTTGTTAAAGGAACAGCGTTATTACAGAAGGTTATTAATTATTCCCTAGTATTAGATATAAAATTTGTTACTTGTTCCCTCATTGGTTCTTCAGCACACTGCTCTTAAGATATTCACAACTATCTTCAACCAAAAGTGCCGAAATGGATGATCCATCTCAACCTCCTCCACTGGTCTCCAGCATCACAGATACCAGTCTTCAGCTAATTTGGTTTAATTCTCATGATATCAAGAAATGATTGGGGTAACTGCAAAGGCTCTGATAACATTCAGGCAAAGATACTGAAGACTTGTCCTCCAGAACTTGTCACTCCCCTAGACAAGCTTTTCCAGTACAGTTAAAAGACTGGCATTTACCTGACAATGTGGAGAATTGCCCCGGTATGTCCTGTACATGAAAAAAGGACAAATCCAATCCAGCCAGTTATGATCCCATCAGTCAACTCTTGATCATCAGTAAAGTGGTGTCATCAACAGTGGGATCAAGCAGCATGTGCTTATTGATGGCCTACAAAGGCCACTCAGCTTCTGACCCCATTACAATCTTGGTTCAAACATGGATAAAAGAACTGATGTACAGAGATAAGGTGAGAGTGGCATCTTTTGACATTAAAATCACACTCAACCAAAAGTAGCACCAAGGAACCTAACAAAATTGGAATTTATGGGAATTGGGAGCAAACTCTTCATTGACTGGAGTTACACCTGAAACATAAGATGATTGTAGTTGTTGGAGGTCAGTTGTCTCAATTCCAGAACATCTCTTCAGGAATTCCTTAGGATAGTATCCTAGCCCAACCATCTTCAGTTGCTTCATCAATGACCTTCCTTCCATCATATGGTCAGAAGTAGGGATGTTCGCCGACGATTGTTCACTGCTCAACGCAACAGGTTCTGAACAACATCCAGGCTTGGGCTGAAGGTAGCAAGTAACACTTCATTCACATAAAAACCAGAGAGTGACCAATTCTAATAAGAAAGAATCCAACCATTGGCCCCTGACATTCAATGGCATTACCATTACTGAGTCCCCCATTATATCAACAATACAAGGATTACCATTGACCAGAAACTGAACTGGACTTTCCATATAAGTACAGAGCAGGTAAGGGGAATAGTCTAGTGAGTAACTCATCATCTGACTTCCCAAAGCCTATCCACTATTTGCAAGACACAAGTCATGCGTGTGATGGAATGCTCCCCACTTGCCTGTCTGGGTACAGCTCCAACAGTACTCAAGAAGCTTGACACCACCCAAGACAAGACAATGCAGCTACTTGATTGGCACTGTATCCACTAAAATCCACTTACTCCACTAACACACTCGTTCGCAGCAGTGTGTACGATTTACAAGATGCACTGTAGAAATTTACCCCAATTCTTAGACACACTTCAAATCCATGACCAATTCCACTTAGGAGGGCAAGGGCAGCAGATACATGGGAACACCACCACCTGCAAGATACCCCTCCAAGCCACACACCTTCTTGACTTGAAATAAATTGCTTTTTCTTTAGCGTTGTTTGGACAAATTCCCTCCCTAATGGCATCATGGATCTATCTACAGTATATGGACTGCAACAGTTTAAGAAGGCAGCTCACCATTACCTTCGCAAGGGCAACTAGGGATGGGCAATAAATGGTGGCTAGCCAGCAACAGCCATGTCCCATGAGAGGATAGAAAAAAAATCTAGAAATTCATCCGACTCAGCATTGGTGATCAGTAGATTAACCCAGTCCACATGTAGATTGACATCACTGCATTACCCTTGTTTACCTGCACTTTTGGTTTCCTGAGGCAGTGAAACAAGGACCTGATTTGAGGAAGAAAGCATTTGTCTTCCTAGTAAAAGTATGCTTGCTGTTGCCTGTCAACTAGTCAGCCTAGAATATTGGTGTTTATACCAAGTTAACAGAGGCAAAGCCAAACATGAGGCTAGATTTGGCTGAGGTCATCCTGCAAGGTGACCTTTATTATCACTCAATGGAAGTGCCGCCTTCTATCAGTCATCTGCCAATTATAGCGTAATTGTGTGTAAGAGAATCAGGACGAGTAAAGGCTCATGGAAGAAATATTGACTTCTGTATGAAATAGTGAGTGGTTTATGGTTTGACTTATGAAGTTGGTTTGGAATATTTGTTTTGAGCCTTTATTTTAGCATTATGGCTAAGGAGATGATGTAATTGTCATGAATAGAGAAAGACGGTAAAATAAAGTGTAGGGCAGGTCAGAAGTGGAGATGGAGGTTGTATTCTCTGCTACTGGAGTTAAATGAATCAATTCTGGTCAATTGACAAGAAAGGGGATGAGTTTTATGTCTCCTTTTTTTTGTTGCTCCTCCTCAGGTGGAACAATACCCTGATAACAATAGCTGTATCCTTTTGACAGAAAAGTTATGCAGCAGAGTAGAGTGACACTTTACTTATGCCCAGGAAAACACTGCATGGTTTTTCCACAGGTAGTCGAAGAAGTCTTTTAACACCTTAGACATCTTCCCATAAGACCATAAGACATAGGAGTGGAAGTAAGGCCATTCGGCCCATCGAGTCCACTCTGCCATTCAATCATGGCTGATGGGCATTTCAACTCCACTTACCCGCATTCTCCCCGTAGCCCTTAATTCCTCGAGACATCAAGAATCTATCAATCTCTGCCTTGAAGACATTTAGCATCCCGACCTCCCCTGCACTCTGCAGCAATGAATTCCACAGGCCCACCACTCTCTGGCTGAAGAAATATCTCCGCATTTCTGTTCTGAATTGACCCCCTCTCATTTTAAGGCTGTGTCCACGGTTCCTAGTCTCCTCGCCTAATGGAAAAAATTTCCTAGTGTCCACCCTTTCCAAGTCATGTATTATCTTCTAAGTTTCTATTAAGTCTCCCCTTATTCTTCTAAACTCCAATGAATACAATCCTAGGATCCTCAGCCGTTCCTCGTATGTTAGACCAACCATTCCAGGGATCATCCGTGTGAATCTCTGCTGGACACGTTCCAGTGCCAGTATGTCCTTCCTGAGGTATGGGAACCAAAACTGGACGCAGTACTCCAAATGGGGCCTAACCAGAGCTTTATAAAGTCTCAGTAGCACAACGGTGCTTTTATATTCCAACCTTCTTGAGATAAGTGACAACATTGCATTCGCTTTCTTAATCACGGACTCAACCTGCATGTTTACCTTTAATGAATCCTCGACTAGCACTCCCAGATCCCTTTGTACTTTGGCTTTACGAATTTTCTCACCGTTTAGAAAGTAGTCTATGCTTTTATTCTTTTTTCCAAAGTGCAAGACCTCACATTTGTTCACGTTGAATTCCATCAGCCATTTCCTGGACCACTCTCCCAAACTGTCTAGATCCTTCTGCAGCCTCCCCACTTCCTCAGTACTACCTGCCTGTCCACCTAACTTTGTATCATCGGCAAACTTCGCTAGAATGCCCCCAGTCCCTTCATCCAGATCATTAATATATAATGTGAACAGCTGTGGCCCCAACACTGATCCCTGCGGGACACCGCTTGTCACCGGCTGCCATTCCGAAAAAGAACCTTTTATCCCAACTCTCTGCCTTCTGTTAGACAGCCAATCCTCAATCCATCCCAGTAGCTCACCTCAAACACCATGGGCCCTCACCTTGCTCAGCAGCCTCCCGTGTGGCACCTTATCAAAGGCCTTTTGGAAGTCTAGATAGACCACATCCACTGGGTTTCCCTGGTCTAACCTACTTGTCACTTCTTCAAAGAATTCCTTCAAAGAAACTTTTACTATCATTTCTAATATTACTGGCTAGCCTACCTTCATATTTGATCCTCTCCTTCCTTATTATTCTCTTTGTTATCCTTTCCCAATCTTCTGATTTCCCACTGCTCTTGGCCACTTTATAGGATCTCTCTTTTTCTTTAATACACTTCCTGACTTCCTTTGTCAGCCATGGCTGTCTAATTCCTCCCCGGATAATCTTACTTTTCTTGGAAATGAACCTCTGTACAGTGTCCTCAATTATTCCCACAAACTCCTGCCATTTTTGCTCTACTGTCTTCCCCGCTAGGCTCTGCTTCCAGTCTATTTTTGTCAGTTCCTCTTTCATGCCCTCATAATTACCTTTATTTAACTGTAACACCATTACATCCGATTTTGCCTTCTCTCTTTCAAACTGCAGACTGAACTCTACCATATTATGATCGCTGCTTCCTAAGGGTTCTTTACTTTAATATCTTTTATAAAGTCTGGTTCATTACAAAGCACTAGGTCCAGAATAGCCTGCTCCCTTGTGAGCTCCATGACAAGCTGTTCCAAAAAGCCATCCTGTAAGCATTGTATGAATTCCCTTTCTTTGGATCCACTGGCAACATTATTTACCCAGTCCACCTGCATATTGAAGTCTCCCATGATCACTGTGACCTTGCCTTTCTGACATGCCTTCTCTATTTCCCGGTACATGTTGCTTCCCTGGTCCTGACCACTGTTAGTAGGTCTGTTCACAACACCATTTATGGATTTTTTGCCTTTGTGATTCCTCAATTCCACCCACGCAGACTCCACATCATCTGACGCTATGTCATTCAGTGCCATAGATTTAATTTTGTTCTTAACTAACAAGGCAACCCCACCCCCTCTGCCGACCTCCCTGTCTTTTCGATAAGTTGAAAATTCTTGGAGGTTTAACTGCCAGTCCTGTGACCCCCCTGTAACCATGTCTCTGTGATGCCTACCACATTATAATCATTCACTATGATCACAATTGTGTGACAATATGACTTTTGCTTTATGTATGCTTCCCACATGTGCTAGGATTGTACACCAAAGTCATCAGTGGGGCATTGCATAGGCCTAATCACTCAATGGCCACTCTCTGATTTGTCATGATGGTAAAATGGACAAGTGCACAAAAAGACAGAGTGACTGCTGTGAGCAGACTGTTGCTCGTCCTGCCTGTTTGTTTCTGATAAGAATGAGTGAAGTGTAGTTAGCTTTCTTTGCATCGCCTGATCCAACTTGAATGATACCCCATGCATTATAGTTCATTGCCATAAACATCTTCACATCCATTGGCATTGCTGTTCTGGCTGTGTTCTGAGATTGCAGTTCCAGTAGCAGATTTCAGCAAGAAACTTCTGAACGTTTAATATCCTATAGTGGTAGTGGTTAAGGTAGGAGATTTGCTCCCTGAAAACCTTGGGTAGATATAGCCTCCTGACAGCCGTTCTCCAGTTATTCCTCAAGAAGCTTGTTTTCCTTTATATTGCCTTTGGTCATTTTCCCGCCATGCTGCAGACCAAGGGGAATCTAAACATTGAGACCAGAACTCTTTGGCAGTGCAACACTACATGCAAATTTACTTAACAGTACAAATAACAAATCATTTATGTAAACTCAGCAACACCAGTGCTAATTAGAGTTGGCAAGGTGGGAGTGCGATGTCCCTCTTGCAGCTGGATGCATGTTTAGCATTATGAGGTTAAGAGAGGGAATTAACTGGAATGCTGTGCTCTCAAACAGAAAAACTTGTTTCATGTAAGCTTTGCACACTGGCACCATGATCTGCCTGATTTGCTTATTCCTGGTGCATGGTCCTTGCATTTGAGCTCAGAACTTCAATCAAATGTTTCCCAGTGGTCAGCATTAGGTGCCACTATTTTGTGACTAAAGTGGCACCCATTGCATTGTGAATACAATAAGCAATAAAATTGTGTGGCCTGCATCTCTTTTTACACTTTGACATTTTGGTTTGATTTGATTTGATTTATTACTGTACCTTTGCTGAGGTACAGTGAATAGTGTTGTTTTGCTTGCTTTACAGGCAGATCATTCTATACAAGCATATCAGGGTAACAGAACAGAGTGCATGATATTGTGTTACACTGCTGAGAATGTACAGGGAGAGTTCAATATTAACATTAAAGAGGTCCATTCAAAAGTTTGATAACAGCAGGGAAGAAGCTGTTCTGGAATCCATTCATATGTGTATACAAACTTTTTATATCTTCTACTCAACGGAAGAGGGTAGAAGAGAGTATAATTGGGGCTGGAAGGGGTCTTTGATTATGTTAGTTGCTCTTCTGATGCAGCAGAAAGAATAGCTGAAGTCAATGTATAGGAGACTGGTTTGTGTGATGGACTGGGCAGTGTTCACAACTCTCTAAAGTTTCTTTTAGTTTTGGGAAGGGCAGTTGCTGTACCATGCATCTAGAGGAGATACTTTCTATGGTGTGTGACGATACTGCTCCTTTGACAAGGTTGTGTTGTCCTTGGTTTGTTATAAAAGTTTTGTACAAGGCAGAGTTGCTGAGATATCAGGGTCTATGTAGACAGGCCAACAACAACAAGAGGTGAGGCTATACTGGATTTGGTTCTAGGTAATGAACCAGGCCAGGTGTTTAGACTTGGAGGTAGGTGAGCACTTCGGGGACAGTGACCACAACTCGGTGACTTTTACTTTAGTGATGGAGAGGGATAAGTGTGCACTGCAGGGCAAGAGCTATAGCTGGGGGCAGGGAAATTATGATGCGGTGAGGCATGACTTAGGATGCGTGGATTGGAAAAACAGGCTTCAGGAGAAGAACACTAATGATATGTGGAGATTGTTCAAGGAACACCTATTGAGTGTCCTTGATAAGTATGTACCAGTCAGGCAGGGAGTAAAGGGTCTTGTGAGGGAGCCGTGGTTTAATAGGGAATTGGAATCCCTTGTGAAAGGGAAGAGGGCGGCCTATGTAAGGATGAGGCGTGAAGGTTCAGTTGGGGCGATTGAGAGTTATAAGGTTGCCAGGAAGGATCTGAAGAGAGAGCTAAGAGCAGCGAGAAGGGGACATGGAAAGTCCTTAGTTGGTAGGATTAGGGAAAACCCAAAGGCTTTCTATAGGTATGTCAGGAATAAAAGGATGACCAGGGTAGGTATCGGTCCAGTCAAGGATAGTAGTGGGAAGTTGTGCGTGGAGGCGGAGGAGATTGGTGAGACACTAAATCAATACTTTTCGTCAGTATTCACTCAGGAACGGGACTCTGTTGCTGGTGTGAATATTGAGTCACAAGTGATTAGAATGGATGGCCTTGAAGTATGTAGGGAGGAGGTTTTGGGAATACTGGAAAGGATGAAAATAGATAAGTCTCCTGGGCCTGATGGCATTTACCCTAGGATCCTCTGGGAAGCTAGGGAGGAGATAGCAGAGCCATTGGCCTTGATTTTTATGTCGTCATTGCCAACGGGAATAGTACCAGAAGACTGGAGGATAGCGAATGTGGTCCCCTTGTTCAAGAAGGGGAGTAGGGACAGCCCGAGTAACTATAGGCCAGTGAGTCTCACTTCTGTTGTGGGCAAAGTCTTAGAGAGAATTGTAAGGGATAAGATTTATGAACATCTCGATAGGAATAATGTGATCAAGGATAGTCAGCATGGTTTTGTGAAGGGCAGGTCATGCCTCACAAACCTTATTGAGTTCTTTGAGAAGGTGACTAAGGAGGTGGATGAGGGTAAAGCAGTAGATGTGGTATATATAGATTTTAGCAAGGTGTTCGATAAGGTACCCCATGGTAGGCTAATGCAAAAACTACAGAGGTATGGCATTGAGGGTGCATTAGAGGTTTGGATTAGGAATTGGCTGGCTGGAAGGAGACAGAGGGTAGTAGTTGATGGACTAGGTTCATCTTGGAGTGCAGTTACTAGCGGTGTACCACAGGGATCTGTTTTGGGACCGTTGCTGTTTGTCATCTTTATAAATGATTTAGAGGAGGGGCTTGAAGGCTGGGTGAGCAAGTTTGCGGATGACACAAAGGTCGGTGGAGTTGTGGACAGTGAAGAAGGATGTGGCAGGTTACAGCTGGATATAGATAAGTTGCAGAGCTGGGCAGAAAGGTGGCAGATGGAATTCAATGTAGCTAAGTGTGAAGTCATTCACTTTGGTAGTAGTAACAAGAAGATGGATTACTGGGCTAATGGTAGGCTACTTGGTAGTGTGGATGAGCAGAGGGATCTTGGTGTCCATGTACACAGATCTCTGAAAGTTGCCACCCAGGTAAATAGTGCTGTGAGGAAGGCATATGGTGTACTGGGCTTTATTGGTAGAGGAATTGAGTTCCGGAGTCCTGAGGTCATGTTGCAGTTGTATAAGACTCTGGTGCGGCCTCATCTGGAGTATTGTGTGCAGTTTTGGTCGCCATACTATAGGAAGGATGTGGAGGCATTGGAACGAGTGCAGAGGAGGTTTACCAGGATGTTGCCTGGCATGGTAGGAAGATCGTATGAGGAAAGGCTGAGTTACTTGGGCCTGTTCTCATTGGAGAAAAGAAGGTTTAGGGGAGATTTGATAGAGGTGTACAAGATGATTAGGGGTTTAGATAGGGTAGACACTGAGAACCTTTTACCGCTAATGGAGTCAGCTGTTACTAGGGGACACAGCTTTAAATTAAGGGGTGGTAGGTATAGGACAGATGTTAGGGGTAGATTCTTTATGCAGCGAGTTGTGAGTTCATGGAATGCCCTGCCAGTAGCAGTGGTGAACTCTCCCTCTTTATGGTCATTTAAGCAGGCATTGGATAGGCATATGGAAGTTATTGGGCTAGTGTAGGTTAGGTAGGATTTGGTTGGCGCAACATCGAGGGCCGAAGGGCCTGTACTGCGCTGTATTTTTCTATGTTCTATGTTCTATTTATCCACTTGAAGAAACTTTGAAGTTTAAAAAAACATGTGTACAATGAAAGCAGTTCTCCCAGCTCAGCTCTTCTCTGGTTTGGTTTTGGTTTGGTTTTAGCAAATAGTTTTTTTGAGGCTGCTCAAAGAAACAGCTACATGGAAGAAAGTGTTCCATGCTGAATCCATCTGCCTTCCCTCTCTCTCTCTTCTGTGTGACTTTGTGTTTGATTTTACTTTTTTGGCCAAGGAGTGTTTATGGGGATTGGTACAGGAATTTGGAACAGCATCATTAAGTTTGGATAATCTGTTGGGTTTTCTGATGGGTTAAATTATTCTGTATTCTGTTCTCTATTGTTTGCGTTTCATTCAGTATTCTCTAAATAAATTATGTTTTGTTTAAAACCAAGGGTTTTGACCAGCTGCATCACTCCTGGAATATTCATTTTACACCTGCTCAAAAAAAACGAGAAAAGTTAGGGTTTGGACTGTCCTCTTGAAATGTTTTGAGGGAGTCTTGTCTTGTCCATAACAGATGCATGTATAAAGATTTGTAAGTGTATTCATGGATAGGCCAAATTTCCTCAGCCTCCTGAAGAATTAGAAGCATTGCTATGATTTCTTGACTGTAGTTTCAATGTTGGTGGACCAGAACAATTTGTTGGTGATTGTCACTCCCAAGAAGTTGACGCTCTCGACCACCTCCACCTCAACAGCATTGATTCACAGATTCTGGGGAATTAGGAGGTGAGTCATCAGCTTTTGACCTGTTCTTGTAGCTACAATATTTATGTAACTGGTCCAGTTCAGTTTCTGGTCTTAACCTCCCGGCACAATGGGAATGTTATTGAATGTCAAGGTTAGATTCCCTCTTGTTGAAGGTGGTGATTGTCATAGAGTTGTAGAGATGTACAGCACGGAAACAGACCCTTTGGTCCAACCCGTCCATGCCGACCAAGTATCCCAACCCAATCTGCTCCCAACTGCTAGCACCCGGCCCATGTCCCTCCAAACTCGTCCTATTCATATACCCATCTAAATGTTGCAATTGTACTACCCTCCACCAATTCCTCTGGCAGCTCATTTCATACATGTACCATCTTCTGTGTGAAAACATTGCCCATTAGATCTCTTTTATATCTTTCCTCTCTCACCCTAAACCTATGCCCTCTAGTTCTGGATTCTCCAAACTCAGGGAAAAGACTTTGCCTATTTATCCTATCCATGCCTCTCATAATTTTGTAAACCTCTATAAGGTTATCCCTCAGCCTCCGACGCTCCACGAAAAACAGCCCCAGCCTGTTCAACCGCTCCCTGTAGCTCACATCCTCCAACCTTGGCAACATCCTTGTAAATTTTTTCTGAACTCTTTCAAGTTTCACAACATCTTTCCAATAGGAAGAAGACCAGAATTGCATGCAGTATTCCATTTGTGGCCTAACCAATGTTCTGTACAGCTGCAACATGACCTCCCAACTCTTGTACTCAATCCTCTGACCAATAAAGGAAAGCATACCAAATGCCTTCTTCACTATCCTATCCACCTGCAACACCAATTTCAAGGAGTTATGAACCTGCACTCCAAGGTCTCTTTGTTCAGCAACACTCCTGAGGACCTTACCATTAAGTGTATAAGTCCTGCTAAGATTTGCTTTCTGAAAATGCAGCACCTCGCATTTATCTGAATTAAACTCTATCTGCCACTTCTCAGCTCATTGGCCCATCTGATCAAGATCCTGTTGTAATCTGAGGTAACCCTCTTCGTTGTCCACTACACCTCCAATTTGGTGTCATCTGCAAACATACTAACTATACCTCTTATGCTCGCATCCAAATCATTTACATAAATGAGGAAAAGTAGTGGACCCAGCAATGATCCTTGTGACATTCCTCTGGTCACAGGCCTCCAATCTGAAAACACAGGCCTCTGTCTTCTACCTTCGAGCCAGTTCTGTATCCAAGTCTGGCATCTGTGTGATATGAATACTGCTTGCAACTTGTCAGCCCAGCCTGAATATTATCCAACTCTTGCTGCATTTCAGCATGGACTGCTTCAGTATCTGAGGAGACATGAATGATGCTGAACATTGTGCAGTCATTAGCGAACATCCAGACTTCTGATCTTGTGATGCAGGGATGGTTATTGTTGATGCAGCTGAAAATTGTTTGGCCAAGGACATAACTCTGAGGAAGTGGTGCTATGAGTTAGTGAGGGTAGGAATAGGAGGATAGAGCAGATGAATGCATGGCTGAGGAGTTGGTGCATAGGAGAAGGGTTCACATTTTTTGGATCCTCGGAATCTCTTCTGGGGAAAAAGTGATCTGTACAAGAAGGATGGATTGCGCCTGTATTGGAAGGAGATTAATATACTGGCAAGGAGATTTGCTGGAGCTGCTGGGAAGGTTTTAAACTAGTAAAGTGGAGGGGGGTGGTTTGGTAGTGGGGTTAGGAGGGGATTAGTGGTCGTGATGGGGTTGTAGTGGGGAGTGGGGGGGGGGATTGGGCGCAGTTAGGTTGGAACCCAGGGAAATAATGATGAAAGAGATCAATCTGAAACTGTTACAGTTGGGAAAGAGAGTGAGTCAAACAGTCAGAACAGGAAGGAACAAAGCAGAGAACAAGGTAGGACTGATGAGTTAAACTGCATTTACTTTAATGCGAGAGGCCTTATAGGGAAGGCAGATGAACTTGGGGCATGGTTAGGAATGCGGGATTGGGAATGTCATAGCAATTACAGAAACGCGGCTCAGGGATGGACAGGACTGGCAGCTTAATGTTCCAGGATACAAATGCGATAGATAGCAAGAATAGAAAGGGAGCAAGAGAGGAAGTGAAGTAACACTTTTGATAAGGGTATAGTATTACTGCTGTACTTACAGAGAATATTCCTGGGAAGACATCCAGGAAAGGTATTTGGCTGGAACTTGAGAAACAAATTTGTAAGGAGATTTCAAATATCTGTACGAATAATAGGGTGATTATAGTAGGGGAGAAAGTGAGGTCTGCAGATGCTGGAGATCAGAGCTGAAAGTGTGTTGCTGGAAAAGCGCAGCAGGTCGGGCAGCATCCAAGGAACAGGAAATTCGACATTTCGGGCATAAGCCCTTCATTATGCCCGAAATGTCAAATTTCCTGTTCCTTGGATGCTGCCTGACCTGCTGCGCTTTTCCAGCAACACACTTTCTGCTCTGATTATAGTAGGGGACATTAACTTACCAAACATAGACTAGGACTGCCATAATGTCAAGGATTTAGATGGAGAGGAATTTGTTAAGTATGTACAAGAAAATTTTCTTATTCGGTATGTGGATGCACCTACGAGAGAAGGTGCAAAACTTGACCTACTCTTGGGAAATAAGGCTAGGCAGGTGACTGAGGGAGCACTTTGGGGCCAGCAACCATAATTCTATTAACTTTAAAATAGTAATGGAAAAGGATAGACCAGATATAAAAGTTGAAGTTCTAAATTCAAGGAAGGCTAATTTTCATGGAAGCCTTCAAAAGTGAGACAATGAGAGTTGAGAGACAGTATATTCCTGTTCGGGAGAAAGGAAAGGCTGGTAGGCGTAAGAAATGCTGCATGACTAGAAAAATTGAGATTTTGGTTAAGGAAAAGAAAGGTGCATATGACAAGTACAGACAGGAGAGAATGAGTGAATCCTTAGAAGAGTATAAAGGCAATAGAAATATACTTAAGAGGGCAAAAAGGGAACGTGAGATAGTTTTGGAAAATAGGGTTAAGGAGACTCCAAAGGATTTTTATAAAAACCTTAAGGACAAAACGGTAAGGAGCGAAAGAAAGATCAGCAAGACAGCCTATGTGTGGAGTCGCAAGAGATGGGGGAGATACTAAACGAGTATTTTGCATCAATGTTTACTTTGGAGAATGACTTGGGAGGTAGAGGATGTGGAGAAATAGACGATGATATCTTGAAAAATGTCCATATTACAGAGGAGGAGGTGCTGGATTTCTTGAAACGCAGAAAAGTAGATAAACCCCTAGGACCTGATCAGGCGTACCCTAGAACTATGTGGGAAGTGAGGGAAGTGATTGCTGGGTGCCTTGCTGAGATGTTTGAGATTTATAGAGATTTATAAAATCATGAGGGGCATGTATAAGATAAATAGACAAGGTCTTTTCCCTGGGTTGGGCGAATCTAGAATAGGTTCAGAGTAAGAGGCGAAAGATATAAAAAGGACCTAGGGGCAACGTTTTCACGCAGAGGGTGGTATGTGTATGGAATGAGCCGCCAAAGGAGGTGGTGGAGGCTAGTATAATTACAGCATTTAAAAGGCATCTGAATCAGGAGGTTTTAGAGTGATATGGGCCAAATACATGCAAATGAAACTAGATTAGATTAGAATATTAGATTTTTTAAAAATTAGGTTCCCTACAGTGTGGAAACAGGCCCTTTGGCCCAACCAGTTCACACTGACCCTCCGAAGAGTAACCACACAGACCCATTTCCCCTCTGACTAATACACCTAACACTATGGGCAATTTAGCATGGCCAATTCACCTGACTTGCACATCTTTGGACTGTGGGAGGAATCCAGAGCACCCAGAGGAAACCCACACAGACACAGGGAGAATGTGCAAACTCCACAGACAATCACCCGAGGCTGGAATCGAACCTGGGATCCTGGTGCTGTGAGGTAGCAGTGCTAACCACTGAGCCACCATGCTGCCTCGAATATCTGGGTGGCACGGATGAGTTGGACTGAAGGATCTGTTTCCGTGCTGAATATCTCTATGACTCTATGGCTGTACTTTCTGCAGTATTGTTCTTATCCTAAAATTACAAACCTTTAGCAACTCCAGCCATTTTCTTTTGTGCTTGGTATGACTCCAACCAGTGGAGCGGCTTCTCTCATTCGCATTGACTCAAGATTTTCTCAGGCTCCTTGATACCACACTTTGTTAAATGTGGCTTTGGTATCAAGAGCAGTCACCCACTGTCACTGAATGATCAATAGCCTGGGTGTTACCATTGACCAGAAACTGAACTGAACCAGCCATGTAAATACTGTGTGTACAACAGCAGGTCAGAGGCTGGGATTTTTTTGGTGAATTGTTCACCTCTTGACTCCTAAAACCCTGTTCACCAAGACACAAGGAATGTGATGGAATATGCTCCACTCGCACATAAAAGGTTCAACACCATTCAAGACAAAACCCACTTGATTGCACCTGATTTTTCACCTTCAACAGTCACTCCTGCCACTACCAATGAACAGTGGCATGGGTGTATGCCATCTATAAGACGCACTGTAGCAACTTACTAAAGATCTTTCAGTAGCATTTTCCAAACCTCCAAGCCTAACCACCTAGAAGTACAAGGCCAGTAGAAACATGGAAACACCACCACCAGCAGGTTTTGCTCCAAACCTTAAGTCATCTTGACTGAACCACATTGCTATTCCTTCACTTTTGGGTCAAAATCCTGGAAGTCACTCTCTAACAGCACTTTAGATGCATCTGCACTACATGGACAGTAGTGATTCAACAACTTTGTTCATCATGACTTTTTAAAGGGCAGTAAGGGAAGGGCAATAAATGCTGGCCCAACAAGTAATGCATAATCCAATTAATGAATAAAACAATCCCAAACTATTTTAGCAAGCTTTTGTTCACCTTTCCTAATATTTCTTCTTTGGTTCAGTATCCAGATTTTGATTCCCTTTCCGAAGCAACTTCAAATATTCCCAACAATAAAGTCACTTTATAACTGAAAAGTTTTGTTGATTTACCCAATGCATTTATAAGCAAACAAAGAAGCTTCCGAGTGTTCGTTGGTTACATTGGTATTCTTCAAAACAATTTTAATAATGCTATATATAATAACCATATGTATGTAGTAAATATGTTTTAGTTTTATTTTATTATGAAGATCGATTATTTAAAGCTCATAAACAAACAATTATACGTTAATTATTATCTTGCAGATTTTCTTGAATTATGCAGATGCTGGCTCAAAATTTTTGTTTGGTGCAACGTACACAGACCACTTTTTTGCATTTAAGGTCAGTTTAACATATATCTTGGATATTGTGATGCCTCATGATGTTTATGATGCCTCAATTTAAATGCTAATATTCTAAAAGGCCAAGAAAACACAATAGTGAGAGCAGGAGTAGACCACATAGCTTGTCAAGCCTGCTCCGTATTCATCAATTTAATAGGAACGTAGGAACAGGAGTGGGCTATTGAGATCATTGAACCTGCTCCACCATTCGTATACGTTGTGGCTAAGTATTCAGCTCGATCTATTTCCCTCACAATCTTTACATTCCTTGATGATTTCTATCTTTATTAATATGCTCTATGATTAGCTTCCACAATCCTCTGAGGAATAAAATTTTAAAGATTTTCCATCCTCAGTGAAGATATTCCTCTTCTTAGTTGTAAATGTTTACACTTTACTCTGAGATTACATCTCCTGGTTCTCGATTCACCAGCAAGGAGAAACAGGTTATCTGTATAACCCTTTCAAAACCTGTATGAGCTTTGTCAGCTTCAAAACTTTAGAGCAAACATGTCCGTTTTCTAAGTCTCTCCTCATTCAACAATCCCTGGGATATTTCCAGTGAACTCCATTTCGCTATTGACATCTCCTTGCAACCTCCTTACAACTTACATTCCCACGCAGTGTCATCAATAATTTGGAAATATTACAACTGATGCCCATAATCAAATAATTTACTGTATATAGATTGTGAACAGCTGTGACCCAAGTGTTGATCATTGTAGTACCCCACTAGTGACTGCATGGTATTCTCATACCCATCTGTTTATTTCTATTATAATAAAGCACCCTGGGGAGTATTATGGAGCAAAGAGACCTATGGGTGCAAGTCCACAGTTCCTTGAAAGTAGAGTCACAGGTGACAGGATGGTCAAGAAGGCATTTGGCACACTTGCCCTTCATTGGTCAGAACTTTGAGTATAGAAATTAGGATGCATGTTGCAGCTGTGCAGAAAATTGGCAAGACCTCCTTTAGAATACTGCAAACCATTCTGTTGCCCCACTATAGGAAAGATGTTGTTAAATTTGAGAGGGTGCAGAAAAGACATACAGGAATGTTGCTGAGATATGAGGGTTTGAGTTATAGGGAGAGGCTGAATATGCAAGAGTTTTATTCCCTGGAGTGTTGGAGGCTGAGGGGTGACCTTGTAAGGTTTATAGAATAATGAGCATGGATAGGGTGAATAGCCAAAGTCTGTTTATGAGTGGGGGTGGGGTGGGGTGGGGTGGGGGGAGTCCAAAACTAGAGGGCATAGGTTTAAAGCAAAAGGGGAAAGACTTAAAAGGGACCTGGCTTTTTCATGCAGAGGGTGGTGCATGTATGAATGAGCTACCAGAAGAGGTGGTGGAGGTGGGTACAATTGTAACGTTTATTAGGCATCTGGATGGGTATATGAGTAGGAGGAGTTTAGAGGATTATGGGCCGAATGCTGGCAAATGCGACTAGATCAGATTGGGATGTTTGGTTGCCATGGACGAGTTGCATCAAAGGGTCTGTTTCGGTGCTGTATAATTCTGTGACCCTATAGTGGATACTGGAGATCTGAAATAAAATCGAAGTTCTGAAGAAGCTCAGTGGGTTTCGCAGCATCTATATAGCATAAAACAGGATTAATATTTTGAGCCTGATACATCTCTTCATTGGAATACGTTTACAATACTTAATGTTTGGCATGGTAGTGAAATTGAATATCTGCCAGAAATACTTAGCAATCAGTGAACTTTCGACACTGAGAAATTGAAATAAGTTAGTATTAATAAAGATCCAGTACTCAAAATTGTACTGGGTTGAAAATTGATAAACCCTCTAAACCAAATGAACTACATCCCAAGTGTTGACGAAACTGGAACATGTTTATTACTAGTCTTGACTTTCTGTCTTATAGCTGTTTCTCAATCCAAGCAAGTTTATTACCCCATCCCACATTCACTTATTGCATCCTTTATAATATATGCTTTTATTTTCCCTATTACTGACATTAAAATAAAAGGTTGTAGTTCTTCATGCTAACCATCCATCCCTAATTAAATAGTGGTGTTACATTTGTAAATATCAAGTTAGCAGGAATGTGTAGAAGTTTGAAGGATAACCACCAACAAATTCACTGTCTCGATAGCTAGCTCCTTGAGCACTGTTGGATGCATTTCATTTGGTCCAGGGATTTATCAACCTTCAACCTTTTTGTATACTGCCTATTTTTCAACATTAATTTCTTTTAGCTTTTCAGTTTCATAAGTTTTTAATCTGTTTTGATTCTCCAATTTTTTTCTTTGACAATATTACTAAACTTTTTGATACTTAGATTATCTTTTATATCTTTAAAGTCTGGTTGAAGATTTGTAGCTCGGGTGTCCGTTGTTGTGGTTCTGTTCGCCGAGCTGGAAGTTTTTGCTGCAAACGTTTCGTTCCCTGGCTAGGGAACATCATCAGTGCTATTGGAGCCTCCTGTGAAGCGCTGCTTTGATGTTTCTTCCGGTATTTATAGTGGTTTGTTCTTGCCGCTTCCGGGTGTCAGTTTCAGCTGTAGTAGTTTGTATGTGGGGTCCAGGTCTGATTGTTGAATGTAAAGTGTGTGGTGAGGCATAGGTCTAGTAGTTTAAGTATGCCGTCCTTGTTGATAGGTTCGGCCTCCTGTGTTCTGTTGTGTATGTCCAGTAGGTTGGCTATTGTTTCTCTGGCTAGGGTTTTGTCAATTGATGTGAACAGTGCCGTCACGTCGAATGGTACCATGGTTTCTTCTTTGTCTATGTGTGTATTCCTGATGATGTCCAAGAATTCCTGTGTTGATTGTATGGAGTGTTTGGATCCGCTGACTAGGTGTTTCAGTTTTTGTTGTAGTTCTTTGGCCAGTTTGTATGCTGGTGTCCCTGGTAGTGATACTATGAGTCTGAGTGGGATGTCTGGTTTGTGTACTTTGGGTAGTCCGTAGAATCTGGGGGTGTTGTTGCTTTCAGGTTTCATTCTTTGCTGGTCCGCTTTGGTTATCTGTCCGTTTTTTTGTAGATTCCTTAGTGTGTTGATTATTCTATTGGTGAGTTGTGGTGTGGGGTCGGAATCCTTCATTTGGTAGGTGTTGGTGTCTGCGAGTAGTTGTTGTGCTTTATTGATGTAGTCTGATTTATCTAAGATGACCGTCATTCTGCCTTTATCTGCCGGTAGTATGATTATGTTCTTGTCATTTTTCAGTGCTTTCAGTGCTTCCCTCTCCTTGGTGTTGAGGTTATGTGTATGTCGTTTTCTTATCATCATAGGTACGACCGTTTGTCTCACTGTTTGTTGTGTCTCTTCTGTCAGTCCATTGTTCCTGAGTGTGCATTCTAGTGCTGCTAGGAAGTCTGCTGTGTTGGCATCCCTGTAGTTGTATTTGAGTCCCTTGGCCAGTGTAGTTCTTTCCATGTCTGTGAGCTGTCTGTGGGAGAGGTTTTTAACCCAGGTGTGTGTTGTAGTGTCCTCCTGTTTGTGGGTTAGTTTGTCCATTTTTTTCTTTTAGTGCCGTTTTTTTGCGAAGTGTTGTCCTGTTCTGTCCTATAGTGATAGCCTGTTCTATGGTCCGGGTCCATTCCTGATTAGTGGTTTTTAAAATTAACGACTTTTGGCGCGAGGACATGCCACAACCAAAAGGATTAGCCACACTACCATACGTCAGGAGCGTCTCAGAACTGACAGCCAGACTACTGCGACCCTTAGGACTCATAACAGCACACAAGCCAACTTCCACACTCAGACAACAACTCACTAGAACAAAGGACCCAATAGCCAGCACGAGCCAAACTAACGTAGTTTACAAAATACCATGCAAGGACTGCACAAAACACTATATAGGACAAACAGGAAGACAGCTAACAATCCGCATCCACAAACATCAGCTAGCCACAAAACGACACGACCAGCTATCCCTAGTAGCCATACACTCAGACAACCAGGAACATGAATTTGACTGGGAAAACACTACCATCATAGGACAAGCCAGACAGAGAACAGCCAGGGAATTCCTAGAGGCATGGCATTCATCCACAAACTCCATTAACAGACACATGGACCTGGACCCCATATACAAACCACTACAGCTGAAACTGACACCCGGAAGCGGCAAGAACATCCATCAACAGACACATCGACCTGGACCCCACATACAAACTACTACAGCTGAAACTGACACCCGGAAGCGGCAAGAACAAACCACTATAAATACCGGAAGAAACATCAAAGCAGCGCTTCACAGGAGGCTCCAATAGCACTGATGATGTTCCCTAGCCAGGGAACGAAACGTTTGCAGCAAAAACTTCCAGCTCGGCGAACAGAACCACAACATCTTTTATATCTGTTATGCAATCTGTGCCTTCTATTGTGAAGGCATGAAATATTTGTTCTACATCTCACATTTTCTCATTGCTTGTGATAATCTCTCCTATCTGTTTTTATAGGGGATCAACATTAATGTCTCTTCATTGTTATATACTTCTACAAGATCTTACAATTTTTTTTATACTTTTGGCTTGTTCACTCCTATTCTGTGTTTCTTCCAAACAACTTATTGGTGGCTCTTTGCTGGTTTTTAAAACATTCCTAACCCTCAGATTTTATTATAAGTTTCTTCATTTAAATTAAATCTGTCTTTAACCTTCTGAGGGGACCACAGATGGTTTCTTTGTTGCTGCGTTTTTGTTTTTCAGTGCATTTTTTGGAACATTTTGTGCTGTTTTTTCAAATGTTTCCTACAGTTTATTTTCCACAATACCTATTAATCTATTCACCCAATAATTTCTAGCCCAGTTCATCGCTTTTACTCATACAATTTACTATGTTTACATTAAGCATTTATTGCTTTTCAGAGCAGAACTTGCCATTAAGAGACAAAAGTGAAAACTTTTTGTTTTGCACTTATTGGACTGACAGATGAACAACCAAACATAGAAAGAGAATGTTGATTTATACAGCATGAGAAGAGGGTTTGACCGTGGTTGACATTGAGATTCAGCAGGAACAGTTAACTGTAAATATTAGTTAGCTGAAAAAGAAACTCAGAACAGGCAGTTAGATTCTGAATGGTTAGGCTGTTACGATGGGAATACAGCAGCAAATAGCAGTCTCCTCGACCCTTTTCATAATGAAAAAAATTTATGGGCTAATTCCTTTTGCTAACATAAAATGGGGCCTGGTTTGTTAAATCATGTTGCTTGCAGGCTGTAAAAATACGTCACAGTGCAAGCCTGACTGATATTCTTAAATGGAGAAATGATGAAGGGTTTATCCCTGAAATGTCAATTCTCCTGCTCCTCGAATGCTGCCTGACCTGCTGTGCTTTTCCAGCACCATTCTCTCGACTCTGATATTATTAAATTGGCTTCTGGTGTAATTCTTAGCACTGTTCAGGATTATTTAATAAATGTCTAATAGCAAAATTACATCTGTATTAGAAATGGTATTCCAAGGTCTGTCTTGAAATATAGGCTGATTGAGCAAGATTTGTGTGTTCTCTGCCAAGGTCCAAAGGATGTGTTCTTTGACATGATCATGATTTATTGGGATGTACTGTCCACATATTTGCTAGTGTACTGGAACTCATTTGTATGAGAGACAAAGCATCATTTTGGCTTTACAGCAACATCCTATTAGTTTGAAAACCTCTTGCGTTTATTGCAAAGTCGCAGCATGAGATGGCTAGCTTCACCTATTATTTAAATTTTTGAGATACGTTCCCCTCAGAGGATAATCTGCGCAAGACTAGACATGTTCAGGGCCAAAAGTGGTGGCCATCGGCCCATTGGAGTTTATATGATGTATAATGAATTATAATTTGAAAATGGTAGCCTTTATTGCAAGATAGTTTTGATTCATCTTTTCTCAGCATCAAGATTGCATTTAATAGCTAAGGATCTATTAGTAAGATGCCAATATGGTTGATTTAATAGCATTAGAACCTTAGGAATTCTAATGTGTTTATTGATTTGTAAAAGTAGTCTTTCAGTCGTCAGTATCAGAAAACTCACTAACGTATTTCTTAAATAATGCATCATGGAAATGAAATCCATGGTTACTCCATTTTGACAGCAAATTTGAACTTGGGAAGGAACTTATTAAGTTGTCTAAAGAATTTGTTTGGTGCGTACACAGTGTCCTTGAAACTAATTTTTCCTGCACAAGTTGCCAAGTTCATGAGTTTGATGAAAACACCAGTGGCACATCTAGATTACCATGGTATAATGGCATAGTGCAAATGTCAATGGCTTCCTTGAATGATACATTGTTGAATAAGCTAGCAACATCAAAAGAGCACATGGACATGATATTGTTCTTGTTATATAGTTCTTGTATTATCTTTGTGAAATTGAAGGAATCCTCCACAGTAGGGAAAACGCATTTAAAACTAGTTCCAGGAGTTTGCTCTACCATTTGGGCAATTCACATTGTGCAGAAGCAGGAATTGATGAAATAGTGTGTAAAGGAACATTACGTTTGAGTATCATTGGCAGACCATGTATGTAAGGTCACAGTGATCCATTAGAATAAAAACTTGCATGATATATCACCAAACAAGCTATGACCTTTATGTAAATCCAACAAAGGTCTTGTTGTTGAATGTGGCTGTGCAGTAATTTGTAGTAGCAGATTTTATCGGATTGCACTTGGAATTGTCCTTGATCACAGTGTTCATTTTGTTGATGCGTGATACAGTGAGAGTTCACAGTATCTGGAGTTAATCTTGAAGGTTTCCAGGGCATCTCCTTCTTGATTGTATATCATTGTGCTGCTGCTGTCTGTCCTACTGGTGGGACAAAACAAATCCAGAGGTGCTGATGGTAGTGTCTGGGACATTGTTGTTAAACATGAATCCATCAGTGTGACTGTGTCAGGCTGTTGCTTGAATAGTCTGTGAGACAGCCCTCCCAATTTTAGTAATAGTCCCCAGATGTTAGTAAGGAGGACTTGGAAGGTTCGACAGGGCTATTGTTGCTGTTGTCATTTCTGGTGCCTGGGTCAGTGCCAGATTATCCATCCGGTTTTATCTTTTATTTTGTGATGTTCTACTGGTTGATACAATTGAGTAGCTTGTTCAGTGACCATTTCAGAAGGCAGTTGACTGTCAATCACATTGCTATGGCTCTAGAGTCACGTGTAGAACAAACAGAGCAGACCGGGTATTCATAGCAGATTTTCTTTCCTGAAGGACACTGGTGAACCGAATGGGTATTCTGACAATTGACAGTGGTTTTGCGGTCATCATTAAACTCTTGATTTTCAAATATTTATTGAATTCAAGTTCTGGCATGGCATGATTCAAACCCAGATCCCCAAAACATTACCTGAGTTTCTGGATTAATACTCAAGTGATAATACCGCTAGGCGATTGTTAGCTTCTGAAAATCTGTCACATTGTTGGAAGTTCCACAATATATTAGATTACTTACAGTGTGGAAACAGGCCCTTCAGACCAACAAGTCCACACTGACCCGCCAAAGCGCAACCCACCCAGACCCATTCCCCTACATTTATCCCCTCATCTAACACTACGGGCAATTTAGCATGGCCAATTCAGCTAACCTGCACATTTTTGGACTGTGGGAGGAAACCGAAGCATCTGGAGGAAACCCATGCAGACACGAGGAGAATGTGCAAACTCCACATGGAGAGTCGCTGAGGTGGGAATTGAACACGAGTCTCTGGTGCTGTGAGGCAGCAGTGCTAACCACTGTGCCACCGTGCTGCCCAACAGAGCATTAGATTAGATTCCCTACAGTGTGGAAACAGGCCCTTCAGCCCAACAGGTCCACACGGACCCTCCGAAGAGTAACCAACCCAGACCCATTTCCCTCTGACTAATGCACCTAACACTATGGGCAATTTAGCACGGCCAATTCACCTGACCTGCACATCTTTGGACAGTGGGAGGAAACTGGAGCACCCAGAGGAAACCCATGCAGACACAAGGAGAATGTGCAAAGTCCACACAGATAGTTGCCCAAAGCGGGAATTGAACCTGGGTCTCTGGCGCTGTGAGTCGTAGAGATGTACAGCACGGAAGCAGACCCTTCGGTCCAACTCATCCATGTTGACCAGATATCCCAACCTAATCTCGTCCAATTTGCCAGCATTTAATCCATATACTTGTAAACCATTCCTAAGCACATACCCATCCACATGCTTTTTATATGTTGCAATTGTACTAGCCTCCACCACTTCTTCTGGCAGCTCATTCCATATATCCACCATCCTCTGGTATATCCCAGAACTCTATGGGAGGCTGGGGAAGTGACTGCTGTGCCCCTTGCTGAGTTATTTATATCATCAATAGTCACAGGTGAGGTACTGGAAGAATGGAGCGTAGCTAACATGGTGCCACTATTTAAGAAAGGTAGTAAGGACAAGCTAGGGAGTTATAGACCAGTGAGCCTGATGTCAGTGGTGGGCAAGGCAATCCTGAGGGACAGGATGTACATGTATTTGGAAAGGCAAGGACGTATTAGGGATAGTAAACATGACTTTGTGCTTGGGAAATCATGTCTGATGAACTTGCTTGAGTTTTTTAAAGTGTGAGCTTTTATTGGTAGAGGGATTGGGTTTCGGTGACGTGACGTCATACTGCAGCTGTACAAACTCTGGTGCGGCCTCACTTGGAGTAGTGTGTACAATTCTGGTCACTGCATTATAGAAAGGATGTGGAAGCTTTGGAAAAGGTTCAGAGGAGATTTACTAGGATGTTGCCTCATGTGGAGAGAAGGTCTTATGAGGAAAGGCTGAGGGACCTTAGGCTATTTTCATTAGAGAGGTTGAGAGGTGACTTAATTGAGACAAATAAGATAATCAGAGGGTTAGACAGGGTGGACAGTGAGAGCCTTTTTCTTCGGATGGTAATGATAGCACAAGGGGACATAGCTATAAATTGAGAGGTCATAGATATAGGGCAGATGTTAGAGGTAGTTTCTTTAGACAGAGAGTAGTAGGAGTGTGGAACGCACTTCCGGCAACAATGGTAGACTAGCCAAGTTTAAAGGCATTTAAACTGTCATTGGATAAACATATGGATGAAAATGGAATAGTGTAGGATAGATAGGCTTCAGATTGGTTCCACAGGTCAGTGCAACATCGAAGGCCGAAGGGCCTGTGCTGCTCTGTAATTCTATGTTCTAAGTAACAAAGTGAATTGATGAGGGCAGAGCAATGGACATGATCTATATGGACTTCAGTAAGACGTTTGACAAAGTTCCCCATGGGATACTGGTTAGCAAGGTTACATCTCATGGAATACAGGAGAATTAGCCATTTGGATACAGAATTGGCTCGAAGGTAGAAGAGAGAGGGTGCTGATGGAGGGTTGCTTTTAAACTGGAGGCCTGTGACCAGTGGAGTACCACAGGATTATTGCTGGGTCCACTCCTTTTCGTCATTTAGATAAATGATTTGGATGTGAACATCGCGGTATAGTTAGTAAGTTTGCAGATGACACCAAAATTGGAGCTGTAGTGGACAGCGAAGAAGGCTACCTCAGGTTACAATGGGATTTTGATCAGATGGCCAATGTGCTGAGGAGTGGCAGATGGAGTTTAATTTAGATAAATGAGGGATGCTGTATTTTGGAAAAGCAAATCTGAGCAGGACCTATACACTTAATGGTAAAGACCTGGGGAGTGTTGCTGAACAAAGAGACCTGCAGGTTCATAGCTCCTTGAAAGTGGAGTCGCAGGTAGATAGTGAAGAAGGCATTTGGTATACTTTCCTTTATTGGTCAGAGTATTGTGTATAGGAGTTGGGAGGTCATGTTGTGGCTGTACCAGACATTGGTTAGGCCACTATTGGAATATTGGGTGCAGTTTTGGTCTCCTTCCTATTGGAAGGATGTTATGAAACTTGAAAGGGTTCAGAAAAGATTTACAAGACTGTTGCCAGGGTTGGAGGATTTGAAGTATAGGGAGAGGTTGAATAGGCTGGGGCTGTTTTCCCTGGAGCGTCAGAGGCTGAGGGGTGACCTTATAGAGGTTTATAGAATCATGAGGGGCATGATTAGGTTAAAGTCTTTTCCCTGGGGTGGGGGACTCCAGAATTAGAGGGCATAGGTTTAGGTTAAGAGGGGAACTAAGGGACAACTTTTTCATGCAGTGGTCAAAAGGAAGTTACTCATATATTGCACCTATTTCATCAAGAAAAGTATCATAGAACATAGAACAATACAGTGCAGAACAGGCCCTTCGGCCCTCGATGTTGTGCCGACTTGTGAACTATTCTCAGCTCGTCCCCCTACACTATCCCAGCATCCATCCATGTGCTTATCTAAGGATTGTTTAAATCTCCCTAATGTGACTGAGTTGACTACATTAGCAGGTAGGGCATTCCACGCCCTTACCACTCTCTGGGTAAAGACCCTGCCTCTGACCTCTGTCTTAAATCTATTACCCCTCAATTTGTAGTTATGCCCCCTCGTACAAGCTGACGTCATCATCCTAGGAAAAAGACTTCCACTGTCTACCCTACCTAATCCTCTGATCATCTTGTGTGTCTCAATCAAATCCCCTCTTAGCCTTCTTGTTGCCAATGAGAACAGGTTCAAGTCTCTCAGCCTTTCCTCATAAGAGCAGCCTTTCCCTTCAGACCAGGCAACATCCTGGTAAATCTTCTCTGCATCCTTTCACATCCTTCCCGAAATATGGGGACCAGAACTGTACACAAGCGTGGCCGCACCAGTGTTTTGTATAGTTGCAGCATGATATTGCGGCCCCAGAACTCAATCCCTCCAAGAATTAGACCTAACACGCCGTATGCCTTCTTAACAGCACTATCTACCTGGGAGGCAACTTTCAGGGAACTATGTACATGGACTCCAAGATCCCTCTGCGCATCCAAACTACCAAGAATTTTCCATTGACCCAGTACTCTGCCTTCCTGTTATTCTTCCCAAAGTGCATCACCTCACATTTAGCTGCATTGAACTCCATTTGCCACCTCTCAGCCCAATTCTGCAGTTTTTACAAGTCCCTCAGAACCTGTACCATTCTTCCACACTGTCCACTACTCCACCAACTTTAGTGTCATCTGCAAATTTACTAATCCATCCACCTATGCCTGCGTCTAAGTCATTTATAAAAACGACAAACAGTAATGGTCCCAAAACAGATCCTTGTGACACACCACTAGTAACCGGACACCAGGCTGAATATTTTCCATCAGCCACCACTAGCTACCTTCTTTCAGAAAGCCAGTTTCTAATCCAAACTGCTAAATCACTCTCAATCCCATGCCTCTGCATTTTCTCCAACAGCCTACCATGTGGAACCTTATCAAAGGCTTTACTGAAGTCCATGTATACCACATCATCTGCCCTACCCTCATCTATATGCTTGGTCACCTTCTCAAAAAACTCAATGAGGTTTGTGCGACACGACCTGCCCTTGATGAAACCATGTTGACTATCTGAAATCAAATTGTTGCTTGCTAGATGGTTATAAATCTTATCTCTTATAATCCTTTCTAAAACCTTTCCTTCAGCAGAAGTATGGCTCACTGGTCTATAATTACCTGGGTCATCTCTAAAGCCCTTCTTAAACAAAGGCACAACATTTGCAATCCTCCAGTCCTCTGGTACCAAACCTGTAGACAATGACAACTCAAATATCAAAGCCAAAGACTCTGCTATATCCTCCCTAGCTTCCCATAGAATCCTCGGATAAATCCCATCTGGCCCAGGGGACATGTCTACTTTTACTCCTTCTAGAATTGATAACACCTGTTCGTAACTGACCTCGATCCTTTCTCGTCTAATATCTCGTACCTCATTCTTCTCCTCAACAACATTGTCATTTTCCTGAATGAAAACCAATGAGAAGTGTTCATTTAGCATCTCTCCGATCTCCACAGGGTCCACACTCAACTTCCCACTTCTGCCTATGATTGGCCCTATTCGTACCCTAATCATCCTTTTATTCCTCACATGCCTACAGAAACCTTTAGGGTTCTCCTTTATTCTATTTACTAAAGACTGTGTGTGTCCTCTCTCTGCTCTTCTTAACTCTCTCCTTAAATCCTTCCTAGCTGATCTGTGACTCTCCATCGTCTCATGTGAACCATCTTGCCTCATCAACACATAAGCCTCCTTCTTCTTCGTAACAATAGATGCAATTTCTGTTGTAAAACATGGTTCTCTTACTTTATCACTTCCTCCCTGTCTGACAGGGATAAACCTATCAAGGACACGCAAAATCTGTTCCTTAAACCAGCTCCACAATTCCATTGTCTGCATCCCTTGCATTTTGCTACCCCATTCTATGCATCCTAATTCTTGCCTAATCGCATTATAATTGCCCTTGCCCTATTGATAATTCTTGACCTGTGGCATGTCTATGTGGATGTCCATCGCTAAACTAAATGTAACTGAATTATGGTCACTCTCTCCAAAGTGCTCACCTACAACTAAATCAAACACCTGGCCTGGTTCATTACCAAGCACCAGATCCAGTGTGGTCTCCCCTCTTGTTGGCCCTTCGACATACTGTGTCAGGAAACCCTCCTGTACACATTGGACAAAACCACACCCATCTGATGTACTCGAGCTATAGCATTTCCAGTCAATGTTGGGGAAGTTAAAGTCCCCCATAATGACCATCCTGTCCCTTTCACTCCTACCCAGAATAATTTTGCTAATCTTCGCTTCCACCTCCCTGGAACTCTGGGGAGGCCTATAAAAAACTCCAAGCAGTGTGACCTCTCCTCTCCTGTTTCTAACCTCAGCCCACACTACTTCAGTAGACGACTCCTCATCAAAAGTCCTCCTAACCACTGTTATACTATCCTTGACTGACAAGGCCACAACTCCCCCTCTTTTACCGCTTTGGCCTGTTCTTAATGAAAGATCTAAACCCTGGAACCTGCAACATCCATTCCTCACCCTGCTCTATCCATGTCTCCGAAATGGCCACAACATCCAAGTCCCAGGTACCTATCCATGCTGCAAGCTCACCTACCTTATTTCGGATACTTCTGGCGTTGAAGTAAACACACTTCAAACCACTTCACCGTCTGTCACCACATTCCTGTGACCCTGAAATCCTGTCCCTGTACTTCCTACTCTCATCCTCTTGTGCACTGCAACTACATCTTCCATTCCCATCCCTCTGCTGAGCTAGTTTAAACCCACCCGAATAGCACCAGCAAATTTCCCACCAGGATATTAGTACCCCTCTGGTTCAAGTGAAGACTGTCCTGTTTGTACAAGTCCCACCTTCCCCAGAATGAGCCCCAATTATCCAAGAACCTGAAACCCTCCCTCCTGCACCACCCTTTAGGCCATGTGTTCAGCTGATACCTCTCCCTATTCCTTGCCTCGCTATCACGTGGCATGGGTAACAAACCAGAGATAACAACTCTGTTTGTTCTATCTCTCAGCTTCCACCCTAGCTCCCTGAAATCCTGCGTTACATCCCTATCCCTCTTTCTATCTGTGTCATTGATACCTACATGGACAATGACTTGAGACTGGTCACTCTCTCCCTTCAGGCCACCAAATGTACGATCTGAGACATCACGGACCCTGGCACTTGGGAGGCAACACACCAATCGTGAGTCTTGTTCACTCCCAACAAATGGAGAACCTCAATCCCTGCTATACTCCCTTTGGCAACATCTTAGCCAATCAGAGTTTACCTGCATGTTCTGAACTTTTTTCAGTAAGCTGAGATTGATGGTGAATGGTTCCTGGTTCATCTCCATGCCAACCATGGTGCAAACAATCTGCAGTTTCTTCTTATGTTGTAAATTAGTGTATTGCTTTTCCAAGTTTGAAGTCTTGCATGGCAGGTCCTGATTAGTATAAAATTAAAGTTTTGATTTCATGTTTCTTTTTAGTAATGTTTGAGTTAAACATTCTTGTTTATAGCTATTTGATAGCATCGACCTTGAGTATTGTTGAAAAAAGACACATTTTGTTTGTCTTTGCATGAGTTAGCACATTATCAGGAATATTGATGTAAAAGGAGAAAACATTTTCCTATATGAGAAGATCGTGCTTATTGGTTGGCAAGTAGACTCGATTGGGGTAGAGATGATGCACTGGAGAATGCAACAGTTAGATTATTACTCACAGTTAACTACCAAACTTGTTTAAATTCAAACCAGGCAGATTGGCTCTGATTGACATTGTCCTGAGAATGCCTGTTCCCTTTTTTTGTTATGATGAAACAAGCACAATGTCAGTACACATTCTTTCTGTTTCCGAAGAACTTGGCTATGAGTCCTAATATGTGTAGTTCCATATGCACAAGTGAGCTATGCTACAAGTCCAACTGATAATCTTACTTTCATTGCCAGCATAATTCTTAACACACTCAAAAGTTATTTTCCAAATTCACATCTAATGTTGGACACAGTGTTTTGAGTTTTGCGCGAATGGGTTGATTAGGTATGATCAGTACCTTGCTTTTTGAGAATAGCTGAAGAGACATTCGGTATAATACAAGCTGTTAGTCTTTGGGATGCACAGCCTATATTTATCCTGACATGGAAATTCATATACCACATTACTGATTTGTGTCAGAATGTCTTTTGGCTTGATGGCAACATTCTGTTAAACACCACGCATATTGCTACTGCATAGTACTAATGTGAACCAGCAAGCTTTGCCTCTTGGTCAAACTTTTGAGGTACTTTAGTATTCCACTGAAGTTAGTTTGGGCACTTTTCAGGATCTAAAGTAGTGGCAAAAAGCCAATTCAAGAGTTTGCATGATATACAATGAGATTCATTCTGATCCAGGAAACCATTGTCTCACAGGATGGATTTTTTGAAGTGCCTATCTTAGCCTCATGCTTGCATGATGTGCAGTTGGCTCAAGTCCTTTATGAAATGGGCCAAAAAGCCAATCTTATGGCATGTAAAACTGGAGGGGTCCCTGCATATTTACGTGAAGTAACCTTGGAGTAGACAGTAGTAAGGAATCCCAAGGCATTGTTCTTGTTATTATTTATGATTGCAGTATGTCACTTTTGATTTTATTTAATGATCATTATTTTCTAGTGACTCTTTGACAATGACATTATCAATTAACTCTGCCTCGTAATATAATCAAGATCTAAGACAGCTTTATCCTTTGTCAGTTCCATGACACGTTGTTCCAGAAAATGGACATAAACACATTCTACAAACTCTCCTTCTGATCACACTTGCTAATTTGTAATACTACCTTTGTTGCATAATCCATTAATTTCTTATTTAATGCTTTGGCCAATGGTAAAACTATTGTCAGGAGGTCCACAAACTACTCCCTGCCCCACAGTGTTTTCTGATCCCTTTGATTCCTAACTTACACTAATTCTGAATTGAGAGTGTGTTGCTGGAAAAGCACAGCAGATCAGGCAGCATTCAAGGAGCAGGAAAATCGGTGTTTTGGGCCGGCGCCCTTCATCAGGAATGAGGCCTCGTTCCTGATGAAGGGCTCCGGCCTGAAATGTTGATTTTCCTGTTCCTCGGATGCTACATAACTTGCTATGCTTTTCCAGCAACACACTCTCAAATCTGATCTCTCTGTAGACCTCACTGTCTTCCACTAATATTGATGCTGCTTCATGATTTCGAAGACAAACTCTTTTCTTATTAATATCCTTATGTCATTCCTTATTCTTAGGGCTACAGTTTCCTCCTTTGCCATTCTGTGTCTCTTTCTAAGATATTGTATAATCTAGAATATTTATCTCCCAGCACTGATCACTTGGAACGATATCTGTAAGATTGATTTTATTTGTTCCTCAAGTTCATCTTTCATATTGTAGATGCATCAAGCATTCAACTAAGGAATCTTTGACTTTTTTAAAACTTCTATTACCTGCAATTATCTTATTTGCTAATGCACAATTTATGTTAATGTCTCTGTCGCTTCCTGTCTTACTCTGTTTGACTTTACCCACATTAGTAGACAGTTTAGTGACCTCAACCTTATCCTTTGGATTTCTAAATCACTCCGCAGTACATACTAGATCTCCATAACTGTCTGATTCACAGTTATACCCTGCTGTCCCGATTAACCAGGTCCAAAGTTCTAGGGGAAAGTAAGGACTGCAGATGCTGGAGATCAGATTCAAAAATATGGTGTTGGAAAAGCACAGCCAGTCAGGCAGTATTTGAGGAGCAGAAGAGTCAATGTTTCGAGCATAAGCTCTTCATCAGGAATCAGCTCCAAAGTTCTCCTGAATCTAAGGGGTGGATTGCCTACTGCACAATCCAAGAAACTCACCCCTTCATGATGTCCCGTAATGCTTTCAACTAAAATTCCAGGCCAGCTACTCTGAGCTGAGCTTGTGCAGGCCGCAAGTATGCTTCTCCACAATTGCTTTGCATTTCCACAGATTCCCATGTGCTGCATTCATGATACATCGAAATCTTTCCCATGTTTGTCTAGCATTATTTATTTAGTTAATTAGTTGTCAATTTACATTGCTAAACTTTAATTCAGCCATAGTGTAATTTACCAAATGCACTTTATTTTGTTATTAGGTTTTACCAATAGTGATTTTCTTCAGCACAACAATTTCCATATTGTATTATCTTGGATTTATACAATGGCTCATTTTGAAGGTATGCAAATTAAAACACTTTTTAATTATTTTTAAAATTTGGCTATTTGCCCACACTAAACTCCTATGCATTAGGGTGGGCTGAAGATAGATCATTTATCAGTGTAGATCATTTCAACATGGAAAGAACCACAATTGAGGTTTTCAGTATATGTGCTAGACCATGTTAGAGGACTGTACCCAGAAATATGATGTGAATCAAGTTGCTATTGAAGCTTAAGATATGTATAATGAGAATAATCACTGGATGTAGCAATATTATTTCTTTCCACAAATAATGACAAAAAAAGTCCCACTGTCAGTCATGTTGCAGGCTTTATAGAACTTAACTTCTGGATGATGGTTCACAGAGTGCTCAGTCCTTTGATCTAAGTGGGACTGGCTTGCAGTTTAGTGCCTGTTTCTTTTTACAAATAGGGAAATGAGTTGAAACATTTTGTTAAAGCTTTTTCACTTTATTTGCACGGCTTTTTTTGCATATGCCACCTTCAGATGTAAGTACACCATCTGCACTTTGAGGATGGCTGAAAAATGTAAAGAAGACCTTGTCCCTGAAATCTTTATATCTTTTTCTCTCCTTTGTGCCTGGATCCGGTGGTCTTATTCAAGTTATTGCTTGAATTGTGCTAGAACGTTTGCCCCCTCCACCAAATCACACCCCAGTTTTATACCTTTCTGCAATCTTCAAATGGAATCTAGGTACGAATGTGTCACTATAATAACACATTGCACACTTTGCAAACTTTGAACTTAAGCTTTGATACTTTTTTCAAAATAATGCTATTCAATACTGTGACAAGGAACATCATAATTCAAATTTATTTAAACAAATAGAGGAATTATATTCAATTCTGCATAGGCCTAAAGCTATCAATTGTATAAAATAAAGTCAATAGTACATTTACAAAAACTATTTTTGCAAAACGCTCTGCATTATAGATCATTAATTACTTGTGGTCCTCCACCTTCCAAACCCATATTCATTTCCGTATAGAAGCACTAGGGCAACAGATATCTGAGAACACCATGACCTGCACATTCCCCTGCAAGTTGCTCACCATCCTGACTTTGAAAAATGTTGCCATTCTTTCACTGTTGCTTGATCGAAATCCTGGAGTTCCCTTCCTAACAGCATTGTGGACCAACCTACATCATGTAGACAGCAGCAGTTCAAGAAGGCAACTCACCAGCACCAGCTCCTCAAGGGCAGCTCGAGATGGGCAAAAATGGTGGCCAGCCAATGCCACCCATGTCCCACAAGGAAATAAAAAACTCAAATGATTAAATTTCTTTGTACCAATTCCAGGAGATATTTTAGACTGTTTTCCATTTTTCAGATTGGCTGGATAATGCAAATGTCCATGGATACATCTCCCACAGAGTCATTGGTGGCAGCAGGCAACATTTTTGTGGGACAGGTGTGTAATGCTCAAATGAATAAGTAGAATTAATTTTCGCTAACTTGCCAATTTAAGCATTGCAAGGTCAGTTTCTTCTCTGCCTCCATTTGGCACCAGGCATACAAAATGCAGTGGATTTGTGATTTAGCTACAATGACCTGAACTTCCCTTTAATTTCAGTTGAAGTCATCACTTCCCATTCTTATTCCTGATTCAAGTTGCTCCTGAGAGGGCTTTGCATCTTAAAATTTTGTTGGAAATACAATCTCTGCATGAGGCCTTGTCATGGACTTGCTGCTCGCTCTTCTCAGATCTGAAGTGGAGCTGTCAAAAGTTTTCTTAATGGATTTTTTCTTGATTATATGTTTTTGGAGATAGGTCTCTTGATTAAACTTAAACTATAACCCATAGCTATTAATTTAACCTGGGGCAGTGTTTGTAGAGGAATAAGATGGTGTTATTTTCTGGGTCTGTAGATTGTGAAGGAGCAATAATGGCCTTTGCAGTGATATGTACTTCTTGTCAGATGTGGGAGTTTAAAGAGAGTTTAAGGGTTACTGCGCATTATATCTGCCATAAATGCTGTTGGATGCGAATCTTATCAGATTGAGCGGATCGGTTGGAGACAGATAAAAGCGATGAGGAATTTGCAACAGCAACAGTATGTGATGGATGGCAGTTATAGGAAGGGGGGAAGTCTCAGATACAGTCACATAGATGGGTTAACTCCAGGAAGGGTGAGAGAGGTCGTCAGGAGTCTTTTGTGGATATACCCATTTCAAACATAATGCTGTTTTGAAAAATGCAGGGGGTGATGGATTCTCAGGGGAATGTAGCACGGTCAGCCAAGTTTCTGGTATTGAGACTGGCTCTAATGCAACAAGGGGTACGTCGGCTTCCAAGAGATCAATTGTGTTAGGGGATTCTGTAGTTAGAGATACAGACAGACGTTTCTGTGGCCAGCAGAGAAAAAGCAAAATGGTGTGTTGTTTCCCTGGTGCCAGGATTAAGGATGTCTCAGAGAGAGTGCAGAATGTTCTCACGGAGGAGAGGGGCCAGCAGGAGGTCATTGTTCACATTGGAACCAACGACATTGGAAGGGAAAAGGTTGAGACTCTGAAGGGAGATTACAGAGAGTTAGGCAGCAATTTAAAAAGGAGTTCCTCAAGGATAGTAATATCTGGATTACTCCCAGTGCTATGAACTAGTGAGGGCAGGAATAGGAGGATAGAGCAGATGAATGCATGGCTGAGGAGCTGGTGTATGGAAGGATTCACAGTTTTGGGTCATTGGAATCTCTTTTGGGGTAGAAGTGACCCGTACAAGAAGGACGAATTGCACCTAAATTGGAAGGGAACTAATATACTGGCAGGGAAATTTTCTAGAACTGCTTGGGAGGATTTAAACTCCTCCCAAGTAAGGTGGGGGGGGGGGTGGGGTGGGAGAGGTGGGACCCAGGGAGATAGTGAGGAAAGAGATCGATCTGAGACTGGTACAGTTGAGAACAGAAGTGAGTCAAACAGTCAGGGCAGGCAGGGACAAGGTAGGACTGCATTTATTTCAATGCAAGGGGCCTAACAGGGAAGGCAGATGAACTCAGGGCATGGTTAGGAACATGGGCTGGGATATCATAGCAATTACGGAAACATAGCTCAGAGATGGGCAGGACTGGCAGCTTAATGTTCCAGGATACAAATGCTACAGGAAAGATAGAAAGGGAGACAAGAGAGGAGGGGGAGTGGCATTTTTGATAAGAGATAGCATTACAGCTGTGCTGAGGGAGGATATTCACGGAAATACATCCAGGGAAGTTTTTGGGTGGAACTGAGAAATAAGAAAGGGATGATCACGTTATTGGGATTATATTATAGACCCCCCAATAGTCAGAGGGAAATTGAGAAACAAACTTGTAAGGAGATCTCAGCTATCTGTAGGAATAATAGGGTAGTTATGGTAGGAGATTTCATCTTTTCAAACATCGACTGGGACTGCCATAGTGTTAAAGGTTTAGATGGAGAGGAATTTCTTAAGTGTGTACAAGACAATTTTCTGATTCAGTATGTGGATGTACCTACTAGGGAAGGTGCAAAACTTGACCTCCTCTTGGGAAATATGGCAGGGCAGGTGACTGAGGTGTCAGTGGGAGAGCACTTTGGGGCAGCGACCATAATTCTATTCGTTTTAAAATAGTGATGGAAAAGGATAGACCAGATCTACAAGTTGAAGTTCTAAATTGGAGAAAGGCCAATTTTGACAGTATCAGGCAAGAACTTTTGAAAGCTGATTGGAGGCAGATGTTCGCAGATAAAGGAACGGCTGGAAAATGGGAAGCCTTCAGAAATGCGATAACAAGAATCCAGAGAAAGTATATTCCTGTCAGGGTGAAAGGAAAGGCTGGTAGGTACAGGGAATGCTGGATGACTAAAGAAATTGAGGAGAAAGTGAGGACTGCAGATGCTGGAGATCAGAGCTGAAAATGTGTTGCTGGAAAAACGCAGCAGGTCAGGCGACATCCAAGGAACAGGAGATTCGACGTTTCGGGCATAAGCCCTTCTTCAGGACTGAAGAAGGGCTAATGCCCGAAACGTTGAATCTCCTGTTCCTTGGATGCTGCCTGACCTGCTGCGCTTTTCCAGCAACACATTTTCAGCTAAAGAAATTGAGGGTTTGGTTAAGAAAAAGAAGGAAGCATATGTCAGGTATAGACAGGATAGATCGAGTGAATCCTTAGAAGAGTATAAAGGAAGTAGGAATATACTTAAGAGGGAAAAAGGGGACATGAGATAGCTTTGGCAAATAGAATTAAGGAGAATCCAAAGGGTTTTTACAAATATATTAAGGACAAAAAGGTAACTAGGGAGAGAATAGGGCGCCTCAAAGATCAGCAAGGTGGCCTTTGCGTGGAGCCACAGAAAATGGGGGAGATACTAAATGAATATTTTGTATCAGTATTTACTGTGGAAAAGGATATGGAAGATATAGACTGTAGAGAAATAGATGGTGACATCTTGCGAAATGTCCAGATTACAGAGGAGGAAGTGCTGGATGTCTTGAAATGGTTAAAAGTGGATAAATCCCCAGGACCTGATCAAGTGTACCGAGGACTCTGTGGGAAGCTAGAGAAGTGATTGCTGGGCCTCTTGCTGAGATATTTGCATCATCGATAGTCACAGGTGAGGTGCTGGAAGACTGGAAGTTGACAAACGTGGTGCCACTGTTTAAGAAGGGCAGTAATGACAAGCCAGGGAAATATAGATTGGCGAGCCTGACCTCGGTGGTGGGCAAGTTGTTGGAGGGAATCCTGAGGAACAGGACGTACATGTATTTGGAAAGGCATGGACTGATTCGGGATAGTCAACATGGCTTTGTGCATGGGAAGTCATGTCTCACAAACTTGATTGAGTTTTTTGAAGAAGTAACAAAAAAGATTGATGAGGGCAGAGCAGTAGATGTGATCTATGTGGACTTTAGTAAGGCGTTCGACAAGGTTCCCCATGGGAGATTATTATCAAGGTTAGATCTAATGGAATACAGGAAAACCTAGCCATTTGAATACAGAACTGGCTCAAAGGTAGAAGACAGAGGGTGGTGGTGGAGGGTTGTTTTTCAGACTGGAGGTCTGTGACCAGTGGAGTGCCACAAGGATTGGTGCTGGGCCCTCTACATTTTGTCGTTTACTTAAATGATTTGGATGCGAGCCCAAGAGGTACACTTAGTAAGTTTGCAGATGACACCAAAGTTGGAGGTGTAGGGGACAGCGAAGAGGGTTACCTCAGATTACAACAGGATCTTGACCAGATGGGCCAATGGGCAGAGAAGTGGCAGATGGAGTTTAATTCAGATAAATGCGAGGTGCTGCATTTTGGGAAAGCAAATCCTAGCAGGACTTATATACTTAATGGTAAGGTCTTAGGGAGTGTTGTTGAACAAAGAGACCTTGGAGTGCAGGTTCATAACTCCTTGAAAGTGGAGTTGCAGGTAGATAGGATAGTGAAGAAGGCGTTTGGTATGCTTTCCTTTTTTGGTCAGAGCATTGATTACAGGAGTTGGGAGGTCATGTTGTGGCTGTACAGGACATTGGTTAGGCCACTGTTGAAATATTGTGTGCATTTCTGATCTCCTTCCTATTGGAAGGATGTTGTGAAACTTGAAAGGGTTCAGAAAAGATTTACAAGGATGTTGCCAGGGTTGGAGGATATGAGCTACAGGGAGACGCTGAACAGTCTGGGGCTGTTTTCTCTGGAGCGTCGGAGGCTGAGGGGTGACCTTATAGAGGTTTACAAAATTATGAGGGGCATGGATAGGATAAATAGACAAACTCGTTTCCCTGGGGTCGGGGAGTCCAGAACTAGAGGGCATAGGTTTAGGGTGAGAGGGGAAAGATTTAAAAGGGACCTAAGGGGCAGCTTTTTCACGCAGAGGGTGGTACGCATATGGAATGAGCTGCCAGAGGAAGTGTTGGAGGCTGGTACAATTGCAACACTTCAGAGGCATTTGGATGGGTATATGAATAGGAACAGTTTGGACGGATATGGGCTGGGTACTGGCAGGTGGGACTAGATTGGGTTGGGATATCTGGTCGGCTTGGACGGGTTGGACTGAAGGGTCTGTTTCCATGCTGTACATCTCTATGACTCTATGACTGTACTCCTGTTGCCCTAAATTTTTTAAGTAACTTGGCATATCAGGACGAGATCCTGGTAGATGCTTCCACATCTTACTTTTGTCTTCTGATAGCAGTTGCCTTCCGTCTCCTCTCTAGGGATCAATTTCCATGCAATGACAACTGAACTAGCGTGAAGTTTCATTTGATATCACCTCTCATTGGAAGAGAAGAAATTGTTTTCCTAATCAGTTTCTCAGAACTAAGTTTAAGTTCTTGTGCATTTTCAGTAGAGCAACTCGATTGTGCCTGTTTTCCCTGATGGCTTGGTAACTCAAATTCCCATGCCTTCGAGAACCAAAGATCACATTCCTAGACATTTCTAAGAATTGATTTTGAACCTTCAAATTTCTCCTTCTGTCTCTTGGTCTGTTCACGCCCTACCTCATTACCAACTACCCATGGTATTCCAATAACCACCAAGCCCACACTATTACAGAATACATTGAGGTTTAATATTTTCTTTCATATTTGGTTCTATAAAAGTTTAATCCTCCATTAGGATAACTGACAAGTATATCGGGGGCAAGAACCCTTTTTAGGGCTAATGCCTAGATTCTGAGACTAGATTCTTTGGGAAGAAAATAGGATGGGTGCCATTTTCAGGTTTATGCATGAGCTTGCCCTATTTTTTGATATTTGCAGTACCTAAATGGTCGAGCTTGCCTGTACACAAACCAAGAAAAATCTCCTCGGCCCTCATTATATTTAAGGAGTGTGTCAAGACTCTTCTGAACTTTGTGGGCATCTGTAAAGATTCTGGAGTTGGCACTATATTCTGCATTTTTGAGTGTTTCTCACTGATATTTACCACATGAGATTGCGTTGGACTGCAGTTATCCTTGTCAGCACATTTTTGAAAAATAAGATTTTGCCTTGTATTATTATGAGTTTGGTTTGGTGTTGTGTTCAAAGCTGTCTTTCATGATAGGAACATTGAAATCTTTGAATGCCTTTTGCCATATTTTGGTGTTAACTTAAATTCTGTTCAAAAGTGTCATTGTCCAGTTCTACTATCATATCATTTGGTTTCCATGTTTCCAGTTTGTCACTTACTGCCCATTCCTCATCTAAATATTTTACTCTATCAATAGACGCTGAACTGAATTTTAAGTTGGGGATGCACTGAAAGTAGAGGAACTGCTAGCACATGGGAACTCCAGACATAAGTGCGCGATAACTATCATTGGTATTTTAACCCACTCACTATTATATGATTTCTGTGGTTCCTAACCAATTTGATGAAAGGTATGATTTCAACTTCAGCATTTAAGTGGACATTCTGAACATGCAATTTGAAAGAATTTGGAATTGACAGGCAAAGAAAAACAAGTGCCAGAATGGAATCGAGACAAAGAAATATTGCCATTCATTTCAGAGTTGCTTCCCTGGATATGGTGCTGGGCGCTTTGAGGACATGAAGAGATGTTCTGTTTCTTAGCAATGGGGTAAGAAGCCAATTCTGGACAAAGTACATGAAGCAGTTCAATGACCTAAGTAGGGGAGGAAAGGTGAGAACAATTCACAACATCCTGATGTGTATCAACCAAACTCCTTGAATCTGTCTCTCAAGCTTATTATGGCATATCACTTCTCACACCAATTTACCTCCACCCATCCTTATTTATTTATGCACTTTCTTATACTCCATCTGCCTATCAAACTCTGAAACTCCCCTTCATGCTCTTCCGAAGGGCAGGATTTTCTGCTTTGAAATGGGTGTATGGAATCAAACAATTTCCCAGTGTTGCAATTCTGCCTCCAGCGGTCATGCCTGCCCACCATATATTTACTTGTAGAGTTGGAGACAGGCTAGAATTGCAGTGATGGTGTGTTAAAGGATGGTGATGGTACAAACTATGTCAGCAGGGGAGGTGTATGAGCCAATTCAGAGCCTGCCTAAATGATATTCTTTTATTACTTTGCTGAATGGGAGAGTTTTCAGGAAGTGACTGCGAATGCTGATAAGTGGTGAAGCGATAACTTTCAGTGCTTCAACAGGCAGTTAAAAACATTTACCTGTGAGTACTTTTGTTAATATAACTGATGGCTGATGCGTGATTGTCCTGTGAGAGTTCACGTTAAGAGCAGTTCCTTTGTGTCCTCCCAGCCCATTCTAAGATTTGTTGCTATCTTTACACACTTTCTTTGAAGACCTACCTTTGAGGACTTAGCTGGAATAGCCTTTTGCTGCTTCCCTCCTGCAAATGCCTGCACTTAACCAAATGGACATGCAGCAATTCACAGCACAGTTCTGCAAGTGAGCACAGCAGTTCTGCTGAGGTGTCAGTCCCCTCTCTCAGACCTCAACCTGGCAAATCTAACGCAGGATAGAAATGTACTGTAAAGGGCAGAACCCTTAGTATCATCAACATACAGAGAGATATCTAAGCGTACAGATCTACAGTTTTATGAAAGTGGCAATACAATTAGATGGGAGTGTTCAAGGCATATGGCATGCATGCCTTCATGCATCAGAGCATAGAGTATAAAAATTGGCAAGTCATATTGTAGCTGTTTGAACTATCGTTAGGCCACATTTGGAATATCATGTACAGTTCTGGTCATCACACTACCAGAAGAATGTAGAAGATATGGAGAGGGTACAAAAACAGTTTACCATGATGCTGCCTGTTTTGGAGGGTATTAGCTATGACAATGGATTACACAGACTTGGTTTGTTTTCTCTGGAATGTCAAAGGATAAGGGGCGACCTGATACAAGTTTACAAAATTGTGAGAGGCATGGATAGGATGTATAGTCAGAGTCTTTTCCCTAGGTTAGAAATGTTAATTTCTAGGGAACATAGGTTTACGGTAAAAGGAAGTAAGTTTAAAGAAGATCATAAAATCCTCTAGTGTGGAAGCAGATCATTTGGCCATCTGGTCCATACCAACTTTCAAAGGATGTTCCACCCAGACCCACCCCCATCCCTATAGTCCGCATTTTCTATGGCTAATTCATCTAGCCTGCATCTCCCTGGAATCTGTGGTCAATTTAGCTTGGTTAAATCACCTATGCTGGACATCTTTGGGCTGGGGAGGAAACCCACACAGACACTCATGGGAGAATGTGCAAACTCAACACAGACAATCCACTGACGGCAGAATTGATGCTGTGAGTTGGCAGTGCTAACTACTGAGCCACCGTCAGTTACTGATATGAGAGTCAGGTGGCAAGTGCCTGGAATATGCTGGAGGATGTAGTGGAGGTGGATATAATAGTAACATATAAGAAGCCTCTTAACAGAGATACGTATAGACAGGAATAGGGGGAGGTGATGGCCTAATGTGTTGTTGCTGGACTATTAATCTATAGACCCAGGAAATGGACAGGGAACCTGGGTTCAAATCTTGCCATGGCAGATGGTGAAATTTGAATTCAATTTTTTAAAAAATCTGGAATTAAGAGTCTAATGTTGACTGTGAATCTATTATCAACTGACAGTTTACCAATATCCTTTAGGGAAGGAAGCTGCTATCTTTACCCTAGCCTGTCCTATATGTGACTCCAGACTCACAGCAATGTGGTTGACTCTTAACTGCCTTCTGAGGAGTTGGCATGGTCAACCTGTAAATTAGTTACACAACCTGTAAATTAGTTTAAAAAAAAGGTCTGCTTTGAGGCAAAAAGATATTTAGTTTAGAAAGGCATCATGTATTTGTGCAGTCTTAATGGGTTGAAGGGCCTGTTCCTGCGTTGCACTTCTTTGTTCAAATCCCTTGAAGAGCTTTAATTATGACAAAGTGGCCACATAGTCTCAACACATATCACTCTGCCACTCATCCAGGAACAGCAAGCCATCAACCTTCTATACGGTGATCCCAGCACTGATGTGGGAGACTTAAAACACCATTCCATCACCATCATGGCATCTTGATAAGTGACCTTATGCAACATAAGAAGATAAGAAATAAGAGCAGGAGTAGGCTGTCTGGCCCATCAAAGGTGCTCTGCCATTCAGTAAGATTATGGTTGATCTTCTTGTGGACTCAGTTCCACTTAGCTGCTTGCTCACCATAACCCTTAATTCCTTTACTGTTAAAAAATCTATCAATTGCCTTACAAACATTCAATGAGTTTGTCTCAGCTGCATCTCTGGGCATGGAATTCCATAGATTCACAATCTTTTGGGTGAAGAAGTTCTTCCTCAGCTCAATCCTAAAACTGCTGCACCTTATTTTGAGGATATGACCCCCAGTTCTAATTTCACCTGCTAGTAGGAACCTCCCTGCTTCTATCTTATCTATTCCCTTCAGAATTTTATATGCTTCCATAAGATCCCCTCTTATTCTTTTAAATTTTAATGAGTTTAGTTTCTGCCTACTCAATTTCTCCTCATAACGCAACCCCCTCAATTCTGGAATCAACTTAACAAACCTCCTCTGTACCCCTTCCAGTGCCAGTACATCCTTTCCCAAGTAGGAGACCAAAACTGTACACAGTACTTCAGGTGTGGCCTCATCAACACCTACACAGTTGCAGCATTACCTAGCTATTTTAATCCCCATCCCTCTAGCGATGAATGACAATATTCCATTTGTCTTCTTAATTACTTGCTGCAGCTGTGATCCATGCACAAGGTTACCCAGGTCGTTTTGCACAGCAGCATGCTACATTTTTTTACCAGTAAAATAGAAGTTCATTTTGCTGTTATTCCTATCAAAATGGATGACCTCACATCACTGCCAGACCCTTGTCCACCCACTTATCTGTATCCCTCTGCAGACTTCAGTGTCCTCTGCACACTTTGCTCTACCACTCATTTTAGTGTCATCTGTAACCTTTGACACACTACACTTGGTCCCCAACTCTAAATCTTCTATGTAAATTGTAAACAAATATGGATCCAGCACTGATCCCTGAGGTGTACCACTGGCCACAGACTGCAAACCAGAAAACACCCATTTATCCCCATTCTTAGCTTTCTGTTAGTTAGCCAATCTTGTAAACGTGATAATACATTACCCATAATACAGTGCACCTTTATCTTATGCAATATCCTTTTGTGCGGCATTTTGTCAAATGCCTTCTGTAAATCCACTGGTTCCCTGTTGTCCACCACACTCATAAGGTTCTTAAAGGATCCCAGTAAATTCGTTAAACATGACTTGCCTTTGTGAATCCATGTTTTGTCTGCCCAATGGGACAATTTCTATCCAGATGTCTCACTATTTCTTTTTAAATTATTGTGTGTTGTATAGAGCTTTTTGCTGAGTTCATCACGAAGAATGCGAGCCTGAGAGGAATGCCTTTTCCAGGTAGCGGAGGCCTGTACATGGAAGATGTCACTATTTTCTGCTCAGATCTGCTGTAGGCGCACAGCTTCATGAGTGTCTGTGACCAGTTTGAACCAGCCTTGGGAAGCCAGAGTGAGGCCATATTCTTTGGGAACTAGGCTGACAGATTCTATATCCTGTTTACCATCAGGACAGATTACCTGAAGGTGCTAGGGATATGGTTTGGTGGGCCGAGGAGTATGCAAAATCTTGGGAGTAGTGCATTGCCATGGTGAAGCAGGCACTGTTTTTTTAGGAGTACTGCTTCCTCTCCGTTGCGGATAAAAACCTAGTCATCAGGTTTGAAGCACTGTCTCTTGTTGTATATGCTGCAGTACTGACACATTGCCTGAAACTACACTGTTGCAGTCATCTAAGCCATATTTCACATCACCTGGATGTCTAAGATGGACCATGTCTGCAGGGACTCCTTGTACAAAACTCTGGATAAGGGGAAAAAGAACGTACTCAGTGCTGCTGTCATCCTGATGGCCATTTTGTGTGCCGCAGCATCAAGTTGTGCATAGATCCTCAGTACACAAGCTCCAAGTGTCACTACATATTGAAGTTCCACCTGTCCCCAGTATTGCAAAGGATGGAACTGGCCTTGTTGCAGCGGAATGCTGTAAGTAGTGCTTCATAGAGAAATTTTCAAAGAAAAATTCCTGTGACAGCAGGTCTATCAGGAAGTGGTCAGCACACAACATCCTCGAGACCCTGCAGGAAAAAGGAGAGGATGGATCCTGCTACATGGTTCCTCAAGCAGACTGTCAAAATCATTTGGCAGAATGTCTCATCACTAGAACTTTCCAACAACTACCAAGACATCGCTTGGGTGGTGGGGAGAAAGGCACAACTTCTGAGATCCTTCATGTCCGCTTGGTCAGTCTGCCCTTGGAGCAGCTGTGGAGGTTTGAGACTGTCACACATATCCTTCTGGAATGTGCAAAGGAAGTCCTGGAGAGAGATGTAGTGGTTTTTGGCGGGGTACTGTGATGCAGGTTTCTGTGCTGTGCGGTTTGTTCCTCAGGACGCACCCAAAAACAAACATAAACTGTGCCTGGAGGGCCATCAATTTCAGTGAAAGACAGTCTTTGGTCTGCCTGAAACTTTAGTTAGTGTTCCAGAATAAGGGGTTGACCTCAACCTAGTGTTGAAGACTGGCACATTCCAATGTCCAAGACTACGACCTGAGGGACACACTAAAGTTTGGGGCAGCTGTCGCCAAGTTGCATTGGGAAAAGGCCACTGTCTGAGGTCTTTCTGCTGAAGTTAAATGGGGATCCATTCAGTTATCCGACCCTCCTAATGCGTCAACTGTATGCAAATATAATCTTGCTTATGTAAGAGATGTCTATGTTTCCTTGATATGCTATTGTACAGAACTGACTGCATTTGTGACTATGTATATATACAAAGATATTTTTAACTAATTAAGTATATTTTTGTATTTAAAAAATAGATTCAAGAATTATCCCCACTACAGAAGCTAAACTGTTGTTACCCACCTTTTGTCTGCCTCCTTTTTTAAACTGTGATGTCACATTTGTTGTTTTCCAATCTGTCGGAACCACCCCAGAACCTAAGAAATTTTGGTAAATTACCACAAGAACATTTGCCATTTCCCTTGCCACCTCTTTTAATACCCTGAATACCCTGAGATACATTCCATCAGGGCTAGGAGACTTGTCTATCTTTAGCTCCATTACCTTACCCAACACTACCTCTTTAGTGATAATGATCATTTCTAGGGCCTTACCTGCCATAACCTTCTTGTCATCAATTATAAGCATATTATTTGTGTCTTTCACTGTGAAGACTGACACAAAACACCTGTTCTATGCCTTGGCCATTTCCTCATTTCCCATTAAATTCCCCTTCTCATCCCTCTTCATATGGAATTCTCTGCCCTAGAAGGTAGTGGAGTTCAGGTCTCTGGATACTTTCAAGAAAGAGACAGATAGAATTCTTAAAGATAGTGGAATTAATGGTAATGGGAATAAGGCAGGAACAGTATACTGATTGTAGATGATCAGCCATGATCATAATGAATGGTGGTGCTGGCTCGAAGAGCCAAATGACCTACTCCTGCACCTATTGTCTTTTGTCCTCTAAAGGAGCAATGTTTACCTTAGTCACTCTTTTCCATTTTGTATATTTGGAGAAACTTCTGCTATCTGTTTTTATATTTTGAGCTAGGTTACTCTCATAATCCATCTTACTTTTCCTTATACTTTATCCGTGGCTTTCCCATACACTAGCCATCTTGACTATCCCTAATCAATCCTTGTCTTTCCAAATACATGTATATCCTGTCCCTCAGGATTGCCTCCAACAACTTGCCCACCACCGACATTAGGCTCACTGGTCTATAGTTCCCTGGCTTGTCCTTACCACCTTTCGTAAACAGTGGCATCATGTTAGCCAACCTCCAGTCTTCCGGCACCTTACCTGTGAGCATATTTGATGCAAATATCTCAGTAAGAGGCCCAGCAATCATTCCCTACACAGCATTTGCTCCTTGAAATGGAAGTCTCAGGTAGATAGATAATGAAGGCAGTATTTGGTATGCTTTCATCAGAGTATTGAGTACAGGGGTTGGGAGGTCATGTTGCGGTTGTACGGGACATTGGTAAGGCCACTGTTGGAATATTGCGTGCAATTCTGGTCTCCTTCCTCTTGGAAAGATGTTGTGAAACTTGAAAGGGTTCAGGAAAGATTTACAAGGTTGTTGCCGGGGTTGGAGGATTTGAGCTATAAGGAGAGGTTGAATAGGCTGGGGCTGTTTTCATTGGACTGTCAGAGGCTGAGGGGTGACGTTATAGAAGTTTATAATATCATGAGGAGCATGGGTAGGATAAATAGGCAACGTCTTTTCCCTGGGGTGGGTGAGTCCAGAACTAGAGGGCAGAGGTTTAGAGTGAGAGGGGAAAGATACAAAAGAGACCTAAGGGGCAACTTTTTCACGCAGTGGGTGGTACGTGTATGGAATGAGCTGCCAGAGGAAGTGGTGGAGGCTGGTACAATTACAACAATTAAAAGGCATTTGGATGGGTATATGAATGGGAAGGGTTTGGAGGGATATGGGCCAGTTGCTGGCTGGTGGGACTAGATTGGGTTGGGATACCTGGTAAGCATAGACAGGTTGGACCAAAGGGTCTATTTCCGTGCTGTACATGTCTATGACTCTAAATACTGTTTGAGGAAATTATCACAGGCACATTCTATGAAGTCCTCAAGGCTATTTTGACTGACGTAGTTTGACTAATCAACATATAGATTAAAATCTCCCAGAATAATTATTGTACTGTTTTTAAATAATCAGTTATTTCTTTGTTTATTGCCTGTCCCAGTGGGCCTATAGACTACACATATCAGTGACTTTTCTCCCTTACTATTTCTAATTTCCACCAACATTGATTCAGCCTTTTACTCAATAAAATCTATATCATTTCTTACTACCACCCTGATATCATCCTTAAATATCAGTGCTAATAATGATGTGGAGGTGCCAGTGTTGGACTGGGAGTTTGTTGGACTTCTCTCAAGGAATCTGATACACTTAGATATCTAACTCCCAGTCATGACCACCCTATGACTATGACTCTGTAATAGCCACTAAATCATACCAGTAGCAAAGATTTATACCATCAAGTCATTTATCTTGTTTTGAATACTATGAGCATTCAGGTCAAGTGTCCTTCTGCAAGTTTTTGTATCTTTTTGACACCTGGTTATTCTGTAATCTATTGTTCAGTCATGATGACTGAGCTGACATCTCCCAGAATGCTCCTCAGTGACATCTCCATGCCATTCTATGTTTGATGCTCTTCCTCCTTCTTATCATAGGTGGGGAGGGAGGTTCTTAAGCAGTCTGCTGTTCAGTCCTGGTGACTGAGTTGATTTCTCCCAGAATGCTCCTCAATGCTGTCTTGCTGCTGCTCTCTGTTGGACCATACACCTGGTCAATATGCATACGAATCCAGATATTTCTACTTCCCAATTTCAATGGCTGGAAGAGACAGCAACAGGAGATGCAGAACTTTTGATTAATCAGAAAGACCCTGATGAACTCTGACTTTCAAAATGGGCTTCCAAAATCATCGCTGGTCCCAGATCGGCTGCAATCAAAGCAGCATCCACATTCCTGGCAGTTCTTGTAGAGGCTGCATCCTGCTAGAAGTCATGACTTCAAGTAATTAATTGCCTGTCACAGAATCTGGACTTCATTACAGGAACTAAAGGCTGTAGTGTTGCTTCTGACTCCCTGACTGGTGGACTGGGTAATCTTCTTCATGTTAAGTATTAGCCCTGATTTCTTATTCATTATGTCCTCTTCCAGTGATTGTCTTAACGTCTGTGGAGGCACCATTATTCATTAAAGATTTCAGACAAATAATATTAATTTTTCCTTGCATGCTCCTCGCTACAACGCCATATGTAATTTACTCAAAAGAATAGAATACTCCCTATGCACCTTCAGATATACTCCTGTGGTATTGTTTTGGGCGGCACAGTGGTTAGCACTGCTGCCTCACAGCGCCAGAGACCTGGGTTCGATTCCCAACTCAGGCGACTGACTGTGTGGAGTTTGCACATTCTCCCCGTGTCTGCGTGGGTTTCCTCCGGGTGCTCTGGTTTCCTCCCACAGTCCAAAGATGTGCAGGTCAGGTGAATTGGCCATGCTAAATTGCCCATAGTGTTAGATAAGAGGTAAATGTAGGGGAATGTAGGGTTGCGCTTCGGCGGGTCGGTGTGGACTGGTTGGGCCGAAGGGCCTGTTTCCACACTGTAAGTAATCTAATCTAATCTAATCTAATTATCTACAGTGTGGAAACAATCCATTCAGCCCAAAACATCCGCACCGGTCCTCCAAAGAGTAACTCATCCACACCCATTTCCCACTCACTAATGCATCTAACACTATGGGCTATTTAGCACGGCTAATTCATCTAACCTGCACATCTTTGGATTGTGGAGGGAAACCTGAGCACTCAGAGGAAACCCACGCAGACACGGGGAGAATGTGTAAACTCCATTTAGACAGTCACCTGAGGCGGGAATTGAATCTGGGTTGCTGATGCTATGAGGCAGCAGTGCTAACCACTGAGCCACCATGCCAACCTTTTCATGGAGTATGGACACTGCTGGCTAGCCCAGCATTAATTGTCCACATATAATTGCAGTTGAGGAAGTGGGGTTAGTTGTCTTCTTGAATTGTTGTGGTATATATAATGCATTGGTACATCCACAATGCTGTCAGAGTTCCAGATTTTTTTCCCAGTGACAGCGAATGACAGTGATATAGTTCCATGTACGAATGGTCTGGGGTTTTTGGGGGGTGGGGGGGTTACTTCTAAGTGACAGTGTTCTCATACATAGGCTAACCTTGATTTTCTTTGTGGGAGTGCTTAAAGGTTCGGATGGTGCTGCTAAAGGAGCTTGAGTTGCTTCAGTTCATCCTGCAGATGGTGCACACTTCTGGCACCATATGCCAGTGATGGTGGGGTGTGAATACTGATGATGGTGAATGGTGGCACTAAAATGGAATGCTTTGTCTGGATGGTATTGAGTTTGAATGTTATTGGAGTTGTATTAATCCAGGCAATTGGATAATATTCCATAACACTCCTGAAATATGCTTCTATAAGTTTCTGTAATACAAACTAGACTTAAAACATAACTGGAACAGCACCATCTTACTTCTTAGATCTTTTAACATTTTCTCCCATGTTGCAGAAATATCATGAGTTACAGAAAATCTGCTTATCAGGACAACTTTCATGGAAAGGGCACAAACTTTAAAGTTTGCAGTAATTTTTGAGTCAAGAATAATGTGCCTCCTCTAATAGAATCTCCAACTTACTTTAATTACAGTTTGCAACTGTTTTCATCTTGTTTGCTGCTGTAGTTTCTAGTCCCTGTTTTGTTTCGGGGTTGTGAGATAGCTGACAAGGTTAGCATCAGAGTCATAGGTAGTCAAGAATCTAAGCTTCATTTCAAAATCTTCTTTATTTTAATGAAATCTGACATAAAATATGTTTCTATAATTAATAATTCCTGTTGTAAGATAAAATGTACTTTTGTAAAGTGTTTTGATGTCAGATTCTGAAATGCTTTCTTTTGTACAATATTCTGCATAGGCTGAATCTCCACTGCTCATTCGTCCATATGTGAAGGATCTTACAAACTCTGAAATACATTCTATAATGACTAGTGGATTTGCTACCATTGCAGGATCTGTCCTGGGGGCATATATTTCATTTGGGGTGAGTGATTGACATAGTCTGCTAAATGAGTTACAAAGTAGAAGCTTTCTGTTCTATTAAGATTGTGTTTTCTTTTAACACCTCATAATTCGGAATAAAACAACTTTTCCTCATTTTAATATGGCTTATAGACTAAAGGACTGAGTTATTCTCCTTGCATTGGAAAAGGACCAGAACTCTGCTTCAGCTTCCAACCTTGACCTAGTTTCTTCAGTTAAGAGCAATGTCTTAAGTAGCACAAGTTTCTGCAAGGAGCTCAGTACAGACAGGGAACTCTCTACTACTCAGGAGAAAGGTGTGGTATTTTGTATAATGTACTTCCATATGGTCTTATGGTCTTGCTCCACAATCACCTGATGAAGAAGCAGCACTTTGAAAGTTAGTGCTTCCAAATAAACCTGTTGTACTATGACCTGGTGTTTTGTGGTTTTTAACTTTGTCCACCCCAGTCCAACACCAGCTCTCCAAACCGTACTTACATATGAAAGGTAGGGAATTCCAAAATTTAAACCCAGAAGTGTTGAGAAATGGTAACATTTTTCAAAGTCAGTGTCATGTGTGATTCAAAGGGGATGTTGCAGATGGCAGCACTCCCATGTGCTTGCTTTATTTTTCTTTCTTAAACAATGGAAATTGTGAATTAAATAGGCACCTTGATGAATTATTGTAGATAACATATAATCTATTGGTGGAGGATGAGTTTAATTAAATTGATGGCTGACATGCCAGTCATGCGTTGGTTGGTTGAGGGTTGCTTAAGAGTTATGGGAGTTATATTCATCCAAGAAATGGGAAGTATTTTTCATGAGTGATGAGGATGCAAAAAAGGACTTTGGGGAGTTGGTTGTTCACCACAAAATTCGCAGCCTCTGCCTTGGTTTTGTTGCCACAGTTGCCACAGTATTTATGTGATGGTCCAACTAAATGTTTGGTCAGTGGTTAACCAAGGATGTTGATGGCAGGGCATTCAGCAATGGTAATTCCATTGAATTTCAAGGAGAACTACTTCATCGTCCTCCAATATCTCTACATTGTTATCCTGATTGGTGGAACTACTCTCACCTTGTTCTATTCTTCTTTATCAATCATAACAAGAGCATCACTTGCAAATACTTTTCTTCCAACTTCCAGTTATCACCTCTGATGTCTTACAATGATCTATCCTTGGCCTCCTTCCATTTCTTACCTAAATGCAGGTCTTTGGTGACATCATTTGAAGGAGCAATGATGCTTTTCACATGCACACTTATAACCCAGCTTGGTCTCACCATCAGCTCTCTTGATTGTTACTAGGCTAATAGTTGAAAATGTGTTGCTGGAAAAGCGCAGCAGGTCAGGCAGCATCCAAGGAACAGGAGATTTGACGTTTCGGGCATAAGCCTTTCTTCAGGAATTCTTCGGGCATAAGCCCTGAAGAAGGGCTTATGCCCGAAACGTTGAATCTCCTGTTCCTTGGATGCTGCCTGACCTGCTGCGCTTTTCCAGCAACACATTTTCAGCTCTGATCTCCAGCATCTGCAGACCTCACTTTCTCCTCTGTACTAAGAACATTACCAAGATACAAAAATAGTTGTGAAGGCAAGTAGTGGAGATGGCATAAAGAATTTACAGAGGGATATAGACAAGGTAGGCAAGTGGGAAAAAGTTTGACAGATGGAATATAATGTGGGAAAATGTGGGGTTATGCTTTTTGGCATGAATGAATAGAAGTGCTGAATATTTCCTAAATAGGGAAAGACTACAGAAAGCTGTAGAACACATGGGTTTGGAGCTGTAGTGCATGAATCAGAAAAAGAAAGTATGCAAGTACCTTGGGTAATAGGGAAGGCTAATGGTACATTGGCTTTCATTTCAAAGTGAATGAACTGTAAAAATAGAAAGGTTTTGCTAAGTCTGTACAATACATTGTTGAGATTACACCTTCATTATTGTGTACAATTTTAGTTCCATTATCAAAGGTAAGATACACAGGCAATTCAGACAAGATGCACTAGGTCAATGCTGTGCATGAAGTGATTTTCACATAGGAAAGGTTCATTCAGTTGGGTAAGTACTCACTGGAATTTAGGGGAAAAGTGTGGAATTCTTTACCATCGAGGGCCACCGAAGGTGGGTCATTTAGCCTATTCAAAGCCGAGGTAGACAAATTGCTGATCATTTGAGAAATAAAAGATGATGGAGGTAAAGCAGAAAAGTGGAGTTGAGGATTATTAGATCAGCCATGCTCTCATTGAATGGCAGAGTGACCTTGATGGGCCAATGGCCTACTTCTGTTTCTATGTATTGTGGTCTTACTTTCTTAGGGATAGATACTGAGTTGCTCGTAAATTCAAAATTTGATCGTGTGCTTCAAAGGTTTAGAAACCACTGATCTTCAAGATGTACTGCTGATGTTTAAGGTCCTTAGACAACACCTTCCAACCCATTCCCACTACCATCTCGGAAGAGCTAAGGAAGCAGATACATGGGAACACAACCAACTCCAAGTACCTCTCCAAGCCAGACACCTCCCTGCCCTAGAAATATATCATCATTCCTTTATTGTTACTCGGTCAAAATCTCAGAGCTCCCTTAGTAGTGTTGTGGATCTATCTACGCCAAGTGGACTACAGCAGTTCATGAAGGCAGCTTACTACTACCACCTTAAGGGCAATGAGGGATGGACAATAAATATGGCTCAGCCAGTTAAGCCCACATCCATTGAATGAATAATTTCCCAGCAGCATGTAAAGTGTTTGGATATGCTGCTATTAGTATAAAGTTGCTATAGTTCTAAAGTAGCGTAGGGCTGCTTTGCACGATGAGCTTTGTACCTGAGAAACATGCCTTCATTGTTTAAAGTTCTGATCTCGTGAACCTGGGCTGTTCAGATTTGTGTGCTCAGAATGGGTGCTGTGACCATTGTAATGAGATGCAAAACTAATTCTGATGTTAACTCCAGTTACTTATAAAAGAACTATCTCTGACAGTGAACTGAATATTCAAATTCTCACAGTCATAGGAACCAAGGTGACCAGGGGATGAAAAGACTGGTGCTCATTGGGATGATATTCCTGGCACAGGCATATTTCACAAGGAGTGATCCAAAGATACCACCCAATTCATCAATAACACTTATTCACTTTGTTAAAGGTATACTGACAGCCTATTAAAGAGCATGTTTTCTTTCACGTTGATACTCCCATCTTGTGACCAGCTGAGAACAATTGTGACTTCCATGCTTTGTAGAGGACTGCCCACAGTTGCCTCTGCTACTAGTGCACTGCTTATGACTTAGTAGCAGTTCATCTGATGTGTGTGAGGGTGCAATGAGGTATTGAATCTGTGCTGATAGAGGATGTAGTTGTAAGGTGCATTTTCTTAGTTCTGATCTTGCTGTTTTTGGCCTACTATTGGTGAGGGAGTTGGTCTGATCCTTGGATGTCTACATCTCTGAGAAACATGGGAAAAGATCATGAGGACCAGCCTTGTTGAAAATAAGGCTGCTTTGTTGAAGTCTTTAATATGCTTCTGGGCAAGGTGGATTTCAGTGCATCCTCTTAATGAATTCATCGCACTCTGTAATCACAAACTACTCCTCACGTTTATTTTGCCTTGACTGAAATTTTCATTGTATGTGACCCTGGTGATGTTCATAGCATGACACTAATAACATGAAGGCAAGGTCCCTCTACTTCTATGTGGACTTTCTCAAGGATATTTTAGGACTGTTTTTCTTGCAAGAGTACAGTAAAATACTCCTGGCCTAAATGGCCAATTTTTAAACTATTATGCACAATATTTACCTTTTCACACTACCTTTTTCTGCAGTGAAGAACTAAGAGGCGGAGCAGGCAATTCAACCTTTCGAGCCTGCTGAGCCATTTAACATGATAATAGCTGATCTCATCTTGGACTCAACTGCAGTTTCCCCACGTTCTTCATAACCCTTAAACATAATTGAAGCTGCATGCTTAGGAGTCTTTACAAGATATCAGAGCCCGGAATGGGCTCAAAGTGAATCCTCTAACAAAGTTAGTTGACTCAGATGAAACACTGTGCTCATAACAGTATTTGTTGAAGAATGGATATGTATGTATCAATCTCAAGAAGACTCATACCAGTCTTGTCTCCACGTTTGAACCAGGAGGCCAGGGTTGAAGTCCCACCTCTTCCAAGGTTGTCCAATAACATCTGTGAACAAGCTGATTAGAAAATATCCAGCACCAATATTTTCACCTGTTGTCTTGGTTCTCGTGTCACTGAGCACTCAAATGTTGAGTTCCTTGGCTGAGATGGTTCTTTTAGAGTCATAGAGGCTTACAGCATGGTAAAAGGTTTTTCAGCCCATTGAGTCTGCATCAGTCAAAAACAGCCACCTAACTATTTTAATCCCATTTTCCAACACTTGACTCATAACCTTGTTCGTTTGTGCTTGTAAGAAAATGTAGAAGATATTGAGATTCATTTTACAATCTAATAACAATGGTATCAGAATTGGTCTCCTTGATATCTTGTTCCAACCGTCACTCATATCTGATCACTTCGTTAGGATCTCTATTTTCAAAGCTGGAAGTCCTTAGCAGAACTATAATTGATTCATTCCAAGAAGTCAGTAAGTGTTCTAGGTTCACACTCTATCCATGTTCAAGAAAAGTATGGTCTCAGGTTCCTCAGCTTTTCTTTCTGTCGGAAGATGAGCACCCAAAAACCATCAAAACATCTGACATAAACTACATCAACATTTACAAAACTGATTTAGGATTTTAAAAATATTGCCATAAAGATTTCTAGAAAAGCTAAATGTCCCAATGACTTATTGCAGCATCCACTAGTGCATTTATTTGAAAGAAATGTAAACCCATATGTTGTGCAGGCAAGTATCATCCATGTCAATTTCTGCATGATGATTCACATCAGATTTAAACTAAATAATTCACATTGAAAGTGTAGTGTGTGAGTCCTTGTGGTGCAGTGGTTCTGTTCCTACCCCTGAAACCAGGAGCTTTGGGTTCAAGTCCCACCTTCTCCAGTGGTGTTTAATAGCATTTCTGAACTGATCAGAAAGATAAGTTAATTAAAAAAGAGTTTAAATGCAAGTAAAATGTGCACTTGCATCACATTGTTGCTGTGAGGACTAATCTAAACTTTGATGTTTCAAATACAGGTTCCAGCTGCCCATTTGTTAACAGCTTCTGTGATGTCTGCTCCTGCAGCTCTGGCTGTAGCCAAACTGTTTTGGCCTGAGGTAGAAACTCCACACATATCAACTAAATCTAACCTCAAGTTGGGTAAAGGGTCAGTTTCATTGCTTTTTTCATTGCTACATGAATGTGAAAGTCATAAAATGTACCGGATGTCCTGTAGTTCTGATAAAATAATGAAAGGGAAAAAGGCCTAAGTGCTATAGATTAGAGTCATGGAAATGTACAGCACGGAAACAGACTCTCAGTCCAACTTGTCCATGCCGACCAGATAGCCTAACCTAATCTAGTCCCATTAGCCAGCACTAGGCAATAGCACATATCCCTCTAAATCCTTCCTATTCATATACCCATCCAGATGCCCTTTAAATGCTGTAATGCCTCCACCATTTCCTCTGGCAGCTCATTCCATATACACACCACCCTCTTCGTGAAAAAGTTGCTCCTCAGGTCACTTTTATTTCTATCCCCCCTCACCCTAAACCTATGCCCACTAGTTCTGGATGCTCCCACGCCAGGGAAAAGACCTTGTCTATTTATCCTATCCTTGCCCCTCATGATTTTATAAATCTCTATAAGGTCACCCCTCAGCCTCTGATGCTCCATTGAAACAGCCCTAGCCTATTCAGCCTCTCTGTATAGCTCAAATCCTCCAACCCTGGCAACATCCTTGTAAATCTTTTCTGAAGCTTTTCAAGTTTCATAGCATCCTTCCAATAGGAAGGAGACCAGAATTGCATGCAAGCTGAAATAAGTTTGGTTAGACTTCTTCTGCACTCATCAATTCAAAAATAATTTGTGACATTATTTGCTGGAAGTATGAACTGATAACGAAATATTTGGACTATTCATGAACAAATGGACAATTAATATATTTCCCTTAATCAATAAGAATTAAAGATTGAGAACAAAACATAAAGGCAGAGGTAAATTTGAGTCAAAACAGGTAGAAAAAGAGAAAAAGATTTTAAAAAGGTTGAATTAAAGAGAGAAAAGGGACACGGAAACAACAAAAATATACAAAAAGTTTTAAATTGTAACTTCTTGAAATCTCTAAGAATTTACTCTTTGCAGGAATGAAACTCTACATTCTCATTTGTTTCCTTTCTGCACTTGAGATGTTGATTTTTTTTGTATTAACAACTCACAGAAGTAGAGAAGGAAGCCACTTGGCTCATTATGACTGCACCAGTTCATTAATTGAGCACTTTTTCCTGCTTTTTACCTGTACCCTTGCACATTACTTTTATCCAAATAATCATCCAATGTCTTCTTGAAAGCCTCAATTGAACCGACCTCTGCCACACTTTAAGGCAATGCATTTCATATCCTAACTACATGCTGATTGTGCAAGTTTTTCCTGCATTCACTCTTCATGATCTTGTTTTTTTACAAGTGAGAACAGTTTCTTCTTATCTTTTGAGAAAGCTATCACTTTTGTTTTCTTCTTTCCTTCTATACAGCTGAGCTGCTGCAGTGGCACATTCGTGGCTCTGACTGCATTTCCTTGAGAAGCCAGTGGCATCACCAGTTTTCAAAACGGGGAATGAATTTTTGAGTGGGACATCAGTTTGCCTATTTACCCTGGACTGATTGATGGTTGCCCATTCCCTTCCTTTCTCCAGTCCCTTAAGTTGTAGACTGACCACTTCTCTCAACATGCTATCTACATTGCTCTCTACCTCACAGACGTACCACACTATTTCCAATTGTTATTCGAGCTCTGAAAATCAGAACTCTATTTCAGCTGATTTCAGTTCCAACAATTATCATGCTGCTAAAGGAGAATTTAGAGAGTTGTCATGGCTGCCTGCAGTAGTGCGCTAGAAATTAAGTTGTGCTGTGCCCAGAGGTGGCACAAAGTTATAAATAGAAAATTCTTTAGTCAAATCAACTGTTATACACAATTATTTATCTTTTTGTTCTGCAGTGAAGCAAAAAACATAATAGAAGCAGCCTGTTTAGGAGCCTTTGCATCAATTGCTTTGGTGGCAAACATTGCTGTTAACCTTATTGCATTTCTGGCACTCTTGGCTTTTCTTAATGCTGTGCTCTCCTGGTTGGGAAACATGTTTGATGAGCCTCGGCTTAGTTTTGAGGTAATTTTCTTTTTTAATTGCATTATTTTATCTCATTTGAGGAAATTTGTGATTCTCAAAGACTGAATTCTGTACCTAAAAACTAATTTCTATTTCAAAACACATTGTTTTAAGAATAAAAATGTCTTACTGAATTTTAATAAGTTGTCACCATTACTGAATGTGCAATGATTCTGAATTCACTTTGGCGATGCAGTGCTTATAATTAAGTTATCCTAAACTCAAAAATTGGTAGATGTTAATTGTGTATCAAATTGTGTTGGTTTATGCAAGTGAAGGGCATGACTTGGTATTTCACTTGAACCATAATCTTTGGATTATGAATTGTTTTATAGCATATAACTATTGAAAGTTGCAATGAAAACAGAAACTCCTGAAAATAGTCAGCTGGTCGGGTGGCATCTTTGGAGAGGGAAACAGATTCAGTGCTTCAGGTTAATACCTTCTCATCAGAAATATTTGGCCTTATTTGAAGAGTGAGATTCCACATTGCTTGCTTGCTCGTTTATTTACTGACTCCCTCACATATGTTCTCTCTTTCTCTCTCACTCTCTCACTCATTCTCTCTTACCCTCATGTAAGAATAAGAAAAGTGAATTGGCAGAAAGCCAACTTTACTGGGGCAAGAATGAAGCTGGGCAAGGTACACTGGAATGAATGGTTGGCTTCCTTAAGTGAGGAGAAGGTCAGGTACAGTCAAAGGCAATCTCCCAGGATGACAAAGATTAAATGTAAGATAAAGAAGATAGGTGATATTATGTCAGATAGAAAATATAATTGAGAATCAATAGGAATATAGAAGATTTAAAGGGGAGGTGAGAAAACATAATCGAGAAGCGAAGAGCAATTATGAAAAAGACTGGCAGCTAATATAATATCTCCTACAGGCATATAAGTAGAAGAATGTTAAAGGGTGGAGTGTGATTGATTAGGGATCAAAAATGGGATTTATACTTTGGAAACATGGAGCATAGCTGAGATATTGAATGAATTTTATGTATCTGACTTTACCAAAGAGGCAAATACTATTGTGGCCTTGGTGACTGAGGAGGAAACTATCACTCGAAGAGTTCAGGGTGATGAGGAGGAAGTATTAGACTATTGCTACTTAAAGTTAAAGCACTAGGACTGGATGAGATGCAACCAAATTATTAAAGAAAGTGAGAATGGAGATTGCAAGAGTTCTGGCTGTAATCTCAATTTTGCCTAAACACAGGACAGGTTCTAGAACAGAATTGCAGTTCCCATGTCCTTGCTCAAAAAAACATAATGATGGTAGGCCACCAGTTGCTGAAGAGTTAGTTTAATTTCAGTGGTGGGGAAGCTTCTAGAATCAGGATATTTAGTAGTCATCGGTGGTATAATTAAGAAAAGTCAAGATGAAATTGCACTGATTTCAAGGTTCGTGATTACAGTTATCTAGTATTGGTAATTGGTGATTTGTAAGTAATTTTATGATTGCTTATTGAGTTTAAGAAGCAGCAATTTAGATATGATACATTCTTTAATTAGATAAAGAACTATGACAACTGGGGATGGTTCACTGATACCGAAGGAAAAGAACTGTCGGTAAGGAATGTTTTGTCCTCGATAAAGTGGGAGGGGCAAGATCCTGCTTTCAAGCCAAGGTGCAAGGGACTTCTTCCCAAGTTTTTCTCCTGTCCTTTTGGTCTGTATTCCATCTGCCTTGTGAGGACTGCTCAATGAATACTGCTGTCTGGGACTGCCTGATGAGAACCGCCCTCTGATTGTATTTCTCGCTGCCCTGGTTCTACTGTATTCTTTGTTCCTGTGTAGCTGTGGATCTACTAGCGCTGGGTGGAATCTGCCTCTTGGCCCCTGTGCAGCTTTTCCAGCATGGATTGGCTTCTGTAACTTTCTTAGTCCCACTTGGAGTTGGCCTAGCTCCTGAATATTTCCCCCAGTACCTTGTGGCCTGAGTACTGTCTGAGTCTGGCACATTGTTATATCATATATTAGGTTTCTGCACTTAACAAGAATGACTATTTATTGCAAGTAATTAGACTCTATTTACAGGTAATCAGTTATGAAGCGTCAGCACATAGCATTACAAATTAAAACTATAATGCCCTTAAACCCCATCTCACACACACAGACAAATGAACAGATAGGGAAAGATAGGTTATGGACAATTGAAAACTGAGAGGAAGTTCAGTGGTTCCTATTCCTGAGTTGCTGAGTTGATTCTTATGCAGGTTGGAATGTTGCCTGATAGTTGCTTTTATTCAGATGCTTCCACTGATTTGCAAAAGACACATGGTGGCTAATTCACTTATAAAAAAGGTGTCTGAATGATTAATTAAAAGTCACAGCTTAGAACAATTGCTGAAGGAAAAATTAAACTTATTTTCTTCAAGTTTATAATGGGCTTTAACTGCAGAGAACAGAGAGAAGGCTGTGCTAATAGAGATCAGAACCATTTCTCTGTAACTTGTTTCCAGCCCCAAGTTGTTCAGTTGTCTAAGGACCAATCACATAAATGTTGGCAGGCAAAAGGCTTTTGTAATTGATAACTGGTCTATATATCATGTTTTTAGGGATATGTTATTTCCTCTGCGCCAATCGATTATAGAGTCATCGAGTTGTACTGCACTAAACTGTATCCTCTAAACCCTTTCTATTCATGTACCCATCCACACCACCTCTGTGTGACAATGTTGTCCAGTTGGCACTTTCAAATCTTTCCCGTAAATTTATGTCCCCTAGTTTTGGACTCCCATACCCTGGGATTTATTCACCGTATCCATGCCCGTCATGATTTAATAAACATGTCCAAAGTGACAGCTCAGCCTCTGGTACTCCAGGGAAAATAGCCCAAGCCCATTCAGCCTCTCCCTTTTGCTCAAACCCTTAACTGTGGCAATATCCTAGTAAATCTTCTCTGAACCTTTTCACAATATCTTTCCTATAGCAGGACGAGAATTGAATGCAGTATTCCAAAAGTGGCTAATCAATGTCCTGTACAGGTGCAACATGGTGTCCCAACTCCTATACTCAGTGCACTGATCAATAAAGGCAAGTGTACCAAACGCTTATCACAATCAAACCCCTGGAATCTGATATACCCTTCATTATAGTCGAGGCAGTCTTGGAACTGGCATTATCTGAACTCCTTTGACAATGGCCGTGAGACATTGGATGATCCTTGTCCTCTTGGGTTAGTTTACTGTTCTTTTTAAAACCAAATACAGTACTCCCAAAGGTGTGTTTTGCACCACATAAATTGTTAATGCTAATTCAATGGGCATTGTCACCTCTGTATTTTATATAATTCTTCCTTTTGTTTTCATAGACTGGAAATTTTGATAGTACTGCTGTAATAGCTGTTACATGAAATTTCAGAAGGTGATAAATATAGTATCACACAACATACTTATGAGAAAAATTATAGCCCATAAAATAGAAGTGGAATAAAAATTGACCATGTGATAGGAAACCAAAAAAAGGTCAATAGATATTTTTGGTGATGGAGGAAGGTTTGTAATCCAGTACCCCAGAAGTTGGCTTTGGAACTCTTAGACTTCCTGATGTCTGTTATGATCTTTTTCTTGGTGTGCAGCTAACTAAGATCAATTATGAGAGCATAAAAATGAATTGCGAGATTAAAATCTAAGAACTCTCTGCTGAAGAGCATTGTGGTCTACCTACAGTACAAAGGTTCAGGAAGGCAGCTCATCACCACCTCCTTAAGGTCAACTATGAGCAATAAATGCTGGCCAGCCAGTGATGTCCACATCCCATGAGTGAATAAAAATATCATTAGATTAAGAGTTGGATAATAGAGATGCAGTAGTGGACATTTAAGGAAATATTTCAGAGAACACAATAGAATAATTAAAGATAATACTAAACAAAAAAAAATACACAAAGGTGGGGGTAACAGGTCTGAAGATTGGACAGAATATTAGAATAGCAGAAAAGTGATAACAAGGGAAAAATATATTATGAGAAAAAAAAACAGCAATGAATATAAAAATCAGTAAGAATTTCTAAACCTTTTAAAAAAGACGATTTAGCAATGTGAATGTGAACTACTCATCAACCTGACTTGGACAGGGATGCAGTAGTAATGTCACTTGACTAGTCGCTGCTGCCAATCAACAGCAGCACATAATCAGTAGCATGTTGATTTACATAATCTAAACTTGCTATTATCTCTCTGTATATTCTGAGCCTGTGTGTCTCTTTCCACTTCACCTGACAAAGGAACATGTTCCAAAAGGTTGTGATTTTAAATATGCCTGTTGGAGTTATCCAATTGTCTTTGAAGCGTTGTAATTGTACCCATATCCACCATTCCTCAGAAAGTTCATTCCACACATAACTACCTCTGTGTAAAAAAATTGCCCTTTATACCTTTTTTAAAATTTCTTTCGTCTCACCTTAAAATGTATCCTCCCCAGTCTTGAAAAGGCAACTACCATAAACTATATTATATTACATTACTTACAGTGTGGAAACAGGCCCTTCAGCCCAACAAGTCCACACCGATCCGCAACCCACCCAGACCCATTCCCCTACATTTACCCCTTCATCTAACACTAGGGGCAATTTAGCATGGCCAATACACCTAACCTGCATATTTTTGGACTGTGGGAGGAAACCAGAGCACCCGATGAAACCCACGCAGACACAGGGAGAATGTGCAAACTCCACACAGTCGCCTGAGGTGGGAATTGAACCCAGGTCTCTGACGCTGTGAGGCAGCAGTGTTAACCACTGTGCCATCGTGCCGCACACAATGTGGTCTCTGCTAAACCTTGTACAGTTGTAACAAAGTGCTGTGTTTGCAAAGTCTGCTTGCAATAAAAGCCAACATGCCATTTGCTTCCTACCTGCTTGCTGTGTCTGTATGCTAACTATCTGTGTTCGCTGAATGATCACACTTAAATCTCTTTGGACATTATTGATTACAAGTCTTGCACTTTTATGAAATTCTGCATATTTATTTTTCTGACAAAAGTGAATAACTTTAACAATTCTCCACATTATAAATCTATCTACCATCCCACTCACTTTACCTGGTTATACCTGTTTGCAGCCTCTCACCCCACTGCTTTCTTTTCCACCCAACTTTGTATAATTGGCAAAGCTAAACTCATTAATCCTATTTCTCTATCTAAATCCAATTTGCAGAGGTTAGAAATAGCTGAGGTCCCTGCATGTGGCACTCCACTATTCATTCCTGCCAAGTTATACAATCACCATTTATGCCCACTGTCCGCTTTCTGTCCATTATCCAATCTTCTGTCCTTGCTAATATATTATGTCAATTCCATGAATTCTTATGTTACCTACTATCTTTTTGTACAGCACCTTATTGAATGCTTTTTGGAAATTCAGGCATAATACATTTTTTTTTTCCGTTTGCCTTATTATTTGCATCCTCTAAACCTCCAACAAATTTGTCAAACAGGATTTCTTTTTAGTAAAACCATATTGACTTGTTGTAATGATTCTTATGTTTTTCTACATTCATTGTTTATGTTGATCATGTTAGACTAACTGGCCTGTGATTCCCAGTTTTCTCTTTTGAAAAGTTGGTGTAACACTTGCCCACTTCTAATCTGATGGAATTGATTCTCAATTCTAAGAAGATCATAGCCGAGTGTGCATCCACTATCTCTGCAGCTATCTCTTTTAATACTTTAGTGTGTAGTCATCAGATCCCAGCAATTTATTGGATTATATTGCTATGATGCGGAGGATGAACCCCTCTGCTAATTAAAACTAAACACCCAGAAAAGCTCTCCTCACCTTGTAATCTGTTAAAAGTGTGAATGAGGGACTGAGAGATCCTTATTTCCATTGTTTAAAGAAAACTGACAATTTATTTTCATAACTCTAACAGTGAACACTAAACAAAAACCAATAAGACAATTAATAATAATGGTAAATTAGCACTTAATCTTTTAAAGTCCACACAGAAGGTCTTCTTCTCTTCCTTCACCGTTCCTTCCTCTTGTTCCCAACTCTTGTCTTCTCCTAGGTCGTCTTCTTTCTTTATACTGCAAGTATTTTTTTAACAGGGAAAGATACCTTTTGGTTGATAGTACCTTGTGGGAGATTTGTTTTTGAGAGTTTCTTTTAGATGATGTATGCTCTCCAGTTTGATGGTTAGTTAGCTCTCCAACTTAATGGCAGTTGCTCTGACCAATTTTCAAAATGCCCATGTTTTTATACCCCTAACATCGTTCCCTGTCATGGGTCCAATGTTGTCAACACCATAAATTCAAACTCAATTGGGTTTTAGTATCCTGGGCATAATATAAATGAATTGGTTAGATGTGAACTGTTGTCAAAACAGCAACCAAAACTCACGTATCCATTTAACAGCCATTTGCTGCATGTATCTATTTTGGAACAAACTGTCTCTTAGTTGGTCTGTTCTGAGAGCTGTGGTTGTACTTTAAATTTACTTTAAAATTCAGAAAATACTTTCTGTCTTAAATGAACATGCACTCTTTTGTCTTTGTGAAACTCAATATGCTTTGAGTTTCTCCAATACTTTTCTTTTTTGATAGTAATATTAGTTTGTGAATACAGACATTGAGTATTGCTAAAAAAAATTGTCAAAGGTTTTCATTTTGCTGTCATTTCACAAGATTATGGGCGGCAGGGTAGCTCAGTGGTTAGCACTACTGCCTCACAGCATCCGGGTTCAATTCCCACCTTGGGCAACTGTCTGTGTGGAGTTTGCACATTCTCCCTGTGTCTGCGTGGGTTTCCTCCGGGTGCTCCGGTTTCCTTCCAGAATCCAAAGATGTGCAGGTATGGTGAATTGGCCATGCTAAATTGCCCGCAATGTTAGGTGTAGGGGAATGGGTCTGGGTGGGTTGCTCTTTGGAGGGCCGGTGTGGACTTGTTGGGCCTGTTTCCACACTGTAGGGAATCTAATCTAATCTAATTACCAATTCAAGAGGAAATATCAATATTTATACTGCATGAAAGGAGTAACTGATTGGTTGCCAAGTACACTGTGAATGGTAGAGACATTGCCCTGACAAAATCTGTGTTCTGTTCAACAATACTCAATTTGATTTTAACTTCCTTATTTTCCTTCTTGTTTTTACCTCCTTCAATGTTGCTTATTTTGGGGAATGAGTTCCATTATAAAATAATACGCTAAATATCTGTTGTTCTTGAGCAGATTGATATGGGGAATGAGGAGGTATTGGAGATTTTGGCGGGCTTAACAATGGACACCTTTTCAGGTCCAGATAAGTTGTATCCTAGTCTGCTGTGGGACTTAGGGAGGAAGCCTTAGGGGCCATGACTCAAATTTTTAATTACTTTTTGGTCACAGGAATGGTGCTAGAGGGCTGGAAGACAGCTAATATGGTTCCACTTTTCAAGAAAGATGGTAAAGATAAACTAAGGAATTACACCCAGTGAGTCTCAGGTCTGTGGTAGGGAAGCTGTTGGAGAAAATTCTGAAGGGCAGAATTAATCTCCACTTGGAAAGGCAAGGTTTGATCAGGGATTGTCAGCATGGCTTTGTCAGATAGAGGTCATATCCAGCAAATCTGATTGCATTTTTCGAACAGGTGACCAAGTGTGAAGAAGCAGGTAGTGCAGTTTGATGCAGTTTATTTGGATTTCAATAAACTCTTTGACAAGGTCCCACCTAGGAGACTAGTAATTTAGATAAATGTACATAAGATTTAGGGTAACTTATGCACCACAGCAATAAGTGCTGAGACTCTAATTATTCATTTAATATATATGTAAACAATGCAGACAAGAGTGTTGAGGTTCAGAATGATAAGTAAGTTTGTGGATGACACAAAGATTGGCTGGTGTCAGTGAGGAAGAAGTTCTTAGATTACTGAAGGACATAAATGGATTAGTTAGATGGCATTTCAGAGGCATATGGAATTTAACCCTGATTAGTAAGGTGATGCACGTTGGATGAAGTAACAAGATAAAGGGGTACTCAATGAATGACAGAACAATAGGAAACCTTTGTTTACAAGTACTTGAAGGTGACAGGGTAAGTTAATAATGTAATTAAGAAAGCATATGGGATACTCATCTATATTGGTTTGGTCAAGGCATAGATTATAAGAGTAGGGAGGCTATGTTGGAGCTTTATTGGGCTTTGGTTAAGCCACAGCTGGAGTACTGTGCACAGTTCTGTTCCACATTAAAGAAAGGATGTGATTACATTGGAGTGCGAGCAGAGGACATTCATTAGGATGTTGCCTGGGTTGCAACACTTTAGCTATAAAGAGAAGCTGCTAAGTTCTGGTTGTTTTCTTTGGGGAAGAGAAGATCGAGGGGCAATCTGATTGAATTATATAAGATTATGAGGGTGAATAGCAAGTAGGTGTTCCTTTTAGTGAAACGGCTAATAACAAGAGAGCATAGTTTTAAGGTGAAAGGCAAGAGGTTAACAGGAAATTTGAGGAAAATTTATTTCACCTTAGGTTGGCGGTGATCTGGAATGCACTGCCTAACAGAGTTGTCAATATAGGTAGCCTCACTTATTTAAAAAATAAATACATGGATGAGCATTCAGGGCTATGAGCCTAGTGCTAGAAGGTGGGACTAGTGCAGATTTAAAGGGCTGTTCAGTGCTATATGATTCTATGAATGCCTCAATAATTTCTTCATTGCCTGTATTAAATTTACCTATCTTTGCTTCTAATAAATCAACAATAACTTTATCTCTTCCTTTATTTAGACTGTTTTTCTTTTTCTGGCTACTTTATTCTTATATTCTAGTTTTTACCTGAATCAAATTTTTAGTGGCCCTTTATGGGTTTCTAATTTAGTCCCAATTATCAGACTTGTTCCTAGTTCATGCAATATTAATACGTCAATAAACAACCTTTAGTCCTCTAATAAAGTGAAATATGATTATTGAAATTTTTGTGTTTGTCAATAGACAATAGGTGCAGGAGTAGGCCATTCTGCCCTTCGAGCCTGCACCACCATTCAATATGATCATGGCTGATCATCCTTAATCAGTATCCTGTTCCTGCCTTATCTCTATAACCCTTGATTCCACAATCCTTGAGAGCTCTATCCAACTCTTTCTTAAATGAATCCAGAGACTGGGCCTCCACTGCCCTCTGGGTCAGAGCATTCCACACGGCCACCATTCTCTGGGTGAAGAAGTTTCTCCTCATCTCTGTCCTAAATGGTCTACCCCATATTTTTAAGCTGTGTCCTCTGGTTCGGCACTCACCCATCAGCAGAAACATGTTTCCTGCCTCTAGAATGTCCAATCCTTTAATAATCTTATATGTCTCAATCAGATCTCCTCTCAGTCTTCTAAACTCCAGGGTATACAAGCCCAGACGCTCCAGTCTTTCAGTGTAAGGTAATCCCGCCATTCCAGGAATTGACCTCATGAACCTACGCTGCACTCCCTCAATTGCCAGAATGTCTTTCCTCAAATTTGGAGACCAGAACTGCACACAGTACTTCAGGTGTGGTCTCACCAGGGCCCTGTACAGCTGCAGAAGAACCTCTTTGCTTCTATACTCAATCCCTCTTGTTATGAAGGCCAGCATGCTATTAGCCTTCTTCACTACCTGCTGTACCTGCATGCTTACCTTCATTGACTGGTGTACAAGAACACCCAGATCTCTCTGAACTGCCCCTTTACCTAAATTGATTCCATTTAGGTAGTAATCTGCCTTCCTGTTCTTGCCCCAAAGTGGATAACCATACATTTATCCACATTAAACCGCATTTGCCATGCATCTGACCACTCACCTAACTTGTCCAGGTCATCCTGTAATCTCCCAATATCCTCGTCACATTTCACCCTGCCACCCAGCTTAGTATCATCAGCAAATTTGCTAATATTATTACTAATACCATATTCTATATCATTAACATATATTGCAAAAAGCTGCGGTCCCTGTAGTGATCTCTGCGGTGCCCCACTGGTCACTGCCTGCCATTCTGAAATGGAGCCGTTTATCACTATTCTTTTTTTCCTATCAGCCAACCAACTTTCAATCCAAGTTAGTACTTTGCCCCCAATACCATGTGCCCTAATTTTGCTCACTAACCTCCTATGTGGGACTTTATCAATAGCTTTCTGAAAGTCCAGATATACTACATCTACTGGATCTCCCTCATCCATGTTCAGAGTTACATCCTCAAAAAATTCCAGAAGATTAGTCAAGCATGATTTCCCCTTCATAAATCCATGCTGACTCTGACCTATCCTGTTACTACTATCCAGATGTGTCATAATTTCATCCTTTATAATAGACTCCAGCATCTTTCCCACCACTTAGGTCAGACTAACTCGTCTATAATTGCCTGTTTTCTCTCTCCCACCTTTCTTAAAAAGTGATACAACATTAGCCACCCTCCAATCCGCAGTAACTGATCCCGAATCTATCGAACTCTGGAAAATAATCACCACGCATCCACGATTTCTCGAGCCACCTCCTGGAATGTAGACCATCAGGCCCCAGGGACTTATCAACCTTCACATCTAACAGTCTCTCCAACACCAATTCCTGGCAAATATAAATTCCCTTCAGTTCAGGTCCTTCAGCCACTGTTACCTCAGGGAGATTGCTTGTGTCTTCCCCAGTGAACACAGATCTGAAGTCCCAATTCAATTCTTCTGCCATTTCTTTGTTCCCCGTAATATATTCCCCTGTTTCTGTCTTCAAGGGCCCAATGAGTACAAGACAAAAAGCTTTAGCAACAAGACTGTATTTTCAGCAATACAAAATGGAAGGTCTCCAATAAGTCAGGGTGAAGGGCAAGTGAGATTAAATGGCAAAAGGTTTCATGGTACAAAGTGGTAATGGAACAAGTAAGTAAATGAAATTGTATCTAGAGAAGGTGTAAATGGCAGGATAACAGCCATCCAAATGCCAAGTAAAGCATTTATGCAAAAAAGAGATCAAATCAAACCAGTCCAAACAAACAAAACAAAACTTCTGCCCATTCTGTTATGTTCTAACATTCATATTCACTGTTAATAGAATATGTTCAGTGGAAATATGAAGTGTTAGAACACTGTTAAAGAGTCTGTTTCTAGAACTTTACAGTGCAGAACAGGCCCTTCAGCCCTTGATGTTGCGCCGACTTGTGTACTATTCTCAGTCCCCCTACACTAGCCCATCATCATCCATCTGCTTATCCAAGGATTGATTAAATCTTCGTAATATGACTGAGTTAACTACATTGGCAGGTAGGGCAATCTACGCCCTTACCACTCTCTGAGTAAAGAACCTGCCTCTGATATCTGTCTTAAATCTATCACCCCTCAATTTGTAGTTATGTCCCCTCGTACAAGCTAATACCATGATCCTAGGAAAAAGTCTTTCACTGTCTACCCTATCTAATCCTCTGATTATCTTGTATGTCTCTATCAAATCCCCTCTTCTTTCCAATGAGAACAGACCCAAATCTCTCATAAGATCTTCCCTCCGGACCAGGCAACATTCTGGTAAATCTCCTCTACATCTTTTCCAACGCTTCCACATCCTTTGCGAAATATGGCGACCAGAACCGTACACAATATTCCAAATGTGGCTGCGTTTTGTATAGTTGCAGCATGATATTGCGGCTCTCAGCACTATCAACTTGGGTGGCAACTTTCAGGGATTTATGTACATGAACTCTAAGATCCCTCTGCACATTCACACTACCAAGAATTTTCCATTGACCCAGTACTCTGCCTTCCTGTTATTCTTCCCAAAGTGCATCACCTCACATTTAGCTGCATTGAACTCCATTTGCCACCTCTCTGCCCAATTCTGCATTTTATCCAAGTCTGCCTGCAACCTGTAACATTCTTCCAAACTGTCCACTACTCCACCGACTTTAGTGTCATCTGCAAATTTACTAATCCATCCACCTATGCCTGCGTCTAAGGCATTTATAAAAATGACAAACAGTAGTGGTCCCAAAACAGATCCTTGTGGCACACCACCAGTAACCGGACACCAGGCTGAATATTTTCCATCAACCACCACTCACTGCCTTCTTTCAGAAAGCCAGTTTCTAATCCAAACTGCTAAATCACTCTCAATCCCATGCCTCTGCATTTTCTCCAACAGCCTACCATGTGGAATCTTATCAAAGGCTTTACTGAAGTCCATGTATACCACATCACCTGCCCTACCCTCATCTATATGCTTGGTCACCTTCTCAAAAAACTCAATGAGGTTTGTGAGACATGACCTGCCCTTGACAAAACCATGTTTCTGTGCTGAATGATTATGACTCTATGAACAAGATCAGAAATAACAGAGTGGGAGCAAAATAGGGAAGTATTATTCCAGATAATTGCAACTGAAACTCTGGGTCATGCTTGCCGTCTGAATGGTTCATCTAAGTAGACAGCCAGCCTATTTTGGTCTCTTCTGTATAGAGGAGACTACACTGAAGCAGCTAGCAGAGCATACTAATTGAAAGGTGTAATAGTACATAGTTGTCACTTGAAAGCAGTCTTTATGTTTTGACTTGGTTAAGGGAGGAACTGAAAGATCAGGTGTTCTATCCCCTCCATGGAGGAGTTTTTTGATGACTGACAAATAGATAGGATGGCATCTTTAGAATGCCATAAGACGAGGAACAGATTGATTGCTGGTTATAGTTTACTATAGCTGGCAGAAATATCAGAGGATGCTTCGTTGGAGGTTTGCATTATGTAAGATGAAGTTAAGGAAACCCCAACATGGTTTTGAGGAGAAGGGAAGTGTTGAGAGCAGAATGTTGTGAAGCAACATTCGAGGGCTCCTCTTAAGATTTTCTCAAGAGCTTTTTTAAAATTTTTGGCACCTACCGTTTTAGTTTTCACAGGCTGCCTTTTCATCCTCACTAACTGTTCATTTTTAATGATGTTGTCCAGTGTTTGTGTTGATGTATGAAGTCACACGCTTTTGCGTGGACTCACACAAAAGTGGCATTAGTAAAATTCATTAATATCCTCAATAATTATCAACTGTCCGTTCAATTTAGGCTGCAACACACAAGAAATGCACTGATTTCCAGGGCACCATTGCATTTAAACTGGTACAAAGACGACAGGCATAAGTTAGCAACATCTGTTTTGCAAAACAACTGACACACACTTCTAAGCATAAAGAAGCCATCACCCTAGAGTTATGGTTAATATGTTTCTATTGCATATTTGCAATGCTGGAATATTTTCAACCATGCAGTTACTATCCTTTTTATGCATCTTTGATCTCAATCTCACATTAAATTTAACAGTTGACCGAGTGCTAACTGCAAATGTTCACTGCATTTTCTTCATATAGCACCTGAACATTTGCAAACCTTAAGCCAGAGATTCTGCATTCATTTACAAATAATTAATTACCGCAATGAATTCAAATTCTAGTTAGGGTGTGTATTCCTTTATTGCCAGTTCTGGAACTGCTGTTGTTTCTTTGCATCCTCCCCCTCTCTCCTGCAAACTTCCCTTGTAGCCTCTGTTTTTCCCATCTCCCTTACTACCTCCATGCTCTCCTCCTCCCTTGAAGTCTTTCTGTTTTCAACCTTACCCAACCCTCGCAGTCTCCCTGTCTTTCTCTAACCCTTTCGCTCCCTTGTACATCCTCCTTCCTCCCTTTCTTCCTTCATCTTCCTTGCAAATACCCAAAAATCTGTTGACTCCTTGTAGCTTCCATATCCCTGATTGCCTCCTCTGCATAACTGGCCTGAACAAAAAGCAACACCCACCTACTCACTACACAAGCCGCCATCCTGGCTGCAGCAGTAAGGGGACATTCAAAGATTGATTCATCAGCAGTCCTGCGTATTTTGAGCACTGATGTGAAATAGAATGAACGTTGTCAAGGGCCCTGTCAACCATCGTGCAGGAAATCCTCATTTAAGAAAAAGAAAGAGATCAAAAGCATAAGTATGGAACGTTGCATCATCTGAACATTTGTGAGAATGGACTAGAGTTTTTAATTCAATGTCATGTGATATTTCTTTCAGCTAATTTGTTCCTATGTCTTCATGCCACTTGCTTTCCTGATGGGAGTAGACTGGAATGACAGCTTTATGGTTGGCGAGCTCCTCGGAGTGAAAACTTTCTTCAATGAATTTGTAGCTTACGAGAGGTTATCTGGCCTGATTGCCAAAAGAATTGATGGCAACCTTGAGTATGTTGATGGTTTGAAGCAATATTTATCAGTAAGTAAACATGATTATTTCTGTGATATTATATTTATTCAAATAGCATCATACATATTTTAATTAACTATTCAAAAGAATGATTACACAAGACCTGTTTGAGTTAACTAGCACAGAATTAGAAAATGTTCAAGGGCTTATAACTGAATTAACTGTCAGTTCATTAACTAGTTACAAATAATTTGGAATGAACCCGATGATGAAAATTCAGGCCAGAATCAGGGTGCATCATTACGGTGGATGAAAGTCTAGCCATACTGCAGCTGGGTTCCAGTTGTGCGATAGTGTGTAACTACTGCCAAGCCATGCCGAGTATAATTGGTGACAGTAATATGACCAATACTTTACTCCATACATTCACGTACATATTAGTTAATAAGGATTAGGGGTTACAAGCAGACATTGTTTTCGGGGATTATGATGTTGTGGTGAAAATGGAAACCTGGCTTAAGGAAGAGCATATCTGTGTGTTCAATATTTCTGGAGGAAAGGAAAAAAAGTTGAGGACTTTTGGTCTCAAAAGATGATTAAGGAAAGCCTTACTGTCCAGGATGAATAAGCTGCTTTTGAGCATACCGAGAATAGAATCAATGTGGGTACAATTAAGGAAAAAGAAGAATGAAATTACGTTGCACGCTGTAATATGTACATCACCATTTGCTAGGAAGGATTTGATGGATCAAATTTGCAAGGCAGTTATAGAGAGCCATAAACATCATTGAATAGTTACAGTAGTGAAAGATAATTACTCATACATTGACTAAGGGACAGTGAGGGCCAAGTGCCCTGAGATTGTGTTGAGGAGAATTTCCCTCAGCAATATGTGTCCAGTTCAACATGAAATGATGCACTGCTGGACATGGTTCTTGCAAATGAGATGGGCCTTGTCAAGTAGATCAAATAGACCAAGTGACAGTGGAGGAATATTTAGGAGAGATTAATATTCTACCTGATGGTAGGAAATGATATTGGTCAAACCATAGTAAGAATAAGCAACTATCAGAGAGCAGACCTTAATGAGGTGAGAAGAGATTTGGGCCATAGAGACTGGAATAAAAGTTTGGGTTTATAAATATTAGCTGAACAATGGACTGCCTTCAAAGAGAATAGTAGTTGGGCACAGTCAAGATATATTTCCTCAAAACTGAAAGATAAGATAGATAAATTCAAGATCCTTGGATGACAAAGGAGATACAAATTGAGTTAAAGGGGAAAAAGTGACAGCTGACATGTAGGAAATACAGTCAAGGTTAGAGTGGTGCTAAAAAAGCAAAGCAGGTCAGGCAGCATCCGAGAAGCAGGAAAATCGACCTTTCGGGCAAAAGCCTTTCATCAGGAATGAGGTTGGGAGCCTCGGGGGTGAAGAGATGAATGGGAGAGAGGTGGGGCTGGGGAGAAGGTAGCTGAGAGTGCAATAGATGGATGGAGGTGGGGGTGAAGGTGATAGGTCGGAGAGGAGGGTGGAGCGGATAGGTGGGAAGGACGATTGACAAGTGGGACAGGTCCTGAGGAAGGTTGGAACTGGGATAAGGTGGGGGAGGGGAAATGAGGAAAATGGTAAGTCCACATTGATGCCATGGGGTTGAAGCATCCTGAGGCAGAAGATGAGGTGTTCTTCCTCTAGGTGTCGGGTGATGAGGGAGTGGCGGTGGAGGAGGCCCAGGAACTGTATGTCTTCGGCGGAGTGGGAGGAGGAGTTGAAATGTTCGGCAACGGGGCAGTGGGGTTGATTGGTGTGGGTGTCCCAAAGATGTTCTCTGAAGCGCCCTGCGAGAAGGCGTACGGTCTCCCCAAAGAAGAGGAGACTACATCGGGAGCAACGAAATAAATGCCATGTGTGGAAGTGCAGGTGAAACTTTGATGGATGTGGAAGGTTCCTTTGGGGCCTTGGACGGAGGTGAGGGGGAAGGTGTGGGCGCAGCTTTTGCAATTTCTGCGGTGGCAGGGGAGTGTGGGTTGTTGGGCGGTGTGGACTTGACCAGGTAGACGCGGAGGGAACGGTCTTTGCAGAAAGCGGAAAGGGGTGAGGAGGAAAATATCCCTGGTGATGGGGTCCATTTGGAGGTGGTGGAAATGTCAGCGGATAATGTGATTTATACTGAGGTAGGTGGGGTGGAAGGTGAGGACCAATAGGGCATCTGTCCTTGTTGCGTTTGGAGGGTTAGGGTTTCAGGACGGAGGTGGGTCCTCCTGCGAGCAGATGCAATGGAGGCGAAGGAATACAGGATAGCAATTTTGCAGGAGGTAGGGTGGGAGGAGGTGTAATCCAGGTAGCTGTGGGAGTTGGTGGGCTTGTAAAATATGTCAGTGTTGAGTCGGTCATTGTTGATGGAGTTGGAGAGATCCAGGAAGGGGAGAGAGATGTCAGAGATGGTCCAGGTGAATTTAAGGTTGGGTGGTATGTGTTGAAGTTGATAGACTGTTCAATCTCCTTGTAGGAGCACAAGGTAGCGCCGATGCAGTCATCAATGTAGTAGAGGGAAAGGTGGAGAGTGGTGCTGGTGTAAGTCTGGAAGACTATGTGGCTGACGAAGAGACAGGCATAGCTGGGGCCCCATGCAGGTGCCGATGGCTACCCCTTTTGTCCAGAGGAAGTGAGAGGATTTGAAGGAGAAATTGTTGAGGGTGAGGACCAGTTCAGCCAAACAAATAAAAGCATCAGTGGAAGGGTACTGGTAGGGACGTCGGGAGAGGAAGAACCGGAGGGCTTGGAGGCCCTGGTCATGGTGGATGGGGGTGTAGAGGGACTGGATGTCCTTGGTGAAGATGAGGTGTTGGGGTCCAGGGAAACGGAAGTCATAGAGAAGGTGGATGGCGTGGGTGGTGTCCTGAACATAAGTGGGGAGTTCATGGACGGGGGGATAGGACAGTATCAAGGTAGGTGGGGTGAATTTGGTGGAGCAGGAGCAGGCTCAGACGATGAAATACAGATAGGAAATACAGTTGACAATAATGCTGAGTACAGAAGATTCAGAAGTGAGAAATGAAGAGGGATTATGAAAAACTATTGGCAGTTAACATAAAAGGAAATCCCAAAGTCTTGTCTCAGCACATCAATTGTAAAAGGGAGCAGTAGGACTCTTTATGGACCAAAAAGAGGGATTTATATTAAGAGATATGGGGCATGACTGAGGTCTTAAATGATGGCTTTACATTTATCCTTACTTCTGAGGCATATGCTGCCCAACCCATGGTGACAGAGGAGGAAACTCTGTCATGAGAGAGTTTAGAATTGATAAGAAGGAAGTATTGGATAAGCTGGATAAGGCACTGAGACCAAATGAAATGCAAAGGATACTGAAGGAAGTGAGTCAGCACCGCCCTCCCAACCTGCAATCTTCTTACCGCCCTCCCAACCTGCAATCTTCTTCCTAACCTCTCCGCCCCCACCTCACTCCGGCCTATCACCCTCACCTTGACCTCCTTCCACCTATCACATCTCCATCGCCCCTCCCCCAAGTCCCTCCTCCCTACCTTTTATCTTAGCCTGCCTGGCACTCTCTCCTCATTCCTGATGAAGGGCTTATGCCCGAAACATCGAATTTCCTATTCCTTGGATGCCGCCTGACCTGCTGTGCTTAAACCAGCAACACATTTTCAACTGTGATCTCCAGCATCTGCAGACCTCATTTTTTACCCGAAGAAATTGCAAAGAAACTGGCAATTATCTTTCAATCTTCCTTGGACTTGGGGGAGGTGATGCTGGAGACTGGAGAATGTTAAACATTATTACTTTGTTCAAAAAATATTCTAAGATTCGTCCAGCAATGGCAGACCAACATGTTTGACATTGATGATGTTGAAGTTTCTAGAAACAATTATTCTGGATAGAATTAATAGTCATGGAAAAATAGATTGTTTCAGAATAATCAATGAGGGGAATTTATGCCTATCTAACTTACTGGAGTTTTTTGAGGAGCTGACAGAGGGTTGAGAATGATAGTGCTGTTGATGTGACAAACTTGGATTTGCATGGTTGTGGGTAGGCTCGCCAAGCTGGCAAGTTGATTTGCAAATGTTTTGTCCCCTGTCTAGGTGACATCTTAGTGCTTTGGAGCCTTCTGTGAAGCCATACACAGACTTCCAAAGGTGTATGATTTGGTACCACACAGCAGACTTGAGGAAATTTATTGGCGTGGAGAAAAAGGGACATAGAAAAGTGGATATGAAATTGTTTGAGGTATAGGAAACAGAGTAACAATTGATGAGCATTTTACAGGCTGGAAGGAGGTTTATAATGGAGTTCCCAAGGGGTCAAGATTGGAGCCCTTGCTTTTCCGCATATATGTAAGTAATCTAGATCTTGGATGCAAGAAAACATTAAACTTGGGAGAGTTGTAAATGGTAAAAAGGAAAGTGTAGATTCTATAAAGGACATAGGTAAATTGTTGGAGTGGGTGGATAGATGGCAGCTGAAGTTCATTGTAGAAAAGTGTGAGGTGATGTGCTTTCAAAGTACATAGGGAGACAGTACAAAGTAAAGGATACTATTTGAAGCGGTTTTCTGGAGCAGAGAAACCCCAGTGTATATATACACAAGTTACTAAAGATGGCGGCCTTTAATGAGTTATCTGTAAATCATACAGTATTCTAGGTTTTATAATAGAGTGTGAGAGTAGGGACATTATGATAAACTTATAGAAGACATACATTAGACATCATGTGGAGTATTATGTACATGTTCTGGCTGCCACTGTATAGAAGGAAAGAAAGAATGTGAATATATTGGAGAGAGTACAGGAAAAGTTAAGGGAATGGTTCCAGGAATGAGACATGAATAAAGATTGGAAAAGTGGGACTGCTTATTTTGGAGAGGAGAAGCCAAGAGGAGATTTGATAAACACCGTCAAAAACATAAAGGGTCTGGACAGAGGGATTATAGGGAAACTGTTCCTACTGGTAAATAGATTGAGAATCAAAGGGCAGCGTTTTGAAGTGCTTTGCTAAAGAACATAGAACAATAGTTCTATTGTTCTGAAGCTATTGCTACATATGAAGTGAAAAAACAAAAATTCATGCAGGGAGTATTTTGGGTATGGAATGAGCTGCCTGGAATATGATGGAGCAATGTTACATTTGGCATTCTAAAGGGCCTTTGATAATTATTTAAATAGGAACAATGTGCCACATTGTGAGGAAATGCAAAAGGATGGCACTAAGCTAAAATGCTGAGACAGCCAATCCCCAGACACGAGCAATTAAATGACCACTTCTGACCGAAGACCATTTTATGATTGCATTTATAATATTTGTAGTCATGAATCAATGAACTCAACAATATTTTATACTTCTCTCTTTTAGTTTTAAATATTTTTCTCAAAATGTTAATTTAGCTTCACAGACTCAAATCTATTTAACTTTGTATCAGTAAATTCAAGTACTGGATCAGAATTTTGTTTACTTATTTTCTGAATAATCATGTATTCAGTTTCTTTACTCTGGCTTTTTCATAGATCCGTTCCGAAGCTATTGCTACATATGCCCTCTGTGGATTTGCTAATTTTGGTTCTGTTGGTATTGTTATAGGAGAACTGTGTAAGTTCTGTAAAAAATTTGTGTTAATGGTTGTGTGCTTTAAAGCTGTTAGGATATAGAATTAGACACAGTGTTTGAACTATGCAATTTCACTCTATATTTTTAGAGCAGACATCAAATTCTGAAGTATGAGGTAAATTGCATGTTTACCTAGTGCAGAACTTAAAATGTGACAGACATGTGATTTAAGATATGTATTTAAAGAAGACACCAACAGGGAATGTCTAGTTTGAAAATATATTCATTCTTGCACCGTGATCATTATAAAGCTATTTTCTATTTCTTCACTTTTTAAAAGCCTCTTTATTCCACGTTGCTTCCCAATATTGTGAATTTCACTAGTTCTACTTTCTGTTGTCAAGTTTCTAACTCCCATGCTTTCCAAAATACCTTTTTTCTTTCTTTATACTCTATCCCCTGTTGTTGCTGCTTTCAACATGGTTTGTGTGTTCTTGTTTGTAGAACTAAGGTCAGAATTTTGAAGCTTCTTCAAAATGATATTGTAAAGCAATGGGGGCATTCTTGGTATAATGGTGGCTTATTATAAATTCCTTCTCCACTTCGGTTACACCACTGTGCTCATTCAAGTATTCTTTGTATCTTACTGAGACTTGCATCATACTGCTACATGTGCAATAACCATTGTGATTAATTCCATGTAATGCTGATAAATATCTGAGCATGCTGGATGTGGGGAATACCATGGGTCCTGACAACTTCCTAGAAGTAAGGCTGAATATGTGTGCTCCAGAACTAGCTGCTTCTCTTGCCAAACTGTTTGAGTAAAGCTACAACATTGGCATCTACCTGACAATGTGGAAAATTGTCTAGGAGAAAGTGAGGACTGCAGATGCTGGAGATCAGAGCTGAAAATGTGTTGCTGGAAAAGCGCAGCAGGTCAGGCAGCATCCAAGGAGCAGGAGAATCGACGTTTCGGGCATGAGCCCTTCCTCACTCTCCTCATTCCTGAAGAAGGGCTCATGCCCGAAACGCGATTCTCCTGCTCCTTGGATGCTGCCTGACCTGCTGCGCTTTTCCAGCAACACATTTTCAACAATGTGGAAAATTGCCCAAGTATGTCCTGTTTACAAATTTAAATTTATCAATTACTGTCCCATCAGTCTATCATCAGTCATCAACGTAGTGATTGAAGGTGCTATCAACTGACAGTGACTCATCAATAACCTGCTCACTGATACTCAGTTGAGTGTTCCACCAGGATGGTTTGGTACCTTACCTTATTACTATGTAGGTACATATATGGGCTTTAACTGTATTCCAGAAGTCAAAGGAGAGTGACCTTGACACCAATGAAACATTTTACTAAGTGTGGCATCAAAGAGGAGCCCTTGCCAATCTATGTCATTAAGGTTCAGGGAACACCTTTCTCTGTGGCTGGAGTCAGACCTAACAAATGAGGTATATGTTGGATGCTCACCATCTTAGCCCTTGGCCTTTACTATAGGATTTCTTTAGTTCTGGGCCAGTCTCCTGCTGAATCATTAATAATGTTCCCTCATTATCAGGTTAGAAAGGATGTTTGTTGATTGCTCAATATTTAATCCTACTCATAGTCCCTTAGATAATAAAGAAACCATACCCCATTGGGATAAAATTCATACTTTAGTTAATAAATGATCAATAACATGTGCACCACACATGCCAGGCAATGACCTTCAGCATCAGCCTTGATTCAGGGGTAGTACTCTTGCCTTAGAGTCACAAAGGTTTGAGTTCGTATTCCACTTCAGGACATGAGTACAAAGATCCAGAGTGACAATAAGTTCAGTAATGAGAGAGGTTTACATTATCAGAGGTGCTATCTTTTGGGTGAGGTGTTAAACTGAGGTCCTTTTACCCTTTCAGGTGGATATAAACGATGACATTATTTCACTTCATTTTAAAGAAAAGCAGCAGTGTCCTGGTGTCCTGGCTAATTTGTCCCTTAGTCAATTTCAGATGAAAACAGATAATCTAGTTTTTATCTGATTATGCAAGATATTTCTGACAATGCAACAATGGCATACTTCTTAACTATCTCATTGACTGTAAACTGCTTTGAGACATCCAGTAGTTTGAAAAGTGCTGTACAAATGGAAGTCTTTCCTATTTCTTATCTCCAACAAAAGAGAGTGAACATTACTGTCTTTAAATTCTTCACCATAAACATCACATGGATCATCTTTCACCAGAAGTTTATCATATAAATTCTGCTCCAGAGGGTAAAAAAAACAAACAAAAAGTCATACTTTGGAAAGAATATTTTAGTCATATTGGGTCTACATTATCAAACATAGTCATAATATTTGTCATTGATATGTTTTACTGGTTTTTCCTTCTTGGGTGGTTACAATTGAACATGCCAGATTTAATGCTAGCAATGTCAGTTTTCTACACTGTTTGGAGAACTGATGAAAGCCCCTCATAACTTCTGTGGCGGAGGCCTGACATGATTTTATCTGGCCAGCAACTCTGCGACACAGTCAAGCTTTAGTAGTGTGGAGATTCTGTCACTGAAAGGTGCCAATTAATCAGAGGGTGACAAATATCCAGTACCATTTGTGCCACCAGGGACTGTGGCTACCAGCAATGCTCTGCCTGAGAACTGCTGCAGTACTATTCATTCATGTGACCATTGTAGTGAACCTCCTCTGAACACGATCGAGGGCGAATACATCCTTTCTGAGATATGGGGCCCAAAACTGCGCAGAATATTTCAACTGTTATCTGACCAAAGCCTGATAGAGCCTCAGAAGTACATCCCTGCTTGTATATTCAACTCGTCCCAAAATAAATGCCATCATTGCATTTGCATTCCCAACTACTGACTCCAGTTTCCCTTGAGAGAATCCGGACTAGAATTCCCAAATCTCTTTGCACTTCAGACTTCTGAATATTCTCCCCATTTACAAAATAGTCCATGCCTCCATTCTTCCTACCTCACACTTTGCCATATACTTCATCTGCCACTTCTTTGCCCACTTTCCTAACCTGTCTAAATCCTTCTGCAGTCTCCCCACCTCCTCAATATTACCAGTCCCTCTACTTATCTTTGTATCATCTGTAAACTTAGCCAGAATACACTCACTTCCTCCGTCTAGATTGTTAATGTCTCAACTGAGAAGTTGTGGGCCCAACACTGAGCCTTGCAGACAGCACTTGTCACCAGCTGCTATCCTGAGAAGACCCTTTAATCTATACTTTTCCCAAACAGCCAAGCTTCTATCCATGCTAGCACCTTCCTTCTGACACCATGGGCCCTTATCTTACTCAGTAGCCTCCTGGGCGGCACCTTGTCAAAGGCCTTCTTGAAGTCCAGGTAGATAACATCCATTGGCTGTCCTTGGTCTAACCTGCATGTTACTTCCTCAAAGAATTCTAACAGATTTTTCAGGCATGACTTTCCCTTGATGAAACCATGCTGACTTTGTACTATTTTACTATACAGTTCCAAGTATTCAGAAATCACAACCTTCATAATAGGTTCCAGGATCTTAGCCAAGACTGAGGTTAAGCTAATTGATTTGTAATTTTCTGTCTTTTGTCTTACTCCCTTTTTTAACAGAGATGTCACATTAGCAATTTTCCAGTCCTTTGGGACCCTCCCTCTACTAGCAGTTCCTGTAAGATCACCAGTAACACATCCACTATCTCTTCAGCTATCTCTCTTCAAACTCTGGGGTGTAATCCATCTGGTCCAGGCAATTTATCCACCTGTAGGCCATTCAGTTTTTCTAGCAACTACTCCTTGATGATGGCCACCGTTCTCAGCTCTGCCCTTTCACTCTCCTGAACGTTTGGGATATCACTCATATCTTCCACTGTGAAGACTGACGGGAAGTAATTATTTCGTTCCTCATCCATTTCCTTGTTCCCCACTACTATCTAATCAGCATCATTTTCCAGTGGCTCAATGCTCACTTTTGCTTCTCTTTTGCCCTTTATATAATCGAAAGAAACTCTTACAGTCTTCCTTTATTATTTCAAATTATGATCACTACTTCTAAGGGTTTCTTCACCTTCAGCTCCCTTATCAAGTCTGCCTCATTACACAACACTAAATTCAATATTGTCTGTTCCCTAGTGGCTCTACCACAAGCTGATCCAAAAGGCCATCTCATAGACATTCCACAAATTCCATTTCTTGCAATCCACTACCAATCTGATTTTCCCAGTCCACCTGCATATTGAAATCCCCCATGATCACTGTAACTTTGCCTTTCCTACACATCTTTTCTGTTGAGAGTGTGATGTTGGAAAAGCACAGCTGGTCAGGCAGCATCTAAGGAGCAGGACAATCGATGTTTTGGGGCATAAGGCCTTGATCAATAATTCCTGATGAAGGGCTTATGCCCAAAACATCAATTGTCCTGCTCCTCGGATGCTGCCTAACCTGCTGTGCTTTTCTAACTCCACACTCTCAACTCTGATCTCCAGTACCTGCAGTCCTTACATTCTCCTACATCTTTTCTATCTTCTGGTGTATCTTGTGCCCCACTTTCTGACTACTTTTAGGAGGCCTGTACAAAACTCCAACAGTGTTTTTTTTAAACCTTTGCTGTTCCTCAATTCTACCCATACAGATCCTACACCATCTGACCGTATTTCATTTCTTAGTGTTGATCTAAGTTCATTTCTTATTAATAAGGCAACCCCATGCCCTCTGCCCACCTGCCTATCTTTTTGATTGGTTATATATCCTTGAATATTCAGCTCCCAATCCAGATCCCCTTGCAGCCACGTCTCTGTAATGTCTAACACATCAAACCTGCTAATTTCAATGCTCAATAACCATATTCCTTATACTGTGCGCACTCAGCTGTAACACCTTCAGTGCTGTATTAACCGTCCCTATTCTCATTGTCATTCTTTTGTCCAGTGTGCTTGAAGTTTGATTGCTAACCCTTACTGTACGTACTTTCCTATTTGTATCTGTACTGGTGATTTTAATAAGCCCTCCTGAGGTCTGCAGTCTTACCTCCTCCTTTAATTTGCATTTTCTAATTCCTCCTACAATTGAGCTTTTCCCCATCTATTTAGTTTAAAGCCTTGGCTATAGACCTAGTTGTGCGATTTGCTGGGACTTTGATCCCAGCACTCAGATTCAGGTGAAGACCATCCCATCGGAAAAGGTCCCTTCTTCCCCACTACTGGTGCTCATGTCCCATGAATTCTAACCCATTTCTCCCATGCCAATCTTTGAACCACGCATTTAGCTGCTTAATCTTATTGACCCTGTGACAATTAGCTCATGGCTCAGGTAGTAATCCAGAGATTATTACTTTTTTGGTTCTGCTTTTAATTTTAATCCTTGTTGTTCATACTCCCTTAGCAGAACTTCTGCCTGAGTTTTATCTATGTCGTTGGTACCTACATGGACCATGACCACTGGATCTTCACCCTCCCACTCCAAGTTCCTCTCCAGCCCAGATGCGATATCCCGAACTGAGCACCAGGCAGGCAGTGCAAGCTATGGAACTCTTGATCCTAGTCACAGAGAACAGTATCTATGCCTCAAACCATATTATCCGCAGTTACAACAACATTTCTCTTCTCTCCCCCACCCCCGGAACCACAGTGCTATGATCATTTGGCTCATCCTCCCTGCAGTCCCCATTCCCATCCACACAGTGAGCAAAACTCTTGAACCTGTTGGACAAGAGCTGAGGCTCCTGTAACCCTATCTCCTAGATCCCTACCTCACACAGCAACACCCTCCTGTCCCTGACCACTGGCCAAATTTGAGTTAGTCTGAGGGGGTGTTACTGTCTTCTGAAATACAGCATCCAGGAACCAAGAATGAAGAAGAAAGAATGAAAGGGAAGGCATATGATAATGTGGAAAGCAGGATAAATAAATATAAAAAGGGATTTAATTGCAAAGAAAAAGGTGGTGGTAATGCACAAGAAACAAATATACATACAGAGGAAGGATACTTCAAAACAGTAGAATCATTACCATCAACTGTTACCAAAACATGAGGGAGAGATTAAGAGGGATTTTCTGTTTTTATTGCCTATTTTTAATGTTAGATGAAGATTGCCTTTAATGATGTCATTGTTAAAAGTACAGTTGACATTCTCTATAGCCAAAGACAAGGGGCATGCATAAAGAATTGCTACAACAGAGTCCTATGGAACTGTTCACCACCAGGAATTCTATCATCAGAAGAGGCAAACAAAAGATTTTTTAAAAATCCTTACTGGAAAAAATATTTGTCAATAAAGTATTATAGAAGGGAGTAAAGTCAAAGATTTTATTTAAACAGAAATATATTTTTATGCAAAAATGATGTAATGGTTTATAATAGTCATACATTATGAACTAGGTTGAGTCATAAAGTATTGATAAACATTTTATTCAAATATTTTACTAAATATCTTTCTACTACTGACAACAATCGCAGACTGAATTGATCAACAATAATTACAACAAATATACATATCTGAGCTATATAAATTTATATGTTTATCAATTCCTGTGTTTATCAATTTGATTTTTTGACAGCTTCTTTGGCTCCACAAAGACTGCATGACATAGCAAGTGTCAGTGTTCGGGCTCTCATTTCCGGTACTGTTGCCAGCTTCATGACCGCCTGCGTAGCAGGTATAAATTTTGCATTATTACTACATAATTTTCCATGTAAGGACAATGAATGGTGTCCATTGTTAGTTGAACATACGTTGTCTATTTAATCTCAGTGATATTTTGTGCCCCAATTACTTAAAGTACAAATTGATAACATTGCAGTGAAGGAAATGGACCCAAGTGAATGAGGTAAGCAATAATTTATCTCCCTAACCAATCGGATTTTACATTAGCAATGAGTTAGAAATTAGAGTGAGAGAAATTCAATGCCAGATCAGGCACAGACAATAAATGAAAAATGGGAAAGAAAGATTAAATCAAAGGAATAGAGCAAAAAAAGGAAAAGAAAAATAATTAATATTTTAAAAACTATTTTGGATATCCAATGACAAAAACAGAAAAAAAAAAGAAACTCCACATTTGTAATAGCCAATTCTCGGTGCCAGAAAAATTATCATCTGTATTTACCATTGAATGCATTGTTAAAAGAATCTTTGACAATGAATCCTGTCATGACTTAAAGCTCCCAAGATTGGCTCTTTCATTTCAGAACAGCTCTAACTGTGGTGAGCATTATCCAATATTGTTACCAAAAATGTGTAGTCTTTGGATGAAACTATATTACCCCCATTTATTTGGATATCTATGTTTTTCATTTATGTCTGTCTTCAATAGGCCAATTAACACCAGAAGGGTCAAAATCTGATTCACAAAGTCATAGAGTTTTACAACATAGATAGAGTTCTTTTGGCCATCGTGTCTGCCTGGTTATCAAGCACATATCTACTATCATCTGATATTCCAGCATTTGGCCCGTGGTCTTGTACGCTTTGACATTTCAAGTGTTCATCTAAATACTTCTGAAATGTTATTGATGATTCCTGCTTCTACCACCCTGTCAAGTAGTGAATTCCAGATACTCACCACTCTCTGGATGAAAAAGCTGTTTTCTTAAATCTCCTGTAAACCTTCTGCACCTTTCTTTAAATCTATGTTCCTTGGTTATTGGCTCTTCTACTAAGGGGAAATGTTCCTTCTCACATTCTTGATGAAGGGCTTATGCCTAAAACGTCGACTCTCCTGCTTCTCAGATGCTACTTGACCTGCTGTGCTTTTCTAGTGCCATACCTTTCGACTCTGACTCTCCAGCATCTGCACTCCCCACTTTCTCTCAGAAATGTTTCTTCCAATGTATCTTAATCATAATTTTTTATACCTCAATTACGTTTCCCTTAGTATGGCCTTGCTTATATCTTATACAACTTCTTCATATCCTCCCTGCTCTTGTATGTAATATCTTGTCTAATAAAACCAAGTATTCCAGAAACTTTTTTAACCGCCTTATCCAGTCTAAGGACATGCACATCAAGGTCCCTCAAGTCTTCTGTACTACTAGGGTCCTACCATTCAGTGTGTACTTCCTTGACTTGTTAGTATCCCAAAATTCATCACCTCACACTTTTTCAGATTAAGTTCCATTTGCCACTGTTCTGCTCATCTGACCAGCCTGCTGTTATGTTCTCTGAAGATTTCCTCATCGCAGTTTAACACACCACCAACCTTTGTGTCATCTGTGAACTTACTGATCAAAATTCCTACATTTATGTCTAGAACTTTAATGTATGCAGCACTGAACCCTGCAGTATGCTATTGGACACAGAATTTCAGTTAGAAAAACACCTTTTGGCTATCACTCTCTGTCACCTGCCACTAAGCCAATTTTGGATCCAATTTACCAAATTGCCCTTATCCTTTGTGCTCTGAGCTTCTTGACCAGACTTCCATGTGAAACCTTATCAGAAGCTTTACTGATATTCATGTAGAACACATTAATTGCACTACTCTCTTCTATGCTAATCACTTCCTCAAAAAAAGAGACAGTGAGGTCTGTAGATGCTGGAGATCAGAGTTGAGAGTGCGTTGCTGGAAAAGCACAGCAGGCAGGCAGCATCCAAGGAGCAAGATTTCCTGATGAAGGGCTCTGGCCCAAAACATCGATTTTCCTACTCCTCGGATGCTGCCTGACCTCAACAACTTCCTCAAAAAACTCAATCAAACATGACTTTTGCCTGACAAAGACATGCTGACAATCTTTGATTAACCCTTGCCTCTCCAAATGAATGTTAATTATTTCTGTTAGAGTTTTTCAAAAGATTTTCCCAGACGGTTGTTAGGTTCACTAGCCTATATTTCCCTGCTTTATTCCTATTACACTGCTTGAATTACAATGCCACATTAACAGTCCTCCAGTTCTCTGCCACCTTTCCTATGGCCAGAGAGAATTGAAAATTAAGATCAGACCCCTGTGGTATTTTCCCTTTCCTCCCAAGCAACCTGGTACACATCTCAGGGCCTGGGGATATTCAATTTTAAGCCCTCTAAAACTGGCAATACCTCTTACCTCTCAATTGTAATTTATTCAACTATATCATTGGTCTTTTTTCTGATTTCTATACCTTCATTGTCCATCTATGTAGTAAATACAGATTACAGAATACTTTACCTCTGTCTTCTGGCTTCACAATTTGGTCCCTCAAGTATCCTGTTCTTTCCCTTGTTATCTACTTACCTCTAATAACTTTATGAAATGCCTTTGGATTTTCATTTATCTTACCTGCCATTATTTTTCTTTCCTGTCCCTTCTGTCTCCCTTATCCAATCCCTTACATTCCGAACCCCTCCCACACCCTCCAGGGTTTCTTTAGACTTGTTGAGCCCAATCCTCACCTTTGTAGAAAATGTTGGGCCCGCACTTTTTAGAAGACTCCCACTGCTGTGATGTAGATTTTCTGACAAGTAGCTGCTTGCAGTCTACTTTGGCCATATCTTGTCTTATCATATTATAATTGGCTTGCCCCAATTCAGAATCTTTATTTCCAGTCATATTTCCACAACTACCTACCAAACTACTTCCGCAGACACACTTGCCCTGGTTTGTTCCCTAAAATTAGAATTTTCCATGTGCTATCTTGAAAGCTCTTGTGGACATATTTTTAAGAACAATGTCATACTTTTTCTATCCCAGCTAGCATTGGAGAAATTGAAATGCCCTACTGGTACTACCCATTTAATTTCATACTTATCTGAAAAACCAATATATATGCCCTTTTTGTTCTCCCTGACTGTTTGTGCAACTATAATATATTGCCAAGGCTGTCTCTTTTTCCTTCTTACATTCAACACATAGCTTCAGTTAAGGAACCATCAAAGGTATCATCCCTCCTTATTTCAATAATTGACTCCCTGATGATTATTGTAATATCATCCCCTATTTTAGACATAATCCTCCCATCCCTAACACTCTAAATTCTAGAATATTGAGTTGCTAGTCCTCCCCACACTTAACCATATCTCTGAGATAGCAATTGTATCAGAACCCTGTGTGTTACCGCAACTCATCTGACTTATTTACCAGTATTAAAATAAATGCCATACAGCCTTGCTGTTCTCCCAGTGGCCTTAACTATATACAGTCTGCCTACTAGATTGACTGTATTACCTTCTATATTTGTCTGTGCATCATCTGTTATTGTAGCTTCACTACATATTCTTTCCTCCTGAAAAATTAATTTAAACCCTGACCAATCGCAGTCCCAAAGCCCTGCAAGGATGTGAGTCTGCATTTTGGCTCAGGTGCACCCCATTGGATTTGATAGGTCCTACTTTCCCAAGAAATGGACCTTGCAAGGTGCTTTATTGCAGAGAAAGATGAAGAACAGAACAATGAACTCAGTACTTTAATTCTGTTGATACAACTTGCATTCACTAAATTCGATAAAATAATAAACAAGTAATGCTGTTTAACTTTGCTTAATATAAACATAATAGTGACTTTTCATTTTGGCTACTGTATGTAAGAAACTCCTCATCTTGTTAATATTTGTCTCTTCTCTTAATGAAGCAAATAAATTTGCAAAGGTAGACTGAAATATGAGTTTGAAATAATGTCACGATAGTTTCCTGGAACAGTACGTGGTGGAACTAAGCAGCAATAATACCCATCACTTCTAACAACGTGCAATGAGACAGGTTTGATTAATCATTTTAAAATAAAAGACGCCCTGGGACAAAACAATCATAATCTGTTTGAGTTCCATATTAAATTTGAAAGCAATATAATCCAGTCATGCATAAGAATTTTAAAGTTATACAAAGCCAACACAATTGGTATGAAAGGAGAGTTCAATAAGAGCAGAGTATTGCAGATACTGGGGATTTAAAATAAAAACAAAGTGCTGGAGATGCTTAGCAGCTCTGGCAGCATCTGCGGAGAGAGAAAAGGTTAATCAGAACACTGGTTTGGATTCTGAAGAAGAGACAAATTGGACTCAAAGTTAACTATCTCTGTCTCTACAGATACTACTTTCACATGCTATCTGTCTTTAAAATAGAAGGTACATATTGTGTACGAAAAAATGAAGGTTAACTAAACAGTTAGCAGGAGTGAGAAAGGTAAGGTAAATAAAATTAGTAATGAAATGGTTCGTAGAAGCCTAAGCAACTGAATGTCAACAAATCCCTAAGAGCAGATGACCTGCATCCAAGAATTTTAAAAGAACTAGCTGGAAAAGTGATGCACTTGTTATGATTTTCCAAACTTCCTTGGGTTCTGGAATGGTGCTTGTGGATTAGATGTTAACAAATGTAACTCTGCCATGCGAAAAGGAGGTAGAGGTATAACTAAAAATTACAGGCCAGGATGTCTGATATCAAGATCTGTATGGACTTCAGTAAGGCGTTCGACAAGGTTGCCCATGGAAGACTGGTTAGCAAGGTTAGATCTCACGGAATACAGGGAGAACTAGCCATATGGATACAAAACTGGCTCAAAAGTAGAAGACAGTGGGTGGTGGTGGAGGGTTGTTTTTCAGGCTGGAGGCCTGCGACCAATGGAGTACCACAAGGATCGGTGCTGGGTCCTCTACTTTTTGTCATTTGCATAAAGATTTGGATGCGAGCATAAGAGGTGCAGTTAGTAAATTTGCAGATGACACCAAAATTGGAGGTGCAGTGGAGAGTGAAGAAGGTTACCTCAGATTACAACGAGATCTTGTTCAGACGGGCCAATGGCCTGAGGAGTGGCAGATGGAGTTTAATTTAGATAAATGCAAGGTGCTGCATTTTGGGAAAGCAAATCAGAGCAGGACTTATACACTTAATGGTAAGGTCCTAGGGAGTGTTGCTGAATAAAGAGACCTTGGAGTGCAGGTTCATAGCTCCTTGAAAGTGGAGTCACAGGTAGATAGGATAGTGAAGAAGGCATTTGGTATGCTTTCTTTTATTGGTCAGAGTATTGATTACAGGAGTTGAGAGGTCATGTTGCGGCTGTACAGGACATTGGTTAGGCCACAATTGGAATATTGTGTGCATTTCTGGTCTCCTTCCTATCAGAAAGATGGTGTGAAATTTGAAAGGGTTCAGAAAAGATTTACAAGGATGTTGCCAGGGTTGGAAGATCTGAGCTACAGGGAGAGGCTGAACAGGCTGTTTTACCTGGAGCGTTGGAGACTGAGCGGTGACCTTATAGAGGTTTACAAAATTATGAGGGGAATGGATAAGATAAATAGACAAAGTCTTTTCCCTGGGGTCGGGGAGTCCAGATCTAGAGGGCATAGGGTTAGGGTGAGAGGGGAAAGATATAAAAGATATCTAAGAGGCAACCGTTTCATACAGAGGGTGGTAAGTGTATGGAATGAGCTGCCAGAAGAAGTGGTGGAGGCTGGTACAATTGCAACGTATAAGAGACATTTGGATGGGTACATGAATAGGAAAGGTTTGGAGGGATATGGGCTGGGTGCTGGCAGGTGGGACTAGATTGGGTTGGGATATCTAGTCAGCATGGATGGGTTGGACGGAAGGGTCTGTTTCCATGCTGTACATCTCTATGACTCTCTGACTCTAAATCGTCATGAAAATGCTAGAATCTGTTGTTAAACTCTTAGCAGTGCGTTCAGCAAATTGTGTTATCATCAGACAAAGTGCACATATTTTATGAAGCAGAAATTATATTTTGCAAGTTTATTCCAGTTGTTTTGACCATAAGGTGAATAAAAAGGAAGCCTTTTATTCAAGAGTACTTGAATTTCCAAGTGCATTTGAAAAAATGCCACCAAAAAGGTTAATTTGCAAGATGAAGGCTCTTAGACTTGGGAGTAGCACATTGTTTATTGGACTGGAAGCAGAAATTAGAGATAACTGGGCCATTTTCCAGTTGGCATGTTGCGTCCAATTGAGTTAAACAGGATCAGTTCTAATGCCTTCACTTTATGCAATCCATAATGAAGACTGCAAATACAAAGTTTGATTACTTACAGTGTGGAAACAGGCCCTTCAGCCCAATAAATCCACACCGACCCACTGAAGCACAACCCACCCAGACCCATTCCCCTACATTTACCCCTTCTCCTAACACTGCGGGCAATTTAGCATGGCCAATTCAACTAACCTGCACATTTTTGGAGTATTGGAGGAAACCGGAGCACCCAGAGGAAACACATGCAGACACGGGGAGAATGTGCAAACTCCACACAGAGAGTCATCTGAGGCGGGAATTGAACCCAGGTCTCTGGCGCTGCAAGGCAGCAGTACTAACCACTGTGCCACCCCTTTGTTGGGAATGTAGTTGGTAAGGAAGTCAAAAAGAGGCGACAAAAAGATTTAGACATGTTAAATGAATAGACAACAAATTTACCCATACTGGAAATAGAGTTATATTAGTGCAAAGAGTGGGGATACAAAGTGGTAACCTTCTAATGGGCTGAGGAGTGGCAGGTGGAATTTAATTTAGATAAATGTGAGGTGTTGCATTTTGGAAAGGCAAATCAGGGCAGGGCTTATACACTTAATGGTAAAGTCCTGTGCAGTGTTGCTGAACAAAGAGACCTTGGAGGACAGATTTATAGTTCCTTGAAAGTAGAGTCACAAGTAGACAGGATAGTGAAGAAAGTGTTTGATATAAGTGTTGGGAGGTTATGTTGCGGCTGTACATGATATTGATTAGGCCACTTTTGGAATACAGCATTCAGTTCTGCTCTCTCTGCTATAGAAAGGATGTTGCTAAACTTGAAAGGGATCAGAGAAAATTTACAAGGCTGTTGCCAAGGTTGGAGTGTTTGAACTATTGGGAGAGGCTGAATAGGCTAGGCCGTTTTTCCTGGACTACCAGTGGTGAGGGGTGAACTTAGAGAAGTTTATAAAATCAAGAGGGGCATGGATTGGGAAAACAGCTAAGGTCTTTTTCCCAGGTGGGTAGAATCCAAAACTAAGGGCATAGGTTTAAGTTGAGAAGGAACAAATTTAAAAGGGGCATCAGGAGCAACTTTTTCACACACAGGGTGGTGTGAGTATGCAATGAGCTGCCAGAGGAAATGGTGGAGGCTAGTGCAATTACAATATTTTAAAGGCATTTGGATGGGTATATGAATAGAAGTGGTTCAGAGAGATGAGCCAAATTCCGGTAAATAGGACTGGATTAATTTAGGATATGTGGTTGGTATGGATAAGTTGGACTGAAGTCTTTATTTCCATGCTGTTGTTATGAAGATGTGGGTGTCCTGTACCTTTAAGAGAGTTAAAAGCTGGTAGAGCTACCTGACAGCACCAAGAGTTCTGAATAAGTGAACAATGTAACACTTGGTCGAACGCTACATTTGCTGATTGCCTGGAAACGACAAAACTGATTCGAATTAGGCCAATCAATTTAAATTATACCCCAAAAAATACCAAATTCCAATCAAATTTGAATTGAATATATTGACAATCTTAAAAGCCAATGACACAATCTGATGTTTTGGGAGTATAAGACTGGAGAGAACTGCCCAGATACCAGCATGTAAAAGGAATGCCTGAAAAATAGCTCTCTTAAAAGTACCATTATAGATTAGTAAGCTGTGAAGCAGAAATCCCTAAGAGGAAGAAAAGAAGACCGGAATTCAGAGAAAAAGAAGGCTGCCTAGTTTTAAGATAAGAAGATTTGTTTTGTCAATCTTAATTTGGAGTTTTATCATACTAGTATTGTGGAAGGGGAAGGTAAACGATAGGTTCAAGGACTGAATTGTAAATAGTTGATTACTTGAAGAAATTAACAACTTTATTTTTGCTTTAAATAATTCTTGGCCTTGAATTTTCACAGATTACTGCATGGGATAAATCTTTTCTGTGTTGTTGTTTTAAATTAAACAGGAGAGTTTACGCTGTGTTGTAACAATTTGGGGGCTCGCGTCCATGATTTGAATTGGTTTAGACAGATTTGAATAGATTTAAACACTTGTAAATTAGCGCCCTATATCTTCAAATAAAACGTAGGTGAAGGCAATTTATTTAATTTCGGTTATGTGTAGTTGATGAAATTAAAAGCAAGAGAAATGGCTCTTAAAATTGCTGAAGAGTTTCTGGAATTTGAAGATGATTCTCAAATTTACAAAGTAAGTTTAGAAGGAAAGAAAAAGGCCATACTTTTAGAATTAGCAAAGAAGTTAGATTTGGACAAAAAGAAAGCCGAAATTGTAAGGGAATTACCCAACACTTAGGTGTAACAGAGAAACAAACAAGTGCAGTAAAGAAGAAAAGGAGCAAGAAAAAGAGAGAATTTGAAGTTGAGAAGTTGCGACTTAGCAAAGGCAAGTTAACAGGATGGAGATTAAAAGAGAAGGTAGCGATATATATATATATAAATATGTCAAAACTCCGCCACATTTTGATGAGAAAGATATTGAAGTTTTTTTAATTTCATTTGAAAAATTGGTTAGGCAGAGGATGTAGTCCGAGGATTTTTGGGTAGTGCTAGTTCAGACTAAACTGGTAGGCAGAGCTAATGAGGTATTTATGGCACTGTCAGAAGATATGTCAAGAGATTCTGAAGAGGTTAAACAGGCTATTTTAAGTGCTTATGAATTGGTACCAGAAGCATATAGACAATGGTTCAGAAACACTAAGAAGGAACGAGGTCAGACTTATGTTGAGTTTGAAATAATTAACCATAGTCATTTTGATCAATGAGTGCGTGCTTTGAAAATAGATCAGATTAAGTTAGATTCCCTACCGTGTGGAAACAGGCCCTTCGAGCCAAACGGTCCACACCGACCCTCTGAAGAGTAACCCACCCAGACCCATTTCCCTCAGACTAATACACCTAACACTATGGGCAATTTAACGTGGCCAATTCCCCTGACCTGCACGTCTTTGGACTGTGGGAGGAAACCAAAGCACCCAGAGGAAGCCCACGCAGACACATGGAGAATGTGCAAACTCCACACAGTCACCTGAGCTGGAATCGAACCTGGGACCCTGGTGCTATGAGGCAGCAGTGCTAACCACTGAGCCACTGTGCTGCTCCTGTAAGTTTGAAAATAAGGACCTTTGAGGCTCTAAGAGAGATTATTCTGCTGGAGGAGTTTAAAAACTCACTTCCAGAGATGGTAAGAATTCGCGTGAAGGAACAGAAAGTTCAGGAAGTGAGAAGGGCAGCAGAATTAGCAGATAGGTATACGTTGGTCCATAAGACAAGCTTCTGGCCAAAATTTCGTCCTGTGAGGGATGGAAGTTGGAAGAAGGGGAGATCCTACACTGCGAAACAAAGAGTTGCGAGCACTGGTAAGAATTTATCAGAGGATAAAAAAGAAACCCAAGAGGATGGACAGAAGGTGAAAGGCCTCAGGTATTTTCACTGTAATGGAGTGGGATACAGAAAATTACAGTTGAAGAGCATTGGGAAAAGGTGTTTTCACTGCCAGACATGTAAAGTCAAAGAGTTGGTCAGTAAAGAAAGGCACTATGGGAAATGATGTGGTGAAAGAAGCTAAGCCTATGGCATCAGTGAAGGTAGTAAAGGTGATCCCAAGAAGAGTCGAGGAGCTGTAGGAGTGTGCATAGCCTAGGCAGGGTCTGAGTATGGAGTTAGTACCTGATCTCTATAAAGAATTCACCTCTGTGGGTAAAGTTTACTCAGAAAGAACAGGGGAGAAGGACAAGAAGTTATAATTTTGAGAGATATAGGATCTAACCAGTGGTTGATAGTAAGGGACAAGCAAATATGCACTCTTTCTGATCTGTTACCTGAGAGTGTGATAATTTGTGGGATAGTTGGACAGAAATTTAGCGTTCCCCTATGTACGATCAGGTTGGAGTGCCAACTTAAGACTGGGGAAGTTACAGTGGGAGTGATTGACAGAGTGTTAGTGCCAGGAATTCAGTTTGTTTTTGGGAATGATTTGGTAGGATTCGAGGTGGGAGTGACACCCATGTTGTGGAGAAGCCCAAGGAAGACCAAGAAACTGAGGAGTTAAAACAAATATCTTGGTATTTTCCCAGACTGTGTGGTAATGAGATCCTACTATCACAAGTCACAGCACGAAGCAGAAACTAAAGAGAAGGATGAAGCAGTTGAGGTTCAGTTAGCGGATACCCTGTTTGACGTAATGGTTCAAGAAAAGCCTGAACAGACAGAGGGTCAGACAGAAGTTTTTAGTCCTGAAAGGCTAATGGACTTGCAACAGAAAGACAAGACTATAAAAGATATATATGTGGATGTGTACTCTGAAAAGGAGGCAGTGAATATTTCTGAGGGTTATTATCTGAAAGATAGAATCCTAAGATGGAAATGGAGACCACAGGAGGTTAGTGCAGAAGAGAAATGGGGATTGTGTCACCTAGGGGTACGAAGGACTCAGGCTAAGGCACAAAAACATTTTTATTGACCTGGAATGCACAAAGATGTGGTTAACTTTTGCTGTATGTGTCATACATGCCAAATGGTAGGCAAGCCACAGGTGGTAATAAAGCCAGAAGCTTTGTTGACAATTCCCACATTTGAAGAACCTTTCACGCGGGTTATAATTGATTATGTAGGTCCCCTCCCGAGAACTAAAAAAGGAACCAGTACTTGTTAACCATAATGAATGTGTCTGCCAGATTTTCGGAGGCAATTCCAATATGGACTATCCAGGCAAAAAAGATGGTAGAGGAGTTAGTAGCTTTCTTCACATAGTATGGTCTACCCAGAGAGATTCAGTCGGACCAATGGTCAAATTTCACTGCCAGGCTGTTTAAGGAGGTTATGGATAACTTAGGTATACAGCATTTTATATCCATTGTGTATCATCCTGAATCCCAGGGAGCTTTAGAAAGGTGGCATCAGAGCTTAAAGACCATGTTGAGAGCATACTGTCAGGATTACCCGAATGATTGAGATAAAGGTATTCCATTTGTATTGTTGCTATTAGAGATGCCCCAAACAAATCGACTCAGTTTACTCTCTTTGAGTTAATATTTGGTCATGAAGTGAGAGGCCCTTTGAGATTAATTAAAGAGAAATTGACAGGACCAAAGTCACAGACGTCACACTTTGAATATGTTTCGATGGTGAGGGAGAGACTAAATTGAGTCAGCGACGTAGCTAAGCAGCACCTAAAGAGGGCACAGTGTAGAATGAAGCAGGTGGCAGATAAAAGCTCTGAGACTGAGATGTTTTTCCGAACGGATGATGTGTTAGTACTGTTACCATGGGATTCCTTCAAAGCTAAGTTTAGTGGTCCCTATCAAATTGAAAAAAAAGTTGAGTCAGGTGAACTATTTAATAAACATGCCAGATGGAAAAAAAATGGTATCAGGTATGTTATGTGAATATGTTGAAACTATATTATACTAGAGAGGAAGAACCGGAGAAACAGGTGTTAGTTACTGCCCTGCAGAGTGAGGAATCAAATCCAGATGATGTGGATTTTGAGGTGCCTCAGAATAGATTAAAAAATGAAGAAGTCCTTGAGGACTGCTTGATACTGTCCTTGCAGCATTTTAACGTGTATGTCACGAACATACACATTACAAACACACACGTTGGAGACGGTTGTGTACATTGATCACAATCCGCTTACTTTGGTACGCTTTAAAGACAAGAATATGACACGATTTCATTGGAGTCTTATGTTACAGACTTTTAAGTTAAAAATCATGCATGTTGCGGGTCAGAAGAATGCGTGGGTTTCCTCCCACAGTCCAAAGATGTGCGTGTCAGGTGAATTGGCCATGCTAAATTGCCCGTAGTGTTAGGTAAGGGGTAAATGTAGGGGTATGGGTGGGTTGCGCTTCGGCAGGTCGGTGTGGACTTGTTGGGCCGAAGGGCCTGTTTCCACACTCTAAGTAATCTAATCTAATCTAATTACAGATGCGTTATCACAGATTTAACTGATAGAGTTTTGATGAGATTTGTCTTTATTAGGATAGGTTAATGAGCTATCTGTCTCAGGAGCTTAGAACACAGTTGAAAGATTTGTTACTGCAGTATACGGACATATGTCAGAATCAGATGGGGAGGACTAATGCTATTGTACATAAAGTAGACATAGGGAATACTACTCCAATAAAACATCACCCCATTGGCTTAATCCTTTCAAAGCCATACAGGTCCAGATGGAAGTGGAATCCACACTTGACGAGGACATCATCAAACTAAGCCAGACAAGTGGGTTTCGCCGATTGTCTTAGTTTCCAAACCAGATGGGACTCAGCGATTCTGCCTGGATTATCGGAAGGTCAATGCCGTTGCAAAGTCTGACTCATATCCAATTCCAAGATTAGAGGACTGTATCGAGAAAGTCGGACAAGCCAGTTACATCACCAAGTTGGACTTATTGTGTGTTTACTGGCAGGTATCTTTATCAGGGACAGTGAAAGAAATTTCTGTGTTTGTAACCCCAAATGGGCTATATCAGTTTAAAGTGATGCCCTTTGGAATGAAGAACGCACCCACCATATTCCAAAGACTCATGAACAGAGTTGTGGCTGGGTTAACAAACTGTGCAGTGTATTTGGACGATGTAGTGATCTGCAATAAGTTCTGGAAAGATCACATGGTATAGTTGGCAGAGTTCTTTGAATGACTACGAGAAGCAAAACTGGTGATAAATTTAAATAAAACTGAATTCGCGAAAGCAGAGGTGACATTCTTGGGACATAACATTGGTCATGGAATGTTGACCCCACGGAACACAAAGACAAAGGTCATCGAGGAATTTCCACGACCAACCTCGAAGAAAGAGGTGCTTCGATTCTTAGGACTCAGCAGATTCTATCAGAAGTTTGTTCCAAACTTCAGCAGTGTAGTGGCACCGTTAACTGATTTGCTGAAGAACACAAAGTTTCAGTGGCTAGAACATTGCCAGGAGGCATTCGACCATTTGAAAGCCATATTAACCATCAAACCAGATTTAGCTACACCAAAATTTTCAAACCACTTTAAAGTCACCGTCAATGCTAGTGACATCGGAGTTGGAGCTATACTCCTACAGGAAGATGAGGATGGGATTGAACTGCCAGTTGGTTACTTTTCAAAGATCAACATCCACCAGGGGAAATACTCTACAATTGAAAAAGAACTATTGAGTTTGATACTGGCTTTACAACATTTTAATGTTAATGTCACGAACAGTGGGGCAGAGACAGTTGTATACACAGATCATAATCTGCTTACATTCTTAGAAAGCTTTAAAGACAAGAATATGAGACTATTTCATTGGAGTCTTATTATGTTACAGACTTTTAACTTAAAAATCACATATTTTGCAGGTTGGAAGAATGTAATCACAGATGCGTTATCGCGGATTTAACTGATAGAGTTTAGGTGAGATTTGTCTTTATTGGGTAATGTGTTTAAAAGTAGAGAAGAAACAATGAAGCCATCTTTTCATTATGATGGTTCATTTTTTTTCTTTGGGGGAGGGGTGGTGTTGTTATGAAGATGTGGGTGTACTGTACCTATAAGAGAGTTAAAAGCTGGTAGAGCTCCCTGACAGCACCTGTAAGGTAACAATGTCCCACTTGGTTGAAAGCTAAATTAGCTAGTTGCCTGGAAATGACAAAATAGATTCAAATTAGGCCAATCAGTTTAAATTATATCCCGAAAAATACTGAATTCCAATCAAATTTGAATTGAATATTTTGACAATCTTAAAAGCTTTGGGAGTATAAAATTGAAGCGTTGAGAGGAGAATTGTCCAACTACCAGCATATAAATAGACTGCCTGAAAAATAGCTCTGTTAAAAGTACCGTTACAGATCAATAACTTGTCAAGCAGAAATCCCTGGGAAGAAGGAAAGAAGCCGAATTTCATAGGAAACGAAGGCTGCCTGGTTTTGAGATAAGAAGTTTTGTTTTGTAAATCTTAATTGGGAGTTTTAGTGGACTAGTATTGTGGAAGCGGAAGGTAAATGATAGGTTAGAGGACAGAGTTGTAAATACTTGTTAGTTAATTATTCTCTTTTATACTTGACAAAATAAAGTTGTTAATTTTTACTTTAAATAATCCTTGGCCTGTTAAATTTTCACAGATTACTGCACAAGATAAATCTTTTTTGTGTTGCTGGTTTTAAATTAAGCAGGAGAGCTTACCCCGTCGTAACACTGTACAGCTCTATGACTATGAAATATTTAAAGAGTGGTTCACAGGGAACTCAAAAATGCAGGTATGGCAAGGAGATAGGATTTTATCCTTCTTAAAAAAGGATCAGGAAATATCAAAATGGAAAAAAAAAATCAATAAAGCAGACTTATTGAATTGATGTGGGATGTTGCTGCGAGAATTCTCTGTGTACATTAGCACTCATCTTATCACAGCTGAATATTGTGCATCTATGTGACAGAGGTCAACACAAAAGCAAAGGCTATCTTATGGACTCACAATTGAATGCAATAGTGCACATCATTACCGGAATCTTCCACTCAACACCCCTTCTATCACTGGATTAGTGGTGCTGGAAGAGCTCAACAGTTCAGACAGCATCCAAGCAGCAGCAGCACCACTAATCCAGAATCTGGTTTCCAGCATCTGCAGTCATTGTTTTTACCCCTTCTATCACTTCCTGTCCTCAGAAATACCTGCAACTGACAAAAAAAATCCAAAAACTGGTTAATACCATTTGTGCTGCTCATAATTTACCATTCTAAGACGTTGTATTCAACAAACCCATATTCTGTCTTCCCCATCTTGATATCCAATGTAGAACAATCTTCTTGAGAAAGTTTTACTAGCTGACATCGTTTGGATTAAGGAGTGAGAAACACAGGAAGTCACAAAGTAAGTTCCTTGTAACAAATACCATCTGTTGAATTAAATGTTTTGAACATCATGGTAAGAGTGATTTTTTTTAAACACCTTCAGGAGGTGCCAGGTGCCTGAACAATCAACTTCCACAGTTGGGTGCCGCAGTACAAATTCCTTGTGCACTTATGGAGAGACACAAACAATGTTGCACTTTATTGAGGGTTCTGTTTTACAGATTAAATGGCAGATTAAATACCTTAAACTCACCATGTGAGGATATTATCACTTTGTTCTGGGGATTTTCATTTGCTAAGTAATTAAAGTCTAGGACTGGAACGAGGAAATACTTTTAATCTGAAGGGTTATGACTTTTTAGAATTTTGTACTGTAGAGGGTTTTCAATGCTTTGTCATTGAGAATCTAAGACTGAGATTCATACATTTTTGTTCTCTCAAAAAATTAAGGAATATGGAGAGTAGGCAGGAATGTGCAGTTTAAGAGGAATTATCAACTAAGATTGTATTGAATGTGATATAAGATCGAGGTGTGCAATGGTCTACTTATATTTATTCTTTGGTCCTTACTTACTTCCTGACTTAAAATTTATTGTCTGTGGTTTTGTTAAACACGTGACTCCAATGTCAGCTTTTAATCAACACTGGCTAACACCTCTCCCCTGCTAACCAACTCCCCAGGAATGGAGGTTACACCAACCTGACCAGGCAATTCCCTCTGCTGAGATCAAATTAATTGGGTTGTCGTAGCAGCATGATTGTGATAATTTGCTCGAATGTAAAGTTATCTTTAATTCTATGCAGAATGCTCATTCAGATGTCCAGGTTAAAAAGACATTATTCAAGAATATCTTGTGTAACACTTAATCTTCAATTTGCAGCAATATTATTTTTATTATATCAAAAATGAAATATCTTTTGGATGGAAAATAAAACAAAGATCATTCTTTTCATAGAATGTGGTTTTATTATATTAACGGACTGTTGGAAATGAATGATACACACAGGGTTATAATTTCAACCTGGCCAGGTGGGTGAATTTCTTTGTGGAGAACACTTGAAAATACTGGCGTGTTGGGAAGCTGACAGTAACTTGTCAACTGCTATATTTATCCCGGGTGTTCTTAAACATATACCAGGTGACAGGCTAGTTCATTCTTTAAGTTTGCAAAGTGAGAATTAGATGCCATTTTACTCCAGCATTCTGACTTTTAATTCTGCCTGGGAAATTCATGTGCACATTCTGGAACTCAACAGAAGATTCTAAAAGAAGAAAGCTCTCTCTTAGAAAAACTACAGTGAAGAGTGGTAGAGTGATAGAGTCATAGAGATGTACAGCATGGAAACAGACCCTTCGGTCCAACCCAACCATGCCGACCAGATATCCCAACCCAATCTAGTCCCACCTGCCAGCACCCGGCCCATATCCCTCCAAGAGTGATGGGAGTAAAATAGGTAATCGGGGGAGGAATGATGGTGTATGTGGTTTTGGTGGCTTGCAACATTTGAGGAGTATTGTGTGCTTCAGTTTTTAAGAATCTGAAATTTAATCCCCAATTATTATTTTACAATGCCAATAGTGTGTATTTTTAGGAAATCAGGGTCAGTGAAGTTATTTCACATGGAGATGGTGCCCTTTATAAACCATCTTCTATCAAAGTTGAAATCTTCGCAACTGCAGCTGCCAGACCTGCTGGATCAAAGTTACACCACTGAGAAGGAACCTTCAGAGGGTACAGCCTCATATTCTTGAATAGTATTCAGCATAAGTGTGGATACATACATCTTGGTGGATACTTGTGATTTGGTGGAAAGGAAGCCATAAGCTGACGAGAGTACAGCAGTCACCAGATCAGCTATCATACACAGATAATGTATTTCTTTCACACTGTGCTGGACACCAATTTTTCAGAAGATCACAGCAACAGACAGGACTTCTGCATTGAATATGAGACCCTTCCAACACAAGGGCCTTTACAAACTCTAGTGAACAGGTGACAACAGTTATTCCACCCAAAGGAACAGGCAGAACAGCAACCTGCCTCAGGACAGCAGGCAGTAAGTTCAGAAACATGAAATATTACCCATAGACTTTTAAGAAAACAGAAATTACACTTAGGTTCACAAAGATGAATTTTTTTTCTGTTTGCTAATATTTTGCTTATATTGTGTTGTATTATGGATGTACGTTTGCTCGTGGAGCTGGAAGGTTCGTTTTCAGATGTTTCATCACCATTCTAGGTAACATCATCAGTGAGTTTCCATTGGAGGGCTGGTGTTATGTCCCACTTTCTATTTACGTGTTTAGGTTTCCTTGGATTGATGATGTCATTTCCTGCATCGGTGACGTTATTTTCTGTTCTTTTTCTCAGCGGATGGTAGATGGGGTCCAAGTTGATGTGTTTGTTGATAGAGTTTCAGTTGGAATTCTCAGAATTCTTGTGTGTCTCTCTGTTTGGCTTGTCCTCGTCAAAGTGGTGTCCTTCCTCATCTGTACATAAGGATACTAGTGATAGTGAATCATGTCTTTTTGTGGCTAGTTGATGTTCATGTATTCTGCTGGCTAGTTTTCTGCCTGTTTGTCCAATGTAGTGTTTGTGACAGTTCTTGCAAGGTATTTTGTAAATGACGTCATTTCGCTTGTTAACTGTATAGGGTCTTGTAAGTTAATTAGCTGCTGTTTTAGTGTGTTGGTGGGTTTGCGGGCTCCCATGATGCTAAGAGGTCTGAGTAGTCTGGCAGTTATTTCTGAGATGTACTTGGTGTAGGGGAGAGTGGCTAGGATTTCTAGGTGTGTTTTGTTTGCTTATTTGGGTTTGTTGCTGAGAATTGGTGGACTGCGTTAATTGGGTACTAGTTCTTTTTGAATATGCTGTATAGGTGATTTTCCTCTGCTCTTCATAGTTCTTCTGTGCTTCAGTGTGCAGTGGCTCGTTGAAATAATGTTCTAATGCAGCTTCGTTTGTGGGTGTTGGGATGATTGCTTCTGTAGTTCAGTATTTGGTCTGTATGTGTTGTTTTCCTGTAGACGCTGGTTTGAAGTTCTCCATTGACTATTCACTCTATTGTGACATCTAGGACTAGCAGTTTGTTGTTGTTTTCCTCTTGTTTTGTGAATTTTTTATGCCAGTAAGGATATTATTTATGGTCTTGAAGGTTTCCTCTAATTTGTTTTGTTTAGTGATGACAAAGGTGTCATCCATGTAGTGGACCCAAAGTTTGGATTGGATGCTTGGCAGAGCCATTTGTTCGAGTCTCTGCAATTCTGCCTCTGCCAAGAACCCTGATATCGGAGATCCCATGTATTGTGTTATATTGTAAATGCTTACTGTGTGGTCTTGCTACTCTAGCTTCATTTCTATTTCACGTGTGTGGAGTCCTGGTTTAGATTTTGACGAAGTGACAACTGATATAACACCATTGGCACATCCTCAGCTGTCCCGTGATATGTGGGAAAACTAAAAAGAAGGGAGTATAATAAAGATATTATAATTGAGTGAGCTAAATACTACAAGATAAATTTTCACATAGTAAAAGACTTCAGTACTTATATGGCATCCAAAGCCTCCACTGCATTGCTTCCATAGCTGCCTGGCACAGCTGACTCTCTTCATCGTCAGACTCAGCCTAAGACCATCCAAAGATTCAGGTGTATAGAACATCCCTGGCATCTGGAAGTACCTGAGCATGTAGGAAGCATGATTGCTTTCAGAATAGAGGACAAACACTTATGTAATCCTCAGTCAATGCCCATAGTAAGTTGGGCATCGATTGAATGGAAGCCATTTCTGTTGCTAAAGTTGGTTGGCTGTTGAATATTGTTTTAATAACTCCATGGGTACAATCTATGATCATTTGCACTTTGGAGAACCTAGCAATCTTGCAAAGCATTGGCGATTCTGCATCATGCTGAATTTTCTTCTAAATCCAAGTAGGGATAGCAGTCTCAAAGTAAAATCCATACCTTGGTGGTTTTCGGCTTTAATCTGCACAATTCAACTGTTAGCTGACACTAAAGGCATTCCAAAATTATTCAATAATCAAAGGACAAGAGGAGGAGAGGAAACAAATAAGCACTATCACTAGAAAAATAAGTACAGGAATCTAATTGGTTAAAGACCATTAAGTCTCCTGGACCTGATGGGATGTGCCTTAGCATATTAAATTCTAGCTACAAATGCAGTAGATGCACTGGTAGTTTTCTTTCAAGTATCCTCAGAATCTAGAAAAAGTTCCAGAGGATTGAAAAATGCCAATATAATACTTAATTTAAAAAGTTCAGGGGATAAAAATGGCCAATTAGTTTAATGACTGCTATTGGGAAAATACTAGAGTCTACTATAAAGAATGTAATAGAGCATTTGAAAATATGTAACATAAGCAAGCAGAGTTAGTATGATAAATGACAAACACCTATCAACTTTACTAGAATTTTTTGAGGAGATAGTAAGCAGGATAGATAAAACGGAAGCAGTGGATGTAATATATTTGGATTTTCAGGAGGCTTTTGAAATGCTATCACACATTACACTATTTAATAAGATAAGAGGCCATGGTGTTGGATATGAAATATTAGCATGGATAGAGGATTGGCTAACAAACAAAAGACAGAGTTGGGATAAGGGCAGAATATTCAGGATGGCAAATTATAGCTAGTGGAGCATCAGAGGCCAGAGCTTGCACCACAACTATTTACAATATGTAAAGGTAAGTTTGCCACAGTCCCACCAGATTATAGAGTTGCTCTCTCATTAGAGAGGTACGACTGGTGCTGGTTTAACCCAAGGGTAACCATGCCTCTGGTGAGGGGAGAGGTTGAGAAAGAAAATCCTTCTTGATAACTTCAGTTAGTGTGTTGAGGATTGGTTAGTTCAGTTGGCTGAACATCTAGTTTCCAATGCAGCGTGATGCCATCCATTGAGGTAATTATGAATGATTTCCCTTTTCAACCTCTTCCCTTACCTGAAGTATGGTACCCTCAGTTTAAACAGCTATTACCGCTAAAGGCTGTTCTGTCATTAGAGAGCGATTACATTCTGGTAGTACAATTATGACTTTTAGTGACATGGATAAGGAACGTGCAAGTACAGTGACCAGATTTGCAGATGGTAGAAAATTACTCAGGAAGGCATGTGGCAAAGCTGATACTAAAAGTCTGGAGAGGGAAATAAACAAGTTAAATGAGTTAAAAAAAAACTTGGCAGATGGAGAATGTTAAATTATGCATAGTGCCCAGAAGATTATTATATACAGACAGTTAATAGTGTAGAAATCTACAGAACAGAGGGAGTTTTGTGCACGCATCACAAAAAAGCCAGCATTTCAGTTCATTGAGTAATAGCAAAGGTAAATGGAATGTTGGCCTTTATTTCAAAGGGAATGGAGTAGGGAAGTTTTTCTAAGACTGCACTAGTCAGGTCACAGTTGGAACACGGTGACCAGTTTTTGGCCCTTTAACTGAGGAAAAATATTCTATTATTGTGGAGGTAGTCCCGAGAAGGTTTACTAGGCTGATCCTGGGTATGGAGGAACTGTCTTATGAACAAAGAGCCTGCACAGATTCAAGTTTAGAAAAATGAACTGTGACCTTATTAAAACATAGATGATTCCTATTGTTGTTATTTCCTCTTGTGGGAGAGTCTAGGACTAAAAAAGGCACAAACTCAGTAAGAAGTCACCCTCTACTACCACCTGTTTTCCATGGGCCAGCTAATTCTGTATTCAGACAGCCAATTTTCCCAGTATAGGGTGGTGCTGGAAAAGCACAGCAGGTCAGGCAGTATCCGAGGAGCATGAAAATCGATGTTTCAGGCAAAAGCCCTTACTGATGAAGGGCTTTTGCCAGAAATGTTGATTTTCCTGCACCTTGGATCTGCCTGACCTGCTGTGCTTTTCCAGCACCACTCTAATCTAGACTCTGATTTCCAGCATCTGCAGTCCTCACTTTTGCCTAACTTTCCCAGTATCCCATGCCTCCTTACTTTCTGAATAAGTCTACCTTGGGGAACCTTATCAAACACCTTGCTGAAATCCAAATACACCACATCCACTGCTCTACCTTCATCAAATGGTTTTGTCACGTCCTCAAAAAATTCAGTGAATCTTGTGAGGCATAACCTGCCCCTCAAAGCAATGCTGACTATCTCTCATCAAACTATGCTTTTCTAAGTAATCATAAATCCTGTTTCTTGAAATCCTTTTCAATAATATTTCCACCATCAATGTAAGACTGACTGGTCTATAATTCCCAGGGCTATATAATTCCCTTTCTTGAACAAGGGAAAAACATTAACCACTCTCCAGTCTCCTGGTAGTACTCTAGTGGACAGTGAGGATGCAAAGATCATCATCAAAAGTGCCACAATCTCTTCCCTCACTTCTCATAGAAACCTTGGGTATAGCCTGTCTGGCCTAGGGGATTTATCTGTCCTCATGTTTTTCAAAATTTTCAGCACATCCTCCTCCTTAATTTCAACTGTTCGAGCATATCAACCTGTTTCACACAATCATCACAAACGACAAGATCCCTCTGATTAGTGAATACTGAAGCAAAGTATTAATTAAGGACTTCCCCTACCTTCTTCCAATTTCAGGCACAAATTCTGTCCAGTATCTCTAAAAGGCCCCACCTTTACTCTGGCCATCCTCTTTAGATTTTTTTAGATTAGACTTACAGTGTGGAAACAGGCCCTTCGGCCCAACAAGTCCACACCGACCCGCCGAAGCGAAACCCACCCATACCCCTACATTACCCCTTACCTAACACTACGGGCAATTTAGCATGGCCAATTCACCTCACCCGCACATCTTTGGACTGTGGGAGGAAACCGGAGCACCCGGAGGAAACCCACGCAGACACGGGGAGAACGTGCAAACTCCACACAGTCTTATTCTTCATAAGTGTAGAATGCCTTGGGGTTTTCCTTAATCCTACTACCCCCCCCCCCCCAAGGCTTTTTCATGCCTCCTTCTAGTGCTCCTTAGTCCATTTTTTAATTCCTTCCTGGCTACTTTGTAACCCTTGAGAGCCCTGTCTGATCTTTGCTTCTCATCCTGAAGTAAGTTTCCTTCTTCCTCTTGACTAGATGTTTCACGTCTCTTGTCTTCCAAAGTTCAACCCATCACACTGACTGCAATTATGCTCTGTCATCTGTCTATCCTTCCTCACAGATTCTCTGCATGCTGTATCTGCCTGTTCACCAGCTAGCCCATCCTCTGATCTGTAGCTCTGATTCCGAACCCCTTGCCAAACTAGTTTAAACACTCCCAAAGAGCTCTTGCAAAGCTCCCGTCCAGGATTTTGGTACCCCTTCAGTTCAGATGCAACCTGTCCTCCTTGTACAGGTCCCACCTTCCTCAGAAGGTATTCCAAGGATCCACATTTCTGAAGCTCTGTCTCCTACACCAATTCTGCAGCCACGTGTTCAGCTGCACTCACTCTCTGTTCCGAACCTCATTAGCCCGTTGCACTGGTAGCAATCCTGAGATTACTACTCTGCTCGTCCTGCTTTAAGCTTCCAACCTAACTCCCTATATTCGCTTTTCAGGTTCTCATCCCTTTTCCTTACTGTATTGGTACCGATGTGTGCCATGACTTCTGTCTGCCAACTCTCCCTCGTAAGAATCCTGTAGACCCAATCTGAGACATCCCTGGCCCTGGCACCATACCATCTGGGATCCTCAATCATGCCCACAGAATCTCCTGTCTGTTCCTCTCACATTTGAATCTCCTATCACTGTCCTCCCTTCCCTTCTGAGCACAGAGCCAGGCTCAGTGCCAGAGACCTGGCCACTGTGGCTTTCTTCTGGTAGCTCCCCCCCTCCAAACACTATCCAAAGTGGTATACATATTATTGAGGGGAATGGCCACAGGAAATCCCTGCACTATTTGCCTATTCCTTTTCTCTCTCCTGATGCTACCTTTATCCTGTAACTTAAAGTGTGATGACCTCCCTATAACTCCTCTCTGTCACCCCCTCAGCATCCCAAATGATCCGAAGTTCATTCAGCTCCAGCCCAAGTTCCCTAACCCAGTCTGAGAGGAGCTGGAGCTAGAGTTGGATGCACTTCTGCAGGTGAAGTCAGCAAGGACACTAGTGGTGACCCTTACCTTCCAATTCCTGCAAGAGGAGCATGCAACTACTATCCCCTCCGCTCTCAGTTGCCAAAAGAGAAAGAAATCTTTACCTTACCAAACCTTAACACAGAGTCTTTTGTTTTGGTTAAAGGATGACAGGTGGGAGACACTACTCATGTAGTATTTCAGGTTTAGCCACTGCCCAAATATATTAGTTCACTTACCCAGCAGTCCCAGTGTCTGCTTCCCCTCCTGTTCAGCCTTTGCTCCGCCAATTCACAAAGTAAGTATTTTATATTCAAATTTACCTTCCCGGCTGCCCCTTGGCTCACGCTGTCTTGACTCCCGCAGATGAAACTGGACTAATGATTTGGAGGCCCACATTGAGGACATGAGTGCAAAACTCACCATGGCAGAATTGGAATTCAGTAATGAACGAAACCCTCTGGCATTTAGAGTTTATCTCAGTAATGGTGATGAAACTACCAACAATAGTTGTAAAACCCATCTGTTTCATTTATGGCCTTTAAAAGGTGGAAATCTGTTGTTCTTGCTGAGTAAGTTCAACATCTGACTCCAGGCCCACAGCAATTTGGTTGATTCTTAACTACCATCTGCAGTAGTCTAGAAACCAATCAATACAAGGATGATTAGGAATGGGCAACAAATGGTAGCCTTGCAAATTACACAGTAAATAGCTTCATACCTAGTTGAGAGTTGCCCTGGACAAGCTGATTCTAGTTAGTTTAAATTAATGTGAGACAGTGCACCAATTCTGAACCCACTGAAATGTCTCCATCCCCCATGCAATTCCTTGAAACAATTCAACAAGCAACAATTCATCTCTCTCAATCTTAATCATTTCTAGTCTTTCACACTTATGTAACCAGTCTTTTCATGACAAAGACCTGCGGAGCAGATCGCAGATAAAAATAAAAAGGTTGGGACAATGGAGCTTTGAAACACATTAAACAGAGGTGTAGCAATCTAAGTGCTAATCATCCATCAGTAATCTTGTGCAACTACAGTCCATTACCTGCATTTTATTGTGACTGTGTCATGCAAATCATGTGGCTTTAGCAAAACTGCAAAAATGTTATTTGATCTCATGTTCTGAATGTTTAATATTCTTGTTTGTTCTTCTCTGTGCTTTAGAACTCACAAGGGCCTAGTCAAAGACCACCACACCTTGGTCTATGCATGCATTTGATAGAAAGTAGTGTTGGGGCATTACTGAGCAGGATGAGAAAAACATGGGAGGAGTGGCAATGCTTTGAGCAGAGTCTCCAATCTGTACATCCTTTCTGCATCTTTCCTGTCACGGGCTACTCATATTTTGCTGCTAGATAAAGCCGGAGAGAGCTCAGCAAGATACTAGATAGCCAAAAATGATGAGGGGGGGGCGGGGAAGATAGCTGGGAAGGTGATAAGCAGATGCAGGTTGGGATGATTGTAATAGGTCAGAGAAGAGGGTGAAGCAGATAGTTGGGAAGTAAGATGGACAGGTAGGAAGTTCAAGAGGGCAGTGCCGAGTTGGCAGGTTAGAATTGGGATGAGGTGCAGGAGAGGGGAAATTAGGAAACTAGTGAAGTAGATGGAACATGAATCAGGCATGCAATTCCTTTTCTCCACTGATTGCTATTTCCCATGATCATGCTGCAAGTTCTCAAACTGGTCTCTTCCCACCTCTCACTTTATCTCTCCTTACCAAATTTCTTTACTTACCTGAGAGCCACTGTGATGCAACAGTAATCTTCCATTGCAACTCATCTGTTACTCTTGGTTTGCTGGCTTGATATAAAACAGACCTTAGGCTTAAAACAAGAGGTGGTTCAAGCCTCATTATTCAGAAACTGGGATTGTGAACAGTTGGTGCACTCAATCTTTCTGTGCTCATGTTGAATTGATTACATGGATAAATGTAGTTGTTGCGTGTGAAATCTGTGAGCCATTTTTTGGGACAGTAATGATGTCTTTGAGTTTTGATGCATTTTTATTCTATTCCACGTTTATTTTTGTCAGCCTTTTTTTCTTTCTTTTTAACTGGTCATTGCCTTAATTGTTCCTAATGTAAGTTTTTGATCTTAATCTGGTAGGCAGAGCCTAGCATCTTGAAAGCTCACAACTTTTTGTTCTGTCTGACAGTGTACTAAATTCTGAGTAAAGAAGCTCTAATCTTAACAGTTTTCCCCCGTAGCTAATGTTGTTTCCAATAACAAACTTGCTGCTTACGGTATACATTTATTTTTAGTGTTTGTTGTTCAACATCAATAAATGTTGAAGTTTCATTAAAAAAAGACAGTGGTTTATTATCCCTGAACAAATACATTGTAAGTGTGTTTATTAGTTAATTGATCTAGAAAATGAGTTCCATTTTACACAAATTCTGCTAGTTTTGTGCCAATAATTGAAAAATTACAGCCATAAGGACTTTGTGTCAGTCTTTTATGAAAAGCAAAATGTGAAAAAGTAATGCCCAAATTTGAAAATTATTTAGAGATTAAAAACAGGATTCTGACATTTGTAGTTATGGGGATTATGTTCTGCAAGTCTGTTATACATTGTGATTTTTTATGCTACTAAAGTGGAAATTAGTTATGCCCTGTTATCTGGTCCCTAACAAGTGGTGCACTGGTGCCAGCTGCTTCATTAAAAGGTCGATGATTTGTGCATTTAACTTTGATAATTGTCTGGTTACATGTCTAATAGTCTTTTATAATTCATTTTAATGTAAACACGGCTGTTGGTGGAATCACTTCCTAAGCTATTATGCTAGTGAAATATCAGTAGTAAAGCAAGGCCTACCACATGTACTACTCATCAGAAACAAATTTCATACTGTTGTTGATGTGTATGGATACTCATACATGGAAATCTGCTAGCGTGGTATGTCATGCTCATTTATTTTGACCCATCCCAATTTACCTACTGCAATGATGTTTGCCGATTAGTTCTTCAAAAGAATTTTTCAAAGGATTCTTAAACAATGGTTTGACCCCTCAGAAGGAGATCCACGGAGGATGTTTCAAATGTTAAAAACATTGGCTGAACAAATTTACTAGTAACATATAAAGGATTCAATGCATTGCTATATTTGCAAGTGCATCTGTTCTGCACCCCAACATTGGAAACAATGCATGCAGGCCAATTTTCACCCTCCTTTACATTAATGTATTGATATTCAATATTAGAAGTGAGGCTTCAAACAATATTCAGGATTTTTTTTAAAATTACAGGAATATTGTATACATCTCCCACAGATGCTTTAACTGTTTGTCCTACGTTTCTGAAGAATTCTTTTAATACTTCAAGCTTGCCAGTGAAGAGTTCGCTTCTCATTGATTGCTGCATGAATCTTTTTTACAAGTATGTAAACTACTTATCAGTTTAATGATGCTGGATTCCTAACGCTTCCTTAAGAATTCTATATGTTAAGGCAAAGCTAGTTGTACAGTTAAGAAGGTTAAATCACATTTGGGAAAAAAAATAATATTTTGAAAGTCAGTTAACAAATACAGTATGAATAATTTATCTTGGAAAATACCTATTGTGAATAGATCTAATAGGAGTATCACTGCTTCTCTGTCATTGTGACATTCCAAGACATTATGAATAAATTTGAGCATATTTCCTGTGTGACCTTTCAATTGAGTTTGAGATTACTCTGAGAGGGAACAATACCTATAATGTTTAAATGGCTGGGAAAGGGAAAGTTGGAAAAATAAATAAAAATGCAGATTGAATGAAAATTACTCAAGTAGTCAACAAGTCAGTCAGTATTTTGCTTTAAGTAGGACCCTTTATAAGAACTTAAATTTTGAGCCAAAGCTTAAAGAAAATCATGCATTGATCTGGAGTAGTTAAGAAGACAAACACTTAAAAAGCCAATGAAAATGTTTGAGATATTGTCATTATTGTAATGTAAAAAAAAGCCTAATTTCTATATGACAGCAGAAACATAAGTAATTTCAATAAAAAATAAATTACTTTTATTTTATTCCTGATTGAATAAAGTGCTGTTTAGGACTCTCATTTAAATAGTGACATAGAGTCATAGAGATGTACAGCATGGAAGCAGACCCTGGATCGGACACTGTTTAATTGGACATACTATGGTAGATAGTGGCATATCTTGCTATGCTTTTAAACTAATTAAATTAACAGTAATATACATCGCCTAAGCTAGAAAAAGTAGCAGACCGCCTTTTACAAATATAGGAACAAGGAACTCTGGACCATTTGATATGAGCATGGCTGATCCTTTATCTCAATGCTGTACTCCCATTCCATATATCTTGAAGCCTCTATGATCTAGAAGTCCATCTGTGAAATGTTGTTGGCCCCCCCACTTTATGTAGTAGAGAATTCCACAAGGTCACCATCCTTCGAGTAAAGGAATTTCTCCTTATCTCAGTTGTAAGTGGTCTACCTTGTATCCTGAGACTATGATCCCTTGTTCTAGACAACTCCAGGGCAAGCTTTTCCCTTTATCCAATCTGTCCAGCTCTGTCACAACTTCAGCTATTTCAATAAGCTTCCTTCTCATTCTTCTAATTTTTTTTGGATAAGGAAGCCAAAACACACTACTCCAGATATGATCTTACCAAAGCCCTTTACAGCTGCACAAGACAAATTTGCTCATGTACTCAAATCTTTCTGCATACTGTATCTTAGTATCCAGTGACTGGAGCACAAGGACACCCTGATCACTTTGCACATCAAAATTTCATCATCTTCCACTGTTTAAATAATACTGTACAACGCTGTTCTTCCCGCGGAATTGGATAACTTCACACGTGTCCACATTTTACTTAATCTGTCATGTATTTGTCCACCTTGACGCCTCTTTACTTCTTTCTCACCAGTCACAGTTCCTCCTAGTTTGGGTCATTAGCAAACTTTAAAATATTACATTTAATCCCCTCATCCAAATTAGATTTATTGAGAGAAAGAGAGAATAGGTGGGATCTAAGCACTGATCCATCAGCCGCTAATCATTGTTTGCCATTGTGAAAATGATCATTTATCCATATCCTCTGTTTCCTGCTCACCAATTCTCAATCCATGCCAGGAAACTATCCCCTATCCCATGTGCTTTAATCTTGCACATTGAACCTCTATGTGTGACTTTATCAATTATTTTCTGAAAATACAATGCGTGATGTCCAATAGTTTTCCATTATCCATTATATCCTGGTCAAGTAGATTTGCCAAATATCGTTTCCTTTTCATAAATCCATGTTGACTTTTTAAAATCCTTTTGACATTTTCTAAATGTCCTGTTATAGGATCCTTCAGGATAGACTATACCTACTACTGATGCTAGACTAATCAGCCTATAATTCCTGGTTTACTCCTACTCTCTTTTTAAATAGTGGAGTTATATTTGGCACCCTCCAATCTATGGAACTGTTTGAGCTTTGAATTTCCATTCAGGGCTTTTGTGGTCATTTTGACAGCTCAGGTTCTCATCATGAGGCTGCTTTCATTTTTTTTAAATGTACAATCAGAAATAGATTTTGAAAATGGAATAAAGTCAAGGATGACAGCTCCAAAACTACCTAATAAATTGGCAAATGACATATTGACAAGGGCATTAATATTATGATGAAAATAGTAGAAATGAAAACCTCTTTTAGTCAATTTCCTCTTGACCGCCTATTTTAGCTAGTGTGTTATCTAGTTGCTACCTCAAAACCAGTACCATAAGAGGCATTTGGCTGAAGAAGTATTACAGAAAGGTTGTTGGTACAGCTTGAAGTCTAGGAACCATTTATCATTATCTGAATCTCTTGCGTTGGGCTAGCTACATGTCTTTGAGTATGCTTTCCAAGGTCTAAGCTGGAGACCTGATAGGTCTGCTTACCTGAAAAACAGAAGCTTCGAAAAATTACAGAAGCGGGTTGCCAACACTCCAACATTCTCCTGGAGTATTCAAGAATTAAAAGTTAACCTCTAGGATATTGCAAACCTCCAAGGAGGAAACCATGTTTTGTTTAATTTTGGATGCTTTTCTTTGTACAATTTTAAAAAAAGGAAGTAGGATAAAAGGCGGTAAGCCTGTAAATCAAGAATTATCCATTTAAGAAGGAAAGGCCTGTTTATATCCCAGGGTGTAGTTTAGAATCAAGGGTCACTGTAGTGGTTGTAACCTTATAGAATGTGAGTTACCTAATTGGGCTAGGTTGACAGCATCAATCAGGGAGCCCTATCTGACAGATGTAAACAGGAGTGTAAGTGGTTCTGTTCACTCTGTCAAGTCATTTCAGTGGTGATGAGAATGGGATTAACGATGTAGCCATGCAACAACGCCTAACATTTGAAGCCCAACTGGACTTTAAACAGGCACTACAACTGGCTTTGTCATTAGAAAATGAGGCAAATGAAGCATTTGAGTTAAAGGGTATACCCTTCCCGGATTGACTGAACTTGGGGGAATGCCACTTGAGTGGAGGCAATTGTATAGCCTCATTTAGAACAAATACTGAAGAGGGACTCTAGGTCAGCGCACAGCAAACTCCCAAAACAAAACCAAGTCTTGGCCAGACAGTTAACATTTTCTTCAGGATCCGGGCAAGGAAGCCATTTAGTTGCTGGTAAGTGAACTCGAGAGAGCAAAAGAGGTGTGAATTGAACAAGAGAACTGTAGGCTGGAGTCCAGAAGTGCACACATCCTGGAAAGCCCACCCTAATCACAGCGCCAGAGACCCGGGTTCAATTCCCGCCTCAGACGACTAACTGTGTGGAGTTTGCACGTTCTCCCCGTGTCTGCGTGGGTTTCCTCCGGGTGCTCCGGTTTCCTCCCACAGTCCAAAGATGTGCGGGTCAGGTGAATTGGCCATGCTAAATTGTCCGTAGTGTTAGGTAGGGAGTAAATGTAGGGGTATGGGTGGGTTGCGCATCGGCGGGTCAGTGTGGACTTGTTGGGCCGAAGGGCCTGTTTCCACACTGTAAGTAATGTAATTAATACCCATAAGGATTTGTATCATTTGGAATATCATCAGCCGGTGCCATTTTTCAGTGGACACTCGAGAACCTTTTACAAGATCTACCCCAGGATGCCATTTATCTGGATGACATGTTAAAAACAAGGAAGACCAATAAAAAGCACTTAAAAAACTTGAATATAGTCCTTCAATGTTTCTGCAAGGTGGAAATATGTCTTAAAAGGAAAAAATGTGTGTTCCAAGACCTATTTAGGCTGCAGGGTTGACAAGACCGTGTTACCCCTATTGGAATCTGGATTAGTGGTGCTGGAAGAGCACAGCAGTTCAGGCAGCATCCAAAGTGCAGCAAAATCGACGTTTCGGGCAAAAGCCCTTCATCAGGAATAAAGGCAGTGAGCCTGAAGCGTGGAGAGATAAGCTAGAGGAGGGTGTGGGTGGGGAGAAAGTAGCATAGAGTACAATGGGTGAGCGGGGAAGGGGATGAAGGTAATAGGTCAGGGAGGAGAGGGTGGAGTGGATAGCTGGAAAAGGAGCTAGGCAGGTAGGGCAAGTCCGGACAAGTCATAGGGACAGTGCTAAGCTGGAAGTTTGGAACTAGGGTGAGGTGGGGGAAGGGGAAATGAGGAAACTGTTGAAGTCCACATTGATGCCCTGGGGTTGAACTGTTCCGAGGCAAAAGATTAGGCGTTCATCCTCCAGGCGTCTGGTGGTGAGGGTACGGCAGTGAAGGAGGCCCAGGACCTCCATATCCTCAGCAGAGTGGAAGGGGGAGTTGAAAAGTTGGGCCACAGGGCGGTGTGGTTGATTGGTGCTGGTGTCCCGGAGATGTTCCCTAAAGCACTCTGCTTGGAGGCGCCCAGTCTCCCCAATGTAGAGGAGACCGCATCGGGAGCAACGGATGCAATAAATGATATTAGTGGATGTGCAGGTAAAACTTTGATGGATGTGGAAGGCTCCTTTAGGGCCTTGGATAGAAGTGAAGGAGGAGGTGTGGGCACAGGTTTTACAGTTCCTGCGGTGGCAGGGGAAAGTGCCAGGATGGGAGGGTGGGTTGTAGGGGGGCGTGGACCTGACCAGGTAGTCACGGAGAGAACGGTCTTTGCGGAAGGCGGAAATAGGTGGGGAGGGAAATATATCCCTGGTAGTGGGGTCTTTTTGGAGGTGGCGGAAATGTCGGCGGATGATTTGGTTTATGCGAAGGTTTGTAGGGTGGAAGGTGAGCATCAGGGGCGTTCTGTCCTTGTTACGGTTGGAGGGGTGGGGTCTGAGGGTGGAGGTGCGGGATGTGGACAAGATTCAAAGGAGAAATCCTCCCACTTCCTCCAGACCAAAGGGGTAGCCATGGGACCCCTACGATCTTACCATTAAGTATATAATTCACGCATAACCTGGTCTCTATCCTTGCACTTGCTCTTGAAAAAGGTTCAGCCTTGGAAATGGTCTCACTGATGTAGCCTTTAGAAAAGTGAACAAGCGGGTATCATCTAAGGTATTGGCTCACTATAATCCCAAGTGAAATCTAGTGCTGACATGCGATGCATACAGTATTGGGGTCGTGTTGGCTCATAGATGGTCCAATGGAAAAGAATGCCCAATAGGTATGCTTCCTGGATTTCAGCTTATGATAGAGCAAATATGCCCAGGTAGAAAAGGAAGGTAAGCAGTTATCATTGGTATGAGGAAGTTCCACCAGTATTATTACAGATGTAAATTTGGGATAGCAACAGACCTTAAAACGTCTACTAGAGCTTCTCAAATAGGACAGTGCTATGCCATTCATAGCTTCTGGTTGAATTCAGTGTTGGGCTCTCATTCTAACCGTACAATTAAAAGTTGGTACTTCTATCTGGGAGGCCAAGTAGCAAATGCGGATGCCTTGAGCACATCCCGTTGATAGGCAAACCACTGGTGGTGCTGCCGTTGGAAGAGTCCATTCTGGTTTTAAACTTTCTGGGCATCCTTCTGGGTTGGTGTTGGTGGAAGTGAGGGGGGTGTGTGAAATGGCATCAGAAGCATCAATGCTAGACACAAGATTCCTCTAGATTAGAGTGGTGCTGGAAAAGCACAGCAGGTCAGGCAGCATCCGAGGAGCAGGTAAATCAATGTTTCGGGCAAAAGCCGTTCACCATTCCTGATGAAGGGCTTTTGCCTGAAACATCGATTTTCCTGCTCTTTGGATGCTGCCTGACCTGCTGTGCTTTTCCAGCATCACTCTATTCTTGACTGTTATCTCCAGTATCTGCAGTACTCACTTCTGCCTGCAAGACTCCTCTAAGTGAGAGAAACAGTTTATTTCAGGGGATGAAGTTTAGTGCCAAAACAAAATGACTAAAGGCCATTCATGGGTAAAAGACATGGTTGACATGAGGTCAGTTCCCCTCCGAACAAAGTTCAGGTAGGTGTGAGGCAGGCCTGGACAAGTACGTAGACGACATAAAAGCTGTAAACTCGCAAAAAGGGCAGGAGCAAAACATACTCAGCCTCTCGCAACCTGTGAATTCTCTCCCTCCTTCTAGTGAAGAAACCTTGGAGTTGGAGATGAACAGGGCAGGTTTCACAGCTTCAATGCATTTACCGCCTTAAGAAAAGGATGAATTTCTTTTGAGATGCTCTGGGTGAAGGAGGCTGGCTGCAGTCCTGTACACACCACCCATATTTGAGGCTGAGTCAGTGGAAGCAGACCGGGTGCAAAAATGCCCTAGGAAAAGCTACAAGAGAAAGAGGAGGCCTATGTCCCCAGACTTAGAAGGGGAGGAATGTAGTGATGAAGGGCTTATGCCCGAAACGTCGAATTTCCTATTCCTTGGATGCTGCCTGACCTGCTGTGCTTTAACCAGCAACACATTTTCAACTGTGATCTCCAGCATCTGCAGACCTCATTTTTTACCTGAATGTAGTGATTGTACAAGGTCAGCCAGGTGGACCTCCTAGAATATGAGTTCCATGATTAGAACAGATTAACAGCCCCAATCTGGGAGCCCGGCTGACAGATTTAAACAAAAGTGACAGCAGGCTCTGAGGAAGCGGGACCAGTGTATAGTATTAAGCACATGTAAGTAAAGGCTGATTTGGTGATGGGATACTGGCCTCTGGAGTCACAGAATCAATCTTGGTCTAGCTTTCAGATTATATTATATTTTGGATTACCAAGCATTGTTTTCATACAAATTTTACAGAGACGGTGAAGATTTCTGATCCTCTGCCCTGAAAGCAACTAGAATGTTTCTGGCAGAACAGACAGCTTTGTTGATATACCACAATTATAAAATTTTTACCATTTTCTTTTGCTTAAACCCTTTCAAATACGGATTTTTTTTTCTTCGAGCACATTTTTTCTATTATTGTAAGTCAATCTCATGATTTCTGAGTTAGAAGGAATCAAGTTTCATTAAGTGGGATGCAAATGTTTGCCTTCTGTGCAGATGGAAACAAGATTGAAGAATCCAATTGGCAATGATTGCAAGAAATAAGTAATAATGAATTGAAAATAGACCTACGCTGTGCCTGTTCCTTGAATCATGGACTTTTGAGTTTGCAGTGCGACTTCATTAATTTGGACCTCAGTAAAATCAATTTCAGTTCTTCTGGAATATGATTAATTCAAATACACCATCATGTGCATTAGTGAGAAGAGAACAAAGGAGAAAAATTATCGAGACTGTGGCTCGTAATCCAGATCATTGTTTTGTAGGCTGAGGTTAAACACACTTGAAATGAGGATATCCTCATCCTGTTGAATTGGAAAGGCAAGGGTGAGAGGTAGATTTGAACAACTGCAATAGACATAGGTACTGTATGTGCGCACTCTTGCAGGGATCATTCCCAAAAATAGCCCTCTATTCTGGCACTTAACTCTTTTCTAGTATCAGCATCCAACGTGAAGGTTTTTAGGACAATTTCAGTTTTGAATAGCTGGATTTGGAACGTTCACCCTGTTTTCGTAAGGCGCCTCTAGAATGCGGGCCTGGTGGTACATGCTCAAAGATCATTGAAAGTGGCAGGACGAATCAATAAGGTAGTTAACAGAAAGCATATGTGATACTCTCTTCATACACAAGGCTTCTGAATACAAAAAAATAATTTGTGTTAAATATTTTCAAATCATTTAGATCTCAGCTTGAGAACTGTGTGCAATTTTGGGCACCACATCAGAAAAACAACATCAAGGCCTTCGAGCAGGAATAGAGCAGGCTTATTTGGATAATGAGGGCTGTGGCATTTCAGTTATGTGGAAGAAATTGATAAAGCTGGGATTATTATAAAGGTTAAAAGGTAACATTAATACTTAAAGAAGATTTTGATAGAAATCTAAAGAGAAGCTGGACTGAATTAATCTGTACGTGTCAGTAAACATAAGTGGGCCCCAAGCCTGGATTGTTATAGAGTCATAGAGATGTACAGCTCAGAAACAAACCCTTCGGTCCAACCCATCCATGCCGACCAGATATCCCAACCCAATCTAGTCCCACCTGCCATCACCTGGCCCATATCCTTCGAAACCCTTCCGATTCACATACCCATCCAAACGTCTTTTAAATGTTGCAAGTTTACTAGCCTCCACCACTTCCTTTGGCAGCCCATTGTACACATGCACCTCCCTTAGCATGAAAATGTTGCCGCTGAGGTCTCTTTCCCCTCTCACCCTAAACCAATGTTCTCTAGTTCTGGACTCCCCAGAGAAAATACTTTGTCTATTTATCCTATCCATGCCCCTCATAATTTTGTAAACCTCTGTAAGGTCATCCCTCAGCCTCTGATGCTCCAGGAAAAACACCCCCAGCCTGTTCAGCCTCTCTTTATAGCTCAAATCCTCAAACCCTGGCAACATCCTTGTAAATCTTTTCTGAACCCTTTCACGTTTCACAATATCTTTCCGATAGGACAGAGACCAGAATTGCACGTAATATTCCAAAAGTGGTCCAACCAATGTCCTGAACAGCCGCAACATGACCTCCCAACTCCTGTACTCAGTACTCTGACCAATAAAGAAAAGCATACCAAACGCCTTCTTCACTATCCTTCTACCTACGACTCTACTTTCAAGGAGCTATGAACCTGCACTCTAAGGTCTCTTTGTTCAACAACACTCCCTAGGACCTTACCACTAAGTGTATAAATCCTGCTAAGATTTGCTTTCCCAAACTGCAGCACCTCGCGTTTATCTGAATTAAACTCCATCTGCCACTTCTCAGCCCATTGGCCCATCTGATCAAGATCCTGTTGAAATCTGAAGTAACCTTCTTTGCTGTCCACTACACCTCCAATTTTGGTGTCATCTGCAAACTTACTATACCTCTTATGCTCGCATCCAAATCATTTATATAAATGACGAAATGTAGAGGACCCATTACCTATCCTTATGGCACTCCACTGGTCACAGACCTCTAGTCTGAAAAACAACCCTCCACCACCACCCTCTGTCTTCTACCTTTGAGCCAGTTTTGTATCCAAATGGCTAGTTCTCCCTGTATTCCATGAGATCTAACCTTGCTCACTTGTCTCCAATGGGGAACCTTGTCAAACGCCTTACTGGTCCATATAGATCACATCTACCACTCAATCCTCATCAATCTTCTTTGTTACTTCTTCAAAAAACTCAATCAAGTTTGTGAGACATGATTTCCCACGCACAAAGCCATGTTGACTATCCTGAATCAGTCCTTGCCTTTCCAAATACATGTACATCCTGTCCCTCAGGATTCCCTCCAACAACTTGCTCACCACCGACATCAGACTCACTGGTCTATTGTGCCCTGGCTTGTCCTTACCACCCTTCTTAAACAGTGGCGCCATGTTAGCCAACCTGCAGTCTTCTGGCACCTCACCGGTGATTATTGATGACAAGATATCTCAGCAAGAGGCCCAGCAAACACTTCTCTAGCTTCCCACAGAGTTCTAGGGTACACCTAATCAGATCCTGGGGATTTAACTTTGAGTTTCAAGACATCCAGCACTTGCTCCTCTGTAATCTGGACATTTTTCAAGATGAAACCTTCTATTTCCCTACATTCTACATCTTCCATGGCCTTTTCCACAGTAGATACTGATGCAAAATACTCATTTAGTATCTCCCCCATTTTCTGCGGCACAACACAAAGGCCGCCTTGCTGGTCTTTCAGGGGCCCTATTGTCTCCCTAGTTACCCTTTTGTCCTTAATGTATTTGTACAAACCCTTTGGATTCTCCTTAATTCAGTTTGCCAAAGCTATCTCATGTTCGCTTTTTGCCCTCCCGATTTCCCTCTTATACTGCCTTTATACTCTTCTAAGGATTCACTCGATCTATCCTGTCTGTAGACCTGACATATGCTTCCTTCTTTTTAACCAAATCCTCAATTTCTTTAGTCATCTAGCATTCTCTACACCTACCAGCCTTGCCTTTCACCCTAACAGGAATACACTCTGACGACCCCTTTTTCCGCCTCCAACACAGCCCATCCACCTGGACGCCCTGTGCTGGCCTCTTACCCGCCCTCGATCTCTTCATAGCCAAATGCCGCCGTGACATTGACCGTCTCAACCTCTCCACCCCTCTCACCCACTCCAACCTCTCACCCTCGGAACGTGCAGCCCTCCACTCCCTCTGCTCCAACCCCAACCTCACTATCAAACCGGCAGACAAGGGAGGCGCGGTAATAGTTTGGCGCACTGACCTTTACACTGCTGAGGCTAAACGCCAGCTCGCGGACACTTCCTCCTACTGCCCCCTTGACCATGACCCCACCTCCCACCACCAAACCATCATCTCCTAGACCATCCATAACCTCATCACCTCAGGGGATCTCTCATCCACTGCCTCCAACCTCATAGTCCCACAACCCCGCACTGCCTGTTTCTACCTCCTGCCCAAAATCCACAAACCTGACTGTCCCGGCCGACCCATTGTCTCAGCCTGCTCCTGCCCCACCGAACTCATCTCCCAATACCTCGACACGGTCCTGTCCCCCTTAGTCCAAGAACTCCCCACCTAAGTTCGGGACACCACCCACGCCCTCCACCTCCTCCAGGATTTTCGCTTCCCCGGTCACCAATGCCTTATCTTCACGATGGACATCCAGTCCCTGTACACCTCCATCCCCTATCACGAAGGATTCAAAGCCCTCTGCTTCTTCCTTTCCCGCCGTACCAACCAGTACCTTTCCACTGATACCCTCCTTCGACTGACTGGACTGGTCCTCACCCTGAACAAATTCTCTTTCCAATCCTCCCACTTCCTCCAAACCGAAGGAGTAGCCATGGGCACCCGCATGGGCCCCAGCTATGCCTGCCTCTTCGTAGGATATGTGGAACAGTCCATCTTCCGCAGCTACACTGGCACCACCCCCCCACCTTTTCCTCCGCTACATCGATGACTGTATCGGCGCTGCCTCGTGCTCCCACTAGGAGGTTGAACAGTTCATCCACTTTACCAATACCTTCCACCCCGACCTCAAATTCACCTGGATCGTCTCAGACTCCTCCCTCCTCTTCCTAGACCTTTCCATTTCTATCTCGGGCAACCGAATCAACACGGACATTTACTATAAACCGACTGACTCCCACAGCTACCTAGACTACACCTCCTTCCACCCTGCCCCCTGTAAAAACGCCATCCCATATTCCCAATTCCTTCATCTCCGCTGCATCTGCTCCCAGGAGGACCAGTTCCAATACCGTACAACCCAGATGGTCTCCTTCGTCAAAGACTGCAATTTCCCCCCAGATGTGATTGACGACGCCCTCCACCGCATCTCCTCCACTTCCCGCTCCTCTGCCCTTGAGCCCTGCCCCTCCAACTGCCACCAGGACAGAACTCATTTGGTTCTCACCTACCACCCCACCAACCTCCATATACAGCGTATCATCCGCCGTCATTTCCGCCACCTCTAAACGGACCCCACCACCAGGGATATATTTCCCTCCCCTCCCCTATCAGCATTCTGAAAAGACCCTCCGTGACTCCCTCGTCAGGTCCACACCTCCCACCAACCCAACCTCCACTCCCAGCACCTTCCCCTGCAACTGCAAGAAATGCAAAACTTGCGCCCACACCTCCTCCCTTACTTCTCTCCAAGGCCCCAAGGGATCCTTCCATATCCGCCAAAAATTCACCTGCACCTCCACACACATCATCTATTGCATCTGCTGCACCCGATGTGGCCTCCTATATATTGGGGAGACAGGCCAGCTACATGCGGAGCGTTTCAGAGAACACCTCTGGGACACCCGGACCAACCAACCCAACCACACCGTGGCTCAACACTTCAACTCCTCCTCCCACTCCATCAAGGACATGCAGGTTCTTGGACTCCTCCATCGCCAAACCATAGCAACACGACAGTTGGAGGAAGAGCGCCTCATCTTCCGCCTAGGAACCCTCCAACCACAAGGGATGAACTCAGATTTCTCCAGTTTCCTCATTTCCCCTCCCCCCACCTTGTCTCAGTCAAATCCCTCGAACTCGGCACAGCCTTCCTAACCTGCAATCTTCTTCCTGACCTCTCCGCCCCCCACCCCACTCCGGCCTATCACCCTCACCTTGACCTCCTTCCATCTATCGCATCTCCAATGCCCTTCCCCCAAGTCCCTCCTCCCTACCTTTTATCTTAGCCTGCTGGACCCACTTTCCTCATTCCTGAAGAAGGGCTTATGCCCAAAACGTCGAATCTCCTGTTCCTTGGATGCTGCCTGACCTGCTGCACTTTTCCAGCAACACATTTTCAGTCTATAATACAATCCTAATAAGGTGATCATCCCTTTTTTATTTTTTAGTTCCACTCAAATAACTTCTCTGGAGGTATTTCCAGGAATATCCTCTCTCAGTACAACTGTAATGCTATCCCTTATCAAAAATGCCACTCCCCCTCCTCTCTTGCCTCCCTTTCTATCCTTCCTGTAGCATTTGTATGCTGGAGCAATAAGCTGCCAGTCCTGCCCATCCCTGAACCATGTTTCTACAATTGCTATGATATCCCAGTTCCTCACCATGCTCTGCGTTCATCTGTCTTCCCTGTTAGGCCCCTTGCATTGAAATAAATGCAGTTTAATTCATTAGTCCTACCTTGTCCCTGCCTGCCCTGACTGTTTGAGTTGCTTCTGTTGTCAACTGTACCAGTGTCAGATTGATCCCTTTCCTCATTATCTCCTTGAGCCCCCCACCACTTACTAGTTTAAATGCTCCCAAGCAGCTCTAGCAAATCTCCCTGCCAGTATATTAGTCTCCCTCCAATTTAGGTGCAATCCTTCCTTCCTGTACAGGTCACTTCTACCCCAAAGGAGGTTCCAATGATCCAAAAACGTGAATCCTTCTCCCATACACCAGCTCCTCAGCCGTGCATTCATCTGCTCCATCCTCCTATTCCTGCCCTCACTAGCGTAGCACTGGGAATAATCCAGATATTATTACTCTCGAGGACCTCCTTTTTAAATTCCTTCCTAACTCTGTAGTCTCCCTTCAGAATCTCAACCTTTTCCCTTCCTATGTCTTTGGTTTCAATGACCTCTTGCTGGCCCTTCTCCCCTTTGAGAACATTCTGCACCCTCTCTGAGACAATCTTGATCCTGGCACCAGGGAAGCAATACACCATTCTGATTTTTTGCTGCTGGCCACAGAAACGTCTGTCTGTGCCTCGGACTGGAGAGTCCCCTAACACAATTGATCTCTTGGAACCCAACATACCCGTCATTGCATTAGAGCCAATCTCACTACCAGAAACCTGACTGTTCATGCTACATTCCCCTGTGAATCGATCACCCCCTATATTTTCCAAAACAGCATACTTGTTTGAAATGAGGATTCCCACAGAAGACTCCTGCACTAATGTTCAGATGTGGGTCATTGAATATATTCAAGGCTGAGTTCATTTGACTTCAAAGAAGGAAAAAGTGGATGGTTATGAGGGAGGCAAGAAAATGGTTTTAAGAAAAGTTACAGAGTCAGACCGCACAGAAACACCCTTACCTTTTCTGGAGTTAACCCATCTATGTGACTGTATCTGCGACTTTCCCCCCTTCCTATAACTGCCATCCATCACAGACCGTTGCTGTTGCAAATTCCTCATTACCTCTAACTGTCTCTCCAACTGATCCATTCGATCTGATAGGATTCACAACCAACAGCATTTATTGCAGATATAATCCACAGTAACCCGTAAACTCTTCTTAAACTCTCACATTTGACAGGAAGTGCGTATCACTCTACTAATGGCCATTTTTGCTCCTTCGCAATCAACAGACTAAGAAAATAACACCTTCTTATTCCTCTACAAAACACTGCTCCAGGTTAAACTAATAGTTATATAAACCTCGAAGTTCACTGTCCAATTTCCTAACCTGGGCTTGCCGGTGTGTGAGTTTGAGAAACATAGACAATCTTTTAGACCGTGCAGTGTATCAAATGAGCTGTTCATAAGAGAACTTTGAATAAGCTACTGTTCAACAGCTTAATAAAGAGTTGGGTGTTAACTGGAGTCTTAACGGAGGAATGGGAAGGAATGAAAAAACGAGGAGCTTATATAGATCAAAGCTTGGTCACCAACGTCTAGTATCAAAGTAAAGAAGAATTTGGTGGCAAGGTTTAAGATGGAGGTTGAGACGTGGAATGCAGATGAGATGGGTTGGTGAGGAACATTGTCAAGTTGGGGGAGATGAAAACCAGGGTGTATGAAGCCATGAAAATAGTTAAACAACAAAGTAGGAATTTTATGTTTGAGATGTTAGGGAGCTCGGAGCCAGGAACCACTAAAGGCTAGCAAAGAGAAGTGTAATAGGTGAATGGGATAGGAAAAGCAGCTAATCTCGGAAGAACTGAAATTTATATAGTGTAGAGGTTAGGAAGTGACTCAGGTGCACATCTGAACGGATAGATTTGAAGTTGACAAATCCCTTATTCACATGTTATGCCAGAATTTCTCCAACATTGTACAACGTAAATTTCTCTGAAGTAATATGGTGCAAAACAAGTATGATATGTTGATGACTGGTGTACAAATCTACTGTTATGAACCAGATTTACTTGCATCATTTCATGAATCTAGACACTTGTGCTGCACTTAAGTTGTTTCAGGACAGAGACCTCCATGCAGCACTCATGTCTTTTGCCACAAAACCACCAAAAAATTAGCCATGCATTATATGTAAAGGCAGAAACAAGTTCTCTGAAATGTCCCTCATGCAGTTGGGGATTTTTGAATTCTAGAACATGATTTCTATTGAGGTTGTCCTGGAAACAGTTAGCAGTTCCCTGAAAACATTACAAAATTGTTGAAATTAGCTGTTTGCACTGTTGAGAAACAGTGGACTTTGGCTTATCCACTGGCAAAGCAAGAGTTAGGCTTTCTTTCACAGAAATTCAGGGCCATTTAGTTCATGTATACATCCTGATTTGAGAATACTTTGTACAAAACATCAATAAGTATGACTAACAGTTTCCAATATTTGAAGTATATTGGCTCAGCATTCTTTTGTTTTGAAAATGAACTCTTTTCAATGGAATATTATTTAATGTTGATATAATAAGGTCATTATTTTACTCTGCATTATTCTTTTACCTTTACTCTTTAGCACTATTGTCATTAGTTCCACGGATGTCAACGTGGGAGAACAGTACACAAACTCATCACTTGTGGGTTGCTGCGAAATGATGAATTCTCCCACATTCAACTGTGATCAGATCTCTTTCTAAAATAAGAAAAATAATTGAAAAACTGTAATGCCTTAATTTGCAGCTTTATTGTATTGATTAGTTTACTGTACATATTATGTCTAATCCACTCACTCCACTACTCATTTCTCCACTACACACTTGAGAAACATAGACCCCACAAGTCTAATGCTTTGAAACACATTCACAATTCATATGCCTTGTTGAAAGTAACAGTGATATTATCCATCTTTTAAAATACATTAATCATATTACAGATATCTCCACATGAACATTTTCCCATTGTTTCTAATGAGATATAATGCTTCTTTAAAGTTGAAATTGGAATACCAAATGGATAGAACAGCCATTTGAAGCAGAGGTACAAACAAACAAAGTGCGTGTCCCTGATGCCACATCTAACACCCAGGGAGATTTCCCTTTAACACTCAACCTGATAAAATTTGTTGTTTGCTGTACACTCAAAGTATCATGCACACCTCAGCAGTAGCTACTTCCCAGTGGCAATGCTGATTTCTCACAGCTTGTGTCTCTGAATGGGTCAACAAAATCAGAAGCTAGTCTACCTTCTTTAATTGAATGCAGGCCCATAGACACTCATCTCTGGTAAAATTGCTAAAGTGTGGGATAGAATCTGTTTTCTGCCAACAAGTTGGCATCCCAAAACGCGTTGTAAAGCAATGGCTACTGTTTACATATGTTAAAGCATTTTTCAATACAATGTCAGATACAACTACAAAATTGTCACAATGTGAGAACCTTTGAGGAAAGCCACAGCTTCCTAGTCAACCAACTCCCCATCCCCGTGTACAGGTTGCTTTTTATTGGACACAGTAAAATAGTGAAATTGAATACTCAACCCTATATTTCTGTATTGATATCTCTTCCAAAATTCGGCAATATAATTTCAAAATCAATTTGAGGGTTTCTAACACAAATCACACAGAATACATAACCCATTAACACCACACACTTTAACCAAGATGCTTCTTCAGCATCAGAGGTACTGTGTCAATATATTGTGAGCAAATATCTGAGTACTTAAGAAGAGAGTGTTACATAACTAGAAAAATGAACAAAGTGTATCATAAATGAAATAAAACCTGCTAAAATTCCAGTGGATAGGGCTGAATTGTGTCTGCAATGTCAGGGAATATGCTGATTCCCTTGATGGAGCCTAATTTCCTAAAACTCAATTTGTCCTGACCATTAAAATGAGGATGAGAAAAACCTGGATTGGGAACTCCTATTTCCTGAACCTCAAAGTTTGGATGCAGTGGGCCAAGAGACAAAAATAATTACAAGACAAATACATCACTCACTTGGGAGCCTTTGAAAATAAAATTTTGAAGTAAATATGATACTCCTAAAATAGCCATTATTCCTGTATTTAGCAAGGCCATGACACTTCTGCACCTGAACCTAGCAACTAGAAGCTGGATTTTCTAGCAGAGTGAGCATATAGGCAACTGAGATGTGCCCAGTATACTTTTTTGGTTAATCCTGGATGAATTATAAGTCAAATCATGGCCCTTGGAATGTTGGCCTATACTATTGCACCTCATACCTCCAAAAATTGCCTGTGGATGTGAGTAAACATTGTGAATCAGTTGTGTCTACTGTTGGGGAAATATATACTTTGTTCCTTAGTGAGCAAGAAAAAAATGAGATGCTGGGGTACTAGCACTTCTTCATCTGGCATATTTCTCACACTAAGTACATGATTTACATTCCAAGGCAGATACTCTATCCTCACTTATTATTGACTTTCGTGTCCAAGGAACTGTGCATTCTGTGAAGGAATGGACCAGAAAATTACACCCTATTGTCAGAGGTACAGCTATCAAATATACAAACCCTTCTAAAGTTTATTTCTGTTGATCCCAAGGTGGTGTATTTTGATTCCCCCTATCATAAATATACATTTATTTAAATTTTTAATGTCCTCCCCCATGGTGAGGTTTTCAGCTAATTGTAGGTGCGTATTGGAAGATCATGGGTGTCACACAACCCTGTGAGCACCCAAGTGTGCAAATTACCTTGTCACTGGTGAAAATTCACAAAATCTGTGTTACGATATACATTGACTAATAAGTCTTTTTAACTTTGAAAATGTATTTTCAAATTTTATGACTATTGAATGTTGGAAATTTATTATGTTTGTTATTTAAAAGTTGGGAATGATATGTATTGAGGAATGTCATTTGTGACTTAATGGAACTGTTTCCCATTAAATGCATTACTCGTTTCTTTAATTTTAGTCTATTGTCATTGCACAGCATAGTATTCAGTTTACAACAAACAATATATAAACTAAACAACTTGCTTGCTAGTCAGTTGGAGAATTCAGATTCATTAAGCCTTGAATTGCATAATGCGACTGTATGGGGAATCACAGAACATTAGAGCACGTGTCATACTTATTTTGACAATTTGCAGAGCTATCCAACTAGTTCTGTTTTCATTCTTTCAAACCTGCCCTCGAAATTATTTCCCTTTTAGTATATTACAATTCCCTTTCAAAAGGAACTGTTGAATTTGCCTTCACCATATTTCCTTGCAGTTTATTCAGATTATAGAAACTAATTGTAAATAAGCATTTCTGTGAAGAGAGGAACAGAGTTAATGTTTCAAATTGGTGATGATCTTTTATTAGAATAATCTGTCAAATGTGCTACATTCCAGTGTACCTCTTCTGCACCCTCTGTAGTCCTTTGGCAACTGCCTAAAGTCCAAAGTTCAACATAATACTCTAGTTCAAGCTTACTAAGTGCTAAACTAGAGTTTAGCTTCCTTTCTCTAATATTCTTTGCTTCCATGATGTTTTAAAATTTTAGTCATGGAATGTGGGTGTAATTGGCCAGGTCACCATTTATTATCCATTCGTTACTGCCCTTGGGAAAGTGGTGGCAAACTGCTGTACAGGTACTCCCACAGAGCTGTTAGTGAGGGTGTTCTGGATTATGATGCAGTGACAGCAAAAGAATGGTGAAATAGTTCCAAATAAGGATGGTGTGTAGCTTGGAGGGGAACCAGGTGGTGATGGTCTCTTGAATCTGCTGCCCTTGCCCTTCCAAGTGGTACGGATCATGTGTTTGGAAGGGACTGTAAAAACAGCCTACGGTACTACATCTTGTAAATGGTACACACTTACCACTTTATGTTAATGGTGAAGAGAGAGAATGTTGAAGATTATTGATGAGGTGCCAGTAAAGTAGACTTTTGATGATGGGGAGCTTCTGGAATGCTGTTGGAGCTGCATTCAAGTAAATGAAGAGTATTCTATTGAAGCCTTGTGGATGATGAACAGTCACTGGGAGGTAGGTAATGAATAACTTGCCATAGAATTCCTAGCTTCTTAATGGATCTTTTAGCCATAGCAGTTTCTGGTCAATGGTAATACCAAGGATGACAATATTTAAATATTGTTAATCATGTTCTCTCTTGGTTGAGATAGTGATTGCCTGGCGAGAGTGGAGTATGAATGCTAGTTATCAAATGAAGCCTCAGTGTTATGAAGTTCCTGCTGTAGATGAACACAGACTGCTTCAGTATGAGGAGTTATAAATGCTACTGAAAACTGTGCAATCATTAGCAAACATCCCCACTTCTGTCATTGTTATGGAAGGTAGGTCATCATTGAAATAGTTGAAGATCGATGGGGCAAGGTCATGAGCCCGTGAACCTGCTGCAGTGATGTCCTTGGGCCAAAATGATTAACCTCCAAAAAACACTACCATCTTCCCTTGGGCTAGATATAACTCCAATACTTAATTATCTCACTCTTCCAACAAAAGTATATCACTTCACACTGTGTTAAACTTAATTTATTCTGTATATGTACATTTTACCTATCTTAATTAATATTCTTTTTTTATTACTTTTTGCAAACTTTGAAATCTTGTCCTGTATACCCATGTCCATGTCAATCATAAAGAGATCTGCATACCAATCTCAACATCACCACTGTATACTTTTCTCTCATCTAAAAATCAATCATTCACAAATGTTCCATACATATGTCCCTTAATAACTGAATGCTATGGTTGTACAGCAATAAGAAAAGAAAGAACAAAGAAAATTTATAGCCCAGGAACAGGGCCTTCAGCCCTCCAAGCCTGAGCCGATCCAAATATACTGTCCAAATCTTTTGGCCAATTCTTAAGCATCTGTAGCCTTCTGCCCCCCCACCGACTCATGCATCTGTCCAGACGCATCTTAAATGAATGTATCGTGCCAACCTCTACTACCTCTGATGGCAATGCATTCCAGACACCCACCACCCTCTGTGTAAAGTACTTGCTGCGTGGATCCCCCTTAGACTTTTCACCTCTCACCTAGAGAGTGTGACCTCTCGTTATTGAATCCTTCACCCTGGGAAAAAGCTTACCTTTATCCACCCTGTCTCTACTCTTCATGATTTTGTAAACCTCAAACAGGTTCCCCCCCTCAACCTACTTTTTTCTAATGAAAGCAAACCTAATCTACACAACTTCTCTTCATAACTAGCATCTTCCATGCCAGGCAACATCCTCGTAAACCTTCTCTGCACCCCTCTCCAAAGCATTCACATCCTTTTGGTAATGTAGCGACCAGAACTGTACACAGTATTCTAAACACGGCTGAATCAATGTCTTGTACAATTTTAACATGACTTGCCAGCTCTTATACTCAATACCTCGCCCAATGAAGGCAAGCATACCATATGCTTTCTTGACCATTCTATCCACCTGTGCAGCAACCTTCAGGGTACAATGGACCTGCACTCCCAGATCTCTCTGCCCATCAACTTTTCCCAAGGCACTTCCGTTCTTTGAGGTAAAAGCAATGACTGCAGATGCTGGAAACCAGATTCTGGATTAGTGGTGCTGGAAGAGCACAGCAGTTCAGGCAGCATCCAAAGTGCAGTGAAATCGACGTTTCGGGCAAAAGCCCTTCATCAGGAATAAAGGCAGTGAGCCTGAAGCGTGGACAGATAAGCTAGAGGAGGGTGGGGGTGGGGAGAAAGTAGCATAGAGTACAATGGATGAGTGGGGGAGGGGATGAAGGTGATAGGTCAGGGAGGAGACGGTGGAGTGGAGAGCTGGAAAAGGAGCTAGGCAGGTAGGACAAGTCCGGACAAGTCGTGGGGACAGTGCTGAGCTGGAAGTTTGGAACTAGGGTGAGGTGGGGGAAGGGGAAATGAGGAAACTGTTGAAGTCCACATTGATGCCCTGGGGTTGAACTGTTCCGAGGCGAAAGATGAGGCGTTCTTCCTTCAGGCGTCTGGTGGTGAGGGAGCGGCGGAGAAGGAGGCCCAGGACCTCCATGTCCTCGGCAGAGTGGAAGGGAGAGTTGAAATGTTGGGCCACAGGGCGGTGTGGTTGATTGGTGCGGATGTCCCGGAGATGTTCCCTAAAGCGCTCTGCTAGGAGGCGCCCAGTCTCCCCAATGTAGGGAGACTGCATCGGGAGCAACGGATACAATAAATGATATTAGTGGATGTGCAGGTAAAACTTTGATGGATGTGGAAGGCTCTTTTAGGGCTTTGGATAGAAGTGAAGGAGGAGGTGTGGGCACAGGTTTTACGGTTCCTACGGTGGCAGGGGAAAGTGCCAGGATGGGAGGGTGGGTTGTAGGGGGGCGTGGACCTGACCAGGTAGTCACAGAGGGAATGGTATTTGCGGAAGGCGGAAAGGGATGGGGGGGGTGAAATATATCCCTGGTGGTGGGGTCTTAATTCGCGCCAGAATTAGACTTGCCTAAATGCATCACCTCATATCTGTCTGGATTAAACTCCACCTGCCAATTTTCTGCCCAACTCTCCAGTCTATCTATATCCTCCTGTATTTTTTGACAGTCCCTTATGCTTTCTGCTACTCCACCAATCTTCGTGTCATCTGCAGACTTGCTGATCATACCAACAGTGCCCTTTTCCAGATCATTTATGTATATCAGAAACAACAGTGCCCCAAAAACTGACCCCTGTGAAACACCACTGGTCACCTTTCTCCATTTTGAGAAACTCCCTTCAACTAACTACTCTCTGCCTCCTGTTGCTCAACCTGTTCTTTATCCACCTAGCTAGAATACCCTGCACACCATGTGACTTCACTTTTTTCATTAGTTTACCATGGGGAAACCTTATCAAACGCCTTACTGAAGTCTATGTATATGACATCAACAGCCCTCCCTTCATCTATCAACCTCATCACTTCCTCAAAGAACTCTATCAAGTTGATAAGGCACGATCTACCCCGCACAAAACCATATTACCTATCACTGATAAGCCCATTCTTTTCTATATATAAATAGATCCTATCCCTCATCACCTTCTCCGGCAACTTTCCCACCGCTGACGCAGGCTCACTGGTCTGTAGTTACCCAGAATATCCCATCTTGTACAGGGGGACAACGTGAGCAATCTTCCAGTCCTTTGGCACCTCACTTTTGTTTAAGGATGCCACAAAAATATCTGTCAGGGCCCTAGCTATTTCCTCTCTTGCCTCCCTCAGCAACCTGGGATAGATCCCATCCGGTCCTGGGGATCTCTCCACCTTAATAACCTCTAGCCTACTCAACACATCTTCCCTACTTATGTCAACATGATCCAGACTAATCAAACAAACAGACCAATAAATATAACAAAACATCTCAAGATCCTTCACAGGAGCAAAATATGCCACCATGAGATAACCAAAACCTTAAGTAAACAGTTTCAATGAGTGTCTTAAAAACAAGAAAAGAGGGGAAATTCTAGATCTTGGGGCCTAGGCAGTTGAAGGCATAGTACCAACAGTGAAGCAATTAAAAAAAAATGATGTACATAAGAGTTCAGGATTAGATAAACATAGATATCTTGGAAGTTTATGGGACTGGAGGTGGCCATGGACGGTTTTGAAAACAAGCTTGAGAAGTTTTAAAATTACGCTGTTGCTAATACAAGAAACAATCCACCAAGACCAAAGTTGTTAGACAGACGTGATTTACTAAGAGTTGTGGATGTGCTCAGGTTAAGTGGATGGAATATGAAAGACCATGCACTCATGCATTGGAATAGTTTAGAGGTACCAAAAGCATGAAAAGATTGATGAACACAGATGAGATGAGGTTGGAACTGGGAAGGTTTTATGATGCCATAAAGCTGATCTCAGGGTCAAATATAACTCCAAAGTTGTGGACAGACCTAATTTATGCTTGGACTTGGAAAAATAATAGAGTCATTAGCTAGAAGATGGAGTTTGGAACATGAATCAAAACATCACTCTCTCTTCCACCAAACATTCTTGCTACATCTCTAGTCTACTTTGCCTCTCCAAAACCTTGTCACTCCCAAATCAATACCTAATCTTCTCAGAACTGTATGTCTTAAATCCTTCCCATTTCTTCCAACTCACCTACAAAAATGAGCGTATAGACTTGCTTGTCATTAAGATCAAGACCGTCGGATAAAGTACCTTTGTTGCATCCATTGCTTCCACTAGCCCATGGCTCAAACCTCCTCAAAAGATCCTAACTACCTTGGCCTTGAAACCAAAACCTTCTTGGCTAAAATAGTGAACAGGATTTCAGTGTTGGTTAACAGCGATTTAGTAGAAACAGGTAGAAGGGAGTTGGGTCTCATGGGCAAGATAAGGACAGAAAGAGCAGCACCAGAGGTTGGAGAGACATTAAAAACAGAAGCAAATTGACAAGGAATTCAAAGTTGAAACAGATAAAGGAGAATTTAAGATGACAGTTTATGTAGGAATAAAGAAGCTCAGAGTTAACTTTGGAATGTCGTGTAGTTTTATCAGAAAAAAAGTTGGATCCGAATTGCTTCATGTGACCCATCCTTAGGTGATGACAGATGAATAAACCTTTCAAGCCTGCAGTTTAAATTAAAGGAGCAGAGAAAATGACCTTATCTGGGCAAATAATCAGGGTAATGACTCAGTTGAGAATTAGGGCATCAAAAGTGGGGATGATGTTGCAAATCACTAGCTGCAGAAATATTATTACAGATTGAGGGCTAATGTCTTGGCAATTAGGAATTTGAAAATATCTGTTTCTAAGTACATGGTGGAATAGTCTCTTTCCAGAGTCGGATGATGTGTAAGGAGAGTGATCTGAAGAGATTCAGTACAGGAATAGCAAAGGAGAGTGGGAAGGTAAGGGTAAGAGATCTCAATGTCATTCACCCTTCCTCTGATTATTAATGGGGGCAGGAAGCCTCAAAGAGACCATTGCCATTTGAAGATTCCATAAGTGCCTACTAAGAAAATTTATACATGGGGATTCCTAACTCCTGGAAGAGGAAATTCACATATTACTTCTGCCACCAGTATTTAATCAGCAATTTGTGACAGATCAGAAATAACCTGGCAGACCTGGTGCCTGAGGATCACCCAGTAGGGGCTCTTGCCTGAGGGAATGGAAGGAACTGGGCTGGAACCTCCCTTCTGATCTTCAAATCAAACCCACACCTGCACCTACTATCCCACACCATGGTCTCCAAATCTGGTGTTGCTGAGTTTGTTCCTCTTGCCTTTTCCTTGAGCTCCATTGTCAATCCTGGAGGTAACCAAGATTGCATTACGAGCTGTGGCTGTTGCTTCTGGTGGTATTGCTGATACTGGAGAGCTGTGGCATCTGATTAATCTGAAACTCTTTGAGCAGGGTATCAGCTCTACACTGTAATTCCTGTGGAAAATTCCTCTCGGAAGCTGGGAATTCCAATGACTCTGGAAAAAAGGCCTCAGGAGAGTAGCCACCATTCCACCAGCTGGTAGATGGGTCCCTTCTGTGACCATTAAATTCTGAAACACTGGAACCTGCAATTTCTGTCCCTGAATAGTAATACTAGATTCTATACCGAAATGAAACAGGCATTTATTTGGCAGCAGACACGAATCCAAGACAGCTTGTTCCCTAACATTGACTAAGGCACCGGAAGCAATAAAAGATGCACCCTACTTTGTGTTCCTTCTCAACATCTAGGGCTAGTGTCAAAATTGGGATGGCCAGTTTGAGGATGATATGAAAATACACGGGAAGGCTGACACAAAGTCTGTAGAGGGGTACACTGGTTAAGAGAATGAGCAGGAACTTGGCAGATGAAATATGATGTAGGAAAATGTGAGACAATGCACCTGTTAGAAAAAAAAACAGGAGTTGAATGTTAGTTAAATGGAGAAGGACTGCAGGAAGCTATAGAACAGAGGAATCGAGAGTCCTTGCACGTGAAGCACAAAATGCTAAGAAGGGCAAATGGAACACTTGTCTTTATTTTAAAGGGAATCGAGTACACAAGTAGAGAGGTTTTGCTAAAACTGTACAAGGCACTAGTCAGACCACAACTAAAATACTTCTGTTTCTCATTTCTCATCTCTGCTGCTGCTCTTTCTGAGATCAACTTGTTCAAGAAACCTAGTTCCCTTTTCCTGGTTCCCACAAATTCTCAGATAAACCAACTTCCCTCTTGTTCCTTATTTTAGCCAAGAAGGTTATGGCTTCAAGGCTAGGGCAGTGAGGATCTTTTGAGGAGGTTTGAATCAGTGTGCTATTGGAAGCAATGGATGCAGTTGAAGTACCTGACTAGATGGTCTTGATCTTAGTTTTGGGCCCCTTGCCAAGGGAAAGATATAGAGGCACTGGAGGTAGTCCAGAGAAGGTTCACTAGGCTAACACCAGAGATAGAGGGGCTGTCTTATGAGGGGAGTTTCAATAGGCTGTGTAAATTGAGCCTATACTCGGAATTTGGAAAAATGATAGGTGACGATGAAAAATACAAGATTCTTAGGGACTTGACAGAGAAAGCCTAAAACCAGAGGGCGGAATCTCAGAATGATGGGTTACACATTTAAGACAGAATAGGAGGGTAGTGAATCTGTAGCATTCTTTATCACAGAGGGCTGTTCAGACTGGGTTGTTAAGTATAATCAAGGCCGAGATAGGTATTTTTGATCAGTAATAAACTTAAAGGTATAGCAAAAAGGCAGGAAAGTGGAGTTGAGGATTATTGCATCAGTCACGACATCATTGAAAAACAGAGAAGACTCTATGGGCTGAATGGCCTACTGCTTTTACACCTGCTCGTCTTATGACCTGGGTTAAAAAACTCAGTGGGCAAGTTCCCAAATCAGGAGATCTCTGAAGTTAATGGCATTTTCACTAGTCTTTCACATCCTGAGCTAAGTCCAACCAGTTTTCCTTGCAGCTAAGTGTCCTCACTGCTCAGTTTAATTTCCCTCCACATTCTTCATCTCCTGCTTTTCCTCTTTTCTTCCTCTGATGGACTGTAGTCTTCCAGGGACTCACTGTACCCAAGATTCACACATCTTCAAGCCAGTGCTGTGGAGAACAGAGGAACACAATAACTAAGACTTTACTGCAGCATATTGGAGAACACCTCCAATGATTCCATACACTGCAATTGCGTCTTTCATACTCCAATGGCCTACTCAAAGAAGGCCCTAGTGAGCAGATGTGTCTATGCTTCTGTTTGGAGCTCCTGGAAATAAGAAAAAATGCTTTTTAAGGGCTATCCCTGCTTGCTAGAACCTCATTTCACTTTGGGAGTGGAGGGATGATTTGAGGCAGCATAGACTGAGGAAGGACAAGGGAGTTGTAATAAATCCAAGGAACGTGAACCCACACCTGGAAGCAGCTGTCCATATGTTATGCAGCTGTTCCTGCTGGTGAATCTGATTGGACAATCACTGGGTGTCTTGATAGCTACACGTTGTCAATCATTAATCCCTGACACAGGAGAGGTAATGGCATAGTGTTATTATGGCTGAACGATTAATCCAGAAACTCAGCTCATGTTCTGAGGCATGGTTTTGAATCCCTCCCATGGCAATAAAAATATCTGGAATTTACTGACCATGAAACCATTGTCAATTGTCAGAAAAGCCCATCTGGTTCACCAATGGTCTTTAGAGAGAGATATCTGCAATACTTACCTGATGTGGCCAACATGAGAATCAACCATATTGCTGGTTGAAATAGCCTAGCGAATCAGTTAATTGTATTAACGAAATGAAAACGAATACACCAGCTGGCAATGACGTAAGCACTGGAAAAGACAATGACAGAAACAACCCTGTCAACCCTGCAAAGTCCTCCTCACTAACATTTGGGGATTAGTGCCAAAACTGGGAGAGATGTCTCACAGATGAGTCAAGCAACAGCCTGACATAGGTATGATTCTGTGAATATGACTTACAGGTAATCCCTAGACACCACTATCACCTTTCCTAGATATGTCATGTCCTACTGGCAGGACTGGCCTAGCAGAGGTTATGATACAGTGATATACTGTTACACTGGAGTTGCCCTGGGAGTTCTCAACATGTACTCCAGAACTCATTAAGTTTCGTGGCATCAGGTTAAACATGGGCAAGGAAATCTCCTGTTGATCATGTACTGACCTCCATCAGCTGATGAATCAGTACTCCACGTTGAACGACAATTGGAGGAAGCACAAATGGCAAGGGCACAAAATGTATTGTGGTGGGGTTTTCAGGGTCCACCCCAAGAGTAACTCGGCAGCACCACAAGTGATAGAGTTGAGCAGGTCTTAAAGGACAAAGCTGTTAGACTGTAGCCAGGTGGTGAGAGAAGCAAGAGGGAAAAATATACTTGACCTCACCCGTACCAATTTGCCAGCTGCAGATGCATCTGTCCATGGCATTATCAGTAAGAGTGACCACCATAGAGTTCCCCTGGAGAGTGCAGATGATTATATGTTGTGTCGCACTGCCGGATATAGCACGGTGATAAAAGTCATAGTCGTAGACTCATACAGCACCATTTGACCAAATCTGGCAATTCAAGTGTGGAAATCAATGAGTGCTATTGGCTTTCAACAGCAGCAGAATTGTAATCCAACACAATCTGCAACCTCTTGGCCTACCATACCCCTACGCAACCATTACCATGAAGCCATAGCATCACTCCTGGTTCAATGAATACTGAAGGAGAACGTACCAGGAGCAGTATCAGACAGACATGATATTGAGGTGTCAGCCTGGTTAAGTTACAAAACAATACTATTTGTGTGCCAAACAAGATAAGCAGCAATTAATAGACAGAACTAAGTGATTCCACAACCAATGGGTCAGATCTAAGCTCTGCAGTTCTGCCACGTCCAGTCATGCATGATGGTGGATAAACAATAATCTAGAGGGGAATGCTCCACAAATATTCCCGTCCTCAGTGATGTGTGAGATATTATGTTATCAGTATCTTTACTAACTCAACCACTAGCTCACTATATTCATTAATGTGGAGGTGCTGGTGTTGGACTGGAGTGGACAAAGTTAAAATTCACACAACACCAGGTTATAGTTCAACAGGTTTATTTGGAAGCACTAGCTTTCGGAGTACAGCTCCTTCATAGCAATCACCTGATCAAGGAGCAGCGCTCCGAAAGCTAATGTTTTCAAATAAACCTATTGGACTATAACCTGCTGTTGTGTGATTTTTAACTATATTCATTAATACCACATTCCCATTCATTCATTCATAACCCTTTACTAACCCATTGTTTACTATAATGTGTTTTCATTCATTCATATACTGCATTTTTGTAGAGCATTTTACTATCACAAGATAGACTAAATTAAAACATTATTTCCAAACCCATTAGTGCTCCCTCACACCTTCAACCCTTATCAGACCTTTTTACATCAAAAGCTACCTTGGGGTGTATTGTACTTCTGCCCGATTTTGGTTGAGGTCTTCCCTAACGAGAATTGTACCTCAGGGTAGTTCTGTAACTGCCGGAGCATTTCTTCCTTGGTTATATCAAGAGATAGGTCCTCTAGCAGTGAAAGCAATGAGGACTGGAGATGCCCAGCACCACTTTTGCGACCCCTTAAAACCAAAAAAGTGAAAATAGAGAAAGTGATTAGGCAAAGATTAGAGGACGGCACTGAGGTGGATGTTCCAGTAAAAACAGACTTCAATGCACACTGTGCATGGACCTGTGATCCCTGAAAACAGGTGGTCTAAAGAAATACCTCACCCAAAGGAGGGGCCAGTGAAGACATGGGAAAGCCTGGACCAGTTAAGGGGAGTATATATGCTCCATCCCTCGGACAGAGTACAGATTTTGAGTGTGATTGTAACTAAAAGAGAAGGACAACTTCTCCATGAGGCAGTCAAAGGTGCTCTTGAAGAGTATGAGCAGGAGCTGCAAGCTGGCTGGACAGCAATAAAACAGTGGTTACAAGGGTATAGTCCACATAAGATCAATTGAACAAAAGTCACAACTTGCTCTCAAAAACCCACAGAAGTCCCCGAATATGAGGAAAGGTTTAGAACGACCTGGAAAGAATATGCAGGAGTCCTAAATGTACAAGAAGACAGGGACTTTGAAGGTTGTGATAATGGCCCTCTGAAGTTTGTTTTTGTGGTCGGATTTAAACCTGAGCCCATTAAAATATTGAAGCTCACCAAACCCGGTCTGGAACCAGAGGGGGACTGACAAGTGGACTGGGCCTACCAGCTCAACCGTGTTATGGGGCCAAACTGCAAGCCCTTCAGGCAGGATAGATGGGACAGAACCCCAGTAACTCTAGAAAGATGCCCAGGGAAGTGTCACTTCTGTGGGAAGGAAGGCCACTGGCCCAGGACGTGTTGGCAAAGGAGAAAAGGGAGAAGTTGCCCAATAAACAATGAGGAAGAGGAGACCCCTGAAGCTGGGAATAAGGCTGATCTCCCAGAACGGTTTAAAAAAACTAACCATCCAGCAGCAGGAGCTGCTAAAGTTGACAAAAAAAAGAACCCACCTCGTGCCCCTCTACGCTCCTGCTGGCTTTATGTCAGCAGAGGGCAGACAGACTGTATGTGACCATGAGGGCAACCTGGACCTTAAGTACCCTTTGGACACAGGAGCAGAATTGATATGCCTACCCCAGAGTTATGAGACCAAACTCCCTCTAGACTACACAGTGAGGACAGCATATGGAGCTGGAGCTGATAGGATTTAAATTAAAAGGACCAAACCCATACACATTGAATTCAGCCCCCATGAGTTAGCAACCTTTATATGGGTAGGGCCTGTAGCCCAGCTGCTCCTTGGAATGGATATTCTCACCCAACTGAATTCATTTTTACATTTCAATGGATAGATAATGTGGTCCATCAGAACCCTACAAATAGAAAAATTAAAAGATCACTCCATCTGGGTTAAAAACAAGGATGATTGCGGGTTACTGAAAATGGAACCTGCAACTTTTACAGGAACACCTCCACCTTGCACTAGGTGGTACCCCATCAGCCCGACGTCTACTGCAAGAATTCTCCCGGCAGTTCAGAAGTTAGAGGAAAAAGGGACTTTGATAAAAACCCGCAACACTTATAACAGCCTGGTGTGGCCCAAGCGAAAGGCAAATGGGAAATGGATATTAACTTCACATTACAGGAAAGCTGGATGGGCTGGCACAAAACTTCACACTGTCATGACATCAGAAAGCCTACTCTCTGGACCCTTGGCACTGCAAGTGAAATGACAGGTTCTGACTGAAGCCTGCAAACAGCAAAAGATCAGTCTGCCACTTTTACACACACTCCTGCTATGCCTTTGGAGTTGTCCATGCCTTTAAAGGACTGACTGGAACTTCCACTGTTTCTAACATAGTCATAGAGATGTACAGCATGGAAACAGACCCTTCGGTCCAACTTGTCCATGCCGACCAGATATCCCAACCCAATCTAGTCCCACATTCCAGCACCCAGCCCATATCCGTCCAAACCCTTCCTATTCATATACCCATCCAAATGCCTCTTAAATGTTGCAATTGTACAGGCCCCCACCACTTCCTCTGGCAGCTCATTCCATACCCATTTCACCCTCTGTGTGAAAAAGGTGCCCCTTAGGTCTCTTTTATATCTTTACCCTCTCACCCTAAACCTATGCCCTCTAGTTCTGGACTCCCCGACCCTAGGGAAAAGATTTTGCCTATTTACCGTATCCATGCCCTTCATAATTTTGTAAACCTCTATAAGGTCACCCCTCAGCCTCCGATGCTCCAGGGAAAACAGCCCCAGCCTTTTCAGCCTGTCCCTACAGCTCAAATCCTCCAACCCTGGCAACATCCTTGTAAATCTTTTCTGAACCCTTTCAAGTATTACAACATCTTTCTGATAGGAAGGAGACCAGAATTGCACACAATATTCCAACAGTGGTCTAACCAATGTCCTGTACCACTGCAACATGACCTCCCAACTCCTGTACTCAATACTCTGACCAATAAAGGAAAGCATACTAAACACCTTCTTCACTATCCTATCTACCTGCGACTCCACTTTCAAGCAGCTATGAACCTGCACTCCAAGGTTTCTTTATTCAGCAACACTCCCTAGGACCTTACCACTAAGTGTATTAGTCCTGCTAAGATTTGCTTTCCCAAAATGCAGCACCTCGCATTTATCTGAATTAAATTCCATCTGCCACTTCTCAGCCCATTGGTCCATCTGATCAAGATCCTGTTGTAATCTGAGGTAACCTTCTTCGCTGTCCACTACACCTCCAATTTTGGTGTCATTTGCAAACTTACTAACTTACTCTTACGCTCGCATCCAAATCATTTATGTAAATGACAAGAAGTCGAGGACCCAGCACCAATCCCTGTGGCACTCCACTGGTTACAGGCCTCCAGTCTGAAAAACAACCCTCCATCACCACCCTCTGTCTTCTACCTTTGAGTCAGTTCTTTATCCAAATGGCTAGTTCTCCCTGTATTCCATGAGATCTAACCTTGCTAATCAGTCTCCCATGGGGAACCTTATCGAACACCTTACTGAAGTCCATATAGATCACATCTACCACTCTGCCCTCATCAATTCTCTTTGTTAATTCTTCAAAAAACTCAATCACGCACAAAGCCATGTTGACTATCCCTAATCAGTCCTTGCCTTTCCAAATACATGCACATCCTGTCCCTCAGGATTTCCTCCAACAACTTGCCCACCACTGAGGTCAGGCTCACTGGTCTATAATTCCCTGGCTTGTCCTTACCACCCATCTTAAACAGTGGCATCACATTTGCCAACCTCCAATCTTCCAGCACCCAACATCTACAAACATTTGGGCAGGTGGAAAGAACGAACCACATCCTGAAACAGTGACTAGCTAAATGCCCCTAGGAGGAGAAGCCGTGGTCCCAGACTTTACCAATAGTTTTGTGTCAGGACCTCCATCAAGTAAACAACAGGTCTGAGTCCCTTCGAAATAGTGACAGGCAGGCCAATGTCCCTTCCCGGGACAATAGGTTTAAAGAGGGACACAACTGTCATCACATGAGTGATGCCTTATCCTACTGTTAGCTACTAACCAATGCTGTGAGGTCTGCTTCCTCACAGGTATCAGCTGCCTGAAAGGACCCTCCGGAGGGAGGTCACAAAATTGTACCAGTTGAGTCGATTCTTGTGCAAACAATCCACAAGGAACCCTGAGGTGAAATGGGAAGGACCATGCCACGTGCTGTCGATCACCCAGTTGGCTGTCAAGGTCCGAGGAAAGAAGGCCTGGATTCACGTCTTCCACATCAAATGGACATCACCATAGTCAGTCTCTGGTCCTCAATACAGCAAGAACAGAATCTGACTGACCACCATGGTGTTTATTATTGTTATTCTAACTGTGCATGTTTTCTTTTTTGTACAGTGCAGTTGCCGACAAACTGGTAAAAATATGTACTATCCCCAACTGTGAGCCATATCTTCACAAGCTCCTCCAATATCAGAAAGACCGAAGTGGTATGTTTGAGATATTTAAGAATTGAGTGATTCTCGTCGCAAGGTCAAAAGGAGGGACTGTGAGATATTGTATCTTTACCAACTCACTCATTAGCTTTTTATATTCATTATTACTGCATTCCCATGTATTCACTCATAACCCTTTAGTAACCCATTGTTTATGATAATGTGTTTTCATTCATTCATGAATGTTTTTGTAGCGCATTTTACAATTGCACAATAGATAAAACATTACTTCCAAACCCATTCCTGCTCCTTCACACCTTTAACCCTTATCAGATCTATTTGCATCAAAAGCTACCTCTCAATAAAGACTACTAACCTATTCAGAAACAATACCCTCACTATCATAGTGTCTCCACAATCCATCCAAAACTTTGGAAAGATTATAAAATTAATCAGCCCGTACTAACCGTCTCTCAGGATCTGAATAAGTAGCAGAACATCAAAAGGTTTCCCCAACTAGTATGTACTTGTTAAATTCATTCAACAGGGCCGCGATCCCTTTACTGTCAAAACAGCGCTTTCATGAAACTACATGAATGAATGAAACTCACACCAGCAAATAGTAAACTAACCTCACAATCCAGCTGCAGTAATCAGTTTAATACCCTTTATTCTTTTAAGAAGTACATGTATAATTTCTAACTTATTTAGAGTATATAGGCCTATGTTTGCAACTAACATTGCAAACTTAAAAGACAAAAGGACTAACACCTCATAATTATGCAAGCTCAGACTGGACAGACATTCTAATCCCATCAGAAGCAACAGCCAGCATTTAACAAATGTTTAAACCTGTTTCCCCAGGACAGAAGTCACCCAAACCTTTGTGTATAACAGATGTACCACTATAATGATGGAATTTTAACACACACACACACACACATATATATATATACACACACATATACATACGTACACACATGTATATATACATATACATACATATACATATATATATATACACACACACATATATATGCATATATATATATATATATACACACACACACATATATATACACACACACACATATAAACTGTATAAAGTGGGATGGGACCATTCGCTACAGCAGATTCGCTGCCGACGATTAGCCATTGCCCTTTGACCACCAAGAGCGCTTAGCCACTGCAAATAAGTTTAAAATGTAAGAGAACAAGCATATCTAAACTATATAAAATTGTCGTTATATTGGCTAAGGTAGTGTTTGCATTATTTCAGTAACAACTTATTTTCGTTACAGCAGAGCTTTTTTTAAGCTTGTATTTTATTTTCCATTTACCCTCAAGTCTTCAAAATTGAAACAGAAATTATTGGTGAACGTGGAAATAAGTTTTACCACAATGGTTTTATAAATGTTTTTGATAAACTGCCCAAGAGTGATTCAAGTATTAAGTTTTGGCGATGTGAACATTCTTATTGTGTTCTTATAGTGTTCTTATTAACGAATGTGTAGCTGATGTACAGTCAGTCAGTCCTAGCATCTTTACAGATGACAAGCAGCGTGAAGAAAATAATTCGATAAAAGAGGAATGATAGGAGACGCAGACGATAGAACACAAAAAATTGTTCTTGAATACGGTGAGATTGGAATATCTTAGAGGAATAGCGCATAACTATCAAATGAACTAAAATTTCATTGTTTAACATTAATGTAAGATTTTACTGCCATTATAAAGATTTTAAATATATATTTCCTTTTTCTGGTTAAAGTTTGTAACTCATTTTTATATATAAACCAATAAAATGACATTTATTTTACCTTTGTTTAATCAATATGTAGTTGTATAAATACAGGGGATTGAGAAGTATGAAAGAACAGGTGGGAGGGAAAACAATTAGGACAGTTATATATTTCAGGTGGTGAATAGTGTCCAGAGGTCAATGACCCCAGTGGAGAAATGCTGGTGGAGAAATGGCAGTGGCTTATTATCGGCGGCAAATCTACTGTGGCGAATCGTTACCAACCCTTATAAAGAGGCTACTGTAAACTCTTCTGGGATTCTGTTGCCGTCTTGAACTGTGTTACTGCAGTTGCTGAATAAGGAGGCTATTTTTGACACTTACCAATTTTGAAAAGCTGAAAATGTGTTGCTGGAAAAGCACAGCAGGTCAGGCAGCATCAAAGGAGCAGGAGAATCGATGTTTCGGGCATGAGCCCTTCTTAAGGAATGAGGAGAGTGTGCCTAGCAGGCTAAGATAAAAGGTAGGGAGGAGGGACTTGAGGGAAGGGCGTTGGAAATGTGATAGGTGGAAGGAGGTTAAGGTGAAGGTGATAGGCCGGAGTGGGGGGTGGGTGCGGAGAGGTCAGGAAGAAGATTGCAGGTTAGGAAGGCGGTGCTGAGTTCAAGGGTTGGGACTGAGACAAGGTGGGGGGAGGGGAAATGAGGAAACTGGAGAAATCTGAGTTCATCCCTTGTGGTTGGAGGGTTCCTTGGTGGAAGATGAGGCGCTTTTCCTCCAGCCGTCGTGTTGCTATGGTCTGGCGATGGAGGAGTCCAAGGACCTGCATGTCCTTGGTGGAGTGGGAGGGGGAGTTGAAGTGTTGAGCCACGGGGTGGTTGGGTTGGTTGGTCTGGGTCCCAGAAGTGTTCTCTGAAACATTCTGCAAGTAGGCAGCCTGTCTCCCCAATGTAGAGGTGGCCACATTGGGTACAGAAGATGCAGTAAATGATGTGTGTGGAGGTGCAGGGAACTTGTGGCAGATATGGAAGGATCCCTTGGGGCCTTGGAGGGAGGTAAGGGGGAGGTGTGGGTGCAAGTTTTGCATTTCTTGCGGTTGCAGGGGAAGGTGCTGGGAGTGGAGGTTGTGGACCTGACAAGGGAGTCACGGAGGGAGTGGTCTTTTCGAAATGCTGATAGGGGAGGGGAGGGAAATATATCCCTGGTGGTGGGATCTGTTTGGAGTTGGCGGAAATGACGACGGATGATGTGATGTATATGGAGGTTGGTGGGGTGGTAGGTGAGGACCAGTGGGGTTCTGTCCTGGTGGTGATTGGAGGGGCGGGGCTCAAGGGCGGAGGAGCGGGAAGTGGAGGAGATGCGGTGGAGGGCATCGTTGATCACGTCTGGGGGGAAATTGCGATCTTTGAAGAAGGAGGCCATCTGGGTTGTTCGGTATTGGAACTGGTCCTCCTGGGAGTAGATGTGGCGGAGACGAAAGAATTGGGAATATGGGATGGCGTTTTTACAGGGGGCAGGGTGGGAGGAAGTGTAGTCCAGGTAGCTGTGGGAGTCGGTCGGTTTATAGTAAATGTCCGTGTTGATTCGGTCGTCCGAGACAGAAATGGAGAGGTCTAGGAAGGGGAGGGAGGAGTCTGAGACGGTCCAGGTAAATTTGAAGTCGGGGTTGAAGGTGTTGGGAAAGTGGATGAACTGTTCAACCTCCTCGTGGGAACATGAGGCAGCGCCGATACAGTCATCGATATAGCAGAGGAAAAAGTGAGGGGTGGTGCCAGTGTAGCTGCGGAACATAACCTCCTTCAACCGATCGCATTTCCAACGCCCTTCCCCCAAGTCCCTTCTCCCTACCTTTTATCTTAGCCTGCTTGGCCCACTCTCCTCATTCCTGAAGAAGGGCTCATGCCCGAAATGTTGATACTCCTGCTTCTTGGATGCTGCCTGACCTGCTGCGTTTTTCCAGCTACACATTTTCAGCTCTGATCTCCAGCATCTGCAGTCCTCACTTTCTCCTACTCACCAATTTTGGTTGGTGTTGAACATGATCCCGCAAATGGAGGAACCCAACACATCAATGCAAAAGATAAGGCGGAAGCACTTGCAGCAATCTTCAGCAAGACATGCCAAGGCTGATCCACTTTGGCCTCCTCCTGTGGTCCCCAACATCGGAGATGCCAGTTCTTCAGCCAATTTGAATCACCCTACCAACAACACTCAACAGCAACATTGTGTGCTATCTACAAATGCACTGCAGAAATTCATAGTACCTTAGACAGCAATTTCCAAACCCATGTCCACTTCTATCTTGAAAATAAAGAGTACAGATTCATGGGAGAACCACCATCTATAAGTTCACCTCCAAGTCAGTCATTGTCCTGACTTGGAAATGTTTCGATATTCCTTCCCTGTAACTGGGTTGAAACCCTGGAATTCCCTTCCCAAAAGCATTGTGGGTCCACCTACAGCGCATGGACTACAGCAGTTCAAGAGGGCAGCTCAACACCACCAACTCTACAGCAGCGAGAGACAGGCAATAAATATTGACCAGCCAGCAACACTCATATCCCACAAGAGAATAAACAAAAAAACCTGAGAAATCCAGAATTGGCTGTGAACTTGCTGCCTACTCTGCCTGAGAGGATACATCCACCAGATGGTTTGTGCAATCCAATGCTGGCAAAAAAAGCATCAGTCATTTAGCAGATACAATGGGTTGTTTTGAGGTGCCACTATGATCTGCAGCTGATTCTGGAAAGGAGCCAAAAGGGAATCATTACAATCTACTGTAAGTTTGATGGTTATGGGCAGCACACAAGAACTAGTACAGCAGATATATGGTCTTTGGAAAGGAAGTCACAGTTATCTGAGGCCATCTGCCCCCTGCAGCACTGGCTCTCAGGCACCTCCTGGTAGCTCTACCTTGATTAAGATGAGACATCCATTTCTTTCCTGCCTTTTCCTTTCTGACCCCGCTTAATGCTGGGATCAGCCATTTCTCTGGAGGATTTAATTCCTCATAATCACTCGGTTAAAAATGATTGTATTGGGGCTACAATATATACTATTCATAGTCTTCCTTTGGATAGGGCTTCTAGTCACAGGCTGGTTCTCTGTCAAATCTGTTGCCAAGGGGCAGGGGTTGGAAGCTTGGAATGAGCATTATGCTCCAATGAGCTTTATGACTTAGTACCATTCCATTTTTGCCATACCCTTGCACATTTTACCTATTAAAAAATCATCTAAAGCCCAGTAGAATGCCTCCATTGACTCTGCCTACATCACACTTCGAAGCTGCGCATTCCAGACCTGTACATCACAATGGATTTGTGTGTGAATCACATTAACTATGTTTCTTTCTATCTACTCTATTTTAATCTCTCAATACTTTTCCTCTTAGCCTTCTTCCCTCCAAAAAGAATTGTCTTGGTCTGTCTAATTTCTGTAAATATTTCTGTAAATCTCTTCAGAATTCTATCCAATCCATTCAAATCTTTTCTATAGAATGGTGTCCAGAATTGTGTACAGTGTTCCAGCTGAGGCCTGATTAGTATCTTGCATAACTTGAGCATCATCTCCTTGATCTCGTATGTACGATATGTTCCTACTAATGAAGTCCAAGATACTGTGTGCTTTATTAACTGCTTTACCTGTCCTGAAAATGTGTTGCTGGTCAAAGCACAGCAGGCCAGGCAGCATCTCCCTACTCCTGAGATGCTGCCTGGCCTGCTGTGCTTTGACCAGCAACACATTTTCAGCTGTGATCTCCAGCATCTGCAGACCTCATTTTTTACTTACTGCTTTACCTGTCCTGCCACCTTCAGTGATTTGTGTATATATACAACCAGGTCCCTCTTGACTCTCCATGTTCTTTCCACCAAAATGTACAACCTCAAATTTCTCCAAATTAAATTTCTTCTGCCACTTTTCCAACATAGTATTTCCAATTTCGTATCATCTGCAAACTTTTAAATTGCTCCTTGCACACCAAGATCCACTGCAAACCTTCTTCCAGTCCCAAAAATATGCATTTGACCATTACTCTTTGTTTCCCTCAAATCAACCAATTTTTTGCCCATGTTGCTATTCTCCTTTTTTCCCCCAAGGGCTACAACTTTTCTCAGATGTCTGATGTGTGGCACTATACCAAATACCTTTTGAAAGTCCATGTAAACAACATCAACAACATGATACTTATTGACCCTTGCTGTTAAAAAGCTCCAAGTTAGTCAAACAACATCCCCTTCAGAAATCCTAAATTGTGTTGCACTATTTTCCATGTGATGATTAATTCTATCCAGAACAATAGATGCTACTCCACTGTTTAATTCAATGGTCTGTAATTACTGGCATTAACTTACAACCTTTTTTGAATGAGGATGTGTATGATAGTCAGTGTCCCTGTAATTTCCATTCCTATTTTGTGCAGTATTCTCAGATGCATCTCCTCCAGTCCTGGTATTTTGCCAACTTTAAGCATCAATAGCCTATCCCACGTTTCCTCCTTATCAATTTTAAACACTACCAGTGACAGAGCTTCTCCTCTGTCACCATAAGCTGCAATGTGTCTACCTCCTTGGTCAAGGCAAATGCAAAGTCTTCATTTTAAATTTCAGTCATGTCTCGTGCCTCCTTTTTTGGTCTGTAATTGGCTATATGCCTCCTTTTACCACCCATTTATTATTGATCTCTCTGTAGAAGATTTTAGGATTCCTCTCTATGTTGGCCACCGGTTATAGAGACCTATATCATATCCCCTCTCAATCTCCTTTGCTGTAATGAAAACAATCCCAGTCTATCCAATCTCTCCCTACAATTGAAGCTCTCCAGCCCAGGCAGTATCTTATAATCCCCCTTTGCTTCTCTAAAGCGTTTTCTCAGTTCCCTTCTGATCTTCTGCCTATCTTTTATTCTCAATTGTATTTTCTATCTGACACCTCTCATAAGCAAACCATTTTTCTTTAATTTTTATCTCCTTTTTCATCCAAGGAGCTCAGGATTTGTTTGTCCTTTTTTTCCCTTTGGAGAACATTAATCAAATTGTGCCTGAACCATCTCCTCTTGGAAGGCAGCTTATTGTTCAGTTACTGCGTTTCCTGTCAATGTTTTGTTTCAATCTAAACTCCATTCAGGCAACTCCATTCTTGCCCCGTTGAAATTGGCTCTCCTTATTTTACTCTGGATTGCCTATTCTACTTTTCTACTATCATCTTAATCCATACAACACAACAACCAATGTCGCCTAAATGTCCTGCCACTAACACTTGATGTACACAACGTACCAAGCACCAGTCCTACAGCGCATCCTTTTAATTTGGACTAGACACATACTGTTGCAGAAACAAATTCCCGAGTACAATCCAAATATTTGCCCCTCTCCACCCTTTAGCAGTTACCACTGTTCCAGTGTACATTTGGGTAGTCAAAATCCCTAATTATAACCATTTTGACATGTTGATATATCTCTGAGATTTCCCTTCCGATTTCTCCTCTACGTTCTTCCTATCCGTTGGTGGTCTATAGACAAAGCTGAGCATTGTAATTGCTCCCTTTTTGCTTCTTCATTCTACGCAGATTTATTCTGTCCTTAAATCCTCTTTCTTCAGCACTGGATTATTCTCCTTAACTAATACCACCAGCCTCCTCCTTTCTTTCATATCTTTTCTCAACATTTTGTTGCCAGAAATATTTAAGGCACAATCTTTCCCTTTCTTAAATGGTGTTGCACTATTTTCCATGACTCTGCTACTGCCTCAAGATCATATTTCCACAAGGTGATCTGAGCCTATAGCTCCACAATCTTATTTACTCTCTTGCCTTTCACATAAATGCACCGTAACCTGACCTAGTCTTCATTACTTTCTCCTTTACTCCAATACCATCTATTAACTTTCAATTCTCTATGTTCATGCTCAATTTTGTAGTATTTTTTACAACCTGGCATTCCTTTCTATATTCTCTTTTCGTCCCCACAGCCTTGCCATGTCAGTTTAAATTCATTCCAACAACATCAGCAAAATGGTCCACAAGGATCTTAGTGCCAGCTGTGACCTGTCCAACTTCACACAGGTGCCATCTCACCCAGAGCCAATCCCAGCATCCCAAGAATCTAAAACTTCCTGATCTTGCATCATCCTTCCAAGTGTGCATTAATCTGCTTTACCCTGCTTTTTCTGTACTTACTTGCATTTGCCACTAGGAGTAAATCAGAGATCACTACCTTTGAGTTCCTACTTGCGAAGTTTCTACCAACGTCCCTAAGTTCTGATTGCAGAATCACATCTCCCTTCCTATCTGTATCATTGGTACCAGTGAACCCCTCCCACTCAAACAAAAAAATGTACTTTAGCCACTGTGTGACATCCCTGACCCTGGCACCATGGAGACAACAAATCATTCTGAAGCCACAAGTACAACCACAGCAAATTCCGTTCTGCCTCCAGATTCCTAAACTGCAATGTGACCACCTCTCTGAACATGCTGTCCATGCAACTTAGCCTCAAAGATGTGCCACAGTGACTCCAGCTTTGAAACCCAAAGCTCAAGTTTCTGAAGCTGGCACCACTTGCACATGATTTGGAGATGCCAGTGTTGGACTGGGGTGTACAAAGTTAAAAATCACACAACACCAGGTTATAGTCCAACAGGTTTAATTGGAAGCACACTAGCTTGCACTTGCACATGTAGTCATCTAGGCACTGCTCTGGTCCATTTCTTCCCATATATTGCATTTGATCAAGTTGAACTGCCGTATTTTGAAATTATTTCCCTACTGCAAATTTAGTCTACTTTGGATTTGGATAGCACGCAAAACACTTTTCACTATCTCCTTGGATATGATAACAATAAATGAAATGAAACATATTACTTTATAATGTTGGTCCTGACTTCCCCTTAACATGGGTGTTTCTTTCAGTTAAATCCCAAGTATAGTTACTTATTTAAAAATAATAAGCTTTTTAAACTACAACAATGTGCAACAGTCCCTATAGCAGTTGATTATGAACCCATGACTGCTCAGACTTTTCTATGATGTCCCATTGTTTTTTTCATTGTGCTTTCAAACTCTGCACAGAGCGGTTGTAAGCAGCTGAATGGTGCACCTTTCTGACTCCCAGGTATGTGGTCAAAATGACCACTGAACCCCTCAAAATCCCTCTAGAGCACTGAGAGCCTATTCTGCAGTGGCTTCCAGTTTCAGCTGCTCTGGACGTATTACAATATGTCCAAATGGGTTGATTAAAAATAATTACAAGTAGAGCAAGCTTTTTACTAAAACTAACAAAAACAGCTGTCATTTCACAATTTTCAAGACTTTCTTACTTGTCAATTACTCAGTCTCAAGCTATCCTCTTGGTTTGTTTTATCTGGCAAGTTCTAGAAAATTGAATAAAAATCCCCTGCAATCAGAATTACAGGTGGTAAAAACAGTTAAAATTTAATTAATTTGATTTTTAACCAATTCAATTATTAAACGTGCAGTGGTATCCAAAGTAGCAATGAGAGCACTCATGTTAAATGCTGAATCTGGTAAGTTTATACTGGGATTTCAATACAGCAACAATGCTACTCTTTTAATGACTGCCCACACAGATACGTGTTCACCCTGGCAAATTAAAAACCCTCTTACCTAACCCAGTGTCTTGACGTTGATGCTCCCCTAAACCTCTTCAGAATCTGTTTGAGCACAGAATTAAATTGTAATCTTCTATTCCTTTAACCTGTACTGTTCTGTATATTGAAGGGGTTAGACAATGCAGAATATAAATTGTACAACTCTTAAGATAGGATAATCAATTCATCAAACAGATTGTATTTAGTGCAGCAAATACTAACTTTATCAACAGTAAGAAAGACTTCTTTTAGAGCCTGTGTAAACCGTCTACCCAAGTAAAGATCATATGTTGTAAAGAGGCGAAATGTTACTTGCACTACAGTTACCCTAGGTGCTAGCCGCAGTGTTCATTTCTAACATCCTAGTTTACAATAGGATTGCAGGACCAGATAAATGTCATACAGCCCATTTCTTGATGCAGTAAATTTCACTGGGCAGACTCAGATTAAAGGAAGTCAGTAAAGACCACAGAACCCTTGCTCAAGGAGGGGTAGTTCATTAAAGTTTTTCAAATAATCTTAAACTTGCAGATTAGCCAGAACCTAGGCAAAGAATAAGGCAGGAAGAGGTTCCGATCTCAAAATTTTGCTGCCAATGCAGCCAGCTGGTAAATTGGTCTGGCACATTGTAATTACTGAGGTTCTCAAGGTGCTTGACAATGAGATGTATTTGAAAGAAACAGCAATTTAAATAGCTCAACACTGCTACCATCAGACCATGAGGTAACACTACAACAGTTTAAAACTTCCTCACAAGTGCATTTTTATTCTGATTTCTAGTTAAATTTAATAATGACAAATTTCCATTGATTTTAATTTCATAAACCCCATGCTGCAATGAGACAAGATACAGAGATTTATAAGATAAACAAACATATTGATCACAAGGCAATAGGAAATGGAATATAATGTGAGAAAATGTGAGGCTATGCACTTTGGCAGGAAGAGAGGAGCTAATTTTTTATTTAACTGAGAATGATTGCAGAAAGTTACAGCATAGAGGAATTTGGGAACTTTCATGCATAAATTTCAAAAAGCTAGATATAGGTTCAACAAGTAATAGGGAAACAAATGGAATGTTAACCTTTATTTCAAAAGGAATAGAGTATAAAAAGAGGATGTCTTGCTAAAACTACACAAGATACTGCTCAGACCATCGTTGGAATACTGTGAACAGTACTGGGCCCATACCTGAGGGAAGATTTGGTATTAGAGGCAGCCCAGCCGGAAGCAGATCAGCCATGATCTTGTTGAATGGAGGGGCAGGGCCTGAAGAGCTGAATGGTCCTCTCTTCTTCCTGTTACCTTTGTTATTTGCTGGCTACAGCAGACTTCTCTGTAGTAGCTTCCTTATCATTCAGCTTAAGAATGTCAACAATCAGTAGACCTTTCTGACAGCCAGTCCAAAAATTCAGTTAGGTTTTTTAAGTCATAGAAATATGGGATTATGCAATAAAGAGGAAACCATTCGGCCCATTACGTCTGCACTGAAAACTACTCTAAAACTAGACTAGCCCACCCCACCCCCCCCCTTTCAAACACTTCATCCATAGTTTTGAATATTATGGCATTTCAAATGCTTTTTCAAGTGTTTTTTTAAAAGATTGTGAGGCTTTTCACCTCAACTACCTTTCCAGGCAATGCACTCCAGATTCCCATCACTCTCTGTGAAAAAAAACCTTTCCTAAAATTCCCTTTAAACCTCCTGCCCTTCACCTTAAAATTATGTCGCCTTGTGATCACCTCTTCAACAAATAGGAACAATACTTTCTATCCATCCTCCCCGCGCCTCTCAATTATGTCCCCTTTCAACCTTCTCTGATCCAAAGAAAACAATCAGAGTTTATTCAGCTTCTCTTCATAGCTGAAGTGCTTTGTGCCATGGAAACATCTTGGTGACTTGCCTCTGCAACTCTTCCAGTGCAATTACATTCTTCCAATAGTCTGCTGAGTAGGACTGCATATAGTACTCACGTTGTGCCCTTACCAACATTCTCTACAGGTCTAACATAACTTTACTCTTATAATCTATGCAACAACTGATAAAGATAAGCATTTTTGTGTGCCTTCTTAACTGCATTAAGATGCAGTCCTATATAGGGATATATGGACAAACACCCCAAGTTCCCTCTGTTCCCATGAGCTTTCTAGTATCCTGCCATTCACTGAGTACTCCTGTACCTTGTTACTTCTTCCAAAGTGCACAATTTTCAGAGTTAAATGCCATCTGCCACTGAAACACCCAATTTGCCTACATCCTCCTGTACTCCAAGAAAATCTTTCTCACTGTCCACACTTCCTCACCCTGCCAATCTCATGTCATCACAGACTTATCATCCTCCTCCACATTATTTACTATATTGTTACATATGCATAACAAACTATAGGGAGCCAGTGGCAATGATCGCTGTGGCATGTCAGTGTACACTGACCTCCATTCAGAAGATTCAGCCTTCTCCCACCATGTTCTGTCTCCTACCAGTAAGCATTGTTGGAGATACAGGAAATGGGAACACAGTAGAAACATTGAAGATAGGAGCAGGAGTAGGCCATTCAACCCCTTGATCCTGCAGTGCCATTCAATATGATCATGGCTGATCATAGAGCTCAATACCCTCATCTAGCCCTTCCCCATGTCCCTTGATCCCTTTAGCCACAGGAGCAATACATACCTTTTTCTTTAAAACACGATGTTTTGGCCTCAGTCACTTTGTAGTAGTGAATTTCATAGGCTCACCACTTTGTAGATGACAAAATTCCTCCTCATCTCATCTCCTCATTATCCCTTGTCCTTAAACTATGACTCCTGGTTCTGGGCTTCAAGGAACATCCTTCCTGCATCCTGTCTCATCCCTTCTAGAATTTTATAGGGTTCTATGAGATCGCCCTTATTCTTCTAAACATTAGGAAATACATTCTGAACGGACTCAATCTCATATGTCAGTCCTGCCATCTGAAGAATCAATTTATTCAACCTTCGCTGCACTCCCACTATAGCAAGAGCATCCTGTGTTCAATGGAGAGTGCAGGAGAGCATGGCAGGAGCAGCACCAGACAGACCTAAAAATGAGGTGTCAACCTGGTGCAACTACCAAACAGGACTATTTACAGGCCAAACAGCATAAGCAGCAAAGCAATTATATAACCAACAGGTCAGATCTGCCATCCTGCCACATCTAGTCATTAACGGTGGTGGACAAGTAAACAACTCATTAGAGGAGGAGGCTCCACAAATATCCCCATCCTCAATGGAAGAGCCCAACACATGAAAGGTAAGGCTGAAATATTTGTAGTAATTTTCAGCGAGAAGAGCTGAGTGGATTTGCCATTTCAGCCTCATCCACTGGTCCCCAGCATCAAAGATACCAGTCTTCAACCAATTCGATTCACTCCACATGAAGAAACAGTTGGAGTCACTAGATACTGCAAACCCTATGACGATATTCCAGTAAAAGTACTGAAGACTTGTGCTCTAGAACTTGCTGTTCCCCTAGCCAAGCTGTTCCAGTTCAGTAACATCATTGGCATCTACCAAAAATGTAGAAAATTGTGAAGGTATGTCCTATAAAAAGCAGGACAAATCTAACCCGGCTCATCGGTTTACTCTTATTCATCAATACAGTGATGGAAGGTGTCATCAACAGTGCTATCAAGCAGCATGTGCTCAGTGATGCCCAGTTTGAATTCTGTCAGGTCCACTCAGCTCCTGACCTCATTACAGCCTTGATTTGAATATGGACAAAAGAGCAGAATTCCAGAGGTGATTTGACAGTGACAGACCTTGACATCATAGCCACATTTGACTGAATGTAGTATCAAGGAGCCCTAGCAAAACTGGAATCAGGGAGTAAACACTTCACTTAGTTTGAGTTATACTGAGCACATAAAGATGGTTATGGTTGGTGGAGGTCAGTCAGTTTGTGGGCGGCATGGTGGCACAGTAGTTAGCACTGCTGCCTCACAGCGCCTGAGACCCGGGTTCAATTCCTGACTCAGGCGACTGACTGTGTGGAGTTTGCATGTTCTCCCCGTGTCTGCATGGGTTTCCTCCGGGTGCTCCGGTTTCCTCCCACAGTCCAAAGATGTGCGGATCAGGTGAATTGGCCATGCTAAATTGCCCGTAGTGTTAGGTAGGGGTAAATGTAGGAGTATGGGTGGGTTGCGCTTCGGCGGGTCGGTGTGGACTTGTTGGGCCGAAGGGCCTGTTTCCACACTGTAAGTCTAATCTAATCTAATCTCAGCTTCAGGACATACCTGCAGCAGTTCCTCAGGGTAGTGTCCTTGGCTCAAACATCTTTAGCTGCTCCAATGACCTTCCCTCCATCATAAGCTCAGAAGTTGGGATGTTTGCTGATGACTGCATAATGTTCAGTACCATTTGCATCAAGACTGGGATAATATCCAGGCTTGGGCTAACAAGTGGCAAGTAACATTTGCGCTAGAAAAATGCCAGGCAATGACCATCACCTCAAAGAAACAAACAATCTAAATACCAACCCTTTGTCATTGAATGGTTTTGCCATGACGGAGTCCTCATGATCAACATTCTGGGGCTTACCATTGAGCAGAAACTCAACTAGACTTGCCATGTAAATACAGTGCCCACACGAGAAGGTCAAATGTAGGAATATTGCAATGAATGACTCACCTCCTAACTCCTAATAGACAATCCACCATCTACAAGGCACCAGTCAGGACTGATTTGGACTAATCCCATTTATTTACCTAAATTCACAGTGGGCATTGCCAGTTGGCCAGCATTTATTGCCCCAGTTGCCCTTGAGAAGATGGTGGTGAGCTGAGGAATTCAGGGTTGATTGGCTCAGTTGGCTGGACAGCTGATCTCAATACAGAATGGCACCGACAGCATGGATACAATTTCCACATCCTGCTGAGGTTACCATGAAGGATTCCTCTTCTGCACCTCTCCCCTCACCTAAGAACCTGGAGTAACCCTCAGGTTAAATCACCACCAGTCATCTCTCTCTAATGATGGGGCAGCCTTTATGATCCACGGGGAATATTGTGACTTTACCTTATTCATAATATTTACTGAGGAACACCTGTAGAGATGTCCTGGAACTGAGATGACTAATGTTCCTATGTGCCAGATACCAGGATGGGTGCAGTTTCAATAAGAATCAAGAAGCTTTATACCATTCAGGACAAAGCAACCCACTTAATTGGCACCAAATCCACTCCCTCCATCACTGATGCTTAGTAGCAGCAGTGTGTACTATCTACAAGATGTACTGCAGAAATTCACCAAAACTCCTCAGACAGCACCTTCCAACTCATGCCCACTTCAGTCTAGAAGGACAAGGAGAGCAGATACATGGGAACACCATCAACTGCAAGTTCCCCTCAAAGCCACTCATCATCCTGTCTTGGAAATATATTGCCATTCCTTCACTATTGCTGGGACAAAATCCTGCAATTCCCTTCCTCATGGCATTGTGGGTCAACCTACAGCACATGGACTGCAGTGGTTCAAGATGGGAGCTCAGCACCACCTTCTCAAGGGCAACTAGGGATGGGAAATAAATGAGGCCAGCCAGTAACAAACACATCCCACAAGTGAATAAAAATAAAGAATCCTTCCTCAGACAAGGCGACCAGAACTATATACAATATTCAAGGTGTGGCTTCACCAATACACTATATATATAATTGCAACAAGACATCATTTTACGTGCAGTCAAATCCTCTTGCTATGAAGTTCAACAAATAATTTGCCTTCTTTACTTCCAGCTGGAGCGGTGTACTTACTGATGCACAAGGAAACCCAGGTCTGGTTGAACAGTCATTCCCCTCTCTCAATTCAGAACTTGACCTTGTTCAGTTCTAAAACTCAACCACAACAGTTTTAATATCAGCCTGTATACAGACGTTACAACATTCCTCTGGAGCAGGTGGGATTTCAAGCTGGACCTCCTGATTCAGAGGTTGGGAGACTGCACTGCATGAATCCAAGAAAGCTACAGCAACTGTACTCGAGTCCACATTTCTTTGATCGAGCAACAAGCAAAAACAGAAATTGCTCGAAAAATTCAACAGGTCTGGTAGCATCTGTGGAGAGAAATCAGAGTTATTGTTTTGGGTCAAGTAATCCTTCTTTAAACCTGACAGTACGAGGAAAATGTTTGTATCTATGTTAAAGATAGGATGGGCGTGGGGGAAGGAATAAATGATAGGTGCAGTTGAAGACAGACAGAGAGAGAGAAAGATAGAGAGAGAAACAGAGTTGGGCAGACAAAGGAATGGGTAGAGGTCAATCTGGAAGAATGAATAACTGCTAATGGGGAAGCATTAATAGCTGACAATGGGTTGTGTGTAACAGCAGACCATGTGATAACAAGGCCTGGTGTGTGTGGGTTAGAATAACGATGTGGGAGAAGATGCTTCAAGCCCGAAAATGTTTGAACTTGATAATGGGTCCTGAAGGCAACAGTGTCTGGAAGTGGAAGATGACATACCATTCTTCCAGTTTGCACTGAGCTTTGTTGGAGCATTGCAGCAAGTCTGAGACAGAGATGTTTGTCAGGGAACATAGTGTAGAAGTGGCAACTGGAAGCTCAGGGTCATTTTGCGAATGAGCATAAGTGTTCAGCAAAGCAATCGCCCACTTGTCCTTTGTCTCCCCAACGTAGAGCAGACCACATTGCAAGCAGCGAATACAGCAGGTTAGATTGAGTGAAGTGCAGGTAAGTCATTGTTTCACCTGGAAGGTATGTCAGGGACCTTGGTTAGTGAGGAGGGAGGAAATAAATAGGCAGGTATTGCACCTTCTGCAACTGCATAGGAAAGTGGGGATGTGTAGCGAGTGGAGGAGAGTAGACTAGGGTGTCCCAGAGGGAATGATCCCTGCCACATCATCCCAGTGCTCAATATAGACACACTGTCTGTCAATGTCCAATTGGAGAACATCACACTCAGGCAATTGGATAATTCCAAACATGACCTTTTATTAACAGTCAGCAAAAGTGAACAAGGGAAATGAATACTGGACTCCACATAACAGGAAGAACGCTGCAACTTAGTGCCCCTCAGACTGTGTGGTGGGCTGATGCTGTTTGTGGATATGTGACAGCCTTGGTCTTCCTGTATTTCCTTTCTTAAGAAGTCAGCCACCAACATCCCAGCAGAGGCTGAGTGCATGACTCTTTCCAACTATGACACATGTTGGAACATAAGGAGTGAAAGAGGTTTTAGGTCTCAGAACAGTAAGTGGTGGCATGCCCAGAGGATGAGAGCTGCACCCTCTTCTCCATACAGTGAGATATACAAACCCTGATGTTGAGGGTTATGTCTCAATCATTCATCCCAGATTCACATCTATCACAGTTTTTCCTTGCATTCAGTCACACAATGAACTCATGTGGCACATGAAGTGATTATCTCCATCTCTCTGGAGATAGTGAGAACTGCAGATGCTGGAGTGTCAGATTGGATAGAGAGTTGAGTTGGAATAATTGCAGCAAGTCAAGTAACAGAAGAGGAGAAGAAGAATCGATGTTTCAGGTCGATGTTTGGGGAGGGGAAGGGGGCTGCAAATTAAATATAGGGGTGGGTGGGGCTGGGGGAAGATGGGTGGGATGGCGATAGGTGATGTAGGTAGGAGATGGCTGTGATTCATGCCTTTGCAAGTGTCAAAGTTTATGGAGAATATTTGGTTAATGTTTGCCTCTTTATGTCATTACTTCTAACATCTAACTTCCATGCTGATGTTGAGTTGATAAGAGCCAGCAGCATGGGTAAAGTCACTATTGACCAGCATTTGACACTTAAGCCCTTCACTCTGCTATATATAAATAGACAAGGGAATGATTGTCACTGCATTGTGGCCTGTACTTGCAAACATATGCATTATGTGTTTACCCATTTAATGTCCTAGCATCCAGCAGATGCTGATCCCATATGTTCATCCATCAAACTAACACTGACTCCACCCACCCTGGACACTGGTCCAGCCATTTGCAGTTCATGTTTAGTGAATAGCAAGTGATGGTAGGGAATGCAGGTTGAGGTGGTTACTGTCAGTAATGCATTTTTTCTGGTCACTGGCTACCCCCCACAAAGCCTCCATGTCCCCTTCTACCTCAGCATCCTATTTCCACCCATTTCCCCCAATGTGCAGACCCAGCACATTGAACATCTCCAACTATTGTCTTGCCTCCAAGCCCTAGTATTACACCTTAGTGATGCCTTCCTGCTCCTCTAAGCTCTCATGTGGAGGCCACTGTGGTGGTGACTACCCTTTCCACAATCCAACCACACCTTCTGGTGCTATCCTGTTTGCCCTCCCCTCTATGCCTACCTCATGTTCTTCCTACAAATGTACTTATCATCCTCCCGCCCACCCCCACACCCATCCCTCCACACACACACATTCTCAAGAATATTTGGAAAGGGCAAAAAAAACTGGCATGTTTAGCTACCAATTACACTGGATTGGCATACTTAGTTTGATGAACGACGAGGAAGAGTCAAAAGAGCTGCATATTTAGAATGGGAAACCGAATAGTAATGAAGCTGGTGATGTCAGTAAAAAAGAGATAAACTGAATAAGGAATGCTGAAAAGTGAAGATTTGACATGAGGCACTGAATGGGTGTGCATTCAGGAGAAGATCAGGAAGGTCAATAGAAATTGGGAATGGACTAGATGGACAAGTGCAGGAAAGGAAAAACACTGTGTACAGTTATGGGGACTAGAGTGCAGATTCATGGGTGAGCTTTCGGGTGAAGCAAAGGTAAAATTGCATACAGACTAGAATGCTTTGTCGGGTCAGTCAAAAACTATTGTTTCATGAGCATGCACTGCAGGCATCAGCAAGGCCCGAGATCTGCTTGCACATTGAATTGAATTGAATTTATTGTCACATATGCCGAGGCACAGTGAAAAGCTTTGTCTTGCGAGCAATACAGGCAGATCACAGAGTTAAGTAGCATAGGTTGTAAATCATAGGTAAACAGTGGCAAAGACAAAAACACAGGTACAGTCAAATGTTAAGAATTTGTGAGTCCGTTCAGTATTTGAACAACAATAGGGTAGAAACTGTTACAAAACAGGTTGGTGCGAGTGTTCAGGCTTCTGTGCCTTCTCCCTGATGGTAGAGGTTGTAGAAAAACATTGCCAGGATGGGACGGATCTTTGAGAATGCTGGCAGCGTTTCCTTGACAGCAAGCCTCATAGAAGGATTCTATGGATGGGAGGATGGCCTATGTGATTGTCCAGGTCGAATTCACCACTCTCTGTAATATGTTCCTGAATATCTCAAATACTCAAAACTGAATTAAAACAGAAATGAAAAAAAATCAATTGCACAAGCACTCAGCAAACAATTCTCTATTGAAATGAAACACTCATTGCAGCATTGAGGTAAATGAGGTCTAACCACTCATAACACTGACATCTCAGCCAGATCACGTAAAGCATGGCAACTGAGTTGCAGGGCAGCTCACACTCAGTGACACTGGTGAGGAGAGATTAGTCTCTATGAAGCCATGCAGAAGCCTTCTTCAGACTTACTATCTGAATCTTAAGGAGACGGGGAAGAAACCATTATTCATGTTGTTTATTCCAGCGTTGTAAGGCTGTGCTGCAGGGCTAGAGAAGGTAACCAATATCAGAGCTAGGTGCTGCACAGATGGAATATACTATCATGCTCAAGGCTACATGTTCCTTGAAAATAGCTGAATAAGTAAGAGGGCAAGCAGCCATGTATCAACAAGGGACTCACTGTGTTGGGGTGACTAGAGAGCAGGCTTTTGCTTTTGACAGGATTAGGCCTACTCCCAATTTTCAAGCCCACTGACTCTCACTATTACCTACTTCCTGCAAGTATTCCATTCTCTCAGTTTTCCATTTCTGTCACATCTGTTCTTCCACAATGCTGCCTTGGACATTTCCTTCTTTCTCCTCAACCAAGGATTCCCCCAACTGTGGTGGACAGGGTCTTCAGCCATGTCTGATCCATCTCCTGCATTTCTGCCCTCACCCTTTCCTCTTCTTGAGGAGGTCCTGAAAAAGGGTTACTCCCAAAATGTTGACTTCTCAACCTCATTATGCTGCCTGGCTTGCTGTGTTCTTCCAGCATCTGCTTGTCTACCTTGACTTTGAATAAATGAAAACTCTTCCTTTCCAGCTGAGGCCCAAACTGAGAGAATTACTTGGCTTTCCACCTACCAGTCTCAAAACTGTGTTCTGGTGTAAGTGTCCTTGAGTGGTCACTAATGGCAGTCTAGCCTTTCCTCATGCCCTGCCTCAGAACTGCACCCCCATCCCCAACAAATCTACCAGCGAGGGACCTGAGTGAGTGAAAATGCATGTGTTCGGCTAATGAATTAAGCACATTCAGTGAGTGTAAAACTTTAATGGTAACTGATCTTTATTTGAGTATGTTGGTGGCTTTAGTGCAGTATGCTTGATTGGTAAGCCTGTAGGTGGAGCTGGAGAGACAGTATGCAGTGTTCCGGAGACACCTGTGGGCTCACAGAGATATATGGGTCCGATAACTTCTGTGAAGCTCTCAGATGTTTTAAATCTTGCAAATGCACTGTTTGGTTCTAGAATATTGCTTTGAGATAAATCAGACAGATGTACAGCAGTTCAAACCAAATACAACACCTAGCAACAAGCAGATCTAACACGTTGGATTAACATATTGGAAGCTGGTTTAAATCTCCAATTTCTGCATCATTTCTTTTTCCATTAGGAGATCTTGTTCACATTCTAGAAATGATGGATTCTAAAATTTAAGATCCATTTGCTTCTTCTAGGGAGGCAAAAATCCAGGACCAAGGCATTGGAGAAGGTTACATTCTGGAGTCACAACTTGGTCAGCCTGATGAGGAGCTGGCCCTGCAGGAAATGTACAAAGAGAAGGAGGCCTTGCTCTGAGACCTGGATCTTCATAGAATCATAAAATCCCTACAGTGTGGACCAACAAATCTACACCGATCCACCGAAGAGTAACCCACCCAGACACATTCCCCTGCCCTATTACTCTACATTTCCCCTGACTAATGCACCTAACCTACACATCCCTGAACACTATGAGCAAATTTAGCATGGCCAATTCACTTAACCTGCACATCTCCCATGAGGGAGGAAACCAGAGCACCCTGGGGAAACGCAGACACGGGGGGAATGTGCAAACTCCACACAGACAATCACTGAAGGCTGGGATCGAACCCAGGTCCCTGGCATTGTGAGGCAACAGTGCTAACCACTGAGCTATTGTGCCATCAGGATCTTGCTGGATCTAGGGGCATGGATCTGAGATTGCACATCCGGTTCCTCCAGGAACTGGACCATGGCTTCCCCTTCTTTTGTCTGCTGGAAAAAAGACATGGGGTCTGCCAGCAGCTACTTGTGCTTCTTGCTAACGATGGATCCATTGTATCGAATCCAGAGGGTATCTGAGCCAGGTAAGGGAGCTCTATTCCACGGTCATCTCTCCAGATTCATCCAGTGAGGAAACTCGCTGGCCTTCTCAGACCAGAGGAGTTGACCAACTGGCTGTCCAGGTGTAAGTGCCCAGGGCTGGAAGGCTATCCATGGAATTCATCAAAACAGTCTAGGACATCCTGGGAGGGTGGGGCCAGGGGGCAGCAGGTCCTGGGGGAATGTCATTGTCCTGTTGTCCAAGAGGGGAATCTCCTATTTTTTTAAAGATCTTGCATCTGGTCTCCCTCACCAGCTTGGCTACAGCTCTTTGCCAGGACGATTTCTTCTCAACATGGTGCTATGTTGGACCACATGATTCACCCAGACCACTCCTATGTAGTCCCAGACCGAAGCATTCACAATGCCATCCAACTGGTTTGGGAGGTGATCCATTATTCCCAATGGGCTGGTTTGTTGAGCACCTTTCTCTTCCTTGATCAAGAAAGTCTGCTCAGGACTTTGCCAGCTTTCAGGTTCAGGCTACACTTTGTTGCCCTCATCTAACTTCTGTACACCACCATCTTCTAGTGAAGGTTAATGGGTCCTTGATGGCACCCTACTCTTCAGCACGGGGTCAGGCACTATTGGTAGCAACTTTTGACCTTCAGACCCTGCAGCGGTATGTTGTTATTGCGCCTTCTCCAAGATGGTGCACCCTGGTGACGTATTTCTTCTGTCAGGTGTGTGGCCTCAATTATGGCCTGCAGTTCTTCTTCATGGAATTGTCTTGCCTCGGATCTTCTTCCACAAATTGCTTGTCTTTTACTTGGATATGATCCCAGTCTAAACCACGGACATCTCACGATGGAGCGCTCTCCCTGTAGGAATGGTGGTTATTGTAAGGGAACTGCTCCTCAGGAACAGGTTGCTCCATCAATGAGGCTCCTGCTGGCTAACAGAGTGGAGAGCCCAGGATCCTGGGCTGACCAGACATGTTGGATGGTGGAGAAGGGAGTGCAGCTGGCCGAGAGGGCATTGGTCCAAGCCATTCCGAGCCTGATGGATGAGGTACTTGGCCCCAGTGGAATCGAGGTGGCTCACGCCTACTGGGCTTCTTGGATGAACTGATCCCAGTCCAACATTGGCCCTGCTCAACGGAGTCTCTCCCAGGACATGGCACCCCACAATCTGAACCATCTCAGGGAAATCCTCCACGTGCCCTTTAGAATGGCATGGAGGTGTTTCCTGTATGGGCTGCTACTGCTACACACGCTCCACATCTCTTTTGCCCAGCACTGGTGTAACGTTTTAGTTGCTGCTTAACTTAGTTTGGCCTATTTTCTGCCAGGTCCGATTTCTCCCATTCTGAAGAAGGGTGACTGGACCTGAAACATTAATCCCGCTTCCTTTCCACAGATGCTGTCAGACCTGCCTAGTTTTCCCAACGAATTCTGTTTATTTTTCTGATTTCTTCAGCTGTGGGTCAATTTAGAATGACCAAATTTGATTCTGACAGCATTCTGAGTTCATGTCACTGGGGAAGGGAAATGGTTTATGACCTCAACGTGCTTCCCTTCTATTTCATGTTTCCCATAAGCTATCACAGTCTCCCAAGGGACCTCATGATTTGACCCTTTCTTTAGTCCTGGGTTTCCTGATGAAGGGCTCTGGCCCGAAACGTCGAATTTCCTGTTCCTTGGATGCTGCCTGACCTGCTGCACTTTAACCAGCAACACATTTTCAGCTCTGATACTCCAGCATCTGCAGACCTCACTTTTTACTACGTGATGAAGAGGGTGAGCAGTTCATTTACTAGTGTCCAATGTTTGGTCCTTGTCTCTGACTGCAGGTGGAGACTGTCTATGTACTGTACCATGCAGTCCAGTTGGGGAAACCTCTTAATCCTTTAGCCAGCCTCTGATTAAATATTGACGGGGAATTGTGAAACCCCTGGTGCAACAGATCCCTGTGTCTTGCTGGCCCTGAAATGTGAAAGTGAATTTATATTGGCAGTGTCAATGGAGGGAAATGGACAAAAATCCGTTGCTAATCTCTAGGATGGTGAAATACTTTGTCAATATGTCCTGCCTCATCATGGTTTTGAGGCTAGTTCACTACTGTCGGTGCTATGGTTGGGGTGGTTTTATTTAGCTCCCTATAATCATTACTGAGCCACCGAGAGCCATCTACTTGCTTAACTGGCCATATTGGCAAGCTATTGATTGATGCTACAGTGTATAGGATTCCTTGCTAATGACCATGCCTGTTTGGGGAAAGTGGCTTTGGGTTTACTGTCTCACCCTCGATACAACCGCAGTCATGTCCATGACTAGCGAACGCTCTCCTGTGCTATATGAGAATTGCCTGTGCTGCTGAGTCTAATTCACAATTCAGAGAAAATGAGGACTGCAGATGCTGGAGATCAGAATCAAGAATTTGGTTCTGCAAAAGTACAGCAGGTCAGACAGCATCCGAGGAGCAGGAAAATCGACGTTTGGGCATAAGCCCTTCATCAGGAATGATGCAACATTGATTCTCTTATCCCTCGGATGCTGCCTGACCTGCTGTACTTTTCCAGCTCCACACTCGACTCTAATCCACAAATCCCCCATGGTACACATTCTCTGTGCGCATGTATCTGTATGTATCTGTGTGTGTCTGTATGTGTCTGTGTGTGTCTGTATGTGTCTGTGTGTAATTGTCTATATGTATGTATCTGTGTGTGTCTGTGTGTGTCTGCATGTCTGTGTGTATGTGTCTGTATGTGTCTGTATGTATGTATCTATGTGTGTCTGTATGTGTCTGTGTGTATGTGTCTGTGTCTGTGTGTATGTGTCTATGCGTATGTGTCTGTGTCTGTGCGTATGTGTCTGTGTGTGTCTGTATGTGTGTATATGTCTGTGTTTGTATGTGTCCGTGTGTGTGTATGTGTCTGTGTCTATGTGTCTGTGCGTATGTGTCTGTGTGAGTCTGTATGTATGTATCTCTGTGTGTTGTGTGTGTGTGTATGTATCTGTGCGTATGTCTGTGTGTGTGTGTATGTGTCTCTGTGTAAATGTGTCTGTGTGAGTCTGTATGTATGTATCTGTGTGTGTATGTGTCTGTGCATAGGTCTGTGTATGTATGTGTCTTTGTGTGTACGTGTCTAAGTGTGTATGTGTCTGTGTGTGTGTATGTGTCTGTGAGTGTCTGTATGTGTCTGTATGTATGTGTTGGTATGTGTCTGTGTGTACGTGTCTGTGTGTGTCTATATGTGTCTGTCTGTGTCTGTATCTGCCTGTGTGTATGTGTCTAAGTGTGTATGTGCGTGTCTGTATGTGTCTGTGTGTGTGTGTGTGTGTGTCTGTGTGTATGTGGTTATATGTGTCTGTGTGTGTCTGTGTGTATGTGTCTGTCACAATCTCCACTGAGGCTTCATTGAACTCGGGCATTTGCCAAATACAACAATTGGCCATGGAGTCATAGAGATGTACAGCATGGAAACAGATCCTTTGTTCCAACTTGTCCACGCTGACCAGATATCCCAACCCAATATAGTCCCACCTGCCAGCATCTGGCCCATATCCCTCCAAACCCTTCCTATTCATATACCCATCCAAATGCCTTTTAAATGTTGCAATTGTACCAGCCTCCATCACTTCTTCTGGCAGCTCATTCCATACACGTACCACCCTCTGAGTGAAAAAGTTGCCCCTTAGATCTCTTTTATATCTTTCCCCTCTCACCCTAAACCTATGCCGTCTAGTTCTAGACTCCCCCATCCCAGGAAAAAGACTTTGCCTATTTATCCTATCTATGCCCCTCATGATTGTATAAACCTCTATAAGGTCACCCCTCAGCCTCCGACACTCCAGGGAAAACAGCCCTAGTCTATTCAACCTCTCTCAATAGCTCAGATCCTCCAACCCTGGCTACATCATTGTAAATCTTTTCTGAACCCTTTCAAGTTTCACAACATCTTTCCCATAGGAAGGAGACCAGAATTGCACACAATATTCTAACAGTGGCCTAACCAATGCCCTGTACAGCCTCAACATGACCTCTCAACTCCTCTACTCAATACTCTGACCAATAAAGGAAAGCATACCAAACACCTTCTTCACTATCCCATCTACCTGTGACTCCACTTTCAAGGAGCTATGAACCTGCACTCCAAGGTCTCTTTGTTCAGCAACACTCCTTAGAGCTTTACCATTAAATGTATAAAGATAAATTACACTTCGCCATAAGACCCATGCCTCAGTTGTGCCTGGTGTCCATGTGGAGATTAACCAACACTACAGAGTGCTGGCAGACTTTGGACCCATGGACACAGGCTTAAAATTAGAGGGGGTCAATTCAGAACAGAAATGCGGAGACATTTCTTCATCTAGAGAGTGGTGGGCCTGTGGAATTCATTGCCGCAGAGTGCAGTGGAGGTCGGGACGCTAAATGTCTTCAAGGCAGAGATTTATAGATTCTTGTTGTCTCGAGGAATTAAGGGCTACGGGGAGAATGCGGGTAAGTGGAGTTGAAATGCCCATCAGCCATGATTGAATGGCGGAGTGGACTCGATGGGCCGAATGGCCTTACTTCCACTCCTATGTCTTATGGTCTCCCAATTTAAATTCTATCAGTTTTGTCTCCATCCCCTTCTGTAGATGTCCAGTGAATTTGCTCAGAACGAATGCGCCATGTGATATTAAAATCTTGGGATGTGCTAAGTGTTGTTGTGGATCCTCTGTGTCCCATAGAAACTGAATGGGACAGCCTTCCACCTCGCTGTCCACCAGGGGCTGTCCCATAGTGTCCCACCTGACGTCACATACACACTGAGGAGAGGCACAGCTTTCTGAGAGTGTGTCCAACTGGTGTGTGGGGGTTGGGGGCAGGGAATGTGTAAGAAGGTGGGATTTCCTCCATTAAATTTGGCAGTGTGATCTCCCAGACCAAATTAATTGATGCTTTTCTCTCCGGTCCTTCCAGTGTCATGCACTGGGGTCTTGAGCGTGGGTTCTGTGGCAGCTCTAACAGACTGGGTCCCCTGTAGTCCCCACAATTGTAGCATTTCACTTGCAGAGGTGACTGCTGCCTTGTATCTCTCACTGCGGTGTGTGGCTCCAATAAAAATTCCCTTATTTCAGTTGCCCCCCTTCATTCCCCACATGGGACCAGAGCTAGGGGCTTTTACGGTATGCATTTTTCTTTTCCCTGATTTAGGGTGGTCTGATTCATGAATATCTTTCTCCCATGTCTGGACCATTCTCTTTTCACCCGTTGCACTACAAGAGGTTGTTTGTAGGATTAACATTTTCACAGCCTTTCCTCACTGCCGCAGAGCCATGTGAGACACTCGTTCAGGTCCATTTTGCCCTGTTTGGTGGGGTCAGTGCAGTCTGATCTAGGTTACCGAAAACTCCTAGGTGGAAGTGGGTACTGCTGATGCTGGAGTTTCAAGTCAAGATTAGAGCAGTGCTGGAAAAGCACAGCAGATCAGGCAGCATCCGAGGAGCAGGAAAATCAATGTTTCGGGCAGGAGCCCTTCATCAGGAAAACTCCTGTGAACTGCATCCACAGACTCTTGTTGTTTTTTTCTTTTTTTGCAGGTGTGAGACACAGGGAGAGACACAAGGTGTACAAATCTTTATTCAATTTCCACCACCAGGAAGAAAGAAACACTCGAGTGGCCAGTGACAAACCTTTCACATCAAAGGGCTTCACATCAAAAAAAAATGAAGGGGAGGGCAGGGATTATATCAAAATAGAGTTGGAGGGGGAATTAATACACTCCACTCCCTGTCACAGGCACTTGGTAAATGCAGTTGGGTGCTCTCTCTTTTGCTTGTGCATGGGGTCTCCCCTATTGTCTCTCCAGCGGCTGGGACTGCTGTGTTCATGGCCTGTAGCTGCCCCCCTCCCACATTCTGAGGGTTGAGTAAGGCAGGATGGAACATGGCGCTCAGGTACATGAACATTCATTTTACCTGCGCGACATCCTTGAGCCTGTGGCGAACACTTGGTTGGTGGGTGCTGTCAAAAAACATATCGGAGTCAGCTGTGGCCTCAAATAAGGGGATCTTTTTTGCTACTACCACTAATTGCCTCACCAAGAAAAAGGGATTGTTTAAGTAACTGAATGATTGCTCTGGCTGTCCTGAAGGGTTGTGGTCAGTGTGATAGCCAGTTGTATGGAGCAGCTGAGAGGTAGAGAATAGGAGAAGAGGAAGCTGAGTAAGGAGCTGAAGGAAATGAAGCAGGAACTGGAGAAAGTCACAGTCAAAGCAGCAGAGCAGGAGCAGAGGAAACAGGGGGATGTGGAACAGACGCAGAGCAACAGAAAGATACCAGGAGGCACAGCCCGCACCGTCAAGCTGTGGCCGAGCTGACTGAGAAATGTAAAAACCAATATGTGCTCAGATTCCCGCACTGAACAGGAAAGAAACGGCAGTCCGCGCTGTGGACCTGTAGAAATGTCAGTGTGGATCTCACAGCTCTGAGGAGATCTTGACTCTGTCTCTCTCCAGGTTGTTGGAGCTCCTCTGCTGGACCAGGTTGAGTCTTCACTAAGTCTTCACAGCATCTTCCCTGAGGGGGTGGTGTCCAGGTGTGTGTTCTTATTCCCTTTTGCCCCTGACTTTCTAGATTGTTCTGAGAACTTTGGCCAATGAGGTCAGGACCTGGGTTCAAATCATCCACTGGGGTTGAGCCAAAGCAGTACACTGTTGTCATGTCAGGAAAGTTAACATACTCAGCAAGTTAAGATGTCTGACTGACATTTCTCCAATCATCAACCTTCAGGCTGGTGAAACCCCTTCAATCTTTGTACCTTCATTTCCGTTGCTCTTTGTAGCCAATAGCTGCTGGCTGCGGTTGAACTTAGTTTGGCCAATTTTCCTTCCGGCCTGATTTCTCTGTCTCTCCAGTTTTGTGCCTGTGGTCACTTCATCAAAATGTTTATTCAGCTTCAACAAAAAATGCAATTCGTGCTTAAAATCAAACTATTTCCCAAACATCTTCCGGTTATTGATAAAGAATTCACCAGTTCGAGAGACGTCACAGTCTCTTCTTGAGAATTAGGTGTGACAAGTATATAATATCATAGAATGTAAAGCACTATGTGATTTTAAGGAATGCAGACCTTGTGGATTAGAGTTTGTCCATGAGTACCAAAATCATGCTAAGAAGATAAACTATTATAGTGAGAAAAGTGTAAAGCTATGTTTGAGGCTTCCTTTTTATTGCAGAAACATCTGCTGATACACCACAGTAAACAATATTTCAAATGGGATCTATGTGATAAATAAAACTTTTGTGACTCCATCTGTATTTAAGAGTCAATAGAAAATGTATGTTGGATTGAAAGACAAAAATTATCAATATTGCACCTGTTAATGAACCACAACATGCGTGTTCAGTGACTGCACACCAATGTCCCCACTGTAACCAAAGGTTTCAGAAAGAAGGTTGGATTAAAGATGCACGAATGGAAAATGCCTGACAATTGCTCAAAATGTAACAACGTTTCAGCGAGGAGAGATCTAGGTGAGCACATGAAGACACTAACTGAATTTACAGTGGGCTGTTATGTTCAGAAGCCTGTGGTCATTCTTAATCTGGCAATTAGTAAGAATGGGGTCGAAAAGTGTTGTGCTGGCAAAGCACAGCCACTCAGGCAGCATCTGAGGAGCGGGAGAGTTGACATTTCGAGCATGAGCTCTTTAGCAGGAGAGAGGGGGCGGCCCAAGGAGGTAGAGAGATAAATGGGAGGGGCGTGTGTCTGGGGGAAAGTTGCTGGGAATGCATTAGATAGATGAAGGTGGGAGGGTGATGGTGATAGGTAAGAGAGGAGGGTGGAGCAGATGGGTGGAAAGGAAGATAGACAGGTAGGACAGTTCAAGAGAGCGGTGCCGAGTTGCAGGGTTGGATCTGGGATAAGGTCGGGGGAGGGGAAATGAGGAAACTGGTGAAATCGACATTGATCCCGTGTGTTTGGAGGGTCCCAAGGCAGAGGATGTGGTGTTCTTCCTCAAGGGATTGGGTGACTAGAGTTTGGCGGTGCAGGAGACCCAGGACTTGCATGTCCTTGGTGGAGTGGGAGGGGGAGTTCCAACCACACGGGATCAATGTGGATTTCAGGAGTTTCACAAATTCCCCTCTCCCCACCTTATGCCAGATCCAATCTTCCAACTTGGCACCACCCTCTTGAACTGTGCTACCTGTCCATCTTCCTTCCCGCTTATCCACTCCACCCTCCTCTCTGACCTATCACCATCACCTCCCACCTTCATCTACCTCTTGTGTTCCCAGCTACCTTCCCCCAGCCCCATCCCCCCTTCCTTTTATCGCTCAGACCCCTTGGGCCACCCCCTCATTCTAGATGAAGAGACCTGCTCCTCGGATGCTGCCTGACCTGCTGTGCTTTTCCAGCACCACACTTTTCGACTCTGATCTCCAGCATTGGCTGAGTTAATAAGATTGTCAGAGTGAAAACAGCTGAAATTGGGAAATAACAAGGTATAAAAAAGCATACACGCGGAGGTGTGAAAGGGAATCATGATGTGAATTTGTAGACTGGGTTCAAATTAAATAGCCAAAGTCATAACCACAAACATGAATCATCTCTATTGTATCCAAAGGAGATGATGTGGTTGCTCAGTAGTTATGTTTATCTTTTGGATGACAATACCAATAGGAATGTTAGTCATTTGATAGTAAGGATCTCTCAAGATAGTGATGATAAGAATACTTTCTCTTTCCCTCTGCATGATTTTGTCATTCATTCCTGAGATATGGGAATTGCTGGCTGGGCCAACATTTACCATCCCTAGTTGCCCTTGAGAAGGTCGAGGCTTCATCAGCAGCTTCAGTCTATTGGATGTAGGTACAACTACAATGTGGTTAGGCCACTGGCACTTAGAGGATTGCCTGAGATCAGGAACCTGCTCAGCCCAGGGAGTAGAGGACCCGCTGGTGTTGGCATTCAGGGACTTTATTCACATGCAAAGAGAAGAACAGGAGAGGTATGTGAGATGCAATGGTCTCATTGTCCAGATGCTGTGGCATTGCAGTGATTAATGGGACTGTCTGGCTGCCTCCATGGGCAGGTTAGTGGCTGCCATGGGGAGTCCAGACCAGAACCCTCAGGGTCTGGTGGAGAGGCACATACACCCACACTCCATTGTCCCAGCCATTGCTTCTCAGGACTGAAGGCATGATGGCAATGGGGGCTGCGATTCTTGATCCAAATCCAGGCCACTGTTCTTTATTAGGAGACAGGGCAGTTCCAGGAGGCATCTTACTAGAGGAGAAACCATTCACAGGCCCCTCAGATGTTTCAATTCAGGACACTCCAGTGATAGCTGGGCCCTCCACTGCCAAAATCTAACCTTTGGAAATGCACAATGAGTGGGTTTACTTGCCACTGACAAGAAGATCCTGGGTATGTCTGGCCCCTCCAGACCACAAGCAGCCCCAATGTCATCCAGCTCCACCATCAGGGGCAAAAGGCTCCACTGCCAAGCAGGAACCTTCCACCCCTGAAATAACTCCACAGAAGCTGGTATCCCATCACCAAATCACCCTTTATTCACACATGGAGAGTCCTTGGCACTGATCCAACTCCCTCAGAGCCAGCTCTGAGACTGAACAGAAGCCCTGACACTCCTGTTCTTTTTTGTTTTTTTCCTTTTCTCTATTTTTCTTATTATGTTGTGTGTGTGTAGGTGTGAGACACAGTGAAAGACACAAGATATACAAATCTTTATTCAATTTCCAACACCAAGAAGGAAGGAAACACCCGAGCGACCAGTGACAAGCAGTGCCCTTCACAAAAGGGCAATGCTGTGTGATCAAACAGTGAAGGGGAGGGCAGGGACTAAATCAAAATAGAGTTGGAGGGGGAAATGATGCACTCCACTCCCTGCGGCGCCCACCTCTCCCTGAACAACTCCAGGGTGTTGGTGTACACCGCGTGCTCCTTCTCCAAGGACACCCAGGCTCTAACGTAACCGCGGAAGAGGGGCAGGCAGTCGACCCTAATGACCTTCTCCACAGCCCGCTACCTGGACCTGTTTATGGCCAGTTTGGCCAGGCCCAGGAGCAGACCCATGAGGAGGTTTTCAGACCTGCCCTCCCCCCTCCGTACCGGGTGCCCAAAGATCAGGAGCATGGGACTGAAGTTCAACCAGAAACAAATAAGGTTTTAAATCAAAAAAGGAGTGTAAGCGCCCACACCCCAGATATACATGGTCCACGGACTCCACAGCGCCACAGAACAAGCAGTTGGGCTGGGAGTCCGTGAACCACCGCAATCTGCGGTTACAGGGGCCCGTTGCGTGCAGCATCCTCCACCCCAGATCCCCGAGAGAAAGGGGGAGGACTTCCACGTAGAGAGTCCTCCACTTGAGATCTCCACTGCCCAGTGGTGAATGGGCACGCCATGGTGTGTCTGGGTGGTGGATGTGGGAGAAGGGGTGGACGGTGTGCAGCAGCAGTCGATACGAATCTTTATTCAGTTTCCACCACCAGGAAGCAAAGAAACACCCAAGTGGCCAGTGACAAGCAGTGTCCTTCACATCAAAGGGCAATGCTGAGTGATCAAACAGTGAAGGGGAGGGCAGGGATTAAATCAAAATAGGGGAAATAAAACACTCCACTCTCATGCCATGTTGGATTTTATTGATGTCTAACTTATTTGTTGCAGTTGATAAGATAGGAAGCTGGATATTATTGAGGCAAGTTGGACTGTTAACAATGCGTTTGACAAACAATAATCCCCCTTAATTAGAAACTTGCTACTGCCTAGCCAGATACTCAATATAACGCTTGTCAAAAGTATAAACGATGTAGTGAGATGCTTCCGAAGTCAAGATAGGCCTCTCTTGACTCCTCCTCTAATTCTGCCATAAATCTCACCATAGCCCATGTCAGATAGCCCCTTATAAGGCTCCATCCCCACTTCTGGCTCTACGTAATGCTACCTAACCTGCTAAAATGTTTCCATCACCTTCTGTTTTTATTTGTTGCTGTGTTTGCTGCATTCTATGTTTCAGTTAATACATATTTAATCTCTGGTTGCATCCTCTCAACAAGGCAATCCTCTCATAATTTCACCCAAATTTAAAATTAATCTAGAAATGTGATCATTCTTTGAAATAGTACCTGATCTCATAATCCTTGTATTGTTTAATGACAATCTACTGAGAGAGAGACCCCTTGTGAATAAGCAACTATAATATTGTAGAACTCCTCATCAAAATGAAGACTGACATAGTGCATTCTGTGACTAGGGTCCTGAATCTAAATAGGGGAGACTACGATTGTATGAGACACAATGACTATTACTTAAGAGTCATTACTTAAGAGGATGACGGTGAAAAGGTACTAGCAACCATTCAATGAGTGAACGGTAAACATTTTTCATTCCTGTCTAGAACAAAAGTAAAATGGGAAAGGTGGCCAAACAATGGTTTACAAGGGAAATTTAGAGACCGTATTAGATCCAAGGAAGTGGCATACAAATTGGCTAGAAAAGAAATGGACCTGAGGAGTGGGAGCATTTTAGAATTTAAGAAAAGGTGGACAAAGGGATTGATTAACAGGTGGAAAATGAGAATTAGAATATGCTTGCGGGAAATATAAAACAAAATGACTGTAAAATTTGCTATAGATATGTGAAATGAAAAAGATTGGTGAAAACAATTGTAGGTCCCTTACAGTCAGAAACAGGGAAATTTATAACAAGGAACAAAGAACTGACTGGCCAACTAAAAGCATACTCTGTGTGGCCAAAGAAGGTACAAATAGCATACCAGAACTGTTGGGAACACATGGTTTAGTGAGAGAAAGAATGTGGAGAAAATCAGTATTCGTAGGGAAAAGATTTGTAACTCAGGTTGAGGTTTAGGGTGTAGGTTTGCTCGCTGAGCTGTAGGTTTGATATCCAGACGTTTCATTACCTGGCTAGGTAACATCATCAGTAGCGACCTCCTAGTGAAGCTTCACTTGGAGGTCGCCACTGACGATGTTACCTAGTCAGGTAATGAAATGTCTGAATATCAAAACTACAGCTCAGCGAGCAAATCTACACCCTAAAGGGAAAAGATGTTAGGGAAATTGATAAGATTGAAGGCCAACAAATCCCCAGGGCCTGATAATCAATATCCTTGAGTACTTGAGGAAGTGAGTCCAGAAATAATGGATACATTGGTGGTCACCTTCCATGATTCTATAGATTCTGGAACCGTTCCTACAGATTGGAGGTTAGCTAATGTAACCCCTCTATTTACGAAGGGAGGCAGAAAGAAAGCCAGGAATTATAGACCAGTCAGTCTGATATCATTAGTAGGGAAATGATAGAGTCCATTTTAATAGCTAACCATTTGGAAAATAATGCCAAGACTGGGCAGAGTCAGCTGGAGTTATGAAAGAGAAATCAAGCTTGAAAAATCTACTGAATGTTTTTTTAGAATTTAACTATCAACTACAGTGCGATCAGTGGATGTGGTTTATTTGGACTTTCAGAAGGCTTTTGACAAAGTTCCACATCAAAGCTACTGTGTAAAAATTAAAGCACATGGGGTTGGAGGTATTCAGTTGGATAGAAAATTGGTTGGCAGATGGGAAACAAAAGTAGGAATAAACTGGTCCTTTTCTGAATAGCAGTAAGTGACTTGTGGGGGTACCTTAGAGATCAGTGTTAACCCCAGCTATTCACAATATTTTTAATGATTTGGATGAGGGAACTAAAAGTGTAATCTCCAGATTTGCAGAAGTCACAAAGTTGGATGGGATGATGAACAGTGAAGAGGATGAGATGCTTCAGATTTTGAGAAAGAGTTGGATATAGCACTTGGGCTAAAGGTATCAAAGGATACGATGGGGTGGAGGGAGGTGTTGGCACGCAATCAGGAACGGGCTATTGAGTTGGATGATAAGACATGATCATAATGATCAAAAGGCTGAATGGTCTACTCTTGCTCCTATGTTCCATGTTTTTATGTTTGTAATGCAAAATTGAATATGAATTTATATCACTTCAATACTGTTGGAATATTGCATGGAATTCTGGTTTCCTTCCTATTGGAAAGATGTTGTGAAACTTGAAAGGGATCAGAAAAGATTTACAAGGATGTTGCCAGGGTTGGAGGATTTGAGCTATAAGGAGGGCTTGTTTTCCCTGGAGCATTGGAGGCTGAGGTTTATAAAATTGAGGGGCATGGATAGGCTAAATAGATAAAGTCTTTTCCCTGTGGACGGGGTGTCCAGAACTAGAGGGCATAGGTTTAGGTTGAGAGGGGAAAGATATAAAAGAGACCTAAGGGGCTACTTTTTCATGCAGAGGGTGGTACGTATTTGTAATGAGCTGCCAGAGGAAGTGGTGGAGGCTGGTACAATTGCAACATTTAGAAGGCATTTTGATGGTTATATGAATAGGAAGGGTTTTGAGGGATATGGGCCGGGTGCTGGCAGATGGGTCTAGATTGGGTTGGCATATCTGGTCAGCATGGATGGGTTGGACTGAAGGGTCTGTTTCCATGCTGTACATCTCCACGACTCTATGACTCTATGACTTGGTTTAAGTGTTGGTTGATATAGGGAAGGCTATGCGAGAACAACAATTGGATGGTAATGTTGTTGAATTACTTTTCAGGTGTTGCAGAATATTTCCAGTATTCTGGATTGCAAATCAGCCTTTGATCGTATAATATTTAATATACTTTTGGATATGTTCAAATTGATTTTTGCTGACGTTTCAGCAATTCCAGTGGGGCACTGAACTGAGCTAGGAGTTGAACATGAGCAATTTGGCTGATGTTTCCTTCATTCAGCCAATAGCATTAGGACAATTGTTGCACCACTAGCTTCAGTCTAGATGAGATCAGCTGCTTAAACACAGGCCAAGAAACAACCAGCTTTCTCGTGTGCACGCATCAGGATTATACCACATAGTAATTTTAGCCATCAAGTCACTGATTCAATAACTATCACATCCTTTTGCTTATCCATGTTACTTCGCTGCTGAGAAAATGTCTCTGTGCCCAAGTCATTCTCAAAGTAGAAAGAAAAGCAAAGAAGTCTGAGCTGAAATTAAAATAATATTAAAAAGTATGTCTAAAAATGAAGAATGCCTGAATGAATTAAAATGACAGGTGAAAACAAGTGGATAAACTATGTAATGAGCTCCAGGAAAAAAATAGGTATATGTATTATGTCTATATGTATTAATTACTTTATTTGACCCAAGCAACAATAAAACTGGCTCCATTCCATCGTAATGCAAGCATAAAGCAAATAGACAGTTTATTTGATGGCAGCTAAACTGCAAGTTAATGACATCAATTAAATAGATTAAGTAATAAAGTTGCATGACAATAAGCAGACTCAATGGCAAAGCAAACAATTGATTTTGCAGAGAAAATGACCTGAGCTCACAATATTAAAACACTTCACAAGTCGTACATTAACCCAAAATGGAGGTTTCCCAATTTTTACAGCTTTGGTTTGCTAAATAGTTACACAACAACCGCAACTAAATGGTTCACAACCGATATTAAAAATACATGACATACCTTTGACACAGGAGTTACAGGAATGGTTAGAGTTCTGCATTCACTGATGAAATATTACTGCTTTCATGTAATGATTCTCATGCTACATTTATTTTAATTATTTATGATTATATTATTAGAGGGCTATAGAATACTTTCATTTGAAAAAAAATGATGCAGAACTACTAAAATTAAATAGATCGCAGCAAGTATTTTGAATTCTACCCTTGTATTTACATAAAAATTGAAACTTGCAGAATAGAACGGCAGCTTTGAAGTACAGATCTTAAACTACATGAAAGAACATAGTAGAGATCTGGGACCAATTCATATTCATTTATGGTGAAGACATCAAGGAGCCAACGAGAGACAGGGCCGTATTTAAAGATTTAATTATTCATAAGGCATTTATGGTTTAGTTGGAATATTGTGTGGTGTAGTTTTTGGTTAAGATATAGCTGCAAAACATGTAATCATTTTTGGTCACCGTATTTATTACTAAGTTAGAGCCTCATTTGAATTTTTAATATTAATTCATGGGCTTTGGACAGCACTGGCAGGGCTGGTATTTATTGCCCATCGATATTTGTCCTTGAGACAATGCTAGTGTGCTGCTGCCTTGAACTGCTGTAGTCAATGTGCTGTCAGTACTACAATATAATTTAAGGAAGGAATTCCAGAATTTAGAATAGGTGACACTGAAGGAATGTAATATATTTCCTACTTACGACGGTGTGTGGCTTAGAGGGGAACTTGCATATGGTGCAGTTCACATGCACATGTGGGGCATTTTCCTTTTGAAATATTAATAATCATGGATTTGGAAGGTGCTGTCTAAGGAGGCTGGGTGAATTCCTGTAGAGTTTCTTGTAGATAGTACACACTGTTGCTGCTGATCATTGGTGGTGAAAGGCATACATGTTTGTGGATGTGGTGTCCATCAAGCGGGCTGCTTTGTCCTTGATAGTGTCAAGCTTTTTGAATGATGTTGCATCCACATTCATCCAGGCAATAGGGAGTATTCCATCACATTCCTAACTTATCGATGGGGGACAATCTTTGGGGATTCAAGAGGTGAGTTAGTTGATGCAGAATTCCTAGCCTTTGACCTGTCTTGAATCCCCAATATTTATATTGAGAGTCCAGTTCAGTTTCTGGTCAATGCTCACACCCAGAACATTGATAGTAAGATATTTGGGAAAGGTAATACCATTGAATGTTAAGGAGAAATGGTTAGAATCCCTCTTGTTGGGAATGTTCATGCCCAGCACTTGTATGGCATGAATGACATTTGCGGAGAAAGTGAGGACTGTAGATGCTGGAGATCAGAGCTGAAAATGTGTTGCTGGAAAAGCGCAGCAGGTCAGGCAGCATCCAAGGAGCAGGAGAATCGACATTTCAGGCATGAGCCCTTCTTCAGGAATCAATCAGCCATTCCTAAAGAAGGGCTCATGCCCGAAACGTCGATTCTCCTGCTCCTTGGATGCTGCCTGACCTGCTGCGCATTTCCAGCAACATGAATGACATTTGCCACTTGTCAGCCCAAGCTGACTTCTGTAATGTGTCCAATAAGATAAAGTAACACATTACTCAGAGTTTCCAGAGTAGATTTTGATGGAGACTTGACAGTGTGCCAGTAAGTTTCAGCAGTCTTTCTCACAGCTTGTACAGCAATGACTAGACTGATGGATTGTCACGGAAAAAAGCTGTTTCATCCATGTAGATTTTGCTATTGACTATATTCCTAGTGTTGACTGAGTTGGCTATATTGGTAGGTGATTGGTCATCATCTTAAGTTCCATACAGCTTGGAATGATTCCTGCAGATTTGAAGCTTGTCTAAACCTAACCTCACTATTTAAAAAAAATGCCAAGCAAAACAGATCAATTGACCTTACATCTGAGGTCAGAAAGATGGTAGAATCCTATAAGGAACATGATAAATGGACACTTGAATAGAAGTTATCTGATTAGACACAGTCAGCATGGGTTTGTGAAGGGGAACTTATGTTTGACAAAGCTGTTGGAATTCTATGAACATGTAACTAGTAGAGTTGACAAGAGGGAGCCAGTCAATGTGGTATGTTTAGATTTTTTGAAAGCATTTGACAAAGTCCGTCATAAAAGATTATTCTGCAAGATTAAAGCACATAGGATTGGGGGGAATATATTGAGCTGGCTAGAAAACTGATCAACAGAGAGGAAACAAAGAGTAGGAATTAATGGGTCCTTTCCAACTTGACAGGCTGTAACTCATGGGGTGCCACAGGGATCGGTGCTGGCACCCTAGCTATTCACAATATATGTTAATGAATTGGATGAGGGAACAAAATGAAACTTCTCAAAGTTTGCAGATGATACCAAGTTGGGTGGGAGGGTGAACTGTGACAAGGATGCAGAGATCCTTCAGCAGATTCTGGACAAGTTGGGTGAGTGGGCAAATCAATGGCAGATGCAGTATAATCTGGAAAAATGTGAGGTTATTCATTTTGGAAGCAAAAACAAGGAAGAGGGGAGTGTGCAACAGGACCTGGGTGTCCTTGTGCACCAGTCGCTGAAGGTAACTGTGCAGATGCAGCAGGCGGTAAAGAAGGCCTTCATTGCGAGAGGTTTTGCGTATAGGAGCAATAATGTGTTGTTGCAGTTATACAGGGCTTTGGTGAAGCCACACTAGATTACGTGTGCAGTTGTGGTCTCCTTTTTTGAGGAAGGATGCTCTTGCTCGTGAGGGAATGCAGCGAAGGTTTACCAGGCTGATTCCAGGATGGCAGGACTGATGTATGTGGAGAGTTTGACTAGGTTGGGATTGTTTTCACTCGAGTTCAAATAAGTGAGGGGGAGAATCTCAGAGATTTATAAAATGTTAATAGGACTAGACAGAGTAGATGCAGAGAGGATGTTCCTGATGGTGGGTGTGTCCAGAACCAGGGGGTCACAGTCTAAGTACTTGGAGTAGACCATTTAGGATGGAGGTGAGGAGATGTTTCTTCACTCAGAGTGATGAGCCTGTGGAATTCATTATCACAAAGTAATTGATGCCAAAACATTGAATGTATTCAAGAGGCGGCGAGATTTATCACTTGGGGCAAATGGGATCAAAGATTATAGGAGAAAATAGGATTAGGCTATTGAGTTGAATGATCAGCCATGATTGTGATGAAAGGTGGTGCAGGCTGGAAGGGTCGAATGACCTCCTCCTGCCCTTATCTTCTACGTTTTTATGTTTCACATAAGGTGGGTTAGCAAAATTAACCACATGGGAAAGGAGGTAATGTACTGTCATGGATTAAGAATTGGCTAACAGATTAGAATCAGACAGGAAAAATAAAAAGATCATTCTCACTTTGGCAGGCTGAGAGCAGTGGGTAACCACAAGAACAGTACTGAATTCACAGTTGTTCACAATATAAATTAATTATTCAGATATGGGGACCAAATGTAATATTTCCAAGTTTACATGTGATGCAAAGCTAAGCAGAAGTATGTGTTGTCAAGGAGATGTGAAACATTTTTTTCAGGACAACTTTGACTAGATTAGTGAGCAAGAATATGGAAGAAAATGTGGAAAAAGTTGAGATTATCCACTTTCGTAGAAAGAATAGATGCACAGATTATTAGTCCAGTTGGAAAATACAGATGTGCAAAGGGACCTAGGTGTTCTTGTCAATAAATCTTTGAAGGCTTTGAAGATGGGAGTACAGTGAAATCTTGCTACAATTAGAAAAGAGCATGGTTAGACTGCACCTGGAATACTTTGTGTAGTTTTGGTCTCCTTATCTCAGAAAATATATTATTGTGCCTTTGGACATTCTGAGGGACTCCTTCCTGTGAAATGGAAATTACCTTTGCATAGTGCAGGGATATCATGCCCTAGGACAGAACCCTACTAATGCTGAAGTCATGAAGATGCTTGGTAGACCGAAACTGGAAGTGATCAACCTGAAGATGCTGGACTTTGAGACTTCCCTTCCCATTCTGCAGCATATCACCAAGAACAAGAACCAAGGCACATTGAGGACTTTTGTCGAAGGTCTGAAAGTCTTTGACAAGGAAGGAAATAGCACTGTCATGGGAGTTGGGTTTTGTCACATGCTGCCGACATTGGGTGAGAAAGTGTCAGACAGTGAGATGGAGCAGTGAATGGCAGGTCACAAACACTTGTGTCAGTTCTGAAGCTTTTGTCAAACATATCACGATGAAGTGTTGCGTTCTGAGTGTGAGCAATGTGAGTATAAATAAACTCCAGAAACAGCAAACAGTGAAATCTTTGCAACAACAGCCTCCTTCGATGACACTGAGTGAGAAGCCATCATGTATCCCTGGGAAGATCCACTCAATCCATGTTTGCACTAAATCCTTTTGTATCCCAATGTGCGCTGGCTTGTGTGTGCTTCACCATATCATGTGCCCATGTTCCTCTGTCTGGGGAGGCTGGAACCATAGGGCATATTTTAGAATAAGGGATATGCCATTTCTTATACTCAGAGGATGCTGAGTCTTTGGAAATCATATCTAAGAGGGCTATGAAGCTCAATTAAATTTAAGACATATTTGAGTATATTTAAAGTAGAGGTTGATGCATTTTTGATTATCAATGGAATAGATGTTTAGGGCAATGGTGTGGGTAAAAGCCATTGTAATGTTTAATTTACCCTGATCATATTGAATGGTGAAGCAGTGCTAACAGGCTGAATAACCTGCTTGTGTTCCTATATTCTTATGCCAGAGAACTGAAAAATAAAATGTCTTAGGAACTAAACAGGTATGGTTTGAGGTGATTGAGGAGATGAGCAGCAGGAATGTGAGCACTTGCACATGGACATAGTGCTGCAGTAAGTTTGGTGACCGTATCTGTGCAGGAAAGATAAATAGCATTCCACATTCAGTTAAAAACTTTCTTATTATGACTTCCCCACCATCTCATGTACACCACTTTTGAGATCAATAATTATTACAAATGCTCAAAGTTGGAGAGAGATTAGATTGGTCCATTCCACTGAGTGCTATAACGTTTACATCAATGAAAACAGTGGCCACCTACATGGAGGAACAAATGTGGCAGGCAACCAAATGTACATGTTGACCTTCTTGGTCACCGGCAAACTCAATCTGACAACTTAAATAGAAGGAAGGAAAGCTTCATATTGCCATTTAGCACATCACTGCAATGCAAAAAAGTTTTCATTATTGGCTGCAACAGAACATGGGTAACGAGAGAGAAGATGGAGAAAGGGGACAATAGCAGGGACTTTGGTCAATACTTCTCCCTCCTTATAATTATCTGTGCCCCAGTGTACCCTGACAACCTAGTTCTACCAAGGTCGCAGCCAATAATGAAAACATTTATTTGCACTTCAGTGATCTGCTAAATGGCCATGTGAAGCTTTCTTCCCTTCTATTTAAGTTGTCAGGTACAGCAATTCAAAAGAATATTAAGAAAGAAAAACTAATTTCATGTGAGATATTGTTTTGGAGTTTAAAAGTTTGATATAATGTCACTTTCAACATCAATTATCACTGTTTATACACCATAATAATCCAAAGATGTGCAGGTTAGGTGAATTATTCATGTTAAATTACTCATAGTGTCTAGGGATGTGCAGGCTAGGTGGATTAGTCACACGAAATGCAGGGTTACAGGGATAAAGTAGTGGGGTGGGTCTGTGTGAATTGCTCTTTGGTGGGTCAGTGTAAACTCAATTCTCTGAATAGCCTATTTCCACACAGTAGGGATTCTCTGACTATATGATCCAATACTAGTGACAGATTGCAGACCTTTGAGATACAGGAGGTTATGTGCACGATTTACAAAAGAATAGCAGAGGGACAGCAAATAATTAGGAAAGTTAATAGTGTTATTGTTTAGTGCAAAGGGAATTGAATGCTGAAGTAGAGAGGGTATGTTTCTGTTACACAGGGCACTGGTGAATACTGTTTACAGTATTGGTCTCCTTATTTAAGGAAGGATGTGCATATATTAGAAACAGATCAGAGAAGGTTGACGTATTAATACCTGAAATGGGCAGGTTGTCTTATGAGGAAAAGTTGGAGAGGTTAGACTTGTATTCACTGGAGGTTTGAAGATGAAGAGTTGATTTAAATGAAACATAAGTTCCTGAGCAGTCTTGGCATTGTGGACGTGGTTTTCTATTGTGGGGGAATCTTGATCCAGGGGTCAATGCTTAAAAATAAGGGGACATCCATCAAGATAGAAGTAAGGAGACAATATGTTTCTCTCAGCTTTGAGTCTTTGGTTCTCTTCCTCAAAAGCCAGTGAAAATAATGTCTTTGAATATTTTTAAGGCAAAAGTGGACAGATTCTCGATTTAAAAAAAAGCAAAAATGCTTGAAACGTTATCAGGAGCTCTTCCCGTGGATGTGGGAGAACAGGGAGAATTTCAAAGTTTCTGGAAGTGTTTGGTTGTGAACCTTACTGGATCACATGGAATAATTGAAGTGGCAGTTAGAGGGGATGAGGAATTTACCCCACAGCTCCTATAATGATTGATGGCAGTTTCAGGAAAGTAGGAAAACCACAGATGTAGGCAGGTAGATGGGCTACCACTAAGAAAGCTAGAATCTAGAAGTCTCTTGTAACTATCTCCATCTCAAACAAATAGGATGTTTTGGAAAATGTTGGGGTGACGGCCTGTCAGGGGAATATATCAATGACAGCCAGGTTTCTGGTGCTCTGACTGACTGGTTCTACTCTCAAGAAAGGTATATCAGGTTCCAAGCTATCGATTCTGATAGGGGACTAACTAGTCAGGGGTGCAGACAGAGGTTGCTCAGGCGGTCAGAAGATATCAGAATAGTGTGTTGCCTCCCTGGTGCCAGGATCAAGGATGTCTCAGATAAGGTGCAAAACATTCTGAAAGGAGAGAGTGAACAATAGAAGGTCATTGTACATGTTGGCACCAACGGCATAAACAGAGAAAGACTCTAGGTCTGCAGAGAGAATGTAGGAAATTAGGCAGTAATTTAAAATGTGCCTTCAAGGGTAGTAATATCTGGATTACTCACAGTGCCATCTGCTAATGAGAGGAGGAACAGCAGGTTAGGGCAGATGAATGCGCTGCTAAGGAACTGGTGTAAGGGGAAAGGATTCACATTTTCAGACCACTGGAATCTCTTGAGGTAGAAGTGATCTTTATAAGAAGGATGAGTTGCACCTGAATTGGAAGGAGACCAATATCCTGGCAGGGAAATTTGCTCATGCTACTTGGGAGGCTTTAAACCAGTAAAAGGGGAAGGGGGACCCAAAGAGAGAGTGAGAAAAGAAATAAGTCTGAGGCTGGTGCAGTAGATAAAAGGAGCAAATTAAATTGTCATGGCAGGCAAGAGTACGACAGAGGACCAAGTAAGATTGTTATACTACATTTATTTCAGTGCAAGAGGCATGACAAATAAAGCAGGTGAACTTAGCACATGGTTAGGAACATGGGGCTTCAATATCTTAGCTATTACTGAAATGTGGCTCAGGGAAGGGGGAGCTTAATGAACCAGGGTATAGATGCTTTCGGACAGATAGAAATAAAGGGGGTGGGGTGGCAAGAGAGGAGGGAGAATAGTGTTTTTGATTAAGAATCACATTACAGTTGTATTTATCCTGGGAAAACATCCAGTGAAGTTAGATGGTTGGAATGGAGACACAGGACATGGATGATCACCTTACTGGAATTATACCAGAGTTCCCACCTCCCCCCCCCTCCCCGCCCCACCAGTAGTCAGTGGGAAGTTGAGAAGCAAATATGTAAGCAGATCTCAGATAAATGTAAGAATTATAGGGTTGTAATGGTAGAGGATTTTAACTTTCCAAACATAGACTGAGATGGCCATAGTTATCACAAAGCTAGTCCTTGTTTTTCTAAAAGCAGTTCCTTGGCTCAAGAATACTCTGTTTTTCATTTTTTTCAGAGGGGGAATAAACTGTGCCAGGCTCCAATCAACCTGGTTTGGTACAGAGATGAAAATCATTTAGAATGAACATGTTGGTTTCAGTTCTTTTATATGTAAATCGCAGAACATTTAGAAGTTAGATCCTCAAGTGAACTTTAACAATTTGGTGTCATGTCAGCCCAGATAATCCATGTAAGATTCTGTAAATCCATTTATTAGATTAGAATCAGTCTGACCATTGTGGCACAGACGGTCTCACACAGGGTAGCTCGCACCATAAATGATTTGGAGATGCTGTGTTGGACTGGGGTGTACAAAGTAAAAAGTCACACAACACCAGGTTATAGTCCAACAGGTTTAATTGGAAGCACTAGCTTACAGAGGAAGGAGCAGTGGTCCAAAAGCTAGTGCTTCTAATTAAACCTGGTGTTGTTATTTTTAACTTTGTCACACCTTAAATGTGTTATCTGGACCAGTTGTTCAAGTTCACTTAAGAATGTAATTTTTAAAAAAGTTCTGCGATTTACATATGAAAGAACTGAAACCAACATGGTCATTCTAAATGATGAGAGACTTAACAAATAATACAGGTCTTCTTCAATATATAATTTCAGTTACATCACACTAAACTTTTGCTATAAATTCTGTGTCTTACAATCTTATACTCCACAACCACTTGATGAAGGAGCAACGCTCTGAAAGTTAGTGCTTCCAAATAAACCTGTTTGACTATAACCTGGTGTTGTGTGATTACAGAATGGTAATACATAGTTTTTTTTTAGAGATTGAGTTCTGGAAGAATTCCATACTGAACAGAGAGGAATAATCAGTGTGAAATCTACAGCAGGAGGTTAAAATATTGACCTAGAATCTTTGGTAAGTAAATGTAATATGTAGTGTAGGAGAAAGTGAGGACTGCAGATGCTGAAGATCAGAACTGAAAAACGTGTTCCTAGAAAAGCGCAGCAGGTCAGGCAGCATCCAAGGGAGCAGGAGAATCGATGTTTTGGGCATAAGCCCTTCTTCAGGAATGAGGAGGGTGTGCCAAGCAGGCTAAGATAAAAGGGACTTGGGGGAGGGGCGTTGGGAATGCGATAGGTGGAAGGAGGTTAAGTTGAGCGTGATAGGCTGGAGAGGGGTTGGGGGCGGAGAGGTCGGGAAGAAGATTGCAGGTCAAGAAGGTGGCGTTGGGACTGAGATAAGGTGGGGGGAGGGGAAATGAGGAAGCTGGAGAAATCTGTATTCATCCCTTGTGCTTGGAGGGTTCCTCGGTGGAAAATGAGGCGCTCTTCCTCCAGGGGTCGTGTTGCCATGATCTGGCATTGGAGGAGGCCAAGGACCTGCATGTCCTTGGCGGAGGGGGAGTTAAACTGTTCAGCCACAGGGTGGTTGGGTTGGTTGGTCCGGGTGTCCCAGAGGTGATCTCTGAAACGTTCTGCAAGTAGGCAGCCTGTCTCCCCAATATAGAGAAGGCCACATCGGGTGCAGCGAATGCAGTAAATGATGTGTGTGGAGGTGCAGGTGAATGTGTGATGGATATAGAAGGATCCCTTGGCGCATTGGAGGGAAGTGAGGGGGGAGGTGTGGGTGCAGGTTTTGCATTTCTTGCAGTTGCAGAGGAAGGTGCCGGGAGTGGAGGTTGGGTTGGTGGGGGTATGGACCTGATGAGTGAGTCGCAGAGGGAGTGGTCTTCCCGGAATGCTGTTAGGGGAGGGAAAGGAAATATATCTTTGGTGGTGGGGTCTGTTTGGAGGTGGCAGAAATGACGAAAGATGATCCGATATATCTGGAGGTTGGTGGGGTGGTACGTGAGGACCAGTGGGGTTCTGTCCTGGTGGTGATTGGAGGGGCGGGGTTCAAGGGTGGAGGAGCGGGAAGGGGAGGAGATGTGGTGGAGAGCATCGTCAACCACATCTGAGGGGAAATTGCGGTCTTTGAAGAAGGAGGCCATCTGGGTTGTTCGGTATTGGAATTGGTCCTCCTGGGATCAGATGCGGCGGAGGCGAAGGAATTGGGAATATGGGATGGTGGACATTCACTATAAACCGACTGACTCCCACAGCTACCTAGACTACACCTCCTTCCACCCTGAACCCTGTAAAAATGCCATCCCATATTCCCAATTCCTTCGCCTCAGCTGCAATGTTAGGTGAAGGGGTAAATATCGGGGAATGGGTCTGGGTGGGTTGCGCTTCGGCGGGTCAGTGTGGGCTTGTTGGGCCGAAAGGCATGTTTCCACACTGTAAGTAATCTAATCTAATCTGGTCCCAGGAGGACCAATTCCAATACCGAACAACCCAGATGGCTTCCTTCTTCAAAGACCACAATTTCTCCTCAGATGTGGTTGATGATGCTGTCCACCGTATCTCCTCCACTTTCCGCTCCTCTACCCTTGAACCCTGCCCCTCCAATCGCCACCAGGACAGAACCCCACTGGTCCTCACCTACCACCCCACCAACCTCCAGATATATCGGATCATCTTTCGTCATTTCTGCCACCTCCAAGCAGACCCCACCAAAGATATATTTCCCTCCCCTCCCCTATCAGCATTTTGCAAAGACCACTCCCTCCACGACTCATTCGTCAGGTCCATACCCCCCACCAATCCAAACTCCCCTCCCGGCACCTTCCCTTGCAACCACAAGAAATGTAAAACTTGCGCCCACACCTCCCCCCTCACTTCCCTCCAAGACCCCAAGGGATCCTTCCATATCCGTCACAAATTCACCTGCACCTCCACACACATCATTTACTGCATCTGCTGCACCTGATGTGGCCTCCTCTACATTGGGGAGACAGGCCGCCTACTTGCGGAGCGTTTCAGAGAACACCTCTGGGACACCCGCACCAACCAACCCAACCGCCCCGTGGCTGAACACTTTAACTCCCCTTCCCACTCTGCCAAGGACATGCAGGTCCTTGGCCTCCTCCATCGCTAGACCATGGCAACACAATGCCTGGAGGAAGAGCGCCTTATCTTCCGCCTAGGAGCACGCTAACCACAAGGGATGAACACAGATTTCTCCAGTTTCCTCACTTCTCCTTCCCCTACCTTATCTCAGTCCCAATCCTCCGACTCAGCATCACCTTCTTGACCTGCAATCTTCCGCCCCCACCCCCTCTCCGGCTTATCACCCTCACCTTAACCTCCTTCCACTTATCGCATTCCCAACGCTCCTCCCCTAAGTCCCTCCATCCTACCTTTTATCTTAGACTGCTTGGCACACCCTCCTCATTCCTGAAGAAGGGCTTATGCCCGAAACGTCGATTATCCTGCTCCTTGGACGCTGCCTGACCTGCTGCGCTTTTCCAGGAACACATTTTTCAGTACTATTTAATGTAACCATAGAAACAAACTCTCAAAATTGTCTTTTCAGTTCTGGTTATGGTCAAGTAAAATAAGCTTAGTGAACTCTTAGGAAAACTTGTCATTTTCCTTTTCCAGTCATCCAAAATCATTCAACATGAATCAATGTAAAGTATATGGGTTAAAAATCAACACCAAATGGAGAATTGATGAGTTACGGCCAATATGTTGCAGATTGCTCAAGGTGCTTGTCTCAGACGATGAACTCAATTTCCTTCCAAACTTTCATGAGTCAGATGGTATCAAACTCATCCTCACTCCTCCTTGTCACCCAACATCAATAGGAAGGTACTGTTAGGATAGAGAAAGATGGCATCAACAATAAGTTCATGAGATGTAGAGCCAAGGTAGCCATTCAGCCCATTGAATCTGCTCTGCCATTCTTTGAGATCATAGCAATCTGATAATCCTCAAAACAAAATCCAAAGAACTGCGGACGCTGGAAATCAGAAACAAAAACACAAATTACTAGAAACTCACAGGCTGGCCATGTTACTGATAATGGAGAATATCACAGACATACTGACTGCGGACACCTTGGAAGGCTCATCCAACAAGATCATATGGGGAGAGCTCAGCAGTATTCGTACACATTGATGGGATTGTACTATTGACCTCTCAACAATCAGCAGAAGGTAGAGGAATAGATATATGGACATATTATGCAAAAATGTAAAAACCAACAGGGTTGTTGTGGTGGTTGATTTTGACTTCTGGGCATTGACTGGGCCTCCCTCAGTGCCAGGGCTTTGATCAGGAGGAATTTGTGTCTAGAGGGTTTCTTGAAGCAACATGTAAATAGTCCAACCAAGAAGAGGACGTCCTTGACCTGATATTAAGTAATGAGCCAAGCCAGGTGATCAAAGTTTCAGTGGGGCAGCATTTCAGGAACAGTGAACATAATTCTATACATTTTAAGTTACTTCTGTTAAGCATAAGAGTGGGCAGGAACTGGGTAGTGTCAACTGGAGGCAGCTGTTTCAGGTTAAATCCACATCTGTCATATGGGAATCCCTAAATGCCAGTTGATTCAAGTTCAGGACGAGCATTTTCCTGAGAAAATGAAGGATAAGGACAAAAAGATCTTAAAGGACAAAATAAAATTGGGGGGTTAGCTATAAAAATAAAGGAGGCATATATAAGGTTTGGGACACTGAAGACAAACAGAACCCTCAAAGAAAATAAAGAAATCAGGAAAGAATTTAAACAATAAGTTAGGAGGGCTAAAAGGAACAACGACATGTTGGTGGCAAGCAGGATTAAGGAATATTCCAAAGTCTTTTATATGTATATATGGAACAAGGGGATGGCTAGGGAAAAGATAAGTTCGGTCAAGGACAAAAGAATGGAACTAGAAGACGTGGGTGAGGTTTTTGTCTAATTCATTTGTGGGGTGTGGCTGTTGCTGGCTGACTAGCATTTATTACCTGTCCCTAGTTGCCCTTGAGAAGGTGGTGATGAGCTGTCTACTTGAACCACTGCAGTCTACCTGCAGTGGTTGACCCATAATGCCATTCAAGAGGAAATCCAAGATTTTGACCGAACAACAGTGAAAAAACAACAATATATTTCCAAGTCAAGATGGTGAATGGCTTGCAGGGAAACTTGCAGGTGTCAATGTTCTTGGGTATTTGCTGCCTTTTTCCTTCGAGATGGGAGTGGTCATGGATTTGGAAGGTGCTGTCTGTGGTTCTCTGGTGATTTTATGTCGTGCATCTTGGACAGGCAGTGAGGAGTCAGGAAGTGAGTTACTCACTGCAGTATTCTTAGCCTCTGACCTGCTCTTGTAGCTACTCTGTTTATGTAATGGGTCTAGTTCAGTTTCTGGTCATTGATTACCCCTAGGATGTTGTGATTTGGAGATGCTGGTGTTGGACTGGGGTGTACAAAGTTAAAAATCACACAACACCAGGTTATAGTCCAACAGGTTTAATCGGAAGCACACTAGCTTTCGGAGTGACGCTCCTTCATCAGGTGATTGGACTATAACTTGGTGTTGTGAGATTTTTTTTAACCTAAGGATGTTGATCATGAAAGATTCAGTATAATAACACCATTGAAAGTCAAGAGTCAGTCATTAGATTCATTCTTATTGGTGATAGTCATAATCTGGTCTTTGTGTAACATTAATGTTACTTGTTTTTTTTGTGAGCCCATGCCTGGATATTGTCCAGTTCTTGATGCATTTGTATATGGATTGCTTCAATTTCTAAGGAGTCACAAATGGTACTGAACACTGTGCAATCATCAGCAAACTTCCCCACTTCTGGCCTTGTGATGGAGGGAGAATCATTGATCAAGCAGCTGGAGGTGGTTGGGCCTAGGACACTACCTAGAAGAACTCCCACAGAGATGTCCTGGAGCTGAGCTGATTAACCTCTGACAACCATGACCACCTTCCTTTGTGGCAGGTATGACTCTAACCACTGAAAGGTTTGCCCTCGATACCCACTGATTCCAGTTTTGCTCGGATGCCACATTCAGTTGAATGCAACCTTGATGTCAAGGGCTGTCACCTTTACCTCACCTCTGGAATTCAGCTCTTTGTCCGCATTTGAACCAAGGCTGCAATCAGATTAGGAGCTGAGTGGCCCCAAGTGGAACCCAAACTGAGTGTCACTGAGCAAGTTATTGTTGAGCAGGTGCTGTTAAAAGTACTGTTGATGACACCTTCCATCACTACAGTTGATCAAGAGTAGATTGATGGGGCAGTAATTGGTCAGGTTGGACTTTTCCTCCATTTTGCATAAAGACATATCTGGGCAATTTTCCACATTATTGGGTAGATGCCAGTGTTGTAACTGTACTGGAAGAGCTTGGCTGGGGAACAGCAAGTTCAGTACTATTGTGAGAATTTTGTCAGGGCTCATGGCCTTTGCAGAATCTTCAACTGTTTCTTAATATCACAGAGTGAATCAAATTTGTTGAAGACTAGTATCTGTAATGCTGGGGACCACCAAATGAGGCTAAGGTAGATGATCCACTTGGCACTTTTGGTTGAAGATTGCTGTGAATGCTTCAGCTTTATCTTTTGCTTTGATGAATTGGACACTATCATTGAGGATGGGGATATTTGTCAAGCATCCTCCTCTCGTGAGTTGTTTAATTGTCCACCACCATTCCTAACTGGAAGTGACAGGTCTGCAGAGCTTAGATCTGATCTATTTATTGTGAGATCACTTAGCATATGCTGTTTGGCACACAAGTAGTCCTAATTGGTAGATTCACCAAATTGACACTTCATTTTTAGATATGTCTGGTGCTGCTTCTGGTATTACTCCTGCACTCTCCATTAAACCAGGGTCAATACCTTAGCTTAATGTTAATGGTTGAGTCAGGGGATTTGACAGGCCATGAGGTTACAGATTATGCTGGAGTACAATTCTGCTGCTGTTGATTTCCTGCAGCACTGCATGGATGTCCTGTCTTGAGTTGTTAGATCTGTTCAAAGTCTGCCCCATTTTGCATGTTGGAAGTGCCACCTACACAATGGAGGGTGTTCTCAACATTCATCTCCACATGGACGACGTGGTGGTTGCTCTTACCAATACTGTCATGGACAGTTGCATCTACAGCTGGCAGATTGGTAAGAATGAGATCAAGTTTGTTTGTTTCTTATTGGTTCTTAATGGTTCCCTCATCACCTGCTGCAGACCCAGTCTAGCAGTGATGTTGTCTAGGGCCTGACCAATTCCATTAGTAGTGCCTTTGTCAAGTCACTTGTGGTGGTGGATATCCAGAGTATATTTTGTGTCTTGCCACTTTAGTGCTTCCTCCAAGTATTATTTAACATGGAAGAATGCTGATTCATCAGCCAAGGGGGTTTAGCAGAAGGTTTCCTTGCCCTTGTTTAACCTGAAGCCATGGGACTTCAAAGGGTCTGGCATCAATGTTGAGGACTCCTAGAACAACTGCCTCCTGACTGTATACCATTGTGCCTCCACCATTGCTGGGTGTGTCCTGCTGGTGGGACAGGACATATCCAGGGATAGTGATGGTGGTGGCTGGGACTTTGTCTGTAAGGTATTATTCCGTGTATATCATTATATGTTGTTTGACTTGTCTGTGAGACCACTCTCCCAGTTTTGGTACTAGCCCCCAGATGTTAGTAAGGAGGACTTTGCAGCGTTGTTTCTACTATTGTTTTTTTCAGTGCCTAGGTCAATGCCAGATGAACTGTCTGGTTTCATTTCTTTGAGACTTCATAGTGATTGATACAACTGAATGACTTGCAGGGCCATTTCAGACAGCAATTGAGTGTCAACCACATTGTAGTGGGTCTGTAGTAGGCCGGTTGAGGATGGCAGATTTTATTCCCTGAAGAGCATTAGTGAACCAGATGAATTTTTTCGATAATCGACAAGTTTCATGGTCATCGTTGAATTGTTAAATCTAGATTCTTTTTCTTTGTTATTGAATTCAAATTCCAACATCTGCTGTGGTAGGATTCGCTCCCAGGTCCCCCGAACACAAGCTGAGTTACTGGATTAACTGTTGTGTGATAATACCACAATGCCATTACCTCCCCATGCATGAATACTTTGCAGCTGTATTCAGAAGGGAGAAGAACATAATGAATGGTAGAGCCAAAGCGGGTTATGTTGATATTCTAGGACATGTCAATATATAAAAAAAAAGGATATTGGGTGTTTGAAAAAAGCATTTAGGTGGACAGGACTTGATGGAATCTATCCCAAATACTGAGGGAGGCAAGGGATGAAATTGTTGGGGTCTTATACAAAAGCTTTGTGTCCTCTTTGAGTCATAGGAGAGGTCCCAGAGGACTGGAGAACAGCCAATTTCTTTCTTTGTTTAAGAAGGGCAAGAAGGATAATCAGGGAAACTATAGGCTGGCAAGCCTTACATGAGTGATAGGGAAATTATTGGAGAAGATTTTTAGGGACAGGATTTATTAGCATTTGAAAAAATAAGGATTTATTAAAATAGGCAGCATGGGTTTGATGGGGAGGTCCTGTCTCAAACATTTGATTGTCACATACTCGAAAAACTAAGATGATAGATGAGGGTAGGGTGGTGGATGTTATCTACATGGACTTTAGAAAGATCTTTAACAAGGTCCCTCATGGCATGCTGATACAGAAGGATTTCGCAGTGAGCTGGTAAGATGGATAGAGAACTGGCTGCTTGGTCATAGAAAACAGAAAGTAATGGTCAAAGGGTATTTTTCTGACTGGAGATCTATAACCAATTGTGTTTGACAGAAATCAGTGCCAGGACCCCTGTTTGAGGGAATGTGCCAGACAGAGGGAACGTAATTCATGAGTGTAAAGATCTCATTTTTCCAATTTTGGATTCATAGATGAAGTTAGTGGTGGATTGGCTAACACATCATCTAGTAATGGAAACCTATTTACCATTTATTTACAAAACATGAATGTTCATGAATTGGGAAACGCTAAGTTCTACCTTCAAGAGTAACAAAGCAGCAATTAAGAAACTTGTGCCTCCTATTTCTTTCTGTTGGCTCTCTAATGGCATGCACCACATGAGGTTATTTAATCTTTGGAGCCGAGGTGAAGTTTTGCCTCTGATTAACTCAACAGTATAGTAGTTGAATCAGGAGAAGCTGGTCAGTCCAGCAGTTACAGGGGGATGTGCGGGTGGAGGTCAGAGTGGGAGGTATTGATGAAATTGAAAGTTGTGGTTATTGGATCCTCAAACAGTGCAGCAGTTAGCCTAGCAAAAAGGGTTGTGCTGGTGATTAGTCCTCAAATGGCAGCACTGAAAGGCACGAAAGGTTTAGGGATAGGGGTTAAGACTGTGTATGAATATTAATTTTATCTGCTCTTGTGATCTTTTAATATTGCTCTTCCATGTTCTCATTGGAGTCAGGGATCTCAAAGTAAGGCAAAGGTCTGAACCAGTCTCTAGGTCCCAATTGTCACAGTCTGACATCATGGAAGAAGAGGCTAGAGTGGGAAGGGCATCATGTTGGCTACTGTCTGTCATGCATGGTTCAGCACTAGAGATTACCTTCATAATCAACACAGGATCTCATACCTAGATTTTCCTGTGTTCTTTAATAAGCTATCATTTCTGTGAACTATAGTCAACTTTGTGGACTCACAACAAGCGAGGTGAGATGCTCTGGTCATTCTATTTTCTCTTCAAGGTCAGCAACAGGATCAGAGATGTACCATTTTCTGCATACACCTGTCCACCTCAGAGAAGGGGGAGATGTCTGGCAGTGTGCACCATTAGGCCATTCCCTTTGCACTCTTCAATCCTGCAGATGTTTATATGAACATGAGTAGATTCAAGATGAGTCAAAATCTAGTGCAAACACCAGGCCACTCTTGGACACTATCAGAGCTGAAGGCACTGACACCCAAGAGCATGGATACCTAGGCTCATGATGAGCTCCATACTGATGACTTACATCTAGAATTGGCAGAAAGATGGCAGATGCTAGAAGTTCAACAAAGTGTGCTTGAAGAAGTGGTGGAGGTTATCCACTCTGGCCAGGACAGTGGAGGAATGTATCCAGGCCACAAGCACTGCAATCTCCCTTTCATCTGCATGTATAGCCTTGTCAATTAGTAAAATCTTTGAGTAAAAAATTAGGTCTGCAGATGCTGGAGATCACAGCTGAAAATGTGTTGCTGGTTAAAGCACAGCAGGTTAGGCAGCATCTCAGGAATAGGGAATTCGACGTTTCGAGCATAAGCCCTTCATCAGGAATGAGAGAGAGTAGCCAAGCAGGCTAAGATAAAAGGTAGGGAGGAGGGACTTGGGGGAGGGGCGATGGAGGTGGGATAGGTGGAAGGAGGTCAAGGTGAGGGTGATAGGCCGGAGTGGGGTGGGGGCGGAGAGGTCAGGAAGGAGATTGCAGGTTAGGAGGGCGGTGCTGAGTTGAGGGAACCGACTGAGACAAGGTGGGGGGAGGGGAAATGAGGAAACTGGAGAAATCTGAATTCATACCTTGTGGTTGGAGGGTTCCCAGGCGGAAGATGAGGCGCTCCTCCTCCAGCCGTCGTGTTGTTATGTTCTGCCGATGGAGGAGTCCAAGGACCTGCATGTCCTCGGTGGAGTGGGAGGGAGAGTTAAAGTGTTGAGCCACGGGGTGGTTGGGTTGGTTGGTCCGGACGGCCCAGAGGTGTTCTCTGAAGCGTTCCGCAAGTAAGCGGCCTGTCTCCCCAATATGGAGGAGGCCACATCGGGTGCAGCGGATGCAATAGATGATGTGTGTGGAGGTACAGGTGAACTTGTGGCGGATATGGAAGGATCCCTTGGGGCCTTGGAGGGAAGTGAGTGTGGAGGTGTGGGCGCAAGTTTTACATTTCCTGCGGTTGCAGGGGAAGGTGCCGGGGATGGAGGTTGGGTTGGTGGGGGGTGTGGATCTGACGAGGGAGTCACGAAGGGAGTGGTCCTTGCGGAACGCTGATAGGGGAGGGGAGGGAAATATATCCTTGGTGGTGGGGTCCGTTTGGAGGTGGCGGAAATGACGGCAGATGATACGTTGTATGCGGAGGTTGGTGGGGTGGTAGGTGAGAACCAGTGGGGTTCTGTCTTGGTGGCGGTTGGAGGAGCGGGACTCAAGGGCGGAGGAGCGGGAAGTGGAGGAGATGTGGTGGAGGGCATCGTCGATCACGTCTGGGGGGAATCTGCGGTCCTTGAAGAAGGAGGCCATCTGGGCTGTGCGGTGTTGGAACTGGTCCACCTGGGAGCAGATGCGGCGGAGACGAAGGAATTGGGAATATGGGATGGAGTTTTTTCAGGGGGCAGGGTGGGAGGAGGTGTAGTCTAGGTAGCTGTGGGAGTCAGTCGGTTTATAGTAGATGTCTGTGTTGAGTTTACTAACACCTTCCATCCCGACCTGAAATTCACCTGGACTGTCTCAGACTCCTCCCTCCCCTTCCTAGACCTTTCCATCTCTATCTCGGGCGACCGACTCAACACATTGTCTTGTCCGTGAGCTCCATAAAGCCCTCATAAGGCAAGAGGGTGATAAAGCACCTGGACCTGGGCAATAGAAAATACAAACGTGCCTTACAAGAGGGAAGCAATCGGAGCTCTTCTCAGATGTGAGCAGTGGCTCCTCTGTCTGTCCACCAGTGACATCAGTGCATCCAGCCCTCACATAAACAGAAGGCAAGTGCAGGAGCCCCCGAGCATAATGGAGCAATCTAGCAGGCACAGGAAATTCATCAAGACCCTCCCTGCCCCCATGCGGCAAAGTCCCCAGCCTGCTTCTACCACAGGTGGCAGTGAAGGATAACTTAGAACAACTCATGAAAGAATTAAGAAAACACATTTGATGCACTTGCTCATGGGTAATTTGATAGTTAATACTTCTGTTCTGATGTCTGAGTTTTGTCAGAAGTATCTTGTTTGGTTTCTGCAAGTTTCCATTTATTGCTGGCGGCTCACTGGCAGTGCAAAGGACCCCAAAGGCTGACAAAGCATGTGTGGTCATTTTATGTATTGCAGGAGCAGGAAGTATCTGCAACCAAGGCATCTGGGGCTTAGTGCAAAGGTGATTGGCTCCAGCATATTTTGAATGTGGAGCTTTATTTGCCTGTACGGCTGCAGTGGGAAGGGCTAACTGAATCGCATGCACCTCCTATGCCTCGCTCTCATCTATATCTTATTGCCCTCCTTGCAGATATAAATTCTCCATTGTGGTGTCATTCTAATAACTTATTTTGCATCTTCTCAAGTATATTATATATTTATAATATGGAGACTCAAAGTGCTCAAGGCTCTCTCTCAGTTGAAGATAACTTTGCTGCTTTTCAATTCTATCCCTCTAGAAAGGAACCTCTTTTGGCTTGCTACTTAATGGCTTTATTAGGCTATAGTGATTTGTGCATTTGTTTCAAACAGACTGAAACAGGTCAGTAATGAATAATTCCCCAGGGATGACTCAGTAGTAGCAGTTTAAAAAGAAAATACAATGATTTCACTGTCATATCCATAGTTTCACAGTTTGACTATTCTGATGTTCAGGTTCATTTCTGCTAATATTGAGAAAATGGACTCTAGCCAAACAGTCGTAGTTATAACTGAAGCAAGGGAACACTCACAAAATTAACAAGATGCAAAGACTTAAAGCAAGGACATCGCATGGAGTTATGATTCATCCGAAGTAATGTTGACTTTGCAGTTTCTCAGCATGCAGCTGTATTATTCAAATTGCTTCCAGTAAATTTTTAAACTCTTTCATATGAGTCACTGATGAAACATTGTTTACTTTTCAATTTAGATAAAAGGTGCTGAAAGAATGTATTCTGGGGTTATTTTGTTGAAATGGTTAAAACAGAAAATAATGAAGTGCATGGTTTAAAAATCTAGATTTAACAAATCATTTTTGGCTGAATAGCTGATTCCCATAATTTAAACTTGCCGAGAGATGCTAATACAGGTACTTTCAGGTTTGGCAGTTTTCATAGTGGGCGGCACGGTGGCACAGTGGTTAGCACTGCTGCCTCACAGCGCCTGTAGACCCGGGTTCAATTCCCGACTCAGGCGACTGACTGTGTGGAGTTTGCACGTTCTCCCCGTGTCTGCGTGGGTTTCCTCCGGGTGCTCCGGTTTCCTCCCACAGTCCAAAGATGTGCGGGTCAGGTGAATTGGCCAAGCTAAATTGCCCGTAGTGTTAGGTAAGGGGTAAATGTAGGGTAAGGGTGGGTTGCGCTTCGGCGGGTCGGTGTGGACTTGTTGGGCCGAAGGGCCTGTTTCCACACTGTAAGTCTAATCTAATATGTGGACTCTACTCATCCATTTCCACTGAGAGTTTAGGGTGCATTGGCTGAGCCACTGCAGAATATTTCATAAACCATTGAATATAGAACATTTCAGTGCAGTACATGCCTTTCAGCCCTCAATGTTGTGCCAACCTGCAGAACCAATCTGAAGCCCATCTATCCTACTTTATTCCATTTTTGTCCATATGCCTATCCAATGACCATTTAAATGCCCTTAAATTTGGCAAGTCTACTAAGTTGCAGGCAGTGCGTTCCATTCCCCTACTGCTCTCTGAGTAAAGAAAATACCTCTGTTACCTATCCTATATCTATCACCCCTCAATTTAAAGCTTATGTCCCCTCATGCTAACCATTTTCATCTGAGGAAAAAGGCTCTCACTGTCCACCCTATCTAACCCTCTGATTATCTTATGTCTCAATTAAGTCACCCCTCAACCTTCTCTCTAACAAAAACTCTGTGTCAAGTTGCTCAACCTTTCCTCATAAGGCCTTCTCTTCAGACGAGGCAACATCCTAGTAAATCTTCTCTGAACCCTTTCCAAAGCTTCCACATGCTTCCTGTAATGCACTGACCAGAACTGTACACAATACTCCAAATGTGGCCACACCAGAGTTTCGTACAGCTGCAGTATAATGTCAAGGTTCTGAAACTCAAGAATCTTACCATTAGCCCAGTATCCTGCATTCCAGTTACTCCTTCCAAAGTGAATCACTTCACACTTGTCTGCATTAACCTCCATTTTCCACACCTCCGCCCAGCTCAGCAACTTATCTATGTGTCTCTGTAACCTACAACATTTTTTGTCACTATCCACAACTCTACCGACCTTAGTCGAAAGTAAGGACTGCAGATGCTGGAGATTAGAGTCAAGATTAGAGTGGTGCTAGAAAACCACAGCAGGTCAGGCAGCATCTGATCACCTACCTCCAAAGCTAACACCTGGCCTGGTTCTTTACTCAGTACCAAATCTAATGTGGCCTCTCTCCTTGTTGGCCTGTTTACGTACTGAGTCAGGAGACCCTTCCTACACTGGACAAAAACTGACCCATCTAAAGTACTTGAACTGTAGTATTCCCAGTCAACATTTGGAAAATTAAATTCCCCCAGAGCAACTACTATCAAGGATCATCTTTGCTACCCTATCCTTTACATCTCTGGAACTATTTGGAGGCCTGCTAAAATCTCCCAACAGGGTAACCTCTCCTTTCCTGTTTCTAATCTCAGCCCATACTACCTCATTGCAGGAGCCCTCAAATGTCCTTTCTGCAACAATAATACTATCCTTGAATAACAATGCCACACCTCCCCCTCTTTTACCATTTTCTCTGTTCTTACTGAAGCATCTAAATCCCAGAACCTGCAATAACCATTCCTATCTCTACCCATGTCTCTGAAATGGCCACAACATTGAGGTCCCAGGTACCAACCTATGCTGCAAGTTCACCCACCTTATTCTGAATGCTCCTGGCATTGAAGTAGATTGTTACGACATGGGATAAGCCTCCTACTTAATTGAAAACCAGCAACACAGAAAAGATGTATCCCGTGCAGTAATCTGTAAATATCGAGTGGTCAAGAACTATTTAAAGTAAAAATTAATAACTTTATTTTTTAAAGTATAAAAGAATAATTAACTAACCACTATTTACAATTCTTTCTCCAACCTATCTTTTACCTTCCCTTCTATAATATTAGTCTGATACTCTCATAATTAAGATGAATAAAACCACATTTCTTATCTCAAAACCAGGCAGCTGTAGGTTCTTGTCTTTGGATCTTCCTGTGCTTTCTTTTCTCCTTGTTAGGAATTTCTGTGTCACAGGTTACTGATTGAAAAGGGATGTTTAAGAGAGATGTTTTTTCAAGCAGTCTAGTACACATTAGGCTTGGCAATTCTCAACTGTTCAATTTTCCTTTGGTTTTATACCTCCCAAAGCATTGGATTGTCATCAACTTTTAAGATTGTCAATACACTCAAATCAATGTTGATTGGAAGTTTTTTTTATCGGTGTATAATTTAAACTGATTGGCCCAATTCGAATTTGTTTTTGTCTCCAGGCAACAAATTACTCGAGTTGTTCAACCCTGTGTTACATACATTGTTGCCTCGTTGAGAACAGTTGGTGCTGGGTCAGGTAGTTCTGATGCCTGTAATTCTCTTAAAAATACACCCACATCTTCATAACATCTTCCCCACCACCCCCCCCCCCCCCGCCCCCAAGAAAAAATGCACCTTCGTAATGAAAAGTTGGCTTTTTTTTTCTTTTAAACAAATTTCACTAACATACCGATAACTTTCATACAAGTTCACCTTAACTTCCCATATACCTATATATGGACAACGCATTAAATAAAGACAAATCTCATCTAAACTCTCAGTTAAATCTGTGATAAAGCAACTGTGATTACATTCTTCTGACCTGCAACATGTATGATTTTTAAATTAAAAGTCTGTAACATAAGACTCTAATGAAATATTCTTAGCTTTAAAACATTCTAAGAATGTTAGCAGACTGTGGTCAGTGTACACAATTGTCTTCAACACATTGTTTGTAACATACACGTTAAAAAGCTGTAAAGCCAGTACCAAACTCAATAGTTCTTTTTTGATTGTGGAGTATTTCTTGTGGTAGGTGTTGATATTCTTCGAAAAATAATCAATTAGCAGTTTAATCCCATCCTCATTTTCCTGGAGGAGTACAGCTCCAACTCCAATATCACTGACGTGGATGACGACTTTAAAAGGTTTTGAGAAGTTTGGTGTAGCTAAAACTGGGTTTGGTGGTTAGTATTGATTTCAAATGGTCGAATGCCTCCTGGCATGGTTCTGTCCACTGAAATTGTGGTCTTCTTCAGCAAATCGGTTAACGGTGAAGTTTAGAACACTGCTGAAGTTTAGAACAATCTTCCATAGAATCATTCCTGAGGCTCATTCTTGATGAAACATCGATTTTCCTGCTCCTCAGATGCTGCCTGACCTGCTGTGTGTTTCCAGCAACACTCTAATCGAGCTTCTGATAGAATCTGCTGAGTCCTAAGAATCAAAGTGCTTCTTTCTTCAAGGTTGGTCATGGAAATTCCTCAATGGCCTTCGTCGTTGCGTACCGTGGGGGTCAACCTTCCATGACCAATGTTATGTCCCAAGAATGTCACCTCGGCTTTTGTGAATTCCATTTTATTTAAATTTATCACCAGTTTTGCTTCTCATAGTGTTCAAACAGCTCTGCCAACTATACCATATGATCTTTCCAGGACTTAGTTAAAGATCACTACATTGTCCAAATAGGCCAGACAGTTTGTTAACCCAACCACAACTCTGTTCATGAGTCTCTAGAATGTGGCAGGCATGTTCTTCATTCCAAAGGGCATCACTTTAAACTGATAAAGCCCATTTGGGGTTACTAACGCATAAATTTCTTTTGCCGTCTCTGATAAAGGTACCTGCCAGCAACCACGCACTAAGTCCAACTTGTTGATGTAACTGGCTTGTCCGACTTTCTCAATGCTGTTCTCCAATCTTGGGATTGGATGAGTCCAATTTTGCAATGGCGTTGACCTTCCAATAATCCACGCAGAATCGTTGAGTCCCGTCTAGTTTGGGAACTAAGATGATCAGCAAACTCCACTCACTCTGGCTTGGTTCAGTGATGTCCTCGTTGAGCGTGACCTCCACCTCAATCTGGACCTGACTGGCTTTGAAAGGATTAAGCAGATAGGGGTGTTGTTTATTGGAGCAGTATTCCCTACATCTACCTCATGGACAATACCATTAGTCCTCCCCATCTGATTCTTGCATATGTCCTATATTGCAGTAACAAACCTTTCAAGTTTGTTCTATGCTCCTGAGACAGATAGCTATTACACTCCTCAAGGACTTCTTCATTTTTAAATCCATTTTGAGCCACCACAAAATCCATATTATCTGGATTTGACTCCGCAGGGCAGTAACTCTCACCTATTTCTCCAGTTCTTCCTTTCTAGTCTAATACAGTTTCAGCATGTTCACATGACATACTCAATACCTTTTTTTTCTATCTGGCACCTTTACTAAATAGTTCACCTGACTCAAGTTTTTCTCAGCTTGATAGGGACAACTAAACCTGGCTTTGAAGGGATCTCCTATCACTGGTAACAGAACTAACACTTTATCCCTTTGGAAAATGTTCGAGTTTTAGAGCTTTTATCTGTCACCTCCTTCATTCTACACTGTGCCCTCTTTAGGTGCTGTTTAGTTAACTTGCTGACTTGATTTGGTCTCTCCCTCACCTCTGATACATAATCTTAGTGTGAGGACTCCAACTTTGGTCCTGTCAATTTTTCTTTAATTTCAAAGGGCCTCTCACTTCATGACCATGAATATTAACTTGAAGGGAGTGAACTGAGTAGATTTGTTTGGGGCATCTCTAAAGGTAAGCAATAAAAATGGGATACCTTTATTCCAATCATTCGGGTAATCCTGACAGTGTGCTCTCAATTATTCCTCACACCCCATTATTCCTCCCCATTATTCTTGACCCACTCCAATTTGCCTATCGGACAAACAAATCCATGTCTGGTGCCATATCACTTGCCCTGCACTCCTCCCCAGAACATCTTGACATGAAGAACAGCTAGGTAAGAATCCTACTCATTGACTAAAGTTCAGTCTTCAACAGTATTATCCCCTCAAGACTGATTAATAAACTTAGTGACCTCGGACTAAGATCCACTCTCTGCAACTGGATCCTCAGTTTCCTGACCCACAGGTTACAATCAGTGAAGACTGGGGACAATATTTCATCCTCACTAACACTCAACACTGGAGCCCCCCAAGAGATACGTACTCAGCCCCCTACTGTACTCACTGTATACCCATCACTGCTTCACCAAATACCAACTAATGCCATTTACAAGTTCAGTGATGACCCCACCACAATTGGTTGAATCTCAGATGGTGTGACAAACTTTCAGCAGTATGTTACTCATGCACCCCCTACACACTAACAGCACAGAGGTGGAATGTGTGGAGAGTGTCAAGCTCCTGGGAGTGGTCATCCACAACTGGCTTTCTTAGACTCTTTATGTGGATGCACTGGTTATAAAGGCCCAACAATGTCTATTCTCTCTCAGGCAGCTGAAGAAATTTGACATGACGGCGAATACCCTTGCCAAGTTTTATAGATGCACGATTGAGAGCATTCTGTCTGAATGTATCACTACCTGGTATGATTGGAGACGGTTATAGAGAGTGATGAACTCGGCTCAAACAGTCACAAAGGCCAACCTCCCAACTATATAATCCATTTACCAGGCCTGCTGTCAAGGAAAGGCTGCCAGCATTCTCAAAGATCCATCCCACCCTGGCAATGTTTTTCTACAACCTCTACCATTGGGGAGAAGGTACAGAAGCCTGGACACACACACACACACCAGCCAGTTTCAAAACAGTTTCTACCCTACTGCTGTTAGAATAATGAATATACTCTCAAATTATTAACATTCGCTTGTACCTGTGCTTTTGTTTTTGCAGCTGTTTACCTATTACTTATTTATCTATGCTACTTAACTATGTGATCTGCCTGTATTGCTCACAAGACAAAGCTTATCACTGTACCTCAGTACATGTAACAATAACTTCAATTCAATTCTATTCAATGCACGACATGTATGGCAAATGTTAACCACATCCTTGTGCATTCCAGGCCAATAAAAATGTTTTTGTACCTTAGCCTGAGTTTTTTGTACCCTAGGTGACCTCCTACAGGTAGTTCATGTGCTACCCGTAACATTTCCAGTCTATCTTTCTATCTTTCAGATAATAATCCTCTAGAATGTCCTCTGCCTCCTTTTCAGAGCACGCATCCACATATATACCTTTTATTGTCTTGGCTTGCTGTTGCAAGTCCCTTAGTCTTTCAGGACTAAACACTTCTGTCTGATCTGCCTGTTCAGGTTTTTTCTGCATCATTACATCAAACAGGGTATCCGCTAAATGAACCTCAACTCCCTCATCTTTCTCGTTAGTTTTTGCTTAGTGCTGTGACTTATGATAGTGGGATCTGGTTACCGGACAATCTGGGAAAATACCAGGATATTTCTATTTTAACTCAGTTTCCTGGTTTTGCTTGGGCTTCTCCACAACAAGAGGTGTTACTCTCCCCTTGGATCCTGTCAAATCATTCCCAAGAACAAACTGAATTCCTGGAACTAGCCCTTTTGTTAATCACTCCCACAGTAACTTCCTCAGTCTTAAATTGGCACTCCAACCTGATCTTACATGGGAGGACACTAAATTTCTGTCCATCTATCCCCAAATTACCCCACACTCGAGTAACAGATCAGAAAGAATGCATATTCGCTCATCCCTTACAATCAGCAACTGGTTAGATCCTGTTTCTCTCAAAATTATAACTTCTTGTTCTTCTCCCCTGTTCTTTCTGAGTATTCTTTACCCACAGAGGTGAATTCTTTATAGAGATCGGATACTATAGATCCCCCAATAGTCAGAGGGAAATTGAGAAACAAACTTGTAAGGAGATCTCAGCTATCTGTAAGAATATTAGGGTAGTTATGGTAGGGGATTTTAACTTTCCAAACATCGACTGAGACTGCCATAGTGTTAAAGGTTAGATGGAGAGGATTTTCTTAAGTGTGTACAAGACAATTTTATGATTTCAGTATGTGGATGTACCTACTAGAGAAGGTGCAAAACTTGACCTACTCTTGGGAAATAAGGCACGGCAGGTGACTGAGGTGTCAGTGGGGGAGCACTTTGGGGCCAGCGACCATAATTCTATTCGTTTTAAAATAGTGATGGAAAAGGATGGATCCGATCTAAAAGTTGAAGTTCTAAATTGGAGAAAGGCCAATTTTGACGGTATTAGCCAAGAATTTTTGAAAGCTGATTGGAGGCAGATGTTCGCAGGTAAAGGGATGGCTGGAAAATGGGAAGCCTTCAGAAATGAGATAACCAGAATCCAGAGAAAGTATATTACTGTTAGGGTGAAAGGGAAGGCTGGTAGGTATAGGGAATGCTGGATGACTAAAGAAATTGAGGGTTTCGTTAAGAAAAAGAAGGAAGCATATATCAGGTATAGGCAGGATAGATCGAGTGAATCCTTAGAGTGTAAAGGCAGTAGGAGTATACTTAAGAGGGAAATCAGGAGGGCAAAACGGGGACATGAGATAGCTTTGGCAAATAGAGTTATGGAGAATCCAAAGGATTTTTACAAACATATTAAGTTCAAAAGGGTAACTAGGAAGAGAATAGGGCCCCTCAAAGATGAGCAAGGCGGCCTTCATGTGGAGCCACAGAAAATGGGGGAGATACTAAATGAATATTTTGCATCAGTATTTACTGTGAAAAAGGATATGGAAGATATAGACAGTAGGGAAATAGATGGTGACATCTTGCAAAATGTCCAGATTACAGAGGAGGAAGTGCTGGATGTCTTGAAACGGTTAAAGGTGGATAAATCCCCAGGACCTGATCAGGTGTACCCGAGAATTCCATGGGAAGCTGGAGAAGTGATTGCTGGGCCTCCTGCTGAGATATTTGTATCATCGATAGTCACAGGTGAGGTGCTGGAAGACTGGAAATTAGCAAACGTGGTGCCACTGTTTAAGAAGGGTGGTAAAGACAAGCCAGGGAACTATAGACCGGTGAGCCTGACCTTGGTTGGTGGGCAAGTTGTTGGAGGGAATCTTGAGGGGCTTTCCATGTATTTGGAAAGGCAAGGACTGATTCGGGATAGTCAACATGGCTTTGTGCGTGGGAAATCATGTCACACAAACTTTATTGAGTTTTTGGAAGAAGTAACAAAGAAGATTGATGAGGGCAGAGCAGTAGATGTGACCTGTATGGACTTCAGTAAGACGTTTGACAAGGTTCCCAATGGGAGACTGATTAGCAAGGTTAGTTCTCATGGAATACAGGGAGAACGAGCCATTTGAATACAGAACTGGCTCAAAGGTAGAAGACAGAGTGGTGATGGAGGGTTGTTTTTCAGATTGGAGGCCTGTGACCAGTGGAATGCCACAAGGATCGGTGCTGGGTCCTCTACTTTGTCATTTATATAAATGATTTGGATGTGAACGTAGGAGGTATAGTTAGTAAGTTTGCTGATGACACCAAAATTGGAGGTGTAGTGGACGAAGAGGGTTACCTCAGATTACAACAGGATCTTGACCAGATGGGCCAATAGGCTGAGAACTGGCAGATGGAGTTTAATTCAGATAAATGTGAGGTGCTGCATTTTGGGAAAGCAAATCTTAGCAGGACTTATACACTTAATGGTAAGGTCCTAGGGAATATTGCTGAACAGAGATATCTTGGAGTGCAGTTTCATAGCTCCTTGAAAGTGGAGTTGCAGGTAGATAGGATAGTGAAGAAGGCATTTGGTATGCTTTCCTTTATTGCTCAGAGTATTGAGTACAGGAGTTGGGAAGTCATGTTGCGGCTGTACAGGACACTGGTTAGGCCACTGTTGGAATATTGCATGCAATTCAGGTCTCCTTCCTATCGGAAAGATGTTGTGAAACTTGAAAGGGTTCAGAAAAGATTTACAAGGATGTTGCCAGGGTTGGAGGATCTGAGTTACAGGGAGAGGCTGAACAGGCTGGGGCTGTTTTCCCTAGAGTTTCGGAGGCTGAGGGGTGACCTTTGTAGAGGTTTACAAAATTATGAGGGGCATGGATAGGATAAATAGACAAAGTCTTTTCCCTGGGGTTGGGGAGTCCAGAACTAGAAGGCATAGGTTTAGGTTGTGAGGGGAAAGATATAAAAGAGACCTAAGGGGCAACTTTTTCACGCAGAGGGTGGTACCTGTATGGAATGAGCTGCCAGAGGATGTGGTGGAGGCTGGTACAATTGCAACACTTAAGAGGTGTTTGGGTGGGTATATGAATAGGAAGTGTTCGGAGGGATATCGGCCGGGTGCTGGCAGGTGGGACTAGATTGGGTTGGGATATCTGGTCAGCATGGAAACAGACCCTTCAGTCCAACCCGTCCATGCTGTACATCTCTCTGACTCTATGACTCTAACTCCATACTCAGACCCTGCCTAGGCTGTGCGCACTCCTGTAGCTCCTTGCCTCCTCTTGGGATCACCTTGACTACCTTCACTAATACGACTGGCTTAGCTTCCTTTACCACATCTTTTCCCACAGTGCGTTTCTTTAATGACTAGCACTGTGTCTTTACGTGTCCTACTTTACCACAGTGAAAAAGCCTTTCACCTCCTTTCCACCATCTCGGGCTTTTGTTATCCTGTGGTAAAATCTTACCAGTGCTCTCTACTATTGATTTAGTAGTGTAGGATCTCCCCTTCTCCCAATTTCTGTCCCTCATAGAATGAAAGTCTGGCCAGAAACTTGTCTGCATATACTCATCTGCTGCCCTTCTCACTTCCTGAATTTTCTGTTCCTCTACGTGAATTCTTACCATCTCTGGAAGTGAGTTTTTAAACTCCTCCAGCAGAATAATCTTGTGTAGAGCCTCAAATATCCCACCTATTTTCAAAGCACGCACCCATCGTTCAAAATGACAATGTTTGAGGATCCAAGATGATGGCGATCTAATAGGATTGCTTTGCAGAACCTTTAACCCGCTCTGGACCATCGCGATATCCTGGGACTCCAGAAGGATCGTGGAATCCCAAGAAACTTTGAAATGTTAACTTACCTGTGTTCCCAGCCATCCAGAGATGCCGACAAAAAGAGGAGTGTCCGAGCCCAGGCCCATGGCCCAGTCTGCAGGACCCTCGGACTCGGTTACCTTGCAGGCCCTGGTGAACAAGCTCGCGAAATCTTGCGAGATGTTGGGAAAATAAATAGAAGAGAAGCTGGCTCCACTCTCTATCATGCTGCAGATAAACCTAATCTGAAGAATTTAATATGTACAGATTGTAGTGTTGTTAGGGTATGTCTTTGTTGTTTTGTAAAAGAAATAGAAGTCATCTGGTTGGAGCTTTCTTTTTCTTTTTTTTTGTATTGATGATGATTTGGTTTAAACTATGTTTGGCAGTTGAGATGTGTGTTTTCATTTTCTAAGTTAAGATATACCAAGGATGGGTGGGGTATTCACCCCCTTTTTCTTTAAAAAGTTTGATTTTTTCATATTGCTATTCTATGGTGTGTTTACTTTCTTTTCTGCTTGTGTTTGTGGTGCAGCTCTAGCTAGGAGAAGGGAAAATGGGTAGGATGGTTAGATGCCTAATTATGGGTAGTTTGGGATGGGTATTTGCCCACTTTGTGCAGGGGGTAAGTTCCTCTATTCAATACTGTTGGCACTTTATATGTTGATTTTTTTTTGGTGCTTTTAATAGTTTTCAGTTTGTTAAATGTAGTGGTTTCAGTTTATATAGTTTATCTGTTCGATGGATCATGTGACAGTAAGGCTAGGCGATTTGTGGTTCACGTTCCTTCTGTCTGAAATTTTAAATGTTACTGTAGAAGGTTATGGCTAATGACTTGATTAAATGGTATAGCTGGAATATTAAGGGGAGTCACTCTCCCATTAGGAGCAAGAAGGTACTCTTGAGTCTTAGAAGTAGAAGGTGGATATTGCTTTGTTACAGACGACACACTTGGATGACAGGGAGCATTTGAAGTTACAGCAGAATGGCTTTTCATCTTTTAATACCAGAAGTAGGGGAGTGGCTATATTGGTTCGGAATAATCTCCCATTTAAATTACTAGAGTGTGTTAAAGTCACTCGGGAGGTTTATAATTCTCAAAGTCCTGAAAAACGGGCAAGAATATGATTTAAATGTTTATTGCCTTCCAGCTCATCCTCTCAAAGTTTTGGTCATTGCATTCTCAAAACTGACCAGTCTTGAGTCCTGGCATATCATTATAGGGGGAGATTTTAACTGTCTCATGGATCCCACAGTAGACCGGTTGCCCTTAGCTCCCCCCCCCAAATACCCTCTGCACAAACTAAACAATTAGTGGGTCTGTGTGTGGAATCAGGGTTGATGGACATATGGAGGCATCTCCACCCGACAGGTAGGGATTTTACATTTTTCTCCAATCTACACAAATGTCACGCCAGGATTGTTTTTTTTTGTTTTTTTTCTGACCCCTGTGGCAACCCTGGACTTGGTGACATCTTGTACGATTGGTAATATTACCATCTCCGATCATGCTCCTGTGTACCTCTTGGTCAAAGTTAGGGACGTTACAGTGGGTTTGAGGCACTGGTGAATGGATCCCTTTATCCTCAAGGATAATAAGTTTGTGGAGTATTTCTCTATGGAATTTTGGGCATTCCTAGACATTAACTCAGGCTTGGTTAGTAGTCCATCCATCCTTTGGGAAACTGCCAAAGCATATGCCAAAGGGTTAGTTATTTCCTACTCTGCAGTAGGAAGTGGCAGAAGGGTGAGCAGCAACGTCTCCTCAAAGCACAGTTGAAGGCAGCCAAGGAGGCTTACTTTGACAGGCCCTCATTGGTCAAGTTACAGAGGATTACAACGCTGCAGTCTACATTGAATTCCGTGCTCTTGCAGACAGCAAAGAAGGAGCTTGCTTTCGCTGTGTTACCTTCTATTGTTAAAGAGGATCAGACGGGCTTCACAGAAGGCCGAAGATCCGCCAATAATTGTAGGAGGCTGCTTAATGTAATTCAAGCATGTCAACAACAGTAAATAGAAGGATTGGTGATTTCTCTAGATGCAAAGAAAGCATTTGTCCAAGATAAGTGGCTGTACCATTTCTATACTATGGAGCGGTTTGGTTTGGTTTGGGTGAAGTTTTTATAAGATGGGTAAGGGTTGTCTATAGTGGCCCTCTCATGGTGGTCATTACAACCAAGCAATTTTTAATATTTTTTAAGGGCAGCTGGCAGGACTCTCCCCTTTCATCATTGCTTTTCACATTGGTGATTGAACCAATGGCGGAGGCCATTTGTGGGGATCCTAAAATATAAGCTCCATAAGTGGGGTCAAAATTGCATAAGATTTCCTTGTATGTGGATAATGTCCTAATTTTTTTGTCAAATCCAGCAGTTTCAGTGCCTTGCCTGATACAATGCATCTGCGTGTCTCGTGCCTTTTCAGGGTACAAGATTAGTTTTGCGAAATCAGAGGCTATGCCTATGGGTGGTCTTATAAAGGAGCTAGGTCTTGAGGGTGAATGTTGATTCCCACTTAAGTGGTCACAGGGGAGTTTTGTGTATTTGGGCATATTCATCACTCCGGTTCTGGATCGGTTGTTCAAAGCCAATTTTGTTCAACTATTTGACAAAATCAAACAAGACCTTCAAAGATGGGAGGCACTTCTGGTCTCGTGGTTGGGTTGAATAGTGCTTATTGAGATGAATATTCTTGGAATGGGATGATTGGGTGCTGGCGTTTTGGCACGGCCATTTGGGCCCCAGCTGATTTGGCGTCAGCCCATTTGGCGACGGACGTTTTGGCACCAGGAAAAAAACGTTGATTCATCATCATGCAAAGGTAGAACTTTAAAAAGTTTTAAAACTGTTACTTTATCGAAAAATAAAAACTTTAAATCTTGTTACACTAAAGCTGTCCATACAGACAGATTTACAAATAAAGAAATGTTCTAAGCACCAAAACATCTGTCGCCAAATAGGTTTGGAACCTAAACGGCCGTGCCAAAATGCTGGCGTCCAAACGGCTGTGCCAAAACTACCAAACCCGAATATTCTCCCCCATTTGTACCCTATATGGATGCTTCCTCTGATTTTCGATAAGCAAACGTTCAGGAGACTGAATGACTGACTGTTTCAGCCCTTTTATTTGGCATCGTAAGTGGCCCCTCATTAAATTAGCTAAACTGCAACTGTCTCACCGATTAGGGGGTGGAGGGGCGGGGGGGGGGGGCCGGGGGAGACCTTCTGTACATTTAAAATTACCAACTAACCTTACTTTTGTCCTACGTGAGTGATTGCGTTTGTGGGGACCCTCTTTCAATATAGTTCGATATTGAAGCGTCCCAGGCAAAGTGCCCCCTCATCAGTTTGCAGTTTTTGGACAAAATGAGGACAGTTAGGGAATATTGCCATAACCCAATAGTTATCAATCCTGTTAAAACATGGAGGGCAATTTGGCAGAGGAAAGGCAATATTGGCAAAAGATCATCTTTCACATCTTTAGTGAGTATTTTAGGTTTTCAACCGTGGATGATCGATTCAGAATTCAAACATTGGGCAGCTAGGGGTGTGTCTTGCATGGGTGATTTATTTGAGGGAGACCCAAAGATGTCTGTTGATCAATTAGGACGGAAATACGAGCTATCTAATAGGGATCTCTTTTGCTTTTTTCAAGTTAGGGATTTTATTCAAAAAAGATTACATTTTTGACTGATCCCTACAAATCCGACATTGGGGGATGCTCAGTACTAAGACTGCTCTTTCGGGCAGTACATTATATCATCAATTGGGGGGGGGGTGCCCCCTCAAGTGAGTTCAATCGACTTTTTTTCTGGGCCTGCCCAGTGTATTCCCTGCAGACACGCATAAGAAAAAACTTTTCAGTATCCTCATTTTCTGCAAGAAAGAATATATTGCTAAGTTGGATATTCGAAACCTCACCCCATGGTGCAGTGTCCAGTAGTTCTGCTGCTTTTAACTCTCACAAAGGTATACCCACACCTTCATAACAAGACACACTTCACAGCAACTCCTTGTCTGCCAGTACCTTCTTGCAATCTTGAAATCTTAGTTCTGACTTCACTACTCTCATCTTCCTATATACTCAAACTTCAATTTTGGTGCCCATTCCCTTGCTAAATTAGATTAAACTCACCCAAAGACCAGAAGCAAATTCCACCCCCCCCCAGGATATTGGTACCCTTCTGGTTCAGGTGAAGATCATCCTGTTTGTAGAGATCGCATCTAACCCAGAAAAAGCCCAATTATCTAGGAATCCAAAACTCTCCCTCCTGCACCATCCCTGCATGTTCACATGTTCAGCTCCTCTCTCTCCCTATTCCTCACTTTGCTAGTACGTGGCACGCGTTGAAACCCAGAGATAACAACTCTTTGTTCTACTTTAAGCTTCCACCCTAGCTCCCTGAATTTCTGCTTTAAATCCTCATCTCTCTTCCTATCTATGTCGTTGGTGCATCTGTGGACTACAACTTGGGACTGCTCTCCCTCCCCCTCAAGGATCCTGAAAACATGATCCGAGACATCACGAATCCTGGCACTTGGGAGGCAACACCAACCGTGAGTCTCTCCCATTCCCATAGAACGTCCTATCTATCCCCCTAACTATGGAGTCCCAAGTACTAATTCTTTCCTCATCTCTCCCCTTACCTTGTGAGCAACAGGAACAGACTTTGTGCCAGAGACCTGCACCCCATTGCTTACCCCTGGTAAGTCCCACCCTCAACAGTATCCAAACATTATACTTGTTGTTGAGGAGAACAGGCACAGGAGAACCCTGGACTGCCTGCCGGTCCCCTTTCCATTTCCTGATGATAACCTATCTATCTTCTTCTTTTACCTGAGGTGTGACTACCTCCATGCAACTCCTCTCAATAAACCCCTCTGCCTCCCGAATGATCCAAAGTTCATCCAGCTCCAGCTCCCGTTCCCTTATGTGGATTTTGAGGAGCTGGAGTTGGGTGCACTTCAGAATCTATCAGAAATCAGGATAGAAGAATTCCTCTTATCAGATTCTCAAGAAGAGGAATGGAGGTACTGTCGAGGAAGTCTAAACGAGCATGTCCTTTACCAGCAAGGCAGAAGGAATCTGCATCATTGTCCTATCCCTCCTCCTTGTAGCAGTTGGTTTTGCTCTGTCTGGCTTCTTGTAACCCCTTCCATTTCTCATCCAGACTAAGGAGGACCCCAAACAAAATCCCCGTTTTATTTGTCTCGTTTCATAATTCTTCATGTTGAATTTACTCTGCATTTGTCTCCCTAATCCATCAGCTTGTCTCTGTCATCCTGAAGTCTATTATTACGCTCTTCAATGTATACTATACTAATAAATTCTGTGCATTCTGAAGTCTTAGAATCTCCAAGTTAGAGATCCCAATGACCACACACTTTCCCTGTCATGACATGAGCTGCTTTCAGGACAGCCCACAACTGTTACCTACTTTGTTCTCATTATCACCTTTTCTTTATTCTTGGCTTCCTATCAACTATCTCTCTGCCGAACTAACTTTCTTTCTCACTCTCTGGATTCTGTTTCCAACTTACTGCTCATTCCTCCACACATCCTCATCCTCCCTCCTCTCCCTGCAGCGCCCCCCATGTCTCCATCCTCCATCATCTGCATTAAGACCATCTTTTCCAAGGTACTATCAGTTCTGAAGAAGGGCCATTGGCCTTGAAAGGTTAAGTCTGCTTTTTCTCCACAAGTGCTGGCTGACCTTTTGAGTCTCTCCAACAATTTCTGTATCTGTTTCAGACCATCAGCACCCGCAGTCCTGTGTTTTAATTTTGTGTGAATAAATTTCTACTTTGCCTTCTCTGATCTAAACAGAGACTCGATCCTCAGCTTCAGCTTATTCTCAACTTTTTAATTACTGTCCTTGCAACTATTGCAATAAATCTTTCTTCTACACCTTCATATTATTCCTTACTCAGCACTGGATGCAGTACTTAAGTTGAGGCTGAATTAGTATTTCATATAGGTTCAGCATAGAGTCATACAACATGGAAACAGACCCTTTGGCCCAACTCGTACATGCCAACCAGGTTTCCAAACCTGAATTAGCCCCATTTGCCTGCATTTGGCCCCTATCCCTCTAAACCTTTTCCAAATGTCTTTTAAACACAAACCTCTACCACACTTCCTCTGGCAGCTCATCCCATGTATGCATGGCACTCTGTGAAAAAGTTGTCCCTCAGGTCCCTTTTAAACCTTTCCCTTCTCACCTTAACCTATGCCCCCTAGTTTTGGATTCCCCTACCCTGGGGAAATACCTCAGCTATTCAGCTTATCAATGCCCTCCATGCTTTTATAAACCTCCAAAAGGTCACCCCTCATCCTCCTACCCTTCAAGAATTATGAAATGAGACAATATAAAGCTGGGATCTTGTTTGGGGTCCTCCTTAGTCTGAATGAGAAATGGAAGGGGTTACAAGAAGCCAGACAGAGCAAAACCAGCTGCTACAAGGAGGAGGGATAGGACAATGAAGCAGATTCCTTCTGCCTTGCTGGTAAAGGACATGCTCTTCTTTTAGATTTCCTCTATAGTATCTACGTTCTAATAAAGCCCACAATTCCATATGTTTTAATAACTGCATTGATCAGCTGCATATCCACCTTTAAAGGCATTCCCTGGTCTTTCCATTTTGCACCCTCTTTAAGTTGTGTCAACTAATTATATATACCTTCATTTCATAATACTTTATGTTGAATTTAAGCTGCATTTGTCTCCCTAATCCATCAGCTGGTCTATGTCTTCTTGAAGTCTATTATTATCCTCTTTCATGTATACTACACTAAGAAATTCTGTGCATTCTGAAATCTTAGAAACATGCCCTATATCTCCAAGCTAAAGTAATTAATATGTATTAAAAAGTGCAGTAGTCCAGCATTGGCTCTCAGGAAATGTTTGTGTAACTGCCTTGAACCTGAAAACAGCCATTCAACACAACTCTTCTATATCATACATTTAGAATCATAGAATCCTTACAATGCAGAAAGAGGTCATTTGCCCATTGAGTGTGAACTGACCCTCCTAACAGCATCCCATTCAGATCTAGCACCCCCACCCTTTCCCCCCTAACCCTGTACTTATCATGGTTCGCTGCATACCCCTGGAATGAATTTTCATCCGAGAGTATATCCTTCCTGAATAAATATGCTGGTATCTTAAAATTATGTAGATACTTTGTCAGTTACCTATTAACATTTTCTTGCATTACTCAGCAAATTGATATATGATGTTAATGGTTCACATATTTCTCCAGAATCATAGAACAGCATGCTCAGCTGTAGGTTTGCACCTTTTCTCTAGGATACTGGCAGTCATTTCTCTGAAAGTTCTTTACAGAGTGACTAAATTGATGAATCACCATAAAGCATACTGATTTATAAATCAGAAAACAGCTTTGAGGGCTAAACCAAAGTTCTGGATTTTCAGGCCAAAGTCAATAATTGAATTGCATTGACAGTAACTGTTTAACATCCAGGAAAATTGGCAGGAAGTAAGTTCCAGTCAATTCAGATGTAAATTCACAGAAATCAATTAATTGGATGGTTTGTCACAGGTGTGCTTTGTGTCAGTGGGTTTGAGAAGGCAAAAAAAGACAATTGGGGTGGGTAATAAATGGCTTATGCCAACATTCCTACAATGTATAAAATAAATATGAAGGTGGCGAAGTTTACAGAGGAGTGGCCATTGAATGGAATCGAAACAACCCCCCATGCTCAGCTAGTTGCCTGTCCATGGCCATCCAGCCCAGTCGACAGCTTTCACCTGGTAATCTGAGGAAACAGTATCCACTGAAGGGTAATGCTGGAAAATCTCAGCAGGTCTGGCAGCATCTGTAAGGAGAGAAAAGAGCTGACGTTTCGAGTCTAACTGACCTTTTGACAATGTCAGCTCTTTTCTCTCCTTACAGATACTGCCAGACCTGCTGAGATTTTCCAGCATTGCTCTTTTGGTTTCAGATTCCAGCATCCACAGTAATTTGCTTTTATCCACTAAAGGGTGTCTGAAAAGTTGTCAGTACCTGTGACTCTGGGGAAAGATGTATGGACCAAAGCCCATTCACGGTATTGAGCTTGGAAAAATGTTCGGCATCTGAGAACTTGGAATTAAGCTCTGCCAGGTCGGAATCTTGTGTGGCCATCTTCTTCATGCAATATTCAGTTGCCTTGGATTTAAACTTCATATTTAGTCTTACTTCAAAACACAAGTAACAGAACGGCATCAATCAATATGACGAATTATGTTGTTTCACACCATGGAATTCAGTTCCACACTGAGGTTTTGTTGAATATAAATATAGAGCTGAGTAAGAGGGTTGATGCTGAGTTGGATATCATCTTTCAGATGTGCTGCAGTATTGCCTTTAAAATTGGCAAGAGCATCAAAGCTGTCAGGGTAGAGGTTAGTCAGGTAATGGATGAACTCAATGTTGCAGTCTGGAATCTTTGGTTTTGCAATTATGAGGTTGGCTCAGAATAATAATGATGTGGAGGAGCTGCTGTTGGACTGGGGTAGACAAAGTTAAGTCACACAACACCAGGTTATAGTCCACAGGTTTATTTGGATGCTCTAGCTTTTGGAGCACTGCTCCTCTATTATGGTAGCTGTGGAGCAGGATCATAAGACACAGAATTTATAGCGAAAGATCACAGTGTCATACACTGATGCACTATGTTGAACAAACCTAGATTGCTGTGAAGTCTTTCATCGTTTAGAATGAGTTGCAGGTTTTGGTTCATTAATATGTAAATCCGAGAACTACTTTTAAGTCACATTCTCGAGATAACTTAAGGTTTCATACAAAAAAGGTGATATCTCACTTCAGACAATGCATTAAAGATGTGAGGTTAGAGTCTGTGTGTATCCCAATCTTGAGTCAGACTGGTTCTATTTCCAAAGTGGAATTTCTAAAATATTACATGGATTGACTGCCGACAGATTGTGTGCTTTTTGAGCAAAATAGCATGCGCACATGCAAACACACTCTCTCATGCGCACTTACACTCATATGCACAAACTCACAGTCAGACACTCACATGCGCACAAATACACATTTACATTTGCAGATTTTTATTTGCAGACACATTCTATTTTGAATAAGAAAGTTTGCTTGTGCACACTTATCAAATTCCTCCCCATCCAAACTCTTAACACTATGTTATGGACTAGACCAGACCACTCAAAACATTCTTGAACAGGCAGCCCAGACTGTAACTTTGCAATTTGTTTTGCTAAGTGTACAGTGAAAATTATCCAGAGTAAGGTAGCTAGGTTGACTACTAGATTTTAAACCAGACAAAATTTATTTACAAAATTACACAATGAAAAACACAAAGAACAGAATAAAGAACCTCTACAGGACTCAGTCTGTCCAAACTAGATTTAAGTATGCTGTTCTGAACATACACAACAGTCCCAATAAGCAAAACTGCCTTTAAAACCCAGTATAAATGGAATACATGCTTACAGGTTGAAGTTGAAGAGCAGAAAGAGAGAGAGAGTTTCCACACAGCTCACTGTTGAACTCCTCACCAGTTCAAGATTCAACTAAACCGCTCAGCTAGAGAGCTAACCACTCCCCTTTCATTATACAGGCCACTTCTAAAACATGACCACTTTGGCCTGAAGTCTCATCTGTTTACATGTAAACAAAACGCCTCTCAAAATCCTTTTCATCTCTGGACCAAACCAGATTGATTGGATCTCAGCCAGGTTTATTATCTCTCTGCAAAAAAAAGTCAAGGACACAGTATCCTTGAGCCAAAAAAACAGCTTTTAGAGAAAAAGAGAGACTAGTTTTTTGACACCTCCCTCCTTTAAAAAAAATGAACCATCAATACCAAAAGATGGCTTCATTTGTAACCCCTTCAAAATTCGGTTAAGTAGTCTGAATACACATATATACTATACTAATTATCGAGGAACCTTGATTATCTGAATATCAATGATCCGAATATCGGATTATCTGAAGGAGATCTCGAGGTCCCGATAGAAACATCACATCAAAGACATGTTTCTGACACTGATCACATCTTTTGTTTATAGTGACTAAAAATGAACTCGGCTACTGCAATGACGCCAAGAACAGTCCTTGATTCCAAATGATTGACCTCCCGCCCACTCTCTCTCCCCACACACTTGTTCTGGCATTTTACATAGCCGAGTACCCTAAATCTCCCTTCCTCAGATAATCTCTCCAATATTGTCCTGTGCAAGTCAAAGGTGGAACCTGTCAAAAAGTTGCGGTAAAAAGTTGTGTCTGTGGCTGTGGCTGCATGTGTGTGCTCTCTGGAAACTCACCCCACCAAAAGGCAGCAGCAGCAGTGTTGTTATCGGTGTATAGTTTGGCTGCCCTGGAGAGGAGGCGGGGTGGGATGGGCAGACACCGGCTGGGTTTGGAGGGAGGGTGGGGAATGGTGTTGGACTGTGTTGGGGTTGGGCAGGGGTGGTGTTGGATGGGTAAGGGGGGGGTGGTATTGGATGGATTTGGTGGATCGGGGGAAAGGGCAGTATTGGATGGGTTTGGGGAGTGGGGCAGATGGGTGGTGGTGTTGGATGGCTTTGGGGGGGGTGGGGCGGACGGGAGACGGTGTTGGACAGGGTTGGGGTGCAGAGCAGATGGGGGCAGGAGCTCTCACACGATGTGCTGCTGCCTAATCTCCTGAACGGGCAGCGGACTTAGCAGAAAATTCCGAGCCTCAGAGGAAAGGCATTGAATCATTAACCGAATAATCAATTATCCAAACAAAACAGTGCCCGTCCATCTTGTTCGGATAATCACGGTTCCTCTGTATAAACACACAAACATACACAACCACATGCAAATTCAGACCATGATACACCCATACCTCATTCGCGTCCGAATACCACATCAGCAATCATGTTTTCATGACCTGACACAAGCACAATTGTCAAACTGAATGGCTGCAACAACAAGCTCCATCTAAACAGGCTGGCATTTTTGTCCTTAAATTTTTCCACAAATGTCAGTAGGTTGTGATCAGTTTATACAATTATCTCAGATGCATTGCTGGTAATACAAATACTGAAATTTGTAATGCCAATACCAAGCATAAAGTCTCTTTCTCCACCATTGAATATTTCTGTGTCCAATAAATGTCCAACTTGCTGGAAAAATATCCAATGGGTCTTTCTATCCCTCGTCATCCTCCTGCAGGAGCACTGCACCAACACATACGTCATGGGCATCAAGTGTCACTTTGAAAGGCTTTGTGTAATCCTGTGCAGGTAATACTGGGGCAGTGGTTAACACAGTTTTTAGGCTGTCAAATGCCTTTTGACAGTCTGCTGTCCACTGCAACTTCTTGCCCGTTTTTAACAATTTGGTGAGCGGAGCAGTCACACTGCTAAAGCTCAGCACAAACTTTAAGTAAAATTCACTCAACTCGAGGGACAGTAGTACTGTTTTTTGTCGACAGTGTGGGAAATTCTCCAATTACTTTCATTTTTGCATCTCATGGGGCCATTTGTCCATGTCCAATGACATGGCCCAAGAAGGTGACTTGAGCTTTGGGAAATTCACTTTTAGTTTGGTTTACCACCAAGCCTGCCTTCTGAAGTCGATCGAACATATCCAATAAATGCTGTAAATGTTCCTCCCACGAGTGACTAAAAGTCACCAGGTCATCAATGTACACCACACATTTGGGTAATCTGGCAGTGACCTTATTAGACAATAGACAATAGGTGCAGGAGTAGGCCATTCAGCCCTTCGAGCCTGCACCGCCATTCAATATGATCATGGCTGATCATTCCTAATCAGTATCTGCTTCCTGCCTTATCTCCATAATCCTTGATTCCACTATCTTTGAGAGCTCTATCCAACTCTTTCTTAAATGAATCCAGAGACTGGGCCTCCACTGCCCTCTGGGGCAGAGCATTCCACACAGCCACCACTCTCTGGGTGAAGAAGTTTCTCCTCATCTCTGTCCTAAAAGGTCTACCCCGTATTTTTAAGCTGTGTCCTCTGGTTCGGCACTCACCTATCAGCGGAAACATGTTTCCTGCTGCCAGAGTGTCCAATCCTTTAATAATCTTATATGTCTCAATCAGATCCTCTCTCAGTTTTCTAAACTCAAGGGTATACAAGCCCAGTCGCTTCAGTCTTTCAGTTTAAGGTAATCCCTCCATTCCAGGAATTGACCTCATGAATCCACGCTGTACTCCCTCAATAGCCAGAATGCCTTTTCTCAAATTTGGAGACCAGAACTGCACACAGCATTCCAGGTGTGGTCTCACCAGGGCCCTGTACAGCTGCAGAAGCACCTCTTTGCTTCTATACTCAGTTCCTCTTGTTATGAAGGCCAGCATGCTATTAGCCTTCTTCACTACCTGCTGTACCTGCATGCTTGCCTTCATTGACTGGTGTCCAAGAACATTCAGATCTCTCTGTACTGCCCCTTTACCTAAATTGATTCCATTGAGGTAGTAATCTGCCTTCCTGTTCTTGCCACCAAAGTGGATAATCATACATTTATCCACATTAAACTGCATCTGCCATGCATCTGCCCACTCACCTAACTTGTCCAGGTCACCCTGTAATCTCCTAACATCCTCATCACATTTCACCCTGCAAATTTGCTGTTATTGCTGATACCATCTTCTATATCATTAACATATATTGTAAAAAGCTGCAGTCCCAGCACGGATCCCTGCGGTACCCCACTGGTCACTGCCTGCCATTCTGAAATGGAGCCGTTTATCAGCACCCTTTGTTTCCTCTCAGCCAACCAATTTTCAATCCAATCTAGTATTTTGCCCCCAATACCATGCGCCCTAAGTTTACTCACTAACCTCCTATGTGGGACTTTAGTCTCTGAAATGTGGCTGGAGCATTTTTCACCCCAAATGGCTTGACTTTGGCCTGATATAGTCCATTTGGCATTACAAAAGCAGAAATTGCCTTTGGTCTCTCTGACAGAAAGCCTCTGAGCAAGTCCAACTTAGAAATGTGAGTTGCATTGTCCCACTTTTATGACACAGTCCTCCAACCGTGGAATTGGATATGCATCCTTCTTTGTAATGGGTGTTGACTTTGCAATAGTCCATACACAACCATTGGGTACCATTTGGCTTTGGCACCATGACTATAGGTGAGCTCCAGTCACTGTAACACACTTTTATTCTGCCACCTTGGAGCATGTATCTCTCTCCTTCTGAACCTGTGCCAACTTTAGAGGGTTATGCCTATAAGGATGTTGCTTAATTGGAGCAGCATCTCCTATATCTACATTATGCACAATTAGGTTAGGACTTCCCAGTTTATTTCTGCATATCTTCCCATGTGTTAGTAATAACACTTCCAGGTCATTTTGATTTTCTCATGGAAGGTAACTCAATAATTTATGCCAATTTTGACAACTTCCTCATTGTCCAATTTGATCTGAGGAATATCCAATTCAGAATCCTCTGAACTGGATATTCCTTCTGTGCTGTAATTATTAACACCTTCTCCTCTTGCTTTTCTTCACTATCAAAACACCTTTTGAGCATATTCACATGACACACTCTGTGAGATTTCTTCTTGTCTGGAGTCCTTATTAAGTAGTTCACCTCACTCAATTTCTTCTCAATTTAATAAGGTCTACTAAACCTTGCTTTTAAAGGCTCACCTATCACTGGAAGTAACACCAATACCTTATCCCCAATTGCAAAATTGCAAATTTATGATTTCTTATCTGCTTCCTATTTCATTGTATGCTGTGATAATTCTAATGCTGTCTAGCCAATTCTCCAGCTCTATTTACTCATTCTCTAAAATTTGACACAAAGTCCAAATGGGTGGTCTCTGAATTCTGACTCATTAATTTCTCCTTAATAAATTTTAATGGTCCTTTTACTTCATGCCCAAAAATTAATTCAAATGGACTGAATTTGGTCGATTCATTCAGTGCATCACTGATTGCAGAAAGTACAAACGGAATTCCTTATCCCAATCATCTGGATAATCCTGACCATAAGCCCTCAACATGGCCTTTAATATTTGATGCCATCTTGCTAGCATTCCTTGTGATTCTGGATGGTATGCAGTAGATTTGAATTGCTTTATTCCCAAATTATCCATAATCTTCTTGAATATTTGAATGTGAAGTTTGATCCTTGATCTGACTGGATCTCTATTGGTAGTCTGTATCTAGTAAAAAATTTAAGTAATTCTTCTACTATCCTTTTAGCTGTGATGTTGCGCAATGGGATTGCCTCTGTAAATCTAGTAAACACATCCATTATTGTTAATAAATACTATTCCCACTTTTTGTTTGAGATGGGGACCTATGCAATTAATCAAGATTCTTGAGAAAGTTTCCTGAAATGCTGGAATAGGTATTAAAGGTTCAGGTTTTATTACTGCCTGAGGTTTTACAATTAGCTGACATGCATGACAGGACAAAAGGGAGGACTGCAGATGTTGGAAATCAGAGTCTAGATTAGAGTGGTGCTGGAAAAGCACAGCAGGTCAGGCAGCATCCAAGGAGCAGGAAAATCAACGTTTCTAGCAAAAGCCTTTCATCACTGACACGTATAACATGTCTGGCAAAATTCAACTACATCCTTGTGGAGTCCAGGCCAGTAAAAATGTCTTTGTATTTCAGCCTGTGTTTTCCTCAACCCCTAAATGACCTGCAAGTGGTAGCTCATGCACAACTCTCAGCACATCCTTTCTATACCCTACTGGCACAACAATTTGATGAATCTCCACCCATTTCTCATTTGCTTGAATGTGTGATGGTCTCCATTTCCTCCTTTAAGACATCATTTGTTAAGTAATAACACACAGGAATGCATTCACTTTCTTTCTCTGCAAATGTTTTTTGATAGAACTATTTTAAGTTTTCATCATTCTGCTGTAATTCAATAAGCAGAGCTAAAGATATTTGTATGTTTATCTATTTGCTCCTTCTCTGTTCCACTTTATCAGAAACTTCCTTTGATTAGGTATGTCAGCTTCCTTGTTTGTGCCTTTTGATCCCTCCTGCTTTAGCTTGTGTCTCTGCGATCTTGTGACCACACAATCAGGGAAAACTCCTGGATAAACATTCTCCATGTCTTCAGTTGCTGTATCTCCACTGGCCTTTCAACTAGAGTAGGCAGCACGCCTACCGGTGAATCAGTTATATTATCTGCAAGGATATATTGTATTCCTGGAGCTGAGAGTTTGTCCAGTACTCCTACCACAAATTCTCCACTCTTCTCTGGACTCTCTTGCCTCATTTTACATAATTGAGCACTTTTTGTCTCTCCATGAATTCCTGTACCTTTTTCTGGCAATTGTCCCTTAGCAGTGCATATCTCCTCATCCTTCAGCATTACAGACTGAGAGGATCCTGTGTCCCTTAATATTGCAATCTCTTTACCTACTGCTCCTGGCCCATGTGAATAAGCTTTACCCTTGCATGTATATGTTTTAAGCAGATCTGGCACTTCCTCCTCAATCAATCTCTGATCATCTTCTATACTCTGAGGCAGTTGTTTAACTTCCCTTGTGTATTTTGTTACTAGTCCAACAAAACTTCTAGGCTTGTCTGGGGTTTTCCTACAGCTGGCTTTATCCTCGCCCACCAATGCTGTGATTTTGTGTGGCCCACTTTATTACAATGAAAACACTGGAGCCTTTTAACTTCTTTGTCCCCCTCAAGGGTTTCATTTTTACCCTGTGGTAAGTTATCCTTATGATCTTTACTGAGATCTACCTTTCCTTTTCCATGTGAGGATCTTTCTTTGTCCCAATTTCTGTCCCTCATGGACTGAAATTGATTCTAGAAGTCAAACCGAGTTTTATGGACCAGCTTATAACCATCAGCCACTTCAGCTGCTAACCTTGCTGTTTTAACTCTCTGCTCTTCCACATGAGTTTGCACTACCTCAGGCAGTGAATTTTTGAATTCCTCCAAAATAATGACCTCTCTTTGGGCATCATAGGTTTGCTCAATTTTTAAAGCTCTTATCCATCTATCAAAATTACTCTGATTGATTGATCCTTTCAAACTCAATATAGGTTTGACCAGGATCCCTCCTTAGACTCCTGAAACAGTATCTATAAGCTTCTGGTACAAGCTCATATGTACTTCAAATGGTTTTTCACCTCCTCATATTCCTCAGATACCTCTTCTGATAGGGATGCAAATACCTCACTAGTCCTACCTACAAGTTTTGTTTGGATCAACAAAACCCACATTGCCACTGCATTTGTGTTGCCACCTTTTCAAATTAGATGAAAAAGGCTTCCACATCCTTCTCATCAAATTTAGGCAATGCTTGAACATACTTTAAAAATTTCTCACTGGGCTTCTGACTACCAGGGCCTTGCTCATCCTCACTCTCCTCCTCACTAAGCTTACCCTTAGCCTTTAATTCCAGCCCTTTAAGCTGCCTTTCCTTTTTAAGTGTCAATTTTTGAAGTTCAAAAGCTCTCTTTTTTTCTTTCTCTGTTCTCTCTTTTTCCCTCTCTTCTGTTGCTCTCTTTTTCTTTCTCTTTTGCTGCTCTCTCTTTGTCCGTCTCTTCTGCTCTTAATCATGATTCAATCTGTTTCATTTTTGCTGCTCTTGCCTCTAACTCAAGTTGCTTCATTTGTAATTGAATTCTTGCCATCTCTATAGATGCTGATGGCTTCTCCAGCAAGTTTAAATGCTGAGTTCCTGCTGTAATTATCTGTCTTTTCCTCACAGAAGCTGGCAGTTCCAATTCCAGCTTCCCTGCTAATTCCTGCAACTTGGTTTTATTCACTTTTTGCAAAACTTCCAAAGTCACTGCATCCACTTCCAGAACACTGTTGGCAACTGAAAGAGCCATTCCCATTCCATGTTTTGTCTACCCAACCAAACCTACGCCCGAAGTAAATACACTAGCACCTACCACTCACTGTATAAAATCCTACAAAGAATCCCCAAACTGTTATGGACTAGGCCAGACCACTCAAACCATTCTTAAGCAGGCAGCCCAGACTGTAACTTTGTAATTTGTTTTGGTACGTGTACAGTGAAATTACCCAGAGTAAGTTAGCTAGATTGACTACTAGATTTTAAACCAGACAAAAATTTATTCACAAAATTACAGAATGAAAAACAAAGAACAGAATGAAGAACCCCTACAGAATTCAGTCTATCCAAACTAGACTTAAGTATGCTGTTCCGAATATACACAACAGTCCCAATAAGTAAACTCCCTTTAAAACCCAGTATAAATGGAGCACATGCTTACAGGTTGAAGCTGATGGGCAAAGAGAGAGAGAGAGAGAGAGAGAGAGAGTTTCCACACAGCTCACTGTTGAACTCCTCACCAATTTAAGACTGAACCAAACTGCTCAGCTAGAGAGCTGACCACTTCCCTTTCCTTATACTGGTCACTTCTAAAACATGACCACTTTGGCCTGAAGTCTCATCTGTTTACATATAAACAAAAGGCCTGTCAAAATCTTTTTTATCTCTGTACCAAACCAGACTGATTGGAGCCTGGCCAGGTTTAATGCCCCTCTGAAAAAAAATCAAGGACACAGTATCCTTGAGCCAAGAAACAGCTTTTAGAAGAAAAAAAGGGCTAGCTTTGTGACAATCCTATCCACGCCCCTCATGATTTTATAAACATCTATAAAGTCACCACTCAGCTTCTGATGCTTCAGAGAAAGCAGCCCCAACCTATTCAGCATCTCCCTATAGCTCAAACCCTCCAACTCTGGCAACATCCTTGTAAATCTTTTCTGAACCCTTCCAAGTTTCACAACATCCTTCCTATAGGAAGGAGACCAGAAATGCACACATCCGCACAAAATCTTATCCACTGTCACTTTGATGAAGTTTGGAGGTATCATTGCACTATAGAAAATCTTTGTGTAGAAGTATAGTCCCATGCATATGTTTATTTTGATTTTTGCAATTGATTTTTGATCCTTGTTAAGCATTGACAGAGGATAAGTCCAATATAATGAATGGATTTGATTACATGCCATACAAATCTTTGAAGTTCAGTAATGGAAACTACTCATCCTCCACTACCTGGTTGATTGCGATTTTATAGTCTCTGATCTAGGAGCATACATAATTTTTCAGATTTAGAAACAAAACTGAAGTTAAAATTGGATTACTGTAACTGGAATACCTGGACAATTGAGCTATGCAACACAATGATGATTCCTAGAAGCAAAACGAGGGCAAATTCAAGACAGAATGGCACCGAAAATCTTTTGATTTAAGGAATTCTACCTGGCAAAAGTTCTCTGATTGGGAGAAGTAAGTGATCTCTCTCTGTCTCTCTCTCTCACTCTCTCTCTGTGCCTGTACCCCCACTCCCCCTTCTCATTCACCGATCTCTGTATGGGGAAAGAGACAGAAAATCCAAGAGTTTTTAAATGAAAGAATCCATTCAAATTGTATAAATGCATAAAAACCTTATCCATTCAAAAAAATGCCTAGGTTCACCTCACCAACCATCACTGGACATATTTGTTAAAAGTTTGTCTTTTGTTTATCATAATTGTGTTCGAGTCAATGTGTGTTTGGAGTTTTGGGAGGAGTAAAATTTAAGTTGAATAAATTATAAGTGTGTTCTTTGTTCTCATTAAAGTTACTTGTATATCACAACAAATTGATTTTTATTTTATTATTCCTGAAACACCAGCTGTGGTTTGCTGTTGTCCTGGGTAAAAATTGAGGTCTGCAGATGCTGGAGATCAGAGCTGAAAATGTGTTGCTGGAAAAGCACAGCAGGTCAGGCAGCATCCAAGGAACAGGAAATTCAACGTTTCGGGCCAGAGCCCTTCATCAGCCAGTCAGTCAGGCAAATTGGGCTTTAGTGATCTTAAGGTCTTTATGCATTTATACATTTTGGGATGACTTAAAGAACAGTTGGAAATGAGTATTAGCATAGTTTTCAGAGTTAAGTCATGACACTGCATAATCTGACACTTTTGTTTGGTTTTTGCATTACTACAATAGGTGTTGTCAATCACGATAGTTAATTTTCAACAAGACACCTTTTCTGTCTGGCTTCTTCAGCCTCTCTTTAACCAGAATTTTGATGGCATAAGGGAATGACCTAGTTCAGCAATGGGATTGTTTTGAATTGAGCCTGAGTTGAATATGTGCTTTCTCCTTGGCTGTCCTTGAACATAATACTCCAGCTATTCAATAACTAATCAAGCTTCATTGTAATCTCAACTTGGAAACATGTTTCCAATCTAATTTTAGCTTCAATGTCAGTCTTTGTCCATTAACATTGGTTTGTTGATTTATGTTGCTGATATATTATTATTTTCATGTGTTGGACCAGTTTCAATAATTCTCAAAGACTGCTGGTCGCAAAACAGTCTAACTTTATTTATCATTATGGGAACACTTTCTTACGTTTGTTTCTGCCCAAATTTGCTCTCCTAGAATCACAGATGACATGAGTGCATGCCACTTCCTCCAATAACATTGCTGATTATTCCAGTTAACCTTGAGATGAGACTTAATCCAACATATTTCATCATACTGCACCAGCCCAATGCTGCCTCTGATCTCTCTCTCCATCCCTCTCTACTTCAGATTCTCTTGCTTGCAGGAGATCTACAGCAACTTATTGCCAGCCAAGTCTCAATTTATACACACTTGTTGGTGTCAATTTGTCTGGAGCTAAACTTCTCCCACTAGTTGAACATTCAACAGTGTAAGTAACACTTGCAGTAAGTGCTGAAAGCTTACTTTTCTCATTCATATATGTGGAGTTGATTGTGGGTATCATTTCTCATTTCTCATAACATTTTGCAGCCATTCTGTTCTCATATAATCTCTGATCACTTAAATATACATCAGTTTGTCCCCTGTTCTCATAGACTGTTACAGTCAATCCTTGATGAGATTTAGTCTAACATTTTTCATTAAACTACAGCTACACAGTCAGCGACTTGACAAAAATTGGCCTTACGTTGAAGTATTCCATTTATGCATTGATTGATAACATTTCACTAGTGTAAGTTTCAACTGAATTGCGCTCTTATCTGGAGGTATATCACTGAATATGCTCTCATTCATATCTGCACTCGATTTAGAGAACTATTTAGCAATACTGATACACATGCTGATGCTCTGCTGACTTACAAATGTCCATGTCATTTGATTTGGAGATGCTGGTGTTGGACTGGGGTGTACAAAGTTAAAAATCACACAACACCACGTTATAGTCCAACAGGTTTAATTGGAAGCACTAGCTGAAGGAGCGGCTTCCAATTAAACCTATTGGACTATAATGTGGTGTTGTGTGATGTTTAACCCTGTCATTTGAGTGAGTGATTACTAGTGGTGCAAATGTTGAATAGCTTTACCTCCTTTTGTCTTAGGCATCCTGAATTCACTTCAAGATTAACGTCACCACTCTTGTAACGTTGCTGTTTTCTTTTACCATGGGAACGGGTTCTTTTTTCTGCTTTGCTTGTTGTTCAGCAACAGTCGCCTTTCTGTAGCAATTAAACTATTTTCTGTACTCGCATGCTAGTGCATGTTGTTGCCATTCCAACAATATCAAACACCAAACCGCTATCAACAGCATCCATATGACTGGTTTTCCCTACTCCTGGCTTGGTGGAAACCTTTTACTTGTGACAAATGATGTGCTAGTCACTTGCATAGGATAGAGTTCCAAAGTACCCTTGATGTGAAGTTCATCAAAAAGAGATATCTTACACATTACCTCAAATGTAAAATTGTGTGTGTTCAGTAACTTCATTTAGATTCTTTCATCCACTAATTCACATACAAATCTGTTGCTTAATATGCAGTCTATGAATGTTCAAAAGCTACAAAATTATTCAGTGCCATAATGTACTCACCAAATGTTTTGCTGCTTTCCTAATTTTTATGTTCCAGATGAGTAGGATTCAAAACATGCTACTCTTGTTCAGTAACTCATCTTTTGCTTAGCTGGGAACAAGCTAATGGAAGAATGGGCTAATCTCCATCAGTAAAATTGTTTTTTTGCACTAAAGAATTGTTTTATTCTGAGAACTAACCTCTTCATTTTCTCCTTCAAGTTCCAATATATTAGTAACTGAACAGCATGTTAATTCTTAATATATACATGAATTGAGTCATTCTTAATCACTCTCATATATGCCGCACCTTCTGATGCATGCTGTGGGTGGAGCCCTATTGGACTTCACAATTCCATGTCCCTTTTGCAATCAATCCTCCAAACCATGACCACAGCAATGTCTCTGTTCTTTGACAGACCAGCTTGGTGGAGTTAAGGCACTCTCTGTAAAGGCATGGATGAAGTATCTGACATCCTATTTAAAGTGGTAAGTATCTCCTGTCTGGCCATGGTCAGGGCCCACATTTTTTTCTTTTATCAATTCATGGGATGGCCATCACTGGTTAGGTTAGCTTTAACTGTCCATCATTAATCCCCTGCAAAGATACTGGGTAGCTGCTTCTTAAACAGCTGCAATTCTTGGAGTATAGTTATACCCGGGAGAAAGTAAAGACTGCAGATGCTGGAGATTAGAGTCGAGAGTGTGGTGTTGGAAAAGCACAGCAGGTCAGCCAGCATCCAAAGAGCAGGAGATAAGTATACCCATGTGTGTGTACAAGTGTACCCATGGTGTGATTAGGAAGAGAGTTCCAGGATTTTGACTTAGCGACATTGAAGGAATGCCAATACACTTGCAAATTAAAATAACTTGGAGGGGATTTTTCAGGTAGTGATGTTTCCATGCATCAACTACACTTGTCCTAGATGTTCAAGGTCACATGTTTGGAAAGTGCTGTCAGAGTTACTACAGTGCGCCTTATAGATGGCACACTCTGCCTACCATTATGTGTTGGTGGTGAAGGGAGAGAATGTTGAAGGTAGTGAGTGGTTCCCAATCACGTAGGCTGTTACGTCAAGCTTTTTTAATATTGTTTGAGTTGACTCATCCTGGCAAGCAGAAAATATTCCAACATACTCCTGATTTATGCCTTTTGATGGTGGACAGGCTTTGGGGAGCCAGGATGTGAATTACTCACCAGAGAATTACTAGCTTCTTACCTGCTCATGTTGCCATGGCTTTTACAGTGCAGTTTCTGGGAATGAAAATTTCCAGTATATTGTTAGTGGGGATTCAACACTGACACTTGTGTGGCGTGAATGCTACTTGTCTCTTATCAGACAAGGATGTTGTCCAGGTCTTGCTGCATGTAAACATAGACTGCTTGAGTACTTGTTGTGTCACAAATGATGCTGAATATTGTGCATACATCAGTGAACAGCCCCACTTCATCCTGATGATGCAGGGAAAGTTATTGCTAAAGCAATCAACATGGTTGTGCGATTAGTAGCTCAGTTATCTCAGGTGGCTGGTTAGTGATGCAGAGTGGCACCAACAATATGGTTCAATTCCCATATCAGCTGAGATTACCATGACTCTTCCTGTCACCTTGCTTGAGGTATAGTGACCGCAGTCATCCCTCTCCAATAGGTGTCTTTTAAAGATGGCTCAGCCCAAGGTATTACCCTGAGGAATCTCCGCATTGATGATATGGAGCTGAGATGATTGACCTTCAACCACCATAAGCATTTTCCTTTGTATCAGACATGATTCAAACAGAGAGTTTTTCTGCAATTCCCGCTAACTCTAGTTTTGCAAGGGCTCTTTCATGCCACATAATGTCAAGGGCAGTCACTATTGACTCACCTCAAGTTCCGCTCTTTTGTTTAGGCTTTTACCATGTGCTGTGGTAGAACCCAAACTGAGTGTTAGTGTACTAGTTGTCTTTTTGCAAGAGCCGTTTGTTAGTACTGTGGAGGATCCCTTTTATCACTCTTCTGATGAGCTTAAATTGATAGAGCGGTAATTAGTTGGCTTGAATTTCTCCTGTTTTATGTTGATGAGATGCACCTGGACAATGTCCTATATTGCTGAGTAAATGCCAGTATTGCAGCTTGATTAGCTCTCCTGATTTTGGCACAACCCCTCACATGTTAATAAGGAGAACTTTGCAAGGTTGACAGGAATATGTTAGCTGTTTCCTTTCTGGTGCCTAGTGTTACATGTGGTCCATTAGGTTTCATTTCTTCCTCTAATTCTCATTGTGGTTTTGTATACCTGAGTGGCATAATGTGCCATTTCAGTTTACAGTTCAGAGTCACTCACAGTTTTGTGGTTCTTGAGTATGTGCTGTCCAGACCAGGTGTGAAATATGTGGGTTTTTACAATTGACAATCAGTATCTGATGCACTTTTTAACTCAGCAATGAGCTCTGTGGTTCAGTATCTGTCTGCAGGTGAACAGAGCTTAGAGCCAACTGTGTCCTTATCACTGAGTCTCCAGCTATAACTGCTCATATTCACTCCTGAGAAGTGAATCACCAGCTGAAAACCCAACTTATTATCAAAGTGAACCAATGGAAATGCTGAGCTGGCACATGATTGCATGCCATGGATGGTATAAGAAAAAGAAATAATAACCTTTGAGGAATTGTCATCGTGTATGCCCTACAATACTGGCTCGACACACAAAGACCCTAGAAGTCAAGGGAAGAGATTTGCTTTCATGGTTTCAAAATCATTATCACAACAATTACAAAACATTGTTTTCACAATCAGTAATGAAATGAAGTCAACATATTTGCCAGACACTTTTGTAATTATGACACAAGGTATTTATGAATCCTTGGTCTTCTCATCCCCGATTGGGAAGAACTCATGTATGTCACTTATCTCCAGGTCCTTCTCCTCTCACCTACAAAGGAGCAAATTAGCAGGCCTGTGCATGAGTGGAGGTCATGTACCCACCTCATGCATGCGATGATTTTGGAGAGAGAATGATTATAAAACAGAAGAATCCTTTTGTATGAGGATTGGGTTGAAAATCAAAGGTTGGTGATAAATGAAGTGGTTATTAAATGCATTGAAGGTAAAATGGCTGCTGCTGAAAGTTGACTGGGTGTGAGCAGTGATTTTATGGAGAACATCACCAAATCAATGTAAATAGGTGTTTGCTTAAAGCACAGGATCACATTGAATCAGCAAATTTCCTGAATTTTCCTGTTCCTGGTTAGGTCATTCAAGCTCTTTCAGTTATATTCAACCATCACTTCTAGGCAAGAAGCACAGAGAAAAATATGTCTTTGATCTTCCCATCTGCATATATTTGCAGGAAACATATTATTAAACAAGTGTGCTGCGCTCACACTTCCGGCAGTGCACTGAACACATATAATTTATGTTCAGAGACATTGTCCTTTTAAGTGCAGCTGGGATCATGTCAGGCAGGTATGTTTCGCCAACTGTGAAGCTTGAAAACATGAAGCCTGAAAGTCAAAATTAGTTGCTTCAATTAAATTATAATCACAGATTTCAAGCCAAAATTCACTCTTGGTTTTCACTATACCACTCCAGAACCCCTGCTCAGGAGATACCTGCTGAATATTACCTGGGCTAAAGTAGCTGAAACGGTAATGCTACATTCAATGCCCAATTTACTAAAGGATTTCTATAATACTAACAAATCAACAATAGAAACCATTAAACCATTAACCAGAAAATGCCTGAATGTAACCTCCATCTGAGTAACTATTGTCTTGAATTAGTTACATAAAAATGTGGATTAACTGAAGTTTGTGGTCTTGTATTTGACATGTGTTTGCAATTAGCAGTAAACGTTCACTGATATAGATGCCAACAGGTGGGAAAGAATTGTGTTTCATACCAAACGAGCTGTCCAATTCCAGGCACAATTTAATAGCTGTCACATGGAATTGAAAGGCCAAAATATTTGTTGGATGATCAAAAACTGGAAATGGCATATGTTCAGTCAGATCAAAGTTTTAATTTTGCCATACTTATGCTCAGAGCTTTTTTAACTTTACATACTGTTATAAAAGGGATAGAAAAATACTAATAAAAGAAAGCAAGATATTGCGGATGTTGGTAATCTGAAGCCAGAAATAACAAAGGCTGGAAACTGTCAACAAAGCACAATATAAATATGGATAAGATGTCTTCCAGCGTGTATTCCATCACCGAATTGTGAAAGGTCTATTTCAGAATGTTTCTGCTGTTCTTGCCACAGATTCTGCCTAAGCATAGAGTTGTACAACATCGAAACAGACCCATTGGTCCAACCAGTCTACAGCAAACATAACCCCAAACTAAACATATCCCACCTGTCTTTGGTTGGCCCACATCTCTCCAAACAGTTCTTATTCATGTACTTATCCAAAACTCTTATAAATTTTGCAACTGTACCCAGTTGAGAAGTTCCAGTGTTTTTTGTTTTTGTATGAAACTTGATAAACTTGTGAGCTCTACTTGGAAGACAGTAGCATGTAGTCAGGAGTAAATATATGCAAAAGGCTCTGGACACTGCTTGCCAATTGGCAAATCCTGTATTGCAAATGGATTTATAAATTACTAGGCCATGTTTTCTGTTGCCTGCAGGGTAAAATGTGTTTTGTTTTAGATAATGTTTGTTTCTTGTGAATGCATACTCTATTGTGTCCAAACCTAGATATATTATGTTGATTACTGAAAGATAATCATTACTTAACCCAAGGGATTTTTCCTTTTGAGGCTCCCATCTGATGGTATTAAAAAAAGTTCCTGCCCCTGCCCTACCACACTTGAAGGAGTTTAATCATTGTTCTCAACAGTAGAACCAGGAGATGACACTACATTTGTTTTCATGTTATGAAGTAAAATGCATACAATGCATATTAAGACATAAAGATCTGACAGTGTGCATGCTATAGGGACAGGATTACATAGAGAATCCTGCCATTAGGTCAGGTTCAGCAGGGTTGGGCAAGATATACAATAGCAACCTGGACAAATTAATGAGGTACTGTTTCGAGGTCCCAGATTCCAGTCCATCTCTGTTCATTCTGCAGTTTCATCAATTCATTTTCAACCTCTCTCAAATGTATCCCCAATCCTCCCAGTCCTTATTTAACTATTGATCTGAGACACATACCCCTGTTACTGCACCACCTACCCACACCCCCCACATAAGTGTAATTCATGATGTCAAAGCAATGACATAGACGAATTCAACCACACTTCACTGTAAATTTCCTGTAAGGGGAAAGGCATCTTGAACTTTCTCCCAGGTGTACCTTCTCCACAGAGAGCAAGGGACGTGTCATTATGCAGCTAGCTGGAGGAGACGTGCGAGAGGAGGATGCAGCTCGAGGGGTTGCCCTCTGGGGGAAACTGGCAGTGATTGCTAGACTTATAAACATGTCCCAGCAATGGTCATTCGTCATGTAGGTTCTTCAGTCTTGGCAAATTCCATGTGTAGAAGAATATCTCTAAGAATATCTCCTGGGATGTTTCTTTATGGGCCTCACATCCATTAGAAGCTCATGTCTTTTCCTGAAGCTTATCCCAGTAATCGTTGTCTGAGCATTGTTGCTCCTCCCTTTTGTAATGGTTTGTTGTTTCTCATTGCCATGTTGTGCAGTAGTGTATGGAATAACAGAATACCTATGAAGCACTGTTGTGCAAACAGTGGTAGCCCTCTGAACCTGTAAAGGCAATGGAGATCTGTGTGGCTATCCGTTTCATCTCAATAGCATATGAGCAGTTAGATTTCCTAATCTTCCGATTGTCTGCACCCAAAAACTTCACTGACCTTCACAATGGCCTCCTTTCAGTTGAATCAGCAATGCTAGCAGTTACAAATGAAATTCAGAAAATGGCTATCTGCAATGTGCAGTTGACATTTGCTTTTCAGCTTATGGTCTTCCACCTTGCCTCATCACTTCTGAGTTTGCCCCACAACATTCTTAACCTTAAAATAATTGTATAACTTCCCTCTCTAAGTTTGAAAGGTCCTTCCATTACCTTGGACCTTGTCATTATGGACTGGATATGTTGTTTCTCCCCATTGAGCCTACCCCATCCCCTTCAAGATTTCTCCTCTGTTTCTAGACCCTTTTGCATCTTTCTTAGAGTTTCCATTTGATCTAGTGATATGCTTTACGTGACCTTTAAATATCCCTAACTCAGACAGGACTTGCCTGTCTACAAATCTAACTATTCCTGTGACTGTGAATATTCTCTTTGCCAGCCAGTGCCCTGAGTTTGCTGTACAGAACTCACATCTCAACAGCACTGAGACATGCTCTCATGTCTCTCATTTTGTTAATTCATACTTAGTTAACCCTCACACACCCTCCCTTCCAAGGTACAAGGTCCTTCTCATAGGTCAACCACCTTCTGTGCTCCCTTGGAGCTTGCTTTTATGCCTCCATTTTTCTATCTCAACACCCAAAACCACCACATCAGACTCATTTGCTGGTTCAGACTCTCTCCACCCAAGTTGTCATTCTCCTGTTCCATTGCCTTGTGTTGCAGATTTCAACAAGGATGGTCACTGTGCTCAGTACATAACTGGATAAAGCTGACTGGGGCACACCATCCTTACAGAAATGTGAACAAAGTTCACACCATCCTGACAGAATATTGAAGGTAGGACTAAATTTCAGATTGTTTTAATATTGTGAGCATTCATGCCATACAAATGTGGTCAAAATAGGAATGTGTCCCAGGCCTGTGAAGCTGTGTATCCCTATCATGCTGCAAACTTAATATTTCATTGAGAACCTGCTGTTGTGATTTGAACATTTCAGCTTTTACTTGATTAATTCATCCTCCACATTTTCTGTTCTCCGACCATTTACTAAATTCTTTTGAGTATTTTTATACCAAATCCCAACATGATAGTGTAATAGAGTCATAGAGTCATATAGATGTACTGCATAGAAACAGACCTTTCAGTCCAACCTGTCCATGCTGACCAGATATCCTAAATTAATCTAGTCCCATTTGCCAGCACTTGGCCCATAAGCCTCTAAACCCTTCCTATTCACATACTCATCCGGACGCCTTTCAAATATTGTAATTGTGCCTGTGTCCACCACTTCCTTTGGCAGCTCATTCCATCCATGCACCACTATCTGTGTTTTGGTTCCTTTTAAACCTTTCCCCTCTCACCCTAAACCTATGCCTTATAGTTTTGGACTCCTCTACCCCAGGGAAAAGACCTTGTCTATTTTCCCTATCTGTGCACCTCCTGGCTTTATAAACCTCTAGAAAGTCATCCCTCAACCTCTGAACCTCCAGTGAAACTGGCCCCAGCCTATGCAACCGCTCCCTGTAGTTCAAACCCTCCAACCCTGGCAACATCCTTGTAAATCTTTTCTGAAACCTTTCAAGTTTCACAACATTTTTCCTGTTGTAGGGAGACCAGAACTGCACGCAGTATTCCAAAAGTGGCCTAACCAATGTCCTGTACAGCCACTACATGACCTTTCAACTCCTACACTCAATGCACTGATCAGTAAAGGCAAGCATACCAAAAAAACCTTCCTCACTTAAGCACATCATGGCCTGATTTTCCTTTCCAAAATACAGCACCTCACATTTATCTAAATTAAACACCATCTGCCACTCCTTGGCCCATTGACCCATCTGATCAAGATTCCATTGAACTCTGAGATAACCTTCTTTGCTGTCCACTACACCTCCAATTTTGGTGTCATCTGAAAACTTACTAACCATACCTCCAAAGTTCACATCCGAATCATTTATATAGATGATGGAAAGCAGAGGATCCAGCACCGATCCTTGTGGCTCACTACTGGTCACAGGCCTTCAGTCTGAAATGCCATTCTCCACCGTCATTCTGTCTTCTACCTTCGAGCCATTTCTATATCCACATGGCTAGTTCTCCATATATTCCATGTGATTGAACCTTGCTAACCAGTTTCCCATAGGGAACTTTGTTGAAAGACTGACTGAAATCCATATAGACCATGTTCACCACTCTACCCTCAATCCTCTATGTTACTTCTTCAAGCAGCTCAATCAAGTTGTGAGATATGATTTCCCATGCACAAAGCCATGTTGACTACCCCTAATCAGGGAACTTGGAATGCCTTTCCAAATACATGTAAATTCCTGTCCCCCAGGATTCCCTCCAACAACTTGCCTATCACCGATCTCAGGCTCACTGGTTTATAGTTTCCTGGATTTTCCTTACCACCTTTCTTAAATAGTGGCACCACGTTAGCAAACCTCGAGTCTTCTGGCACCTCATCTGTGACTATAGATGATACAAATATTTCAGCAATGGACCCAGCAATCACTTCCCTTGCTTCCCACAGAGTTCTAGAGTACACCTGATCAGGTCCTGGGGATTTATCTACCTTTATGCATTTTAAGACATCCAACACCACCTTCTCTGTACTATGGGCATCTTTCAAACTGTTGCTATTTATTTCCTCACATTGTATATCTTCTATGTCCTTCTCCACTGTAAACACTGATGCAAACTACTCAGTTATTATCTCCTCCATCTTCTGCGGTTCTGCATAAAGGAGGCCTTGCTGATCTTTAATTGGCCTTATTCTATCCCTGTTTAACCTTTTGTCCATAATGTATTTGTAGAATACTTTGGATTCTCCTTAACCTATTTGCCAAAGCTATCTCATGTCCCCTTTTTGCCCTCCTACTGCCTTTATATTATGCTAGGGATTCACTTGATCTCTGCTGTCTATACTTGACATATGCTTCCTTCTTTCTCTTGACCAATACCTCAATTTCTCCAGTCATCTGGCATTCCCTACAGCTACTGGCCTTGCCCTTCACCCTAATAGGAACATATTGTCTCTTGACTCTCGTTATCTCATTTGGAAAGCTTACCATTTTGCAGCCACCCCTTTACCTCCTAACATCTGCCCCAATCAACTTTTGAAAGTTCTTGCTTAATACAGTCAAAATTGGCCTTCCTCCAATTTAGAACTTCAACTTTTCGATTCAGTCTCTCCTTTCCATCGCTATTTTAAAACGAATACAAGTATGGTTGGTTCCCCCAAAGTACTCCCCCACGGGCACCTCAGTCACCTGCCCTGCCTTATTTCCCAAGAGTAGGTCAGGTTTTGCACCTTCTCTAGTAGGTTCATCAACATATTGAATCAGAAAATGTTCTTGTGCACCCTTAACAAATTCCTCTCGATTCAAGAACTTCGCACTATGGCAGTCCCAGTCTATGTTTGGAAAGTTAAAATCCTCTACCATTACCTCCCTATTATTCTTACAGATAACGGAGATCTCCTTACAAATTTGTTTCTCAATTTCCCTCTGACTATTTGGGGGTTTACAGTACAATCCCAATGCGGTGATCATTGCTTTCATCTTTCTCAGTTCCACCCAAACAACTTTCCTGGATGCATTCCCAGGAATATCCTTTCTATGTATAGGGATTATTATTCCTGATCAAAAACATCACACCCCCTCTCTTGGTCCCCTTTTCTATCCTTCCCATATCATCCAAATCCTGAAACATTAACTCCAGTCAATCACACCAGTAACGGCAGGTGAGAGAATTGGAGCAATAAAAACAACAAATCTCATTGTTCATAAATTCTTTAATGATAAAGGATCTTTCTTCCTCCTTACCTTAGTAGATACAGGCACTGACTCAAAGTACAACTAAAAGTAGATGAGGCAACTATCTGTCCATTAAAGATATAATTAGTCATGAATATGATGTTCCAAATTTGAGATTAAAGAAATACATGCATTTAATAGTAATTTTCGTGATGATTGCACATCTCAAAGTCATTTACAGCCAACAGACAGAAACTCTGACCATAAGATGTGTAGGTAGGAATAGATAATTTGTCCCATCAAGTCTGTTCCATAGCTTGAATGATATTTGTATCATTAATAGCCATGGATGAGATGTTGGAAGATTGGAGGGTGTCTAATGTGGCACCATTATTTAAGATAGGTGATAATGAAAAGCAAGAAACTATAAACTGGTGAGTTTGATATCAGTGGTGGATAAGTTGTTGGAGGGGATTCTGAGGGAAAGGATTTATATGTATTTGATAAGCCAAGGACAGATTAGAGATAGTCAATGTAGTTTTGTGCATGGGAAATTGTGTCTCAGTAACTTTATTGAGTTTTTTTTGAAGAAATGACAAAGAGGATTGATTGAAGTAGAGTGGTAGGTGTTGTCTATATGGACTTTATTAAGATAGTCAAAAAGATCCCACATGGTAGATTGGTTAGCAAGGTTAGATCACATGGAAGCCAGGGAAAGCTAGCCATTTGGATTAAAAGTTGGTTTAAAAGTATTAGACAGAGGGTGGTGGAGGGTTGCTTTTCGGACTGGAGGCCTATAACTAGCAATGTACTGCAAGGATCAGCGCTGAGTACACTGCTTTTCATTATTTATATAAATGATTCAGATGTGAATATAGGAGGAATGGTCAGTAAGTTTGCAGACGACACCAAAATTGGTGATGAAGTGTACAGTGAAGAAGGTTATCTCAGAGTAGAACATGTACTCCAATGGGCTGATGGGCTGAGGAGTGACGAATGAAGTTTAATTTAGGTAAATGTGAGGTGTTACTTGTTGGAAAGGCAAACTGGGCAGGACTTATATGCTTAATGGCAAGGTCCAGGGGAGCGTTGCCAAACAAATGGACCTTGGAGTGTAGGTTCAGTGGGTCGACAAGGTAATGAAGAAGGTGCTTGGTGTACTTGAATGTTGCTGAGGTTGGAGAGTTGGAGCTGAAGGGAGAGACTGAATAAGCTGGGGCTATTTTCCCTGGCTGAGGTATGACTTTATAGATGTTTATAAAATCATGAGGGGCATGGATAGGGTGAATAGCCATGGTCTTTTTGCCAGAGTAGGAGAGTTCAAACCTAGAGGGCATAGGTATAAGGTGAGAGGCGAAGATTTAAAAGGGATCTAAGCGGCACCTCTTTCATACAAAAGATGATGTGTGTATAGAATGAGTTGCCAGAGGTGGTGTTGGGGGTTGGTACAATTACAACATTTAAAAGACATCCAAATGGGTACATAAATAGGGAATGGTTTAGAGAGATATGGGCCAATTGGTAAATGGGACTAGATTAACATAAGATATCTAGTTGGCTTGGACAAATTGGATTGAAAAGTCTGTTTCTGTGCGTTATGTCTCCAACTTTCTATAGGCTTCTGATATTTCAATAATATTCATCTCCTCTATTCTTCCTGTAAAAGTGCATTAACTCACATTTTCCAAACATACATACTATTTGCCAAGTTTTTCCCTACTCATTCAACTTGTCTATATCTCTCTGTAAATTAGCAGCAAATTATTGTGGATGTTGGAATCTGTACTGAAAACAGAAATTGCTGGAAATCACAGCAGGTCAGGCAGCATCAGAGGAGAGAGAGGAGGCTAAGATTTTGAGTCTGGATGACTCTTCATCAGCTCTGTGGTTTCCAATATGTTTTGTTTTCAGTCTCTCTGTAGATTCTTTAATTCACCCTCATGAATTGACTTCCTACTTATTTTTTGTCCACAAATTTGGTGATTGTACTTTCACTTCTGTCATCCAAGCTATCAATGTACATTGTAAATATTTATGGCCCATCAGTGATCCCTGTGACACTTCAATCATTACAGGTTGTCATCAGAAATGTCCCCTTCGTCCCAACTGTCTTCTACTCGCTGGCCAATTCTCTATGCATGTTAATATACTTCTTATGACTGTTTATGCTCTTATCTGAAGTAACCTAACATGTGGTACATTTTCAAATACCTTTTGGAAATCCAAATATATTACATCTATTGGTACCCTTTTGTCTATTCTGTTTAGTACCTTCTCAGAGACCTCTAATGAGTTTGTCAGACATAATTGTCCTTTCATGAAGCCATGTTGACTCTGCACGATTATATTATATATCTCTAAATACTCTACATATTACATCCTTTACAATAGACTCTAACATTTTTCCAATAACAAACATTAAGCTAATTGGCCTATAGTTACCTGATTATTGCCTCCTTCCCTTTTTAAATAATAGTGTTACACTGACAGTGTCCAGAATCGCTGGATTCTTGGAAGAGTACTACAAAATAGAGATATGAATGAGGCGAGCAATTGCTTATCCAATGGCATTTGCCACAATCCACTACCTGCATCTGTTTTATGACAACTCTGCTTTTGGATAATTTAGCTAGATTCTTGGCAGTTGTGGATATGTTGAGTTTTTCTTCCTCCTGCCTTATTGAATTGTATAAGTTGTATAAGATGTGTAAAGACCTAGTGGTTTTGTATCTTTGTTCAATGAAATGCTGTCTTCAGTTTTAAAACTTCCCATCCCCATAAACTAGTTGGGATATTCCTTTCCAAAGGACCTTCTTAGCTTTTAACTTGGCACCACTTGAGTGAAATTGAGGTCAATATGACATCACTAACCTGCACGACCACAACGCCTCAGGTGTCTCCGCCCCCACGCCGTCTTTCGTCACTACACGTAACCCCGCCCTCACGCAAACCTTTGTCACCACACGTAACCCCGCCCCCATGCTTACTTCCGTCACCACGCATGACCCCGCCCCCACGCTTAACCCCGCCCCCACACCGAGCTTCGTCACCACGTCTAACCCTGCCCCTACGTCGATCTCTGTCCCTGCCCCTAACACCGCCCCCACCCCCAGCTCCAATCCCACACCAGGTCCTAGCTCCCAACCATGCCAGATCTTCACCATCCCTCCAGACCTCCCCCTCTCTGAGGATGAAAGATCAGTCCTCAGCAGAGGCCTCACCTTCATTCCCCTACGCCCTCAGATCAATGAGTTCAACATGCGGCGAGATATTGAACAATTCTTCCGTCGCCTTCACCTCCGTGCCTACTTTTACAACCAAGACTCCCGCCCACCCCCTGACGACCCCTACTCCCGCCTCCAACACACCCCATCCACCTGGACACCCCGTGCTGACCTCTTACCTGCCCTCGATCTATTTATAGCCAACTGCTGCCGCGACATTAACCGACTCAACCTGTCCACCCCTCTCACCCACTCCAACCTCTCACCCTCGGAACGTGCAGCCCTCCATTCCCTCCGCTCCAACCCCAACCTCACCATCAAACCCGCAGACAAGGGAGGCGCGGTAGTAGTTTGGCGCACCGACCTTTATACCGCTGAGGCCAAACGCCAGCTCGCGGACGCCTCCTCTTATCGCCCCCTTGACCATGACCCCACCTCCCACCACCAAACCATCATCTCCCAGACCATCCATAACCTCATCACCTCAGGGGATCTCCCATCCACCGCCTCCAACCTCATAGTCCCACAACCCCGCACCGCCCGTTTCTACCTCCTGCCCAAAATCCACAAACCTGACTGCCCCGGCCGACCCATTGTCTCAGCCTGCTCCTGCCCCACCGAACTCATCTCCGCGTACCTCGACACGGTCCTGTCCCCTTTAGTCCAAGAACTCCCCACCTACGTTCGGGACACCACCCACGCCCTCCACCTCCTCCATGATTTTCCCTTCCCTGGTCCCCAACGTCTTATCTTCACGATGGCCATCCAGTCCCTGTATACCTCCATCCCCCATCACGAAGGAGTCAAAGCCCTCCGCTTCTTCCTTTCCCGCCGCACCAACCAGTACCCTTCCACTGACACCCTCCTTTGACTGACTGAACTGGTCCTCAGCCTGAATAACTTCTCTTTTCAATCCTCCCACTTGATCCAAACTAAAGGAGTTGCCATGGGCACCCGCATGGGCCCCGGCTATGCCTGTCTCTTCGTAGGATATGTGGAACAGTCCATCTTCCGCAACTACACTGGCACCACCCCCCACCTTTTCCTCCGTTACATCGATGACTGTATCAGCGCTGCCTCGTGCTCCTACGAGGAGGTTGAACAGTTCATCCACTTTACCAACACCTTCCATCCCGACCTCAAATTCACCTGGACTGTCTCAGACTCCTCCCTCCCCTTCCTAGACCTTTCCATTTCTATCTCGGGCGACTGACTCAACACAGACATCTACTATAAACTGACTGACTCCCACAGCTACCTGGACTACACCTCCTCCCACCCTGCCCCCTGTAAAAACGCCATCCCATATTCCCAGTTCCTTCGTCTCCGCCGCATCTGCTCCCAGGAGGACCAGTTCCAATACCGTACAGCCCAGATGGCCTCCTTCTTCAAGGACCGCAGATTCCCCCCAGACGTGATCAACGATGCCCTCCACCGCATCTCCTCCACTTCCCGCTCCTCTGCCTTTGAGCCCCGCTCCTCCAACCGCCACCAGGACAGAACCCCACTGGTTCTCACCTACCACCCCACCAACCTCCGTATACAGCGTATCATCCGCCGTCATTTCCGCCACCTCCAAACGGACCCCACCACCAGGGATATATTTCCCTCCCCTCCCCTATCAGCGTTCCGCAAAGACCACTCCCTTCGTGACTCCCTCATCAGGTCCACACCCCCCACCAACCCAACCTCCACTCCCGGCACCTTCCCCTGCAACCGCAGGAAATGTAAAACTTGCGCCCACACCTCCTCCCTTACTTCTCTCCAAGGCCCCAAGGGATCCTCCCATATCCGCCACAAATTCACCTGCACCTCCACACACATCATCTATTGCATCCGCTGCACCCGATGTGGCCTCCTCTATATTGAGGAGACGGGCCGCCTACTTGCGGAACGCTTCAGGGAACACCTCTGGGACGCCCGGACCAACCAACCCAACCACCCCATGGCTCAACACTTTAACTCTCCCTCCCACTCCACCGAGGACATGCAGGTCCTTGGACTCCTCCATCGGCAGAACATAACAACACGACGGTTGGAGGAAGAGCGCCTCATCTTCCGCCTGGGAACCCTCCAACCACAAGGAATGAACTCAGATTTCTCCAGTTTCCTCATTTCCCCTCCCCCCATCTTGTCTCAGTTGGTTCCCTCAACTCAGCACCGCCCTCCTAACCTGCAATCTTCTTCCTGACCTCTCCGCCCCCACCCCACTCCAGCCTATCACCCTCACCTTGACCTCCTTCCACCTATCACATCTCCATCGCCCCTCCCCTAAGTCCCTCCTCCCTACCTTTTATCTTAGCCTGCCTGGCACACTCTCCTCATTCCTGATGAAGGGCTCTGGCCCGAAACGTCGAATTTCCTGTTCCTTGGATGCTGCCTGACCTGCTGTGCTTTAACCAGCGACACATTTTCAGCTCTGATCTCCAGCATCTGCAGACCTCACTTTTTACTCGTCAATATACACTGGCCTACATAATTTATAGGGTTTCTAGTATTCAGTTTCCCTACATGGTAGAATTGTTCATAGCCTTTAATGTTACATGTAATGTTCCCCAGATCTTGGAGCTGAACTTTTGTTGGCTGTGAGCAGTGCTTTGTCAAGCAATGCTTGCTATCTAACAATATTGGCTCTCATATCCAACTCAAAATTGTAGATTCCCATTGACATTATTTGGTCCAAGCCACTGATATCTCCAATGAAAATTTTGGGTTTAATTTCTACTGAAGACTGTTCTCCATAATTTTTGTGAGTAGGTCATTAATTGTTTGCTTTTTGTGGCTGAATCTTGCTTCTGGACGTTTTCTCAAAGTGAATTACTTCCTTCCAATAATAGCATTCAGTTTTAAGCAGGACAGTTTATTTTTTTCTCCACAGCATTGAAATGGATTTTTAGAGCCTTTTCTCTGTATTACCCAGTGCACTAGCTTATCTCCTCTGTCTTTTGTGTTTCTGTACTTTATAAAGTGAATGTAATCCAATGGTTTCCTGAACTAAGTTGTAAACTTTTCTGTATTGGATTCATCTGTTTTACTTCTGGACTTCTGTTTCACTTACCATGTGAATGGCTGTCTCTGGATTCAGGTCTTTTTTAGACTATATTAAATTTGAAAAAGACTCATCGGTTATGTCCACAACTATCTAGTCTCAAAGGAATTCAGACTTTAAGTCACCATTGTCCCATATCTCCACTAGCCTGTAGATATTATGATGAATTAATCCATTCGCTTGGAGGTTGTACACTTTTGATAAGTCTTGCCCTTTCTAGAATTCTTTATTTTTGCTGTTGAAATAATTGTCAAAGGCTTTCAATTCCTCTTCAAATTTGTCTGCGTCTTCATGTACACCCCTTCAGTGAGCAATAGCAGCATTTGTGTACCAAAGTTTGTCGACTTGTTCAGCTCTGTCTTAGTTTCCAGTTGGGAAACTATTCTGTACCTTAGGAATTATTTTCTCTACAATGTTGAATTTTGTGTTTTATTTAGCTCGTCTCTGAAATTAAATCTGGCCATGCTGTTCTAATGCTACAGCTTCCCAAACTTTATATTCTGTATAGATTTTTTATTGTGCAATAATGATGGGCTTTCCCAGCTTTGCTGTTGTATTAGAAATTTCTTGTGCTTTCCAGCTAAAAGTGACATTACTTTGTGCTTTAGAGCTTTGCTAACATTCCCGTTCTCATCACCTTAAAACCCATTTGTGTTAGATCAGAAATTGATACTTCTTTGAATTGCCCAATGTTCATTTATTTTGGTGATAAATTTTCCTGACGCTCTGATTCCAACATGACAAATTATTTTATGGTGACCCTTTAGTTTCATCTCTTTAGCACTGCTTCATGGCAGCAGCACGATATGGCAATGACAACTAATTGGAGCTGCAACCTTTCAAAATTACTGCCCTTTCAGCTTGATTCACTGCTGTTTAAGGTATCCCCTTTGTACTAGGGAAATGTTTTATTTGAGTTCATGCAATCCTTGATATCTGGTTGTTTCACAGGCTCATCTGATTCTAGTTCGCTCCCGCAGACTATTGTCTCCTGGCCTTAGAGCTGCCAATTTCTTCTGTTTCTGTATGTTTTCTGTCAAGTCTAAAATATATTTTCTATTATTCTCTGAAGTAATCTTCTGTGCTGAGTGTAGCCACAAGGTTGTTTAGGGCTCACTGATATCAGAAATCAGCAGTATCTGTTTCTCTTGAAGTCTTATATTTCTCTCCTCAAACATATCACTTCACACTTTTTAAAAAAATAATTCATGTTCATTCATTCGATTAGCTTGTTGAAGTCCTTTTAAGTTTACATCTTTCTCAGTTCACTGCACTTTAATGTTTTGTGCTGTCTGCAAATTGTGAAACTGTACCCCATACATGGAAGTCTATCTTAATAGATTTCAAAAATAGCAGTGGTCTTAAAATTGATTAGGAACAATTTCCCCTTATCTGAAGATGGAAGAGATTTGATGCTGGAGTAAATAATTAATGCCAATTGCCTTATGTGGCAAAATTCGTACTATTGTCAGCATGTTATATTTCCAGATAGCAACTGTGCCAGCATGGTAATTGTTGTGGTCATCCATTGGACCTATCCGAGATACCTTGGCTAGATTTTATTCCCGCCAATGTTATTGAGATCAAGTGGAGAAGAATGCCCACTAGAAATATTCTGCTGAAGAAAGCACCCATCTTTATAAACAAAATAGGTTTATTTCACAGTACTTAATAGCTTATTACATTACATTTGAGATACATTGGTCTTTGTTAAGTCTTTAGTCTGTGCATATGAGTAACTGTGCATTATTGTTACTAAAACATTCTGGTGCAATATTAAGAGTTATCTGAATAAAACTTGAACACTGATAGCTCCTCCTAGGAACAACCCTTTATATCTTGATAGGTGAAACCTAACCAGTGATGTGAGGGAAACCCTCCCCTCCCCTTTTGGTACTGATTATCTTATACAGCAGTTAACTAAAATGCCATTATTTGGGGGGATCCATAACCAAAATTGATCCAAATGCCTACAATTTTCAATATTTCTAATGTTTTTGTTACACTGCCTGAGAGACACCCATTCAATCTGGTAACATGTAGTGTTTGGACTGACATCCAGAAGTGCTCCTTCACCCAAAAACACAATCAACATAGGATAAAATTTTAAATGTTGTAATGGAGACAAAAACTCTGAACTTTAAGGAAAACCTGTATACTACAGCGAGTGGATTCCAGGATATCTCTGTATAAATAAATTAAAATGGGCTATATGTCATTCCTCATCTGTACTTACCATGTGATTTTTAGTTAGTTGTTTATAGCTCAGTGGAACTGTTAGCAATGATCTTATCTCATCATTAATCTTCAGAAACCAATCTCACCGTTTGAAGTGCGCATATGTTGTAAAACATGGAAATCTAGAGCCTAGCATCAGTGATTCTATATCCAACAGCAAACTGTCATTAACCAGAAATTATTGAATGATCAAGAACTTCTATTTTTAAGCTATAAGTCTAGTTTTAAAAATTCTTAAAATGTTACACCCATTTAAAAAGTAATAGTTGGGTTTTTAAACAGCATATGAAGTTCACAATTACTGATGAAAAGCTTTCATTGCTCTGACTCACCAATTTTATATTTAGGGCACAACAGTATTCTTCATTGTAATTAAACCAGATTTGTAAACTTTTTAAGTCATTTATCTTTATTTCAGTTTATATCTTAATCCCACACACGTATCTCAGTCAGCTATTTCCTTGATGAGAACAAAATTGAAATGGAAGGATAGCTGGTGTTTTTCACTTCCTAGTTTGCTCTCTGTGAGAACACAAATGTAATTGGCTGCTTCCCCCATTTCATTACCGACATCGCAAAAATCATTGTGTTTTTGTGGGTACATTTCTCGGCGGTTATTGTCGAGCACTTGTTGTTTTGCTGCTGACCACGGAATTAAAATTTATGTTGAATTCATTGGCACAAAGTTTCAACTTTCTGCAATTTGTTGTTTTATGTTTTTCGCACTCAGCTTCCTTCCATCATTCATGTATTTCCAAGATGATTCATCCATAACATTAGTTCCTAGTTTGAAATACACTCAAAAAATTTTGTGATCTCAAATGATATGTTTAAATGATATATTACACATTAATACAGAGAATTGCTGGGGGAAGTACATTAATGTATATTGATGATACCCGTTTGCATCACCTATGTCAGTTGAAATGCACAAGGAGGATGATGGATAAACCAATTCATATGGTAGACCTGTTTTCCAATGCAACATAATCAGAGTACTTAATTAAAATGCTTTACAATATTGTAAAGCCCATCAGCCACTGAAACTTTCATGTCTTTGTCACTGGATTTGATGATAGACCTAATGTAATGACAAGGCAATTTGCCCACTAAATTTGCTGGCCACTTTAATGGGGTTGTACATTGACACTGTTGCAGCAGGATATATGTTTGTGGATATCATAGTGTACTTATGTTTCATTATTGCTGCTTTCAGTATTAGAGAAACCTGAAAGAAATGTTATTTAAAAGGTACTTATGATAGCTATTACCATCAATACAACAAACAAAATATAATCTGGTAAGACCAAAGGTGCTTCATGACAAAATAAATAAAATTATGACTCTATAACCATCTACTTTGAAATGGATATCAAATGAACAATCACTCACCCACCATTAACTAAAGATCTACTCCCATCTTTCATTCTACAAAGTTTTTTTTTGTATTCCCATCTCACCAGTCCCACCATGGCAGAAATCTGAAAGTCTTTTCTTTATGCTTAAATTCTTGCATTTGCACTGCTTCTACTTATTTCTGAACCTTACCCAGTACTAACCACTTCCTGAACTGTTTATTCCTCTGGCCAGTCTCTTGTATAGCCATATTTGCAACCTCCCCGCCCACTACTGCTGTCCTCTGTTAAGGATATGGCAGGAAGTCAGGAAACCAGGATAGAAATTGCACTTCATACCAATTAGGATGAGGAATGATGAATGAGTTGACATGTTTCTAGACAGCTATGGAACTTAACCAGACCAAGAACCAAAAGGAAAAATAGCCAAGCTGTATAGAAAGCAAAAGCTTGAGTCTAACCACTGTCTGTGTCAAATAAAGGAGAGAGACAATACAGATGCAACAGCCAAGGTTATACAATATTGCTAACCATCTTGAGATGTCAAACATAATGTCATTAATTAAATATTAAATAGACTTAAACATCCTAAACAAATTTAATGCTATTAGACTAGAATTTCTGCCTGACTACATTTGCTTTTCCTGTTCAGTCATAGAGTCAGACAAATGTAGAGCACAGAAACAAACTCTTTGGTCCAACTTGTCAATGCCAACCAGATATCTTAACCTAATCTAGTCCCGTTTGCCAGCACTTCGCCCAAATCCCTCTAAAACCTTCCTATTCATATACCCATCCAGATGCCTTTTAAAACGCATGAAGGTGAATAAATCCCCAGGACCTGATCGGATGTACCCAAGAGCTCTTTGGGAAACTAGGGAAGTGATTGCTGGGCCTCTTGTTGAGATATTTGTATCATCGATAGCCATATATGAGGTGCCAGAAGACTGGAGGTTGGCTAACATGTGCCACTGTTTATGAAAGGTGGTAGAGACAAGCCAGGAAATATAGACCAGTGAGCTTGACATTGGCGGGGTGGGCAAGTTGTTGGAGGGAATCCTGAGGGACAGAATGTACATGTATTTCGAAAGACAAGGACTGATAAGGGATAGTCAACATGGCCTTGTGTGTGGGAAATCATGTCTCTCAAACTTGATTGAGTTTTTTTGAAGAGGTAACAAAGAGGATTGATGAGGGCAGAGCGGTAGATGTGATCTATATGGACTTCAGTAAGATTTTCGATAAGGTTCCCCATAGGAGACTGGTTAGCAAGGTTAGATCTCATGGAATACAGGCAGAACTAGCCATTTAGATACAGAACTGGCTCAAAGGTAGAAGACAGAGGGGGGTGGTGGAGGGTTGTTTTTTATACTAGAGGTCTGTGACCAATGGAGTGCCACAAGAATCGGTGCTGGGTCTTCTACATTTTGTTATTTACATAAATGATTTGGATGCGAGCATAAGAGATACAGTTAGTAAGTTTGCAGATGACACCAAAATTGGAAGTGTACTGGACAGCGAAGAAGGTTACCACAGATTACAACAGGATCTTAATCAGATGGGCCAATGCCTCAAGAAGTGGCAGATGGAGTTTAATTCAAATAAATGCGAGGTGCTGCATTTTGGGAAAGCAAATCTTAGCAGGATTTATAAACTTAATGGTAAGGTCCTAGGGAGTGTTGTTGAACAAAGAGACCTTGGAGTGCAGGTTCATAACTCCTTGAAAGTGGAGTCACAGCTAGATAGGATAGTGAAGAAGGCATTTAGTATGCTTTCTTTTATTGGTCAGAGTATTGATTTCAGGAGTTAGGAGGTCATGGTGCAGCTGTATAGGACATTGGTTAGGCCACTGTTGGAATATTGCATGCAATTCTGGTCTCCTTCCTATCAGAAAGATATTGTGAAACTTGAAAGGGTTCAGAACAGATTTACAAGGATGTTGCCAGGATTGGACCAGTTGAACTATGGGGAGAGGCTGAACAGGCTGGGGCTGTTTTCCCCTGGAGCATTGGAGGTTGAGGGTTGACCTTATAGAGGTTTACAAAATTATGAGGGGCATGGTTAGGATAAATAGACAAAATCTTTTCCCTGGGGTCAGGGAGTCCAGAACTAGGGGGCATAGGTTTAGGATGAGAGGGGAAAGATATGAAAGAGACCTAAGGGGCAGCTTTTTCACACAGAGGGTGGTACATGTATGGAATGAGCTGCCAGAGGAAGTGGTGAAGGCTGGTACAATTGCAACATTTAAGAGGCATTTGGATGGGTATATGAATAGGAAGGTTTTGGAGGGATATGGGCCAGGTGCTGACAGGTGGGACTAGATTGGGTTGGGATATCTGGTCGACATGGACAGGTTGGACCGAAGGGTCTGTTTCCATGCTGTACATCTCTATGACTCTATGTAGCAATCAAGATTATTTGGTGGATATTAGAAGACAAGATCTGTTGATTTTCATGCCAATAGGTAAACTAGGATTTTGTCTTCCAAGTAAACAAATATAACCTATTGTAATTTTGAAGTTAAGTGGGGATTCTGTTGGTGTTCTGTCTATCATCAGTGGCTTTCGGAATGGATGCTATCCATCGACATGTCAAATGGCATGCATGGAGTTTCCCAGCAGGAACACAGACTAAGAGGGAAAGCTGTTAACACTGGCATCAGCAAAACGAATTATTTGGTGTTCTACCTGATTGACATTTGTTGGACCTTACTGTGCATGGATTTGTTGCTCTGGTTCCATATCTTACACGAGTCTACAATTCTAGAAGTTTTTGATTGACTAATGCATTTGGAATCTTCTGAAATCATGGAGGTTGCTTTATAAATGCAAGTTTCTTTTCTATTTTTACTTAGACTCAGGCCTCTCCCTACAATCAAACTCAACTGTCTAATAGTAATCACATCAAAAAATACTTGCCTCCATTTTCGGCTGCGACCAAGACCCTAACATTGCCAGGGAGGCAAAATCCGCACACCCATCTCCCCCATGACCTGGATCTGAAAACACCCCTTATACATCTCTACAAGTATGCAGCATAGAGATTAATACAGAACAGTAAGTGAGGTTGTTTCTTGGGTCAAACACCAGTCTATATGATGTAATTGGAGAACTACCTATACATTAATTAATATAACATATCACAAAGGTCGGGTTCCTGGGGACACTGATGTATTGAAGTTTGATAACAATCAATGTTTTGTAGGTTTTTGCTACTTTGTGGACCTCTTGAGTCTATTTGTGACAGTGGCTTCCAGGAATGAATGCCATTCATTGGCACACTAAATGGTGTGTGTGGAACCTCCCAGCAGCTACAAGGATTCAATGGGAATGATGTTAACACCACTAACTATTGTGAAGACCATATAGCTTCAATATTGGATTAGGTGTCCATGTTGCTGGAAAGCCTCACAACATGTGTACGATAGCACAAGGAATTGTGATCCAATCACTCTGTGCTTCCTGCAAGAGAAGCTACCTGGAAGGGTAGATCAAGAAGCAGCAAATCTGGGCAAGCCAAAAGGATCAACTCAGTGAACCCTGTGTACAGGGGCCATTGAGCGATCGTTCCAGTTTATCCCACCACCCACACCACAAGTGATTTGTTTTTTGGTCTGTCTGCATGTGGGTGTAGGGGTAAGTTTAGGAGTCAAGTTCAGAAACCCATCTTATGCTTTATTAGCCTGGATCCATAATGACAGATAAATTGGGAATTTTCTGCACTTTTTAAAAATCTTTCATTTTTGTGTTGACTCTGTTAATAGTGGGGCTTATAATTTCCAGCATGCTATCCCAGTGAGGTGTGCGCATTATAATACCATAGACTTGTACATAGTCAGGTCATGTGCTTACTGATGTTACTGTACGGTGTATACACGAAACTGACTGACTGAATACTACACTGACTCTAATGTTCTGAGAGAGTCACTAAAGATCAAGAAAGTCACATATAACTGTCTGAAAGGTAACAAAAACAGAAGTAGCTGGAGAAATTCAGCAGATCTGGCAGCATCTGTGGAAAGAAAGCAGAGTTACTGTTTCGGGTCCAGTGTGCCTTCTTCAGAACTTATAGTAGCTAGGAGAAAGTGGCACTTATGTTGAAGATGGTGTAAAGGAGTAAGCGATAGGTGGAGATGGAACCCATAGGGATAGAAAGACAGTTAGCCAAACAATGTGATAAAGGAAGCCAGAAAAGCTGATGAAGGGACCAATACAGGGGATGAAAATGGATTAGCTGTGCTGAAAACAGCCCATGTGATTAGGAGAAAGTGAGGACTACAGAATCTTGGGCTGTAGGGTCCCCAAGTGTTGTTGGCCTAATTTGGACAGGCCAAGTGGGCAGGTTTGTAGTTTGGCAGCAGGTACAGTGATATGTGGTAAGGCAGCAAAATGGCTCGTGGTTAGATACATGACTTAAGACTTGGGATTGATCAGGGAAACTTTGATCAAGATGGAGTTGGGGAAAGATTAGATTCTCTGTAGTCTGGAAACAGATCATTTAGCCCAACAGGTCCACATGAATCCTCTGAAGAGTAACCCAACCAAACCCATTCTCCTACCCTATATTTATCCCTGACGAATGCAACTAACACTATGGGCAATTCAGCATGGCCAATTCACCTAACCAGCATATCTTTGGACTGTGGGAGGAAATGAGAGCACCCGGGGGGGATGTGCAAACTCCATATAGTTGCCTGAGGTGGGAGTCGAACCCAGGTCCCTGGTGCTGTGAGGCAGCAGTGCTAACCACTGAGCCACCGTGCTTCCCCTATGTGGTAGTCAGATCTGCAGAGGCTTCAGAATGGATTTGCAGATTAGATTGAGGGATGTAGGATATATTTGGGATGTTGGGAAGGATCGTTGGTGAGTCTAGGCTGAGGGAGGGTCTAAGTAATAAAAGCACATAGGATCTAGGATAACTTGGCAAGTTGGATCAAAAATTTGTAGTAGGAGACAGAGGGTGTTTGTCGAATGTTGTTTTTGTGCCTTGTGGCTGGGTCGCTTTTTGTTCATGATGTATTTTAATGGTGCAGATGAGAATGTGGAAGGAATGATAAATAAATTTGTTACTAACACAAAAATTGGCCGGGTGGTTGACAGAGACGAAGAAAGTCTTAGTTTACAGGAATGTATAGATGCATTGCTCAGATGGGCAGACAAATGGCAGATGGAATTTAACCCTGAAAAAAGAGTGAGGCGATGCATTTTGGAAGAAACAACAAAACAAGGGAATGCTTAATGAACGGGAGGACACTATCAAACTCAGAGGAATATATTTTGAAATGCTTCACCACGTATTCCTGAAGGTGTCAAGCAGGCTTAATAGGGTAAATAAGGCAGCATACAGCTCACTTGCTTTTATCACAGAAACCATGCAACACAGAAGATGGCCATTCAGTCCATCATGTCCATGCTGACCCAAAGAAACCAAAATACTCTTTTTAATCCCCTTCATGCTCACAGCTCAAAACCCAGCACTGACAGCACTTAAGGTGCATTTTCATGTACTTTTTAAGAGTTTTGTGTCTCTGGCTCCATCTCCACCTCGAATTCCAGACATGTGCCTCCATCTGCAGAAAAAAAGATTTTCCCTCACATCTGTTTTGTTAGTTCCTTTTGCTTATGTGAGTTGCATCTGATTGTGGACTTATTCAGAAGTGTGATTGACTAATCATTAACAAAAAGTTTCATTTAATGCCGCTCTTATAATGCGGTACAATGTCCTGAGATTCTTTACAGACTCACTGATTAAAGCTACTTTGACACCAAGCCATTAGGGAAGCTGGCCAAAAGCTTGGTCAAAACTGTTGGCTTTGAGGCTCATCTTCTTTGGAGCGGTGGAAAAGGAATTGCAGGTCTAGAGGAATTGAAGTGATGTCTGCCAATTGTACAAAATAAGAATAGTGGGTGGCACGGTGGCACAGTGGTTATCACTGCTGCCTCGCAGCACCAGAGACCTGGATTCAATTTCCAACTTAGGCGATTGACTGTGTGGGGTTTGCACATTCTCCCCATGTCTGCAGGGTTTCCTCCGGGTGCTCTGGTTTCCTCCCACACTCCAAAGATGTGCAGGTCAGGTGAATTGGCCATGCTAAATTGCCCGTAGATTTAGGTAAAGGGATAAATGTAGGGGAATAGGTGGGTTGTGCTTCGGCGGGTCGGTGTAGACTTGTTGGGCCGAAGGGCCTGTTTCCACACTGTAATTAATCTAATCCTTCTGCCACTTAAATTGAATGTATGTACCTGATTTTTGAACTTTCTGGCAAGGGAAACAGGTTCCTCCTGACTATTCCATCTCAACCATCAAATTCTATATATCTCACTCATGTCACCCAACAGCCTTCCCTGTTCCAAGAAAAACAAACACAACTTCTCCAATTTCTCCTCATAATGACAATTCTCTAGCCCTGGCAACATTGTAGGAAATTTACTCTGCAATCTCTTCAGAACACTTATGTCCTTCCCATTATGCGGTGACCAGACTACACACAATACTCCAGTTGTGGCCTCACTATTGGCTTATACAGTTTCGTCATCTCCATACTTTTGTATTCTATACCACTGCCAATGAAGAGAACATTCCAAATATATTATTTACAATCATATCTGCTCATACTGCTTTCTTTAGGCACCTGTGCTTACCCTTATGGCCCCAGCTGAGATGCTTGGTGAAAAATGCTCTTAGTTTAGCCTTCCCTTTCCACCCATTCCCCCAACTCCCTTTCTAGGCTTGCATCCTCCTATCCATCCTTCCAACCAACCTTTCCCTCCAGTAAACAACCGGACTCATTCCTTCTATCAATCTACCAGATCATACCCACCACCTGTATTCACCTACCATTACCTCGCCCCTCTGTGCCTCTCTCCACACATAACCCATAACCTTCCTCTCTTTATCTGCAGCTCCCCCTACCCCAACTCCCATTGCTGAAGAAAGGTTATGCACGAAACATTGATTTCTCCATCTCTTGATGCTGCCTTGTTTGCTGTGTTCTTCCAACCTCCTGCTTGTCTACTTTGCATTCCAGCATCTGCAGATTTTTTTGTCTCTTATTTCTACAGGCTTAAATTTGGCTGCATACAGGTTCTCCTGTCTCCCTGTTATTTGGGGTTCTCTAATATACTCCTAGTAGTGTGACTGCCTCTTTTTCTATTCCTAAGCTGAACCCATAAAGCCTCATTTGTTAATTTGATCAATATCTCATCCCTTCTCAAAACTAATTGATTATTTAACTAATATGCTGTATCCTGTCTGAAAACTTTATATCTAGGGATATGGAGCTGCTAATTTTGACCCTCCTTTAGCCAAGTTCCTGTTCTACCTCTCATTCCCTGATCTGAATCCAACTCATCTAAGTCCATACTTTGGTTCCCATTCCCCTGTTATACTAGTTTAAAATTTCACCAACAGAACTAGCATAAGTCCCCGTGAGGATATTTGTCCCAGCTCAGCCCAAAGGCAACCTGTCAGGCTTGTTCATGTCCCACCTTCTTCAGAAATGCCTCAAGAATCTAAATCCGTCCCTGGTGCACCACTTCCCCTGCCACATATTGAGAGTAATCTTCAGATTATTATATTTGAGATCCTACATTTTAATTTATCTACTAACTACCTATATTTATTTTTCAGATCCTCATCCCTTTGTTAGCTTATGTCATTGGTAACAGTATGTACCATGACCATTGGCTGTTCTCCCTCCTGCTCCAGAATGTCCTGCAGCTGCTCCATGACATTCCCGAGCCTGGCATCAGAGAGGCAACATACCATCCTGGATTCATGCCTGCGGCCACAGTAACATCTGTCTGTACCCCTTACTATTGAATTCCCTGTCACCATAGCCCTGCCACTCGTTTTCCTCCCCTTCTGTGCAGCAGAGCCACCCATGGTGCTATTAACTTGGCTGCTGCTGCTTTCCCCTGAGAGGCCTTCCCCTCCCTCCCCCCACAACAGTACCCAAAGTGGTATATGTGTTTGAGAGGGGGATGACCACAGGGGACGCTTGCACTTCCTTCCTGAGTCTCTACTTTGTCTGATGGTCACTCATTCCCTTTCTGCCTGCATAATCCTCAACGGCAGTGTGACCACCTTGCTAAACATGCTATCCATGACATTCTCAGCATTATGGATGCTTCACAGTGGGTCCACCGCAGCTCCAATTCTGGAAAACATTGGCCAATAGCTCTAGCTGGACACATTTCTTGCACACGTGGTTATTGCACAAGGTGGGACATGTCAGAGATGGTAGAAGCATTCCTTATTTCGCACTACACCACAATCATGACCTCTGTAGGTTAAGCTAGTTACTCCTTTTATGGGAATTCAATTAAGCTTGCAACTTTACTTCATTTCAAACAAGGTATAACAAAAGTTCTTACCTTTATTTAAATGAATATATTACACTTTAAAAATACTTTTCAGCTACTATTTCCCAATTGGCTGTTCCCACTGGAACCATTCCACTTTCTGAACTGTGTAGAATGAGACTGAGCTTTGTACTCAGTCTTTCAGCCTCACCTGCTCCCTGTTTCTCCCAACTTCCTGTTTTCATCCAACTCCAAAGCACTGAGTGCAGCAAGCATCGCTGAGGTTACCTCCTTGTAATAGGCCCCAAAACAACAATGTTTCTGAACTGCATCAAGCAATCATTTAGTTAACCCACTTCACTAGAGAGTGACTCAGTTGACTCCTATTTAAGAAATATAACTAAAACTACACCCAGGCAGGAATGGGTACTGCAGATGCTGGAGATTAGAGTCAAAATTAGACTGGTGCTGGAAAAGCATAGCAGGTCAGGCAGCATCCAAGGAACAGGAAAATCAGGAAGGGCTGATGAAGGGCTTTTGCCTGAAACATCGATTTTCCTGCTTCTTGGATGCTGCCTGACCTGTTGTGCTTTTCCAACACCACTCTAATCTTAAAACTACACCCAGTCAAACAGAGCAACTTTTACTTAATAGATTAAAGAATTAATCTATCTTGAAAATTATCCTGAAATTAAGATTAATTACCTGTTTCTAACCAACTCCAAAACATTATTGTTTAGTCAAGCAGCACTCAGTTACAGCTTAGACTATGAGCAGAAAGGTTATACAGAGCAGTACAAAACCTTGGTTGGCCCACAGATGGGCTATTATGTCCTGGTCACCACACTGATAGCACTGGATGGACGCAGAGGAGATTCACCAGAATGCTGCCTGGGTTGAAGCATTCTAGTGATGAAGAGAGGATGGATAAGCTTGGGTTGTTTTCTTTAGAGCAAGGAAGGCTGAAGGAATACCTGATTGAGGTGTGTAAGATTGAGGGGCAAAGACAGGGTAGACAGAAAACAAGTGTTCCTCTTCATTGATGTGTTGTTAAAAAGGGGGTATAATATTAAGGTGAAAGGCAAGAGGTTTAGAGAGAATTTGAGGATCTTTTTTCATTCATAGAGTGGTGGGTATCTGGAAGGTATTCCGTAGGTGAATAGTTAAGCAGAAAAACCTCATAACTTTTAAAAAGTATGTGGATGAGCACTTGAAATAAAGGAACATTCAAGCCAAGTGCTGGAAAGTGTGGATTTGGCATAGTTTATTCAATGCAGGATTGATAGGCCAAAGGTCCTTTTCTGAACTGTATGATCTTAACTTGGGAACCTTGAGAGGAGTTAAGATTGGTGGAGCTTGTCCTCACTTTGAACAAATTCTCCTTTTTTTTTTCACCTTCTCCAAGTAAAAGGTATGACCATAGGTACCCACATGTGCCCCAGTTATGCCTGTCTCTTTGTGGAGAATGTGGAACATTTATTGTTCTAATTCTATTCTGGTCCTTCTCCACAACTCTGTCTTTGGCATATCAATGACATAATTAGGGCTGCTTCACTTTCATGTCTAGAATTGGAAAAATTTATCAATTTTGCTTCCAATTTTCATAATTCCCTCACTTTTTCCTGGTTCACCTCTTCCCTTCCCTTTTTGACATCTCTGATTTCACTTCTGAGGATAGACTGACGACTAATACCCATTACTACCGAAACCCACAGTTACCTGGCCTATACAATCTCACAGCCTGCCTCCAGTGAGGACTGAATTCTTTCCTCCCAGTTTTTGTGTTTCGGTTACATCTTTTCTGATACCACAACAGGATCAGACATGCCCATCTTTTCCTTAACAAAGGATTCCCCACCGCTGTTGTTGACAAGGTCTTCATCGATGACTGATCCATTTCCTGCACTTATACCCTCACCCCTTCTGTGTCCTCCCAAAAAATATGATAAAATTCCCCATCCTCACTTTTCACCCTACCCACCTCTGCATCTGAATGACCACAAGCTACCATTACTGCCACCACCAGATACACACTGAAGGGATTCAGTAGGGATTCTATATATGTCTGGGACTTTGAATAGCGAGGTGCATGAAAGTAAATGGACAAGTGTTGCTCCTTCTGAGATTGAATGGAAAAGTGCCATGGGAGTGTGGGGATATGTTGGGAATGGACTAGAGCGTCCCAGAGAAAACAGTCCCTGGAGAATGCTGACAAGGGAGGGGAGGGGAATGTAAGCAAAGAAATTGCTGATGATAAATCAGGAGAGAGTCCCAACACAGCCAAGCATTTTCATCTGTTCACATTTCCCATTAGAACCCATTCAGCATACATCTCTCTCCTGACTTATCATCAGCAAGCCCTTTGCCTACCTTTCCCTTTTCCACTGTTTCTCTGTGTGCCATTACCATCTATTTGATTCACACTCACTCTTGTAATCAGTATTAGTAGCATCTTTTCTCAGCTGCTTTCAGTTCTGACAAGGATTCACAGTCCGCAAAACATCACCTCAGATTTCATCTCTACAGATGCTGCCAGACATGTTGAGTTTCTCCAGCACTTTCAGTTCATAATTCAGATTTCCAACCTCTGCAGTTTTTAAATTTAATTTTAGAGAAGAAGAGACAACTAGTTGGAGGAGTGATGAATGGAAGGATCACAAAGCAAGGGAGGTGATGAGAAAGAAGGTTGTGAGCAGAATGGTTAGTATGCAGTAAGGTGAGAAACTTAAAGAGGGGACGAGTGAGAGACAGCAAGTGGGAGATGGCAGTTGGTAGGAGGTAGGTTTGTATATTTCTTCATATATTTACATTTATTTTCTTTTAAAATTTTATCTCATTTACAAATATCAGAATTTAGGAATATAACGTATTTCAGTTTATAGAGTATAACATTTTAATTTTTTTTAAGATAAAGATTTGACAGAAATTAACCACAGATTTTACAATAGCTGCAATGGGGATATCTGATTCATTCAATATTCATTTAATTTAAAATTGCATCTCAAAAATGCAACTATAATGATAATTAAGTAATCACTGTAAGGTGGGGACAACAATTTCACGATGGTCAATATTTGGGTCGACTTAACTTTGCAGATCCCTAAATTAAATCCTGCATTAAAAAAACAATATATTCTTCATTTCAATATCTACTAATGACATTTGAAGGTGTCAAAACATTTTGCACTTACCTGTCAAAATGCTCAAGATTGACAACATTATCCTTTTATTATCTTCCTGCTTATCAGGTTCTTAAACACTTTTCAGATATTCAGATCTTTAGATTTATAGGCACAAGGAAGTCAACTAAAAAAACCTAAGGTAACAACGATGAAAGTGTTATCCTTGAATTTGGTGCATTTACCATAAAACATTAGTCCATTTAGTTTCAGCTAGTACTATTTCAATGCCAGTTAAAAGAGTAGACTGTACTGCCAACTTCATAAAGCTCTTGATTGCAACTGCTACTTAAGAAGGCATTATAGCCATGCATAATATTTTCATTATTCCATTTATATCGCATTAAATTTTGAACAGATGCAATCTTATTTTTCAGTGAACAAGTTACTTATATATAGCGCAGCGATTTAGTATGAACTTCCAACCTGTGGCCCCAGTGTAACTTTTCTCATTACAAATGAATCAATTATGCATGGCCACATATAAAAAAAATCTATAGAAAGAAGAAGACATTTGTTTCAACAGCATTGCCTGGGATAATTTAAATTGAGTCTGCATTCCTGACAGTAGGTCCTGGGAAGTGATTGCTGTGATCCTGCACAGTTGATCATGTCAAACTTTATTTTTCCTTGTGAGAATGTCTCTTGTTTCAAAGTCAAGATTAATGAAAATGAGGAAAACAGAAGAATGAAGATTAACGTGAAGCTCTACCAATGGTATCTCTCATTCAGTTGTGGGCACCTTTTTGCCATTCCTATGTTTTCTCATCTGACTGATGAATGAACTTTCTATTCTTTCTCATCCATTCTCAACTCCACAACCCCTCCCCCAAAGTGAACTTTTCAATTTATCATATTTTATATGAACCTTACTAAGCAACATGTTTGCGCAGTCAACTATGACAGAACAGTTGTGTTCCCAATACCTTTAACTGTGGTCAAATAGCTATGAGTATCTTATCGGGCCCCTTTCAATTTCCCCAATTTAAAGATCTTCCATACCATTAACATCTAGTAAGAACTTTCATTACATCGTGACATGTGGCTCCTTAACTAATAACATGTAGGTCCTCATTCAGTGCCTGGAAGTAAGTAATTGTAAAGAAATTAAGTGCAGTGGCTACTCTTTGGGAAGGTTGTTTCCCCATGTGAGGTAGTCTCGGACTAGAGGGCATAGTCTTAGAATAAGAGTGCGCTAATTTAAGACAGAGATGAGAAAGAATTTCTTCTGTCAGAAAGTAGCAAATCTATGGAATTTTTGAGGCTAAGGCATTAGATAAATTCAAGGCTGTAATAGACAGATTTTTAATCAGTAGTGAAATCAACAGCAATGGGGAAAATGCATGAAAATGAAGTTGAGAATTATCAGATCAGCCATTAGCAGCCAGAGGGCAAAGTCAAATATAGTTTCCAGTTTAGGATTCTTTAGAACTTTGTCCATTGTATATGAAGGTTAAATATACTATACATAGTAACCTAAGATATAGCATGTTCTAATCTTTAGATTTACATTATGAAGGACCATTCTATACGTGTGTTTCTTTAAGTTAATTAAGTTCAATCTCTCAAATTAAAACCATCTGCATTGTGCTATCTATGTCAAGATTAGAGTGGTGCTGAAAAAGCACAGCAGGTCAGGCAGCATCCGAGGAGCAGGAAATCGACGTTTCGGGCAAAAGCCCTTCATCAGGAATTGTCTTATCTATGCCCAGTGGGGAGCCATTCCATGGCATCATCCCTAGGTTGCTCCAGGGTGCTAAAACCCTTAGATAATACACTTCACCAAGCTTTTCTCCCCCGCTTCATAAAAAAGGTTAATGTTTATATACATCCTCAAATGAGTTAGTTGAAGGAAAATTTGGCATCTCTTTAAATTATCTTCTCTTTATTTTAACTGAATGGAAATACCACCAATGCATAATATATTTCAATTTAACATCTGCATTTTATATCGAATATTCATGACAATAAACAATTCAATCAATGTTTACTGTATATTTTCAATACTTTTCCCTCCCACCTCTGACAAGTCATTGACATGACTAATCTGTGTCGACATTTGTAACAGGAAAGTTTATGACAAGGTAGAGAAATACTTGAGGTAAAGTTGGTGTGCACTGTTTTTCTCTGCAGGCTTCCATTAGATCAGGGAGTTAATTGATTTGATGGCCTCAAAGTAGCCAAAACAAAGGATCAGACAAAGTTAGTGGTACTTTATGGCACACTGACCGTTGAGCAGCTGGTTCCTGCATTAGGGAGAGTAGACCAGAACAGTGTGTCAATGTGATGGTAGTTGCGATGAACAACACATTTGGTTGTATTGAAAGTTAATATCGGTGTTGTCCAGAGGTTTCTTTTTGATACTACCCATTCCATAGAGGCTCTTTATCCTGATCTGTTGTTCATTTTCCAAAGTTGGCAACAATTAATGCATTAGTTATTCTTTATTATTTAACATTTTAACATTTATTATCTGTACCTGCCTATTCAGGAGTTGCCATTTCTTCATGGAAGAGATCTAAATTGCTCTGTTCTTGTCTTTTGGTATCAGTTTGCTTGGAAATATTGGAAGTTAAGTGCTTAATATGGACCGTATGAACAGTTCTGATGGGGACAATCTTAATGAGAGCGAGACGGACCAGAAATGAGTAGGGTAAAAAGAAAATCCGGATTTTCCCCAACAAAGTTTTTACTGTCTAAGAAGCTCAGTCTGTCTCTCCATTGGACTGAGGGTATTTAGGTGGACTGTGATATATTAAAAGTACAATATCTTTGCAAATTCTTCAACCATCTCACTTGCAAACTGTGAGCTGTTGTCAGAAGCAATGACATTCAGAATGCTTTAGGAGACAAACTTCTCACAACTATTTCAGTGGTTTTAATATTAGCTTTATAATTTCAAACTATTTCTAGTAGTAATCAACCACAGTGAGGTGAGAATAAATGTCCAAGTAAGCCCAGGGTCCATCTGGCAACTTTATATAAAGAGAGCTTCTTTCCATTCAATACGTGAATTCACATGAATTATAATTAACAACAAAATGCACAAAAATAATTTTGAGACCACTGGTCATAAAACTCCCTCGTGTTCTTGCTCTGCATATGTTTAGGCCTAAATATCCTTGATAAATCCTTTGAAGAATGTTATTTTGCAATGAATAGGAAATTACATTTGCTCGTCAAAGACAAATATATTCTTGATGACAGAGGAGTCTTGGATGTAATTCTAGCAAAAACTGATGCACTCAGCACCCTTCTTTTATGATGATGTGAAGTTTATATCACAAAACTGGCCACCAAATAACTTCCCTGGATGCATTTCCTGGAATATCCTTCTCAGTATAGCTGTAATGCTATCCCTTATCAAAAACCCCTTTCCCCCTCCTCTCTTGCCTCCCTTTCTGTCCTTCCTGTAGCATTTTGTATCCTGGAACATTAAGCTGCCAGTCCTGTCCATCCCTGAGTCATGATTGCTATGATATCCTAGTCCCATGTTCCTAGCCATGCCCTGAGTTCATTTGCCTTCCTTGTTAGGCCTCTTGCATTGAAATAAATGCAATTTAATTTATCAGTCCTACCTTGTTCCTCCTTTGTCCCTGCCTGCCCTGACAGTGTTAGTCACTTCTTTTTTCAACTGTACCAGTCTCAGATTGATCTTTTTTCTCACGATCTCCCTGGGTAGCCCCCCCCCACTCCCAACCTTACTAGTTTAAATCACCCTGAGCAACTCTAGAAAATCTCCATGCCAATATATTAGTTCCCTTCCAATTCAGTGCAATCCGTCCTTCTTGAACAACTCACTTTTTACCCCAAAACAGCTTCCAATGATCCAAAAATGTGAATCCTTCTCCTGTACACCAGCTCCTCAGCCATGCATTCATCTGCTCTATCCTCTTCCTGCCCTCACTAGCTCGGAGCACTGGGAGTAATCCAGATATTACTACTCTCAAGGACCTCCTTTTTAAATTACTGCCAAACTGTCTGTAATCTCCTTTCAGAATCTCAACTTTTTCCCTTCCAATGTCATTGGTTCCAATGTATATAATGACCTCCTGATGGCCCCTCTCTCCCCTTGAGAACATTCTGCACCCTCTCTGAGATGTCATTAACCTGCTGTTATTGTGTGTCCCAATTCACAATGTGCCTTCTTTAAGTAACTAAGTCTGTAATACAAGGTATGGTAAAAATTTAGGGACATGAGTGTAGTGCTGGAAAATTACAGCAGGTCAGGCAGCATCCAAGGAGCAGGAGAATCAACGTTTTGGGCAGAAGCCCTTCTCCAATATCTGCAGTTCTCACTTTCTCCCCATGGTAAAAATGTAGCTAATTGATTTACCTCATCCAGAAATCATTGTAGATTGTGCATCAACTTTAGAGTCAGGAAGTCTTTGACCACTTTAATTTTCTTAGGATCAGTTTCTATCCCATCATTGCTGATGGTGTGACCTTGAAAACAAATGGAATCTCTTCAAAATTCATGTTTGTCATTCACTGTAAGTCAGGTACTTGTAAATGTTTCAGAACATTATGTAATCTCTTTACCCAAAGCAGGTCAATGCCTTCTGATTTTAATTGTTCCTACTTGAACTTCTGAGTTTTGTGCATGGAAGGTTTGAACCAGAGTAGAAATCATACGGGATATAATGGTGTGTATGAACAGTTTCCTAGCTGCTGTGCAGCCATGAAGCTTACAGGGATCGTTAGAGCTAGGTAGTATTAGTCTGTATTAGTCTGCATATGCCACTATCTAATCCCTGCAAAATGTTGGACATAGTGCATTAGTAAATCTCCAGTGCAGTAGTAATATCAAAGGGAACAATATTAACTCAACTGAGTGATGATGTTGGTGAGGAGTTGAGACGTCTCATCAGAGGGACCTGACAACGTTTGTTATTTGTACCTAGATTTGTTATTATTCTCTTGCTGCAAAGCTAGACAAAATGTCATCATTTGTAGATACAAGATGAGTTTCTGTAACATCTGTTTATTACGTTGTGAGATCCAGACAAGTTTGTGTTGAACCATTCGTCTTGGGAGCTATGGCCATACTTGAGCCTCATTTAGTTTAGTCAAGAGTGAGATTGCTCCATATTGACCATGTCATTTCAATTGCTTATTTTGTTTCTCTGTAAAGGACGGTACGGTGGCACAGTGGTTAGCACTGCTGCCTCACAGCGCCTGTAGACCCGGGTTCAATTCCCGACTCAGGCGACTGACTGTGTGGAGTTTGCACGTTCTCCCCGTGTCTGCGTGGGTTTCCTCCGGGTGCTCCGGTTTCCTCCTACAGTCACAAAGATGTGCGGGTCAGGTGAATTGACCAAGCTAAATTGCCCGTAGTGTTAGGTAAGAGGTAAATGTAGGGGTATGGGTGGGTTGCGCTTCGGCGGGTCGGTGTGGACTTGTTGGGCCGAAGGGCCTGTTTCCACACTGTAAGTCTAATCTAATCTAAAAAACCTCAGACCTTCCTTTATGGAAAGAACACCTATTGAATTGGTGTCAGCTTTCAAAGTAACTTTATATGACATTCCAGGTTTTCTTATTCCCATCACCTTTAAGGTACTGGTGCTCAAAATTGCTTATGGCAACATTTGAGAATTCTTGAGCTCTATGTTGGAGGTTGAGGGCAAAACACACCGTCCTCCACAATAGGGAAGTTTGCTGGTGACTGATGTATGTTTTCTCCTCATATGTGTAATCTTTCAATGTCAGTACAGCGTGCAGCAGCTCTTTAATTATAGGTATGGTACCTCTGGCAGCACACAGCTTTAAATTAAAGTTGCAGTGTGTTCACTTCAGCCAACCATGGGTATTAACCATGATAACTATGCCATCGACACCAGTACCTTACCTAAATTTACTTGGATAACCACTTACATGGATGACTCCTGGTCAATCAATATTAGACATCTGTTCAATTTCTCCTAGGGAAGGAATAGTATTGATTTTCCATAGGAAGTTGTTTCTTATGTGAAGAAAGTTGTTGCACTGCATATCAACCAATTCTTCAAGGCTATTTGTAGACATGAATATCCATATCAGCTTGTTAATGATCTGGTTTGATGCTTGGTATTGTTTAGACTGTAGCACCTCATTGAGAAGTGACCTCTTTTTCTATAATGTAAGGATGGATAGTTTTGTCTCACCACACCTGTGACATTAGGCTGCAGCATTAGATTGTTCAGATTTTCCATGGAAATTGTTATTCATGGTATGTTTTTCAAATGAGAGCTCTGCATCCCTTTGGTGAAAGCTTAAAATGCTCTGTGGAATATTTACTAACTTGTATTTATAGTCATACAGCATGGAAACAGTCCAACTTGTCCATATTGGCCAAGTTTCCCAAGCTAAACTATTCCTATTTGCTACATTTAGCCCATATCCCTGGAAACCTTTCCTATTCATGTACTTTTCCAAATATCTTTTAAATGTTGTAACTGTACCTGCATCTACCACTTTCTTTGGAAATTCATTCCATATATGCACCACCCTCAGTGTTAAAAAAAATGTCTCTCAGGTCCCTTTTATATCTTTCTCTTCTCACCTTAAAAATATGCCCTTTAGTTTTGAACTCTGCTACTCCAAAGGGAAAATACTATTGGCATTCATCTTATCTATGCCCCTCATGATTTTATAAACCTGTTATAAAGTCTCTTCACAGCCTCCTACATTCCAGTGAAAAATGTCCCAGCTTATCCTTCAAACTCAAGCCCTCAAGTCCCAGTAACATCCTTGTAAATCTTTTCTGCACCCCCTCCAATTTGATAATATCCTTCCTATAGCAGGGTGACCAGAACTGTAGACAGTACTCCAAAAATGGCCTCACCAACGGCCCTGCAACTGAACATCCCAAGTCCCATACTCAAAGGTCTGAGCAATGAAGGCAAGCATGTTAAATGCCTCCTTTACCACCTCATCAACTTTCTATGTATCCATTGCTATTTGGACTGCTAATTCATATGGTAGAAGAATTTCAGCAAATGAATTGTATAAATACTGTAAAGTCACCATCATCCCACTCTCTTGTAAGAGATGGTGGTCCAATCTTAGGGTCACCACACCACAGTGAAGGGAAGAAGAATCATCAGAAGGAGAATATACTGTGGCAACCTTAGCCAGTTTTAGGAATTGAACACATGCTGTTGGCATTACTCTGTTTTGTGAATGCAGCTATCCAGGCAACTGATCTAAACAGCCCTGATTTATATTGGAGACTAATGATGATTCTGTTGCAAATGAGATCTTATTGTTAGTTTCCATAGTTGCATGGTTCAAATAGTATAATAGGTCATTAATGAAATTATCTACAGAGTCTCCAGGGATTTGTTTTCTTTTATTGAAGTGTGATCAAAACCTGCTGTAAGGTTGTTGAATGTAATTTGTTTCTAACCAATCTCTTGATACAAATCATGAACTAATGTCATTCTTATGTAACAGAGAAATATGCTGACCTGTTCTATATTTGATTAGGTGTCCAATACTTGAACTGTTTGAAAGCTTAGAAATTCTGTATCCACATTTGCCAATTTACTGAGCTATCAAATGGATCTGAAAGCTTGATTTTTTTTCTGGTGGAAGAATCAATCCTGGTGAATTTTGTTGCATTCACTGATAGCTGACAGGGACGTGAAATTACTGATTATTTTCTTGATCTGGATGATGATTCTTTGGGTCTTGAGCTCTTTTTGTCACTTATTTGACTCATTGTCACTGCACTCATTTTGTCATCTTGTTGTATTCCTTGTTGGCCAAAGTTATTGAATCTTTATTGTAATACAGATTGTTGTTATAGCATTAGAATTGAAAGCTGTTTAAGTTTTTGTTGTTCTAAATAATACATTCAATGCAAGCTTTAGTCTTCCTTCATCAGTATGGCATCTTCATTAAGATGAATGAAGATATTGCTTTTTCCAAAATGGTTAAAGGATATTCAAACAAATCTGAGTGGAAACTTTCTCAACACAGTGTCAGCCAATAAGATTCACATTGATTGTATGAGAGATGACAACCGTGATGCCATTCACGCCAATTTCTTCTGCGTCTGAGGTATTATTGTACCAATTTTGACATCATTTTTTTTCCTCTGATGCTGTTTCTTTCTCAATTAGAGTCAATAAACTTCTTAGTTGCTGAATAGATCTTGTATTCTCATTCCAATTTTTGAAAGAATAGATTTAACAAACTTCACTGTTACGGCTCTGAACCTTCAAATTCCAAGAAGTGTGGTTCTTTTTGTTCATCCACAGGACATAAGTATCATTGGTTGGGCCAGCATTCGTTGCTCATCTCTAATTACTCAGAGGGCAGTTGAGTCTTAACATTGCTGTGCACCTGGAGTCACATGTAGGACAGACCAAGTAAGAATGGCAGTTTATTTCGTTAAAGGATATTAGTGAACTGGATGGGTATTTCCCCAACAGTTGGTCATCATTAATTCCAGATATTTATTGATTCAAAATCCACCATCTGCCCATGGCAGGATTCAAACTCAGGTCCCCAGAATTATTACCTGGATCTCCAGATTCATTGTCTAGCAATAATTCCACGAAGCCATTTCCCCTCATTAATTGAGGTATCTTAAGCCTGTGGCTGAAGGATATTCTTAATTTGCTTATTGACAAATTTTCTGATTAATTTTCTAAAAATACTAAATGTCAACTAGAACTGTTTCCCAGTCTAATGTTTTTGAGTTTCCCTCGAAGCGATCAAATCTACTTTGAGTGCTTCGTTTTCACCCTCTTTTTGTGGGTAGTTGATCTGGATGTATTCCCTTGGTTGCTAATGTGCTTTTATTTCTCCCATTTTTTTTTTCTATTGAAAGTTTGTTCCCTCTATTACATGTTGGAAAAAGCTTTTATAGACTTGCATCTGTTTTTGATTGTTTTTCTGCAGGAATCTTCTGTTTGGAGATTTTTCCTTCACAGCTGTTCCATTGCTTTGATGGCTGCTGGCTGATGATACAGCTCAACCAATTATCCTTTGGACAAGTTAGTTTTTTTTGAGTTCTTCTCTTCACCAAATCATTCAAACTTATTTCTTGATCTTCACAGCCTTTTCTGATTTTTGATTGAATCCTATCATGGTCACCATCTTTTGTCATGTGGTTTTATGCAAATATCCAAGAGTTGAGGTGCAGAGCAGGCTCACTGGGGAGAGGGCAGGAGGAAAAACTGTCTCAGGTTCCATTACAACTTTGCTTTTTGCATATTAATAATAAATATTACTATACATGATAAGCTGATCTGTGTTAGCCTTAATTCACTATTATACTATTAAAAGACTACTCCTTACATGTGCTTCTTTCAATCAATCTAATCAAATTTCACACTAACTCTGCTCTCAGTGTTATTTATGGCCAGTGGGAGCTGTTCAGTGTCATGATTACAAGATTGCTCCAGGGTTCTAAAATCCTTCCACAACAGATACCTTGATGGCCACAGATTTTATGGAATGCTCTTTATCTTATGGATGTGGAATGGACGACTTTGGCTAGACTTTGTTATGATTTTCTGAAGAATAAAACTAATTATTCAAAGTGAACATCAAATATAATGAGGCCATTATAAGGCTTGCAGCATAGCCAGAATTGTTATCAAAGAGGCAAATGTGTTAAAATTTGCTTGACCTAACATATTCTGGTAATGACCTCTACTTGAAAGATGAAACGAAAGCCTGGAACACTGCCAGACCTCAGCCTAGCACTGAAAAGTCTCAGATACTCTTGTGGGAGTAAAGCCTTTGTCCACAATTATATAGCGGTCATTTTGTATTTGTTTATCCTTTACAAGAAAACATTTGCTCAGAGAGGAATTTGTGAAATAACCTTCCTCACTCTGGTCCTACATCTACTCCACGACAACAATGCTTTGAGAGTTATTTTGATTTGATTCACCCTTTCTTTGTGACTTCTACTATCAGCCTGTTACTGAAGCTTGGAAAATCGTAAAATGTTTTGACCTTAAAGAGTGTGTGCGAGTGCGCCTGTGCACTGAGAGTGTAATAATACAAGGTGTACTCTGGATGGAGGACTTTAATGCCAGGAGTGGCTCAGTAGCATCATTAATTATGGTGCTGATAGAACCCTGAAGGACAAACCTGCTGGACTGGGCTTGCAATATGTGATGCAGAAGCCATCAAGAGAGGAAAAGATATTTAATCTCACCTTCTTGTGGAGGCTTCGCCCCAAAGTCATTCATCATGCTACTTGGCATAGTCATTGTGCTGGATATGATAGATCTATTCTGAAGCTATCAGCCATAACTGTACATCCAGTTGAAGGATTGTGGGCCATTATGAGCAGAATTGTAGTAACCACAATGTGTGGCCTCATGATCGATTGTATCTCTCATTCTACAATTACAATCAGAGGTCAGCCCTGGTTCGACAGTGGAAGAGAGCAGACCGTGAACAGAACCAAACACTTAAGAATGAGGTGCCAGCTGGGTGAAGCTACAACACAGGACTCGATGCATGCTAAAGACGTGGAGCAGTATAACATATTCAGAGCTAAGTGATTTTCAAGCAAGTCAGAGGTTGGAAATCTGTAGTTACTAGCTTATCTGTTGAATTCCCAAAATGTATAAATCATCTGTGAGGTACAAGTCAGGAGGGTGTTGGAATACTCTACACATGCCTAAATAAATGCAGTTCCAACAATATTCAAGAAGATCTACACCATTCAGGACAATGCAACCCACTTGATTGGTATCCCATCCACTAACTTTAGTGTACTGTGACAATGATGCAAATTGTATACAAGATGCACTGCAGCAATTTGCCAATTCTCCTTCATAGTGACTTCCAAGCTCATGATGTCTATCACCAAGGAAGATGCAGATGTATGGGTACATCACCAGCTGCAAATTGCGCTCCAAGTCACATACCATTCTTACTTGGTACCACATTCCTGTTACTCCACTATCACAGGGAGTAAGTTCAAGATCCTCTTTGAACTTCCTTTCTTAACAGCACTGCGGGTGTACCTGTGGCAGTAAAACTGCAGCAGTTCAAGAAGGCATCTCAATATCACCTTCCTAAGGGCAATTAGAGACAGCCAACAAATGCTGATTTTGCCAGCAAATCCCTAATACCATGAAAAAAATTTAAAATGCCAGTAAAATTGGTACATTTCTGAGGTAACTCCTGGTTCCTGTAGCTTGTTTCAGAATTCCATGCACTAATTTAAAAGAATGGAGTGGGCATTGGTCCATTCAAATACTGTTTATTTGGCATTGACAATATTTGCTGGATGATCTCGAGTTTGCAAAACATTATGCTGACAACCAAGTTAGGATTGTTCGGCATGTTCACAGTGTGATGCACTTTCATATACAGGAAAATACATACACAAACACACTGGATCATATTCTTTGCGACAGAAAGAATATATATGTACTCTACGTCTGTTTCAGCTCAACAAAAGAGGTGACAACCATTTGCTGGTTGTCAAGGCAGTGCTGTGACCAATCACAGCCAACCGGCCCAGTTTAAATTTTAAAAAAGTCTGGCTGTTAACTGTCGATCAACATTAATGAATGCATTCATCATGGCAGTACTTCTACTTGCCAACACAATCAACATGGTCCTCTTATGCACTGTAAATTGGTTTTCCCCTTGAATTGGTATTCTTGTGGATTGTCCTGATTAGTACAAGATGGTAAGCTTTATCAAAATGTGTCTTTTATCAGCAATACTCAATTTCTGTACTGTCAAATGACTAAATAAAGCATATTTTCTTTTGCTTTTCATACAGTCACTTCTTGATTACAGTAATTCTCTTGGAAAGTGCATACAGTGGTAAATACTCTATTTGCTGGTGTAATTTTCCTTACTGCTGTTGGTGGATGGTGATGTGCAATTTGGATGTGTTGTCAATTTCTTTGCAGGATTTAACCATTGCTCATTGCCATGTTGTACAAACTAAACTGTACACAATCCCATGTATTTGCATGAACATCTCAGACAGGACTTTTTTGTCCTGGATCAAATTGGGATAATTGCCTGCATGTTCATTAGTCATAATCTTGTACCACTTTCTCCCCTTCTTACCAACAATGTGTCGTGCACATGTGGTTTGACAGTGAGAGTATGAGATTGTAAGAAGGAAGAACTGTGTAGGTCTGTCCTCCAAACATGCGATGTGCAAGTGAGGGTAAATCATTGTCAAGAAAATAGGACATCGCTTCAATATAGCTATTCAAAAAACTTGGCACATCAGTTCACATTTAATGATCACAAAATTTGTAGTATAAACAATGCATTCTGCAAGACGATTCAACTGAGGGTAGTGAGGAAAAGAGGTAATATGTTCAAAACCCTATTTCCTGCTCAAGTCTTATGTACTACAGACAGTTGTTGGGTAATGTTTTTGAGGTACACTGAATATACTGTATATGATTGTAAATGTGCCAACAACTATTGCACTAGCCTTATTTTTAATTTGTTGCACAATGGGGAATTTGGTGAAATTGTCAATCACCACAATTAGTCATCATCTTGCATTGCCACTCAGAAGAATCTCATGTGGAAGGAGATGATAACACAAATATTGAAGATATCATGTTTTGCCAACAGCCACAAATCTGCGGCAAATGATATACATGCATCCACAACATACCATAGAGTGAAACCACACTGCTGTATTAAGGTAACTATATAAGAACTAGATCTGGTCATATTTATATCCAAAAAAATGTTATCTAAATGTCGAGAGACTGTTTGTACATGCACCCTTGAAAGGACTTCCGTTTTTTAAAGGGAAGAGGTAGAACATTTTATTTCAGTACAGGTTCAGATCAGACACACTTGTGTGTACTGATGGGAATATATGCTTACGTTATGTGAAAACTGAGAGGTATTGAACTGTTTGGAATCTCATTGTATTAAAATTTTATCAAACGTTTGAAGGGACACTTTGTTGTTTTTGTGGAAATGAGGTGGGCACTGATCCTCCTCCTGCTTACAGAAAATCACATGACTTTGCAAAAGTAGCCAGGCAAAACTATTAGGAAGATAAGAGATGGGATTTATTGCCCTTACTTTACAGAAAACATGGCTTTATCAAAAAAGTGGTTCTGTGCTAATAGTGGGCTAGCAACCCTTTCAAGAAGAAAAACCCAAAAGCTGAAGTAAAGTTCTAAGTCTCTCTCCTTCTCTTGATTGAAGCTGATTTGTGAATCTGATGATGTTTCAGTACTTTGAATTCCTTTTCAGCCCTTAAAAGCAGAGTTGTGACAATTATCCAGAGATTTAGACCCATCTTGATTTCCATCCAAATCAAAGCGCTATTTAGAAAATCTTCCATCCGTCCATGGCTGTCAGAAATTTGAATCCATCAAAAAATCCCCAGTGGACTATATATATTCATCAAAAATCAACATTTGTTTTTCAGACCATTGGCAAAAAGATTTATTTCTTTCTTTTGTTCTTTTGTGGACTCAGCCCCAGGGTAGAGTATTAGTGTGGATAGAGGATTGGTTGACTGACAGGAAGCAAAGAGTGCTATTCTAGCTGGCAATTAGTGACTCGTGGTGTGTCTCAGGAATCGGTGTTGGGACCACAATTATCTACAATTTATATTGATGATTTGGAGTTGGGGACCATGTGTACTGTGTCAAAACTTGCCAACGACACTAAGATGAGTGGCAGAGCAAACTGTGCAGAGGATGCAAAACTTTTCAGAGGAGCATAGATACATTGAATGAGTGGGCAAAGGTTTGGAAGGTGGCATACAATGTTGATAAGTGTGAAGTCATACATTTTGGTAGGAGTAACAGTAAAATAGATTACTACTTGAATGGTTAAAAAGTTGCAGCATGCTGATTTGCAGAGGGACCAAGTGTCCTTGCACATGAATCACAGAAGGATGGTCTGCAGGTACAACAAGTGATTAGGAAGGCAAATAGAATTTTGTCTTTCATTGCTAGAGAGGTTGAGCTTAAAAGCGGAGAGGTAATGTCACAGCTCTACAAGGTGCTGGTGAGGCCACACCTGGAGTATTGTGTGCTTATTTGGTTTCCTTACTTAAGAAATGATGTACTGACACTGGAGGAGGTACAGAGGAGGTTCACTCGGTTGATTAGGTTGATTCTGGAGTTGAGGGGATTGGCTTATGAGGACAAACTGAATAGATTGGGATTATATTCATTGGAATTCTGAAGAATGTGGGGGAATATTATAGAAACATAGAAAATTATGAAGGGAATTGATAAAATAGAAATAGATAGGATGTTTTCACTGGTAGGTGAAACTCGGATAAGAGGGCATGGCCTCAAGATTACAGGAAGCCAATTTAGAACTGAACTGAGAAGGAACTTTTTCACCCAGAGGATTGTTAATCTATGGAATTCCTTGCCTGGGGAAGTAGTTGGCACTACTTCAGTAATTGCTTTTAAAGCTAAGGTCGATAATTTTTTTGAAGAATACAGGAATAAAGGGATATGGTGAAAATGTGGGTAAGTGGAGCTGAATCCAAGGGCCGGACAGCCTACTCCTACTCCTAGTTCTCATATTCTCAACTAACATCTCCACAGAGTCTCTGTTGTCTTTATCTGAATGTTTTTGTGTTGGAATTAGAAGGTTATAAAGTTCTAGTTCTGAATTATATTTTATATGTTAATCAATACAGCAACTTGTTTTTAACGGTGATTTCTGTTTCATAATAAATTGATTATTTTGAGTTCATTAAAGAAGCCTGGTGAAAGTCCCTTTTATTCTGGATAACAGTGCTAAAGGAAAACAATTGACCAATTAGCTGATTCAATCAAAACATGTATGTGATTCATACAGGACTGGGACTTGATAACACATGTATTTCTCCTATCATATTTGTATCACTTTAAGGCAGTCACATGACATCATGACAGCTGATATTTCAGTATAAAGATATCCTGGCTCACCTGCAGTCACTGTTTCAGTGTAATGGAATTGGTGTAATGAACAGTACTAGCAATAAACACAGAACCTTGCAACCGCAAGGAATGGTAAACTCAAATGTTTGTTTTTCTTGATACATAAAGACTGTATGGTACTGCTTTAATATGTGAACATAGATAAAGTTTTTTTTAATGAATAAAGTATAATTTTTACAATTAAGAAAAAGTCTGTGATATTATCGCATGGTCGTAGTGTTTTAATAAACTTCAGATATCTAACTCAGGAAGAAACCAATTTTTTGTGGCATATTTGAATCAAATTAATGCATAGTAAATCACAAAAAGCAACAACAGTGACATGAAGAAAACTTTAAAATCCATAAGTGGTTAGGATCTGGAAGGATCTGCTTGAGAACATGACAAAGCAAAATCAAAGGAGGCTATTAAAGCAAAATTGCATTTTTATCTGTGGAGAAAGTGAGTCAAGATGAGTTGCTTTTGCAGAGAATCTGCATGCACACAAAATACTAAATATCATTGCCTTTGCATATAACCATTCTACGATATTGGATTGAACAGTTTTTATTTCCTCTTCTAAATTAAGTGAAATCTACTTGTCAGCTATATTGCAGTGATTTCTGTTTGCATAATCTTGGCTGCCTGTGATCTTTGCAATATGTTGTACATTGTTAAAAGATCCTAACATGCTCAGTTGAACAGCTGAGAGGGTTGGATGAAGCCTCAGGATCCAGGTGCAGGAGAGTATCAGAAGTGCAAAGTTTAGTAAATAAGCTATAATCAGAAATTTTGTATTTTGATTATGATAATTCTCCTATTAGGTTGAGAATCTTACATGCTTAAAACATAGTAAAGGTTGTGGAAAGGATATAGCAGTTACCAATTTTAAAGTCTAATGGAATGAAATGAAGATAAACTCAAAGACAGTGAGGACTGCTGTTTTTACCATAGTGACATGCAGGGAGAAGGCAATATCTGTGGAATGACATAACTGGAGCATCATAGAAACATCAGAGCAGGAGTAGGCCATTGAGCCCCTTGAACCTGTTCTACCATTCGATGTTTATGGCTGATCTGTGGCCTGACTCCATATACATGCCTTTGGCTCATATTCCTTAATACCTTTGATGAACAAAATATTATCTATCTCAGATTTAAAATGGACATCAATTGCTGTTTGTGAAAGAGAGTTCCAAACCTCTACATTCTTTGTGTGGAAAAAGTGCTTCCTAACATCTGTCCTGAATGGTCTGGCCCTAAGACTATTCTCAGATTATTCCCCTTAGTGCTAGGATCCACAACTACTGGAAAAAGTTTATCTTTAGCTACCGTCTTTTCTTGTTAATATTAAGCCATAGAGCCATACAGCACAGAAACAGACCCTTCAGTCCAATCAGTCCATGCAGAGAATGGACAGGATTAAACTAGCCACACCTGCTGTTCTTGCCCCACATCCTTCCAAACCTTGTCTATCCATGTCCTTATCTAAGTGCCTTTTAAATGTTGTAACTGTGCCCGCATCCACCACATCCTCATAAAGTTCATTCCACATGCGAGCAACCCTCTATACATAAAAATGGCCCCTTATGTCTTTTTTAAATCTCTCTTCTCTCACTTTAACAATTTACCCCTTGGTCTTGAAATTCCCCATTGTACGGAAAAGATACCTACCATTAACCCTATCTATTTCCTTCATGATTTCATAAAACTCTATAAGGTCACCTCTCAACCTCCTATGCTCCAGCGAAAAAACTCCCAGCATATCCAGCCTCTCTGTATAACTCAAACCTCTTTTACCTTCCTCACTATCTCATCTAAAACAATAAAACCCCATAATAATGACTTGTCAGTCCTGTTCCTCTTAAAAGATTTAATTATTGGAATTCTGTGCCCCCACCAATATTTTCAAAATGTAACTACTGAGATTGTTCAAAACACAAATCTACAAATTTCTGGAGACTAATGGCATCAAGATGTGTGAGGATAGTGTGGAAAAATGGTGTTGAGATCGTTGGTCAGCCATGATCTGATTGAATGGTGAAGAAGTCTTTTCAGTCTGAATGGCCTACTCCTATTCCTAAGCTTCAATGTTCGTAATATAACTTGTACATGTCTATTATCATGCCAGTTGTAGTGATTGGAAACAGGGCCAGATGGATCGCATTCACTATGAGATCCTTGATTGGGGTTGTCAGCCTCGGCCAATCAGCGAGCCCTGGCTAACAGATATAAACGGGAGCTGATGTGAAGGGCACTGCTTGTCACTGGCCGCCCGGGTGTTTCCTATCTTCCTGGTGGTGGAAATTGAATAAAAATTTGTGCACCTTGTGTCTCTCTGTGTCTCACACCTGCACACACATACCATGGGTGCTGGGGAAAAAATAAGCAATACCGCAGTTAGGCGGTAGTGTGGGGGTTAATTAAATAAATGAAAAAAAGGGGAAAAAAGAAAAGAAAAAAAATAAACGGAAGCTGCTCCTTTCTTTGAAATATTTTAAATGTTGGAGCTGATTTCCTTTAGGAGCACTAATTATTGTTTTATAAGCTGTTGCATTATTTTGGAACTATGGGGAAAATAAGATCAAAAAAGGGCACTTTAAAAAGGAGAAAGAGAGGCAAAGGTAATAGTCACATGGAAAGTGAAACAAACAGAGAAATAAACCTGCACAACTGTCTGGCCCAGCAGTGGACCTGCACAGCTGACTGCCTCTGCGGTTTCAAGTAATTCTGGACATCAGAGTTTGTTAAAGGAAAATAAACAGGCATCGAAATTCCCAGTTGATGTTAGAGAAATCTGTGTGAGGAAGCTCACAGGAGGGAGCAGCTAAATGGCTAGTTTTAAAGAATAACCTTACTGTTTTTCTATTGTAAATTTATAATAGTGAGTAGAGTCTGTTCTTTTTTTGATTTTATGATTTTATTGAGATCTGTCTTTTGAGTAAACTTTAAAAATATAAGAACATACGTACTACATTATCCTGGAGCAGTGTTTTTAGAGCAGTAAGACTGTACTATTTTCTGGACCTGTAGATTGTTAAACTGCAAAGGTGGCCTTTAGTACAGTGATGTGTTCTTCCTATTGGATGTGGGAGGTTAGGGAGATTTTCCACATTACTGATGATGATGATGTCAGCAGAAAGTATGTTTGGTTGCGAATCCTATTAGAATGCATGGATCAGTTGGAGAAGCAATTAGAAGCAATGAGGAATTTACAGGAGCTGGGGGTGGTGGTGTGATGGATGGCAGTTGCAGGAAGGGATATAAATCATAGATACAGGTAACTGGGTTGTTTCCAGGAAAAGTAGGAGAGGGAGGCAGGCAGTGCAGGAGTTTCCTGTGGCTATTCCCATCACAAGAAAGTATGCTGTTTGGAAAATGTGGGGTGCTGATGGACTCTCAGGAGAATGTAGCACTGACAGGTTTCTGGCACTGACTGGCTCTAATGTAATGAGGGATACATCGGGTTCCAAGTGATTGATTGTGATGGGAGACTCTATAGTCAGAGGCACAAAAAGATGTTTCTGTAAATGACAGTGAGACATCAGAATGGTGTGTTCCTCCCTGGTGCCAGCATCAAGGATAGCTCAGAGAAGGTGCAAAATATTCTCAATGGGGAGTGGGACCAGAGGAGGTCATTGTACACATTAAAACTAATAACATAGAAAGAGAAAAGGACAAGATTCTGAGGAGAGAATATAGGAAGTTAGACAGGAATTTAAAAAGGAGGCCCTCGAAGGTAGTAATATCTGGATTACTCCCAGTGCTATGAGCTAGTGAGGGTAGGAATAGGAGGATAGAGCAGAGGGTGAGGAGCTGGTGCAGGGGAGAAGGGTTCACATTTTTGGATCATTGGAATCTCTTCTGGGGTAGATGTGATCTGTACAGGAAGGATGGATTGCATCTGAATTGGAAGGGGATTAATATAGTGGCAGGGAGATTTGCTAAAGTTGCTCAGGAGGATTTAAACTAATAAGGTGGATGGTGGGACCCAGGGAGATAAAGAGGAAAGAGATCAGTCTGAGACTGGTAGAGTTGGGAAAGGGAACAAGTCAAACAGTCAAGGCAGGCAAGAACAAAGCAGAGAACAATGTAGAACTGATTAACTATATTTATTTCAAAGCAAGAGGCCTTACAGGGAAGGCAGAGGAACTCAAGGCATGGTTGAGAATAATAGGATATCATAGCAATTATAGAGATGTGGCTCAGGGATGGAGTGGACTGGCAGCTTAATGTTCCAGGATACAATTGCTATTCGAAGGATAGAAAGGCTGTGTGTGTGTGTGGGGGGGAGGCGGGGTGCGGTGCTGTGAGAGAAGGGGGAGTGTTTTTGATTAGGGATAACATTATGGCTGTGCATGAGGAGGATATTCCTGGGAATGCGTCCAGGGAAGTTATTTGGAAGGATGTAAGAAATAAGAAAGTTATAATCATCTTATTGGAATTGTACTATAGATATCCCTAGAGTTAGCTGGAAATTGAGAAATAAATTTGTAAGGCGATTTCAGTTACCTACACAGATAATAGGGTGCCAATAGTAAGGGATTTTAACTTTCCAGACATAGACTGGGCCAGCCATAGAGTTAAGGGCTTGGAAGGAGAGGAATTTGTTAAATGTGTAGAAGAAAACTTACTGATTCTATATTTGGATGTACCTACTAGAGAAGATGCAAATTTTGACCTACTCTTCAGAAATAAAGCTGGAGAAGTGACTGAGATGTCAATGGGGGAGCACTTTGGAGCCAGTGACCATTATTCTATTAGTCATAAAATAGTGATGGAAAAGAATAGACCAGTTCTAGAAGATGAAGTTCTAAATTGGAGGAAGGCTAATTTGATGGTATTAGGCAAAAACTTTCAAAAGTTGATTGGGGGGAATGTTTGCAGGTAAAGGGATGGCTAGAAATTGGGAATCCATCAAAAATGAGATAACGAGAGTCCAGAGACAGTATGTTCCTGTTAGAGTGAAGGATAAGGCTGGTAAGTGTAGCAAATGCTGGATAACTAGATAAATTGAGGTTTGGTCAAGATTAAGAAGGAAGCATCTGTCAAGTATAAACACCAGAGACTGAGTGAATCCCCAGAAGAATATTCAGACAGTAGGAATATCGGAGGGCAAAAAGTGGATATGTGATGTCTGTAGCAAACAGAGTTTAGGAGAATCATTACATATACATTGAAGACAAATGAGTAACTAGGGGGAGAATAAGACCCCTTAAAGATAAACAAGGCCGTCCATGTGTGGAATCGTAGAAGATGGGGGAGATACTAAATGATGTATTTTGCATCAGTGTTTGCTATGGAGAAGGACATTGAAGATACAGAATGTATGAAAATAAATAGTGATATCTTGAACAATATCCATATTACAGAGAAGGAGGGACCAGACATCTTGAACATAAAAGCAGGGATGTACTTCTGAGGTTCTATAAGGCTCTGGTCAGACCACATTTGGAGTATTGTTTGCAGTTTTGGGCCCCATATCTCAGGAAGGATGTACTGGTCTTGGAGTGTGTTCAGAGGAGGTTACAAGAATGGTCCCAGAAATGAAAAACCTAACATATGGGGAATGTTTGAGGACTCTGGATCTATGGAGTTTAGAAGGATGAGGGGGGATCTGATTGAAACATAAGAATATTGAATGACCTGGACAGAGCAGATGTTTCCATTGGAAAGAGAGACTAGGACCAAGGGCGCAGCATTAGAGTAAAGGGAAGACCTTTTAGAACGGAAATAAGGAGAAACTTCTTCAGCCAGAGAGTGATGAATCTCTGAAATTCATTGCCACAGGAGTTATGTTGCAGCTGTACAGGACATTGGTTCGGCCACTGTTGGAATATTGCATGTAATTCTGGTCTGCTTCCTATTTGAAAGATGTTGTGAAACTTGAAAGGGTTCAGAAAAGATTTACTAGAATGTTGGCAGGATTGGCAGATTTGATCTATAGGGAGAGGCTGAAGAGACTGGGGCTATATTCGCTGGAGCATCAGAAGCTGAGGGCTAACCTTATAGAGGTTTATAAAATCATGAGGGGCATAAATACGGTAAATAGACAATGTCTTTTCCCTTGGACAGGGGAGTCCAGAATTAGGGGGCAATGGTTTTAGGTGAGAGGGGAAAGATTTAAAAGGGACCTAAGGGGCAACTTTTTCATGCAAAGGGTGTTGTGTGTATGGAATGATCTACCAGAGGAAGTGGTACAATAACAACATTTAAAATATATCTGATGGTTATATGAATAGGAAGGGTTTAGAGGGATATGGGCTAAATGCTGGCAAATGGGAGTAGATTTGTTTAGGATATCTGGTCAGCATGGATGAGTTGGACTGAAGGGTCTGTTTCTGTGCTGTACATTTCTATGACTCTATGACCCTATTTGATTCAGTCAGTCTCCTAAAATATAAATTTTTTAAAAAGCACTACTACAGTGCAGTGGAAAAACATAAACTGGAGGTTCAGAGAGTCTCCTAATAAAGAGAGAGAGAAAAAACTAGTAAATAAACAGGAGATTAAGGAGGTCTCCTCAGTCTAGGGACTGGCTTTGAGCTAACTGGTCATGTAGTATGCATGTGTGAATAAAGGGTGACTTGGTGACCGGATATCGGCTTCTGTGCAGTTATTTCAACAGTAAACTAGACAAGGCCCTCTTCCTGCTAAGATGAAACTGTAGTCAATTCTCTAGCACTGTTAACTAATTAAGCCCTTAGACCTAGTCAAGGAATAAAGTTAGTGGCAGTATTCTTCTACCTGCAAAATCCCCATGGTGACCAGCAGAGCGTACTGTTGCTAACATAGCACAAGGTAGAACAATGAAAAGATCCAAGAGATGAAATTTCTGGAAGGCCAATTGAGTTTATATCTTTAAAGACCTTACTGCTTTAAGAATTGTTCATACAGTCAGCATCTAAGAGTGTTTGAACAAACAAGCAATCGGAAGGAACTGATGATAAGACTAGCAAGGAGAAAACAGTTTTCCAGGCTAAAGCTTCAGACCTGGTAAAAATCATGACAGAAACAGTGGAATAGAAAGGATTTAAAGACTAATGACTAATGTTAATCTTGTTTTTTGTGCATCTTTTCCGCAACTGTAACTTTGTATTTCTTACTCTGTTCAAGCACCATACGATCTTTGTATATTATGATCTGCCTATATTGTACACAAAACAAAATTTTTCACTGTACAGAGTACATCTGACAATAATAAATTAAATCACATCAATTGAAATCTGTCAATTATCGATTCTACAAAAAGAAGCATGGATGTCGAGGGGTGTTAGGGAATCATCTAGGGAGTTACTGCATTGGAGCTGTAAGAGGAAAGTTAAAAGTCCCTGTTTGGTAAGGGGATAATCTTTAAATTAATGGTGCAAAACTTCCACTGATAAAGCTAAAAAAAGTATGCAAGTCACACTGAGTGTTGCTGCCATAGCAATCAAACACCAACAGGCCTGGCTACAGTTGGGGAATCAAGGGCCATAGACATACTTTATACCATGCTTGTAACACTGTGAAAGTCACAAAAAAATAAAGTAACAAAAGGAACAATTTAAAAGCTAAAGAAGGTGGAATCTACTTACGAGACATTTGAGACATGGTAAGAATTGGAGATTCATTCTTTAAACCATTGTTCTACTTTGAAATCAGAATTCATAAGACAGAATTGTTGTTAGAACTATTATGTGTCTTTGGCAGGTTTATTACAGTCTAACAGAGACTTGACTTTGGAGAAAGTTATTCAGATGGTGTTCAAAGTAGAAACCCTGGCAAAATCACAGACAAATCCTGAGAGGAGGATGACAAACATATGTTTTTAATTCATTTGTGGATTTGAGAGTCCTTAGCTGGCTAGCATAAAGTGCACAATCCTAGCTGCCCTTGAGGAGGTGATGGTGAGCTGCCTCCTTGAACAACTACAGTCTACTTATTGTAGGTTGACCCACAATGCTCTTAGGGAGGGAATTCCAGGATTTGACACAGTGACAGTGAAGGAACAGTCATATATTTCCAAGTCAGGATGGTGAGGGACTTGGGAGGGGAACTTGCAATTAGTCATGTTCCTATGTATATTCTGTCCTTGTCTTTCTGGACAGAAGTGGTCATGAGTTTGGAAAGTGCTGTCTAAGGATCATTGGTGAATTTCTGTAGTGCATCTTGCAGATAGTACAGAGTGCTTCTGCTGAGCATCGGTGTTGGAGGGAACAGACTTTTGTGGATGGGGTGCCAGTCATGTGGGCTGCTTTGTCATGGATGATATCAAGCTTCTTGAGTATTGTTGGAGCTGCACCCATCACAGGTCAGCAATGGACCGCATCCATTTTATCATATATTAACATTCTAAAGAGTCACGTGTCATGCTAATGTGTCATGATACACGGCACAGGAGGTACTAAGAGTCTGTATAAAAGTTGGGTAATTAAATGGCCCGAGAAACATACATGGTACCCAGCTATGGCAAAAGAATGGTACATTTGTAAAATTATATATCACAGCTAGAAGATGAGTACGATAGAATACAATTACAGAGTAGCAAAATGTCAAACAATTGCTCAAGGATACTAATATGACAGAATCACCAACCGCTCAAGTCCCTTTTAAATCTTGCTCATCTCACCTTAAAATTATGCCCTGTAGTTTTGAACTCCCCTACCCTGGGGAGAAGACTTTTGCTATTCACCTTACCTATGTCCCTCATGAGTTTAGAAAAGATATCCATTGTATTACTAGTAGGAATCGGTGATTTAATCAACTTGACTTTGTCAAAATGGGTTTATGTCAACAGACATCTTATTAGCTTTATCTTGATACAGGAGCAAGTGTCACTGTTTTATCAGACAGGCAGATAACTGTTTCATCAAATTACTTTAGCTGAAGAAAGAGAAGTTATGCCTACAGAGATAAGACTACATGGTTCAAATGGCATAACTTTCAAGATTAAATGTATGTTGCAAATCACTCTGTGACATAAAGAATATAGGACTGTTGAGTATGTAAGTGATTTATAATTAACACTTCTCACCTTTCAGCCTCCATGCATATCTCATCCTCACATCCTTAAGTAGCAGAGATGTTTAACTAGTTCCAATAAACAATGAACAATTTAAAAGAAACCAAGTTATGCCAATACAATTCAAGTGATATTAGTCAAGCAAAATTTAGCAATTCAACAACTCATGGTGGAAGACAAAAAGCAGAAAGAATCTATCGAGATTAACTATGATGGCATAATAGAAATATTTCACATGGCTGAGATGAACCAGTTGCCAGCAAGCCAAAACAAACTCAACTAACTTCAACAAAATCAAAAGACTGATGAAGAATATGTTGCCATTGTGCTGAAGGATGGCCAAACCATAAATCTAGTGAGTTGGCTGAAAATGCATACTTTGATCATCAAAAATGTTTCACAATCATAGCTGACTTATTATTGCATGAAAGAAGGCCAGTTATTCCAACTTCCCTTTGGGACTATGTGCTAGAAAGTATACAATTTGAAGTTCTTTGTGTGCACAGCCAGGGCTCAGTCAGTGGCATGACGGCCAGGGATAAAGTCATAGAGTCATACAGAATGGAAACAGACCCATGTTGACCAGATTTTCCAAACTAAGCTCTTCCCATTTGTCTGCATTTAGCCCAAATCCCTCTAACCCTTTTCTAACCATGTACCTGTCCAAATGTATTGTAAATGTTTTAAATGCACCTGCATCTGCCACTTCCTGTAAAGGTTCATTCCACATACGAACCATCCTCTCTGAAAAAAAAATACTCCTCAAGTCCCTCTTAAATCTTTCATGTCTCACCTTAAAATTATGCCCTCTAGTTTTGAATTCCCCTGACCTGGGGAAAATACCTTTGCTGTTCACCTTACCCATGCCGCTCATGATTTTATATACTTCTATCAAGTCACCTCTCAACCTCCTGCATTCCAGTCTATCCACACTGTTCTTATAATTCAAACTCTCCAGTCCCATTAACATCCTTGTAAATCTTTTCTGCACCCTGTCAAGTTTAATAATATATTTTCTACAGCAAGGTGGCCAGAACTGTACACAGTACTCCAAAAGTGGCTTCACCAACAGCCTGTAATTCACACTTAGAAATTGCTATCAACAATCACTTGTTAGAAAATGCCACAAGTTTGTTGATTTTGGTACAAAATGATTTGGAGATGCTGGATGAGGGGTGACTTGATAGAGGTTTATAAGATGATCAGGGGAATAGATAGAGTAGACAGTCAGAAACTTTTTCCCCGGGTACAACAGAGTGTTACAAGGGGACATAAATTTAAGGTGAAGGGTGGAAGGTATAGGGGAGATGTCAGGGGTGGGTTCTTTACCCAGAGAGTGGTGGGGGCATGAAATGCGCTGCCCGTGGGAGTGGTAGAGTCAGAATCATTGGCGACCTTTAAGCAGCAATTGGATAGGTACATGGATGGGTGCTTAATCTAGGATAGATGTTCGGCACAACATCGTGGGCCGAAGGGCCTGTTCTGTGCTGTATTGTTCTTCTATGTTCTATGTTCTATGGTGTTGGACTGGGGTGTACAAAGTTAAGAATCACACAACACCAGGTTATAGTCCAACAGGTTTAATTGGAAGCACTAGCTTTCGGAGCGCTGCTCCTTCATCAGGTGGTTGTGGAGTATAAGATCTTACAATCTTATTGTTGACCTCAAACCACAAGTTTTATTATCAAACTCCGGGCACTGTGCCATGTAAGGGTTTGGTACTTTTACACATTAGTGACTTATTTACATTTTAAATATGTAAATTAGCTTTTTAAATCATCAGCAATTCCAATAGAACCAAAACATCCCACCTCCAAAGCACTGTCCCACAACACAGATATTCTGAACACATGACAACATGAGCTCAAACAAAATGAGGTCAAAAGACTAGTTTTTAAATGCCCCCAAATTATCTTTCAAGGATTGCTAGCAGCATTGACTTGGAGACAGCTGATAAGTCACATGCGATTTAGGAGGATTGCCAACTTGATTACAAAGGTTTATAGTTAATTTGCTGCAAAAAAAAAGAATATTGATGTGAGAAATCTCTGAGGTTAACAGTAGTTCTTGCATCTTTCCACTTGCAAACATTCCCACCAAAATCTCTGTGGTCATTTACAGTCCTGTCTTCAGATGAGGCCTGGTGGCACAGGGTTTGCTGGAAGCTGTAGTTTGCAATGCCAAGATTTTGAGAGAAATTGAAAATCTCAAAGCTCATTGTGAAGTTTTCAATTATTCATGAATGTCAGAAGAGGAAAACTGCCCTTTCACCTATGAAAAGAAAAATTGGCTGATGAAATGGCACAGGTTCAAAAGGAATATTTAGATTTTTCATCTTCCAAAGAAGACTCATCAATTCTCTGACAGAGCTAAATAAGCAGCATTCCTCAAGTAGCGTAACTGAGGATGTGAACATTTTGAATTCACCAGAAGGGTAATCATAGAAGATAAATGAAAAGGTCTAACTGAATCAACCAGTTGAAGGAAAGAGTTCACAAAATTAATTTAAAGTAAAGCTTTGCTGACATAAAATGAAGATGGAGAAAGTGAGGACTGCAGATGCTGGAGATCAGAGCTGAAAAATGTGTTGCTGGAAAAGCGCAGCAGGTCAGGCAGCATCCAAGGAGCAGGAGAATCGACGTTTCAGGGATAAGCCCTTCTTCAGGAATGAGGAGAGTGTGTCATGCAGGCTAAGATAAAAGGTAGGGAGGAGGGACTTGGGGGAGGGGCCTTGGGAATGTGATAGGTGGAAGGAGGTTAAGGTGAGGGTGATAGGCCGGAGAGGGGTGGGGGCGGAGAGGTCGGGAAGAAGATTGCAGGTCAAGAAGGTGGTGCTGAGTCCAAGGGTTGAGACTGATATAAGGTGGGGAGAGGGGAAATGAGGAAGCTGGAGAAATCTGCATTCATCCCTTGTGGTTGGAGGGTTCCTAGGCGGAAGATGAGGCGCTCTTCCTCCAGGCCTCGTGTTGCCATGGTCTGGCAATGGAGGAGGCCAAGGACCTGCATGTCATTGGCAGAGTGGAAGGGGAGTTAAAGTGTTCAGCCGCTGGACGGTTGGGTTGGTTGGTGCAGGTGTCCCAGAGGCGTTCTCTGAAACATTCCGCAAGTAGGCGGCCTGTCTCTCCAATGTAAAGGAGGACGCATCGGGTGCAGCGGATGCAGTAAATGATGTGTGTGGAGGTGCAGGTGAATTTGTGATGGATATAGAAGGATCCCTTGGGCCTTGGAAGGAAGTGAGGGGGGAGGTGTGGGCACAAGTTTTGCATTTCTTGCGGTTGCAGGAGAAGGTGCTGGGAGTGGAGGTTGGGTTGGTGGGGGGTGTGGACCTGACGAGGAAGTCGCGGAGGGAGTGGTCTTTCCGGAACGCTGATGGGGAGGGGAGAGAAATATATCCTTGGTGGTGGGGTCTGTTTGGAGGTGGCGGAAATGACGAAGGATGATACGATGTATCTGGAGGTTGGTGGGGTGGTAGGTGAGAACCCGTGGGGTTCTGTCCTGGTGGCAATTGGAGGGGCAGGGTTCAAGGGCAGAGGAGCGGGAAGTGGAGGAGATGCGGTGGAGAGCATCATCAACCACGTCCGGGGGAAAATTGCAGTCTTTGAAGAAGGAGGCCATCTGGGTTGTTCGGTATTGGAATTGGTCCTCCTGGGAGCAGATGTGGTGGAGGTGAAGGAATTGGGAATATGGGATGGTGTTTTTACAGGGGGCAGGGTGGGAGGGGGTGTAAGCTAGGTAGCTGTGGGAGTCGGTCGGTTTATAGTAAATGTCCGTGTTGAGTCGGTCGCCTGAGATAGAAATGGAGAGGTCTAGGAAGGGGAGGGAGGAGTCTGAGACAGTCCAGATGGCCTCCTTCTTCAAAGGCCGCAATGTCCCCTCAGACGTGGTTGACGATGCTCTCCACCGCATCTCCTCCACTTCCCGCTGCTCCACCCTTGAACCCCGCCCCTCCAATCGCCACCAGGACAGAACCCCACTGGTCCTCACCTACCACCTCACCAACCTCCAGATACATCGTATCATCCTTCGTCATTTCCGCCAACTCCAAACAGACCCCACCACCAAGGATAAGTTTCCCTCCCCTCCCCATCAATGTTCCAGAAAGACCACTCCCTCTGCGACTCCCTTGTCAAGTCCACACCCCCCACCAACCCAACCTCCACTCCCGGCACCTTCCCCTGCAACCGCAAGAAATGCAAAACTTGTGCCCACACCTCCCCCCTCACTTCCCTCCAAGGCCCCAAGGGATCTTTCCATATCCGTCACAAATTCACCTGCACCTCCACACACATCATCTATTGCATCTGCTGCACCCGATGTGGCCTCCTCTACATTGGTGAGACAGGCCGCCTACTTGAGGAGCGTTTCAGAGAACATCTCCGGGAAACCCACACCAACCAACCCAACTGCCCCGCAGCTGAACACTTTAATTCCCCCTCCCACTCTGCGAAGGACATGCAGGTCCTTGGCCTCCTCCATCGCCAGACCATGGCAACATGACGGCTGGAGGAAGTGTGCCTTATCTTCTGCCTAGGAGATGAACACAGATTTCTCCAGTTTCCTCATTTCCCCTCACTCCACCTTATCTCAGTCCCAACCCTCGGACTCAGCACAGCCTTCTTGACCTGCAATCTTCTTCCTGCAATCTTCTGCCCTCACGCCCTCTCTGGCCTATCATCCTCAACTATCGCATTCCCAATGCCCCTCCCCCAAGTTCCTCCATCCTACCTTTTATCTTAGCCTGCTTGGCACACCCTCCTCATTCCTGAAGAAGGGCTTATGCCTGAAACGTCGATTCTCCTGCTCCTTGGATGCTGCCTGACCTGCTGTGCTTTTCCAGCAACACATTTTTCAGATAAAATGAATATGAACAGCTTACGACTCCATGAAAGCCACATCAGTTTCCACAGACTCAAGACATGGTAACATAACAGGGAGTAGTAATTCAGAGTTCCAGACTAGTACAAGGAAGTAAGTACTTGTTTCTACTGAGTAGCCACATTCCATGGTGGAAATGCGTGAGATTAAAGGTCTATAAATTTCTCAGACACTATTATGGGACAACTATCTGTTTCAGTGCAGAAGTGGTCTTCTGTGACAGAAATACAGGTGATTAAATATCCTCTAATAAGGTAATGGATTGACTACCTGGTTTAACAGGAAAGCCATTCTAAATAAAAGACATCCAAGAAATAAAATGTCCTCCAGCAGAGAGGGATATCGAGGACCATGCAGGGTCAAGAATAAAACCAAACTCAGCAAGCCAAATCCTTCCTAATCTTCTAAATCTGAAGGGAGATCCTCTGGGAGAAATTGTGAAGCTTCTAAACTGCTCGATTTTAAGGTCTTATGGAGGGCTGACAAATATCCGCAGATTAAATTAAACTCATTATATCACTATTTTTTCTTAGGAACTTGTACCTAATTTTTATTATTCAATAAACTACATTTTGTTTGAGGCAAGAATCTTTTCTTGTTAAAACTCAGCAGTAGATGATCCTCTACCAGTGCAAACTAAGTGGGTTCTCCAACCTCGTCAAAACAAGGGCTGGAGGCAGCATCCTTCTGCCCAAATATCCCCGAAGAACTGTTCACTAGTTACCTTGGTGTACATTAGTTACTTACCAACATAAGGAAAGTACATTCAGTTGTTTTTATAAGGCACATATGAGTACACTAATACCTGAAATAATCTTAATTATTTAAGCCTCACTGAAGCCATGCAACAGGGTGAAATTAACAGAAAATTACTGCTGTTATTTATGAATCTGGATGGCCTGTGGGTGGGGCGAGCTAAAACTGAATGTTTTTGTTTAAACTAATGCAGAGGATGGAGAAAACTGATTTGTATGGAATCTAATATGCATTTGAAAATTCCAGCTTATTTGAGGTGGATTAATAGCTCTGAATATATTGGTACATTTTCGCAGAAACTCTAGGTCAATGTTTCTGTCCTCTGTTGATTCAAATTTTATCTGTAATGGTGTCAGTGAACGTTAGAAGAGTTGGCATAGCATGATAGTGCATACTCAGCACACACTAGCCACATTGAACAATAATAACTTCAACCTCTTAATAAACACTTCAGGTTAACCTCATGATTTATTTACCACAGACATTTTGATCTTTGTGTAACCTCTCCAGAAAGATTGTCATTCCTTAATACTTAGCCACACTGGGATACTTTTCTTACCACAGCAACTATTGCAGGCTTTTATTTTACACAATGCCAAGATAACGATAAATAAACTTTATCCATCACGATTAAACTATTGTTTCAGAGGAAGAAGTTACATGAACATTAACAATCAACAGTGTGACTGTTTTGTGATGAAAATAGAAAAATGTCTGGGGAAAAGAAATCTGTGAAGGTAAAAACTTGAAATTAAACTGTGAAATACTGCTGTATGAATGTTTAATGCATCTCCCTGATTTTTTTTACCAGAAGTGTTAGCCCATTTAAAATAAATGAGTTAACACCAAATTAGTATTCAGCTATCTAATTTGAGCCTAAGGGAATTAACAGAAAGATTAAAGAAAATTTTGCTTTTTTGATGCCACTGTGTTAATTAGGTATTTTTCTCAGTGTGCCAGCTGTTAAAACATCTTTTGCATTCAGCTGGATGGTTTGTACTCAGTACAAAACCAATTTCAGTTTCCCTTTATCCATGTTGCTCAAACTCTCTTTCCTGTCCAGTTTACCATTCATTTCATTCATGCTTTGAATTGACAAGAACGTTGCTAGTTGCAGAGTCACACATTAACCCGTTACTGACTTTCATGTTTGACTTATGAGCACTGCAAAACAACTTATTAATGGTTTTGGCTGAAGGACCCCTATTCCAGAGTCAAAAAGTGTAGTGCTGAAAAAGTGCAACTGGTCAGGCAGCATCTGAGGAGCAGGAGAGTTGACATTTCGAGCGTAAGCTCTTCATTGGGAATGAAGAAGAGCTTATGCTCGAAACGCCGACTCTCCTGCTCCACAGATGCTGCCTGACCGGCTGTGTTTTTCCAGTGCCACTCTATTTGACTCTGATCTCCAGAATGTGCAGTCCTCACTTTCTCCTAGGGGACCTCTATTCCAGTCTAACTCAGCACACTATTTTCACCTAGGGGACCCCCAGCATACTACTTTCTCCCTCCAAACCTATGCATTACAATAAAACCTTTGGGGAGATAGGAAAAGCATTGGAAAAAAATGCTACTTTGAGTCATAGAGTCGTAGAGATATAAAGCATTGAAACAGACCCTTCAGTCCAACCTGTCCACTCTGACTACATATCCCAACCCAATCCATCCCACCTGCCAGCACCCGGCCCATATCCCTCCAAACCCTTCCTATTCATATTACCATCCAAATGCCTCTTAAATGTTGCAATTGTACTAGCCTCCACCATATCCTCTGGCAGCTCATTCCATACACATACCACCCTCTATGTGAAAAGGTTGCCCCATAGGTCTCTTTTATATCTTTCCCCTCTCACCCTAAACCTATACCCTCTAGTTCTGGACTCCCCGATCCCAGGGAAAAGACTTTGTCTATTTATCCTATCTATGCCCCTCATAATTTTGTAAACCTCTATAAGGTCACCCCTCAGCCTCCGACTGGGAAAGCAGCCCCAGCCTGTTCAGCCTCTCTCTATAGCTCAAATCCTCCAACCCTGGCAACGTCATTGTAAATCTTTTCTGAACCTTTTCAAGTTTCACAACATCTTTCTGATAGGAAGGAGACCAGAATTGCATGCAATATTCCAACAGTGGCCTAACCAATGTCCTGTACAGCCGCAACATGATCTCCCAACTCCTGTACTCAATACTCTGACCAATAAAGGAAAGCGTACCAAACGCTTTCTTCACTATCCTATCTACCTGCGACTTCAATTTCAAGGAGCTATGAACCTGCACTCCAAGGTCTCTTTGTTCAGAAACATTCCCTCGGACCTTACCATTAAGCTTATGAGTCCTGCTCAGATTTGCTTTCCCAAAATGCAGCACCTCACATTTATCTGAATTAAACTCCATCTGCCACTTCTCAGCCCATTGGCCCATCTGCTCAAGATCCTGTTGTAATCTGAAGTAACCCTCTTCGCTGTACACTACACGTCCAATTTTGGTGTCATATGCAAACTTACTAACTGTACCTCTTATGCTTGCATCCAAATCAGTTAGGTAAAAGACAAAAAGTAGAGGACCCAGCACCGATCCTTGTGGCACACCACTGGTTACAGGCCTCCAGTCTGAAAAACAACCCTCCACCACCACCCTCTGTCTTCTACCTTTAAGCCAGTCCTATATTCCTTTATTCTATGAGATCTAACCTTGCTAATCAGTCTCCCATGGAGAACATTGTCAAAAGCCTTACTGAAGTCCATATAGATCACATCTACTGCTCTGCCCTCATCAATCTTCTTTGTTACTTCTTCAAAAAATTCAATCAAGTTTGTGAGACATGATTTCCCATGCACAAAGCCATGTTGACTATCCCGAATCAGTCCTTGCCTTTCCAAATACATGTACATCCTGTCCCTCAGGATTCCCTCCAACAACTTGCCCACCACCAAGGTCAGGCTCACTGGTCTATAGTTCCCTGGCTTGTCTTTGCCGCCCTTCTTAAATAGTGGCACCATGTTTGCCAACCTCCAGTCTTCCGGCACCTCACCTGTGACTATCGATGATACAAATATCTCAGCAAGAGGCCCAGCAATCACTTCTCTAGCTTCCCACAGAGTTCTCTGGTACACCTGTTCAGGTCCTGGGGATTTATCCACCTTTAACCGTTTCAAGACATCCAGCACTTCCTCCTCTGTAACCTGGACATTTTGCAAGATGTCACCATCTATTTTCCAACGGTCTATATCGTCCATATCCTTTTCCACAGTAAATACTGATGCAAAATATTCATTTAGTATCTCCCCCATTTTCTGTGGCTCCACACAAAAACCGCCTTGCTCATCTTTGAGGGGCCCTATTCTCTCCCTAGTTACCCTTTTGTCCTTAATGCATTTGTAAAAATCCTTTGGATTCTCCTTAATTCTATTTGCCAAAGCTATCTCATGTCCCCTTTTTGCCTTCCTGATTTCCCTCTTAAATATACTCCTACTGCCTTTATACTCTTCTAAGGATTCACTCGATCTATCCTGTCTATACCTGACATATGCTTCCTTCTTTTTCTTAACTGAACCCTCAATTTCTTTAGTCATCCAGCATTCCCTATGCCTACCAGCCTTCCCTTTCACCCTGACAGAAATATACTTTCTCTGGATTCTTGTTATCTCATTTCTGAAGGCCTCCCATTTTCCAGCAGTCCCTTTACCTGTGAACATCTGCCTCCAATCAGCTTTCAAACGTTCTTGCCTAAAACCATCAAAATTGGCCTTTCTTCAATTTAGAACTTCAACTTTTAGATCTGGTCTATCCTTTTCCATCACGATTTTAAAACAAATAGAATTATGGTTGCTGGCCCCAAAGTGCTCCCCCACTGACACCTCAGTCACCTGCCCTGCCTTATTTCCCAAGAGTAGGTCAAGTTTTGCACCCTCTCTAGTAGGTACATCCACATACTGAATCAGAAAATTGTCCTGTACACACTTAAGAAGTTCCTCTCCATCTAAACCTGTAACACTATGGCAGTCCCAGTCGATGTTTGGAAAGTTAAAATCCCCTACCATAACTACCCTATTATCCTTCCAGATAGCTGAGATCTCCTTACATGTTTGTTTTTCAATTTCCCTCTGACTATTAGGGGGTCTATAATGCAATCCCAATAAGGAGATCATCCTTTTCTTATTTCTCAATTCCACCCAAATAACTTCCCTGGATGTATTTCTGGGAATATCCTCCCTCAGCACAGCTGTAGTGCTATCCCTTATCAAAAATGTCACTCCCCCTCCTCTCTTGCCTCCCTTTCTATCCTTCCTGTAGCATTTGTATCCTGGAACATTAAGCTGCCAGTCTTCCCCATCCCTGAGCCATGTTTCTGTAATTGCTATGATATTCCAGTCCCATGTTCCTAACCATGCCCTGAGTTCATCTGCCTTCCCTGTTAGGCCCCTTGCATTGAAATAAATACAGTTTAATTGATGATTTCTACTTTGTCACTGCCTGCCCTAACTGTTTGATTCTCTTCTGTTCTCAACTGTACCAGTCTTAGATTGATCTCTTTCCTCACTCTCTCTTTGGGTTCCACACCTCCCCCCCCACCCACCTTACTAGTTTAAATCTCCCCAAGCAGTTCTAGCAAATTTCCCTGCCAGTATATTAGTCCCCTTCCAATTTACGTGCAATCCGTCCTTCTTGTATAGGTCACTTCTACCCCAAATCAGATTCCAATGATCCAAAAATGTGAATCCTTCTCCCATACACTAGCTCCTCTTGGAGGTTTTGATAACTGTTTCGCTGAATTGCCTCAAATTAAAAGTATTCCTCTGGAAATTCACAACTTAAATGCATACGTTTTGTTATCTCTTGATGGTGCATCATCAAGGACAATAGAAATTTTATTTTTGCACATATTGAAATTAAATGCTTACATAACTAAAGAAAAAACACCGGGGATAATATGTTATGTGTTGATATTCAAGAATAAAATGAATATGTGTAAATGCAAAAAAAATGCAAATGTAAAAAAATCAGTAGTCCATTACAATAGGAAATATGGTTTTGAAGTTGCTTTTGTGTTGAAGAATAAAACTGTACGGCTGTGTTCGTGATGGTATGTAGTTTGAGTACAGGAAGTATTGTCTTGTGCTGTGAAAACCATTTAGTCTCATTGTCCTTTTGCTTTCAGGATTTTCAATGGACTTTAGCAAGGAATTGGGAAATGGGTGGAAAAACTCATAGGAGATTGTTGAACATTTGCTGTAATTGACTTTGATTACTCCATCCACACAGGCTGAAAAACCAAAGGTACTAGCTGATAGTGTTAACGATTCCCTCTTCTCAGGTACTGGTCCCCTTCCATTAAAACAACTCTTCTGAACATTCCCTTCAAAAGGCTGTCCTTGGAATTTCTTTTCTTACAAACTTCCATCCCATCTCTGACCTCCGTTTCCTCTCCAAAACCATATACTCCTGTTACTTATTCAAAGATTCATGATCATCATGCCTGCAGTCCTGTGGGTTGAAGTTTCCAAGCCAGCAGGAGATTTGGGGACAGGGTTGGGTGGGTGGGGAAGGAGTCAGAAAAATGAGCTGGTTTTCAATGGGACCTACACCCAATGCCATCCTGCTTTGACAAAATTAAGATCTGGGAGAGTATGCTCATAGCCGATTTTCCCACCCTGCATCCACTTAGGATCCCTAAGTGGCCAATTGACAACCACTTAAGGACCACTTTCTGCTTGGGATGCAATTTTTGCAGTGCCAGACATGACAACTGACAAGTGGGTCTATCTGTCTGGTAAACCTGTGTATGTTGTCTGTCAAATGGAGCAGAGTCTCTCACTCTGCATTTATTTTTGCATGATCAGGACATAAAGAAATGGGTAGTATATGACCACTGACAGACGTCCATGCCCTTTCTTCTATTCACTATGACCTCCATTCTCCTCATGCTTCTCATCCCATGAGACCTCCTGCACTCATCAACAACATTTTAATGGTTTGCTTCTTGATCCTGTCACTCTGAGGGATGGTGTACTACAGCAGCCATGGCTGCCTCCATGGCAGTGGCAAGTATTATAGCTTCTGGACTGTGCAATTCTCAGTCATTGTGTTCTCAGTCAAGATGAAGGCCTTCTGGTGTCCACTTAGGTGCCCAATGCAGAGTGTTGGGTCTTTTTCTGTGGGTAAGAATGAGATGTTTGATAATTTTCAGACAACCACAAAATGCTTGCAAAACTTGGGAAAAAATTGCCCTATATTTGAAACCCTCAAATTAAGATTCCATCCCTCTTATAACTCTAAAATGTGTATGTCAACCATGTGACTGTGTTGAATTATCTCTCCTTAAACTTCAACCTTTCTGCAGCCTTTATTACAATTGATGATGCCATCTTCCACCAATGTCTTTGATTATCACTCGCCCACTTACCTTCCTAGCTATTCAAATATAGCCAGGAAATCACTTACAATAGCTTTTCTTTTCCTGTGCCTGTACTGTTAGCTTTCTTATGTAGATCACTGTTATGTGTTGTTTTATAATGCTCCTGTGATGTGCCATGCTTTGGGAGGTTTTACATATGAAACACATAATATGAATACACATTGTTGTTGCATATCTCAATAATCAATCATTGCCCCTCTTCTATTTCTCTGACCTGCTTCCCCTCATGGTATTATCCAAAAGTATGTCAGGTTTCATTTAAGGAAATGATGATGTTTCGTCCTGCTTCAGCATCACCTCTATCAACTCTTCCGTTGACTCTTACATGTTGACATCTAACATCGATGGATCAGAAATTTAAGGTAATGGTCATTGCCATTGTCTGTGGTTTCCATTACAAATTCTGGTGACCAACTTCGTCCTTCTCCCTACCTGTTGGGTTGAGAAGAGGTTAACTGGCATCCCTTTACTCATCTTCCTCATTTGATCACAACAAAGGTTTAAGTTCTTGACTACACCTCTTCGAATTAAAAATGTAGTTAGTTATGTTTTGTTGTGAGCACCAAGGAGCTAGTCAACTAGGTTTTCTTGAATCAAACTGATGTTGCTAAGCTGTTTTCTTGGATGTAGTTAGTGGTAGCACCTTTTGCAGTTATTATAAGGATCTCAGTTCACAGCCAGTTTCCTTTCCTTCTCATTTTTTGTACAATCAGGCACAACTTGCAGAGAGAAAGAGAATTTTATTTTCTGAAAGTTGCTGATGATAGAGAATGTCTCTGGAGTAAAAGCCACAAGCTTACAATCGCAGCTTCTCATAGGAAGGGAGGTTAACTGTATCAAAACTGGTTATTGATCCATAATAGGGACAATGCATTTTTACAAAATATTTTATTGGTCCATACAGAGTTACCCTGTGATCCTTTGATGTAGTTGGAGAAGCGTGAGGAGGTGGCTCAATCCTGCCCTTTGCATAGCAGGTTTTGTGTTGAAGTCTTTGTTCCAGTAGTTCTTATGCTCAGGAGTTCTCGGATTTCATATTGTCCGGGGATGACGCTCTTGCTTTTTCACCTCAACATTAGAAGGCAACCTTGCATTTTTAAAGTGTTTTGTCTTGTTTCGGTTCAAGTCTTTAGAAATCCTTTGCAAAAATTCTGTGAATTTGGCTACTTTAATGTGAGGTGTCTTTGGGGATTGCTTTAATGGATCCCATTTATTTTTAACTGTTTTTCTCTCAACCCCAAAGTTTAAGCTTTTCAAGTTAATCAATTAGAGTTTCAATGTTAATAGTCTGCATTTATCTATTGGATTCTAAACCAAAGTCTTAAGCTTTAACAAGGGAATTGCAAATTTTTGAAGACGTAGGTGAACTGGATAAAAGGAATAATAGGTAGTATGGTAGAACTGCAGTGACATACAATTAAGGAACTCTCAATAAAATATATTCCATTAAGAAAGAGAAAGTTACAGGAGAGATGGTTAGGTTACATTTTGTTAGAAATGGTCATTGGCTGGCACTTATGTGGTGCAAATGATACTTGCCACTTAATAACCCTAGCCTGAATTTTATCCAGGTCATGTCACATATGGACTCCTCAACATTTGTGGAGTTAAGAATGGTGCTGAACATCCTACAATCATCAGTGAACATCCTCACTTCTGATCTCATGATGGAGTGAAAGTCATTGTTGAAACAGATGAAGATAGATGGGCAATGTTGGATTTGTCCTGACGGTTGTGGGCAGTACATTCATAGGCAATTTTCTACACTGCCACATAGATGACTGAAAGCAAAAAATGCTGGATCAGGCAGCATCCATGGAGACAAAGCAAGATAACATCATTCAGACTCGAAATGTTAGCATGCTTTCTCTTCATGGGTGCTACCTGACCTGCTGAGATCTCCAGAGTACTTTTTGTTTTCTGGACAAATCCAAACATCTGCAGCAATTTGCTCCTACATTGCCAAATAGATGAAAGTTTATAGCTTTACTGGAACATCTTGTCTAGGGACATGGCTAGGTCTTGAGCACCATTTACTAGCATGATGTCAAGGTTCATAGCCTTTTCAATGCGCTCAGCTATTTGTAATAGCTTTTGCACTGAGGTGCTTGTCTCCCCAATCACTGAGTGTGGGGATATGTGCAGAGCATGGTCCTCGAGTTTGTTTTTTAATTGTTCACCACTTTCACAACGGCAAGACTGCAGTTATCGGTGAATTACTCAGTTCTGTCAATTGCATACTACTTTTGCTGTTGCTGTTGCAGTAGTCTTGTTCTGTAGTTTCACCAGGTCTAAGACCTAATTTTTAATATGCCTGTTGTTGCTCTTGACACGCTCTCCTGCACTGCATGTTGATCCCCTGGCTTGAAGGTAATTGTAGAGTGGGAGGTATACTGGGCCATTAGCTTATAGTTTGTGGTCAAATCCTATATTTTGCAACTTACGACCTACAATACGGAACCTTGAATTTCTAGATCTGTTTAAAATTTATCCCATTATCAGGTTGGAAATGTTGATCATTTCAAATATGTTCTCTCACACAATAACCATTTTATCAAATATATACATACCTGAGAAATGTTTTTCAGTGCATTTTCATCATGTATTCCCTCCTGTTAGTTACTTCAGATACAACAATTACTTTTGGATGTGTATATCAATATCCCACAATCATGCCATGCATTCTTGACTTCCAGGGGATATTTTTGAAATATTATAAAGCTTGGTCACAGGGATGCATGCATTTCCTCCTCATTTGGTCCCAATTTCCTGGATGCTAGCCAAATCATCCAATTTGGTTCTCTTAAAGAAAAGCTTCATGGACAAGGGCATACATTATCTCCAAGAGAATGCTATTAATAACTAATTTCATCGACATTTTCCATTACAGTCCACCTAACTACATTTAGATGAGTTATTCTCTTTCCCATTTGATGCTGTCTTACTTTGTCCTTTCTCTATTATAGAGTCAATGTCGTAGAGTCCTACAGCACGGAGTCAGGCCCTTTGGCCCAGACGGGTCCATGCTGACCAAAATATTCATCCACGCTAACCCCATTTCCCTGCACTTGGCCCATACACTCCTAACCTTTTCCTGTCCATGTATTTGTCCAGATGTCCTTTAAATGTTGTTAGTGTACCCACCTCAATCATTTCCACTAACAGCTCATTTCATATGCATACCACCCTCTACGTAAAATAGTTGCTCTTCTGGTTCCCTTTTATTCTTTCTCTCTAACATTAAGCTCACGGCCTCTTGTCCTCAATTCCCCAACCCTGGGAAAAAGACTGAGTGCATTCACCCAATCCATGCCTCTCATGATCATACACACCTCTATAAGCTCCCCCATCAGTCTCCAATGCTCTAAAGAAAATGTCTATGTTGTCCAACATCTGCGTGTAACCCATGTAACATCCTTGTAAATTTCTTCTGCTCTCTTTCCAGTTTAAAAACATCCTTCCTATAGCAAGGTGAGCAAGACTGAAGACAATACTCCAAGTGCACAATATTCAAAGTGCAGTATCCCATTAAGTCCATTCTATCTGACTTAGGGGCTCTGGAAAGACTTTACTGTCCAGTTTAATCAGGTGTTTTCATAATAGCTTTAAAACTGAGATCAAACATTATACTGTGATTTCAAACATCACCAAATTCTGTTTGTTTCTTCTTGCAGAAAATACATACAATCTTTCTCAAAAATAGCTTGCTAAATTATGCATGACTTTTTTTTGTGAGGGTGGTGGTTTTGAAGTGGTCTCTTTGGCTTTTCTTTGTTTTTCCCTGAGGGTGATTTAGAGGAACTCCTGGTCTTCTCTCAAGAAAATTGTGTCCCATTCCCCTAGATCCTTTCTCTCATCTCTCCACATCTATCCCTATTGTTATATCTTATTTTGGGGGCGGCCATCTATGTTGTGTCAATCACCTGTCTAAATCATCTCAGCCAATGACCATGAGCAGCTACTCATGATATCAGGATGATCAATGTACCATTCCCACCTCCATTTGAAGGTTAGTTTTCATTCCATCCAAGAAAAACCTTCTCATTTTCAAAAACACTGCACTCATAACAAGATGGTGTGGCACCCAATGCATCTTTCGTTTATGCTTGTAGAGGGCTAGTTACTACTGTAATACAGTTAGATAAGGTCACATATTACACAGGAAACGCTGAATATGGAATACTAAGAGACCACAGTTTTAAAGAGGGCCCAAATTTCCAATAATAGTGCCACACAACATGATGGAGGATATCCTCATTATGGAGATGAGACTTAGTTTTCTGTGAGGTGAAGAACTGTGAGGTGTCATTCCCCTGAATACTGTCATGGAAGATGCTTCTGTAACAACTAAACTGTTAGTTCTGAAAAATGTCATACTGGACTCAAAATGTCTACTCCTTACTCCACAGATGCTGCCAGACTTGCTGAGTTTCTCCAGCACTTTTATTTTTTAACTAGATTGAGGTCAAATACATTTTCTCCTCTTGTTTATTCACTTACAACCTGCCAGAGATCCAGTCTAATAGCTATGTCCTTTCAGAATCATCCAACACATTCAGTAATGGTTGATAATGGACATTGAAATACCCCATCTAGAGTTCAATTTGTGTCCTTACCATCTTCAGTGCTTCTCCTAATTGGTAGTCAATATCAAGGTATACAGACTCATTAGTTGCTGGGTGGTCTGAGAGAGGGGAGGTACGGGCAGTTAGCATAGACTTTGATGCCAATTTCATTACACCCAGACGCAATGTAGAGGACAACTGCCTTTTAACTGTGTGTCATTATGATCCCATCTTTAGTGGTTCTGTTTGATCAGCAGAACAGGGCATAGTATGGATGGTGAGAATGGAGAGATATTGTCTATGAAGTATGATTCAATGTCTCTGACTATGATGGACTGTTGTTTGATTAGTCTGTGGGACAACTACTCAAAATTTAGCATAAACTCCAAGGTATTAGTAAGAAACACTTAGCAGGTTCAACAGAGTCAAACTGTTTCTGATGCCTAGACCAATGCAGGATAGTTACTTTGGTTTTATTAATTGTTGCCATTGTAGTTGCCAGATACAACTGAATGGCTTTCTAAGTAATACTGGGGACTGTCAAGAATCACAAACAATTCCATGGACCTGGAGTCACACGTGGACTAGACAGGTAAGGATAGCAGACTTCCTGAGTTTTTTTTAAATGGCAATTGACAATTGACAATGGACTCCTTCTGAATTACAGAGTTATTAATGGAATATTAAATGAAAAGTCAAAGATGTTGAATAAAATGTGGTAAAGTATGAAATTGTCCATTTTGGCAGAAGTGCTGAAAATTAAGCATATTATCTAAAAGGTGAAAGATTGCAAAGCTCTGAAATGCAGAGGGACCTGGTGTCTCCATGCATGAATTGTAAAAGATTAGCATGTAAATACAGCAAGTAATTAGGAAAGCAAAGAATGCTATCATTTATTATGTGGGAAATTGAATACAAAAGTTGTGATCTTATGCTTTAGTTAAACAGGACATAGTTGAGACCATAACTAGAGTATGGTACACAGTATTGGTTACCTTATTTAAAGAATTCCTCCAGTGTGAAAGTAGGTCTTTTGGTCCAACAAACCCACACTGACCCTCCCAGAACATCCCACCCAGACCTGCCGTATCCCTGCAACCCTGCATTTCCCATGGCTGATCCACCTAGCCAGTACATCTTTGGAATGTGGAAGGAAATCTATGCAGAAACAGAGAGAACATGCAAACCCCACATAGGCAGTCACTCGAGGATGGAACTGAATATGTGTACCTAGTGCTGTGAGGCAGCATGTGAGTACCAGTGGATATAGATGCATTAGAGGCAGTTCAGAAAATGTCTACTAGGTGAATAACTGGAATGGGGAGGGTGGTTCACTCATGACAACAGGTTAGAGAGGTTAGGTTGTATCTGTTGGAGATTAAAAGAGTGAGAAGTGATTTCATTGAGTGAGAAGTGATTAAGATTTTGAGGGATCTTAACAGCGCAGATGTGAGAAGAGAAGATTTGATAAAGGTATTTAAAATTGTCAGAAGTTTGAACCAGGAACCTTCTCTGCTCCAACAAGATCACTCAGCTTACTCAATCCATGCGCACAAATGAAATTATTCATCCATGCAAAGTTTCTTGTGAACCTTTTCTGCACATTAATGCCTTCACATGCTTTGTGGAGTGCAGTGACAAGATATTTCTGAATCAAGTTTTCATAATTTCCTCTTGTTTGTGTTCCATTTATAAAGCCCAGAGTCTCATATGCCTTACAATGTGGTGGAATTTAGAACAAAAGGACCTAATGTCAAAGTCAGATATAGATCATTTTGGATTGAGATGAGGAGAAATTCCTTCACACAATTCGCTGGGAATCTTTGGAATTCTCTACCCCACAATAATGGGGATACTTACTGAATTGTTGAATAGACCTAACACTGAAATTGACAGACTTTTGGTCTCTCAGAGAATCAAGAGATATAGGGAAGTGAAGTTAAAGCCAAAGATGGAGGCAAAGATTGAATAGAGTAGCTGGCAAGACTGGAGGCAGGGTCTATGCCTAATACTTTTTTCATCCATTTTTATGTTTATTAATCACTTTTACAACCTACCCTGTACCTTTAATGTTTTGTGCACATATGACCTCAGGTCGTCACGCTTCTCCATGGCCTTTGGAATTGTATCCTTAATTTTACATTGCCTTTCCTCTTGGATCATCTTGGAAAAAGCAAAAGAAAATTTCTCTGTATAAAATTTAATTGGCTATTTATCTGTTCATTCCACATTGTGTGCCCATTTGAAGAATTCATTATCAATCTTATATTCACAATACTTCCAACCTTAGTGCTAACCACAAATTTTGAAATCTGCCTATGCATCCAAGTCTAGGTCATTACTATAGATTAAGAATACAGTGTGTTTAGGTATAACATGTAGTTGCATTCCTATGAGACCTTGTGTCATAGAAAATCATGCAATAGAAATAATAGAGCCTATGGGTAAAGCATGGTTGGATGTTTTACCCATAGGCATAAGATCAGTAAAAATTGTAACAAAATAGTAGTTACCCTAACAGAAATGATAGCACAGTCTAAGTAAATTTTCAAATAAAATATTTTAATGAAATAATACAGTAAATTTAATACTTAAGGGGGTTTCTGAGTTTGCTGAGTTACTGCATTGTATTAAGACAGGGGATGAGGGTCATCGTCAGCATCATCATTACTTACAGTTCTGGGTGCAGGGTTACGACGAAAGGAAATATTTAGTCCTGAAGTGGATGGCTGTAGTTCATCATCCTCAGACTCTTTCTTGGGAGTTTGGCTAAAAAAAAGGCATCTAGTTTTTGCTGCTTTGCCATCTTTCTTCTTTCATGAAGAAGCTGTTCATAGGGTACTAGATAAGTCTTTATGCCATGAAGAGTGATCCTGCTGCAGTTTGCATTGTAGTCATTGTCTTTTAAGAGTTGCAACTGCTTCTCAACTTCCTTCAGGACAGAAGACAAAAGAGAAGTGGAAAGTTCTTGTGGTGCTGCATCCTGGACTTCAATGTCTTCATCTCGAGTTTCAATTTCCCCCGCAACAACAAGTTGTTGGAGATCAGCTGTGGAGAAGTTTTCAAAATGGGGCTCAAGCAACTCCTCAACATCAAAGAACATTGTGTCGCTCTTACAAAGCAAGTTGGATTTGAGAAGTAGTGACTGTATTCCTAAACTTCACTTCTTCAAATCCAACTTGCTTTGCAAGAGTGATACAATGTTCTTTGATTGCTGGAAGCTCCTCTGATGGTTCAATGCCTTTAATATTATGAAGAAAATCTAAGAGAAGCTTCCACCAAACTACATGCAGGCAATCCTCACTGACATCACCCCAGGCCTCCACAATGATGGCAATAGCATTTCTAATGTTAAAGTTCTCCCAAAATTGAAGTACACTGTCCTCATTATTCCCCTCAGTAAATGAAATCAGCTTCTTGAATGTGTGCCTTAAATAATAAGCTTTAAAAGTCGCTAATGCACCCTGGTCCATGGGTTGAATGAAAGAGATGGTATTCGGCTGTAGAAATAGTACTTTGATGTTTTTAGAAAGCTCACCGATGGTGGGTGAATGGCTTGGTGCATTGTCCAGAATGAGGAGAATCCTGAAATCCAAATTTATTCTCCTGCAATAATTTCTAAGAACATCAACAATAAAGTCAGAAAAAAAATTGCCCCGTAATCCAACCTCTTTTGCTTGCCCTGAAGTAGACACTGTAAGTGGACTTAAGGTAACCTTTCAAGGCTCGCAGGTTGGCAGAGTGGTACACCAACACAGACTTAAGTTTTAAGACGCCACTAGCATTTGCAACCAAAAACGCAGTCATATGATCCTTTGTGACCTAAAACCTGGTGTGCTTCATTCTTAGAAACGTAGGTTCTGGATGACATTCACTTTCAGTATAAACCTGTCTCGTCCAAATTGAAGATTTGATCTAAGGTGTCGCCTTCTTCCTCAATCAATGGGAGGAAATGACAGTGCACATTCCTCATCTGCTCTGATAGCTTCACTACATAACTTCACGTTTTGAAAAATATAGTGGCTCTTAAATCCAGAAAACCAACCTTTATTAGCACTGAAGACAATCACATCTGCAGGATTTTCATCTGTTTTCCTTAGGTCCTCATAAATTGATAAGGTTTTCTGTTTGATGGTAAGAAAGGTTGTCCCAGATCGATTTTACACACACTTAGACGCCACTCCGTCCCCTCAAGTTCCTTTGTTCGTGGTCTCACAGACTCATATAATAGTCAATGGGAGTTCACATTTTTAAAAAACTGTTCCCCAATTCACCAATTGCGTGACAGCCAAATCGTGTTGATGAATCATATGTTATAGGAGAATAACATGTTGCAGGAAACATAGCTCCAACCCCTGGGGAAACCCACCAGTACATTACTTTAGACCAAAAACAACAGTTCATCAGTACTGTCTGTCTCCTTTCATAGAGTCATAGAGTCATACAGCATGGAATCTGACCCTTCAGGCCAACTCGTCCTTGCCAACCAGGTATCCTAAACTGAACTAGTCCCATTTGCCTGCATTTGGCCCATATCCCTTTAACCTCGACTCTAAGCTCCAGCATCTGCAGTACCCACCTCCGCCATATCCCTCTAAACCTATCCTATTCATTCACGTGTCCAAATGTCTTTTAAATGTTGTAATTCCATACACGCACCACCCTCTGTGTGAAAATATTGCCCCTCAGGTCCTTTGTAAATCCTTTCCCTCTCACCTTAAACCTTTTGCCATCTAGTTTTGGACTCCCCTACCTTCGCAAAAAGACCTTGCCTATTCAAGTTATCTATGCCCCTCAGCATGTAAAATTAAAGTGCATGGAATTGGGGGTTGTGTACTGGGAAACAACCCTACTTTCTTTTCGTATAGAAAAATAAAACCTGCAGTTTAAAACATGTGCATTATAGTAATCAAAGTAAATAAAGAAACCACATTCATTATGTTATGGTAATGAGCTTATAATAGAGGTCTTGCAGCACACTATGAATATAAAACAAGGGACAAAACTAAGCCACTTGGTCCTTTAGCAAGTGGCTTTGATTTAATTTTAACCTCAACTCTACACCTTTGTATATCCTTGAAAATCTATCACCCTTTTACAAATCAAGAATCTATTTACCTCTGCCTTAAAAATATTTAAAGACTTTGTATCCATTGCCTTTTGAGAAAGGGAATTCTAAAGACTTACAAGCCCCTGAGAGAAAAAAAAGTTTATTTATCTCTGTTTTAAATGGACTCTCCTTTACTTTTAAACTATGCCTCCTGTTTCTCGAATATCTCTGGGAAGAAGCCACAGCTTCAAACCGCACTTCTGGACTAAACCAATCATAACATGGCCAAATCGGTTGATTATTTGCCTGTAAATCTTTGCAATACCTGTTGCCAGCAGTAAGAGCAGGAGAATTTCCTGGTCAGCCATCTTGCAGAAGGCAATGTGCTCTGCCAAGTATATTCAGGGACCAATCAGTGGAAGCCTGTGGTTCCCAATGCCCCCTTAGAGCATGGCACCTGAAGAGAAAGAAAAGAAATGAGCTCAAATGCTTGTCATTGCTAAGGGCATTGACCCAAAATTAATTCTGTTATAAAAAGCATAATAAACAAAATCCATCTCATTTATCATTACTTAAACAATAATTTCGGAGCAAATATAATGGTCATTCAGACAAACATGGAAAATTAAGGAAAGACAGCACGGATTTGTTTATGGAAAATCATGATTAACTAACAACTGAGCTTTTTGATAAGGTAGCTGAAAGGATTGTTGACAATAAAACTTTTGATGTAGTGTATATGGACTTCCAGAAGGCAGTTGATGAAGCATCACAGAAAAGATTGTGGGTAAGTTACAGTTTATGGAACAAAAGTGACAGGAGCAGTATGGATTCAAAATGTCGGCTCCTGTCGGCAAGTACATAATGTCGGCTCCTGTACTCAAACCCTCTTGATCTGAAGACCAATGTACCATTCCCCTTCTTCACTGCCTGCTGCATCTGTGTGTTTACCTTCAGTGCCTGGTGTAAAAGGATACCAGGTCTCATTGCACCTCCCCCTTTATCAGTCTATCGACATCCAGATAATAATCTAATTTCCTGTGTTTTTATGCCAAACAGGATGAATTCACATTTAACCACATTATACTTCATCTGCCATGCATTTGCCCACTCAATCAATTTGCCAAATTCACACTGAAACATTTCTGCATCCGCCTTCCAGCTCATCCTCCCACCCACCGAGTCTTAGAGATCAGCAGCATAGAAAAAATGCCCTTCAACCCATTTAGTCTGTATCAAATTATTCTAATCACATCTAATCCCATTCAGCTTGGTCTTGCCTTTAAACATGGAGATATTAAATTTCCTTTCTCTTCTAGGTATTCAATGTATATTCTGAATATTTGAGGTCTATGTACTGATCCCTGTAGTATCCCAACAGTCATTGGCTGCTACTTAGAAAATGACCCGTTTATTCTTATTCTTTGTTTCCTGTCTGCCAAACAGTTTCCTATCCATGTCAGTACACAATTCCCAATCCCAGGCACTTTGGGAGAATATGAAGGATTAGCTTGATAACATTGCATGACACTTTGAATGATCTTTGATTTCCCTATCTAGTATTATTTTTCAAGTGTTAAGCATAGCAGATTACTGGACAACCATTGGTATATTGGTATAATTGACAGAATTAGTGGTGGTTGTGTGTTGTTGTATTAGAATGTTATATCTATCAACTCATGGGACTGTTTTCTGTGTTTTGTTTTGGCTAAGTGTCAAATTCATCAAGTTTCATGAAAGCTTTCACTCCTTGAGGCCTACTGAGTTTTCTTGCTGCAACTTACCAAACCTCAGTAACTACAGCCCCACATTTGTGGCATCCCTCTCATCTGATTCAAGCCCCATTTTCCCATTCTCCATATACAGCACAACTTGCCACACCTGGTAATGTCTGGCATCCCTGCCACAGGTGCCATATTTAAATGGTTGTTGTGCCTACAACTGGGGCATTGGAAAGGTTTACAGGCTAATAATCAATCTATTTGGCCATGTTATGAACACATCAGTCCTGAAGTAGGATTTAAACTCCAGAGGCTGTAGCATGACTAGTATGCCAAAAGATCTTTGTTGTTGTGACAAATGCTGTCAGACCAGAGCTTGTCTGGCAAATTTCCTGATATTTATCCTGTTCATGGCAGGAGAGGGGTCCATGACTCAAGTCTGGTTGACATGGCCACAGGGGTCTGTACAGTCTCAGCCAGCTCATTGAAGCTCAGCAGTATAGGAAGAAGGTCAATACCCTTCTCCACTCCACCAATGTATATGACACCATCTACACTCCATTATCTCACACTCACTCCTCCTTCCCACCTCCAAATAAGTCTCATGCCCTAACACTCTCACTATTACGTTCAACACTTTCCCTCCCTTGCTGTCATGCACCCCTGGCATCACTAACCCTGTATGTCCTCGGAGCTGCCTACTCACTCAATTGGAACACCTCCCCACCAGTACCAGAAGTAACAGCTTTGCCACCCATTTCCATCTTCCTTAATACCTGCCTTTCTCTCACTGCACAAAGAAAACACCCCAAAATCAGGCTACTATGAGGGGACCCGGACTGTGACTGCTTTGAGCAGCTGACTGGCTGTGGCCAAGCCTCTAGACCAGTATCAGGAGCTGGAAACCTCCCCCGCTCCATCAAATGTTATTTCCTTTGACTTGACAAAGAAGTGCTATAAACCATGGCAAGCTTCTGTCTGTGCTCAATGGCAAGGCATTACAAAAGAACTGTGAGATTGCTAGAGAAACATGGAAACATAAAAAATAAGAACACATTCCTTTGAATGTGCTTTGCCATTCAATGGGTGATCATCCAACTTAGTATCCTGTTCCTGCTTTATCCTTACATCCTTGAAGGCTTAGACCTAAGAACCTAAGTCCAGTCCAAACAACCCAGTCTCTCTTCATATGTCAGTTCTGCCATCCCAGGAATCAATTTGGTAAACCGTCATTGCACTCCTTCCATAGCCAGAACATCCTTCCTTAGATAGAGACCAGAACTGCACACAATACTCCGACTATGGGTCTTAGCAATGTCCTGTACAATTGCATCGACATCCCTGCTCCTGTACTCAAATCCTCTTGCTCTGAAGGCTGACATACCATTTGTCTTTTTTTTATCTCTAATGGACTTGCATGTTTACTTTCAGCAACTAGCATACAAAGAAACCCAAGTCATGCTCATCTCCTATCCAAACCTATTGCCATTTCAATAATATGTCATTCCCGTTGTTGGGACCAAAATGGACAATCCCACATTTATCCACATTATACTTCATCTCCCATGAATTTGTCAATTGTCTCAACTTGACCAAATCACACTGAAGCTTCTCTGCATCCTCTTCACAGTTCAACCCCTCACCCAGCTTTGTGTGTCATAGAGTCAGAGACATACAGCTTGGAAACAGAGCCTTCAGTCCAACTCTTCCATGCTGACCAGATATCTTAACCTAATCTAGTCCCATTTGCCAAGACTTGGCCTATATTCCTCTAAACCCTTCCTATTCATACACCCTCCCAGATGCCTTTTAAGTGTTGCAATTGTACTAGCTTCCACCACTTCCTCTGGCAGCTCATTCCTTCCACGCGCCACCCTCTTTGTGAAAAGGTTGCCCCTTAGGTCCCTTTTATATCTTTCCCTTTTCACCCTAAACCTGTGCCCTCTAGTTCTGGACTCCCCCACCTCAGGGAAAAGACCTTGTCTATTCAACCTATCCATGCCTCATGATTTTATAAGCATCTATAAGGTCACCCCTCAGCCTCTGATACTCCAGGGAAAACAGCCCCAGCCTATTCAGCTTCTCTCTATAGTTCAAATCCTCCAACCTTGGCTACATCCTTGTAAATGTTTTCTGAACCCTTTCAAGTTTCATAACATCTTTCCGATAGGAGGGAGGCCAGAATTGCACGCAATATTCATATAAATGATTTGGAGAAGAATGTAGGTGGCCTGTTAGCAAGTTTGCAGATTGGGGAAGTTGCAGAAGGTGATGAAGATTGTCAGAAGGTACAGCAGGATATTGATAGGTTGGAGACTTTGGTGCAGGAATGACAGATGGAATTTAATCCAGACAAATGCAAGGTGATGCATTTTGGAAGATCTAATGCAGAGGGGAAGTAAAAGTAAGTGGCAGAACCCTTAGAAACATTAACATTCATAGAGATCTAGGCATATAGGTTCACAGTTCCCTGAATGTGGCAAGTGGATAAGATGGTCAAGCAAATGCACACAATATAAAAATTGGCAAGTTATGTTGCTGCTGTATAGAACTTTAGTTAGACCATATTTGGAATATTGTGTACATTTCTGGTCACCACACTACCAGAAGGAGATGATACAGAAATGGTTTACCAGGATGCTGCTTGCTTTGGAGGGAATTAGCTATAAGAAGAGGTTGGACAAACCTGGTTTGTTTTCACTTGAATGTTGAAGACTGAGGGGCAACATAGTAGAAGTTTACAAAATTATGAGAGGCATGGATAGAATGGATAGTCGTAGTCTTTTCTCCATGGGAGAAATGTCACTTTCTAGGTGGAATAGGTTTAAGGTAAAAGGGGGCAAGTTTACTGGAGATGTAAGAGGCAAGTGTGTCACAGAGAGGGTGGTAAGTGCCTGGAATGTGCTACCGCAGGAGATGGTGGAGGCGAATAGATTAGCAATTTTTAAAAGGCATCTGGACATGTATATGGATAGGCAGGGATTGAAGAGATACAGACTGTGTAGAGGAAAAAGGCTTTTAGTTTACAAAGGCATCACCATACTAAGTTTGGTAAAGACAATTTTTAAAAATTCGTTCATAGGTTATGGACTTGACAGGCTGGGCAAATATTTGTCGCCTGTCCCTATTTCCCATTGAGAAGCAGCTTTCTTGAATTGTTGCAGTCCATTTGATATAGGCTCCTCCTGAGTGCTGTTGGGAAGTGATTCCAGGATTCTGACTCAGCAACTCTGAAGAAATGGCAATATATTTCCAAATCAATGGAGTGGTGCCCATGGCAAATCAAAATTAATTGTCTTTGACTAAACCATTCATTTTTTTAAATGCAATTAACATGCAAGTTAAAATGCAATTCTTTAATGTCTTTGCTTGCCAAATAACTCATAGATCTCCAAATCTGAGACTGCTAGTTTGAAACTGGTACAACACATGCAGTACCATTCTGCTCTGAGAAATTCATAAGCTAATATATGTTCAACTCCTAGATTTCATGTGTCCATATGAATATTCTGATTGATTCAAATGAGGTATTTTTGTAATTAATGGTACTCAATTTTTTTTTATCCTGGGGAAAAAGTCAAGATATCCCTTGTTTTTTCTAGTAAAGCATTTGACCTTTGTCTTCAGATGAGTAGTGATAAGGATTTGATGGCACTAAACTTTACCCTGAAGGGATTAGGACTTATTAACAGATGGTCATGATATTCAGGAATATCAGCCTTAACCAAAGCAGATGGTAAACATTTAACTCAACAAGAAAGGAATGATTATAATGTGAGGTTTAAGGTTTTTAAATAAACGAACAGTAGAACCTCAATCAGGTACAAGCTGGAAGACAAGAGAGGTTTTTGAGTGGGGGAATATTTATATTATTGCATAGTTCAATTATATACATGTGCCTGCCTTTTGAGATTGAGACAGATTGTTGAACCAAGCATAGTAAATTAAATTTGGGTAAAGACAGAAATGGAGCAATCTTTCATTCAGTACTATTTATGATAGTAATAGGAAGAGCTGTATCAATAATATTTTCCTTGAATTTTCTATATATTTGTTCTAAATCATGCACATTACAATAAAGATGTTACTTATCTCAAATGCATAGCCATGCCTTCTCCACAGTGCTTGTAGCCAAAGAATTAGTAGAATTATTTTGCAGAATTCTGTTAAGGTAGATTTCTCCAACCATCTTTGGGCAGTTAAGTAGAATGCACCAACCCACCGCCCAGCAGTCTTGACAGTTAGCATGGGATCAATGTATTGCTGTCAGACATTAACAACAGAAATGAAATGACTAGCCAGTCTCTGGGCCACAAGGGAAAACTAAAGTACGATCTCCGCGCAAAATATATTTGATGCCATTTTATGGCATCCTGACTTTCAGAGAAATCTGACCCAAAAGGAAACAAATACCTGAATTTACAACATACATATCCTTTCATATATTTCATGGTATCAGAGTGTCCTAACGTACTTTACAACCAATGAAGTATTTCTAGTGTAGTCACTGTGAGAATGTAGAGAGTATTATATCCTTAGGTACCTTGTGATCCTTGCAGCCTCAACCTTTTGTTAAACTGACTTATATGCTGTCTCCTTTGCAGACACTTCAAAAGTATTACTTGTTCAGCGAACTTGTCCTTTGGAAACTTCTGGGAGAGAGTCCATGACATTTTTTAAAACACTATTTCTATTTGACATGATAAACCATTCCAGAATCACTGTCCTGTCAGACCATGATGCAATAGTATATACAGTTCTGGTCACTCCATATAGGAAGAATATTATTAAATTGGAGAGGGTTCAGAGAAGATTCACCGTGATGTTGCCAAGACTGGAGGGTTTGAGTTATAAGGAGGGGGTAGATAGGCTGGGACTTTTTTCACTGGAGCACAGTGAAGGTTAAGGAGTGAACCTAGAGGTTTATAAACTCATGAGGGGCATAAATAAGGTGAATGGCAAAAGTTCTTTCCCTAGGGTGGAGGAATTCAAAACTGGGGGTCATATCTTTAAGATGAGATAAGAAAGATTTAAAAAGGACCAGAGGGGCAACTTTTTCCACACAGAGGGTGGTTCATATGTGGAATGAACTGCCAGAGGAAGTGGGAGATGAAGGTGCATTTAGAACATTTAAAAGACTGTATCTAAAAGAAAAAATCTGAGCAAGTAACTAGCTATTTTACTGAAATCAAAGAGAATTCTGAGTTCTGATTGCTTTGACACAATGGATTAATAATGGTCATTTTGCAGACTTTATTGTTACATGGTAGCCATTGACAAATGATGTTCTGTAAGAGTTAGTCTTGGGACCACAACTTTTCACTTTATACATTAATGATCTAGATGAAGGAACTGAGGGCCTTCTGGCTAAGTTTGCAAATGATACAAAGATAGGTAGAGGAACAAGTAGTATTGAGGAGGTTGCAGAAGGATTTGGGCAGTTTAGGAAAGTGGACAAAGAAGAGGCAGATTGAGTACAGCATGGGAAAGTGTGAGGTCATGTACTTTGGTAAGAAGAAAAGAAACATAGATTGTTTCTAAATGGGGAGAAAATTCTAAAGTCTGAAGTGCAAAGAAACTCGGGAGTTCTAGTCCAGGATTCTCTCAAGATAAATTTGCAGGTTGTCAGTGGTTCGGGAGGCAAATGCAATGTTAGCATTTATTTTGAGAGTTCTTGAATATGATAGTGAGAATGTACTTCTGAGGCTCTATAAGGTTCTAGCCAAAACACATTTGGAATGTTGTGCGCAGTTTTGGGCCCGATATCTCAAGAAGGATGTACTGACCCTGGAGCATGTTTAGAGGACGTTTACGAAAATGGTCCCAGGAATGAAGAATTAACATATGAGGAATGTTTGAGAATTCTGGGTCTATATTCGATGGCATTTAGAAGGACAAAGGGGATCTAATTGAAACATACAGAATACTGAATGGCTTGGACAGAGTGGATGTTGGGAAGATGTTTTCATTGATAGAAGAGACTAGGACCCGAGGGTACAACCTTAGAGTAAAGGGAAGACCTTTCAGAACAGAGTTAAAGAGAAACTGCTTCAGCCAGAGAGTGGTGAATCAATGGAATTCAGTGCCACAGTAGCCTGTGGAGGCCGGGTCATTGCGTATATTTAAAATGGAGATAGATAGGTTCTTGATTGTCAAGGGGATCAAGGGTTATGGGAAGAAAGCAGGAGAATGGTGTTGAGAAACTTATCAGCCATGATTGAATGGCAGAGCAGACTTGATGGGCTGAATGGCCTAATCTTTGCTCCTGTGTGTTATGGTCTTACATTTATTTATTGCTGTTTTTTTCTGTCATAACTGGGTAATTATAATGTTTATGTTTTAAACCAAGGCTAATTTGACAGTTGAAAATAGGCACAGCAAATAAACATGACTGCTAGAAGTCAAATTGCTGATTTTTAAAAAAAATTCATAGCCAGCTAATAGCAAAGCTAATGGCGTGTTATCTCAACATTAATAAAAATAGGAACTGATTAGAATTCAAAAGCTCCCAAACAACACAATTAGATTACTTACAGTGTGGAAACAGGCCCTTCGGCCCAACAAGTCCACACCGACCCACCGAAGTGCAACCCACCCAGACCCATTCCCCTACATTTACCCCTTACCTAACACTACGGGCAATTTAGCATGGCTAATTCACCTCCCTGTGACTGTGGGAGGAAACCCACGCAAACACGGGGAGAATGTGCAAACTCTACACAGTCAGTCGCCTGAGTCAGGAATTGAACCCGGGTCTCAGGCGCTGTGAGACAGCTGTGCTAACCACTCTGCCACCCACAATGTGACCTTGTTAAATGTGTGAGAACTTAAACCTTTGAGATGACAAGCAAATCATTCACAGGGAATTCCACCATAATTGACTTAGATGTGTGAAGCAATAATCCATCTCAAGTTAATATAGCAGCGATCCTAAATTTCACCCATTATGGCAATTGCCTCCATGTTAAAACCTTCCCAGAAAGTTCTGAGAGAATATTATCAAATAGCATTTTCAGCTCAAGTTAGAAGTCTATATAAGAAATAAACACAGTCTGTCAAGAATGTCGAGGGAATTAGCAAGTGATCTTAGGACAAAACTAGAGGAGGGAAAAAAAACTTCTCAAACCATTTTATCGACATTTCAAAATTATGCAATATATAGAAAGTTATGATGTCATTTCCTTCAAAACAAGTTTTTTGTGGAATCCAACAAGAATGTTTGTGAGTGCTGGGCCTAGCAGGAATCTGATAGCAAAACCGTTGCCATTAATCAGACGCTGCTGTCGAGTCAAAAATACATTTTAGTGCCTTTGGGATGCCGGATATGAAGGCCTTTAATCCCAAAGACTGGCAGAGTGTATTAAACAGCATATCCAAGTGGGTGTCAGCAAGGCACTGACCGTACACAACCAGCCCACACCGGAAATGTTCACAACACAATGTCAAGCATTAGATGTGATTTTCCAATGGACCACATTTGCTGGATAATCCTGAGTGTGCTCAAAATTATGCTAAACCAATTGAAACTTGTCAGTCAGATTTTACATGCATGTACTGGAAGCTACAAATATTAATACAGAGGGTCTTGTTCTTTGCAGACAGAAAGAGCATGTACATGCAGTATGTCTGCTTTAAGTGCACAAAATAGGTGCCAACTGATTATTTTCTCAGGGTAACGTCCTGACCAATAAGCGTCAACTTAGTTGTTAATTGTCAATTTTCATTGACTGGTGCATGTTGCACGACAAAGCCCCTACCAATCACAATCCACTTGTCAACCAATGAGCTACCTCCTCTCATTCAACACAATTGTTAGTTTTCCCCTTAAATTGGTATTCTTGTAAACTTCCCTGAGGAGTTCCAGTGAAAAGCATTGACAAATGTGACTATTTTCAACAATAATCAAGTTCTGCATGACCAAAAAACTATTTATTTAAAATTGTAAAGGGACTGGATGTTATAGGGTGTTAGATCCTAACCTTTCATTTACAAATCTTGAGTTCAAATACAATTATTGCACATGGATCTTTTCTAGTTGTTAATTCTAAGCAACCTATAACAATGAAAGTAGGTAACCTGAATAAGTCTCAAACGGTATCCATGCCAGGTAATGATCATCCCCAATAAGAGAGAATCTAACCATTACTCCTTGACATTCAATGGCATTATCAGCACTGAATTCCACACCATCAACATCTCGGAGCTTGCCGTTAACCAGAAACTGAGCTGTAGAGCCATATAATATTGTGTCTATAACAAGAAATTAGCGACAAGGAATCCTACTCCAAGTAGCTCACTGCGTGACTCCTCAAAACCTATCTCCATTATGTAAGGCACAAGTCAGGAGTGTAATGAGTGATCCATGTGCCTGGATGGCTTCAACAACTTTCCAACTTGATACCATCTAAGACAAAACAGTTTGTTTGATTTGCACCACATCACCAAATGTTCAGTCATAAGGCCATAAGTTCAGAAATAGGTCCATCAAATATGCTCTGTCATTCACTGACATCATGATGGATCTGAAAATTCTCAGTTGTACTTTCCTCCCTTTACCCCATGATCCTGATTCTGTTACTAATTAAGAATCTATCTCAGCCTTGAATATGCTTAATGAACTGATGTCTAGAGCTGGGTGTGGTAAAGAATTTCACAGATTCAATACCCTCTCAGACATAATATTCCTCTTCATATCTATCCTAACTGGTTGACCCCTTACTATGAGATTATACTCTTTGGAGCTAGACTCTACCACAAAAGGAAGCAACTTCTTGGCATGAATTCTGTCATCCCTAAGAGTTTTGTATGTTTCAATGAACTTCAATAAAGTCTCATTCTTCTATATTCTCATGAGTTCAGGCTCAGCCTACTCAACATTTCAATATAAGAACATCTCTCCATACCCAGGAGCAGTCCTGGTATCTTTCTCTGTAGTGCCTCCAATGCCAGTATATCATTTCTTTAACAAAGGGACCAAAACTGTTCACAGTATTCCAGGTGTTGTTGAGCTAGTGCCTTGTATAGTTTTATCAAGACTTCCCTATTTTTATGCCCCATTACCTTTGCAAAAAAAGATTTCATTTGCCATCCCTATTACCTGCTGAACTTTTTGAAATTATATGCACAGGAACTCTCAACTCCTTTCTGCGCTTGTTCTTCATGTAAGTAGTATTCAGCTCCTCTACTTTTCCAGCCAGAGTGCATCACCTCATATTTCCCCACATTATATTCTATCTGCCAAGTTTTTGTCCACTTGTTTAAATTATACATATCTTTCTGCAGACTCTTTGTACTACCTTGTCTTCCCACCAATTTTTGTGCCATTGCAATGTTAACTATAGTACATTCACTTTCCTTATCCAAGTCATCAATATATATTGTAAATAATTGTGATCCGAGCCCTGATCCCTGTGGCACTCTACTATTTACAAATTTCCATCCTGAAAATGTCCTCCACTACCCCAGTGCCAGTGTTCTATCTTCTATTGGTTTGCCACTCCTCTATTCATACAAGGATACCACCTCCAACATGATGGTCTCTTAGTTTATGAAAATGTCTTAACTTTTGGAAATCTAACTCTATTCAATTCACTACTTCCCTTTTATCTGCCCTGCTTGTTACTTCCTCAAAGGATTCTAATAAAATTGTCGGGTATGGCTTTCCCTTCAGGAAGCTATGCTGAATCTTTCAAATCATATTATATTCTGAAATGCTCTGCTATTATATCTTTTATAAAAGTCCCCAATTTCCCCAGTCACAGGTGTTATGTAAACTGGCCTATAGTTAACCTGATTTTTTGTCTCCTTCCATTTTTAAATAAAAATTTAACATTGGCAATTTTCCAATCTTCCAGCATATTTTCTAAATTTAAGGATTCTTGGAAGATTATTACCAGTGTGTCTACTACCTTTCTAGCTAATTCTGTTAACATTCTAGGATGCATTTGATCTGGTCCAAAGAACTTATCAAGGAACTAGGTGGAGGGAAAGGTAGAGTTGAGGAGGCAGGGAGTCTGCAGAAGGATGTGGACCAACTAGAAGACTGAGCAAAGAAGTGGCAGATAGAATACAATGTGAAAAGATGTGAGTTATGCACTTTGGGAGGAATAATAGAGGCATAGAGTATTTTCTAAATGAGAAAAGGTTTCAGAAATCTGAAGCACAAAGGGATTTAGATGTCCTAGTTCAGGGTTCGCCTGTGACTAACATGCAGGCTCAGATGGCAGTTAGGTTGGCAAATGCAATATTTACATTAATTTCAAGATGTCTGGAATACAAGAGCAGAGATGTACTACCAAGGTTGTATTGGCTCTGGTCAGACCACATTTGGAACATTGTGAGCAGTTTTGGGCTCATATCTAAGGAGAGATATGCTGGCATTGGAAGTGGTCCAAAGAAGGTTTACAAGAATGATCCCAGGGATCAAGGTCTTGCCATACAAGAAGCAGTCGGGGACTCTGGATCGAAACTTGATGGAGCTTTGAGAAATGAGGGGAGATCTCATTGAAACTTACAGAATACTGAGAGGCCTGGATAGACTGAATGTGGAAAAGATTTTTCCTCAAGTAGAACAGACCAGACCCAAGGCCACACTCTCACAGCGAAGGCTACCCCCTATAGAACTGAGTTGAGGAGCAATTTCTTCCGCCAGAGTGTGGTGAAACTGTGGAACTGATTGCCATAGAAAACTGTGGAGGCCAAGTCATTGAGTGTATTTAAGACAGAGATAGATGGGGTCTTGATTAGTAGGGGATCAAAGGATATGGAGAGAAGGCAGGGGAATGGGGTTGAGAAACATATCAGCCACTATTGAATGATGGGTCAAACCCAATGGGCTGAATTCTGCTCCTCTATCGTTTAGTCTTATGGTCTATAGCTCCATTAGTTTCCCTCACACGTTTTCTCTAGTGATATTCATTGTGATTATTTCCTTTCACTTTTGCCCATTGGTTATTTAGTGTTTTTCAATACTCCCTCCACCAGTGACATTTAGTAGCAACAGTGCGTACCATTTATAAAATGTAGTGTTGAAATTCATCAAGACTTTTTGGACAGCACCTTCCAAATCCATGAGCACTTTAATCTAGTCATGGAGTTATAGTCACAGAGCCATACGGCACGAAAAACAGACCCTTCAGTCCAACCAGTCCATGCCGACCATAATCCCAAACTAAACGAGTCCCACCTACCTGCACTTGGTGCATAACCCTCTGAACATTTCTTATTTATGTACTGACCAAAATGTCTTATAAATGCTGTAACTGTACCTGCACCTACCACTTCCACTGGAAGGTCATTCTACACACAAACCATTCTCTGTGTAAAAATATTGCCTGTCATGTTGTTTTTAACTCTTTTGCCTATTACCTTAAAAATATGCCCCGTGGTCTTGAAATCACCCATCCTAAGGAAAAGACATCTGCCATTCACCTCATCTATACCCTTCATTATGTTGTATACCTCTATAACGTCATCTCTCAACCACCGCTCCAGTGAAAGAAGTCCCAGCCTTATAACTCAAACCTTCCATTCCCAGCAACATCCTGGCAAATCTCTTCTGAGCCCTCTCCAATTTAACAATATCTTATCTACAACAGGAAGATCATAAGTGGACAGTCTGGTCCCCTCTCTTCTTTTTTATGCACGGATCGTCCCTGTTAATGTATCCATATTTAAACTGGAAAGTGTGCAGAAAATGGAGGGTTTGGGTTATAAGGAGAGGCTGGATAGGCTGGAAATTATTTTCTCTGGAGCATAGGAAGTTGATTGCTGACCTAAAAGAGGTTTACAAAATCATGAGAGGCATAGATAAGGTGGACAGCAAGAGTATTTTCCCTCGTGTAGGGGAATTTAAAACTAGACGGCATAGGCTTAAGGTGAGAGGGGAAAGAATTTAAAAAGACTTGGCAACTTTGTCACACAGAGGGGGCTGCATGAGTAGAATGAACTACCAGAGAAAGTGTTTGATGCAGGTACAGTTACAATGTTTAAAAGGTATTTGGACAGGGACATGAAAAAGGAACGTTTAGAGGGAGATGGGCCAAACTCAGGAAAATAAGACTAGCTTAGTTTGGGAAATCTGGTCGGCAATGACAAGTTGGATCAAAGCGTCGGTTTCCATGGTATATGACTCTAAGTTCCATATTCTTGCTGCTCTCTGAGTAAAGACATTTGCTTCAAATTGTTTATGTGGTTTTTTTGGTTACTACTTATCTTTTACAGATAGTTGCTAGGTTTTTTCTTTCTCTTCTGCACAAGTAGAAAAGCATTTCTGTGTTTATTTATCGAAACCCTTCAGAATTTTCAATTCATATCTCAATTGCTCCTTTACAACATACACAAAGAAGATAAGAACTATGACCAGGAGTAGGCCATCTGGTCCTTCGAGCCTGCCCCGCCACTCAGTAATAACATGACTGATATTTACTGGGCCTCAGCTCCACTAACCCACCCTCTCACTGTATCCCTTAGTTTCTTTACTGTTCAAAAAAAAACTATCTTAGCTTTGAAAGCATTTACTGGGGGAGGACATTGGTTAAACCACTTTTGGAATATTGCATGCAATTCTGTTCTCCCTTCTATAGGAAGGATGTTGTGAAACTTGAAACTTGAAAGGGTTCAGAAAGGATTGACAAGGATGTTGCCAGAGCTGGAGGATTTGAGCTATAGGAAGAGGCTGAACAGGCTGGGGCAGTTTTCCCTGGAGCGTTGGAGGCTGAGGGATGACCTTATAGAGATTTATAAAATCGCGAGGGGCATGGATAGGGTAAATAGACAAGGTCTTTCCCGGGGTGGGGGAGTCCAGAGCTAGGGGACATAGGTTTAGGGTGAGAGGGGAAGAATTTAAAAGGGACCTAAGAGGCAACTTTTTCACGCAGAGGGTGGTGCGTATATTGAATGAGCTACCTGAGGAAGCGATGGATGTCGGTACAATTACAACATTTAAAAGGTAACAGGATGGGTATCTGAATAGGAAGGGTTTAGAGAGATATGGGCAAGTGCTGGCAAATGGGACTAGATTAGATAAGGTTATCTGGTCGGCATGGGACCTAAGGGCCTTTTTCTGTATATGTAAGTTTGCTCGCTGAGCTGGAAAGTTGAACATCCCAACATCCACAAATGAAGCTGAATTAGAACATTATTTCAATGAACCACCTCACACTGCAGCACACAAAACTACAAAGAGCAGAGGAAAATCACCTTTACAGCATATTCAAAAAGAATGGGTACCCAGTGAACACTGTCCATCGATGTCTCAGCATCAAACCCAAACAAGCAGACAAAACGCAGCCAGAAACCCTAGCCATTCTCCCCTACATCAAAGATATTTTGGAAATGACAGCCAGACTACAGAGATATTTCATGATAGCCTACAAATCCTCCAACACACTAAAACAGCAGCTAATGAACTTGAAAGACCCCATACAGACAATGAGCAAAACTAATGTTTTTTACAAAATATTTTGCAAGAACTGTAACAAATATTACATTGGACAAACAGGCAGAAAACTAGCCACCGGGATACATGAACATCAACTAGCCACAAAAGACATGACTGGTATCCTTATCTACTGATGAGCAAGGACAACACATTCAATCTAGGGCAAGTCAAACAGAGACACACACAAGAATTCCTAGAAGCATGGCACTCCAACCGGAACTTTATCAACAAACACATCGACTTGGATCCTATTTACCACCCTCTGAGAAAAAGAGCCAGAAATGACATCACCACAGGAACTGACATCACCAACCCAAGGAAATCTAAATACATAAATCGAAAGTGGGTCATTAATACCAGTGCTTCATCAGAGGCTCACTAATGATGTTACATGACAAAATGTCTGAAAATGAACTTTCCGGCTTAGCGAGCAAACTTACATACAGGTCTGTTTCTGCGTTGTACATCTCTATAACTCTATGATTCTAAGCCTCAACTACTTCACTGGGCAGGGGATTCCATCAATTCACAAGCCTCTGGTGAAGAAGCTCCTCCTCAGTTCAGTCCTAAATCTGTTCCCCCTAATTTTCAGGCTATGCCCTCTTGACCTACTTTTACCCAACAGCAGAAACATCCTGTCTACTTCCATTTTATCTATTCCCTTCATAATTTTATATGTTTCTGATGATCCCCCCCTCATTCTTCTAAATTCCAATGATATAATCCCAGTCTACTCAGTCTTTCCTCATAAGCGAACTTCCTCAATTCTGGAATCAAACTAGTGAACCTCCTTTGCACCCCCTCCAGTGCCAGTACATCCTTTATCAAGTAACTGCACGCAGTACTCCAGGTGTGTGGTCTCACTAGCACCGTGTACAGCTACAACATAACCTTTCTGCTTTTAAACTCAATCGCTTTAGCAATGAAGGACAACATTTCGTTTGCCTTTTAATTACCTGTTGTACCTGCAGACCTGTGTTTCATGCACAAAGACACCCAGGTCCCTCTCCACAGCAGCATGCTGTGATTTTTTACCATTCAAATAATAGTCCTTTTTACTGTTCTGACTTCACATTTTTTAACTTTGTACTCCACCTGTCAGACCTTTGCCCACTCACTTAAACTATCTGTGTCTTTTTGCAAAGTTTCACGGTCCTCTGCACGTTTTGCTTCACCACTCACCTCAATGTTATCTGCAAAGTTTGACACACCATACATCGTCCACAACTCCAAATCATCTATGTAAATTGTGAATAATTGCGGCCCTACACTGATCCCTGAAGTATGCCACTAGTCACTGATTGCCAACCAGAATAGCACTCATTTATCCCCAGCCTTAGCTTCCTATTGGTTAACCAATCCTCTATTCCTGCTAATACATTGCCTGTACTGCCATGCATCTTTCTCTTAGCAGTAGTCTTTGGGTGGCACCTTGTCGAATGCCTTTTGGAAATTTAGATACACCACTTCGACAGGTCCCCATTGTCTACTGTGCTCATAATGTCTTCATAGAATTAATTAAGCATGACCTGCCCTTCATGGACCAATGCTGCATCTGTCCAATGGGATAATTTCTATCTAGATGTCTTGCTATTTCGTCCTTGATAATAATCTCAAGCATTATCCCCACTACAGAAGTTAAGCTAACCTGTGTATAATTCCCTATCTTTTGTCCACCACCTTTGTTAAATGGTTGCGTCACATGTGTTGCTTTCCAATCTGCGAGAACTGCCCCAAAGTCCAGCAAATTTTGGAAAATTACCACAAGTGCATTTACTATTTCTCCAGATATTTCTTTTAGTACACTGGGATGCATTCCATCTGAGCCAGAGGACTTGTCTCCCCTTACCTCCATTAGCTTGCCCAACACTACCTCATTCATGACTATGATTGTTTCCAGGTCCTCACCTACCTTTGTCTCTTTGTTAATTAATGGAGAAAAGAGGTTTAGCTTGTTCATCCTTTCTCTGTGTACTGAACCTTTGAATTTCTTGTATCATATTTTCAAGTCTTTTCTGCAGCCTCTTCAGTATCTCCATATCCTTGTCATAATTTGGCAATGAGAATTGTTCATTTACACAGAGGTTCATTGTTCATCTAACGAAGGTTCATTACAAGTCTAGCATAATGACCCAAATCTTCTGGAATCCGCATCATCGGAGATGGGATGTAAGGTGACAGGTGCATATTCGGATTCTACATTTGGTACCTATATAGGTTTGGAAATTTGAGCTTTCAATGGGCTGACACCTGCTGGCCTTGAACTCCCTGTGAATGCTTCCAACACTGAACTCAGGATGAGAGACTTAGACAAAATATATAGGAACTATCCTGTGAAATGCTAAACAATTTAATATTTAGCCAATGGGATACAAAACTGGCATGACAGTTTGAGACAGATGGTAGTGATAGAGGGCCATTGTTCAGGCTGGATGCCTGTCACCAGCAGTATGCTGCAAGAATCGGTGCTGAGTCCACTGTCGTTTATATAAACGATTTGGATGAGAATATGGGAGGCATTGTTAGTAAGTCCACAGATGACATCAAATTGGTAGTATAGCAGGCAAAGAAGAAGCTTATCTAAGAGTACAACAGGATCTTGATCAACTGGACCAGTGAGCCAAGGAAAAGTAAATTGAGTTTAATGCAGATAAATGTGAAGTGTTGTATTTTGATAAGACAAACCAGGACAGAACATATATAGTCAATGGTAGAGCCCTGTGGAGTGTTGCCCAACAGAGAGACCTAGGGGTGCAGGTACATCGTTCTTTGAAAGTTAAATTGCAGGTAGACAGGGTGGTGAAGAAGGTGTTCAGCACACCTGCCTCCATTGGTCAGAGTGTTGAGTGGAAGAGTTGGAACATCATGTTACAGCTGTACAACAAATTGGTATGGCCACTTTTTCAGTACTGTGTACATTTCTGGTCATCCTGCTGCAGGAAGAACTAAAATGGATCCAAAAGGATTTACAAGGATGTTACCGAGACTGGTGGGTTTGAGTTATAAGGAGAGGCTGGATAGGCTGGGATTATTTTCCCTGGAGCTTAGGAAGCTGAGGGATGACCTTATGGAGGTATTTAAATCACGAGGGGTATGATAAAGGTGAATAGCCATGGCATTTTCTCCATGGTTGGGGAGTTTAAAACTAGAGGGTTTAAGGTGAGATGGAAAAGATTTAAAGGGAACCCAAGGGGCAACTTTTTCACAAAGAGAGTGGTGTGTACATGGAACTAGCTATCAACAGCAAGTGGTAGAGATGTGCACAATTACTGCATTTAATAAAAACATTTGGACAGGTACATGGATGGCAAGGTTTAGAGGGCCAAACACAAGCAAATGGGACAAGTTTCATTTAGGAAACCTGTCTGCATGAACAGATTATGCCAAAGGGTTTGTTTCCATGCTGTATGACTCAGTGACTCTGTGTATTGCAATGACTGCAGGCTTCTCCATGCTATAAGGGTCCATTAACTGAACACAGGTCATCTTGAGTGTAGTGCACATCTATTCTGAGATACCATTAAACTGGCAGGGATTTTACTCCTTCAGTGTATGGCTGATAAGTGATCATATATAACACATAGTCATACAGAGAAACAGCCATGATGCACTTATTTTGTGCCAATCCTGTATGCCATCAGCAATTTTTACCACCGCTATGAAGTACTTACTGGCTATGCTTTGATATTACAGCTCATGACTCTGATGCATAGTTCAGCACATGCTGGCAACATGGATATGAGTAAAACTATGTTACCACACAAAACTGGATCAAACACATAACTGCATATATTGAACAGTTCCTGCTGTCTGGACTAGTTTGATGGCTTTGCATTTTGTTCTCTGATTCAAATTGGGGCCTGACTTGAATTATGAATCCACTTTTCATGTTTCTGCCCAGTTGGAATTGCTTTGTTTTTAATGTTACAACAGCACTGTAGCAGCACATTGAGAATGCCGTACATGGAGAAGGAAAATACAAAAGAAATGCACTTGCACACTCAGGCAGAGCAGTGTGAAAACTGGGAGGTACGTTAAAAACAGAACTCCAGAAAAACAGCCAATGACGACAAGTTGAAGAGGGTGTCAGAGACAAGGAGTGTGTCTGCAAAAACCAGATTCCGATTGTAATGAATTTTTAATTTAAAATGTTGTAATATGATAAAGAAACATAATCTACAAATTGAACACTGATCATCACTAGTAAACCTGGCCTATCAAAAATAAATTCATGGTTTCATTGGCTTAAAAATGATGAATTTAGAGAAGACCAGAACAGAGTAAAATGGTACCAGAACCAATCCATGAAAAACAATCCGGACAAATAAACAAAATTATGACTGATTGCTGAGGACAATTTTGTCTTTCTAAAAAAAGACTAAGACAAGGAGAAAACTTTGAAAAACGGCCAGAAAGTTTAGTTTTGAAAGCTATATATCCTGCACCAATAAAAAGATTTGGCATGATTTTATCTATTTATAAATCAGAACATAGGCTCTTAAAAATGAAAATGATGAAGTGTGATCATCAGTTTCTTTTTTTAAAGATGATGATTAATTTTACTTTCTCAATTTGTCAAAGTTCAGGAAAGGTGGGAGAGGTACTGATTAGCTTAAACATCTAGCATGTAGCACCATCCTAGTCATATTGATATTCCTAAAATGAAGAGTTATTATGGGGGTAAGACAATGACATTTCTGAACAATTTTATCTGTATAATGTTTTGCTGTCAAAAAACTTCAACCATAAAACCATAAGATATAGGAGCTGACTTAAACCAATTGGCCCTTTGACCTGCTCCATCATTCGAACATGGCCAGTATGTTTCTCATCCCCATTCTCTTGCCTTTTTCCCATAACCCTTGGTCCCCTAACTAATCAAGAACCTATCTACCTCAGTCTTACATACACTCAATGAGTTGACCTTCACAGCCTTCTGTGGCAATGAGTTTGACAGATTCACCACACTTTGGCTGAAGAAATGCCTCCTTATCTAGCTCTAAATGGTTGTCCTTTTATTCTGAGGCTGTGCCCCTGGATCCTAGTCTCTCATATCAGTGGAAACATTCTCTAGTACAGTCTATCCAGGTCTCTCAGTATTTTGTAAGTTTCAATTACATCGCTCCCTCATTCTTCTAAAATTCGAGTACAACCTCCACCGGTCCTCATACTGAATGATCCCCAGGATAATTCTTGTAAACCTCTTCTGGATCCCCTCCAAAGACAGCACATCCTTCATTAAATATGGGTTCCAAAACTGCTCACAATATTCTGACCAGAGCATTATACAGCCTCACCAGTACATCCCAACTCTTGTATTCTAGCCCTCTTGAAATGAATGCAAACATTACATTGTCCTTCCTCACTGCCAAATGAACAGGCGCACTAACATTAAAAGAAACCTGAACTAGTTCCTTTGTGTTTTAGAATTCTGAACCCTTTCCCCATTTAGAAAATAGTGAATGCCTTTAGTCTTTTGGTCTTGGGGCAGCATGGTGGCTCAATGGTTAGCGCTGCAGCCTCACAGTGGGTGGCAATGGCCTAGTGATAATATATTTGCCCTGGTAATCCAGAGAGCTAGGTAATAATCTGGGGTCCTGGGGTTGAATCCAGCCATGCAGATGGTGGAATGTTACTTCAATAAAAATCTGGAATTATGACTCTAAAGATGACTATGAATCCATTGTTAATTGCAGAAAAATCCATCTGGTTCACTAATGTCCTTTAAGGAAGGAAATTGCCATCCTTACCTGTTCTGGATAACATAGAACTCCTGACTTACAGCAATGTGGTTGACTTATAACTATCCTCTGGTTCTTTCCTTGTGAATACATTTTTAAAAATCTAGGTTCAATTCCAGCCTCAGGTGACAGTCTGTGTGTAGTTGCATATTCTCATCATGTCTGCGTGAGTTTCCTTTGGGTGAACTGGTTTCCTCCCAGAGTTCAGGTTCGGTGGATTGGCTTGTTAAATTGTCCTGTACAGCCCACAGATGTGCAGGCTAGGTGAGTTAGCCATGGTTATGGGGATAGGGTTGAAAATGTGTTGCTGGAAAAGCGCAGCAGGTCAGGCAGCATCCAAGGAACAGGAGATTCGATGTTTCGGGCATAAGCCCTTCTTCAGGAATGAGGAAAGTGTGTCCAGCAGGCTAAGATAAAAGGTAAGGAAGAGGGACTTGGAGGAGGGGCGATGGAGGTGTGATAGGTGGAAGGAGGTCAAGGTGAGGGTGATAGGCCGGAGTGGGGTGGGGGCGGAGAGGTCAGGAAGAAGATTGCAGGTTAGGAAGGCGGTGCTGAGTTCGATGGATTTGACTGAGAGCTGTGGCTGGAACTGGAGTTGGGTGAGATGCTTTTCAAAGGGTAAGTGCAGACTCAAAGGGCCGAATAGTCTCTTTCCACACTGTATGGATTCTATAAAGTATTTCTTCCATAAAGTTCCTAGTAAAGTGCATAATGTACTACAAAAGATTACCCACATCTGCCATTTCTTTGCCCACTTACCTAACCCACCCAAGTCCTTCTGTAGCCTCCTTGCATTCTCAATACTACTTGTCCCCTGAACCTATTTCTGTGTCATCTGCAAATGTAGCAAAAATGCCTGCAGTTCCTTCATCCAGATCGTTAGTGTATAAAGTGAATAGTTGGTGGTCCCAACACGACCTCTGTGTAACCCCACTAGTCACTGGCTGCCATCCTGAAAAAGACCCCTTTATCCCCACTCTCTGCCTTCTGCCAGTCAACCAATGTTCTGTCCATGCCAGTACCTGGCCCTAACATCATAGGCTGTTACCTTATTTAGCAGCCTCCTGTGTGAAAGTTTGTCAAAGGCCTTCTGGAAATCCAAATTGATTATGTTCACTGGGTTTCCTTTGTTTTACTTGCTTGTAACCTCCTAAAAGAACTCTAACAATTTTGTCGGGCGTGCCCTCCCTTTGATGAAGCCATGCTGACTCAGCGTATTTTACCATCCACTTCCAAGTACTAGCTGTCACATCCTTAATAATGAATTAAAATCTTAGCAACGATTGAGGTCAGGCTAACTTGTCTCTAACATCCTGTTTTCTGCCTCTGGCCCTGACAACACCAACAATGAATCCCAATAATGCAGGGTACAATCCCAGCTCTGGCTGGATTAGGCTTGAGGCCTGTCACCTCACTGTACTTAAAATAAAACGTTATGATAGAGAGCAGACAGGAAAACATTTGAATGTTCAATCTAGAAGTATCAAAGGGATGGATGAGGGCACCATCACTAGATTAATGGATGATGTGGAGATGCCAGAGTGACATAACCTGTTTGATTTTTGACCTAGATTAGTTAAGGCAGGGTCAGAGTTGGACGATTTCCCGGGGGTTTATCAATTTCTCTTTAAAGTGTGTCTTTGTTCCTAATATTTCGTGGCTTACTGTTGTCTCTAAAACAAAAGCCTGTTCGTTTTTATTCCAGTCTAGAGGTTTTGCAGTCACTATTTGGAAAGCTTTATTCATTGGAGGAAGCTAGCGTTTGTCACCAGGACCAAGTGAGAGAATTAATAGATGATCCCGGGACAAACTGAAATAACGATTGTCCGACCACTTCGTCTGATTTGGGGACAGTACTGCAGAGAATCTGCCCACAACCCCCCCAAAACTTTACGGACTGCTGTCAGACTTAGTCATTCTCATTAACAATATTGTAATTTAAACGCTTTTTCGCAGCTTTGAATGTTGAATTGTAACATTATATGTTCCGGATAAGCAATTAGATTATTTATACACTCTGCGCCTTCCTGAAATGTTTGACTTTACAGAATACTTGGCCTGGTTTTAACGGTTCGAAACCTCTGTCTTGTAGGTCTGATGGCTTGTTTCATTTTGCCCCTTTTCCGATCGCGGGTGACACCCAGATCCAAGCACTTTAAGATCGTTTCCTGTTTGAATGTAAATTGATGCTTGCACCTTCCAAATACATGTTGAAATGTGGATGTCGTCCAGCACTCTTGGAATCATTTTTCTGTGTTAATTTATGTTTAATGATCATTCGCTTGTGATTTAGAAATTGTGCAATTCATTTGCTTCCTTTTTTTTTCATTTTTCTCCCCCCGCAGGCACTCGCTTGAATGTGGTTTGCAGTCGCTGAAAGAAACTGTCCCGGGGTGAAAGGGAAGGAGGACAGCAAGCAAGATGCTCCCTACCGCAGACGGTCGGCGCTGCAGTGGGGGTTATTTTTGGAAGCTGCAGTTGCTCTGTTGTCCGGGAGGTGTCAGAGCAGCTCGTCAGACGGCGGGACTCGGAAAGAGCTTGCTGGTTGGATTGCTGCAAAGTGCGAAATCACTGCGGGAAAATTCACCGGGAGTTGCGCGTGTGTGAGAGACGGGGGTGGGTGGATAGTGAGATTAGCAGAGGCAATGAGAGAGGGAGGGAGGGCAGAGACGGCAACACTTTTGGCAAAATTAGTAACCATCCAGTTATGAACATTGTGGGGTGTTATGCGCGAACAACTGCATTTCCTGTTTGAAAAGATCAGTGTTAAAGAGCTGTTGCTGCAAGCAGTAATACAAGGACGTGAGCTTTTTGTGAAATGTATTTTTTGTATTATCTCAACACACTTGGAGGGAAAAAAAAATAACTGTTCGTAATAACCCAAACGCCTTTCAGACATGTTCTTTTATTATACACCATTTAAAAGTCAATGTAGGAATTCGATCACGTCTATATGAGAATTCATGGTATCATTTCTGACCAAGGCTGTAATTCAATATCTGCGGGTAATATTAGCAGTTTTAGAAATTCGACTGATTGTGATGTCCATGACAGACTCAAGTGCTGCGGTACCAAAATTAAACATGCACGGAAATATGCACATACATTGGTATACACAGAAATACAAACACACGTTCACACAGAGATCCACAGCCGTAGATACAAATACAACCCCACAGCCACACAGTTTTACACAGATGTACACATACACACATATATACATACAGATATATACACATTCATTCATATATACTTAACCACACACAGATATACCCGCATACAGATAGATTTATATGTCCACACACTTAGATATACACAGGTATACACACACTGTATACCCCCACATACAGATATACACATCCACACACACATCAGCTCACAATGATATCGCCATGCAAACAAATATAGATAAACATTCCCATACATGTGTACACAGCTACAAATCTACACACGCATGTACATACAGATCCACACACACACAGATATGTATCAGTTACGGGTAGTGCAATTCAAATCACTGCAAAACCTTTGAAATCAAATTTCTTGACTGGACTTGCATCGTCTGAGATGTGATTATCCTTCAGATAAGATCACCGATAGTCCAACAAACAGCGGCAGTGGGCCGTTTGATGGGCACCACTCGGCACAGGCGTATTCTAACGGGGGAGACTGGCTTAGTCAATTTTCCGGATTACATATTCCTCACACACACTGCAGCGAGATTGTTTATGAGACGGTGCTTGTGAGGAAGAGTCGGGAGATTAGATCATTCACTCTGTTGGTTTGTGGCTCTCGGTATTGCCCCAGGGAGAAGGGAGCTGGTGTGGAGGAGGAGATCAGAGTCTACCCTGGTGGGCAGAACATTTCCAACCTGACTGCCTACCACCGTCACATTTCACTGCTTCTCGGCTTCTTTACTTTCTTCGCTTTTTTAACAGTTTTTTTTGTGTGGTGGGGTGGGGTGGGGGGGCTCAAAAAAAACCTCTCCTTCATCCCCTTTCGTGCGTCAGCCGCACGTCATGTACAGCAGCTTCCCGAATTGGATGTTAAAAAATCGAATAGTTTACTGAGGTGGCGGTGCTTTGGGAAAGGGGGGGAGGGAGGCTGGGGGCGGAGAGGATTAAAGAATCCCGGACAGAGCCCCCCCCCCTTGGCAGCAGCAGGCATTTTGGGGGGGGTGGGGGTGGGGGGTGGGGGGAACGTTGCTGGTAGGGACTAACTGAGTGAGTGAGTGACCACTGCGGCAGGAAGAATGTCCCAGTGCCAAGAGCAGAGCCTCTCACTCCATCTCTCCCGGAACCTCACATAGTGGACGCGGTTCCCACAGCGCAGCGGCTCCCTCTGTACCGCGACCAACACAGTTTGGATTGCCCCCTCCGTTAGCTGCCAGGCAGAGAGAGCTCCTTGACAGGGATTTACAAACGGAAGACATCGTTTTAAAGACCTTGTTTGTCTATGTCTGCAGCAGATCGCAGTCACTGAGACCGCACTGCTCTCTATTCACAATCTACGGATTATTCCTGATTGACAGCAAATACCAAGCCACACTCGGATCTGCGCCTCTTGTTTTTTATTATTATTCTGTTGGGGAGTCGCTCCCGACCTGGAGTGTGGAGCTGAGGCGAGCTGACGATGGCTTCTTTATCTCCGAGGTGTAGCTGCCCGAGCCTCAGGAAGACTGTAGCCAGCCTGCTGTTAGCGCTGCTCGGCACGGTGCTGGCCTTCAGCAGCTTGGTTCTCGCCTGTCCTGCTTCCTGTAGATGTAGCGGCTCCAGGATCACCTGCACTGAACCCGGCATCGTGGCTTTCCCGGTGCTGCCGTCCACAGCTGAGATGGAGAACATCACAGAAATGTGAGTACCGACTGGACAGGCCGGTCAGTAGCAATAAACACGGGCAACCTCAGTTAGTTGTTTGATTGAGCTGTTTTGAAATTCGCCGGCTAACACCATCAGAATAACCCATCTCTCACTGTTAGATCAAAACAAACCTGTCCAAACAACTCCGTTTCGCATTCTCTCCAAGTCCTTTTTGTTAAAAAAAAATCGAGAAACAGGTACCAATAGCGAGAATCCCTTTAGGAATACACTTCACAAGCCGAATCCAACTTCCCTTTAGCAAATACACGGTTCCGCTTTATTCCAAACCCAAGGATTTGTCCCCTTGAGCAGCCAGGGTTCCCCTATACTCAATCCAACCTGCAAATTTTCCGGCTGAAAACAGAGACTGATAGTGGACAACCTTTCAATCGTTTTTACACCGAGCTCTCATTAAGACTCGACTTTAGTTAATTTTTTAAAAGATAATAATATATTTCTTCGCTGGTATCTAAAAGAAGATCGTTTCACACCTGAACATGAAGAATCACGGCATGTCTCGACAGCAGTGTTGCTTATTTGGAAATGAATGGTTAATGATTAGAGATTACCGTCTGCTCACCCCAGCCAGCTTTTAAAATGCATCTTAGGTTTGATGGTCGACATTGAGTATGTTTTGTTACTCGCCATATATTCTTACAGCCCCTTTTTATCCTGAAAATCTTTATAACTCTTAGGGGACCAAAATACTTGTTGCACTGAAACAAAAACTTCAAATCATGTTTATTCTGCCTTTCATTTCTGTTTGTGTCTTTCTGAATTATATCATGATTTAAATAGTACCAACTGCAAGCAGATCTCCCGTTTCCCCTTGAGCCACGCAGTTTGGTTGATTTTGCTTTCCAAGTTTCCGGTGGAAGGAGAAGACGTGTTGTTTGTTTACATACTTTATTAAAATTGAAAACTTTTCAAACTGACCTCTGAATCTGTGGAAAGGAATGATTCACTCTGTCTCCTGAGAGAGAGGTGGATTTAACTGGCGCCGCTTTCATCCGGGAACTGCATTCGGGTTCTCTGCTCACGGAGCTGACAGACTCCCGTCCGATCAAAGTTCCCCCACATCCTCCTTCTCCATAGCCCATCTTCTCTCCTTCTCCTCCATCCAGACCATCTTCCCACCTTCTCTCCCCCTCCACGCCTTCACCGCCCATGTCCCCCCTCTATTCCTCAGCCTGTCCCCGCCTGCCACCATCTCCCACCCTCCCTCCAAATCCCCGTCCCTCTATAATCTGTGCCCCCATCATCATCCCTCTTCCCTCCACACCCTCCAACATCCCATACCAATCTTCTTTCCCAATGCCCTTCTCCCTCCAGCCTTTTTCGTTCCACTCTCCGTCGACACTGTCCCCTCTCCACTCTGGTCTCTGCACTTTGTTCGGGTTATACTCTCTATCTCTTCACTCGGTCCCACTCTGTTGCTCTTCCCTTCGTTCGTCGACACTCCATCAATCCGCAGTCCTTCCCTTCTTTAGTCTTTCACACAATTTACATTCATTCCCTCTCTTTGCACTTTTCCGCACTTCACATTCTATCCATCTATTCTATCTTCCTCCACATTTTCTCCCCTCCCCACTTTCTCATTCCAGTCTCATTCAACCCCCTTTCCCTCCACACTCAATACACTACGTACTGTTTCACTAAGTTCAGCATTCACGCCCTTCTCGCTGTCTCTCCATACTTAATATTTCCTCCATCTCCTCTTCCTTCATACTCTTCCCCCCATCATCACTGTTTCCAACACATTCTGTCCCTCCAGACTCTCTCCATCCACAAAGTTCCTCCCCGAATCCGTTCCTCTACACTCTCCCTCCACAATCCCCCCCCCCACCCCCCTCCATCCTGACATGGTTCAGTCTGAGCCTGAGTAACACAGGTCTAACTCAGAGTCAGAGACTGAGCCCACAGTCAGCTCTGCACATGATGATTGGAGCGTTGCTACAGCCCACCCGGGAGAATGTGTGCAAACAGGCTCCTCTCAGTGTCTCCTCGTTGCGCAAAAAAACCCTCTAAAACATATCATGCCAACATATCCTTGCAGTGAATAAACAGAAGCAATCGCAGATAATTTGCATAGATTTTAATCTGTCATTTTAACATATTATTTAGTGACAAGAAATCCTTTAAAACCCATCTCTCGAGACGGTGTTGGGCCCAACAAAATTCAAGTTCAGCCGATTGTGGTCACGGGGATCGAGAACTCCAAAGTAAATCCTTTGGTCCCGGCTTTCACTTTTCCTGCTGGATTAATATCGATTCTTCAGAATTAGCTTAAAGTACAGATAACCCTCTGTCGTCAAATCCTCAAGCTGCACTTTTCAGTTCATCAGGTGCCGAGATTGGATTATATTAATACGTGTGAAGGTATTTCCCTGCTTAACAACATTCATATTCGTGCCTTTACTTTGTGGGCAGACATTTTTGGCAGTACCTAAAACAGTGAGGGATCACAAGAATATCACAGTCTACTTGCAAATGATGTATACGACCAGTTGCACTGAACGAATATTCGTAGACTAACGGCAAAATATCCATGTTACCACAATTCAAAGTCAGTCTTGTTTCCGATAAGCCAGCACCAGCTCAGAAAGCAGCGAGGCATTTTGGCACGGGGAACTCGTTCAGCGACTAGTTAAATTGTGAATTCACTCCTCCCATTTAATCTGCAGAGGAAACATTATCTCTGGCAGATCCCCAAAGATAATCAAATAAACTCCAGAATATTCATTCATCTTTAGAGCTCTATCATTCAACCTGGCCTGCACAGCCCATGGACAGAATTCTCTGTTAGCCAGTGCCCAAAACAATTCCATGAAAATTATTCCATTTATACCTGCACCTGTCCCATTCAAAAGTTTACTTGCATCTTTCTAAATAAAACAGGATAAAAGTCAAGATTAGAAATGAAATTAGATACTCATCAATATTGTAATTAGAAATCATAGTTTTTCAGTGTATAGAACACAAGATAAGACATTAATGAAACGAATCATTAGCCCACTACCTGATAGTGCAGAAAACAATAAAAAGCTTTTGAAACTGATTTGATAGAAAAAAATCATATTTTCATGGAGATAATTTTAAAACTCTCCAATATTATTAATTTAACCTATGGTAATTTCGATTTAAAATAGCATTTTGAGTAACCTAAAGTGGGATTCTGAATAATGCCAAGTTATCACAAAGTTATATATATATCTGTGGTAAAGTTTGGAACACATAAGAACAGCATAATATTTAATCCAACAGAACTCAGGTCTCTTCATAAGATTATGTTTACAAATGGGGCCAAGCAGGATGTGCAAATAACTAAATGGAAATCAATATTACTCTGGGTTAAGATACTGTGCACAAAACTAGTCCTTGGCTTTGAGAAAAAAAGCTGTACTTAAACATTGTTATAAATAGTATTTGGTAAATGTAAATGTTACCCTCATTGAATGTGTCACCTTTTGAATAGACGTTGAAACACTTCTAGAATGAAGGTCAGCTCAAACTGCAAAATAACCAGTGCTGCTTGTGGTGACCATGCTCAGTGTCTTGCAAGAAACTCAACATTTTAAAGAAGGCTCAGTTACCGAGTGGGTGACTATTAATCACAAGATAAGTGATGAAAAATATCAATCTGCTTATAAGACAGTTGAATGTTTTAACACATAGTTGGCCAAATGAAAGCCTCACAACTAATGATTGGATAATAATTATTAGTTTCATTAAACTACTTTCCCTACATCGCAGGATTGATACTTCTGTCAACATTTTAATTTTGAAATGTAATGTTGCTGCAATTAATTAGCAAAAACAAAGATCAAATTAACATACTGAAAATGCACAATGGCTGTCCTGATTGTTCTGAAAATAGCCATTCCAGAATTAGAGAACTGCATGAAAGCAAACCACCACAAGCTGTGAATTTACATGTATGTATTTTCAAAATAATACTGATAAATCTGTACCTTTTGAAATGAATTTTGTATTGTTTAGCTCACCCTTTTATCCTTAGTTCATGGTTTAAGCATCCAAATGTTCTATAATGTTTTTTTTCAATTGGTAGCATTCCACGATCTTGAGCATCAAGATTTAAATTATTCAAGAGGTATTGTGCTGCATTTTCTGATTTAAGACACAGTGAGACAGGGAGTTTATTCAGTCTTCCATCCAGCTAAGCTTTACAAATTGACTGGGGGAAGAAGATAGAAAACTGCAAGTGAGTGAACATCGATGCAAGAATACCTTTGTGAATTTGAAAGGGAATCAGTGAGATGCACATGAAATATCAGGAAAAGAAACACAGAAAAGAGTGGCTACTCTTGTAGAGAGTGGAGAAAGTGCGAGACATAATGGCATAGAATGAGGAAACGTTTTCATAGAGAACAGAGAAAGAATGAACAATGCATTTTATGAAGGAGTAGAAGAAAGTACATTGACTGACAGAGAAAATAACAAGATAGGAAACAAAGTTTATATTGTTCAGGGAAGAAAAGAAGGCTGGATATATAAGAAAAAGGAAGATGGATTAAGAAAAGAAAGATAATACAGTAAGAAAATTCTGAATAAAGTGCATTTAAAACTGATAGGAGTATTGTATGTTAAAAAATAATGAACAAACTCTCAAAGACACCTAAACACATTAAGAAAGATGCAATGGTTGTACTGAATGTATACCATATACTCATGGAAAACTGCTCTGAAACATTATCACAGGTTGATAAGTCTAATGTTTTGCTAAAGGGAAAGTGATGGAAGAGGAAAAGAAAGAAAACTGAAAAAATGATGAAATAAATGGTGAAAGAGAAGACGGAACTATTCAGACAGACATTCAGATGTTAGAATGAAATAAAATGTAAAAAAATCAAGGTAACAAGCAGGATAGGAGTCGAGTGGGAGAGATTACATAATCATTTATATGGACAATGGTTCTGAGGAATGGAAACATTCACACAAGATTGAAAAGAATAAAGCAGTGATGTGAGTGACAAAGAGGATAGGTGTAACTATTAAATGTACTTGTTAACAAAATTATGGCCATTGCTGTGACTTGTTGAATCCAGTCAAGTAAATAACAGAGAAGAGATTTTGTAAAAGATTCTTCTAATTTATTACTACAACTCAAAGTGGCGACATGTTGTGAGAGACTTAGCTGTATCTTAATCATGACACTGAAATAATGTTTTTGTGTATAATATAATCTTAACTAGTGGCAACAAGACATGCAGGACAAAATGGAGGGTGGGATGGGGGCTGGGGGTTGGGAGCAAAGGTGGTGAAATCCCCTGCAATTTTCTTTATGCATAGAACACACATTAATAGAATAATTGACTAAATAACTATCTGTCATGACTGTTGTCTGATAAATGTTTCATATTTTATGCTGCTTGAACTATAATCCAAAAAAGAGATTCATTACATTTGTTACATTCTATTCTGACGCAGAGGTGGAATTCCCCTCTTAAAGCACGTGATGAACCAGTCAAATTACAATGTTTCTAATGACAGGGTATTTTGTAATTCAGTTGAGGCTATTTAAAGCTTAACTGCTCTAGTCAGCCATTTTATTAATTTTGGTCAATATATTATTGCTGAAAGTAAAAGAATCATGATGGTAACTCATCAGAGAAACATAAGTGAAGGCAACCCATGTTGTGTAATGGAATGATAACAAACAGCTTCTGCTATTTTCATGTCAAGATTTTCATTTTAACCAAATTTAGAATAGTGGGAACATAACCAAAGAGATTGTGGAAAACATCAAAACTTCTCTGTGGATATGTGTAGAATGAAATTAGCAGCACTTTGGCTGTAGACTACAGTAGTAATGAACCTCAAGCTTGACTCAGAGGAACACTTCTGGATTAGTGGTGCTGGAAGAGCACAGCAGTTCAGGCAGCATCCAAGGAGCAGCGAAATCGACGTTTCGGGCAAAGGCCCGTCATCAGGAATAAAGGCAGTGAGCCTGAAGCGTGGAGAGATAAGCTAGAGGAGGTGGAGGTGGGGAGAAAGTAGCATAGAGTACAATGGGTGAGTGGGGGAGGGGATGAAGATGATAGGTCAGGGAGGAGAGGATGGAGTGGATAGGTGGAAAAGGAGATAAGCAGGTAGGACAAGTCCGGACAAGTCATGGGGACAGAGCTGAGCTGGAAGTTTGGAACTAGGGTGAGTTGGGGGAAGGGGAAATGAGGAAACTGTTGAAGTCCATATTGATGCCCTGGGGTTGAAGTGATCTGAGGCGGAAGATGAGGCGTTCTTCCTCCAAGCGTCTGGTGGTGAGGGAGCAGCGGTGAAGGAGGCCCAGGACCTCCATGTCCTCGGCAGAGTGGGAGGGGGAATTGAAATGTTGGGCCCTGGGGCGGTGTGGTTGATAGGTGCGGGTGTCCCGGAGATGTTCCCTAAAGCGCTCTGCTAGGAGGCGCCCAGTCTCCCTAATGTAGAGGAGACCGCATCGGGAGCAACAGATACAAGAAATGATATTAGTGGATGTGCAGGTAAAACTTTGATGGATGTGGAAGGCTCCTCTAGGGCCTTGAATAGAGGTGAGGGAGGAGGTGTGGGTGCAGATTTTACAGTTCCTGCGGTGGCAGGGGAAAGTGCCAGGATAGGAAGGTGGGTTGTTGGGGGGTGTGGACCTGACCAGGTAGTCACGGAGGGAACGGTCTTTGCGGAAGGTGGAAAGGGGCGGGGAGGGAAATATAATCCCTGGTGGTGGGGTCTTTTTGGAGGTAGCGGAAATGTCGGTGGATTATTTGGTTTATGCGAAAGTTTGTAGGGTGGAAGGTGAGCACCTGCGGCGTTCTGTCCTTGTTACGGTTGGAGAGGTGGGCTCTGAGGGCGGAGGTGCGGGATGTGGACGAGAGGCGTTGGAAGGCATCTTTAACCACGTGGGAAGGGAAATTGCAGTCTCTAAAGAAGGAGGCCATCTGGTGTGTTCTGTGGTGGAACTGGTCCTACTGGGAGCAGATACGGTGAAGGCGGAGGAATTGGGAATACGGGATGGCATTTTTGCAAGAGGTAGGGTGGGAAGAGGTGTAATCCAAGTAGCTGTGGGAGTCGGTGGGTTTGTAAAAAATGTCAGTGTCAAGTCGGTCCTCATTAATGGAGATGGAGAGGTCCAGAAAGGGAGAGAGGTGTCAGAGATGGTCCAGGTAAATTTAAGGTCAGGGGAAATGTGTTGGTGAAGTTGATGAATTGCTCAACCTCCTCGCGGGAGCACGAGGTGGCACCAATGCAGTCATCAATGTAGCGGAGGAAGAGGTGGGGAGTAGTGCCGGTGTAATTACGGAAGATTAACTGTTCTACCTAGCCAACAAAGACAGGCATAGCTGGGGCCCATACGCGTGCCCATGGCTACCCCTTTGGTCTGGAGGCAGTGGGAGGATTTGAAGGAGAAATTGTTACGGGTGAGGACCAGTTCGGCCAAACCAATGAGAGTGTCGGTAAAGGGTACTGTTGGGGACATCTGGAGAGGAACAAATGGAGGGCTTGGAGGCCCTGGTCATGGCGGATAGAGGTGTAGAGGGATTGCATGTCCATGGTGAATATGAGGCATTGGGGGCCAGGGAAACTAAAGTCTTGGAGGAGGTGGAGGGTGTGGATGGTGTCTCAAATGTATGTGGGGAGTTCCTGGACTAGGGGGGATAGGACAGTGTCAAGGTAGGTAGAGATGAGGCCGGTGTGACAGGTGCATGCTGAAACAATGGGTCGGCCAGGGTGGTCAGGCTTGTGGATCCTGGGAAGGAGGTAGAACCGGGCGGTGCGGGGTTCCCGGACTGTGAGGTTGGAAGCTGTGGGTGGGAGATCTCCTGAGGTGATGAGGTTCTGTATGGTCTGGGAGATGATGGTTTGGTGATGGGGGGTGGGGCCATGGTCAAGGGAGCAGTAGGAAGAGGTGTCCTCGAGTTGGCGTTTGGCTTCAGCGGTGTAGAGGTCAGTGCACCAGACTACCACTGCACCCCCTTTATCCGCTGGTTTGATGGTGAGGTTGGGATTGGAGCAGAGGGTTTGGAGGGCTGCGCGTTGTGAGGGTGAGAGGTTGGAGTGGGGGAGGGAGGTAGATAGATTGAGGTGGTTAATATCCCGGCGGCAGTTGGAAATGAAGAGGTCGAGGGCAGGTAATAGGCCAGCGCGGGGTGTCCAGGTGGATGCAGTGTGTTGGAGGTGGGCGAAGGGGTCCTTGGAAGTTGGGCGGGAATCCTGATTGTGAAAGTAAGGTCGGAAGCAGTGGCGACGGAAGAATTGTTCAATGTCACGGCATGTATTAAATTCATTGATGTGTGGACGGAGGGGGATGAAGGTGAGTCCTTTGCTGAGGACTGATCGTTTGGCCTCAGTGAGGGGGAGGTCTGGGGGTTGGTGAAAACCCGTGAGATCTGGTGTGGGTGTGGAGTTGGGAGTGGAGGTGGAACCTGAAACTGGAGTGGGTGTGATGGTGGGGGGAATGGGGGTGGAGTCATGAGCAGGGTTAGTGTTCCCCTCGGGGTTCTGGGGAGTGGGCATAATGACAGTGGGGTCTGTGGGGGGCGTGTCAGCAGAATGCAGGTGAGTGGCGCTGGTGGGGGCGGAAGTGGTGGTGACCACGGCAGTAGGGGTGGCGGAAGTCACTGAGCGTTTGGCATCAGCGATGATGTGAGGGGTGGAAGTGATGTCACGTGTGATGCATGAGGAATTGCGAGGGGCGGAAGTGGTTGTGGGAGTGGCCATGATGGGGGCGGAAGTTACATCATCAATCAGCATGGAGGTTGCAGCTGCATCGGCTGCTTGGCTAATGGCATCTGAGTAGTTTCCAAGGCCAGGGGAATCTTCTGGAATGTTTGAGGAGCGCTGGTTATGGAGGTGGGTAGATAAAAGTTTATTGCACTTACAAACTCGCTACCACAGCCACATTTGCTTCCTCAGTACCTGCCTCCGTAAACAACTCATCCCACATGGACTCCAGACCACCTTTAAACCAGCAGAGTTCGGACCCGAACAGGATAAACAGTACAGACTACAGATTCAAAAACACCAGCAATAGTTCTCCTTCATGATCCTCCGTTCCATGCACGCAGCAATGCGCCGGCACCTAACCTCTCTACAGTCTCTTATTCCATCGCCTCCGCCTCCGAGCTTACTTTCACAATCAGGATTCCCGCCCACCTTCCGAGGACCCCTTTGCCCACCTCCAAGACACTGCATCCACCTGGACACCCCGCGCTGGCCTATTACCTGCCCTCGACCTCTTCATTTCCAACTGCCGCCGGGACATTAACCGCCTCAATCTGTCTACCCCCCTCCCCCACTCCAACCTCTCACCCTCACAACACGCAGCCCTCCAATCCCTCTGCTCCAATCCCAGCCTCACCATCAAGCCAGCGGATAAAGGGGGCACACTGGTAGCCTGGTGCACTGCTGAAGCCAAACGCCAACTTGAGGACACATCTTCCTACTGCCCCCTTGACCATGACCCCACCCCCCATCACCAAACCATCATCCCCTCAGGAGATCTCCCACCTTCAGCTTCCAACTTCATAGTGCGGGAACCCCGCACTGCCCAGTTCTACCTCCTTCCCAAGATCCACAAACCTGACCACCCTGGCCGACCCATTGTCCCAGCATGCTCCTGCCCCACTGAACTCATCTCTACCTACCTCAACACTGTCCTATTGCCCCCTAGTCCAGGAATTCCCCACGTACATTCGAGACACCACCCACGCCCTCCACCTCCTCCAACACTTCCGTTTCCCTGGCCCCCAATGCCTCATCTTCACCATGTATATATCCAATCCCTCTACACCTCCATTCACCATGACCAGGGCCTCCAAACCCTTTGTTTGTTCCTCTCCAGATATCCCCAACAGTACCCTTCCACCGACACTCTCATTGGTTTGGCCGAACTGGTCCTCACCCGTAACAATTTGTCATTTGAATCCTCCCACTTCCTCTAGACCAAAGGGGTAGCCATGGGCACATGTATGAGCCTCAGCTACGCCTGTCTCTTTGTTGGCTATGTAGAACAGTTAATCTTCCGTAATTACACCGACACCACTCCCCACCTGTTCCTCCGCTACATTGATGACTGCATTGGCGCCACCTCGTGCTCCCGTGAGGAGGTTGAGCAATTCATCAACTTTACCAACACATTTCCCCTGACCTTAAATTTACCTGGACCATCTCTGACACCTCCCTCCCTTCCTGGACCTCTCCATCTCCATTAATGACGACCGACGTGACACTGACATTTTTTACAAACCCACCGACTCTCACAGCTACTTGGATTACACTTCTTCCCACCCTACCTCTTGCAAAAAATGCCATCCCGTATTCCCAATTCCTCCGCCTCCACCGTATCTGCTCCCAGTAGGACCAGTTCCACCACAGAACACACCAGATGGCCTCCTTCTTTAGAGACTGCAATTTTCCTTCCCACGTGGTTAAAGATGCCCTCCAATGCATCTCGTCCACATCCCGCACCTCCGCCCTCAGAACCCACCCCTCCAACCGTAACAAGGACGGAACGCCCCAGGTGCTCACCTTCCACCCTACAAACCTTTGCATAAACCAAATCGTGCGCTGACATTTCCGCTACCTCCAAAAAGACCCCACCACCAGGGATATATTTCCCTCCCTACCCCTTTCCGCCTTCCGCAAAAACCGTTCCCTCCGTGACTACCTGGTCAGGTCCACCCCCCCTACAACCCACCCTTTCATCCTGGCACTTTCCCCTGCCACCGCAGGAACTGTAAAATCTGCGCCCACACCTCCTCCCTCACCTCTATCCAAGGCCCTAGAGGAGCCTTCCACATCCATCAAAGTTTTAGCTGCACATCCACTGATATGATTTCTTGTATCCGTTGCTCTCGATGCAGTCTCCTCTACATTGGGGAGACTGGGAGCCTCCTAGCAGAGCGCTTTAGGGAACATCTCCGGGACATCCGCACCAATCAAACACACCGCCCCATGGCCCAACATTTCAACTCCCCCTCCCACTCTGCCGAGGACATGGAGTTCCTGGGCCTCCTTCACCGCTGCTCCCTCACCACCAGGCGCCTGGAGGAAGAACGCCTCATCTTCCACCTCAGAACACTTCAACCCCAGGGCATCAATGTGGACTTCAACAGTTTCCTCATTTCGTCTTCCCCCACCTCACCCTAGTTCCAAACTTCCAGCTCAGCACTGTCCCCATGACTTGTCCGGACTTGTCCTACCTGCCTATCTCCTTTTCTACCTATCCACTCCACCCTCTCCTCCCTGACCTTCATCCCCTCCCCCACTCACCCATTGTACTCTATGCTACTTTATCCCCACCCCCACCCTCCTCTAGCTTATCTCTCCACGCTTCAGGCTCACTGCCTTTATTCCTGATGAAGGGCTTTTGCCCGAAACGTCGATTTCGCTGCTTCTTTGATGCTGCCTGAACTGCTGTGCTCTTCCAGCACCACTAATCCAGAATCTGGTTTCCAGCATCTACAGTCATTGTTTTTACCTCAGAAGAGCACTGCCTACTGTATGAACATGTAATTGTAGTTTCGTGTGTTTTCTCTCTGTGTGACCTTATCACTGACCATGAGAGTTCCACTAAGCCATTTCTCAGAACTGTGGAATTCACAGCACAAAAGAGGGCCATTTAACCCATCATACATGTGTGGCTCTTATGCAGTCAATTAATGTCGAATCTACAAAAACTGTGATTGGTGAAAAGAAATTTTAAATTTAATTTGCAGACAAGATAAGAATTGTTGTTGTACAGGTGAGATGAAAATGATTGAATTTTGTTTCTTTAGAGACCTTAGTACCTTTATTTCACTGAACACCAATTATTTATGGTACTGTCATTAAAGTAAAATAATGATTGAACCCTGAAGGTAAGTAAAATTGTCAAAGTAAAGGAGTACGATAAGAAAGTGCAGCTGGAGGATTAAAGCTGACCTTCTGAACATGGAACATAATGCAAAGTAATGATTCAGAAAGCACATTTATCATCGTGTTTAAGAAAGGAAAAGGATAATATATATACCTTTGTGTCTTTGGTTGAACTGATACTACAACTACTGGTATTTAACTTTGATGTTCAGCTCACAGTTGAGAGTTGCACACTCAGTCAGCTTTATCTGCTGATTTGCCACCCACAGATCCACATATTTGCAAAGTTGGCCCCAGACCCTATCTTTTTCTTATTCACTTGTCCGGTCTGATCCTGTAGTCCATCGTGGTACATAGCAGACTTAATTAGGAGTGGTATCCTCAATTCTTGTTAGCTGCGGTGGGTCCATGCCCCTATCCTCTTGAAAAAATCGAGGATTTAGTATACTATAGACTGACATTTGCCTGATTCATTTCAAGGGGTTGCAACTGCAGAGCTTTATACGTTCTTTGACATTTACGCAGAGCTATACACTACTAGGAACCAATTATTACTGTTACAAGAGCACAGATGTGATTATATTCTCCATAAATATTTTAGAAATTCTTATACTGTGCATAAAGTTTCCTGATGGCTCTATAGAGCATCAAGGCACCTTTAAAGTATAGTGTTGTACCAGATTGGAATGATGCTGGACATGCTCTGAACAGGAACAAAGTGGGATGGTATCTTGGATAGGGATATGTTCAGGTCTGACACTTGAGTCTTGAATGGTGTTTATTGTGTCCATGTGTGGCTTCAGATCAAAGCAAAAGAACAGCTTAGCTGTGGCTAATGGAATTATATGTTGCTTTTTTTAAATTGAAAATATTATTAATCAAGGAATGAAATATTGTTTTTGTAGTATTGATCATAATTAGTCAGGTTTTATGGTCGCTGAATTGGTTTACTGTCTGAGGCAAGGCATAGTTGAGTGAAAAATGTGTACGCCAGTTCTTGAAGTGTTGGAGGCTGGTACAATTGCAACATTGAAAAGGCATTTGGATATGTATATGAATAGGAAGGGTTTGGAGGGATATGAGCCGGGTGCTGGCAGGTGGAACTAGATTGGGTTGGGATATCTGGTTGGCATGGACAGGTTGGACTGAAGGGTCTGTTTCCATGCTGTACATCTCTATGACTCTATGTTGCAATGGTGCAGTTGTGCTTGACTTTTGACTGTGTGTTGAAAGCCACAAACGCCATTGTAGTAATGGGTCAATTGTAGGTTAATTGCTGTTGCTGAGGCAAATTTGCAGATTGGTAGGTGCTTATATTTCCCTGCTTGGGGTTCTTCAGGTTGACCTACCTCTGGGGCAGGAGACCTAGGTTAGAAGTCTCACCTGATGCAAAAGTGTCTAATAACAATATTGAACAAGTTTATTAGAAAATGTTTATATTTTCCAGCTCCTGATCAGCATAAAATTGCTACCTACCAGGAGAGTAGCACAACAAGACTTGCTGAACCTGTAACCAAAAGGTTGATGGATTGAAACTATCCTGTAAGACTTTTCCGGTGCAGTGGCGATGTTCACCCATTTGTCCCAAAGGTGTTTGGTAACATGTCCAAACAGGTGGACAGAAATGTCATTTAAAAACACTCTCCTTCTTTCTATCAATTGAAATAGAGTAGATTCAAAAATATATATATACAAATAGATAAATGGAATATCCCCATGAATCACACTGAACGGTTACACAAGAATGACAAAGTCATAACGAGGTTATGGTGATCCTCATGTGTAATGATTGATGAATATCTCCAATATGTCAAGTACATTGGTAGCCAAGTAAATGGTTGAAGCTGTTGTCCCATTTTGTCTTTGTATTTTGATGTTACATTAATGAATATAACAGATGGCCAGAGTTTATGAATTGTGAAATATAAAATTGTTTGGTAAAGGCTAATTAATTTTAAATCGTTGACTAGGCTATATTGCTTCTCACAGAATTGACTCTTCATTCTTCCTACAATCATGAAGAGTTTGTATACAAGGTGGTAATAGTGACTTCATGTCAATCTGACTGTGACTTATTCAGTTTTGGCTCACTTTGTTCTCTGAGGATGTGTAAGGAGCTGGCCAACTTGATGTATTTGTTGTCACAGCTAGTCAGGTTGCTGTCAGGATGTTGCCAAAGGAAGAAGCCAAACCATTAAATTTAAATAGAGAAAAAGAACAATTGCATGATTTACTGAACTTTATGTTTGATTATTGGCTGGGTTTGAATTCAATAGGTCCCAGACATTGCACTGGAGCTATTTATCAGCTGTTTCTTTCAAAGCAAGCGTTTGTTTGGAAGATTGAGGGGTGGTGTTCAGTCTGGATAGTTTTCATAGTTAGGGTGAAAAGAAAATGTAATGCAGTGAAGTTACTTATGGTTACACATAGTAATTTCTTATTATTTACTGTTATAATGCCATTTTAATTTAACAATTAATGTAAAATATAGACATTTGATCCTGTTATCACTTGCTTATTCTCGTAGTTAACTTGGAACTTAAGACAAGAAGTAAGGTGATGCTATTCTTCCACATACAAGGCAGATCTCACAATTGGAAAGAGTAGCAGCAGAATTTAAATGAAACTGAATGACATTGCTCACTACCAATGCAAACTATGAATTTTATTGAAATATGCAATAGTAGGAAGAGCTAGGCCATATCCATGACTGAGCCTGAGAGTGTGAAGTCAAATTTATGTAGGACAAAAAATTAAAACCCACAAGTGTAACAGGGCAATTACACAGAAGTCTAACATAGCAATTCCTTAGTGCACCCATTCCCTGTAGAAGTAATGCATGTGCCAAGAAAATGCAAAGCTAAGGGTCTGAGGGTTCATTTTAGCTAAACATCAATCTCCTTAAGCTCAAGTGATAATTGAACGTTTTTGATTGCCAAGCAAGTGGTTGTGTAGAATTGTAAAGTTAGGTTTAGTTGAGTAAAATGATTGACAGACATGACAACTAAATGTAACGTAGAGAATAATATTTGGAAATGACTCAATAAATAGGTTAATTCTAGGATTCACATTACTTTGTGAAATGTATACAGCCCAAATCAGTTCTAGGAAAGATCAAATCCAAATTTAGAGGAAGAGTAAAACAAATTGATTGGCCTTCAAGCCTGCTCCACCATTGAAAATGATCAATGGCTGATCATCCAACTCAGAACAGAACAAGAGCTGGATATCTTGCTGCAAGTATACAGGGCGTTGGTTAGGTCACACCTAGAAAATCATGTGCAGTTTTGGAGTTCTTTTCTGAGGAAGGATGTTCTTGCTAAAGAGGGAGTGCAGCAAAGATTTATCAAATCGAATCTTGGGATGGTAGGATTGATGTAGGAGGAGCGATTGAGTCAGTGAATAGGATTCTATTCACTGGAATTTAGAAGAATGAGGGGGTTGTCATAGAAACTTACAAAATTCTAACAAGATGAGATAGATTAGATGCAGGAAGAATTTCCTGATGGTGGGGGGAGTCTGGAACCAGGGGTCATGGTTTAAGTATAAAGGGTAAAATCTTTAGGACTGAGATGTGGAGAAATTGCGTCATGCAGAGAGTGATGAGTCTGTGGAATTCTCTGCTACAGAAAATATTTGAGGCCAAAACATGATGTGTTTTCAAGATCGAGATGGATAAAGCTCTTGTGGCTAAAGGGATCGAAAGATATGGGAGGAGGATGGGATTAGGATATTTAGCTCAATGATTAGCCATGACTATATTGAATGGAAGAGCTGGTTCACTGGGTCGAGTGGCCTACTCCTGCTCCTATCTTCTGTTCCTATGGTTTAGTTCCCTGTCCCCCTTAGCCTTTGATCCATTTAGGCCTAAGAACAATTTCGAACTACTTCTTGAAAACATTCATAGTTGTCGCTTCAACCACTTTATGTGGCAGAGAATTTCACAGGCTCACCATTCACTGGGTGAATAAATTCCTCCTCACCTCAGTCGTAAATCGACTATCCCGTATCCTTAAAGTGTGATACCTGGTTCTGGACTCCCCCACCATCAAGAACGTCCTTCCTGCTGTCATCCCATCTAGTCCTGGTAGAATTTTATAGGTTTCTATGAGACACAACCTATCATTCATCGACACTCCAATGAATATAGTCCTAACTGATCCATTCTCTCTTCATTGGTTAAATGCAGCTTTGGTATCATTCACTTACACCATCTGTCTGGACTTCAGTTTTTTTAACCATGTCTAGACCAAGGGCTGTAATGAGGTCAGGAGCCAAGTGGCCCTGGGAGAATGGAAACTGAGTGTAGGTGAGCAGGTTATTGCTAAGCAAGCGTTGTTTGATAGGACTGTTGATGACACTGTCCATCAAATACTAATGATAGAGAGTATGCTGATGGATTGGTAATTGGTTGGGTTGGATTTGTGTGGGAAGTGTACCATGTTGTCAGGTAGATGCCAGTGTTGTAGCTCTATTGGAGCAGCTTGGCTTAGGACATGTCAAGTTCTGGAGGAAATACCTTGAGTACGATTTCTGGAATATCATCAGGGCCCATAACCTTTGTAACATTCAGTACGTCCACTGTTTCTTGATATTATATGTAGTGAATTGAATTAGCTAAAGACTAGCACCTATGATGCGTTATACATCTGTATACATCGTGTCTGTTTGAAACCTACACCATTTAGCACACGACATGATGGCAAAGATGGGACTTTGCCTCCACCAGTACTGTGCGGTGGTCACTGTTGCCAATTCTATCATAGATGGATAAATTTTGGCAACCAGATTAGTAAGGATGAGGTCAAGTATGTCTTTCCCTCTTATTGGTTTCTTCACCACATGCTGCACACTCAGTCGAGCAACTATGTCATTTAGGGCTCAACTAGCTCAATCAGTAGTGGTGCTGCTGAACCAGTCTAGTTGATGGACATTGAAGTCCTCACTCAGAGTACATTCTGTGCCCTTGTCAATTTCTGTGCTTCTGCTAAGTGTTGTTCAACATGGTGAAATATTGATTCATCAGCTGAAGGAGAATGGTATGTGGCAATCAGCACAAGGTTCCCTCGCCCATATTTGCCATGAGACTCTCTGGTGTCCAGGGTAAATGACTCCCAGGGTAACTCCCTATCAACTACAAGCCATCATGCTGCCATCTCTCGTGGGTTTGTCCTGCTGGTGGGCCAGGATGTACCTAGAGACGGTAATGATGGTTTCTGGAACATTGCAAAGTATGATTCTGAGAGTTTGACTATGTCAGCATAGAGGATAATTAAGCGTCAACTACATAGTTCTGGGTCTGGACTAACATATAAGGTAAGGATGGTAGATTTCCTTCCCTAAAGGGCATTAATGAACCAGATGGGTTTTTTTCGATGATCCAAGCTTCAATGGTCATCGTTAGGCTTCTAATTCCAGATTTTTAAAACAAATAGGATTTCCAGTATGCTGTGGTCAAATTTGAACTCTAGTCCTCAGAGTATTACCTGGCTTTCTGGATTACGAGTCCAGTGACAATACCATTACATAATGGCCTCCCCTTAATTACTTGTAAGTAATCATTTACAAATTGGAATATGGATGATAATCAAAGTTTGTAATTTGATTGCTAAATTTAAAATACCTATGAATATGAGCAATGTGTATGATTATTGTGACTATGATTATCTGCATCAGCAAATAGTTTAACATATAATATAAATAGTTAGCATTGAGTAATATCACTGTGTAAGCAACATGTGGTGAAGAAGGTAAATGGTATGTTGGCCTTCATAGCAAGATGGTTCGAGTACATGAGCAGAGATGTCTTGCTCCAATTGTACAGGGTGTGTGCAACTTTGGCTTCTTCATCTGAGAAAGGATGTTTTGGCCACGGAAGGACTGTAATCAAGATTTACCAAACTGATTCTTGGGATGGCAGGACTGACATCGAGAGAGAGACTGAGTTGGTTAGGAAGACTTTAGAAGAATGAGGTGGGCTCTCACAGAAACCTGTGGAATTCTAACTGGGCGAGACAGCATAAACATAGGAAAGGTATTCCTGATCTCCTGGGAGTACAGAACCAGGGATCTAAGGATATGGTCTAAAGCCATTTAGGGCTAAGATAAAGAGAATTTTTTTCTTCATACACAGCCTGTGGCATTCTCTGTCACAGAAAGTAGTTAAGGCCAAAACATTGACTGTTGTCAAGAAGGAGTTCGAAATCGTTCTTAGGCTTAAAAAGATCACAGGGTATGGGTTGAAAGCTGGAACAGGATACTGAGTTTGATCATCAATCATGTCATATTGAATCAGGGAACAGGATCAAAGTGCTGGATGGCCTACTCTTGCTCCTTTTTTTTATGTTTCTATTCATTTGGAAGTTCAGGTGCCTTCACTAACCTGAAAATGAAACTTGAGTGATGTGCTACAGTTAACTGAATCGCAAGGTTATTGTTGGACAGTCAGGCAATTAGTCAGTTCCTCCAGTTTTCTTCCTTCGTTTGGTGAAGGTGCTCAGGCTAATTCAGACTTAACTGAAGTTTGTCTTATCCAGCAATACTCTTTATTAGTGATTGTTCTTCATTTGCTAACCTAGATATGGAATGTCTTATCTATGTTTATTTCTTCTCACCACTCTTCTGATACTATCCTGGCCATTCTGTCTTCCCTCAATCTCCATAAATGTCAATTTTTCCAACTGTACTGTCGCAACCCTTTTGAAAATCTGTTGACCTGTTCCAACTTTCTTTTCTGACTAACATTGTTTACCCGATAACCAATTGCTCCAATTTAAAATATTAAAACCTTTTAACGGCTGTGCTGTATGTAAACATCTCCAAACTATCTATGTCAAAAGTTCTTTGTTCCTTTAACTCTGGCCTCTTTCAATTTCCTTATACATAACCCTTACCCTGCATGTGGAACTCCTTTCCAAACAGTGCTATGAGTGTATCAACACCACATGGAATTCATGGAAAACGGAGGTCATGCAACACCTTTTGACCTTGAAGACAGTTAGGAATAGCAATAACTTCTGGTTTTGCCAGCAAGCCCACATCCCATGAAAGAATAAATATAAAAATTGTCTAAATCATCATTAAAATGCACCTGAACTTTACAAATTGCCTCAGGACCATTAGGTCAAATCAATGTCTATTGTGCATTATTCTTGTTCTTGTTTCATGGAGGATACAATAGAGTTGGCACTGTATTGAGTACGCTGACATTTTTCAGCAGCAGCACTATGTACTTTGTGGTGAACCTATCTTGTGAACCAATAAGTCCTGATGCAGCTTGAGGCCACAGTGGTCAGAGTAACCGATGATGTCCTGATCTGCTTATCCTCTGACAGAAGAGAGGAAATTTCGCTTTATTAATGTATTAAAAGGTTGTAATATTTGCTGGGGAATATAGGCTTCCCAGACACAGTTATTTTGGTTTGGGCATTTTGGCCTTCCCAATATTTTTCCTACTCTGTCCATCGTTTCCAATACAGTGGAATTCTCACCCTTACTATTAGCATTTTAGAGTCCACCTTCCTTCTCATTGTCACACTTGTGGAAGCTTTTACCCATCACCACCCATCAATTTTAAATAGGGAATCCATCTTCCTTCTTTGATGGTAAATCCTTTTTTTCTGATTGGAGAATCTTCCTGGACTTTTTGGTGATATAACTACTCCCTCATTTCCTTCTTAGGAACCTCTTTGCTTATGCAGTGGAGAATTTGTACACATTTAAATCCCTCCACCACAATGGATACTCAGCTCTATTAACTACACAATACACACAGGACAGAATGCCCAATCCTGTCACATTTTGTTTTTTTGCCATTTTTCTTTCTTTTATAATTTCCTTAATAAATCTCACTGCAACACCATAAACATTAATGGTTAACAGTAGTTGCATATTACCAACTGCAAAACTTCTGATACTCAGACTGAGATTTTAAAATTAAGACCATTAACTTTTATTCCAAGACATGAACACCCTCTGAAAATCACATTAAAAATATACATTGTTTATTTTCTATTGTTTTAGCAAAAGTGTTACTCTTTTATTTAAATGGGCTAATGCCAATGTGAATATAGGAGATAGAGATATCACATGCCAAGTGCAAGTGCATTAAACACTTGACTGCTAATATCACAGTGATTTCCAGGTTGATAATGATTAAATGATTGCTAAGTTATCAATTATTGATCACTACAGCAGCAAAGAAGAGTGTCTGAATTCCATCTCACCAGTCTGCAAAGTAAAAAAAAACAACAGATGTTTAAACAAATAATGTCACATATCCTTGCAAAGTTGCCTTATGGGAGCATCTTGACTAAAATCAGAGAAAATCAGTTTGTGGCAGATCCTCTGGTGATTACTTTCAAGGCTAAATTCATTATAGAATGTTTGCATTAAATATGTGTCATTGATTAGAATTGATCTTCATAATTAATGACACAGTTCAGATTCCTTATCTCAATGAAAAATGGGAAAGAAAACATCCATTTATAGATCTCCAAAACAAAGTCACCTTTGACTTATACTACACAGTAGTAATGATTAAATCCTAGGCAGAATCACCTAATTTTCCTATTTATTTCAAATAAGTTAGCATATTTATTAAAAAGAGAAAAAGAACTTCAGATGTCTACACAAAATGCTTATACATGATCATTTCAGAGTGCATTTTCAAAGCAATATTATTTTATGAACATAGTTCATGTTTCCTTTTCGTTGTGCATTATCTGCTTTTTATTCATCTAGATTAAATCGGACGTTCAAATTGTCCGAATCCTTTTTAACCCTTTCAATCTAGCTGAGCCTTGTCACATGATCACACAGTTTAACTTAATCAGTAAATTTTATAGTACAAGATGGAGCCTCCCCTTATGATAAAATCATGAATTGGCTGCAAACAAAATGAGGTCATTTGACCTTCTGTGAATATTTATGAATAATGTGAATATGATTGACGAAGGAGCAGTGCTGCAAAAGCTTGTACTTTCAAACAAACCTGTTGGACTATCATGTGATTTTTAACTTTGTACACCTAGTCCAGCACCAGCACCAGCACCTCCACATTCTGAATAATGGTGAACTCAGCGTGGAATGTTAACAAAAGAAGGTTAGACACCCTGTAAGAGTATGATCTAGAATCTGTAATAAGCATTTTGATGTAATGCACAGACTCTCTATTGTGACCAACAATGTTCCTTAATGAACAATCTCCAAGTAACACATTCTACCCAGCAGTAGAGTGAATTGCTTGTCTACTTTGCTTCATTAAGTAAAGTTTGTACCTGATGAAAGAGCGTAGCTCCGAAAGCTAGTGTGCTTCCAGTTAAACCTGTTGGACTATAACCAGGTATCATGTGATTTTTAACTTTGTACACCCCAGTCCCACACCGGCAACTCCAAATCATGTTTGCTATTCCTGGCAGTTTCCTTAGGGATTCTCTAGTCTAGTTAGGGTGCTTCTGCTAATTTCCACTGAAGTGAAGGTGGCCGTCTGGGAGAACTCTGCTGAGAAGACCTGTCATGTCTCTTTTAGTTTGTAAGTACCAATTGTAAACAAAGCATGTGGAAACTTCAATGCTTGTAGAGGAAGATAACTTTTTGTGTCAGTCTAGGATATATTTAAAACCAATTCCTATAACAATGGGCTACCCACCTGTGACACCTGACATCCTGTTTGATTTGTTATAACAATCAATCAATAAATAATTTTTCAGACTGGGAAAATCTATTCTGAAGGTACATAAAGGGAGATTTCTTTGATTCATGATTTCGGTCCTGGTTACTAAATCACAGATGACTACCAGTGGATATGAGATAGCATAGCACAAAGTAAATTGGAGATTCTAATTTAACTCTGACTTTTCCTGAGTTGTCTTTGTTTTCTTGTGTTTCTCAGTGACACAGATTGGGAGTGGTTGTGGCTGTTCAGGGTATTCAAACACACCCTTAAAACTGCTATTTCCTCTATATAGACCATTGCTTCTTTCATAAAATAGAAACAGTGGACGTCCTTCAGCAATAAATTCTGCAGTATAACTGGCAAATACCAACCAGCTGAGTTCATGTTTAAAACCGTTCCTGGCGTTGGTTGAAGTTTCTCATCTGTTCTGCAGATTATTTCCATGCTGATTTGTAACTTGCTGGAGGTGAGATACGATATGATTGTGATGAAAACAGAGAAAGTTGCTGCAATATTACTACCTTGTTTGACCCATTATTTGTTTCTGATGAAATATCTGAAAATGGTCAAGCCTTGCACACTACCATGAGGAAGTCCTGCGGAGATGTCATGTGGCTGAGTTAATTGACTGCCAACAACCACAACCATCTTTCTTTGTACATGATCATGGTGTCTTAGACGTTGGCCAAGATGGATCATCCACTCTGCAATTTTGGATGAAGATGGTTCTAACCCTTTCACTTTGTCACTTGTATTAATGCTATGTCCTGCTACGACTGATAATAGGAATGTTAATGAAGCTTGCGCACCCATTTGTAGAATCTCAGAATCACAGAAGTGTTAAGGCATAGAGAAAGGCCATTTGGCTCACCATGCCTGCACCGGCATTATGGCATAGTGATATTCTCTGGCTCTTCCCTCATGCTCTTGCATATTGTTTCTATTAAAGTAATCCTCTAATGCTCTCTTGAATACCTCAATTCAAAGTTCCTCCATCATATTTCCAGGCAGTGTTTTTCAGATCCAGAACACTTTTTGTGTGAAATACTTTATTCTCACTTTAAATTTGCTACTCGCATGAAATCTGTGCCTTCTTGTTCTAGACCATTTTACCAACAGGAACAGTTTCTCCCTATTTATTTTATTTAGGTCTGTCATGATTTTGGAAATTTCTATCAGACCCACAGTTAGCCTTCTCCTCTGCAAGGAGAACAGTTCCAACGATTAAATCTATCTTCGTTTCTGAAGTTTCCCAACCCTGTAACTGTTCTTCTGCATTCTCGCCAATATGTTCACATTCTTCTGATAATGTGGCACCCAGAACTATACAGAATACTTGAGCTCTTACAAGTGTCTTGTATAAGCTCAGTGTACCCTCTTTTCTATCGTACACTACGCCCCAATTATCAAAGCTCTGGATACTGTAATCTTTATTAACTGTTCTTTCTACCTCTTCTGCCACTTTCAGTAATGCGCACATGCACCCAGGTGCCTCTGTCCTTAAGAATTTTGACCCATATTTTATGTTACCTGTCCATGTTATTTTTACCAAAATACATCACTTCACACTTCTCCACATTGAATTCATCTGCCAGCTATCTGTCCACTCCATCAACTTGCCTACACCCTTTTTGTTTTAGTTAAACATTGTCCTCCTCACAGTTTACACTCAATGGTGCTCTTGTGCTACAATGGTAGTGTCCCTATCTTTGGGCTAAGATGTCTGGATTCAAGTCTCAACTGGTCTGGTTGTGTCATAACATGTCTGAACAGATTAATTAGAATTAGTTCATGTCATTGACAAACTTTGAAATTGTCCCTGCACCAATACTTATTTCACTCAGGAAAAAAAGTGATGGTCCCAATACCAAGTCCCTGGGGAACACAGCTACAAATCTTCCTCCACCCTGAAAAATATCCAATGACCACTACTGTCTATTTCCATTCACTCACCTAATTTTGTAGCCACATTGCTTCTGATCTTTTTATTCTTTCTCACAAGTCTGTTGTATGGCACTGAATCAAATGCTCTTTAACAGTCCATATACATCCCATCAACAGTGTTATCCTCAATGGCCCTTTCTATGCTATTTCAAAAAGAAATCTCCAGCAAATCAGTTGCAAATTATTTCCCCTTTTGAAATCTATGTTGACTCTCCGAATCAACCCACCTTTTTCATTGTGACTACTAATTCTATCCCAAATAATTATTTCTACAAGTTTCCTCATCACTGAAGTTAACCTGACTGGTGTTATCCTTGTAACCATTTATGGTTATAACATTTGTAGTTCACCAGTCTTCGCAGTCCCACTGAGCCTAGGGAAGATTGAAAGATTACAGTCAGTGCCTTAACAATATTCACTCTCACTTCCTTCAGTGTCCTCCAACGCCTGTCATCCATTCCTGGTATCTTGTCAACTTTAAGTATCAGCAATCAGTCAATCCTAATCAATTTTGAGCTCTTCCAGTAACACAGTTTTCTCCTCTGCAACTGTTAGTTGCTGAATTGTCCACCACCACTCATGACTGAATGTAAACAACCTGCAGAGCTTCACTATGATCCATTCACTTAGCATAATCTTATAGCATCTTACTTAACTCATTAAGAATTTTACTAGACCTGTGTTGGAGGCGTTCTCTTCACCTCATCTTTATATTTGGTTGGTGCCACTCCTGGTTTGCTCTCAAGCACTGCTAAGTAAGTGTCTAATGATGACAATGAAACCATTGCTGATTGTTGGAAAAACCCATCTGGTTTCACTAATGTCCTTCAGGGAAGAAAGCTATCATCCTTTTCTGGCCTGGCCTATATGTGACTCCAGACCCATAGCAATGTCCACAGACTCACTCTTAAGTGTCTTCTGGGCAATTATGGATGGACAATAAATGCTGGCCTAACCAGTGATGCCCTCATCCCATAATTGAATAAAAAAAACATGGTTGATCTCCTGACTTGATGACAGTGCTGAATGAGGGGGATGTCAGAACATGAGATTATCAGTTGTGATGGACTACACTTCTATTGCTGCTGGTAGCTTGCAGTGTCTCATGGGTACCCAATTTCTGAATCTATTCCATTAGGATGGTGGGATTGCCACCTAGTACAATGGATGATATGCTCAGTATGAAGACAGGACTTGCTATTTTCAAAGACTGTTCACTAGTCATTTGTAGCGAAACTGACATAAACAGATATATTTGCAACCGGTGAATTAAGAATGACAAAGTCATAAAAGTTTAATCTCTCATGTAGATTCTTCCAGAATCTGCCACAATTCCAGTCAGGCAGATTTCTCATTCAGGACTTAGTCATGCAATCAGTAGTTGTCCTACTGAGCCACTCTTGGTGATAGGCATTTGAATCATCAACACCCTAGGATGTTCTCTGGCCTTACTAACTCTATATTTCACTCAAGTATTGTTCAACTTGAACAGATACCATTCCTTCAGTTCTAGGAGAGGAGTTCCAATGAGTAGGTATTAGTTGTAGGTTTCCTTGCTCATGTTTGATCTGATGCCTAGACACATTGTGGGATTTAAATTCAGTGTCAAAGACTCCCCGGAACAACTCCTTCCGAATTGTATATTGTTGTGATGCCACTTCTGGTGGGTTTGTTCTGCTGGTTAGGCAGGACATGCCTAGAATGGTGATAGAGAAATCTCAGATGTGGGTGAATGATGTGATTCTGTGGTAACTATGTCAGACTGTTGTTTGACTAAGTTGTTGGACAACTGTCCCAATTATAAACATATTCGCAAAAACTAGTGAGAAGAAATATATTGCTTTGACTGGGCTGTGTTCACCTTCATTTATTGTCTCCTTAGATTGATGCCAGCTATTCCACAGACTTTATTCTTATCATTTCTTGTAACAGTTTGATACAATTAAGTCACTTACCAACTCACTCCAGAAAGTAGTTAAGAATTAACCACATTACGGTTGGTCTGGAGTCAGGGAAGGCAATGGTCTAATGGTATTATCACTAGAATATTAATCTGAGGCCCTAGTATTGATCTGGGGACCTTGGATTGAGTGCTGCCGTGGCAGATGGTGGAATTTGAATGCAGTTAAATAAATCTGGAATCAAGAGTCTAATGATGATCAAGAAACTGATGTCAGTTGTCGAAAAACCCATTTGGGGTCACACATGTCCTTTAGGGAAGGAAACTGCCATCCTTCTCTTGTCTAGCTTACATGTGACTCCAGACCAATGGCATTGTGGTTGACTCTTAGCTGCCCTTTAGGCAATTTAGGAATGGACTATAAATACTAGCCTCACCAGCAATACCCTCATGATGTGATTGAATAAAAATAAACATACCAGTCAGCCTATTCAGGACAGCAGGTTTCCTTACTAGTACATTATGAATAAAGTGCAATACACAACCCTCCAGTGACAATCTTTACAGTTTTAATCTTTGACTTATGGATTTGATACTTCATTTTGCATTGGTGAATATCCCCACCAATGTTTCCTCTAAGCTGAGTGGATGCATGGCTGCGTGGAAATCTGGATTGCTTCATGCTGGGGACAAACAGGTCACTTGTAAGCAGCAGTCCCTGAAAACTGTACATATAAGCAGCCACGCAGCATTATTAAAAGTGACCATGCATCGTAAAAAAATAGCATTGCACAGCAAAGGAAAATTAAAGGGAACATTGCTCTGCATCATTTGAATTTCTACATATTTCAATTCTGTTCATGCTTCCACTTATGTGAATTTCTGCAGCATTTGTGCATATATGTGAATTAGATTTTATGTTATCCAGAAGTAACAACACATGCCCAAGCAAGACTAATCATAATTTCTGAAATAATAACAGAGAGACATGTATAATGCTTGGAATTTGTTTTGCTACTAATGGAGTCACTAATATGTTTCTTTTAGGAGTGAGGGAAAAATACCTTGTAGAGTTTCGCCAGCAAATTTTGTTTTTGTTTCAGTTCTCTGGCATCTGCAGTTCTTTATTTTATGGAGAAATTTGACCTATCCTTGATTGCAAATAAAGCTGGAACTGTGATTAAATTTGGATATTGGATGTTTGAAGAGTGTTATTGGATTTTGGTGACTGCATATATTTTGGGAAAACTTCCTGCTATATTTCAACATTAGAATATTTGAGCACTCATTGGAATTTGAGATTTCCATGGCTTCTTTGCACAGGGTTTTTTTTTGGAAAACAGCTGTGGAAATAGCACCAATTTCAGTCCGGAGACACAACATGAAAGAAAAATTTACTTTATTTTTGCTTCATAACCTGATATCAATAGCCTTATTCCCAAGTTATAACTTCTGTCAGTGAAGTAGAAAACAGAGGTGGAAATCAGAAAATCATAATTCATTTCCACTGTACTGTTTGGCCCAAGGACAAGCTGAACCAATCAAAGATTCTCAGCTGAAGCTATTAAAACAGTTTTTGTTGCTAGCTCTCTGTTGTATTATAATAAAATTACACTGTGCATTTGGTTACTGTTAAATATTTCCTGAAAAACGGTTTCACTTTTAAAACTGTCTCTTATGAATGTTTTCTCTTTAAACTGTTTATACTAAAATTGAACTAGTGACTAAGCAAAAAAAAATTAAGTTACAATCAACTGATAAAGCCCTCCATTAAAATAATTTGGGTAATTGCTAACACTAAATTTTCTTGTTCAACAGCTACATTGCGAATCAACCCAATCTGTCAGGTATCAATGAACGCGACATGGAACCTTACACTGGACTGAGAAATCTGTGAGTATTTCCAACAATTTAAATCATTGTATTTCCTAGATACTTGAAAGCTACTCATGAAACAATCATTTATTGAAATCTTCTTCATTTTCTAGAACATTGGTTAATTGTGGATTGACATTTATTTCACGACAAGGATTCTTTAATAACCCTCGGCTTCAATACATGTGAGTCATGATTGTCTTTTTTACCCTTGACAACTTTTTCTCTGCCAAATGTTGAGCTCCCTCTATCCTCCATGAGACCATTAATTTTTCAATAGGCCTAAGTTCTAAGATAACTGGTTATGCCAATGTACTATCCCCAAGTAGTCATTATTCATGACTGTGGTAAGATATTTGATAAATGATCATTATCTAGTTCCGAACCTGTTGTCACATACCAGTACTTTCAACTTGGATCAATGCGATTAAGGGTGCCAAGGTGCAGAGTGATATCTGTGAAGCTGGTCCTCAGACTTCATGCCCTTTGCATCTCTTTACTAGTGCTTCCATGAATCAACTGTGACAGACAATCAAAAGAATGCCCACTCGAAATTCATGGTACCAACCTCTTTTTTGACAGTGGTTAATACATTTGTAATGTATTTGTTTGTATGGTTCAGTCCTTTTAAATGGGTATTTTCAATTTGACCAGGGCAGGTTGATAAGTTGTGCATTCACCTCCTCTTTCAGAATAAACATGAATCCATCATTGCCTTTTGATGCTGGGTCACTTGTTCTGCATTTCTAACAGTTTTACATTTTCTTTCTCGGACCAGCATTATTTTTGGTATAGGTCTTTAAGCATAACATTCAAAAGCATTGTACCAGTACAATTAGGACACCCAAAATTTAGTTAGCTGGCTTATTGATTTGAAAACCTATTCTAAGGGCACAAACACTAAAAGGAGGCCTATATAAAAGTGAATACAGCTCTGTACCTGTACCATTTTACCGAAGGAGAAAATTATTGGCTGATGATGAGTAATCCTACAATCTGGTATTTCAGACCCCTTTTTCTATAAATCAACTGCAGAATTATTGTCATGGGCATTAGACCAGTCTTCCTAGATTTTTTAAACTCCTCAGATGCATGCATTTGAAACAATTTTATTACACTTCATAGTGTGATATTTTCTAGTAATTATGCTACAATTTTAATATTTTCAGTATTAATAATGCCTCTGAAATGAATTATTTCCTACATATAGTTTCAGTAGTTGCTGGAGTGAGTCTAATACGAAACAAGGTAAGCAATGTATGGTGAGGTTATAACATTTGTCACAGAGCCCTTCACTGTCAATCAATCTGTAACATTGCGCTTATAGGCAACATCATAGCACCACATTGCAGGTTGTACTATCCGTGTGGATCATTAGTCTCACAAGCTATGAATACAGGCCCAGATCTTCCATTCAGGATTTCCAACACCAATTAGACAAATAAGATAGAATAAAGAACCGTAGATGCCAGAGATCTGAAATAAAAACCTAAATTGCTTGTAAAACTCAGTAGGTCTGGCAGCATCTGTGGGAAGAAAGCAGAATTAACATTTTGAGTCCGATGGCTCATCATCAGGACTCAAAGTTGATATTAAAACTCCAAGTGAAGCCTGAGCATCCTAAAATAATTTGTGGATTCCTTGTTATTTATACCATAACAATCTTGATGCTCATGAAAGGTAGACATAAGGACATCTAGAGCACTGGAGTGCAATATATTCTTGAAGATCATTCAATCATTCTCAATGCAGTGAGTGTTCGTTTTCACCATACCCAGATGACTCTTACGTTTCTCGGAGAGAGGATATTTCATAGCTCCTTATCTGAGCAAGAGACGTTGGGATGTTTCTGGGCCTTCATTTCCTGTGGGTTTCTGGGGAATAGAAATTTATATTTAAATTGAAATGATAACACAATGGTCATTGTCAGTGCCACACATGGCTTTTGTTACATGTACATTTTGCCTCTCCCTTTGCCAAGTAATAACATAATTGATTAGATGCTAATGTCTACAGAGGGGATGTATCCAAGATGCTTTGCTGTGATTAGGGAAGTGGAAAACTGTGCTGGTAATTACCTGCTCATTTCCACACAATAGAGTCAGAGAGATGTATTTCTGAAAGAGGGATCATTGCTGTTGCCTTGTGGCTAATCCTATCTTTTCCTGTGACCTCCTTCTTATGGCTGGTGATCTCTCATGTTGAAGTTGTGAAGAATGACTAACTTGTCTGAGTTTACCAATCAAGGAGAGAGGCCACCATAAAATTATTCTTAGCTTCATCAAAGTTTGTTATGACAGGGGTGTATACATTGATGAGATTTGCCTGCTTGTGCTGTGCAGGGGGAGTTTCAACTTCATCACATGATCAATAAGACTCTTCTGCTTATATTTTTTGCCACTTGCTGTCACATTTTGATGGCTGTGCACTACCCTGAACCTCTGGTCTCTTGTTTCTTTTGGTTTTTTTAAGACTTCCCTTTAATAGAACCCCCTTCTTCCAATTAATTAATCTGAAACATTATCTGCAACTGTAGTTTTATGATTCAGAGCTTTGAATAAAGTATTGAATAACTCATGGCTTTGCTAGAATTGTAGGCTTCCCAATGGTGCAGGATGTCATTACCTTGCAAGTGCAGCATGTTAATTGTACCCTCTTTTCAATATAAATGACTATTAAAACTATCCAGATTATTAATTCAGAGACCCAGGATAATGTTCTTGGGACCTGGATTCAGGTCTCGTCGTGGCAGATGTTGGAATTTGATGTCAATGAAAAAAATCTGGAATTAAAGAATCTATGGATGACTATGAAATCATTGTCAGTTGTCAGAAAAAAACCCATCTAGTTTACTAATATCCTTTAGGGAAGGAAACTGCTACCCTTACCTGGTCTGGCCTACATGTGACACCAGATCCACAGCAATATGGTTGACTTGTAATGGCCCTCTGGGAAATTACGGAGGTCTATATATACTGCTGAGTCAGTGATGTCCTCATCCTGTGGATGAATATAAAAAAGTGACTCTCGTAATGTCTAACAAATGTGTGACCATATGCAACGAATCATGCAAATCAATATTTAGTACCTTAGTATTGCTCTCTGTCTTATGTATATTTGAGCCATCAAACAAACCAAAGAGTGATTGTTGAATGATAAGGGTTCCCTAATTATGGCATAGTTGATGACTTAGATGCATAACCCAAGCTCACATGCACTACATGCAAACAGTGAAAGCTATGGTGCGTGATATAGCATGCCAGTGGTGTACTGAAATACTATTTCCATTCCTGGAATTGCTTTGTAGGAATTCTGCAGAAATCATCAGAGTAGGTGTCACATTTTATTATGTGTGCTGTTATTTGTATTTTTTAAATGTGTCAGTTCTTTGGGGTTTTCTGAAGTCCTAATGTGTGCAAGAGTAGCTATCTTCTGTTTAACAGGAAGGGTCTTTTGCAGTTTACAAGGTGCAGTTTATTGTATACCTACAATCATTTATGGATTATAAGAATAAACTCGGTATTAATACCATATTGTTGGGAGGACCTCGTCTTAGATTCATCTCCCATGAGATTCCTGTTTTGCTTAACCACAAAGTCCACCTGACACCGTCACAGTGGGTGGTACTTATTATATTTAATCAAGTGGTAACCCTTTCAGACTTATATTTTGAAACTCCCCAAGCATTTTTCTGTAATTATTGTTATACATTTGTTTATATTGTTTAATTTACCACTGCCCCATCTACCACACCAAACCATTGATTGGAAAATTCAGATTAACTGGATGCTTATCCTCTCTGAATATGTTCTCTTTGGACTTAGAAAATTGATAGTTTGTTGGGCTGAAAGCAGTTGGGGTGCATGGTGGCTCAGTGGGTAATACTGCTGCCTCACAGTGACAAGGACCTGGGTTTGATTCCTACATCGGGTGACTGTGTGGAGTTTGCATGTTCTCCCTATGTCTGTTAGGGTGCTCTGGTTTCCTCTCACCTGGTCAGGTGAATTTGCCATGCTAAATTGCCCATAGTGTTCAGTGCATTAGTCAGTGATAAACATAGAGTAGGGGAATGGGTCTGGGTGGGTTATGATTGGAGGGTTGGTGTGGGCTTGTTGGGATGAAGGGCCTGTTTCCATACTGTAGGGAATCTAATCTAGTTGCTTTAGGCTGTCTTCCGTGGTCTAATGTTTTCTTCTGAACTGGAGGACTTTTCATCTGTTGCATTTCTGTTGAAAAGGATGTTATCTCTTCTTGAGCAAGTACTTTTTTCTTTGCAGTATCATAAATCTTTAAATATTGACATCTTAATGCTGCCTTCTTGAAATTGGGTGTATTGCATCTTCATTTTGCATCGATGGGTTTAATTCTCAATCTGCATGTAGATATGTGCTAAAATTAAAAACGTATTACTTCAACTTCTTGATTGGTTTGGACTTTCTTGTTCTTTCTCAGTGAATGAATTACTGGTGAATCTTAATTAGTTTACCTCTTCAAATTTATTACCTGAAGATTTCCTCTTGCTTGATGCAATACTAATGGCTGTTCAGGATTCTTCTTTGGAAGGTATTTCACTTGAACTTGAACCTTTCTAGTCATCTTGGTGTTTAGTGTGTGACTTGAACTTGCTATGACTAGTTGTTCACTGTGCTGTGCTGCAATCTGCCCCAATTAAATTCCAGATTCTCAGTTGCTTCGAGTGAGATACAATGTCAGCACTGCCTCATTTTTTGTCTTTCTTCTCAAAGTCTGTTAGTACTCGGAATCAGAACTTGCTTTATTTCATTAGGCCGTATTGATCCTGCTGATGAGGTTTCTTTTCTCCACAGCAATTAACAAGTACTTCTAATGTCTAGTGTCTGCCCTACCCACGGCATTGATTAATCACTGCATCTTAGGAACTGAATGAATTCCAAAGATATCCTGTGCTCCTCCCCTGAGGACTGATCTATGTTATTACTGGACCTCTGTTCCGCTCACCATCTCAATGATTTTCTCTAGAGTCAGGTCTTCTTTGGACTGCAATAAATCTGAGAAAGACTTGTCAGTAATGCCTATTCCAATCAGTATAATGAATTATGATATTAATTCACTATTGTTACATCTCGCCACATCTATGGAGACCATTAATAAGGTCATCTATGGATTTCTATAGATTCCTCTAGATGCTGTATTCTTCTGTTTCAACTTACCCTTTCAACAATTTTGTTAGTTCTGAGCTTGAAGTAATTGACAAAGGCTTTCAGTACAGGTAGTTCTGGGATTTGGCTATATTGTTGCTGAAGAATTAAGGAACAGTATCTTGGAGAACGCTTACCTCCATTGGCAATAACATGATTCCAGCGGGGATTAGTTTGTGCGCCATTCTGCACATGTGTGAATGTGCATGCTGAAATCGCTGTGCCATTCTGCGCATGCGCCAGTGTCCATGCATGTGCAATGTTGGCATCAGTCTTCACGCCACTCTGTGCATGCGCAATGTCAGCACTGAAGTATCTGTGCCATTCTGTACGTGCATGATGTGAACTCCAGTTTTCGTGCTGTCCTGTGCATGTGCTAATATCAGCAACTTTCTGTGAGAGCAACTGCACAGAGAGCAGCTTTCTTACATTTTTTTAAAAAATGTATTGTGTTAAATTTACTTTTGTTTTGTTAATAACTATGATTTCAGCCTTCATTCAGGCTGTGCTATACTTTGTGTTAGACTTTTGGGTGATTTTTGAGTGATCGTGAGTGATATTTTTTGCTGGTCTGCCCCTAACCCCACTTTTCCCATAGGCCTCCTTATTTCTATTAAATGATCTTCTATTAAGCGAGGTATCACTGGAACACAATTATGACATTACAGGAGAAATACCCGTATGTCTTTAAATGTGTATTGTGCAACTATTATCCCTTTGGTGAGCAATGTTATCATCTGTTATACTCTTAATTGTATCCAAAAGTATACTTACTTGTTCAGCTTCTGACTTAGCATCTACTTTAGAAGCCATTCTATATCTCAGTAATTGTTTTCTCCAGAGCGTCCAATGTTGTATTTTTTCTGGGCCGTCTTTGAAATTAAATTTTCCTAACAATACTGTTATGGCTTCCTAATGTGATTAGATATTTTAATCTTACTTAAATATTTTTATTTAGCTATAATGACAGTTCTCCAGCACTTTAATGCTGTTCTGCGGGATTTTCCTGCTTTTTGTGACGTTAATAGAGAATTCTGATGCTTTTGCTGCTGAAAGAGATGACCTCCTGCCTTTTGCAACTGAAATGGAGTCACCTCAAAAATTTCAGAATTAGACTAGAATGCTCACTTCTTTAAATTGCCGAATGCTTACCTGTTTTAAATGACTGGGCTTGTGACTTCCGCTGTTCTCTGTTCACATCTTCAAATCCCACGCTGATCATCATGTTGCCTGTTCTGCTGTTTTAAGTGTGTGCATTCTTGAAGGGTTTATGTGGTCCAGTAGGTGTGAAGGGACCCACTTTCGGAGCTAATGAGTTTTGTAGAATAAACAAAATGTAGTTTATTGCATCTCTGCAACTATTTGCAAGTTATAGGAATAGACTAAGTGGTACGACAAGAATTTTAGGAGCAATCAGCCTTAGGTCAATTTCTCATGAGGTTCCTATTTTACTCTCACCAAGTCTGTCTAGTATCATACTGTGTGGTGCTTATTGTATGTAATCAAGTGATAAACTTTTCAGACCATGTGTTACAGTGGTCTACTGAAAGCTGTCTTGAGGGGGCAGCCCTCACCACCAGTTACATGCTGAGCAGCAAACAATTGCAATAGGAAGAAGAAGAAGACAAAGTGAGGAGGAAAACTGACCCCTTACTGTCCAGGTTGCCTCTGTGAACAATGCATCTGAGTATGATACCAGTAAACACGACTGCAATCTCCCTTCCACCAACTGATCCATGTCTACTTTTCCTCATGTCACTGACCATTGCAATGTCCATTTGCTCACAAGGGAAAAAATAAAAGGTGACACTATGAGAACGTTGGGAACATTCCAAACCAAATATATAAAGAACATCATGCCATATTTCATATGAAACTCAACTAATCACCCGTGTGCATACTCTGACTATCTGACTTCCATGTATCATATCCTGGTGCTGCTATGCAAATTCCACTTCAGTGGCTATAACATGACTGGTGAAGGTTTGCTGACTATTAATGTGGAGACTGCAGATAGCCTTGAAGGACAGCCTCGAGTAGCTGTAGCTCCTAGAAGGCTTGTGTGTGAACTGTAGAATCTCGGCATGATTCTCAGCAGTCTGGGTTATCTGGCTGACAGGCCAAAAGCAAGGTACTGGTAAAGCAACATGGAGTAGTCTTCCTGAATGAGGACAGCACATTTATGGTCCAGGGAACCACAGGCATCCCTCCTGTGTGATACATCAGCAATCTTAATAGCATGCTTGATCACATCCGGCAAAACTCAGTGCACTATAACGCCCATCTGTGATGCCTAATTGTCCCCAGTTTCCATGATAGTAAGCAGAACCTGTATGATAGTACTTCGGATCTTCAACTACAGCACATTGCCATTGGTTGGCTTCTGCTTTTGCTTTAATGAAAGTTGTTTTTTACAAGTGAATCTGGTCACTACTTGTATGCTGGAAACAATAGCCAAAAGGGAAAAAGTGAGGACTGCAGATGCTGGAGAAGGGCTTATGCCCAAAATGTCAATTCTCCTGAGCCTTGGATGCTGCCTAACCTGCTGCGCTTTTCCGGCAACACATTTTTGAGCTCTGGAAACAATAGCCTCCAAGTTCTGTGCAAAATCCTGACACAATTTGGTACTGAACTCCTCTATGTCCTTGACATTGACAGCAAGCTTTCTGACAGACTTCCCAACAAACTGCATATGCATCAGAATTATTGTCGACTGCTGCATTCATTTGTTCATCTAAGCACTCTGCAGCAGAATCCATATGCAACCTTGTTCTCTGTGAAGCTGAAAACTGCACTATTCTTGGCCCTTGTCCTGGCTGTAGACTGTTTGTGTCAGGCATTTCATCAGATTGAAACCCTGCATGTAATTTATCCTCAAAGATAATGTTGGTATTTGAGCAGATGGCTGAGTGTGAAATGAAGTGTCAGTGCTATATTTTCATTCTGTCTGTTCCTTGCTATTCCTTCACTGTCTGGTAAGGTTCCCCTTGTTAGGTGAGATTCACGTTGTTGCTTGGTGGTCAGTGATGGTACAGAAACCATCCATGATGATAGCTTGACTACCTAATTCTGTGGAGAAAGAACCCTTCTCTTCCTTTCAACCTCCTCTACCCAGGTGCAGGGTCAGAAATTATGATTTCCTTGGAGCTGGTCCTGGCCTAGTCCATTGGCTCAACAAGGCCCCTGAGTCCAGTTCAATAACATTGTTTCTGAATTGAGCAAAGCAGGCAATCTCTTGGCTATTGAACTGACATATGCAACGCCCCTTGTAGTGATTGTAACAAGGTCAGCCAGGTGAACCTCAAAGAATATGAGTTCTCTGGTTGGGCTGTTAATCTGGCCCAATCAGGGAGCCCTGGCTGACAGATGATAGCAGAAGTGTAACATACTCTGTTCATTCTGAGAGATAGAGCTGAAAATTTGTTGCTGGTTAAAGCACAGCAGGTCAGGCAGCATCCAAGAAACAGGAGATTCGCCGTTTCGGGCCAGAGCCCTTCACCAGGAATGAGGAGAGGGTGCCAGGCAGGCTCAGATAAAAGGTAGGGGGGAGGGACTTGGGGGAGGGGCGATGGAGATGTGATAGGTGGAAGGAGGTCAAGGTGAGGGTGATAGGCCGGAGTGGGGTGGGGGCGGAGAGGTCAGGAAGAGGATTGCAGGTTAGGAGGGCAGTGCTGAGTCCAAGGGAGTCGACTGAGACAAGGTGGGGGGAGGGGAAATGAGGAAACTGGAGAAATCCGAGTTCATCCCTTGTGGCTGGAGGGTTCCCAGGCGGAAGATGAGGTGCTCTTCCTCCAACCATCGTGTTGTTATGTTCTGGCGATGGAGGAGTCCAAGGACCTGCATGTCTTCGGTGGAGTGGGAGGGAGAGTTAAAGTGTTGAGCCACGGGGTGGTTGGGTTGGTTGGTTCGGGCGTCCCAGAGGTGTTCCCTGAAGCATTCTGCAAGTAGGCAGCCTGTCTCCCCAATATAGAGGAGGCCACATCGGGTGCAGCGGATGCAATAGATGATGTGTGTGGAGGTGCAGGTGAATTGTGGCGGATATGGAAGGATCCCTTGGGGCTTTGGAGAGAAGTAAGGGAGGAGGTGTGGGCGCAAGTTTTGCATTTCCTGCGGTTGCAGGGGAAGGTGCCGGGAGTGGAGGTTGGGTTGGTGGGGGGTGTGGACCTGATGAGGGAGTCACGAAGGGAGTGATCTTTGCGGAACGCTGATAGGGGAGGGGAGGGAAATATATCCCTGGTGGTGGGGTTCGTTTGGAGTTGGCGGAAATGACGGCGGATGATACGCTGTATACGGAGGTTAGTGGGGTGGTAGGTGAGAACCAGTGGGGTTCTGTCTTGGTGGCGGTTGGAGGGATGGGGCTCAAGGGCGGAGGAGCGGGAAGTGGAGGAGATGCGGTGGAGGGCATCGTTGATCACGTCTGGGGGGAATCTGCGGTCCTTGTAAAAGGAGGCCATCTGGGCTGTACGATTGGAACTGGTCCTCCTGAGAGCAGATGCGGCGGAGACGAAGGAATTGGGAATATGGGATGGAGTTTTTACAGGGGGCAGGGTGGGAGGAGGTGTAGTCCAGGTAGCTGTGGGAGTCAGTCGGTTTATAGAAGATGTCTGTGTTGAGTCGGTCGCCCGAGATAGAAATGGAAAGGTCTAGGAAGGGGAGGGAGGAGTCTGAGACAGTCCAGGTGAATTTGAGGTCGGGATGGAAGGTGTTGGTAAAGTTGATGAACTGTTCAACCTCCTTGTGGGAGCACGAGGCAGCGCCGATACAGTCATCGATGTAGCGGAGGAAAAGGTGGAGGGTGGTGCCAGTGTAGTTGCAGAAGATGGACTGTTCCACATATCCTACAAAGAGACAGGCATAGCTGGGGCCCATGGGGCCATTCTGAGAGGTAGCTCTGCGTGAGCTGGATCAGTGTCAAAGATGCTCAATGTGTAAATAAAGAGTGATTTGATGACGGATACCAGCCTCTGTGGAGTTATTTCACTGAGAACCAGGGAAAAGCATGCTGCTAAGAAATTCACTCGCAACAGTTGTCTTTGAGTTGAGGATAAACATTTCTGGCTTCATGCCGTTATTTGGAAAGCTTGACTCATTCAATCCTGCCATTGAAGACTGGGCCCAGTATGTGGAAAGAATGTTTTTTTTTCGGGCAAGTGACATTGAGGCAGATGGAAAGCAATGAGTGGACCTGCAGTTTCTTTTGCTTATTAGTAGCCTAACTTTCCCCAGATGCTAAAACCTTTCAAGAGTTGATGAATTTAGTTTTGGAATATTATAAAGCCAAGCCTCCTCTAATTCTGAGATGCTATTGGTTTTACTCAGCAATTTGAGAACCAGGGGAATCTACACTGGGATTTTTGATGAGGTTAAGATGACTGTCAGAGGCATGAGATTTTGGTTTAATCCTTAAAGAGATGCTGAGAAACCATTTAGTATGTGGGATAAATGATGTAACCAAGCAAAAGCGCCTACTAGCTGAAGCCCAACAGGACTTAAAAGAAGCACTACCACTGGCTTTATCATTGGAAAATGTGGCAAGTGCAGCATGTGAGTTGTAGAGTATTCCGATGGAATGGCCACCCTCTCCAGTCCAACTGAACTTGGGGAAACACCACGAATGAAGGCAATTGCATAGCTTCACTCAGGACAAATTTGAGCAGAGGAACTCGAGGTCAATCTGCAGCAAGATCCCAAAAATCATTTTGTTTCTTCATTATCTGGGCCAGCAAACCAATGCAGTTGCTGCCGGTATGTGGACTCAAGACAGAAAAAGAGTTCCACTTGATCTAAATTGAGTAAGGGAATCTTACACCGGTATCCAGGAAAATGCACACCTTGAAAAGTCCACCAATATGTTTAGGGACATAAATTTAAAATAATGACAGAATACAAATACCTGCCAGATTTACTGAAAGACAAGGCACTGTTGCCCATAGCTTCAGGATGAATTCAGCGGTGGGCTCTCATACAAAATGTGTATAATTACAAGTTGGAACACCATCTGGGATACAAAGTTACAAATTCAGGTGTGTTGAGTACTTCCCACTGGCAGATACACCACCAATGGTACCACCACTGGGAGAGTCCATAATGGGTTAAATTTTCTGGACACACTTCCAGCCACAGCTAACAATATCAGACTTTAGCCAAAGAAAGATCCAGGCCTGGCAAAACTGAAATAACTGGTGGTGATGAGGGAAACAACCAGAACTGAAACATGTTTGGGCCCAGAGAGGCCAGATCACAGTACAGGGTGGCATATTGGGAGGAGCAAGAGTGATTTTCCTGAGTAAAGGTCGCTGCCAGATACTGGCAGAACTCCAGCAGGGTTATCCAGAGGGTTCCAAAATGAAGATGTTGGTGAGAAGTTGCGTCTGGCGGGGCAGTGCCCAGACTGCCAGCAAGGACAAAAATGACCATCAGCAGCTCCCTCATATTTGTGTGAATGGCTGGGTAAATCCTGAACTTGGTTCATGTCAACAGTGCAGGTCCTTTTATGGGCTCAATGTTTTTATTCATTGTGGACACCCACTTAAAGTGGCTGGACATACATAACATTCATTCATCAAACACAGCGACTATGCACATGTAAATAAAGGGTGACTTGCTGATGGGATACAGGCCTCTGTGGGAGCCCTGCTATCCCAAGAATCAGTCTGGTGAACCTTCATTGCATTTCTTCAAAGCCAGAATGTCCTTCCTCAGATAAGGAGATCAAAACATTTCAGAATACTCCACATATGGTGTTACCAATACTGAGGGCAGCTGCTGTAAGACAGTCCTGCTCCTGTACTTGAATCCTCTTGCAATAAAGGCAAACATAACATTTGCCTTCCACATTTCTAGCTGAGTGTTGTAAAGAGTGGTGAGGCTGGATAGCTCCTTGTTGGCCAATGCAGACACAATGGGATGAATGGCAGCCTTTTCAGCTGTGAATTTTATGATTCTATCATTCTATGTTATGTGAACTCTTGAAATAAAACGTATTGATGCTAATTTAAATAGTTGAAAAAATATCATGTGACCATGTCAAGTATTAGTTTGATAACATAAGTTCAGCATCCATAAGTGTTATAACTAACTCTAACAACTTAGTTCTATTTCTATTTCAGCAACCTTGCCAATAACAGATTTTCAAGCTTGTCCTGGAAGCCTTTTCGATATTTGGAACTGACCCATTTGTAAGTGGCCGTTCAAAAACATTTATAATATAATTATTGTAAAGATTTCAAATGTACCAAAACATTAACACATTGACAACATGGAATTATTTACTAAATTGAAATAAGAGTATATTTACCGATTTAGTGGCAATGACCTAAAAATTGAGATGCTGCCTTGAGGAAGTGTAACACATTCATTTGAAATTTCTTCTGTCCAATATTTAATAAGACTATTGATTTGTTCTGAAGAGGTTAATGCTTCAATCTGAGCAGCAGACAGATGATTATATGAACTAATAAGTATTAGTTTGATAATGCCTCTGTTCACCATACAAACTCACTAGGCACTTGTGCAGTAATTTAATTTCTGGTTTATGTATTAGTTATAAGCTTTATAATCAAACTTTTTTTTTGTTCTACTCTGTAGTAGCTTTCTGAACTTTAATCAGAAATGCCAGCTTTGGAGACCCATAACTCTCTGGTCAGATTAGAACAGAAAGCAAAATTACCCTTGAGAGTAAGTGGTAAATAATGTTATGGATATTATAAATAGAACCAACACCTCATTAATCCAGGTTTCCTTTCTTAATGGAAATATAATTTGACCATTTCCCCAGAGAATATTGAAGCAAATTGGTCAGTGATGTTAGACTGTTGATTTTTGATACAGTAATATATTCTTAAATTTCTTACAAGTTGTTTACCGTTATTTTCTAATTGGTTAATTTGTCTTGTATGTTACTGTGATTGTTAATTTTAAGCATGCCGCAATATATATTTAAAATAGCCAGTTTTGGAATGATTTATTACTTTTGAGAAATTATTTTGTGATGAGAAAACATTTATTTAATGAAATTAGTTACGTCTAGATGAGGATATTCATTTTATGCAGCTGTACAGTTTCAAAAGTAGGCTTTTTAATTTGATAGTACAACACTGTGTTATAAATGTGAAAATAAACAGAAACACATTTGATTAAATGCACTTTCAATTGTTTTATTGCATCGATCACAGTTACATCTCAACGTATGATGTAATATTAACATAATTCCAATGAACATTAAGCTATACATAACGTTTTACAAAATTATGCATGCATAGAATCAAAAACCATACGAATTCAAGAGAACAAATGCATTTGAAGTAATTTCTAACAATCATTCAAGTATTATCTCATTTTGCTTATTCTCACCCTGGAGATTTTACTCCATCCTTATGTACGTCTATTCTGATTACATTGTAGATACTGTTCACTTCATGATGTCTGAGAATGTATATATTCCTCGTGGGCTTTTGCATTTATCATCTTAGTTTCCGTATCAAGCAGAGATTAGCATTTGAACTGCTTCTGATCAGCTAAGCAGCCATAGTTGAGTCCATTACTGGCATTAGATTATAGCATTTATTGTGTTTTTTCCTTATTAAATGCATTAAAGCATTTTTTTTTGCTGTTACTTATCCTATCTGATATTCCAATCGCAGCTTTTGTTCTGGGCTGTGAAAGGTTCCAGAGCTGAATTTAACTTGGCATCCATTGTGGGTTTTAGAATGGCTTTTGACTAGTTGGAATCCTTAGTAACACCTGGTCATAACCTAATGAAACAGATATTTGAATTTCTGCTTATGCAATTTCACAACTAATCAATAGAGTATTTCTTTTTAATATGTTCCTCACACGCAACAGTAACAAAATAGGTACTGAAATAAATCAACGTGTGTTTTAAGTAAGGCTGATTCAAATGTAGTTGTTATCTGGCTTGGAAGAATATTTGCAGGAATGAAGATATAAGCTCACTGTGAAGATGTAGTTGAGAATAGGAATCTTGATTGAAGAATGACCCCAAAGGTTGAGTACTAGTACTGTAAACTTTAGTACCTACAGCTGAAATTTTCACCTTGCTTGCTTTGGAAAAATCAGATACAGGCAGCAGTGACAGACCTGCATCAGGTCCACTGACTTCCCACATGTTAAAATCTCAAACTGGTGCTTTTAAGCAATAAATAAAACTGCTCTGGGTAAAATAGCAATGTCTTTCTTTTATTATACATCAACAGAGTCCTTCTTGAATTTCATCCCAAGTCTGCACAGGACTAACCCTTGAGGACCCACCAAGAATCCTTAGGCGTCCTTTGTCCACTCCCTGTTCCCCAAAGCCACAGCCTCCTGGTACCCTCTCTTTAGTTGAGCTTTGGTAACCATTCCTTTGGTTACCTGTTGGAGAAGCCTCTTACCAACCAAAATTCTGCTTCCACTTGTCTGCAAAAAATTATCATCAACCATCCAGTTTAGACCGGAGATGAATAGGGCCTGTGTACTGCTCCTGCCTGTATAGTTTGGCCTTTCCAGCTTAATTGTTGCACCTCAGTATTCTTTTCTTTCAAAGTACATCTAGCTTTGCTCATTTTTTACTTTCTTGTTTCTTTCATATCTGGAGGGAAACTAACTCAATGAGAAGAAAGTGATCACTTTATTACAGTTACCTTTCATTCCTATTTTAAACTTTTTTACAAACATAGTAATTTAGGAGTAGTACACCTACCATTTATTACCTTAGCCCTGACTTAGCATCACAACCTGATTTATAATAACACAAACATTAGCAGATGCTGAGAATATGAATCGGATACAGAAGTTGTTGAACAAACTTAGTAGGTCTGACAACATTTGTGGAGAGAAAGCAGTGTTAACATTTCAAAGTGTGACTGGACTGAAAACATTAATTCTGCTTTCTCTCCACTGATGCTACCAGACCTGCTGAGTTTCTCCAACTACATTTGATTTAGTAATATGATCTAAATTGTGTGACTGGTCTTACATAAAGACCTTGTAAACTATCTAAAGAAAATCTAAACATATACATAATACTTTAATGCTGGGTGATACTAAAGTGTGTGTAAAATGTTTTCTTTCCTCCAGGATCTTAACAGAAAACCCATTCCTCTGCTCTTGTGGCATTGCATGGATCCAGTTGTGGCAGGAAAATAACCTGGCCACTCTAGACGTTCAGAACCTGACATGTCGAGGGGAGAATGACTGGAGGATAACCCTATCATACATGAAGATCCCAGACTGTGGTACTGTCATTTTTCCTAAAAGCATTGTGTGTGAATTTTTCCCTTCAGGTGATGTTTAAAGGTCTGTTAAATAAAGCACAAGAATAGAAGTAAGTATTAATTAAGGATTATCAATGGTTTAAGAAGGAAAACATGTGCCTAAAATATTCAGAGATCTTTGAGTATCTTGTACAGATTCCCTGCCCTGTCTGTCATTTGTGAATGCCACCAGTGCTTTGTCCTTATTGATTGCAGAATATTTAATAACTTGCTGCTGTAATTGCCTTTTATTTTTAGTGCCACATTAATGATTTAATAATCAATGTTAGTAGTCAAAAATGATGGCAATGAAGAATAAATGGAACATTAACACTGCTCTGATCTTAAAACATAACTGGGGGTAATTATGAAAATTTAGTAAAGTTGTTGATATAGGACACCAGTCCCACATTAAGAGGTTAAGAGACCTACATTTGGAATTTAGGGCTAAATGATATTGGATGCAGAGCCCTATGTTTTTGGATATTGTTAGAAGGTTTACTCCCCTACAGCTTGGGTAATGATCACTATGTTATGAGGAACAGAGCTCACTGTTGTTGGTTACAGAGTCCTGTGTTGTTAGATACAGAGTCCTAAGAAACCATTAGGTTGCTTAGAATTACTTCTGCTGAAGCAAATAAATTACTAGAACAGTAGCAATAAGTTGAGATTAGTTGGAATGGTTATAAACGAACACATGGTTGAAAAGGAAATAAATTAAGAATGTACCCCTCTTTTGAATTTATTGCCTGTGACAGTGACCCTGTCCACTACTTGGAATGAGGGAGACAACCTCACTGTAGTTATTTTCAAAAGCTCTGATGGAATTGAATGACCATTGCTGCCGATGCTTCTGCCCCTTTAAATGGACAATCTCCATATCATCATTCCAAACTCAGGAGGATTGGCAGCTCTTCAATCACCAGCATCTCCGAAAGCGATGGTCTCTACTGATACTGTAGCAGGTCCTAGCAGGCAAAATGGAAAGGCCCGAGGATTAAAGTAGGTTTATCAGGCTTGTCAGAGTGATTAAATCCAGCCTCAGAAATTGGGAGGTGGCTGTTGTTGCGGTGAGGAGAGGATCTTACAGAGAAGACAGACCTTTCTGCTGGGATCTTCAGTGACCCACACAGGCTAGCAGATCATGAGAGTTCTCTTTCCCCCACTGATTCTGTTGGGAATCTGACAAACTTGGTGGGCCATTAACTGCTCACTTAATGCTCTCTGTTTCTCTCTGAAGTTCTTGAATTACCCCTCACTTGACTTCTTCGGGGACATGTGAGTAAGTGACATGCACATGTCTTTCCTCCCAGTCTTACAGCAGCAAACTTCCCTCCCCCTTGCCCATTCCCAAGGGTAGAATTTAATTCTGTCACTTGTCTTGTTTTATAGAGGCCTAATGAAAACACCATAGGTCACAGACAAAACTTAAGTTGCGATGGTTACAAATGGAGAAAGAGTAGAGCATGTGGACGCTCCATTGATCTTAATGGAAGAGGTTAATTTTAAATAAAATGCTGCAATCTTCTACCTGATCTGGCACACAATCTTCTCATTGACACACCACCTTGAACACCACCACTATATCTTGCACTCACTCAGCCACTGCCCTGCCCTCTGTACCAATCTGCCACCTGAACCCAGACCCTGCCTAGGACCCGATATATAGCCTGATGTCACAAACAAACAGCTGGAGATCACAGAGTGGGAGCTGTGAGACACTCTGCAGCAGTTGTCTGGGAGAATGCTGGACTACATTCAAGAGAAGGCTGCGATAGAGGGCTAGTTCTGAAAAGTTTCAGCTCAGAGGGATCTGAGCTCTGGGAAAGTGTGCTGTAATTGTGGAGGGAAGTGGGTAGTTCTAATTCAGGGATGCCCCTAGCTCCCTTCTGTGATCCTTGTGGCCTTCAAGAAAATATGAGAATTAAATTTTAAAGTTGCCTCAGGGCCTTCTCCGCCAGGATTCTGCTTCTCACAGGCTCTACTTCCCAGCCTTGGGCCTCTGGTAGCTGATTATACCCTGACCACATCTTTGCAGTCAATCTGCATATTTTAAACAGAATTCTCACCCTTTATTCTGGTGTCTCACTTGCCTGCTAAAAAGAGCAAGTTAATCTGGGGACATGGCAAGAAGGAAATGGAATTGGTAGGTAATAGACACCGGTTATTTTAACTGTCTCCTCCAGCTGGATTCTGTCAAGTGGGGCAATTAAAATAAGATCTTAAACACAATTATGACTCAATTTAAATTTAAAGTCATCTACCAGAACCAACTGTTAAGAACGTTTGTGACCTTTCTTCACTTAAACATTATCAAAATACTTGCAGTGAACTAGTATTGAGACATCTAATAAAGGAACCTTAGATAATATAGAACCTTACGGATAGAAGCCAGATGCTTTGGAATGACTTATTTACAGCAGCAAATCAATTGCAAACTTTAGTACGGACCACTGAACTGGTACAACACATCAGAATGCCAGCACATACTGCAGCAGAGAGTTAAGTCCTGGCTTCTTGCCTAATGTAATTCCAATAGATGGGCTGTGATATTTACCATGGGTCAAGGACAGCTGTCGCTGGGAGACCACACACTTCACTACAGGGAATAATAATCTGTACAGGCCATTTAACCTCTAGAGTTTGGTCAATCAATGAATTGGATCATGGCTAATCTGAACCACAACTTTATTCATCCGTCTTTTTTCCATGTTACTGATAGTCTTGCCTAAAAATCAAATGCCAAACTAAACGCTATGCCATTTGTGATGGATTCTGTATAGACGCAGGTCAATTTTTTGCTTCGTACAAAAAATGTTGTTCTTTATACACAAAGTTATATACTCAAAACATGAACACAAACACTCCATAGGTCCCTCTGATCTGAGCTGGTCGTTGCCCACTTATCTTCACAGAGGATTTTTGGTCAAATTTCTGAGGTATAAGCCTTCATAAGTGAAACAATCCTGCAATTCATGCAGCAACTGCCCATGGCCTTTTTTCACGGCAGTAGTAGTCATGACCTAGGGTTTGAAGGTGCAATAAACACTCTGACAACTACTGAAAGAGGATAAATTAGTATGGTATGTGAGGTAATGGAGTCAGGCAGGTGCTGTGCAGACTGTCAGGCATGTGAGAGATAGAGTACCATGTAGATGGAGTGGGGGAGGGTGATAGGTTGGTGGGAGTTTAGTTGTATGTGCATGGGGGAGTAGAGTGACAAGTGGGTGAGGGGTACAGGTGTCAGGTTGGAGAAGAGTCAGTGGCTCTGTGCTTGGAAGTTATTATGACAGGCAGATAAGAGGCCTTGGTGCCAAATGGATTGGGGTAGGTGCCAGATGGGTGGGGAATGGTGACATGTTGATAGAGAGAATAAAGTAGTAAGTGGGTGAGGGGAAGGGAGGGTGATGGCAGATGGTGAGGTTTTGGGGTGGTAGGTGGGTGAGAGGATTGTGTGCCAAGTTGGAAAGCAGTATATGTGCCAGATGGATAGGGTGGCAAGTGAGTGTAGAGGTAGGATGGCAGATAGTGCAGTGTAGGGTGGCAAGTAAATGGGTGAGGGCTTAGGATAAGGAATGTCCACTTGGAGGAATGTCATGCAATTGGGTGGAGGGAGGTTGGTGGTTGGGTTGGTGTGGGAGAGTTTGTATTGAGGTTTTTGGATTCCTGTTTGAGGTTGGTAGAAGTAATCGGGATGTTAGTGGTGTATTATGAGGCCAGTTTAATAGTTAGCCAAGGGTTAGAGCAAGTTTAATTCCTCTAAAGTTATCTGGTTAACTATTAAGGTAAGTGAGTCAGAACTATTCAAATTCTCCTGCACTAATTCAGAGTTCCTGGGCAATCCCTGTAGAGTGCGCTGTGTTGGAACTTTCTCATGGTCTTGCCATTGCAACTCCAGTATATACCTCAGCACCGATGATCTTCTGGTTTGAAGATATGGGCCATTGTGGACTCTGGATATTTGTTTACTTTGGCCATGTCCCTTCTCACACTGTTGCCTGGATGCACTGGAACTTTTCAGTAGCAGCAAACAAGACGTCTTCTCTTACAAAAACTTTATGTTATGAGAACACCCAAACAGACAGATCGGGAAAAAAGTACAGCCTATTATCTGGATGCGTGACCTTATTCATTGGTGAAGCAGGCTTGAAGGCCCAAATGGCCTACTTCGGCTATCTCTTGTGTTCCTTTGTTTGTGAAAGATCAACTTTCGACTTAAAATAAATTAGCACTGGTGCAAGAATTCGCCTTATCATCCACAAATGTAGAAAGATTATGAAGTAAAAAATCACACAACACCAGGTTATAGCCCAACAGGTTTATTTGGAAGCACTAATTTTCAGGGCACTGCTCTTTCATCAGGTGGTTGCGGAGTATAAGATCGTAAGACACAGAATTCATAGCAAAAGTTTGCAGTGTGATGTAACTGAAATTATATATTGAAAATACCTGGATTGTTTGTTAAGTCTCTTATCCTTTAGAATGACCATGTTGGTTTCAGTTCTTTCATGTGTAAATCCCAAAACCTTTTTAAAGTTACATTCTCAAGTGAACTTTAACAATAGGTGCCCAGATATGCATCAAAGGTGTGAGGCTGACTGTGCCCCAGTGTTCAGACTGATTCTATTTCTAAACAAGGGATGTACAGAATCTTGCATGGATTTCTGTAGTTTTTGAGCAAAACAAAATGTAATTCTGCAAGTACAAATTCATTTAATAAACTTATATGTGTGTGTGTGTGTGTGTGTGTGTGTGTGTGTGTGTGTGTGTGTGTGTGTGTGTGTGTGTGTGTGTGTGTGTGTGTGTGTGGTGGGGAGGGGGGGGGGGGGGGGGGGTTGGGGGTGTGTATGAGTGCCTGTGAAAGAGTATATGTATGTGTGTGAGTGTGAATATAAAGGTGTAGAAGTCTGTGAGAGGGTTTGTGTGTGTGTGGGAGTGTGTGTGTGTGAGCGTATGAGAGAGAGCTTGTGTATGAGAGAGGGTCTGTGTGAGTGTGTGTGTTTGTACACAGGATCTGTTCAAATGAGGAGGAATGTGACAGGCATTTGGAAGTACTCAAATAAGAACGGGGTATGATGCTCAACTCATCAACCACAGTGAAAAACTGAACCTCCTCAGGATACAGACACGAGCTGCAACCGACAGGCTACCCTTCGTTGTCCAGTACTTCCCAGAAGCCAAAAAACTATGCCATGTTCTTCACATTATTAATGAGGATGAGCACCATGCCAAGACCTTCCTCACACCTCAAACTTGTCACCTTTAAACAACCACCAAACCTCAAACAGATCATTGTTCGCAGCGAACTGCCTGGCTTTTAGTACAACCGTGTCACGTTAGACATTGCAAGACTTGTCAATGTCGACATGGATACCACCATTACACATGGGGGCACCTCCCATCAGGTATGTGGCAGGTACTCATGTGACTTAGCTGATGTTGAGGAGAAAGTGAGATCTGCAGATGCTGGAGAACAGAGCTGAAAATGTGTTGCTGGAAAAGCGCAGCAGGTCAGGCAGCATCCAAGGAACAGGAGATTCGACGTTTCGGGCATAAGCCCTTCTTCAGGGCCTTGTCTATTTCATACGGTGCAGGCAAGGATACTTTGAGGCATGGTACATTGGCAAAATTGAGCAGAGGCTACGGCAAGAGATGAATGGATACCACGCAACAATCACCAGTCAGGAGTGTTCCCTCCCAGTCAGAGAATGCCTCAGTGGTCTAGGACCTTTGACCTCAGACCTTCAGGTGACTATCCTCCAAGGCGGACTTCGGGACAGGCAACAACAAAAAGTGGCCGAGCAGTGGCTGATAGCCAAGTTCGGTAGCCATGGAAATGGCCTCAACCGGGACCATGGGTTCATGTCACACTGCAGGTGACCCCACTGCACCACACACACACACACACACACACACACGCGCACACACTCCTACAGACCCATATACCCACGCAGATCCTCTACTCCTTTCACTCACACTCAGACATGGACACATACACACACTCTCTCACAGACACTCAAATCCCACCCCACCATCCCCTGCATACACACATCCTCATGCACACAAACACATACACATATATAGGTTTGTGGGGTGAATTTGTACTTGCAGAATTACATCTTATTTTGCTCAAAAACTGCATGAATCCATGTAAGATTCTGTAAATCCCTTGTTTAGAAATAGAATCAGCCTGAACACTGGGGCACAGACAGCCTCACACAGGGCACCTCACACCTTCAATGCATTATCTGGGCTGACATGGCATCTGTTGTTAAAGTTCACTCGAGAACGTAACTTTAAAAAAATTCTGGGACTTACATATGAAAGAACTGTAACCAACATGGTCATTCTAAAGGATGAGAGACTTCGCAAACAATCCAGGTCTTTTTCAATATATAATTTCAGTTACATCACACTGTAAACCTTTGCTATGAATTCGGCACCTTACGATCTTATACTCCACAACGACTTGATGAAGTAGCAGCGCTTTGAAAGCTAATGCTTCCAAATAAACCTGTTGGACTATAACCTGGTGTTGTGTGATTTTTAACTTTGTACACCCCAGTCCAACACTGGAATCTCCAAATCAGAAAATTTATGCACGCACATCCTACTGTGTTTTGAAGTGTTGTTAATGAAGAAGTTTGCTTGTTAGTGTATAATTGCAAAGTAGCCATAAGAACCATTTACCCAAGTTAGGAATAATTGGAGGCAGCTATGTGGAGTTAGGCAACCCAATGGGCCATAATCTCATTGAATGGTGGAACAGGCTGGAGAGGCTGAATGGCCTACTCCTGTTCCTATGGTCCTATGTTCTGAACACTTATTTTGCAGAAGACAAGAAGATCAGCAATAGTGCACTTCTAAAACTGTATCAATAAAATCTTCAGACTTCCCCAGGTTGAGTTCTCCTTTCTCAAATAACCTTAGCACTAAAAATGTCAAAAAAACCGTAATCACATACTTGGTGTCAAGTTCTTGTCAGATGACATCGATGCTTTTCATCCAACTAACATTGTCACTCATTTCACAGAGAATGACCAGTTACTCATCGAGACTATATAGGAAGTTGAGTCCTTAATTTTTTTGTGACAAGAGTGATTAAAAATCCTGTGATGCTAAAATCAGCATGACTGGTCTGTATTCCATTTTGGGCTGTTTATTTAAACTGTATGCTGGAGGTGGCAAAATAAAACTATGAATCTCTGGCTCTCACATTTGTTTTTGCCATTCTTCTACAGAGTCTTAGGGTTGGATTTTATGGACATAATATTTTAGCATTTGGGATCATTTACAGATTTCAGAGCACTGCACAGTTCAGGTTAATGTTCCAGAAAGTGACCGATGTTTCACCTTCCTGATGAGGTGTGAGGAGCCTGATTGTCTATGAAGTGACTGCTGCAGTCTATGTTCATTTCAATAAGAACCTTGTAATTTACAGACAAAGTATTTATACAGTTAGAGTTCTACATGAGCTTAGAGTGTTCTCTCTCTCTCTTTCTCTCTCTCTCTCTCTCTCCCCCAATCACATGACCTAACCTCATCATTACATCATGATCTCTTAGACTCATGCTCTTAACTCATTACTGCAAATCTCTCATCAAGTCTCAAACACTACAGGATAAGTCTTTAAGGCAGTTATATAGCTTCCCTGGTCTTGTTCTACTTTGTTTCTGAGGTTGGTGTGGCCTATTGCACTCTCCCTTCTCTTTACTGGAGTGTGTATTTCTTGGATATTTACAGGACTTTTCATAACTCTCTGCTGTTCTCCAAGGCCAGGGTCATATGTTTTTGGTTTTTTTTGCAAGGATTTTAAGGCTGTCTGATTCCTGCCTCTAACACCTTGTGATGCTTGCATTAAATGATCTTGACTGATATATTTTTTGACACCAGTTCCTTCCTGTTGTTGATCTCAGATCTGTATTCATTTCTCCAGCTGAAGAACTGGTAACTTGCAGGATTGCAGGATGCGTGAGCAAATTGACCAATGGTGCAGGCAGTGAGTCAAGTGAGGGATGTGAAATGGGAATATGATAGTGATAAGATACAGTACTGTCAAGTGAATAAATACTGCTTACTGCAACTTGACCAACAACTTAGAAGGCTGTGTACTTGGTTTAAAGACATGTCCCAAAGCTGGAGATGAATTTACAGTGCAGGGGGAGGATCTAGTTATCATTCCCCAAGTAAGATCCAACAAGATAGGTAGAACTAGGAATGATATTCTGTGGAAAGATTTTGAGGAGTTTGGGTGCAAATTAAAAGGCAGCTCCTGAAAAACAAAATCTTGATTTTTACTTCAGTAATGAACCAGCTGCCATAAGTTAGAAGGTTAATGTGTCTATGAAGGACTGGTGGAGTCAGCAAGTGTTTTGTTAAGGAAAGAGAGAGCTGTTCAGGCAGGATGGGCTCAACGTAAATTGGGCCAGAATCAGTGACTTGATGAATCAAATAACTAGGGTATGTATTTCATGTAAACTAAGGAAGTGGCAAGGAGTGGAGAAGGCAGTAGAAGAATTCAGGGAAAGGATAAATTCAAAAACAGCAAGAGGAATGCCAAGGCTTGAGAACAGAGCAGTATTTTAGGCAAAATAAAGGTCAGAATTGTTCAGGAAGGAACAGTCAAAGAAACAAAGGCATTAAAGTATTAATTTTTATAAATGACCTGGAGGAGGGGCTAGAAGGTTGAATGAGCAAGTTTGCGGATGATACGAAAGTCGGTGGAGTTGTTGACAGTGAGGAAGGATGTGGCAGGTTACAGTGGGATATGGATAAGTTGCAGAGCTGGGCAGAAAGGTGGCAAATGGAGTTCAATGTAGGTAAGTGTGAAGTGATTCACTTTGGTAAGAGTAACAAGAAGATGGGGTACTGGGCTAATGGTTGGATACTTGGTAGTGTGGATGAGCAGAGGGATCTTGGTGTCCATGTACACAGATCTCTGAAAGTTGCCACCCAGGTAAATAGTGCTGTGAAGAAGATATATGGCGTAGTGACTTTTAATGGTAGAGGAATTGAGTTCCGGAGTCCTGAGGTCATGTTGCAGTTGCATAAGACTCTGGTGCAGCCGCATCTGGACTTTTGTGTGCAGTTTTGGTCGCCATACTATAGGAAGAATGTGGAGGCACTGGAACAGGTGCAGAGGAGGTTTACCAGGATGTTGCCGGGTATGGTAGGAAGATCGTATGAGGAAAGGCTGAGGCACTTGGGGCAGTTTTCATTGGAGAAAAGAAGGTTTAGGGGTGATTTGATAGAGGTGTACAAGATGATTGGGGTTTAGATAGGGTTAACAATGAGAACCTTTTTTCCACGTATGGAGTCAGCTATTACGAGGGGGCATAGCTTTAAATTAAGGGGAGGTAGGTATAGGGTAGATTCTTTACTCAGCGAGTCGTGAGTTCATGGAATGCTCTGCCAGTAGCAGTGATGGACTCTCCCTCTTTATAGGCATTTAAACGGGCATTGGATAGGCATATGGAGGATAGTGGGCTAGTGTAGGTTAGGTGGGCTTGGGTCGGTGCAACATCGAGGGCCAAAGGGCCTGTACTGCGCTGTATTTTTCTATGTTCTATGTTCTATTTTCTGTCTATGTGACATAGTTGAAAATTAGAGAAAAATCACAGCTAAAGGTACTATGCTAAAATGTATGAAGAATTAGCAACTAATTAGGCTTATTTGTTATTAGACATCTTAGGCACGGAATAACAAGGTCCAATTCCTGACCCTTTCAGCATATTGTACATTCTGAAATATTTGGTGCCTTGCATGATGGGATGCTTTTTCCAATACAGTGTCAAGGGGACACAGTTCAAAACTATGGCCAAGATGACCATATTGATATAGAGCTATCGTGAAACTCACATGTGGTTGATGCTATTTTGATTTGTGTTAAATGTATATCCATCTAACTCTTGGCATATGACTGCATTTATTGTATGATATCTTTAAACTCTAAAAATCATAACTGTTAAACATCAGTATGGTACACTTTAAGGATCTACATAAAATGAGCAATTGGTTTCAATAAGAAATAATTGCTTTAATGAACAATCAAATATCTGATTGATCAAACTCAAACAAATCAAAGGCACATTGATTCATCCTGTAACTGCTAATGAGGAGTGAGTAATGTAGAGAAAGTTAAGCAATAAAGTTCTGTTGACCTGAAATGTTGGTTGTTTTTTCCACATTTTTTGCATTACTGCCTGAGTATTTCTTGTATTGTCAACTTTTATTCAAAAGTTTCAGTCTGCTATTTTTTCAATAAATCTACTGTCATCCATTAAGTAGCTGAAGAAACTGCCTAATTAATTTGCTCAATTCACTTCTTCAGGCCATTTTCATGCACTATCATTTTTCACTCATCTCGAGGCAAGGTCACTATCACTGTACCACATGTGCCCTGAGGCCAGCATTTATTGTCCATCTCTAGCTACCCATTTCAATATTAAGGCATTTTGGGAGATGCAATTACTCATATGATAACTTTCCTGTAATTTCTCATCCTTTATTTTACAGAGTTGCCTAAAGCTTCTGTAAACATTACAAATGTTACTGTGATTGAAGGGGGAGAAGCTGCAATACAATGTACTGCTCTAGGCCACCCAATTCCCACTGTGGACTGGCAAAATCACATTCTCTACTCGACTTACCAGGTATAATCATGATGCTCTCAAAAGCCAACATTTTCAGCACCACTTACCATTTTATGTTGTACTATGAATAAGAATAAAAGGAGGGATGTGGGACCTGGGAAATGTTCTATTGGGCTCCCATCTCTTATTTCTTTCCTCTCTGAATTTACCATTTTTCTTGAAAAATAAGGCCATTTGCTATGGCACTGTTTTGTTGGCATATGGTTGCACAGTGACTGCTCCCACTTGTTCATTTTTTCCTGTTTCTTAAGGTCAATGAAAAGTCATTTTTCAAACATAATGTCCACTTTTCTCAAGGGAAGTTGTCAGTGATGGGCCTACTGCACACTAGCTGGAATAGGAAACTCATAGGCTTAAAGAATAATCTAGTGAGTGACATCATGCTATTTCTCTTCATAGTTAGCAGAAACCTCCAGACCACCAATAATATTAAAGCTCAGCAATATTTCTGGTGTTGACAATGGACAGCAACTTATCTGCACAGCAGAAAATATAGTTGGAGAATCTAAGGCTTTTGTCAACCTAACAGTTCTCTGTAAGTATGCATAGTATTCTACTTCAATTTATATTTTGATACTTTTACACCAACAAGTATGTTCATGACTGGTGCTGATGGAATCTTATGTGTGCAAATAATAAAACAAATATCAAATTTTCAAATCACGTCATTTGCAATTGCTTAAATAGCTGCGACATGCAAATTTTACTCTCTGCTGTTAAAAAGATTGGATAGAAAATGACGGGTATGTTGCCACTGTTGGAGAACCAGTAGGAACTATTCATAGCTACTCTTTTGGAGGCCAGTGCAATGTTAAGGTAATCTTGGCACTTATCTGGACAATGTAGAGATCAATGCGATGAAGATCCAAGTAAGCTGGAAATGCCACCTGATGATCAGTCTTGGAGCAGAAGCTTTCCAGGGCTAGCAATGCCACCAAAAGCCATGACATTACACTGGAGCCTTCATCAAGCATTGATGCTGGTTCACCAAGAGTGGCAAGTGAGGCATGATGAGGACAGGAGGGAGGCTGTGAATAGTGAAGACCAGAAGTGGGTCAAAAGCAAAGCTAAGGGGATATATTTCAGTGGACTCCTCCCCTTCCTATTGCTGGGTCCCTTGATTGGGCACTGAATGTTTGAGAATGAGAATTCCCTTTTGTTTGCATTGGCACACCCAACAGATTATCACAAAATTCCTCAGCCAGCATTAAATCACAGTGGCCTAACTGATTTCTTGCCACCAGTAGGCAGCTTTCCCATGTTGACTCTTCCTTCCACACACTTAGTGCTTCCCATGCTGTTGTTCGCACCCTTGACTATCTTGCCCACTGCAGCAGATCCCACTAAAATTCTGCCCATTGTGGAACAAATCAATGAATACTGATAATTTAAAGATAAAGTGCTTATATGTTAAAGAGGTCATTAATACGAGTAGTAAATGATTCCTCAATTCAAGGGAACTTCAGAAGAAAAATAGGAAACAGTGAAAAAAATCCAGAGGTGGGACAGCATCTGTGGAAAGAATAGACCAGTTAAGGAATCAGCCATGATGGTATTAAATAAGAGAGCAGGCTCAATGGTCCATGTGCTTACTTCCTGCACATATCACATACAAGAGCAGACCCTGACAGAAAAGTCAGATATTAATTCTACTAATCTCTGGTCTGTATGGCGGAAATGTGCCATCTGCAAATCTAATCCTCAGTCCACTCCAAATCTCAATTAAAATGACATTTGTAAGTGCTTTGCTGATAGATTCATCAGATCAACTTGCAGCTACACATCCTTTCCATTTCCTCTGATTGACTCTAAGAAACATAGATCATGGCATAGTCATTTTTAAATGTTGTTTAATCCTACTCTGTCCGTAAAAACTTTGTTGGTATTGAGGGAACAGGTCACTGGTACCGCTGTGCTGAAGAGTCATGTAGACTTGAAATGTTAGCTTGCCTGACCCGTTGTGATCGCCAACATTTTTTGTTTTCACCAGTACCAGTTTTGCTGCACTCCTGTAGCAGAATAGGGCAGAATAATTTTGTCTCCTGTCCATAATAGGCCAATTGATACAATACTGTAGGGTCAATGAACTAATTTGCCTAGTGTAAGTATTATGCATTGTACTTTCTGGGATAGAAAATACTTGTATTTACATCATGTATAACATAAAGAAAAAATATTGGCAAGTCAATTCACTGATAGAGATTAATAAAGGCATAGACACTGAGTCTTGGAGGGAGTGATTGAAAGGAGACATTGAAAGATTCAACCTGAGAAGGTTTTTAAAGACACAATGAGTGAGGGTGAAGTGAAAAATTATATGAAGGATATTCTAAACAGCGAAGTAAAATGTTTGAAAATGTCCTTCCAGTGGTAGAATGAATGGATAGGCATGAGTTTCTTTTCAATTAATTCTTAAGACATTACATTCACACATTATTGGTAACTCTATATGTTGCATTGCATTTGTACTACTTCAAGTTTAACTAACATCATTTGTTTCTCTCCAGTTCCTCCTAGAATAATATTGTTGGGAGAGGCAATTCCAGACCACCGTTGGTGCATTCCTTTCAGCGTAACAGGCAACCCACCACCCAAAATTCAATGGTACCACAATAATTATCCTCTGAATGAGACAGATTTTATACTGACACAAATTCATGAGGAAAATATCAGTGAGCAACATGGCTGCTTGCAGCTGGACAATCCGACCCATCTGAACAACGGGAACTATACTCTATACGTTTATAATGATTTAGGACAGGATAAGGGCACTATATATGCTCATTTCATGCACCATCCTCCGGGTTCAGGTAGGTATTTTCTTATGTATGTTGTTACTATTATTGCTTTGTTTCGTTATCATTCCATGTGCCTATATTCAGTTTTGAAGGGAATTGTTAATTAGATATATTCAGCAGTCTCAATATCCAATCAATGGGTGTCAATAACAGTAGCGCAAGATCTCCCTCAGTTTTAGAGATGTAAAGTATACAAGAGAGGTACATACGAGAGTCATCTCCTAAATGTGCTTTTGAATAGTAACAAATCCAAAGATTTTGGTGAGTCATAATCAAGAATCTGTGAAGACAGTGATGAATAATTATGCAAAAATGTCAAGCTAACTTGATTAGTGCACAAAATTTAAAAAGAGGTGAAATTTGCCTTGGGTGGAGATGCAGAACAGATGGCATTGCCTCTGCTGCTCGTAACAGACCCTGCCCAATATTCCACTCCTTTCCACTGATTTCTCAAAACTAATGTTTTGACTCTGCACACAAGTTTTATTTTGCCCCCACCTCACTAAATGCTTCTGTAACATCTGATGGCACCAACAGGTTTCTGGTCAATGTATCACATATTCAGCATTGGAATCAGGAACTGAATATTCCAGCTTTTGGAAAGTGTGGGATAAACACTGTATCTGCTAGAAGTATTTGCAGACAGAGCATCATTATACAAACTTTAATACTGGTTAACACCACAATTCTCTCCACAAATTAAGTATGAAATAATACCAATATGTAATATTTTATTTGAGCAAAGGCTTAACTGGTGACTTTTTGGACACAATTCAGACATCAGAGGGTCAGATTGTTGCCTAGGTTGACATGCACATGATGCAAATCCCTGGTATTTAGATGTAGCTTTACTCCCCTATATTCTTTAATTACTGGCCAAGGAATACAAGAACAATATTTTGTTACTCCTATTGGGGAAAAAATTACTTGAAGATACATATAGTTCATTAATGGAATAAAACCATTCTGTACATGAAATATTTGTAGTGATTCATATTTAACTAACTTTCTTTCCCAAATCTTTTTTTCCAAATTTTTTTGAAAAATTAATTTGATTTTTCTTTTTCTCATTTATTTTGTTTCAATTTATCAGTATGATATTTTATATTACTTTTCCTATTTCCCAGCAACCCTGGGAGCAAATTACTTTAACATTGTACACAATCCTATTACCCCGTTCTTAAATCTACATTTTCACCTTGTGATTTCCAAGCCAATGATCTGTCAGTTACAATGAGTATCTTCATTTCTCAGTTTTGAGGTCCCAGTAATGTTACTTTCAGTGCTGCATGTCACAGTGGTGACTTTCATGAAGTTATACTTCATAGAAATGATAGCTATAATATAGTACATCAACCTGAAATTGATAAACCATTACTCTATAGTAAATTCTTTGTTTCATGGTCATATCTGCAAATCACTAATATTCTGGCTTGGAGAATGACCTAATGATTTAAAAACATTGGGTAACTCTTTCAAACATGTAATATTGATTTTGCAGTTGATAAAAAGATAATATGAGGTGATGCAACACATGACTCAACTCATATCATACAAAGTAAGAAAGTAATTGTAAGTGATAAGTCCATCTCAAGTTCTGGCTCTTGAGCTGCTTAAACATTTCCAGGAAGCTCATTTGAGTGAGGTTGCTATTTTGAAACAAATCCAGGTATTAACTTGATACTCACAGGTTTTTGGTTTCCTAGATTCTTCACACATTTTTTTCAACTTTTTATGATAATTCTTATTAATTTTCTACTTTTCAATGAAGTATTAAAAACTATTGATCAATAGAATGTAGTATGGGCTGCATTTGGATAGGACTTCTGATAATTAGGTTTACAGGAACAATGAGGGAGAAAATGTAGGTAATAATGACAAGGAAGGATTTTATTGGATCTTATATTAAGATGGAATCCAAATGATTGGACTAAGAAACAGGATAAGAAATGGTAAAACTGTTAGTGTCCATTGCAAGGCATCAAATAGGGAAGACAAACTAGAAGAGGCAATAAACACACTTTACAACAGAATTTGCAAGGACAACAGGCCAGTTCTAATGGGTGATTTTTAACTGAAATGCAGGAGGTCAATGTGGGCATCACTTTGTCTCTGACCATACAAGAAAACATATAGTAAAAAAATTCTCGATAGTGTTGTGAGCTATATAACTGATATGGGAGCAGGAGAACATTTGGAAAAAATACCCAAACTTAGTTAGATTCAGTCTAAGAAAGGACGAGAATAATGATTTATAGAAAGTAGCTGGAATAGTAGAAGAGTGAAGTGCTGTTGGATGAAAAGGATTAATTATCCAAATTAATTGGCCAGTATAGGTGGAGAACAAGTTGATTGATCAGCTGTGAGATCTCTTTGAGTCCATGTTGCATATTCAATATATTCTGTGAAGCAAAAAGAACAGAATTAATTAGATAAAAAAAGGATTTAAAAATAAAATTAGTCTTGAAAGGGAAGTGACATAAAATTAAAGTGAATGACACTAAAAATAATTTTGAATAAAGTTGTGTTTAGTTTTTATTAAAACCACAGATAAAAGGAGGATTAGAACGACTAAAAGATGATATGAGAGAAGGCTACTTGATTTACATATTTAAGCATGTTAGTAAAAGATTGTCTAAAAAGACAGCGGAGCATCTTGAGAAAAAAACAATAAGTGGCATTTTGCCTCCATGAAGGTAGCAGGAGAGGTGGTGAGAATGGCAATAATTCAGCAAGTTGGCCCTTGGGAGAAACTGGCCCCCTCTTGCCATCTCAGTGATTAATTACTGGTTGAGAAGGTCCATGGGACACTTACTTAACTTGTGAATAAGGTCCTTAAATAATTAATCAATGTCCACCTAAGGACCTTAACTTGCCAACTTTCAAAATACTTGCCTTTGTTACTGGTGAAAAAAAACAGTTTATTTCTCAAATGGGTAACTAGGGCCACATGCTTACCCCAGTCTGGGACAACTGGGGACAGTTGATCTCTGAGAGCCACTAGAGGCCTTGCCTCTGAACCTGCTGAGCATCCTTTCCACCCTGCAGGAAGAAGTAAAGGACTAATGTTCTTGCTGTTAGGAACCTCCTGGAGTTAGCCTTGACCAGTAATCCTTGGGATCCAGATGCTGATAAGTCAATGTTATGGACCACCAGCTTCTGGCAATCTAATACTTCAGTGTCACTACACTTGAAAAGGCACAAAACTTGCCTGTACACTGTCTAAATGTGCATGATTCTAAGAGCTATCTCACCAGATGGGGTCGCATATTAGATGCCACTGAACATGTTCATTCTAACGTTCAATCAAAAAATGGGGAAATCCTGGTCATAAAGTCTAATTATTATGGATGTAAGCATATGGAAAGTAGTAAATATTTTGCAATTTTTTTTATAAATGATGATGCAAATAGACTGGAGTTACACTAAGAGATGCTGCAAAACATTTGTCAGTGAAGAGTATTGAAAAGAGTTTGGAATTAAAAAAATTCATCGATGAATACGCTAGAACAATGAAAGAAGCCAGAGGAGATAGCAGAGGCTTTGATCAAAATCTTTCAACCCTTATTAAATATTCAAATTGTGGCACAGTGGTTAGCACTGCTGCCTCACAGCGCCAGAGACCTGGGTTCAATTCCCGCCTCAGGCGACTCTCTGTGTGGAGTTTGCACATTCTCCCCGTGTCTGCGTGGGTTTCCTCCGAGTGCTCTGGTTTCCTCCCACAATTCAAAAATGTGCAGGTTAGATGAATTGGCCATGCTGAATTGCCCTTAGTGTTAGGTAAAGGGGTAAATGTAGGGGAATTGGTTTAGGTGGGTTGCGCTTCGGTGGGTTGGTGTGGACTTGTTGGGCCGAAGGGCCTGTTTCCACACTCTAAGTAATCTAAACTAATCTAATCTAATCTAAATATATGGTTCCTCAAAAGAGTGAGTTAGACTTCTCCTGCCACATCACATTACCACTACTACTTTTGAGGGCTCATTTAGGCCTTACTGGAAAGCCCTCATAATTCCAAGGGTAGTGCAATGGGGACATAGAGCTGATTAAGAAAATGGTCCCTTATTTTTCCTTTGCTTTACATTTCTGAACTTTGATGATCTAATTGTTGAAATCTGTGTTTCCAATATATTTGTACCTGATTGTGTACTTTTTAAAATTTAGGCAATGAACCAATTACAGATCCTGGATTTTATGGTAAGTTTGATGTACAATATCTTCCTAATTATTGTAAGACTTAAATTGGAGAAAATTACCCATGGAAACATTGTACTTCAAAAACTTTGAAGAAGTTTGCAAACAGATTCATTTTGCAAAGCGATCAGGCAGCACATCATTTTAAATTTGATAATAGTTGGGGAAATAAACTATTAATTTTACTTAAATTAGGGCGGCACGGTGGCACAGCGGTTAGCACTACTGCCTCACAGCACCAGAGACCTGGGTTCAATTCCCGCCTCAGGTGACTGACTGTGTGGAGTTTGCACATTCTCCCCGTGTCTGCGTGGGTTTCCTCCGAGTGCTCCGGTTTCCTCCCACAGTCACAAAGATGTGCAGGTCAGGTGAATTGGCCATGCTAAATTGCCCGTAGTGTTAGGTAAAGGGTAAATGTATGAGTGCGGGTCGGTGTGGACTTGTTGGGCCAAAGGGCCTGTTTCCACACTGTAAGTAATCTAATCACTCAATGAGTGATGGAGGAGATTTTTTCTGTTTTTGGAGTAGATTTGCATCCCCTTTAAGTGCATAATATCAATCCCGAGCTGAGACCAAAAACTAAATGGTAAATTGAGTCAGTCAGTGTAAGATATTCTGAGTAATTATCAACTTGTCAACTACGGGTGATCATTTTTGGCCTGTCTGAAAACCGAGCAAACTGCAACTCTAACTCATTTAATAAGACACGTCCATTACACAAAAACAGCATAATCTCAAATCTTTGCTGCAGCTCACACTGCTTTGGCAGATAATGAATTTGTCTAGACTTGTAATGTGATGCAAAAAGCACGGCTAGAAATTTTGGAGAGTGTAGAAATCATTGCAAATGACAAGCTGTTCCAGTAATAAATTACAATTTTGAGCTTTTGATTGAGCTCAGTACCAAGACTCATACTCTTTGTAATGGGAAATCAAAATGGATATGTGAACCAACCTTATATAATAGATTAAGAAAGAAACTGTTACTTCGATTTACATTTTTACATGTTTGATTTTTAAGAACTCCATGGAATCGGGGAATCGAGAGATTTCCTGATTCAGCAGACCTGTCACATTTAAAAGGGCCCCATTTCCATACTTCAATTCCAGGTAGATTGGAATAAGATAAAATCAGTCCCATCTCGTCCAGAGGGGGCTTGGAGGCAACCGCTGAGGCATGTAAGTGATGTGGCAAGACAAATAATATGGCAGGCTGGTTAGACGGCTTGTCATTGTTTTCTATGACTTTTATTCTGTTGTATTAAAGTCATGTCATCCCTTACCTCAACACGCCCTCATTGCATCCAGAATATTATATATCCACTAACTAGCCCTATGCCTCCTTCATAACTAATTATGTAGTGTCCACCAGTCTCCACTGTGGGAAGACCACAGGAAACATGGGGAGATGAAAAATAAACATTTAACAGTCTAAATGAACTTTCACTAATAAAATGTGAGACTGAAAAATAACCTCCCATTTGTAAAAACCATTCAAAAATTTTAAATCCCCTCAGTTGATCCATCCATTTTGATAATGAACTTCGATTCGCTAATCCTTAAAAGGCAGATAATCCTTAAGAGTTTCTTAAAATTGTAAATCAAAAAGTCAACACAATACCCCTCTGGAGAAAATTGTTTTTGGATCTTGAGAAATCTTAACGGAAGTCTACCCAAACTGTGTGTAATGGTTTATGATTTGTCTAAGCTACACCAGCTACCCTGACAATCAATGTATTCTAAGAGAGGGTGTCTTCTTTGCCTGAGCTGAAATTTGCAGCCTGTTTTTGTTTTACTTTTTAAATGGCTGGAGATTTAAATAACTTCAGATCATAAATAAACACAGACTTTACCTGCCTATCAAGCATACATCAGCCTCCTTCATAAATTTGTGACTGTGTGTTAAGGCCTTTGGAGTAAATAGTAAAATAGTGGTCTGTTTGAGTTCAGCACTAATTTCAAATGGCCCCATTGAGTTTCAAGTTTCCCACCTACGTGAATCACATCCTACCCCTGGCCTGCTGGCAAAATGGGATCTGAAAGAATTGGGGCAGGATCTGTATATCCAGATCCACTCATAATTTTTAAAAGCTATCAGAGCCAATTCAACACCATTTGAATTGAACTCTGTGAAGAATTATATATTATAATGATGCTATTCAGGAAAAATTTTAATGCATTCTATTGCATTGGTTTTGTAATACTGAAATGTATCATGTCTGATCTAAAAGTGAAAGAATGGACTATTTTACAGTCAGATCTTGTGCAAGTGCACAGACCAATTTATTTCAGTTTTATTTGCTGACAGCATAGAATACAATTAAAGTAATGACACCCCAGTAGAAATAATTTTAAATCCAGCCTCTAAGTATTCGAGGGAGAAAGGAATGGAAGAATGTGATGATGTCTATATAACAGGATAGGTGGAGGCTTGTACAGAACATAAACCCCGCATTGGCAATTAAGGACGAATGGCCTACCTCTGCGCTGTACACGCTCCAAAGTTCCATATCATAAAACTTCAAATATGATTAGAAAGTAAGGAGGTTTCATGAAATTCTTTTACAGGAAAACATATTTTAAGTAAAAATACTGGATACTTGAATCACCATTTATGGCCAAGTTATGAGTTGTCAATTGTTGAGGCAGTGTGTGGCTGTGTTCATAACATACAGGAAAGAAGTTACTCATAAATTAAGAAGGTTGGGTGCACATGTAGAGAATATAAGACTTTAAGAAAGTACTGTCAAAACACCATTAAAGTGGAATGATATTGGATAATAATATCTCAGAAATAAATGTATGATGTTCTTATAAACACACTATGGTCAGTTTGTTAAATTTGGTATTAACAGACTTGAAATATTTATATCTCTCAATTGCAGATGCATATGACCAGTTTGTGGATATCTTCGGTGTGACCTCAGACAATTCAACTGCAATTGGCCCACCTAATGTCACAGAAAAGACAATGGAGGATGGCATTGCTGTAAGTACAATAGCAAGAGATTAATGGGCTTGTATACCCTTGAGTTTAGAAGGCTGAAAGGGGATCTGATTGAGACATATAAGATTATTAAAGGATTGGACACTCTGCAGGAAGGAAACATGTTTCCGCTGATGGATGAGTCCCGAACCAGAGGACACAGCTTAAAATTGAGGGGTAGGCCATTTAGGACAGAGATGAGGAGAAACTTCTTCACCCAGAGAGTGGTGGGTGTGTGGAATGCTCTACCCCAGAAGGCAGTGGAGGCCCAGTCTCTGGATTCGTTTAAGAAAGAGTTGGATAGAGCTCTCAAGGATAGTGGAATCAAGGGATATGGAAATAAGGCAGGAAGCGGATACTGATTGAGGATGATCAGCCATGATCATAATGAATGGTGGTGCAGGCTTGAAGGGCAGAATGGCCTACTCCTGCACCTATTGTCTATTGTCTAATGCCCAATAAACTGCTTCATATGGCAATATGAAAACAAGCAAAAAGGTTTGTATTTATATAGCATGTTTTATGACCTCAGTGTGCCCACAATTCTATGCAGTGGTATATGTTAAAACTGTTGGTGCGTGAGAAACAGTATGGCGAATTTCCAAAAGTGAAATATTGTAAAAAGTGATGTAATTGAGGAATAAATATTGATAAGGACATTGGGGAAATCTCCCCTGTTCTTCATAAAAATGGAATCCTGAGTTGTTTTTACCCAACTGAAAAAAGTGAAACAGTCCTAAATTTAATGTCTCATCGAAGAGCTTTGAACCCATCCCTGTATTGTAGTTAATTACCAGCCTTTAATATGAGCTCAACTCTGTGGAATGGGACTTGAATCCACAACCTCTGACTCAGAGGGAAGAGTGTCATCATTTGTGTCACCTAGTTATTTTATGGAATAATAATTGAATCACATTAGACTGGGTCTGTGCCAGGTGATGAAGGAAGCAATGTAACAAAAACACAGTTGACCTCATCCTCACTAATCTGTATACTACAGGAGTTCTTCAGGGTGGTTGACCTAGGCCCAAGCATTTTTGCTACTTCATCAATGACCTTCCCTCCACCGTAAGGTCAGCAGTGACGATTTTCACTGGTGATTGCACAATCAATGTTCAGCACTATTCATTACTTCACACATGCTGAAGGAGTCCATGTCTAAATGTAGCAAGAACTGGACAATATCCAGGTTTGGGCTCACACATGGCAAGTGATTTTTTTTAACATAACACAAGTGCCAGGAAATGAACATCTCCGACAAGTCAGAATCTAACCATTGCCCTTTAACATTCAATGGCATTAGCATTGCTAGCAACATCTTGGAGTTTAGCATTGACGAGAAACTGAACTGGACAAGCCATATAAATACTATTGCTGCAACAGAAGGTCACATTCTGGGAACCCTGCAATGAATAATTCCCTTTCTCCCAAAGCCTTCATTAACTGTAAATTACAAGTCAGAAATGTGATGAAATGCTCCCCAAATGCCTGAATTAGTGAAGTTTCAACTATGCTAAAGAAGCTTGACACCATTCAGGACAAAGCAACATGTCCTCAAACATTTCTCCCTCCACCACAGATGCTCAGTAACAGCAATGTGTACTATCTGAGAGGCAGTAGAGAAGTTTACCAAGGCTCCTTAGATAGCGTCTTCCAAATCCACAACCAACTAAAAGGACAAGGACAGAAAATGCATGCAAACCACCAACGCCATCACCTGCAAGATATTCTCCAAATCACCCATCAGCCTGAGTCAGTAACATATAATTGTACTGTCAGTGTTATGGCCAAAGTTCTGGAACTCCCTTCTAATTGCATTGTGGATGTAATTACACCAACTATGGACTATAATAGATCAAAAGGAAGCTCACCACCACCTTTTTAACAGCACTGAATGGTTAATAAATGCTGACCCAGCCAGTGAAGCCTATATCCCATCTTTGAATAATAATGATTAAAAAGTGCTGGAATAGAATGAGATAGGTTTTTAGGTAAGGGTGAGTTGAATGGCCTCACATATCAACATATACCTTTCTGACCATTGTGATACCAAAGAAATCCTGTAATAGATTGGAAAATGTATCTGTGCTGTAGATATTCACCACTGGAACTCTTGTAGCATTGTTGTCACAGCTTGGCCTCCATTTCTGAAACTGTCATGCAGCAACTCATTCATCTACAGAATTTTAAAAAAATTATTTGACATTATTTTAATTTGATGTCAAATGGGGTTTTGATTTTGAGCAGGTTCATTGATCTAAAATTAAAAATGCAAATAATACTTAATTTCAATTTTCTCAGTGCCAGGAGCATGTACTGTTAATATTCCCAATGGATCCATTATTTAAAATGTTATTGAAATGGTTTCATTGAGTATTTTTACATCTTTGCAACTTTATGGCATTGATCATGTTGATCCTCAAGACTCATTTGTAAATAGTCCAAATTGGTTAGAAGAGACCAAGAACAAATTAAGCATCTTGAATTGGTCTGTGAAGCTATCTACATAATCAGCAATTATACTGTAAAAAACTTACTAATGAAAAATTATTAACTCAATTTATTTTCTCTTTGTGTTATCAACATAAGAAACACTTCTACCCATTGCTCATTGTGAATCACAGAATCACAGGATTTGTATGGTCTGGAAGGAGGTCACTCAGCCCATCATTTCTGCCCCGGCTGTCTGAGCATTTTAATTTAGTGCCAGCCATAAACTTAGTGTAGTCATAAACTTCTTCTGTATTCTCTCTGATGCATTCACATTCTTCCTATAGCATGGCATCAGTACTCAAGCTGATGTCTAACCAATATCTTACACAAATTCTTCTTAACTCCTTGCTCTTGTACTCTATTTTTACAAAGCATAGACTGCTATATGCTTTATGTACAGCTCTCACTACCTTTCATGAAAACTTCAATAACATACATATGTGTGTGATCAACATTCTATAGATAGCATCTTTTATTTTATACTCTACCCATGTTCTCTGTGCTAACATGCATCATCTCACAGCTCTCCAGATTGAAATTCATCTGTCATTTATCCACCCACTCCACCAAGTTATCAATGTCTTTTTCAACTTCTACACTATCCTTCTTACAATTTACATTTTTTTTCTCTTTAGCAAAACTTTCTAATACACCTTTGAATAGCAAAACCTATATATAACAGGATCAGCAAGTCTCCTAATACTGACACCTGGGGAGTTCCACCAAAAACCTTACTCCAGCTTGAAAAATACCCATTCAACTCTTCATTTCTCATCCTTTGGCCAATCTTTTTTCCATGTTGCTATTATCCCTTCCATTCTCAAATCCATAAGTTTGTCACAATCAGTTGTGCGGCATTGTGTCAAATGCCTTCTGAAAGTTCATGCACACCAGCCTCCCTCTCCAAATCTTTTTATTGCCTCTTGAAAAAACTCCAGAATATTAGGTAGACACAATTTTTCCTTAACATATCCATGCTGATTCTTCCGAATAAATCCACATTATTCTGCCTGACTAACAATTCAATCATGGATAATTTCTAAGGGTTTACCCATCTCTGAGGTTAAACTGAGTGATCTGTAGTTAGGAGGGCAACCTTTACAGCATTTTTGAACAAGGCCATAATGTTTACAATTTGTTCATTCTCTGTGACCACTCCAAAGCCAGGGAGGATTGAAAGGAATTGCCAGTCCCTTTGCAATTTCTATTCTCACTTTCTTCAATATCTTGGGGTGTATCTCATTCAATTCCAATGCCTTGTCAACTTTAAGCATCAACTTATGCAATAACTCCTCCTTATAAATTATAAATCGGTCTCGACTGAGTTTCTTCCTTTGTCACTATGGGCTACATATAATCTTCCTAGTAGGTAAAGACAAATGAAATGTATTAACATCTCAGCTTTGCCTTTTGTATCTGTACATAAATCCATTTATTGCTCCCAAATCAGTTCAACTTCTCTTTTACTATTGTGGAAGACTTTGGCATTTCCCTTTATGTTAGCTACGAGTCTTTTTTCAGAGATTTGTTGTGGTTCTGTTCGCCGAGCTGGAAGTTTTTGTTGCAAACATTTCGTCCCCTGGCTAGGAGACATCATCAGTGCTCTGGAGCCTCCTGCGAAGCGCTTCGCAGGAGGCTCCAGAGCACTGATGATGTCTCCTAGCCAGGGGACGAAACGTTTGCAACAAAAACTTCCAGCTCGGCGAACAGAACCACAACAACGAGCACCCGAGCTACAAATCTTCGCACAAACCTTTCAGAGATTTCTTTGCTAACATTTACTTTTAAGCCTCTTTTTTCAACCTTCCATGTTCAGTTTGGTTTTCAACTGTATTTATGTAAACATTGTCACACTTTTACTTCTTTCATTGCTATCTCATTTGTCATTAAGGAAATTCTGGATTTGTTTAATCTACCCTTTCCTTTTGAGGGAATATATCTAATAATATCCTATTTTAAAGTAACCCATTGCTCAGCTATTATGTTTCTCAGGGAAAAGTGAGGACCGCAGTGCTGGAGATCAGAGTCGGGAGTGGGGTGTTGGAAAGGCATAGCAGGTCAGACATCACCCAAGGAGCAGGAGAACTGTGAGAAAGTGAGGACTGCAGATGCTGGAGATCCTGATGAAGGGCTCTTCATCGATTTTCCTGCTCATCAGATGCTGCCTGACCTGCTGTGCTTTTCCAGCACCCACTCTTGACTATTATTTTCTCACCAAACTTTGGTTCTAGTCTCCCTGTCTCAGCTGTCTTCATGCCCTCACTGAAATCTGCTTTCCACCAGATGATTACTCTTACACTGGATTGACCAATGTCATCTTCTCACATTATCCTAAACCTTATGAACTTATGAACTGTTCCCCACATGCTCCGCCACTGTCACTTGAGATGCTTCTGAATTTCTGCAGTGCATCTTTAGGTAGTACACACTTTTGCTATTGAGCGTCAATGGTAGAGAGTGTGGATGCTTGTGGATGTGGTGCCAATCAAGCAGGGGGCTTTATCCTGGATGGTGTCAGGCTTCTTGAATTTTGGAGCTGCATTCATCCAGGCAAAACGGAGAATATTCCATCCGACTTCTGCCTGGCATTTGTGTCACACAAATGTTACTAGCCATTTTTCTGCCCAAGCTTGGATGTTGTCCAGATCTTGTTGCATTTGAACATGGACAGCTGCAGTATGTGAGGAGTTGTGAATGGTACTAAATATTATACAATCGTTGGCAAACATCCCCATTTCTCACTTTGTGATGGAGGGAAGGCCATTGATGAAGCAGCTGAAGATAGTTAGGCCTAAGTTACCTATCTGAGGAACTCCTGAAGAGATGTCCTGAGGCTAAGATGATTGGAATCCAATAGCCACAACCATCTTCCCATGTGCAGCTATAACTCCAACCAGTTGAGAGTTTGCCCCCGATGCCCATTGATTCCAGTTTTGCTTGGACTCCTTGATGCTGTACTTGGCTGAATGTAAGCTTGATGCCGAGGGCTGTCATTCTCACCTCACTAGTATACATAATCACGAATAGCACCTTTGCTCTTTTAAAACTGACAAAGTAATGATTTGCATGTTTGTTACTATTTGGTCCATTCATTTGGACTACAGAGAATTTAGGAATCACATAACTGTTGATAGTGTACCACCCCCTTAAGCCGGACATCTGGGTGCCTGCCCGCAAAGCAGGTCTCCAAATTTCCCTTCCTGGTGTCCAGGACATAGTCCAGCAGTTCAGACATGGCAGTTCTTACCCGGGAGCACAATGATCTCTCAAATACTGGTCAATTCCTGGCCACAGTAGCAGTAGTGAGTTGTTCTGTGAATAGTACATGGTAAAATGGGGATAGAATAGGATGAGAGGACTATTATATGGGTGGGGTAAGTTGTTAATGAAGCAAGTTTGGTATGATGCTGCAGGGAAACTTGTTCAGCCATGCAACAAAAAACCCTTCTTAAAAACTGACTGCAACTGGCACTTAGCCAAAAACAAGCAAGATTTAGCCTCATGAGTTTTCCATACTCTGTAACTGAATAGAGTAATAAACCTGAAATAATGAAATTACCACCAACTTATAGTACACAACAGAGCACTAATCTTCATTAGCCCATAAAGAGCGATGACAATGTATTTCATTATGTATAAAGTAAGCCAGTGTTGCCAGTCATAAAATGTTGATGTCCCTGTTACCTTAATTTAGGAAATAAGTGTGGCTCATGGCATAATGTTGACTAATGTGAGTCATCCATGTTGCATTGTCAGCATGTTCTGATGACTCCAATTTGTCCAGATCTCAAAGCAGCACTGAGTATTCAGAGCTCTATGTGTGAATAGCTGATATGATTTCACATATGCAGAGATCCTCTGTGGGAATTCAAACAGGTTTTTAGATGTTGGTTTGGAGATGTGAGAGTGAACAAAGCCAGCTGGTGTCAACGACCTGTTCCTGCCTTTACTTGCTTTATTACAAGTGGACTGATTCCTCTGCTGACAAGTTGTAGATCACCAGTGGGAAACCAATTAAGATAATTTAGAAAGTAAATCTTTCTACCAAAATACAATTTTTACAGTGGTGCATGGGCTCTATGCTGTGTGCACACCTTGTATATTAAGAAGAGAGGAGAGCACAGCAGAAGGTCAAGGTAGAATGAGAAAATACTCAATCTGACCATTTCATTGGTGCAAGCCTGAATGCATCCATGAACAGGGGCTTGTTCTTGCATGTACAACATGTGAGCACTACTCTCTCAGTCCATGATCATGGTATATACATATTGTTGGTTCCCTCAGACTTTCCTTGCAGCTGCTTCACTTAATCATCTCTTGAGGCTGGCTTTAACCTCAGACACAGCCTGCCAATCCAGCTGTGGTGGTGCACGTTTCTCTCCTGCTCAGCTACTTGCCATTCTGAATCAAACTCTGAGGCAGCTGCATCTCGGTTGCCTTCCAGAAAAATGAATCCTGAAGATGTGCCGCTCTGACAGGCAGGTAACAGATCCATGAATGCTCACAGTGACTGAAAATACTCTGTGTCCTGGACTCAGCCCTTCAGCTTGTAAAGAAAGTACAACTACCATTTGCACCTCTATGCATGTCATACGCATTACCAAGAAGCATGCAGATTTGACTTTTGCTAAGAGTTGATGGAGGGTGGGTCTAAGAGCTAGCACCAACAGGTCAGTTTTTAGATACTTTAACAAACCTGTTCAGATGGGTTGTGACCCATCTCTGATGCAAGTGGGATTTGAACATAGTGACATCACCACTGTGCACCTCGACCACTTCAACTCGATTTTTATACTTGCCATCCATTGGGCAGTAGGATGATGGATTGGAATACTTGCTCAATGTCATCAGCAAGACACCTGGCCCCAGAAATTTGGCAGTGTCCATTCTTGGGCATCTTTCCGTAGACTGCTAAGAACCCACAGCCAAATTGGGAGGACTGAAGAGTCTGAGATTTGGGGTTTTATCACGTGTATTGTATATCATTAGGATCCACACAGGTTCATGCACTAATTTTCATGTACATGCTGGGAGTAAGATTGCGGGGCTTTGTATGGCTGGCCTCAAAGTGCGATGGAAGTGCTGTCAGGAGTTGAGGAAGAAGGGCTGCTGTGCTTTTGGGAACCCAAGAGCGCCATCAGAATAAGGTGCTTGGAGGACAAGCCTGGGTCTGAGGAGGAGATTGAGGAGACTGCCACAAAAACCAGAGTCACAGGATGTGAGGTCAGAGCTCTCTGGACCAGGTGATGCACTGATGATAGTATACTTATTATTTTTAAATTCTTGCGTTGTTTAGCGTTGTTTTCCCCAGAGATAATCAACACTGTCATATCCTGCTTGTAGGTGCAAAATGGACGAGAAATGGATATTAGGTCACGTGTTTGCATAGTACAATGACTGGCTTTGGGCATGGATAAAGGGCATCTATTTATTTGGTTTCCTACCAAATGCTTCTGGAGTCCCTAGAAATCAGTGTGTAGTTCTGAATCTGTAGCCAGTGTTCAGTTTTATTTAAAGAGAGAACGGCCGATGTTTTCTGAGTACCATTGGGCTGGGGAAATGGCAAGTCTGTCGGGTCATCAGTTGAGCATGGACCTACAGAAAAGTTAAAAGCTGGCTTGATAGGGCATTGAGAGCATCATTAAAGAGGATGTAAGCAACAAGAAAAGGAGAAGCATGTATATTCAAACTGCTGTCCATAAGATAACAAATTAATTACATTTTATTATTTCACAAGATCTTTAGTGTGATTTTTAAAAGAGATATTGGTTCTAGCTATTTCTGTTCTTATATTACAATGAAACATTGTAATATAAGAACAGTCCGAACAGGAGTAGGACATCCAATCTGCAAGCCTATTTCACCATTCAATAAGATCATGATTGATCTGTATCTCAACGATTTCATCTTATTTTCAAATCCCTCAATAGCTTTGCCAGCAAAAATATATGCATTTTTGTTCCAAACTTTCTGTATTCCAGCATTCTCAGCATTTTAGGTGAGGGTGGAGTGATCGGATCAAGTGCACCAGAAAATATCAAAGGACTCACAATTCTTATTAAATAATGAATCTTCTGCCCAGTTAGATGCCTAAATAGGGTTCTGCAAAATATAACAACAGGCAGGCTCAGCTGGGAGGTCAGTGATCCATTTACTTTTGTCATTTTTATCCAACTGTTGCCTTTCTCTCACTGTACAGTGTCAGGTACAGTGATTAAAATCAGGCCTTTGGCACATCCATATCAACCCTGATATACTCAAAATACAGCTGACGACAAACTAAAGCATTGCGCACAGTTGGAATTCGATATTCAGCTACTCTTTCAGAGACAGATTTGTCTACATTTCAGAACCTTTGCCAGACCTGAGACAATTTGTCTAATCTAACAAAGCCAAGGGTATGAACTCTGGCTTGAGGCATTCCTGGAGGTTTAAGCGCATGATCGCATGATATTGGAAAATGGTATTTATTATTTCTTATCGTTGTAAACCTTTGCTTATTGATTTGTGCCTGTGTGAGAAATCCCAAATGCTAGTGGCTAAAGAGGGCAGGGAAAAGAGGAAACCTAACAGAGGAGTTCCTTGCAAGGATGGGGAATATCTAAAGTTGAAAATAACACTTATTCCACTAGAATTTCATTTAGAATTGAGCATTTTAAAAGATCTAGAAAATAATATTATAAAATATATTAAAAATATTGAAGGGACAGTTTTAAGCCTGCCCAATTGGCTGAAACCAGACAGTCGGGAATTAAAATGCCTTGAGTTACTTACCAGGATTACATCATCTTCCTAAACAGGTGGCATGGACACTCACCAAAGCCAAAGGGGACTTTATAAATGTACATGTATGTTCAGTGTGATGGCATCTTTCACATCTGATCTCAATTTTAACTCTGGCCTGAAAATTTATGCCAATTCCATGCCAATCCAGGTCACACAGTAACCGGTCCCAGAGAAAGTCATACAGTGTGCTTTCTTGCTTTTGTGTGGAACAGGAACGGGAATGCAGGACTTCATTTGTCCCAGATGAACTCTCCCCCGCCATCTTCCCCAATCTGCCTGCTTGCCTCACCAGCCCTTTAACTAGTGTAAAATTCTTTAGTTAACAAGAATAACTTAAGTATATTTTACAGCACAATCAACAGTCTGCACTTACAGAATAAGACAGGGTATTTAAGGATAATGTACAGTCAAATTCTAAAGAAAATATTCATGTTTTCTAATATTAACATTCTTGTATTTCAGGTATATGTTGTCGTTGGGGTTGCAGCTTTGGCATGCACTGGACTGATACTAATGCTAATAATTCTCAAGTTTGGAAAACACTCCAAGTTTGGAATGAAAGGTAAGGCAGCCACAATCTTTCTAAAATGACATCTTGGAAATGAAATTCTATCCATGTTGAGTCGGGAGGTACCAGTTCAGTCAGCAACTGATAATCATTGGAATTGGAATTTACTAACGGCATTCAACTGGTGCCCTATTATCAAACCTCTACTCAATTCATGAGCCAAATATTAAACGTAACACCTCACAGATGTGTTGAATTTCATGCAAAGTTTTGCCAGTTATATATGAATTTTCCTCTGTTATTTAATTCCAACTGAGCCAGTTGAACAATATTTAAAATTCATATGGAGGTTTAGGCAAATGTCACTTCCTTTCCCCTTCTAAAGGATGGAATGGATGACTCACAATTGATAAGTTACTTCATGTGGATAATAGTCACCTAAACCCAATTGCTTCTGCTTTATGATTTTCATCACTTCTTACCCAGATTGGTAAGTGCAAGGAAAGTAAATTGTGCCTCTTGGGGAATCAATTGTGCCTGAAAAAGTATGCTTTACCTCAAAAGTAAGAAGAAGATCACAAAAATAACAAGAAGAAAAATGGAGAATCCTGTGTAGGTAATAACATTCAAGTTCAAGAAGGAGATTGCAACATTATCAAATGTGTGGTGAAATAATTCCATAGAAGCCAGTATGCCATCATCATGTCAGCCTTTATTTACACGTACAGAGGAACCTTGATTATCCGAATATCAATTATCCAAATTTCAGATTATCTGAAAAAGATCTCAAGGTCCTAGTAGAAACATTACATCAAAGATGTAATGCGTCTTTTGTTTACAATGACTAGAAGTGAAGTTGGCTTACTGAAATGCTGCCGAGAGCCGTGCTGGATATCACTGGGAGACCAGGCACCTCCTGCCCCTCTCTCTCTCTTCACACCTTCCCTGGAGTTCTACACAGGGATGTACCCTAAACCCCCCCGAGCTCAGATCATTTTTCCAACATTGCCCTGTGCAGGGCAAAGGTGGAACCTGTGAAAAAGTTGCAGTAAAAAGTTGTGTGTGTATATCTGTATGCATGCGCGCGCGTGTGTGTATGTGTGTGCTATTTTGAGACTCCCAACCCCCCCCCCCCCAAGGCAGCAGCAGTCTTACTGTTGGTATCCACTCCAGCTGCCTTGGAGGGAGGGGGGTGGGAGATGGCCAGATCAGCAGGGGGAGGGGGGTACGGACGGGTGGGTGGACAGTCGGTGGGGGGGCGTGGGTGGGCAGGGGAGCGTGGGGCGTGTGAACAAGTGGGTGGGGCTGATGGGGGCGGTGTTGGATGGGATTGGGAGGCAGACAGGGGAGCGGGATTAGATAGGGTTGGGGGACTGGGCGGGGATGGAAGGGGATGGTTTTGGATGGGATTGGGGCAGATGGAGTGGGAGTGGAGGCAGGCGGGGGGTAATGTTGGATGAGTTTGGGTGTGGACAAGGGTGGAGTTGGCTGGGGTTGAGGAATGGCAAGGGCAGTATTGGATGGGGTTGGGGGTGGATGAGGGTGGTTTGGAGGTGGACAGGGTGGGGGTGGGTGCAGATGAAGGCAGGGATGGGGCAGACAGGAGGGCGAGGGCAGTGTAGGATGAAGTTGGGGTGGATGAGGGTGGGGTTGGTTGGGGTTGGGGGTCGGACAAGAGCTGGCGTGGTGGTGGACAGGGGCAGTGTTGGATGGGGTTGGGGGAGCAGACGAGAGTGGGGTGGGGTGGACGGGGGCATGATGAATGGGGTTGGGGGGTGGCCAAGGGACGGTGTTGAGCCAGACGGGGAAGTGGGGTCTCACGTGTGGTGTGTTGCTCCTGGTCTCCTGAATGGAGAGCAGACTTAGCAAGTACTCACTGTGTCAATCCCATTGAACTGTTGTGGAGTCGGGGGGGGGGGGGGGGTGGGGGGTTAGGTGGCTTCAGCAATGCTGCAGGTCTCTTACAGACAATTGTGTGTCTACTCAGAAACAAACCCTGAGATAGAGAGAGGGACCAAGGCAGGCAGACCAAGGAAAAAGCAAACTTCAGAAAACTCTGAGCCCCAGAGGAGAGGTATTGAATCAATTAATAAAATAATCAATTATCCGAATGAAACAGTGCCCGCTCATCTCATTTTGATATTCGAGGTTCCACTTTCGAGAGCCCTTGAGACTGATCCAGCTCCCTCAGAACCAGCTCTCAGAGTGAACAGAACCTCTGAAACTGTTTATATCTATCAGCCAGGGCTCCCTGATTAGATCAGATTAACAACCCAATCAGAGAACTAAGATCATATGAGGTTCACCTAGTAGAGCTTCTTACAATTACTACACCTAGAAGCTTAGCTCAAGGAGTGTAAGATCCTTATGTGACAAAATCAAGGTGTTTTCTGTCCAATATCAGTTGGTATGTATTATTTTTACTTTGAATAACCCAGTTCTAACTTCTCATTTCTGATGGTTCCTGCGCCTCAGTAAATCAAATTCCAAAACCTGATTCTTGATGAAAAATTGGACGATGGCCATTACCATAGTCAACCTTGCTCTAGCTTTACCGTTTGACTAGTTCAATTGTCTTATGTAAAAGATATGTGTCTGAGAAAGTCCAAATGTGGCTCGGAGAAGACTGGCAACTTTTCCCCTTCTGGGTGCTGTCCTAAAGCAAGCTAATATGTGTCCTCAAACATAACTATGATCCACAGATAAGATAATTTTCAATCCACTTAGTTTTGCACTTCTTTGACAGATTATGAATGTATATTTAGGACTGAATTTTCGTGGAGTTAGGCCAACTCTGAAGGCCTTTAGAAATAATGGGTGGGGTCTCCGAATTTTGCTGGCAAGAGGAAAGGATTAGGCATGAAACACACATTTGAGAAGCTCAACTTCATCAGGGTCATTTACATGAGTAAAATAGAACAAAGAACTGCAGATGCTGGAAATCTGAGTCTAAAACATAACTTGCTAGTGAAACTCAGCAGGACTGATGACATCTGTAGAGAAAAACCAAGTCCAGTGACTTTTCATTGGAATTGGTTCTGATGAAGAATCATTGGATTTGAAAGACTAACTCTGCTTACTACTCAGAGATGCTATCCAACCTGCGTTTTGCCAACAACTTCTGTGCTAAATTCATTCTCATTGTTCCACGGACCTTAATCCACTGTTGTGATTCACAAAATGATGGAATGGACATAAAGACATAGGAATAGAACAGGTCATTTAGTCCTTTGAGCTTGCCTTAATTCATAGTTGATCATTTTTATCATGCTTGAAGAGTGGGTAAGGCTTGCTAATGTGCCATGATCTGGAGTCATTTAAATCTGCATCCATTGAAAATTAAAAGCAATGAACCTCATTGTTAGAGTAAACAAAGCAAAACTAAGTCCATTACTAAAGTATATTTTTTGTCAGGTCATTCGTTGAAACTTAGAAAAGGAAAAATTAGCATCTGTTCCTACAGTTTTAATAAACTTCATTGTTGATAATTCCCAAGGTCTATCATTTCATCTAAATCCATTATGAATCCTTGGCTGAGTTTTAAAAGGTCCATAATTGTTTTTTCAACTAGTTGCCTGAGTTCACATTTTAATTGATAGTTTTAAGAGGACTGTCTTTGACTTAGTTACTAAAGAAAATTTTGCTAGTCTTTAAAACAGACTGATCGCTTGAGGGAATTTAAAATTTTAAATGAGTTTTAAGAACGAGATTTGTTTTCAATATCAAGTGTGGATAAGTGAGATCTCTCTTACATTGTTGGAAGTGTAATATTATTTTCATTTCCACCTGATTTCTGAGATCGGTTCACAGTGGATAATGTATAAGGGACTATTTGGATGGCATGAGGAGGTATGAGGTAGACATGAAAGCAGCATGGAGGAATGAAGTAGCGTGGAGCTATCATAGGTTATGAATAAGAACAGAGGTGGACGGATGTGAGTGGTGCAGGCCAAAGGGTCTAATAACCTGTTTAAACTTGGCCAATGGTAGGAGAACCAAGACAAGATTCCTGATCAGTTGCCTTAATGCTGGTCTGCTTCAAAGACTGCCTCTAAATAGTCTCCGAAAGTAGAAGGCTTGATTGTAGCACTGACCTACCACTCCCAGTTGAAAGGAAAATGTGTGTTTATGTGACTTGTTTCCATAGAAAAGAGGCTCCCAAGTCAAGAGATTTCCTGATTCAAGCATTCCACCTCCATAAAAAATCTGAGACTCAGAGTAAACTTATTTTCAATTGAACCCTGACTGCAGAAATGGCAAAATGGTAAAAGCAAGCAATAGTTTAAATGTACTTATCTGATACATACCACCTTGACAACGTTGTGAGATTGTATATGTTAATACATCTGGTTATATGTACATCTCATTGGTATATTTTCTCTTGTGCATCACGGTAGAACCCATTGACTATTCATTTTAGTAATGAGTTTAATGTTGTGGCTGTTATGCTTTTAAATGCCAATGGTTCAGGTCCATCCTAGTTGGAATTTTGCCATGCACTTTCTCCTCTTGATCCTCTAGTCAACCATGCTTAAAATAGTTGGAAATAGGCAAGTGAAAATGTTAAAAAAATGTTACATGAATAAAATGTAAACATAAAGCACACAGCTCTTAAGCTTACATCATCAGTTCCACCATTGCGAACATGCAATGGCCATAAACATCCATAACCTGTCTGAAAATCTGGAGGTTGCTGGAGGTGTCAGGCATCTACCTCCCCTTGGATTGATTGAGGTCCGTAAGTGATCAGCTAATGGCAGCTTCAGCTGTGAAGACTAGTGCCGGACAAGGGAAGGATCTTCTTTGTTGATTTCCTGAGCTTAATCAGAAGCATCTGTCCAACTCCCTACTGTTGTTTTCCCCTTTAACTCTCCCATGGCCTCTTGAATTCCAGTTCCCTAACAGCTACTCAATGCCTTCTGAAAACTGCAACCACAGAAATAGTTGGACTTCTTTGGAATGGTTGGACTCTCTGTAGTTCTGGAACAGCCACAAGTCTCAGCTGACATTGCTGGGATTACAGAAATTCTGGCCAACCCCAACTAGGACTTCCTATTAAGATAGGGTGAGAAGGTCTGCTTTAGAGCACTTAATGATACGCCTGAATTTATGCTGATCTTCTAGAGTCCCTGACCCTTGCTGAATGGATGTGTGCATAAAATATTCCCGGGAACATATCTTAACAAAGTTGATACCATCACTAAAATACCAAAGGGAACAACAGAGCAAGTAATTTTATACAGTTAGTTGTCAGTATGTTTGATGTCCCAAAAGAAATTGTGGTAGAAGAGAAACCCTTGTGAACATTTAAATGGAAAGTCAATATGCACTGCTTGTTGTTTTGATAAGAGATTCATGTAAAATAAGTCAGGTCTTTCCACCATCCTCCCACCATCTTTCCACCTAACCCTCCGCTCACCCCCATAAGCTGACATGAGAACCATAGGTTTTGGAATCGATCATTGAGAACTGCACTTAGAAACTTCCAGGTAATCATGATTTGGAGATGCCAGTGTTGAACTGGGGTGTACAAAGTTAAAAATCACACAACACGAGGTTATAGTCCAACAGGTTTAATTGGAAGCACCCTAGCTTTTGGAGCGACAATCACCTGATGAAGGAGCGTCGCTCCGAAAGCTAGTGTGCTTCCAATTAAACCTGTTGGACTATAACCTGGTGTTGTGTAATCCAGGTAATCAAGAAGAGTCAGCATAGTTTTGTGAAAGAGATATCATATTTAACAGTTTTTGGAGTTCTTTGAAGGAGTAGTATATGCTGTGAATAAAAGTAATTGGATTTCCAGAAGATATTTGACAAGGTGCCATATGAATAGTTATTGCATGAAATGGAAGCACAAAGTTTGGGAATAACACATTAGCATGGACAGAAGATTGGCTTGTTAACAGAAAACAGAACACATACATATATGGATCATTTTCCAAAGCCTCCTGCAGAGGTCTGTGCCGAGGCCTCAACTTTTTATAGTTTTTATCAATGATTTAGATGAGGGATGTCAAGTAATGGCAACTAAACTTGAGGATGACACAAAGCTAGGTCAGAAACAATGTTATGAAGAGGGCATATAATGTGGTAGGAGGATATAGATATGTTAAATGAGTGGACAACAACCTGGTGGATGGAGTATTATGAGGGAAATGTGAATTTGTTTGCTTTGGCAGGAAGAACAAAAAAACAGAATATTATTTATATTGAAAGCAACTGTAAAATTCTGAAGTGTAGATGGGTGTAGAAACTAGTTCATCATAAACATTAGCTGCTGAAAATGTGTTGCTGGTTAAAGCGCAGCAGGTCAGGCAGCATCCAAGGAACAGGAAATTCGATGTTTCGGGCATAAGCCCTTCATCAGGAATGGCTTTCTAGAGTTTTAAACTTTAAGGTGTGGTTGATAAAAGTTTTTAACTTCCTAATCAGTTTTGACAAGGTGAATATCTGAAGGCTGCTTCCTCTGTGGGTAAGTCCAGGACTTGGAGCTGCTGGTTTAAATTAGGGATAGACTTTATTGAACAGAGTTGAGTAATGTCGTCTCTAACAGAGTTATGCAACTTTGGCACACTCTATCTCAGCAGGCAGTGTAGGCAGGATCATTGAATACTTTTCAGGTAAAGGTAGATAGATTTTTGAAATGCAAGATTATTATGAGCAGACAAAAATATCAAAACTGGAAATTGGAAACAAAAATCAGAAATTGCTGGGAATGCTGAGCATGTCTGGCAGCATGGAGAGAAAACAGAGATAATACTCTGAAGAAAGTTCACTAGATCTAAAATGTTAACTCTGCTTTCTCTGTATAGATGCTGCCAGACCTGCTGACTATACCCAGCAATTTCTGTTTTTATTAATCAATATGCAATCTGGAATTCAAAACACAAATAGGTTGACAATAATCAAATTGAATGGCAGAGCAGGATTGAAGGGCCAAATGATCGACTTCAGTATTTAATTAGTATGTTTGTACTCACCTTTACTTTTGAGTGAGAGTTTGATGTTGCATGAACAGTAACAACTTCATTATTTCATTTTCCATTTGTAAACAATCTTGTGTGAAAAACAATCGCTTCCATCTTTTAAGAATAAGTTGAAAGCAGTTTGTGTAAATATATATTGTAGGATAGGCTAAGCTACTACTATAAAATATAAAATCTATAAATGTTAATATGATCTAGGGGGAAACTGTACACCCTTGGAAGACAAGGATGGCAAATTCAGATAACCTGTGATTTCTTCAGACCATCCATTATAGTTTCCATTTTTTCCATTGTTGGACGTCATCTGTACTAAATATAGGTCAACAAAATGAGATTGCTCAGTGCATAGAGCTCTATTTTTAAATATGTACTCAGACCTAGCAATTGCTTCAGAAAGAAACCACAATTTTATTAGACTGGAGTTTTCTTTTCCATTGTGGCTATGTAACAAAGTCTCTGTGTATTGATTTAAAGTGAGCTCCTGATGCATCCACCTTGAATGCAGAGATGAACTTTTAATAATTTCAATGATAAAAGCAACAGAATGGAACAAACAATTTAGTAAATATCTATTTATGCTGTCTTGGAGAACACACAGCTATAATGCATTGTTGTTAGTGAATATGAACATGCCAAGCAAGTGTTGGCAATAGCAGCTTTCCATAAGACTAGTTATTTATATTCGCTTTTATAAATGTTTCTTTTGCTGTGCTTTGTCATGGCTTTCAATTTTGGGGAATGCAAAACTTTACACTTTGATAAAGTAATCTCAGAAATATTGCCTATCACTTCCATTTATGATTAAACAAAGATGTATCCAGAACATTTCAATAAATTTGAAAGTTTCAAGGGAGCTACAAATTGTATTCAAAGGAGAATGCCAACCTGTCCATTGACATACATAAATATAATGGATGCATCGAAGACAAATTGAGGATTGACATAGACAAAAAGACTGAGATGGAACATTAAAAGAGTACAGGTGCACAGACTGGAGTTGCTCACTAACATGCATCATAAAGAAGGATGGATTATTGATCCACAGTTCCTAACTGCAGCTTTGGTGTCTTGCTCTTCCAAAATATCCACTTCCAAAGAGTCAGTGCTGAGATTTGCAAGTGCAAAATACTTCATGACGTTTGACTGCAAGCAAGGTTGCTGGTCAATGCATATGATGGAGGACCCCCAAGAGGTCACAACATTCTATACCTAATTTGGGTGATACTGTTTTCAATGACTTCCCTTCAGACTGTATGTCAGCCAAGATTTCTTTCGAGCTCACAGGGACTGTAGTGCATCCATTGTACCAGGATGCATCTATATCACCATTGCATCCCTGTGGTATGGTAAGAAGAACAAAGCAAGAACATGGCTATAATCTGCATAAAGGTTTGATCAATTAGAAATGTCACATCGTTATGTCACAGATCAACTTGGCACTATCAAGGACAAAGCTTTGCATCACATCCACAAACATTCACTCCCTTCATCACTGATACTCTGCAGCTGCAATGTGTATCATCTCCAAGATGCTCTGCAGGAATTCACCAAGGGTCCAAGGGCAGCACCTTCCAAACCCACAACCATTTCCATCTTGAAGGACAAGAGCAGTTGATACATGGGATCGCTATCACCACCTGGAATTTCTCCTCCAAGTTACTCATCATCCTGATTTGGAATTATGTCACTATTCCTTCACTGCCACTGGGACAAAATCTTGGAGCTCCCTCCTGAAGAGTACCGTTTGGGGTTCCCACACCATATGGACTACAGGAGTTCAAAAAGGCAGCTCACTACCACCTTCTCAAGTGGTGAATAAGGGCCAGTCAGAAAAGCCCACATTCCTTGATTGAATAACAAGAAAACTTTTTAGTTCTTTTTAATTCCCAAACAGGAATATGTCCTTATCCAAGTAAAGTGGAGAATATAAAGTGGAGCCTTGTCAGCTCCTCAAAACAAGGAAAATCTTTGAAGCTATCGATGTCTCTCTTTTTTTAAATCACACTTTCCAATTTCAATCAAAGTCTTCAGCCCCAAGAAAATTATTGAGAAAGGACTTGTCTTTCCAATGAAGGGAGACACCAGCATCTCTTCAAAACACTGAAACAGTCACTATTGGAAACAGCAACTGGTAATTTTACCATCCTATGGAGACAACAATCCTGGAGATCCACTGCAACGTTCTTAACTCTTAACTGATCCCTGAAATAGGCTAGCAAAAGCAACAGTTGCTCTCAAAAAGGCAGATCACCCGTCACCTTCTCTTGGGTAATGAGGGATGGGTGATAATTACTTACTTATGAATGAACAAAAATAAACCCCACAATTGATAGCTGTGCCTTCGGCTGCCAAGGCCCTAAGTTAAATTCCCTCACTTAATCACTGTATCTTTTCTGTTTTGAGGTACTCACTGAAATCAATATAGTATAACCAAGCTTTATATCATCTGCCTTAATAGGTAGCTTGGTGCCAAATTTCATTTGATGAGGTTCCTCTGAAGTGTCTTCTGATGCTTTACTATGTTATAGGTACTACAGGAATACAAATTGTAGCTCTCAGTTAAATTCAATTAAGTACAAAAGCTTTATATTATTTCCTGTCTTTTCTAGTGAAATAGTTAAATCATGAAGGTATACTTACAGCTTGGATTTACTTTGATCACATTCAGTAAGTCTACAGCCTTCAGTAATTCACTACTATGCCTCCAATATTGTACAGGAAATTAAACAACAAAAATCCTACCCTAAAATCGATTCTGATGAACTTTGAACCTTTGAAAAATGACATCTGACTAGTAATGCTGTACTTAAAAACATGATTTAATGCTTATCTGGGAGCAGGAGATGAGTTGGGGACTACAAAATTATTTATATCGTCAGAAACTAAATACTATAACAATGTTGAGTTTCTGTGAAAAGGCTTACGTAAGTTTATTGGAGGTACTGGTGAGGTTTAATGAACATAAAAGGAAGAAACAAGGAGAAGTATTCTCACTGAAATGCTATTTAGATCTTATTAGAGGACAAAGTTTAGTGAGCGTAATAGCCAAATGCTTAGTGTAATGAAAAAAACACTGCACATGTCTTCATTAATGATTCAGCAACACTGGTTTCAATTTTCTCTCTGTTAAGGGGAGTGCCAGATAATCAATAAATCAGTTTCAAGGTCAGAAATATCTTCTGCTATGTCTGTCTGTCCACCTACATCAGAAAAGCAATACAGCATATTAAGGCTATGCTTTTCTTCATTGATTGTAAAATTACAAGCTGGAAGAATATCCTACTTAAGTTTTTTTTTGTGATGCAAACTTGTACCAGTCTGTTCTTTAGAGTGAAGAGCTACAAAGATATTTAGGGTATGAAGTTTATTTCTGTGTTTTTATTGGTTTTAATAATACATTTAAAATTAATATGGGGTGGTTGGCTTGTTCTAGATATTTGAGGTTTATTTATTTTTGAGTTATGCAGCAGAAAGAAGAAATAATGCTGTTGGAATCATTGGGCTTTTGCCAAATATAGTATAGTTTTCCATGGTACAGTCTGAAAGAGGGAAAGTCACTATCAAACTTCTTTCAATACATAGAGGATACTTATTATAGTCAGGTGCATCACATCTCTTCCCCTATAAACTGCACATCTAGGAAGGCTTAATGCAATCCAACAAAGCCAACATGGTTTTCTGAAAGTGAAATCATGTTTGAAGAATTATAGAGACATAGAGTCATAGAGATGTACAGCATGGACACAGAACCTTCGGTTCAACTCATCCATACAGACCAGATAGCCCAACTCAATCTAGTCCCACCTGCCAGCACCCGGCCCATATCCCTCCAAACCCTTCCTATTCAAATACCCATCCAGATGCCTTTTAAATGCTGTAACTGTACCAGCCTCCACCACATCCTCTGGCAGCTCATTCCATACATGTACCACCCTCTGCATGAAAACATTGCCCCTTAGGTCTCTTTTGTATCTTTCTCCTTTCACCCTAAACCTATGCCCTCTAGTTCTGGACTCCCCAATCCCAGGGAAAACACTATGTCTATTTATCCTATCCATGCCCCTCATGATTTCATAAACCTCTATAAGGTCACCCCTCAGTCTCCGATGTTCCAGAGAAAACAGCCCTAGCCTATTCAACCTTTCCCTATAATTCAAATCCTCCAACCCTGGCAACATCCTTGCAAATCTTTTCTGAACCACTTCAAGTTTCACACACCTTCCGATAGGAAAGAGACCAGAATTGCACGCAATATTCCAACAGTGGCCGAACCAATGTCCTGTATAGCCACAATGTGACCTCCCAATTTCTGTACTCAATACTCTGACCAATAAAAGAAAGCATACCAAACGCCTTCTTCACTATCTGTCTACCTGTGACTCCACTTTCAAGGAGCTATGAACCTGCACTCCAAGGTCTCTTTGTTCAGCAACACTCCCTATGACCTTACCATTAAGTGTACAAGTCCTGCTAAGATTTGCTTTCCCAAAATGCAGCACCTCACATTTATCCAAATTAAACTCCATCTGTCACTTCTTAGCACATTGGCCCATCTGTACAAGGTTCCGTTGTAATCTGAGGTAAAATTCTTTGCTGTTCAGTGTACCTCCAATTTTGGTGTCATCTGCAAATTTACTTACAATACCTCTTATGCTCACATCCAAATCATTTATATACATGATGAAAAGTAGAGGGGCCAGCACCAATCCTTGTGGCATTCCACTGGTCACAGGCCTCCAGTCTGAAAAACAACCCTCCATCACCACCCTCTGTCTTCTACTTTTGAGCCAGTTCTGTATCCAAATGGCTAGTTATCCCTGTATTCTGTGAGATCTAATCTTGCTAACCAATCTCCCATGGGGAACCTTGTCAAATACCTTAGTGAAGTCCATATAGATCACATCTACCACTCTGCCCTCATCAATCCTCTTTGTTACTTCTTCAAAAAACTCAATCAAGTTTGTGAGACATGATTTCCCACACAAAAAGCCATGTTGACTATCCTTAATCAGTCCTAACCTTACCAAATACATGTACATCCTGTCCCTCAGGGTTCCTTCCAACAACTTGCTCACCACCGATGTCAGGCTCACTGGTCTATAGTTCCCTGGCTTGTCCTTTTCATCTTTCTTAAACAGTGGCACCATGTTAGCCAACCTCCAGTCTTCTGGCACCTCACCTGTGACTATTGATGATACAACTATCTAAGCAAGAGGCTCAGCAAGCACTTCTCTAGCTTCCCCTAGAGTTCTCGGGTACACCTGATCAGGTCCTGGGAATTTATCCATTTTTATGCATTTCATGACATCCAGCACTTCCTCCTCTGTAATATGGACCCTTTTCAAGATGTCACTATCTATTTCCCTACATTCTATACCTTCCATGTCCTTTTCCATAATAAATACTGATGCAAAATACTGGTTTAGTGTCTATTCCATTTCCTGTGGCTCCATACAAAGGCCACTTTGCTGATCTTTGAGGAGCCCTATTCTCTCCTGAATTACCCTTTTGTCCTTCATAAATTTGTAAAAACCCTTTGGATTCTCCTTATCTCACGCCCTCTTTTAGCCCTCCTGATTGCTCTCTTAAGTATACTCCTACTGCCTTTATACTCTTCTAAGGATTCACTCGATCTATCCTATCTTTACCTGACATATGCTTCCTTCTTTTTCTTAATAAAATCCTCCATTTCGTTAGTCATCCAGCATTCCCTATACCTACCAACCTTTCCTTTCACCCTGACAGGAATATACTTTCTCTGGACTCTTGTTATCTCATTTCTGAAGGATTCCCATTTTCCAGTTTTCCCTTTACCTGCGAACATCTGCCTCCAATCAGCCTTTGAAACTTCTTGCCTTATACTGTCAAAATTGTCCTTTCTCTAATTCAGAACTTCAATTTTTAGATCTGGTCTATCCTTTTCCATCACTATTTCAAAATGAATAGAATTACGGTCGCTGGCCCCAAAGTGCTCCCCCATTCAGTCACCCGCTCTGCCTTATTTCCCAAGAGTAAGTCATGTTTTGCACCTTCTCTAGTAGGTACATCCACATACTGAATCAGAACATTTTCTTGTACATACTTAACAAATTTCTCTCCATTTAAACCCTTAACATTATGGCAGTCCCACTCTATGTTTGGAAAGTTAAAATCCCCTACCATAACCACCCTATTATTCTTACAGATAGCTGAAATCTCCTTACAAATTTGTTTCTCAATTTCCTTCTGACCACTTGGGGGTCTATAATACAATCCCAATAAGGTGATCATCCCTTTTTTATTTCTCAGTTACACTCAAATAACTTCCCTGGATATATTTCCAGGAATAATGCTATCCCTTCTCAAAATCGCCACTCCCCTCCTCTCTTGCTTCTCTTTCTGTCCTTCCTGTAGCATTTGTATCCTGAAACATTAAACTTCCAGTCCTGTCAATTCTTTTGCGAGTGTTCTTTGTAGATATAAAAACAGGGTTGATGAAGGGGAACTGGTAGATGTAGTGTGTTTAGATTTTCAGAAGGTGTTCAATTAGATGCCATATGAAAGATTACTGCATATATTAGGAACTCACAGTTTTGAGGGTAAGGTATTAACACAGATTGAGGATTACTTAACACACAGAAGACAGGGTCGGGATTATTGGAGCTTTGTCAGGTTAGAAAGACATAACTAGAGGAATGCCACAAGAATCAGCCACAGCGCCTGAAGTATTTACTGTCTACAGAGGAACCTCAATTATCTGAAGGATATGGGCAGAGAGAATTTCATCCCGTTAATTGAATTCTGGATAATTGAATGCCCAATAACATAGTTTAACCAAGCATCAGGTTCTTTGTGATCTTGGTGGATAATCCAAAATTCAGAAAATTGAATGTGGATAATCGAGGTTCCTCTGTATATTAATGATTTGGAGGAGGGAACAGAATGTAATATATCCAATTTGCTGATGTTACAAAAAGTGGTGAGAGGGCATGTTGTGATGAGGATATAAAGAATATGCAAGGGGATGTAGAGAGGTTGATTGAGTAGGTTAAAATTTTCTAGATGGAGTTTAATATAGAAAAGTATCAGGTCATGTACTTTGAACAGAAGATTCAAAAAGCAGGCTATTATTTAATTGGGGACAGACTTCAAACAGTACAGGACAGAGGGATTTGGGTATTCTTGTGCATGAAACAAAAAAAAACTTAACCTGCAGATGCAGCAGGTAATTAAGCAGGCAAATGGAATTCTGGCATTTATTACTAAGGAATTGGAATTTAAAAAACAGGAAAATTTTTTTGTAATTGTACAGAGTGTTGGTGAGGTCATACCTGAAGTACAGCATACAGTTTTTGGTTTAAAAATGGTACACTAGCTTTCAGGCTTTTCTAAAGAGATTCACTAGGCTGATTAATGAGTAAAGGCGTTGAATAGCTAAAGAAAGTTTTATTCATGAGAGTTTAGAAGAATGAGGGATAATCATATTCAAATATGTAATATTCTGAGGGGGCTTGGCAGGGTAGATGTTGAGAAGGTGTTTCTACTAATGGGGGAATCTCAAACGAGGAGATAAAGTGACAGCATAATACAGCATTTAAAACTGAGATGTGAAGAAATTTCTTCTCCTGCAGGTTGTTAAATGGCTGGATGTTTCTACCCCAGAGAGGTGTAGAGGCTGGATCACTAAAAATATTTAAAGAGGAGGTAGAGCAATTTTTGAAATATTAGGGAGTTTACTGCTATGTTGAGCTGGCAAGAAATAGAAGCTGAGACCTGCGACAGGTCAGCCATGATGTTGTTGAGTGATGAGACAGGTGTGAGGGACAGAATGGCCCACTGCTGCTCTTATTTACTATGCTCTTATCTCTGCATCTGAGCTCAATCATCGAGTCATAGAATCAAACAGAACGGAAGCAGACCCTCAGTCCAACTCATCCATGTCCACTTAGCCCAAAATAAACTAGTTCCACTTGCCTGTATTTGGTCCATATTCCTCTCAGACATCATGGTGATGCATTATTCTCACCTTTTAAGAAGAAAACTTGTATTTATATAATAACTTTTAGACCCTCCAGACATTCGTACACTCTTTATAGTCAATTAAACACTGACGTGCTGTGACTGCTGGAATATAGGAATTGAGATGGCCAATTTGCATTCAGTAAACTCCCACAGACAATAATCTGACATATAATGTTATTTTGAGAGGTGTCAGTTGAAGTATACAACTATATGCCAGGATAAGTCACTTTTTCCTTGAAATAGTTGTCTGGAATAATTTATATCCATCTGCAAAAACAGGAGGATGGCCTTCATTTAATATCTCATCTGCAAAACAGCAATCTCTCAGTCCTGCCCAAAAGTATTCATATAGATTTTGTGCTGGATAGGGGAATGGTATCTGGGCCCAGAACATTTTGACACAGATGAGATGCCATCAGCTGAGCCGAAGCTGACAAAAAGGCATGGCAGCAATACAAATGTACCACATCTTTGAATGGATTCTTCCCTAAGCAATGTTCAAATTTTATGTTGCCAGTCAAAATTTATGAATATATGCCAATTCCTGAAATCCTGAGAATCAAAAAAAAAGTAGGCACAAAGAAATCAGTGTGACAAACATGAATGTGTAATCTTGTTCCATCCTTATCTGTGCCCTTTGGATATTTTTGTTGTTTTAATCTTGAATTATAATGAGATAGTAAGTGGGAGTGTGCGATGAGCAATCTATTGTGGCCAACCTTGTGAGAGAACTGAATTGTGACAAGTCAAGTCACAATCAATACCCTAAAGGTACTTCAGCATGAAGTGTCTGTGCTAATTCAGCTTGTGAGGTTTTTCAACCAAACAATTCCAATGATATAAGCAGCATTCATCATTCCCACAAAGATTTTCACCAAATAGACCCAATGGATATAGCAGGATTCAAAACTAAATTTCAGTCAATGAGAATGCTTAGAAATGCTTAGTACATAAAAGCTGATGTGCAAAAGGTATTTTAAATCTCAGACTAAGAAACTTGACTATAAAGCAGTCAGGCCTTATTTTCATCACACAGAACAAGCATCTGCCTGAATTAGGCATGGTCAGGCAGATACCAAACTGCCGATCATTCAACATCAGGTACCCACTAGAGTTCATCAATGAATGGGGTTTCAGATTGATCTTTTGGATTGGAAGGAGCAACAGAGAGGCTGACTTTACTTTTGGGTCCGGGGTGAAGGCCTGCTCCTCCTAACATGATGAAAAAAGTTTAAGACTGAACTTCTTCTTCTTTCAGAGAGTTAAAAATCACACAACACTAGGTTATAGTCCTGGTGTTGAAAGATTTATTTGTAAGTACAAGTTTTTGGAGCGCTGCTTCTTTGTCAGGTAGCTAGTGGGATGGGAACATAGGACACAGAATTCATAGTAAAAGATCAAAGTGTCATACAACTAATGTGATATATTGAGCAAACCTAGATTGCTGTTAAGTCTTTAATCACTTAGATAGAGATGCAGGTTTTGACTGATTAATATGTAAATCCCAGAATTTCTTTCAAGTCACAGCCCTGAAATAACGTAATGTTTTATCAATATATTAGAAAAGTGACAGCTCAGACAAAGGTTAGAGTCTGTTTGTTTCCCAACCTTGAGTCAGACTGGCTCTGTTTTCAAAGTAGGAATTTATAAAATGTCACATTGATTGCCTACCAATTGTGTGCTTTTCGAACAAAATACAATGTAAAAGCAAATACAAATCTGCAAATGCAAATTCATCCCATAGACTTATATGTGAGTGTGTGCATGTGAGTGTGAGAGACCGTATGAGAAAGGGTCTGCAGGAGCACGTGTGTGTAATTTTGTGTAAGTGTGTGTGTGTGTGTGTGTGTGTGTGTGTGTGTGTGTGTGTGTGTGTGTGTGTGTGTGTGTGTATAGGTGTGTGTGTGTGTGTGTGTGTGTGTGTGTATGTATACAGTGTAGTGGGGTCATCTGTAGTGTGACATGAACCCACGAACCTGGTTGAGGCTGTACTCATGGGAACCGTCTTGGGTTCATGCCACACTACAGATGACCCCACTCCCATATACACTCTCTCACACTCACACAGATCCTTTCTCATCGAAATGCTCTCTCTCTTTCTCTCTCTCTTATACACACACACACACACACACACAAATGCAGAAACATTTGATTTTTAGTTATATTTTAAATACCTCAAAGTCCATTTATTTTATTAACTATTAAAATCTTATTATTGGATCATGTGTTAAAATCTCAGCAGGTCTAGCAGGACCTGTGGAGAGAAAGCAGTTATGTTTCAGGTTCTTCTTCAGAACTGGACCCAGAACAGTAACTCTGCTTTCTCTCCACAGATGCTGCCAGATCTGCTGTGTTTTCACAGCAATTTCTGTTTTTGTTTCTGATTTCCAGCATCTGCAGTTCTTTGGTTTTTGTTAAAATCTGTGACTGTAATGACAATGAGCAGTGTTAAGCATGATTGATGGTAGTTAATTACTTTGACCACCCCCAAGAATTGGCAACGATTTTTTATGAATAAACATCTGCAGAAGGTCATTGGGATATTCAGTGGAGGAAATGCTATCCATAGGCTCATAAACTAGCACTTGAATTAGCCAGTAGCCATGATAAGTCTGCAATAAATAACAAATCAAATATCAAGCATCCAAACTCCAGTAACAGTAAATAGAAATGATTTTAACTTGAAACTACAGTTGTTCAATAACCTTTGAATAGCTTTTTGCTAATCAGTATCTTTGCACAAGATTAGCTGCAAATGGTTGCTCGGTGTTTGAATTCATGTTTTATCATACCAAGTCTACGTTAGGGGTACAATTTTAGCAAGTCAATTTGATTCATGGTTCAGTATCAGAAGATTACAGGTTTGAATCCATTCCAGGGTCTGGATTTCTTCAAAGTCAAACAATGAAAAACGTTAAAACTAGTGTAAGCTTTAGTGAATGACTAGGGAACACAATCATTTATCTACATCTTTTTACACACAGTTTATAATCCAAACTCAGATTGCAGGAAAGCATTGTATTGCCAGTGGAAAGCAATGTTCAGAGAGATCCTAATATTTGTGCAGTTCCAAGTTGTTTCAGGCCATACAAATATGGCAAAAGAAAAGTTCATTTTCATTAATAAAAAAATTAGAGAAAACTTTAAACCCACTCTCATCTGGTGGACACAGTGTAAATGGTAGGGTGGGGTTGCTATGTGTTTCTGAGGTTTTCTTTCCTCCCCACTTTAACTGAAACCAGATACAGGATGATGCAATGAGCCTCCATAGTTTTAGGTTTGTCCTTTCCCTCTCCTTCTTGAATCAAATGTGGATTTATTCAGTGTCCTCTTTATTTACCTTGCTGGAGATGCTTTCTGTACTGATTTAACATGGTTCCTCCATTTCTCCTCCCTCATAATGACTCATTCTTGTCATTTGGAAGGCAGTCTTTGGTTGGCTAATCTAATGAATTCAAATATTCAGGTACATGTTAAAGATACCAAGGCACTATCCAAACAAATATATTGAACCCTCTTGACGTTTGGTCATCTGGTTTGCCTGAAGCAACACTAGAATGAATTTAGAAAATTTTAGTTGAATTTCTGTTTTGAGGGATGTTCAGACGCCGAATGACAGTACATATTTTTACATATGTAAATCCATGTTAAACGTATGATCATGCATTGCATCAGAATTGTCTAATAATTGTTCAAAGTTAAAAATCAAAAGTACAAGTAATAACAATATTTGTATCCGTGCCTGGGATATAACCAGGGTAACAGAATCAAGTGATTAAATTGCCTATGATTGATTGCAGGACTAAAGTCCATTTAATCAAAATATTACAAATAGCAGTTTATTCACCAGATGGAGCATTAATTAGACAGCAGTTTGCACTTTAGAAGATGTTATTGAACGTTTATTACTTGTTAGATTAAACCATATTGGCTGAAACCGTGTGACCTACTTGACTTTACCTACTTTGAAACGCGTTTTCACTGATGGAAACAATGTACCTGTAAATAGTGGGATGGAGTCGCTAGGTTTTCCTGGTGTGTTCCTTTCCACACTAATAGAAGGACAGGGAGAGATTCATTGATTCTCTTATTTCTTCTATCATAAGAAGAAATGCTGCATTTTAAATATAGGCTTTACTGATTATTATTATTTTAGTCATTTTACGTGAACAGTTTTACTGTGTGGGGCTTCTCTATTTAAGCTAAACATAACTTTCATAACATGGAAGATGCATATATTTATCAACACTTTTTTTTATCTTTATTGGAGTCCTGAAATGTTTTGAATATTAAAAAAAGATGTTCACAAAAATATGACTGTGCTACAGCAGTGTTCAATATTTGTGATGTTATGGGCTTTATGAGATTATTCTAGTCAGAGCAAGAAAATGGATAGATCTGATCTATTTCTAATATTTGTGCTTTCCCATCATGTTTCAAGCCATGTAAGTATTGCAAAAGAAAAAATCATTTGCAGCAATAAAAAAATTTAAAGGAACTTTGAAATACACTCCCACCTATGGAAACAGTGTAAATCGTGGGTGGGGTTGCTAAGTTTTCCTGATGTGTTCCTTACCTTACTATTTTGACTGGATCGAAATCAGAATGAGTCTTTCCAGTTCTTGGTTCTCCCTCCCCACTCCCTTCAATCAATTGTGGATTTATCCAATGTTTCCTCAATTCCTTAGTTATCTTGCCAGAGACGTTTTCTGTAAATTCCAGCTAGTGATTTGACATGATTCCTCCATTTATATTTGACAAATAGTAACTCATTCATATCAATTGGAAGGTAGTCATTGGTTGGCTATATCAATGGAATCAAATCTCCAGGATCTCACACTCTGGTGTCCAAACCATTTATCGCCTGCTTTGGCCCTTGTACCCCTTGTTCCTGCTCCAGGTTTAAAACTAGGGCTTTTGTGTCCAATAATCATTCACATTTAAAACGTGTAACGCTTGTACAGGATTGACTCAAATGCTACATTTACAAATGACCAATGGATCACAATTAAAGCAGATATCAATAAACAGATACATTGAGTCATAGAGATGTACGACATGGAAACAAACCCTTCGGTCCAACCTGTCCATGCTGACCAGATATCCCAACCCAATGTAGTCCCACCTACCAGCACCCGGCCCATATCCCTCCAAACCCTTCCTATTCGTATACCCATCCAAATGCCTCTTAAATGTTGCAATTGTACCAGCCTCCACCACATCCTCTGGCAGCTCATTCCATACACGTACCACCCTCTGCGTGAAAAAGTTGTCCCTTAGGTCTCTTTTATATCTTTCCCTTCTCACCCTAAACGTAGGCCCTCTAGTTCTGGACTCCCTGATCTCAGGGAAAAGACTTTGTCTATTTATCCTATCCATGCCCTTCATAATTTTGTAAATCTCTGGAAGGTCACCCCTCAGCCTCTGACGCTCCAGGGAAAACAGCCCCAGCCTGTTCAGCCTCTCCCTATAGCTCAAATCCTCCAACCCTGACAACATCCTTGTAAATCTTTTCTGAACCCTTTCAAGTTTCACAACATCTTTCCAATAGGAAGGAGGCCAGAGTTGCATGCAATATTCCAACAGTGGCCTAACCAATGTCCTGTACAGCCACAACATGACCTCTCAACTCCTGTACTCAATACTATGACCAATATAAGAAAGCATACCAAATGCCTTCTTCACTATCCTATCTACCTGCGACTCCACTTTCAAGGAGCTATGAACCTGCACTTCAAGGTCTCTTTATTCAGCAACACTCCCTAGGACCTTACCATTAAGTGTATAAATCCTGCTAAGATTTGCTTTCCCAAAATGCAGCACCTCGCATTTATCTGAATTAAACTCCATCTGCCACTTCTCAGCCCATTGGCCCATCTGGTCCAGATCCTGTTGTAATCTGAGGAAACCTTCTTTGCTGTCTGCTACACCTCCAATTTTGGTGTCATTTGCAACCTTACTAACTGTACCTCTTATGCTCGCATCCAAATCATTTATGTAAATGACAAAAAGTAGAGGACCCAGCACCGATCCTTATATCACTCCACTGGTCACAGGCCTCCGGTCTGAAAAACAGCCCTCCACCACCACCCTCTGTCTTCTATCTTTGAGCCAGTCCTGTATCCAAATGGCTAGTTCTCCCTGTATTTCATGAGATCTAACTTTGCTAATCAGTCTCCCAAAGGGAATCTTGTCGAATGCCTTACTGAAATCTATATAGATCACATCTACTGCTCTGCCCTCATCAATCTTTTTTTGTTACTTCTTCAAAAAACTCAATCAAGTTTGTGAGACATGATTTCCCATGCACAAAGCCATGTTGACTATCCTGAATCAGTCCTTGCCTTTCCAAATACATGTACATCCTATCCCTCAGGATTCTCTCCAACACTCAGGTCAGGCTCACCGGTCTATAGTTCCCTGGCTTGTCTTTACCGCCCTTCTTAAACAGTGGCACCACGTTAGCCAACCTCCAGTCTTCCGGCATCTCACCTATGACTATTGATGATACAAATATCTCAGCAAGAGGCCCAGCAATCACTTCTCTAGGTTCCCACAGAGTTCTCGGGTACACCTGATCAGGTCCTGGGGATTTATCCATCTTTAACCGTTTCAAGACATCCAGGACTTTTATGCATTTCAAGACATCTAGGACTTCCTCCTCTGTAATATGGACATTTTGCTAGATGTCATAATCTATTTCCCAACAGTCTCTATCTTCCATATCCTTTTCCACAGTAAATACTGATGCAAAATATTCATTTAGTATCTCCCCCATTTTCTATGGCTCCACACAAAGGCTGCCTTGCTGATCTTTGAAGGGAGAAAGTGAGGACTGCAGATGCTGGAGATCAGAGCTGAAAATGTGTTGCTAGAAAAGCACAGCAGGTCAGGCAGCATCCAAAGAGCAGGAGAATCGACATTTCGGCATGAGCCCTTCTTCAGGTATGAGAAAAGTGTGTTCAGCAGGCTAAGATAAAAGGTAGGGAGGAGAGACTTGGGGGAGGGGCGTTGGAAATGCGATAGCTGGAAGGAGGTCAAGGTGAGGGTGATAGCTTGGAGTGGGGTGGGGGCGGAGAGGTCAGGAAGAAGATTGCAGGTTAGGAAGGCGGTGCTGAGTTCAAGGGATTTGACTGAGCCAAGGTGGGGGGAGGGGAAATGAGGAAACTGGAGAAATCTAGGTTCATCCCTTGTGGTTGGAGGGTTCCTAGGCGGAAGATGAGGCGCTCTTCCTCCAGCCGTCGTGTTGCTATGGTCTGGCGATGGAGGAGTCCAAGGACCTGCATGGACCTCTGGGACACCCGGACCAACCAACCCAACCACCCCGTGGCTCAACATTTCAACTCCCCCTCCCACTCCGCCAAGGACATGCAGGTCCTTGGACGCCCCTCCCCCAAGTCCCTCCTCCCTATTTTTTATCTTAGCCTGCTGGACACACTTTCCTCATTTCTGAAGAAGGGCTCATGCCTGAAACGTCGATTCTTCTGCTCTTTGGATGCTGCCTGACCTGCTGATCTTTGAGGGACCCTATTCTCTCCCTAGTTACCCTCTTGTCCTTAATATATTTTTAAAAACCCTTTGGATTCTCCTTAATTCTCATGCCCCCTTTTTGCCCTCCTGATTTCCCTCTTAAGTATACTCCTACTTCCTTTATACTCTTCTAAGGATTCACTCGATCTATCCTGTCTATACCTGACATATGCTTCCTTATTTTTCTTAACCAAACCCTCAATTTCTTTAGTCATCCAGCATTCCCTATACCTACCAGTCTTCCCTTTCACCCTGACAGGAATATACTTTCTCTGGATTCTTGTTATCTCATTTCTGAAGGCTTCCCATTTTCCAGCCGTGGCTTTACCTGCGAACATCTGCTCCCAAACTCCCAAAAATTCTTGCCTAATACATCAAAATTAGCCTTTCTCCAATTTAGAACTTCAACTTTTAGATCTGGTCTATCTTTTTCCATCACGATTTTAAAACGAATAGAATTATGGTCGCTGGCCCCAAAGTGCTCCCCCACTGTCACCTCAGTCAGCTGCCCTGCCTTATTTCCCAAGAGTAGGTCAAGTTTTGCACCTTCTCTAGTAGGTACATCCACATACTGAATCAGAAAATCACCTTGTACGCACTTAAGAAATTTCCTCTCCATCTAAACCTTTAACACTATGTCAATCCCAGTCGATGTTTGGAAAGTTAAAATTCCCTACCATAACTACCCTATTATTCTTACAGATAGCTGATAATCTCCTTACAATTTTGTTTCTCAATTTCCCTCTGACTATTAGGGGGTCTATTATACAATCCCAATAAGGTGATCATCCCTTTCTTATTTCTCAGTTCCGTCCAAATACATCTTTTAAGTTAAAAGTAAAGAAAGAATAACTAATGTTAATTTAACCTGAAGATGTGTATCAAAGTAAAGTTTCGAAATGAGCCAAGGAAATGAATATATGCATTAGACATAGTGGTATAGATATTCCAGTGGCCAGATAATTGTTGCAGCAGTGTAGACAGAACATACATTTCCGTGTGGAAATCCCAACACAGCTGATGCCAAAGGACTTGCCAGGAAATTGAAAATTCTAATGGGGCAATTCCCCTGAGCCTGGAGCTCTCTGAACAAAAGCCTGAAGCCGAGAATTTGGAGGGTGATGCTTGATGAGGTATGATAGTTACACAGGAAATGTTAGAGGACTAAAATCTTCCTCCAACTCCTGAAGAGTACTGGACTGAATACTTGATTCACCCCTGTGAACCCCAACACTATCCCCTCTCCAAACACACCCAGGACCTGGGCTAGCCAACACCCAAATCCTGACACAATATTGTTGGTTGAGCCTGAGCTATACATGTCCCTCCACCCCATTCTTATCCCATCAGGCCCAGTATCTCCCTGCAACCTGACACCCACCTAACCTGAGATATTTCCTCCCAAATTGAACCTGACCACAACTCTCAATCCCTCAACCACACTCAATCTCCACCTGACTCAACACCCTCTTAATGTGACCCGATGTGAAAACTCTTGATTCAACAATGATCTCTTCCCCTAGATAGTCCTGCGCTCCCCTAACCTTGAGCCTACCTGCCCCAACAGCCAAACCCCCAACCCAACCCAAATATGCACACCCCTAACTCAAATATGCACACCCCCAACCCAACCCAAGCATGCATTTCCTCAACCCAATCCAAACATGCACACCCCCGACCCAACCCAAACATGCACACCCCCGACCCAACCCAAACATGCACATCCCCAACCCAACCCAAACATGCACACCCCCGACCCAACCCACACTCTTCACCACAACTCAACAGCTCTCTCCACAGTTGACACTACCTGAAACGTCCCTATGACCTGAAGCAGCACAATCCTCTGCCTGCCCCTGATGCCTTGACCTTTTCTAAATGCTCATCTGCTTACCTAGCTTCATGTCACAGTAGGAGAAATTGTGAACTACAGATGCTGGAGATCAGAGTTGAGAGTGTGGTGCTGGAAAAGCACAGCAAGTCAGGCAGTATCTGAGGAGCAGGACAATCGATGTTTTGGGCATAACATTCCTGATGAAGGGTTTGTGCCTGAAATGTCGATTCTCCTGCTTCTCGGATGCTGCCTGACCTACTGTGCTTTTCCAGCACCACACTCTTGACATCATGTCACAGTACCCAGCTCTTTCATCTGGCACCCTACGTTGTCCACGCATGTTTTACTTTACCCCTTCATCTACCTTCTCACAGTAGCTGTCAAGATGTCTACTGGAATAGTGCAGTGCATTAATAAGTAGCATGATTTCTACAATGTTCATTTTTGCTGCTGGATTCTAGAATCCTTGGGCAAATTTGTAACAGAAGGCCTGTCCCGGAATTTCCAGTGGAGAAGTCAAATAAAGGTGAGTATTTCTTTAAAAAAAACAAGCAGGATCACAAATATGATTTAGATATGGCTACATTTTAGTTTCCAAATTATATACTGAACGTTAGATAATACCTATATCTGTCCTTAAAATATGTGATCCAGCTTCCACTATAATTAGCACCATGTTGGTAGTACAGTGCTATAATTGTTATTTTTCAATTAATTATTGACTATATATGTGTTTGCTGGGTCAAATCTATGAAACTCCATTCCTAACTGCACTGTGAATGTACCTACACCACATTGATGCAGCAGTTCAAGGAACAGGCTCATTACCACTTTCTCAAGGGCAAATAGGGTAACAGGTGTTGGCCTGATCGGTAAAGTGCATATAGCATGACGAGTGCAAGAAAAGGAAGTGAATTAACTATTTTGCAAAAACTAAAATTGAACTTAATTTTTTTTTGCATTCGTATTTCATAAAACTTTCAAGATGAGCAAACACAACCAAATGGACAAAGTTATGAATAATACGTTGCCAGTCTCTAGATTAGCAAAGTATTATCTGTCATTTTTTTTTAAATTAAGAAAATTTGTCAAGTCGGAGTCAATGTCATCAACATAGGATTCAGTCTACCAGAAAAGTCAAGCCATATCAAGAAGGTGGGGTGAGATGACATCTAAGACAGGGGGAAGGTTGAATGAGATAGCGAGTTCCATTGTTTGAAGTCTTGCAAAAGAATTTAGGGTTGAAAACTGAAAACATCAAGACCAGAAAAAACATATAGGAAAGTATATTACAATTTCAAACATACTTGAAAGAAAAAAAAGGAACAATTATCATATTTAATAATTAGATTAACCATGGGGATTCATAATGTAGTCTTAGATTTGAGATTTTTTGCAAATTGTCCAGACTTCACAAACACTTATTTGTATGAGAAGATTTTGAGAATTCAGTGTTGCTGACGTGAATCTGCATAGCAGGAATTCAGCTCCAAAAGCCAGGATGCCCTGCAGCAATTCGCATCCATTCGTACTAATGAATAGGACAAGCTGTTTGAGGGGGATGATCTCCATAATAGTATTCTCATTATCTATTGCAGGTACACATTCCTCCAATTGCAAAATCCTTAAATACTGTATTTTGTTTTGTATCAAAGATCTTCCATATATAGGTGTTTCTGGATTTTGCAGCATGGTATTAAAAGCCTCTTCCAGAAAATGACTTGAATGACATTGTCTGAAAGACACTTAGTTGTTTTGCCTGCAAGCCTGCACACATATCAGCAACGAGTTTATCTTTTACTGTTACTGAATGGTGGAGAGTTGGGTACTACAAATCAAGAAGCTGGAGTATGAGGTTCTGGATAATTATAGATACCATAAAACTAACTCAACATGAGACGAAGGAAGGACTTTTGGGAAAAAATATCAGGAATCAGTTGGGAATGCTTAATATATTTCTGAGAGATCAACAGTTATCAGATGTTATTATGTTAATCAAATATTATGGAGAAACTAAAGACCCATTAAAATGATTGGTGATTTATTAAGCATTTATTCAAAAAGATTGATTCAATTTTTTAAAACCTACCATGTTTTGTAGCACAGATACCAAATGAGATACAAAACGGCTCCTCAGCAAAGGAACATAGAGAAACTGGCTTTCAATGGTAACAATGTGTTAATTAAAGCATTTTGGTTACTTTAATAAACGTGGCTGGTAATCTTAAATTCACTTCTGCAGCATTGAGCACTCCAGCTACATTATAGAAAGCCTGAACCCAATGTTATAAAATGTAACATTTAACATTTAAGTAACTTAAAATAAACCATACCCAGGATCTGTAACTTTATTTCTGTCTATTCACAGAAAGCAAGGCACATATCTTTGGAGGGAGGGAGTGGGGTGAATGGAAAAATAAACCTTTTCACTATCCAGTGAATATCAGACAAGTTTTGCAGCCTATCTTCATTTTTCTTTTGTTAAATCTTATAGGAAGACAACGGCATATTGTGGAATGGTGAAACAAGTGGAGAAGGCTGTCATGCAGATTTGATTTTAAGGAAATGTTCCAAAAGGGATACTGCCTCTTTAATTGCATGACTAAAGTGAGCTCTAAGTGCTAAAACGAATTACACATTTGACTTCATTATTGTTGCTCCACTGCACTTCCTTTTGATGGGTCAACTCAGTGCTACATGGCGAGGGTTATAATTAAAGTAATGGCCCATCAGACTCGCTGGATATGTTTTTCTCTTATGTTTGATTCAGAGCAGAGTCCTGGTTGTAAAATAACTTTCTAAATTTCATGTTGTTAGGTTTTAATTATTTTGTTTTCATTTTGTTATTTTGCTTGAAATGCCACCAATAAAGCAATGGTACTTTTTGTTTTGGTTGTATCTTATTATTTATTCCATTTTGTTTATGGCTGCTATTGATTCCACCTCCTGGAATATGATTATGATCTTATTATTTGACATTCTTGTGTTCTTTTTGTTGTTGTATGTATATTATTATGTATAAAGTTTGAATTATTTGATATAAAAACAGTTCATAATCTTCAAACATAAAAGGCAATAATAGATTATAAGAAATAGTAGAAAATGGACGTAATTACACCTCACAATTTCACCATCAACAACTATTACATAACTGGGAATAAATTCAGATTCAGAGGCACAACTTAAGATATTAACACTTTTTAAAGTAGATTTTAAAAGGGTAAGATATAATTGCCTTATCTAAATAAAAGATAAAAATATCTGCTTCCTAATTCATCTTTTTGAATCTAAAACAGCAATTAATATCACCAAACAACAATTATTTTGCAGGTTAGATGCTGCTATGGTTTTGTAATGAAATTGTCAAACATTATATGCTCTTGACAAAAAGACCCTGCATTGAAGCTGTGATTTTCATTCAAAATGATCATAACCTTCTGTATAAGATAAAATTCAAATTCACATCTGATTCATTAGCTGAGACAGTCACTGTCTGTGACATTGCCTGTGAATAGGTGAGTCTGAACTACAGTTTCTGGCCTTGCCCTCACCCAATCAATCAGTAGCTGAACAAATGCAGCCAATTTGGAGAGGAAATGGCAAATTGAACCATCTACTGGAAATATAAAGTAAAATCGCTCTTGACCTTCCACATGAAAATCTTATTTTTAATGATGCATCTCACTAAATGCTATCTCACTTTGTGCTCATTTATCCTGTGCCAATATTGCACAGCTTCAAAGGTAACATGCCAATTTCTTGCTTGGTAAAGTACTAAAGAAAGAGATATTACCCCACAGGTATTATTTATAAAGTATACTGGTACATTTCCTGAGTCAGTTTACTCCAGTTTGTTCTATAAATTACATGCATGCATATAGTGTACCAGATAATTTTGTGCATATAATTAAAATGGTAGTCTGCTGAAAATCAAATATTTTTACATGTACAAATATAATTTTAGGTTTCTGATGAAATTATGAAAAAGATAATTCAAGGGAGATTTACCAAAATAAATGCTAATATTTCATGGTGACATAGGAATAGATTTTAATGGCAGTGATGTTTAGGTAGTACCTAGTAATCATCGTGGTGGCTCCACCATTGACTGGAGAGCTGGTGGAAACCCCAGTTAGGCAGTTTGCTGGCTGCCATTGTGGTTCTAGCCTCATCTGGGGCAATTCCTTTCAGGAATTTCTTCTGCAGGGTGGATGTTCTATTTCTGAGAGCTGATGACCAATTAGAAGGAGGCAGCTCCTCATAAACCAGTTCCAGTGGTAGCAGTGACCACTGGCATCACTGAGTAGGCCCAAGCCTATTGCTGAAGGTAAGTGGAGCAAAGTCGCTGGGATCAGTCAGGAAGCCATGGCAGACATATGTTTAATGGATAGGGCTTGTCCCTCTACTGCCATCAGTTAGATTCAGTGTGGCCACGGAGGAGGGGCAAGCCCATACTCCCACCAAGCTGGAACTAAGTCAACATTTACTGGCACACAATTAGTAGATGAACAACAATGATTGAGTGTCCTTCACGCAGCCACTGATATGTCTCAACTGGCCTCTGAGTTGAAAACCCTTTCTTGAGCTCACCACTGGGTGACAATTTGGAAGACAATAGGATCTCCACGTCTTATCTTCTCACCCTGTTATTCAACTTGCTACTTCAGCTCACCTCCCAACCCATTCCTGGATGAGGTATTAAATCTGCCCTTTAACTTTTTAAATTGCTACAGAGGACAATGATGGTATTTTTCCATGGTAAAATGAAAATTGTGCTTCATTAATGACAACAGTAATAATTAATAAGAAAATCTAGAAATATGTCTAGATAAAATAATTTCTCTCCCTATGTTTTAACATCTGCCCATTTATGTAGCAATTACTTGCATCTAAATATTCAACTGTTTGAAAATTCCAGAACAGAGCATCTGCCCTACATCTGTGAACTCAAGCAAGGGAACAGATTTTTGAAAAGAAAGAACTCAATTCAGTGTTGTTCTCCTTGGGCTTTTCATTTTGCTATTAATATTCTTGTCAGGTTTTGGGGGTGGGGGTAAAAGACCCCTTTATAATTCATTTGGAAAAGAATCAAACAGCTTAGTGTTGGGGGATGGGTATGCATGTGTGAATATGGTTGGCTGTTAATGTGTGGGAGAGAGGTTTGGGCAGGCTGTCAGTAGGATTAATAACTTGCTGAGAGAAGCAAGAAGAACTTTTAGAATTAATTTGAGGTTGTCAGAACTGACATTGGCACTTCTTAAAGTGAAATTAAAGAATTGTTGTGCTTCACTCATCCTTTAAACTTTCTCTTCCGGGAATGGTTCTGAATAATACATGGTTTCAAATAAAACCAAGCTTTTATTTGTTGGGGAAACAAACAAAAACGTCTATATTGTTTGTGCTTGGCTTAAGGCTTTTATGGAGACTATGGAGTACCCCTGGACCCAATAGTGATTGAATGGAGGAATCTTTTCACACAAAATCCTTTTCCACTGGAAATTCCTAGATTAGTTAAGCCTTCTATTGACCAGCCAGGAAGCCTATTCATGCCAAATGTGTGTAAAAATGCTTTTAAAGAGTACCTAACAAGAACAAGGATGAATAGAGCAAAGCATGGGTGCTGCTGGTTTGGAATATAAAATAAAACTATTAATGACAAAAACACAAACTGAAATGTTGTGGTGATGAGAGCTGCGAGGCTGTGTAACTACTTATGCTTGAATAATGCATTATAATTTTAAAGAAGAAATAATGGAGACAATCTTCCTCTGTGCAATTCCTAATGCTGAATCCCCAGGTGACAGGTGGACTCTTATTGAGGCATTTGAGTCTCACTGCCAGCTAAAGAGCCAATGGGAGAACATGCTGTCTCTTCCAAAGAAGGCCTGCCAAACCACCCATCAAACAGGCAATGGCAAGGTCACCTGCGAGCTTTCCACTGGAATCAAGACTCCAGGGGCAGAAATTCCAAACAGCAAGAACTGCTGGCCAATCAAAGGGTAACAAACCTATGCTCAGGAGAGCTGCAGATGAGGCTGAAGTTGGTCCAGAAGACCTCTTGCTAGAATCCCAGGATACTGAAGCAGTGGGATAAAGGTAAGTGATGGAGTGGGAGAGGTTTACCAGTTTGGGAGTTTTTGGGAGAGACGGACTTCCTCATTTGGGAGTCGTGGTGAGGCCGTTGAGGGAGACATATTGGTTTGAGGGATGATGGCTTCTAGTACGCAACCCCTGCCTGACTTTTGGCCATCAAACAGGTATTGGTTAACTTTGATCAAGCACTACTCCCTATCTCCCCTCTCCCCCTCAGAGGACAAGTTACATGCAGGGTAACAACTATTGTGAAGGTCACTAGAGGACAGAACTGCCTGCATCCTGAAACGTTGACTTCTCTACCTCCTCATGTTGCCTGGCCTGCTGTGTTCTTCCAGCCTCCTGCTTGCCTATTTTAATCTTGATCAATGCTAAGCCAAGGCCCTATAGTTGTCCTTAATTGGGATTGGCAGTGAGTTGGGAAACATGGGCCTTTTTGCACAGAACATATGTACATGCAGGTGAATGACAGAGGGCTTGTGTACACTACCACCCACCTAGTCAAATGTCCTTCCTGCCGCCAAGCTCAACACCATTGGATGCAGGTTATTCCACCCGCATGCATCAATCTTATTAACATTATCATTCAGGCACTCAGGACTTCTACAGGTAAATGATTCCATGAGCAATGCTATCCAAGAGTAACCAGAAGATTAGTGGCTATCCTGCAATTGCAAGCTTTTCTGACTTGCTACCACATTGCCAGCCCTATTTCAAACACAAGGTCCTACAAGTGAAGCAACTGGGATCATGTTAATGAGTTGGCACATCAATGTTGAATGTATGCAGACAAGATTCATGTAGTATATCATGGCTGCAGCACTCCATTGGTTATGAATAGTTCTTTGCCAAGGGTCCTTGATTGGTTACAGTTCTGTATCTGATGCCATGATACACTTATGCATTTGGATGAGGAGAGATTATCTGACACCCTTCCTTTGCTCAACCCCTTGTTTAGTTGATTGCAATAAGATTAATTTAAAAAAGGATCCTTTCTGTCATAGATACTATCTTCTAAGTGAAACCAATTTAATCTGGCTTTCTTGAGTTAAAGGAAGAGTTTATTAGCTATGTAAAATACAGGAAAAGATTTTTAAAAAGGCATATAAGGGGCATAGCTTTAAATTAAGGGGAGGTAGGTATAGGACAGATGTTAGGGGTATATTCTTGACTCAGCGAGTCGTGAGTTCATGGAATGCCCTGCCAGTAGCAGTGGTGGACTCTCCCTCTTTATGGGCATTTAAACGGGCATTGGATAGGCAAATGGAGGATAGTGGCTAGTGTAGGTTAGGTGGGCTTAGGTCGGCGCAACATGGAGGGCCAAAGGGCCTGTACTGCACTGTATTTTTCTATGTTCTATATACACCCATATTGGAAAAGGTTGACTCTTAAAAAATAAAAGTTAAGAAAATAGAATATACAGATGTGTCTTTAGCTTGTCTGTGACAAACAGATTGTGAAACATTGCAGCCTTACTGTCATGCTAACTTTGGCAGTTGAATGGTTGTTTGGAGATTTTTGGTTCTGAAAGGATTTGGTTTTGTTTCCTTCACTAGTGGTTTTGCTGAAAATTTGCTTGTAGCATTCACTGAGGCTTTTTTTTAACCTGCACACATAGTGATGTCTAGTGGGAGTTCTCAGTTGTGGCCATTCATAGCATATGTTAGTCTTTTAGCAGACAGAGAGCAGGGGTTTTAGTTAGCTGTAATTCTCTTTCTTGTGTATGTATGGAAGGGGAAAACACAAACATGTTTTTCACCCAGAACTGTCTCTCTTTCACCTCATCATGTCTGCAGTCTGGAACACAGCCCACAGGAGACAACAGTTTAGTTTTTTGAATGGCATCTCTCCCTTTGAAGTGTAATTTTAGACAGCTATCTTGACATTCTTCAAGCACAACATTCTACAAGCTTTCTCAGGATTCAGTGTAATTCGTGGAGATCTTAGACATCTACTTAATTTACATCCTCAGCCATCTTTGAGCATGAATGTCTTTCTTTTAAAAATAATGTATGGCTTCACTTAAAAATTAAATATATACGTGTGTATGCATGTATATGTATGTGTGCATATATGGGACCTGTTGTGGTATTGTGGGGAGTTTTACATTTTTTAAAAACACATGCATTAAGGGTCCTTCTCATGGTGCATTGGTAGTGTCCCTACCTCTGGACTGAGAGGTTCAAGTCCAACCTGCTCCAGAGGTGTGTAATAACATCTCTGAACAGGTTGATTAGCAAAGTAGGTTCATAAAGTAAAATTAATGGATGACAAAATTATTAAATATATAAGCAATTCAGAGTTGTGATGTGTTGTCATAATGCCGTCCAGCACCTATTTAATGGCAGTGGGGGTGTGAGGCAAGGGAAGCGAAGATGGGACCTGGAATGGCAGGAAAATCATATAGATGAAAATCACTGTTAAAAATCACACAACACCAGGTTATAGTCCAACAGGTTTAGGTGTTGTGTGATTTTTAACTTTGTACACCCCAGTCCAACACCGGCATCTCCAAATTATGAAAATCACTGTTAGGGACAAGGCTGTATCTAGTGAAAAAGTTTGAGTTATGTTACAAGCTGCCATGCATTAGCATTGATTCAGTGCTGAAACTGATGGAATGATGGAAAGCTGATGGTGAAAAATAGGAACCTAAATGCTAGTATTTGTTCACTGGAATGTTAACTCCTGTGGGTAACAATTGGAAAGGATTATGGGACATAGATGTTTATTGCTTGACATCAAAAGAGACAGTCCTCACCAAGATCTTTGTAGAGCTACCTCTTCTTAATCTCCTGAAAATAGCAAGATCATGTTGCTTATGCAAGTTATCTTGGTTGGCAGATTATGCTACTTTTCGTCATCCAGGAATAGCTGTTAAATGCTTGACAACTATAAAATAATTATCATTGATTTGTAACACACTTGACATGGTATCTTTGCACAACCTTTAGCACTGTGATTTGAAGTAATGAATGCCACAGTGCTTACAGCTCTAGCTGTGAATGAACACCTAGTCCTCAGGCATGGGTGTGTTGTTTTTTGACTTGGTTTTCCAATATCTCCTACAGATGTAAAATATGATACAATAAAGCAGCTGAGATTCCATGAGTAGCGCTCCGTCCTCTGATATCTCTGGTCCAATGGAGTCATACGTTAGTTCATTTAGTGTTTAACCTGATAAAAGTCAATTGACTTCCACACTACAAGTATTTATTCATAGCCCTTTCAGTGCCTGCTTCTGAAATAGATTGGGAAATACTGTTCTTTTGTGCGATGTATGTACTTTTGAAAGCAATATAAGGATCAATGTTTCTCAGCCTCCACTGAGCGGGATGAATTGTTGCTTTGAAAATTGTAGTGAATATGTACCTCCCCGTTTTCTGACTTGACAGTGCAACTTTTATCTGGCCTCTACATGGGAAGCCCAGGCTCCTAACTGTTCCAAGGGGGAGGGTGTGGGTGTGGGCAAGGAGAGAGAAGGGTCACTTTATGATGGACAGATGGAGCCCAATTCAATTTTGAGACCCTAACAAGCAGAGAGTACACCATACACACAGCCCCTTCATTTTAGAAGAGAGAGTTAATCAGTTGTATTGAAAGGTCATGCTGAAACCAGCTCAATCAATGGTTTTCTTTACATTTATATAAGGCTAAGAGATACATGAATACATTTAGTGGCTCCAAAGTAAATTGTGCCAGCCTCTGTAAGGTGATGAATGTTCCTTCACCGCATATTTCTCTCCAATCCTTTTAACACCCAATGTTCAGATGAGGTGCATAAAAGAATCATCAAAATTAGCCTCTTTGCTTCAATCCTGATGTTCAGCGATTGCAGCCCACCAATGAAATTAAGAAGAGGTATGATAATCTACCCCCACACGAATCACCTTGGCAATCTTGTGGTGTTTGATTTTACAACAGTAAATACACTTCTAGAAAATGTACTTAATTGGCTGTAAAGTCCTTTTGGTTGCTGTGAGGTCTTAAAAGATCCAAAGTTTTTATCAGTTTGCAAATGTAGTCCCTGTTCTAATATGTATGCATATTTGCATTAACAAGACATCATTCTCTAAGCATTGGGATAATTGACAAAAATATATTCATCATTGAGGTTTTGGACGACATGTTGTCCTTTCTCTAGAACCTTCCATTCAAGTCTTGTCCAGACTGATTGAATGTTGGTACGTTATAGAGTCAGAGTCATGGAGATATACAGCATGGAAACACACCTTTCGGATCAACGCATCCATGCTGACCAGATATCCCAACCCAGTATAACCTCACTTGCCAGCACCCGGCCCATATCCCTCCAAACCCTTCCTATTCATATACCCATCTAAATGCCTCTTAAATGTTGCAATCGTACCAGCCTTCACCACATCCTCTGGCAGCTCATTCCATACTCGTACCACCCTCTCCGCGTGATAAAGTTGCCTCTTAGGTCTCTTTTATATCTTTACCCTCTCACCCTAAACCTATGCCCTCTAGTTCTGGACTCCCCAATCCCAGGGAAAAGACTTTGCCTATTTATCCTATCCATGCCCCTCATAATTTTGTAAACCTCTATAAGGTCACACCTCAGCCTCCGAGGCTCCAGGAAAAACAGCCCCAGCCTGTTCAGCCTCTCGCTGTAGCTCATATCTTCCAACCCTGGCAACATCCTTGTAAATCTTTTCTGAACCCTTTCATGTTTCACAACATCTTTCTGATAGGATGGAGACCAGAATTGCATGCAATATTCCAACAGTGGCCAAACCAATGCCCTGTACAGCCGCAACATAACCTCCCAACTCCTGTACTCAATACTCTGACCAATAAAGGAAAGCATACCAAACGCCTTCTTCACTATCCTATCTACCTGCAACTCCACTTTCAAGGAGCTATGAACCTGCACTCCAAGGCCTCTTTATTCAGCAACAAACCCTAGGACCTTACCATTAAGTGTATAAGTCCCGCTAAGATTTGCTTTCCCAAAATGCAGCACCTCACATTTATCTGAATTAAACTCCATCTACCACTTCTCAGTTCATTGGCCCATCTGGTCCAGATCCTGTTATAATCTGAGGTAACCCTCTTTGCTGTCCACTACACCTCCAATTTTGGTGTCATCTGCAAACTTACTAACTGAACCTCTTATGCTCGCATCCAAATCATTTATGTAAATGGAAAAAAGTGGAGGACCCAGCACCAATCCTTGTGGCACTCCACTGGTCACAGGCCTCCAGTCTGAAAAACAACCCTCCACCACCACCCTCTGTCTTCTACCTTTGAGCCAGTTCTGTATCCAAATGGCTAGTTCTCCCTATATTCCATGAGATCTAACCCTGCTAATCAGTCTCCCAAAGTGAACCTTGTTGAAGGCCTTACTGAAGTCTATATAGATCACACCTACTGCTCTGCCATCTCAATCTTCTTTGTTACTTCTTCAAAAAATTCAATCAAGTTTGTGAGACATGATTTCCCACGCACAAAGCCATTTTGACTATCCCGAACCAGTCCTTGCCTTTCCAAATACATGTACATCCTGTCCCTCAGGAATCCCTCCAACAACTTGCCCACCACCGAGGTCAGGCTCACCGGTCTATAGTTCCCTGGCTTGTCTTTACCTCCCTTCTTAAACAGTGGCACTACGTTTGCCAACCTCCAGTCTTCCGGCACCTTACCTGTGACTATCGATGATACAAATATCTCAGCAAGAGGCTCAGAAATCACTTCGCTAACTTCCCATAGAGTTCTCGGGTACACCTGATCAGGTCCTGGGGATTTATCCACCTTTAACCGTTTCAAGACATCCAGCACTTCCTCCTCTGTAATCTGGACATTTTGCAAGATGTCACCATCTATTTCCCTACAGTCTATATCGTCCATTTCCTTTTCCACAGTAAATACTGATGCAAAATATTCATTTAGTATCTCCCCCATTTTCTGTAGCTCCACACAAAGGCCGCCTTGCTGATCTTTGAGGGGCCCTATTCTCTGCCTAGTTAGCCTTTTGTCCTTAATATATTTGTAAAAACCCTTTGGATTCTCCTTAATTCTATTTGCGAAAGCTATCTCATGTCCCCGTTTTGCCCTCCCGATTTCCCTCTTAAGTATATTCCTACTTCCTTTATACTCTTCTAAGGATTCACTCGATCTATCCTGTCTATACCTGACATATGCTTCCTTCTTTTTCTTAACCAAACCCTCAATTTCTTTAGTCATCCAGCATTCCCTATAACCTACCAGCCTTCCCTTTCACCCTGACAGGAATACACTTTCTCTGGATTCTTGTTATCTCATTTCTGAAGGCTTCCCATTTTCCAGCCATCCCTTTAACTGTGAACATCTGCCTCCAATCAGCTTTCGAAAGTTCTTGCCTAAAGCCGTCAAAATTTACCTTTCTCCAATTTAGAATTTCAACATTTAGATCTGGTCTATCCTTTTCCATCACTATTTTAAAACGAATAGAATTATGGTCGCTGGCCCCAAAGTACTCCTCCACTGACACCTCAGTCACCTGCCCTGCCTTATTTCCCAAGAGTAGGTCAGGTTTTGCACCTTCTGTAGTAAGTACATCCACATACTGAATCAGAACATTGTCTTGTACACACTTAAGAAATTCCTCTCCATCTAAATCTTTAACACCATGGCAGTCCCAGCCGATGGTTGGAAAGTTAAAATTCTCTACCACAACTACCCTATTATTCTTACAGATAGCTGAGATTGCCTTACAAGTTTGTTTCTTTTCCCTCTGACTATTGGGAGGGTCTATAATACAATACCAATAAGGTGATCATCCCTTTCTTATTTCTCAGTTCCACCCAAATAACTTCCCTGGATGTATTTCTGGGAATACCCTGCCTCAGCACAGCTGTAATGCTATCCCTTATCAAAAATGCCACTCCCCCTCCTCTCTTGCCTCCCTTTCTATCCTTCCTGTAGCATTGTATCCTGGAACATTAAGCTGCCAGTCCTGCCCATTCCTGAGCCATGTTTCCGTAATTGCTATGATATTCCAGTCCCATGCTCCTAACCATGCCCGGAGTTCATCTGCCTTCCCTGTTAGGCCTCTTGCATTGAAATAAATGCAGTTTAATTGACGAGTCCTACCTTGTCCCTGCCTGCCCTGACTGTTTGACTCACTTCTGTTCACAGCTGTACCCGTCTCAGATTGATCACTATCCTCAGTATCTTCCTGGGTCCCACCACCCCCACCTTACCAGTTTAAATCCACTCAAGCAGTTCTAGCAAATTTCCCTGCCAGTATATTAGTTCCCTTCCAATTTAGGTGCAATTCGTCCTTCTTGTACAGGTCACTTCTACCCCAAAAGAGATTCCAATAATCCAAAAATGCGAATCCTTCTCCCATACACCAGCTCCTCAGCCATGCATTCATCTGTTCTATCCTCCTATTCCTGCCCTCACTAGCTCGTAGCACTGGGAGTAATCCAGATATTACTACCCTTGAGGACCTCCTTTTTAAATTTCTGCCTAACTCTCTGCAACTCCCTTCAGAATCTCAACCTTTTCCCTTCCAAAGTCATTGGTTCCAATGTGGACAATGACCTCCTATTGGCCCCTCTCCCCCGTGAGAACATTCGGCACCCTCTCTGAGACATCCTTTATCCTGGCACCAGGGAAACAACACATCATTCTGCTTTCTCTCTGCTGGCCACAGAAACGTCTGTCTGTACCTCTGACGACAGAATCCCCTATCACAATTGATCTCTTGGAAGCTGATGTACCCCTCGTTACATTAGAGCCAGTTTCAATACCAGAAACATGGCTGTTCATGCTACGTTCCCCTGAGAATCCATCACCCTCTACATTTTCCAAAACAGTATACCTGTTTGAAATGGGTATATCCACAAAAGACTCCTGCAATAGCTGCCTACCTCTCTTATCCTTCCTGGAGTTAATCCATCTATGTGACTGTATCTGAGACTTTCCCCCCTTCCTATAACTGCCATCCATCACATATTGTTGCTTTTGCAAATTCCTCATCGCTTCTATCTGTCTTTCCAACCGATCCACTCGATCTGATAAGATTCGCATCCAACAGCATTTAAGGCAGATATAATCCGTAGTAACTCTTAAACTCTTTTTAAACTCCCACATCTGACAAGAAGTACATATCACCGCAAAGGCCGCTTTTGTTCCTTCACAATCTACAGACCCAGAAAATAACACCGTCTTATTCCTCTACAAACACTGCCCCAGGTTAAATTAATAGTTAAGGCTTGTATTTTAAGTTTAATCAAGAGACTTATCTCAAAAACCAAAAATCAAGAAAGAATCCATTATACTCAGTACTGCAGCCTTTCTCTTGGACAGACTTAAAACAACAATTAACTTATCTGGTTCTGTGCTGTGAACTTCGCCCAACAGTTCCTTCAAGATTAGTTGTGAATTTCACTGTTTGTTAATTTTCCCAGATGCACTCCGATGTCCAGTGATACACAAATTCAACTCTCTCTCTCTCTCTCTCTCTCTCTCACACACACACACACACACACAATGCAACAGCATATAAAACAGTAATTGCTGCTCCTGGAATTCTAGGAAATCGCTTCCAACACCTAAAATGCCGCAAAAACGGAGCAGCTCTTACAGCCAGAAATTTGTCCCGTCCTCCATCTTGGATTACCCAGAATCCAATGCTAGCTGTAATACTGTTAAGAGAAAATAATTGTATGGTATGTTTAACTAAAAACTGCCCTCATTTGAATTTTTCACTCTGAATCAAAAATGCTTGTTCTTTCAAAAATGGAAAACATGACCAATTCTTTTCTGAGGTTGATCATTAAAAAACATTGGTAGGAAATTCTTCTGCGCATCTGGTTCACCATTGTCTTCTGAAAGGCATTTAAGATGGCCCATAAATGTAGACCTTGTCAGGGATGCTCATATCCATTAAAGAATAAAACAAAATGAGCTTGAAGTTGCCTGTAGCTGTGTTCATTAGCATTAATGTTCCTAACCCTGATGAACATAAACGGTTTTCCACTCACGGAATAAAAAAAAAAATTATAATAGTCTAATCTCAGTCCAGGGATTTGGACACAGTCAGTCATCCATTGGACTGGTAATAGTCAGGGGTTCTGCATCACTCTAATTCCAGACAGTGAGCCATGGCCAGTCCTGCATGTCCAGTGCAAACAGTCAGGAGGGTTGTGGTAGGCCAGTTGTGAGGCAGCAGACACATCTACTGGGGCGTTACTCTTCTGTCAGCTTCCTGTCCATGTAGGTTGTGGGGGGGGGGTGAGGGGATGGTATGGGGAGGTGGTGTCAGTGCTGCAGATCTTTTGAATTGAAGTCAGTAGGAATTTATCAGGGATACTGTTGTGTTTGGGAAATTGGTGAAATCAACGGTGGGGATTAGAGGCAGCAACATGGTATGTAGAAGGAACGCGAATGGTGAAGGGGAGAATTTGACACATAAGGAAGGGAAGTGACACTACATGGGCAGACATGGGTTAATGCAGAAGGGGGTTTGTCAGCAGTTAATACCACTGTGACCTCAAATGAGTTTTGTGCAGCATGAAGGTGAAGTGCTGGGCCTCAGGCTAATGATGAGAGGCAATGATGATATAATTCCAGATAGTGTATGGAAACATGAAGAATCAGTACTGATGGGCTGCCCAGGGAATGCCAGGATGAAAAGCATATTATAGTTCAGAGGCCTCGTGATTAGGGCTGAGCCCATGACTTTGTGCCTACAGTAAATTCACTTGGCTCAAAAATGAGCACTGCAAATGGAAAATGGCTGCGATCACAGCTAGAATGGGTGGAATCAGAGGTTTTATAAACTGCGTGAGGGACCAGGCTCTATTTGAGAGTGATGTAAGATCCTTAATGGGCAATTGTACGAATCAGGCACTTCCTCACAACGGGTAGAGGTAATCTATAATTGTAGCATTGTGCATGTGAAATAACTGCAGTAACCAATTGTATGGGGTACAAATGCTGGTCACAAGCAATTTTGACTATGTCATTTGTCATTGCAGTTTCATTCTTTGAAACAAACACAATCGTACTTGTTTTTAAAATATGTGAGCCTCAAAAGACAGACAGTGCAAGAATTTACACAGTGCAAAGGTCACAGGTTGATTTCCTCTCACCTTGAACTATAAATATTCACCAATACACTCTTATCTGTAATGATGCTTTTCAAGGGTGATATAAGCTAGGAAGATGAAGTCTCAGTGCTCATACAGCACTCTCAAGTTCTTACTGTCTCTTTGTGACAAGACTGCCGATGCATTTGTCAAGTTAAGGTCTTATGTCAAAGCTCTATGGAGAGGAATTCATGGTTTCTTTGTCAGATTGCACCATATCTATAATCAGCACGATGCTGATTATTCATATTACTAAGGGCTTGGTCTTTTTTTATATGTTCACCATAAGTTTTTTTTTGCAAATGTGTCTGATGGAACCAGCCACGAGTAAAGGTTCACATCCTGCTGATGTCTAATGAGGGTGCAAAAGATAGAGGAAGAACTGATTTGCTGGAAAATCAAGGACCATGAGCCATCTCTCTTTGTCTGCACGGGAGGTCCACAGTCTATCATCCTCAATCCCATTTCCTCTACCTGAATGAGACACAGAGTTGGCACTGGCTAAGAATGTCCTTGGACATTATCACAGAATTACACCAACTTCTGGAGCAAGGCCTGTGACCTGACAGGGTGAATGGCCATCCTTTCCCAGTGACCATCAAGGGGAAAGCTGCGCTAAACTTTTATGCAAGTGGCTGCTTCCTAGGATCCATTGAATGCCTGTGTGCAATCTCTCAGTCCTTGACTATAAATGTATCAAGGCTTTTCCAATGGATTTTGTGCCACACCATAACACATAACCTTGTCTCCCCATGATATGGTCAGTGCTATAACATGACAGTAGTCTTTTCCAAAAGAGCTGATTGTCCCTATGTGCAGGGCATTATAGACCGCGCATTTGTTGCACTTAAAGGACCATTCATAACACAGCTGAATTTATCAGTAGGAAAATGTTCCATTCCATTCATGCTCCAGTCCTTTGTAATCATCAGTACTGTATCTTTAAGGTCTGCTCCAGATATGCTGGAAACCTTAACGATGCTTATATCCTTGAGAATTATTGTGCTTCTGCTGCATTTGAAAGTTAGGAAGCTTCACAAGGATAGTTACTGAGAAACCTCCATGTAACAGCACACTTTTATGGTCAATGAAGTGTTAGCTAAGCCAGCTGCTTTATGGAGCTCTAAGACGCTTTGGCTAATGGTTGCTCTCTCATGATGTGTACAGTGAAAGACAGACAATGCCTGACTGGATGCATGGCTTGGTTTCAGGGAGATCCTGGCAGTTGTGAATGAATCCTGCCTGTGTCAAATAGGAGAATTGAACAAGAAGGTGCCATTGGGGTATGGTGCAAAGATAATGAGGTGAGTTTGGTCAAATGGAAAACTCACTGGAGTTCATGGAGAGAAACCCTCAGTAAAACTTGCTATAAGAGGGTGGCATGGTAGCTCAGTGGTTAGCACTGCTGCCTCACAGCACCAGGGACCTGGGTTCAATTCCAGCCTCAGGCGAGTGTCTGTGTGGAGTTTGCATATTCTCCCCGTGTCTGCGTGGGTTTCCTCTGGGTGCTCTCCCACAGTCCAAAGATGTGCAGGTTAGGTGAACTGGTCATGCTAAATTGCTGAGTCTTGGTAGGTGGTTAAGCTCTTCTCTACTTTTACATTTTAACACAGAACACCAATAGATAATGAAGTTAATAGAATACATGAAAGGTAGAATAAGTAAATGAATAATTTAATTAAAACTCATTAAGGATGGCAGTTTAGGTGAAAGCTTCAGCATTAGAGAATTCATGGATACCATTGGGATCCAGAGTAAACACGACTGAAGTAAGTGTTTGAGGTTCCAGCAGCTTCACCTCAGAGTTTATGAGCTAGGAGCTAAACTGCACACACTGTGTCAGAGAGGAGTAAAGTTACCTGGCTTCTTTATACCGGGGGCAGTCACATGTCTGAGAATAGGTTCTTCTGATTTGGTCAATGTATGCATGTATGAGGTAAGTAAATGGATCCTGAAGTCAGGTGTGCAAGAGTGTCAGCCTCTGCAATTGTCCAATAGGTTTAAGGTTCTCTCAGCCTGTTTGGATGAGAGTGGGGGCTACGGGGCAGACAATGAAACTGACCATGGCACCATGGTATAGGAAGTGATTCATTTAGAGAAGCACAATGAATGTAGTTGTAACAGATACATGGTGAAGAGAGGAGAATAGTGATGGGGGAAATGAGTGTCAGAGAATGGCAGGAAGGGATAGAGAGGAAAAATAGGAATAGGTCAATAATTAAAATGTTACAAAGCTAATGCTAACAAAGCTAAAGGCATTATATGTGAATATACATAATATTCATAACAAAGTAAATATATTGATAGCACAAATTGAAATAAGTAATTATTGATCCAATAGCCATTCTAGAGACATGGCTTCAGGATCCTGAATATTGAGGAGTATACGACATTCCAGAAAAATAGAAAGTTAGGTTGAAGAAAGTGTCCTATTAATCTAAGATGGCACTTGTGCAATAATTAGAGATGACCTTGGTTTAGATCAGAATTTGAATCCATTTGGAAATGAGAACAGTAACAGAAAGAAATTACTGATGGGAGTAGTTTATATGCCCCCAAACAGTAATGACAGTGCGACACAAAATACACAAGAATAAATGTTGGGTATGTGTGATGACAGGATGGCAATTGCCATGGGTGACTTTAATCTACAAATAAATTGGAAACCTCAGATTGTCAGTCATAGCTTAAATAGTTCATCAAGCAAAAGAAATTTGAATATGAGAGGAAGCTAGCTAGGAATGTAAAATTGATAGAATGTATTTCTACTGATATTTTAAAAAGAAATGGATTTAAAAAATGAGTGTTTGCCTCTAGTGAGTGAGTCAGAAGTCATACGATACAAGGTTATGGTCCAACAAGTTTACTTGAAATCACAAGCTTTTTGGAGTGCAGCCCCTCCATCAGGTGCAGTGTGAGAGAAGCAGACAGACATAGCATTTACAGGCAGAGAAATCAAGGGCAGGCAGATCATAGATCATACAACTGGTGTGAGTGGAGTGTCAGATAATACGTCTCTGCAAGTGACCAAGGGTGTTAGATGGTGTGAGTAAATGTCAACAGCTGAATAACAAGTGAAGCAATGACCTATGATCCAGTTAAATAAGGCAGAAATATAATTCCAAAAATTAAGAATAAGGTGGTGCTATTAAGAATAACTGTACAACTTAATAAAGGTAGAGAGATCATAACAAAGTATCAATGTGATGGTGTCAAAAGAGGACAAAGGAAGATTTTACAGGTGGTCTTTCATGGGTATGGAACTTGGCTATCAGTGTTTGCTTGCCAATTCTGTGTTGTTGTGTATCTCGAAGGCCATTTTGGAGGGTGTTTATCTGAAGATTAGAGGCTCGATGTCCTCGATCGCTGAAGTGGGAAGGAACATTACTGTCTGGCCATTGTTGTGTCCATTCATCCATTGTCGTAGTGTCTGCGTGGTCTCACCAATATACTAGGCCTGAGGGCATCCTTGCCTACAGGGTATGAGATACACAACATTGGTCGAGTCAATGAGTATCTGCTTTTTTTTCTGTACCTGTAAAATCTTCTTTACTGTTCTCTTTTGACACCATCACACTGATAAATTGTTATGACCTCTCTACCTTTATTTGGTTGTGCAGTTTTGGAATACTTATAATTTCGGCTAAATGCTCAGCATGCGACCCTTATTCCTATCATGTTATTCCAGTCATATAGTTTGTCTCCAGCACCACCTTATTTTTAATTCTTTTAATTATTTCTCTGTAGTGGGGGTTCTCACATGTGATAATAGTTTCCATGTTGATGATTTGACATGTCTTGCAGCAATTGCCATGGCAGGGTTGTCTTGTGCTGTGGTCCTGAAGGCTGAGTAGTTTGTTGTGAACGATGGGGTCTGTTGAAGGTTTGGTGTTTGTTTGAAGGTGAGAAGTGAAGACATGTGGATGATCTTGGCGAGATGCTCATCGTCATCAATGGCATGTTGAAGGCTAAGAAGAACATGGCACAGGGAAGTATTGGATGATCAAGGGTACTCTATTGGCCTTATCCTTTGTCTGTCTTCTGAGGAGGCTGTTGCAGATTTTCACTGTGATACTTCAGAACTGGTAATCGATGAATTGAGCATCATATCCTGTTCTTACGAAGGTGTCCTTCAAAATCTTTCGGTGTCCATTGTGGTCCTCCTCATCTGAGTACGTCCTGTGAACTTTCTAGTTGAAAGTAGTCATGGCTTTGGAAGATGCAGTCCAAGTAGCCTTGGTGAATGTGCAGGGCTTTTCTGTAAGGGATGGCTTCTTTAATACATTTAGGGTGGAAGCTAGAGAAGTGCAGCATTGTGAGGTTATTCATGGGCTTGAGGTAGTGTGAAGAACTGAGGTGTCCTTCCTTGATGGAGATGTGAGTTTCCAAGAATGAAGCTGATTCATTGAAGAGTAGTCCATGGTAAGCTTGGGGTGAAACTTGTTGATATCGCTATGCAGCCATTGCTGTGATTCCTTGCCATGAAGAATCTAGATAGTTTGGGAAAATGGGCAGAAATTTTGCAGATGGAATGTAATGTGGGGAAATGTGAAGGTTTTGACTTTGGTAGAAATAATAAAAAAGTAGTATTAAATGAGAAAGAACTATGGAATTTCTAAATACACAAGGATTTAGATATTCTGGTGCATGAGTTTTGAAATATTAGTATGGCAAGTATAGCACATAATTGAAAAGACTAATTGGATACTAGAATTCCAGAATTCCGGGCAATGCGTATTGATGAGTTTAATAACAAGAATTTGATTAAACTCTATTTATCCAGTAGAGTGACACAGCTGGGAAGTTTGGATAAGAAGGAGGAAGAGAGAGATTGACAGGTTTGATGGGATCATAGGTCAGCTGGAGATCTGAGTAGGCTGCATCAGTTATTGGGGAAGAAGTTCAATTAATCGTAGTATGAAGGAGATTAAGGGTTGGTGGGTATGACTGGTCAATCAGAGGAAGGATGACAGACAGATCACTGTTGACCATCTTCAATAACACTCGGAAAGTGCCCATGTTTTAATTTACTTCTGGGATGTACTGTTACTGGCTAGGTCAGCAACTATGGTCCTTAGTTGCTCTTGAGAAGATGGTGGTGCCTTGAATTGCTGCTGTCCATTTCCTTAGATATCCCCACCATGGGGAGGTAGTGACATCCATAACCCATGAAGAAAACTTTTAAAATGCAGTTAGGGATTTTGATTCAGCAACATTAAAGAAATGGTGATGTATTTCCATGATGTGGAGGTGCTGGTATTGAACTGGAGTGGACACAATCAGAAGTCACATGACACCAGGTTATAGTCCAACAGGCTTTCAGGGTGCTGCTCCTTTGTCAGATGAAGTGACTTCCCCTGATAAAGGAGCAGTACTCTGAAAGCTTGTGACTTCAAATAAACGTGTTGGACGATAAGCTGGTATCAGATGATTTCCAAATCAAGTTGGTGAGGAGCTTTGAGGGTAACTTGCAGGTTGTGGTGCTGTCTTTTCCTTTCTAGTTGATAGTAGTCATGGCTTTGGAAGATGCAGTCCGAGTAGCCTTGGTGAATTTCTACAGTGTATCTGGTAGATGGTAGGCACTGCTGGAACTGAACATCCATGGTGATCTGGAGTGAATGTTTATGGATGTGGTGCAAATCCAGCAGGTTGCGGCATGGTGGCTCAGTGGTTAGCACTGCTGCCTCACAGTGTCATGGAACCAAGTCCGATTCCGCCCTCAGGTGACTGTCTGTGTGGAGTTTGCACATTCTCCCAATGCCTGCATGTGTTTCCTTGGGGTGCTCAAGTTTACTCCCACAGTCCAAAAATGTGCAGTTTAGGTGGATTGGCCACCCTAATTTACCTATAGTGTCCAGAGATGTGCAGGGTAGGTGAATTAGTCATGAGAAATGCAGGATTACAGGGATGGGGTGGGTCTGGGTCGTATGCTCTTCAGAGGATTGGTGTGGACTCAATGGGCCAAATGGTCTGCTTCTGTACGTAGGGATTCTATGATTCTTTGCCCTGGATGGTGTCAAACTTCTCAAATGTTATTAGAGCTGAACTCATCCACGCAAATCGGAAGATTCCATCACACTCCTGACTTGTGCCTCACAGATGGTGAGTAGGCTTTAGGGGTCATGAGGTAAGTTACTCACTGCAAGATGCATAGCCTCTAACCTGCTCTTGCAGCCACAGTGTTTATATGACTAAGTCAGTTTCTGGTCAATAGTAACCCCAGGACACTGATAGTGGGAATTCTGCAATGATAGTGGCATTTTATGTCAAGGAATGATGGTTACATTTTGTCTTGTTGGAGATGGTCATTGTCTGGCACTTGAATGCCATGTATGTTATTGCTACTTGATAGCCCAAATGTGGATTTTGTTCAAGTTTTGTTGCAATTTGGCATTGACTGCATCAAAGGTCCTGCTATTCCTGGTTCTCAGCAGTGTTGAAAAATATGTTTACCTATTTGAATATGTTACTCTCACATTCATGAGCATGAAAGTCCCAGCCTGCTGCTGCCAAATTCACCTGGCTGCTAAAATCTGTGAGACACAGCCTCATTAACCTGATTGCATTAATGTCCTGCTTTACAAAAGTTGGTTACTTCTTCACCACCCCCAACTACTCTGTGACTGGTATTGGTTTGTGGATTTTATGTAAATAACACCCTGCTTTGCCTCAGGACCACTCTCCCACCCACCTTCAATGCTGAAATTTTCCACTTAGACACTGATGAGCCACTTAACAGTTGGTGCTGATTTTCCTGCAATGTCGTTTGTGAACATTTCATTCCGATGACAATAAGAACAATAGAACAAAAGAGAAGTACAGCACAGGAACAGGCCTTTGGCTCTCCAAACCTGTGCTGATCATCATGCCCGAACTAAACTAAAAACCAAACCTTCTGCCCTTATTCGGTCGGTATCCCTCTATTCCCTCCCTATTCACATAACCATTCAATGCCTATTAAATGTCGCATCCACAACCATTGCTGGCAGTGCATTCCAGGCTCCTACCACTCTCTACGTGAAAAACTTCCCTTGCACATTTCCTTTCACTTTCCCCATTGCATCTTGAATCTTTGCCCCTTTGAAATTGAATCTTCAACCCTCGGAAAACGCCTCTGACTACCCACCCTATCTATGCCTCTCATAATTTTGTAGAGCTCTATTAGGTCTCCTCTCAGCTGTTGTCTTTCCACTGAAAACTAATCTTAGTCTTTTTAACCTTTCCTCATAGCAAATGCCCTCAAGACCAGGCAACACCTGGTGAACTTTTTCTGCGCTCTCTCTAAAGCTTCCATGTCCTTCTGGTAGTGTGGTGACTAAAACTGCACACAGTACTCCAAATGTGGCCGAATGGGAATTTTATATAGCTGTAGCTTGGTGATAATTCTATAATGGTTCTACTACCTTGACCCTCTTGATGAGGGATGTTTATTTGTTGAATTTATTGTGAGCTTCAATCTTCAGCTAGGAATAATTTTAAGTTAATGTTACCAACTGTAGATTTGGTTAAAGTTAATTGTTCTCCCCTCCTGGGAGTAATTGGGGTTAAACTAAATCTCATAATAAATTGTACTTCCTAGATATATTGTGGCAGAATAAACGTCACTGAGGTAACCATTCTCAGTGCTTAGAATTCTCCATTTTAGAATTCCAGAGATGCTTAGACTCCTCATGTGTAATAAGGATCACTTAATCTGTCCTTAAATCCTGGATTATATTGTAGTAATGGTTATAATGTTATGAAATATAACATTATTAAAATTGTCGATTAATTAGAAACAAATGTCTCTAGGTTCTTGATTGTCTAGGAGATCAATGGTTACAGGGAGAAAGCAGGAGAATGGAGTTTAAAAAATATTATCAGCCATGATATAATGGCAGAGCATACTCAATGGGCTGAATGGTCTAATTTCTGCTCTTTTGTCTTTTGGTCCTTTGGTTTATGCCAGTACACCATAAAAGAATTGTGAAGTAACAATATTGAGAAATGAATGTGAAGTATTCCAATTTACTTAGAAGTGCGAAGTGACTTAAGTATAGGAAATTCAAACAAATAAAATATTAAGATTATACTCATGAAGAATAAATTGCAACTTTTGTTGTGTCTCAGCTGTGAGGCAATTTTATCTCAGACTGTTACTCCCTGTCTGGTCAGCAATGCCCATGTTTGATTTTCAGGATTTCCAGAGGCTAGATTTAAATAACATTTCTTGCTTTGGGGGAACATTTTACCACTTTATTTTAAAAATTATTCAAGAGTAAACAGTATCTGCTAGTCCATGTGCTTTGCAGCTTGTCTTAAGGCTCTTGGTTCACATTAAACAGCTTCAAGGCCTTGAGCAAAGCTGTTTACTGCTTTGCTTTTGGCAAACATTCAAATTCTGTATTGGTTGGTTTAAATGCGTAACATTTTAAGAAGAAAAGTACATACAATAAAAACAATCAGGAAAAACAGGAGATCAGCTTTATGGCTCAAATAGAACGAAAATAATATTTTAACAATAAATGTTGGACAAAAGTTGATAATAAAAGCTTGAGACCTTTGTTCGATCAACAGTAACAGTGAAATTTTAAAGTAAGCTGTTTGGAAAGGTATGTGGCCCAAGGTCTCTGATGTATTCAAACTTCTTGTCCATAATTTCTTGCATGATTTTGTTTCATCCTAGCTCTCAGTTCTCTTCAAGCCTCATACTGTCTTCTAATGTTATATTCTTCTGACCAGCCTTATGTTTACAAAACATGCATAATTCTATCTAATAGAGCTAACCCCTGCAATTCATTTTCCAATGTTGTGTGTTATGTCACCACTGCCTGCTTCCAGACAACTGAATGTAACAGCATGTAGAAGAGATTAATTAAATGTCTCATTTTCAAATCCAGTCAGATCTCCTCAGAAAAATTGAAGACAAAATTTAATGACTTAGGTGCAATAGAGATATCTGTGATGGATTTGACTTCTTGCCCACAATCCTGGAATCAAGGACAGTGTGAGTGTAAGCCAGTTCTTCCATACCCTCTTCAGGGCTGTCTTATAACCTCAACCCACCAATATTTCAAATATAATGGCATGTGAAAAATATTCTGTCTGAATAGCCTGAAATTCATCATCCAAAATTAAAGGTTGTATAGTTAAGATCAAATAGTCAAGATGACATAAGTATGTCTAATTTATCAGCTTATATTTTAAAGAAAAAGATAAAATAAGAGAATTATACAGAGAAAGAAACCATTAGGTCTAATGCATCTGGCCTAGCTAACTACTCTTTACCCTGCTAATATTTTCACTTTGGGTATTTACCCGGTTCCCTTTCAAATATTCTTAAATCTACTTCTACTATACTTTGAGGTAGCCTGTTCTAGATCATATGTTCCTCATATTCAAATAAAGGCAAAATACTGCAAATGCTGGAAATCGGAAACAAACACATAGAATGTTGGAGAAACTCAGCAGGTCTGGCTGCATCTGTAGACAGAGAGGAATAGTGTTGATGTTTTGAGTCTAGTGTGATTATTCAGGGATTTGGGGTTTCATCTGGTTACTAACGTCTCTGCTGCTGGAAACAAATTATTAATAATTTGAACACTTTTAATTAATTTCCATTTAAGAAAAATAACCAGTTTTCTCCTGGGGTCAGCATTGGGTATAGCCAGGACCTGCAGGAAGCATGAGGAATCACAGAATGAGTGGTATTGACTGGGTAACATTTGCTAATTTTTGGTAGCTGCTGAAGCAGTCTACTCCTCTGGTGGCTGTAGCTTCTGCTTTGTTCTTTTAAAGCTTTCTATATGTGGCACCTGGATGGTCAGAATTGATAGTCAAGGTTCAAAACTTGCAAGTTGGCTAGAAAGAGAGGTAGAGATCCACACAAGAGTTTTGCATCTTTAGTGGCCCATGGGTCTATCCTGATCAGCAGTAGAAACAAATGCTTAAACATGTAAATGGCAAGTTGACTTGTAACATTGGGCTGAATTTCACCCAAACTCAGCTAAGTGTCAATTCCAGGGAGTTTCATGGAGGTTTTCCCTCCCTGAATTTTAATGAGTTATCTCATGCAATTCTCTGCTTCTGACCTCAGTATATTTGCATCAAGTATCATGGTGCTTCTCTCATGCCATTTTGAGCTCACCAGCGATGGAAATATGCAGCACAGCTGAGACCTTCTGGGATTCCTATTTTTTATGCCATAAGTTCCAGGTGTGCAATCAACCATGAATAGCCCTTCACAGCACACAAATTGAGAGGGAAACATAAAAAGAACACATTGTGAAGGTAGGTAGGTACATATAGATGGGTAGAAGTCTCTGGCAGCAGTAGTCTATAGGCTGCCTACCAGTCACTATATGGTGGGATAAAGAATAAATCAAGAATTAATGAAAGTGTGTAACAAAGGCAGTACATTAAGCATGGGTAACTTCTATCTTAATGCAGATTATGAAATCAAATTGACAAAGGTAGCCGTGAGGAAGAATTCAGAGAGTGTCATTATGATAGTTGCCTGGAACAATGGTTTGGATTCAACTAGGGATTAGGCTATTTTAGATGTAGTGATGTAAAATGTGGCAGATTTAATAAATGATCTCAGAGTAAAAGATCCCCAAGAAAGCAGTAACCATAACATGGTAGACTTTAGCATTCAGTTTGAAAGCAAAAAACTCCGGTTGGAAGCAACTGTGCTAAGCACAAATAAAGGTAATTACAGCAGAATGAGGACACAGTTGGCTGGAATGGACTAGGAAAGGGGTTTAGCAGTAAAGACAGTTGAAGAACAATGGCAAATGTTTAAGAAATAGTTCATAGCTCATAGCAAAGACATATCACAGTGAGGAACAGGGATTCTGGGAAGAGGATAAGTCAACAATGATTAACCAGGGAAGTTAAAGATATCATCAGACTGAAATAATTTGCCAAAAATTAGTGGTAAGCCTGGTTGATTGGTAAAGCTTTTTGTTAATCAACAGGGGATGACCTAAAAAAGAAGAGGGAAATGGTAAACTTTGAAGAATGAGATTGAGGATACAGAAACAATAATGTGTAGCCAGCAATAGCAGAAGGGTTGAACAGATACTTGCTACAGTCTTTGCAGTAAAAGGCAATAATAGCATTTTAAAAACACTAAATAATCAAGGGGCAAAAATGGGACAGGGCTGCAACAATTTAAGGAGGCAGCTCACCACCACCTTCTCAAGAGTAACTAGGGACAGACAATAAATGCTAACCAGCTAGCGACACCCACATTGCTATTAAAAAAAAATTACAATAGCTATATTAGAGAAAAATGGGGCATCCTAGGATATTAAGGAAAGTAGCTATGGTGTTAGTGAATACTCTGGTAGTAATCTTCCAGGAATCCTTAGATTCTGAAAAACGTCCCTGAGGATTGGAAAACTTACGAAGTGAGAACCTTATTTAAAAAGAGGAGATAAAAAAAATTGGTAACTATCAGCAAGTTAGAGTAACATCTATTATTATATATTTACAACATATTAACAACTTGAATGAGGAAAGTGAATATACTGTAGTCTAGTTTTTAACTTTCACAAAATTAGGTGGAAAAGCAAGTGATGAGGAAGACACAAAGAGTCTACAGAGGTATATAGATATGTTAAGCAAGTAGGCTAAAACTTGACAGAATATAATGTGGTAAATGAGAGGTTGTGCACTTTGACAGGAATAATACAGGAGCTGAATATTATTTAAATTGAGAAAGACTGCTGAAACATACAGAACAGAGGGATTTGTGAGGCTTTGTGCATGAATCACAAAAAAAATTGCATCTGAGATCAGTGGGAATTGGGAAAGCAAATACAATGTTTGCCTTTATTTCAAAAGGGGATAAATCTGCAGACATTTTGCTAAATCTATACAAAACACCAGTCAGACCACAAACAAAGAATGCTGGAGAAACTCAGTTGTGAAGAAGAGTCATACTGTGCTCTAAACATGAACTCTATCCTCTCTCCACAGATGCTGCCAGATTGGCTGAGTTTCTCAAACATTTTCTGTGTTGGCTTCAGATTTACAGCATCTGTAGCCTTATGCCTTAATACTAGTATGATCACAATTTGAATACTGTGAACAGTTTTAGTTCCCTTATCTACAGAAAGATATATTCGTGATGGAGGCAGTCCAGGAAATGATATCAAGTATGAATGGACTGTCTTATGAGGAGAGGTTAAATTGGTAGGGCCTGTACTCATTGGAATTTAGATGAATGAAAGGTAACCTTATTGAAACAGAGGAGAGGAGGAATTTCTTCTCCCACTGAATAGTCAATCTGTGTAATTCTTTAGTACAGCAAACTGGAGAGGCTGGGTTGCAATGTATATTCAAGGCTGAGATTGATTTATCTTTAAGTAAGGAAGTAGATCAAGGGTTCTGGGGAAAACTCAGGAAATTGGGTTTTAAGGTTATCAAGTTAGCCATGATCTCATTGATTGGTGATGCAGACTTGATGGGCCGCATGGTCTGCTTCTTATTGTCTTATGGTCTAAGCCTGACGAGAAGTCAGGAAAATTCTGAAAAGGAAGTGTAAAATGTTTCAACACTTTCAAGCATCATTATTAGATGCTGTATTGTATTATAGATATGTTTTTGATACAGTGATTCATCACAGAGATCCTCCAAAGCAAATTGATTCTCATAATGACAAGCAATTATAATTGGTGACATACGTGATACTATTTTTCCAATTGTCAGAAATGTCATAATGCATTAAAATGTAAAAAAAGTAGTAAGCAACATGGTTATTTTTTCTTTTTTTCATTGTAAAATAATATAAGAAATAATATTATCATTTACCACATGATAATAGTATTTTAATGTGGTCAGAAAATCAGCAGAGCTACAAACAGATGATTTTTGTGTCACTTACAATCCTGGACAGAAATCAAAAATGAGGGCGGATAGTGTTGGCCGGTAAGGGTTGGCTTGAATTTCTTGCCTTTTGATTCTCACTGTTATGATTTATGCAAGAATTAATCCCAACTTGGGTGGGGTAGAAGAGATAGCAATGAATTACTCCTTAGTTAAGTGTTACCAGTGAGGAGGCAGGAAGAAATTTGATAAGAAAAACTGGAAGTAAAAATATAATTGGATAGCAGCTATTAGAATTTCAATGGCCATTCCTTCTGCTCCTGGTAACCTGTCATTTGGGCTGTTACATTTTCAATATGTTCTGGTTTTCACTTGATTGCTGGTAACTCATACGCCACTGTCCCATCCATTATTTTATGATAACATATAGGGGCCATGACCTGTGATTGCCTTTTAGCACAAACATCTATCAAATAATGACCATCGACAGTTTTAAAGCTACTGGATGATTTGATAAGCATGAGCATTTTATAAGTACATTCCTGTTAAACTGGAAAGTGGATAATTAAAATCAGTGTCCTGTTTTGACAGCCTGACTGGGCTGTGAAGCAACACTGCCGTGGAATTTGGGGCAATAAACTGCAATATTAGATTAGATTAGATTCCCTACAGTGTGGACACAGGCCCTTCAGCCCAAACAGTCCACACCGACCTTCTGAAGAATAACCCACCCAGACCCATTTCCCTCTGACTAATGCACCTAACACTATGGGCAATTTGGCATGGCCAATTCACCTGACCTGCACAGCTTTGGACTGTGGGATATTTTGGCTGCCAAATGTGCCCTTAGAACTCCAAAATCACATGAATCTGTGCACAGAATTTTAGAGTGAGTCAAGCTGAAAGCCATTCACATACAGTTAATACCTGCCAGAAATATGAAATTGAGCTTGCAACACTGATTTGATACCAATGGTGCCATCTTGAATCTCAATGCTCCATCTCACCATAGACAATCAAATGCAAGTTCAGCCAGAAAAAGGAACTCCCACCTTCACTATTTAAAAAGATCATCAGCTACTTGTAGTTAGTTGCTGGTTGGTTTTCTCTGGTTGTTACTCCAATTCTGCAAATATTTGATGGTTTGTGTTGTTTTAAATTGCAATAATCTACAGAGAGTGATGTGGCAGTTATTATAGGATTTTATGCTGGTTGTAGGGCTTCGATATGAAACAGTTGCACCCAGACATGAATTTGAAAGCTGCCATTCCTCTTTGGATACATCCTGACAGGGAGAGTGAACAGTTGCCACTTGGAGTGGGACATGCAGTCCCTGTCCACACTGGTTAGCAGCTGCTGCTTCCAGTTGTGCACAACCATGTCCTGTAAGAAGGAATGAAGTATTTCAAAGAGTGTGATAAGATCTGTTTGAGTGAAAAGCTGGAAATATATATCCTTTGAGATGTAGATGTGAGCTGTGTGGAGTATGACTATTAATGTTAAACAAGTCTGCTGATTGGCAGAGATTATGGGTAGGTGGGTGATGAGAATCTGGTAAGTTGAGGTGTAGGGCAATTGATGGTGCATTTGGCATGGTTTGACATTTGAAGATGTATTCATTGACGACTTGTGGGTGGACTTCAGGCAATATCGCATACAGTGCCTTCGGGCTTGATTCATGTTATGTATCAACTAATTCTCTGCTTCTGCTACCCATTGGTTATGTGTCTGGAGGGCCTCCAGGTCTCCTGCAAATGCAAGTTACCAGTTTCTTGGTCAAGGCCTCTAGCACAACCATTGAAGTCTTGAAAGCATCACTGTTTCATCTGTGGCCTTCTTCAGAAGTCACCTCTGAAAGAACTCCCAGTACCTGCTGCAGCCACATTGCAGTTCAACTTTAAGCAGTACAGCCCAGCCGCTGCTCACCATATGCCCTCCCATCCACTGATGGCAATCAACAGCCTGGTTAACACTGAAATTCTTGAAATAAGCAGGCAACATGAAGTTAGTATGCTTGTAATTTAATAATTTAAGTTTAGAAATTTATGAATACTTTTGGGGAAACAAAGCTTTCCACTTGCTGCAATTGAATTCAAATATTTTGTGACTACCAAGTGAGTGAATGACTGGAGCAACACTTCAGCAGTTAAATCTTCTTGTGTGTAATTCCTCCTTGCAATAGATTAATACTGTTTTGCCGTGAGATGCTGGATAAGCACAGCAGGTCAGGTAGTATCCGAGGAGCAGGAGAGTCGATGTTTCGAACATAAGCTCTTCATCAGGGATGTGGGGGTCAGGGAAAGGGGGCTGAGAAATAAATAGGAGGGGGTTGGGGCTGGGAGGAAGGTAGCTTGGTAAGTGATAGGAAGATGCAGGTGAGGGGGGGGGGAGATAGTGATGGTGATAGGTCGGACTGGAGGGTGGAGCGGATAGGTGGGAAGGAAGCCATCGGATGTCTGGAGGAAGAATGCCTTATCTTCCACCTTGGGACCCTCCAACCACACGATATTAACGTCGATTTCACCAGTTTGGTCATTGCCCCTCCTGCTATCTTATCCCAGATCCAACCCTTCAATATGGCATTGCACTCTTGAATTGTCCTACAAGTCCATCTTCCTTCCCAACTATCCACTCTACCCTCCGCTCTGAACTGTCACCATCACCCTTCCATCTGCATCTACCTATCACCTTCCAAATTACTTTCCCGTAGCCCCACCGTCCTTCCTATTTATCTCTTTCACCACCTCCCCACCTCACATTCCTGATGAAGGGCTGATGCCCAAAACGTCGACTCTACTGCTCCTCAGATACTGCCTGACCTGCTGTGCATTTCCAGTGCCACACTCTTGACTCTGACTCTCCAGTATTTGCAGTCCTCACTTTCTCCTGTTGTCCTGCCCTAAACTGTCTCTTTTAGAGATCATGAAATAAATTATGTTTGCATAATAGGAGAAGCTCAGCCTTCTAAATGGTACAACTTAAAAAATAAAATGATGCTTTCTGGCTAAACATAGGTTTATTGGGTTGGTGGGTCAGAGTTGTGGTAGTGTGGAGTTTATAAATTGTAGATGACTTGGTACCATAAAATAGATTATTATATTGAAATTACGTTGTGTATTAAATTAGAATTATGTAATATATTTAGACATAATCACTTGACCTATTAGTTTATGAGAAATTAAATTATAAAAATAAACCAACATCGAAATAAATAGATAAAATAATGTCAAATAATTGTGCTTAGTGTTTAAACAATGATATCAAGGATCATGATTACGCACTATGTCTAAAACTACATTGGTGCTCTAATGGCTTTTTGCTTTCAGCATGTGTGCATATTGGGGTGACGTGTCCATTATCTGCCCAATTATGGCTACACTACTGTTTCCCGCTGAACCTTGGGTCATTCTACAATATCTGTACCAAAACTACTGAAGCTCATCCTAATAATGAGCTGCTCCATCTGTATGGTGGGCCAGAAGTCTGACCAGAATCTCTTAGTTTTTATTTTTCCTAGTGAAAACTCACACAACACCAGGTTATAGTCTAACAGGTTTACTTGGAAGCACTAGCTTTCGAAGCGCTGCTCCTTCATCTGGTGGTTGTGGAGTATAAGGTCATAGGACACAGAATTTATAGCAAAAATTTACAGTGTAACGTAACTGAAATTATGCATTGTAAAAGACTTGGATTATTTGTTAAATTTCTCATCTTTTAGAATACGCATGTTGGTTTCAATTCTTTCATATGTAAATTCCAGAACTTTCTTAAAGTTACATTCTCAAGTGAACTTTAACAATAGGTGCCATGTTGGCCCAGATAATGCATTGAAGGTGTGAGGTACCCTGTGTGAGGCTGTCTGTGCCCCAGTGTTCAGACTGATTCCAATCTAAAAAAAGGGAATGACAGAATCTTACATGGATTCATGCAGTTTTTGAACAAAATAAAATGCAATTCTGCAAGTACAAATTCACCCCACAAATGTGTGTCTGTGTGTGTGTGTGTGTGTGTGTGTGTGTGTGTGTGTGTGTGTGTGTGTGTGTGTGTGTGTGTGTGTAGGTGGGTATGAGTGTCTGTGAGAGAGTGTGTGTAAGTCTAAAGGGGTATATAAGTCTGTGAGAGGGTGCATGTCTGAGTACATGTACACGGTGGTAGGTATCCCCACATGTAATGGTGGTATCTATGTCGACATTCTGACACGCCTTGCAGTGTCTACCGCGACAAGGTAGTATGGTGTTGTCCTGAAAGCCAGGCAGTTTGCTGCGAACAATGATATGTCTGAGGTTTGGTGCCTTATTTTTCCTGATAAACACCATTCATTAGTTTTGTCTCTGCTTTTTTAAAAAATAATTTTAAATGCTGTAACTTTAGATGCCAAATGAGGTCAGATTTTCTTGCACTCATGAAATCTGCTTTGAGCTAAATTTCCTTGTATGTCTTGTAATGAGACTAAAATGAGGTTGCAGTAGGAATTTGACAGTCATTATGTTTCTGCCAGTTACAATCTGGTTATTTTGAAGCTATGAAAACACAAAATCATCTTGAAATGTAGGGAGTGCAAGTGCTAGGGCAATTCTCACACTTTCACATTTCCAGCAGAAAACATAGGATTAGCCTTGCAATTTTGTACAATGCTTCAGTTGAAGAAGTGAACTTGCTATTTTGACTGGGAAGTAGAAGGAGAAAGAACCAACTCCTGATTGTATTCAGGGATCTTTCCAGAAAGGAATATGTGACATCAACACACTCAAATAGTACATTGACATTCTGCCTAGACTTGTGTGAGGAATGGAAAATCAGAAAAGGCATTAGAAAATTGTTGCTCCTATGGAATTGTATCACAGGGCTCTGAGGTGAGAAATCTACTGACAGTAGAGAAATGTGAGATAAAGGAATATGATCTTGGCAGCTAGTAAAATGTGGAGCAATGTTTTGGTACAGAAGATCAATACTATGTGACAGAGTGATTGCTCATTTTGACATTGACAAACAATTAAGCGACCCCATTTAATCAGAATGACACAGTACTTGTACAATCTTTCCAAAATTAGCATTTGATTTATGTTAGATAATTCCAGATAATCAATGTAATACATTTTTGGTAAACAATGATTAATGTATTTTCAAAATTGCAATTTCTCAATGCTATTAACTTCTTTGAAATCAGTTGTTTGCTAATTAGCACTCTCAATAACTATCAAAATCCAAAACTAATCTTGGTTAACCCCTCAGTAATATACAAGCAACATTTTCCCAATTGGAGGTATCGGGGAAGTTGAACAGGACTGTACAACTGGATAATCAAGATTAACGGAGGAGTAAAGACAGGATCAAACATATTTCAAAGTTGGGCATTTGTCCCTGATGGAGCTATTGTGAACCACCAATCTGATCACTTGTAAGTGTGATAATGGCCGGACTACCAGGCATCTGTACTCTCCTACTAGAATACTGGACATAAAGAACCAGTGCCACCTACCAGAATGTTGAATCACAAGTATTCGATAAGCCAGCATCAACAAGAACCAAAGATCAAAATTTGTTTTGAAAAACAATAGCATCAAATCAAATTTGGGAACAAAGGATGGAATCTTCTGGTGTAGTTGAGCAATGGCAAGAAAATGGGAAAATACAGAGAGAATGAAAAGTAAATTAGCATTTTGATAGCAACAAAAAAAAGTTACAATTTTCTACATTAGCCTTAAATGATGACTTCACTGAGTAGCCTCTGACTGGCCTTTGGTTGGCCTCTTGCCTGGCAGAATGTCTGGCCAACGGTCTTGATTCCACTGCAAACCTGCCAATGGCCTCACCAATGCTCGATTACTGTGGCTTTTTCAGGTCTCCTGTGGAAGAGCCAGCTGGCAGGCAAGAACCAGATGCAATAAAAGGTTCTGCCCACAGTCTCTAATTGGTCCTAACATTCCATTAATTACACCTTTCGCTCTTGATCTTTTCATACAATAGCTTTTAGGTTTCTCTTGACTTGACTTGCCAATATTTTGTTAGGTCCTCGCTTTGATTTCCTCTCTTTCATTTCGCTCCTTCATTTTCGATGTTGCTCTGAGCTTTTGCCAGTATTGAGCTTTTGTTATCTGCCATTGCCTTTTTTGTGCTTTACCCCACTTTAGTGCTCTGTAACCTTTAATCGAATGGAGATTAGCAAATCCATCCTATTTCTTTGTGGGATTCATATTGATCCTGAATCCTCTTTACTTTCGCCTTGAATACTTCCAACTGCTCATATTGATTGATCTGTGATAATTGTTTCCAGACCATATTTGCCAAATCATATCTCACTTTCATAAATTTAGTCTTGCCTCAGTATAAAATTCAATTCGTGGTTCATCTTTAGCTTCTACCATTACTAACCTCAAACTAATTGAACTATAAAAGCAGAATGCTGCAGATGCTGGAGATTTGAAATAAAGTTAGAAAATGCTGAAGAAACTCAGCTGCTCTGGCAGTGTTTGTGGAGAGAGAAACAGAGTTAATGTTTCACATCCAGTACGTTGGTCTTTGGAATTGAGAATCAGCACTTTTCTCTAACACAGTATGAGTATTGTTTTTTCCTTAGCAATGATAATTCCATTAATTGTCATGGTAAGTGCAAGATACAAAATTTTGACAAAATATTTTTTTCTCTGCAATAAATAAGCATAGAATAGATGCTTTTTGTCAGTTTTCATTGTGGTAGACACAAAGCTCATTCCAAGGTGAGTTGAAATTTGAGGTGGAAAAGGGGGTAGTATTTAAAGCAATCTCAATCCCAAAGGAATGATACTGGGAATAAAAATAAGAGTAAAGATTGACAAGTCTCCAAGATCTGATAACCTGTATTCAGTGTCTTAAAAGAAAGAGTAGAGTTAGTGGATGCAATATTTAAAACTGCCCTCGATTCTGAATAGTTCTTTACTGATTGGAAAACTTAAAGTATAATATCTCTGTTCAAGAAAGATGGTAGACAGAATGCAGGAAACAATAGCCCAGTCAGTTTTACATCTAGCCCTGTGAAAATGCTAGAATCCATATTTAAGGAGGTAATAGTAGGACATTTTGAAAATTAATATGCATTATGCCAGAATCAACATGGTTTTGTGAAAGTGAAATCGTATTTGACAAAATTATGATAATTTTTTGACAAAATAAAGAGTGACTCATGACGAACCAGTAATTATATTGTACTTGGATTTCCAAAGGGCAATTGATACAATGCAGCATAAAAGATGAAAATGCAAGATAAGAGTTCATGGTGTTCGGGTAATGTATTAGTATAAATGGAAATTTGGTTGGCCAACAGGAAGCGGAGAGTTGTGTTACTGAAGTTATTTCCAAAGTTAAAAATCACACAACATCACGTTATAGTCCAACAAGTTTATTTGGACCCACTAGCTTTCAGAGCGCTGTTCCTTCATCAGGTGATTGTGGAGTATAATATTTTAAGACACAGAATTTATAGCAAAAGTTTACAGTGTGATGTAACTGAAATAATATATTGAAAAAGACCTGGATTGTTTGTTGAATCTCTCATTTTTTAGAATGACCATGTTGGTTTCAGTTCTTTCATATATAAATCCCACTTTTTAAAAAGTTACGTTCTCAAGTGAACTTTAACAATAGGTGCCATGTCGATTCAGATAGTGCATTGAAGGTGTGGGGTACTTGTATGAGGCTGTCTGTACCCAAACGTTCAGATTGATTCTATTTCTAAAAAAGAGTTTACAGAATCTTACATGGATTCATGCAGTTTTTGAGCAAAATAAAATATAATTCTGCAAGTACAAATTCAGCCCACAAACTTATATGTATGCGTGCATGTGGGTGTGTGTGTGTGTGGGGTGGTGTGAGTGTCTGTGAGAGAGTGATGTGCATGTGTGTGAGTACGGGTGTGAATGTGGGGGCGTATATGTGTGAGCAGATGAGAAAGAGCTTGTCTATGAGAGAGGGTCTGCGTGAGTGTATGTGTCTGGAGGAGTGTATGGGTCTGGAGGAGTGTAAATATATATAGTGGGGTCACCTGTAGTGTGACATGAACCCAAGGTCCCAGCTGAGGCCATCCCTATGGGTACCGAACTTGGCTATCAGCCTCTGCTTGGCCACTTTGTGCTATTGCCTCTCCTGAAGACCACCTTGGAGGATAGTCACCCGAAGGTCCGAGGTCATATGTCCCTGACCGCTGAAGTGTTCTCTGACTGGGAAGGAACACTCCTGTTGTTGTTTGTTGTGCAGTATCCATTCATCCATTGCCGTAGCCTCTGCTCAGTCTCGCCGATGTATCATGCCTCAGGGCATTCTTGCCTGGGTCATTTTCAGGTTGTCAAACTGTGACTAGTGGAGTGTTATTGGTATCGGTGCAGGGTCTGAACTATTTACAATCTATGTTAACGATTTGGATGAAAGGACAAGGTGCTTGGAGCTAAATTTGCTGATACCATAAGTATAGGTAGGAAAGTGATTTGTGATGAGTTCACAAACAGTCTGCAAAAGGATATAGTTAGATTAAATGACCAGGCAAATAGAAGATGGAGTATAATATAGGAAAATGTGAATCTGTCCATTTTGGCAGGTAGTAAAGCAATATATGATGAAACTGGAGAGGACTTATAAAGTTCTGCATTACAGAGGGATAGAAGTTTGGCAATTATTGTGAAGGGAATGGAGCATTAATGTAGGGATATCTTGGTAGTGCTGCAGAGAACTTTACTTGAGGGCTGCATCTGTCATACTATGTACAGTTTTGGTCTCTTCACATAAGGAAGGATATGCATAATTGCATTAGAAGCAATTCAATGCAGTCGCACATGGCTGATTCATGGGATCAGTGCGTTGTATAATAACAGTTAAGTTACATAGTTATTGAAGTTTAATAAAATGAGATGTGATCTGATTGAAGCATGTGAGATTCTGCTGGAGTTTGCCAGGGTGGATGCTAGGACAATATTTCTTCTTGTGGGTTAATCTAAAACTAGAGGACATAGTTTAAAATAAGGCATCTGAACATTTTTAGCTTCTCGCACATCTTTCCTACTTCCTGAAAATATTGGAGTCATTCAGTTTTATTTAACTTATTAGCTGGCAGCACTAAGACAGGTATTCCTTCTGAGATAGGGGAGAGGTAGGGAAATCCCATGCAGCAGCCATCCTGATAACGCATGGGCTGACCTTGATGTTTAGCCAGGAAGGGATGAGACCAGGCCTGGGCAGGTGATATTTGCAACATCTGCTCATTTGTCACTCTATTACACAAGGGAGATTCTGGATTCCAAGAGAGATAAAAATATTTCTATTGTTCGGTTATACAAAATATGAATATTGTTGAAGAGAGAATCTTTAGCTGAAGCTCTTCATCTTGCCCTGATTAGGGCAAAAGAATGGAAATTTCAAAGACTCGCAACAATTTCCAGTTACTACAGGAGAAAGATGCTGATTTGTTGACATGCTGACTCTAGCAGAGACATTGTCATGCAGAAAACTAAAATCCCCTCCGTGCTCCTGAACATTTTTATACAAGTGCAAGGCATGGACATATTTCCATTTTTTTGCAGAATGTAAACATAGAGAATGAATGTATGCAGCTTATATTTAATGTAAATGAGCCATGTGATAAGCTCAAACTGATTATTTTAAATGATTTGAGTGTAGCTATTAGCACACTTTGTTGAGTAAGCGCTTTCCAATCACGGAACCACATCGAACAATGGATGATTTTAATGTTGGGGCTTTGCAAGCACAGATAGGTTGAGTATGGTATGTACCTTCTAGTGCGAATCACTGGAGAAATCAAGAAGAGTTGACTTGTCAACTAATCAGCACTACTTTCTTCCTATGGTTATGAACTACCATGGTCTTTTAAAATTTGGCATTCTTGATGCATGCTAGGTGACGTGTCTCTCTTTTCAGAAATATGCAAAACAATTTAATTCTCTCCTGCTTGAGAGAAACAGATCAAGTATGCAGCTTTACAAGGACTACAGGCTCCCCTATGGAGTAATGTGGCATTAATTGCATGTATGCTGCTTCATGAACTCTGAAAATCTCAAAAGGAATTGCACTTGCTTAACTATCAGGAGGTGTGCCATGCAATGAAACATGCATTTCAGTGCTTGGTATCTAGGCCACAGTCACGATAACTACATCCTAGGATAGTTTGCTGTTTTGTTAGCATTTGTTTCAGCCTGATAAACCAAAGGGTGACTGCTGAGTGACCAAGGCTCTCATTCACTGGCAGAGCTTATGACACTAGTGTCCAATCTATCTTGCACAAGGAAAGCCATACTCCCAAACCAAAAAAGATGGAGTTTGGGTTGTCCCTGATCAACTCAAGTGAAATATCAGTAAATACAACCCAAATCCCCATTCAGCAACAGTTCTTCACCTTACTCTCCCTTTGCTTCTCATCACAATGTCCATTTGGCCAAAATGCAAAAGTTACAACTATTACAAACTAGCAAAGCATAATATATTGAATACAAATGGCAACTAATCATGCTTGTGTATTCCTTGTGCTCCTTTGCTTGTTGTCATGTTCCTTTGCAGTCCTGTCCCATTGGCTGCAAAGTTGCTGTTGGAAGGCTACAGACTTCCAGTGGCAAAGACTGAGGATGGGTTTGAAGAATAGCCACAAGCAGCTTCTGGATTTTGAGGGTCCATCTTTGGATTGCACTGCCTCAGATTAACAGCAGTTGTCCTGGCTGGATAATTGACTGCTAACAACAAAGACACTGAGGAATGGTAGCAGTGGGAAGCGATATACTGTTTTCCTGAGAGAGAACTGTATGTTTGTGCTCCATGGAACCCTACTGTTACTTCCCCAGGGTTAGTGTAGGGGTGTCGAAGCTCAGCCTGAGCTTGCTGGCTTCTTGTGAACGCCTGTCCGAGAACAGAGAACCACCACTTAATTAATAGCGTCAACAGTACTGTCTTTATTCAAGATTGCAAGTATACACGTATACAAACAAGCTTGGGAGCAGATCCACTCTAGCCCATGCCGGATGCTAGACGGTGGTCTCTCACTCTCAATTGGGAAGGTTGTCATATTTATACATAACTTCTCACCCAAGGCAGAATCCCGTGTCATGGGGTTATCACAAAGTATGTTAATCAAGTTATACTTAAATGTAAACGTACACATCAGGAATGTTCTAAGTCCGACATACAGACGTCAGCATTACCTCAAGTTAAGACATTAGCATTTTTCTGAAGATAAGCTACCAACATTTTCTTTAGTTAAGACATCAGCATTCTTGTACTGCTCTCAAGTTAAACATTCAGATACCAGAATCGCTCAAAAGTTAAACATTCAGATATCAGAATTGTTCTGGCGACTGCCCCTGGACTTGATGGGTTTACTATGGACTTGTTTATTCGGACTTCTTTCAGGGAACCTTACAAGTTGCAGTGTTAGCAGTTTATATGAAGTTGCAGTGTTAGCAGTTTGTGTCTCGCTCAGCATGTCGGTCAGTACAGCCAATGCCCCACAAACATTGACCATTTTACCCGACACGCCGGGCGCCATTTTCTATATGGTCACTGTTTCTATCTTCAACTTATCGGGGGGGCTTCTCAAAATCCAAGTGAAAAACTTGGAATAGCTCTGAAAAGACAGTATTGCCAAAACTATTTATCTTGCACTCAGAATTGCTGAGGTTGTTGAGTGCAGCCCAATTGTAGACCCATGTTCTAACAGTAGATGATAATTGTTTTATCTTACTATGGGTTTTGCAAGTATCTGCTGATTGAGTGAATGTTGTACTCTGTCTATGAGGAACAACTGAAGGAACACATGCTTTGATTTGGTCAGTCATTGGGGTGTACACTGTACATTCCTGGTGTGTCACCAGCACTGAAATCTGTATACAGTATTGCTCAATTATCTGGTGGGTAGAATGTTCTTTTAGACAGATGTCAACATCCTGTTTGTGGAGAAAACCACTTGTGCAATCATCGCAAAATAGCAACATGAAAAAGCTTCCTTAACATGTTGTTAACCTCAATGGGCTAAATGTCTACTTCTGTTCTCACACTTTATAGTCTTATTTTCTTTGTAAAGCTTGCAAGATGATTAAATGGCTAGTACCCTCTTTAGTTGAATTTTATAGTGCACCAATTGTATGAATTCCAACGTGTATATTGACTGGTGAGTGTTGTAGACAGGAGAACCTGTTTGATTTCTAAACTGGCGCGTTGAGGAAGGGGAGTTCATAGACTGTTCAATCGCAAAAGTGATCTTGAGTATGTTAAATGTTAAAAATTCTTGCATGCAGCTGCAGATTCAAAGAACACAAACATATCTCCTACATTTCATAAATCTGCATGAGGTAGAAGGTTCAGGCTCATTCTATCAAAAATGTGAGCTTATTAAAACCAATTAAAATGCATTGAGAACTGGATCAGGATAGGATTCCATAGGTACACCAACCAATTCTAATAAAACTCAGGGAACAAAATACTAGACTGATATGACACACTGCAAACATTTTCGTGCACCTACATCTGTAGACATGGTAACAAGATGTATAGCTTTGTTATGACATGGCAGTAAACCCTTCTGCTAATTAAACCAAACACATAGAAAAGCTCACCTCACCTCATAATCTATTAAAGTATGAGTGACAGAGTACTACCCAAATTCTACTACTTAAAGAAAAAAAATCTTTAACTCCAAAAGTGAACATTAAACAACTATTTCCAACTCTAAGCCTCCTTTGTCTTAAAAAATGTTACCTACCTCCCACTCTATAACAATGTACTAATCCGATAAAGTCCCTATAAAATTTACAGCAACTCAAGTTTCAAAACCATGCAGTGGTGATCTTCCTCTGTTTGTAGGTCTCACTGGATCTTCTGCAGTCTTCTGCTGCATAGCTGTTTCATATGAAAAGGACACTTTTTTAAGAGAGTTTTTGGGCAGTCTGTCTGACAATGTCAGGTGATGCCTTTTCTCTGTTAACTGTGCAAAATACCTGCATTTGTTTTACCCCAAAACATCAGATTGTCTCATTGGTTCAATGTTGTCAAAATATTAAATTCAAATGTGAATGGGTTTTAGTATCTTGGGGCATGATTGGTTAAATTTGAACTGTTGTGAAAACAACGAGGTATCTAGGCTACAGCCAAAATGTTCCACCTTTCAATTTTCTGGCACATTCTGTGACATCACAGGTGTTTGCCAACTTTCACTCTCTCTTAAAGGTACAGTATACCTTCAACTTCATAACACCTCTCCCCTTAAAAAAAATTAACTATTATAATGAAAAGATGGCTCCATTTGTTTTGTTTCTAATTCTTAACCCTATTCCCATGGAATAGATAGGACATTAATCTCAGTTCATATAAACTTCTGCATGCATTTTTACATAACATTGGTATCTGTTCAATCTTATCTATACTTCATCCATTAAATCTGCAGTAACACATCAGCTAACACATTCATATGACCTGAATCATGTACGATTTGTAAATTGAAAGTTTCCAATGAAATAATCTGATATTCTTGTCTTTAAATTGTTCCAAGAATGTAAGAGGATTGTGATCTGTGTACACAACTGTCTCTAACATACATATTAAAATGTAAGGCCAGTACCAAATTCAATAATTCCTGTTGATGGTAGAGTAGTTTCTCTGGTGGGTGTTGACTTTCTTTGAAAAGTAACCAACTGGCAGTTCAATTCCATCATCAGCTTCCTGTAGTAGTACAGCTCCAATTCCTATGCCACTAGCATTGATTGCAACTTTGAAGGGTTTCAAAAGGTTTGGTGTAGCTAAAACTGGTGGGGTGGTTCATACTGCTTTTAAATTGCCAAATGCCTCCTGGCATTATTCTGTCCACCAAATGTTTGTATTCTTCTTCAGCAAATTTGTTAACAATGCCACTAGAATCCGTTTAATTCCAAAAATTGAAGCACCTCTTTCTTCGAGGTTGGTTGTGGAAATTCCTCGATGGCCTTTGTTTTTGTGTTCCTTGGGGTCAACCTTCCATGACTGATGTTTTGTCCCAAGATCGTCACCTCTGCTTCTGTGAACTCTGTTATCTTTATGTTTATTACCAGTTTTGCTTCTCTTAATCATTCAAAGAGCTCTGCCAAATGTACCATGTGATCTTTCCAGGACTGACTGAAGATCACTACATCATCCAGATAGACTGCAAAGTTTGTTAACCCAGCCTCTGTTCATGCATTCTTCATTCCAAAGGGCATTATTTTGAACTGATATAGCCCAAAGTGGGGGTTACAAATGCAAAAATTCCTTTCACTTTCTCTAATAAAGTCACCTGCCAAAAACCACGCAGTAAGTCCAACTTTGTGATGTAACTGGCTTGTCCAACTTTCTCCTGCAGTCCTCCAATCTTGGTATTGGTTATGAGTCCGATTTTGTTATGGTGTTAACCATCCGATAGTCCACACAAAATCGTTGAGTCCCATTCAGTTTGGGAACTAAGACAATTGGCAAACTCCACTTGCTCTGGCTTGTTATTTTTGTTGAGCATCCCGTCCACTTCCATCTGGACTTGTATGGCTTTGAAAGGATTAAGCCTGCAGGAGTGTTGTTTTATTGGAACAGCATTCCCTACATCTACCTCATGCACAATAGCATTAGCTCTCCCCATCCTATTCCTGCATTTGTCTTCATATTGCTGTAATAAACATTTCAACTGCATTCTTTGCTCCATGGACAGATAGTTTACTGACCTATCCCACTCTGCAATGACTTCCTCATTGTTTAATGTACTTTGAGGCATATCAAACACTACAATATCTGGATTTATGCCTCACTCTGTCGGGCAGTGACTGACACCTTTTTCTCTATTATAATAAGGTTTCAACATACTCACATGACATGCCCAATACTGTTTTCTTCGATCCTGCATCTTTGCCAGATAGTTTACCTGACTCAACTTGTTCTCAATTTGATAGGGACCACTAAACCTGGCTTTGAAGGGATCTCCTAACACTGGTAACAATATTAATATGTCACCCCCAAGGGGAAATGTCCATATCAGTTTTTATCTGTCACCTGCTCCATTCTATGCTGTCACTCTTCAGGTGCTGCTTAGCTAACTCACCTAAAGACTTAATCTCTCCCTCACATCTGATACATAATCCAAGTGAGAGATCTCTGACTTTGGTCCTGTCAATTTCTCCTTAATTAATTTCAAAAGCCCTCTCACTTCATGTCCAATTATTAACTCAAAGGGAGAAAACTGAGTAGATTCATTTGGGACATCTCTAATGGCAAACAAGGAAAAGGGATACCTTCATCCCAATCATTCGGGTAATCCTGACAGTATGTTCTTCACATGGTCTTCAGAGTCTGATGCCACCTTTCTGAAGCTCCCTGGGAATCAGGATGATATGCACCTGATTTAAAGTATACCTCAGCTCTCCATGACTTCCTTAAACAGCCTAGCAGTAAAATTAGACTCTTGGTCTGATTGAATCTCTCTGGATAGCCTGTATCGTGTGAAGAACGCTATTAACTCCTCTCCCATTCTTTTTGCCTAAACCCCCATAATTGGCTGCAGAAATCTGGTATGTTGTTGTGCCGAACATCAATCCTAGATTAAGCACCCATCCATGTTCCTATCCAATTGCCGCTTAAAGGTCGCCAATGATTCTGACTCTACCACTCCCACGGGCAGCGCATTCCATGCCCCCACCACTCTCTGGGTAAACAACCCACCCCTGACATCTCCCCTATACCTTCCACCCTTCACCTTAAATTTATGTCCCCTTGTAACACTCTGTTGTACCTGGGGAAAAAGTTTCTGACTGTCTACTCTATCTATTCCTCTGATCATCTTATAAACCTCTATCAATTCACCCCTCATCCTTCGCCGTTCCAACGAGAAAAGGCCGAGAACTCTCAACCTATCCTCGTACGACCTATTCTCCATTCCAGGCAACATCCTGGTAAATCTTCTCTGCACCCTCTCCAAAGCTTCCACATCTTTCCTAAAGTGAGGTGACCAGAACTGCACACAGTACTCCAAATGTGGCCTAACCAAAGTCCTGTACAGCTGCAACATCACTTCACGACTCTTGAATTCAATCCCTCTGCTAATGAACGCTAATACACCATAGGCCTTCTTACAAGCTCTATCCACCTGAGTGGCAACTTTCAAAGATCTATGTACATAGACCCCAAGATCCCTCTGTTCCTCCACCTGACTAAGAACCCTACCGTTAACCCTGTATTCCGCATTCTTATTTGTTCTTCCAAAATGGACAACCTCACACTTGGCAGGGTTGAACTCCATCTGCCACTCCTCAGCCCAGCTCTGCATCATATCTAAGTCCCTTTGCAGCCGACAACAGCCCTCCTCACTGTCCACAACTCCACCTATCTTCGTATCATCTGCAAATTTACTGACCCACCCTTCGACTCCCTCATCCAAGTCATTAATAAAAATTACAAACAGCAGAGGACCCAGAACTGATCCCTGCGGAACTCCACTTGTAACTGGGCTCCAGGCTGAATATTTACCATCTACCACCACTCTCTGACTTCGACCGGTTAGCCAGTTTTCTATCCAATTGGCCAAATTTCCCTCTATCCCATGCCTCCTGACTTTCCACATAAGCCTACCATGGGGAACCTTATCAAATGCCTTACTAAAATCCATGTACACTACATCCACTGCTCTACCCTCATCCACATGCTTGGTCACCTCCTCAAAGAATTCAATAAGACTTGTAAGGCAAGACCTACCCTTCACAAATCCGTGCTGGCTGTCCCTAATCAAGCAGTGTCTTTCCAGATACTCATAAATCCTATCCCTCAGTACCCTTTCCATTACTTTGCCTACCACAGAAGTAAGACTAACTGGCCTGTAATTCTCGGGGTTATCCCTATTCCTTTTTTTGAACAGGGGCACAACATTCGCTACTCTCCAGTCCCCTGGTACCACCCCCATTGACAGTGAAGACGAAAAGATCATTGCCAACGGTACTGCAATTTCCTCTCTTGCTTCCCACATAATCCTAGGATATATCCCGTCAAGCCCGGCGGACTTGTCTATCCTCAAGTTGTTCAAAATGTCCAATATATCTTCCTTCCTAACAAGTATCTCTTCTAGCTTACCAGTCCGTTTCACACTCTCCTCTTCAACAATACGGTCCCTCTCGTTCGTAAATACTGAAGAAAAGTACTCATTCAAGACTTCTCCTATCTCTTCCGACTCAATACACAATCTCCCAGTACTGTCCTTGATCGGACCTACCCTCGTTCTCGTCATTCTCATGTTTCTCATCTACGCATAAAATGCCTCGGGGTTATCCTTGATCCTATCTGTCAAGGTTTTTTATGCCCTCTCTTAGCTCTCCTAATCCCTTTCTTCAGGTCCCTTCTGGCTATCCTGTATCCCTCCACTGCTCTGTCTGAACCCTGTTTCCTCAACCTTATGTAAGCCTCCTTCTTCCTCTTTACTAGACATTCAACCTCCCTCGTCAACCAAGGCTCCCTCACACGACCATTTCTTTCCTGCCGGATAGGTACATACATATCAAGGACACGTCGTATCTGTTCCTTGAAAAAGTTCCACATTTCCACCACATCCTTCCCTGACAGCCTATGCTCCCAACTTATGCTCCTCAAATCCTGTCTTACAGCATCGTAATTTCCCTTCCCCCAATTGTAAAATCTACCCTGTTGTGCGCACCTATCTCTCTCCACAACCAAGGTGAAAGTCACAGAATTGTGGTCACCATCACCAAAATGTTCACCCACTAACAAGCCCACCACTTGTCCCGGTTCATTACCGAGTACCAAATCCAATATGGCCTCCCCTCTGGTTGGACAATCTACATACTGAGTTAGAAAAGCTTCCTGGATACACTGCACAAACACCGCCCCATCCAATCTACTTGATCTAAAGAGCTTCCAATCAATATTTGGGAAGTTGAAGTCGCCCATGACTACGACCCTATGGCTTCTGCACCTTTCCAAAATCTGTTTCCCAGTCTGTTTCTCGACATCTATTATGGTTAGCAGGTAGTGGTTCCCACGTTTACTTCTTGGAAGGAGACGTACACAATCAATCATAACCCATGTGAATGGTTCTTTGAATGCAGGAATTGGCAACAAAGGTGCTGTTTTATTACTGCCTATGGCTTACATTTGGCATGTATGACATATATGGCAAAAGTTAACCACATTCTTGTGCATTCCAGGCCAATCCAAATGCTTTTGTATCTTAGCCTGAGTCTTCCGTACACCTAGGTGACCTCGTACTGGTAGTTCACATGCTGCCATAACACTTGCTGTTTGTATGCTACTGGCAACACAACCTAGTGCACTTCGGCCCATTTCTCCTCTGCACTAACCTGCTGTGGTCTCCATTTTCATCTTAGGATTCTATCTTTCAGATAATAACCCTTGGGAATACATTCTGATTTTTTTTCTGAGTATGCATCAACATATAGATCTTTTATTGTCTCGTCTTTCTATTATAAGTCCATTAGCCTTTCAGGACTAAATACTTCTGTCTGACCCTCTGCTGTTCAGATTTAACCTGCACCATTACGTCAAATGGTATCTGCTAACTGAGCCTCAACTCCTTCTTCTTTCTCTTTAGTTTTTGCTTTGTGCTGTGACTTAGATAGTAAGTTCTTGTTACTACACAGTCTGTGAAAATACCAGGGTATTTTTCTTTTAAATTCTTAGTTCCCTGGCCTTCCTTGGGCGTCTCCACAACAAGGGGTGTCACTCCTACCTTGGATCCTGCTAAATCATTCCCAAGAACAAACTGGATTCCTGGAACTGACCCTCTGTCAATCACTACCACTATTACTTCCCCAGTTTTGAGTTGGCACTCCAACGCTAAATTCCTGTCCATCTATCCAACAAATTACCACTCTTTCATGTAACGAGTCAGAAAGAGTGCAAATACGTTCATCTCTTACTATTAGAGACTGGTTAGATCCTGCATCTTTCAAAATTATAACTTCCTTCCTCTCTCCCTCTGTTCTTTCTGAGTAAGCTTTACCCACAGAAGTGAATACTTTGTACAGATTAGGCACAAACCCCACACCCAGCCCCTGTCTAGGCTGTGCATTCTCCTGCAGTTCCTCATCTCTTCTTGTGTCTCCTTTACTACTTTTACTAATGCCACTGGCTTAGCTTCTTTTACCACATCTTTCCCACAGTGTCTTTCTTTAGCGACCAGCACTGTTACTTTATGTGTCTCACTTTCTGGCAGTGAAAACACTTTCCACAGTGCCCTTTTAAAACCACCGGCACTGTAATTTTCAATGTCCCACTCCGTTACACCTTTGGCCTTTCTCCTCTTTTTCACCCTCTTGGGCTTCTTTTTTATCCTGTATAAACAATTATCAGTGTCCTCTACACTTTGTTTCATTGTGTAGGATCTCCCCTTCCCCCAAATTCTATCCCTCACAGGATGAAATTCTTGCCAGAAGCTAAGCTTTGCCGTATGCACTAATGTATATTCATCTGCCATCTCTGCTGATCTTCTCACTTCTTAAACTTTATGTTCATCCACATGAATTCTTACAATTTCTGGGAGTGAGCTGTTAAACTCCTCCAGTAGAATAATCTTTCTTAGAGCCTTTTATCTATTTTTAATACCCACACCAATCTATCAAAATTATTATGTTTAACTCTTTCGAACTCAAATTAAGTCTGATCTGGTTCCTTCTTTGTGTTTCTGAACCATTGTCTATACGTTTCTGGTACCAATACATAAGCACTTAAAATAGCCTGTTTAACCTCTTCATAATGTCTTGACCCCTCATCTGAAAGCACTGTAAATACCTCTGCCTACCTGGTCAGTCTGAAATATCATTACCCACAAGTCCTCTGACCACTCTATCTGCCGAGCCAATTTTTCAAATGAAATAAAGAAGGCTATGACATTTTTCTCATCAAAATACGGCAGTGTTTTAACATTTTGTACATATCACTACATTCTCTTTTAATCTCCATCCTGTTGACTTGGCTTTGCTAACTAATTCGCAACTTCTGAAGTTCAAATTCTCTCTCTCTTGTGGAGGCTGGTACAATTGCAACATTTAAGAGGCATTTGGATGGGTATATAATGGGTATATGAGTATATAGGTTTGGAGGGATATGGGCCGGGTACTGGCAGCTGGGACTAGATTGGGTCGGGATATCTGGTCGGCATGGACGGGTTGGACAGAAGTGCCTGTTTCCATGCTGTACATCTCTATGACTTTATGACTCTATGGCTGCCTCTCGTTCTTCTCTCTTTTTCTCTTTCTCTTTCCCATTCTTTTTCCTCTCTCTCTTTACCTTGTAACTCCATTTTCCTCAATTGTAACTCTACTGCACTTGTCTGTTTCTCTGACACACTTAAGTGTTTGAGTAACTCCCTTATGATTTCAGCTTTATGTTTGTCCTCGGTTAAACCCATTTCTAACCTCTTTGCTAATTCTAAAAGTATGTTTTTCTTTTCGTTTCTCCTAAACCTTCCTGGAAAATTTGGGGATCATCTTCAATCCCCAGAACCTCTTTAGCAATTTTGAGAGCCATTTCTCTCACTTTTAATTTAACCAACCACAAGTAACCAAAATTAAACAAATTGTCTCACCTACATTTTATTTAAAGATTTTGGACACTAATTGGCATTGTTTAAATCTGCTGGGATATTTCACATCTCAAATCTGTCCAAATCTCAACTTAGATCTGTCTAAACTTGTCCAAATCATGGGCCCGAGCCCCCAAACTGTTACAACAAGGTAGTAAACCATTCTGCTAATTAAATCAAACACACAGAAAAACTCACCTCGCCTCATAATCTGTTAAAGTATGGGTGACAGAGAAGTATCCAAATTCCACTCTTTAAAAAAATTTTTATTCTTTAGCTCCAAAAGTGATAATTAAACAATAACCATTTACAACTCTAAGCCTCCTTTGTCTTAAAAATTTGTTACCTACCTCCCACTCTATAACAATATACTGAACCGGTAAAGCCCCTATTAAATTTACAGCAACTCAGGTTTCAAAATCCGACAGCATTGATCTTCCTCTGTTTGTAGATCTCTGAGTCATCCACCATTTTCTGCTGCAAAGATGTTTCACATGAAAAAGCTACTTTCTTTTTTAAGAGAGTTTTCAGGCAGTCTATATGAGCAATGGCAGGTGGTGCTCTTTCTCTGCTAACTGTCCAAAATGCTTGCTCTTTGTACCTCAAAACGTTGGATTGTCTCATTGGTTTGATGTTGTCAAAACAGTAAAATTCAAATTCAATTGGGTTTTAGTATCTTGGGGTATAATTTAAACTGATGGATTAAATTTGAACTGCTGTGAAAACAACGAGGTATCTAGGTTACATCCAAAATGTGACATCTTTCAATTTCCAGTACACTTTGTGCCTGCTACATGCTTGTCACTCTCTCTAAAAGGTACAGTACATATTTTCAACAAAATAACAGCTTCCATGGAGAAGAATGAGCATCCTCAGAAGCAAATTGACATTGCATAATTTCTGAGTTACTACTGTAGCACTCCGACAATGCAAGGTTTCTGCTTGTAGTGAAATAGAAACTTAGGTATCAGTAATCAAACATTGGTTACTATGGCTAGGCCCACATAATGTGGTAGTTGAGTTGACCCCCCCCAACTTCTAAGCTGGATAGGATGGAATCCATGCCTTTTGCAATGTCCTGTGCAAAATTCTTGACATTGACTGATGAATTCCAGCAGGCCTGACAATTGCACCAAGTATTTCATTGTGCATACCCACCGACTTCCTTCTAAAGGTTTTCCAACTGGAGTCAGGTGAGGGATGTTTGAAACAGATCGCATCTGCAAACTTGCCCTGTGGTGATTTAGAATTTTGAAACCCCTACCCTGGCTGCATATCGTTCGTGCCCAATGTCTCACCATTTGCAGATTCTGCCATTATTCTAATCACTAAATACATGCAATGACAATATCTCTGCAGGTGGCTGTGAGCGCGAGACCAACAACAGCATTTCTTCATTGATTTTGTGTTTAACAAGGAAAATACCAGCAGATTATTTGATCATATGGGTATGCTGCGGTCCTGTCCTGATCCCCCAACCACATGTATGCATGATAGTAAGGATTGCCAGACAGACCAACTGAATGAGAAACCTGGGTGATTTTATTGCCCATGAGAACAAGTATAGTGTTTTCATCACCACACTGTCTATGTTCAGTGTTGGAGCAGATTTTGAGCCTGGGACTTTTCTGGATGGTTCAGTTTTACACCTTAATGAATAGTTAGCCACTGAGAGAAGAACCAATTGGAACCCTTATATTCATATTTACGATCCAGAAACTGGGAAAATGTAACAGTTGTGACATTGCATGTTATTTTGTTTTAAATAGAGCAGCATTCAATATATTGTGGCTTGAAACATAAGTTTAGGAAAGAAAGAAATGTTTCCATTATAGGATATTAGCTCAGACAGTGTTAAGTCCAGAATTGTGATTTTTCTCCTCTCCATTGTAAATAACCCTAAGTGAAATTAATTCAGATCTCAACAAATCTATTTCTTAGCTTTATTCACAATTGTGCTCATAATGGAACAAGCCATCTCAACCATGGCAGATGCAGTGTGAGTCAGTTTGGAAGTAGTGGAATTAGTGCAATGGGGATGCACTTCCGAAGATGAGTGTTGAACTCCTCAGAATTGTTAGAGTTCATAATTGTCAAAATCGTTATCTGTCTTATGGCCAGTTTTATAAAATATTATTCACATTCCTTGTGCAATAAAATCACAAATGAATTTTCTCAATGATTCTTGAGTCTATCACCGTACCTTGGAAAAAGAGCTGGTTGGTTTTCAGTTATAAGATATTTATAAAGGCAAGGCTGAAGCTTTTGAATGTATTTCTTGGAACAGAAATGCTAGGTAAAACTGTTCACTGCAACTGATCCAGATCAATGTCTTCATCAGTGTTATTACAAAAATGTCTTGGAGCATCATTTCTGAGCACTTTTCAAATGTGTGCTTTTTATGTGGATGATTTAGTATTGTTGGCAGATTCAATTGAGCATTGAATGCATTTCACTTACCATTAGTTTTGGTTTCAAAAGCAAGCAGACTGCAACCTACAACAGAAAATATCAAAAATCTATATTTCCAGAGATGCTGTCTGTCAAACTCTATGAAATAAATTATGCTCACATCTTTCTTTTGAAGTATCTAAATTTAGAGCAACAGTGCATTTTTATGTTCCAGTTATTCATCCTTGTATATTAACAAGACTGATGAAATATTGGATGTTCCTGGACCTTTGATCAAGACAAGCTCATATTTCAATGCACTCTCATTGTAATTACATTTCATGTGCTATTATATTTTGTAGACCAACGGACTAAATTCTGCCATGTGATCCAAAACACCATAAAAGTTTTGAAAGCAAATGTAACAAAAAGGAAAATTACCTTTTTTTTTCATTCTAAAGCTCATGGACACAGCATTTGCTTCACTTTGCACTTCTTTTTGAGTTGCCAGTCATTTTGTATGTGTGGCAGTTTTTAAAAAACTGTTTCTGTATGTTATATGTTGGCATGTAGGGCAGTTAAATTGGATTGTGCAATATTAATAGTAATATTAATGGAATGTGTTTATTACTAATATCACAGTGTTCTTTTGCTAAATGGGGAATGGCAAAGCTTAATCTTTGAGGACTGATAATGTTTTGCTCCAGAAATCCAATTAATATCTCATTCTCCAGCATTTACAGGAAGTATTTCAAAGTGTACAGATATTCAACAAACAAAATCTATTTATTTTCTTCAAAAATTATAGACTGGTGATCTGAGCTATTTTTGTCGTTAATTCTGCTATTGAAGTATTTACATTGTTGTATATATATGTAGGTTTGATGAATGTAAACTACTTCTAGGTCCTTCTTCAGTAATCAGCACTGATGATGATTCAGCCAGTCCATTACATCATGTAACTAATGGCAGCAACACTCCATCCTCCTCAGAAGGTGGACCTGATGCAGTTATCATTGGGATGACAAAGATTCCTGTGATTGAAAACCCGCAGTACTTCAGGAATTCTCATGGTTTACTCAAACCTGATACTTGTGAGTATTTCATTATCAACACATTGCAAAGTGTGAATGTATGTAATCCATTGTGTATGCATGCACTGAAGAGGAGTTTCCATCACGTTACATTGCTTTTTCAATGGAATATGCCTGACGTCATCAAAACAAGCATAACAGATAGCAGAACATTTAAGCACAATGTACATTATTCTTGAATGATGTGGAGGATCCGGTGTTGGACTGGGGTGGACAAAGTTAAAAATCACACACCAGGTTATAGTCCAACGGGTTTATTTGGAAGCATTAGCTTTTGGAGCGCTGCTCCTTCATCAGGTGGTTGTGAAATATAAGCTTATAAGACACATAATTTTTAGATTACAGTGTATACAGTGATATATTGAACAAAACCGAATTGTTAAATCCTTCATCTTTTAGAATGCATGTTTCAGTTCATTAATATGTAAATCCCAAAACTTCTTTTAAGTCACTTCCCGAGATAACATAAGGTTTTGTAACAAAAGGTGACATCTCAGCTCAGATGAAGCATTAAAGATATGAGGTCAGAGTCTGTCTGTATCCCAGTCTTGAGTCAGACTGGTTCTATTTCCAAAGTAGAATTTACAAAATATTACATTGTTTGACTGCCTGCATTGTGTGACTGCAGATTGTGCATTTTTTGAGCAAAATAGAATGTATCTGCAAATATAATTATGCAAACACAAATCTCACTCTATTGACTTGTATGTGTATGTGCATGCATGTGAGAGAGAAAGAGAGAGAGAGAGTGAGTGTGTGCATGAGTGTGAGTGCACATGTGAGAGAGTGTGTGTGTGTGTGAGAGAGATAGAGAGACAGAGAGAGAAAGACAGACAGAGAGAGAGGGAGACAAAGGGATCACCTGTAGTTTAACATGAATTCAAGATTGAGTCCCAGTTGAGGCCATCCCCATAGGTACTGAACTTAGTTATCAGCCTCTGCTCGGCCACTTTGCCGAGTACTAGCCTTCCTAGGAGCCAAGAAACTACACCATGTTCTTCACAGCCTGCAACACATTATCAATGAGGATGAGCACCTCGCCAAGACCTTCCCTACACCTCTGCTTTTCACCTTTAAACCTTGTATCTTCGAGTGACTGTCCTCCAAGATGGATTTTGGGATAGGCAACAACACAAAGTGGCCAAATAGAGGCTGAAAGCCAAGTTCGGTAGCATGGGGATGGCCTCAACCTGGACCTTGGATGCATGTCACACTACAGGTGACCTCACTACACTATGTACACACACATACATACACACACTCTCATACATACTCACACACACACAGACCCTCTCTCATACACACACACACGTACACCCCTCACACTCATACCCATACTATTACCCTCTCACAGGCTTATACTCCATTACACCCATACGCATGCTTTACCAAGCTTTCACACATGCAAACACTCTCTTATGTGCGCTCATACTCACATGCACACACTCACTCTCTCTCTCATGCATGCACACATACATACATGGGGTGAATTTGTGTTTGCAGAATTATATTTGCAGATACATTCTATTTTGCTCAAAAAAATTTACAATCTATAGGTAGTCAATACATGTAATATTTTGTAAATTCTACTTTGGAAATAGAACCAGTCTGATGCAAGATTGGGATACAGACAGACTCTGACTTCACACCTTTAATGCATTGTCTGAGCTAAGATGTCACCTTTTGTTATAAAACCCTATGTTATCTCAGGAAAGTGATTTAAAATAAGTTCTTGGATTTACATATTAATGAACTGAAACCTGCATTCTGAAATATGAAAGACTTAACAATCCAGGTTTGTTCAATTTATCAATGTATGACCCTGTAATCTTTTGCTATAAATTTCGTGCCTTATGATCTTGTACTCCACAACCACATGATGAAGGAGCAATGCTCTGAAAGCTAGTGCTACCAAATTAACCTATTGGACTATAATCTGGTGCTGCGTGATTTTTAACTTTATCCTCAAATGGGCATGGCCTCTCATCGCCATTACAAAGTTCCACTAATTTCAATTGTTTGCAATCCTTCAAGAAGGCTCTTAAGATTAAATTAGTACATTCAAGTGAAAGGAAACTAATGGGAGAAAGTGAGGACTGTGGATGCTGGAGATCAGAGCTGAAAATGTGTTGCTGGAAAAGCTCTTTGGATGCTGTCTGACCTGCTGCGCTTTTCCAGCAACACATTTTCAGCAAAGGAAACTAATAGACATGTTCAAAAGGTTTTGACTGTGCAAATTATATTTATTTGTTAAGTAACTGATTTCTGAATACTGGTATAACTATTCAATAGCTCTTTGAAAAACTATGAAGTAATTTCAAGTTATTTTAAGATGAGGTTACTTACAGGTGGTGAACTAATCACACCATTTAAAAGATTTTTTTCATGTTATGCCCATTTTAATAAACTGCATCAAGTTACCATTCCTAAACATAAGTTCATTTTTTTACAAGAAAAAGTTTTAAGAAACATTCTAAAATGCTCCCCAATTTCATTGATGTTTGGCAACATTTTATGTCCAGCAACATGCAGATCAATTTGGACAAGAAAGTAAGATAAAGCACAATTTTGAGCGTAAGTTGTGTTGCACTGTTGATTTTCTAAGTCGAACCCTGTGTAAACATGTCTAAACCTTTTTAGGAAATGATAAATGGACTGCAGCTGTAACATAATTGGAAGTGGCATACTGCCTGAAACCACAATAACTTTAGATAATCAAACTCGGACCATCTATTAGTTGATTGTATTGAACACTTCTGGACTAATAATCTGCTACCCTTGCAATGACTTCCCATTTTATCTCCAGAATTCTGTTCAAAGAGACAGCACTTTTGCTGGGATGTAGCTACACCAACTCCAAAGCATCCTTGGGAATGAATGAAGCAGGTTGCTTTGTATCAAAACTTTTGAGACTTTGATAAAAAAGATTTACTTTTATATTGCACTTTTCATGACCATCAAACATTATATAGCAATTTACAGCCAAGGAAGTACTCTTAAAATGTAGTAATTGTTGTATGGTCGAAAGTATAGCAGTCAAGATGCCCACAGCAAAACTCCACGAAGTGCAATGCGATAACGGCCAAATAACTTACTTGGTGATGTGGATTAAAGGATAACTATTGGCCAGAGCACCATGGATTATAATGCTATAGGATTTCTTGCATCCACTCAAACAGGTAGACGGAGTCTTGGGATTAGTATTTCATCTGGAAGGCAGCACATACAACAGTGCATTATTCCGTCTACAGTGTACTTGAACCAAGACTCTTGTGACCCAGAAATAGTAGTGCTAGCGACTGAACCATGTCTGACATCTTTGGAGTGAGTGGTTACTTTTAGCACTGGACATTCAGTTAAATTTAAATCAACAGAAAAAAAGGCATTATATACAATTGACTGTAAATCCAATAGTGTCCAGCAGTTAAGTTCAATTTCATCTAAGGGTGATACATTTGCTAATGAGTAGCATTGCATATACTTACTCGAATTTCCCAAGAACAGACAATGCTTTGACCACCTACCCAACTCACTTTGACTCTTTCACTGAAGAAATTCTTGCACAAATGTAATTGTCTGCAGGCATTGTCTGCTCCTGGGGAACTGAGGAAAACTGGCTAATGATTTTTCCCCCTTTTTTATTGCATATTCTGTAGAATGTGGGAAAGTGCAGGGCAGAATAGATAAAAGTATTTTGTCAACACTTGACAAAATGTCACATTATCAAATGTCAATTTTTATTTTTATATTTTCCCTTTAATAAATTGGAAAGATACATGGATCAAACAACTGTGGCAAGGGGGCAATTTCAAGGACAATGTTTTGGTCTGAGGCTCCATTTTAGCTACTAAATGTTATTAATTTTAAAAATTTGAATTAACATGCATATCATACTATTTTAGATTTGCCTTAAGTCTCTCTCCAATACAACGTAATCCTTAAAGAATTGAATATTTGTACACTTTTGATACAGTTGAGTTTGTGTTCTTTGAAAACTTCATACATAAACCAGTAGTCAGGGCAAGATGTAAATCAGCACCATCCAAAGTTTAAAGGCCAGGCAGAAGATAGGAATCCTTCTAATGATTCCCTGTTTTAATATGTCAATACAAGTGAGCTCAGTTTGATAGATCTGCCTGTAAATCATGCATGGATGGTTGCATATGGAGTGGTTATTGATGATGAGAAGATGAAAGGAATTTCAATAACACTGTACCTACATTGCAGCAAGATCCAGTGCAATCGCAATATTTTACACAAAATCAATTAGCTCCATTAGCGCAAAAAGAATTCTTTACTGTTTTTTTTTCACTAGACCCGGTTTTATTACTTTTAACCAAACCTAATATTGGAGGAGGTAAATAAATCTTCAAAGAATAATGTTAGCTACAGGAAAAACTTTTGGTCAATATCAGGTCACCATTTTTTTAATTTATCAGCAACAATTCAACGAGGAGAACGAGTCAGCTTTTAATTTCCTTAAAGTATGATGTGTAAATCAAAACCATTCTTGATTAAAAGGGAATGTCTGAAATGCTCTTCTGATCAAATGCAATACTTCATTCAACAAGCATAATTCTATTTTCAATTTAAAAATAATGGGCAAGTGATGACTGTCAGTGCTGTCTTTTCATTCAGAAGTAGTTAATCTGCTAAATTTTTTTCATGGAGGCAGGAAGCAGGAACTGCATTTGATTTTGCCTAGTGACAAATTGATTAAAAGTTCCGACTTTTCACAGGACTAAGCCACTAACTGCTTTGGAAGCAGGAATACTTTCCATTTAAAGAGCCAATGACAGCAGGAATGGAAGTGAGTCAGATGAATTGCAAGATTCATTCCTAATGGGCTGAGGGGCCTTTTTTCATGCCGTAGACTTCTGATTCTAGTTAGACGTTCCAACTGGCTCAATTAAGTATCATGATGGAGAGATCCATTGTTAGTACCAAAGCCTTCAATTTAGAGGGATCCAAATGTCTAGTTCAGTGATGGTGACTTGGATGGAACAGTGCAGGCCATGAAGGAGGTTGGTAAGAGGAGGATATGTTTCACAGGTAGGAGGAGCAGCTTTCTGTTCAGTATAATCTTCCTCTACCTCCAGTTCTTCCTCTTGTCTCAGCTCCTGTTTTTGCTCCTTTCGTAACAACTGTCTGTCTGTGGCCTCGTTGCCCTCAAGGTCCACATCATTCTAAAGGGCTATGTGATAGACAATGCACCGCAAGTGTACAGTAGGGCCTTACCTGACTGGACGAGGAACTGGAGGTGCATTGTCTGAAGTTAGATGGGCATCTCAATGGGTGTCCTATTGACCAGGTGCATTGAATGTATCACCTCTGTGCCCCTGAATGGAACTCTGGTAAACAAATCAGTAACCACCCCTTTAAGGAATTTTCCTTGATCTTAGGGTTGATGTGCAAAGTTAAAGTTGGAATGAGGTGCTGAGCTGGTGTGGAATGAAGCTGTCATGGCAGCTGTCAGGAAATTGAGTGTACACAAAGGGTAAGATCTTGTTATCATTGCAGCCTGTTTTCTGAGGAACTGGAAATTCTTCTGGACACTGGACAGCTAATCAGCACCTTAGTGGCCACGCAGGTGCAATCATTGAGGCCTGAACCTGGGTAAACTGGGTGAGTGAATAAGGCAGGATCTAGAGCCCCATATCCTGCTCTCTTTGAAACATAACTGCCTTGATATCAATAACTGAAAGGAGATTGCTACTAATTGACTAGAATGGTGACAATTTGTCCACCAAGCTGTGCCATGCTTTGAGTCACAATGTCTTTATAATGAGACAAAGTGGCAGCAGAAAAGAAAAAGGAAGCAGATGCTGGATTCTAGATCCCACCATCTCTGCCACTGTATCCTGCCTCTTATACCCAAAGATCCATGGGTCGAGAATTGGCCTGTAAAGTCACATGAAGACTGTAGAAACTTGTGACACTGAGCATAAGCCATCCTTGAATTGAAGGACAGCAAATAACAAGTTTTGTTTCAGATTCTTTACTGTGATGACATCTGCAGAGATGGCATTGCCAATGAGAGTTAAGGTCACGTCCTCTCACCTCAGAGGATGATGTGTTCATTCATCTTAACCATGAAACACTGTAGCTGAGTTGCAGAGGGGTCTTTCTCAACACATGTGTTTTGATTTCTTTCTGCAAAATACCAACAAACTTTCATAGTAGTGTATTCTAAAATATATTCCAAAACAAACAAAAGCTTAACATTTCCTTTAAAGAACAATTTTTTAAAAAAATTCAGCTTCATATCAAGCATTCCATTTTCAAATGCATCAAAAACTGGAAAATATACAGATTTCAGTTAATAAGCAGTAAGTAATATTCATGTCACACAAATGCCAGGCATATTACCATCCCCAATAAGAGGCAATCTAAATACCATCCCTTGACATTCAATAGTGTTACCATAACCCATTGTCAATATCCTATTGACCGGTGACCAGAAATTCAACTCCACTCACCACAGAAATACTGAGGCTAGGAATACTGTGGCAAGTTATTCATTTCCTGACTCCCCAAAGCCTGTTCATGATCCATAAGGCACAAGTCAGGAGTGCAATGGAATACTCCCCACTTGCCTGGATGGATGCAGTTCCAACAACAGTCAAGAAGCTTGACACTATCCAGAACAAAGCCGTCCACTTGACTGGCATCTCATCCACAAGCATCCACTCACTCCACCATTGACACGTAGTAGCAGCAGTGTGTGCTGTCTACAAGATACACTGCACAAATTCACCAAAGATCCTCAGACAGCACCTTCCAAAGCCACGACCATTTCCATCTAGAAGGACAAGACAGCAGATATTTGGGAACATCACCAACTGTAAGTTCCCCTCCCAGCCGCTCATAATCCTGACTTGGAAATACATAGCTGTTTCTTCCCTGTCACTGGGTCATAATTCCCTCCCAGAGGGTATTGTGCATCAACTTATAATACATGAATTGCAGCAGTTCAAGAAGATAGCTTTCCACCACTTTCTCAAAGGCAGCTAAGGATGGGCAATAAATGCTGACCAGCCAGTGATACCCATGTCCTGTGAGTGAATTAAAAAAAAATTACAATTGATTTGTTTTTGGCAGGACCAATCTAAAATGTCCACATTAAAAGTAAGCTTTCAATAAAAGTAATGCAGATTGGTTTATGTTGTCTTTAGTATGTTTTCTGGTCTCTCTACTTCTGTATTATAGATCTTAGGGCTGAAATTTAAGTACAACAGTGACTACTATTCAACAGAAATTAATTGGCTTTAAAGCATTTTGGCAGTCTGAGGTAATGAAAGGCATTATATAAAGGTAATTTTTTAAAGACAACTTGTGTCCCAACATAAGCCCCAACTATAACCTCTCTAGCCAATGAGTCTAAATATAAAATAATGGAGGATTTGTGCTGAATGAAGACATCTGGTCTACACTTCATGTCTGTAAAATGAGAAGTGACCTTGTCCTGTTAATTGCTAGGGAATTAATTTTAAAATAATTGTTTGAATGACTGGCCCTTTTCATGTGCTATGAGGTTAGATCTTTTCATTATATTTTATATTGGTGTTTGCTTGAGTTTCATTTTCAACTTTGAAATCTGTATTAAATCATCTTAAATCTGCTGAGAAAAAGTAGATTTAATAAACAGTGGAGGAGAAAGTTCAGAACAGAAATGCTGAGCAATATTTCACTAAAACATAATACTCTGTAACATTATTTCTTCTCCATTTTGGCTGAAAGCAATTTGAAAGATCATGATACATGTTCACAAAAATAACCTACAGGGAAGCTGATCAAAGCCACAGAGTCATAGAGGTCTACAGCACAGAAAAAAGTCCTTTGGCCCATCAAGTCTACAGTGGTTAAACCAACATCAAACTATTCTAATCCCATTTACCAACACTTGGCTCATAGCCTTAACATCGCAAATGTAGATCCAAGGATTTCGTAAATATTATGAGCCTGTACCAACCTTACAGGCAGTGAGTTTCAGATTCCCACTCTAAATGAAAACATTTCCTTATGTTCCCTTTAGACCTCTTGCTGCTTCCTTTAAACTGGGTCCTGGTCATTGATCCCCCCACGAAGACAATAAGTTTCTGTCTATCCTATCTATGCCCTTCACAATTTTATACATCTCAATCATGATCCCACCCACACCCCACCTCAGTCTCCTCGGCTCCAAAGTAAACAAATCCAGTCTGTCCAATTTCTCTTCATAACCAAAACTCTCAGAGCAGGCAACATGTTGGTAAATCTTCTCTGCACTGTCTCCAGTGCAATCGTATGCCTCCTAAAAATGGGGATTTCAGAAGGGCACACAGTATTCTAACTGTGGCCTAACCAAAATGTTTATACAATTCCAACATAATCTCCCTACTCTTAAACTCTGTGCTTTGGCTAACTAAGATAAATATCCCACATAACTCCTTAATCACTGTATAGCTGCCCTGCTACCTTAAGGGACCAATGGGCATGTATACCAATGTCCATCTGACCCTGGTGCTTCCCAGGGTCGTACCTCTCATCATGTAATCCATTGCCCTGTTTGTCATTCCCAGGTGTATCATCTTGCATTGATCCAAATCGATTTCCATCTGCTGCTGATTAGCCTTCTACATCGTCCTGTAATCTAAGGCTATCCTCCTCACTATTTACCACCCCACCAGTTTCACATCATCTGTGAACTTCCTAATCAAGCCTCATACATCCAAGTCCAAACTGTTTAAACATTGATTCCTGTTGAACTCCACTGGACACATGCATTCAGTCACAAAAAAAAGCCTCAATCATTACTCTCTGTTTCCTGCCACTCAGTCAATTCTGGATCCAATTAGTCAAATTTCCTTGGATCCCATAGACTCTTACCTATGCTATCAGTCTCTGATGTGGAACTTTCTTAAAAGCCTTACTGAAGTCCAAGCAAACTACATTGTATACATTGTCTTTATCTACATAACTGGTATCTCTTCAACCAAGTTGGTCAGATATGATCTCCCCTTAACAAAACTGTGCTGTGTTTAACTAATTCCTGCCTCTCCAATTGCAGATTAATTCTGTCCCTGAGAATTGCTTCCAATAATTTCCCCACCACTGCCTGGCTGATAGCTTCCTTGTTCCCTTCTTGAATAATGGTACCACCATATTGGTTGTCCTCCAGTTCTTTGGAAGCTCTGCCAAGACAAGGGAGAAATTGAAAATTATTGCCAATGCCCTAAATTTTCTTCCTTGCCTCATTCAACATAGGATGCATTTCATGCAGCTCTGGATACTTATTAACTTTTAAGCTGGCCAAATTGCTCAGAACGTCATCGCTGTCAATGCTACTTTCTCTAAGTACATCACAGTCCTTCTCTTTGATTTCTATCCTCATATTGTTTCTCTCACTAGTGAACACTGACACAAAATATTCACTTCAAAACGCACTTGTGATTCCATGCTCAAAACTCTCATATGCCAGTTTTTGAATGAAGTTTAAAATGTAAATTGTCTAATGGATTGAATTATTATGGTGGTAAAATCTTTTCTGATGAGAAGGTGAATTAGTATGGGAAGAGACTTCTCCAATCAACAGCATATCCATGAATCATTCATGACTGAATATACATCTTTATATAAATCATTACAACTCCTTGACTGTAAAGTTGCCAAGTTATTTTAAAATAATTACATTGGACTATAATCCTCCTTCGACAATTGAGACCCACATTATTTTGCTCATTGGGAATTTTATCAAGATGTGCTGGTAATTGAATACTTTACCAATTATGAAATTCCAAAGCCTTTCTGCAAAGGACTAAGTGGCTGTGATGGTCACAGTGGCATTAATTCATTGAGTGCAAACTTGGCAGTAGGGATGGGTAGTGTGGCTTAGCTGTTTTCAAAAGCGAGCCATTAGTTTTCACATTGCAGCCTTGTACTTGATTGGCATGAAATAAAAGGAACATGCTAAGATATCCCGAAAAGATGTTAATAAAAAAACCTGTGGAGAATGAGGTCACCTGTTGCAGTGAAAGAAAGGCCTTCTCTAACCAATAGTGATGGAATCTCAGTGAGAGATAGGTTATTGCCATTAGCTGTGATGGATTTAGTATCTTGTTAGCTATTTTTATAACTTTGGTGGATGTCTATTAAATCCTTTTCAATCAATTTACAATGAAAATTCGGTTCACTCCGGACTCTGCTCTTTCGAAACTGTGGAATGGAATTGTAACTCCATGTGTTGCAATGGTTAGAATTTACACAGAACCTTACCACGTTTTCTGCTAAGCCAGGCTGTGATTAAGGGAATTGCAGGTCAGAGCTTGGGAGGATTTCATTTGCGGCTTCAACTGCTTGTTGACATATCTTTACTGCCTGAACATGATGTTTATGGCCTCTGTAAATATGAAATATTGCAGACCCCGAACTCTGTAGTACTCCATTAATGTCATACTTACAAAATTGCACAGGTCTTTGGGGAAGGGGGATGCATAATGTGGATGTGCAAGTCCTGCAGCATCATTAGAGCAGCAGACAGCTTTTTGTATGTGACTAGTATCTAAATCTGAGACTTGAGCGCTGATATTCAGATTGTGGAGACTGTAAATAGATCACTCGCACTCTCAGAGCATAGACATTGAAGGTCACAAATGCGGTTTGAAATAAACAACAATAAGTTGGTAATTGGCAATATAACAAAAGGGGCCAATGTCTCTTACTCAGCACATGGAATCATAATAATTAACCATAAATATTAAATAATTTGTCGATATTTGATGCTAAGTGTCCTTCAATGAAAAAGTCTTGGTATTCCTATTAAATATTAAATATTTCCAATAGAAGACACTGATCAATAACTAGGATCAAAATCTAAGGCTTTCTTTTAATATTTGTTGCCATAATTCGGAGGTGATGAGACAAAACAAGCAAGTTTATGTTCCTTTGCCTTTTGGAGATCTTGGCTAGAATTGTGCAGTCATGAATGTCAGTGTAGTAGATTAGGTTAGATTACTTATAGTGAGGAAACAGGCCCTTCGGCCCAACAAGTCCACACCGACCCTCAACCCACGCAGACCCATTCCCCTACATTTACCCCTTCACCTAACACTATGGATAATTTAGCATGGCCAATTTACCTAACCTGCACATTTTTGGACTGTGGGAGGAAACCAGAGCACCAGGAGGAAACCCAGGCGGACACGGGGAGAATGTGCAAACTCCACACAGTCAGTTGCCTGAGACAGGAATTGAACCTGGGTCTCTGGCGCTGTGAGGCAGCAGTGCCACCCACAGATATAGACTCAGCTGTTATGCCTCTACAGTCAAATAGCTTACTAGTTTGTTTAGGTTTACGATGAGATCACGCCAACCACCCTTCCATTTATTGATTCCATCAAAAATTGCCACTGCCTCAGGAAAACAGTCAACATCATCAATCCCAATCCAGTTATACCCTTCCACCCTCTTCCATCAAGCTGAAGATACAAAAGTTTAAAAACACATACTCACACTTTCAAGAACAACTTCTTCCCTGCTGTTATCAGACTCATGAATAGACCTCTCATTTATTAGAGTAGTTCTTTCTCAACACCTTCTCTGTAGCTGTGTCACTATATTCTGCATTCTGTTCTATTATGCTGATATATTTATGTAAGGTATGATTTGCCTGGATAGCATGTAAAACAATACTTTTCACTGTATCTGGGTACATATGTCAATAATAAACCAAATCAAAAAGTGTCCTTGGATCCTAAACTTGTATCATAGTGTGGAGTTCAAGAATGGCAGGATTCAGGAATGGCAAGGAGAGGAAGAAATTCACCACAAAAAATTGTCAGGATATTATTCAACATGAGCAGTGAACACTGAACCAAATTCCAAAATGTAAGTAACCTCAACCTTATTGTTACACTGCTTCTAATTCAACCTAAAAACTAGAAGTTACCTCTTGCAGGTTAGGTTTGCTTGATAACACATTTGAAAGAATGATTACCATTAACACTACAGTCAACCACTCAGATCTACTTGTGGAAGAGTAAATTTTTAAATTTTTAAATTTCAATTTTAGATGTTTTCAGTAGATTTCAAAAATACTTTTTAAAAAATTACTTGTTTATGAAAAAGGAGTATTTAACAGGAACGAGGGAGTGTGAAAGAAGAGAGGAAATGACCCTCTGCAAACTGGATAGATACTAGACTACCAAGATGATGATTGCAGGACTTTCAGAAAGAGACAGTGAAACTTTTGAGTTCGTCATTGTAGGAAAAGGCCTGGCAGCAACCACCCCTCACTCCAGTCCACCAGGTCAAACACTTTCCTGCTGAAAGTACCAGTTTCAGTGAATGGTGCCATATAAACCAATGAATTAATACTTGGAGAAGGCATTTTGGACCCTCAGGCTTCCTCCAGCATTCAACAAGATTATAGCTGATCTACTGTGGCATCAACTCTGCTTTTCTGCCTATGTCTATATCTTTGATTCTTTTGACAATTAAGAAACTATTTTTAAACTCAGAGACCCTTAAAAATATCTTCAATGACATTGCCTCCACTGCTGTCTTGGAACAGTCCAATGGTAAGCAATGGATCTCATGTTTGGGGTGCTCTTTTTGGATTTCTTTTGGCTGCAACACCAGTAGGAATATTTGCTTACATATCTGGGTTCCATCTTGACAATGCGAACTATACAAGGGAATCTACAATGCACGACAAACCCACTTAGGTTACGTAAAGTTGGGACAGATTTGGAAAAGTTATCAGAAGTCCCCAACCTATTGAGACTCCATTCAATAGGAAATATCCTACCAAATACCTTGTGCAAACTCTTGACTCCACACTTGATTTCTGTAATCAGCACTCAAGTCGAATAGTCTTTGATTTGGGGTTATAGTCTTGATTTTAAAAAAACTTTATTGCATTCAACCTCATGATTATGAAATCCAGAGAAAAATCTCACCTCTCATAGTCTGAACCAAGTAAAAGTGACCATTGATCTCCAGCTGATTTTATAACTATAGGACTTATATGGCTGGTTTCGTTTATCTTTGGATCAATGATGACCAGGAACATTGAGTTTAGTGATGGTAGTACCAATGAATTTCACGGAGAGAAGATGTGATTTACTCTTAGTGGAGTTATGCATTGCCTAGCATTTGTGTGGTGTTCATGTCATTTGTCATTTATTAGCCAAAGTCTGAATGTTGTCCAGTTTTGCTGAATGTGAACACAGATCTCAAGTATTACAGCGGTTGCAAATAGAAATGAACATTGTGCAATCATTCACTAACACTCCCCATTTTTAACCTAATAGTGGTGAGGAAGACTATTAATGAAACAGCTGAACATGGTCAAGCTTTGTGAGCTCCTACACTAATGTGCTGGGACTGATGTGATTGCCTCAAACAATCATATTCATCTGTCTTTGCACTAGTGATGACTCCAGCCAATTGAGAACATTTTACTTAATTTCTATAGATTTCATTTTTACTTGGGTTACATTAATCCCTAGTGTATTAAGAATGAACCTTGCAATCTGAATCAGTCTGATGTATGCCTGACCAATACGGCTAGCCTGTTCCCTTTCATCTAGAACATTGATATATCAGTTGGGTTTTTCTAGTAATGGTAAAACATTGTAATTATGAGATTTATTTGGTACAAGCTAAAATGTTGGCAGATATATGAAATTCAGCTTCATTGCTTGCAGATAGAAAGTGAACACCCAGGTTGGGTTTCCTAAATCTTCTACTGTAACCACTAGACTCAGCATGTTTCAGCCTAAAGCTATCCAAACAGGTTCACAGATATTCTCCAAGAGGATCCACTCACTATTGCATATTCCCAATCCTAAAACTTGAAACCAATTTTGTGTCTCCATCACAATTAACAAATTCCCACAGATCAAAGATTCATCTTTGTGGTCTTGGAACTGAGTTAACAAAACCATTAGGCTACTGGAGAAAACCCTTCAAAAGATCATTTATTACAATAACTTTTTCTTTTGCTTTTCTATTTCTTTGTTTTCTTTTCTTTCCACTACCCCATATTTGAATCCACGATTGATTAGATCAGTACGATCCAAAATACATTCAAAATCGCCATTTCAACAATTGATGCTCAATGCCCCAGATGATGGTTTAAAATTATTTTGTTTAAATAATGTATCTGTACCTTTTCATTATTTATGCTCCACCCTCCAATTTTTCTCAGCATCCATATTATTCACTTATATACAAATGGAGACATGAATACAAAGGCAAAATACTGCAGATATGGAAGTCAAAATGAAGAATAAATTCTGGAAATATTCTGTAGGGTTGGCAGCATCTGTGGAGCAAGAAACAGAGTTAATATTTTAGTTTAATGACTTTTTGATAAAAAAAAGTCAAGAAATTTCCAAATGGCTGCTATAAGTTACCTTTCAGCTATAAGACTGTAGGAAATAGGAAGAGGAATACACCATTCAGCCCTTCAAGCCTTCTTCAATACAATCATGTCTGAGTGACATTCTTCACGTCCACTTTCCCACTCCTTCTCCATAACCCTCAGTTCCCCTACTAATCAAGAATCTATCTCAGCCTTAAATATAGACAAGGACTCTGCCCCCACATCTCTCAGTGGCAAGGAATTCCCAAGGATTCTCAACCTCATCTCAGTCCTAATTTGGTGCCCCATTATTTTAAGACTATGCCCACTGGTCCTAGATTCTCCCATTAGGGGATATATCCTCTCAGCATTTATCCTGTCAAGTTCCCTAAGAACGCTGTATGCTTCGATGAGATCACCTCTCATTCTTTTAAACTCCAGTGAGTTGAGTTCCAACCCGTTTAGCCTTTACTCATAAGACAGGCCCTCCATACCAGGTATCATCCAAGTCAACTTTCTCTGAACTGCCTTCAATGAAATTACATCTTTCTTTAGAAAAGGGGGCCAAAATTGCTCACAGTACTCCAGATATTGTCTCACAAGCAGCTTGTATTGTTATGGTAAGATATCCCTAATCTTATACTTTAACCTCTCGAAATATGGGCCAACATTCCATTAGCCTTCCTCACTACCTGCTGCACCTGTGTGTTAGCTTTCTGTGTTTTGTGCACAATTACCCTGAGTCCTTTTGAGTTGCTGCTTTCTGCAGTTTTTTCCCCATTTAAATAATATTCTGTTTTTTGTTCTCTCTTCCACAAATGACAACTTCATATTTTCCTGCATTATATTCCATTTGCAAACTTTTTGCCCACTTACTGAACCTATCAATATGTCTCTGTAAACTGTATCTCTCTCACAAGCTACCTTTCCACCTATTTTCATGTTGTCTGCAAATTTGGCTACAGTGTATTTGCTTGCTTCTTCCGAGACATTAATATATAATTTAAATAATTGTGGTTCTAGCACTGATCCCTGTGGAATCCCTTTGGTCACCGGTTGCACAACCCTTTATCTCCTTCTGCTGTTTCCTGCACATAAGCCAATTCTATATCCATGCCAATACACTGTCGCCAATACACCATGGGCCTTTATCATATGACTTCACCTTTTGTGAGGAACCTTGAGAGGTCCATCCTTGTATTAAGCAGGAATGAACATATTCTGTAAAAACAAGTCTTCTGTTATTCATTTGGCTAGGATTGAATAATTTTTTTTCATGCAATCAAAATATTGAGACTAAATGTTCTAAGAGGCAGGGAAGTAGAACTAAATAGGTCTACATGATACCAAAAAACAGATCCAGAAATTAAATAAAATGTTTCATAAGGTAATCTTAGAGCTATTAAAAAAAAGAATTTATTTATTGAACTCCATAAACTATAACATTTACCTTTACCTTTATCATAACATTTCAGGTCTGTTTTCATTCTAACATGCTAACTATGTTGTAAACATTACAATGCTTTTCAGAAGGAAATGGCATTTGCTTTTGGTCATGTGAAACACTAACATATTTCTGTGAAATATTTCTGAATGAGGACAAGTCAAAGAATGCGTGGGATAGTGCACCAAATAATTATTGAACTTTACCTGCAATTGAATTCCTGAATTTTTGAGACGGTGAGGATAATTTTTCCTTTAGTTGCCAGTATCTGAATTTTCACCATGTTAAAAACAGGAGAAATCTTCATGGCATTGTTAAATTTGAATTTATTTCAAAGACACTTTAACTATAGTGTTGATAAAGTGAACAGGAATGTAAGTAACACAATTCAGGTTAAAATTATGATTAATTTAAAACATGGAGTTAGCATCAACCTGCCCAGGTACTTTGTAATATGAATACAAAGTGAAAAATGTGGACATGCAATAGCTGTGACATGATATAACTTCCCACCTGCATGGAAGCATGAATAAAACACTTGTGTTGTTTTGCTGAGTAAGGTGACAGGATGCCATTGCTGTTGTATCATATGTATATAGTATTGGTACTACTGCAATAGTTCATGTGGAAAGTGAGTCAATTAAAATTACTCCAGTGAAGTATTTTTTAAATCCATAGTTCGATTAATCTTCTGAATTGCGCCTCTCTTAATTGTGGGCCTTTCTATTAGGCACAGCAATTAAACTTGTCTACCTTTTATACTTGGAAGAAACCATTAGAAGAAATGGCTGTTTAGTTTCTATTAGAGTAATACAATAATTCTTATCTATTGACAGTTGTCCGAAACATCAAACGGCACAATATTGTCCTGAAGAGGGAGTTGGGTGAAGGAGCCTTTGGCAAAGTATTTCTTGCTGAATGTCATAACCTTTGCACAGAAGATGACAAAACCTTGGTGGCAGTGAAGGTATAGTACTATAGAATTTCAATTATTAATTTATGGGTTGATCTGAAGCTCCTTGTGATAAATGCTTGTCTCGCTATCAGTCTCAGTTATCTTTTAAATTGGGCTTAGTAGGACTAGTGCAATGTCAAAAGAGCATGACACATGATCTCACTCATAGATGTAAAAATATGGCCTGGTTTCATATGGCAATGAAAGTAGATCAGCTTGGCCAAATTGTTCATGGAAAACATGGGAACCTGAGAATAGTGGGATGCACACAGTCGATTCCACTTAGTGGACTGCCTTCCATTCTGAATATTTGTCTGCTGAATGGAAATTGAAAACCAGGCCCACTTGCTCTCTGTATGTATTCTTGCTTACTATATCCCTTTTGCTGTACATTCCTGTTAAATTAATAATTTATTGTTCAGATTACAAATTCTACTGTGGTCATTGCTCATACAACAGCTGCCATTCAAGATGCATCTTGCACAACTTGTTGTGCTGAGGCTCTTGCAACTTTAATCCATAAAGCAACATTCCATAACATTTCATTTCAGTTTGAAATGTTTGAACATGGACTGCATACTTTCCAACATTTTTGTGAAAACTCTGATGTGCAATAAGGACATTTCTGCAGTAAGCCTATCTCTTGAAAAGATACCTTTTCCAGTTCCAATATATTTTACTTATAAAAGAAGACAATATGACCAGGGTCTCTTGAATTAAGGAAAGATATTGTGAGTTTAGTAGACTATAAGACGTAGGAGCCAGTGTTTTGCTTATTTGCAATGAGCTTCCAGCACTCAGCAAGAGACTGTTTTTATTATGTACGTGCACAAAGAATGAAGCCTAGTAGAGATAGAATAGATTTGCGCAGATAGACTTGGGTTGCACTTAGCTTTTTAATCCCTTCTCTTGTGCATTTCTGGAAGGGAACTTGTGGATGCATTGGACATGCACAGACGTAAATAATTGCTGTGACAGTTGTTAACAGTGAATTGAGAAATAGAATCAAGCTTTATGGATTCTACTATGTATCTTGCATGTAGTGGTTTATGCTGTGACCAAGAATCTAATACGACTCTTTTCAAAGTATATATGTTTTTAAAAAACTAATAACACATTTTTGGGCAGTATGTTTTGACATGGCATTGAATTACAGAACAAACAAGACGTGTGGAGGTTAAATGAAGTTTTTTGAATTATTTTGCAGCACATTGTCATCTGCAATATCTTATTGATAAATATTACAAACTCCTTCAACTATCAGTGTGTTCCTGAACAAAATAGACTCAGCAGATCTAAAAGGCAACTCAGCACCATCAGGCTATTTAGGGATGGGTATTAAAATATTGAACCAGCCAGAGACATCCACATTTCCTGACTGATTTTTTTTAAAATGGAGCAGTTGATAATACAACTGACAGAAGTTGTTGTGTCCAGTCTCTTGGATGAAGCTGAATGTTGAGTGATGTAATGCAACAGTTGCTGTTATTCAGATGAGATATTAAATTCAAGTCCTGTGAACGTATTCTGGGGTTTCCAGGAATTGCTAAACATCCAATTGCAATGTATGAAGAAAAAGCAAGAGGTTTGGACACACATCAATATTCCTGGAAACTGATTAACTGGCTGCTTATTTATCACATTGAGGTTTCAAAAATCTTGATATGTCTTAGGTGGTTGATAGATTTGTCAAGATAAACATCAACAATTTACTTTGGAGCAACTTGTTTATGAAATGTTTTGACATTATAAGGTAATATAAAAGCGCTAGCCTGTCATTCAGTTTAAGAACTCACTGGTATGTATCATTGCGATTTAGTGTATGTAACCCATATGACCATGGAAAAGGAATAACCCATTCATCCTCTCCAGCCTGCTCTGTCAATCAATAGGATCATGGCTGATCTGACATTCCTCAGGTCAATTTTCCTGCACTCTCTGCATAACCTCTGATTCTCTACTGATTGGGAATCTCAGCCTTAAATATATACAAGGCTCCTGCCTCCACAACTCTCTGTGGCAAGGAGTTCCAAAGACTGTCAACTCTCAAGAAATTCTTCCTCATCTCAACCTTAAATTGGTGGCCTTTATACCAAGGGGTTATGCCCTCTGGTCCTAGACTGTCCCATGAAGAGAAACATAGCTTCTTGAAAGTGGAGTCGCAGGTAGATAGGATAGTGAATAAGCTGTTTGGTATGCTTTCCTTTATTGGTCAGAGTATTGAGTACAGGAGTTGAGAAGTCATGTTGCGGCTGTACAGGGCATTGGTTGGGCCACTGTTGGAATATTTTTTCTATCGGAAAAATGTTGTGAAACTTGAAAGGGTTCAGAAAAGATTTATAAGGATATTGCCAGGGTTGGAAGATTTGAGCTATAGGGAGAGGCTGAACAGGCTGGGGCTGTTTTCCCTGCAGCATCGGAGGCTGAGGGGTGACCTTATAGAGGTTTACAAAATTATGAGGGGCATGGATAGGATAAATAGACAAAGTCTTTTCCCTGGGATTGGGGAGTCCAGAACTAGAGGACATAGGTTTAGGGTGAGAGAGGAAAGATATAAAAGAGACCTAAGGGGCAACCTTTTCACGCAGAAGGTGGTATGTGTATGGAATGAGTTGCCAGAGGATGTGGTGGAGGCTGGTACAATTGCAACATTTAAGAGGCATTTGGATGGGTATATGAATAGGAAGGGTTTGGAGGGATATAGGCTGGGTGCTGGCAGGTGGGACTAGATTAAGATGGGATATCTGGTCAGCATGGACGAGTTGGACTGAAGGGTCTATTTCCATGCTGTATATCTCTATGACTCTATTCACCCAGTCAAGCCCCTTAAGAGTCCTATTAGCTTCAATCTCAGAAGAAATTCCTCCTCATTTTAGTCTTTATTTGATGTCCCATTACTCTAAGACTATGCCCACTGATCCTAGATTCTCCCGTGAGGGGAAATCTCCTCTCAACATTTATCCTGTTAAGTTCCTTATGAATGCTATATGCTTCAATGAGATCACCTGGTTATTTTAAACTCCAGTGTGTTGAGTCCCAAACTGTTTCGCTTTTACTCCTAAGACAGTCCCTCCATACCAGAGATCATCCTAGTCCACTTTCTCTGAACTATCTCCAATGAAATGACATCTTTCCTTTGAAAAGGGGACCAAAACTGCCCACAGTACTCCAGATATGGCCTCACAAGTGACTTGTACAGTTACAGTAAGATTTCTGTAATCTTATACTCCAACCCCTCAAAATATTGGCCAACATTCTATTAGCCTTCCTCATTACCTGTTGCACCTGTGTGTTAGCATTCTGTTTGTTATGCACAAGTACCCCCAAGTTTCTTTGTGTTGCAGCTTTCTGCAGGTTTTTTTTTCCATTTAACGTAATACTCTGTTCATTTGTTCTCTTTTCCAAAATGAGCAACTTCACATTTTCCCCCATTATATTCCATTTGCCAACTTTTTACCCACTTACCTGTCTCTGTAAATTGTTTGTATCCCTCTCACAACCCGCCTTGCCACCTATTTTTGTCTGCAAATTTGGCTACAATACATTTGCTTCTTCTTCCAAGACATTAACATATATTGTAAATATTTGTGGTTCTAGTTCTGATCCCTGTGGAATCCCATTGGTCATGGGTAGCGAGCATGAAAAACTCCCCTTATCCCTACTTGCTTTTTGTCGCCAATTAGCTACATTTATCCATGTTCTGGATTAGTGGTGTTGGAAGAGCACAGCAGTTCAGGCAGCATCCGAGGAGCAGTAAAATCAACATTTCGGGCAAAAGCCCTTCATCAGGAATAAAGGCAGAGAGCCTGAAGGGTGGAAAGATAAGCTAGAGGAGGGTGGGGGTGGGGAGAAAGTAGCATAGAGTACAATAGGTGAGTGGGGGAGGGGATGAAGGTGATAGGTCAGGGGCGGGGGGAGGGTGGAGCAGGCACTGAGGAAGCAAATGTGGCTGTGGTAGCGAGTTTGTTTCAGGACACGGTTGAAGAGCTTCAGGGCAGAGGAAATGACCTGGGAGTTGCTGTGGGAGAGGGACTCCCTGAGATTCTTATAGAAAGAGGAGGAAAACTTCTTCAAGGCAGGCATCCTTGCAAGAGGATTCGCAGTAGGGTTAAAATCATCGAGGTAAAAACATTGACTGCAGATGCTGGAAACCAGATTCTGGATTATCAGGACATGGTGGAAGAGTTTCAGGGCAGAGGAAATGAACCAGAATCTGATTTCCAGCAGCTGCAGTCATTGTTTTTACCCACATTTATCAATGGTCAACATACTACCTCCAATACCTTGGTTCTTATCTTATGACTTAACCTTTTGTGAGGTACCTTGTCAAATATATTCTGGAAGTCCAAATACAGTGCATTTACTAGTTCCTGACGATCCATTCTGGTTTAGGTCTTCCTTGAAAATCTCTAAGTTAGTTCGACATGATTTCCTTTTCATGAAGCCATACTGACTGTGCTTGATTAGATTCTGATTTTCCAAAAGTGCTGCTATTCCTTCCCTAATGATTGATCGTATTTATTGTGCAATTCTAGAACATGAAATACCTCAAAATATAGTCATAGTAAAAGTTGAGTTGTGCTCATGGTAAAAATATTAACACCAAGGCAATTAGAATAATAATCCCAAAACGTAATGATATGTTTGATACCTGTGCCAGTGTATGTTACTAATTCATGGTCTCAACTGGGACTGCAACATGTACCAAGCCAAATCACTCATTTGCATTCAATTTGACCATAAGACAAAGGAGCAGAGTTAGGCCATTCAGCCCATTGAGTCTGCTCCACCATTCAATGAGATCATGAGTGATCTGATAATCTTCAAATCTACTTTCCTGCTTTTTCCTCATGACCCTCAATTCCCTGAATGATTAAAAATCTGTCTAATGCAGCGTTGAGTTTAGATTCCCTACAGTGTGGAAACAGGCACTTCGGCCCAACAAGTCCATACCAACTCTCTGAACAGTAACCCACCCAGACCCATTTCCCTCTGACTAATGCACCTAACACTATGAGCAATTTAGCATGGCCAATTCACCTAACCTGCACATCTTTGGATTGTGGGAGGAAACCGGAGCACCCAGACACGGGGAGAATGTGCAAACTCCACACAGACAGTCACCCAAGGCTGGATTCGAACCTGGGTCCCTGCTGCTGTGAGGCTGCAGTGTTAACCACTGAGCCACCTTGCTGTTTACTTAGGATCCAGCCTTGACAGTCCACAAATTCTCTCCTGTCAGAAAAACATTTTCTCCTCATCTCTGGCTTAAGTGGGTGACCCCTTACTCTGAGAGTGTGACTGCTGGTCCTAGAATTTTCTACAAAAGGAAACAACCTCTCTGCACTTACTTTGTCAATCCCCTCCACCTCCCCATAAGTATTTTACATGTTTCAATAAGATCACTTCTTATTCTTCTAAGTGAGAATGAGTACAAATCTAACCTACTCAATCTCTCCTCCCTGCATAACTGGTATCAGCTGAATTAACCTTCTCTGAAATGCCTCCAATTCTAATTTATCTTGCCTTAGATAAGAAGCACAAAGCTGTTCCAGCTGTGGTCTCAGTAATATCTTGTATAGTTTTAGCAACAACTCCATACTTTTACATGCCATTTTCCTTTTGAAACGAAACACAAATTCCATTTGCCTTATCTAATACACACAATTTGACTGCAAGCTTTTTGTGATTCATGCACAAGGATTCGCAGGTTCCTCTGCTGTAGCTTTCTCCAGTCTTTCTCCATTTAAATAATATTCAGCACCTCTATTCTTCTTGCCACAGTGCATAACCTCACATTTTTCCCATATTATGTTCCAATTGAGTTTCTTCCCACTCTCTTAACCTGACTTGATCCCTCTACAAACTCTGTTGTCCTCATTACTTGCCTTCCCATCTAATTTTGTGAGTTCTGCAGAAGCGGTGATAAGACATTCACTTTCCTCATCCAAGTCATTAATATATATTGTAAATTATGTGGCCCCAGCCCTATGGCAATGCACTAGTTATGAGTTGCTAACCTAAAAATCTCCCCTACACCCCAGCTGTCTCTTATTGATTAGCCAATTCTCTGTCGATGCTAATATAGTACCTCAAACACCATGAGCTCTTATCTTACAAACCCAACGTGTGTTACCTTATTCAATACCTTCTGAAATTCCAAATATATTACATCCACTACTTCCACTTCATTTATCCTGCTTGTTTCCTCCTCAAATAATGCTGATTAGTTTGTTAGGCATGATTTCCCCTTTATGAAACCATGCTTACTCTGCTTGATCATATTATGCATTTCTAAATGTTCTGCAATGACATCCCATATAACAGACTCCTAACGTCTTCCATGGTCTATTGTTACCTGTTTATTGAGTCCTTCCTTTTTTTAAAAAATAATGGTATTACACTGCCAGTTTTTCAGAACTTTTCCAGAATCTAAGCATTTTTGGAGGATCATTACCAGTGTATTAACTAACTGTGTAGCTATATTATAGACTGCATCCCATCAGATTTATTAATAAAATTTAGGACCCTTAGTAGATGGTTATGCGTAGATGCCTGTACATGTCCTCTCTTTCAGTTGAAAAATGACACAGGGCAGGTAAGGACATGTAGACTGTTTATGTTGGAACTAGGAGAACAGATATCCAGAGTAAATCTGGCATTTCTTCCTGTTTGTCAAGTCTTCGCTAGTGCCAAATTCTCAAAATGCATATTGTACACTTTGTTGTCCTGAGCTGCACCTTATCGTGATATCATCTAGTGTCATCTAAAAACAAACTGAAAAAGGCATTTGTGAAAAAGATTTTGTTATTTCACACACAGACATTGAAAGAAGCCAGTGACAACGCACGCAAGGACTTCCATCGTGAAGCAGAGTTGTTGACCAACCTGCAGCATGAGCACATTGTGACATTCTATGGTGTGTGTGTGGAAGGTGACCCCCTCATTATGGTTTTTGAATACATGAAGCATGGAGATCTCAACAAATTTCTCAGGTTGGTTTAGAAAACTGCAAGTTTCTACATTGTTACTACGCTACTAATGTTTTACTGCTGAAAAACTACCTCAAAGCAGGACAGAGAAAAATACTGAAATCCAAAACAAAAATGGCAATTCTCAGTAGATCAGTCATCATCTCTGGAAGAGACACTGGGTTAAATGGGTAGAATTTTAAAATCTCAAAATGGGAGGGCTCTGAGCAGACAACAAATTAAAAGATTTGATTAATAGATTAAAAGGGAAAGCAGCCAATTTAATGAAAATCCAGCAGGAACCTGTCAACTTTCACCCTTAACCTGAACTTGATTGCAGTTCATGATAAACCCTATTAGAAAAAAGATGAATCAGCTACTTACATTCTGTTTCTCCAATCTTGAATTCTGACAATGTTGTTCACTGATTTTCTCAGCTTCCTGAACATGCTACAGAAAACAAATAAAAGGGCAGTGGGCAAAAAGACCTGAGAAACTGAGGTACAGAAGTTTAAAAACTGTTTTAAAGACTTAAAAAAACCTCATTACTCAGAACTTTTGAGTATAGGAGTTGGGACATTATGTTGAGGTTGTTCATGAAGTAGATGAGGCCTCGTCTGGAGTACTGTGTCCAGTTCTGGTTGCTCTGTTATAGGAAGGACATTTAGCTGGAGAGGGTTCACAAGAGATCTACCTGGATGTTACTGGGAATGGAGGGATTGAGTTACAAAAAGAGGTTGGATTGGCTGGGACCTTTTTAACTAGAGAGTAGGAAGTTGAGAGGTGATCTTATAAAGGTTTATAAAATAATGAGGGGTATAGATAAGGTGAATAACAAGTGTCTTTTCATTAGGGTGGAGAATGTCAAGGCTAGGGGTTTTATTTTTAAACTGGGAGAAAGTGAGCACTGCAGATGCTGGAGATCAGAGTCAAAGAGTGTGGTACTGGAAAAGCACAGCTGATCAGGTAGCATCTGAGGAGCAGGAGAATCAACATTTCAAGCATACGCTCTTCATCAGGAATGAGGGGGTGGCCCAAAGGGGCTGAGAGAAAAATGGGAAGGGGTGGGGTTGGAGGGAAGGTAACTAAGAATGCAATAGGTAGATGTAGTTGAGGATGAAGGTGATAGGTCAGAGAGGAGGGTGGAGTGGATTGGTGGGAAGGAAGATGGACAGGTAGGGCAGGTCAAGAGGGAGGTGCCAAATTGGAAGGTTGGATCTGGGATAAGATGGGAAACTGGTGAAATCCACATTGATCTCGTGTGGTTGGAGGGTCACAAGGTGGAAGATGAGGCGTTCTTCCTCCAGGCATCGGGTGGTAAGGGTTTGGCAGTGGAGGATGCCCAGGACCTGCATGTCCTTGATGGCGTGGGAGGGGGAGTTAAAGCGTTCAGCCATGGGACAGTGGGATTGTTTTGTGCGTGTGTCCCAGAGATGTTCCATGTGAGACCCCCATCTCTTGGGAGAGAATACTCCTAACGGAATGTTGACAGGTAGGGTAGAGGTTTTCTGGACTGAGCACCAATATCTCCAGAGACTCAGACTCTTATTAGAAGGTCCCTGATATTTGTCACCTTCTGGAAGAAGCTCTCCTGCCAAGTGGACCAGGTGGACATGTCTATTACAGCCACACAGTATTTAAGGTGATGATATTTGCAGAATCCCACAAGCTGCTGCTTCAAGCATCTCACCAGAGCTATGTATTTGCTTCAACATTTATGTACATATTTCACCTTATGTGGGCAGGTAAAATGAGTTGGCACTCAGAACTCTGACTGGCTTCCCAGAAGTCTAAGGGATCGATCACTGCAGACTTGACTATCAATTTGGTCCCAGATCACCCTGGAGTCATCTTCAACTAAAAGGGCTTCCACTGATCAATGCTTAGCTCATTTGCAACCTGTCATCCAGTATGTCTGTGTGCAAGATCCCAGAAAATTGTCGTGATGCATTCAAACTGTGCCAGCCATGTCTTCCAGAACATGGAGACTCTCTGGACATATGGCTGATGGAAACTAAGAATCCCAAAAAACAAACACTCAAGAAATGTACAAATAAAGTTATGTGAACGCCAGAGCTGTCATCAAGCAAGCAATTGCGTTGCTGTATTATGATTGAGTTGTGTGTACAGATTTAGGAGAACTCTTCATAAAACTGGAGTTGGTGATAGCCATTTGAATATGCTCTAGCTTTGAATACAATCATGACTGATCTTCTGACTCAACTCCAGCTTCTCATATTCGTAAATTCTCTTTGTACCACAAAATCCTATCGATCTCTGTCAGTATCTATTGGTCATGGTTTCTAGAATGATGGGGTCTGCTGTGCCTTGCACAATATTGAGCAGCAATGCAGACTGGAACTCTAGATGTGGAAGATGATGATCATTCTGTTTCTTTAGAAGAGGAAGAATAACAGGAAGATTAACAAAGGAACATAATGTGGTGAGGGTACCAATAGCTGCCTTCCAAAACTTCAGGGATGTTGGAACAATCTGATTCAGGAGTACTGTGCTTAAACTAAGTGAATGTAGTCACTTGACACATAATTCTGAACCCTTTGTGCCCCCTAGTCATCAATACAAAGCAATCCGACAATCTGTAATCCATCTCTCTCACAGTCAATGATTACTTGCTACTAATCAGTGTCAAACCATTCTTCACAAGGCAGAAGACTACACATCAGGCTGCAGGCTTATACCTACAAAACAGAAATGTGACAATGCAAAAACTGCGTTGAAAAGTCAGGTAAATAACCTATCTTAGAGTTCTAAGATCTTCTAACTTACAGTTTCCACTTCAGCTATGGGATACAGATTGTGTGGAATCAGCAGAGCACAATGCAAGCTGCTTACTCTCTCTTTCTGATTGATCAATTACTCATAGCTGACATCCTCTGTTTGGAAGGTTGAAAAAGTCCCTTCATAGGCTGCATCACCTACACACAGAAGGGGATTGGCATGAGCACAGAGGTGGAACAAAGTCCCCTATTCCATGCTCCAGTTGTCCATCTTCCCATTTAGAGCCCACATGCACACTTCCCTGGTATCCAAGCATTGGAGAGCAATTTGATGGACTTAATTGAGGACTGAATGGGATGATGAAAACCTTTTCACCATCTTTACTTCATCCTGAGTGTGCTAGGGGCTATTAATGAGGGACAGATGCACTCTGTGGATTGTTGCATTTGATTCTCTGTGTAGGTCATCACTCTAGAGGCATCCAACAACAAAGCAGTAAATCATTTTTTTTTCCTCTTCTTGCAGGTTGGGGGCTTATAAAAGAATACAGGGGTGATCTTTCAGAGGCCACCCCCTTTCCCACCATTCATGCCTCCAATTGCCTCCCGATTAGTGCAAATTGGGGGCCCACTTCCTAAACTCAGCAGGCGGGTCCCCCGATATCTAAGTCAGGAAACTGGCTACCTTTCTCACCTACCAGCGAGACACGTATTTGTAGAGGGATGTGGTTGAAGCCTGTAGATGGTCATCTATCGAACACTTAAGAGGTGTAGTTGACTGGCATGTGTTGAAACTTGCCCATGGATCTTCTTTCCTAGCATTTAATTGCAGTGGTGGTGAGAAGGGTGAGAGTTTCTCCCAGTGCTAGCTCACCCAACTATTTCCCCTTCTTGCCAACCCAAGAAAGGGGAAATTGAAAACCCAAATCTTAATAACTACAAAACATTCTTCCAGTTAGATCAGGAAGTGTTTTATTTCTTTACCATGTGAAACCAAGCAGGCCCTGTCATTTCTTAATTGAAATTGCTGTCACTGTCTCTATCATGAACAGTAGCTCAAACATTATGGTAAGCTGGCATGCCCATACTACGAATACCCGAAATACAGAGATATATAACTCTGATCTCATTGATATTATTACTAGACAAGTCAGATGCCAGAATGAGAGTTGGCTTGGTAGATCATATTTATTTTACTAATGTAGTGGTCATTCATTGAAATGCCATCACTCAAGGCAACAGATCTTATTTACCAATAGATCATCATTGCACAAATGATGAAAACAAAATTTTTAAAAAACCATCTAGATATAGAATATTTAGAATAAAAGTAAAACTACATCAAAACAAAGTCTCAGAATCACGGAATTGTTATGGTACAAAAAAAGCCATTGGCCTCATTGTTCTTGCACCAGTTCTATTATCAAGTGTCAATCTCTTGCCTTTTGTCCATATCCCTGTACGCCATTTTCTATTGAAATCAATTAACACTCCAGAAGCCCATTATGTCTTAAATATACTAGTTTAGCTCATAGCTCTAGAAGGGCTGTTTGATTAAGTAAACATTCAAACTCTGATATTATATACAGACATATTGTCAGGGAAGCACTGCCACTTTTCTTAGTTTCACAACAATGGGCGGTGGCTTATCATTTTTAACACAGATCTGAAAAGAGGAGGAGTTTGAAAGAAGGAAAGCCAAGGCTTATGGAGATGGAAAAGTTCACCACATCTTTTCGCAATCAACAGCTACTTAGTTGCCTTTTAGTGGGTTTCCTTTTGGAAGGATGGGTCGAGAGTGTGGTGCTGGAAAAACGCAGCAGGTCAGGCTTTTCCAGCACCACACTCTGACTCTGACCTCTAGCACCTGCAGTCCTCACTTTCTCCTATTGGAAGGATGAGCCAGGGTGAAGGTGAATTGACCAGGAACTGCATATCATTCAGGCTGGTTGTTCCAGAACTGACCACTTAAGGCTCTCAATTGGCAGTGGGGTGCGAAGGTGGAGACTTGGGCCTTCTTACCCACAACTTAATTCTTTCAAAGGTGACCATTCCAGTTAACTTAGTTCCCCTCCCGCTTTCAGGCTTGCTGTCCCCGGCCCAGAAGATTCCACCTTTTGATGTTTTTGAAAATTCTATTAAAAATAAATTAGCAATCACTGATGTATCTGGAGTTGAGCAAACTGTGCTTATTGCAATCTAATTTCTGCAAGGAGTCTATTGAGCCATAATTTCTCTATGTAAGTGACCCAAAACCTGTTTTAGGGGACTGTCTCAGGCATTGGTAAAGGGATCCACAATATATCAGGTTGGACACCCTGAAGGTACCTTCTGATGCAGGTCACTAAAACCCAGCTTGGATTGCACTTATTTTACGCCTGTTAAATGAGAGCACAGGAAGATCCAGTTTCTAACCTACAGAAAAATACAACTAGCTCTGAATGGTATATTAAGCAAATTAATTTTCAATGGTATCATTTTCCCTTTGATCTGCATCTGGGGATTTCCAAAAATGATCCCTTCTATTCATAAAACAAGACAACCACATGCTCTTCTAATTACTGAAATTTATTGCAGCCCACACGGCGTCTTTAAAGGAACATTCTCACTTGATCCAACCAAATAATTACAACATAGCAAAATGTTTTCCAGAGACTTGGTACAAAATTCACAATCAAAGAAGAAAATTCAGATGCTAAAGACTTTTGATCTACATGGTGTTTAAAATTGATTGTTTCTGAATATAAGCATAGGGACCATGATGGACAATTTACCTGCTCTGTTTGTGATGTAAGTAGCACTTGGTACTGAGCATACTGTCCGCTTGCATCAGGTAATGCCACCCCGCACTACCAAATGTCAATCTGCAGCTCTTGACAATGAAGTGCTCTGTGGCTGGTCCAGGTTCCTGATATAAGTCTACAGTTGAAAGATAGACAACAGTCCAACATGGGAGATATTTCAGAAATGCCGAGTGAACATTGATCAAGAATGCGCAGGGGATTAAAAATGTACTATAGCCATTGAGAACCAGGAGATCTCTGTATAAGACTCTGGTGCGGCCGCATCTGGAGTATTGTGTGCAGTTTTGGTCGCCATAGTATAGGACGGATGTGGAGGCACTGGAACAGGTGCAGAGGAGGTTTACCAGGATGTTGCCTGGTATGGTAGGAAGATCGTATGAGGAAAGGCTGAGGCACTTGGACTGTTTTCTTTGGAGAAAAGAAGGTTTAGGGGTGACTTGACAGAGGTGTACAAGATGATTATGGGTTTAGATAGGGTTGACAATGAGAACCTTTTCCACGTATGGAGTCAGCTATTACGAGGGGGCATGGCTTTAAATTAAGGGGAGGTAGGTATAGGACAGATGTTAGGGGTAGATTCTTTACTCAGCGAGTTGTGAGTTCATGGAATGCCCTGCCAGTAGCAGTGGTGGACTCTCCCTCTTTATGGGCATTTAAATGGGCATTGGATAGACATATGGAGGATAGTGGGCTAGTGTAGGTTGGGTGGGCTTGGATCGGCGCAACATCGAGGGCCAAAGGGCCTGTACTGTGCTGTATTTTTCTATGTTCTATGTTCTATCTTCCAGACAAGCTCTCAGGAGGCAGTGGGACCAGAATAGGCAGAAATCAGTGCTCAGGATTAAACCCAAGAATCTAGATACAGTGTTGCTAACAGTGCATTGTTTGCACCAAAGTGGTCAAGATTGGTGCATTCATCTTTAAATGTTGTAACCCATCAAATGTGTTGCAACCCTCAACAACTGTTCAATTCACTTCCAACTCAATCATCTACCACTTATTACCACTCAGTTCTCAATAACCCAATCCAATACAGTCCAAACTAACTTTTTAATTTTTGCCTTTGTGTATCCTTCAAAGACAAAAATACAAAATGTGTCTGCAGCATAATATGTACATGGATGGCTTACCATTGAGGAGGAGTCATCACTCCTTTGTATTCTTTGTCATCACAAGAGATCACAGCCAAATTTGTTTGAGGTGGACTGCAGCAGTTCAAGAAGGTAACTCAATACCACCTTCTGAAGGCCAACAATGCTGACCAGCCAACATTACCCACATCCCACAAAATAAATTTATTAAAGGTTTCTTTGACACTTAGATGTGACAATCTGCTGGTTTCTCTCTTCAGACTCTCATTTATGCCTGCAGCCATTTTGGATCTTAAAAATCACAAACATTGGAATTACAAAAATCCATCCTCATATCTGAGTGCTGCAGATGAACCTTTTCAAGCAAGCTGAATTTTCTACCTTGCAAGCTCAGATTGATGCTGTCATAGCTGCAGTTACAAATATTTCACAAGGATTTGCTGGACTGTTGTAATATCCAGCACCTGCTATCCACCAGATTGCAAGGATTGTTGAGATACTGCCATATGGGGATGGTAGTGGTCCCATGGAGCATAAGCTGCTCTCCTCTTTCAGCATGACAGTATATGCCCTTCCTGCTTTTGCCTGTCAGCCAACCAGCCCAGACTGCTGTTAGTTGGAAATGTAGGAGGTCAATATTCAAATTAATCTGTAATCTTCCCTATTGGAAGTCACAGCTGTGCTGAACACTAGGCCAGACAAAGCCTCGAGGAAAACAGTAACAAGGGAATAACACAAGTGTCAAAAACAAAGTATTGGAAAAACTCAGCACATCTGGCAGCATCTGTAGAGAGTAAAAGAGAGTTAAAAGCTTTCAAGTCCAGTGACCCTTTGTCAGAATCGAAAATAGCTGAGAAATGGTGGTTGGTTTTTATGCTGTTGATAGAGAGACGGACAGAGGGAAAGACAGACGGGAGTTGGGGGGGTGGAGGCGACAGTGCGAGAGAGAGAGAGAGAGAGACAGGGAGAGAGAAAAGAAAACATGCTAAGAGTAAGTGTAAATGGTTAAAAATGGATTGGCTTTGCTGGGAGGAACCCAGACAAAACAGGACCGTGGCATGTGGTGTGTGTTAACTATACAAGGATGTTGGCATTAATTCTCATTTCTGTGAAATACAAGATAATTTGGTCTATAAATTTGGTTTGAACTATTTATTTTCTGTTAGACTCAGGGAGTCATAGAGAGGTACAGCATGGAAACAGACCCTTCAGTCCAAATTGTCCTTGCTGACTAGATATCCCAACCCAATCTAGTCCACTTGCCAGCACCTGGCCCACATCCCTCCAAACTCTACCTATTCATATACCCATCCAAATGCCTTTTAAATGTTGCAATTGGATCAGCCTCCACCACTTTCTCTGGCAGCCCATTCCACACATGCGCCACCCTCTGCCTGAAAATGTTGCCCCTTAGGTCTCTTTTATATTTTGCCTCTCTCATCCTAAACCTATACCATCTAGTTCTGGACTCACCCACCCCAGGGAAAATACTTAATCTATTTATCCTATCCCTGCCCCTCATGATTTTATGCCTCCATGGAAAACAGCTCCAGCCTATTCAACCTCTCCCTGTTAACTTATTTCTTTGTATTGTGATTGAAAGGACTAAAGCAACAATGGCCAAGTAACAAATAGAAGGTCAGATTGGTGAATGTGGAATTGAGATTGCAGTTGGATGAGTCAGTCAGAAAGGGCTTGCCGAAATTTCCAATGGACTTTCTTTTTCACTCCTCCTCCTCAGTTCCTTCCCATTGATCTGATATGCAAGTTTTATCCCCTACTGTTGGTGAGATTGTGCAGCATGTAGACTACCACAAATCATTAGAACCTACTCTGCCAATCACTGCGGGCTCCTCCTAACTGGTCCAGGCAATGCAAATATTATTTCACCATGACAATACTTTGCGATGTCACATTTCATGTAATACATGCTGAGCATATTTACATAGGTTAAGTCTCAGAGTCAGTATCAGAATGGTCAACAGATGCCTCTGACCATCCAGTACCCATAACTTGATTTGTTATAATGCAGTATTGGGAAGCTGAAACAAAGCTTCCACAGCCTGGGCCGCTCTAGCGGAGCCCTCAAGCTGTCAGCAGAGCATGTGTCTTGGTTTGTGATACTGCATGGTCTCAATATCATGAAAGAAATGGCACAGTGGACTGTTGCAGAATGATGTCATAATGACTGCAACCAGGTTACAAGGTATTGATGTGCATATTATATTGTGCATGGTCACAAACAACCCACATTTTACACTTTAATTGTAGCATAGAGCAGAGTTAAAACCCAGTGGCCACAAAGCAAATATATGACATTCAGTGGCACCCATTACCAGGAGGAAAACTATAACTCTCAAAGCCACATACTAGCTCCAACTGCTGCTCTCCGGCAAGGGAAAACATATAGCTAGCTTTGTTTGAATATTCAACAACATTAAATGACAAACTGCAAGATACCTCCAGCCAAAAACGAGCCAGGTACATAAAAGTACATTGCCACAGCCACCTTCACAAATACTGGAAATATGGACCTTACCAGTTCTGAGGCTGCAATTATATCTTGCAGAAGAGGGTGGATGAGGTTGTCTATACTGAAGTGCAAATGTTACACATATTGCTCATTAATAGGTTCACACAGGAGAATCTGCTCTTGGCCGGTGTGGAACAGTAAGCTTAAAGCTGCCTCTCAATTTGATAACTCAATGTTATAAATATCAAAAGTCAGTTTGATGTAGTACTGAAGGAAGACTTCTTTGTTTAAGATGATATCGTTACATCTCCACAAGCATCCTCTCTCTCCTCCATCGATGCATAGTAGCAGCAGTGTATACTATCTACAAGCTGCATTGCAGAAATTCACTAAAGATCCTCAGACAGCATCTTGCAAACCCATGACCATTTCCATCTAGAAGGACATGGGCAGCAGATTTGTGCGAACATCACCAACTTCAAGCTCCCCTCCAAACCACTCATCATCCTGACTTGGAAATACATCACCATTCCTTCAATGTCACTGGACCAAAATCTTAGAAATCCCTCCCTAATATCATGGGTCAACCCAGCAGGTGGACTGCAGCAGTTCAAGAAGGCAGCTCACCAACATCTTCTCAAGGGTAGCTAGGGATGGGCAATAAATGCTGGTCAGCCAGTGACACCCACATCCTATAAATGAATAAATTATATTTAAAAAACTCAAAGTTAGAGATGATGCAAAGGATTTTGTTTCACTATTCAAAAATAAACAGGAAATTCTCCCATGCCCTGTTCCTTGATCAACACTATAAGGATAGATTAATTGTTTTTTCACTATGTTGCTGTGCACAAGCCAATGATTCAGTTTGCTGATAAAGCCAAAGTCAGTACATCTTAAAAAAGTAACATGTTGACTGTGGAATATCCAAAAGGTGTGAAAGCAGTTGTATAATTTCCTATTTCTTATGAGGAGGGATGAATGAGTTCCCCTCTTTTAAATCTTTTCAGTTGGCTGCAATAATTTTTTTAAAAAACACAGTTTTACCACAGTGCTGGTCAAAATTATGAAATCCATTGCAAGGTTTTCTTCAGCAAAGAACCATAGGACTCGTCTTTCATCAGAGAGATGGAGAGTTTAACCAGAGAGTCCCATGCCTCAGGTAAGGGACAAGGTTGAGAAAGTGGAACTTCATGGTAACCTCAGCCAGGGAGTTGAACCTTTGCTGTTGGTATCACTTTGCATTGCAAATCTAGCCAACCAACCCCCTGCAGGTTCAGTGGTGTGAGGGGTTAGAGAGGGTGAGAGGTAGAGACGGAAAACATTACAGCAAATTGAGAGAGTGGTAGAGCAAGAATCTCAGTCGAAGTGGGTGTAGTAGCAGAGATAAAACTGAGACTGCACTGACCTGGGTGGCAATGTATGGTGTATTGACCTCTTCAGGCATTCTAGAGGAAGAGGACACACTCCTCTAAACCACTTCATGCAGAAGAGCCTCGAGATACCTATTCAGAAAAGTGGCATTAAGCTTCTCCTCTCTGACATGTCCAAGGCAAATATCACAAAGCATGCAGGACAGCTCCAGACTAACAAGGTGCGCAATAGCACTTTAAAGCCAGTGCAACTGGCAGGGATGCTGCTCTAGCACCCAGACACCTGGCAGTAGCAAGTTTTTCCAGACACAATGGTAGAACTGGGCTATCATTGGATGAGAGGGATGTCATAGGAGTGGGCTAGGTGGTTAGTTAGCGAAGTGAATTTAGGATGATATCACAAGAAAACTCATTTTGCCCAATGGAGAAAAAACATCTGTTTATCTTAGTGTAATTACTACTTAGCCAAACAAGCCAGGGAGACAGTGAGTAAACTTCCAGTTATGCTGTTAGAAAATCCATTTTTTCACTCTCTACCCAAAAGCTGTTGTCTGAAATATAGTTCTTTGTGTATTCCCATGCCTGGCTTTGTCTTTTTTCCTCCAAGCTGAATAAAATGCAGGTGACTCTTATCCCAATGTGTAATTTCCAGCAATAGGTCAATTCAACAGGATATATAATTCTGAAAGACTGGTTTCAGTTATTTTCATTGCATAATAGTTTCAATGAACTGGCTTAATTTTGTGGTCAGGTGATCACTGCAGTTCTCTTAGCCAGTGTTTTTTCCATGATTTTACCTTTATAAAACCATTTTAGTACAGTAAACAGGCCCAGGAACTTAAATCAAATGAGGATCAAAAATTGATAGTCTATTTTTACAGCTATTGTATCACTGGTCAGAATCTTCTATTTTGCAGACCAAGTGTACACATAGGTCTAAAAGCAGGAGGTACTTCTCCTTGGGGATGGATTGGAATTTCTCATGTGCTTATATTTTTAAAAGCAAAATTGAGCAGTTTAGCAGGCAGACAAGACGTTCTCACCTGTCAGGATGTTTGGCCTTAATTTACAGGTACCTTTAAAGGCACCGAGATGACATTTTACTCTCAAAGTCAATATAATTGCTTAGCCTCTGCAGGCTGCCCCACCTAACCCTGAAGATGTCTGATACCAGACAGGAAGCCACTCCACAATTCAGCAATACCTCACCAGATGTTCTCTGGTGTGTCATCAGGGACAATAGGTACGTAGTTTCCCAAGGGATGGTAACAGTACGTTAAACTGACTGGGAAAGCCAGCCAGGACCAAAGAAACAACCAAGATCATTGCCTAGGGATGACAAAAGGGAACCTGACTCCAGTAATGCAAAAGGAAGAATGATCTCCTGTGCTTTGTCAGCATATGCACCACTGTCTACTTAATGCTTCATGCTCATATGAGTCAGAATTAGCATTGTGAGGTTGCCACTGCACATGATTACAAACAGGAAATTGGTGGAAGGCATCTCCATGAGATATCTCGCACGGTGAATGATAAATATAATTAACTGCCACACAATAGTGCACTACAGTCTGGTTCTCCCACATGTGACAAAGTTCACAGTGAAAACACAAACAGATTTCAAACAAACACTCAGATGAGCCAGCGTCAGGTCTCTGACTCCTCATTATAACAGGGAGAACATTTAGAAATCTGAGCAGTTTTCAGCAAAGGATTGGATGGAATAAGACAGAAAATCACAAAAGTTGTCTTCCCTCTCAGAAAGATCTCAGTGTCACATATTATATAAAGCATCAGATTTTTATCAGTTTCTCTAACTTTAATGATGAAACAAAAGTACCATTCATCCAGCAGCTTTAATGGCTCAGACACCTCAGTCCTGCCTGCCCTAGGTAACATTCCTGCTAGGAGCCATTATGGCTCAATGTTGAGAAGGATGGTTTCCCCAGACAATTTGCATTCCTTAGATGGCAATCCTAAAACCACAGAAGGCCTTCCAAACCCATTCTAAAGGACCATAAAGCTCATTAAGTAGCATGACAGAGCATGTCACAAGCAATTTAACACATGCACACCACAAAGATTATAAAGGTGGGATTATTTATGCTATTGGTAAAGAATCTTTAATAGACATTAATGAGAAAGCTAAACTTAGAGGAATGAATTATTCACAATGGATCTTTGCCCAAGTTGCAGATCTATCAATATGCTGTAGATCTTAACTCCTGATCTTTAAACCAATTGGTGATGAGTTCATGATCGCCCATTGGGTCGGGGGGTGAACTATGAGGAGGATGCAGAGATGCTTCAGTGTGACTTGAGTGGGTAGGCAAATGCATGGTAGATGAAGTGAATAAATATAAGGTTATCCACTATGGCAACAAAAACAGGAAGGTGGATTACCCAAATCTGATAGATTGGGATGGTGAAAATGCAATGAAACCTGGATGTCCTTGTACACCAGTCACCGACAGCAAACATGCAGATGCAGCAGGTGATGAAAGCATATTGGCTTTCAAAATGAGAGGATTTGATTTTCTTTTCAAATCACCAGTGGGATGTGGGCATTGCTGACTGGCCAGTGTTTATAGGAGGAGAAAGTGAGGTCTGCAGATGCTGGAGATCAGAGCTGAAAATGTGTTGCTGGAAAAACACAGCAGGTCAGGCAGCATCCAAGGAACAGGAAATTCGATGTTTCGGGCATAAGCCCTTCTTCAGGAAAGAAGGGCTTATGCCCGAAATGTCGAATCTCGTGTTCCTTGGATGCTGCCTGACCTGCTGCGTTTTTCCAGCAACACATTTTCAGCTCTGGCCAGTGTTTATTACCCATATCTAGCTGCCCTTCAAAAGGTGATGATCTGCCTTCGTGAGCAGCTGCGAGTCATCTCACAATGCCCTTACGGATGGAATTCCAGGATTTTGACTCAGAAACAGTAAAGAAATAGTAATATATTTCCACATCAGGATGCGGAGTGGGTTGGAGGGAACTTGCATGTGGTGGCGTTCCCATATATCTGCCCTTGTTTTTCTAAATGGTAGTGGTCAAGGTTTGGAAGGTGCTGTCTAAGGATCTTTGGTGAATTTCTGCATTGCATCTTATAGATAGTACACACTGTTGCTACTGAATGTTGGTGGTGAAGGGAGTGAATACTTGTGGATGTGGTGTCAAACAAGTTAACTGCTTTGTCCTGGATAGTGTCAAGCTTCTTGAGTGCTGTTAGAGCTGCACCCGTCCAGGCAAGCGGGTAATATTCCATTCCACTCCTGACTTGTGCCTTGTAGATGATGGACAGACTTTGGGGGATCAAGAAGTGAATTACTCGCCTCAGTATCCCTAGTCTCTGACCTGCTCTTGTAGCCATGTTTATGTGATGAGTCCAGTTGAGTTTCTGATTAGTGGTAACACCAAGGACATTGGGGGATTCAGTGATGGTAACACCATTGAATGTTAAGGGTCAGTGATTAGATTGTCTCTTATTGAAGATGGTTATTACCCAGCATCTATACGGCATGATTGTTTCTTGCCACTTGTCAGTCCAAGCCTGGATATTGTTGCATTTGAAGATGGACTGCTTGAATATCTGAGAAGTTGTGAATGGTGCTGAATATCCTACAATCATCGGCAAACATCCTCACTTCTGACCTTATGGAAGGAAGGTCATTGATGAAGCAACTGAAGATGGTTAGGTTTAGGACACTATTCTAAGGGACCCATGCTAAGATGTACAGAAGCAGGGGTGTCTTGCCGTACAGAGCCTTGGTGAGACCACACCTAGAGTATTGTGTTCAGTTTAGGTCTCCTTATCTGAGGAAGGATGCTCTGGCTATGGAGGGAGTGCAACAAAGATTTATCAAACTGATTCCTGAGATGGAAACATTGAAACATGAAGAGAGATTGGATCAGTTAGGACTGGAGTTTAGAAGAATCAATTGGAGATGGGGTAGGGGTGGGGGAGTAAATTTCAAACCAATAAAATTCTAAAACTGGACTAAAGAGGATAAATGTAGCAAGGGTATTGTTGATGGCCTGGGAGTCAAGAACCAGGGGTCAGAGTCTAAGGGTATGGGTAAGCCATTTAGGATTGTGATAAGCTGGAGAATGCAAGAGAGCTGGAATTCTCTGCCACAGAAAGTGGTTGAGATCAAAATATTGAACGGTTTGAGGAAGGAGTTAGGTATATTTCTTAGTGCTAAAAGATATGGTGAGAAAGCAGGATGATCAGCCATATCATAACAAATGGTGCAGCAGGTTTGAAAGGCTGAATGGCCTACCCAGCTCCTATTTTTATGTTTGTAAGCCTCACTTGGAGAACCTCCTATTGCTAACTTCCCCTGATCACATGACACCATTTTTACCTTGTGTCCCAGGAGATCTTTCTCTCTTCATGGCTTTGAACTTAGGATTTTGCCCAGATTGCTCACCTAAGCTCAGCTCTTCAATGCTAATTTACCAAACTGGAGCTTCAGCTCCTGGCTCCTGTCTTGTTGTCTCTCTCCTCACCAAGAAGCTTAAGTATGCCACCAATCTGTCTGGTTAAGTATTCAGCAGTTGCATGCTTGCTCTAATTCCCCTTCCTGGTTCTCCAGTTATCAGAAGCTTCCAACTGACAGGTTCTGTCCATTGCCTCTCACTTCATCCTCTGCAGTTCCACCCCAAAAACGTAACCCCCTTCAGGAAGGGACCCCGAGGAACTGATGTGCTCTCCTCCACTATTGCCATCTGCTGTCAGAGGCCCTGCTAAAACAAAAATGCACACCACATCAGGTACAGACTTCAAATGCCTGGATATGTGAACACATTTTTTCTGCTTTGTAGTAACAAAATTGTGACCATCAATATAACTCCAGTGGACTGAGTGTAAATGAATATTCATAACATGCTAATGAGTGCAAGAGACTTTGCCAGGGCCAAGGTTGGGAAACCGGACTCACCAAATTGCCAAATTTTAACATGGTGCTAGCAAACTGAATTGGGCTTCTTGCCCAATTTATTTCTCCCTACTACCTGGCTAAACTCTTCAGACAGGCCTGGAGGATTCTGCCCAATACACTTATTTGTTTAATGGCTTATAACACATTCCCAACTCGCCACCATGACTGAAAAATTCAGCAAGAGGATAACTTTCACAAATAAATCCTTTTTGTCCTAAATGTCTGTTGTATCACTAATCATAGGAAAGTGCAGCATGTCAGAAGGTTGCTGCTTTTTAACAGATGCTGCCCATAAGTATTAAAGCAGATGTTCTTGACACTGGGAATATGTGAGCCAACAGTTGCAATGTTTTCATTCCTGATTGAGCCTTTTGTTCTTACTGTTTTTTGGTCTGGTTTCTGTCCACAACCTTGAATCAGACATGGCCAAAGGTGCTGAATATCAAAGGAGAGCTGAAAAGTAGCCTTTTCACCATTAGAATAATTTAGCCGTATCAGGAACAACCTGAGCAAAACTGTGATCATTGGTAGTGTAGAGATGGTCTTGATGCATGAGGTTAACAGGGAAAATTGGCCAATAACTGTGGTAAAACTTTATATATAGCCAGCTTCCTTTGCATCAGAAAAGCCAATAATGGTAACTGTAGAACCACTTTGCTAGAGTTCCTCAGGTCAACATCCAGTGCCCATGAGAAAGAAACATTCTATCTCAAAACATAGCCAGGGACATCGAAGAGGTAAGAGACAGCATAAAATTAAAAGAAAGGGCTTATAAAAATGCAAATCCCACGAATGAGACAAATCCAAAGATTAACAAAATGCCACATCGTGACTTACAAAAGCAGTTAAAAAGGATTATGAAAGGAAACTTAATAGGGACATAAAATGCAATGAGAGATGTTGTAGTTAAGAGTACTATTGGCTCACTGAAGACCGAGAGTGGGAATATTGTCAGCCTCCAATGATATATGGGGTTCGATGCCATGAACAGGTGCAGAAAATAGTCAAGAAGGCTAATGGAATGTTAAAGGGCTGGAGAATAAGGATGCAGATGCTATGCTGCAATTATACAAAACCTTAATTAGATCCCACTTCAAGAACTATGAGCAGATCTAGGCAGTACACTTCCGGAAGGATGTTATGGTCCTGGAGGGAATTCCATGCAGGCTTACAAAGATGATATCTGGACTTCAGGTGTGAATTAATAAAGAGAGATTTGGCCAATTAAGCCTTTATTCTCTAGAATGTAACAGGTTAAAGGATGACCTAATCAAGGTCTTCAGGATATTAAAATAGAAAGGCAAGGTAGATAAAGATAAACCATTTCCACTGGTTGACAATTCTAAAACCAGGGAACATAATCTCAGAATTAGGACAAGGCCATTCAGGAGAGCTGTTAGAATGCACTTCTTCTGCACAGAGTGGCGAAGATTGGAACTCTTTTCCTCAAAATGCCAGGTAATGCTATGCCTGGAGATATGTAAAAATAATTAATTTCAATTTTGACTATTTTCTGTGTTCCCACTACATTGTAAATAAAATTGTATTTATTCATGTTTGTAATTTATTCTGAAAAAGAATTTACTGAATTAACCACAAAGAAGCAAATGTACATTCCCTCTCAAATATAAAATGTCATCCTTATTGCTGAGATTATTTAATTTGAATTAAGATGCATCCAATGTCATTTTGAAATGCTCGGGTGAACAGGCAGATCTAATACTTGGACTGTGATTAGAGATCATTTTTATTATTTCTAAATATAAACAGTGCCAAAAATCTTCACTTCAGTTGTACCTCCCTGGTACAGCAGAGGTGTCAGAGGATTGGAGGATGCCAGTGTGGGACCAGGGAAGCAAAGGATGAACTAGGAAACTATAGACCAGTCAGTCTAACCTCAGTGGTGGAGAAACTGTTGGAAACAAATCTGAGGGGCAGAATTCATCTGCACTTGGAGAGGCAGTGATTAATCAAGAATAGTCAGCATAGTTTTGTTGATGAGAAATCAGATCTGATCAACTTGATTGAAGAGGTGACTAGGTGTGTATTTAAGGGCAGGTATTTGATGCAGTTTACTTGGACTTCAGCAAAGCTTTTGATAAATCCCAAATAGGAGGTTAAGAGCAAAGGTAATTGCCAATTGGAATCAAGAAAATCTGGCTAGTTGGTTCCAGAATTGACAGGGGGTGATATCCAATGGGTGTTTTTTGACAGTGGGGACCCTGAGGGGATCAGTGTTGGTGCTCTTGCTGTTTGTAGTATATATAAACAATTGAGACTCAAATATAGGAGGGTTGATCAGTAAGTTCATAGATGATACAAAAGTTGGTGCAGTGGTAAATATTAAGGAGACTAGCCTTAGATTACAGGAGAATATAGATGGGCTTACCAGCAACAAATGGAATTCGATGTGGGTAAGTGCAAGGTGATGCACCTAGGCAGGACAAACGAGCCAATGGAATACACGTGAACATTAGGTGCCTGGGAAGCACCAAAATCAGAGGGAACTTTGTGTGCACACCCATTGATCCCTTAAATTGGTATAATAGTTCAATAAAATGATTAAGGTGGGATATGAGATTCTTACTTTTATTAGCTGAAGTATAAAGTTTATGAGTATGGAGGTTCTTCTGGAACTATATAAAAAGTGGGTCAGGTCACAGTTAGAGTATTGTGTGCAGTTTTGAAACCCAAGTTATAGGAGTGATGTGATTGCACTGCAGAGGGTGAAGAGTCATCTTGGCTGGACTGCAAAGTTTCAGTTTTGAAGAAAAATGGGACAGACTGGGGTTGATTATAATGGAGCAGAGGAAATTGATTGGGGGGAGGGGGTGCTGACATGATTGAGATATAAAAAAATTAGGAGGGGCATAAACAGGGTAGACAGAAAGAAATGTTTCCCCTGGTGAAGCATTTAATGAGCAGGGGCATAGGTTTAAAGTAAGGAGCAGGGAATGTGAGGAATATTTTTTAACCCAGAAGGTGGTGGGAATCTGGAACTCACTGCCTTTAAGGACTGTAGAGACAGAAATCTTCCTAATATTTAAGAAGCATTTAAACGTTCACTTGCAATGCCAAAGCACATAAAGTTATGGACCAAGTGCTAGAAAATGGGATCAGAATGGTTAGGTGCTTGTTTTTGGCTGGCACAGATTCGATAGGTCAAAGAGTCCTTCTCCATAGACTTCTATGACTCTATGTCCTGACACCCATCTTCTGTCCTGTGGTGAAGTGAAGAAACATGCGTAGGGGGAATGCACTGCTGAGTGAAAGTGTACACTCACAGTTGTGATTATATATGAGTAAATTCCAGATTGTCATCAATCCCATCACACTACTTTGCTCACAATAACAATTTTAATTCCCTTTTTTCTTACTCTCCAGGTCTCACGGACCCGATGCTGTATTCCTCAATGATGGCCAGTGCAACAGAATGGCAGAGCTGACTCAGTCACAGATGCTACATATTGCAATGCAGATAGCAGCAGGGATGGTCTATCTGGCATCTCAACACTTTGTTCACCGTGACTTGGCTACTCGGAACTGCCTGGTGGGAGAAAACCTACTGGTGAAGATTGGTGATTTTGGAATGTCAAGAGATGTATACAGCACAGATTACTATCGGGTAAGTGAAAATTGTGATTTCACTATATCCCAATCGTTTTTACGACCTCTGGAAATAAGTGGGATTAGTGTAGATATGCTGATGTGGATTTAATGGGCCTTAGGCCTTGTACTGTGCTCTCTGACTCCAAGTAACAAACTAATAGGTTAAATTAACAATAAATATTCTAGAACGGTAAATAATCACTCTAATTCTGTAATAGTGTTCCTGGCCTTGCAATGGCTTTATCTGCAACGTGCTAGAAACAGCACTATCAATGTCTAGAACAAAGGAATGAACTTTAAAACTACAGCTTGACCATGAGGGAATGAAGTCAGAAAGCAGTTTTTATACAATCACGGGAGAGTTAATATACAGAAGACAACCGTTCATCTTGTTGTGTTGTGCTGTCTCTCTACGCATACAGTATTGTTTTATACAGTGGATAGTGGGAAGTCTGGAACTCTTGATCACTGAGACTTGTTTAATTAAAAATTTGAAAACAAGCATTGAAAAGTTTGTGAAGGGTTATGGGCGGATGAGTTCGCTTATAAATCAGCTTTGACCTAATCGAATAGTGGAACAGATTGGAGCAATTCAATGTTAGTCTTAATAAACTAGCAATGTTCTGATGTTCCTAAGGTTCTACAGCTTATTACAAAGATTTCCCATTGTTACTGAAAAAAGCTACCTGCAGTAGCTTGTGTGACATCACTACAGCCAGGCTGACCATCTGTACTTTATTCATGAACCTTAGCAAATCATCATTCGAATTAACTCATTTCATCCTTTCAACCATTGTTTCTGACTTGCTGACTGGCAGGCCTGTGTTTATTGGATTAACCAGATTCTGAACATTGGACTGAAGTACTGAATTTTCTTTAGTTCGTACTTTATAGCCTGTGCTATGTGCATTACCCAAACTATACTGTAATAACTTTTAACTGATCAACCCTCCATCTGGATCTAAATCAAACAAAATAAGGAACATTGTAAAACCTCAGATGATGGTTTTCCATTTCAAGTTGACGTTTTAGCTAATTGATGCATGTGATTATTTTTCTTTGTGCCTCTGTAGGACTTAGTAGCGGAAAATCCCAACCTGAATCAAAAGAGGATATTCTGCCCCATTGCTTATTCCAATACTACCTACCCCCACTCCAGGCTGGACTCTGAACAATTATTGATTTTGAGCCATAATCACCTCTACTTTTGTAGTTCGATAATATCAGAATAAGGAAAGAATCGAACACTGTTCATTTTAACTAATGTGATTAGAATGTAATAACTATGAAAATCAGAAACAAAATAAATTGAAATGTCATCTATACATAGTACCTGAAAAGAAGAAAGACAGGTTAACAATTGAGAGTTATCCTATTTATCATAACACAATCATAACTTTGAAGTGGACATGCTCACATGTGCATTTGAATAGCATGAACCACAAGAACTTGTGTCAATATCATACCTTAAACATAATGCAACATCTCAAGGTACTTCATAGGACATTAATCAAGAAAGATTACACACAAACCTCGGAGTAACATTTGGTTGATGGCCAAAAGCTTGTTTAATCAACAAAATAGGCTTTAAAAAGGAAAAAAAAACAAAACAGCAGAAAAGAGAACTTTAAAGAAGGTATTGCAGATGTTAGGGTGTGGGTAGCTGAAGGCACTACTATAAAAGTTGAAATAGTGGGAATCTTTAAAAAACAAGAAATAGAGAAGTGCAGATATCTGTCTGTTTTGAGCTGAAGGGGATTGTAGAGACAGAGAGGATTCTGGGTAATTCAAGATGGAGGATAGGAAAAAGTTGTGGCTGTAAGAGCTGCTTCTTTTTTGAGATATTATCAGTATTGGAGCTGATTTTCTCACATTTTTGGAACTACAATTACTGCTTTACAAGCTGTTGCATTGTTTTAGAGCTCTGGAAAAGAAAGAGATCAAAACAACAGTACTTTAAAAAAGGAAGAAGAGAGAGAGAGCAGATACCAGATGGAGGGTGAAACAAACAGAGAAGTAGACCTGCACAGCTGACTGCCTCTGCTGTCTAGAAACAAATATCTCTGGACATCAGAGTTTATTCCAAGAAAAAAATAAACATACAGTGAAATTCACAGCTGACTTTAGCTGTGGGGGGAAGCTCACAGCAGGGAAGCAGCCAAGTGACTTATTTTTTTAAAAGTTTAACCTCACTTTGTTTTTGTAGATCTACAGTTCTTTTCTATGTTTTAATGAGATCTGTCTCTCGATTAAACTTCATAGAATATAAAATGCAGATACTGAGCTATCCTAGAGCAGTGTTTTTAAAGCAGTAAGACTGCTATTTTCTAGATCTGTAGACTGTTAAGTTGCAAAGATGATATTTAGTAGAATAATGTGCTCTTCCTGTCTGATGTGGGAGATTAGAGAGATTTTCAATATTCCTGATGATTATGTCTACAGGAAGTGTGTTTGGTTGCAAATTGTATTGTATCATTTGGATTGGCAGTTAGTGGAATGAAGAATTTACAGGAATCATAGGTGTGATGGAAGGCAGTTTCAAGAAGGGAGAAAAACCACAGATGCAGTCTGATCGAAGGGTTACTGCGAGGAAAAGTAAGGAGGTAGGCAGGTAATGCAGGAGTCTCCTGTGGCTATCCCTATCTCAAATAAATATGCTGTTTTGGAAAATGCTGGGGGGTGATGGACTCTCGGGGGAATGTAGCTCTGATAGCCAACTTCCTGGTAGTGAGACTAGCTCTAATGTAATGAGGGGTACAACAAGTTCAAAACGATAATTGTGATAGAGGATTCTCTAGATAGAGGCACAAACAGATGTTTCTGCAGTCAAGCAGACATCAGATATTCAGGAGCAAGGATATTCCAGAGAGGGTGCAGAATACTCTCAAAGGGGAGAGGGACCAGTTGTAAGTCATTGTACAAATTGGAGCTAACAATGTAGGACAAGAAAAAGATGAGGTTTTGAGGAGAGCAATTAGGCAGGAATTTAAAAAGTAGGTCCTCAAGTGTAGTAATATCTGGATTACTCCTGGTGCCATGATCGAGTGAGGGTAGGAATGGGAGGATAGAGCGGATGAATGCGAGACTGAGGAGCTGGTGCACGATAAAAGGATTCACATTTTTGGATCATTGGAATGTCTTCTGAGGTAGATGTGACCTGTATGAGAAGGACAGATTACACCTGAATTGGAAGGGGAGTAGTATACCTGTCTACTACCTGCAGGGAGATTTGCTAGAGCTGCTCGGAAGGAATTAAATTAAAAAGGGATGGGAGGGACCCCAGGCAGATAGTGAGAAAAGTGATCAGTCTGGGACTGGTTCAGTTGGGAAAAGGAATGAGTCAAAAAGCCAAGACAGGCAAGAACAAAGCAGAGGACAAGGTAGGGATGATAAGTTAAAGTGTATTTATGTCAACGCCAGAGGCCTGACAGTAAGGCAGACATGGTTGGGAACTTGGGACTGGCATATAATAACTAATATAGAAACGTAGCTCTGGGATTGACAGGACAGACAGCTTAATGTTCCATGGTATAGATACTATAGGAAAGATAGAAAGGCGTGGGGGGCAGGGGCTAAGAAAGGAGGGGTGTGTGGCATTTTTGACGAGTGATATCGTTACGACAGTACTTATGGAGGATATTCCTGGAAGTACGACAAGGCAAGTTATTTAGGTGAAACTGAGAAATAAAAAAGGGGGGATCAACTTATTAGGATTGTACTATAAACCCACAGTAGTCAGCATGAAATTGAGAAGCAAATGTTTAAGGAGATTTCAGTTATCTGTAAAAATAATAGGACGATAATTGTCAGGGCTTTTAAATTTCCAAACATAGACTAGGACTGCCGTACTGTTAAGGGCTTGGATAGAGAGGAGTTTGTAAAATGTGTACAAGAAAATTTTCTGATTCAGTATGTGGTTGTACTTGATGCAAAACTTGACCTACTCTTGAGAAATAAGGCAGGACAAGTGACTGAGTGTCAGGAGGGGCCAATGATCATAATTATATTAGTTCCAAAATAGTGATGGAAAAGGATCGGTAAGATCTAATAGTTAAAGTTATAAATTGGTAAGGCCAATTTTGACTGTATAAGGCAAGAACATTCAAAAGTTGAGGGGGTCAGATATTTGCAGGTAGAGGTAGCTGGTAAGTGGAAAGCCTTCAAAAATGAGATAACGAGAATCCTGAGACAGTATGGCTGGTGGTTGAAGGGAATGCTGGATGAAGAGACAAAGTGAGGTTTTGGTCAAGAAAAAGAAAGAAGTGTATGTCAGGTATAGACAGCAGAGATCAAATGAATTCCTACATCGGCAGTCGAAGTTTACTTAAGAGAGAAATCAAGAGGGCAAAAAGGGAACATGAGATAGCTTTGGCAAATAGGTTTAAGGAGAATCCAAAGGGATTCTACAAATATATTAAGGTCAAAAGTGTAACAAGGGAGAGAATATTCCTAATGAAGAGCTTTTGTTTGAAACATTGATTCTCCTGCTCCTTGGACGCTGCCTGACCTGCTGTGCTTTTCCAGTGATAGACTTTTCGATTCTGATCTCCAGCTTTGCAGTCCTCATTTTCTCCCTTAAAGATCAGCAAGGCTACCTCTGTGTGGAACCGCGGCAGATGGCTGAGATATTAATTGAGCACTTTGCATCAATGCTTGCTGTGGAGAAGGATATGGAAGCTAGATAACTTGGGGAAATAAATAGAGATATCTTGAAAAGTGTCCATCTTGCAGCAGAGGTGACGCTGGATGGCTTAAAATGCATAAGGTGGACAAATCCCGGGGACATGATCGGGTGTACCTTAGAACTTTGTGGGAAGCTTGGGAAGAGATTGCTGGGCCCCTTGCCGAGATATTTGTTTCATTGATAGTCACAGATGAGGTGCCGGAAAACTTGTGGTTGGGTAACGTGGTGCTACTATTTACGTAAGGTGATCAGGAAAAGCCAGGGAACTGTAGACCAGTAAGCCTGACATCTGTGGTGGACAAGTTGTTGGAGGGAATCCTGAGGGACAGAATTTATATGTAGTTGGAAAGGCAAGAACTAATTAAGGATAGGCAAGATTTCTTTGTGTATGGGAATTCATGCCTCATTAACTTAATTGAGTTTTGAAGCAGTAATGAAGAGGATTGTTGAGGGCAGAGAAGTGGATGTGATCTATGTGGACTTCAGTAAGGTATTTGACAAGATTCCGCATGGTAGATTAGTTAGCAAGTTTAGATCACATGGAATACATGACAGAACTGGCTCAAAGGTAGAAAACAGAAGGTAATGCTAGAGGGTTGTTTTTCAAACTGGAAGCCTGTGACCAGTGGTGTGCCACAAAGATCAGTGCTGGGTCCACTGATTTTTGTCATTTTTATAAAAGATTTGGATGTAAACATAGGAGGAATGTTTAATACGTTTGCAGATGACACCAAAGTTGGTCTTGTAGTAGACAGGCAACAAGGTTACCTCTGAGTACAATGGAATCTTGATCAGATGGGCTAGTGGACCGAGGAGTGGAAAATGGAGTTTAATTTAAATGTGAGGTACTGCATTTTGGAAAGGCAAATCAGGGCAGGACTTATACATTTAATGGTAAGGTTCTGAACAAAGAGAGCTTGGAGTACAAGTTCATAGTTCCTTGAAAATGGAGTCACGAGTAGCAGAACAGTGAAGAAGGCATTTGATATGCTTGCCTTTATTGGTCAGTGCATTGCATATAGCGACTGGGAGGTCAGTTACAGCTGTACAGGTCACAGGTAAGGCCACTTTTGGAATACTGTGATCAGTTCTGGTCTCCCTGCTGTAGGAAGGATGTTATAAAACTTGAAAAGGTTCAGAAAAGACTTACAAGGATATTGTCAACTTTGGAGAGTTTGCGCTGTAGGGAGAGGCTGAAATGACTGAGGTTATTTTTCCCTGGAGCATCGGAAGCTGAGGGGTGACCTTATAGAAATTTATAAAATTACAAGTGGCATGGATAGGGTGAATAGACAGGGTCTTTTTCCTGGGGTGGGGGAGTTCAGAACTAGAGGGAATAGGCTTAAGGTGAGAGGGGAAAGATGTAAAATGGACCTAAGGGGCAACCTTTTCATGCAGAGGGTGGTGTTTGTATGGAATGAGCTGCCAGAGGAAGTGGTAGAGGCTGGTACAATTATAACATTTAAAAAGCATCTGGATGATTTCATGCGTGGGAAGGGTTTACAGAGATAGGGGCCAAATGCTGGCAAATGGGAGTAGATTAAATTAGAATATCTGGTTGGCATGGATGAGTTGGGCCGAAACATCTGTTTCCATGCTGTACAGCTCTTTCTGATTCTGGGACTCCAACTATATTTAGATTAGATTACTTACAATGTGGAAACAGGCCCTTCGGCCCAACAAGTCCACACCGACATGCCGAAGCGCAACCCACCCATACCCCTACATTTACCTCTTACCGAACACTACGGGCAATTTAGCATGGCCAATTTACCTGACCCACACATCTTTGGACTGTGGGAGGAAACTGGAGCACCCGGAGGAAACCCACGCAGATACGGGGAGAACGTGCAAACTCCACACAGTCAGTTGCCTGAGGCGGGAATTGAACCCTGGTCTCTGGCGCTGTGAGGCAGCAGTGCTAACCACTGTGCCGCCCAGTGATATCTTCTATATCACTGACCCCGTCGAATTCCCAAAATAAGGTGACCTATTTGGTAGGACTAAGGGTCATGAACTTTACAGTGGTGCCTTAGTATCATGTTACCTTACAGTTCCTGCCAAAATAGAAATTATTTGTTGACATGGGGAGAATGGCATTTCCCAAAGGTATGGGGCCCATTTCCATCAGGATTTTGTTTAGCTGAGGTGCTTCACAATGGTCGGATGGAGTATAGAACTGTGTTTTCTCCACAAGTTCTGGCTCGCCTACTATCCATCCCACTCTGTCCAAATGACACGTGATCTGACAGCAACCATTTCCAACAAAGTTTTGAAGTGCTCAAACTAACAAGGCAGGTAACTGGCACAACCAGATTTTACTTGAAATTCAACTCCCCCCCGATGGTCACTGCCATTGTGTCCCTTTCTCCTCCAGCTCAGGAATTACAGGCTTTTTGCAATTAAAACACTTTTTATTATTATATGTTCAATGATTTACTGCAGTATTATTGCATAATGATATACTTTAGTATTACTGAAGAAGGGCTTATGCCCGAAACGTCGAATTTCCTGTTCCTTGGATGCTGCCTGACCTGCTGCGCTTTTCCAGCAACACATTTTCAGCTGCAGTATTATTAGCCTAGTAATGTTCCATGGGATTCATCTGTTTCAACAGAAGATGGATGGAAACCTTTGTAAAACAGCTTAAAGGGAAGTTCATTATCATAATATCTAAAAGAAGCACTCTAATGTAACTTAAACACCTTCCCATATCCACATATTGTTATATCTTCTGGTTTCCAAAATGAAGGAAATGATCACATTTTTAACTCCAGAATGCTGGAGTTTCTCCATGTGGCAGCTGAATGGATACAGTGATGCTCAACACATGAGTGTAGTGCAGTTGTGAATATGACACACAAGATAAATGTTCACTGAACAAATGACTTGGCCTGTAATTCTAATCCTGGCTCGATCTGAAATCCAGAATTGTCAGGAGATATCAAACCACACCCCCATTGTCATGGCAGTAAATGCTGCATTCATGAATTAAATGTCCAGCAACACAGCTGATGACAGTGACAACTCCTGTGAAGAGATAAGTGTGGAGTTAGGGTGACAGTGCAATGAGGGGCCAGGGTGCCAGGCAGGTAGTATGGCTGAGTGCCAGGATACCAGCTAAGTAGAGTGCCAGGTGGTTAGGGTACCATGTAAGCAAGGTGCCAGGATACTAAGTAGAAGGCCACAAGTGCATAACTTGTCAGGTAAATGATGGTTTCCTCAGGGTATGTCAGAGTTGGGAAGGGTGGTGTCAGATTTGATTGCAGGGATGGGGGTGGTGTGAGGTGTGGGGAACAGGGTATTGGAGAGAAGGGAGATTGGTTCTGGTAAGGACAGTGGAGTGGGAAGGAAGGTGGTGGCAGGGAGCCAGGCCTGGTGGATAGGTGTGTGTCTTGTTAGGAAGGGAGTTCAAGGCTTTTGACCCAGAATAGAAGAAAAGTGACAATATAATTCTAAGTTAGAATGCTGCATGATTTGGAGGGCAACGTACAGATACTGATGTTCCCATGCACTTGCTGCCCTTGTCCTTCTAGAAGGTAAATGTCCAAGGTGCCAATGAAGGAGGTATATCAAGCGGCTATAGTGATCTGATGAATAAAACACACAGCTCCCATTTTGTGTTGGTGATGGAGAGAGTAAATGCTTAAAATACTGATGGGGTCTAATCAAACAGGTTGCTTTATCCTGGATAATGTTCACCGTCTTGACTGAAGTTGAGCCTGCACTAATGCAAGCGAGTGGAGAGAATCCATCACATTCCCAATATGTGCCTTGTAATTAGTGAGTAGGTTCTGGGGAGTCAGGAGGTGAGTTACTCGCTACAGAATTCCTAGTCTCTGAGTGCTCCAGTAGCCGCAATATTAATATGGCTAGTCCATTTCAATTTCTGGTCAATCATAGCCCCCAAGATGTTGACTGCGGAGAATTTCTCTGGCGCAAATGTAACGTGTCTCTTATTAGTCCAAACCTGGGTGTTATCCAGGTCTTGCTATGTTTGGATATGGATTGTTTCAGTATCTGGGAAATCATGATGGGTGTTGAGCATTGTGCAAATATCAATGAACATCCCCAGTTCTGACTTTATGATTGAGGTAACCTCTTTGATGAAGTATCTCAAGATTGTTGGGCCCAGCACACTACCTTGAGGTAAGACTAAAATAGTATCTTGAGGCTGAGATGATTGATGTCTAATTATCACAGTCATCTTCCTTGTATTAGGTTTGGTTTCAACCAATGGAGAGAATTCCTCCTGATTCCCATTGATTTTAGATTTGCTGAGATTCTTTGATTCCATACTTGACCAAATGCTGTCTTTATGTCAAGGGCTGTCCCTCTCTTTTCACCTCTTGAATTCAGTTCTTTGTCCATGTTTGGATCAAGGTTCTAACAGTGTCAGATGATGAGTGTCCTTGGAGAATCTAAACTGAGCATCAGAGACTTTGCTTTGAAAGTACTGATTGATAGCATTATCAATGACCCTCTTCAATTCCTTTGCCAATGATTGAGAGTAGACTAATAAACTAGTAATTGGCTGGATTGGATTTGTCCGAGTTTTGTGAACATTAGGTACCTGAACAATTGTCCAAATTGACAGCTAGATGCTGGTAACAATTATTACTGTATTAGAATAACTTGTCTAGGGTTGCAGCTAGTTCAGGATGTGGGCTTTTGTTTCCAGTGGGGATTTGTTTATGGCTAGGGCAATATTTATGTTACCTTGCAGAACATAAAGCCTGGATAACACATAAAAAGTAGGAGCAGAAGAAGTCATTCAGCCCATTAGGTCTACTCTACCATTCAATGCGATCATGACTGATCTGATAATACTCAACTCCACTTTTCTGCCTTTTCCTCCCAACAACTCTTGATTCCCTTAAAAATCAGTCTATCTCAGTTTTGAATATACTTAGCAGCTCAGCCTCTATGGCCCTCTGCAGTAACAAATTCCACAGATTCACTACCCACCCAAGGCAATCCTTCCAGAACCCGAATCAAACTATAACTTTCTTCCAGACTGCCTCCAATGCCACTTTATCTTTCCTGAGATAAAGGAATCAAAACTGTTCAGTTTTCCATCTGTCGCCAAACTAGTGCCTTATATGTTTTAGCAATAATTCTCTATTTTCATTCTCCATTCTCTTTGGAAAAATGGCCAACATTCCATTTAATTCCTTCATTATACTTTTTGTGATATTTTTGCATGAGGACACCCAAACCTCTCTGTGCTGCAGCTTTCACCACTAAAAAGTAGGTAAAGTCTTACAGAAATATTCAATAACCATTTGTTACAACTCTTGATATCTACTTATCTTACAGACAATGTAGTGTCTGGGCTACTAAGATCACGTGCTATGATAACATGTCCCTTAAAGTTATATTGCATGCTACCCATGAGTCATAACATAAAACTGGATAGAATTAACTAGGTGTACAACCAGTTTTGGGGCACAAGTTATCACTTCTTAAGCTGGATGATGTCAGAACCATAGAAGTACATTCTTGATATCATTTGCACTGATTTGAAGGCTGTGGACATCAAGAAGAGGCTGGTATAGATCATCATCCAGGCATTACTAGTGAAGATATTTGCAAATGCTTTAGGTGTGTCTTTTATATTGATATGCTGGGCACACTATCATTGAAGATGGGGGTTTTTGTGGAGCTTCAGTTTGATTTAATTATTGCATTACTCACCATGCCGAGCTTAGATCTGACACATTGATTGTGAGGTTGTCTATCACCTGTTGCTTCTGCTGATTGCAAATAGTTCGGTGTTGCACTTTCATCAGATTAACGCCTCATTTTCAGGTATGCTGTCCTGCACCTCGTGATGAACAGGGTTGATTCCTCAGCTTATTGGTGATAATGTAGTTGGGTTTCGCTGGACCATGAAGTTAGAAACATAGAAAATAGGAACAGAAGTAGGCCATTCAGCCATTCGATATAATCATGACTGTTCCTGCTTTTGCCTCATACACTTTGATCCCTTTAGCCATAAGAATTATATTTAACTCTTTGATTTCATTCAATGTTTTGGCCTACACTATTTTTGGAACAGAGATTTCCACAGGCTTATCACTCTCTGGGTGAAGAAAGTTCTCCTCATCTCAGTTTCTCCAGAAAATATGATGCCTAATTCTGGGTTCCCGGTCAACAGGAACACAATCTGATGTTTACCTTCCTACATTTACCTTGTTTAGTCTTGTTAGAATTTTATAGATTGCTATGAAGTCCCACTCACTCTTCTGAATTACAATGAATAAAGTCCTAACTTTGTTCATACTCTCCATACTCTCTTCATGCGTCAGACCATCCATCCCAGGAATCAATCAGGTAAATCTTTATTTTATTCTCTCCATAGTCAGGCCATCCTTCCTTAGGTATAAAGACCAATACTCCAGGTGTGGTCTCAGCAAGAATCCCTGTTCCTATTCTCGAAACCTCTCACTATGAAGGTCAAAATGCTATTTGCCTCCTTCACCGGCTGTTGCACCAAATGCTAACTTTCAACAGCTGGTGTACAATGATACCCAGTTCTCAATGCAACACTACCTTTACCAATCTATCACCAGATCAGATAATAATCTACCTTGCTGTTTGTGTTACCAAAGTCGAAAACCTCACATTTATTCACATTATACTTCATCTGCCTTGCATTTGCCCCCTCACCCAACTTGTCTAAAGCACAATAAACAATTTATGGTCAAATACTATTCTCCTTCTTTCGGCACCTCAAATGCATCCAGTTTCGATTTGCTAGATCTATTGTACATCTAACCTCAATTGGTCTAACTGTTACAATCGTTATCACTTTTGTTTCTAAACTAAGAAAGATTATTGCTTTAATTTGCTTTCAATTATGCAAGATCATGGAGTCTCAGGTTTATCAGCAACTTATGTTGGGTTTTAGGTTTTCATTCTTGGATTCTGGGCATTTCTATTGCTCAGGCGAGAACTTAGCATGTTTGAAGAAGCTTTGACCTTCATTTACCTTGACATTAATGACTGACTTATGTCTTCTTCCATTCAGCTCCCTTGCAGGTGATTTCATGTAAGCCTTGAGATGTGTTGATCAGAGAGATACTAGGGCAAGATGTCCTTTGTCTCTCCATATTTTGAGCGTGTCCTCATTGTTGCTGTGCCTTCACACAGTTAATGAGGTGATAATATCATGGTTTTCAACCCACACTGTTCTGTGAATTCCTTAACTCCTCTACAAAGCAACTGTTACAGATTATTCTTTCAAGATTCCCTTTCTTGGAAAGACAGACTAGTGCTGTTAAGATGATTGCTACAGCTGTCCAGTCATTCACTTTTTGGATAAAGGGAACTTAGGATAGTAGTATACAACATGATACTATTCTTATTTGTGTGTGAATGAGTCAGTTCTCTCAGTGTGGCATAGTCAGGATGGTACTTCAGTAGCTCTCATTGGCTGTGTGTTTTCTGTATTTCTGGTATACATTGCTTGCAGACATCAGTTGCACACAGTCTTAGTGGATCTGGTTCTGAACGTATTCTTCTCCATTCCCAAGTGGCCTCTAAGGAAGTTTCTCATGCATCATTTTGTTTATGATGACTCTAAATCCGTAACCAGGACACCATCATCACGTCAGGTGTCAGGTGGAATTTCTCAGGAGCCTGAACAATATGTGCTAACAATCTTATGAACTGCAGGTTTCACTTCATTAATATGCAGTTTGCTATCCTACCACACAATGTGAGCAAACTAGATGCCAAGAATCCCCAGCATGGAGCTCAGAGTGGTTACCTAACTTCTGATGTCTTGCTGGTTGCAGTCAACCTCCATGTTTGTCATGACACAACAGCATCTCAGGGTTTGCTCCATGGGCACCAACCACACACACCCCATTTTCCACGACCACCCTTTAAGAACAGTCATGGCATATTTCCAATCCACTTTCAGTATGTTTCTGCTGTCAGTGTCATGCTTCAGGAAGGACACTTTATGCTCAGGGACATGCACTAGGCTGTATCTCAGTGATGTGCTTCTGCTCTCTGGGCTCACTTTCAGCCTACCTGGATGCTCACAGCAACCCCACTTTATCTTGTTCCGCAACCAGATGCTCCAGATTCTCATTACTGCTGTATTGTCATGCTGTTCAGACACAAAGTGTGATTGTCAGCAGTCCTCAATCATGTTAAGGGAGATAGCCTTTGCTCATGGAGTCCTGGCATGGCGAGTGAAGGACCGCATCTGATGCCAGTCCGTGGGCTTGGACATGATCAGTCAGCTGTTCCACATGGTCAGATTCAGGATTCTCTCCTTGTAACAGGCCAGGAGTGAAATGTCAGGCTGCCAACCATCTGCCTTGATTCTTTCTGCCCTATTCTGGGCTGCTTCCCTTCTGGAATTACAGGAAGATAAATATTAAAGCGGATTAAAGTGGTGGCATAGCTGTTACCTTTAGTACAGTGCAGATGCACAACGTTGACTTCACTCAGTACCAGGAAAGGAGACCACAACACCAGGCCCTGCCTATTGAGTTGGCAGCACAAATGAGATATACGGTTAGTACTTGTTGGGTTTGGTGTGGCTGACAGTGAGTAAGAGATGTTGTTGCAGACAATATTGGGAGTGGTAAAATATTAGCTTTGGTTAGAGGTGGGTACAGGAGCACATATAGAGTCAACGTGAAGTATGGGAGGTAAGATAGTGGCACTTAAGCTGGCAGAGTGCAGGAAGTCATTAACCTCGCTGCAGTGCTGTGCCTTCCTCGAGATGGGAGAGACTGTGCTGACTCATTAGACAATCTTAAAGCAGGTTGGCATGATCCAGTGTCCTGAAGGAAGACAACATCATGCCTCTGCACTTCTCCATCCTGCCCTCATGTGCCTGCCCTCAAAACAAGATGCCAATTTTCCATTTTCTGCCATATCTGGGAAAAGTACTTATAGTATTTGTATAGGTGAACAGCAGCTTTCTGAAAATGGCCTCAATGCAAGTCAATTCTGGGATATTCAGACAAATTTGAGTTGGCCTGGTATGGCGAGTAGTACAATGGGGCACGAATCAATGAGAGAGATGCCATGGGGCAGAGTACATACTAATAATATAAAGCAAATTCAGTAAGATGCAGTGACAGAACCCACAATGCCTCACATGGAGAAGGCTGCCATGAAGCTCAATGGAATTGTCAGCCAAAAACAGTAAAATTCATCCATTATCTCTGATAGACCGATGTGTATAACATGCTGTCTTTCTGATATCTTATCAGGCTGTCGGAATTGCATGCTGAGTGAGCATCTGCAACTCTTCAATGTTGATGATTTAATCTCTAATTGAACTCAATTTTGTGGTGTTAATTTTGCTGGATGATGGATCGTTATACCTTGATGTTTCATCGTGTGTTACTGAGATAAACTGCAGCTTATCACAACTGCTCAACTGTCGGATAGCAGGGCCATCTGTTTCAATGAGGTGGACAAAACCGTTATCACTTTCTCCCTTTGTGTCCCTCTGCATTGGATTGACCCTCGCTATTGAATCTCAGTTCTTTCCTATTTACTGTTTACATAATATTGCTCCATTTAAACGTACGTTTCCTTGGGTATCCGTTTATATTCACATTTTCAGGGATGACTTTCTCATGTTATGTTATGATCCCAGAATAGATTGCCAAACTTATGATTCCAGAGCACACTGCTAAATTATGTTATGATCTGGTTGGTGACCAGTAACTTTTAAAGTGACAAAAGGTGAGCTCTTGATGACTTCTAGGAGAATAAAATCATAGGATTTCAAGATTTTGAATAAACTGCAATAAATTATTGCCACCCAGGTAAATAGTGCTGTGAGGAAGGCATATGGTGTACTGGGCTTTATTGGCAGAGGAATTGAGTTCCGGAGTCCTGAGGTCATGTTGCAGTTGTATAAGACTCTGGTGAGGCCTCATCTGGAGTATTGTGTGCAGTTTTGGTCGCCATACTATAGGAAGGATGTGGAAGCTTTAGAACGAGTGCAGAGGAGGTTTACCAGGATGTTGCCTGGAATGGTAGGAAAATCTTATGAGGAAAGGCTGAGGCACTTGGGGCTGTTCTCATTGGAGAAGAGAAGGTTTAGTGGAGATCTGATAGAAGTGTATAAGATGATTAGGGGTTTAGATAGGGTAGATACTAAGAACCTTTTTCCGCTAATGGAGTCAGGTGTTACTAGGGGACATAGCTTTAAATTAAGGGGTGGTAGGTATAGGACAGATGTTAGGGGTAGATTCTTCACACAGCGGGTTGTGAGTTCATGGAATGCCCTGCCAGGAGCAGTGGTGAACTCTCCTTCTTTATGTTCATTTAAGCGGGCATTGGATAGGCATTTGGAAGTTATTGGGCTAGTATAGGTTAGGTAGGACTCGGTCGGCGCAACATCGAGGGCCGAAGGGCCTGTACTGCGCTGTATCCTTCTATGTTCTATGTTCTATGTAAATTCTTGCCTAATAGTTATATAATCTACACTACATGTATAACTTATTTCTAAAACCCAGAATTAACATATAGTAAACCGGGGTAACGGACTGTGATTGAGCATCCCACAGCATACATCAAACAATAAACATGATCAAGGCAGATCCTATGGATCATTTAGCTGCTTCCTCCAAATATTAATTCCACAGTAATTCATCAAATATCTTTAAACTTTACAAGGGATAACAATTCTTTCCTTCTGCTGATCGGGCTGTAAACTTCCCTGTCAATAGCTGTTCTATCATAGACTGCCTCAATGACTGCTCCTGTTCTGGTCAATCATCCTCCTGTCCTTTGATCACACTCCCCTGTACTCTGAAATTGCACTCCAGTACTCGTTCACAAGTGTAACTCCAGTCCTTCACTGAGCTAGTCCTGGTTTATCCCCAAGTTCCAAACTTTGCTTAGTTACATCAAGCAAATACTGCTTGTCCATTTTAACCACCCGCTTTTCTCAACTACACTGAAGTATTAACATTCACAGCCTTCTTCCAAATCACTCTCAGCTTTACCCAAACAGAAACAGTGACCTTCCTACTTTCTCAGCTTTTTGAGTCCTGACTCCAATTCTTAGCTTCATACCAATTCCTAGAACTAACAACACAGAAGAACTCAACTATGGATTCCTCACTGAGTTCACCTTTACAGAATTTGTGTAATTCAATTGTTTTCCCAGCAAGACAGCTAACTGCTCCACTCTTTAAACTGTCTACTTCTCTCTCCATCTCCAACAAAATATGTCCTTTGAGCTTCTTTCCAATGACCCCCAAACTGTCCTGAGTGACCAATTACAAACCTTGCAATAAATACCACTCTTATTGTGGGCAGAACAGAATCTTGCTTAGTTGGAACAGAATGTGCTCTGAACATTATATTTCACAGAGAGTATTGGCTATTTCAGTATGAAAGAAATGGATATAACCAGAGGATTTCATCATGAGTCTGAGCCAGAAGATGATAATCTATGCTCCAATATTAGCTTCGGTGTCAGCTGATTTCTCACCCTCTTCCTGATCTATATATTTATATTCTCTGAAAGCTTTCACAATGGGCTATTTCATGCATTTCTTACCCAGTTATGTCCTTAGACATGTCATTATCTTCCAGGGTATGGACACTGTGGTTCCTTTTACTTCTTAGCTGCCCTGATGCTCCATCTCTTATAATTTGTCTACTATCTTTTGTAGTTCCACACATCTTTTTCCAATGATTTGCCTTTCCATAAGGTATGCAGTTCAATCCACATCCAGGATAGTTTTTTTTTATTTGTGTCAACTTGTGGTCATCCACAGTCTTGCACATCATTCTCACTGACTGAAAGTTTTGGTTGTTTCACTATATCAATTCTGCTTCTTTTTTTCCTTACTTAACTGTAAAAGCTGTTTAAATAGTCAATATCTTCAAACTGTCTACTCATTGCTTCCCATGCTCTGGCAGTGTCTCAAACCTGCAATAATTTGGACTTGTCTTTTCCAATAAAGTCTTTTTGTACCTCAGGGAATGTAGAGCCCCAAATGAGCTGATCAAGCAATGATCCCTGTGGAGATTGACAAGGTTTTAACAGAAATCTGAATTTTTAGTTAAAGCTTAAAAGTATAATGCAGCAAAATTTGATGAATTAAGATTTTTTATTGTAATAATTTACTAATAACACTTGGTTAAGTGTTATTTCAGCAACATATTTTGAATTACATAAAAAAGTTCCCCTTTTCTACTTATCCTTCTTTCTCCCCTACACAGGATCACAATCCTCAGCAAACAATCCACAATTGGTCTCTGCTTTCAGTGGGGGGCTGCATTTTCCCAATTTGTTAAGTGGTTACTCTGAGTAACCAATTTTGGCACTTCACTTTATTTTTGGAGCATTTCAAACATAAGGGTTATGTTTTGTTTTTGTTTTCAAAAACTGGGTATTAACATAAGAGAGAATTGTTTTAAAAACTAATGTTTAAAAGAGTGGCTACAGTTCTGAAAGCAAGTTAACCGGATAGCCATGGCCGGCATTGGAAACAACTGCTTGAGCAGTACTTGACATTCAGGTTGGAGCCAACCTGGAGCTGAGGGTGTGTTTTTTTTTTATTCATTGGGATATAGGCTTTGCTGGCTGGACAGCATTTACTGCCTGTTCCTAGATGCCCTTGAGAAGATGGTGATGAGCTGCCTTCTTGAACCGCTATAGGCACAGTGACAGTGAAACAACAGCAATATATTTCCAAGTCAGGATGGTGGGTGGCTTGGAGAGGAACTTGCAGGTTCCTATGTATTTGCTGCCCTTGTCCTTCTACATGGAAATGGTCATGGGTTTGAAAGGTGCTGACTGAGGATCTTTAGTAAATTTCTGCAGTGTGTCTTGTAGATAGTACACACTGCTGCTGCTGAGCGTTGGTCACTAAAGTAGTTCCTGCTGGCAACAAGAAGTTGATTGGTCTACAAACTAGTACAACAACTGTGCCTTTGATTCTTGGATGGCTGAGCAGCTTGGAGCTGGAAACCGGCTACAGAGACAGAGGAGGTAAAAACATGCACAGATCTTCTCCCAGCTCACAAACTGCCCATTTTTTACAGTCAAAAAAATCGGTTTAACCCTGAAGAAAACTACTTACCTTTTCTAAGCCGTTGCTGCAAGCTGGGATTTGATAAATCAGAGATGTTTTCCAAGTGCACCAGTTATTCTATACTTCTTAGACAGCAGTGGAAGACCATCTGAACTACAGAGTATTTGGCCAGCCTGAAGTATGCTCTTTTCAGTATCGGTCCTGAGAAGCGAAGAATGCTGAATTGACTTTCCATTTGTCTACTTCTACTAATAACATATTTTCCCTATTTGGACTTTTAGTTAGTAATATTATATGCCAATGGTTTATATCTGTTTACCTATGAATATAGTTTAGTTACTTGTATTGAAAAAATAATTATTGTTTAGTACATTCTTTCTATTAACTTTAATCTAAAAGCAGATACTTGGAACAAAAAAACTTTAAGATTTGATCCAACTCCAGAAATAGCAGGGCTCATTAATCCAGTGAGTTGTAATACCTAAGTCCTGTACCATCAGTAAATCACCATACTGGTATTCTTCCTCTCATCACACCAGATGAATCCCCCAAGACTCTTAGATAGCTGTGGGATACATCTCTTCAATCCGAGACTTGACTGTCTCTGTGAACGTCCATGGTTGTTTACATTTGCAAAGGCAACTTCTTCTCTCTCCCCACCACACAAAATTGTCATTTGTTTATGATATCCATTGATCTGTAGGGAGGCCTATGAGCTGATGTTTCAATGGCTTCCTCTATGTAAAACTCTCAGCAAACTCACTTGATTCCTGCCTTAAGCAATGGAATTCGTGTTGGTAGAGTTGATTATTTGAGTTGAGCTGGAGAGGTGTGCTGAAATTTACAAAGATCTTATCTGAGTTTCTGCTGTCAACTTCGCTCAACTCCCAGCTATTAAACAAATGGAACCCTTTCTTTCCTGTTAACAAAATAATGTAACTGACCCTTTCTACTTTCCCAGTTCCTTTTAGAAACCAACCGACTTCTCAAATGCTTCAGCAATATCAGTCTCTGAAGTCTGAGCTGGAGCTATGCATTCATTGCTGTGATGGTGACCATTTCATTTGTGCACAGTTTGCTCAGTATCTATTTTTGGATTTAATTTGGGTTGAGGTTTTCAATTTAACTCAGCGTTGAAATTTAATTTTTTTTGTGTGTTTTAGTCTTGGACAACTGCTGCTACCATGTTCTGACTTCCGGTTGCTAATAAACTCAAAATATTTACATCTTCGACACAGAAATGCTGGAGCTTTGTTGAGTGAATTTCTCATTACTTTCAGTGGGACTGGTACAAATGGAAAGTCAATTCAGTATTCTTCGCTTCTCAGGACAGGTACTGAAAAGAGCATTCTGCAGTCCAACAGTGAATGTGGCACTCTGGGATATTTATTCACATGACAGTCAACCCCTGGCTCTTTACCAATATCAGTACAACAATATAACATATTTCAATTGTAGGTCTGCCAGGAAAATCTGTTGCTTCATTTAAGGCTATGTCTATTTCTTAGCCACCAGTGATAGAATGGTTACAAATCTCTTTGTCTGTAGGAGCTGTCATATGAACTGAAAGAAGGAGGACTGATTAGATCCAAGAACAAAATGTTAAAAATGACATTAAATTAGTCATAATAGAATTTTATCAGGGTAAATGTTTTACCAGTGTGCTATTTTTAATCTCTTAGTTAGATCAGATCACACTTTCTTTTGATTTTACAATGTAATTTATATTTCTTAACAGAAAATGAAATTCATCCAAACGCGTCACCAATCTGACAAAAATAATTCACTGACAGATTTCACTCTAGCTGAATTTAGATACTGTCATGTCCTAATATATTATGAGTTTTCAGTCAATACTTGCAGAAATTGGACATAAACAGGCTACTAGATGGTTAGTGTAAATCATGTGATCTTTGGAATTTTGAGCTTCAGATCACCCTATATTTGAAGAAATTTTACAGCCATTCACAGCCATTCAGAAAATTCACAAATCCTTTTGTTCAGGAAAGATCTCCATAAAGGAACTTTAGTATTCTACTGGCCTGTCTCTCTGTTTTTCATCCTGGACAAAAGAGAACATTGAAATTCAATATGTGCAAGTTGACTGAATAGATCCTATCCTCTTTCCATTATGTTACGATTGTCCCTCATGCAACCTAAAATGGCTGCCTGAAACTTTCAAGGTGTTAAATACAACACAGGATATATCATCAACATGCTATGTTTTGTTTGGAAAGAGGACTTTGAAACTGTGGAAATTTCATACTGAGGAAGCTATTTTGTTGTGTGCTTTTAAATCAGCAAGAAGTTTTCTGCAGCTAATTGAGAATTCCACTGAAAATCATTGATATTGTTATAACTCCTCCAAGCTGTCATGGTTAACAAAAAGCATTACTTGAAAGAGTGAGATCCTGATGGCATAGGATTCTCCCAAACCGGTTCCAACTTCAAATTCACCTAAGAATCAACTTCCTGGAAATCTTGTAGTGAGCTGTCATCCATTCTTTTACTAAGCCTTCACTTAAGTAAATGCATCAGCTTCAGTTACAAAATTGCTGGACATCGAAGGAAAGGATTGTGACAATTATAAGCATTAACAATCTAACACTTTCATTTGTATCCAATCTGTGTATGTGTGCGAGATGAATGAATGAAATGTATTATTCCATAACAAGTAATAAGAATAAATCATCAGCTTTAGTTTAAAACTCTGAAAAAGCTTGCTGTTTAATGCTTTCAATTGGAACATTTGCTTTGTGAGTGATGATATGCAAACCTTTTACTAACAAGATTACTGGTCATGAGCAGTATAGAGAAACTCTCTTCATGATAGCACACTCATATATGTCATAAAATAGGCAGATCGGTAATCTTCTGATCTAGTTATTGTATAAACTGGATAGCTCATCATTGTGAATATATGTGAACAATCAGCTGAGACAAACAACATTTGACTATATTCTTCCAGAAGTAGTATTTGAGTGGATGTGTTGACATCTCCTGCTGACCCCATCTGAGGTTGGAGTATGTTACCATGTTTTATATACTAACGACAATTGCCTACACTACAATGGTTGTATTTTGGATATCAAACTAAGTAGAAGATTCGTAAAAGTTTGTCCTGCCATTCCACTGATGTTGTGGCTGTCAAATATGAAACTGGAATAACAGCAGTAAGGTAATATTGAGGGAGAAAAGTGGAATTAAATTTGTAAAGTTTGTGTTTAAGATTCAATTCTTAAATTAGTAGCAAACTTTATTAACACACAATAGCTTCAACCATGTAGATGAGATAAAATGTTGTTATGTTATCTATTATTACACATCGCCTTCATCCATATCTTCAGAAATCAGCTGAGTTTCTAATTAACTGTCTGTAACAGATCTGTAATTCATTTGATCAGACAGCAGTTTCATTCCAAGGCAATTACGGAATTGCAGATGTTTTTAATATAATACTTGAAAACGTTTTCTCATGTAAGTTCATTGTTATGATTTCCTCATCAATTTTATAAGATCTTTATCAAGAAAGCAATGTGTTCTCTGGTTCTTATATCCCTTGCACTCATGGCTTAGTTTTATTATTGAAACTGTTGCTTAGTTTCTTCTGGGAATTATATAAATACAAAGCATCGAGTAGAAGATAGTTGTGAACAGAGTTTTTGTTATATTTCTTCATTCATGGATTGTCAGTATTGCTGGCAAGGCTAGCATGTATTGCCTATCCCTCCTGCTCTCAAATAAGTTGAAATTAGTCTCTTCTTGTTCAGTAGAGAGTTTGTACAATTTGGCTAAACAATGACTAAGGAATAATGATATCATTCTGAGTTAGGATGATAAGAAACTTGGAAAGGAACTCACAGGTGACATGTGGCTCTATTTGGCTGCTGCCCTTGTTCATTCAATCAATAGAGATCTCAGATTTTGACAGTGTCATAAAAGGAGCTTTGCTAATTGCCCAGTAAATTTAATGATGGTATGCCCTGCCCCTGCGCCCCCCCCCCAACCCACTGTGTTGATTCATGGAATGCAAGTCAAGAGAGCTGCTTTGTCTTTGATAGTGTTGAAGCCTTTTAGATTTTGGAGAAGTAGCACTCATTCAGGCAAAGAGTCTTGTGGCTTGTAGATAATGAAAATACTTTGGGAAGTTGGGTGGTGAGTTACACAGAGTAGCCAGCTTCTGGCCTAATGCTGTAGCCCCAGTATTTGCATATCTGATCCAAATAGGTTTTTAGTCAATAAGAAGCTTCAAGAAACAATTGTTAGGGATAAAATTAAAAGTCACATAGAAAGAAGTGGGTTGTTTACCAAGACCCAGCATAGATTTCTAAAGGGAAAATCATGTTTAATTAACTTCTTCATTTTTTTTAAGAAGAGATGACAGAGATCGATAAGGGTAACGTTGTTGATATGTTAAATATGGATTTGACATAAAACATTTGATACAGAACCATGCAACAGATTTGTGAGAAAAGGTGTCCCTTTTGAATAGTAGTGGTCAATGGATATTTTTATGACTGGGAAAAGGTTTGGAGGTAATTTCCCTCGGGGTTGATATTGGCACCTTGTTTTTCCTGATATATGTTGTTAGACCTCAGCTGGGTATTGTGTTACAGCTTCAGGCTATAGGAAGGATATGAACATAATAGGGTGAGTGCAGAAGCAATTTACAGAAATGTTTCCAGGAATGAGAAACTTCAGTTAATACAATAGATTATAGAGGTTGGGACTGTTCTCCTTGGAAAGAAGAAGTCTAAGAGAAGATCTGATAGAAGATTTCAAAATATTGAAGGGACTATAGGGTAGATAGAGAGAAACTGTTCCCATTCATAAAATAATTGAACAAGAGGGCACAGATTTAAATTGATATACAAATTTAGTAAATGTGATGTGATGAATATTTCAGACCTGGAAGCAGAGTCACTTGAGGCATTCAAGACAGCATTTGATGATTCTTTGAATAGAAACAATGTGCAAGAATATGAAGAACAGGCAGGAAAATGGCACTAAGTCATGATTCTTATTGGAGAGCTGGTGCAGACATGATGGGTCAAATGATTTCCTAATGCGCCTAAATGATTTGTGATTTTATGAAGGTGGGAGATCCATCCAATCCTGTTGAATGTTAAAGTAATGCGTTTAGTCTGTATTGTTGAAGATGGTCATTACTTGATCCTTGAATGAAACTGAAAACTCTGTAATTATCATTTGACATCTTCATTTGTCACTTCATGGTAGAGGCAATGTCATTTGGTGGAGCAGCGAAAGATCATAGGGCCAAGGACACTAGCCAGAAGAATTCCTGTTGTATGATTTACAATAATCACCGTCATTCTCCTTCGTGCCAGTAATGATTCCAGCCATTAAAGAGCTTTTCCCCTAATTCCAATGACTTCTATTTTGCTAGGGCTCCTTGAAGTAGCACTTGTTCAAATGATGCTTAAAAATGTGTTGCTGGAAAAGCGCAGCAGGTCAGGCAGCATCAAAGGAGAAGGGGAATCGACGTTTCGGGCAAAAGCCCTTCTTCAGGATTGAGGAGGGTATGCCAAGCAGGCTAAGGTAAAAGGTAGGGAGGAGGGACTTGGGCGATGGGCATTGGGAGTGCGATAGGTGGAAGGAGGTTAAGGTGAGGGTAATAGGCCGGAGAAGGGGTGGGAGCGGAGAGGTCGGGAAGAAGATTGCTGGTCAAGAAGGCGGTGCTGAGTCTGAGGGTTGGGACTGAGAAAAGATGGGGGGAGGGGAAATGAGGAAGCTGGAGAAATCTGTATTTATCCTTTGTGGTTAGGGGGTTCCTAGGCGGAAGATGAGTCGCTCTTCCTCCAGGCGTCGTGTTGCCATGGGTGGGAAGATTACACCTCCTCCCACCCTTCCCCCTGTAAAAACGCCATCCCATATTGCCAATTCCTTCGCCTTCGCCGCATCTGCTCCCAGGAGGACCAATTCCAATACCGAACAACCCAGATGGCCTCCTTCTTCAAAGACCGCAATTTCCCCTCAGACGTAGTTGACGATGCTCTCCACTGCATCTCCTTCACTTCCCGCTCCTCTGCCCTTGAACTCCGCCCTTCCAATTGCCTTCAGAACAGAACCCCACTAGTCCTCACCTACCATCCCACCAACCTCCAGATACATCGGATCATCCTTCGTCATTTCCGCCACCTCCAAACGGACCCCACCACCAAGGATATATTTCCCTCCCCACCCCTATCAGCGTTCCGGAAAGACCACTCCCTCGTCAGATCCATACCCCCCACCAACCCAACCTCCACTCCCGACACCTTCCCCTGCAACCGCAAAAAATGCAAAACTTGCGCCCACACCTCCCCCCTCACTTCTCTCCAAGACCCCAAGGGATCCTTCAATATCCATCAGAAATTCACCTGCACCTCCACACACATCATTTACTGCATCCGCTCATCCGATGTGGCCTCCTATACACTGGGGAGACAGGCCGCCTACTTGCGGAACGTTTCAGAGAACACCTCTGGGACTCCCGGATCAACCAACTCAACTGCGCCGTGTCTGAACACTTTTATTCCCCCTCCCACTCCGCCAAGGACATGCAGATCCTTGGCCTCCTCTATCGCCAGACCATGGCAACACGACGCCTGGAGGAAGAGCGACTCATCTTCCGCCTAGGAACCCTCCAACCACAAGAGATGAATACAGATTTCTCCAGCTTCCTCATTTCCCCTCTCCCCACCTTTTCTCAGTCCCAACCCTCAGACTCAGCACCGCCTTCTTGACCAGCAATCTTCTTCCTGACCTCTCCGCCCCCAACCCCTCTCTGGCCTATTACCCTCACCTTAACCTCCTTCCACCTATCGCATTCCAAAAGCCCCTCCTCCAAGTCCCTCCTCCCTACCTTTTATCTTAGCCTGCTTGGCACATCCTCATCATTCCTGAAGAAGGGCTTATGCCTGAAACGTCGATTCTCCTGCTCCTTTGATGCTGCCTGACCTGCTGCACTTTTCCAGCAACACATTTTTAAGCTCTGATCCTCAGCATCTGCAGTCCTCACTTTCTCCTTGTTCAAATGATGCCTCAATGTTGAGGGCAGTTATTCTCACATTGACTCTGAAATGTTACATTTCTGCTCATTTTTGGATCTAGTTTAAGTGCTCTCTGGAAATCACCTGTTCTGGTGGAACCCAGAATTGTGTATTGGTATTAGGTCATTGATGAATAAGTCCTCTTGATAACAGTGTCTGTCAGTAATACAGTTTGCATATGATTGAGTTTATACAGATGGGACTTTAATTAGCCAGAATGGATTTGTCCTGTGTTTTGCAGACAACTTGTGTTTTTTTTTGGATAGATGTCAACAGCTACACTGCAACAACTTGCCTAGAGGTATGGCTAGTTCTGGAAAACAAGTCTTTAGCTGCTCAACTGGGATGATAAACTGGCAATAACCTTTGAAGTGCATTTGGCTTTATTCAGGTTTGATCTTCTACCTGAATGGTAATGATGTGACAGATTGGGATTGAATACAATTCTGTTGTTGCTGCTGGTTCATATCATCCCTAGAATTCCCAGTTTGGGGGTACTAATCAGATTCAAATCAATTCCATTTAGTCTAGTGGTGAAACAATGCACTCTGATTGAGAATATCCTGTATGTGAAGATGGGATTTTGTTTTCACAAGGACTGAACATTTGTCAGTACTTACAATACTGACATGAACAGATATAACTGTGATACTACATTTGTGAGAGCAAGGTCAAGTAGATTTTTCATCATATTGATTTTCTCATCACCTGCTGCAGACACCCAGTCTGGCACCTACTATCATTTGGACTTTGCCAGCTTGTCAATAGTGGTGTCACTCTTGGTAATGAGTATTTAAGTCTCCGACATAGAGAACATTCTGAACTTGTGCAACCATCAAGTGCTCCATTTAAGTGGTGTTAAACATGTAAAAGCGCTGATTTTCAGCTGAAAGAGAGCGGTAGATGACAATCAGGGTGGGTTTTCTGATGTGGTGAGACTCTGTTTGGATCCATAGTTAATATTGAGGACTCACAGAACCTTTTCCTCTTTATAGTGTATCACTGTGCCATTACCTACAATGAGTGTGTCCTGCCAGTGGGATATAATATACTCAGCATTGGTGATGGAGGAATTTGGGATGTTATCTGAAAGGTTTGCTTCTGGGAGTATGACTATGTCTGGCTGTTTGACCATGTTGTAGGACAACCCTCCTGGTTTATGCAGAAGTCCCCAATTGTTTGTGAGGAGGATTTTGAAGGAGTTATGGGGGCTGGATGAGCCTCTGATGTAACCTTGCTTGTGTTGAAATCAGGGTTCAATCCAATTTTATTCTTTGTATAACCCTTTATAGTGCTGTGAATAGAATAGAATAGACTTTATTGTGATACAGTTGAGTGGCTGCTAGTCATAGAGTCATAGAGATGCTAGTGTTGTAATTTGGGTTGGGTTGGATGGGAGGAGTGGCCGGGTCAACTCTAGGAATGGTCAGTTCCCATGGGAATGTCTTTGGGTGAGGTCGAAGGGGAGATGGGATTTCCAGTTGTTGTGCAGAACTAATTACACTCTTAATTACTGAGTAACACCAAATTAAACTCTGCAACATTTCCAAATTTTTTTTTGAGTTAACACTCCAAACTGCCCCTGCAGCACAGTGGCTCAGTGGTTAGCATGGCTACCTCACAGCGACAGGGACCCGGGTTCGATTCCAGCCTCAGGTGACTGTCTGTGTGGAGTTTGCACATCCTCCCTATGTTTGCATGGGTTTCCTCCAGGTGCTCCGGTTTCCTCCCACAGTCCAAAGATGTGCAGGTCAGGTGAATTGGCCGTGCTAAATTGCCCGTAGTGTAAGGTGCATTAGTCAGGGATAAATACAGGGCAGGGGAATGAGTCTGGGTGGGTTACTCTTCGGAGGGTCGGTGTGGACTTGTTGGGCCAAAGGGTCTGTTTCCATACTGTGGGGAATCTAATCTAATCTAATCATGAACGTAGGCTGGAAGACATTCCTGGAGAGTCCTGGGCAGCATGGAGAGGGGTAAGATTTAATGTGTTCCCAAGGGCCAACTACTTCACGCAGAGGATGGTGCATGTATTGAACAAGCTGCCAGAGGAAATGGTAGAGGTAAATACAATTTACATTTAAAATGTCATTTGGACAGATACATGGAAAGGAATGATTTCAAAGGTTATGGGCCAAATGCAGACAAATGGGACTAGTGCAGTTTAGGAGACTTGGTCAGCATAGAGTCATAAAGATGTATAGCATGGAAATAGACCCTGCGGTCCAACTCAATCATGCTGACCAGATATCCCAACCTAATTTAGTCCCACTTGCCAGCACTTGGCCCATATCCCTCCAAACTCTTCCTATTCATATACCCATCCGGATGCCTCTTAAATATTGCAAAAGTACCACTTCCTCTGGCAGCTCATTGCATACATGTACCATCCTCTGCATGAAAAAGTTGTCCCTCAGGTCTGTTTTATATCTTTCCTCTCCCTCCCTAAACCTATGCCCTCTAGTTCTGGAGTCCCCCACCCCAGGGAAAAGATTTTGTCTATTTATCCTATCCATGCCCCTCTTGAGTTTATAAGCCTAATTAAGGTCACCCTTCAGCCTCTGACGCACCAGGGAAAACATCCCCAGCCTATTCAATCTCTCGTTATAGCTCAAGTCCTCCAACTCTGGCAACATCATTCTAAATCTATTCTGATCCTTTCAAGTTTCACAACATCCTTCCAATTCGAAGGGGACCAGAATTGCATGCAATATTTCAAAAGTGGCCTAACCAATGTCCTGTACAGCTGTAGCATGACCTCCCTACTCCTATACTCGATACTCTGACCAATAAAGGAAAGCGTACCAAACATCACCTTCACTATCCTATCTACCTGCTTTCAAGAAACTATGAACCTACACTCCAAAGTCTCTTTGTTCAGCAACACTCCCTAGGACCTTACCATTAAGTGTATAAGTCCTGCTAAGATTTGTTTTTCCAAAATGCAGTATCTTGCAATTATCTAAATTAAACTCCATCTGCCACTTCTCAGCCCATTGGTCCACCTGATCTAGATCCTGTTGTAATCTGATGTAAGCTTCTTCAATGTCCACTGCACCTCCAATTTTGCTCTCATCTGCAAATTTACTAACTATACATCTTATGCTGATATCCAAATCATTTATATAAATGGTGAAAAGTAGTGGACCCAGCACCCATCCTTGTGGTACTCCACTGGTCACGGGCCTCCAGTCTGAAAAACAACCCTCCACCACCACCCTCTGTCTTCTACCTTTGAGCCAGTTCTGTGTCCAAATGGTCAGTTCTCCCTGTATTCCATGAGATGTAACCATGCTAACCAGTCTCCCATGGGGAACTTGTCGAACACCCTACTGAAGTCCATATAGATTACGTCTATTGCTCTGCCCTCATCAATCCTCTTTGTTACTTCTTTAAAAAAACTCAATCAAGGACGTAAGTGCAGGTTTTGCTGCTCTGGACGTCAGAGGATTTGGAGACTGGAAGTTAAATAAAAATGTGAACATAATAATAAATTGAGGGAAGGATATGTTATAACTTGCAGATCAAAGGCTACCTAAGTATAAGAAGTTATTAAGAAACTGGCAGATGAATGGCAGAGATTAGATACTATAATCCAGTGCAATTGAGATCAAAGAAAGGAAATAACTGGTAAGAATATAAAATAAATTTCTCTGGGATACAGGGTATAACATAATGTGGGATCTGGAGTTATTTATGAAAAGCTTAGCAGAAAGAAGAGTTAACCTACTCAAAAGCAATCATTTGTATAAAGTCTTTAATATGACCAACATAGAAACAAAGATAAGAGCAGGAGTAGACCATTCAACCCCTTGAGTCTGCTCTGCTATTCAATATGGTAATGGCTGATCATTGAGCACAATATTTTTAATCTTGCCCTCCTCCATGTGCCTTGATTCCTTTAGCCGCATGAGTTGGGTGTACTTCCTTCTTGAAGACACATAATGTTTTGGCCTCAACTACTTTCTGTGGTAATGTCTTCTACAGGCTTACCACCTTTTGGTGAAGAAATTTCTCCTCATCTCAGTCCCACAATGTTTACCCCTTATCCTTAAACTAGGACTCATGGTTCTGGAATTCCCCACTATCAGAAACATCCTGCCTGCATTTAACCTGTTTCATCTTGTTGGAATTTTATAGGTTTCTAAGAGATTCCCAACCTCCTCCACCCACCACCCCCCCACTTTTCTAAATAACAGTAATCAATTCAATCTGTCCTCATTTGTCAGTCCATCCTTCCTCAGATAAGGAGACCAAAACTTACACAATATTCCAGGTATAGCCGTGCCAATACTGTGTATAATTGCAGTAAGACATCCTTGTTCTTGAACTTGAATCCCCTCACTACAAAGGCCAACATACAGTTTGCCACCTTTACTCCCTGCTGGGCCTGCATGCTTATTTTCAGTGACTGATGCACAAGGACATCCAGGTCTTGTTGAACATTCCTCTTTTTCAATTTACAGCCATAAAATGCCACAAAGCACAATACAGGATTTTTATCAAGCTCAACATTTCACTTAACCATTAAGGCACTGACCAAAAGCTTGGTTAAAGAAGTAGGTTTTAAGAAGCCTCATAAATGTGGAGAGAAAAGTAGAAATGTGGAGAAGTCTTGAGAAGGAAGACCAAGACAGCTTCAGGCACAGTCGCCAATAGTGGAGCAATCAAGGTTGGAGATATCCAAGAGGTTAGAAATGAAGAAATATGGAAATCCTGGAGTGTTATAGTGCTCAAGCTGGTTACAGTGATAAGATGGATTGAACAGATAAAAATGAAACCAAGTGAATGCAGTCTCATCCAGCTGTATGTGCCATGTCAAAGGCTGCAGGCAAGTTAAGAGGGATATAGACAGGTTGTTTACTACAGTCAATCACAGAAGCTTGTTATGACCTTGTAAAGAGCTATTTCGGTAACTGAGCACAGATGGAATTTTGATTGGAAAGATCCAAACATAAAATTACTGGAAAGAAGTGCAAAAACTCAGCATGTATAACCAGGGAAATAAAACACAAATTACAGACAGGGAAAATAAATACGTCCAAAGAGCTTATGGAACCACACTTGGAATAACATGCACAGGTTTATTCGCTGAGCTAGATGCTAAATTTACAGGCAGTTGAGAAAAAGGCAATCTAACTGGTTCCTTCTCAGCACACTCTGCATTCCTGTGTCAGGTACTGATGCACTTTGTAACCAAGTTGGCGAATTGGGTAATGTTTTCATTTTGGCGATATATCAGCACAATTGGACAATCCAGATGAGCCAAAGTTCAGGCTACAGTAGATGGCACCTTCATAACTTGGTCAGTTCTCGTAGTCAACAATCTGGTCTTACTGAACAAGTGCTCAGTCTTAAAAAGAAGTTGTTTTGTGAATATTTGCAATATTGGCAAGACTTCATTTTTTACCAATCCCTAGTTGTCCTGAGGTAATGCCAGTTGGCTTTCATTTTAAGATACTGCAGTTGTTGCAGCAAAATTTCTCTTGCAATAATGAGAGGTACAAACTTCCAGGATATTGATTAGCAGCAGTGAAGTAATGGGGTATTTCAAGTCAGGATAATATGGGACTCGGAGGTGATCCCAAAATAACACTGCTTTCACCGTTCTTAGTGATTAAGGCCACAGGAAGAGGGACTGTCAAAGTTTTTTTTTTAGATTAGACTTACAGTGTGGAAACAGGCCCTTCGGCCCAACAAGTCCACACCGACCCGCCGAAGCGCAACCCACCCATACCCCTACATTTACCCCTTACCTAACACTACGGGCAATTTAGCTTGGCCAATTCACCTGACCCGCACATCTTTGTGACTGTGGGAGGAAACCGGAGCACCCGGAGGAAACCCACGCAGACACGGGGAGAACGTGCAAACTCCACACAGTCAGTCGCCTGAGTCGGGAACTGAACCCGGGTCTACAGGCGCTGTGAGGCAGCAGTGCTAACCACTGTGCCACCGTGCCACCCAAAAAGTTAACTTGATTAATTTCTTTGAGTATCAAAAGTAAGCTGCTTGTGACGGAATATAAAGTCTCCTGGAGGGAAGAAAGCCATTGTTTGTGGACAACATAATATTCCCTTTGCTGCCATAGATACTCACTCTATTAAAGCTTCCATAATACTGGCAGAGCAGTGCCATAACTGCCTTTACCGTATAATCAATCTAGTTTTCAATAGGACACTAAAACAGGATTTTATGCTCTTGAGAACCTGGTGGGAGAAGTTCTGCAGTGAGTTTCTGTTCATGACCCAATTAGTGGTACTAATTTTTGCTGTATTCTGCTGATCTTTGTCCATTTTTGTCATTCAAAAAGACCTGGATCTGGATCTTCCTGGGTAAAGTGGCTTCAGCTGCTTTGATTAAATCACTATGTGGAGGAGAGCGTCAGGGCGAGTATCACTCTGATGACATCTCAAGAACTGCTGCAATTGATCACATTTCATAATGGACATTCTTTCTTGTTTGACGTACTGTATCTCCCTCACCAGTGCTTTAATTACTCTTCTCCCACATTTAAATGAATGACAAGTCCTTCAATCCAGTATCCATCCTGCAACACAATGCTTTGTGCCATATATGACATTGCTAAGAATAACAATCTAACTGAATGGGTTGGATATGAATGTCCCTCCACACCAACATGATGGGCAGAGTAAAGTCAGGAGGGGGCATGAAAACCTAGTAAATCCAAAATGTGACACTAGTCAGAATCTGACATGCCTACCTTCAATTTCACCCCAGTGAGTGGTGAAGCGTACATGTGTGTCAGCTTGGAAGCTTTATTAACATATTTAAATTTAGGGTTCCACAGAAATCCTTGCTAAGGTTATGGCAGTTTACTTATGAATGGAGAAGGAGCTGTTGACTCAAGTACAATGCATTTTCTAACACTTCCTGTGGACCAAGAGGAACAAGGAAATCTATAACCTCCCTTTATAAAGTTAAAAATCACACAGCACCAGGTTATAGCCCAACAGGTTTATTTGGAAACACTAGCTTTCAGAGTGCTGCTCCTTCATCAGGTCCTTCATTAGTACTACCAGTGCTCCGAAAGCTAGTGCTTCCAAATAAACCTGTTGGACTATAACCTGGTGTTGTGTGATTTTTAACTTTGTACACCCCAGTCCAACACCAGCACCTCCGAAGTATCCTTTTATGAATGTAGCCTTGCTTACAGCCTCTGCTGAGGTTAGTCATTTGTTGTACCAACCCAAAATCTAGAGCTTGCCCTGCAATCACAAACAATCCTCTGCACAGAGCCTGATCTATCACCTCCTCCATGAGTGTGTTAAGTCACAAACTCCACCCCCACCCTCAACCCATCCCCACTGGCAAGACTTGATCTGTAGCCTGAACCTCCAAATTACCAGGAAATGTCCCCAAGGATTGACAACTGTGCTCCTGGTCTGGTAGCCAGTCAAAATGGTGTCAAACTGTGAGAACAAAATCCTGCCAAATTGTATCCCAGGGCATGGAAGGCTCTTCAGCCATTCTCCTGCTCCTTCTTACCTCACTATAAATACTTGGGCAAGATGTCACCATTAGTTAACTGCACTTGTGGCTTTACAGATAACTGGAAGTAGCTACAGAGATAGTGATGCACTGGTGATAATCTTTCAGGAATGCTTAAATTCTAGATAAGTCCCAAAAGATTGGAAAACTTCCAAAGTAACATCTTTATTTAAAAAAGGAAAGAGGGAAAAAAAACAGGTAACTTTAGACCAGTTAAGTTAACATCTGTTACTGGGAAAATGTTAGAATCAGTTGTAAAGAGATTAGATCATTTAGAAATATGTTATTTTTCAGTGTAGTCAGCATGACTTCCTGAAGAAGAAATCGGGCCTGACAAATTTACTAGAACTCTTTGAAGAGATAACAAACAGGATGGATAAAGGGAAAGCTGTGGATGTATTTGGATCTTCAGAATGTGTTTAAACAGATATCACACATGTTAGGCTACTTAATAAGATAAGAGGCAGTTAACTAATGCTGACCTGTTGTCTAATATTGGGGGTAGGATAATAGTATGGACAGAAGATTGGCTAGCTAATAGGAGACAGCAAGTTTGTTTAAGGGAGCATTTTCAGGATGACCATCTGTAACTAGTCAATTGTCATTTCTTGCATGAGGAAAATTAATGGGCCAAGTTTGTGGACAAAACAAAAATAGTTGGAAATGCCAGAGGTGGGCTGACAGAACTTGTAAAAAGATATAGAAACTTGGCAGATAAAAGTTCATGTGGGAAAATATGAGGAAGAATGAATGAGCTGAATATTACTTAGTCATAAATTCATAGAGATATACAGCACAAAAACAGATATTTTGGTCCAAATCGTCCATGTTGACCAGACATCCTAAATAAATCTAGTCCCATTTACCAGCACTTGGTCCACATTCCTCCAAACCCTTCCTATTCATATACACATCGAGATGCATTTTAAATGTTGTAATTGTACCAGCCTCCATCACTTCCTCTGGCAGCTCATTCCATACACGCATCACCCTCTGCATGAAAAAGTTGCCTGCAGGTCTCTTTTTATACCTTTTCCCCCTCACCTGAAACCTATGCCCTCTAATTTTGGACTCGCCCACCCTAGGAAAAGACTTTGTCTATTTATCCAGTCCATGCTTCTCAAGATTTTATAAACATCCATAAAATCTGGAGAAGTAAGCATATAACAAACTCAAAAGCAACCGGAAGTGAGATGGCATTCTTCTGGGTTGATTTTTTTTTTGTTTCTCATATGCAAATTTCTCTGAACAATAGTTTACCATACCTGTGCAGCAATACAATCATGTGACAGAAGCCATCATGATCTCACGGCAATCTTTTCCTGGGAAAGAGCCATTGCTAACTGCAAGTCATGGCACTGCAGTGTAGCATGCATCCATGAAACTGCTGACCTTGTCCTTATAAGTAGTAGAGGTTGCATGCTGTACAGTGTTGGCAACTTGGTGAGTTGCTGCAGTGCATCTCATAGTACACATTGTTGTCACTGTATGTTGGAGTGAATGCTTGTGGATGTGGGGCCAATCAATCAGGCTGTTTTGTCATGGATGGTGACAAGCATCTTGAGTATTGTTGGAGCTGCACTCATTCAGGCAAGTAGGGAGGATTTCCTCACACTCCTGACTTGTGCTTTGTGGATAATGGAGAGAATTTTGAGGAGTCAGAAGATGAGTTAGTCACCACAAGATTCCTAGCCTATGCTCTGCTTTAGCCGCCACAGTATTAACATAACTGTTCCAATCCAGTTTCTGAACAATGGTAACCCACAGGACATAGATTGTGGGGAAATTCCCTGAAGCTTTGGGTGCAAATATTGCTTTCCAATAATCCTTGCAATTCCAAATGTTGTCTGTATCTTTCTACATATGGATACAGCATGCTTTGATATCTTAAGAACAGTGAACATTGTGCAATCATCAGTGAACATCCCACTTCAGATCTTGTGGTCAGGGAAGATCATTGATTAAGCAGTTGAAGATGGTTGGAATGGAATGCCCTGGAGCTGAGATGTTTGACCTAGCCATCTATTTTATGCTAGGTATGACTCCAACTAATGGAGAGATTTCCTCTGGTTTCCATTGATTCTATGCTAGGACTTCTTGATGTCACACTCAGTCAAATATGGCTTTGATATCAAGAGCAATCACTTCTTCTATCCATGCTTGGACCAAGCTTGTAATGAGGTCAGAAGCTGAGTAACATCAGCTCTAGTATCATCCTTTTGGTTTGTTTAGTTTACAAATATTGAGCTAAGAATGGCTCGTTTGTTTTTATACTAACAGCACCTAGCCATGATATGTCAAATTCAGGGCTATAATGATGGAATTGTATAATTTGCTACCTCTGGTTAGACTGAAACATCCTGCAAATTGTCTTGAGCTGAGTTAATTCTGTAACATTTTAAAAACATTTTTAGAGTAGTTCCAACTGATCCAGCAGCAGGTTTCATTCTCTTCAAAAAAATGGCTTCAGACGTGGCCAAGAAGTTGAAAATTATTAATTTATCTAATGTTCCACTTTTCTGTAGATGTGTCAGGTATTGGTACTTGTATCATAGTTAGAAACAGGATACTTTGTCAGGGGATTTGTTTTTCAATAGCAGCAATTGCTGACAACCCTCTTATGCTTTTGTAATAAAACACAAGTAATCATTTGAAATCTACACATTAAGAAGCAATACTATTGTTTGTTCCTCTGAATTTACAGGGTTAATTATGTCCTAAAGTTTGAGAGCAGATAGAAAAGAATATAATCATCACTGCAAAATATGATTTATTCAGAATATTTTTGTTATATGTTTATATATTTTCTCCAAAAGAAGCCTGTTTACCTCGAGCTTATCTCAATACTCACTAACAGTTTGCTAATGGAAAGCTTCTCCCTGGTACATGCAGACAGAAGCATGAGCTGTAAGTTTGAAAATTGTCATCAGTACTATAAAGTGGAAATGTTGTAACAAAATTAATTCTAATTAGAAATGATATTCATTTCCAGTTGTTTCATTATTGGTGGTTTTATCTTGAAACAGCAGCAGTGTCAGATGGTGACCAACTATTTTCCTTGAAATCGACTTGTTGAATATGCTGGTGGTATTGATATTGGGCTGTTTCGCATTTAGAGCTCTTGTTTCCATGGCAGTGAATCTCAGCATCTAGGAAGAGGGATATAACAGACAATTCAGAGAAAACCATTTCTAGCTTACAGATTAGTATGCAGTACCACACAAGCATACCTTCTGTATCGGCAGTTTTACTTACAGAACATGAATACTGCCTGGTGCATGGATAGAACTTGTTTTGTTTTCCTTGCCTTAACAAATACCTAGAAATTGTAGAGACTGTTTTAAGGAAGATAAAGATTAATTTTCATAAGAGTCTAAATTTTTGGGCTATATCAAAGTAGCAAACAGCAAATTGAAGCTGAATTTTATAGGCTGCCTGTGAATGGAAAATCAGGCGGGTGAGCAAAAATCGAATGGCACTATGCCTTTGGTGGCCTACCCACCACCAGACCTTCAGCCCTGCATGACTCTGTGAGCTGTGTGGGTGGCTTAACGTGGGTTCCTGCCAAAGGCTTGTGGCCATCAAATGGGCTGCTAGCGTCCAATTGAAAGCCTCATCCTGGTGAAATTCTGATATAGCAGTTTGTGTGAGAGGTCAGCAACCAACATGTAGGCTGGGATGTTTAGCTCTGTGGGCTTCTAATTAATGAAAGAAGCAGAGGAAGCTTCCATCGTGGACCTTCTGGTCCCACTCAGAGATCACCTTCCCATAGTTTTACCATCCAAATTCTCCCTGCTCCATCCAACAAGCACTCCTCAGTCTCCCTTGCTGCCAACCTATCCTAGTGAGGTCACGGATGTCTGGGTCTGTTGCTGCATGCCACTGCCTTAGCTCAACTATTAAGCACTAGCAATGGTCACTGCTCCCACTGGCACTGCAAAGTTGGTTTCATACTGATAGGCTGCTCAAGGAGGCAGAATGTTGTGCTGGAGATGGATGGAAGTCACACAATATTAATTAAATGGACGTGAGTTGCCTTCAATAAAAGTAGCTTAAGATGGAGATCTCCTGGTCAAGATCAAACTAAGGATTTTTATTTCTTATTAGTGGTTGGAACTTTCTTCCCCAGAAAGGATTGGAGGCTGGGTATTTAAATTAAGCCAGAGTTGGACAAATTTTTGATAGATAACAGAGTCAATGGTTATGGCATGCAAACCAAAAAGTGGAGTTGGGAACACAACCTGATCAGCCGTGATCATATTAAATGGTGACAAAGGCATAAAGGACCAAATGGCCTACTCCTGCTCCTAAAATATATGTCCCCATGTCACATATGAAATAATCAAAAGGTTAATGAAATGCTGGCTTATATATCTTAGTAAACAGGAGTAGAAGTCATTCTTCAGATATATGCATTACCTTTATGACATTTCTTGAGTCAGTCTAAACTTCTTTGTATTTTGTCCTACAATAGAAAATTTAATATTTACCCAGGAGAGAAAAAAGTCTATTTTACTTTCTCTTTCTGTGTTCTCCTCTTGTTATTTTTCCTCTGTGTATTCTTTCATTATTAAACATTGTAGGATCTTCACAAATTTATTGTCTCTAATTCTCCTCTCATTTGCGGCGAATAAGGTTTTCTCATTCAAATGTTGGCCTTCTGAATGTTGTTGAACAGAATTTGTACGAGTAGAAGGTACTTTTGATCCTTGTTTGTGAATTGAACATGTGAGACGTTTGGATATCATTTTGTCCAAAGAAATGAAGAGACCCAACCATCAAACCAAACACCATGCTCTGACTCTACACTTTACAATGCCTAAATGTAGGTAAATTAATACCAAAAGAACTGTGGATGCTGTAATGAGAAACAAAAACAGAAATTGCTGGAAAAGCTCAGCAGGTCTGGCAACACCTGTGGAAAGAAATCAAAGTTGACGTTGATGGAGGAAGGGTCACTTAACTCTGATTTATCTCCACAGATGCTGTCAGACCTGCTGACTTTAATATAAATTCTCAAAACTCAGTATTCTTGGGACTACTAATCTATCATTAAATATATTATCAATCACTCCTGGGTGGACTCTCTGCTTGAAATATGGTTTCAAGATATGACTGTATGCTTTATACATGTTGGCTACCTCGAACAGAAAGTTCTTTAATCTGCTTACATTCCTTGTCTTATTTTTGAGCAAAGTGAGAAGTCATCAGGTGATAGTCCAACAGGTTTATTTGAAATCACAAGCTTTTGGATGCTTCTTCGTCAGGTTAAGTGAGGTGATGACACACATGCACAGAATTTATAATCTGAGAGATCAAACGATCAAACAAATGGTGTGAGTGGAGTGTCGACAGGCTGAATATTATGTCTCTGAAGGTGATCGAGTGTCAAACAGTGTGAGTAAAGGATTAACAACTGAATAACAAGTGAATGAATGATCTATAATCTAATTAATTAATGTATAGAGATAATTACAAAAAATTAAAAATAACTTAAGACAAATCAAATGACTGGAATAACATGATAGGTATGAAAGTCACATGCTGAGGGTCTAATCAAAAATTGTACAATCTATTTAACATAGAGGAATCATAATTTATCAAGGTTATGGTATCAAAACAGGAGAGTAACAAAGATTTCATAGATACAGAACAGTATGGTGAGGTCACATGTAGTGCGACATGAACCCAAGATCATAGCTGAGCCTGTTTTCATGGGTACTGAACTTGGCTATCAGTTTCTGCTCAGCGATTCTGTGTTGTTGTTTATCTTGAAGTCTGCTATGGAGGATGCTTACCTAAAGATCTGAGGCCGATGTCCTTATCTGCTGAAATGTTCCCCAACTGGGAGGGAACATTCCTTCTAGTGATTGATGTGCAGTGTCCTTTCATCCAAGATGGCCTTCAAGACTTGTCCACCCCAGTCCAATACCGACACCTCCACATCATGATTTTTGAGCGTCTCTGATTTCACTCAGTTTTCATGTAGTTACTGGTAGTGTATAATCTGTTATTGTAGCAAACTCCTTGATTTCAATCACAAATCCAACTGTTTCCGAAATCACTATCTCAATAAATGAAAATGCATTTGCGCTCCTCCAAGGGAACCAAATACAACATTTCCAAGTTGGCTGAGGACCCAAACGGGTGTTGTGCTGTTATGAGAAGGATACCAGGCAGCTTCAAGGCAATTTAGACAAGTTGAGTGAATGGGCAAACACATGGCTGTTAATTGCCTTGAGACCACAACTGAAGTATTGAGCACAGGTTTGATCTGGGAGAAAGAGACGACATGCAAATGCTGGAAATCAGAGACAAAAAAAGTGATGGTGGTAAAGCACAGCATGTCAGGCAGTATCCAAGGAGCAGGAGAACCAACGTTTCGGACACGAGCTGTTCATTGGGAACATGAGGGAGGAGTAGGGGTCAGAGAGATAAGTAAGAGGATGGTTGTGGGGCAATAGGTAGATGGATGTCAGGGGCTGATGGTGACAGGTTGGAGGGGTGGGTAGAGCAGACAGGTGGCAAGGAAGATAGATAGATAGGACAGTTCAAGAGGGTAGTGCCGAGTTAAGAGGGTTGGATCTGGGATGAGGTGGGGGAAGGGGAGATGAGGAAACTGGTGCAATCAACATTGATGCTGAGTGGTTGGAGGGTCCCAAGGTGGAAAATGAGGTGTTCTTCCTCCAGGCGTCAGGTGGCTTGGATTTGGCAGTGGAGGAGGCCCAAGACTTACATGTCTTTGGCAGAGTGGGAGGGGAAATTGAAATGGTTGGTCATGGGACAGATTGTTGTTTCGTGCATATGTCCTAGAGATGTTTCCTAAAACATTCTGCGAGTTGGCATCCCGTCTTCTCAATGTAGAGGCAATCACGTTCAGAGCAATGGACATGGTAAATGAGGTGTTTGGATGTGCAGGAAAATCTCTGCCGTATATGGAAGGATCTTTTGGGCCTTGGACCGAGGTGATGGGGAGGTGTGGGTTTGATCTCCTTACTTATGAATATATATACTTATAGAGGGGGTGCATCGTAAAATCACAAGGTGGAAACTGGGGATGGCAGGACTGTAAGGAGAAATTGATTGGACTGGGTCTGTATTCACTAGAGTTCAGAAGGATGGGAGAGGATCTGATTGAACCATATAAAATTCTAGCCAAGTTGGACCTACTAGAATGCATGGAGGATGTTTCCCTGACTGGGGAGTTTAGAACCCATGGACACAATCTCACGATATGGAGTAGAATATTTAGAATTATGATGAGGTAAAGATCCTCAACTAGTGGAATTCACTACCACTGAAACCTGTGGAGGCCAAGTCACTAAATATATTCAAGAAAGAGATAGGGGGAAAAATGATTTTAAAAGCATCAAGGCATATGGGGAAAATGCAAGAATATGGCATTGAGATTGAGGATTGGCATGATCACATTGAATGGCAGAGCAGGTTTGAAGGGCTGATTGGCCTACTTCTGCTCTAAGTTTCTATGTTGTTTCCATTGAACATGTACTACACATTAAACCTCACCAACTTTAATTTGAAACTTTGAGTGCTAGATGGTATTGATATAAGATCTTTCAAGTGTGATACTGTGAGGCTAAACATTTCCAGTCTGTTTTATCATTATGTGAATACCTAGGTGAGGTCGGCAAAGTTTTCACATGTTCATCTAGTTGTGAATGCTTCTTTTCAATTACTGTGCATTTTTCCTCTATGTCAGTTAATAATCATGCTACGTAATAGACTGGTCTGCGTTTTCCAACTTTTTGAACCTGAAAACATTTGCCCTCAATCTTGTAGAGAATGTATTGACTGCAATAATTATAGGTAATTTTAGATAGTAATATGTTGCTATCCCTGATTACATCAGCCTCTCCTTGATAATTTTCAGAAGATGTCTGATGTGCTGCTTCTCAACAGCAGTCATTGTTTTGTGTAACAATTGGTGTCTTGGCTTGTTGAGCTCTGTTAAGTTTTCTTTTGGAAATTTTGATACTTGATTCAACATTTTTTATATGAACCTTTGTATCACCATAATGTTCATTGGAGCTGCAAGTTATTTAATGATCCTGCCCTTCAACGGACTAATCTTTATTTTGGATGCACCCTCTATGTGACCAAGAAATCTGACTGTCAACAATGAAATCTCATACTTACAGTTAACCGTCAATCCTGTCACTTCTAGTCTTTTCTGCACTGCTCTCATTCTCACCTCATGCTCAACTTGAGTGGGCCCATCTATCAACACATTAACCATTTTTGGTAAAGAATTCCTTGTAAGATCTCTAAAAATGTTTGACGTTGTTTGTTGAAAGATTCCTGGTGTTGATATTATTCCAAAGGAAAGTCAAAACAGAATCTTCCAAATGGGGTTATATATGTCGTGAGAAGCTTGGATTGCTGTTTTCATGGCACTTAATAGAATCCACTGTTAACTTAGAGAATATTAAATTCTTCATTGATTAAGCTAAACTGTCAATTACTGATGCTATTTGACAAACCTCTCCTTTCACAGCTTTGTTGAATTGTGCAAGATCAAAATATATTCTTATGCAACTGTTATTTTTTCTTGAGCACCAACTCGTTTTCTCTTTTGATTAACCTTTCACAATTCTTTACTTCACCTATTCTGTGAATTAGATTCAGTTCAAAGAGTCATACTCATACAGCATGGAAACAGATCCTTTGGTTCAAACAATCCATGCTGGACATAATCGCAAACTAAATTAGTCCTACCTGCCTGCTCCTGGCCCTACCCCTCCAAACCTTTCCTATTTATATACAACTTTCTGCATAAGAATGAATGAATAACTCTGATCTTGAATTTGTACAGTACTTCAGTAATTACTTTGTCTCTGTGTATTTTTTAGTTGGTAGTTGTCTCAGAATCTTCAGCTCTGTTCTGTTTGGACCATGTAGCTTTTGCATGATGATTGACTAACAAATGAGTCAAAGGTTTTTCGGATAGACAAGAATGTGGAGTTAGGGCTATCAGATCAGAATCAGATTTGCCGTAACCTGATTGAATGGCGGACAGGCTCAAGTTGCTAAATGGCTTTCTGCTGATCCTAATTCATATGTTTGTAATTGCTCCACATTTGAAGGAGCTCAAATTGCTCCTGTAGTAAGTAATGTAAAGGCTTTTGTTTAAACTTCTACCAGAATCTCTGCAGTGAAATAATTTTCACTTATTTTTAAAAATTTCCTCCTAAGAAGGGTGTCTCAGTATCTTGTTGGAACTTTTATTTAACTGACTCAGTTTCCTTTTAAAAGTTTTTCTTTTTGAGTGGTCTGCCTGTTGTTTCTTCTACAACATACTGTTTGAAAATGCCCCTTCATTTTATATTAAAGATAATACACACCTTTGGTGGGACAATTTCTATGTCTTTGCCTTTCTTTGCCACACCAACTTGTCTTGTCTACTTCCAACCAATTGCTTTTCTTGCCACACCTTTTTTCTTTACTCTTATTTTCCCCATTTTATGATTATTTCAACTGGATAAGTAAATTTTGGATTTGGTATCTCTGTCTGTCTGTGTCTGTCTCTCTCTCTCTATATATCTCTCTCCCTCCCTCCTTCTCTTTGATTACTGATTGGTTCAGCCTCCTGATCTTGCCCTGTCTGCTCAATTGTACCACTCTGGCCAGTACTAAGTCACCTTAGGAATGCAAATTATTTGATAACAAATCATCTATCACTCCAACAATTATTAGTTCCATTTTCAGATTACCATGCTCACACTCTTCTACAAACTGGTAGAAATTATTTAGAATTGCCTCCCCCATGCAATTATTGAATTTTGCATATTCCATGATACTGTTCTTGCAGAGTTTGAAATATGTCTCCAATGTATTAATGGCTTCTGCAGATGTTAAAAATCACACAACACCAGGTTATAGTCCAACAGGTTTATTTGGAAGTACTAGCTTTTGGAGCGCTGCTTCTTCATCAGGTGGTTGTGTGAGCAGTGCTCCAAAGCTAGTGTGCTTCCAAATAAACCTGTTGGACTCTAACCTGGTGTTGTGTGATTTTTAACTTTGTACATCCCAGTCCAACATTAGCACCTCCAAGTTGTTCTGCATATGTGGCTTTATCTTCACCAAAGCTCAGGGTAACTCAGCTGTCATCCATGCAGGGGTTAATTACAAAAATGTACTGACCTGCTCGGCCTACCTTCACTGTGAAACTATTACAAGGTGGTATCGAGCAAATTTCCTCTAACACTTTGGCCATGTTTCAGCCTGATTTGAAACTTGTGATTGTCTCGCAACACTCCAGTAAAAGTACAGATTTTTAAATCACACTTTCTTTTAAACTACTGCCTTCATATTATTGTGCTTGTGAAATACTATTGTTAACTCTCAAGGACTGATTGCAAAACACCCAAGCTTACAGAAATGAGAACTCCCCTTACACTTGTGTAGGTTAGCTAGCTTCTGTCCTTGACCTAGAGGTGCCGGTGTTGGACAGGGATGGGCAAAGTAAAAAAAAGAGTCACACAACCCCAGGTAATAGTCCAGATGATTTATTTGAAGTTATAAGCTTTCGGAGCACTGCTCCTTCTTCAGATAAGCTCTGACAGCTTGTACTTTCAAATAAGTCTGTGGACTATAACCTGGTGTTGTGTGATTTTTAACTTCTGTCCAAACATACTTTGCTAAAATCTAATATCACATGATTATATGTCATTTTCTTTCATGATATCACAGATTGTTATCTATCAATCATCGATGTGACTTGGTCTAACGTACTCCTCCACACCAGTCACTATATTAGAATGGCAATGATGCTCATTGGGCCATTAGATGCTAAATTGGCATGCATTCCCAATTGGAGAAAATTAGAGCATGCAGAATAGCAGTCATTCTTTTCAGAATGGGGACTGCTCCCATTTACCCCTTAAAATATATTTCAATTACCCTGATTGTAGCATTGAAGTTGACTGTATTAACATACAGTTTAAAGAAATTGTCAATCTTTATATTTGGGGTTCCAACCCACAATCTCAATCTAGACCATCATATAGACCAGGCCATGCTTTGATAATTTGCATAATACACTTAGTCACAATAAAGTTACATATGCTAGGGGGCCAGTTAGATTGGTTGGATGCTGGTTTGTAATGCAGAGTGACACCAACAGCGCAGTTAATTTGCCACACAAGCTAAGGTCACACCATCTCAATCTCTCCCTTTACCTGATACATGGTGATCTTCGGCTTAAATTCACCACCAATCATCTCTCTATCATGCGAGAGCAGCCTATGGCCCTCTGAGATTTTGGTGACTTTACATGCCCTATGTTGACCTTACACATTATGCAGATTATATCTGCACATTATACAGATTACCTTTCTAATGTTGGCACTCCACTTCTGAACACCATGAATTTGGAAGCTAGATTAGAGTGGTGCTGGAAAAGCACACCAGTTCAGGCAGCATCTGAGGAGCAGGAAAAATCAACGTCTTGGGCAAAAGCTCTTCATCAAGATTCCTGTTGAAGGTCTTTTGCCCAAAACGTCGATTTTCCTGCTCTTTGGATGCTGCCTGAACTACTGTGCTTTTCCAGCACCATTCTAATCTAGAATTTGGTTCCAGCGTCTGCAGTCCTTGTTTTTACCTAATTTGGAAGCTAGGTAAAGTTTGCAACAGATGAGCTAGCTGCCCTGTTCATATAAGGATAAATGATAATAAAATCGGAGTACAAACCAGGACAGTAATAGAATTAACATGCAATCAACTTAAAATAATCATATAAATGAGGTGTAATAAAGTGTTTGCCTCATTAATAGTCCAAATAGATAAATTGCATCAATGTGCAATTCTTTATGTACATATCTTTAAAAGGCAATAGTGATTGATGGAGTAAAAGAGTTGAATCAGGATGAATCCGATACATGAGTAGAGAAGTGAATGTAGACTATGAGTATGCTTAAAGAAAGGTGGTAGGCAATCACATAACATACAAATGAAACAACAAATAATTTGAACCTATGCTGCAATTTATAAAAAGACAAAGAGATGCATTGAACTACACAGAAGTCTTTGAGTGAATGGAAAATTGAAAAAGCATTCACTAAAGAAATAAAGAAGTTGGGTAAATTCCCAGGCTAACAAGAAAAAAAAACAAGATGGCATCATTCTTGCAAAATCTGTAATCAGCTTCTGGGTCCAATTTTATTTGCTGTCCTCCATCAATGATCATTCAACACCAGTTACTTCTAATTCTCGAGAAACTTGCAATTAGTTTCTTAAGAATTCAGAATTGGACAATTATGTTGGGATCTCTGCAAATTTAAATAAAGCACAAAGGCAACTCAAAATGAAAAGAAACCCCCCACTGAGAATCAAAATCCTTCACAAGTACAGTATCTCTGATTTGGCACAAAAAAATGGTGTAAACAGGAAAATAACATTGAGAGAAAATGGCGTTGGCTCAGAATTTGCTCTTTATAGGGGCTTTAGGTGAAAAATCAATGAGAAATATGCAAATTACTTACTTAAATCAGTTTTTGTAATTAATGAAATAATCGTTGTAACTTTTTTTGGTTAAATAATTCTATAATTAGCAATATGACATGTTCAGTCTGTTTAATTATTTTTAAAAATGTTCACGTTTGGATCTAGAAGTCTGACACTCAACATTCGGCCTTGGATGAAAGAGCAAGTTAGCAGAAAGTAGATATTTAAAATTCAGTGACTTGAGGCACAGTGACACGCAAACAGTGGGTTAGGGGATGTGTTCTTTTGTCCCCTCATCCCAGAATTCTGAGTACTCCAGGATCTATCACTCATCCTGCAAAAGTTAATTATTAGGTTTTACCCCTCCCATTAGGACTGGTTTAAAGAAATCTATGATCTGATTCTGCAGAATTCATTTTTATTTCACTTTGTCAACTGTTGAAGTAGTGATGAAGCTCAAAAAATATGATGAAATTCTATTTTTGAGCGCCGATGCTAATTTGTTTCCTTCATTAACAAGCAGGCTCAGATTACAGATATAAATGTCAATGTTTATTCTTCAGTTCAGTTCAGTCCGTCCCCCCACTCCTTCTCTCCCCCTCCTTCTCTGCACCCCGCCCCCCCCCCCCCGCCACAGACTGAATGAAATTCTGTATCCAGTAAGTCCCTTTTGCGCAAGGCAGTATAGTTTGTGGCCAAGCCATATTTTAATTGGGAGACTCTTAAGTCAATAAATTGAGTTGTTTGCACTGGGGCTGCGCTTAATTAGCTAGGGTCATCATGGGTCAAAGCAACTCTTTCCCTTCGAAAAACAAGTCATAAATCTGATTCACTGAAAGCTATCTTCACTATTTAATTTCTCCTGTTTTTGTTTGTTTATGGGAAGGTTAAAACATACAAAGAGTTTTGCATACAAAATTTCTATTAATTGGCAGTAAGCTGAAAGGGCAATGATTTGAATCAATTTTGAGGTCACCATAAACTATGACTGTGTTGCCCACTGCATCAAAGTTTAGTTCTTGATCATATCTCATACCTTTATTAATATTTTCAACTTTTTGCAGTCAACACTAAGGCAGCTAACTACACCATTCCTTGGTGAGTCTCTGCAGTCTGCTACAGCCCCTTTCAGTCAAATCGCTTGGAAATAGTCAGAATGCCTAGCTTAAAAAAGCAAATGACTTTGACCCCAGAGAATAGGCCATGTCCAGAGCCAGAACCATATGACCTGTGGAAACATTGGTGTGCAGGCGATTTGCCAATATTCTGATCTTCAAGGGTCCCTCCAAGTCACATGGCATTCTATAGAAATTAACTGCTATACAACATTATCAGGAATTAACCCTGGGTAAAGAAGTTAGGCCTGCCAAAGTAGGTAGGTTTAAATATTTGGACAGAAGACAGGGACCTCAAATTTTGGATTGGTAGTCATTAGCACGCTGATGATAATTACCTGTCTTTTTTCACTTGTGTATTGTTTAGTTTTCATTGTCTTGAGACAGTCAACATTGACTGCCTTGGAAACAATGTTGAAGCAGGCATTAGACATCTGACTTACATATTTAAACAGTATAATGCCAACCTCTCACTGCCACAGTTCCCTTGTTGTTATCACATCCCCTATCCTTTCATCAACCAAGCACCTTTTCTTTTTCTACAATGTCATTGCTCTTCTACTTTGTATCTTTTGTATATTGGTATAACCCTAGACCCCCCCTTTACTGTAACTGGATTTTCAAAGTGGCTAGAGCCACACTTCTGGTAGGCAGGCGACGACTGGTGCCAACTCGCAAGGCAGACAGCAGCTTTGTTGGAAACTGCAGCTTGTGAAAAAGACGGGAATTAAAAATATCACAAATTGGTCACAGACATTAAGTTGAGGTGCAACATTTGTTCCAATGTTGGTTGATTCCTCAAGTTTCACAAAAAAAAAGTCACAGATGGAAACAAACTTCCTTTTTCTCTGAGGGGACCCTGACAGCTTGCCCTAACATGCACCAGACCATTTGGCTTTGCTCAGCAAAAGGATTTAAAATACCATTCTGTTCCCAACAGACCATTTAACAAGTTCCTTACAGACCTTAAGTAGTAGTGAGGGGATGTCTGATATCTGCACCGACCCAAAAGGTCTTTAAATATTACAAATTATCCCCAAGACAGCAGGATCCATTTCCACCTTCTCTTGGAACATAGATTCCAATTCAGCCTCATAGCCATCCTCGTTGGCAGTTGAAAATACAGACCCATATTTTTCACAACTTCGCCCACTCTAACTCTATTCTGCAACCATTAGCAACTTCTTTTCCTGCTATGCTCTTAGGCAATTCCAGTATCATCACTGACCATTTTAAAAAATAACACATTGATATTGGTAACTAATTTACAGTCAGCCTATTATCCATGTGCTCAATTATACTACTAAATGATTGGTTAATACTTTGTATTTAAAGTGGTGCATCAGGAATTGCTGTATAAGCTGGTGTATTCAAGTACAACAAAGTAAAAACAGAAATTGTGGATATTTTTAACAGAAGAGTATCTAATAATTTAGTCTATGAAAATGCATTTTTGAATTGTCAGATTCATTTGGATTTTGGATTATTTAGATTTACCTGAATGCATTACAAAAGCTTACACTATAATGCAAAAGTAATATGACCAAAATGTGAAACTTTAAGATGAACATTTGGTGCAGAATCTCTCAGGCCACTTCAAAAATTTTACATTCTCAAAGCTATTCTTTTTTAACCTAATACCTCTTTAAGACAAATCTTTCTGAGACAAAAACATACAGAGGCGGAGATGAAGGGAAGCACCCAGCAAAGACACTGTAAATTTCTTCTACACTGGATTGGAATGCTAATTGTTTTTACTGGCAGGGTGTGGACACCTCGCCTCGAAGTTGGACGATGTAAGCCAGTTTTACACTCATTGTGTGTTAAAGATTGTTTTCATAAAACGGAAGATATGAGTAATGAAATTAACACAAAATAGCTTATAGCCCAGAATCACTAACTGGAATCTGCAGTAAATAGACAATTTTTTTTCCGCTAGTGAGATCTTCCACATTCATAATGTTTATTAAATACAGGTCAAGAGCATTATTGATGAATTGAGAATAATTTTCCATGGCTCTTACACAAGTGTCAGTTGCATAGATATAAAGGGCAAAAGGTGAATTGATGTCTGGAGAATAGGGACTCATCAAATTTTCTCTGATAAATACACCCTAATCTCAGATTAGATAAAAATAAGGAAACAGGGAAAAGAACATTTGGTGCAGTAAGAAAAAATGTATAATTTCTTATTAGATTTTTAGGGGACGTAAATTCTGAAGGAGGGCTGTAGTTCTTTAGAAAACAGAAGACTTTGAGGAGACTTAACTGAAATATTCAAAATTATAAAGCAGATTAGCAAAACTAATCCCCAGGTGAAATGTTCATTATCGAATACCAAGTGATCCAAAATGAATATTGGGAAGGTAGGAATATCAAAATGGAAGTATTTTTACAAAAAAGAATACTGAACTTGTAGAATCAATCTTCAAATAATATGAGTTGAAAGGATGGTATTTGTGAAGAGAGAAAAGAGTTGGGCATATGGTGAGAATGATAAATCATAAGGATGAGCTTTAGCCCCTTGGGTCATGTGACCTATTCCTTTTTGTATTTTTGTAATGCTTTTCAGATTTTTGAAGGCTTTTTTTTGAATAGGTATTTTTGGAAAATAATACACTATTTCAAAATGTGTAGTCTTGTGGATTCCTTTCCCGCAAAGATAGAAAAACATTTGGATGATGATGGAGTAGATCTTAATGTTCTATATTGATCAGTTGGATATAGAAAGACTGTCCCAAGCAAATGCAATGAGATCCAAATGATCTTGTTCCTGGGCATTTATTAAAATGTGGTTGGCAAAATCCAGCAAGCAATGTGCTTCCGGTTGGTGCTTATCAATTCTAAAGGCAGTTACTTGGGTATGATGGGGGCTGTAATGGGTTTGCAGTAGCATCTTCAAAGAAAAGTGCACCTTGCATCAGGAACGCAAAAGAGACAGTACTTTGGAACAACAGTCAACATGCCTCCATAACTACAGAATCAAGCACAAATTCTTTCAAAGGTTCTGAACTGACAAGCTCCTGCTACAAAAAAACCCTCTAAAGTTCCCACCCAACATTCCCGAAAAGAATCTGAGGATTTTCTTCCTTCATAGAGTTAGCTGTCCATTGGTTTTTACTAGCTGCCCATGATTTGCTAGCAAATGTGGGAACTGGCAGAAACCAACTGGCCTCAGTGGTTAAAGTTGAAAATGGCTTCATTTTATCTTTGCTATTCATCCTGATTTGCTGCATATATGAGATGCACTGACGTGGATTTTGGGCATCAGAATGCAGTTCTTCTTGCCAATCATAAGTTCAGTGAATCAAAATAATGCCAACACAATAATTTATTTTGATTTGATTTATTATTGCCAAATGTCAAATTATACAATGAAAAGCATTGTTTTGAGTTCTATCCAGACAAATCATACCTTGCATAAGTACATGAGGGTAATAAAACCAAATGCAGAATACAGTACCACCCCCATATCCACGGGTCTGGTTTCCATGATTTCAGTTACCCGTGGTTTGCCGTGGCACAAAGATATAAAAGGAAACGTTCCAGAATCAGGGACCTGGAGTCTGCCGGGAAGATATGTTTCCCATTTGAGTGAATGGATTTGCACCTATCCGCAGTTTTGGGCTTCCGTGGTAGGTCTTGGAATATATCCTCCGCAGGTACAGGGGACTACTATTAGTGTTACAGTTGCAAAGAAAGACCAACTTTAATATATGAAAGGTTGGATCATAAGTCTGATAATAGCAGGACAGATGCTGTTCTTGAATCTGTGGTAATTGAATTTGATTCTGCTGCCATCACATTTTAAAGCACAAACACAACAATAACAAAATGAAAATGATCACCAATGTGTTGTTGCAATTTCATGAATTGAGTTTTCCCAAATTGCTGAAAGCACTGAAAAACGTTCACTATTTTATTTGTTTTTGTGCTTAGACATATAGAAATGTTTATTATCCTCACTGGCGTAAAGGGAGTGGCTGTGTGGTCCATTCACACGATCTCAGTGACAACTTCTGGTGAAGACGATTTTCAGCACATCGTCTATCCTCCTCTTATTTATATTGCAGTACTTCTGGAAATGAAGGATACTTTGAACACACTAAATATTCCGAAGTGAATTTCCACAGAAAACCTGTAGCGCCTACGAGTAACACTGAGAGTTGTGTTTATTTGCTGCTGTTTAGCCCCCATAAATCTGCAATTTTGTCAGGGGACTAGGATCAGACCAAATTATCAATCTAATGTGATCAAAATTCATAATCGATTACTTTTTCTCAATGAAATTGGTACACATCTCTCCCTTTTAATTAAAGGAGTGTTGCTCACTCACAGAGAGGCAAAATGTTCTCTGTCTCTTCTCTACTTTTGTCTTGGCCTTGAAATCTCAGAGCATATATTCAAGAGGCAAAGTGTACTTTTATAAAACCCGTATAAACAGTAAGCCCTAACAGTTGCTACTTTATGATTATTTGCTGTCTCTGATCAGAACCAAATTAGCTATACTTTCCATTAACCATTATGTAATTTATTTTTTTTCTAGGTCTGCTGTCAGATTAATAGTGATCTTTTTATAGACTCTACATACTTGACCTTTCCCTCCAATACCAACAGCAGTTGTATATATGTGTTCAGGGGAGTACTATCAAGATATGAATTCAAATGCTGGAGCACATGTATTGGTTGGCAGTCTTAAACAATATATTATCATGTTCCTTACTCGTTTCAGAAATTTGATCTGTGCATTTAAGAGTCTTACAGCAATGGATTCTTAGTTTCTGGCACTTCTGATAGTCTAGAGAAGTAGAAGCAATACAATAGGTGCGTCTCTCTAATCCATTATACATTAATAGTGGTAGAGATAGAGGTGTTCTCTGCTAACATAAGGAACTCTTGTGCTGAACTGGAATTTGGGCTATATTTTATCTGCTCTCCTAAAGGTGAATTGGGAAGTGGAAGTTGAAGATCTCAAAAGTGGTAGTGGAATGGCTGTTAATTAGGTGACCAATTAAGGACAGTTTCCTGAATCCTATGGATGTGGCTGCCAAGGCAGCTAAGATGCTGGCCTTCTGAATGGACCAGCAACTATGAGAGAAGGTCCCTATGGCTGCTGACCAGTTGGGTGCTGCTGATAATGTTACACAAAGTCCCAATGCTTTCAGTCCTGGCAGCAGAGGGAAAAACCAGTACGGATAAGTACAAAACCAGTTAGAAATTAACTGGCCTGTGGCAGCATAAATTAGCTTTAATCTGCTTTCATATGGTCTCTTCTCAGTATTCCAGTAGTATACAGTAATACTACTAGTCTCAGCAGAAATGGTTTCATTTCTGGAGGCAGATGTTTGGAGGCTGCTCATGTCTAGAAATGCATGAGGGCAACAAAGCACTTGCTTATGTCTGTGATCTGAAGTTTATTCCTCCTGGAACAGGTCACTAACCTGAAGCAAGACACTATAGCTAGAGGGGTGCCATTCTGCATTGAGCAAGGCTGGCCAAGAGTCTACCTTGTTCTTATTCCCTTAGTGTTGCATGCGTTGGAAAGATTTGTCTGCTAACAATCAACCTGTTTGTTTGTGTTATAAGCATATTTTTCATCACCCTGAAGTCCCAAAATAACAATCAAATCTGGAATTTTTGACACAGAAGCTATGACACTATCCACAACGTCACTAAACCTTTAGTATCATACAATCTCTACAGTGTGGAACAAGGCCATTTGGCCTGACAAGTCCACACCGACCTTCTGAAGAGTAACCTACAGAGTCCCAATCCTCTACCCTATTATCCCTGACTAATGCACCTAGCCTACACTATGGGCAACTTAGCATGGCCAATTCACCTACCCTACACATCTTTGGATTGTGGAAGGAAACCGGAGCACCCAGAGAAAACCCATGCAGACACTGGGAGAATGTGCAAATTCCATGTAGACAGTCTCACACAGACGCTGGAATCAAACGCAGGTCCCTGGTGCTGAGAGGAAACAGTGCTAACCACTGAGTCACTGTGCCATCCAGGATGACTTACCTGTTGAGAAAATTATTACCTTTGTCTTTACCTTCACCCAAATTTATGGCCCATCTCTTTAAGACAAATTTCTCATGCCACATTTTGTGAGTAAGTGTTGAAAAATTGTTTAGATAATTATAAAGTGCTCTTTTGGATAACGTGACTTTAAAACAGCTTTGCTGTCTGCTGTGACCTGCTGAGCTGCAAAAGCCAGTGTATGGACCATGTGAAACTTGGAACTGATACTGTAACTTGTTCCCAAGACATCACATTAGTGACCTGACATTGAACAGTGTGGTAATTTAAACAGCCACAGCATCACCATCTGACACTCCTGCATAGCCTCAGAGTAATTCTCAAACATTTGCAGTCATTACGAGCAGAGCCAGTTACTTATAACAAGGATAAATTAGTTTGGATTATGCTGTGTTTCCTAAACTATAAATTTATTTTCTCAACTCCATTAAACTGCTGCAAATAAGGAATTTAGCGATTACCTGATATCATTTATGATGACACTTAGTACATATCGTGTGTTCCATTCCCAACAAAGCTGCAGATTTATTTGATATTATCAGCAAAGCTGCGGTCATTCACCAGCAGGCAAACTTAGATATGCTTGATATAATCAAATCATTTCCTGGCACCACTTCAAAGTGAATCTGTAGCCATTTGCAACCCGGCAATCATCAGTCCTATCTACTTTCAGTATTGGATCACAGACAAAGGCAAAATAAAGCAAAGAGCAGATACTGCTAAAGTTAGCAAAATCCAATAAAACACTGTTCTCTGCAAACTTCAGCAATGTTGTTGAGCTCATTGCCCTTTCTCGCCAAGTTAGTTAGGATAATGGAATCAAAATGACATGTTTTGACCAATTGAGAGAAAATGCACTATCCTCATCACTACAGCAAAGACGATTAGAGTGAAACAAAAACAGAAAATTCTGCAAAAACTCAGCAGCTCTGGCAACATTAAGGAGATAAAGCGGTATTAATGTTTTGCGTCCAGCAACCCTTCTTCAGGACGGGAGAGTGACATTGGTTGAAGTGGTTTTTGCAAGAGAAGTGATAAAATGACGATTATTGATACTGCTCATTCTAAAAGGGCAATTTCCATGAGATTATTGGACAGTCATTAATATTTAAGGCAACAAAAACTGCTGAAACTAGGTTGACATATAAATAACAAAGTGTGCAGAGAGCTCGAATTTAATTTTTAATGAAGCTTGAGCCATTTGACAATTAATCACTCTGTGAAGGCTCAAGGCTATTGTTATATTTAAGTTCCTGAATGTACATAAATGTTAGTCAATAGGATGAAGGAGGATTGTGGGATATCGCATTTTATCTTTTTACAGTGGTGATAAAGAAGAATCAATTTTGATTGTTTTGCAGCGTCTACTTAAATCGGTTGTTTGTTCATCTGAATTAAAATACAAGTCTCACACTTGCTCAGTGCTGCAGTCATCTTGTTTTGTAGCTGTGTAAAAGGCTGTGTAGCTGCCTTTAGATCAAGTAACTCGGTTCTTGGCAAGTAAATGAAGATGGCTGTTTCAAATCTTAAGATTGCTTACTCAGTTGAATTCTTTTTCGGTTCCAGCCAGGGCCTAGATAAAAGGCTTTTGTTGGTGTATCAAAAATGGGGTCATGTGACAAGCTGACAATAATCATTCTCTCTTGCCCACCATTGATAGAGCAGTTTCTAGTTAACATGGGAATCCTGACAATCCATAACATTCTGACCTGAAGGCTGGATGTTGGTGATTGTCCTCCAGAAGGAGGAAGTACAAGCACATTGAAACACTGCTACTTTAGTTAAAGAAATATCCTGAAAATTCTAAAGTAAAGTTTCCTTTAAGTTGAGGATATGATGTAGAAAATGAATGTGTTGTGGCTATCATAACGAAACAAATTTATAGATGATCACAGATTTCCCTTCATTAACTGATAACTCTGTTTAAATCCCAAAACTAAGAAAAGATTTTGATTTGTTTTATTCAATCAGTGAATGCATTTTTGATTTAATTTGTGAAATCCATGCTGGAATAGCAATGTTAAGAGTATCTTGAGTAAGACCAGAGTCTTTAGGTTGATTTCAAGCAATATGATTATGACAGCGATTTGATGCAAGAATTCTGGCTTCTAATTATTTTCCTCTTTTCTTATGGGCATATATTAGGTGAGAGCATTATTGAAAGATTGAGAATAATTTTCTGTGGCTCTGCCTTATCTAACTTGATTGTTGTGACTGGATATAATTAGTAAGATATAAATAGTAAATTTGCTGACAACACAAAAATTGGTGATATTGATGATAGTGAGGAGTATGCTGTCAGGCTACACTCCTGCCAGGCTACAGGAGCAATAGCAGCTGGAATTTAATTATGTGAGGGGATGCATCTTTCAGCACCTTGGCCCACACATTCTCAGCTACCTTGTCCTTAGGCCCACTCCTTCCCATTTATCTCTCAGCCCCTTAGCCCACAGGCCTCATTACTGATTAATGGCTTATGCCCGAAATGTCAATTCTTCTGCTCCTTGGATGTTGCCTGACCAGCTGTGGTTTTCTAGTACCGTGCTCTCAACTCTGATCTCCAGCATCTGCAGTCCTCACTTTCTCTTAAATGCATTTTACGATGCTAATAATGGAAGGATATACACAATAAATGGTTGGTCCCAAGGAGTAGTGAGGAACAAATGAATCTTCATGTATAAGTCAATGGATTCCTGAAGGTGTCAGCACATATAAAGTACTTGCCCTGTTAGCCATAGCATAGAATTTAGAAGCAAGGTTACAAGTTTATAAAACATTGGTTAGGCCACAGATGGAATACTGTGTGCAGTTCTGGTGTCATACTATTGAAAGGACGTGGTTGCACTAGAGATGGTGCAGAGGAGATTCAGTGATGAAAAGTTATGAGGAGAGACTGGATAGGCTGGGTTTGATTTTCTTGGAGGAGAGGAGGCTGAAGGGGTTCTGATTGAGGTATTCAAAATTATGAGGGACATAAACATGGATGATCACAAGAATCTTTTCATGTCTAAGACCAGAGGGCATAAGTTTAAGGTGAGGAGTAAATAGTTTGGAGGCGATCGGAGATAACACTTTCTCACCAAGAGGGTGGTCAAAGTATGCTGAAAAAGTGTTGCTGGAAAAGCGCAGCAGGTCAGGCAGCATCGCTGCCTGACCTGCTGCGCTTTTCCAGCAACACTTTTTCAGCTCTGTTCTCCAGCATCTGCAGTCCTCACATTCTCCTCGAAGGTGGTAGAAGTATGGAAAGTTTTGCCTGAGAAGGTGGTGGATGAGGCAGGTACTCTCTCAACATTTAAGATATATCTGGATATGCACTTAAAATGTCAGGGAATAATATTTTATTGATGAAGTGCAGGTAAGTGGGATTAATGTAGTTCAGTGTTTGTTACTTAGCATAGACACGGTGGGCCGAAGTCATGCTACATGACTTTATGACTTTGAGATCCTGGACAAGACCTCAGTTTTGTTACACCCAGGCCCACTTCCCCAAATTGTTATGTTTCCATGCAGGATAACTCAAATTGTTAAGCTCCCAAGGGATAAGGGACTAACTGGCTCTACATCTTCATTCAATTGCCTTCCTTGGGTGATTGCAACACGATTAATTTAAAAATGATTCCCTTCCCATGTGGATACCTTTCTCTCATTTGCAAGAGAACTTCTGTTTTAAAAATGAACCAGTTTAACCAGGCTTTCCTGAGTTAACAGCAAGTGAGTTATTAATTACGAAATGAAAGAGGAATTAGTTATGCTACTACAAAAACATCAATTAAAAAGAAAAAGCGAATCCAAAGGGATAAAATGTTAAGTAAAAGATATACCAATCAGTCTGTGAATTGTTCACAAAGAACAGAATACGATGTTGTGGTCTTTCCAATGAAGTTTACCAGTAGTGTTAACATCAATCTTAGTTTTACAGAATGGTTGAGATTTTGTAGTTTTAATTCCTTTCAACAGTGAATGAATTCTAGCATTTAGGATAAGAAAGGGGCATTTTGTTATGCAAGGTGCTTTTGTCTGGATATAGCTAGCTGGCATCCAGCTGTAACATAGGATAGACTAGGAGATAGTTCTTTGACTGTTACCTTAACAGCACATAAATACATGATGACAGGCTGGTACACATAACAGTATTCTTGCCCATTAGCACAATCCAGTATAGTCTAAACTGACCTTTGAGCCCCCAACCTTCAATTTGTATTCTTCAAAAAGAAAAATACAAACTTTGTTAGAAGGCTTCAACATAATATGTAGGGATTACATGTTGTTGAGCAGGGGATCCCTACCTCAAGTCATACCGTCTTTGTTTGAAATTCCTTTTACACCTTTAGGTGTTGCATCGCATTAGAGCCATATTAAGTTTTTTGCAAACCACAGAACTTAGTCCTACAGTTATTTTATCTCTGTAATAGTCACCTTTTTAGAAAAAACATTATTGTATTAATGGCTAAAACTGTCTGAATACTTTGGGGTTTTGAGCCATTATTGCAGAATGATCATGGACTCAACATATATTTGGAACATGAGTACCCTTTAATAAGGCTTTGTGCCTAGAAATATATTCATAAACTCAATCTCTCAGGACAGTAACATTGATAATGGTGGCTGACCACGAGTCCTTCTGGCTGCTGTACAGAAATGGACCTTTATTCATGAATGTACATTGGGAATCTCACTTATTCCAAGCACAAATATTCCATTTTACTTCTGGAGAAGTTCTAGTGTAACAAAAGTTGTGCATAATCTGAGCAACATGGTTCTCTGCTGCTTTCTCCTCTGAGTTGAGCAAAGGAATTGAGTGTTTGCTGGTGTTCGAGCCAAATAACAGCAGCCCATTTTTATCCAACTATTTAAGCTGAATTAAAATGAAGTGATTGGAATCGTATACTGTTACTTCCACTTTGTGCAAATGGTAGATAAAGTACATCAAACACATAAAATTGACCTGATATATGTTGTAATCATAAATAAAAGTATATCTCTTTGATATAACTAAAACCATTTGGAATAGATTTCTATGGATCAATTGAGCATCATTGTTGCTGCTGAGATTGTCTTGGGTCTTCAACTAATAATAATATTTTTGGAAAGGCAAAAGCTTTGTGGCATTAATATAAGTTTACAGACAAGACTGCCATGTTGGAATTGATTTACTTCACACCCTTGTGGAGCATGATCAGAATTAAAAGGGGCCCTAATATATTTAATGAGCAGGATGTTAGCCTATCCATGATGTTGAGTTGTATGAGCAGGGTGGTTAGTGGGATTATTTGGCAGGATGGATGACGCGGTGACATAGTGGTTAGCACTGCTGCCTCACAGTGCCAGGGACCCAGGTTTGATTCCAGCTTTGAGCAACTGTCTGTATGGAGTTTGCACATTCTTCCAATGTCTGCATGGGTTTCCGTTGATTTCCTCCCACAGTTTAAAGATATGCACGTTAAGTGGATTGGCCATGCTAAATTGTTTGTAGAGACTATGGTTGTGCAGGCTGGGTGTATTAGTCTTGGTAAATGCGTGGTTATGGGAATAGGGTGGGAGGCTGGGGCTCGGTGGAATGCTCTTTGGAGGGTCAAATAGTCTCTTTCTGCACACCTTAGAGATTCTGTGTGAAAGATCTCTGCTGCACGTCTGTCAAATAATGGCAGTAATGAAGAAGCAACTCTGAGAAGATTCCTGGCTGGTGTGCTCTTCCAGCTTTGGAAGGAACCAGGAACATGAGGAAAATATTTTTTAAAAAAAGCATGAACAAAAATGAAAAATGTATATTTGTGTTTTGCTTATTCAATGTTGCTCCTGCATACAAAAGGTAGAGTGTTTATTTCTAAGCATTAGTAGCTAGGCTGAATGTTTGATACTGCTTCAGTGTATGCAGATTCTCCTTTAATTTATGTGTGGGGCAGTACACTAAATATTAATCCAAAATTGTCAGAAGGAAGAAAATAATTGCAGCACACACTTGTTCCGCATTCATAGCATTGAAACTGCTCCTATTTTCAACAATAAAACACCACTAAAATATGTCCATTTTTGAACAATTTCAATAATCCAGATACATGCTCACTGTTGGTGTTGCTAAGATACAGATGACAGCTGGCAATTTCGATAAATGCAGTTTGGCTGGGTGGCCTTTGATACTGGCTATATTTAAAAAAAAATCCTGGTCCGTCTTATTCTACAGAAGCTCATATTTCCAGAAATGCAGAAGTACTTGCATAATTAAGCAAAATTCATAAAATACTGATAAAGTAAATGCCTTTTCAAAGTCAATCACTTTATAAAAACAATATGCTGTTAAGATTGTAAGAAAATGAGAAGTGAAATTAATGTCAAGAAAGGTCACACAGGTCACTAAACCAATTTAAACATAAAGAACCATGTTTATTTTGAAGTTCAGGTTAAACCCATCTGCCAAAAACACACAGAAAAACTCACCTCACTTTGTAATCTGTTAAAGTATGAGTGATAGAGAACTACTTAAATTCCACTATTTACTGGAAAACTGACAATTTTATTCTTTAATTCTAAAATTAACATTAAACAACAACTATTTACAACTCTAAGCCTCCTTTCTCTTAAAGATTTGTTATCTACCTCCCACTCTATAACAACATACTGATCCAGTAAAGCCCCTATTAAATTTACAGCAACTCAAGTTTCCAAACCAGACAGTATGGATCTTCCTCTGTTTGTAGATCTCCCTGGGTCGTCTTTGGTCTTCTGCTGCAAAGATGTTTCATACAAAAAAGAGAGTGTGTGGTGAATAGCAGCTTTTAAACCAAAATGTGTGAATCATATTCCCTGGTAGAGGTCTAGTTTGGCATCCTTGGTAGATGTTCAAGTTCATAGTCCTAATGACTAAAACTAGACAAATATTGTATAACTTTCAATCTCAGATCAGTGCCATACCCATTCATAGTATGTCTTAAGTGTGATTGTAGATTGTATTTTTGCCCAACTCGCTACTGTATTTCCAAGCTCAGTTTTGATGCAATGAATTCTCCCTTATAACTCTTATTCAGGTTGAATGACATTTAATGTTGTTCCTTTTCAGGTTGGTGGTCATACCATGCTTCCAATTCGCTGGATGCCCCCTGAGAGCATTATGTACAGGAGATTCACCACTGAAAGTGATGTATGGAGTTTGGGGGTGGTGTTATGGGAAATCTTTACCTATGGAAAACAACCCTGGTATCAGCTATCAAACAATGAGGTTTGTGTTAGGTTTTATGAACTTTAGTCAAAAGGTAGCAGCCATTCTTTGTTGCACCATCCCTTTGTAGTACAGTTGTTTCTCTTAATTCATTTGTTACCTGAAAATATAGAATTTAGTAATTGTTTGTAGTAATTTAAGGTTGCTGGTCTTGTAGTGTAGTGGTAGCTTTCTACCTCTGGGCCAGAAGCTCAGGTTTGAGTTCCAAGTCAGGACTTGTGGGCCGTAGAGCATGTCCAAGCAAGTGAATTAGAAGCCTGTAAATGCTGCCAATTTGCCTGAGGCAGGTGAATTTTCTGGTCAGCCATCCTGCAGAAGGCAGTGGCAAACAGTTACATCACATAACCTTGGGCCAATCCAATGGCAGTCCATGGCCCAACTCTCAGAAATGAGGACTTGAGAAAAGACCGGCAGTAATTTTGAAAATATTGTGACTGCCAATTCCTTTAAGAATGATGTTGGCAATCTTCAAGATTTTCTCTTCACTTTAAATCTATCTCCTTTATTTTCTTTTTGAATGTAATTCCAATGAACAGTGTGCATATAATGATCTGAGTGTGTAACCTTACAGTGGGTCGAAATAGATGACAGAAAGATATGTGAACAAAATAAGACAGACAGTACAGGAAAACTCAGTGTTATGATGCCAAAAATTGGTGTTACGACATGGCAGTAAACCCTTCTGCTAATTATACCAAAAACACAATGTAAAGCTCACCTTGATTTGTAATGTGTTAAAGTATGAGTGACAGAGAACTACCTAAACTCCACTATTAGAGGAAAAATAACAATTTTATTCTTTAACTCTAAAATGAACATTAAAGAACAACTATTTAAAATTCTAAGCCTTCTTTCTCTTATAGGTTTGTAATCTACCTCCCAATCTATAACTGATCCAATATACTGATCCAATAAAGCCCCTATTAAATTTAGAGCAACTCAAGTTTCAAAACCAGACAGTACAGATCTTCCTCTGTTTGTAGATCTCCCTGGGTGGTCTTTGGTCTTCTGCTGCAAAGATGTTTTATACAAAAAGAGTGTGTGTGGCAGATAGCAGTCGTTCATATGGAAGATGGTGCTGTTTCTCTGGCTAACTGTCCAAAATGCCTGCTTTTTACACCCCAAACATCGAATTGTCTCATAGGTTCAATGTTGTCAAAACAGTAAAATTCAAATTCGATTGGGTTATAGTATCTTGGAGCATAATTTAAACTAGTTATATTTGATCTGCTGTGAAAACAGCAGGTGCTTGCCAGCTTTCACTCTCTTAAAAGTACAGTACATGCCTTCAACTTTGTAACAGTAGTGATCATTGCAAGTTTACTGTTTGCTCAGTGTTCTATCTAGATAGTAAGCAAATACTAAGGGAAAGGAATTTGGAGAGGTTGACTCTTTCTGTCACTTCTTGGGACTGACTAAAATGGTTATTGTAGGCAAGCCAGGATTATGTCTAATGTCTAGACATCTAACCTGACATTGAAGTAAAAAGGACAATAATGGATCAAATGTATCAAAGATAAAATCATTATTAATGCAAACATTCTCTGATATTTCCACCAGGTTATTGAATGCATCACACAAGGCCGTGTGCTTCAACGCCCTCGAACTTGCCCGAAAGAGGTGTATGACCTGATGCTTGGTTGCTGGCAGCGTGAACCACACATGAGGCTCAACATCAAGGAAATTCACAGTCTCCTCCAAACATTGGCAAAGGCCTCCCCAGTCTATCTGGATATTCTTGGCTAAGCATCACTTTCACAATTGTTGGCGTGCGTGTGCGTGCGAGATTGTTGCTGCATTATGAAGAAACGTGCTCTGATTCCTGACAGTATTAATAGCAATGAGGAGAAGCTTTAAAGAGCAACATGGTCAAACTTCTCCATCTGTAGATGCATTATTGACTTTGAGTTTTATCATTCTCACTCCAATTGATTTGGCTTTTGCTCATTTGCAACTCTGCCTAAACTCAGGCCTTAATCTAACTGATAATTCTGCTGAAGACAGTCAAAATTTCTTAGCGCAATTCACAAATATTTAAAGTGACTTGCTTTTTGATTTGGATGAAAAAAAGGGAAGAACAGATGACTGTGAATCATAAATACCCAGCTGCAACACATAGCAAGGAAAACAATTGATACAAGTGCATATATTCCACAGGCCATGAACAAATCTTAGCTGAAACTAAGGAAATATCAATGTATATGAAAAATATTTTTAATTCAGTGAAGGAAGGCATTATGTCATGGTTTACTGCATACTGATAATTTAATAGGCTTCAACTTTGCTACTGGAGTCTCGAAAACTTACCTTGAATACATGCTGTTATTTAGCTACTTCATTCAAGCCCATGGTACAGAAACCTTTCCCAGCTTCTTGCTTTCTCTGTTTTTTTTTGCATTGGATAACATGTCTCACAAAGAACCAAGTGTAATGCAACAATTTGCTGTGAACTGGGCAACTCTAACAATGTGCAACAACCAATATGTGAATGCAGTCTCCAGACAGGCTTTCTGAGCTTCAGGCTGGAGTGTGTTGGAATGTTCAGTATTAATTTCAGGGTCAAATACTGAAGGTGATTGACTTTAATAACGCAGCACTTGTAGTTGTCTAGGCAAATCATCTGAAAATGTACTTATCCTAAAGCATTCTTTCCCTTAGGTATGTGAGTGAAATATAATTGTGCATGATCCTAATACCATAATGTATGTACAAAATATTGCTCATTTCTTGTACACCTTTTAGATGTAGAATGTTATCCATAATGGTGTTACATATATTTAATTAGAAACCCCAATTGGAGACCAATACTTCCAGGAAATGGTCTTATGCTTTAACAGTATGATGGGATGATAGAAATACAGGAATATGGACAAAAATTGTAAAGATCATATAATCTGTAAAGAATCAGTGAAATCAAGTCCCTCGGGTAGACAGAAGTGATTCTATAATTAACACATGATAGCCAACACATAAAACCTAACCTTAGCTAGGGTGCTATGGTATCTCCATTCTCAGCGTCGTTTGCTTGTTTAATTTTTTTTATCTTTAGTAATATTCTGGCAGATAGAAGATAGATGCATTGCAGTGTGGAATGATGGTTGATGCCTCATGTCTAGCTTGTTGACGTATAAGTCTCAGTTATCTTGTGATACCGGGGAATCCTAGGTTAGATTTCTTATCTAGTTTGACAAATTCACACTAAAATAAGCACGCAATCTGTCAAAACCTAATGTTTCCTCCTTTAAAACCATACTCCCTCTGTGAGGGGGCACAGTTGTAACTTGTAACTGCATTCAGCAACAAGCCTTGGATTGTTCTTAGAATTTGTCTGTGTTCCTGTTTTCTCAAACATTTGAGGAGGTCTATATAGGATAGCCATTCAACTTTTTAAATGTAATGACCAAATATTTAATAATTTAATACCTTTAGTTTCATTTAAAATTATTGTTTTATTTTTTTACATAAGTTATTAATTATTTGTTATTAATGTTTTGTGAATTAAGAGGATTCGAATGGCTGTTAATTAGCAAAAAAATCTGAGTTGTACATAAATGGCACAGATTACTTTTCATTATGTCCTGCTATTCATTTGTGATTTTGATAGATTCATTAAGCTGAATCCTTAACTGACAGAGATACAGCAATTCAGCAGCATATAATAAGACATTTACATCCCCTAGATATGAAGGATAACATAATGGATAATTGTAGATATTCTTAGGATGATCCACCAAGCAACCTGAGATCAATGGATTTTTTTGGCAATAGTGTTAAAAGGTATGGAACAAATACAGGTAAATGGAGGTTACGTAGATATTGGTCATGCTCTATTTGAATGGGGAACTACTTTGAAGGACTGAATTGCTTCAACTTACTCATATATTCCAGTATCATTTTGTTCCAATGATCTGAAGGGTGTGCCTTCCATCTACATTTAGGCTCACAAACAGCATTATAGTGAATCCAAATCTTGGTAAAGATGTATAAAGATTATAAAGAATTTAGTAAGTTTCTTATAAGTTGAACTCAGCAAGAAGATTTCTTTATGAAGTTCAAAACTTCTGACCATTTGAAATGTCAATGCCGCTCAAAAATACATATTAGCTATTATGCTAATAAAATCATGTTTCTTTCTTACAATTTATCATTTTCTGCTCTTACAAGTCCTTTTGTAAAAAGCAATGGATGTAAACATTGAAACAGAGGAATAAAAGCTTCAACATTTGCTGATGAAATTTCAAAATACTTAGCGGCCATAAACTGTGGCATATGTTTGTCATAACAGGTTTAAAATAACTCAGCAAATGAGCTAACTTCTCTGAACCATTTTTGTGCATTCTGCGGATGTTGAAATGTGGCATCCAATGTATGACAGTGCTTTAGGTTCGTTACTAACACATGCCTGACATCAACTAATTTTAACATTTTACAGAGATTGGTGCATTAGCAACATTTGGACAAAGGCACTGAAAGAGGGATTGCTTCTGTTCAAATAAATACTGTCACCAGAGCCTGGAGAAATCTTTAGCTATATTCACACTTGATTAAAAGTTTTATGCTGTGACTATATTTTATCTGTTAATAAGCAACTGACTTCTTACACATTGGATTTTTGTTGGGTGAGAAAGCACAGGCAACATCGAAGGATATGTGAACCACAGCTAATTTAATTTAACATTACAATACTGGGAGTAGCTTCCAATCAGGCCAAAGACTGTCCCAGTGTGGTTTAACTTCTTTTTTTTTAATCATGTGTACGAGCATAGTTTCAACAATTTAAAGATTGATGGATATTTCAGCTTTAATGCATTTCTTACTGGTAGTGATTGGCAGGATAGTGTCAATAAGCCAATCCTCCCTCCATTTGAATTTACTTGTCGCTCTTTACAGCATTAGGAAGGCAGATTTTTGTGTCCTAATGCACAAAGACAAATTTTACCAACTTCTTGGAACTGAAACTGTGACCTGGTGTTTTGTTTTTCTTAAATTCATCTTGATATTTAATATAATTTTATATCTTCTTTTGTTCTGATTAATGATACTTTTCAGTGTTGTCTTAAAAAAACAAAACCACTGAAGACATTTTTGTGTTGTCTTTCACAAAAATTTACACAGATGTTGAGATTAAGATTTGTAGGGGAAAGATTGTCATCATGTGTCTGATTCTATGGAGCACAAGCCAGAAGAAACATGCCCAGCACTTGTTTGATGGATTTGGTCCAAAGCCATGACAGTTGGCACACTTGTGCCTTGACTCCATTGTTGTGGGCAAAGGCTGCAAAACTAGTAGGTCTTTCATGATCCTCACCCAATGCAGATAGTGAATGACAATGAGGACAGACGTTCTCAAGGAAGCTCTGTGGCAGGTGGAATTTTGTGGGGCTGGGAGGATCACTAATTATACAAAAATCAGTTTAAAAGTTTAACATGTCTGGTTTTGAGCAGCCTGCTGCCCAAATCAGCCTCACGATGTTGTTTTATTGGAGGCTTTGCTGTTTTTTTCCATTCCAGTCTGTTGTACACATTTCTTTCTTGAATAGTCTGTGTAGCACTTGGCTGATTTTTAGATGATGCCTAAGTAACTGTGTTATATATTTGTATGTTGAAATGTGACCAGTTTCTCAAATTGAAATGGAAACTTTCTTGTGATACAACAAATTCAATGGAAAAATTCTGTCTTACAATAAACATTGCCATCAGAAACATGTATTTGGTGCTGTTTTATTAGAATTGTGTTTAGAGGAAAGTTTATATAGATATGCAGATGAAATAATATGCCTGTAAACATATACAGTACTTGGTGTGAACACATCAACCAAGCATTAAAACTGGTGTACAAACTGGCAGATTGTGTGCGCCATTCATTGTTTTTGAAGTTTTCCTTTGAATTTATGACATACCAGAGCAAAGTACCATGAACTTTGAAATAAAAGCAGGAAATTCAGTGAAATACTCTGCAGTGTCCAACATCCATGGGGGTGAGAGAGAGAAAAATGTGAATTAATGTTTTCGATTTGTACCCCTTTATGGCATGAGAGTACTTTGCTTAGTTAGAAACTGTTATATCTCTAAGCACTATTGTTTTCGACATCAGAAAACTGTAAGTTATGGGGAAACAGTAGTGTTGTGGTAATGTTGCTGGGTGAGTAATCCAGAGTTACAGGCTATTCTTCTGTGGACATCAGCTAATGTGTTTGAATCCCCCAGTGGCAGAGGGTGAAAGTTGAATTCAACAAAATCTGGACTGACAAGCTCATTGAATGGTCATCACGCTTGCTGATAATTGTAAAACTCATCTGATTCAGGACTCCTTTATGGAAGGAAATCTGTTGTCCTCACCCAGTCTGGCCTGGGCAACAAGAAAAGGCCAATAAATACTGATTTAGCCAACGATGCCCACATTCAATGTATGAATTCTTTTTAACTCTTATTTCTCCCTGAAAATGCTAACAATGCTGTTGGCTATTTGCAGCATTTTTGTTTTTTTATGAAAAATTATAAATCAATTATTTTAAAGTCCTGTGACTTAATGTCTGTCATGCATAATTTTCACGTTATAAAGTGCAGCCTCTGATAATACCAAATAATCAGTACTGAGATTCCACTGCACTTACAGCGACTGATCAAAAGGTCCCCAGAGGAAATTCTTAGTCCATATGCTCATGCAAGTCACTGTGGGCTGAAGAACCAGTTATATTATCAATTAGATTTTGGTTATATGTGAAAAATAAGGGGTCAGTTAGCTCAGTTGGCTGGACAGTTGGTTTGTGATGCAATATGATATCAAAAGCATGGGTTCAATTCCTGCATGAGTTGAGGTTACCATGGAGGCCTCACTTATTCAATGGAGACCCTCAATTAGACTCACACGAGCCATCTCTCTCTTCTAAGAGAACAGCCCTACAGTCTGCTGGGATTATGGTGACAGTATCTTAAAGGTGAATAAATTAACACTGGCAAAAATAGTCCATAAAGGAGTTGCAACAGCTAGTTTCAATGGTAACATCCTTTGCCCTGAGTCAGAAAGTTATCGGTTCAAAGTTTTCTCCAGCGTTTGACTGTATCAACATTGTAATGGAGGAGTGCTGTATAATCAAAGCTGCCATCTTTTGACTGAGATGCCAAATCAAAGTCCTGTCAATCTGGGCATAAATGTTGGGCAGAATTTTCCCAGCCCCTGAAGAATGTGGGCACAACAGATCTACTGGGAAACAATTGAGAGATCAGAAAAATGAGATTCTTGACAAAAACAAAACATGTCTGATGTTTCACCCAAGGTTTGAATGGCGAGAAGAGACTCTGAGTGGGTACAGGACCATTTTCATGCAGTAATATTTTATTAGTACCTATGCTTGCCTCAATTGTTTTCAATTTGCTATTCTCCCAGCTGGCAGAGAGAAAGTAGACAGTAATAATTCCCAAATGAACATTAAAGCAGTGACCTTATGTTTATGGCTAAAAAATGAGGTCTGCAGATGCTGGAGATCACAGCTGAAAATGTGTTGCTGGTTAAAGCACAGCAGGTTAGGCAGCATCCAAGGAATAGGAAATTCGACGTTTCGGGCATCAGCCCTTCATCAGGAATGAGTCATGAGAGAGAAAGTAGACAGTAATAATTCCCAAATGAACATTAAAGCAGTGACCTTATGTTTATGGCTCCCGATTTGCTGCTCCCAGACTCATCTTGGCCAACCGTACCCAACCCCTCAGAGTACGATCCATGGGCAGTCAAAAAGGTTGGCATCAGGCACGGACCAGTCTCAACACACAATTACACACTGCTGACTGACTGAGAATACAGTTATCCATTTAACTGCTGCACTTTCGAGCACTATTCATTGTAATGCTGCAACCAGGTCACTTTACACAGTGAGTTACCCAGTTCATGCATCAGAGCAGGGTGAATCTAATCTTTGTGTTCATTCAAGTCATACTACTTGACAATGTCATTCCCTTGTCTTTTAGCACTTTTCTATCTCATTTGGAACTTACATTCTCACTATACTTCAGTCTTACTTTGCCTTTTAGCACACAGCAAAACTATTATCTTGTAATTGTTGACAGCAGTGGTCAGTCAAGGGATTGGACGTATTGCAGTGCTGCACTGTGTAAAATCACTGCCACATCTATACCATGCACCAATAGCTTACAAGCATGTGCTTTGACCAAATGGCCATGTCTCAAAGTCTAAAGGGAATAGTCTATCAAGGCAAAGGGGACTATTGTCAGTCAGGGGCCCAGCCACAATCAGTGTGAAGTCAGCAAAGGGATTGACATGAAGTCAGTTTGCAGGCAGCAGACAGCCATCAGTTAGGAATCTGGTCAGTCATCAGTCAAGACTGTCATTCCATGTTAGTTTTGGGGGCGGGCAACAGTAATATGGATGGTCTGTTCAATGAAGGTATTGATTGAAGGTAATTTAGTGGTTTGGATCAGAAATTGGCTAGCTGAAAGAAGACAGAGAATGGTGGTTGATAGGAAATGTTCATCCTGGAGTTCAGGTACCAGTGGTGTGCTGCAAGGACCTGTTTTGGGGCCACTGCTGTTTGTCATTTTTATAAGTGATCTGGCGGTGGTGGTAGAAGGATGGGTTAGTAATATGTGGATAACACTAAGGTAGGCAGAGTTGTGGTTAGTGCCGAAGGACGTTGTGGGTTCCAGAGGGACATAGATAAGATGCAGAGCTGGGTTCAGAAGTGGCAAACAGAGTTTAATGTGAAAAAGTGTGAGATAGTTCACTTTGTAAGTAGTAACAGGAATGCAGAGTACTGGGCTAATGGTAAAATTCTTGGCAGTGTAGATGAACAGAGAGATCTCTGTCCAGGTACATAAATCCCTGAAAGTTGCCACCCAGATTGATAGGGTTGTTAAGAAGGTATATGATGTGTTGGCGATTATTGGTAGGGGCAGTGAGTTTCGGAGCCACGAGGTCATGCTTCAGCTATACAAGACACTGATAAGGCTGCACCTGGAATATTGTGTGCAGTTCTGATCACTGCATTATAGGAAGTAAGTGGAAGCTTTGGAAAGGATTCAGAGGAGATTTACAAGGATGTTGCCTGATATGGAAGGAAGGTCTTACAAGGAAAGGCTGAGGGAACTGAGGTTTTTTTTCATTGGAGAGAAGAAGGTTGAGAGGTATTGAGACATATAAGATAATCAGAGGATTATGTAGAGTGGACAGTGAGAGCCTTTCTCCTCTAATGGTGAAGGTTAACATGAGGGGACATAGCTTTAAATTGAGGGGTGATAGATTTAGGACAGATATAAGGGGTAGTTTCTTTATCCAGAAAATAGTAGGCGCATGGAATGGCCTGCCTGCGACAGTAGTAGACTCGCTGATGTTAAAGGCATTTAAATGGGTATTGGATATACATATGGATAATAATAGAATGGTGCAGGTTAGATGGGCATCAGATTAGTTTCACAGCTTGGTGCAACATCGAGGGCCAAAGGGCCTATACTGTGCTGTTATGTTCTATGTTCTATGTTATCAAAGGCTACAGCTATGGTAGGAATGTCGGGGAAGTCAATCGTGAGGATTTGAAGATGCATGCTAGGATGGGAAGCAGGTAATAATTATGACATGGAGTGACTCAACATATAAGGATGGGAGCCAATAATGCAATGGAGAGCACAGGTTGCTGTAGGAGGGGTGTGTTATCAATGGTTAGCAGCACCCTGACTTTGATGAGAAGACAAAGAATCACAATGATTGCCAAGGATAAGCTGTAGGTCCAGGACTCGGAAGTAATGTTGGCAAATAAAGAGGGAAGTCGTGGGGTAATGTCACTAGGCTAGCAATCCAGAAGATACACAGGTACAAATTCCACTTGAGTAGATGATGACGCTTGATTTTAATCAATAAAATGTCTGGAATCAAAAGCTAGCCAAATAGTAAACATGCAGCTATTTGCAATAAATCTATCTAGTTCACTAATGTCCTTTAGGGAAGGAAATTTGCCTACCTTACCTGGATGGTCCTACATGTGTCTGCAGACCCCATAACAATTATTGTTGATTCTTGACCGCCCTCTGGCAATAAGCAAATGGCAATAAATGCTGAAGTAGCCAGTGAAGCCCACATCACATGAGCAAATACTGAACAAAATGAAAAACTTGTGTGGGATAATATGGAACCTCAGAATTGATGGGTTTCAACATGGAATGTAAGGATGAAAACAATATGAAGGTTTGGCAAGTTACCTGGATTAACAAGCTGACGAAACGACTGACTGTGCTACACGTGTTACCTTGCCGCCTCATCTGAAATGTAAATATGCAATGGAAATGAAATATAACTGCCATCACAATTGGAGTAGGTATTGTAAACACTTTTTCCTGTGAATGTGGATGATCAATGTGAGGCCCTTTAAATAGCTCATTGAATTCAGCAGACACTTACACAGTATGGGTTAAAGACATCTAGTAACGATGAAACTATTTATGCGAAATGCATGCAATAACCAACTATAGTGGCCACAAACAATTTTGTCAATGTGATTGGTCATTACAAATTGATCACAATCAACTCTGTGAAGCAAAAGTAACCAAATGAAACCTTAAAAGTGTCACCTATGGGCCACAATTCACAAAGAAAATTAAAGGTCTTATAGGCAGCACACAAGAGCATGGAACTGATTTCCTCTCACCTTAAACTGTAAATGGACATCAACATTCTCTAAATTACGGCTACCTTTCTTGGGTGATATCGAGTGGGGGTAGAGACAACATTTCACTAATCCTACTGTGTGACAAACACCTACTATATTTGTGTGATATGGCATATGCTGTTCATATTCAGACTAAGGTCCTCTATGTCAAATGTCCATGTACAGGAATCCCATGTCTCTTCTAGTTGGAGTGCTCCAAACATCAAGAACCATGTTGGATTGGCATTTGTGTGCGATATGAAGCTGACTGTTCATATTACAAAGCATGTGTTCTGTTTCTGATATTCCCCACAGCGGTTCATTGGAAATGTGAATAATGCATCCACAGCAGGGGTGATCATCACTTCAGTCACAGTGTGCTACAAAGGTACAGATAAATTGAGTGACAATAAATGCGCCAGCAAGCCCAGGTGGAGCAGTAACTTCCAATGACTGTCAAATGGCCTCCATTTGAAGAAATCACAACTGAAAGTCCCCTCAGGATGTGAAGGAGATACAGGAGGCTCAGACTCTATTATCCTCAATGCCATTTCCTTTAGATTAGTGAGGCTTATTGTCAATCCAGACTGAAGATGTCCCAGTACACTATCACAGAATTGTGTCAACTGCTGAAATGGGACATTAGCTGCAGGGGCAGGTGTCCATCCTATGACCAACAAGGTTATGGTTGCACTAAACTTTGGTGCAACTGGTTTCTTCCAAAGATCAAATGTGTGGAATCTCTTTATCCTCATTCCACAACTGTAATAAGTTGTTACATAATTACAAGTCATTTCTTCTTACATAAGAGTAGATTACCAAATGATAAAAGTTCTCAAATACTTTTCAAAGCCACCATTCACAAATTAACAGCTCCTGCAAAAAATCAAATACTTTTTTTAAGACTGTTTTTAGTTATCATATCTTATCATTTCTTCTACAGGACAGCCAATTTACAAATATTTTCCCTGAATAATAAATGCACTTTAATCCTGAGTATGTGACTCAAAAGTTGAAATTCAGAAACAAATACACAAATCACAATATATTACCTTGCAATCATAAGCCATCCTTGTTAATTTTACTGATGGATTGTTTAAAGAACTCTGTTTAATTAAAAATTATTTAGTTAATTTGGGGTTGACAAGATATCTTTACACAACTAGAGCTGACGATCCATGTATTTTCTTTTAAATGTTAGCTCTTTGGAAAATATAATAGCAACTAATGCAATTATTTCTAAACCATTACATAAAAGATGATTTATCCTATATTCCGGTTTATTAATGAATAGTGTGACCTGTTGTCACATTAGCAATGTCAAAGTTTTTTCTGCTAATTCTGCTGCTGTGACCCTAGTCTTCAGAAGTCTGTTTAGCAGGCATGGAACAAAATGATGCCTGCAAACAGCATGGAAAATATTTCTTATTGACCTATTTTGCAAAATAAGGTGTATTAAATGCTAACATCATAATAAATGTTATAAAATATTAGTCAACCAGAAAAAAGGCAGACGAGAAATGAGAGAGCTGAAATTCATCAATCTGAGGTTTGCATGAGCTTGGTAGATACCCTGTGACCCTCAAATGCATTCTGAAACATACCTCTCCCATGTATTCAGTAACTCCAGGACCTGGGGGACACTATTTGTTTGCCAACACAAAAAGTCGCTCACTCTCTCCCTTTCAAGGTAGCTCATCAATTTTATTTAATAAAAATCGTGTTGAGCCTGCCAGGCTATGTATCTGATTTAACTCTTGCACCTCCCTTGAAGCTGGTACATCTTATTCATCTCACCGTCCTCAGAGTACATTGATTCCTTACGAGAACGTATATCTCCCATTCTCAAAGAAATGAGAATTCCTTTCTCATTTCACTGTTTAATTCTCAGGAGCAACACACATAACCCATGGAAGTGTTCAACCTCTTACTATCCAATGGGTAGTCCAGGGATAGGGATCATGTCAATCCGTTAAAGCTCCTTCTATATTCTAATGTGCTCTGTCACAGAAATATTGGGACTATTTTCTTTGGTTCAAAAATGGCATCCGTACTAGATGCCTGGGTCCTAAATTCTAGAACCTCCTCTCTAAGCATTGTCAACTTTCTAACTCTTTATTCCTTTAATTTGGTTCTTAAAAAGTACTACTATAACTATGATTTTGGGAGCTAAACCTAAATGCTCCTCATTATCAATTTTAGTTTGGTACTCACTCCGGTAATGTACCTTATCAATTTCCCTACATTAAGTTGCTATGTAAAGGTAGGTTGTCATTGTTGTTAAGACGAGCTGCAACTCAAGGGAAATAGCAAAGTACCTCTCAATATATTAGTGTTTTTAAAAACTGGGGACACATAGAATAAAATGAGTTCCAGTCTACTACTTTCCTGCTGACCCTAACCTGTCCCCACATTAAAGCATTGGGCGGCCCACTCACCCTTCAGCCAATTGAGGCCCTTGAGTCCACAATTAGCTTCCACTTTGGTCACTGCTTGGCAACTTTCACTCCACTAGTAGCTGGAAGGCAGGAACTGGGAGGGTTGGGCTGCTACTGAGGACTACACTCAGGGGAGCCACCAAATTCATTCTTTGAGCCTGGTTGCTATTTCCATCAGAATGGCTGATCTCTGGGAAAGATGGCAAAGATGACCATCCTCTTCTTACTACAAATGAACACAGTGGGTGGCCTACTTCATCAAACAGATGCCACCACCAGGGATATATGTCCCTCCCCTCCCCTATCAGCGTTCCGAAAAGACCACTCCCTCAGTGACTCCCTCGTCAGGTCCACATCCTCCACCAACCCAACCTCTACTCCCGGCACTTTCCCCTGCAACTGCAAGAAATGCAAAACTTGCGCCCACACCTCCCCCTTACTTCCCTCCAAGGACCCAAGGGATCCTTCCATATCCGCCACAAATTCACCTGCACCTCCACACACATCATTTACTGCATCCGCTGCACCTGATGTGGCCTCCTCTATATTGGGGAGACAGGCCACCTACTTGCAAAATGCTTCAGAGAACACCTCTGGGACACCCAGACCAACATATCCAACACCCTGTGGCTCTACACTTCAACTGCCCCTCCCACTCCACTAAGGACATGCAGGTCCTTGGACTCCTCCATCGCCAGACCATAGCAACACGACGGCTGGAGGAAAAGCGCCTCACTTTCCACCTAGGAACTCTCCAACCACAAGGAATGAACTCAGATTTCTCCAGTTTCCTCATTTCCCCTCCCCCACCTTGTCTCAGTCCCAACCCTCGAACTCAGCACTACCTTCCTAACCTGCAATCTTCTTCCCGACCTCTCCGCCCCCACCCCCACTCCGGCCTATCACCCTCACCTTAACCTCCTTCCACCTATCGCATTTCCAACGGCCCTCCCCCAAGTCCCTTCTCCCTACCTTTTATCTTAACCTGCTTGGCACACTCTCCTCATTCCTGAAGAAGGGTTCATGCCCAAAACGTCGATTCTCCTGTTCCTTGGATGCTGCCTGACCTGCTGCACTTTTCCAGCAACACATTTTCAGCTCTGATCTCCAGCATCTGCAGTCCTCACTTTCTCCTACTTCATCAAACAAGTTGAGTACCGTTCCGCTCCATCATTTTTGGTTCAAATACAGATATGAAACAAAGCTATTTTGCAGTAAGTACAGAAAAAGAAAGGAGAGAACTTTTGAAGAATTACAAGGGAATGTGAACAGGCTGAAAGAAACGAGAAATGGGGTACCTAGGATAGTCTGGAGGAATACAGAAAACTCCTACTGAGTCTGGAGGGTTAAAGTTTATGTGCATCACTCATTGCAGTTTAATGGTGTCTTATCTCAATATTGAAAGACTCTGTTCTGCTAATTCCATAGCACACAAGATTTTTCCTTGGTTATCAGCTGTCTTAGACTAATAAAGTCTATCCATCTTCCTGCAGCTTCACTTTAGTTTAATATGATTTAGCCATTATTAAGATTTTCCTAATATAATAAGCTATTCCAGTTTCTGGTATTTGCAGTATTTTTCTTTTATTCTCAAGTTCCTTTTGTTGCCGGGAATGTGTAAAACAGATTTTCCTTCATCCCTTCTCAAGCGTATCGATCGGCCCTTGACTTCCAGGCAAACATCCCAACTCTGCTTTCATTAATAGAATATACAAATTATACAGATTTTATTCATCCTTGTGAATTTTATTTATGTGTGTGTATTTTAACAGATGGCAGGGAAAGTAATTCTTTTACTTCTGACCTTCCCATAATTACAATTTTTAGAAAGCAGGTTCTTCTATTCTACAAGATCAACACTGATGATATAGGTTCATAATCTGAGCAATGGGTGAAAAATGTTTGCAGAATAAGAAGTGTACATAACAAAAGGAGGATCAAAGGGTATTCTCATGTATTATAAATGGCTGACTTACATTTGTGTTTTTTTCCATTTTTGCAGATCTGTCTTATTCATGTGATGGTTCTATGGCATATGTACCATGTTCCATCAGATCTATATAACCACACAGCAAGCTGGAAGTCCCCAGCAGGCTGTCTACAACTTATGGACTGCTGCACAATCTTCTTTAAGTGGTCCACATAGTAAACAGAATAGCCATGCACGACAAAAAAAGAGGGTTACATTGCTACCAGATGCTTTTGAGATGCCTTGCTCAATTTATCAACAATCAAAGATGAAATGATAAAGGTGCAAATCTAACCTGTTGTCAAGATCTATGCATTGATGAGATATATTCTTCAATGCAAATCCACCCTGCAATCTGGTTGTTAATTGCTTCAGACAGACTTGCACCCAGTCACAGGTTTTTAATATCATGTTTCATGTGAAGTCTGACACAAAATATTCTTTGGATTTCTAGTGAATGTATTAAGAGATTGAGGTGTAGCTTTGTCTAGAGATCTTCGCTAAACTTGAATAATGACCAGGCTGTAAAATGCAGTTTACCTATTGTTCAATACAGATAAGAAAATCAACATCTCAAGTGAAAGCTACTATTTAACCATTGTGACAAACACTTGACTTCACAAGCCAGCGATATTTTCTCCACTCAGAGATAGACAAATATAATCTGGTGGCCATGTGTGAGAAAATCAAACAGAAACCAATTGAAATATCAGGTGAAAGATTCCACATCTTTCCACAGTGACTAGCAGAAAAGGAAAGGTGCATTTTGAGTTATGAAAAATAAGAACAAAGAACAGTACAGCAGAGGAACAGGCTCTACATCCAACCAAGCCTGTGCCAATAAATAACGCTTTTCTAAACTAACAACCTTTTGCCTCAATGCAGTCCATAACCCTGTATTCCCTTCCTATTCTTGGATCATGTCAAGATGCCTCTTAAATGTTGTTATTGTATGTGCTTCTACCACCTCCCCTGGCAGTGCATTCAAGGCACTTATCACCCTGTGTGTAAAAAACTTGCCTTTCACAACTCCTTTAATGGTGCCTCTATTCCTGATTAACAGCTTTTGCCCGAAACGTCGATTTTCCTGCTCCTCGGTTGCTGCCTGAACTGCTGTGCTTTTCAAGCATCACTCTAATCTAGAACTCAACTCCTTTAAACTATTTCCCTTTTACCTTAAACCTATGTCCCCAAGCAATTAGTGGTTAGCACTGCTACCTCACAGTGCCAGAGACCCAGGTTCAATTCCTGCCTCAGGCGACTGACTGTGTGGAGTTTGCACGTTGTCTGTGTGGGTTTCCTCCTGGTGCTCTGGTTTCCTCCCACAGTCCAAAGATGTGCAGGTCAGGTGAATTGGCCGTGCTAAATTGACCGTAGTATTAGGTAGGGGGTAAATGTAGGGGAATGGGTGGGTTGCGCTTTGGTGGGTCGGTGTGGACTTGTTGGGCCAAAGGGCCTGTTTCCACACTGTAAGTAATCTAATTGACATTTCTACTTTGGGAAAAAAGACTCTGATTATCCATTTATCTCATAATTTTGTAAACTTCTATCAGGTTGTCCCTCAGCCTCCAGTGATGAAGTGAAAGCAAGCCAAGTTTGTCCAATCTCTCCTCACAGTGAATACTCTCCAAATCAGGCAACCTCCTAGTAAACCATTTCTGTACAGTCTCCAAGCCTTCACATCCTTGTGTAGTGTGGTGACCAGACCTCTACACAATATTCCAAATCTGGCCTAACTAATATTTTATACAATTATAACATGACTTGCAAATTTTTATACTCTATGCCCCAACCGATAAATTGAAGCATGCCATATGCCTTCTTGACCATCTTATCCCCTTGTGTTGCTACTTGTAAGTGACTGTGGACCTGTATACCTAGGTCCCTTTGTATGTTAATGCTTCTAAGATTTCTGCCATTTACTGTATACTTTCTTCTTGCATTAGACCTTCTAAAATGTGTCACCTTGCAATTGTCTGGATTAATTTCCATCTACTAATTCTCTGCTTGAGTCTCTAGCTTATCTATATCCTCTTCACAATCCACAGTTCTCCCAATCTTTGTGTCATCTGCAAATTTATTAATCAGACCACCTATATTATCCGCCAATTACAAACAATAGGGATTCCAGCAATGATCCCTGTGCGCACCACTGGTGACAGATCTCCAGTCAGAAAAATACTCTTTGATCACTCTTTTCTGCCTTCTATTACCAATTTAGTTCTGTTTTCACTTCACCAGCTCACCACAGATCCCATGTACCTTTACCTTCTGTTTTAGTCTGTCATGGGGGATTTTATCAATGGCCTTGCTATAGCACATGTAGACAACATCTACCTCCCTGCCCTAATCAATCATCTTTTCTCGCTTTCTCAAAAAACTCAATCAAGTTTGTGAGATATGACCTTCACTACAGAAAGCCATGTAAAATACTATTAATAAGTCTATAGTTTCCTAATCCTGTCCCTAACAATCTTCTCCAATAATTTCACTACCATTGATGTAAGGCTTACCAGCCTGTAGTTTTCTGGATTATCCTTGCTGCCCTTTTTTAACAAAGGAACAACATTGGCTATTCACCAGTCTTCTGGAATCTCTCCTGTGACAGAAGAGGATGCAAACATTTCATATAAGATCCCAGCAATTTTATCATTTGTCTCCTTGAGTATTCTGGGATAGAATCCCATCAGAACCTGGGGACTTATCTACCTGAATGCTTTTCAAAACACTCATCTCTTCTTTTTTTATATTGATATATTCTAGAATGTCAACACACCACTCCTGAAACTCATCATCTACCATGACCTTCACCCTTGTAAATATCAACGCAATTTTTCATTTAGGGCATCATCTACTTCCTCCGGCTCCGTGCATAAATTCCCTCCTTTGTCCTTGAGTGAACCTACCCTTTCTCTAGATACCCACTTGCTCCTTCTATCTGTATAAAATGCCTTAGGATTTTCCTTAATCCTGTTTGCCAAGAACATGTCATGGCCCCTTCTAGCCCTCCTAACTTCTTGTTTAAGTGCTTTCCTGCTTTCTTAATATTCTTTAAAGGCTTTGTCTGTCATCAATTTCCTAACCTTATTTATGCTTTCTTTTTCTTTGTGATTAAGCTCACAATTTCTCTTGTCATTTATGGCTCCCAAACAATGCCATTTTAAAATTTCATTTTCACAGGAATATGCTGGTCCTGATCTCTAATCAAATTGCCTTTAAAAGACTCCCACATTACAGATGTTGACTTACCCTCAAACAGTCGCTCCAATCTACATTAACCAGTCCTGCCTAATATTGTGCTAGTTAGTCTTCCCCCACTTATGGAATTATGGTCACTGTTCTCAAAATACTCCCCCACTGAAATTTCAATTACCTGGCCAGGCTCATTCCCAAATACCAGGTCTAATATGGCCCCTTCCTTAGTTGAACTTTTACACATTTAAAAAAATACCATTCTTGATGCACCCAACAAATTCCTACCCTATGCACGCCCCTGGCACAAAGGCAGTGTTGAGGGGAAGTTAAAATCACTCCCACTGCAATAACCCTGTTGTTGTTAAGTTTTTCCATAATCAATTTGCATATCTGTTCTTCTGTCTCCCACTGGCTGTTGGGACACCGTTGTGAAACCTCTTCAAAGGAACTGTATCCTTGCTATTCCTGAGCTGTACCCATATGGCCTTGTTGGATAAGCCCTCCAATGTAAATAGCTGTGATATTCTCCCTTATTAGTAATGCAACTCATCCACCTTTTTTACATCCCTCTCTATCACACCAGAAACATCTAAATCCCAGAATGTTAAGCTGCCAGTCTTGTCCAATACAATATTTTCATGATGGGATAAATTTCATGGGAGTACAGCTTGCTTAGGTATCCTCTCCCCTCCCACCAGCAGCAAATATTGACCCAAGTAGGCGGATTTAAAAAGGCTGCTGTGCCACAATGATACACTAGTGGCAAAAGCATCAAGGAGAAAGTGGGACTTCCAACCCAAGGGTAAGTAAGTTCTGCCTGAGAGCAGTCAGCTAATTTGATTGGCCAGCAGCTGAATAATTACCTGGCAATTATTGAGATGACAAACAATCCTGGGGATTTATATGTTTTCTTTTGGTAAGGCTCCCCTATTCAGGGTTAGTGGGGGAGAGTCTTAGAGGGCTGTGTGGAAGGTGTAAAGAGGAGGAGAGATAATGATGGGCACAGAATACCTTCATTCCTTTCTGCCTTTTAGCTCATGTTGGAAAAGTGCCAGAAAGGCCTCCTTTGTTTTGTCTTCTCTAGTCACATGTGTTATTATGGCAGAGACAGAACAGGTCTTTAACTGGCCAAGATTTGACCAGTTAAGGGCCTCATGAGGCCTAAGATTGATTGGCTGGCTGATATATTACCTGCCCACGGTAAAGAACAAGGGTAGTTTGGGGTCAATAGGAGATGGTGGGCTAGCACCTTTTTATTTTTAACATAGCCCTTAACCTGTAGTTCTCCCTATAATGGGCTGTAAAATTTCTCTAATCACTTTAAAACATAGATCATATGTTTTCATTTTAATGAATATCTAATATATTGGGTTGAAATTTATCAAAATTATCTAAAAATCAGCGAAATGTCAATGTCAGAGAATTTCATGGACAGTTCATCTCTGCCTGCGCTCACATGCTATTTCTTGCAATTTTCCACTGTTTACCACATTAGGTATGAACCATGGCACCTCTCTCCTGTTATCTTGTTCTTAGCACAGATATCAGATATAAAATTCATCTGTGCAGTATGTCAAACAATGCTAGTCTGGCCTGAAGTAGCCACCAAGGTCCATGCAGTGCCCATGATTTGGAGGAATGTGCAGCAAGAGCACAAAAAGAATGACCTTCTGCACTCTGCAAGGGGAAGTGCCACCATCTTCTCTCTGTGACCTCACACTCATTCTAACTCAACCATTGTCGCCAGCTCCCATCAAGGCTCATGGTCTACTATCCTCAATATTGCATGCAGCACTGCCCTCTCACCCTCTCATTTGTTTTGCGTACTTGCCCTCTCATAGTAGCTTTCAAAGGGTCTTTTTGGCATTTAAAATTTATAATGTGGTACTCAGTGCTATAAAATGAAATGTGATTTTGACAACTCTGGTTTAATTATGGTCTAATTAAACTTCTGTAGAGCTGAAGGAAAACTTACCTGCTCCTGAATGTAAACGCTCTTATAACACAGTGTAACATTCCATTAGTCTTCCTAAAGGTTTGCAGCTTGTTAGCCTTCAATGACTTATCAATGAGGACACCAGGTCACTTTATAAATCTACACTCTGTAACCTCTGACCAGCTGTACTTCCTCCTAAAGTAGAAATCTCACACACTTCCACATTATATGCCATGCTTTTGCCCACTCATTAAGTCTGTCCAAATCCTCCTGAAGCTGTTTTACGTCTTCCTCACAACACACATTCCCACTTAGTTTTGCATCATTAGTGTATGGTAAAGTATTACATCTGACCATCAGCTCTTCAGTATTGATATATTTATGTATAATACATAGTGAACAGTTCAGGCTTTTGTGGTATTGACTAGCCACAGTCTACCATTGTGAGGATGACCTGTTTATGTCTACTTTTTGTTTTCTATCTGTTAATCAATCCTTAATCCATGTCAGAACATTATCTTTAACTCATGTGCTTTAATTTTGCTAACTAAACTTCTGTGGGGGACCTTATCAAGAGCCTTCTGAAATTTCAAGTATACTATTACTGCCTTTTATCAATTTTGTTAGTAACATCCTCAAAGAGACTCCAACAAGTTTTCCCATTCACAAGTCCATGCTGTTGATGTCCAATCAGATTATGTCCAAGGATGTTTGTAATAAATTCTAGCCCCTACTGATGTAAAGCTGAATGGTCTGTAGGTCCTTGTTTCTTTTCACATTTCTTTCTTATATAGCAAAGCGACATTTGCTATTCTCCAATCCATAGGAATCATTACGAGATCTATAGAGTGTTGGAAGATGCTCACCAATGCATTAACTATCTCTAAAAAAAAACTTCCTTCAACACTCCAGATTGTAGAATATCAGGGCCTGGAGACTTTTCAACTTTCAGTCCCATTAATTTCTTCAGTATGACCTTCGTAGTAATATCAATTTCTTTCAACCCCTCTTTCTCCCTAACCCTAATTGGATCTTTAATTCTGGAATATGTCTTGTTTCTTTCTCAGTGAAAACAAAGCATAATGTACTCATCAAGGATTCTCTAGGGAATGCCAGGATGCCACTGCCTCTGCTTGCGACAGTTTAAAGCTTGGGGATATAAGTGCAGAGGAATTAGGAACTAGATGAGACCGCTTGGCCTTTCAATCCTGGTCCAGTATGATTAAGATCATAGCTGATCTGGTTGTGATCTCATCTCCACACCACTGTCGGCCTCCTAAAATCCTTTGCCCTCAGTGTTTATCAAAAATCTATATACCTGAGCCTGGAGTAAATTCAAAGACCTAGTCTCCACTATCTTCTGCAGAGGAGAAATCCATACTCTAACAACTTGTTGAGAGAGAGAAAAGAATTCTTCATCTTTGTTGCAAAAAAGAGATCTCCAGACAGAAGACCTTTCTGGCCTGTAACAGTAGAGTCATACAGCATAGAAACGTCCCTTTAGCCCATAGTTTCAACATAGCTACCACTAATTCCAATTTCTTGCACTTGTCCTATGTACTTGAATGTTATGATATTTCAAGCGCTCATCCAAATACTTTTTTCAAATTGTAAGGTTACTGGCCTCCACTACCTTCCAAGGCAATGTTTCTAAATTCCCCCCACCACCTGAGCGAATCCCCTCTGAATGCCTTGTCCCTTGGCCTAAAATCTTGCCCATTTCTGATTGATCCTTCAAGCAAGGGGAACAGCTGCTTTCTACTCATTCTATTCATACCCTTCATAATCTTATACACCCCAGTTATGTCCTCCCTCAGCTCTTCTCTGCTCCAAAGAATTAATCCAAACCTATTTAGTCTTTCCTTATAACTTTACTTCTCTAGCCTCAGCAACATCCCCGCGAACCTCCTCTGTACCCCCCTCTAGTCCTATCACATCCTTCCTGTAGTGATGTGATCAGAACTGCACTCAGTTCTCCAGCTAGGATTCAAATATGATTCTCCCATGCAGCATCACAATACTCTGCTCCTCCCCTGATGCTTCTGGGATGCTCAGACAGTATCAAGAATGTTTCTGTGAAGGTCAAGGCATGAAAATTAGCTGAACTGACAAATTGATCTGCATTCTTGTCAGGGGCAGTAGAGTCGTACACTGCCTGATTTACGCCAGAGGTCAGACAACTGGTCTTATTTTCACTTGTCAGTGTTAGCACGAGCTTATCAATGAGACAAATCATGAAGGCAACACTCCTTTAAATTATTTTTAATATACTCCCACGTTATTTAAAATATCTCTCCTGTTTCTTCATTTCAGACAGAAATGAAAGTAAGCAGAAGACACCGAACAATACAGACATTCCAGAAATAAGATGGGAAGATAATTTTTTTCAGTGAAAATCTACAATATACACAATCAAAGCTTCAGTTACATCTTGATGTTTTGGTGTAGACTGATACATTAATACTTAGAAAAAGAAGGGTAGCCATCGCAGACGAGAGGAAACACCTGCAGCTAAAACAGCTGCAAACTGCAGGCCCTTATACATTTAAATAATTATACTTAATCATCATTCAACAGCTGACTCAAATAGCAGCTTTACAAATGATGTCGATAGAAATCATCTTAAGATCAATGCCAAGCTCACCGAATGCTATTTAACTTCACCTACAGCTTTCTTCCTTGTTCAATGCTAATATATTCCATCAATCGTTTGCCAACCTTTCATTAGGAATAGTGTTAACAGAAGTACTGAGTGTGCAGACACTTGAAGCTTGCCCAGTTTCATAAAATGTCCTTATTTAACAAGCTGAAATAGAGTTCTTCTAGGATCTGTAGAATGCAAATATCTGTTGAAACAGAAATATTATCTTAATGCTAGAAATTATCTTCGCCGATCTCCTTCAGGAAAACCTGATCCTTGCGCTATATGAGATATAGCATTTAAATAGCAAGTTTATTAGCTGGTCTAACCAAAATTTATACAGAAATTTACACAATCAAGCTTATTATAGTCTGCAGCCTCAATGCACAATGCTGGATAGTTCCGAATCAGACTGACTGATCTTCAATGCCAGAGTTGTTCTGACTTCCAAATCAGTGCGCAGGAGCAGAATGTTACAAGCCTCCCAGTAGGTTTCCCACGGTTGACCTTCATGTGAACCTACTGCCCATTTGGAGTCAAAATTAATGCAGCCTTCCCCAATCAGTGGGTGACTCAAGAAACTAGATCTCATAATTATAGCTTGTATCCCAAAACAGAAAGTACCTATTAACCCAAGAAACTTTATCCTTCATTGCTGTGGTTAATGACCTTTGGAAGAATCTTTTCCCAGTCTTGGAAGCAGTTATGGAAGGTTCTTAATGAGGCTCTCATTTCCAATCCCTTAAGACCAAGGCAGTCAGACCTCCACTAATCTGACAGGCAACTGGTTTAGTCATTCACTGCCAGAGCTGGTGAAACAACATAAATAATATTTAATTTTGTTGTCATCTGCCAAACTGTTCACTATTCCACAATCACCCTGGAATACAGAGGTAACCACTAAGTTCCTTTCTCTAAGCTAAAAATCACACAACACCAGGTTATAGTCTATCAGGTTTATTTGGAAGCACTGCTTCTTCATCAGATAATTGTGAATCAGGACCATAAGGCACAGAACCCAAGGTCCCAGTTGAGGCTATCCTCATGAGTACATGTCACACTACAGGTGACCCCACTACGCTATACACTCTCACACACACACACAAACACACATACACACACACACACACACACACACGCACACACCCTTACATACCCACATTCCCACGCAGACCCTCTCTCATACACGTGGTCTCTGTCATAGACACACACATACACCCTCCACATTCACATCCATTCATGCACCCTCTCATAGCCTTATTCTCCATCATACTCATGCATACATTTTACCAAGCTTGCACACACGCAAACACACACTCTCTCATGTGCACTCACACACATGCACCCACATGCACAGACTCTCTCTCTCTCTCTCTCTCTCTCCTGCACACACATACACACACATTTAAGTCTATGGGGTGAATTTGTATCTGCAGAAAATATATTTGCAGATACGTTCTATTTTGCTAAAAAAATACACAACCTGCAGACAGTCAATCCATGTAATATTTTCTAATTTCCATTTTGGAAATAGAACTAGTCTGACTCAAGATTGGGATACAGACAAACTCTAACCTCATAGCTTTAATGCATTGTCTAAGCTGAAATGTCACTTTTTTTTATAAAACCTCAAGTTATCTTGAGAATGTGACTTAAAATAAGTTCTAGGATTTATATATTAATGAATCTCAACCTGCAACACATTCTAAAAGTTGAAAGACAACAACAGTCGAGATTTGTTCAATGTATCATTTCAATTGCATGACACTATAATGGTCCTGCTTGACATATCTCTGATGAAGGAGAATTGCTCTGAAAGCTAGTGCTTCCAAATAAACCTGTTGGACTATAACCTGGTGTTGTGTGAGTTTTAACTTTGTCCACCCCAGTCTGACACTTGCTCCTCCACATCATTCCTTTTTCTACTGTAATCTATCTTTTTAAACCCATCTCCCCATCTCCTCCATGCTCACCTGTAACAATAAGTGTCAGGAGCTAATGAAATGTTTTGCCACTAAGATTGAGACTATTTGGAGGGCTGAAGGGCCTGGTTCCTGTGCTGTGATTTGATCAGCTGGTTCCACTGCTGTTTTCTCTTTCACAACTCCACAACACATGACTTCCTTTCTAGCTCCTCTTTGCCCTAGCCCTGAACTCACAATTTTCTCTAGCTTCTCTCTCATCTTCCATCATGACCTTCCCAAGCTCATCTTGTCTCAGAGACATACCTCCTACTCCCTTGGCCCTGATTCTCATTTTTTCCTTTCTTTTCTTTCCACTTCTACATTACTAACTTTGGTGTCATACAAAGAACTAGCCTTGGCCCCTTCCTATTTTCCATTTACATTCTGCTGCTGAGTGATCTTTTCTGAAAACACATCAAATATCACAGAGATGCTGATGATACCTGTCTTCATTTCACCATTTCCCTGAACACTATAAATAATTATCAGACTGTTTGTTTATCATCAGGTACTGGCTGTGCAAAAATTTCCTGTAATTAAATTCTTGTAAGATCAAAGTCCTTGTCAAAGACAAACTATTTTCCCCAACTCTGTCCATTTCCCTGGCAAATGTCTGAGATATAACCACATTGTTTACAACCTTGATATCATATTTGACTCTGAGATGAGCTTCCAACCTTCACTAAAACCACTGCAAATTATTTATTTATTTTTATTCACTCATGGGATCTGGCTATGTCGGCATTTATTATCCATTGCTAATTGTGTTGAAGAATGTAGAGTGAGCTGCCATTTTGAACTGTTGCAGTCCTTTGAGTGCAGAGACACTCTAGTGCTCTTAGGAATGAAGTTCAAGATTTTGACTAAATGACAGTGAAGGAACAGTAACATTGTTTCAACTCAGGATGGTGTGTGTCAGGCTTGCAGGTAAATTGTTGGGGTTGATACACGCAAGTATCTGCTGCCATTGCCCTTCTAGAATTATAAATCACTACAGTGTGGAAACAGGCCATTCAGCCCATCAAGTACACACTGATCCTCTTAACAGTGCCCCATCCATTCTCTCTTGTTGGACTTGGTCATTGCCTGACACTTGTGTGGCATGTATGTAACTAGCCACTTAACCATCCAAGTCTCGCTACATTTGGATGTGGACTGTTTCATTATCTGAGGAGTCACAGATGGTGTTGAATGTTTTGTAATCATTAGCAGACATCCATTTCTGACCTTATGATGGAGGAAGGACATTGATCAAGCAACTGAAGATGGTTGTGCCTATGATACTACTCTGAGGAACTCCTGCAGTTGTGTTCTTTGATTGAGATTCCTGTAATGTGCCCAGTTAACAATTAGAATTTAGCCTTGCAGCATCTGGGATACTGAAACAAAGAATAAGCAAATATTTATGAATTATTATACTCTTATTACTTTTAGTCAATGAGTCTAATGACCAATCTATAAATAGTAATGAGCTGAGTCTACTTTATTTATTCATTTGTGGAATGTGGGTGTCGCTGGCTGGTTCAGCAGTTATTGCCTGTCCCTAGTTGCCCCTTGAGAAGGTGGTGGTGGGTTGCCTTCTTGAACTGCTGCAGTCCACCTGCAATGGGTCGACCCACAATGCCATTAAGGAGAGAATCCCAGGATTTTGACCCAGTGGCAGTGTAGGAATGGCAATCTATTTCCAAGTCAGAATGGTGGGTAGCTTGGAGGGGACATTGAAGGTGGTAGTATTCCCATGGATCTGTTACTCTTGTCCTTCTAGGTGGAAGTGGTCATGGGTTTGGAAGCTGATGTGTGAGTATCTTTGGTGAATTTCAGTTGTACTAAGGTTGGGGGGATAGGGGTGGGGGTGGGGTTGGCAGGGTTGGGGGGATTACTAGTTTTCTCATTTGACTTCAGTTTGTCTTGAAAACAGCAGTGGAAAGCTTCCCATAATCAAACATGATCATCCAAATAGACATTGAATGAACAGAAATTCTGAATGGTTGAAAATCATGACAAGACTCACAATAGATCTGTGGTGATATTTCAAAACAATAATTATTCTGCACAGAACGTTAAGTTCTGTGATATTAATAGAATTACAAATAGCCACAGTAAAGGCAAAATACAACAAAACAAACCACTGTCTAACAACAATATTCAACTGGCTGGCACAGACTTCCAGGTTAACTATAACCTAACTGAATGAGATGAAAGAACTTTTCTGACACAGACTGGCAGGTGAGCTTATCTCCTCCCCAGTGGGTGAGTAAAGCAGGAATAGTGTGTTTCATTTCTCACTCTGTTCTGCTTAATGTAGATGTACTGGCCTAGTGGTAGTAATCCAGATTAATAATTCAGAACGTAGTTTAATGTTCCAGGACATTGATTCAAATTCCAACATGGCAGGTGGTGTAATTTGAGTTGAACAAGTGCTAGCCTAATGGTGACCATTGTTGACTGTTGTAAAAACTGGTTTGCTAATTCCTGCAGAGAAGGAAATTGGACATCCTGATCCATTCTGGTCAACATTTGATACCAGACCCACAGTTTTTTTAGTTTACTCTTAACTGCTCTCTGGGCAATAAATGTTGGTTACTCATGTTCCACACACAAAGAAGACAAGTGTACAATTGTAATGCGTTGGTTGCATTAATATATGTACATTCACTCTGATGGAATTTTCATCCACTCCTAACTAGGAAGTCCACAATGACTATCCTATTAGGTGACCATATCTGAAGTCAAGGAGAACTAGCGAAATAGGTTTGAAGAAACCTTCCCTTCCTTACCACAATAGCAAAGCCCAAACCACAACTGCCCAGGAACACCAACAGAAATAAGACTCTTGCAACAAGGATTTTTTTTGCCATTCATCTTGCTTTTGGTAGCATTCTCTAAAAATAGGCAGGAGAACAAGTGCCGTGGAGATTTACTAGGATGTTGCCTAGCATGGAGGGAAGGTCTTACGAGGGAAGGCTGAGGGACATGAGGCTGTTTTCGTTAGAGAGAAGAAGGTTGAGAGGTGACTTAATAGAGACATATAAGATAATCAGAGGGTTAGATAGGGTGGACAGGGAAAGCCTTTTTCCAAGAATGGTGACGGCGAGCACGAGGGGGCATAGCTTTAAATTGAGGGATGATAGATAATAGGACAGACGTCAGAGGTAGTTTCTTTACTCAGAGAGTAGTAAGGGTATAGAATGCTTTGCCTGCAACGGTAGTAGATTCAGCAACTTTAAGTACATTTAAGTCGTCATTGGACAAGCATATGGACGTACATGGAATAGTGTAGGTTAGATGGGCTTCAGCTTGGTATGACAGATCGGCTCAACATCGAGGACCAAAGGGCCTGTACTGTGCTGTAATGTTCTATGTTCTATGTAGAACTACAGAGATTGTGAAATTGTGGGTAACAAATCCAAAATGTTCTTGTATACATCACTAACAGCTGAGTCTCATTGCTTGTAATATGTATCAATAAACTTCTTCTGCTTATTGGAGTTCTTTGTCCAAAGGCAGGTCCTTGGCAACCTTTTAATCAAACATGGATACATGACCTGATTTTATTATGGTTAGGCAGGTCTTGAGTCGCCCTGCAGAAGAGGATTGAACTTCATGCATTTGGCATTAATCTGTTGCACACATTAGCTGTGAGCCAACTGAACTAACTGACCCCTATATTCTAAAATACCAGCTAAATACTGCAATGTTCCATTCTACAGCTGAGTATTGTACTTATGTCAATACATTTAAAACCATTCAATTCAATAGTACTTCTGTTGCAGGTCCAAATCTGATACTTCAAATACAGTACATGCCTGAACATGCACAATTATTATTATTTGTGCAATGATCTGACTGTGCTGAACCCAGTTTAATTTTAAATTTTAGCTTTTTTTGGCTTCATATGGAATAGATTATAAAAATAACAATACCAGTATTACCCTAAGGTTTAACCAGTCACCAGCTGCCCACTGCTTGTTTTGGGCTAACAGCTACTTTCATAAAGCAAGATACCACTGCAAAAGAAAATCACCACCATCAAACATTTCAGCATCAGATTACAACTTATTTTTATGGCATGATAAAGCTCTTAAATATGAAATAAAAAAGGAAGATTTTTATAAAAAAGAAAGTTACAACAATCCTATTTTCAAATGAATAGCCATAACACATTAAAACAGTTATGGGTTTTGCACAAAATGTCATAAAAATATTTTTCAAGATAAATCTTTATGGTCATTTGTTACTACAGAACTTACATATTGCTGAAATGAAGTGACAAGCTGTGGAAGCTTTTGTCTTGCACTTATCAGGACAGACACAAGAATATTAAATTTCAAAGGAAAAGTAATTTATACTTTACAAGAAGAGGGATGTTGATTTTTTTGATAGGAGTACTCTGATTGGTTGAGGCGTTGCCATGGAGAATGTACCAGGGAACAGGTTGTCTCATGCTTATATTTTTGAAAAGGGCATTATACCTGGACATAATCTTTCTGAGGCGAAAGTAAGGAGATTAGAATCGAGAGTGTGGTGCTGGAAAAGCACAGCAGGTCAGTCAGCAGCTGAGGAGCAGGAGAGTCAACCTTTCAAGCAAAAACTCCTCATCAAGAATCTCATAACCTTTCTGAGGACATTATCCTGTGTATCTATATATAGCTTCTTGTAAGTATATTTGAGCTGCATTGTCAGCGAACTGATAATCTTAATTTGGTTAGTGTTGTGATTCTTAGCATGTTCTGGATAGGTCATTAAGTGCTGTCTAATTGTGAAACCACATCTAATGTCTTTTTTATATTCACATTCATTCATGGGATGAGGGCATGGCTGGTTAGGCCAGCATTTATTACCAATCCCTAATTACCCAGAGGCAGTTAAGAGTTAACCATATTGCTGTGGATTTGGGGTGACATATAGGCCTAACTAAGTAAGGATGGCAGATTCCTTTCCTAAAGGACACCAGTGAACCGGGTGGGTTTTTCTGACAATTGAGATTTGATCCATGGCCATCATTAAACTCTCTAGCCCACATTTTCTTTTCTATGCAAATTCTATCATTTGCCATAGCAGGATTTGAATTCCAAGTCCCCAGAATGTTATTTGGTCTCTGGATTAACAGTCCAGCGATAATACCACTAGGCTATTTTCTCCTCAAATGTTGGACACAAAATTAATTTTGCACACCAATATTGGCCTGCTTGAACAAAAGCTTTAAAAAATTGTTTGTTAGACTCTCAAGAGAGTAATTAACTGCCTAGTGCTGTAATGGCCTTATGTTTTATTGCATCCATATGTGTATGCACTGCCCTTTAACCCCTCACTTGTCTTTGAGTGATAAATTGGCCAGAATTGGAGTTGGTACAACCAGTTTTGAGTTGGTTTTCTACATGCATGGTGAATGATTTTTTGACCTTCACAAAGACTAAACAAATCCTGCAAATTGATAACAACACCATGTTTTGAGCTTTGCAACTAACATACTGTTCAAAGTAGTCATCGACATTTGCATTGCATCACTGTACCATGGCAATATAGAAGTGTCACCATTGTCTGAACCTTCATTAATTGAATTAAGGAACTTAGCAACTTACACAGTAGAGATGATCTTTAACAACACCATGGATGCTCAAATACGTGGTGTTGCCATGACATCACTTCTAAATGTTTGGTGCCCTCAAACATATTTATCAATGTATTTTGTCTGAAATTCCTTTCTTTCATAGAATATGAGCATCACTGGTGATGCCAGCATTTGTAGACAATCCTAAATTGCCCTGAAATTGAGTGACTTGCCAGGTAATTTAACAAAACAGTCAAAAGTTATTAACATTATTGTGGATTTGGAGTCGCATGTTGCCTGGACAGGGTAAGGATGGTGGATTTCCTTCCCTAAAGCGTATTCATGAACCAGGTGGATTTTTATAACAATCAATGATAGTGTCATGTTCACCAGTAGATTAGTTTTCTGATTTTACCAACTGAGTTTAATTTTCCACTAGCTGCTGTGGTGGGATTTGAATTCATGGCCCAAAAGGTCAGGCTGGGCCTTTAGGTTACTAGACCAGTGGCATTACCATTTTCCACATGACCACTAGCCTCATGTACCTTGCATATTTTCAATATGTAGATGATATATTTGCTAGATTTGAAACTGCAGCTCTGGGTAAGAATTCCCTTCCTCACTCTAACAGATTTTGTTCAATGCTTATATTCAACTTTGAAATGGAGCAGTCTAATGATTTTCCTTTCCTCAATGCTGATGTTTGAGAACTCCACAAGGGGCTCTCTACAACTATCTACCAGAAGCAGACCATCACTGTTATGTTTGGATTCCTAGAGCTCCGCATGCTATGAGAACGGTTTTATAAGCACCCTCATGTTTAGGTTACTCAGCATGCATGACTGATGCCAGTTTGGGTGCATCAAAACTATCCTATGAGTTAATGCCTACCCAATCAGATCATTGCTCACTGTTTACCATACAAATGCAGTCAGTCACTAAAGCTGATCAACCAACAACCACAACTATATTCATATGTGCCACTCATGACTTCAACCAGCAGAGACTTTGTCTCCTGATTCCCATTGATTCCAGTTTTGCTACCGCTCCTTGACACCACATTTGATTTAATGCAGCAATGAGGTCAAGAGCCATCACTCTCACCTCATCTTTGGAATTCAGTCATGAATTGGAGATGCCGGTGTTGGACTGGGGTGTACAAAGTTAAAAATCACACAACACCAGGTTACAGTCCAACAGATTTAATTGGAAGCACTAGCTTTCAGAGCGCTGCTCCTTCATCAGGAGGTTGTGGTGTACACAGTTGTCAGACACAAAATTTATAGCAAAAGTTTACAGTATGATGTAACTGAAATTATACATTGAAAGATACCTTGATTGTTTGTTAAGTCTCTCATCTGTTAGAATGATTATGTTGGTTTCACTTCTTTCATATGTAAATCGCAAAACTTTTTTAAAAAGTTACATTCTCAGGTGAACTTTAACAATTGATATCAGCCCAGATAAAGTGTTGAAGGTATTAGCCCCCTGTGTGCTGCTATCTATGCCATAATGTTTAGACTGATTCTAATCTAAAAAATGACTTAATAGAATCTTACATGGAATGTATTGTTAATAAACAATAGCATAAGAAAAAATGTATGTGTATTCCTGTGGCAGTGCCTCAATTGGAGTTGACCTATCTTTTGATCATAGGACAGAGCATAATTGTTCTTAGCACATTTTCCATGGCGACACTTTGACCAATCAGAATCTACTTCTCAACTAATCAGCATTACCTTTTTCATTGAGTATAAATTGGTGCTCCTTGTGAAATTTGACATTTTTGCATCTCACATAAAGCTCTGACAGGTCCTACTACAGCAAGAACTCATTACCTTCCTATATTAAAATACAACACTACATTTCAATAGATAAAGAAAATGTAATCATTGTTATTGTTTTATGTTCAAAATATAATTGAATTATCACAACTTACTGTCAGGTACTGCAGTGTGAAGCACTTTATTGCTCAGCATGCTTGCTTCATTCTGACATATGCTATAGTATCTCATTTGATTGTAGAATATTGTTTGACTCCTTCTCTTTTCAAATACCTCAGTCTGCACTCTGTAAACAAAATTATGGATTCCTGCTCTGTGAAACCCACCAGTGAAAAAGCATCCTTTCTGAAAGGTAGGGATGGCTGCACTGAACTGTTACCATGGTCACTAGTCAAAGTGGCAGGCTCTCTCTGCACATGATGATCCATTGCGTGTGCTATTTAAAACTTGATTAAAAGTCAACATACATTTGGGTTGTAAGCCTGCCTTGACACTAAAGCCATGAACTCAGAGGTAATAAAAATGAGAAGCTTTCATTCATATAGCACTTTTCATGAACTCAGGACATTTCAAAGTGCTTTATAATCAATTATGTATTTCGAAATATAGGCAGTACTGTAACAGAGCAAATGTAATACTGCATCTTTATATTTTTGCCTATAGAATTTCATTTATAGGATTAGGATATATTATTTTACATTGCTATGGAACATGTCAACTGCTCAGTAAAATATTAAAATGAACTAGCCTTCAACTGTCATTAAGTATTTAAATGTATTCAGTCAAAAACAGAAGCTGTTTTCTTAGTTGTTTAGAGTTTGGGGTTTTCTGGTGGGTACCAACCTCCTCCAACAAGTGCACCATCTGTGGTCCTTCCTTCAGACTAGCAATTGAGGCAATGTATATTCTGTAAACTCATTTTTTGCAGAACAGGTGGGGACTGCATGGGAAAGAGAGAACAATCTTTTGACCAAGGGCAAGCCTGAGTCAAAAACTAATTTTACAGAGCCAGACAACAAACAGTCTATTCCAATATCAAACCTGTTCATATCCTGCCACAAGATAAGCTCGATATCAATTGTTTGTTTAGTGAACAGGAAAATGTCTGATGATTCTTCTAAACACTTCCTTGTAGCAAACCTTTGAATGATTACACTTCAAAGTATACCAAGGAAGTAGGATGACAGGATTCAAATGCAAACCAGAAAAACTTGGATCATGTAAAACTGCTTTTTGAATGAGTGAAGAAAGTTTGATTGGGATCACTACAATTCGTGATGAGGAAATTGATATTTTTAAGTGAATGAAGGGAAAATAAACTTTTCTCATTTTTGACTTTTCTTGCGTTCATATCAGTTGAAATTATAGTGTACTCACTTCCACTGTGTCTTGATGGAAACATGATGACAATCATTGGGCTGCTTTGTCCTACGGCCTGATTCCACACAGTCACTCTTACCTCACATCTGGGAGTTCTTTTGTTCAATTTTGAACGAAGGTAATGAGGTCTGGAGCTGAGTGGCTATGGCAGAACACAAAGTGAACATCAGTGAGCAGGTGATTGATAAGTAAATGCTGCTTGGTAGCACTGTCAATCAACCCTTACATCATTTTGCTTATAATTGAGAGTAAAGAGATGGGATGGTAATTAGCAGGATTGGATATGTCCTGCTTTGTGAGGACGGGGCATGTTTGATCATTTTTCCATACTGTGAAGTGGATGGTAATGCTGTGCCTGGAGTGAGGCCAGATTGGGAGCACATTTTTAAACCTGGAATCTTGAAACAGGATATAAGCTTCAGAGCATTCAGTGCCTTGAGCCATTTCTTAAATATCACGAGGAACGAATCAAATTGACTAAATTCTAGCATTTATGTTGCTGTGACCAAGGAGCAGGCCGGGATGGATCTTCCACTCAGCTCTCTTAGTAGAAGCTGGCTGCAAATGCTTCAACCCTGCCTCGGGTACTGGAATTGTAGCTTAGCAATTTGAAAGGAGTAAAATTAGTGTTAAGAGTGATGGAGGAGTGGACCATGGTGTTGCAAAGGGAAAGGTCCCTGTGAAATGCAAACTGTGGAGGGTGTGTTGGTAATCCTTTGAATGCAGAAACTAGGAGGTGGGGGGACGGGTGGGTTGGAAAGTGTGGACAAACTGACACTACTGTTGTTCTGGGAGGGAGGAAGAGATGTTAGGGCAGATGTGCAGGAAATGGGTTGGATACAGCTGACAGCTCTGTCACTCACAACGGAAGGAAGTCTTGGGTGAAGAAAAAAGGTATCATCAGAACAGTTGAGATGGAGATGGAGTAACTGGTGGAATAGAATGGAATCCTTGGAGAAAGTGAGTGAAGAAGTCTACTCAATGTAACTCGATGGAGTCAGTGAATTTGTAGTGAATATTGGTGGACATCCTACCACCAGAAGTGGAAACAGTGAAGTCTGAAGGAAGGAAGAGGAGGAGTCATTGATGGATCACCTTCTATCTGTGTCTATTAGAAAAGCCTTCTTCTTAAGTATGTTATCACTGGGAATTTTGTCTAGGATAACTCCCACTCACCACAACTTCAACAAAAAGTTGACTTACCACTGAAAGTGAAAGTGCACAAAATTCGAAGTGTATTTATATGTGACGAGTCGCAGAGACTTGATGCCACATTTAGACTATCACTCTCACCTCTTTTCTGAGTTCAACTCTTTTGCCTATATTTAAACCAAGTCTTAACTGAGGTTTGGGTCCAAGTAATCCTAACAGAGTCCAAAATTAACAAAAGTATTGCTGAAGTAAATGCCATTTTATAGAACTCTTGATAATATTCTATCTCACTTGATTAATGCATAATACTGCAAGGGACAATAATTGAATAGATTGGACTCATCATTCTTTATGGACCAAACATATCTGGGCAACCTACCTCTTAGGCAGGGTAGAAATCAGTGCTGCGGCTGCACTCAAACAGCTTGGCTCAGGACAGAGTTCATTCAGGACTACGAACAAGATGACAATGGAACTGTCAACTTTTATTGCATCAGGATAGTCATAGCCCTTTCTTAATATCATGAGGAGTGAATTGAATTTGCTGAACCCTGGCATCTGTGATGATGGGCCAGAAGATGATGGACTCTGCAACAGTTCTAGGAGCCTCACTACCACCATCTCAAGGACAAATAGGGATGGAGAATTGGATGCTGGTCTAGTTTGTATCACTCACAACCCTTGGACTTATAATTTTAAAAAAATGACCCCAGATGGAGACAAATATGGAACACATGCTCAGCACTTTAGGTTGAAGGCAAATGCAAATATTTTAACCTTGTCTTTTACACAGGCTCTGCCTTTATTGAAAGTTGGGATGGTCATGGAAGCTCATTTTCCCATCAGTTGTTCAAACTGTCTACACTGGGAATCGGCCTTCAGGATAGAAATGGAGAGACTGGAAAGAAGGGTATTACAAAGCCTTGAAGTGATAAAGAAATAGTGATATCATTTTGCAACAGCTGCGCAGAGATTAAGGTTGAGGTGGACAAGGTTTTAACGATGAATCCGATAGCTATGTATTGGATCTGAGAGAAAACAAAACAAAGACAATTTCAGCTTTTAAAAAGTTAAAAAGGAAGAGTGACCACTTTAAAAACCTTTCCAATATAAGCAATACCATTACCTCATCAAAATGATTCTGACCCTTTGTACTGACAAGCTATTAAATTATGTACATGCATCCAAGCTAAACTTGGAAAGGATTTCTTGGCAAATGTATCTCTAGATTAAACAACTTGGACAAACATCTTGCAGATTAAGTATCACTTCAAACTTACTTATTGTTAGCAGTCAGTTTATGGGACAAATTGCTGCCTTTATCTGGAATCTAATTGTGTCTTATTTTGAATTTGTGCCCTGTAGTACATGCCTTGTCAAGAAACTGGTTACCATAGCATTTCAGTAAAATCAAGAAAAAGAATAAGCTAACAAAAATACATCAATGAGAACAAACTGAAGTAGAATAAAACATATACTTTACTGACAATGCATTAACATTAAATTCACTGTACTGTAATTGTTAAGAGCAAAGCTAGCATTTTGTCATTAAATTACAGAGAAAGCAGTGTTTCAAGTTAAAAGGACTGAGCTTTGGTGTGCTACTTTTAGTGAAAGCTCATCAGAAACAAAGGACAGATTATTTTTCATGCCATTAGAAAACTCATTTGTCTTCTGAATGAGCACACAATGCATGGTATGCATTTCGTTAAAGAAACATCTAGAAATAGTTTTTCTTTACCATTCATCATTGTTTAAAGATTTAGTTTAGCTTTCCATGGAATCAACAATTTTTTTTAAGAATCAGTGTAGTGAATTAATAGTTCTGCCACAAATTGGGTTTAGTGGCTACATTCTGGTCTTATGGGTTCAAGTCCTATTCACTGATATGAGCACAAAATTGTAATTGAGTGATACTTTGGTGTAGGGTGAGTGCATCATTTTTTGAAGTATTTATCTTCCTTCAAATAAGCAGCATTCCAATAAGTTGTCTCTGGTGAATATGAAGAATATCATGGCACTATTTTGAAGAAGAGCTGGAGAGGTATCCCCTTTTGTCTTGTCCAATAGCTATCTTTCAATTAATATTGAGAACTGACTGTCAGGGGTCAGTTAGCTCAATTGGCTGGATGGCTGGTGAGTGTTGCCAACAGTGCAGGTTATATTGAAAGCCTCTCATATCTTAACCTCTCCTCACCTCAAATGTGATGATCTTTAGATTAAACTGCCACTAGTTAGCTCTCTCGAATGAGAGAGCAGTAAGTCTATGATGACTTTGTCATTATCACATGGCTGCCTGAAAAGTTTGCTTTGTGCCAGTTGATTCTCAGCGATGGCCCCATTTCAACCTAATTCATTGGGCTGTAAAGCATTTTGGGAAGTCCTGAATTTATAAAAGGTGTTATGTAAATTCAAGTCTTTATTTTACAATTAAATAGATTTTAATTATTCATGATTTAATTATGAAAGCATAGAAAATCTGGCTCAATATTATTTATGGTGTTTGCTTGAAATTATTTAACTGTCTATGCTCAATGGAAAACCAAATTCTATCATTCTGCCGTATATAGTGCAACAGCAATAAGCGTTAAAAGATATCCATGCAGAATTATGGCCAGAAATATATGTTGAATGAAGTAACATTTTTAAAATAATGGAATGAAAAATTTTATCTCAAAACGTTTCTTTACCTGTAAGCTAATAACTGTAAAGACCAATGTGATAAACTTATGCATATTGCTCTTTATCTTACTATAATAAAGAGTTGGCTTGGTTCTAAATGAATCAGGGATAAAGTGCTGACATCTCTTCTTCCACCTGAACCTTCTCACATAAACATAGGAAGTGCAACACTTGCCATTTTACCTGCTTCCCTTCTTGGATTAGTACCTAGGAGTATGATGTTACTGCTATTACAGAGGCTTGTTGAGGTGACAAAATATCCCAGGGTATCAATTCTTCAGGTGGGATAGAGAGGCAGGAAAAAGGGGTGTAGGACTTTCATTACTGGTCAGAGAGGATATCGCAGCTGTGTTGAAGGAGGGCACTATGGAGGATTTGAGCAGTGAGGCAATACGGGCAGAGCTCAGAAATAGGAAGGGTGCGGTGACAATGTTGGGCTGTACTACAGGCCTCCCAACAGTGAGCGTAAGATAGAGGTACAAATATGTAGACAAATTATGGAAAGATGTAGGAGCAACAGTGTGGTGGTGATAGGAGATTTTAATTTTTCCAACATTGACTGGGATTCACTTAGTGTTAAGAAGTCTAGATGGAGCAGAATTTGTAAGGAGCATCCAGAAGGGCTTTCTAGAGCATTATGCAAGAAGTCCAACTCAGGAAGGGGCCATACTGGACCTGGTGTTGGGGAATGAGCCCGGCTAGATGGTTGAAGTTTCAGTCTGGGATTACTTTGAGAATAGTGATCACAATTCCTTACGTTTTAGAATAATCATGGACAAAGATGAGAGTGGTCCTAAAGGAAGAGTGCTAAACTGGGAGAAGGCCAACTATACCGAAATTCAGTAGGAGCTGGGGAATGTGGATTGGGGGCAGCTGTTTAAGGTTAAATGCACATTTGATATATGGGTGGCTTTTAAAGATAGGTTGATTAGATTTCAGGAGCGACATGTTCCTGTGAAAATGAGGGATAGAAAGGGCAAAATTAGGGAACCATAGATGACAGGTGCAATTGTGAGGCTAGCAAAGAGGAAAAGGGAAGCATACAAAAGGTCTAGTAGAGTGAAGACAGACGGAGCTTTGGAAGAGTATGACCAATCTGAAACAAGGAATTAAGAGGGCTAAAAGGGGTCATAAAATATCTTTAGCAAACAGGGTTAAGAAAAATCCCAAAGCCTTTTATTCTAAAAAAGGAACAAGAGGGTAAGTAGAGAAAGGGTTGGCCCGCTCAAGGTCAAATAAAGAAAGTTATACATGGAGTCAGAGAAAATGGATGAGATTCTTAACAAGTACTTTGCAGTAGTATTCACCAAGGAGGGGGATATGACGAATATTGAGGTTAGGGATAGATGTTTGATTATTCTAGGTCAAGTTGGCATAAGGAGGGAGGAAGTGTTGGGTATCCTAAAAGGCTTTAAGGTGGACAAGTCTTGATGGGATCTATCCAAGGTTACTGAGGGAAGCAAGTGAGGAAATAGCTGGGGCCTTAATAGAAATCTTTGCAGCATCCTTGAACACAGGTGAGGTCGCAGAGGACTGCTAATGTTATCCCCTTCTATAAGAAGTATAGCAGGGATAATCCAGGTAATTATAGATCAGTGAGCCTGATATCAGTGGTAAGGAAGCTGCTGGAGAAGATACTGAGGGATAGGATTTATTCCCATTGTTACAACATGGGGCAAACCCCTCTGCTAATTTAAACCAGCAACACAGAAAAGATTCACCCAGTCCAACAGAGAATATTAAAACCAAGAACTATTTATAACCACTTTCTCTTAAACCTGTCTTTTACCTTTCACTCTACACTATTAGTCTGATTAAAAAAAACCCAATTCAGATTTACAAAAAAAAATCATGTTGCAAAACCAGTCAGTTCTGTCAAGTCTCTTTTGTAGATTTTCCTTTGTTGTCTTTTCGATGTTCTGCTGCACAAACTTCTTATGGACAGGTTCCTTTAAGAGAGCTGGCAGTCTGCACTTGTTGGTGGCTTGGCAGTTCTCCCCCTAATTCTTCAAAATGTACAGTTTTGTACCCTAAAACATCAGATTGTTTCATTGGTTTTAATATTATCAAAATACTAAATTCAAATTTGATTGGATTCTAGTAGCTTTGGGCATAATTTGATTGGATTGGCTGAATTTGATTTTTTTTTGTTTCATGGCAAGCCAGATGCTGCCAGCTGTTTGAACCAAGTGTCACATTGTTAACTTGTTACGGACTTTCCATGCCTTGTCCTTGCAAGCTTTTCGACTCTCTTAAAGGTACAGGACCTCTTCACCTTCATAATACCATTTGGAAGAAAGTGGGCTTATCTGTGATAGGCAACATGGTTTTGTGCAGGGAAGGCCATGTCTTACCAATTTAACAGATTTCTTTTGGATCTGTTTTGGGACCATTGCTTTTTGTTATCTTTATAAATGATCTAGAGGAAGGACTTGAAAGCTGGGTAAGCAAGTTTGCGGATGACACAAAAGTCGGTGGAGTTGTGGATAGTGAGGAAGGAAGTGGTAGGTTACAGCGGGATATAGATAAGTTGCAGAGCTGGGCGGAAATGTGGCAAATGGAATTCAATGTAGCTAAGTGCGAAGTCGTTCACTTTGGTAGGAATAACAAGATGATGGATTACTGGGCTAATGGTAGGTTACTTGGTAGTGTGGATGAGCAGAGGGATCTTGGTGTCCATGTACACAGATCTCTGAAAGTTGCCACCCAGGTAAATAGTGCTGTGAGGAAGGCATATGGTGTACTGGGCTTTATTGGCAGAGGAATTGAGTTCCGGAGTCCTGAGGTCATGTTGCAGTTGTATAAGACTCTGGTGCGGCCTCATCTGGAGTATTGTGTGCAGTTTTGGTCGCCATACTATAGGAAGGATGTGGAAGCTTTAGAACGAGTGCAGAGGAGGTTTACCAGGATGTTGCCTGGAATGGTAGGAAAATCTTATGAGGAAAGGCTGAGGCACTTGGGGCTGTTCTCATTGGAGAAGAGAAGGTTTAGGGGAGATCTGATAGAAGTGTATAAGATGATTAGGGGTTTAGATAGGGTAGATACTAAGAACCTTTTACCGCTAATGGAGTCAGGTGTTACTAGGGGACATAGCTTTAAATTAAGGGGTGGTAGGTATAGGACAGATGTTAGGGGTAGATTCTTCACACAGCGGGTTGTGAGTTCATGGAATGCCCTGCCCGTATCAGTGGTGAACTCTCCTTCTTTATGGTCATTTAAGCGGGCATTGGATAGGCATTTGGAAGTTATTGGGCTAGTATAGGTTAGGTAGGATTCGGTCGGCGCAACATCGAGGGCCGAAGGGCCTGTACTGCGCTGTATCCTTCTATGTTCTATGTTCTATGTTCTATGTTCTTTGAGGAAGTGAAAGTTGATTGATGAGGGAAGGGCTGTAATGTCACATACATGGACTTCACTTCGGCATTTGATAAGGTTCGCCATGGTAGGCTGATGGAGAAAGTGAAGTTGTGTGGGGTCCAGGGTGTACTAGCTAGATGAATAAAGAACTGGCTGGGTAACAGGAGACAGAGAGTAGGAGTGGAGAGGAGCTTCTTAAAATGGAGAACTATGACCAGTGGTGTTTCACATGGATCCATGCTGGGACCACTGTTGTTTGTGGTAGACATAAACGATCTGGAGGAAAGAATAGGTGATCTGATTAGTAAGTTTGCAGATGACACTAAGGTTGGTGGAGTAACAGATGGTGAAGGGGACTGTCAGAGAATACAGCAGAATACAAATAGATTGGAGAGCTGGGCGGAGAAATGGCAGATGGAGTTCAATCCAGGCAAACGCAACGTGATGCATTTTAGGAAGATCAAATTCAAGAGCAAACTCTGCAGTATGTGGAAAAGTCCTGGAGAATATTGATGTACAGAGAGGTCTGGGTATTCAGGTCCATTGTGCCCTGAAGGTGACAATGCAGGTCAATAGAGTTGTCAAGAAGGCATACAAAATGCTTTCTTTCATTGGACAGGGTATTGAGTGCAAGAGTTCACAGGTCATGTTAAAGTTGTATGAGACTTTGGTTCAGCCACATTTGGAAAACTGCGTACAGTTCTGGTCGCCATATTACCAAAAGGATGTGGATGATTTGGAGAGGGTACAGAGAAGGTTCACCAGGATGTTGCCTGGTATGGAGGGCACTAGCTATGAAGAGAGGTTGAGTAGGTTAGGGTTATTTTCATTAGAAAGATGGCGGTTGAGGGGGGACCTGATTGAGGTCTACAAAATCATGAGAGGTATAGACAGGGTGGATTTAAGAAAATTTTTCACATTGTGGGGGATTTAATTACCAGGGGTCATGATTTCAAAGTGAGTCTACTTTTAATTTACTTTTAATTCATTCATAGGTTGTAGGCATTGCTGGTTAGGCCAACATTTGTTGTACACCCCTAGTTTTACTGAGAAGTTGGTGGTGAGCTGTCTTCTTCAACCACTATTATTAGTCCAGTACAGTTTGTAGCTAATGGTAACCCCTAGGCTGTGGTGATACTATTCAATTTCAAGGGACAATGGTATATTCTCCTTTCTTGGACACAGTTAATGCCTGACATTTGTGTGGCGCAAATGTTACTTGCCATTTGTCAGCTCAAGTCTGAATACTGTCCAGGTCTTGTTGTATTTGGGCATGGACTGCTTCAACATCTGAGGAGTCATGAATGATGCTGAGCATTGTGCAATTGTTGGCAAACATCTCCACTTCTGACCTTATGATGGAGTAAGGTCATCGATGACCTAGAGATAATTGGGCTGAGGATACTAATGTGAGAAAACCTTGCAGAGATGACATTGAGCTAAGATGACTGACCTCCAACTACACAACCATTTTCCTCTGTATTAATTATGGCTCCAACAGTGGAGAGATTTGCCCTTGATTCTCATTGACTTCAGTCTTGCTGGAGTTCATTGTTGTCACACTTGGTCAATAACAGCCTTGGTGTAAAGTGCAGTCACTCTCACATCACCGCAGAAATTCCATGCTATTACCCATCAAGGCTGAAAGGACTTCTGGAGTTGAGTGTATGCTGTTTGGCATGCAAGTAGTCCTACTTGGTAGCTTCACCACATTGACACTGCATGGTTAAGCATGTCTGGTGCTGCTTCTGGCATGTCCTCTTGCACTCTCCATTGAACCAGAGTTGATCCCTGAGCTTGATGGTCAAGGTTGAGTGGGCGATGTGCCAGGCCACATGTTTGCACATTGTACTGGAGTACAATTCTGCTGCTGTTGATGGCCACTGCACCTTATGGATGCCCAGTCTTGAATTGCTGGACCTGTTAAGTCTGTCTCATTTAGCACGGGGATAGAGCCACACAGTACTATGGAGGGTGTTATCAATGTGAAGAAGGGGCTTTGTCTCCACAAAGACTGTGCGGTTGTCACTTTTACTGATACTGTCATGGACAGCTACATCTGTGGCAAGCAGATTGATAAGGGTGACGTCAGTTCTGATTTGTTGTCGGTTACCTCACGTCCTGCCACAGACCCAGTTTAGCAGCTATGTCCTTTATGACTCGACCAGCTGAGGTGGTGGTGGTGGTGCTGAGCCACTCTTGAAGGTGGACATTGAACTCCCCCACCCAGAATACATTTTGCACTCTTGCCACCCTCGATTCTTCTTCCAAGTGCTGTCCAATATGGGAAAGCACTAATTCACCAGTTGTGGGAGTGCAGTATGTGATAATCAGCAGAATATTTCCTTACCCCTGTTTGGCCTGATGTCATGAGACTTCTTGAAGTCCACAGTCAATACTGAGAGTAGCTCCCTCTTGACCGTATATCACTGTCAGGGTTAGAGTGCCAGTGGTACAGGACATACTCAGGGATCATGATGGCATTGTAATTTGTAATTTTTCATTTAAGTTATTATTCTTGCTACTCATTTAAATGATCTCCTTTACACTGAGAGGACCTAACTTTGCCTGTAGAACAGTTCTATTCAGTCTGCAAGTCAGATTCCAAAATTCTGATCTCCTGTCATTTTAATTTTCCATCTAACTTTCACTCTGATCTTACTGCTCTTGTACCCTATCCGGATCTAATAAATTTGAACATAAGCTCAAAGAACAGCATCTTTTCAATTCAATACCTTACAGTCTTCAGGCTTGATATTGAGTGGAATAATTTCAGATCATAATTTCTGCTCACATTTTTCTCTTGGCTGTGGTCGGTAATGATTCTGCTACAGCCATTTACATCTCATCTTTTGCTGCTTTGTATGTCCTATTACTATGCCCTTTACCTTGAACAATTCTCCTACCACCAATTAATCTCTCCTGCCTTCCACCCAGCACAGACCTTTCCTTTCATCCCTTCCTCAACTCTCTTCTTTCCTTCATTTTTAATTCTTTAAAAGTTGTTAAAACTCAAAACATTTTCAATTTTGACAAAAATGGTCACTGACCCCAAGTATTAGCTTGCTTCTCTTTCTGTAGAACAGCCAGTTCAGCTGAACATTACATAAATTTACATTTTTATTTCAGATTTCCTGCATTTGCAGTAATTTTATCCTTGTACACTAGTCTGCATTAAAAAATTGTTTACCTTTCTCCAAGCTAAGGTGTGGATAGCATGGAGGGAGGTTAAAAGGGAGTGAAAGATTTGTATGTGGGATGGAGGCAGATTTGGATATGGGATTATGGGATGGAGTGTAATGCGGGTTAGAGCTTGGTCTCTTGTATTTAGTGTGTCTCATATCTGTTCTGAGCCATGTGGGGGCTGGCAGTGATGTGGAGGGGAAAAACGTTCTTCTATCTACCTGTGATTTTGAAAATCTATCTGCACTTTACGATGATTCAAGTCCTACATTCTTTCTGAATTTCTACTATTAATTCTTCAGGTTTCTCAACAATAACTGCACAATATTCTTGGTTGAAACTCTGAGCACCGCAAATTGATTGTTTAGGTGATGATCCATTTGTTGACAGGGGAGTGGTTAGTCTCCATACCCTGATGGCAAGGGAAAATACTGGACCCGAAATATTAATTCTGGTTCCTCCCTGCAGTCAGAAGGGCGGCGTGACGGCTCAGTGGTTAGCACTGCTGCCTCACAGCACCAGGATCCCAGGTTCGATTCCAACCTGAGGCGACTGTATGTGTGGAGCTTGCACATTCTCACTGTGTCTGCATGGGTTTCCTCCCACAGTCCAAAGTTGTGCAGGTCAGGTGCATTGGCCATGCTAAATTGCCCGTAGGTGCATTAGACAGAGGGAAATGGGTCTGGGTGGGTTACTCTTCAGAAGGTTGGTGTGGACTGGTTGGGCCGAAGGGCCTGTTTCCATACTGTAAGTTATCTAATCTTAAAAGAAAAGATGTTGCCAGACTTGCTGAGATTTTCCAGCAATTTTTGTTTTCATTTCTGATTACCAGCATTTATTCACTATTTAAACATTCCTAATGCACAGCCTAGGTTCAAGGATGTTGCATGAGGCTAAGTCATGAGTATTGACTTACTTTGACAAATTCCTGCACTCTGGCCATTTTTAAAGTAAAATACTGCAAATGCTGGAATTCTGAAATGAAAAACAAACAATTCTGGAAAAACTCCGCAGGGCTGACAGCATCTGTGGATCATCTGATGAAAGATTACCAAGCTCGAACATGTGGCCAGGTATTCTGATAGCCAGATACTGTGTTTTACATTGGGACTATCAAAAATCTTTGACATAGCTGACACCATTGGAATTGCCAGGAAAACTGAATTTTCCAATGTTCAATTCTCCTGCGCTAAGAACACTGTGAAAAAACTGCATTGAAGTTGGAGAATTTAAGAATTCTGTCTCACTTCTGCTCAAAGATTATCCAGAAAACTACACCCAGCTCCCAATACCCAACCTGCCAATAGGCCAGACCCAGCAGAGGTGGTGGCACAATGGTATATAGTCAAGAGGGAGTTGTCCTTTGAATCCTCAACATTGACTCCAGACTCCATGAAGTCTTATTGCTTCAGGTCGAATATGGGAAAGGAAAACTCTTTCTGATTACCACATAATGTCCTCCCTTGGCTAATGAATCAGTACTGTGCCATGTTGAACAATGATGTGATAGTGAGCAGTTATCTATTGTAATTATATTGATTAATTGAAATATCAGCTATAACACAAGAGGTTAACAACTCCCCTGCTATTCCTCACAGCTGGCACTATCTATTATAACAAGCTAATGAAAACCCAATCACTGCAAATGCTGAAGAACTGAAATAAAAACACAAGGTGCTGGAGAAATGCAGCAGGTCTGGCAACAGCTGTTGAGAGAAGAACAGAATTAACAGTTTGAGTCCAGTATGACTCTTCTTCAGAACTGAAATGAAGTGGAAAGGTGCAGAGAGGCAAATGGAACAGCAGGCATGTCAAAGAAAGGTTAGCAGGTAATGGAATCAACACATTAAAGATGTCACAGAAGACTGTATGTAGAACCGTACGTAGATGTATATTTTTGGTCCCGGTATTTAAGAAAGAATATCATGGTACTGGACGCAGTTCAAAAGAGATTCACTACTCTGATTCCTGGGATGAATGGATTGACCTATCAAAAATGACTAAACAGTTTCAGCCTTTATTCATTAGAGTTTAGAAGAATGAGGGGTTGTGTTGAAACATTCAAGCTTCTGAAGGCTTTTGACAAGATAGACATGTTAAGAAGATGTTTCCACTAGTGGAGGAATTTTGAACTAGGGGACATAGTTACAGAGTAAGGGGACATTCATTTGAAGCTGAAATGTACAGGAATTACATTTCGGAGAGCAGTGTTTGTCTTGAATTCTCTACCCCAGAGACCTGTGGAAGCCAAATCACTGAAAGACAAGGCAGATTGACCTTTGAAATATTGCGGAGTTGAGGACTAAGAGGAGCTGGCACGAAAGAGGAGCTGAGACCTTGGGGCAGATCAGACAAAAGTTTATTGAATGGTAGAACAGGTTTGAGGGCCTATTCTTACTCCTACTCATTATGTTTAAAGCTATCAGACAACTGCTGTAAAACAATGAAAGAGCATTGCTCCAGAATAGGTATTAATACCAGAGTAAGGAGCAGCTTGGACAAAAGCAAAAAGTGGAAACAATGTAGATAGACTTGGGAATAAAATTTAAAATGGAGTGTGGAGTTCTTGGTCTGAATTTGCAGAGCTCAGTGCTGAGCCCAGACGGCTGTAAAGTTCCTTCTCAGAAAATGAGGTTTCTCCAGTTTGAGTTGAGCTTCACTGGAACATTACTACAGGCCAAGGACAGCAGTGTGAGCATGAGAGCAAAGTGGTGAATTGTAACGACACAAAGACAGAAGGTCATGGTCAGGTTTATGGACTGAGTGGAAGTGTTTCACAAAGCAATCACCCAATCTGTATTTGGTCTCCCCAGATAGGGGGGCTGCTTTGTAATTGGTGAGTAAAGTCAGATAAATTGAAAGAAGTACAGGAAATTACTGCTTCAACTGAAAGGAATGTTTGGGACCTTGAGCAGTGAGGAGATAAAATGCCAGCTAGGGTGACACAGTTGCTCAGTGGTGAGCACCGTTGTCTCGCAGCACCAGGGACCCGGGTTCAATTCCAGCCTCAGGCTGTGTGGAGTTTGCACATTCTCCCTGTGTCTGCGCAGGTTTCATCCTGGTTCTCGGTTTCCTCCCACAATCCAAAGATGTGCTGGTTAGGTGAATTGGCCATGCTACGCTGCCCATAATGTTCAGGAATGTGCATTAGTTACAGGTAAATGTAGAGTAGTAGAGGAATGGGTCTGGTTGGGTTATTCTTCAGAGGGTCAGTGTGGACTTGTAGGGCTGAATAGCCTGTTTTCACACTGTAGGGATTCTATGATTCATCTGCAACTGCATGAGAAGATGCCCTGGGATAAGGATGAGCTGTTAGTGGTGACCAGGGTACCACAAAGGGAATGATTCGTATGGAATGCTGACAGGAGAGGGAAAGATGTGTTTGGTGCTGGATAAATGCCAAAAGTGGCAGAGTTTGATCCTTTAAATAGGGATGTTGTGCAGTCAAATTAAGGACAAAATGAATCCTATTGTGCTTCTGGAACAGAGGGGCTGGGGTGAGGGTCAAAATGTGGAGATTTGAAGGACACAGTTGAAGACCACATCATCCCGTGTTAAGGGGATCCTATATTGATGAAAGAGGAAAACATGCTAGAATTGCCATTGTGGAGGGCTGCATCATCGGTACATGTATGACAGAGAAGGAGAAACTGGGAGAATGGAATGGGGATTATGGGGATAGCGTGGGGCAGACTACATCTGAATTGGATGCTCTTTGGAGGGTAAGTGCAGGACTCAGTGGGCCGAATGGCCTCTTTCTGCATTGTAGGAATTCTACAATTCTACCAAACCTAAATGCTTGGAAACCTATTTTAACAGCACCTCCGCCTCTTCCTCCACTTCTACTTCTGTCTTCTCTCTCTCTCTCTCTCTCTCTCTCTGTGATGGTTGTAAAACAACAATTAATTCTCCAGTTGGCTTGCTGGCTATTTAGCTGAAATCACATGGCTTCTTATTAATGCTTTTTTGAGGTAAATGTTTAAAATTACTTTCTGACCTTGACTGAACTAAAACAAATGAAAACTTATTTTCACTCACCTTTGAACTTTTTATATAAGAGTATATTGAACACAAAAAAAGCAAATTCTATCAAAGCTTTTCATAGATTCTGTAAACTTCAGGACAGCTCACAACAATACAAATATAGAGAGAAAGCAGCATGCAATCTGTATTCAAATGGAATGCTTTTTGTTTGGCTAGTAGACTCTGATTAGTGGAAGTACAGAGGAGCCTTGATTATCCAGCATTCAGTTTCGGATGATCCAATCACGATCGCAGGGTCCCAATGCTTTGCTAACTATGTTATCTGGCAGCGATTATCCGGCATTTGATTAACCGAACAAAATTGAACAATCTGAATCAGCCTGCTTGCTTTTGAAATTCAACCAAACGTGGCAGTTAAATGTCTGCCCACGTCCTTCGGATAATCAAGGTTCCCTTGTATTGCAATGGAGAATGCACCAGTTGGGTGTTGACTGACATTTAACTGCTAAGTTTGGTTGAATTTCAAAAGCAAGCAGGCTGATTCAGATTGTTCAAGGCTTTGCACTGAAAAATGAACCCAACAATAGCTTCACATATTTTGTTGAGTTGAAACAGGTCTCGAGTTTTTTTCTTTTATATTCATTCCTTGGGTGAGAGTATCACTGGTTGGGCCAGCATTTATTACATTCCAAGAGGGCAGTTAAGAGTCAACCACATTGCCATGGGTTGAGAATCACATGTAGGCCAGACCAGGTAAGGATGGCAGTTTCCTTCACTGAAAGAATGTTAGCAAGCCATTTGCGCTTCCCCCTGACAATTGACAATGGATTTGTAGTCATCATTAAACTCTTGATTTCAAATATTTATTGAATTCAAATTTTACCATCTGCTGTGGTGGGATTTGAACCTTGGTTTCCAGAACATTACCTGAGTCTCTGGATTAATAGAGTCATAGAGATATACAGCATGGAAACAGACCCTTCGGTCCAACCAGTTCATGCCAGCCAGATAGCCCAATCCAATCTAGCCCCACCTGCCAGCACCCAGCCCATATCCTTCCAAACCCTTCCTATTCATATACTCATCCAAATGCCTCTTAAATGTTGCAATTGTACCAGCTTCCACCACCATCCTCTGGCAGCTCATTCCATACATGTACCACCCTCTATGTGAAAAAGTTGTCCCTTAGGTCTCTTTTATATCTTTTCCCTCTCAGCCTAAACCTATGTCCTCTAGTTCTGGACTCCCCGACCCCAGGGAAAAATTTTTGTCTATTTATCCTATCCATGCCCCTCATAATTTTGTAAACCTCTATAAGGTCACCCCTCAGCCTCCGACACTCCAGGGAAAACAGCCCCAGCCTGTTCAGCCTTTCCCTGTAGCTTAAATCCTCCAACCCTGGCAACATGCTCGTAAATCTTTTCTGAACCCTTTCAAGTTTCACAACATCTTTCCGATAGGAAGGAGACCAGAATTGCATGCAATATTCCAACAGTGGCTTAACCAATGTCCTGTACAGCTGCAATATGACCTGCCAAATGCTGTACTCAATACTCTGACCAATAAAGGAAAGCATACCAAACACCTTCTTCACTACTCCACCAATAATACCATTAAGCCATTGCCCACCCCCCAGTTGTGTGTACAGGTTGTTTCTGATTTTAAGGAACAAGACCTTCAGTTTTAATATATGTGCGAGTGTATCACACTTTTGCACATTCAGGATTGTTTAGCAAATGCTGTCTAACCATGAAATCACATAAATGTTGGACACGTGGTCAGGAGTTTTCAGTGAGCAGATTGGTTAGGTACAGTCAGGATCTTGTTTATTGAGAAAAATGAAAGAATATTCCATCTTATATAATCCACCAGTTGTTAAGACATGCAACCTAGCATCACACCTGCACTGACATTCATATTCATGATACTCATTTGTTCTCCCTATCACACACATATATTTGTACACAGAATCCTTTCTTTGCAGACACAAAGATCATGCACACACATTCTGCATACTTCAACTCAAGAAAATAGGTCACCACGATTCCCTGATTCATTTCCCAAGGAAATACTTAGACTAACCAAACTCAAGCTGTCTGGTTTCAAATTTAAACAAAGTTTGTCAATTAATTGTTGGTCACCATCTTACTGAGGCATTTTACTTGGCAACACCTATACCAATCTGCACTCTCTTCTAAAACACTATTGATGCTGTTTTCCTTTTACATTAGTATTCTTACGAATTGTCAACATAATGTAAGATGAACAGCTTCCACAGAGTCTGTTGTTTTCTCCAGCAATACTCAAGCCCAGCTATGTCTGCCTCTTCGTCAGATATGTGGAACAGTCCATCTTCCTCACCTACACCAGCACCACCCCCCACCTTTTCCTCCGCTGAGTCGATGATTGTATTGGCGCTACCTCGTGCTCCCACGAGGAGGTTGAATAGTTCATCCACTTTACTAACACCTTCCACCCCGACCTCAAATTTACCTGGGGCGTCTCAGACTCCTCCCTCCCCTTCCTAGACCTCTCCATTTCTATCTCGGGCGACCAATTCAACACAGACATTTACTACAAACCGACGGACTCCCACAGCTACCTAGATTACACCATCTCCCACCCTGCCCCCTGTAAAAATGCCAACTCATATTCCCAATTCCTTCGCCTCCGCCGTATCTGCTCGCAGGAGGACCAATTTCACTACCGAACTACCCAAATGGCCTCCTTCTTCAAAGACTGCAATTTCCCCTCCGACGTGGTCGACGATGCTCTCCACCACATGTCCTCCACTTCCCGCACCTCTGCCCTTGAACCCCACCCCTCCGATCACCACCCACTGGTCCTCACCTTCCACTCCACCAACCTCCGGATACATCGTATCATCCTCTGTCATTTCTGCCACCTCCAAACAGACCCCACCACCAGGGATATATTTCACTCCCCACCTCTATCAGCGTTCCGGAGAGACCATTCCCTCCGCAATTCCCTCGTCAGGTCCACACCCCTCACCAATCCAACCTCCACTCCCGGCACCTTCCCCTGCAACCGCAAGAAATGCAAAACTTGCGCCCACACCTCCCCCCTCACCTCCCTCCAAGGCCCCAATGGATCCTTCCATATCCATCGCAAATTCACCTACACCTCCACACACATCATTTACTGTATCCGCTGCACCCGATGTGGTCTCCTATACATTGGGGAGACAGGCCGCCTACTTGCGGAACATTTCAGGGAACACCTCTAGGACACCCGCATCAACCATTCCAACCGCCCCGTGGCTGAACACTTTAACTGCCCCTCCCACTCCGCCAAGGACATGCAGGTCCTTGGCCTCCTCCATCGCCAGACCATAGCAACATGGCAGCTGGAGGAAGAGCGCCTCATCTTCCACCTAGGAACCTTCAAACCACAAGGGATGTATGTCTATTTCTCCAGCTTCTTCATTTCTCCTCCCCCCACCTTATCTCAGTCCCAACTCCTGGATTCAGCACCGTCCTCTTGACCTGCATTCTTCTTCCCGACTTCTCCGCCCCCACCCCCTCACTGGCCTATCACCCTCACCCTCACCTCCTTCCATCTATCGTATTCCCAACGCCCCTCCCCCAAATTCCCTCCTCCCTACCTTTTATCTCAGCCCGTGTGGCACACCAGCCTCATTCCTGAAGAAGGGCTTAAGCCCGAAACATCGATTCTCCTGCTCCTCGGATGCTGCCTGGTGTTGTGCTTTTCCAGCACCACATTTTTCAACTCTGTACAGTCAAATAATTATTTATGTTGTTCATAACAACCTATTCCTGGAACAATGACAAAGATGTCAAAGAAGGGAAGACCAGAGTCAGAAATGAAACAGGTGAAGATCAGAGAAGAGTGGGAAGTAGAAGAAAAATTCTTGAATATTTTCAGCTCTGTATGAGAGAAGGAAGCAGCATAGATACAGTCATCGATATATCAGAAAAAGAGCTGTGTAAGTTGGCCCGACTAGAATTAGAATAAGGAATTCTCTACAAATCCCACAAAAGACAGAAGTAAGCAGAATCTATGTGGGTGCCCAGTGGCACAAGTTGAAAAAGGCTAGAGTTTCATATTTAAAATAAATGAAATTTATTTTCCCATAGCAGAATGTATCTTTGCAGTGATGAATAACATGGTAAGAAAGACTATCTTCTAGCACACAAATGTTCATTTTTAGTTCTTTCCCCTTTAGTTTCTCTCTAACCCTATCGTTTCCCTATCATGTATCCTTGCAGACTGGGCATCATCCTCAATTCTTACTTTCCTTTAAAGATCTGTTAAATTATTGGTCGCTGTCAGTTATAGCATTTTATAAAGCTGCAGCCCTACGGCTAATCAAACTCTAAACTTCCTTCGGCTCAAACGTCACTTTTCTCTTATTTTCACTATTATTTTCTAAATGTGGACATGGTTGTCATGATTATTATAAAGATATCCAAAGTTGTAATGGTCAGTTATGTTTTGTTAAAACATGTTGATAAATCAAATTTATTAGCGACATGTTAGAAAGGAAGAATAACATAAAAATAACAAGAGATAATGTTTCGGATCCAGTGACCCTTCTTTAGAACTGCATTTTAGTTCTGAGGAAGGATTATTGGACATGAAATGTTAACTCTTTTTCCTCTCCACAGATGCTGCCATACCTGCTACCAGAGTTTTTTTCAGAAATTTATATTTTTTGTTTCTGATTTCCGGCATCTGTGGTTCTTTGGGGTTTTTTTGATAAAAATAACAGGAGTATTTTAGAAGTATTCTGACAAGTTAGGAAAGTTAGGCAGGTAAAGTTACAGCCAAACAGGGACATGACATAACCATCTTGTACAATGAGTAATATCCCTACCTCTAAGCCAGAGGCTCCAGATTCATATCTCAACTCCAAACTTGATGGCCAAGAAGGCACGTTCATAACGGGGCCAAAGTGGTTGAGTATCAACTTATCAAATCCTTCCAACGTTGGCCAACATTAGACAATAAACATTAGGCAAGAAATTCAAAATAATCCATGCGATGGAAAGGAAATTGCAACTTTGACCATCACTTTCAAAGTGCTAGACTACAACTTGCATAAAAATGTGCTGGTTGGTTGTTGCAGCACCGAGGAGTCCACTTTGCTGCAACAACCTGCACTTTTTTACGCATGTTGTAGTCTAGCACTTTGGAAAGTGATAGCATCCCTGTTCTGGCTGGGCTTTAATCAGGATTGATCTCTTTGCCCTGCTCACGGTGAAGGTCGTGATACGGTGGGTTGGACCTTATTTTGGGCAGAGAACTGAGGAAGCACATGCATAAGTTTAAAAATATTCATTTTTACAGTATTTGCAAAGATTTGGAGCTCAGGTGGTGGATGAGGTTGTAGATTCATTTGCTGAGCTGATGTGGTTTTCTGCAGACGTTTCATCATCTTGCTGGGTGACATCATCAGTGTGTCTTCGATACAGTCCTCGTTCCTCGGTCTATCTCTTAGGCATCTGGTGATAAAGTTGCGTGGGTATCCATTTTTGGCGAATACCTTGTATAGATGTTCCTCTTCCTCTTTTCGCAGTTCTGGTGTACTGCAGTGTGTTGTGGCCCTTTTGAATTGTGTCCTGATGCAGCTTCGTTTGTGTGTGTTGGGGTGGTTACTTTCATAGACCGAGGAACGAGGACATGCCACAACCAAAAGGACTAGCCACTCTACCATACGTCAGGAGTGTCTCAGAACTGACAGCCAGACTACTGCGACCCTTAGGACTCATAACAGCACACAAGCCAACATCCACGCTCAGACAACAACTCACTAGAACAAAGGACCCAATACCCAGCATGAGCCAAACTAACGTAGTTTACAAAATACCATGCAAGGACTGCACAAAACACTATATAGGACGAACAGGAAGACAGCTAACAATCCGCATCCATGAACATCAGCTAGCCACAAAACGACATGACCAGCTATCTCTAGTAGCCATACACTCAGACAACCAGCAACATGAATTTGACTGGGAAAACACCACTATCATAGGACAAGCCAGACAGAGAACAGCCAGAGAATTCCTAGAAGCATGGCATTCATCCCCAAACTCCATCAACAGACACATTGACCTGGACACCATATACAAACCACTACAGCTGAAACTGACACCCGGAAGCGGCAAGAACAAACCAACATAAATACCGGAAGAAACATCAAAGCAGCGCTTCACACGAGGCTCCAACAGCATTGATGATGTTCCCTAGCCAGGGAACGAAACGTTTGCAGCAAAAACTTCCAGCTCGGCGAGCAGAACCACAACAACGGATACCCGAGCTACAAATCTTCAATCAGATTTTATATAGGTTTCATTCATGAAATATGGGGACAGGGATAGAAAAACTACATGCATCTTTCGCAACACTCTGAGTCCCGGAAGTATTGGTCACAGATAATTGATTATTGTTTGCCAGCAGGGAATTTGGGTAATTCCCAAAGTCAAATGAGATGTAATATATAAGGAAAGCTCCACACCAGCCATCAGCCAATGGTCTGAGAGATAGATCAGTTCAAACTTTAAACACTGGCTTGAAGAAACAACCTGTAGCCTTGCTAGATACCAAGTTGTCAATGTTCTTATTTGATTATAGGACTATTCCATTTGCAGAGATAGCACCACCAGAATTGTTAATTGGTAGAACACTCCACATCAGGTTAAGTCTGATCTTCCCAGCCCCAAGGGGGTGGTGAAACAGCTTCAGGAATACTAATGCCAGACTCAAGACTCCACCAAGCAAGAGAGACAGATTGATATGGGGTGGAGGGGGGGGGGGGTGGGGGAGGGATGAATTTGGGTGTAAGAATCATGAAAATGGCCCCACATGGGTAAGATGAATGGTCAATGTGCAGTCAGGACCAGTGATGCACAAAGTTTGGGTAGGTATAACGGTCTTGAACAAGCACGTGAACAATATGAAAGCTGTGAATTTGCAAACTATGCAGGAGCAAAATGTGCCCTACCCCTTGGAACAGTAGGAAAGGCTGCCAGAACCAATGAATTCACCCTTTCCATCAGGTGTTGACGAATCCTCAGAATCAGAGACGGAAATGGTGAATGTAGCCGTCTCGATGTTTATGATGTCGGATGAAGAAGGTGAAATTTTACTGAGGTGCTCCTGGCTCAAGAGGAAAGGTCCCGTACCAGAAGAGTTGGAAGAATCTAAGCCAATGCTAAAATGTCTAGGAGGCTCTCCAAGAGAAAAGACCAGCCTCTGTTTGCAGACTCAGAGGGGGAGGGATGCAATGTGTGTAACAAGGTCAGCCAGCATATGAGTTCCCTATTTGGGCCGTTAACCAGATCCAAACAGGGAGCCCTCGCTGACATAAAAAGAAATATCAGAGATTCCAACACTCTGAGACCTGTTTCTGAAGAGGCAAGACTGAAGTCAAGCACCTTTTATGTGTAAATAAAGGGTGACTTGGTAACAGGATACTGGCCTCTGTGGAGTTATTTCAATGAGGTTGATACTCACTTGAATAATTTTGGAAACATAACTATTTACAAAGAATGGTAAGACAGGACATTTTTTGGGACCTACTGATCCAAGCTTCAGTTCCATGTGAGGTGACATCACTTAACATAGGTCCTCTCGCACATGCTCAGTAGCTATTCTTAAAATAAAGATCTAATTAATTCGTAACTCCACACCACCCATTTGAACGGGGTCAAGCAGCAATGCTTTTTGCTTTGGAAATCTGCTGCTGAACAGCAGTAGTGATACTTACACAGCAGACTACAGATACAGGAAGTGAATGGAGTTTCATTCAATTTTCCTCCTATTCATAACACTGGTATTGAGATCAGTAACCCAAGATACACCAGGCAGTTGTACATTAGGGGCTATAACAAATCAACAACTTGTTTTTCAACCTTTTTGAACTTTTTTATCCATTAATGACTGTCTCACTGCTACTCGTTTTGCTAATGAGTTAAGACAATTGTCACCCCACATGTCTGATTTGGAATCCATGGAAGGGAAGATTCTGATTTGCATTAATAGAGGAAAAATCTTTTTGTATGAGCATCAGTTTTTCTGAAATTTGAAGTCCTCAACTTTCTTGAAAAAGAACTAAGCATTTTTATTTCCGTTGGTTTTGGAATTGATTCTTTTATTCTTGGGTACAGTCCAAATAAATTGTTTTGACATTAAAAGTTGATACTTCACTAAATAAAGGGGGTGAATTTTGATGTTAGAGTGCAAACTAAGTAGATGACATGCTAAGAAGGCAAATCGATTTGAACATCTGGTTTTCGCTCCAAATCCAACAGCTACCTGATGAGTTAAGCATGCCTGCAGTTAGAAAAGCAGATACCTGCAGGACAAACACTTCGGCATTGATTAGAAATAATTTTCCTGGAATAGTTTTTGTGGATTTCACATACTCACTTCAGCTGAAGGGTGGAGTACACTGAGTGTCATGTGAAGTGTATTTTCTCAGGGACTAGGAGGCGTATTTTGAGGCAGAGGCCTGGGAAAATTTGGAGAAAGAGAGTGTGTCAATTCAATGGTGTTCTCTGGCTTCCTTGCAGATTTCCCAGAGGTGGTTCCAGTCTTGGAATGGCAGTAGATCTGAACCAGTGAAAAGCTGATTAGAGATTATTAGCAACCAAAAAGCAGCACTTTTCTGGTAATGTTGTCAACATTGCACTGAACTACACAAGCAAACTGTGGATCCACGTATAAAGTCTAATACCACAACTTCCCCAGGGGTTCTTAAAATATGTGGCTTTAATTCTCCCTGAGAGGTATCAATTTCTTCTCCTCATCTGGTTGTAATTCACAGTAACAAAAGGCACATGAAGACCAACTGGTCAGAGCATCATAACAGATAAGTCAAATCTAACACTAAATTAGTTGATAAAGTGTGGTGCTGGAAAAAACACAGAGCCACATTTTATCAACTCTGACTCTCTAGCACTGGCAGTCCGCACTTTCTCCTTCGAACACTAAATTAGCAAACCTGAGATTGTCTGAGCAGACCTGAGCAGGAATAAGCTTTAAAAATTCCATCCAATCCTCTGCACAGGATAGTGTTGGTAGTGAGGAAGTAAAAGCGCTTGCTCATTTTTTTGTCCAGCCCTCCTTCATTCTTCGTGCACCAGTCACAATCTCACTCAAAATGCTGATGGATGTCTTCAAGATGTCATGCACACTAACTCACGTTCCCACCTGTACAATCTACATGCTCTCCTTCATTGGCCAGTGAGGCCAGAAGCTGCCTCTTAACTGAGTGTCATTAGCAGAAGCCCAATTGATCTCTAAATGAATAATGAAAAAAAACCACAATGAATTACAGTAATTCAATGGTCCACCATCCAGCACTTGCCTTAAAATCCGAAATTCCATCCTTGCCTTAAAATCCGAAATTCCATCCTTGAGTGTATACTGAGCTGTATACAAGGGGAGGTTGTCACCTGATTCTGACCTGATGCTTCTTAAACTTTTGTACATCAAAACACATAATAGCATGAAAAAATTAATTTCCTCATGACAACATTTACATTGAGGATAATATCTTGACTTACAAATCTGTTGATCTGTTATTTGTGAAGAATTAGAGTTGACATTTACATGGTAAATTCTGAACTTTGGGCACGATTCATTTTGCATTCATGAAGAAAATTTTAGTAATAACACCTAAATTCTCTTTGTATCTCTTGGAAGACTTTTGAACCAGGGGCCCCTAGCTCCATCCTAGGATTTGATGGGTAAGAGCACATTGTGGGAGATCAAAACATTGCCCATGGAACAGTGTCCACGTTATTGGATCAAAAAGATAGTCAAGTTAATAGAGGACATAGCAGCAAGGCTGCCGAGTATTGAAGATTTATTTAATTGCATGAATGTATCAGTAAAGCTCATGCGAACTGTCCCTTTATTTGTGAGTCCTGAGCTTCATTTATATGTAAAGCACAGTACCTTCCCTGTGATGGTCTGCAATATCTTGTGTCGATTCACTGTCTTCTCCTATCTCCTCATTTTAGGAGAGACATAACACTCAATGATATATTCATTACTCAAATGCTCTCTCGTCTGTAATACCAGGAACATAGCACACCATAAACATTCCATGAGGACCTTTCGACGTAATTCAGCAAGTCAGTTTGGGAATCTGAATAGCATCTTCTGAAGGCTGTGGCCAATACTTTATTCATGGGATGTGGCCAATACTGACCAAGACAGCATTTATTGCCAATTCCTCATTACCTTTAAGAAGGTGGTGGTGTGAAGCCTTGTTAAAATGCTGCAATTCATGTGATGTAGGTATATCCACAATGCTGTTCGGAAATTAGTTTCAGGATTTTAACCCAGTGACAGTGAAGGAATGATGATATAGTTCTAAGTTTGGACCTTGTGGTGTTGTAGGGAAAATTCACAACTGGTGCTGTTTCTATATGTTTTGTTTCACTTGTCCTTTCAGATGGTATAATTCATGGGCTTGGAAGGTATTGACAGATGAGTATTGTGAGTTACTGCAGCGTATTTTGTAACGGTGCACGTTGTTGCCACTGTGCGTCGATGGTGTAGTGAATATTGTGGAAGGTACCAAACAAGGAAGCCAGTTTGTCCTGGACAGTGTCAAATTTCTTGAGTGTTGCAGCTGCATTCATTGGAAGTATTCCATCACAATCTTGACTTGTGTATCATAAATAGTAGACAGCCTTGGATGAGTCAGGAAGTGAATTACTTCCCACAGTATCTGACCTGTTCGTATAGGAGCAATATTTATTAGGCTGGTCCCGTTACATGAGGTTAATAGTAACTCCTAGGATAGTGATAGTGTGTTTAGTAATGACAGTGTCATTAAATCTCAAAGGGGGATAGTTACATTCTTTCGTGCTTAAAATGACCATTGCCAGATAATTATCTGACAAAATCATTATTTACCACCCAAGTTTGGATGTTCTCTATATCAAGCTGCTTATGAAGTAGCTGAAGATGGTTTGGTAGACAATGTGCAATGAGGTCCTGATATGGTTGACCTCTAACAACCCAAACTATCTTCCTTGGTGCTGGGTGTGAATCCAGACAACAGAGATTTCCCTTGATTCCCGTTGATTCTGGTTTTGCTAGGCCTCCTTACTGTCACACTCGATCAAATGCAGCCTTGATGTCAAGGGCTATGACTCTGAGCTTACCTCTGGAGTTCAACTCTTTTGTCCATGATGTCAGGAGCTGAGTGTCAGTGGGTAGGTTATTAGTGAGTAAGTACCGATTGGTAGAACTTTGACAACCCAATCCTCCATTTTACTGATGTTCGAGAATGGATAGGACAGTAATTGGCTTGGTTAGTTTCGTCCTGCTTTTTGCATAGGGCATACACGGGCAAGCTTTCATGTAACTGGATAACTGTCAGAATTGTGGCTGTTTTTGATCAGCTTGGCTAGTGGCGTCATTAGGTCAGGAGCATGTACCATTAGTACTATTGCCAGATTGATGTCAAGTCCTTAGCTCTTGTATTTTATAGTGTCTAGTGTGTTGTATATGACCTTCCATAGCCCTAACACTTATTAAAAGAATCACTCACATTCATGGCTAGCTGTCCAGGCTTAGACATTTCACAGAACATTTCTAAGTTCCAAGAGCGAAAGCTTACCAACCCTGACTTGCCCTTTGCTGTTCTAAGCCTCTAAGCAAACTGCTGTTCTGTACTCTTACCTTGTACTCATATACTTTTTAAGTGTATTCACGATAGGAAACTTGGCAGCCAATTTGCACATAGAAAACTCTTACAAACAGCAATGTGACCAATGCCAGATATTCTTTTGTTGTCAACCATATATTGGGTGGGATAACAAGAACATCGCACATGCTTATGACGTTAACTGACAGTGCACACTGATAAGGCAATGAGGTATTCTGATAAGATGCTCGAGTACAAACTTTTGGGAGCTTGAAGTTGTTTTTTGTAATACTCATTTCGGGGATATGGGTAATGCTGGACAGATATATGGGTATATCTGGAATTACGTGTAAGTCACAAGGAAGGAAAGCAAATTTCTATTTCTAAACTGCATTAGTGAACAAGATGGATTTTCATGACAATGGTTACACATCACTAGCTTTTTATTCTAGATTTTTATTGAATTCAAATTTGTCTTTGCCACAGTTACCTCCAGAACATTGGTCTGGCATTCTGAGTTATTCATCTAGTGACATTGCCACTATGCCACTGCCTTCTTGAACCAGTCAAAGGGACTGTTCATTTGCCTAAGTCTCAGCAGAACAACAAAATGTAGTTTATTACATCAAAGCAATGATATTCAGATTATATAAATTCTTTGGCATATTGACAATTCCTAATACTAATACAATTAGATAACACTGATCTGTCTCCACTGGAGACCGTGCTAGAAACCAACTGATTCTCCACCCAGAGGCTGTATGATGTCATCAAACTGGCCGGAGCTCAGCATTGCTCAAATATTAACTCTTTCAAAAGAACTGCCTCTTCTCCGATAAGGCACAATGGGATATTTTATAATTACCCAAAAATATTATGTTTTAGTATGTCATCCAAAATACAGCATCTCCAACAGTACAACATTTCCTTGCACACCAGGAACCTTGCATTTGAGGTGCTACCAACTGGCTAACGTATTAAATAAACGCATTTTTAAAATAATCCTGCCTTCACCTGATGGTTGATATTCAGCCTACCCACAAAAGATGAGAATCAGATGACAAAATATGACATATTCTAATAAATCAACTTATGGCGGCAAGTTTTCTATGTCCAATTTTTACTACTCTGTACCTGATATTGAGTAGATGAATCTACACTCTACCTCAAAGCATCTGAAATTCTTTTACAGGAATGATCAGTAACATTTAAACAAAGTAAAATATTTCAGGGAAAACACTCCCAAAAATATCAACAGAAAGATGGAAACAACAGGTGGCTGATAATATCCAGAAAAGAGAAAAGGGGTCAAAAGAAGCCTTCCATCTGTAACCCAAAAGGCTGTATCTCACTCTCAGGCAGAGTCAGCTGTGTTTACATTGTGCAAAGAAATAATTTGTCAAGAAAGCACTCAAGAATTCTCCATGCCCACCTTTTACTATGTAATCTCTTAAGAACATGCATGCAAAAGCACTTGGACACAATTTCACGTAAAAAGAAGGAAAAATGGAATGGTGCATCACATTAAACATCACACACACACATTAGATTCAAGGAAAAGTCATTCTGAGTGGAAAATAGCCAATTTAATACCTTTATTCAAAACAGAGGGATGCAGAAAGCAGGAAACTACAAGCCAGTTCCTTTGATATCTGATGTAAGGAAAAAGTTACAAACTATTGCTAAAGATGTTATAACAGGGCATTTGAATAAATTCAAGATAATTAGGCAGAGTCAACAGGGTTTTGTCAAAGGGAAATCATAGAATCGCTACAGAGTGGAAACAGGCCATTCGGCCCAATAAGTCCACACCTACTCTCTGAAGTGTAACCCACCCAGACCGCATTATTCTACATTTATGCCTAACTAATGCACCTTACCCATATATCCTGAACACTATAGGCAATTTAACATGACCAATTCACTCAACCTGCACATCTTTGGATTTTGCGAGGAAACCCACACAGACATTGGGAAAATGTGCAAACTCCACACAGACAGTCACCTGAAGCTGGAATTGAACCTAGATCCCTGTGTCCAAATGCTAACCACTGAGCCACCGTGCCACCCCAAACATGTTTTCAAAAGGCGAAGCTAGTCATTTCATCTGCTACTAAGAGTAGCAACACAAATGGAATTCTTTACTAACAGGATGTTATCATCAAGTCAGAAATGCTTTCTATTTAGCGCAGTAACATTGGTGTGATAACAGGAGTATTTGTTTTATTTCCCAGTGGATCATATCAATCAGCAAGGCCCTTACTGTTCGCAGTAGGCAGTGTTCTAAGCATAGGCGAAAGTGAGGACTGCAAATGCTAGAGTTTAGAGTCAAGATTAGAGTGGTGCTGGAAAAGCACAGCAGGTCAGGCAGTGCCCGAGGAGCAGGAAAATCGATGTTTCAGGCAAAAGCCCTAAGCCTACTCAATCAACCAGCCCAACGCTTCAAATGTCAGATGAAAAGTCACAACTTTCCATTTTGTTGAATTGTGGGGGTAAGTGTGTTAGGTGGCAACAAATATGTTAGCCTCTCTCCCCACAGCCCAGAAAACCTTATCTATCATATGACAATTAACTCATCAAAAGCTGACAAACACAGCATAGGTATGCTTCTTGGGCTATTGCTGACCGTAAAAACATTGTCCCAGATCGCCAGAAATTGCTAAGCTCCATCAGCCAACCAAAAGCTTGAGGCTTTGGGTCCGAATGAGTGTCAGTCAAGGCCTACCCATTGGGGGATCCCTTGGGGAGAAGTTAAGTAAATTCTAAACTCTTCTTATGGAGTCAGGGTTTCAGTGGAAGGAGAGATTGGGGTTCAGAAATTACCTCCTTGCCCTCCTATCCTTGTTTCTAATTATTTCCAGTTTGGGCAGTTGGAAGTTTTCACCAACATGGCAGGCAGAATGTCTTAGTTTCCCAGTCAGAAAACTTGCCACCTTTATTGCGCAATAGACAAGAGGTAACTAAAAATGTGGTAAGGTGAGTTGAGGCCCTTATCTGGCCATTAATTAACCAAATATGGACCTTAATTGATTGCAGGTTGAGTAGGTCATCCATGGACCTTCTCACAAACAACATAATTATTGGAGTGATGAGAAGTGGGTGAATATCTCACCAGGGCCAACTCACCCAATTATTTCCCCTTTTCACCAACTTTCTCATCATTTCCAGGAAGGAGAATATTGTACCCATGCTGTCCAATAGTGGGAGCAGTTCCATAATTAACAGCACTTACTGAACAATTCCATGTGCTATGAATTACACTAACAACCAATTTACAATTACCATTTGAAGTTACAATGTGCTTCACTCAAAACTACAAAACTAACAAACATGCAATACACTGCCCTTTGCAAACAGATGGAGTATGTTTAGGCATTATACCTTTTCAAACAAACAATTGCCTGGAGGTAACTGTTCTCTGGTGAATTCCAACAGCAACACCTCAAGCAGATTTGACTGGCATTTTCTTTACATTTAATCAATCAACAGCTTGGGAAAATCACAGAATGATTACAATGCAGAATGAGGCCATTTGGCCAATTGTATGTCTTCTGAATTTACTTGTTTTTACTGTAAACTCGTGCAAACTTCATGTTAACTTCTCAATCAGTGTCCAAGTGTCAACCAATCAGCACCCTTTATCTCATGCACTACAAATTATTTCTAAATTTAAAATTTTGTGTTTTTGGATCTGGCCTTAATGAATACATAACAAAAAGCTTCAACAGCAGTTTTTCTTTTATTCAGTAATCCTCAAATTTAATCTTGTAAATTTGGTGTTCCTTTCCCTTTCCTCGACCAGCATCAGAGCTGGACAACCTGTCCTGTCCCAGAACATACTTGTAGCCAGATCACTGTTCCGGATTTCAGCCAGCATCCAACTTCCCCTGCTCTCATTTCTCACTCTAGGTACCTTGTTACCTTCCCCCACCCTCTTCTCTGACCTATCACCTCCATCCCCACCCCCATTCACCTACTGTACTCTATGCTACTTTCTCCCCACCCAACCCCCTCTCATTTATCTCACCACTCTGCAGGCACCCTGCCTCTATTCCTGATGAATGGCTTTTGCCCGAAACGTTGAATTTCCTGCTCCTCGGTGCTGCCTATCCTGCTGTGCTTTTCCAGCACCACTCTAATCATTTCTCACTCTGCCCACTGTTGCTGAAGTCATTTTCACTGGTTCTGGGAATATACAAAGCAATTGAGGCAATGCAATTAAAATTAGCCAACCTGACTAAATTCATGAAATCTGAAATTGTGTCTACCCGAGCTCCTTGTACATTGATCCCACCCTGCCTTAAAATCATCCCCTGCAGACCTGTGTTCTTTGTTCTTTACAATCTTTGAACACACTGTCTTGCAGTGAATTCTTGATATCTGACATGCACACAGTATTTGCCAGTCAATCCTCAGTAAACATCCTAATTTTCTCTTAATTGCACTTAATAAGTATGCAACAAGCAATATACGTTTAACAGTCTGCATTTCTTCTCTGCAAAAGTTGACAATGCCTTCATGAATGTTAAAGCAAAAAAAACTGACACTTTAACACATAATTAGGAACATTAATGAATGGAGGAAATAGTACACATTTTCCTCCCATGCACACCATCAAGATCAAATTCACTTTTATTTTACCTCTGATTTGACAAAAGAATAAACTAATTACTTAGATCAATAAACAAATGAATATTTTCTTCTTGTTAAGAGTAGAATGGAATGAAAGATGAGGAAAATATAATGTCATGATTAACGTGATATCTACAATAGAATGTCAAGCAAATAACTTATAAGCCCCTGGCATTTATTGTTTTATGTTAAGGCTAATCCTAGCTTAAATTTTTTTTCTTTTCTGTAGTGGACACATGATATGAGACTGTACCTATCTTTCATTTGGGTTTGGCTAAATATTTACTCTATATGTGTACATGTACTTGGAATGTTATGGAAACAAACTGACTGGAATTGTTAGGAATTTATACTACTGAAGTAAATCATTTTCTTGGCTGTCAATGGAGTAAGCTGTAATTTTAAAAAAGCAGAGTTGTCATCCTGCTTTGCTTCACATCCAAATGCATCAGGTTTAAGATCTGCATTGTAGCCTTGGCAATAAATAGCTTTAAAGTTTTACAGCATTGCTACCATTTTCTGATTTTACTGTTTCACTTAGAACTTTGTAAAATGGAGGAGGTGAATGGGCGAGAACCACATCTAGTTGAGGTGAAACAGCACATGTAATAATTTGAAAAAGATCCTGAGCAAGGTGTCATGCACTCAATTCAAATCCTTTACAGACGCATTATGATTGCATTGAGACCTGATGATTATTCATAAAGCATGAAATCTATTTTGCTCATGTTTTAAGTAGCAGATATTACAAGTGATATGTATTTAATAGTTGTCACAGTGCGCACCAAACGGTCTTGCAGCAGAAGTAAAGATTACATGGCAAGCCATCCAGTACACTAAGGGTACAGTTGCATTTCTCCAAACAAACCCCTTTTCAGAGACAAAACAAAATAAATTGCACACAATATAATTTGCAGTTACAAATTAGACAAATTGTTCAATATGCATGTTCAAAAAAAAATTCATTCATTAAAAAAAAGTCAACTTCAGTCAATTCCATTTTCATCAGTCTGTATCCATGCATTGTATTCATAGCCCGATTATTCCAATGGCCAGGCAATGATTAATTCAGTTTAGATGGGAGTTGCACATGGGGGCACTATAGAATAATCATTATAGCAGACTCCCAGGAAATTGCTGAGGAAATTGAAGATTTCACTTTGGCAATTCCCCTGTACTTATTGCTCTTTGAAAGTATCCATTTAAATCAGAGAAATAGGAAGGCTGCAATGAAATTAATCAAATAGTTATTCAGGAAAACTAGACTTGTCAACACATTGTCTAACTCCTGAGTAACTATTCAACTAATCCCTTAATTACCTCACATAGCTATAACTGCACCTCCCCCAGACCCTAACTTGACACTCCCTGTCCAGATCTGACCGCCTTTTCCTCCATTATAAACCTGATCCTCCTTCCTTGTCTCTGGACCTGCTCCCCTTTTCCCTACAACAGAATGGTGTCCACTTTCCCTGCTGTGGATCTGATTTCCCCCATTTCAACCATTCTAGACCTGACTTTGTTTCCTCCAATCCAGACCCATTCCTGCTTCTCGGTTTCCTCTGCTCCGCACACGTTCCTGACACCAATCCCCTTCTCCTGCTGCCAACCGACTACACTTCCCCTGCCAACCTCCTTCACTGACACCTGTCTTGGCATCCAGTCCCCTGTCCTCACAAACTTTACGTATTCGGTCTCACACCCATTCTCCTGCTTTGGACTGCATTTGCCTCCCTACCCCTCTCAAATTCTCCTGCCACCTACCCTCAAAATCTGACAGCCATCATCACCCAATCCCCACCAGATTTAATTTCTCCCAGCCACCCAATCTACCCCAAACAACGCAACACAAACCTGGCTCCTTTGTATCCTAGGACCTTACCCCCTACTCACTTGGCATCCACTGCATCTGGTACCCTATCCTCTGGAAATCTACTCAATTAGCATATTACCTAACTTCAGTCCCTGGCACCATACCCCTACTCGGCTGGAATGCTACTTACCTGGCACCTTATCCTCTCAGGGCCCTGACCTCATGTTTACCTCATGTACTATTTGACAGCAGTCAAAGTGGCTTGTGGACATATAAACTTTAGAATTGGGCAGCTCACTGTTGTGGAAAGAGACATGGTTTGCCTTCCCCTGACAGTTCTACTGAATGTGGGAAAGTTGAATGGAAATATGGCTCCAAATTTCAGAAAAAGCTCTGACTGGACTCTCCTCTCTAAAGCCTCTCTTTAGTGGATGAATAAGGCTCAGGGTCACAATCTGCATGGATTGCCATTCCCTGGAAAATATGATCCAGAAACAACCAATTGTGCAACATTCCCGCTGGCATATATGCATATTGTTCTTCCGCTTTTCCGGTGGCCACTATTCCATCCAGATTCCAAGTTGCCAATGGGATGACTTTTGTTGAGAAAGTGGGACACATAAACTCTGATTGGTTGTCCAATGCTCAGCTCTGGCTATAACTTGGCAGTTTTATCAATGTGAAATTTTGGCTTTGTATCATTTCACCTTGACTTTGTCCCTCATACCTGTTGTTGCTTCAGGTTTACTAGTTTTTACACTATTTGAAGAACATTTTGGGTGTAACATGACATTAGTGTTTGAACTGGATTAAATTCCATGCCTTCAGTAGTCCAGGATTTTCTCAGTTTCATTTGAGACCAGCTGTAAGCCAAGGGATTAAAAACCTTTCCTACTGATGAATCTTTTTAGCTGCCTGTTGGGTCTCAAGATGGCCCTATGGATGAACTTGAAAATGCCATACATCTGGGGGTATTTTGTGTTGGAGGCAAAATCCAATTCCATTTCTTCCTGTGTGGTTGGCTATAATTAAAATAATGTTCTGTTAAGTTCTGGTAAATAAAATATAAATGACAAGTGAGATGCAGTGGTGTACAAAAATCTTTGAGATTCCATTAAGGTCTACGGCTCACCCTTGGAAGCAGGCAGAAATGAGAAGTTCAAGGTCTCAGTAATGACAGGATGTGATCTGTAGCATTTTTTGGCAATGAGGTTATAGATATCGAGAACCTTGTGCTTTAGTGAGTCACAATCTCCTGCGACACTGGATCTCAGTCATTTCCTGATAACTTCATTTTGAATGAAGAATCCTAAGATGTGGGGTAACCTTTAATCCCATTCTACCTTTTCCTTCCTATGCCCTCCACTTACCCATTCTCTGAACTTTGTTGCCTCTCATCAACCTACAGCACAAAATCTGACCACCGTGTTTGCTGCTGACTGGAACCTCGCTTCAGGCTGGACGGCCATATCTTTGTCTTTATCATTCTGGTCCCTAAATGTTATACCCAACTTTTCAGGGGTTGCAGTTTGTTGTATATTTTATATCTGGGAACTATAGAGAGAAAACAAGTTGTTTTGTGCATGTAACAGCTTTTATTAATAATGCTGTAATGATTCTATGGCTCTAAGAGGTATATTTTGTTCTTTTTTTAATGAAGAGAGACAGAAGTGCAGAGTGGTCTGTTCCAAGCCAATAAATTAAACAGCTTGTGAGGCTTTTTTAAAGATGAAACAATCTGAATGGGTGGAGTTAGGCTCTCACAGAACCATGGTTTTAGTTTAACTTCTAGTAGTTGTTGGGATTTCAATGTTTGCTGTGGAAGCTGTCTCTCTCTCTCTGTCTCTCTCTCTCTCTCCTACAGCTAAAATGCCTGAGTTCCTGCTTTCCACCAGAATCGCATGTGAGACAATCTATTTCACTGACTTTGCTTTTGCCAAAGGTGTGGTTATGGGAAGCTACTATACTGGAGCAGTTACTGTTTGTAGTTAATGCAAAGAAGGAAAACTCACGGAGTGTGTCATGTGAATAAGTTCAAACAACATTTTGATAGAGAAGGAAATCAAAAGGAGAATGTTTTATTGGTTACAACACAGAGTGAAGAACCACATCCAGAGTATTCTGAATTGGACATTCCACAAATTAACTTGCACAATGAGGAAGTTTTCAAAAATTGAGATGGATTATTTAGTTACCTTCCAGATGAAAATTGAAATGACCTGAAAGAGTTCCTAGAATGCCTACAGTGTGGAAATAGGCCACACCGACTCTCTGAACAGCATCCTGCCCAGACTCACTCCCCTCCCCTATCACTCTGCATTTCCCATAGCTAATCCATCTAACCTACATATCCTTTGATACTATGGGCAATTTAGTGTGGCCAATCACCTAACCAGCATTTTGTGGACTGTGGGAGGAGACTGGAGCACCTGAAGAATTGACACAGGTTAAAAAGAGATTGAAAGCATGCTCAAAGGCAATATAATCGAAGTAAGTTGCAGCAAATGGAACTTACCCATAGTAATGGTGCCAAAACCAGATGTAACCCAATGTGGATGTACTGATTACTGCAAATTCAATGCAGTTACAAGAACTGATTGATATTCTGTTTCACTGCTGGAACATTGTGTTGAGAAAGTTGGACAAGCAACTTATATTTTGAAGCTGAACTTACTCAAAGGATACTGGCAGGTACCCTTTGACAGCAAAAGAAATTTCAGCTTTTGTGACATCAAACGGACTTTACTAGTTTAAAGTTATACCATTTAGTATGAAAAATGCACCAGCTATATTTCAAAGATGAACCAATAAAGTCATTTCAGGATGACCTGGTGATTTTTATTAACACGCAGAAGGAATATTTGGAGCATCTATTGAAATTATTTGATCACCTTCAGAAAAGATTTGGTGATAAGAGTGAGTTTGTAAAAGTCCAAGTCATATTCCTAGGCCATTGTCATTGGACATAGATAGATAGCCCCGCAGAATATGAAAACAAAGGTTTTTGAGGAATTCTCCATACCATTGATGAGAGAAATACTACAATTCCTAGGAATGAATGGTATTTATCAAAAATACCTTAGTGGTGTGGTTGCTGCACTGACAACTTGTTGAAGAAGTGCATAAACTTTCAGTGGATAGAAGAGTGTGTTGGCTACACCTAACTGCGCAAAGCCATTCACAGTGGCTATTGATGCGAGTGATATGGGTGTTGGTGCCATACTCTTGCGAGAAGACAACAAGAAGCTAGAAAGACCCATTGGGTACTTTTCCAAAAAGTTGAATATTGATCAACAGAAATGGTCTATAGTCTTGAATGTTTGCATGCTTAGAGTCAATGCAATATATAGGTATTGTAGTGTACTGATAGAATAAGATAAAAGGTTTTTAAAAATTAAGTGATCTTTGTGTATTGATGAGTCTTTGTTTTAAGGGGGAGATGTAACAATATTAATGCTATAAGAGGTTAACCTTGTTCTGGATTTTTTATGAAGACAGGTTGAGATAGAGGTGCTGAGTTGTCTGTTCAATGCCAATAAAGTAAACAGCTTGAGAGACCTTGGATTTTTTTTAAAGTTGATGCAACAGAAGCAACATGAATGTGTGGAGTAAAGATCCTACCAAAGCAGGGCTTTATTTTAGCTTCCAGTATTTGTTGGAGTTTTGAAGTTGGCTGTGGAAGCTGTCTTGCTCTCTCTCTCTCTCTCTCCCTCTCTCCACCCCTCCACACACACCCCCACCCCCCACCACAACTGTTAAAAACCTTGAGTTTGCTGTCCTTCCCAGAACTGCATGTGAGACAGTCTATTTTATGACTATGCCTTTGCCAAGAGCATGTTTATTGGAATAGTTGTTGTTTAGTAGTTAAATTGTTATTATTCTGTTAAGTTTTATATTAGAGTAAAAGTTATACCAATTTTTCTTTCTTTTGTTTGCATTTTAACAGTGGATAAGAATAAAGCCGAGCAGTGTGACCAATCAAATTACATCTCGAACACAGCACCTCACAGTTGCCTTTAAATAAGATAAAAATTAGGATCTAGTTTATCACCTTGACATATTCACAGGAGGTTTGGTCTGGTCCAGAACAATGCTTTCAAATATCTGCTCCATGTTTAACCTCTAGCTCAGAGGTCTTTCTACAGTTTTGTTCTCTTTCTCTTAGTTAACATCCAGACATAAACAAACAAGCACCAATGAGCATCAATGGTAAATAGACTGACATAATCAAACACAAAATAAACACTCAACCAATCACATTCAAAGTCTAGGCACTGAGTACTTTCTCCCCCATTGGCACCAGTACAACACAAGTGCACCCATGCCCAGTCTTCTTTGCCCTGCTGACCTTCTTATAGAGCTCTATGAAATACCCCATTCTTCCCGTTTCATAAGCACTAAATGAACTTTTAGATTGCGTCAAGTGGCTTAAAAGGGGAAAGAGCAGCACTCCTGTCCCACCCTGCCCCCACAATATCACAATGGTGATACCTTCTGGCACCAGAATTACCACATTGAAACTGACACACTCCCCAGTGCCAGTATACCTCCAGCTCCCAACCTCCACCGCCCCCACTGCCCCCCCCCCCCCCCGCCCCACCCCACTGGTTCTGTTTCCTTCTTGAATTGCTCATTGAAAATGTTCACTCACAATGTCTGATAAAAGCACATTTGGATATGAATGTGACAGTTTAATTAATCTGCTTCATATTCCATTCATCTTTTAAATTTATGCATGAAGTAGAGATAAATATGTTGGTAAATAATTCTTGAAATTGCTAAAACTATATTAATATGAAAAACATGTTGTTCTTAATTATTCACTGTTAGGAAGAGCTACGCTGTTTCCACAGGTTGCAATTCAATTCATAATTAATTTCTATGCAAATAAAGCACTTAGAATTAGTCACCGATTCCTCTTTGACTTCCTGCTATCTGCCCTTTATTATGCTCATTAATGGTGGAGTTAGGCGGATAGATTGAACTGAGTTACATATCATGATCGAATTGAATGGAAAGCTCAAACAGACTTGAGGGAATGAAAGGTCTACTCCTGTTCCTCTTGCTGTAGAGAATCAGAGAGATTTAGGCCATATACACAAATCAGCAGAACAAATCAAAACCTGACGATGGCAAGTTGCAGTTAGGTTTAAGGATGTGATTAGGGTTAGGATTAAGATTAGGGTGAGGGAAAGAGTTGAAATAAAGAAGTAAGAAGATTGTGCATAGTCATACAATACCTTGGTCAGACCATATCTGGAACACAATATGCTGGTTTGAACACGGAACCTCGGCAAACAATTATTGGTCTCAGATGGGACACATAAGAAAATAAGAAATAGGAGCAGAAATAGACCATTTGACCCCTCAAACCTGCCTGCCTTTTTTAAAGATTGTAGCCGATCTGTTTCAGGCCTCAATTCCTCTTTTGTGTCAAGTTCTCATAGCCTTCAACTCCTTGATATTCCAACAGTCTATCTACTTAGTCTTTAAATACTTTCAGTGGTTTAGCCTCCACAACTCTCTGAGGTAGAGAATTCCAGATCTGTAGGAGAAGAAATTCCTTCTCATCTTGACTTTAGATGAGCGCCCCCTTATTCTGTTACTATGTCCCCAAGTTCACAATTTCCACAGTGGTAGAAATATTGTCTCAACATTTACCCTGTCAAGCACTCTCAAAATCTTACATATTTCAATAAGCTGACCCTTCATTCTTCTAATTTTAATGAACAAAGGCCTAACCTGTTTAGTCTTTCTTGATAAGTCAACCCCTTCATCCTTGGAATCTGCCTAGTGAATCTTTTTCAAACAGCCTCTGTTGCTAGGATATACATTTTTAAATACAAGTACGAAAGCTGTACGTGTCACTTCAGATGTGGTCTCACTAACATCCCGTACAATTGTAACAAGAATTCTCTGTAAACTCCAAACCCCCAGCAATAAAGGCCAAATTTCCACTTGCCCACTTAATTGTGCTTCATGTAGAAGAACATTCAAAACCCACTGCGACACACTTTTTAAGAATCTCCCTCCATTTAAATAATTGTCTGCCTTTTAACTCTTCCTACCAAATTGCATGATCTCATAATTTCCTACATTACATTTTATTATCCAAGTTTTTTTCCCATTCAATTAATCTATCTCCTTGCAGATTTGTTATGTTCTCAGCATTACATGCCCTCCCGCCGACTTTGTATCTTCAATTATTTTGGATACATTACACTCTACCCTCCTCTGCAAATTTATTATTGTAGATTGTAAATATTGAGGCTTTAGGACTGATCCTTGAGGCACTCTACCTGTTACATATTCCAACATGAAAAACACCCTGTAATCCAGACTGTCTGCCTTCTGAGTGTCTGAAATTAGTCAACGAGATTTTTTTTCTCTGACAATCCACTAAGCTTTATGGTCATTATTAGACTCTGTTTCAATTAATTGTATCTTTTGGAGTTGAAGGGATATTGAAGGAGACTCTACGCACCTCATTCCATTTTGGACCATCTATGACCTACAGCTCATGATCAAAGCAAAGATACACAGGCCTGCATACATACACAGCAGGCTGCCTTCTTTCTGTCCATCAGGATCAATGCTCCCACTGTTCTTGTGCTGCCTGGAGGAGAACGTCCAGGGAGGCATTGCTAACTGATAGGATCATCCTATATTTCTCAGCATTATTGGCCTGATGACAGACATTTGCTCTATTTCCTAGATTGAATGCTGCTCATCCTGGAGATGAAGTATATAGTCATGGCCAGTAAAGGTTCCAGGATCTCTTTGATATTTTCTGTCTGGGAGGTTTGCCTGGTGATCTGTGCTACCTACAATGCCAGGTCTGACTGCTGTTTCAAGGGGGCATTTAATTCTTAACATTCCTTTAACTCTTAATTGACAAGCCACCTTGTGATTGTGGTCAACCAGTTGCTTCTGTCTGATACCAATGCTGCCTGAATCCATCACCTAGACTCCTATTGCCAACATTAAATTCCACCTTTTGGTTGATTTGTTGGTCCCTTACATTGCAGCCCTTTTCAAGAAAGGGATCAACAGAGAGCAAAATAAATGATGTAACAGCATTTTCAAGCTTCAATCTTCTGCTCATGTCAGTTTAAGGTACTTAAGGAGTCATTTTTCAACTCCATATCTTGATTGTAAGCCCTGTCTAACACATATTAAAGTTTGGGTTATCTAAGGCATTTAATTTTCCAACTATTAATTTCAATGAACCTAATAAAAAAATCTCATATCGCCTCAAATTTCTGTATGGTTACCCAAGAGGAAAATGGCCTAATCTGGGGAGTAAAGCTGAAAATTTACCCTTGAAATTCCTGTTTCAGCTGACTATGTTGATGTTAACACACTATTTCACATTTTAACACTCTCTTGGCATTTAATGAACTTTAATCTTGCTTTTAAATTTTCTTGGTATGTTGGGCAGGGCTCTTCCTATGTAGGCTGAAAGAGGTATAAAATAACGCACATATCATGAAATTCAATTAGGGAGGCAGTGGGGTAGCAGTAATGCCACTGAATAGTAATGCAGAATTCAAGACTAATGTCCTGGAGATGTAGGTTTGAATCCCACTATGACAGATGGTGGAGTCTTTTTTTCAAAATCAGCACTTAAAACTGGCATAATGTCAACCATGTAATTATCGCCAATTTTTTAAAAACACCTATCTAATTCATTAATGTTCTTTAGGGAAGGAAGTCTGTCATCTTGATCTGGTCTGGTCCACATGTGGCTCTGGATACACAGTACTGTGATGGACTATTAATTTCCCTTTGAAATGGCTTAGCACGCCACTCAGTTCTAGAAACAATTCAGGATGGACAATAAACATTGGCCTTACGAGTCATGCCCAGATCCCAAATGCAAATAAAAAAAATTAATTCATGCATGTTCTGCCCAAAGGCAGGTCTTTGACCATTTGATGATTCTTCATCCCAAGCCACTATTTTCAGTGATAGTTTGCTTTCCTTGTCTTCTACTTTCTGGAGCACAGTAAGGAGGCAGGCCCCAAGTCTACCACAACTAAAATATTCTTTGGGTTATTTTGGATGGCCCATTGGCCTTCTTGGCACCGGAGTTAACTGGATCCCAGATCATAAAATATCAAGGGCAGTGTTGTGTAGTTTCAATGGTGGGAGTGCTTATAACATGAAAGGGTTAATTGACAATACAAGATGAGTTCCATTCATCAAGATACATAGGATTCTTCCTGGGAGGAGTTAATGAGAGTTGTAGTTGCTTAGTTTTCTAGAGGTTTTGGTACTAGAATATTTCAGTAGCAGCAGTAACAGTGTATTTACTGTTATATTGAACTTGATGTCTCGCAAGGGACTATACCGTAGCTCAGATGTAACATGACGAGTAAGTAATATTGCTGGAAAAGATACATTTTGTTGAAGTCCTACATCTCCTACTCTTCAGGGCAATTCACAAGAATACAAAACACCATTAATGCTACATGAGATAAAAGTGCTGATTGATTGGCAAGTGTATTTTGATTGGTAGGGGCATTGCCATGGAGTTTGCATGAGTTAGATGATGATTGACTTTTAACTGCTGAGTTTTGTTAATTGTAAAGCAGGCAAATTAACTCTAATTGGTGAAGGCACTACTCTAAGAAATGTATCAATTTTCAGCAATATTCAGGTAATAGACTATCAAACAACAATCAAGTAATAAGTAATAAATCTATTCTGCTCAACAAGAATGAGTCTGTCTTCTGCAGAAGACCGTGTAGGCATCCTTCCCACAGTGACACACCAAAAATGATTGATGTCAGTGAATTTACCCAGGGTATCCCAGTGGATGACCACAACATTATAAGATGCTGATTATAAAACAGAACCTTATGGAAATTAAGAGCCTAGTATGTTCTCTGCATATAATAAAATGTATGGATTGGTGAATCATACAAAACATTTCTCGAAATAATGCATGTTAGAATAGGTAATGGTGCAAAGGGTGAATGTATGATGTAATATTCATTACCAAAACTTTATTTTACATATTTTGCAACTACAAGACCATTATTCCATGTTTATCATGGCTATCTATTAAATTCAAAATTATGAAGATACTCCACTATTTGATAATGTTGCTGAGTTGTATTTTGCAGGCAACATATTTTACTACAATTAGGAGGATAAATTTCAATCCACCCCGGGGAGTAACTCATCCCACCCTCCAACCCCATTCATTACAGAAAGGACAGATGAGAAACAGAAAAGCAGATAAATCAGAGATTGGAGGAAGCAAATAAAGAGGATCTGAACAATCTGTTCCATTTTGCAGGACATAATAAATCATGTGTTGCAAGAAAACAGAATATTGATCATGCTTGCAAAAGTTAATAGCTGAAATGCAAAGACTACATGTGTCCAACGCCAAACTATATACGTATAGAAGGGTGTTTAATACTAAAATTAATATTAGTTTTCGAATTAACTACAGCCTTTCTAATTAAACTGGGAAATTACTTGGTTTACCTATTGCAACGTTTCATGTTTTTCATACTCCATGCCAATAGGCTATCAACTTGATTAGCTGAATTACTGGTATCCGAAGTATTGTTCAGCATAATGAATATGTATTTTGTTTCAGGTTTCCTTTGTGCAAGTGTGTGCAGCCGAAATAATGCAATGAATTGACATATTGTACAAGAAGATAAATCAACTTTCGCCTTTACTTTCAACTCTGTTATGATCTGGAACAATTTGTAGCTATTTCTCTGATATACAGAGATGGGTAATGCATTTTCTGTTACATTTTAAAACATTTAGTAGAAGAAAATATACTAGAAACAACTGCACCACATAGCAACTTATCTCAATCTTTGATCAGTCATTATTTTCTCTTGCATCAATTGAAATGCTAACATAACATGGTTTATTACTACCACTCATTATGACAATACAGGCAGTCCACGAGTTGCAAACAGGGTGTATCTTGGAATTCGTTCTCAAGTTGGTTTGTACGCAAGTCAGAACACAGTGCAGAACATGGGAAGCAGATGTTCTTAAGTACAGGAACTGTTTGCATCTTTGGGTCTTTAAAATTATAACAGTGTGTAGGCTCGCGTTCGTAAGTACGAGGGTTCATTAGTCAGCTGTTTCCGTATTGTCGTAAGTGACGAAATATCAACTATGTTGGCATTGTATACAGTGCTGAAATAAACTGATTCCTTGTTCTGCAAAACATAGAAAAACTACATACAGATTGTTTAGTTAAATGCTCAATGTCTTCTTCGATGAGAAGGCTTAATTTTGCTTCTGTCTGATCAGTGTTTTATGCTTCTGAATAAATATATTAAACTTAGCATTCAAAATTATTTTTGCATGAGAAATTATGGATTTCCTAATATTTGAAATTAAGTAAAAGTTAAAATGAGAAATTCTAAAAAAAAGTGATGTTGAATTTAGAGTAACAAATCTTTTGTAAGAAACAAAAGGTCTGAGGGTCACTTGATCCAAAACATTAACTCTGATTTCTCTCCACAGATGTTGCCAAGACTGCTAAGTTTTTCAAACAATTTTTATTTTTGTTTCTGATTTACAGCATCTGCAGTTCTTTCGCTTTTTAAACCTTTTATAAGCATGTGATATTAAGCATCAAAGAGGTTCAAATAGTGCAATGGCTTGTTCGGACAGTCAGTAACCTGAGCAATGAAGTGTTTTGACTGTTGAGCAACATGATTTTGATCCTTGATTGCTTCTAAAAAATATTTTCTTCTTATTTGCACAACACTAGTCCAAAAATCAACAACTGGAAGACACTTTTGGAACTGCGGTGGAACAGGAATCACAAATCACTGATACTACTACAGAGAATACAGAGGAAGGTCGAGTTCAAGTTATTTAACCAATTGCGGGAGATGCCCATTCTTATATGAGGGTTTTTTTTTCATTTCCTGTTGGTGTTAGAGAGGTGAAGTTTGGTGGAATGAAAAGATGATGTCCAGCTAGGATAGTATTTTGGGTCCAGATTTGAAGTTCATGAACCAATCTCAATCTGCCCCCTATGTAGCCGACTAAATGAAACTATTGATTCAGCTACCTTCCTGAGTAGTATCAGATGAAAATTTAAGTTTCACCTTCCCTGTGAGCTCTTCTTTCAGTGATCTAAATGCCGCTTACTTTCCAGAGTCTGGACCACTGGACATGCTTTGTTGCATTGTCGAAAACCTGACTGGAAATGAGTAATGTGGCAAGAGAGTAACCTGTCAAATGACTCGCTTCCAGTCAGGTTTTCAACATCACAACAAAAGTACAATAATCTTCTGGTTGCAACTTATTTTTCAAACTTAGGCCATTTATTGGACAAATTTTGTCCATCCTATTCGTGAGCTTGCTTGTTTTCCAAATAGGAAATGTGCATCTTATGGTTCCTGCCTGATTTTCTAACTATTCCTCAATTCTTACAATCGTATTTAGAGATATTTGGTCCAGGCCCCAAATAATTTGGTCCCTTGTTGCATAAATGGATTGGTGATGATATTGTTTGTTTTATTCTTTGCATTCTTTTGCTAATTTCCCCAAAGGCAATCTGCCAATTCTTTAGATTCTGCCATTAACAACCAAGGGAGTTCTGAGAAAAAAGGTCCTTAACAAAATACCATATGAAAGTCTAGTTAACAAAATTAAGTCACATGCAAACTTGAATAATACATTGTCTTAAGGTCAGAAAAAAGTGGGCAACATCAATGGTAAATGTTTATTTTTTAAACTGGAGGATGGGAGACAGTAGTGTTTCCCAACGGTCAAAGCAAGGACTAAACTTTATTTTTGATCTAAGTAAATAACTTGGATATTAGGATGCAAAATGAAATTTCAAAATTTGCTGATGATTTCAATCATGGAAGCCTAGTGATAACAACTACTAGATATGCACAGCCTATCAGAATGTGAAGACATGTGGCAGATGGCAGTTAGTAGAAAAGGAGGTGTAAAGTGAAGTAATTTGTTGCAAGAATGGGGAGAGGTGATATTGAATAAATGGCACAGTTCTTAAAATGAATACAGGATGAAGAAACATGATTGAAGGACGTATTGAGAAAGCAACTAACAAAGCATATAAGGTCTTGGGCATGATCGATAGAGGCATTGAGTACAAAAGATGAAATGCTATGCTAAACCTGTATAAAGCTTTAAAATAAAACAAAGAACTGCAGATGCTAAGGATCTGAAACAAATGCAGAACTTGCTGGAGAAACTCAGCAGGTCTAGCAGCATTTGCAAGCAGAAGGAGATGGCATTTCAAGTGTAGTGACGCTTCTTCAGCACTGTTTCAGCATAAAGCTTAGACTAGATAGTAACCATAGCATTGGGATTAGTGATCATCATCTTTTGGGAAGAACATGATGGATCTCTTTGAGAGAGGCTGCAGAGTTAATTGCTAAAAAGGTTTCAGAGATGAGAGATTTTAGCTGCACAGTTATGCTGGGCATCTGGGACTGTTCTCCTGTAGCCAAGGAGATTGAGGGGAGGTTAGGTAGATATTTACAAGATTATGATAAGTTTAGATGTGAAGTTGACAAACATCTATTCCCATTAGCTGATAGCACAAGGATAGGGGAACACCAATTTAAGTTTGGGGCAAGAGGTGCAAGGGGGTGAAGAACTGTGTTAAATAGCAAGTGATTATGCCCAGGAACTTGCTACCGATAAAGGCAGTAGAAGCGGAGGCAATGAAAGATTTCAAAAGCACAATTGACGAGCATTTGATGGAAATATAAGTTCAAGGCTAGGGAGATAAAGTGGGGAATGGGGTTGATTGGATTCCTCTCTAGAGAGCTGGCACAGACCCAGTGGTCTGAATGACTTCCATCTGTGCCATAATGACTCCATCAGGCTAAGAGATTCTTCTAGACCGTACCTCCTTCCTGCATATGCTTGTCTGGATGAAGTATTTCCACTTAAACTTTATGTTGAAATGCTTCCTTAGTGCCAACACCAATACAGCACTCAGTTCATTTGGATGCTGGTGAGAGAACTGTGACAGAATTTCATATTGCTTTGCTCAAAGAAAATTTGGAGTATAATTTAAATGCTTCATATATTATCCTCCTGTATTCTAATTGGAAAAATCTGATTTTCCTGGCTTTTCATTCATAGGAAAATTGGATGACAGTGTAAAATACTGCCTCTTATTTTTATAAAAAGGAATTAGGTTGCATGGTGTCAATCAATTAATTGAAAAAGACTCAAGGGAAAAATGAGCTCAGAATTAGGAAAGCAATTTGCATGCAATGCCCTTATGATAGATTTTCTGAGCTGCTTCTACCATAGTTTCCATGCAGTTCAGATACAGTCATGCAGCTTCAAGAAAATTCCAAGCTGTTTAACTTTTATCCTCTCAATACTCTGGAAATGTACAATCCTTCATCTGACAGCACGGTTGAGCCATCTCAACAAACAGCGCTGAGAGAATCAAACCTGACTATGAACTTGACGATTACATGGTCGATGTACCCTATTGCCCTTCTGAACAACATAAAACTCAAGAGGTTGTGACAAAATGATATGCCTTGGACAAAATGTTCTCCATAGATTTGTAACCAGGAGGAAGATAACCACAGTAAAGATCAGATAGTGGTAAAAAATGCATTTACATCGATGCCAATCTTTAAAGCAAAGTTTCTATATTTCTTTAATTTCTGAAATATACACTACATATGTTTACATGTAGCTTTATAAACAAAACACTAAAGATGCCAAATCTGTTAACTGCAGTGTTAAGTAATGGGAGAAGAATCTCAATGCATTTAGATCATTTACATATATTAACTAGCAATTAAAATACTAATGAATATCATATTTGTCAATAATATTGTTTAATTTTCATTGCAAGTAATTACAAATTGTCCAAGATTAAGTCTATTCATGGCATCTGGGGTGAAGAGAGTTTTAATTTCTCTATCCTGAGAGTTTAAATCAAACTGTTCTGATACAACCCCATGGTGTACTGATGCTGTGTCAAAGACTCAGGCAGATACCTCGTTAACATATGCTACTTGGGATCTTACTGTATTTAGTTGCTCTGACAGATAAAACTTAATAAACACTGAACAATGTTGTAAAATATCAGTAAATATCCTTTCTTTGTGCTGCCAGAAATGATAACTGTCTAGATTTCCATGTGAAGACACTACAAAATGGGACAGGGTAGGGTGTCCTGAGCACATGTGGAATCTGGATATATGTGCAGCATGGTTCTTGGTGCATTTGACTTAGCCACCTCATTGCAGAATTCCTACAGTGTGGAAACAGGTCATTCAGCCCAACAAATCCATATCGACTCTCCAAAGAGCATCCCATCCAGACCCACCCCTGCCCTATAGCCCATCATATTCTGTGGCTAATCCACCTAATTTATATGTCCCCTGGACACTAAGCATGGCCACTCTACTTAACCTGCACGTTTTTGGACAAACAAAGCATCAGGAGAAAACCCACACAAGCACAGAGACAATGCACAAAGTCCACACAGACAGTTGCCCAAGGCTGGAATTGAACCTAGATCCCTGTTGCTGTGACGCATCAGTGCTAACCACCAAGCCACCAGCTTTTGACAAATTTAGCATCATTGGATGTGATAATGATGCTATTTCAGTTCCTGCAATTAAAGGGACAGTGCAATTTAAGGAATTTGAAAGGGCTGTGCTTTTGAAGTTGAGACTGACAAAAGTTGTCATTATTTCAGGATAGATTGTTCCGGGAGTACTATTGGGAACATTCAGGTAGCATGTTCCTTCAAAACAATATCCAGGGTATACCGAATCTTCATGGCAGAAGGAAGAAGGCTGTAACTGAGCCAATGATTATGAAGTTCAATGTTGACCTGGAGGTCTGGAGGAGGACCATGGTGTTAAGTTCTCAATCCAATGCAAGACGTGAATCAATGACAGCAGCAAGGCAAACAGTGCGAAATCAATGGCACTTTGGCCTAAATCCTGAAGTGCATTAACCTCCTCTGTACACCATATCAAAGCTAGTTCAATGCATCATTCGCCAAATCAACCTCACCACCTTGCGCACTCTCTGTGCATTTTCTCACATGCTCATCTGTCCATCTACATCAGTGGATTGCACTCATCTTAATGTAAGGTCCCAAAACAAGGACTGTCCATCCATAAAGTGAACACACACACTCTCACTCCTGACTTTCCTTGCTCTCAGGAGGGAGCAGACAACACCAGGAAATGGCTACAAAATCATTTTCTACTCCCTCCTGTTCTCACAGCTCGCAGACAGCATAGGGAAGGTGTGAGAGATTAATGAAGTTTTGGTGTGTTTGGTTTTCAGAATGAGGAAGTAAGGACATGCTGTTAAGTGGTGACAGAATTAACTATCAGTCAGACATGGCACAATACGCAGCCAATTTGATCTGATGTCAACAGCTGGTATAATTTAATCTGCATACTGATAATTTTATGTATTTTAACCTTCACAGCAGTCAGTTTTCTGTATGCATCTCAATAAAGCCTTCACGTTTCCAGAAGTGGGCTATTTGAGGTCTCTAGTAATGATCCCATCTCCTTGGAGGGACTCACTCTCTCTGATGGTGAGCCATCAAAATTTACACAGATATGGTGCATCAGCTCATACACTCACACTTCCATAGGACTGTTAAGGATATAGTTCCATTATCAGGTGATGATTCACACTTCACAAGTGAGCAAACACAAATCTCGAAAGCAGGCCCAGCAGTTCTCAAGAAGGATCATTAGACTTGAAGCATTAAGTCTTAATTTCTGTCCACAGATGCTGCCAGATCTGCTGCATTTCTCTGGCAATATCTGCTTTTTGTTTGTCTCATGTCTCAAGCATCTGCATTTCTTTGTTTTATCCCAGCAGTGGAGAGTCTATACTGTAAGGCAGAGGATTCTCCAAAGTGTGCTCAGCTAGATACTGTGCAGTCCCTGTGGGCCATCAATGAAGACAATGCTTTTTGAGCAGCAGCAGCAAAGGTACAATGCTCTGACGGGTATTACAGCAGATGTGGCTCGATAGACATTGGAGAAGTCCATGTCAAGCATGGGTGATTTGATCTTTTCTTCAGAGAGAAGTGTGGACAGCTGCACAGACCATCAAATGTTGCCTTCAGCCTTACAGGCTTTCACCAATGCCTTGCATTCTATCAATGCCATCTTATGTGGAATACATACTCTAGCCTTGACCATTCATTATTTCACCAATCTGCTAAAGAGTGTTCTCTGACATAACAAGAGTGACTTGCCATGGAAGGATTGACGGTGAAAGACAATTTGGATTGGGACTCGGTTCAAAGGCTTCCCACTCATTTCCTATTTCTGCCAGTATGGAAGCTGTCTCATTTTTCAGTTTCTATCCATTGTACAGTGGAGCATTGTTTAGCGGCACCCTCATTTTCTCCAAAGTCTGAGCACGACAGCCAAGAGCATCTCAGTAATATACAAGGGTAAATGCAAGGGTGCTTTACACATTGTTGGATGATTAAGTTTCTGTTGTCTACACCAATATTCCTCATTCTTCTAGACCTGTCTGCAACCTTCCACACAGTTGACCAATCCATTTTCTTCCAATGTCACACTATAATTATCTAGCAGTGTGGGGCTGCTACCACCTAGCTCCATCATTACCTATTCCAATTGATCCCCTGGAATGGTTTTTATCCCCACTTCCCCAGCATTATCACTGGTGGCCTCAAGGATCCATCCTTAGCCCTCTTCTATTTCTAATCTCCTTGCTGTCCCTCATCCAAAAACACAGCATCAATTCCCACATATTTGCTGACGATACTAAGCACTACTTCATTACTACCTCTCTCAACTCCTCTACTGTTTCTAAAGTATCAGATTGCTTGCCTAACTTATAATACAAGAAATTTTTCTAATGATTTATCTATGGCCCCTGACTTTGGACCATTGTGCAAGTGGAAATATTACCTCTCAATTGCATTTATAAAAACCCTCTATAATTTTCTGAACCCTGATCATGTCTTTTTTAAACAGCCCAACCTATTAATTTTGTCCTGATAGTTGTTCTCTTTCAATTTTTATTTCTATTCGTCTGCGGGATATAAGTTGTTCTATAACACAATGGTTGCGTTCTTGTGCAAGCTTTGTGATAGAGAAAAATCACACTTTAGAAACTGTGCTTAAAGTGTTGACGATGTAATCACACTACAATCATCACATGTCTTAAAAGTTCGTACTTTAGAAACAGTGTTCCCAATTTGTCGATTGCATTAACGAAACGTGCGTTGCAGCAGAACGATCTGTATTGGTGTCATTGCTTATGTCAGCATTTATTATCCATCCATATTTACCCAGAGGGCAGAGAGAGTCAACCACATTGTTGGAGTCAGGAGTCACATGGTAAAGACAGCCAGATCAAGTAATAATAGCAGATTTCCTACCTTAAAGCACCTAGTAGAGTAGAGTAGTTTTTTTATTTGTCATTTCTACCATATACAATAGATACAGTAAAAACGAGGCAGCGTTCCTCCAGTACTGAGGGTGCTACATGGACAGTACAAACTACACAATCACACATTGCATAAGAAGTGCAAAACACACGAGTTACAGTGCAATAGAAGAATGATAAATAATAGGCAGTTTTCCAGCAGCAATTCAAAGTCATGCAATGAATTTCAGATAGAAAAAGAGTCTCATCATACAGTGTTAAGGAGCCTGATGGCTTGGGGGAAGAAACTCTTGCACAGTCTGGCTCTGAGAGACCGAATACTTTGGTATCTTCTGTGGGATGACAGGAGGGAGAAGAGTTTGAGTGAGGGGTGTGTGGGTCTTTCGGATGCAGCATGTGGTGCAAATGTCTGTAATGGAGGGCAGAGATACTCCGATGATCCTCTCAGCTGTCCTCACTACCCTTTGTAGAGTCTTACGATCCGAGATGGTGCAATTCCTGAACCAGGCAGCGATGCAGCAGCCCAGGGCACTCTCAATGAACCTCTGTAGAATGTGGTGAGGATGGGGGTGGGAGGTTGGTTTTCCTCAGCCTGTGCAGAAAGTAGAGATGCTGCTGGGCTTTCATGGCTATAGAGCTTGTGTTGAGGGTCCAGGTGAGACTCTCTGCCAGGTGTACACCAAGAAATTTGGTGCTCTTCACAATCTGCATTGGGGGAGACATCGATGTCCAGCAGACAGTGGTTGCTCTGTGCCCTCCTGAAGTCAACCACCAAGTCTTTTGTTTTGTCCATGTTCAGAGACAGGTTGTTGGCTCTGCACCAGTTGGTTAGCCGCTGTACCTCCTCTCTGTATGTTGACTCGCCTTTCGTGCTGATAAGACCCACTACAGTTGTATCATCAGCAAACTTGATGATGTGATTCAACCTGTGCATCGCTACACAGTCGTGTGTGAGCAGAGTGAACAGCAGTGAATTGATCCTACTGAATCAGATGGGTTTTCACAGCAATGTTCACCATTAATGTAGTTCTTTAAAATTCCAGACTTTTATTGAATTAAACTCCACCACTTAGCATGATGGGATTTGTGCCTATATTGCTAGAACATTCGTTGAGGGTTCTGGACTATGCGTCCATTCTATTACCACTATGCCACCACCCAAAGACCACAATAAGTTCTATTCAGTTCTGGTATCTTTTTTTGTCTATTGCTTTGCAGTTTCTGGTGGTTCTGCAGTGAGCTATAAGAAGTAGCATGGTGGCATAATGGTTAGCACTGCTACCTCATACCACCAGAGACCTGGGTTCAATTCCTACCTCAGGCAACTGTCTGTGTGGAGTTTGCACATTGTCTGTGTGGGTTTCCTTCCACAGTCCAAAAATGTGCAGGTTAGATGAATTGACAATGCTAAGTTGCCCATCGTGTAGGGGAATGGGTCTGGATGGGCTGCTCTTTGGAGGGTTGGTGTGGACTAAAAAGTAGAGGCCAGAATTCTAAATATTATCTAACCTAAATTTAACAATATTACTCTCTCTCGGATTTTGTTGTCAACAAATACACGTCAGTGTGGGCTTGCTTTGCACTTTTATTGATTTGTTAACTTCCAAAGCAACTGATATTGGAATTCATTTTCAATTTCCATGCCTATTTTACAAGCTTGTTAGTTTTTCTGTTACAATCAGAGAAGGAAGTTTCCCCACAACTTTCTTCACTGCAACACTTTTATAACCAAGAATGTGCTTGTTAATTCAGTAAGTGTTTCATTGAGTCTTTTATGTTCGCACCATGAAAACAAATACAGGTTTTCTCGGGTTTTTTTTAAATAAGAGAATAACATTTATGGATTTAATCCAGTCTAAGTAAAGCAATGTTGCAACTTTCAAGAACATACATGCATACTTCAAGTACAAATACATAGGCATTCCAAAATGTTACAGAGTATGGAGGTAGATTAGGTAATACTTTAAAGCCTGGTAAGGATTAAACTTTTACCGTTTGTATAGGTTGATGATTTGAGTGGATCCAGGCTAAGCTTGGTGGTCCTTTTAGTTTTGGCACTGCAGCAGTTTGAAGATGTAGATGGACCATTTATCTTTTCCTCTGGAGACAGCAGCTGTCCGTTTGAGTTCTTTAAAATTTCTATCTGTGGAACATGGACAGACAGGATTTGAGCTTTTGAGATGGGTGGACTGACAGAGAGAGACTCACTCCTCCACAGGCGTCTTGCCAGTTCAGCATCTTTTTGGATTATCCCTCTGGTCTGGGTAAAACAGTTGCTTAAAAATAATGACTTATCAAATGATCAATCTCTTCAATTAACCAGCAACCCAAGTATGTTCATGGCTAGGTGAATGGATTCTGGCTGGGGTAGATTCCTTTCTCACTGAGAGCTTGTTGTTTGAAGTGATTACATCTAATGTGCTGGGACTGGGTTAAGAGATTTTTATTCATTCAGTGGATGTGGGTGTCGCTGACTAGGCCAGCATTTATTACATATCTCTAGTTGCCTTTGAGAATGTGGTGATGAGCTGCCTTCTTAAGCTGCTGCTATTCACATGATGGATGTACAGATACAGTATTGTTAGGGAGGCAGTAACAGAATTTTGACCCAGTCACTATGAAGGGACTGTGATATATTTCCAAGTCAGGATAGCATGTGACTTGGAAGGGAACCTGTGTATATTGGTGTTTTGATGTTTCTGCTTCATTTGTCCTTCAGTGCCCTCCAAATCTTGGCACCAGCCCTCAGATGTTACTGAAGAGACATTTACAGGGTTGAGTTTGTGGGTGAATATGATACATCTTGTCAATGACATGTTTAAAAAGAGAATCATCAAAAAGATGCAACATGAACAGCAACCACCACTGGGAGCCTGCACAATGAGAAAGCAGTGCTCACTGGCATCTACATTTTGCCTTAAGCACGTTTTTGACGCAGTAATGTACTCCAAGTGTATCTCCCTCTTCCTTTCAGAGCAATTTGGAAGGAACTGAAACTTACAAACCCAAGACTGTGGTCACATGAGGAATCACATACAGAAATGTTATTCAATTTGCATTTTCACTATCTTCCCCTTTGGAGATTAACAGGCCAATTAACAGTGCTCATGTGAACCTCAACTGACTAATTTTTTTTTCTTCTGTTGCTCCCCTTTTAAGATATACAGAAGATTTGGTACATTTACCAAGTTCCACAGTGAGGCATCTCTCCAGAAAAATAACATGGTCAGTCTGTTTACTAGAATGCTGAAACCATTGAATGTGAGAAAGTATCTAGCACAAGCCCAAAACTTGTCACAACAAGTACATTTTGCTCAAGAAACATCAATGATTTGATTTTGTTTTGCTGAGTGCATTATAATTAGGAACAGAACAGAATGGTGAACAAATCATGAATTACCATTGTACTGACTATGGTGAATGATTCTGTTGAAAATTACCATTAATTGAATAAGCTTGCACTTCCATTTTAGTATTGACACGTTAAACTCTAATGATTACTCTTGTTGATATTGTCAGTTGAGCACTTAATGTGTTGTTATCACAAACCTCCATCTGTTAGATTTGTAACACTAGCATGAATCCATTTATTGCCCTTCTGAGATGCTTTCCTGTCCTAAAAAATATCTTCAGCAATTCCTTCCTTTCCTAATTCATTATTGTCACCTCTAGACAGATCCCAGAATTTACTCCTTGACCCCCTCTCATCCTAGCATCCAGAAAAATAAAAACTATTTGTTGAACAAACTAAATGCATGTTCACTTAACTCTGAAAGAAAAAAAAGCTTAATAATCCTTGTAAACCCTTCCCTCGACTTGTGGTCAGCCAGTTGTTTGCCATTAGTAAGATCAAAGAAATGTAGTTGCAAAAGACATGAGTATCCAGATTCAATCATAAAGAATTATATTGTTATTTTCCAAGTCATATCATTATACAAGTACTCATAGGGCAGTGTGAGAACTTTCTTTTGAAAATAAAAAAGAATCAAATTGGCCAAAATCCTGGGATTCCTGCCCTCACACCATTATGGATTTACCTAGAAGCAGTCACTATCACCTTCTCAAGGGCAACTAAGGACAGAAAATTAATGGTAGCCCTGCCAATAATGTTCATATTCCATGAATGAATGTGATGCAGTTGTGAAGTTGTGATGCTGTTACCTGACAAATAATTCGAAGATATTTTTAGAGTGAAAGTTTCAGGAATGCACTGTTGTTCTCAGAACTGCAAGCAAGTTATTGAGTTAGTTTAAAATATGTTGGACATAAACATAAGACACAGCTGAGTGTGAGAAGGATTCTTCAGCAGACACCTGTACATCAGAGTAAGTTTTCATCTTCAGTCACGTACCCATCATGGAAGAGGCCCCATTCATTAATTAATTCATAGACAAACAAAATCCGACAAACAGAAAACTGTTGGTCACTTAATTACTGCACTGTGGTCTATGTGAGGTCTGGAAAAAATTTATAAAATTAATTCATTTACAAAATGAGAAAATGCTGGTGTTCCAATTCACTTAAAGAACTAGAGCAATGTGGTCTGGTCATTAATAAAGCTGTCTGAACAGTGAATTAAAAGTACAGATTAACTTCATTGAGCTACATTTTTTTATCCAGTCAAAGATTATCTCTCACATTTAGAAGTGTTAATAAATGAAGATATCCATTTCCCTAAATAAGAAAAATGTTAATTGTGCAACCAGGGAGTCAGGTTAATAAAATGGCATTATCCGATGATTGACATGAATCTAAACTAAGCAGAATTTGCAGAACAGCGATGTCAATTTAATTAAAAGTGAGTTCACACAATCAGTAACGTTTTGTAGTGCAGAAGGAGACTGTTTGGCCCATTGTGTCTGCATTGGCTCTCTGAGCATTCCAACTTAGTGCCAATCTCCTGCCTTATTCCAGAAAGCTTACACATTCGTTCTATTTAAGCAGTCATCTAATGTTGTCTTGAATGCCTTAATTGAACATGCCTCCAACACAGTTGCAGACAATGTATTCCATATCCTAACTGCTCCCTGAGTGAAAAAGCTTTCTCTTGTCTTGCATTTGTTTCTTTTTAAAGCAATTTAAGATTGTGCCCTATGATGCTTGATCCATTTATGAGTGAGTACAGTTTCTCCCTATTCAGTCATCCAGACCCCACCTGATTTTAAAAGTGCTATCTAATTTCCTTTTAAGCTTCTGCTGTCTTACTTTCTTCAATCTGTTTTCATAACTGAAATTTTTTTGACCATAGAACCATTCTTTGGGTGGCATGGTAACTCAGTGGTTAGTGCTGCTGCTTCACAGCACCAGGGACTTGGGTTTGATTCCAGCCTTAGATTACTGTCTGTGTGGAATTTGCACATTCTCCCCTTTTCAGCTTGGGTTTCCCCTGAGTGCTCCGGTCCCACCCATCGTCCAAAAATATGAAAGTTTGGTGGATTGGCCATGCTAAATTGCCCATAGTGTCCAGGGATGCGTAGGCTAGGTGGATCAGTCATGGGAGGGATATAGTTAGAGGGATAGGGTAGGGGGTGAGTCTGGGTGAGATGCTCTTCAGAGGATTGGTGTGGATTCGATGGGCAGACTGGCCTGCTTCCATATTGTAGGAATTCTATGATTCTTGTAAATAACGTCTGCACTTCTGAGGTGTTTGCATTATTCCTATAATGTGGCACTTAGAACTGTACACAATGCTCTAGTTGAGGTCTAACCAATGTCTTACATAGGTTCAGCATAACCTCCCTGCTTTTGTACTCTATCTACTCTATGAAGTCTAGAATATGCTTTATGCTTTATTAACAGCTGTCTCTAACTGTCCTGCCACTTATGTAAATATACACTCAGGTTTTTGTGCTCCTGTACATCCTTTAGAATAGTACCCTTTTATTTAACACAGTCTCACTATGTTTTTTTTAACTAAAGAGCATCATCTCACATTTCTCTGCATTGAACTGCATCTGCCATCCATGCACCCATTCCACCAATACATCAATGTCCTTTCAAAGTTCCCAATTTCCTCCCAATTTGCTTGGGAATTGTCTGCAGCAATTGATGTCGATATCTGGAAATGATTGAATGAAGAGGAACCTTGATGAGTCTTCGCATTTTAAAAGTTGTAATCAGGGCTGGAGATGGGAGTTGCCACACGTTGGATGGAGCCTATTAACTGTGCCACAATCAGAGCAGGGGAAACCTGAGCTTTCAAAGGAGGGGAGGTTGGTCTGGAAGTTGCAATTTGCTGCAATCCACCCAGGATGGAGGAAACTCAGGATGACTACAATCTACAATAGATTTGTTATTGTGCCCCAATGCAAGTTGGGTGGTGCCTGGCTGAAATCAGGATTGGGGTTGGAGAGGGTGCTGTATGTAATCGCTGCCTTTGATTTAGTTTTTGTAAAATATTAAACTGCGATAAGATTGCTGCACCATACCTGCTACTATCTATGACATCAATGAAAATGCTCATGGTCAGCAACTTGATCCTGAGAGGGGCCGGCTTCACAATGCACCACTTTACTGTGGCGAAGGCAATCTGCCACAGTTTACTTTCTGGCACCATGGGGAGTATTGGCTGATGTATGGTAATGAACTAACATTACTATCATGTGGAATTACAAAACAAGTTTGACTCACATTGTCCTATCAAATCTGACAAATCTGAGAGCAATGATTTTTCACATCAGGCTTCAGAATCTGAATGTCCTGTCACATCCATGCCAGATGCAAATTCTTCAGACTTTTATACTTTGTATAGCACACCTTTGACACATTTTCCAATTAATTGTGTGCCAGATACGTCTTTCATTGGAAGACTCAGTCTTGAAATTCAGCATTTTTGTCCTCCTCAGCACTGATTGGAATCAAACACCCTCCACCCGGTGAGCCCCATACAACTCAAACGTATAAAAATGTACAGCAATTAAAATATAAACTGACACATATTCGACAGATAAACAAATCTCACTGTTTTGCCTCACAATAACACAAACGCTTACTTCTGCAAATGTTCACCCAAGTTCCTACAGAGGTTTTGTAAAACAGATTAAACATTAAATCTTTCATTCTGTTTGATGTACTGAAAATAGCCAAATCTCAACTGAAGTTAGTAGCAGGATGCAAAAGATCCCACAGCACTGTCTTAGTGAAGAGCAGAGGTGTTATCATTGGTGTATCAACCAATATTTATCCCTCAATCAGCATTCCAAAAACAGGTCATCATTATCATGTGACTACTTAAAGGAGTCAAGAGTGTGGTGCTGGAAAAGCACAGCAGATCGGGCAGCATCCGAGGAACAAGAGAATTAACGTTTCAGGCATCAGCCCTTCACCAAGCCTTTTCTGATGAAGGGCTTATGCCCAAAACATCGATTCTCCTGTTCCTCAGATGCTGACAGACCTGCTGTGCTCTTCCAGCACCACACTCTTGACTCTGATGTCTAGCATCTGCAGTCCTCACTTTCTCCTCCCTGCTACTTAAAGGAACTTGATGTGTTAGGAGCTTAATGTGTTCAAATTGGCTGCTGTGTTACCTGTATTACAACAGTGGTTACAACAGTAACTACACTTGAAAATGATGTGGACATGCCGGTATAGGACTGGGGTGGACAAAGTCAGAAGTCACACTACATCAAGTTGTAGTCAAACAGGTTTATTTGAAATCACAAGCTTTCTGAGCACTAGACCTCATTCACTAATTATGAGAATATATAGGAGTTTGTGCAGAAGCAGACATGAATCCAGAATGGCATAGTGCCTCCCTGGTGGCAGGGTCAAGGTTGGCACTGAGCAGCTACAGACCACTCTGATGACAGAAGGATGAACAGCAAGCTTTTGGTAAAACATTGCTAAAAATAACATAGGTAGAAACCAGGTCCTGCAGTCAGAACTTTTCAATATTCCTTACTCTCAGGAATGGTGCCAGAGAACCAGAAAATCACAAATGTTGCACCTTTGTTCAAAAAAGTGTGTAAAGAAATGTCTAGCAAGTTTAGGTCAGATAGGTTAATTTTGACATTGATGAAACATTTGGAAAAAAATACATCAGGACAATATTAATGGTCACATGGACAAATACAGGCTAATTAAAGAAAGCCCTCATGGATGTCATAAGGAAAATATGTGTTGAATTAACTGAGGTTTTTTAAAAAGGTAACAAAGATTTGCTGAAGACAATGTAGTTGAAGTGGTGTACATAGAGATTCCCTGTATAAATAGGGGAGGCATTGATAATGTAGCAGTGCCCTTGGATACATAATCAAGCAGCCCAGGGGATTTCTATGATTACTAAATCTGTAGTCAAAAGCTAGACAGAACCACTGTCAATTATTATAAAAACCCATCTGGTTCACTAATGCCTTTAGGGAAGGAAATCAGCTGTCTTTAGATGGTCTGGCCGTAATGTGACTCCTGATCCACAGCAGTGTGGTTGACTCTGAACTGCTGTCTGAAGAGGCCCAGCAAGCCACTTAATTGCTTCAAAACCTCGAAGGAGTCAATGAAAAGGAATGAAAGTGGTTAACCACCATCATTAGCCTAAGCAAAAGAAATTATAAAGGCAAACCCAGCTTCCCCCTCCTCCCCCAATGTAAAGATCTTCTTAACAACATCAGACAGTTCTGCCAGATCAGCCAAGTAACAGACCTGATATGGCCATACTTACAGACAAGTTCCTACCATTACCAGCAAGACAGACCGCCAGGTGGCAGAACAGTAGTAAGCAGGGAGGAGGAAGCTGCCCTGAGTGTCATCAATATAGATTCTATACTTCAAAAGGTATCATACTTTCAGGTCAAACTTAGGCTGATTCCCATCTAGCACTCTGTGTTTTCCCATTCCCAGCTAAAGAATCACTACTCTCACATACAGTCATAGAGTCATAGAGATGTGCAGCATGGAAACAGATCCTTCAGTGCAGCTGGTCCATGCCGACCAGATATCCTAAATTAATCTACTCCCATTTGCCAGCATTTAGCTCATATCCCTCTAAATCCTTCTTATTCATATACTCATCCAGATATCTAATAAATGTTGTAACTGTATCAGCCTCCACCATTGCCTCTGGCAGCTCATTCGATACATGCATCACTCTCTGCATGAAAAGAATGCCCCTAGGTCCCTTTTAAATCTTTCCCCTTTCATCTTAAACCTATGCCATCTAGTTTTGGGCAAAAGACCTTGGCTATTCACCCTATCTATGCCCCTCATGATTTTATAAACCTCTATAAGGTCATCCCTTAGCCTTTGACTCTCCAGGGAAAATAGCCCCAGCCTGCAGTGGCACAGTAGTTAGCACTGCTGCCTCACAGCACCTGAGACCCCGGTTCAATTCCCGACTCAGGCGACTGACTGACACGTTCTCCCCGTGTCTGCATGGGTTTCCTCAGGGTGCTCCGGTTTCCTCCCACAGTCCAAAGATGTGTGGGTCAGGTGAATTGGCCATGCTAAATTGCCCGTAGTGTTAGGTAAGGGGTAAATGTAGAGGTATGGGTGGGTTGCGCTTCGGCAGGTCGGTGTGGACTTATTGGGCCGAAGGGCCTGTTTCCACACTGTAAGTCTAATCTAATCTATTCAGCCTCTCCCCATAGCTCAAACCTTCCACGTTGAACATCAGTTGAAAGAAGCAGAGTGTAGCAAGCACGCAGAATATACTCAAGTTGGATCATCCACCTGGGAGAAAGTGAGGACTGCAGATGCTGGAGATCAGAGCTGCAAATGTGTTGCTGGAAAAGCACAGCATGCCAGGCAGCATCCAAGGAACAGGAGAATCGACATTTCGGGCATGAGCCCTTCTTCGGGGTTCATGCCCGAAACGTCGATTCTCCTGCTCCTTGGATGCTGCCTGACCTGCTGCGCTTTTCCAGCAACACATTTTCAGCTCATCCACCTGGACCAGGTATACCATAGATGCAGTGTCAACTTGGTGAAGTGACTGCACAGGACTACTTATATGCCTAATGACAGAAAAACGACGCGATTGTCAGAAATTCACGATTCTACAACCAACAAATTGAAGATTTTCAGTTCTGTCACATCCAGCTATGAATGAATGGTGTACAATTGGAGCCAGCACCATCACCATCCCCATTTTCATTGACTGGGGATCCCAGCACACCAGAGCAAAATAGAAGTCTGAAACATTCACATCATAACCAGCTGCATGGTTGGTCTGTCCCAACTGCCTCCAGAGGACTCCACCTTCTTAGATACAAGTTTTCAGACAATTTGATTCATGCCATGTGATATCAAGAAATGGTTGGAGGCACTGGATACTGCTAAGCGATGGAAGGGGCAATCAACACCATTGTCAGCAGCACTTGCTCAGCAGTAAGTGGCTCACAGATGCTCAGTTTGGGTGCTGTCAGGAACACTTAGCTTTTGATCTCATTACAACCTAAGTCTAAGAATGGACAAAAGTGTTGAATTTCTGATGTCGGGTGAGAATGACATCAAGTCAGTGTTTGACCAGGTATGAGCAAACTGGAATTAATAGGAATCAGGAGGAAATCTCTCAGGAGAAAAATAATCTTTTTGAGACATAAGATCCTGAGAGGACTTGACAGGATGGATGCTGAAAGTGTGTTTCTGTTCTTTGTGAGATAGACTACAATTAGATGACACTGCTTAATTATCAGAGATCGTCCTTTTAGGACAGAGAGGAGAAGCAATTTTTTGTTTTAATGTGTTTTAAATCTTTGAAACTTTCTTCCTCAATCGTCATTGGGTATTGTAATGGCAGAAGTAGATAAATTCTTAAAAAACAAGGGAGTCAATGGTATCGCAGATAGGCAGAATTTGAAGTTGAGGGTAGGTTGAACAGGAGCATTAGGGAATTAGATTGTTAGCTGAAAAGGAAGAATGCACAGTGTAATGGGGAAAATGGAGAAGGGAACAAAATGCAATGCTTATTTGGTGAGCCAACACAGACGTGATAAGCGTAATGAATTCCTCTGCACTGTAACAATTCTATGACTCTGTGACAGAAATATATAGCCTGAAGTGTATTGCCAGTGCTAGGTTCCCTTATGCTACATGTTCACACTCACAGATGCTGAGCCTTTGGATAGCACATAAGTCTCACATCTCTCCTTTCAACACATGTTCCCTTATATCTGAGTGAAAGAGACAGCCGTACATAACAGAAGGCAAGAGTATGCAGCCCGAAGGAGGAGAACAAAACGTTGCACATATGACATCTTAAAAAGAGGAAATGTACGAAAATTACAGGTAGAGCTTTTAGCTAGTTTTATTTTGCATTTAGTGGAAATGCACCTGTCTGACAGATAGCATCTAATTCTCCTCCACTTCCAGAAACTCAAAACAGAGAGGTATGCCAAGAAGGATGTCAATAACTGCTCATAAATGAGCATACTAATTATATAAATCAATGTTACAAATTTGAACAAATAAATGAACAAATCCGTCTTTCTGTGTGGCATTATGTAACATTTCTTTCTTAAAGCAGCAAGTACACTTCAAGAAGCATTAATTTGACTAAAGGAATATCCTGGGGTGGTGTAAGGTGTTATATAAGTGCAAGTCTTTTTCTGTTTCTTCATTAATGAATGCAAACTGTTGGGTCCTATAAAATCACTGGGACCTGCTCAAATTCTAACCTCGACCTGAGCAGGGAACAAAATCAGCTGTGAAGAAGCCTGACTAGGAAAATAAAAGACTTTGCTGCGTCAGCGAGGCAAGAAAGTTTTCCTGGGACTCACAAAGAAAGGCAAGCATCCCCTTCATTAACACATGACTTACTCATGTTGATGTAGGCTGTTGGTCTCTGCTTTCCTGAACCTTAACTCACCCCTACTGGCAATGGGAGCTTTCTGCACATTTGCTATGGGCGTGCTGGTGAAGCCTGTGAGTCTTGAACTCTTGAGTGTTGAATTGATATAGAACAATACATGTGCATTGTACATTTGCCTTACACCACCACACAGATGCCATCCAAACTAGCTAACTAAGATCTACCCCATAAATTTGTTTTTCTTCAAGGGTCACTTGGGAATGTCAATTCTTCTGTCTGTAGTACTTAAGAACTAATTAATATATTTACATAAAATTTGCCATCATTTAACAAATCTGCAAATTGCTGACATTAAAATATCAGAGTAATAATTCATGGACAATTAATCCAGATTGTAGGGTCAATATGGTCTTTTGCTGTTTGTTTCAAAAGGCAGATGAAGACCTTGGGTACCTCTAAAATCCTATGACATCAATGCATTAGCTGTTTTTAACTCTCCTCCACCTGACACTGAAAGATTTCATAAAAACCTGAGTATGGTAAATTTGCAGTCACAACAATTCTTTTGGTTCTAACTTTCCAAGCCAGCCTGGTAAGTTGATTTTACAATTTTTCTTTTCCTTTCCAGTTGAATGTCCCTTCCAGGGGTAATGTGGCAAATGTTTTAAATTGCTGGTAAATGGAATATGTTGAACAGATAATTACAATGATTGCTGCGTGTTTCACTTTTAAATGGAGGAAATTGGTTTCCTCTATGGCACTGGGATATTTCATATCTCCATGATATTCTAACAAATAGCAACAACCAGAGTGCCAACTTAATGTACAATTATACAAATAGCAGAAGCCCAACAAATGATAAATTTGCAAGTACATGAAACCCACAACCCTTTCTCGGTCTCCACTAAAAGTATGGCCACTGAGGTCTCACTTGGAACACTGAAAGTTAGCATCCTCATGATATGTAAATGTGCTTTCTCCCTTTGCCTACAATAGTGAAGAATATAGTGTGTTATATATTTAGAATTGCTTTGTCTTAGCTAAAGGTAAAGGTTTTTTCATCAATATTCTCTAAAACAGTTCTTCTTTTTGACTTGCTCCAAATTGATCATTGTTACAAAATAAGATGAGAGATTGGATGAACATTGACAAATCTTAGGGTCAATGTTCATTCAATGCATGTTTTATCCAAATATTAAGTCTTTCTGAATTTTGATATGTTTGCTCTCATACATTTTTGATACCTGAATATTTCTTGCATATTTTCCCTATGGTCAAATGGATTTGCAGGCTGTATTCATTTTCTAATTAACCTCCAGCATTTGAACTTTTGCTTTAAAGGACAACACTCATCAACTCCTCTGATACCTGGCAAGATTCATGGAATTATTATCAAAAGTAGAACTGTGCCCACATCACTGCTTACATTAATCACTTTTGCTGCTAAAACAAAGAACTTCCTCTTTAGTGGAAAATGCTCCTTTAACAGCTGCTGCCTTGCTGGGTTCTTCATTTCCTGCCTTACACTACTAATAATGATTCCATGTATACTGGGAACCTATTGAAATGAGTGAAAGGTTCATCCTCCAATAGTACTGTTTATACGAACACACCAAAATATTATGACTGAAGTAAACTTTAACTTTGGCAATGATGCAATATAGATAGTAGGAGATGATCCACCTGTTATAATGTGACATCTCCTTACCTCCACCATCGTTCCCACTCCATTTCCTCTTGACTATCATACTAACTTGGCATCATATTTGACAATGCTAAGAAAGTTCAAGATTATTGAGAGCACAGGAAAAATTCAAAAACAACATAAATTAGTTTTACAAATTTACAGACAATAGTCAGAAATCATTGAGAATAATGACGAGGATCAATGCCAAAGGATATGGGTTAAGTCCAGCAATCTAAAATTTTAAGAAGGGAGTAGCACTCATAGTGAGTGATCTATTAAATTAAAATTAAGTTATAGTAACTCAAACATTGAATATCTTTGATTTCCCAAGGTGCACTCCCTGTAAATATAGAATTGCTTCTGAACATAATCAATTATAATGCATACTTTGTCATGTGAAGTTAAGAATTTCAGTCTGATTTCACTTCCACTGAATGCCATGGCTTCCTTAATCAAGCATTGAACTATTTCAAATAATAGAAACAGTTAATCTAATAACGAAATGCTTTCAAGATTCTGAATTTAATACAACAAATTATTAATCTAGTACAAAGTTTTTCCATCACAGTGGAATGTTTTGAAATGCTATCATTTCCATGTGCAACAAATGCTTTGTGAAATGATATTCAATCAGATTTTAAAAAAAAAATAGCCATGGTGAAAAAAATTACCAATTGCCAATTTTGAACTACAATAATAGAGGTCCTACCTTAAAATTACTCCACTGAGTTTAGGAGATCTCAACTCTTATAGGGTACTAATGACTTCTAAATGTTGGGGAATAATATTTGCAAACATCCAATCTCATGGAGTGAAAACAGAAACTTGTCACAAAAGAGGGTAGAGGAAAGTACCCCAGATAAACTCCAAAAAGACAGCTAATAGGACAAGCCATTAAAGGAAAAAAGATTGGAATCAAATTGTTTTAAGCATCACAAATTACTCCTGGAACATAAATTGGCATAAATTGACTATTCATATTAACTTCAGTTTTGCTAGGATGTCTTGGTGCTATCTTCCATTAAATACTGCCTGGAATATCAAGGGCAGTCATTCTCATTTCACTGCTGGAATGTCTGGATGAAGCATGCAGTGCAGTTAGGAGCTGAGTGGCCTTGGAAGAACTCCAGATAAACATCAATGTGCAGCTTATTGCTGAGGAAGTGCTGCTTGACAGCAATGTTGACAACCCTTTCTGTGGCCTTGCTGACAACCAAGGGCAGATTGATAGGGAATAAATCAACCCTATTGACCCAATCAGCCCTCAGGCTATTGTGGAGGAACCTCCATGCCCTCCCCCAGGGAGCTGTTGTGTCTCATCTACCTGGATCTTCTTGCCTCTTCCTCCCCTCCTGCCCCTGTTAAGATACCTTATTTTTGGGGTTGGCAATAAGCACTTTGTTAGACACTTCTTGGCACATGGCCATGGGACAGCTATTCGTGACATCAGATGACCGGTGTCTCCCTTCCCTCCTATATTTGAAGGCTAGTTTTTATTCCTTCTAAGACAAAAACATTTTTACTATTAATATATTGCATTGACAATGGAGTAGGGTGGCATGTTCGTCAAGACTTTAATGATTCTTATGACCTCTCCTCTATTTTCATATGGAGATATGTTTACATTTGGAGAAGGCCAGTGTCTAATGTGACACCATTAGGTGACTACACAGCTACACAGGAAGTCCCAAATATGGAAAGCTGAGTTCCCATAGTTTAAGAGGACACCCAGTTCTCGATAGCCCCCTTTGATAAATAAATAATCTTGCTAACATTAATTAACTTTTAACTGATCTATTAACTTCTAAGGTGCAAGTTTGGTTCCTAAATTTCTTGCATATATAGTATAGCTACCAGAACTATTAATATCAGACTTTGGATGGCTGACTAAAGAAGAAGCTAGCATCTTAACCATGGGATCTGACTGGCACTATACAACAAATCATACTAGACATGATCGCCTAGCTTTTGTCTTTCTTCTTCTATTTATTTGTTCAGCTGGACAATTTTAGCCAAATGTGTTACTGATCCTATTTAGGATTGTTCTGAGGTTTAGAAGCAAAGGGGGAATTGGATATCAAATAGCAAAATAGCCTCGAGGATCCCATTCCTTATAATATTAACTCATAGTTATGTGATGTTGCGTACAGAACTTCTGATCATAGTTGACTCAGTAGGTTGGAAGCAGAAAATCAGTTTCCAAATGAGAGAAGTAGTTCTCCCTTGATCTTTCTGTTGCTTTGCTTTCCTTTTTTCTTACATCCAAGTGTTGGAATTCTCCCTGTTCTCACCCTCATTCTGCTTTGACTCTATGTTGTCAGTTTTTGAGGACTTTAGCTCATCTTCAGCTGGTTATGGTATACTCTATTACATTAACAGATTATCCATAAATTTAAGACACTTGTACTAATCTTGTGGATATTTCTTAAGTATTTCCCCCCAGTCTTCAATTGCCCCAACCCCAAATTTTTAAATTTTTTATCCCATCTCACCAACACCACTTGAATTGTTTTAATGTCAGTTTCTCAATAAATTATGAGACAATGCCTTATTTAAACTACGTTTTTGTGCTCTTCCTGGCCACAATAACCATTTTGTCAATAGGTGAACAAGTCTGAGACCTATTCTTTCGTGCATTTCCTCATGTCTCTTATTTCAGGTATAATAATCATTTTTGCATGCTTATCACAAGGTCATACCACACATCCTTGACTTTCAGGCAATATTTTCCGAGCTTGTGTATCCTTTCCATCTGATCTCAATATTCTGGGCTGTGATCAAATCATCCAATTCAATTCCATTAAAAGAAACATTCACAATGGTACACAAGAGAAAGTACGCAATGCCTCAAACAGAAAGCTTAATTTCATCTATATTTTTCTTTCACTTGATATGTTCCATTTAACTACATCGAAGATAAGTCATTCTCTTTTCTATTTTATAACTGTGTCACTTGTCACTATTCTCTTATTCTAAATGGCCTAGCTCGCTAATTACCATGCAATCTGATTCAGGAGTTTTGGAGAAGTACAGATTAAAACAAGTTTCATTATACCTTTAAAACAACAAATAATACCGTGGGGTTTCAAACATTACCAAATTCTGCTCATTTGGTCTTTCTTACAAAAATATAAGTTTCTCTCAAAACAAATTGGTTAGGATGAGTTACACTTTTCCTTCTTTTCAAACAATCCCATATTCAAATATGGCAACACCAGACTTGAGGGTTCTTTGATGTCTAGCCTCAGCAGTGTTATTGGACGAACAGGTTTCATTAACAGTCAACTAATTTCTTCCCAAACAATCCTTCCCAATTTTTCATAAGAATTAAAACCAGCTACGCTGTTTCCATTGGCACTAGTTTTAAACTGGGAGGAAGTGAGGACGCCAGATGTTGGAGATCAGAGTCAAGAGTGGGGTGCTGGAAAAGCACAACATGTCAGGCAACATCTGAGGAGCAGGAGAATCAACATTTCGGGCATAAGTTCATTGCTGATTGTCCTGCTCCTCGGATACTGCCTGACCTGCTGAGCTTTTCCAGCACCCCACTCTCAATACTAGTTTTAATCTGAACTTTAAAAAATTAAACTAATTTGTTCCTCTTTACTTTAATTAAATTTCACATTGTATGCTTGAACAAGCAACTTGTATCAGGTTATTTTATCAATCCCAGTCTCAGAAACAATTATGTCCAAGGTTGAAGGTTTAATACGGTGCTTTTATGTTGAAGATATTAGTAATCGCAGTTGGTTCAGGTTTCTTCTGTTCTCAAAGGCTTCTCTCAGCAAGACTCTCAGAGATCTACATCACAGAAAAAAGTCCTTCAACCCATCATATCCACACCAGTCAAAAACAACCACCTAACTATTCTAATCCCATTTACCAGTGTGTGGCCCATAGTGTTCAATGCCTTCACATCGCAAGTGCACATCTAAATACCTCATAAATATTATGACAATTTCTGTCTCTACCACCCTTACAGAAAGTTAGTTCCAGATTCCAGATTTTCCCAGTTATGGGAAAAGTCTTTCCTCACATCTCCTCGAACCTTCTGCTTCTGAAGTAAAATCTATACCCCCATCACACCACCAAGTAGAAGTGTTTCTTTGTGTCTAACCTTACCGATACCCATCAAAGTGTTATACATCTCAATCATGTACCCTCTCAATCTCCTCTGCTCTGAGGAAAGCAACTTCAATCTATTCAATCTTTCTTCATAACTGAAATTCTCCAGCCAAGGCAACATGCTGGTAAATTCCTATGCACCCACTCCAGAGTTCTAACATCCTCCCTGTGAGGTGGACTCCAGATTGCACAAGATCCTCTAGCTGTGGCTTAACCAACTTTTTATACAGATCCAGCATAACATTCCTGCTCTTCAACTCAATGCTCTTACTCCCAAAGACAAGTATACCTTTTGCTTTATTAATCATATTATTTACCTGTCCTGATACCTTACGGGACTGATGCACATGTACAAGGTCCCTCTGATCCTTGGTGCTCTCCAGAATCTGACTGTTCATCATGTATTCCCTTGTCTTGTGTCTTGTCCAAATTCATCACATATACCCACTTGCAGTCTCAGGCTGCCTTTCTCACTATTTGTCACTCCACCAATTTTTATATCAACCCTCCTAAGTTTAAGTCTAAATCATTTATATAAACCACAAAATCAAGAGCACTAATACAGAACCAATTGGACACAGACTTCCAGTCAGAAAATACCTCTTGACATCACCCATTGCTTCCTGCTGATTGTGGATTCAATTTGCCAAAGGGATCTTAATTTTGCTATCAGTCTCCTATGTGTGACTTTATCAAAAACCTGGCTGAAAACCAAGCTAACTCAATCAAAAGTGTATTGTCCTCATTTATACGCCTGGTCATCTTTCTAAAAATTCAAAGAAGTTGGTCAGACCTGACCTTGCCGTAACAAAACCATGCTAACTGTTCTTGATTAATCCCCGCCACTCCAAATGCGGATTAATTCTGTCCTTCAGAATTGCTTCCAATAGTTGCCCTACCATTGAGGTTAGACAAATAGGCTATAATTTCCTGGTTTATCCCTTATTCCCTCCTTGAATAATGCTACTACATTGGCTATCCTCCAGTCCTCCTTCATCTCTCCTGTGATCAGAGAGGAAGTGAACATTTTTGCAAGAGGCTCTGCTATTTCTTTTTCTGTCTCACTCACTTAACAACCTGGGATACATTTCATCCAGCCCTGGAGAGTGATCTATATTTAAGCATCACTCAGAACCTCTTCACTGTCAAAGTTTATTTCCTTAAATATGTCACAGCCTTTCTCCTAGATTTCTATCCCTTTATTGTTCCTTTCATTAGTAAATATGACCCAAAATATTCATCTAAAATGCTACCTTCATCCTTTGGCTTCACACATAAATTACTACTTCGATCCCTAATGACCCCTTCTCTTTCCCTTATTATCCTTTTACTCTTAATGTAACTGTACGCATTGTTGTGCACTTGCATCTGTTTAAAAACACAAAAACCAAGTCCAATGTGGATCTAGAAGAAGCCCAATGGGTTAATAATATTCAAATTTTTTTAGATTAGATTAGATTACTTACAGTGTGGAAACAGGCCCTTCGGCCCAACAAGTCCACACTGACCCGCCAAAGCGCAACCTACCCATACCCCTATACTTACCCCTGCACCTAACACTACGGGCAATTTAGCATAGCCAATTCACCTGACCCACACATCTTTGGACTGTGGGAGGAAACCGGAGCACCCGGAGGAAACCCACGCAGACACGGGGAGAACGTGCAAACTCCACACAGTCAATCGCCTGAGGTGGGAATTGAACCCGGGTCTCTGGCGCTGTGAGGCAGCAGTGCTAACCACTGTGCCACCGTGCCACCCACAATATTCAAATATTTCTGTAAATTTAGAAATGCAGAATTTAGTCCAGTCCACAATCACACATCTCACTACTTAGAAGGTATGCGATAAGATTTAAAAAGCTGTTAGCTGAGAAAGCTAACTCTCTGCTGATTTGAGAAAGGGCTGGAGCTAAGTCACCAGGTGACATCATGTCGTACTGTCATGTGCTCTGCGTAAAGAACTGTTGATCTTCTGTTAGTTTCAATCTGGTCTTTTAGACTTTTATTGTCTTAAGGAAAATCTTTTTAAAATTGTTTGATTTCCACCTTCAAATAAACATTATGAATATATGAACAAATTATTTCTCATTTCAAATCCTGTGTTCAAATTGGATGTCTACCAAAATGAAACTTAACGATGTTGTGAAAACAAGCAAATCCTTTTATTTTCATAACATTGTCTTTTCTACAGCAGGTTTTAAAAATCTCTTTTTAAACATTTTAGATTAAATAAGATTTAAAAGTCTTGAATCAATGATGCTTTCAGACTATTCTCTGTTTCAATTCAGTCTTTCGTCAAATGTAAGGGATGCTGTTTTTGTAACATTCATAGGAATACCCTGCAGGTATAATCAGTTTTCACAGGCTATTCTTTAACTTTACTATGCAGGTTTGTGACTTCTTCTTATCATGATCAGAGGATCTCTTGCCTACCTCATCTGTCGCAGTCGGAGCCCTGCCCTGGTACCTTTGCACATCAGTTTCACCTCATTACATCCTAGAAGCATACAGACAGGGGTGAGCATTTTCAATCTTTTCCCTATGCCATCTGGAATCACCGACACTGTACCAGGAATGTTCAAGGTTGCCTGGTTTTTTCCCCAAGATAGCAACCAACTGTCTATTGTTGGCACATTTCTGCTTGATGCTGTTTTCGTTCTTGGTGACTCAATCTATGTTCTCGATAGCGAGGAACCCCTGTATTGTCCTTTGTCAGGACTTGTGGAGAGTCTAATGCAATGTCTGAGCAGGGGTCGTGGATAATGGTTGTGGGAGTCAGCTAGCATTAATTGCTGAAGGTCTTCACTACTGACAATACAAACTATAGGTCTCCTATAGTCATCGTACCACAGAACTGATAATAACTCTCCCTGGGGTGGCAGTAGGAGTTATAAAACATTCTTATTCAATGGTCTGAAATTTTGTGTGTCACTGCAACAAACTGTCGAGGTTCTCTCTCAGTCTTATGGCCTGCATGATCTCCAGATGCTGTTGGATTGGGTAAGAGTAATGGAGGAGGAGTCGGTAATTATTACAACACTCACAGGGTGGTAACCCAACCTATTGCAGTGGAAACAGTGAATTTGGACATCCTTTCTTTGCACGCTATTTGTTTGTGGCCCAGAATTCTGGCTGGGCAAGTGGCTGTCAATAGATGCTGTGTTGACAATTTCCAAAACACCTGTAAAGGTTATTATAGTCCTATCCCTAGGCTATATTAGCGTAATGGGTCAACTCATCTCAGACTAACCTTTTACTGTTACACCCGCCCAATGCACTATGGATTGATGGCGGGATCCCTTTCAGAAAGAGGCACTTGAAACTTGGAGAGTCACAGGATTTACCCTCATCTGAGTCCTCTCCTTCCTCTAACTGGCCATTTCAGTAGCAGTCAAGAAGCCTCCCTGCTAACACACTGGGATTTTGAGTGCAGGAGTATTTGATACTCATACTTGATTGAAATCAATATCTGCTTCCCGCAGTGCCCTTCTTATGTCCTCTTCTAATTCCCTAAGCAGGCCTCTTGCTGTAATATCCCAGCTTCGTTCTCTTTCTAAGTCAGGGAAGAAGGTAGATAGCAAGGAAGATCTATTTAAAAACATCACTCTCTAACTCTGAGTGTGAGATTCTAAACACTTCCCATTTCAGCATGAGGAGAAGGGTATCGGAATTCATATTTATTGCAATACCCAATTATCCCCACAATGCCCTAGCATCAGCTGGTGACAGGGGCCTGCGTGTGGTTGTGAACTCCTCTTTAACAATAGCAAGGGTTCCTTTCTCATCTGCCTCTTGCTCAGTTTTCAGCACAGCTTTTGTGATTAGACACACACAGACTTTGCTTCACTGGAGCAGAGAGGCAGAGCAGAGGAGTGCTTGTTTCCCTGGTTTCTATCAAGGTCATTTATCCTTTTTTGCAGAGAATATAGCTATCACTGCATTTTTCTTTGGCAAAGTGCTGTCTGGAGTTGTTAAATTTCACCTATTTGAGAGATGTGGTCTGCTTCAGGCAAGGCCATGCTTTTTTTTTGTCCAATTAATTCTCTCAGTACACCATTTGCATCCTTTAGTTCCCCTGTCAATCTTGTATTCTCTACTTGTACCTCAGTGTTTTGTTCTAATATTTTCTCTGTTTATTTTTATAGCGTGCCTTATTACACATTCCTATTGCCTGTTGTAACTGAGTGCCGAAGTTGTCACTTTACATTTGAAAATTTGTAACTTCTCTAGGCTCTTTACATACATTTGCAAGGCACACACATTGGCACTGTAGACCAGTTTATTCCAGGCTTTTTAAATCTTGATCTTTCCTTTCTGGACTTCCCTAGAAAGTCTATCAAACATAGAATGATAATCTCTATCTTTTCTTCCATAATTCCTACTGCATCTTTTGCTCCATTGCCCTGCTTTTCACAATCAAGCTTTCTAGGAATTGCTATTTAGCAAACGTAAAAGCCATTGGTGAAGAAACTTAAGAATTACTCAACATGTGTTTAACTACAATCTGAGTTAACTACATGCTCAAACTTAAAGCCTTCTGTGAATGATCCATTCCTGACACCAATTGTTGATCACAGTTACCTAATGTAGGCAATCATGATTTAGCACAATTTTCTGATAGTTTATTGAGAAACAGCAGTTCGATGTAATACATTAATTAATTAGGGAAAGAAAATAAATATACAACCTGTAATTGATGAAAATGCTTTACTGGTCTCAGAGTTGTTCTGTAGAATGGAGGAATAGAGGGAGTGCACAAGTCCCAGTGGTCCAGTGCTATTTCATTGCGCTCTATGATATTCTTTGTTGTCTCAGTACCAACAACCTTTGTTCTTGCCTCAGGCTGATGTAAAGGAAACTCTTGGTCTTCCCTGAAGGAGATAGGGTGGCTGCTTTCCCTCGAGCTTTTTGTCTCTTCCTCCCCTCATGTCCTTATTCATTTACCTTATTTGGGGTTTGGCTGTCCATGCTATGTCAATCACCTGTCTAACCCCTCTTGGCCAATGACCATGGAACAGCTACACATGATGATCAGTTGACCATTATTCCTTTGACCACTTTCAATGGGAGATTGGTTTTTCATTCCCTCAAAGACCAAAACTTTCTCATTTTCACTACTGCATTGGTAATGGAGTAGGATGGTATGAATCATGACCTTGATAATTTTTATGACTTCACCTTTGTTTTCCTAAAGAGATTTGTAAATATTTGCAGAATGTTCATTACTAATGTGACACCATTAGATGAGGTCTCATGCTACACAGGTAATGCCAAATAAGGAATACTGAGTTAACACAGTTTAAGGAGGTGTCCAATTCTCCACAGCCATTGACTGCAATTGTGGATTGGGCCAATGACTACACAGGAATTGGAGGAGTTTAAGATGTTTGAGAAAACGCTACATTTTTGCAACAACATGATTAAATATACATCAGTATTCGGAACAAAATAAATGAATTTATACTATAAGCAGAAGTTAATGAGTATGATCATACAGCCATTACAGAGACATGGTTACAGGAAGATCAAAGCTAGTCACTGAATATTCAGTCTTATATGTGAAAAGTCAGAAAGACAAAGATGGTGGCAGAACTTGGTTCATATGAGATGGAATAAATATAATAGTAAGGAATGATTTAGGATTTGATTATCTAGAATCCATAAGGGTCAACAATTGAAATACCAAGGATAGTTTTGGGCCTCTCATGTAAGGGAAACTATACTGGCATTGGAGGCAGTCCAGAGAAGGTTACTAGGCTGACACCAAGGACTGTCTTACAAGGAGAGTATGAGGAGGTTGGGTTTGTACTCATTACAGTTCAGAAGAATAAGAGAAAGCCCTATTGTAAAATAAGATTCTTAGGGGGCTTGGTCCATTGGATGTGGAAATGTTGTTTCTCATTGTGGTAGAGTCGAGGACCAGGGTATATAATCTCAGAAGAAGGGGTTGCCCATTTAAGACAAAGTCAAGGAGGAATTACATCCCAGAGGGTTGTGCATCTATGGAATTATTTATCACAGAGGCTGTTGAGGGTGGGCCATTAAGTACAATCAAGGCTGAGATAGACATACTTTTAATCAATAAAAGAATCAAAGGAAAAGGCAGGAAAGCAGTGATGAGGATTATCAAACCTGTCATGAGCTCATTGAATGGGAGAACAGATTCAATAGTCTTAATAGCCTGTATCTGCTCCTAAACTTAATGGTTTTATGGAGCTAAGATATAAGAAGGGGATGTATTCCGAGTCATAGAGATGTACAGCATGGAAATAGACCCTTCAGTCCAACCAGTCCATGCTGACCAGATATCCGAACCCAATCTAGTCCCACCTGCCAGCACTTGGCCCATATCCCTCCAAACCCTTCCTATTCATATACCCATCCAAATGCCTTTTAAATGTTGCAATTGTACCAGCCTCCATCACTTCTTCTGGCAGCTCATTCCTTACATGTACCACCCTCTGCATGAAAATGTTGCCTATAAGATATCTTTTATATCTTTCACCTTAAACCTATGCCTACCCCAGGGAAAAGACTTTCTCTATTTATCCTATCCATGCTCCTCATAATTTTGTAAACCTCCATAAGGTCACCCCTCAGCTTCTGACGCTCCAGGGAAAACAGCCCCAGCCTGTTCAGCCTCTCCCTAAAGTTCAAATCCTCCAACCCTGGCAACATCCTTGTAAATCTTTTCTGAACCCTTTCAAGTTTCACAACATTTTTCCGATAGGAAGGAGACCAGACTTGCATGCAATATTCCAACAGTGGCCTAACCAATGTCCTGTACAGCCGCAACATGACCTCCCAACTCCTGTACTCAATACTCTGACCAATAAAGGAAAGCATAACAAATGCCTTCTTCACTATCCTACCTACCTGCGACTCCACTTGAGGTATGAACCTGCACTCCAAGGTCTCTTTGTTCAGCAACACTCTCTAGGACTTTACTATTAAGTGTATAAGTCCTGCTAAGATTTGCTTTCCCAAAATGACGCACCTCGCATTTATCTGAATTAAACGCCACATGCCACTTCTCAGCCCATTGACCCACCTATTCAAGATCCTGTTGTAATCTGAGGTAACCTCCTTCGTTGTCCACTACACCTCCAATTTTGGCGTCTTCTGCAAACTTACTAACTATACCTCTAATGTTGACATCCAAATCATTTATATAAGTAACGAAAAGTAGTGGACTCAGCACTGATCCTTCTGGCACTCCACTGGTCACAGGCCTCCAGTCTAAGTGAAGAAGGATTTCAGGAAGGAATAGTGCTAAATTGAAAGAATAAAACATAAAATATGAGAAAGATAAATGGGAAACCATAGATTACTAAACCTTTAAAAGTCAATAGAAAAGAACAAAAAGGGGAAAAAAAGTAATATAAAAATGGACAGTGAAAGCCTCTTTAAATATATAAAAAGAAAAGAGATGTCAAAGTGATCAAGGCCCTTTAGAAATGAGACTAGGAATATATTAATGGGGAACTTGGAAATGGCAGGGCAGTTAAATAAATACTTTGCATCAGTCTTCATGGTGGAGGACTCAAAAATATAAATAATCAAGGGCCTGTAGGCACAGGGAGGTAAAAGCTACAATAACTATCATAAGAAAAAAAAATTAAGAAATAGTGCTAATGACTAAATGTCAATAAACAGCTGGACCTGATTGGTTCAATCTTAATATTTTAATGGAAGTAGCTACAGAAGTGGTGGATACACAGGTAGTAATTTTCCAAGAATTGTTAGGTACTGATAAAGTCCCAGAGAATTATAAAACTGCTGATGTAACAATTTTATTCAAAAAGGGAGGTAACATCTGGCATGGAAAAAATGTTATAATAATATTATAAAAGTATAGAATATGTATTATAAACAATATAATAGCAGAGTATTCAGAAATCCAACTAAATCTAGCAGAGTCAGCATGACTTCATAAAAGAAGAATCATTACTGACAAATTGATTATGGTCCATCAAGGAGTTAACAAGCAGGATAGATAAAGTGAAACCAATGTCTGGATTTCCAAAAGGTCTTTGATGAGGTATTGCACGTAACACTACTTAATAAGGTAAGAGTCTTTGGTGTTGCGGATAGTTATATTAGCATTGGTAGAAGGTTGGCTAACTGAAGACAGAAAGTTGAGATAAAGGAGAGATTCTCAGGATGGCAACGTGTAACTAGTGGAATGCCACAGGCATCAGTACCGGAGCCACTATTATTTACAATTCGTATTAATTGCTTGAATGAGGCACATGAATGGACTATCATTAAATGTTCGATGACAAAAAGAAGTGGGAAGACAAATAGTGAGGATGACACAAAAAAAACTACAGAGGGATATAGATTGGAGGACACCCTTGATTGACAATGGCACTATCCCCTCCCTGATGACAAACCCCCTTGGTGACTGTTTCCCTTTGACTTGAGATATTTGGTAATTTGATTGTGAATATGAAAATGTCTTCTAATTTGTCCAATATTTTCCAATTTGTCTGTGGTCCTGTGCTCCATTATTTTTAGTTGTCAATGGTGAACAGCTCTGTCTACAAGTTGTCAAGCTGTTCCCATGCTCATCACTGAAACAATCATTTTAACAATTAAACTGAGCCAACAAATTTTCAGTCCAAGTTTTGTGCTAATTGTTCTGGTTTGCTGGTTTCTTACTAATGCTGCCTTTTCAGTTGCTCGTGTCTGTGGTTTCTCCTTGTCAGTGATTCATTAATAGCTGTCTCACTGTAGCCTGTGTGACAGGAAAAACCAGTGAATTTTTTTTTAAAAAGAAAAGTAGAATGAGCTATCACCACATCACTATTTGAGAAAAAGTGGCAAGTAATCTTAATCACCACTTCCAATTTGGATTTGGGTCTTTTATTTTAAATGCAGTAAATTAATATCTAAAGTCAATAAAATTGGGTCTGCACAGTCCTGCCATTAAACCACTTTGCATCCTTTATTTAATGTTGTCTTAGTTGAATACTTGTTGAATGCACCACAGTCATTTGGTTCTAGGTTGTAATGAATGTACACATTTAAAAAATCATTTAGAAGAGCATAGGAATGAACTAAACATTATAAAACTATTGGTCATGTTTTTACCTGCCCAAGGAGCTAGTGTGCGAGTCAGACGGCCTGAAAACATCATTGTGACCAGAGTCAAATTGGCTGTTCCTCACATTCCAGCTATGTTGGTTTTTATTGCCACTGGTATCAGATGACCACTGATGTGCAGAGGTTGCCAGCCCAAACAACTAAGCAAATAACTTATGCAATTAAAGACACAATTAAGGACTATTTTATTTATTTTATGTTGCTGTTGGCATTTTGCCATTGGCAACCACTCCTCCCCCCCAAATTGTGTAATGTGGTTGACGTTGCAGGGGCTGTTGTTGCATAGTTAATTGAACTATGCCATCAGTAACCAAGGAGGGAATATCTGATAGACCGAAGTGCTGTCAGTAGTGAAGACAGTACATTGACATTCTCCGGAAAAGTTTACCTTTCAATGGTCTACACTGCTTTTTTAAACTGCCACTGCAGTGACCACATCTTTAAATGGTACTGCTGAGATTTCAAACTTCTGATAGGGTCAAGATCCTATCTACCATCCATAACTGACCAGCAGTCAAAAAGGCATCTCATTAGGAGGCAACTGACCAAGTTCACTCCGACAAATGTAGGCCTGAGACCTGCTGTTTACTTCAACATTGGCATCCCAACATCCGTCACAAAATTCCCTTCACTTTATTTGCAGGATGAATGCAGTCATCCAGCAAAGGACTCTATTCATATTTGTTCCAAGGCCACCGAAACCTTCAATAAGTCGCCCTAATTATACCATAAGGAAACATAAAGAAAACAATTAAAGATGACAAAATGCTCCAGCTCTATGAATTAGTTCATAGTGCACCAACTTTGGAGTTAGAAGGTTCTGAGTTCAAATTCCTTTCAAGGGTTTGAGGACAAAAATCAGGGTTGGCATTCTACTTAGCCCAGAAGGCGCACAGCTTGAGGTGCTGTCTTTTGGTTGCCACTATACTGGTGTTCTACCAGCCCTATCAGAAGGTTGAAATAATATCATGGCACTACTTTGAAGAAGATCAAGGGTGAACTGGTCAATATTTATACATCAAGCATCCCCAAAACAACAGATGATCATACTGCTGTTTGTGAGACGTCGCTGTGTACAAATTAGTTGGTGCATGTCCCATAGTAATACACTGCCTACACTTCAAACTTATGTCACTGGCTGTAAAGTGATCTGAGATTACTAATAATCATGAAGTAATCGTTTTAAATGCAAGCCTTTCTTTTCAATGAATCCCATATCTTTTTTATTACTCCACAGCTGCACAACAACGTTGGATCATTTATCTTCATACAGTCTGAGTATTATCAAGCTCTTTTTTTGAGACATCTTAATCAACATAGCTTTTTCCAGCTTGCTTGTTAAATATTATCTGCCTCAAATTACTGACACATAAGCAATTCTATGGGCTCTGATGTGTTTCTTAAGTACTAATCTAATAGGTACTCTGTAGTGCCATTGTTAAATTGGTGAATTGATTAAGACTATTCACAAAATTGAAAGTAGATATTTAATAAAGTCGTCAAATAGATTTTAGTTATAGTATATATTTTCCTCATTTGCAGTACTAATATTTTTAGATATTTTATACATTTTTGTAATTTCTGGGCTCTGTCAAATATCAAACCATCTGATTTGATGATAGGTATCAATACTTCAAAATGTACCTGAAGTACAGATCAAATGAGCTTTTAAAATATTAATTATTAATTTAAAGCATCATTAAAATGAAACTGCTCGCTCATGATTGACCATTGTTAATGATTAATATATTTCAGAAATATACTCTTGACTAGTTTATTGACTAAGTGAAAAAATAACAAATTTCCACAGCTTTTTTGATATTAAGGTTGTAAATCAAATGCCAATGTTTTCATTGAATGGTCATTTGGTTACATACATCTAAGCATATTACAATATTCTGATCTACATTTAATCTGTCCACCTACTGACTAAGCAGATTATAGTATCTCACAGATGTTTTCTCATGCAGAAACACATGCAGAAACACAGACAAAATCCTTTTCACAAGAAGGCACCATTGAAAGATGAAAACCTTAATATTCACAATGGCACATTTTGTACAGTGAAAACAACTCATAAAGTTTGAAAAGACTATGTCTAAAAAGAAAGACCATTTTGTTGCAATAAGACCTCAATCCCATCAACTTTGTGCTGAGTTCAAATTCCCAGGGAAATAATGGGGTGTGGTGTTCATTTTAAAAATGAACATTTGGAATTACCTGGAACCTGTTGTACAAATGCAAGGGCTAAGGTTATTGCTATTGTTTAATTTTCATTCTTCCTTCTCATAGAATCATATTCTCTTGTCCCTGACCATTGAGCAAAGTTGAAGATCCTAGCCTAAAGTGGAAGATTCTGTCTTGAAACCAAGTGTCCAGGTAACTTTGGCCCTCTCAGATATGTTTCAATGCCTGAAATTTGGACTGCAGCTCAGCACTTCCGTTGACCTGGAAAAGTGTATTGCAGATGTGGCTGTCATGGAAAACACAGGTACCTGCTGGCCCCCCTGCTTCCTTACAGCTGCAATATATCTTTTGTCCTGCCATCTTTAGTTTCATTGTATTTAACTATTAGGTTTCAAGTATAGAACATCACTCAAAGATTCCCCGTAGTTACATATATCTTTATGATCTTTATTACACAACAGAACTCTCCAGCTTCTTGCAATGCAACATTTTAAACATTGCATTCTACATTTATCCGTTTATGTGATCTTCTCAAAATTTCACAATGAACTCCCAGACCATGAAGTGAGGTTAGTAATGGTTCCTCAGACTTACTGTTGACTCACACCTGCTTGTTATCGCTGACACTACTGCAGAGTCCCAGTAATGAAAATGATTAGATCTATTTCAACAAAAACAGTTATCCCAAAACTTGATAAATTTTTAACTTGTTTGGAGTCCCTCAAATGGTGAGGGGTGACAATGGGCCCCCCCACAACAGCGATTATTTCAGTAAATTTGCAGACTACCCTGAGAGTCGTTCATTAAAACATTACACATTATTAGCTAAAGATATTTATAATTTTTGAAAAGCAATTATGCACACAGTAATCACGAACAGCAGTACTGAATGTAAGTAAAGCATAAGTTTAATTACTTTCTTCACAGTCACAAAATAGTTCCTCACTCAACTACTAAAAAGCCTCCAGCTATTTCCATTTGTACATTTTAAGTGTACTCATCTTCCTGATCACCCCACAAAGCTAATGATCAACATCGACATGACCCTGATCAAGAGCAGGAGAATTGAAGGGAAGTACCACAGAATGAAACATAAAATTTAGTTGTAAAGCCAGGAGAAAAGTGCTTGTGAAATGTGATGGCTATTTTGGAAAGTAAATACCCTCAATGATATTCGACCATTTGATGAAATCCATCTTGGATGTGTTTAGAAAATAAATGCTGTATTGAGTGTCACAGAATCACAAAACAAATGAATCAGAACATGTTCATAAATTTCACAACCAGTAAACAGAGGAGATCTTGTCTATTAACTGCATCTTTGGGTGCCTTACCTTCAAAAGAACATTAATATTGGGTATGAAGATCTACAGCTTAAAGTTATGTGTAACAAATGACAGAATTCAACATCAATTCTTTGAAAATGTTAAGATGCTCATTTTAAAATTGTGCGATTAATTGATAAAATAGTTAAAAATAGACAACTTGAAAATTGGACCCAACAATATAGGGTCAATATATTATCAAGCAATGCTTGAAACTATTTTTTTTAAAAAAAACTAGGATTGTGCTTAAAATGAAATGTTTTGAATTATGAAAATGATTGAGGATTATGAAATAAATACAAAAATCTGTTTAAAGACAATGAGGAGCACGATTGTTCTGAAACAGCTGGGAGCATGGAAATTTCATGCCATGATATGGAACTAATCAAGAATGAAAGAAGTGAAATCTAAGATTATATTATTTTGTATTAAACACAAAGAGAACAAGACAAAACTTTTCAGAATCTTTCATCAGGCGATTCATTGGGTTGACATGTAATTCACTGAAGGAAAAAAGACTTGATGGCCACATGGTCTTTTCTCATTCGAATTTATTGTGCTCACAAATCAGTAGGTTTCACTGTATTGGATTAACCATCTGCATAAATTTTGAGGCGTTTAGCATGGAAATCTAGTACTTCAAAAACTGAATGAATAATAGGGATAAGGAAGCAGGTTCCTCTTAACACTTTATGCTCTTTCAGACTTCTTCAACAGAGAATGACCAATTGAGTGCACAGTGACCCACTTATTGGTGCCCTCAACAAGATTAACAATAATGAACTTTTACCAGTCTCCTTGGCAACAGATTTAACAGTTGCTGGTTTATTTTACTTTATCCAGTAGATAAATTATGTGTGCATGGGTCTGGGAAATAACTAGGAGAACAAGCAAATGTTAAGCTGAAAACATTCCCATCTATTTATCAATGAAATGTGATAGATTCTTTATTTTCCCATGCTTTGTTTCTCAGGGGTAAAACAAAGAATTTTTAAAAAACACAAAACGGAATGAACAGATATCATCATGTATTGAGCAACTGAGGTCATGCTCCTTTCGAGAGGGCTTTGATTAAATAAAGATGAGCAGTCCCAGTCTAGTACTTATTTTGGAACCTGGCCATAGCACATCATTTAGACTTTTATTAGCTCACTAACCCATTTATGCCTGGAACATCTGAAGTCTACCTGTCGCAATGATTTAAAATATACCAGAAATTAAAAGTGGTTTATTACGTTTGTTAGTATTTTTCTATTCCAAAGAAATCAGAAATATTCTGTTTACCAGGGAAACAGGGCAGGATTTGATCAAAAAAGCTGAAAACTGTTCAATTAATTCAGAGTGTTTATCAATTTGGCAACTAATGTAAAATAAATTGTGCAAAATACCAGACAATAATGCAATAATGTTTTTGAATATGAGTAATGTATTATCAAACCAGACATTTTAGTAGTTCAGCCTTTTGTATAGATATGCCATAAGATTCTTTTAATTGACTGGTTGGCACTGATTATAAATGTACCTAGCTAATGAAGAAGCCATTTACACTTTAATGTCAGTGGTCTTTGTTTCCTTGGTTTATGATTGGGTCAAACACAAGTGAATGGGACTGGTCAGTTTAGGAAATCTGGTCAGCATGGACCAGGTTGGGCTGAAGGGCCTGTTTCTATGACTCTATCAATAGAGTCAAAAATGACATTGTCATGCTTTAGATTAGATTAGATTACTTACAGTGTGGAAACAGGCCCTTCGGCCCAACAAGTCCACATCGAAATGCAACCCACCCATTCCCCTACATTTACCCCTTTAACTAATACTACGGGCAATTTAGCATGGCCAATTCACCTGACCTGCAGGTCTTTGGACTGTGGGAGGAAACTGGAGCACCCGGAGGAAACCCACGCAGACACGGGGAGAATGTGCAAACTCCACACAGTCAGTCGCCTGTGTCGGGAATTGAACCTGGGTGTCTGACGCTGTGAGGCAGCAGTGCTAACCACTGTGCCACCGTGCCGCCCACTAAGTAGCATAAACCATCAATGCTTTTCAATATCCCATTTTAATGATGTTTAATACTAAATTATCAATGATTTAAAGCATAATATTACTAATATGTAATTAATTAATAACACATTTGGTATATATATCATCATGTAAATCCCTGTTACTGCGATGGTGAAGTTTGGAAGACATTAATTACTTCATATCACTTTGAAGTAGTTTTTGGAATCTAAGATCTTATTATTCAATATTCCATGAACTATATACAATCATAAATTCATAATGAGGTTAACACAGAAGCATCTCTCTTCAAAGTCTCTCCATCATGTGGTCAGTTACATAGTTACTGACATATTTACATTAGAGTGCTAACCCTTCACTGTACCTTCTAAATGTAATCAGCCATTTAAAATGAACAACAATATGTAATACTTTGCAATTCCCACAAATGTCAAAAACATATTACTGAAAGCATAATAAACACTTTGGGTGAAATTTTATAACAGTCTAAAGACATGGGCTATGGCAGAATCTTGAGTCTAGGTTAGAATGGTGCTGGAAAAGCACAGCAGGTCAGGCATCATCCGAGGAGCAGGAAAATCGATGTTTTGGGCAAAAGCCCTTCGTTAGGAGTCTTGCCAACAAAGGCCATCTCAGCATCAGGAGTAACTCACTGAATCTTTTTACTAATTTTCTGGGCATCAAAACAAGATTCTCATTCGGGAGTAGTGAATTGCTATTTAGAGGGATTATTGCTTCTTAATAACCTTATTAAATGCATATCTCTCCTAAATAATAAGCTGCTTCCCATCCTATCACTTGCAGTGAGAAAATTAGATGCTGAAAATTCTCAACTTGGAAGTCAGAGCAGGTACCTGGCAACTTCAACTCACCGGATTCCTGAAGAAGGGCTCATGCCCGAAATATCGATTCTCCTGCTCCTTGGATGCTGCCTGACCTGCTGTGCCTTTCCAGCAACACATTTTCAACTTCAACTTACCGCCAACTTGAAGAACCCTCTATGTTGCTCAGCATCAAACAGCAACTCTATGCATGATCCATGAACACTAGTCACATGCACACCCCTCATTCAGGGTCATTGGGATCTGATATTTACCAATCCTTCAGGATCCTCGTGGAACCTGTCCAATTGCCAGATGCTTAAGAAGCACAGACCTGCACTGCAGGGCACATCAGCAACTTGCATTGGCAAGCCGAAGCAGGGACAGTTAGTGTGTACCAGCAGGCACATAGCTCACAGATTGGACCAGGCTGCATCTCAGGACTACTTGCTTGCTCTTTTAGCTCACGCTGACTTACTGCCTATCTGCATTCTCACAGCATCCTGCCGTGCCTTGCCGTGTTAAAATATTGATGAGGAGATGCCGGTGTTGGACCGGGGTGGACAAGGTTAAAAATCATGCAACACCAGGTTATAGTCCAACAGGTCTATTTGGAGGTACTTGTTTTTGGAGCGCTGCTCCTTTGTCAGGGGTTTGGGCCTTTCTTGTTCAAGGCTGTGCAGTTACATCACTCAAGGGGGTGGTCCATGGTTCATCTGTCAGAACTGTCCAGAGAAATTATGGAGACAAGGTGATAAAAGGGACAAGGTAGGTGACTGCAGGCTGCAGACTGGGGGAGACTCATCCATCGTCGGGAATACCCTGGCTTCAGGAGGAGACAGTGTATCACCAAAACTGGCATAGTCATCTCACGTGCCTGGGGTTGGAGCAGAAAGATGGGCAACTGCTGGCTTATGTGGACATGTTGTCTGATGATCTGGAGGTGCAAAGCCTGTAAGGCTCACAAGAACCATTACCAGGACAGAGATCTGAATATTTAAAGCCTCAATCTCTTTAGCAGAAGCTAAAAAGCACTATCCAAGGAGCATTCACAGGCATGTTCCAACATGCTGGAAATCAAAATTGAGAAGACAATGGCTGTAATGAGGGCGGGAATGGGCAGGGTAGGTGTCTCAGAATGTGAGGAAGAGGGAAGCAAGACACAGTAATATGAACCCCATTGAGGGCAAGAATATTACACACAGACCCATTCAGTCCTTAATCCACAGTCATCTCGAGGCATTAGCTCACTGTTTGATACACCCGCTCTCACACATCACCAAACACTTCATTAACACCAATGTGATGGAGCCGGTATTGGACTGGGGTGGACAAAGTTAAAAATCACACAACACCAGGTATTGTCAAACAAGTTTATTCAAAGATACTAGTTTTCTGAATGCTGTTCCTTCATCAGGTGGCTAGTGAGGCAGGATCTTAAAACAGAATTTATAGCATAAGATTATTGTGTCATGTCATGATGAACAAACCTAGATTGCTGTTATACACTCACATACACACACACACACACACCCACCCTTACATTCTCACACACTCACACAGACCCTCCCTCATACACACGCTCTCTCTGAGACACACACATTCACCTCACGCCCACATGCACACCCTCACACAGACTTATACTCCGTCACAGTCATGCACACACCAATGTGCACACACACATGTGCACGCATGCACACACTCACACTGTCCCTCACATGCATGCACACACATACATAAGTCTATGGGGTGAACTTACATTTGCAGAATTGTAGTTGCAGGTATATTCTATTTTTTTCACAAAGCACACAATCTACAGGCAGTCAATGTAGGCAACCAATCCATGTGACATTTTATAAATTCCTACTTTGGAAATAGAACCAGTCTGACTGAAGACTGGAATACAGACAAACTCTAACCTCACACCTTTAATAAGGTGTCTGAGCTGAGATGCCACTTTTTTTTAATAAAACCTTAAGTTATCTTGGGAACATCACTATGGACACCATGTTTCTCTTGCTTCCACGTGCTGTGGCAGCCTCTCAGTGCAGACACTGATCCATGATACATCCGGTGTGAACATGCAGTTAGACATCATGCTGGTTCAACTACATTCGGGACAATACAAAGACTCAAACAAACAGATGTAGTGCAAAATCAATACAATTTATCCAAATATGATACTTTAAATACAGTGTACTGAACTGCATTCAAACATTTTGTTATTTCATTCTCTTCCATTATGTCATCGTGTACTTGCAAGCTCTGCAGCTGGAGTGGAGGGAACATGCCCCGCAGTGGAGTCCATTGGACCTGGAGGCATGGTCGAGCAACAAGGAGAGCATTTGTGTCTAGAGATTGCACAGACCTGGGTGATTACCTCATTCCAAACTGCCAGGATCTGCTGCTGTGGTCTCCTCTGCCAGTCTTCTGGAAAGAGGTTATTCCTTGAAATCCTTACTATTCATATACCCATCCAGATATCTTTTAAATGTTGTCATTGTACCAGCCTCCACCACTTCTTCTGGAAGCTCATTCCATATACGCACCTTATATGTTGCCCCTTAGGTCCCTTTTAATTCTTTCCCCTTATCTTAAACTCATGCCCTCTCGTTTTGGACTCACCCACCCAGGGAAAAGACCTTGTCTATTCCTCCTATCCATTGTCCCTCTATAAGGTCACCCCTCAGCCTCCAATGCTCCAGGGAAAACAGCTCCAGCCTCGGCCTCTCCTTATAGCTAAAAACCTCCAATCCTGGCAACATCCTTTTCTGAACCCTTTCAAGTTTCACAACATCCCTCCTAAAGAGGGAGACCAGAGTAGCATGCAGCATTCCAAAATTGGCCTAATCAACATCCTGTACAGCCGCAACATGATCTCCCAACTCCTGGGAGAAGGTCAGGACTGTAGATACTGGACATCAGAGTCAAAAAGTGTGGCACGGGAAAAGCACAGCAGGTCAGGCAGCATCTGAGGATCAGGAGAGTCAATGTTTTGGGAATAAGCCCTTCATCAGAAATGTAGACAATGCACTGACCAATAAAGACAAGCATATCTAATGTATTCTTCAAAACCTTGTCTATTTGCAATTCCACATTCAAGAACTATGAACCTGCACTCTAAGGTACCTTTGTTCAGCAACACTCTCAAGGTCGTTACTATTAAGTATATAAGACTGCAATGATTTTCCATTCCAAAATGCAGCACCTCACATTTACCTAAATTAAACTTTATTTGCCAATGACTCCCCCATTGGCCCATCTGATCAAGATCCTGTTGAACACCTAGGTAATCTTCTTTGCTGTCTGCTGCACCTCTAACTTTGACATCATCTGTAAACTATATGTCCTATGTTCATCTCCAAATCATTGATATAAATGACAAAAAGCAGTAAATCCAGCACCAATTTTAGTGGCACACCACTGGTCACAGGCCTCCAGTCTGAAAAGTAACCCTCCACCACCACCCTCTGTCTTCTACCCTTGAGCCAATTCTGTATCCAAATCTTTAGTTTTAGACTTTGCAACCAGGGAAGGTAAATCCTCAGCATCCATCTAACAAGCATTTAGCTGTCCTAATCTTCAGCACATAGAATCAATTTAACCATTGTCTCTTATTGGACAACCCTGAATCAATCTAGTCAATATTCATGTTACCATCTTTAAGGTATATCAATTCTTCCTGAAGAGAGTGAAGTCAAAACAGTGCATAGTAGTCCACCTTAACTGGCACATGACAGAGTGAATAACTTGTGGTTGTTATCAAGAAGGGGCTCTTGTATTAACAAATGTAGCTTATTGCATGATAGCAGCTAGGCTCAAGTTACATTGGCAAGGTAGACATTATTAGTAAAACTATATCGGAACATTGCTGAAACATTTGCTCCCTTCAAGATCCAGAGCTAATTCCCTGATTTCCCAAACCAAGGCTGTATGACGTTATCAGATTGGATGATGATAATGCAGTCTCCTGTATTAATCTTTACAGAATCATTACTTATACATCACACCAGATAGGATGAAATATGCAGCAGCTATGGATGACCTTGTGAGGTCATAGACAGATGGAAATGGCCACATACAGATCAAACTGCAGATTATGTAGAAAACACATTCACTGCAAAATGATATGCAGCGCAAAGAAATAGATGGGAAATGAGTTATCCAAGACAGAACAACTGAGCAAATGAGAAGTGAAAAGAGCCAAAGTACCCAAGCTCTGGAAGTTGTCAATGGGTTTGAGGATGCAATAGACATATGAACTATATAAAAGCATCAAATAACTCACTGTATGTTATGGACTAGACCAAACTCCCACAAAATATATTAGGGAGATAACCAAGACCCAACTTTTGTTTTCCTTTTAAAGGTTTTGTGTTCTGGATACAATTGAATTAGTTAAACTTACCAGGCTTGAATCAAAACAAACTATTCTTACACAATAGGTAAAAGAGAAACAAAAGGAAGAAGAATTAGAATAACTTAATTCTATTGGAAAAATTAGCTGAAGAATAAATTATTATAAACAGCAACCATTCCAATAAAGTAACACACCAAAAACACCACTGGTAAAGGGCAAATTCAGTAAAAGATATTGTCTCACATGAAATTCTCGTAGCAAGAAGAGAACCCAAGCTTTTAACTGTAACAGACAGAGGAATACCAGCTTCCACATTTAACTGCAAAACCTCAGCAACTGCTGAAATCTCAAACTAAAATTCTGGTTCTATGGGAGCTTGACCACACCCATTTGTGCTGCTTCTATTGTTCAAATAAAAAAAAACGCAAGGCCTCACAAGCTGTTTACTTTATTAGCTTGATCAGACTGCTCAGCGCCTCTGTCTCTACCTCTCTTCATTAAAGAACAAAATACACTTCTTAAAGCCATTGTGTCATCAGTATTACTCAGTCTACAACATTACTCAGCAAAAGGAAATTCAGAGAGTAAGAAATAAACCCCTACCCATAATTCTGAAATTGGAGCTTGATATCAAAGCACAGAGTAAAATCGTCTTGTTCAGATAATAGCAAAGAATCTTTCCTCAAATGGTTTGTCAAGGACAGCTCAGAAACTGAGCAATGTCATGCTAACTGCATATGGGAAGCTGAAATTCAATAACTAGAAATTTTAAAAAAAATCAATTGGATGCTCAAAGGAAAGGATGATAGCTGTACGTCCTTCACCACTGAGCCCCAAGCTATATCCAATTCATTCTAGAAATCAGACAATGTTTTGGCTTCAACCACCTTCTGTGGTAGTGAATTCCATAGGCTCAGAATTCTCTGGGTGAAGACTTTCCTCCTCATCTCAGTCTTAAATGATTTACCCTGTATCCTTAGACTGTGACCACTGACTCCAAATTCTCTAGTCATTGGAACCTTTTTCCTGTATCTACCTTGTTGAGTTCTGTTAGAATTTTACATACTTCTATGACACTCCCCCCATTCTTATGATTCCAACAAATATAATCTGAAAGGATTCAACCTCTCCACATATTTCAGACCTGTCATCCCAGGAATCAGTCTGGTAAACCTTTGCTGCTCTCCCTCTATATCAAGAACATCCTTCCTCAGGTAAAGAGACCAAAGCTGCACACAATAATCTAGGAGTTGTCTCAGTGAGGCCTTGAGTAATTGCAGCAATCTCTGCTTCTATACTCAAGCCTTCTTACTATGAAGGCCAGCAAACCATGTGCCTTCTTCATCATCTGCTGCACCTGCATGCTTATCTTCAGGATAAGGACATCGACATCTTGTTGTACATTCCCTTTTCTTATTTTATGACCAGTCAGATAATAATCTGCCTTCCTAGTTTGCTGCCAAAGAGGATAACAACATATTTATCCACTTGATGCTGCATCTGCCATGCAATTTCTCACTAACACAGCTTGGCCAAATCACACTGAAACATTGAAGCATCTCTGTATCCTTCTCACCACTTACCCTGCCACCAACCTTGTGTCACTTTCAAATTTGGAAATATTACATTGAGTTCCTTCATTGAAATCATTAATAGATATTTTGAATTGCTGGGGTCCCAGCACTGATTCCTGCAGTACCCCGCTAGTCACTGCTTGCCATTTGGAAAAAGACCCATTTATTCCTACTCTTTGATTTCTGTCTGCCAGTCAGCCTTTCATCCTTTACAATACATTACTGCGAATCAAATTGGGAGACATGGTGGCTCAGTGGTTAGTGCTGCTGCCTCACAGCATCAGTGACCCAGTTTTGATTCCACCCTTTGGTGACTATGTGGAGTTTGCACATTCTCCCTGTGCCTGCATGGATTTCCTCCAGAGACTTTGATTTCCTCCACAATCCAAAAATGTGCAGATTAGATGGATTGGCCAAACTAAATTACCCATTGTGTCCAGGAATGTGCAGGCTAGGTGGATTGGCCAAGCTAAATTACCCATTGTGTCCAGGAATGTGCAGGCTAGGTGGATTGGCCAAGCTAAATTACCCATAGTGTCCAAGAATGTGCAGGCTAGGTGGGTTGGCCAAGCTAAATTGCCCATTGTGTCCAGGAATGTGCAGGCTAGGTGGATTGGTCATGGAAAATGGATGGTTAGAGGTATGGGGTGGGATACTGTTCAGAAGTTGAGTGTGGACTTGATGGGCTGAATGGCCTGCTCCGACACTATAACGATTCTATGAAATCCCACATGTTTCAACGTTATATATTAATCTCTTGTGTGTGATTTTGTTAATTCCATCTGAAAGTCCAAATAAACCACATCCATTGGTTCCCCTTCATGAACTCTACTAGTTACATCCTTAAAGAATTCTAATAATTTTGTGAAGCATGATTTCTCATGTGCAAATCCATGTTGACCCTATCCAATACTGTCACTGCTTTCCAAGTCTCAGCTAATAATTCTTTTTATCAGGGACTCAAGCATTTTCTCCAATTAGGCTGACCGGTATATAATTCCTGGTTTTCTCCTTGCCTCCATTCTTTAATAAATTACATTTGCTGACATCCAAATAGTAGAAACTGTTCCTGAATCTATGGAATCTTAGAAGAAGACCACCAATGCATCCATCATTTCTAGGGAGACCTCCTTAAATACACTAGGAAGTGGATTATCAGGACCTGGGGATTTATTAGCCTTCAGTCCCATCAATTTTCACAGCAACATTTCCCTCGGCATATTTTGGAGATGCCGGTGTTGGACTGCATATTGATTTCCTTCAGTACCTTCGTCTCACTCAACCTATATTCCCCAACATTTCTGGTATGTTACTTGTGTCCTTTTTTTGTGAACATGTACCCAAACTTAGTTGGTATTGAGTTAGCATTTAGTTGGTCAGCCATTTCTTTGTTCCCCGTTATAAATTCTGCTTTTCTGACTGTAAGGGAATTATATTGTCTTCAACAACCTTTTTCTTTTCTCATACCTGTAGAATGTTTTAGCCAAAGTTTTGTTCCCCCCAGGCTTACTGTAATGGATCATACCAAACCTCCTGAATACATTTTAAGAAGGTAGCACAGACCCTGACTTTTTCTTGTTTTAAAGACAGATATGAAGTGCTGTGTTCCAGATGTGATGTGACTGGTCAAACTATTCAATGTTAAGCAAAACACAATTTACTTGACAGAGTATTGAGTACAGGAGTTGAGAGGTCATGTTGCGGCTGTACAGGACATTGGTTAGGCCACTGTTGGAATATTGTGTGCAATTCTGGTCTCCTTCCTATCAGAAAGATGTTGTGAAACTTGAAAGGGTTCAGAAAATATTTGCAAGGATGTTGCCAGGGCTGGAGGGTTTGAGCTAAAGGGAGAGGCTGAACAGGCCGGGGCTGTTTTCCCTGGAGCGTCGGAGGTTGAGAGGTGCCGTTATAGAAGTTTACAAAATTATGAGGGGCATGAATGGAGTGAATAGGCAAGGTCTTTTCCCTGGGATCGGGGAACTAGAGGGCATAGGTTTAGGGTGAGACAGTGTTAAATGTATGGCATGAGCTGCCAGAGGAAGTGGTGGAGGCTGATACAATTACAACATTTAAAAGGCATTTGGATGGGTATATAAATAGGAAGTGTTTGGAGGGATATGGGCCAGGTGCTGGCAGGTGGGACTAGATTGGGTTGGGATATCCGGTCGGCATGGACAGATTGGACCAAAAAGTCTGTTTCCATGCTGTACATCTCTATGACTCTATGACTCTAAAATGCAAACAACAGAAAGTCAAATTTGGAATAACTTAATGATTGGAAAACTTAACCAAATATTAGAGACAGTACCAGTCCTAATTAGCTGTTCCAATATCGTAATATCCCATAAACACACCTCTTGGCAACAAGGAAAATTGAGAAAAAGACTCACATGCAGTTTTCCAATCCAGTAGGGAAAAAACATCAAGAGAAATTTCAGAATCTTGGCAGCTAAGAGACATTCACTGAAGCTTCCAACTCTTTTAGGACACAAAGGCCTCTACTTAAAACTAAATCTAAGAACTAAAAACAAACTAGAAAGCCTGGTCTGAGAGAATTGTCCACATCTAGGCTGCTTCCATAGTTACAACTTTAAAAAACACCAAACCTCACAAATCGTTTGCTTTCTTAAAGAAAACTCATTACTTCTGCCTTACAATCTCTCTTGAATAAAAAGGACAAAATAAACTCTTAAAGTAACAGCATCATCTCATTACTCTTGTACTCTATGCTCTACCTTTTACTGAATCCCTTTGTCCTTCTTTGCTGAATTCAAAACTACTCCCACTCTCAAGTCTGTTTTTTTAATGACCAACTTGTATGTCTCTTCCTTGGATCTAATATTATCTTTAATTTCCCTCACAAGCCATGGGTTGGCCACCTTTCTCATTTTACTCTAGCACTAGAAAAAGATGAACAATTGTTGCATTTCATGCATTCACTCTTTGAATGTTTGCCATTGCCTTTCCACCATCATCCCTTTAAGAAGGGTTCCTCAATTTATCAAAGCCAACTACACATCATACCATAATAATATCCTCTATTTCGATTCAGCATCCAAGTCACAGAATCAACGCCAGTCTCCAACTTGAAGAATAATTCTACCCTATAAAGTCCACTCATCCCCAAGGGGCCTCAAGCAACTAGATTGCCTTTTTTTTCTCATTACACAACACCCAGTCTGGGAGGTCCTGATCTCTTGTTGGTTCCTCAATATTTTGATCTGGAAAACTATCCTGCATAAATTCCAGGAAATCCTCATCCACCATTTTGTTTTTTTTTGCATGTGTCTCTAATTTCCTGTTTAATGCTATTCTCAACATTATCCCTATGGTTTGAGGATTTACAAACAATGCCCACTAATGTTTTAGGAATATCTGGTACAAAAGTATCCAGGCTGTTTTGATAAGATGGTCAGATGCTTTGAATACTTTGGGTACCATGACACAGTCAACCCAGAAAAACCAGTGACTCATCCCCAACGTACATTATTGATTAAACAAAATGTTAAGCTTGAAAAAGGACTCCATAAGATGGAAGAAAAATAGGGTGATCACCACAGTAAAAGAGCCTTTGGATTAAGTTAATCATTGTGGTGAAAGAGAAGCCAAATGGATGGCTAAGAATTTGTCTAGATCCCAATGATTTTCATCAAGGAATAAATAGCAATTACTATCTTCTTGCAAAGTGGAAGAGATCACACCAGGACTGCAAGGAGCAAAATATTTCAACAAATTTGATGCCAGCAATGTGCTTGAACATCAAGCTTGATGATGAATTCTCACTGTTGGAAACATTCTGTACATCTTTTAGTTTGTTCAATCTCCTGGGACAAAGGACACAAAGGATGAAAATGAGCAATCAGTATACCTAACAATGTCCACATCTATAGTGTAGATGATTAAGATCGTGAATACCACAGGAATGTTAGGATCGAACAAAATGCTGACAATTGCATTGTGAAAGTGCGAGAATGCTGGTTCTACAAATTTTGTACACATCTGACAGAGTCAAGCCAGATCCTGAAAATGTCACAACTTTTCCGACTAATTTATCACTTCATCCTTAAATCCAATTAGATCTCATCTTGTATGGCACCCTTGTTCAATGTATATCAGTTGTTCAGAGATGCTAATCCATTGGTTTCCCATTACCTTACCTCTTATGCATAGTCAAGAACTTGAATAAATTTGTCAGAAATTGGTTGTCTTCCATTAAATCGTGCTGACCCTGCCTCGTCATATTTTGATCTTCCATCTGCTTACTTAAAACTTTGTTAAAAATAGATTACAGCATTTTCCCAATGACTATTGTCAGACAAGCTTCCCCCTTGTCTCTCTCCCTCATTTCTTGAATCACCATGTTCAATTAGAAGCTTCAGATTTTTTTAGTCAACCCATTCAGATGTGCTATGACCTACCACAACTGGAACTTGAGCCCAGGATTTCAGGGTTAAAGGTAAGAACATTGCCATGGTGCCACAGCAGCCCCTCAATAAGCAGCTTGACCTGATTTAAGTGCAATTATTGTGGTTACTTAATGTCATCATTGATGAATTTTTTTCCTAACTTTAAACATTCATAGCATGTAGATTCCATTCGCTCTGCCAGCTTATTGCTGATTGCTGTTGAAGGTGCTGACAAACTGCCTTCTTGAATTGTTCTAGGTTTTGTGCTGCATACACAGTCACAGAACTCTTAGGGAGGGAATACCAAGACTTTTACTCTTAATAGTAGAGAAATGGCAATAAAGTTGAGGTGATGGTGTTCCTACGTATCTAATGCTCTCATTTTCCTGGATGGAAGAAGGAATAAGTTTGTAAAATACTGTCAATGAAGCCATGGGGAGTTGCAGTAGTGGATCTTGTAGATGGTACACTCTATAGTTGTGTGACATCAGATAGCAAGAATGAATGTTAAAGGTATTAATTCGGGTGCCATTCATATGGGTTGCTTCATCCTGAGTGATGTTGAAGTTGTTGGCTAATGTTGGTGCTGCAGTCATTCACAGAAATAGAGAAGACTGAATGGACTGAGACTGGTAGACTGCTCATTGTTGAATATTGGTCTGAGAGGATCTGCAAGGGTTAATACTGAAAAGTGCTGTAAGCATCACATGCCGTGATGATGTCATATAGACTTGTGGGCATAACAGCTAAGGATCTTTAGAGTGAGACCTAACATCTAGTTCTCATCAAAGTCTCTGTAACAATGTTTCACATCTCAATGTAACCTGTGACTAGCTGCTAACATGCAAAATCCTACATCTTGCCAACTACAACAGACTCCTCTAGTTCGACCAGCAAGTGATTTTTTGTCACCACAAAGGAGAGGCAGTAGTAGGAGTTATATTCCTCCACCCTAAGGGGATGGTGGCAGCAAACGTCACTGTGAGCAGTAGCTTCCCATGAAACAGATGGATGGCATCAACAAACTTGCCTGGCAAAAGAAAAAGTGGGTGAGCATGAAGATGAAAATTGACCTCCTAAAGATAGTTGATGAGTCGTCAATGTTGAACCAGCATAGTATGCCTTAAAGAGCAATATCCCCATAAATAGGTAAACGGAAACATGCTAAGGAAGATGTAAAAGGTTTGATGTTTATTTTTCAGAAAAAAACAGAGTAGATGTAGACCAATGATATATTTTTGTCAGATATAAACATTTCTTTTGGTTATCCAAAGTGTCTCATCAGTACTCATTTAGGAGAACTAGTTGTTTAGTGGTAATGTCATGAGACTAGTAATGCATAGACACAGACTAATGTTCTGATGAGTTCAAATGAGTTCCAACCTCACCCTAGCAGATAGTGATGTCAATAATCTCTAGTATTAAGAAAGGTTAATCTAATAGTAATGATGTATCATATACAGCCAAACAAAACTGGTTCACCAATGGCCTTGATGAAAGAAAATCTGTCATCCTTACCTGGCCTACATGTGATGCCAGACCCACATTAAGGTGGCTGAGTTTTAACTGCCACTTGAAATGGGTAATTGTGTTTGGACAACAAATATGCCCCGCATACCCATGTAATAAAAAGAAGTGATGAAATAGTTAGGAATCTAATCATATTAGGGAAATGCATCCAGAAAATTAACATGTGTGACTATTGTGATGCAAACTGCGAAATACAATTACATGTTCAGTAATGAAGCAAGTACTTCTGCTTTTAAAGTTCAAATGTAGCTTAAAAAAGATTTTGGGGCATTTTTATATACCAGGCTAAATGTTTTGAGAAACACCATTGTTCACCTGCTAATCTCAACATAGGCAAAACTGATATAAGAGTGCAGAGAGATTTCATTACAGATCATCAGAACTGGAGATTAGTGCATGATTTAGAGATGTTACATCAATCTCTGTTGCATCATAAAGATCATCCCCATAGAGTATGTTTAATCCTGTAAACAGGTCTTTTATACTTCAAAGTCACTACCATGTGTTTGTCACTTCTCCCAGGACAATATGTAGCACAGGAGATTGGCTAATAAGGAGCTAAAAAGATATTGATGCAAACTAGAACAGCCAATTAAAAAGATTAAATGCCTCTTGATTTCAAAGTAGATTATGGGTCATTTTGATGACTCAATGGTTAAATGCTCAGCGACACCTATGTAACTGATCTTTATTTGTGAATTAAGACAACAAATGAAGTTTATGAAAATGAGATGTCAAGAAATTAAATAACATTTTGCAATGCAGTTCAATTAGAACTTTGTAATGAATGATTACAGAATAGAACTTTGCACTATATTGTGGTTCCCTTACCAAAAAGGAAACATACAAAATTATCACTGCATGATGTATCTCTGTCAATTTAACAAATTACTTTCATAAAGCAAGCTTCAAAAGCCACAGTTTCGATGTCTTGGGCCTGATTATAACAGAAATCCAAAGCTAAGAAAATGCACCAAATGAACCGTAAGTAATTGCACAGAATAGGCTCCTCAACCCATTGTGTCTGTGCCAGCTCTCTGCAAGTGTAACTCGGCTAGTTCCATTCCCATACCCTTCACTCATAACCATGCAATTCTGCTCTCCTCAGGTGTTTATCCAATTTCCTCCAGAACCCCAATTTGATCTGCCTCAGCCATAGTTTCAAGCAGTGCATTTCAGATCCTAATCACTCACTACATGACGTGTTTTTGCTTATGTCACCTTTGATTGATTGGCCAATTACTTTAAACTGGTGTCCTCTGGCTCTCACCAATCTGCCAATTGGAACAGCTACTCCCATCTACACTGCATAGATTCCCCAAAAGTTTGAACAGTTATCAAATCTCCTCTCAACCTTCTGTGAAGCAAATAACAGCACTTTGTAGGCATCTCTTACCTTTGTTCCACAGAGCTTTACCTTCTCTAGGAGTGGTAGGGAAGGATAACCAACTGATTGGACAGATATCCATAAAATCCTTTCCAATATTGCTAATTCTGGGCTCTGTATTTTACTGTATGCAGGTGAAGGCTTTAGAGAGGATGCAGAAAAGATTTAGCTACATCAATCTCTGTTGCATCATAAAGATCATCCCCATAGAGTATGTTTAATCCCATAAGCAGGTCTTTGAGAAGATTTGTAGCTAAGGTTGAAGTTCTGGATGTAGGTTTGCTCTCTGAGCTGGAAGGTTCATTTCCAGATGTTTCATCACCCACCTTCAGTGGGCCTCTGGGCGAAGTACTGCTGCTGATTCCTGCTTTCTATTTATATGTGTGGGTTTCTTTGGGTCGGTGATGTCATTTTCTGTGGTGATGTCATTTCCTGTTCTTTTTCTCAGCGGGTGGTAGATGAGGTCTAACTTGATGTGTTTGTTGATAGAGTTCCGGTTGGAATGCCATGCTTCTAGGAATTCTCATGCATGCCTCTGTTTGGCTTGTCCTAGGATGGATATTGGCCCAGTCAAAACGGTGTCCTTCCTTGTCTGTATGTAAGGATACTAGTGAGAGAGGGTCATGTCTTTTTGTGGCTAGATGATGTTCATGTATCCTGGTTGCTAATTTTCTGCCTGCTTGTCCAATGTAGTGTTTGTTACAGTTCTTGCATGATATTTTGTAAATTACATTAGTTTTGCTTGTTGTCTGTATAGGGTCTTTCAAGTTCATTAGCTGCTGTTTCAGTGTGTTGGCGGGTTTGTGGGCTACCACGATGCCAAGGGGTCTGAGCAGTATGGCAGTCATTTCTGAGATGTCTTTGATGTAGCAGAGAGTGACTAGGGTTTCTGGACATGTTTTGTCTGCTTGTTTGGATTTATTGCTGAAAAATCAGCAATTCATTGGGTACCCATTCTTTTTGAACACACGATATAGGTGACCACGTTCCACAGGAGGACCATGTTCAAGTCCGGGTGTGTAATAACATCTCTGAACAGGTTGATTAGAAAAATAGGTTTAAAAGAAAATCAAAGACACAGGCACAGACAATGTCCAGCCAGGACAAAACATTGCAGCATTTATAAGACTCTGGATCACTTCCAGAACACATGCAGAAGTAGAACACAGTTTCAAAGCAGAAAAAATGTTATGTGTTTACTCAGAAACGATGTTAAAGTGGCACTTCTTCACCTTTGGAAAAGATACCTAAGGCATTCATAGGGGAAATTGGTAATCTCAAGATTCATCTAGCTTGCTTATGTCATTGCACATCCCGTTAATTCTAAGCTTGATAAAAATGTGAGTGTTATAATTCTACCAGCTCACTTACTAAAGAAGAATGAGAAGTTACAGCCTACAGAGATGAGACCACATGATGCAGTGAAATAATTGTCAATAGCTTAACTATGGTACAAGTTACACTGCATCACAAGTAGCTTAAGAGAGTGAAAATGCTCATGTAATTCACTATCAGCATTCCTCACTTTTAAACTTGCATTAATGTCTTGCGGTCATTTTCGTCAAGGATGCAGCAAGTGTACTATCATGTCCAGGAGAACAACTGAAACAAACAGTTATCCATCAACAGACTGGTGGCCCAGAAACAAACCATTATCAGTCAAGAGTTTGGTGCTGGAAAATCACAGCAGGTCAGGCAGCATCCAAGGGAGCAGGAAAATCGACATTTCAGGCAAAAGCCCTTCACTAGGAATTCCTGATGAAGGGCTTTTGCCCAAAACCTCGATTTTCCTGCTCCTTAGATTCTGCCTGACCTGCTGCGCTTTTCCAGCACCACACTCTTGACTCTAATCTCCAGCATCTGCAGTACTCACTTTCACCTAGTTCATACAAACCAGTACCAGTCAACCAGTCAAAGGGCAACCCATAGAAGCTCACACTAGGAGCTTTCTAAGTTCATGGCAGAACTCAAACAAAAAGAAGGTCACCTACACCTAAGGGAAAGACAATGGAACGAGGACATGCTGCAACCCAAAGGACTGGCCACACTATCATACATCAGAAGCATTTCTGAACTGACAGCCAGACTACTGCGACCACTAGGACTCATAACAGCACACAAACCAACAGCCACGCTCAGACAACTCATCAGGACAAAGGACCCGATACCCAGCATGAGCAAAACCAACATAGTGTACAAAATCCCATGCAAGGACTGCACAAAACACTACATAGGCCAAACAGGAAGACAGCTAACAACCCGCATCCATGAACACCAACTAGCCACCAACTATCCTTAGTAGCAACACACTCAGATGACAAACAACATGAATTTGATTGGGACAACACCACTATTATAGGGCAAGCCAAACAGAGAACAGCCAGGGAATTCCTAGAAGCATGGCACTCATCCACAAATTCTATCAACAAACACATCGACCTAGATCCAATATACCGGCCACTACAGCGGATAGCAACTGACAACTGGAAGCGGCAGAGACACACCACTATAAATGCCAGAGGAATCAGCACAGAAGCGCTTCACAGGAGGCTCCCAAGCATTGAGGATGTCACCTAGAAAGGGGACGAAACGTTTGCAACAAAAACTCCCAGCTCGGCGAACAGAACCACAACAAGTGACCAAGAGATTGTGTTACCATTTGCCAGTATTTTGTTGTAGGATGGTTCCACCAGGAGTCCAGTGAGTCAGCCAAGAAATTTATTTTGAACACCAACATAGGTGACTTACTAGTGCATGACAAAAGACTAATTAAAGCAGCTTCCCTTTTGAAGATCTATTAGAAAGAATCCAGCAGAGACACTGAGATATTGTCAGGTGTAAAGCAGGTGCAGTCAGCAGTGTGGTGGCTAGAAATCTCAAAACAGATTGATGATCGCATAACCCCTTGTAAAATCTGTGCTTTTACAGCATTTTCTAACTGGAAAACATCCATGTCAACATTGAAGAAAGATGAGAATATAAAACTGAAAAAGTTGCTGGAAAGAAGCAAATACTGAAAACAGGATAAGCAGCACACCCAGTTGGGCTCATTTATTTGTTCAGGCAACAAAATAGTCTGGTAAATAAATTGATAGTGCAGAATGGTCAGTACTGATGGAACAGTAATCTTCCCGTAATATGGCTGCATATGTAATAAAGTCAAATTCATCAGTCAAGCAACCACAGAAGGCAACTAAAGATTTCCAGCCTGATCAACAATTTGAGGCAGATGAGCTACGAGTGACTCCATAGGATTTGGACCAATATTCATGGATTTCAGACTAGAGTAAAACTAAGGAATTGCCTGGTATGAACATAAAGGATATTGCAAAAATTAAATACTTATTGAAGTCCAAGAGCAATTTCTCAGCAGCACATTGTTAGTGAACTCCAGGATACAGCAAGGAAGACAAGCAGTGAGGATAAAGAGGAACTAGAAGATATTGTGGATTTGGATGTCCAGAAAGGTGCCATATAAAAAGATATTGCACAAGATAGCAGCTCATGATATGAGGTAAGCTACAACACAGGAAGACTAAACATTAGAAGCAGCATGTGAAAGACACCGCTAATTTATTCCAAAACCAACCAATCAGATCTAAGGTCTACTGTCTTCTTACATCTAGTCATGAATGGTGGTGGACAAATAAAATACTCACTGGTGGAGAAGGCTCCACAAATATCCCCAAGTTCAATGATGGGGTAGCCCCACACATCAGTGTAAAAGACAAGGCAACCATCTTCAACCAGAAGTTTCATGTGGATGACCACACTTGCTGATGTCTTAGCATCATAGATTGAGCCAATTAAATCTACTCCATGTGAGGTCAAGAAATGGTTGAAGGCACTGTATTTTACAAACACTGGTTCTGAAAACATTCTGGCAAGTGTACTGGAGGTGATATTACAATACCATATCCATCCAACAAAGTAGAAAGTTAGTCAAGTATGGCCCGGCCACAAAAAGCAAGAAAAATCCAACCTAGTTAATTCTCAATCATCAACAATATCCTTTTCATAACAATACTCAATCTAACTAAGTTATGACCACCACCTCCCCTACTGATATGCCTTCCACCCGCTCAAGCTCATTTTCAAATGTTCAGTCCATAACTATCTTCTCTCTTATTGTGTTTTCTATGTACTGGCTAAAACATGTTCTTCTGGATGCCATTTAACAAATTTTCCTCCCCCATTTATTTCACACTAAATGACCCCAGTTAATATTTAAATAATGGAAGTTCCCTACTTTACTGCTTAATTATTTTCACTTGTCTTTGAAATGTGATTACACATATATATTTAATTCTCTAACTCTCATTGACTGTTAAGGGACTATAATACTCACTAACAATGAGCTCGCCCCTTTTGTGTTTTTTCACTTCAACTCACATGGCCCCATTTGATAACCCTATTATTGTGAACCCCCACAAGCCCTCCCACCCTGTCAACCCCATCCCTCATCCCCATCCCACCACCTACTTTTATCTCCTCTCTTTCTCATCTGACACCATGTAACCAGAAATGTTGAGTTGCCAAACCTGCCCATCTTTCAGCAGATCTCAGTCACTGTTATAATATCATTCACCCATGTGTTTATCTGTTCCCTCAGCTCATCTGTTTTATTCATCAGGTTCCTAGTGTTAAAATATGTTCTACTTCACCTTGTTAACCTTACTTCTTTCACATGTTGCCTATGTTTCCTCTGCCTTCCATTCTCAGTTACTTTTTTTTAACATCTAATTCTATTTCAGTTTCTCTCCCCTCTCAACTACCAGTCAACATTCCATGTTTCTGCCAATTTAAGTTAAATCAGCCCCAACAATAGTAAATAAATGTCCTCCAACAATACAGCACAGGTTGTGTAGGAAGCAGCACATCCTACCTCCAGGAAACAGAGGTGAACATCCATTGCAGCAGCATTGTGCAACTGAAATTTGTGCCCTTAAACCTAGTCTTATGTTCCTTTTGCTTGAATAATAAGGCTTCACAGGCTTTCTGGGATTGAGATAGCCATCACCACATGGCATCTATGTTCCAAGATGAACCTGGTGCAATCTTAGTGCTTTTGCATGGATATCCAAGCGGTGTCTTTTCTGTCAGACAAGCACAAGTATTAGAAGAAATTACTAGATATTGCTAATCTGAGAGAAAGCATCATTAACATAAACATTCTGAATATTCCACTATTTTAATTCAGCATGAGCACTGATCTGCATGAAAATGGAACAAACTGAAATAATTGCAAATGGTGAAAATCTCACTCCAGATTTGTTTAGTGCTAGGAGTCTTACTATAAATCAATAGAATGGGAGAGTGGAAAACTTTGAAATTATGGCAATTATTCTAAGGTGATATGTAAAGAATGGAAGATGCAGTGCTATGTCTCTTGCTCCTCAGATAGTACAAAATTCTGCAGTGAAATTGCAATTGCCTACTACATTTACTTATGTCACTTTAATTAATGTAAGTTTACTGTGCGTTAATTATAAGACTATTGACCCCTTAAAGTACATCAAATGCCTAGAATTTTTGTGCCCGGTTGACCCTGCTGGTTTTTGTGTAAAATGGCAATTGTGCCAAGGGCGAAGAGCATTGTCTGAGGAAGTGGAAGACTTGACTCCTCAGCCAGCTGAGATCAGCAAAAGGTAAAGTGAGGCCATTTATTTTCAAATAAATATTTATGATGTCAGGTATTTAACCTTGGCTTGATGGTAAGCGAAGTCTTTGGTGAAAAACTGCAGTTCAATACATGAAAATCTTTATTTCAGCTCTCATCACTTTCAGAGGTGCATTTCTCTTGTGTTCTGGGAACTGCAATGTTACTGCTGTTGTGGAGTGAATCATTATAGGGTTTGGCAATGACATGTTCTTGGAATAAATACAATGCATTAGCAAGAAATCTGCACAGCAGTAAAATATGTTTTTATATATAATTAGCTGAGCAGGACTAACCCAAGAAGTGCAAGGAAAAGTATTTTTTCTAAGCATTCAGCTTATCCTGACACCCCTCAATCTTTTTTTTCTTTTTCTAACAAATAAGCCTATTGTCTAACACCTTTATAGAAGACATTAAAATAAATTTCTTTTTCAAATGCCAGAATCCATTAGCTTCAATCAATAATGCACAAAAATTTTAACTAGTTGCTGAGAGCAACAGCAGATGAGGACAGACAGGCCTTGATCAACTTGGAACTGCTCTTAAGAGCAACCCAAGATTTTTATTGAAATATCGATCCATTAAGAGGAGATGTGAGAAATTTCAAAGGAAAGAATTGGGATGCACAATTTGAATATCTGTAGCCCTTCTGGAGAAATCTCAAGCAGGATGTGGGTGGAAGGAATATATATTAAGGCAGGATTTATGTACAATTGGTCTTGGCATGAAAAACATAGTTGCCTTGCTAGGGATAAAACGTCTGCACATGTCAAACAAAACCTGCAGCATGGAAGGAGGGTGGGGAAGAGGGACAGTGGGGTAGATACTCTTACATTAGTTGCTGTAGATTAATACCCATGAAAACAGTTACATTGACCTGCCAACTGAACTCAGTCTAGCAGTCCAGACCAGTGATGGGACATCCATTTTAAGAGGTTTTTTAACTGAGCATCTTTTTGTTCTCCCTTAAAAAGAGGGCTGATGCCACTGTTTTGGAAGATTTCCATGTGGTTGGTAGCATCACTTTCCCATGGCCTCTTCACTGTAGAGCACTCAAACTTTGATCAATTGTTTTCAAATAGTGGCATGGATCTAAGATGATTTAAAACTTTGTTATGAAATATGCTTATACATGATGGGAGTAAGCCAAGCTGCATAGGACTTTTATTTGGAGGTGATATTCTACTTTTTCTCTTCATGTAAGTTTAAAACAAAATTACACAAAATAGATTAGTCCTAATTCCTCAAGGCTCCACTGATAGCATGGAGATTTTCTGTAGAGGATTGAGGGCTGACGGGTAGTGGGATGTTTCAGAACAGAAGGTTTAACATTCAACACTGTACTTAAACTGTCCAATGTATTTTTGGTGACTGGTTTCAGGGACATCAATATTGATCACTTTCTTAGATTTGGTCCCAAACTAAGCTTCTTATCTTAAAGACTGGAGGCAATGAGCACCAATGCACTTAGAAACAGGCTAGTTATGACCTTGTATTTCCACAGTATCTGTGAAACATCTGTGTCCTCAGTGGGTGATGAACAGAACATCCAGAAAATCTGCACAAATTGACACGGTCAGCCATTTAAGCACTTCCAGAGTTCCACCATTCTCCTACCAGAGATCGCATATGGAAATCCCAGATTTATTTTCATTAAACAGATAACTTTTGTTATGGTATGCAGGCATCAGTTTGATGGAGACTAGGTGACAGGGACCCTTTGAATTAAGAGTAGGTGACAGAACTTTTTCATAACAACATGAACTGAAAGTGTTTGCTCTCCAATAATGTTTAACTGTTACCTGACAATACTGTAGTTCTGTAGTTCTTATTCAGGAACCAGTCATAATACATTAATTGCTTGGTTATCCAAGTTCTGTGCTCATGGCTGCCCAACCTACTAAAATCTCTCCCACCTACAAAGATGAGCTAAACGATAGAAGCTTCAGCACTGTTTGCTGTCTTTTGGCTGACACCTTCAACTGGAATTAAATAAATCATTTTTCAATGCAATAACCACAAGTATGCAGTAATGATTGTTTGCAATGGCAAAATGATATATACCATTTTCACACATCAACTTACCCCTTCTCCCTACCCATGTAGGGTGTGGAATTCCCCAACAAAGTTTCTGGCATGCTTCATAGAGATCATAAGAAATGGTTATAACGTGAGCAGCAAATGTACCTATACCTTCCTCCTGATACCAATGAACTTTTATTTAGTAATAAACATTTTCTATGCATCAAAGCAGATGCTGATAATTTTGATTCATCCTTTGTGGTTCTGCAAAGAATAGTCTGACTCACTTGGTAATACAGAACTTGATTATTGCTGAAAAGAGTGACATGTTGCCCATGTTTTTACCTTGAACTCATCAGGTCAAACGCAAGAATGGCAGATTTCAAAATGGACATTCCAAAAATTCACACTACAGGAGAAAAATCATCTCTTATTGGCTGAGGTATAGCAAAAAGGAAAGCAATGGGCCTTTAGGAGTTTTCCAAGCTCTGAAGTAACTAAAAAATATGCAGGGTGAAAGTGAGGACTGCAGATGCTGGAGATTAGAGTTGTTGAGACTGTGGTGCTGGAAAAGCACAGCAGGTCAGGCAGCATCGGAGTTGCAGGAGAATCGATGTTTCAGGCAAAAGCCCTTCATCAGGAATTCCTGATAAAGTTTCTCCTGCTCAACGGATACTGCCTGACCTGCTGTGCTTTTCCAGCACCACACTCTTGACTAAAAAATGTGCAAACTTTAAATATATTGTTATTGCTCATGGTGAATACCTCTTTTTATATGAATATATGTAACTTCTAACAAACATAAGTGAGCCACGTTACAATGTCAAGTGATTGTCACAAATTAATTGAGAGTGCAGTTCAGGGTTGCTCTGCAAATGCTGCTAAATTAGACGACCACGTTTAAGAGTAAATAGTTGTTTTAGTTTTCACAAGTGCATGTTGTTTGAGTTCAGATAATGTCCACATTTTGCATCTTCTTGAATTACCCGGGAATAGTTCCTTATTGCTTTCTCCATAGCAATCCCTTGGTCAATCGGAGTTGACTTGCCTATCAATCAGCACTCCCTCTTCCTGTAGTGTATATTGGTGTGATCATTTGAAATTTGGCATTCTTATAGTTATACTGATGAGTGCAAGGCAAAATACTCCAGCAACATTTCTCATTTTTCAGAAATAATCTCAGTAATCAACTTGATTAAGAATGATAGAAGGTTCAATGACTGACAGTCTTGGCATCTGGTTTGCAATAACTTAAATACTAAATCGTTACTGGTCTTCTTTGAATCAAAAATTTTCATCATTGTTTATTTCACCATTTCTCACAATTCACATTACTACATTACTTGAGAACTTTTTTTCTTAATATGAATTGATGTAACTTAATCAGTATGTAGGCACTACAATATTTGTGAGATATTACTTTAGGCATGAATAAGAGGTATTTCCCAACTCAGAATAGCATATTTAAAGCTAGTGCTTCCAAATAAACCTGTTGGACTGTAACCTGATGTTGTGCGATTTTTAACTTTGTCTAACCCAGTCCAAGAAATGGGTTAGACATTCCTGAAGAAGGGATCATGCCCGAAATGTCGATTCTCCTGCTCCTTGGATGATGTCTGACCTGATGCGCCTTTCCGGCAACACATTTTCAGCTCTAACCCAGTCCAACACCAGCACCTCCAAATCATATTTAGATTAGATAGTGTAGTTAAACAATCACAGATAATGTTTTCAAAAGTATGTTTATTGAGTGTTGTGCAGGTAGAAGCATAGGAGAGGACATTAAATTCTGACCAGAGACAAGTTTAGTGGTGATGGGCATTTATTAGATGGGAGATTGTATGTGAGGATACTGACACCATCCCATTTCCACCTCAATCAAGTTGGTGTCAGGAAGGCCTATGGATTGTCTTCCTCACTGGCAATTAATATCTATTTCAGGGTTCATCCCACTGGTGTTGGTATTAACCCAACAGTGAACGCAGGGTTTGCTATGCCACTGGAACAAGCAACAAGTGTGGGGTTGAGTGTGACCTCGCAGGGGTCTCATCTCTTCAGGTCACACTGTGCCTGATCAAGGAACCTTGTATTGGAAAGAGGGTGCAGAGCCCCACCCCAGTCCTTGGTGCCAGCCTGCCCTGCGGTATGCTGTCTGTGTTGCCTTTGACTTGGGATCCAGTGACAACCCTAAACCTTGAGAGGGTGGTCTACTGGCAGCCAGTGCTGTCTGCCCATAGCTGGTAGGTGTAGGCAGGAATAATTTCCCCTCCCATGGTCCTTAACTCAGCGATGGGTTATTGCTGACTAGAGTAGCATATAATTAAGCAGCATTTCTAAAGGAGGTAAAGTGAGGCTCTCAGATTTCCATTGCCTCCATTAATTATTATCTACTGTGGTTTTAGTTTAATTTTGTGCTCATTAAGGAAATATGTACTGGTAATGGCATTACTGTTTCACTTTGTGTCATCTTGCATTAATGTGAGTTATTCCAAATGTGGAGTAACGTTTAAAGTATTAAATTGTAGCATGAAACTCTCCTTCTTCCATATTGACAAGAGAATGTCTTACTAATTTTATTAAGTCAGCTTGACAAGTATTGGGCAGATTTTCTCAGTGAAGTCCAGAAACTAGATTGCGATTACCTTGGTCTAACTTCAGATCACCCTTCATGCACAAGAGATGGAGGAAACATTTATGTTGGCTTTCTATGTTCTAGTTCAATGTTGATTGAAGAAATTAAAAGGCAATAGGTTAACCAACTGGAAAAAGCATTCCCCCATGGAGCAAAGAATTTATCAAGATTATCATTATTACAACAGGGTATGAAGCTTAAACCAAACTTCACAGTATTGACATTTTTCATATATTCTTTACACTGTCCTGGCCAATATTTACTCATTAACAGTACTACTAAGCCAGATTATCTGGTCCTTATCACATCACTCCTTATGGAATCTTCGTATGTTCAAATTATCTCCTGCATTTCCTAGGTTATAACTTCAGCTCAAATGTTCGATATATATTTGAGTGGTTGATCACATGTTCAAGTCAATCCCTGACCTTTGGCAAAAGCTGTTATTAATTTTTCTTGTGCGTAACAAGTAGGTCAATGCCCAATTTTTTGTAGAATGTTGTTGTGGTTCTGTTCACCGAGCTGGGAATTTGTGTTGCAGACGTTTCATTCCGTGTCTAGGTGACATCCTCAGTGCTTGGGAGCCTCCTGTGAAGCACTTCTGTGCAATGTTTCCTCTGGCATTTATAGTGGTTTGTCTCTGCCGCTTCCGGTTGTCAGTTCCAGCTGTCCGCTGCAGTGGTTGGTATATTGGATTCTGGTCAATGTGCTTATTGATTGAATCTGTGGATGAGTGCCATGCCTCTAGGAATTCCCTGGCTGTTCCAATGGACAACTGGAACTGACAACCGGAAGCGGCAGAGATAAACCACTATAAATGCCGAAGGAAACATCACAGAAGCGCTTCACAGGAGGCTCTCAAGCACTGAGAATGTTACCTAGACAGGGGACGAAACGTCTGCAACACAAATTCTCAGCTCGGCGAACTGAGCCACAATAATGAGCACCCGAGCTACAAATCTTCTCACAAAATTTGTAGAATGTTTTTTATGATGCATCTATCTGGATGCATCACGGTTTGTTACAACTGCTTTGCCCAGGACTGTAAGAAAATACAGAGTTGTGAACACAGCCCACACCTTCAAGCAAGCCAAACATCCAGCCAATGTCTCTATCTATACATGTCATTGCCCTCAGCAAGGCAGCCAACATAATCAAAGACCCCTCCCACCCCACTTATGATCTCTTCCAAACCCTTTCTGTCAGGCAGAATTTACAAAAGCTTAAACATGTGTACCAGCAGATTCAAGAACAGCTTCTTCCCTGCTGTTATTAGACTTCTAAATGAAACTCTCAAATTTCAAATCTAATATTGATCTTGCTTTTTGTGTACCTTCTTTGCAGCCGTAACTTTGTACTTCTTGCTCTGTTCAATCATCCTATGATCTTTGTGTAGTATGATTTGCCCGTACTGGATGCAAAACAAAACTGCTCACTTTACTTAGATACTTGTGACAATAATAAATCTAATCAAATCATAATGCAAAAAATCTAAACTGTTTATACTCACCACTGAATTCAAACCTGTTTGATCAAGTCATGGAATGGCACATTATTGGAGCAACCTCTCACTTCTTGAGTTAACTCATACTTTGAGCTCCATTCGTGCTACTTTGGGAGATAGGGTGAGTGGGAACAGTTTCTGACCTGACAACATTGTGATAATGAGCTGATGGGAAAAAGTGAATTTCAATTTCTTCTAACTATTATTTGTTCAAACGTTTGACTATGACAAGATCTGTAATTTATAGAATGTAAAGCAAATTGGAACAGCTTTTCATTTTAGTTTTTTTTGTGTCCTGAGATATGGACATCACTAGCTCAGCCAGCATTTATTTCCCACTCTAAATATCCTTGAGAAGATGAATTGCTTTTGTCACTGACGTTTGTGTGGGGTAGGTACATCCACATTGCTGTCAAGGACAGAGTTCCAAGATTTTGATCCAGCATCACTCAAGAAGCAGTGTTTTAACTCCAGGTCAGGCTGGTAATTGACTAGGAGCACTTTCAGTTGTAGGTATTCCCATCTGCCTCCTGCCTGAGCCTTTTTTAGTTAGCAGGGATAGTCGTTTTGAAAGGTATATTCGGGTGGTCCTGAAAGGTGTAATATTAATGTAATGCTTTGTTTAGGAAAGAAGATGATAGCAATAGAGTCCTATTTTAATTAATAGGAGAGTATTAGCTGCCAACAAGTTTTGGCAGACACTGTTGGTTTGAATTAGCTTCCCATTCATACTTGACAGGATGAGGTCACGCTTATTTCAACCAGCATTAGAACTATGCTGTTCAATTTCTGCTGACCTGAAGGGTATTTTCAGCTTCCTCCTATCTTTTGTGCTGGCCTTCATCTGTAGGCAATGCCTGCTCCGCACCAAAATTGCAGCCACTGTTGAATCTCAATGATAAGATTGAACTGTGAGTTAGTACCATATCAGTATTAATATCACATATCAGTCCCTGGAGACACAATGAAATTGGAAACAGCAGGATCTGTGGTGCCTTTCTGGTGACAAGTATCCCAGGGAGTTGATCTGCAACTACCTAATGCTAAATCTATATAGTGTCAGGCAACATGGTGATTCAGTAGTTAGCACTGCTGCCTCATAGCACCAGGGAAGCAGGTTCAAATATCTGGGTGGGTTTCTGTCGAATGTTCCAGTTGCCTCCCATAATCCAGTGTTGTACAAATGATATGGGTTGGCCATGCTAAATTGTCTGTAATGTCCATAGATATACAGGCTAGTTGGTTTAGCCATAGTAAGTGTAAGATTACTGGGTCAGATAGATGGGGGGGATACTGTTTGGGGGTTGGTACACACTTGGTGGGCTAAATAACCTCCTTCCATGCTGTAGGGTTTCTATGATTATCTAAAAGTCAGCCCAGGAAAATTATACAAATGCTAGTCCTCATCATGCCTGACTTATAGGTGAAAAATGGGAGTTGATAGAACCAACTTCTCGTCATGAGCTTTCATTTTGGATTCTACTGGAGGTACCCCACCTTCCAAAATGGCAACTGGCAACTTCCGCGTGACTTGACTCCTTACTTTCAATTGATTAGACCCCTTGAATATGCTAATCAAGGGCCTATGCATGTTTTCAGATCCTGAGTGTATATTCACTTTTCTCAATTATTCTATTTCTCTTGAGGTATCATGAACATGTAGTTATATTAAATATTTAGAAAAGAATAGACACAAGCAGTCTGACAAAATGACTTCCAGAAGTCACTCCTGTGGATTCAGTTGGTGCTGGAATTAGACTGTGATTATCTCAAGAAGAAATCTCAAGAGATCCTTTGACATTTAATGAAGATTTCCCAGGGTGAACAGAAACAGCTTGAAATCCCTGTAGGTGTGAATAGCTCTTTTGATCTCATCAATACTCTGACAGAATGACTACCTAAACTTATGAACATGATGCTAGAAAAGTGCAGCAGGTCAGGCAGCATCCGAGGAGCAGGAAAATCAATGTTTCGGGCAAAAGCCCTTCATCAGGGCTGCCTGACCTGCTGTGTGTTTCCAGCATCACATTCTCAACTCTAATCTCCAGCATCTGCAGTCCTCACTTTCGCCTACCTAAACTCATGACTGAGACCATTCAAAGATTAATTCTCATTAGGGCTGCTCCTTTTGGCCTTATAATGGCATTGCAGGCTGTTGCCCAATCACCTTCCTTCCTCCTCGCATTTACATGCAACCTATTGGAAATTGAGACTGGACAATTTTGAGAAAGCTCCAACAAATAAGCTAGACCTGAGCACTCATGACCCAAAGTCCAATTTTCAGTGAACCTCACTCCTTTATCTTCAATTGTGTTTAACGAGTTTGCTATCCACTGCATATAAGTTTCTGGCCACTATTAACAGCACAGAAAATTATTAGAGTTAATATTTTCTATGCATAGCTGGAAGAAAAATGGAGAAATGTTTATTATTTCCATATTATCTCTTGGATACATTGGCACTTGTGTCAATAGCAGCATCGATATAGAAAACAAAACAGTGCAACCATCCTTGACAAATATTGATTATGATCCTAGAGTAGTTGAAACCGCAGTTGCTCAAAACATTTCCAAACTTTTTTGTTCGTTGTCTCCGTTCCACAGCCTTACTGTTTCAAAAGCTGTTAGTGCGACATCCCTACAATAGTTTCAGTGACCTTCAAAGTGAATAGGATGCTTTGAATTCAGCACCTTGCAAGTTGCAGATTGGAATGGCAGCAACAACATGAGGAATCATCCTCTGTTTGGCACCTTCTCTGGCGGAAACTAAGAATTTAGTAAAAGATGTAGGTATATTTCTGCTCTAACTGTTGGCTAGAAGATAAGAACTATCTCATTCATTCACCAGGATGCCTCATCCTGCCTTCTAATGTAAACCATATGGACTTTGTTATTCTTAAAAGTATTGGTTCGAGGTCTGTTTTCAAACTGTTGCTATCAACCAACTGAGTTGGGACATTCAAAGCAAAACAAAACAAACTAAATATATTTACTTTGCAGCCATGCAGCCTCCGCAATCGCCACCCAGATAACCGCCTCCACGATCGCCAGGAAGACCATCGCTGACATATTCGCAGCCATCGCGGGGACCACAGCTATCAGGACCAACACCGTTTCTGCCTTCGCCACAGCCACTTCCGCCCCCAGTGACATCACTCACCTGCACTACGACCACGCCGCATGCGTCTCCGCCCCCACGCCGATCTTCGTTACCATGCCTAACCCCGCCCCCACGCCAAACCCCACCCCCGCTCCGATCTCCGTCCCCGCCCCGATTCCCCCTCCAGACCTAACCCCGCCCCTACTCCCAGCTCCAGTCCCACACCAGGTCCTAGCTCCCAGTCCTGCCGTGTTTTCACCATCCCTCCAGAACCACCCCTCTCTGAGGATGAAAGATCAGTCCACGGCAGAGGCCTCAACTTCATTCCCCTACGCTCTCGGATTAACGAGTTCAACACGTGGTGAGACATCGAACAATTCTTCCGCTGCCTTCGCCTCTGTGCCTACTTCTTCAACCAGGATTCTCGCCCACCCTCTGATGACCCCTTTTCCTGCCTCCACCACACCTCATCCACCTGGACACCCCGTGCTGGCCTCTTACCTGCCTCGATCTCTTCATAGCCAACTGCCGCCGCAACATTAACCGCCTCAACCTCTCCACCCCTCTCACCCACTCCAACATCTCACCCTCGGAATGTGCAGCCCTCCACTCCCTCCGTTCCAACCCCAACCTCACTATCAAACCGGCAGACAAGGGAGGCGCAGTGGTAGTTTGGTGCACCGATCTTTACACTGCTGAGGCTAAACGCCAGCTTGCGGACACCTCCTCCTACTGCCCCCTTGACCATGACCCCACCTCCCACCACCAAACCATCATCTCCTAGACCATCCATAACCCCATCACCTCAGGGGATCTCCCATCCACTGCCACCAACCTCACAGTCCCACAACCCCGCACCGCCCGTTTCTACCTCCTGCCCAAAATCCACAAACCTGACTGCCCTGGCCGACCCATTATCTCAGCCTGCTCCTGCCCCACCGAACTCATCTCTGCATACCTCGACACGGTCCTGTCCCCCTTAGTCCAAGAACTCCCCACCTATGTTCGAGACACCACCCACGCCCTCCACCTCCTCCATGATTTTCGCTTCCCCGGTCCCCAACGCCTTATCTCCACCATGGACATCCAGTCCCTGTACACCTCCATCCCCCATCATGAAGGACTCATAGCCCTCCGCTTCTTCCTTTCCCGCAGTACCAACCAGTACCCTTCCACTGACACCCTCCTTCGACTGAGTGAACTGGTCGTCACTCTGAACAACTTCTCTTTCCAATCCTCCCACTTCCTCCAAACCAAAGGAGTAGCCATGGGCACCCACATGGGCCCCAGCTATGCCTGCTTCTTCATAGAATATGTGGAACAGTCCATCTTCTGCAGCTATACTGGCACCACCCCCCACCTTTTCCTCCGCTACATCGATGACTGTCTTGGTGTTGCCTTGTGCTCCCACGAGGAGGTTGAACAGTTCATCCACTTTACCAACACCTTCCACCCCGACCTCAAATTTACCTGGACCGTCTCAGACTCCTCCCTCCCCTTCCTAGACCTCTCCATTTCTATCTCAGGCGACCAAATCAACACGGACATTTACTATAAACCAACCGACTCCCACAGCTACCTAGACTACTCCTCTTCCATCCTACCTCCTATAAAAATGCCATCCCATATTCCCAATTCCTTCTTCTCCGCTGCATCTGCTTCCAGGAGAACCAGTTCAAATACTGAACAACCCAGATGGCCTCCTTCTTCAAAGACTGCAATTTCTCCCCAGACGTGGTCGACGATGCTCTCCACCGCATCTCCTCCACTTCCCGCTCCTCACTGGTCCTCACCTACCACCCCACCAACCTCCAGATACATTGTATCATCCATCGTCATTTCCGTCACCTCCAAACGGACCCCACCACCAGGGATATATTTCCCTTCCCTCCCCTATCAGCATTCCAAAAAGACCACTCCCTCCGTGACTCCCTCGTCAGGTCCACACCCCTCACCAACCCAACCTCCACACCCGGCACCTTCCCCTGCAACCGCAAGAAATGCAAAACTTGAGCACACACCTCCCCCTCACTTCCCTCCAAGGCCCCAAGGGATCCTTCCATATCCGCCACAAATTCACCTGCACCTCCACACACATCATTTACTGCATCCGCTGCACCCAATGGGGCCTCCTCTATATTGGGGAGACAGGCCACCTACTTGCAGAATGTTTCAGAGAACACCTCTGGGACACCTGGACCAACCAACCCAACCACCCCATGGCTCAACACTTCAACTCCCCTTCCCACTCCACCAAGGACATGCAGGTCTTTGGACTCCTCCATCGCCAGACCATAGTAACACGACGGCTGGAGGAAGAGCGCCTCGTCTTCCACCTAGGAACCCTCCAACCACAAGGGATGAACTCAGATTTCTCCAGTTTCTTCATTTCCCCTACCCCACTTTGTCTCAGTCCCAACCCTCAAACTCAGCACCACCTTCCTAACCTGCAATCTTCTTCCCGACCTCTCCGCCCCCCACCCCCACTTCGGCCTATCACCCTCACCTTAACCTCCTTCCACCTATTGCATTTCCAACGCCCCTCCCCCAAGTCCCTCCTCCCTACCTTTTATCTTAGCCTGCTTGGCACACTTTCCTCATTCCTGAAGAAGGGCTCATGCCCGAAACGTTGACTCTCCTGCTCCTTGGATGCTGCTTGACCTGCTGCGCTTTTCCAGCAACACATTTTCAGCTCTAATCTCCAGCATCTGCAGTCCTCACTTTCTCCTAAATATATTTTATTACCTAATCAGTATGATCCACATTTTTAAACAGACTTTCATTAAACTGCACTTCAGTTAATCAGAATATGTATATCAAGATTGGGCTGTGGGGAAAAGCACAGCAGATCAGGCAACATCTGAGGAGCAGGAGAATTGACATTTCAGGCAAGAGCTCTTCCTCATTCCTGGTGAAGGGCTTTTGACCAAAACTTCGACTCTCCTACTCCATGGATGTTGTCTGACCTGCTGTGCTTTTCCAGCACCCCACTCCCAACTCTGATCTCAGCATCTGTAGTCCTCACTTTCTCCAGAATACATATATGTCCATTCTCTATTATAAAACAGCTATTAACACAATCAGTGAGCACTTTCATTAGAGCCCTGATACTATTATTATTGCAATATGTAGAATAACATCATTGTCTCAACTGTTTCAAATGTTCATAATTTCCATATTCCAAATGACTAGAGACAAATTCCCTTTCAGGGTGAAGCTTATTTAATCAATCATCAGTAAACAACTTAATCCCCCAATGAAAGCTTAGATCATTTCCGACATTCAACCCCAATGCACCAATGAATCTACAGTAGGTGCTGTATTGAAGACTGATTTCCAGTGCTTTTGTTATATTCATAGAATCCCTACAGTGTGGAAACAAGCCCTTTGGCCCAATAAGTCCACACTGACCCTCCGAAGAGTAACCCATCCATACTCATTCCCCTACCTTATTATCCTATATTTTCCCTTGACCTATGCACCTAACCTACTCATCCCTGAACACTATGGGCAATTTATCATGGCCAACCCACCTAACCTGCACATCTTTAGATTATGGGAGGAAACTGGAGCACCCAGAGGAAACCTGTGCAGACCCAGGGAGAATGTGCAAACTCCACACAGTCACCTGAGGTTGGAAGTGAACCCTGGTCCTTGATGCTGTGAGGCAGCAGTGCTAACCACTGAGCCACTATGCTGCCCTTCGTTCAGAGGATGTAGCCAACACTGCTGGCCAGCATTTATTCTCCATCCATAATAGCCAAGAGTTTGTCACATTGCTGTGGATGTGGACTCAATGCTAGATCAAGTAAGGATAGCAGATTTCTTTCCCTGCAGGACTTTAGTGAACCAGATTGGTTTTTACGATAATTTCTAGTGGTTATGTGATTGCCTTAGGCCAGCTCTTCATTTCAAATTACGTTGAAGCATCAGTGCATTTTCTGAAGCATATGGGAGGATAGAACTTACATTCAACATTCGGAAGAGCAAAATCCTCCATCAGTAAGCTCCACATGCATTAGCACAGCCCCATTGATTGTTACATGATGAGTGCCTAGAAAATGCAGAACACTTTTAGTACTTTAGAAGTTATCCTTCACAGAAAGCTGGCATTAATGAAAAATCCAACATTGTCTGAAACCTGTCGGTATGGCCTTTGGACACCTAAGAAAGTGAGTGTTTGAAGATCAACACATCAAAATTGAACCAATCTTATTGTCAATCATGCAATTGTGATCCCTACCTTACAGTACATTGTTGAAACATGGACAATGTACAGGAAGATCCTCAATGCACTGGCATCATATCATCTACATTACACATGGTAGAGTCTACATATGAAGTGGGAGGACACATGTACCAACATCAGAGTCCTCAAGCAGGTATCACAACCTCAAGGCTATCCACCATCAGCTTCATTGTGCTGGTCATTTAGTTCAGATTTCAGATGTTTAATATCAGGTCACCAAAGCAGGCCTTTTTCTTCCATCTCAGTCAGGATAGATGCACAATAGACGCTCTTCAAGGACGTGCCACAAGTGACCATGAAGAAATGAAACTTCAACATCAACTTCTAGGGATCCATCCTCCTGAACTGAACCAGATTGGGGCAGAGTCCATGTGAAGAACCCCAGCATTTTGAGAACTAATGATGGTGAAGTGGAAAGGAATGGTGGGAGAAGTGGAAAAGAAAGCAAATTGTGTCCAGACTTTTCACATATGACCAAACTACTGCCAACAAATACCCTACCTACCATAAAGCCTACAGATTTTAAATCATCTTCAGCAACCATCCTCAGATTCATAGAAGACAAACATCTTCACTTGTGAGAGATCACCATTAATATGTCCAACAGTCTTCTTAGTGGGAACCTCGATCCTAACAGCATTTTGCCACTTTAGATTATGAATGGCATAGATGAATTTAAATTGTTTGCTTATAATATTGACTGGAATATCTTTCCTAACTGAATATTTCAAATAGTTCCACTGAATGTAGTGCTTGACTGTGAACAATCACATCCTGATCATACACATGGAAGGCACTGATGGCACTCAGTACCCTGTAATTCTGATCCATTCATGCCCCTTCTGCCATGCTTCATAGAACATTGAACAATATAGCACAGGCATAGGCCCTTTGTTACACCATGCCTGCACGAATCATGATTCTCATCTAATGAGACACAGCAAAGACCAACAAACTGCTCACTTGCACCTCTGCACTGATCTGTGCACAAAAGAACGAGCATGCTTCTTTGAGAAATATGTTAATGAGATGGTACAAATACTCACCAGTTCCTGCCATAATAAGTGATGAGCTTATCAGTAAGTGGCGATATTCTTGTGAGCCGTAAGAGCATATAATTTATGTTATTTGTCCAGTTTAAACATGGGTGAAAGTGGTGGGGACTATTTCAAAACAAATTGCAGTTTTGTTCCTGTAAAAAGGGGAAAAACTGAAAACAGCATTGCAATGTTTCCAATGGCAACAGCAAGACATATCTGTACAAACTGTCTTGGCAGAATAACAACTCCATCAATCTGTTGGCTACAGTGTTGTCTGATTCTCCAGAACAGCATGTGATTCACAAACCCGCAGTGGCTTCAGAAATCAAACCCAGAAGTATCTATGTTGGCATTTTTTGTGTCTGCAGTTCAATAAATGATAAGCGTCAGTAGAAGATAGGAATGTTGCTGCCCCATCATTTAAAGTAAATATACTTAATGTAGGTAACAGCAAGGAGTTTCAATGCACAGAGATTATGGAGACAATCTGGCATGATTTACTTTTCTTTGAGAGGATTTGGAAGGCAAATTTGCATGTAGAGGAGGGGTTGGGCAGTAATATGTCATGGCAATCACTTTGGGGGACCTTCCTTAGAGCTTACCTTGGGTGGAGCACAAGAAGGGAAGGAGCTTACTGGCTGCCTGTAATATACACCATCCTATTTTCATCACTTCGATTATCTCGGATTCGTCAACCACAGTGTAACTGCTAACATACATTGCCCGTAACATTTCAGTCACCTCACTGCATGCACTTTTCCAACATATAATTGCATGTAAGCAAAACCAAGCACAGTTTCTGTGTTAAACTTTGACTTGATTTACATTATGCATTCATAAAAATGCAACACAGCTTATGTGCCATTATGCAAATTTCTTGATTGCAATTTAAATTTATTAATGATGTTGCAAATTTATTAACAAATAAAATCAAGCTATTGAATTAAATTATTCAAAATACATATTTCATAAGGGCCACTTTCCCTCTCTGCCGTTATTGCAATTTCACAAATCCTGGTCTAAGATCACAGAGGGGACAGACCTTCATAGAGACATGCTGGCTTCTGTTATCAACCTTAACAAGGAACCAAAAAGACTGGGTTCCCAACCGATGCAGTCCATTTCAATCTGCATCCATTACTAATGCCCAACAGACAAGTATATCTAGGTCTATAAATCCCTACATTCTAATTCCCTTTTCAGATAATTTCAAAGTATGCTCCAGAATTACCTAATTTTCAGGGTCAGGAAAAGTTTTCAAAGTTGTTACTTGTATCTTTTTTGCTTAGGGAAATTGTTGAGACGAAGTGTAGGAGATAGAGAACCAGAGAGAGAAATGCAAAACAAAATGTTATTGCCTTTTTATCTGATTGTCAGGCTAGTATAGGGTTTTATTCTGCCCATGTGACCTCACTGTTAAACAAGCTTCTTCCTGGGACAGCTCTGATATAGAACATGCTCAAAGTGGTAAAACTGTTGGTCATGTATTACCACTATGGAGAAGAGGAGCGATAGGTGATCCATTACATTTAAAATGTTGAAGCTGATCGAAGAGATATACACTTATTGTAAATTCACTCACCCACTCAAAAATAGTAGAGGGTTTTGCATGTAGGTGTTTTACAAGAATGCAAGGATGACAATGTAGCTGCTCAGTTGATAGTATTACACTGGCAAGATGTGATTTCCCACAGGAGGATCAGACAGCCTCCCCATAAGTTGCATGATCATTTTTCTGGCAAGTAGTGTGTGCCAGCTATATAAGTTTGTAGAGTAAATAAGGATAGGGCTACCAGTTGGGGAATTTATGACATGTGAATCGGTTGTTTGAATAAGAAATGTTTAAATAAGAAAGCAGAGTTAACATTTCAGGTCCAGTGACCCTTCTTCAGAACACGCTGTACTTTACGGAAATAATTGTGATCATGGGTGAATTCAAAACACAAAGGATGAAACTTGAGTTGGAATCCAGTTGGGGGTGAGTCTGAGCTGAAGGCAGTCACTGAGGAATGAGATGTGGCTGTGGAAACAAGCGGTCCATTATTAGTGGTGTTCCATACAATGGATTGAGGATTGCCAATGGGAGTTTAATTTGGATAAATATGTTGTATTACATTTTATTAAATCAAACAAGGGCAGGACTTATTCAATTAAAAGGAGGGCACTTAGTAGTGCTGTGGAACAGAGACACCTAGAGGTTCAGGTACATCATTCTTTGAAGTTTGACTCATATGTCGGCAGGATGGTTAAGAAGGCATTTAGCTTGCATGCCTTCAATGCTCAGACCATTGAGTATAGGAGTTGGGATGCATGTTGAGGTTGTACAGGACGTTGATGAGGCCTCTTCTGGAGTACTGTGCTCAGTTCTGGTCACCCTGTTATAGGAAGGATATTATCAAGCTGAAGAGGGTTCATAAAAATTTACCAGGATGGTGCTGGGAATGGAAGGTTTGAGTTAAAGGGATAGGCTGGTTAGACTGGGATTTTTTCGCTGAAGTGTTGGAGGTTGAGGGGTGATCTTATAGACGTTTCTAAAATCATGAGGGGTACCGATAAGGTAAGGACAATGTCTTTTCCCTAGGATAAGGAATTTAAAGACCAGGGGCATATTTTTAAGAGAGAAATGTTAAAAAAGACATGAAGGGTAGCTTTTTTTACACAGAAAGTGGTTCGTATGTGGAATGAACTTCCAGAGAAAGTAGTGGATGTAGGAACAGTTATAACATTTAAGAGACATTTGGGCATGCAGGTGGGAGGAACTAGTTTAGATTGGGATTGTGGTCAGCATGGACTGGTTGAACCGAAGTATCTGTTTCCATTCTGTATAACTCCAAACACCAGGAGCAACAGTGAAATTAATGACAATGGAAAGGCAAAAGATTAGAGTGGAAATCCTAAATGGGAGAGAAGATGAACTTCTTCAAGGTGGACAAACCTGGAAAAGGTATGGCAGTGAGTTGAATACTAAACAAAAAAGTACTGCCGATGCTGGAAATCAGAAACAAAATCAGAAATTGCAGGAAAAACTCAGCATCTGTGAAGAGAAAGCAGAGTTAATGTAGCAGCTCCAGTAATCTTTGTTCAGAACTCACATAGAGTTACCTGACTTGGTCGTGGTGGGTCAGGTCATACATGGCGGGACACTAGCCAGCATGAAGGATTAAATAATGTAAGACCTGCAGTTAAATCTGTGACTTTGAGTGCTGCACTTTCAGCTTGAGATGTGACAGCCACCAATATGGACTTTTAAAATGAAAATTGAGGATGCTCAAGAGACCAGAATAGGAGGAGTGCAGATATCTTTGAAGATTTGAAGCTGGAGGAGTTTATAGACAGAAGGTGTGACAAAGGGAATTTTTTATAACACTGTATGCAGTACTGAGGTTAGGAGAATTGCCATTCAGTGCTAGATCACACCAGGCAGCATCAGTGCTAATTGGGAAACCCGAAAATCTGTTAGGCTTGCCTTCTTGGTACAGAGATGGAAATAGGTGATCTTTGCAATGAAGGGAACAACATTAAGTGTTCAGCTTCAGGTCAACCAAGATGCAGAAATTGTAAATAGACTGGAACCTGAGTAGGATGGGTAAATAGTGAGGGTACAGAATTTATAATGAATGTTGAAGACAAAACCATAAAGCATGTCAAAATTACAACATTTTATATTTATAAAAATGTCAGAGGTTTTACATAAACAGTTACTTTAATAAGACAAAAATCTTCTCTACCTTGTCTTAATAATACAACACATATTCTTTAGTGGAAGATTTTCAAGCCTATAAAAGTGACAGCATATGAAGCTATAAGAACACATGGGACAGAAGCAGGAGGAGAACAAATTGTCTCTCAATTTTGCTTTGTCATTCCTCAATTAATTGTTGAACTTCCATATTATCTCCACTTTACCACCTATCCTATTATCCCTTGATTCCCTTGCTGTCTAAAAATGTTTCAATCCCAATCTTGAATATATTTAACAACTGTAGGGTAGAGGATTCCAAAGATACACAGCATTCTGATTGAATAAATCATTCATGATTGTTTTTGCAAGTTCCATTTTAATTTAATAGATTGAATTTATTTCTGTACATGAGCATGTGACCAAAGATCAAGAAGGGTCATAGAATAGAATCCCTACAGTGTGGAAACAGGGCCTTCAGTCCAACAGGTACACATCGACCCTCCAAAGAATGACCCACCCAGACCCATTCCCCAACCCTATTGCTCAACATTTACTCCTGACTAATGCACTTAACCTACACATCCCTGAACACTACGGGCAATTCAGCATGGTCAATTCACCTAACCTGCACATTTTTGGATTGTGGAAGGAAATCAGAGCACCTGAAAGAAACCCACGCAGGCACTGGGAGAATGTGCAAACTCCACACAGATAGTCACCCAAGGCTGGAATTGAACCTGGGACCCTGGCGCTATGAGGCAGCAGTGCTAACCACTGAGCCACCGTGCTGCCCCTTGGCAACACCCATCTCCTTCCTCAATCAGGAATTGGGTGGGAGCTCGATTAAAACTAATAGTGTAGCACTTACTGCACCATCGATAATGTTTAGGTTGCCCCTACCTTGGTGAGGTCCTTTGCATTGTCAGGGCAGGGGCTCAGGGAAAGCAGACAAGTGCCTGTTATGCACATTGGACACTGGCACAACTATTTTTTTCCACACAGAATGTAAGTAGCGCAGTATGTAGAACAACCTAACCACAATGTTTAAAAGATTCAAAAAGGAGGCTTTCCAGAATATCATGCCTATGTAGACAGCACCAAATGAATAGCTCTGCTCAATAACCACATAATGGGTATTCGAACTGAAAATCAGCCCTGCAATGTTTTTGACAAAGAGAAAAAGAAAGCTAGTATGGTTTTGTGTACAATTTTATTGTAAGTGTGTGTGTATATATATATATATATAATTCAATGTTAGAATTTGCAGCTCAAAGACAGGTAGCAGCAGTCTTCTCACTATCTAATAAGATATTATGATGGATGTGCGAACGTTACTGCTATGTCCATTTGAGTTATGAAAGGTGCCCAGCTATACAGTTATAGTGTGTGTTATTAAAAACCTGGGTTGTGTCTGGAAGAGCATTTTATAATTGTTGCTCTAGAACTGAAATTTGTGATTATAGGTCAATTGCTGGTTAGAAAAAATGAATTAAGTTAAAGCATGTTGGCTCAACTGGCATTTTCCCATTACCTAATGTTACAAATATGCTGAGTAGACTTAATGACAAACTAAGTAAGAGAAAGAAATAACTTCCATTTAGATTGTGGCCAATACCAATTTGTGTAATGATGTGTGGCAGCACTGAGGCTATTGCTCTAAAAGAGACAAACAAGGAGTTATCAGTGCAGCAGAGCTAAATCAACATACCATTTAATATTATAAATTAACCAAGGTACAACTATTGAGAATTAAGAACTTTTTTGAGGTTGAGTATTTGATAAATCATGAGTGTTGAGACTTCTTTTGGCTAATTAATAACACAGGGTCTCAAAAGACTGTGATAATGTGGAATCATAAATAAATCCTATTATTTTACACTCAGGTGTACCATTGAACTACTCAATTTATTATATTCTATTAACTATCTAAAATATATGAATAACACATTAAAATCATCTATGTGGCACAATAAAAGGGCAGAGATGTCTCTGTGCAAGCAAAATATGGTCTGTGACTTCAGATTTCACACATGTGAGTATTTTTGGTTTTGTACAGGAGTTGTGGTATCATAACTGTCAATATTTCAATTCATTACAATTGAAAGTATTTGATCCACATGCTGAGGAAACTTTGGAAGTACAAGGACAATGCAAAGGAACTTGTCCTTTATCTGTGCTTGACATTAGATGTGAATTGTCTCTAAGTAAAACATAAGGATCTTTAAGATTGTTTTCTAGAAAAGTGTGTGACAGATTAATTGTGCAAAGGAACTTATCAACCAGAGATTGGATATTAAATAATTGGTAATGTCAAATAAGGGGATGACTAATGGCAAAATCTCCTTGGAAATCTGGATGTACTGGGCCTCACATTTACCCATTTTATTTCTACAGTTCTGGTAGTACATTAAGAAATCTCCATACTATGAATCATGTTTATAATTTACCTAATTAGCTGAGAGTTGAAAGGTCAGTTCCCTCTTGACTTAGCAAAGTACAAATTACACAGATGTTTAATAGGAGGTCAAGGTATCTGTAAGAGGCCAGTTATACCATTTGAATTTCTAAAATTTTACTTAAGGGTGGCAATAGAATGACATACACAATACAACTGCTACTTCCATTATTTGTAGCTGGAAATAATTAATTTCATAGGGTCACGATTTCCCATGTGCCCTAATTGAATAACCACTATCCCTTTAAAAGCTGTATCTCTTTAAAATCTATTATGCTGTAGGTTTAAAGCTAAATTAATAAAACCTCAGGGTCATTTCATATCATACTATTGTCTGCAGAATGCATGATGAGGCTTGCCACTATGTCAAGGAGACCAAATGAACAGTCTGGAGAAGAGGTGGTTATTTTATTGACAGGTTGGGTTCCTTAGAGATGCCACAAAATATGTCTCTGTCTGTGGATTCATCAGGCCTTTGATTTGTTTGCAATTAAATTTAGTGGAAGTGAAGAAAAAATCAATAGCCAAGAAGGGAATCACTGGGAATAACTAATTGCAGGCCATTGTGGATAACTGGACCTAGTTGTGCACTGTCAGATATTTTAAATATTCCAGTAATACTCTTTCTTTTGGTGACAGTATCATTGCCAATGGTCTTTGTGATGCAATAATTATGACAAAGGTGAGCAGTTCAAGCCACATGAATACTCCTTGGAAATGTGTTTCTGTTTCATAAATGTTTGACTGGATCTTGCATTTTGTTTTAGCTCAGTGTGAGTTGTGTTGAATTTTTTTTTACTGTAAGGTGTGGTGAGATTTCTCATCCTATCTTACCAAACTCACCTCATTAACTACCTCCCTTGCTCCATGACATCCATTATATACGATTCCACCCCAATCTCATCAACCACCATTCCCAAAATAACTCACCACTCTGGATTTCCACAGAAAGACCAATGTTCCTTGCATCTTTGAAAGCTCATGTGCACCTAGACAAGTGCTGGCAATGTAATGACACAGCAATCACAAAGCCATCTCAAAGCAAGCACTATTCTCTCTCCACTGCCCACTATAAATTGCATCTTGTCTTTATCCAGTGGGGGAACCATCAAAAACAGACAAGCAACCGGACCATTCCAAATAAGAGCTTTCATTCACAGTGAAAGCTAACACTAACAAAACAAGTACAGGCTACAGTTCACTCCCTCAATGAAAACAAAATGTTGGCATGATGATATGACTAATTCACATTGTATGATGCACCCCATTCTCATTTACTGGAGACAGCTGTCAGCCACCTCTTGATTGGCTTATAGTGCCTGATGCAGCTGAGCTTTGTCATACATAAGGAGATCTTCCACCTCCCAAGTGTCCTTGCTCTCCTTTCCTTATTTCCTCAGCTTCTCAACATCAGTCACACTGCCTTGTTGCCTGCTCCAATTATACAGAGCACAGCACACCAGAATGATGCAGTACACTCATCAGAAGAGACCCCAGAGCAGTCCAGGCAGTGGAACAACATATTCAGCAGCCCTGTTTCTGCTACACCATGGGCCAGGTTGAAACTTGGGCAACATTGCCAGTGTCACATGTGTGCAGCCAATGGCACCCCATACCTGGGGGAAGCTCGCTTTGGTTTCAAATCCTGCTGCCTGGGTTTCCAGTTTTGATCTTGTCATCAGGAAACAAAATAAAGTAGTGTAATCACTCACAGATGGCATCAGGCTCTGGTCTGATGGATTTTAGATTAGATTCCCTACAGTATGAAAACAGACCCTTTAGACTAACCCACCCAGACCCATTCCCCTACCCTATATTTATCCCTAACTAACGCACCTAACACTACGGGCAATTTAGCATGGCCATTTCACCTGACCTGCACATCTTTGGATTGTGGGAGGAAACTGGAGCACCCAGAGGAAACCCATGCAGACACAGGGAGAAGGTGCAAACTCCACTCAGACAATCGCCCAAGGTTGGAATGAAACACGGGTCCCTGGCGCTATGAGGCAACAGTGCTAACTACTGAGCCACCATGCCACTTTATCAGTGTGTGACTGAAAGATCCCACACAGATCACTTCCCAGAAGGAGCTAGGAGCAGTGAAGTAGCTGTCAACTTCACAGCCACTGGGAGAGGATGGCCCGAAGTCCTGCTCAAGCATCCAACATTGTTCGATCACAGAGTGCCAGGACAAAGAGAGTTGTGTTGAACTGCTCATTCCCAGGAAATGGATTTGGATCTGAAAAACTCTGATCATCCTGGGTTCCATATGCATGCTGAGAGCCCTTGCTGCTACAGCCTCTGCCTCCCCAACAATCGCCATGCTCCTTCTGCATCCACCTCATAGAAAGACAGTCAAAGCATCCGTCATCCAACCAGCAGCAGGCCATGGGATGCTAGTAGAAATCAGTTATGTTGGGAACATAAGGAGCAGACAAGGTTCTTAAATCTCTGAACAGTCAGTGATGACACACCTTGCAGATGAGGGCAGCATAGCTCCTCCATGCAGTGAGACATGCAGCACTTTGATAATAAGGGCCATGATGCCATCATTCATTCAACTTCAGCCTAAGTGTGTGTGCACCAACTTGGTGACGGTGCTGCACCAGCTGAGGAAGCAACACATTAAATAAAAAGGGAGCGCCTTGTGTGCTTTGAGCTCTTTCATATCCCAGACCATTGCATTAAGGCCAGATCACTGTTAAAAGTACATAACAGGTAATGAAGCAATGATGCTACTAATGATACTGTAAGGCCCAAAACCCAATAACGTCATAGAATCGTGCAGCATTGGAACAGATCTTTAAATTCAAGCTTAATTGAAAAACTCACTAAAATTCTGGTCATTGAGAACTTCATGCATTTGCTTGTAGTTGTTTGTTGGCTACTGCCAGCTCCTATATGTTATTATTTTCCAGCCATTCTCTGTCTCTCACACCATCAAGACAGGAATGCTAGGTCTATGTCCATGGATACTTTATCTAGCATGAAAGAATAGGCTGATTAAAATATTTAAGTGTTACCTTATACACATAATAACTTAGTGAGACTGTCAGTTCACAACGTGTCCTTGGATTAGAGGGACGTGTCATCAGCTATGGATACTCTGTGTAGTGAGCTCTCTGATGCATCATGCACTCTCCCAAACAACTATCCTTTGATCACATGTGGTTACATGCCTTTTCCATGTGGATTAATAATATACTTTCCTGTTTAGATATGTCATGTCAATGATGATAGATGCTTGAACACACACTGAAGTTAATGATGCCTCATTCCTGAAGATAATGGTGATCATCACTGCCACTTGTCATGTAAAAATATTCGACTGTCTCTGTAAATACCACTATAGCCATTCCAGCCATTCAATAAAAATCTGGAACAACATAAAACATAGAACTGTACAGCACAGTACAGGTCCTTTGACCCTTGATGTTGTGCCAACCTTTTATCCTTCCCTAAGATCAAATGAACCTACATATCATTCATTTTACTAGCATTCATGTGCCTATCCAAGTATCCCTTATGTGCCCCTAATGTCTCTGACTCTACTACCACTGCCAGAAGTGTATTCCACGCACCCATCACTCTCTGTGTAAGCAACCGACCTCTGACATCTCCCCTAAACCTTCCTCCAATAACCTTAAAATTATGCCCCCTCAAGCTGGCCATTTCTACCCTGGGAAAAAGTCTCTGGTTATCCACTCTATTAATGCTTCTCATTATCTTGTACACCTCTATCAAGTCACCTCTCATCCTTCTTTGCTCCAATAAAAAAAGTCCTGGCAATTCAACCTTTCTTTATAAGATATTCCCTCCAGTCCAGGCAGCATCCTGGTAAAACTCCTCTGCACCCTCTCTAGAGCTTCCACATTCTTCCTGTAATGAGATGACCAGAACTGAACACAGTATTCCAAGTGTGGTCTAACCTGGGCTTTATTGAGCTGCAGCTTAACCTCATAGCTTTTAAACTCAATCCCTTTGCTAATGAAAGCCAAAACACCGTACACTTTCCTAACAACCCCATCAACTTGGGTGGCAACTTTGAGGTATCTATGTATGTGGACCCCAGGATCCCTCTCTCTGTCCCTCCATATTGCCAAGAATTCTACCTTTAATCCTGTAATCTGCATTCAAATTTGACCTTCCAAAACAAATCACTTCACACTTTTCCAGGTTGAACTCCATCTGCCACTTCTCAGGCAGACTCTGCATCCTGTCAATGTCTCGTTGAAACCTACAACAGCCCTCCACACTATCCACAATTCCACCAACCTTTGTGTCATCAGCAAACTTACTGACTCACCCTTCCACTTGCACCTCCAAGTCATTTATAAAAATCACAAAGGGCAGTGGTCAGTACAAGGGGAAGGGAGAAACAGCACTGGTCACCGAGCTCCAGGTTGAATACTTTCCATCAACTACCTCCCTCTGCCTTCTATAGGCCAGCCATTTCTGTATCTAGACAGTCAAATTTCCCTGTATCTCATGGCTTCTTAGTTTCTGAATGAGCTTACCACGGGGAACCTTAACAAACAGCTTGCTAAAATACGTGTATGTGACATCAACCGCTCTATCTTCATCAATGTGTTTTGTCACATCCTCAAAGAATTCATGATTTGGAGATGCCAGTGTTGGATTGGGTTGTACAAGGTTAAAAATCACACAACATCAGGTTATAGTCCAACAGATTTAATTGGAAGCACTAGCTTTCAGAACACCGCTCCTTCATCAACCACCTGATGAAGGAGCGGCAAACCAAAAGCTAGTGCTTCAAAGAATTCAGTAAGGCTTGTGAGGCATGACCTGCCCTTCACAAAGCCATGCTGATTATCTCTAATCAACCTATGCTTTTCCAAATGATCATAAATCCTGTCTCTCAGAATCCTGATGAAGGGCTTGTGCCCCAAACGTCGAATTTCCTGCTCCTTGGATGCTGCCTGACCTGTTGTGCTTTAACCAGCGACACATTTTCAGCTCTGATCTCCAGCATCTGCAGACCTCACTTTTTACTCTCAGAATCCTCTCCAATAATTTTCCCACCACCTACATAAGATAAGAATGACTTATCCGTAATTCCTTTTGTTGAACATCTGGTACTACTCCAATGGACAGTGAAGATGCAAAGATTATCACCAAAGATGCAGCAATTGCTTCCCTCACTTCCAGTAGTAACCTTGGGTATATCCCATCTGGGCTGAAAATGTGTTGCTGGAAAAGCGCAGCAGGTCAGGCAGCATCCAAGGAACAGGAAATTCGACGTTTCGAGCATACACTCCGGTTCCCATCCCAAAATAAAACTCTAGCCTAGTTGTAATCATGTAGCCATTGTCAAAGGTTAGAAAAACAATCTGCTTCATTAATGTCCTTGAGGGAAGGAAATCCACCATCCTAGCTGGTCTGGCGTAGATGTGACTCCAGACTACACCAATTGACTTTTAACAACTTCTGGACAATTAGAAATGGGCCACAGTGCTTACCTAGACAGCAATGCTCTCATCCAATGAATGAATTTAATATATAGTAGAGAAAATGACACACATGATTTTGGCTGTGTCTGAACTTATTGAGACAAATATCTATTGATGCTTCTCATTGTTACATAGTTTGATTCTGACTTTAAAAATTTGATAATCTCTCCAATTCTGCACCACCTACTCTTCAAAAATCACTCGTAATGAACAACAATGGCTGCTGGATTCATGCTGTGGTCATGAAAACTCCTCCACTCCATTCAGTTTTGTCAGTTGATTCAATGTTTGAAAACTCACGTTGCCTGTCTTTAGTGAAATTCTCAGTTATACTTGTGCCTCATGAATTCAATATTCATATTTTTACACCACGTCGAATGTTGCATAGTTTATTTTAGTTGCTTTTCCAAGAATTTTTCACATTACTGCCTTTGGATTTATGGGGGCGAGAACAAGAATGAATAGTGGTAAAAAATGGAAGCTAAATTTTACACACAGAAAAAAATAGAGCGCTTCATAGTCTTAAGAAGAAAGAAAGAATGTGCATTTATGTTACTGGACATCTTGTTGAATGCCCTGTGTTTAAAATTATCATGAAAAGAAAATCCCACCCACTTTTCAAAACAATTGATCAGTTTTTGTGATAACCCATTTTAGGTCCATGTAGAATCATTAATCTCTGTGTGGAGCTTGTTCAGAATGAGTTCCCTTGGTAACAGGCAATAGCCTGCCTGGCTAGAACTCATCAACTGAGTCCTTTATGAAGCAGATGTATGTCGGCTGTCTGCTCTTCTACTGTTACCTTCAGACCAGGGTGTCCTTAGAAATGGAGCAGTATCCATCAATGCTCCCAATGCCTTTGGAGAGAGGTGGACACTGTAGGGGATACAGTGTTTTATTCCCTCTCAAAATCTAAATGCATTTAGACCCTTCTCCCTCTAACTACCCCTCCCTCATTTTTGATGGTTTGTTTTGCCCATAATGGGATTTGAATGCAAATATCCAGTTGGCCACGTGAGTGATGTAATGGTGACAGTTAATCACTGAAAACAAAAAAAAATGCAAAAGTGATTTGGTGTTGGAAAAAGAAATTTGGTTGTGTGTGATAACACTTCTGGATAGAATAAAAAAAGAAACAAACTAAAATAAAATGCACCCATTGAGCACCACAGAGTATAAAGTGCTTTAGCTCCCTTTCTAACTCTGTTTTGATTTAGCTCTTACCATTTCTGTCTACCTTTCGCCCACCCTCTGATGGTTTGCATTGCTCTTAACAGATTTTTCAGGTAAGTATTGAATTGGCAATTAATCCCCAGTGGAGGGGTCTCTATGTGGGAGTCCTCCCATCTTTCATCAAATACCTTGGATGGAGGGTGTTATGTGCAGCAGCCCCATGTAACCACCGATTGCAGTGGTTCACTGTCTCCCAGTCTATCTGTTTATTTTATGGCACTTTGGACCACGTATATATTGGGTGAGGATGATCTCACCCCATTTTTAGTTATTTGAGAGATCTTTTGTTCTGATTTTAGTTGCACTTCAACACTACTCTTCCTAAAATCTTACACTCTGGGGACATCTGGTGCAGAAGGGTGTAGGCATTTTCCTGGGCCTAGTCAGCTGGCGATAAAGAGCAGAGGTCAAGGCAGTGGGCTATGAAGGAGGTCATAGCTGCTATCTGCCCCTTTTTTGCAGTTATGCCAAGGTGTCCTTGAAGAGAGAGCATGCAGTGGCCACCAACATTCTTGATCTCTTTAAAGAGAGGTGGGCACTGCAGGCGACAATTGCTTATCTTCCTTTCCAATCTATCTATCTATAACTCTATTTCGATTCAACACCTTCCCCCTCTCCCTCCAACATCAACATAACGGTTTGTATTGCCCTTAATGGGTTTTATATGTAAATTATACAATTGGAAACACAGGCAATTTACTGGGTTGTGGGTAATAGACAAAAAAATGGTAATTTAGTCATATAAAAAATAAACACTCAGTTTTGTTTAAGAACACTTCTGTACACAAAGAAAAAGAAATAAACTGTCTTGGGCTGGGACTAGCCTATGTGTGCCACAACTAGGGGCTCTATTTTGGTTTTCAACAACAAATGATGTTCCTTTCCAGTCAGGCGTCCTTAGTTACTACAGTTTTATCAAAATAACAACAAATAGGAAAAATGTATGAATATAACTCTGAAAGACTCTTATTTTCCCCCATTGTCTTTTGTACCAATTCTTTCCTTTTCCATTAGTCTTCTCCCTTTATCTATCTTCTCCCTCATTTTCTTACCTACTGACAATGGATTTTGGCGTTGCATCTGATTATTAACAAAACAAAACATCAAAAACCTGAACTTTTAGTGTGGAAGTTGTAAGTACAAAATTAGTTGAGTTAATTTAAAAGTTACCATTTATCTCTCAAATATCTTTGTGTTTCAAATCACTGTTAAGAAAGTTTGTTTTGGAAACACATACTCTGACAATTTCAACTTCAAATGTTCACAAGACATTCTTTAAAAGTGAAATCATTTTTGAAATTTCTGGTTATTTGATTTTTTAAAAAAAATATAGGAATGATACAAAAGTTACAATGATCATAGAGGTGTAAATGCAATTTGTGCACTGTGTGAACCATGTATGTATGCAACCATGTGCTGAGATTGAACATCTTGAGCTTAAACGTTTTACATTCCCAAGTCACTGCATATACAAAGGATTGTAACAAAGTACTTTGCAGGATAATGCACATATAACCATCAAGCCAGATAGAAGAAGTGAAGTGTAAGATTAAAAGAAGATAAAAACATGATGAGAAGTTTCATTACAAGGCCAAGAAAGCAATATTGCTGGGGAAGGTTTCAGAAAACTGATATAAGGATACTAAAGGAGTGTCCATAAATGGAACAGACACCAAGAGGAGGGCAACGTAAGAGAAACAGAGAATGCAATGATAGGACATACAGCGGAAGGAGTTGTGGAAGTAAGGAGGAAGGATTTAGAGGCAAGGATGAGAATCAACATTCAAATCAAGAGATATTGGAAATTAATGAGTTGTTCGAGGATGAGATTGATGAGAATATAAGTCAGTGGTTAGGATGTTATCATCTGTATATGGTTCACAACATTCCATCTGGAACAAAGCCCTTTCCTATTCCCCTCACAATTACAATTAAGATTCTGAGCATCAATGGTGTCAATGGGAATCACTTACAATTCAGCAAGGGGGAAGTTTTTCAATCGTAAAACCCACAGTCAGCTAACAAGGCAACAAATAAAGGTGGCCTATAAAAAATCCTCCTCACCCAATAATGACTTTTTGAATCATGGCCATTGTTTTTCTGCTCATGTATATTACCAAAGTTTGTGAGAAGATTTGTAGCTCGGGTGCTCGTTGTTGTGGTTCTGTTGGGAATTTGTGTTGCAGACGTTTCGTCCCCTGTCTAGGTGACATCCTCAGTGCTTAGGAGCCTCCTGTGAAGCGCTTCTGTGATGTTTCCTCCAGCATTTATAGTGATTTGTACCTGCCGCATCCGGTTGTCAGTTCCAGCTGTCCGCTGCAGTGGTCGGTATATTGGGTCCAGGTCGATGTGCTTATTGATTGAATCTGTGAATGAGTGCCATGCCTCTAGGATTTCCCTGGCTGTTCTCTGTTTGGCTTGTCCTATAATAGTAGCGTTGTCCCAGTCGAATTCATGTTGCTTGTCATTTGAGTGTGTGGCTACTAAGGATAGCTGGTCGTGTCATTTCGTGGCTAGTCGGTGTCATTAGCTGTCTTGCTGTTTGTCCTATGTAGTGTTTTGTGCAGTCCTTGCATGGGATTTTGTACACTACATTGATTTTGCTCATGCTGGGTATCGGGTCCTTCGTTCTGTTGAGTTGTTGTTTGAGAGTGGCTGTTGGTTTGTGTGCTGTTATGAGTTCTAGTGGTCGCAGTAGTCTGGCTGTCAGTTCGGAAATGCTCTTGATGTATGGTAGTGTGGCTAGTCCTATGGGTTGCGGCATGTCCTCGTTCCGTTGCACAAAACACTACATAGGACAAACAGGAAGACAGCTAATGATCCGCATCCATGAACACCAACTAGCTACAAAACGACATGACCAGTTGTCCTTAGTAGCCACACACTCAGATGACAAGCAACATGAATTCGACTGGGACAACACTATTATTATAAGACAAGCCAAACAGAGAACAGCCAGGGAATTCCTAGAGGCATGGCCCTCATCCACAGATTCAATCAATAAGCACATCGACCTGGACCCAATATAAAGGCCACTGCAGCGGACACATCCATTTTAATCCTGCAAACCCTTACCCTAAAACTATGTCTTTGCATTTGTATTCTGAGGAAGGGCCACTCGACCTGAAATGTTAACTTTGATTTCTGTTCACAGGTGCTGCCAGATCTGCTTAGCAACTTCTGTTTCACGTCCTCTCAATCTAGATTGCCCCACATAAGGGAACATCCTTTCTACATCTACTTTGTCAATCCCCCTTACCATCTTATAAACGTCAAGTAGATCTCCTCTCATACTTCCAAACTCCAAAGAGTATCAACCTAAACTACTCAACTTCTTTTTATAAGACAAACCCCTCACCTCTGGAATCAATCTAGTGACCCTCCTCTGAACTGTCTCCAATACAGCGACATCCCTCCTCAAGTAAAGGGGACAACGACTGTAGGCAATACATCAGGTGTCACTTCACTAATACCTTATGTAGTTGCAGCAACACTTCTCTACTTTTATACTCTATTCCTTTAGCAATAAATTTCAAATACAATTTACCTACCTTATTACTTGCTGTATTTGAAGAGTAGTTTTCTGCAAATCATGCACAAGGACATCCAGATCTCTCTACATTGAAGCTCTTTGAATTTTTTCTTCATTTTGATAATAATGTGCCTTTCTAATTCTCCGACCACAGTAGATAACTTATTCACATTCAGATGCATGTGTCAAAGTTTGGCCCATTCACCTAACCTATCCTTATCCATTTGTAATTTCTTATTTCTTCCTTGCAAACTTACTCTCCCAAGTATTTTAGTGTCATCGGAAAAATTGGATATAGTACTTTCTATCTCTGCATCCAAGTCATTAATATAGACTGTCAATAGTAAGTCGTTACAAATATACAGGGAAATGAAGGTCGAACAAGGATGACACAGCATATAGATGGAATTAAGGCTGTGGTTTATATCTGGTTGAGAAAATCCTGGTCTGTCTTATCCTACTCCCCAAGAGGCCTCCTTCCCTTTAAGTCTCTCTTTCATTTATTCAACTGCTCCAACTGCCCTGCTTTGTGCCCTCCCTTGCTGTTGACACCCACTGCTGGATCTTCTGGCACAAACTCCCCATGTGCCCCACTTGGTGTCTTTGTTTATCATCACCACCTGCTGCCAGTGGTTCCACTATATTAAGGTTTCTTCAACAACCGGATTAACTGTCATTTTACTCAAGGGATATTGGACATTGGAGTAAAATAGAAACTCCTTGTTCAATCATTTTAACCATCCTGTATCGCAAATCATTCAACCCTGATAATGTTTAAACCTAAAAGCTACTGATGTAGGTCAGAAAACAATTGCGTCAGGAGGACTTGATGTATAATAAAATGGTAATATTGGAGATTGCTTATTTTATTGGATAAACAGAAACTATTAGACAAGTTGCTGCCATTCCACATTATTTGTAGAAGGCTTCCATGGTCTTCTGTAAGGTGTTGACATCAAAGGCAGGGGTTGGAATAGTGGAGAAGCATAAGGGTGGCTAGACCAATGGTGAAATCATATGAACTGCCTCAGATGGGTTTAAGGTATCATTTCTTTTGAAATGCCAGGCAGGAAGCAATAGGTCAGACTGATTAGTATTTAGTTAACAGGATGCCTGTTGCACAGAGATGAAACTGGGAAGGTGCTGAACTGTTTTGATTGTTCACTGATCAGGGTAGACATGTTGCTACAGGGAATGTTGCACCAGGAGGGAAACATCATCAATGCAGTTTAGTTTCTTTGCTCGCTGAGTTTGAAAACAGCAAATTTGCACAAACGTTTTTTCAGGTCAAAACAAGAAGTATAATCCATGGAGAAAGTATTGAAACCTAACAGCGATTGACAAATGAGATACTGAACTCTACCAAGAGAAAAACACAGGTAAAGTCTGTTCTTGGTTTATGTCATTAGTTATTGATTGAATACCTGCATGTATTAATCTAATGTAATAATATGGTTCAGGTTGTAAGTTAGCTCCTTGAGCTGGAAAGTTTGTTTTCAGACATTTTGCTACCATGCTAGGTAACATCATCAGTGAGCCTCCAGTGAAGTACTGGTGTTCTGTCCCGCTTTCTATTTATGTGTCTTGGTCTCTTAAGGTGGGTGATCTCATTTCCAATTCTTTTCCTCAGAGATTGGTAAATGGGGTCCAAATCGATGTGTTTATTGATGGAGTTCTGGTTTAAATGCTAGGCTTCTAAGAATTCCCTTGCATGTCTCTTTTTAGCCTGTTCTAGTGTTGTCCCAATTGAAGTGGTGTCCTTCTTCATCTGTATGTAAGTATACTGGTGATAGAAGGTCATGTCTTTTGGTGACTAGTTGGTGTTTGTGTATCCTGGTGGCTAGTTTTCTATCTGTCTATCTGATGTAGTGTTTGTTACAATCCTTGCAGGATATTTTGTAAATTATATTCATTTTGCTGGCTGCTGGTATAGGATCCTTTAGGTTCATCAGTAGCTGTTTCAGTATGTTGGTAGGTTTGTGGGCTACCATCATAAAGGACCCGATACCAACAACCAGCAAAACGAATGTCATTTACAAAATACCCTGCAAGAACCGTAACAAACACTACATTGGACAGACAGGTAGGAAACTAGCTACCAGGATACACGAACACCAATTAGCCACCAAAAGACATGACCCATTATCACTAGTATCCTTATGTACAGTCGACAAAGAACACCAATTCGACTGGGACAACACATTCATCCTAGGACAGGCTAAACAGAGACACGCACGGGAATTCCTAGAGTCCTGGCATTCAAACTGGAACTCCATCAATAAACACATCGATTTGGACCCCATTTACCAACCTCTGAGAAAAAGAATCAGAAATGATATCACCCACCTTAAGAGACCAAGACACATAAATAGAAAGTGAGACAGAACACCAACGTTTCACCAGAGGTTCACTAATGATGTAATGTAACATGGTGATGAAACATCTGAAAACAAATCTGCCTGTTCAGTGAGCAAACTTACAACCTGAACCTCAACCTGAGCTACAAATCTTCTCAAGAATCATAGTCATGTGGTCTCAAACCATTTCCTTCACAAATTACTAAGTCTTATCATTGGATAAGCGACAGGACAGAATGTCAACAACTCAAACACCAAATTGTGACACTGAAGGGAATTCCATTTTTAGAATGTCTGATATGTGTTCATAAATTTTTAAAATTTTCACCGGATTTCAGGAATCCTAAATGGAATTTTAACCTGCAGGAAGACATGAACTTGGTGCAGCTGCGAAGCTAAAACCAGAAAAATATTGATAATAACTCGCCAACTTGGAGGCTTAATTTGAATCAGTAGAGTCTCACTATTAACTCCCTCATAAGAGGCCAGTTGTCTATTAACATATGCTAATCAATAAATTGAAGCAACATTTAAACTGACCTTTAAATCCAACAGTGCATCCACAGGTTCCCTGCTTCCTGAAACTCAACAGGTCACAGAGTATAGCGGTAATTAAGGGGCTGATTAAAACTCAGATACTGCAAAAAATTTTTATTCTCATTTCTGATTTTGTAAAACTGAGTGAGAAAGGACTTGTTTACATTATTTTGTTGAGAGTCAGCTTCCCACATTTGCAGATTTTCTCAATCACATCAGGATGAATAATGTTAGTTTGCCTTAAATTCAGCAAAGGACAAAACAGCATATGACAGCAGCACCAGTCCCAGCAGTAGCAGCCTACTGCTCAGAGACCTTAAGCTAGACAGCAAAGAAGGCACCAGCAGAGCAAAGCTGAAAAATGTGTTGCTGGAAAAGTGCAGCAGATCAGGCAGCATCCCTGGAGCAGGAGAATCAACGTTTCGGGCATAAGCCCTTCTTCAGGACAGCTCTCCATTCTATACCAATATACCCGCTTTATGGAGGCAGTTTCCCTGATGTAATCCTTGGAGCCAATAGACAGAGGCGCTTTACTCCAGGAATCAGAACTCTCCACTGTATCCCAGTGATCCAAGTGAGCAGGCATTATGAAGGGCTCATGCCCGAAACGTTGATTCTCCTGCTCCTTGGATGCTGCCTGACCTGCTGCGCTTTTCCAGCAACACATTTTTCAGCTCTGATTTCCAGCATCTGCAGTCCTCACTTTCTAGAACAGTAAATAGGGAAGCTGCTCATAGAAGGGTCTACTGCATACACTGGACAGGCATGAACTGAAGGCAGGATTTTACTGTGAGATCCAGGATCACAAAGTAAATGGAGTCAAGGTCCCGAGCTCACACTGTCAGAAGTGCACTATGATCTTCCTCGAAGCAGACTGTTAAAGCTAGTAGATAGGGTTTTGATTCTGCTGGTTCAATTACCAGGCTGACAGCTAAAAGCCATGACAGCACCACCAATGAGAAGTGAGCGTTGTTGAGTAGTGTTGGGAACTATGAGGATGTCTTGGCGTAACAGCACCCTCAGAGGTGAAAAGACACCAAGCCCTTCACGTGGAAGGAATGCCCCCTCACTTGGATCACTGGGATACAGTGGGGAGTTCTGATTCCTGGAGTAAAGCGCCTCTGTCTATTGGCTCCAACGATTGCATCAGGGAAACTGCCTCCGTAAAGCTAGTACATTGGTACAGAATGGAGGGCTGCCCTGCCATGTGCAAAATACCAATGAGGTGAGACCATAACATATTTGAGAATTTTATTATTTAGCTTGGTTTTCTGCCTCTACGGTATAAGTTATCTGTTCCTGTCTAAACCTGGAAAACCTCCCTGGTGGTGGGAATGTCTCAGGGAGCCAAACCAACTTAGCTTCCCACTATTTTGACAAACCCTTACCTCCACTATATCCTTTATCAAGGAACCATGGATTCTGTGTCCTGAGCATCTTTGATAAGTGCAAACTGCAATGTTGCAGGAAGCTCAGGGAGATGTGAGATAGCAGCTAACCCCTACAGTCTGCTAGAAGATTTAATGCCAACTTGACATTATGACCACACATTATCAATGGCTATCAATGTCACTGTCAGCCAAAATTCATTTGCCTACGGATCCTTCTAGGCAGCTGCCAGAGATATATCCAGAGTTTCCTGGAAGCAGCCAACAAATGTGGAAGAAAGCAAATTATTGTTTGAATTGGTTGTAAATTCAGAGGCGATGGGGTGGGAGGGAATGTTCAATGAGACCTAGGTTTTCAAAGCTTTTGAGAAGATTTGTAGCTCGGGTGCTCGTTGTTGTGGTTGTGTTTGCTAAACTGGGAATTTATGTTGCAGACGTTTCGTCCCCTGTCTAGGTGACATCCTTAGTACTTGGGAGCCTCCTGTGAAGGGCTTCTGTGATCTTTCCTCCGGCATTTGTAGTGGTTTGAATCTGCCGCTTCCGGTTGTCAGTTCCAGCTGTTTGTTGCAGTGGCCGGTATATTGGGTCCAGGTCGATGTGCTTATTGATTGAATCTGTGGATGAGTGCCATGCCTCTAGGAATTCCCTGGCTGTTCACTGTTTGGCTTGTCCTATAATAGTAGCGTTGTCCCAGTCGAATTCATGTTGCTTGTCATCTGCGTGTGTGGCTACTAAGGACACCAGCATCTGCGTGTTTGGCTACTAAGGATAGCTGGTCGTGTTGTTAGTAGCCACACACTCAGATGACAAGCAACATGAATTCGACTGGGACAACGCTACTATTATAGGACAAGCCAAACAGAGAACAGCCAGGGAATTTCTAGAGGCATGGCACTCATCCACAGATGCAATCAATAAGCACATCGACCTGGACCCAATATACCGACCACTGCAACGGACAGCTGAAACTGACAACCGGAAGCGGCAGATTCAAACCACTACAAATGCTGGAGGAAAGATCACAGTAGCACTTCACAGGAGCCTTCCAAGCACTGAGGATGTCACCTAGACAGGAGACGAAACGTCTGCAACACAAATTCCCAGCTTGGCGAACACAACCATAACAGACCTAGGTTTCCTTGTGCAAACGTCACTATTTGGTGGCAATGTGATTGGACCCAGGGAACCAGACATGGCCAGTAAAAGCCTAAAGTTAAGCTCAATTGCAGGAAATCTAGAGGCTAACCCAGGGATCAGAAACCAGAGATGGTGAAAATACCAAAAATGTAGCTCAGTAAAGGTAAGTGCCAGCCAATGACAGACTTCAAAACACATTTAGGCAACAACCACAAAATGAGAAAGTCAGTGCAAGACCTGAAAAAAAATGTAGGAGATGGTCCACAGTGAGTAAGCAACAGGGAGTATTCAAATGACTACAGTAAGTAACATGTTAAAGAAATTGAAAGTGAGTACATTAACAACAAATGTGTGAAGGAATATGGTGAAGTTGAAGCCATAAGGTGCTCCATCAGCCAGTTTTATGGAAGCTCATCAGATCAAAGATTGAAAGTAGAAAATTAAACATAGACCACTTAGTCTGCGGGAATCCCAGCAGCAGACAACACAGGTACAGAATAAACTCTTCACTGGGAAAAATGTGGAAGACGCAGAGTAGGAATTGGACATTCCTGTTGGTGCAGGCACCCAGAACAAAATCTGGTTCACAAATACTCAGGTAAAGGCAGGAAAGGTAGATTTAAGTTAGATACCATGGAGGGTGTGGTATTGATCCGTTTGAATGTTATGCTAGATTGAGCCCAAGAACCCTTAGGCTATTTTCCATTCATCTTTGGTGCTCAGGACAGTAATAAAAGCAAGATGAGGAGCCAGACGTATGCCTCACTTGGTTATAATGGGAGAGAGGCCACAGAAACTTTGTACATGAGTTCTAATTATTATTATCTGTGGGGTTGTTTGCTTAGCTTAATAGGTGCTTTGGGTAGCAGACTTGAAAGAAACTCCAGCCATTGTGTGATAAGAAGATGGGACAGATCCTCCATTTCTCTCAATTCAGAAACTGAAAATGGCAGGGAAAGAAGGCACCAAAGACAGTGACCAGCAACTGGAGGGTATTTTGGACAGTGGTTCCTTGTTTTAGTATATAGTTACAGAAAAGGAAATAATTACTCAATCTGTCTATTTACCAGCATCTGAAAAATTAAACCTTCTTGTATCTTTAGGTTTAAGTGGCACTGTCCCTGAAAACCAGCTGCTTCTTCTAAGGGGTATCCACCATTCTTGAAGAATACGAAGAAGTAGTAAAGTTATAGCCAGAACCAGCCAACAAAGTTCAGAAACTACAGCATCACAGGCGAAGAAGTTCTTCACAGTGTGGAAAACCAGATCACTGCTGGGAGGCAAAGAAGTAACCTTATAATTGTAAATGAAAGCAAAGGAAGCTTCAAAATGTTTGCAGCTTGTAAAATGGCCACAATGTTTGAGATTGCTAGAAATTGAAGTTAGAAAAGAATCTTTGATCATGCAAGATACAGGTCTCAGAGCTACAAAGTAAATTCAGATCCATTGAAGGTTCAAGTAAGGTTTATGGAGCCACATGTGGATGGACAGAAGCCAATAGTATGGAACACTCTGTGTAATCATTCACAAAGAACATCGATGTGAGCGTCACACCTTTAAAGAGACCTTCAGTACTCTGAAGAGGCACATCAAGAAGAAGTACAACAACTGCAGGTTGCTAATTTAAAAGCTATCCAGAGAAAAAGAGATCATTAAGTTCAAAGTGGACCATGTTAATATGCAAACTATAAAATTGTTGATCTGCAGTTGGAGGCTACAAGACAAACCCATCAGCAAGCTGTGGGAGCGAGAGGCAGTTCAGCCAACAGTCTATAAAACCAAAATATTGAGTTTCTGGAGACAGAGACTGCCTTGACAAAGTTTAAAGTTGAACATTGAAATGAATTTGAACAGAACAAAGCTTAAGAAAAATTAGCTCAGCCTTTCTCAGTGAGATTACTGAAGTACAAGTTCAGCTATTAGCAGTCAAACAACACAATTATGTTTGGCAGGCTGAAAGTAAGAGCCTTTCAGAAGGTTTACAAACGTCAAGCAACCAAGGTTCTCACCCAAATGTCTGAACACAGAGATACACTGTTGAAGGAAAACATGTCTCTGTTGCAGAAATGTTAAGAACTCCAAGAACAGAGTGAACCATTAACTGAAGAAAAAATTTCTGGCATTGTTAATGAGCAATAGTCTATTGTTTCAAGAGGAAAACCTGGATAGGAAAGACATCAATCTTCAAATAAAAGCAAACTACTGCAAATTCGAAACAAAATGGAAAATGCTGAAGAAACTTATTAGGTTTGGCAGCAGCTATGGAAAGAGAAACAGAGTTCATATTTCAAATCCATGAAGGGATGGGGACAATGGAATAAAATAGTTCAATATTCATTGTTAAACGTTATTGGTAAAAATGGGCATTATAACAGAACTTGAGGTGTGATGTGGAGTAAAATGAATAATTTTCAGTGAGGTTAGTGAGCATGCGTGAAAGAGCTGTACTATAGTGATGTCGGATCGCATGGACATGGAGTCTGGGTCTGTTGCTGTTCACCAGTAAGAGTGTAAATCTTATGTTACTTTACAGACAGAGATCATGTGGCTCACCATTTCTGTGCTAGCCAAAAAAGAACTTTCAAGTAATTTAGGTCAGTATTTGGCATTTTTAAAAGTCATTTTAGTCCGTGAAAGTCCTCAGCTTAATTAAATGATGAAAGTTAAAATTTGATAGTTCATAGCTATCATTATCAAAACAAAATACATTATCCTTCCTGTTATTTCTTCAAAGCATCAACAAACCCAGACACAATCTTCCCTTAACAAATCCATGTTGACTATCTTTGATTGATTCATATTTTTCAATTTATACCAGCTCTCAGAAATTTTCCAATCATTCGTCTCAACCTTAAAAAGCCCTTATCGAAATCACTAATTACATGCTTCGCAATTATGATTGTGACAAAACAACTCACTTTATTCTTTGTGATCTATCTTCAGCTTTCAAGACAGTTGAGTTCTCCATCATTTACATATCTAAGTAAAGGTTATTTGAACATTTGGAGTTAGTTCAAAGTTTGGGAGAAGATTTGTAGCTCGGGTGCTCATTGTTGTGGTTCTGTTCGCCGAGCTGGGAATTTGTGCTGCAGACATTTCCTCCCCTGTCTAGGTGACATCCTCAGTGCTTGGGAGCCTCCTGTGAAGCGCTTCTATGATGTTTCCTCCGGCATTTATAGTGATTTGTATCTGCCGTTTCTGGTTGTCAGTTCTAGCTGTCCGCTGCAGTGGCCGATATATTGGGTCCAGGTCAATGTGTTTATTGATTGAATCTGTGGATGAATGCCATGTCTCTAGGAATTCCCTGGCTCTTCTCTGTTTGGCTTGTCCTATAATAGTAATGTTGTCTCAGTCGAACTCATGTTGCTTGTCATCTGCGTGTGTGGCTACTAAGGATAGCTGGTCGTGTCGTTTCGTGGCAAGTTGGTGTTCATGGATGCGGACCATTAGCTGTCTTCCTGTTTGTCCTATGTAGTGTCTGCAGTCCTTGCATGGGATTTTGTACACTACATTGGTTTTGCTCATGCTGGGTATCGGGTCCTTCGTCCTGATTAGTTGTTGTCTGAGAGTGGCTGTTGGTTTGTGTGCTGTTATGAGTCCTAGTGGTCGCAGTACTCTGGCTGTCAGTTCGGAAATGCTCTTGATGTATGGTAGTGTGGCTAGTCCTTTGGGTTGCGGCATGTCGATGGGCCGAATGGCCTTCCTTCCACTCCTATGTCTTATGGTCTTATGTCCTCATTCCGTTGTCTTTCCCTTAGGCATCTGTTGATGAAATTGTGCGGGTATTCGTTTTTAGCGAATACATTGTATAGGTGTTCTTCTTCCTCTGTTTGGTGTACTGCAGTGTGTTGTGGCCCTTTTGAACAGTGTATTGATGCAACTTCTTTTGTGTGTGTTGGGGCAGTTGCTTTCATAGTTCAGGATTTAGTCTGTGTATGTGGCTTTCCTGCATACCTTTGTGGTGAATTCTCCATTAGGTGTTCTCTGTACGATCACATTTAGGAATGGGAGTTGATTGTCCTTTTCTCCTCTCTAGTGAATCGGATTCCTGTGAGTGTGGCATTGATGATCTAGTGTGTGTTCTCTATTTCTGTGTTTTTAATGATTACAAAGGTGTCATCCACATATCTGACCCAGAGTTTGGGTTGAATTTGCGGTAAGACTGTTTGTTCTAATCTTTGCATTACAGCTTCTGCTATGAGTCCAGAGCTGGGTGAGCCCATGGGTGTGCCATTGATTTGTTCATATATTTGGTTGTTGAATGTGAAGTGTGTTGTGAGGCACAGGTCCAGTAGTTTGAGTATGCCGTCTTTGTTGTTAGGTTCAACGTCCTGTTGTCTGTTCTGTATGTCCAGCAGGTTGATTATTGTTTCTCTGGCTCGGGTTTTGTCAGTAGAGGTGAACAGTGCCATTACATCGAATGAGACCATGGTTTCTTCCTTGTCTATGTGTATATTTCTGATGATGTCCAAGAATTCCTGTGTTGACTGTATAGAGTGCCTGGATCCACTGATCAGGTGTTTCAGTTTCTGCTGTAGTTCTTTAGCCAGTTTGTGTGATGGTGTCCCTGGTAGTGATACTATGGGTCTGAGTGGGATGTCTGGTTTGTGCACTTTAGGTAGTCTATAGAATCTGGGGGTGTTGTTGCTTTCTGGTTTCATTCTTTGTAGGTCAAACCTGTTTATCTGTCCATTTTTTTGTAGGTTCCTCAGTGTGTTGTTTATCCTATTGGTGAGCTGTGGGGTGGGGTCAAACTCCCTCTTTTGATTGGTGTTGGTATCCTCAAGTAGTAGCTTTATGTGGCTAGTTGGTGTTCATGGATGCGGATCATTCGCCAAAAATGGATACCCATGCAATTTCATCAACAGATGCCTAAGGGAAAGACAACGGAACGAGGACATGCCGCAACCCAAACTACTAGCCACACTACCATACATCAAGAGCATTTCTGAACTGACAGCCAGACTACAGCAACCACTAGGACTCATAATAGCACAGAAACCAACAGCCACTCTCAGACAACAACTCACCAGGACAAAGGACCCAATACCCAGCATGAACAAAACCAATGTAGTGTACAAAATCCCATGCAAGGACTGCACAAAACACTACATAGGACAAACAGGAAGACAGCTAATGATCCGCATCCATGAACACCAACTTGCCACGAAACGACACGACCAGCTATCCTTAGTAACCCCACACACAGATGACAAGCAACATGAGTTCGATTGGGATAACACTACTATTATAGGACAAGCCAAACAGAGAACAGCCAGGGAATTCCTAGAGGCTTGGCATTCATCCACAGATTCAATCAATAAACACATTGACCTGGACCCAATATACCGGCCACTGCAGTGGACAGCTGAGACTGACAACCTGAAGCAGCAGATACAAATCACTATAAATGCCGGAGGAAACATCACAGAAGCGCTTCACATGAGGTTCCCATGCACTGAGGATGTCACCTAGACAGGGGATGAAACATCTGCAACACAAATTCCCAGCTCGGCGAACAGAACCACAATTTGGAGTTAATGCCTATGTTTGTGGTGCCTCAGATAGCCAGTTAACCCAGGAAGTTGAAGCAGCAACCTACTATTCTGACGGGGAAATCTCAGGTTAAAATTCAAATGCAACAAGTTCACCAAAGAATGTTCAAGCTTTAACAATAAGGGCAACTTGAAAATAATTGCAAGTACAGTCCCTAATCATGAAAGGAGGGAGACAGAAAACTCGAAATTATAAGTCAGTTAGTCTGACATCAGCATTTGGGAAAATTCTAGAATCCATTATTAAGGAGGTAGTTGTAGGACATTTAGAAAATCAGAACACAATTAGCAGAATGACTTTTTTTTACTTAAAAGAAATTTGTTTGATGAATTTATTACAGTTCTTTGAAGATGTAACCTGTTGGGTGGATAGAGGAGAACTGGTGGATTTGTTGTTCTTGGAGTTCCAAAAAGACATTTAATAAGGTGCAAGATTAAAGCTTATTTTATAGAACTTATTGATATAGGGGTAACATGAGCATAGATAAAAGGTTGGCTAACGGATAGGAAACAGACAGTTGAGATAAATTGGTCATTTACAGGTAGGCAAACTGTAACTAGTTGATGGCACTAAGATCAATGTTGTAAGTTCAACTATTTACAATCCATCCTCAACATTAAATTTATTGATAACTTTAAAATGCCATTGCTAGCCTTAACAAATGCCTAGCAACATTTTGTGGAATCTGAAATTAACTGGTATGAGAAGACAAACAAAATAGTAACAAGCATAGCAAATACTGGAGAAACTCAGCAAGTCTAGCATTATCAGTAGAGAGAGAGAAACAATGCTAATGCTTTGAGTCTGGCATGACTTTACTTCAGAAATGAAAAGTGTTGGAAAAATTAGCTTTTAATAATTTTGACAAAGAGGTTCAAAAGATTCCACCCTGCACTTTGAATTAAATTTTTGCACTTTTGCCCTTATATTGACTTATATGGCTAGCTTTATAATGCTTCTCTGAAGCATATTTGGATGTTTTATTGCATTAAAGGAACTTTATAAATGCAAGTTGTTATTTATGAAGGTAAGAAGCAGGATTTCAGATTGAATTTTCTCACTTTTCATCCAGGGATGATATATTAATTATATCATCTTCCAATGCTGCAATCAATTTAATCAGCACATACCGAAAATCAAACTTGGTGCTTTGTATTGTTTAAAGTCAGAGCATGGCCTTAGTTTTTATTTCTGGCTTGGTAAATGATAGGTGGGTATGACTACAAATTCTGAAACTTACACTACATCCAAGTTGCATTCCTACCACTTTATTTTATCTTGAGATACATGGGTGGGGATGGGCCAAGTCACAAGTGCAATTCATTGAAGGAGGGTGAGTTCAGAGGTGAGCAAGTAAGAAGGCATTGTACATTTGAACCGACTGCAAAACAGCTCTTTGCTCTCCCTGATCCTATTTCTGCCTCTATCAGCAGACAGAATCCAGCTCCATCTGTTGAATTTACCCACAGTAACCTTTTACATATCATTTACCATTCCATTATGCTCTCTCCTAATTTCTTTATAATGACAAATGGTTTGAGCATTTACACGACTGTATTGTCACTTTAATGGTAATTAATCTTCACATTTCTTTCTATCCATTTGAATTGGCATTTCTAATACCAGGCTCCTTACTATCACACCTCAGCCTATATTCCCAGTGACGCTGTCAGATACCTCTCAAACCAGACTGCCTGCCACCAATATATCATTCTGTCTCACACTCACCATTGCTCAGGTTGACATATCAGCAAAATACAGGATAAATGATGTCCTCACTACATCCATTAGAGCAAAGCTTTGCATGAACTATTACTGCAGAACATCCCCTCTGTAAGGAATTTCTAACACCACAGTTTTACTGAACCGTCTGAAGAAAGTGAAATGTCACTGGAAAATTGAGCATTAAAACAGTTGCCTGTCATAGAGTGTGTATACACTGTCAAAGATATGAAATAATTAAAAGCATATTTGCATAAAAAAAGATTAAATATATGACAAATATGTCTCCGAATGGTTGTCACTGGACCAGTCCTCCTTTATCCCAAAACTCTGATGTTGCATTAAGATTGTGCAATGACAGACTTGATTGCAACTTAACTCTGTATAGTTTACGTATTTAATACATCAACAACTGTTTGTAAGGCTGCAATAAATGAGATTAATTTTCTGACTTGCTAAGTAGAAATCAATAATTTATGATAGTTTCTAAAATTAACATTTTTTTCTGATTGCTTGCCAGTAAGTTTCGATGTTTATGACTATACTAGTTGAACAAATATTTTAAAGTTATTTCTTCAGCTTATCTTTCATCCTGTTGTATTATCCAGCCTGAGTGGGCCCTCTTAATTTATTTCCCAAAGTTGCGTTTTGAGTGACTTTATGTTTCTAATGGTCAAACCTCGTTAGTATTTTTCATGTGAGTCAAATCACTGCTCTTTTAAACAATAATAATAAAGTGCAATATTTAAGCTAGATCTTTATTAAAATAAGTAAATATAAAAATAATAAAATCCAGTTAGGCTAGACATGTGTTGACATTATTGTGGAAATGCCAGTTCTAATTACAGTAGTTCATAACATGTTCTCAAACTGCATTGGACTGGTAATATTTTAAGCTGACTTATTCTTACATTTATAAATCTTTCCTTATTTTTCTGGTGAAGCCAAACATTATTTATCTTGGATTTTTGAGAGTTAGTGACAATGCTGTTGCTTCTTGCCAGATCAATCAACATTACTTTAACTGATAAATAACTGATGCATTTGCAGAAGAGATCTTAAGTATTTGTATGTTTGTCAATCAAATTTCAGATTGTTAACTATATTCAGAAACAAAAGAGGCCAGTGCTTGGTTCCCCAAAGTGCTTGACTTTGAATCATTGCCCAATTTGAAAAGTTGCAACAACTGCAACCTTTTGATTCCCGATCATAAAAAGGCACTTTACAATTCACAAGGGTGGAAAGCATACCATAAAATATTTGACGTTATCTCCAGGATATGGCAGTAAGGCCCACAGAGATCATATTTAGAAAAAAACAGCAGACTTTCAGTTGAACTGAAGTTGTAGAATGGACATCTTTGCAATGGGAGAGCTTGCCGAAAGTATCATTAGTAGCAGTATTCGTGTTTCAAAATTGTAATTTGTGATTTTTAAAAAATAAGGATAAAATATGCATTGCTAAATTCATTCAGATGGGCCACAAACTGTGTGATTTAAATTCAAGAAACCATAAAATGTCATTATTTGTTCATTTATAATCAATAATAGCAACAATTTTCAAAAATGTAAGAAACTTTTCAAGAAATATTATCATGAACTCAAGTTAGTTACCTCTGCTAAATAGTCTGAATATTATACAGGACCTGACACTTATTGTCTTCTATCCCTTCAAACAATGAAAAAACTGAACCCTTTTGGCTCCCTAAACTGAAAATTCATGAGTTATGCATGCTTTTATTATCAATTTCTCCAAAGGCAAATTGAAGCTCGATGAGGTAAAGCTGAACTTACAGCATTAAATTATTTCTTACACGGGTGAATTGACAGGGCAGAGATTATGATGTACTTATTCAATTGATAAACTCAGTGGCCTCCCAGTTGCCAAGGGTAAATGTAGTTTTAGATTCTAACAGGAACAAGCTTGTCCCTCAAGCTTGTTCTGCCATTCAATCAGATTAAGGCCATTTTGTATCTTAATTGCAACTACATGCATTTGTTCAGTAATCCACAGTGCCTTTGCTGAGCAAAAATCTGTTGATTCCAGTTTTATCGGGGCTGGTGGATGTATGACCCAGGCAGGTCCGCCACACTCAAATGCAAATTGGAAGAGACCACAGAGGCTGATGAGTGCTGAGGTAGTCTAGTCTAAAGGCCTGGTTCTGTGGTATTCCATTCCAATTGTTTTGTTTAATGTTAGGACCTCTAGGGCTCATGTCTCAATTCCATCAGGCACCCACCTTCAGTCTATGCCCATTGAATGCCAATATATTCCCCTCACCCACACACTGGATCCTTATTGCCCCTGTACCAATTTAGTGTCGACTTATGCCAATTTATAAGCGTCCTTGTGGTCTCTTATAACCAATATATCAACCTAGTTCCATCTCTCGGCATTTCATGAACCCTATATACCACCCTTGACCTTACACTCTTCATGCCAACTCATCCAATATCTACCATGTTTAGATCTCAGGGGCATGCAGGGATGAAATAAACAAAGTCATAAATATCTAGGACAGACTAAACTATATGAAAAAGATATACACTCATGAAAGCTCATTCAATGTATTTACATCTCTTCAAGCCCTTAATCCTTTATAAATACAACCCTTTTAATTCATAACCTCCAATCAAGGATAGGTACTCCTTTAATAATAATGTCAGAGCTGTCAATCATTATGTGAAATTAAAGTGCCTCACTGTGATGATAGGTTGTGGTTGCAGCTCAGCTGTATTAATGTTGTATTGATATCCATTAGGGTTATGTCGTCAAACACCTATTGAAAATGCAAAGTCAGAAGTTTTTTTTTCCAATTTTCATGTGACAGGCTATTTAAATAATGTGACATCTCAACCTTATCCAAACTTTAGAAACATTGAACACAGCATGGGTTTAAATGAGTCTCCTGAGTTCAGGTTTCTGGTCGGAAATTGGAATAGGACTTCCAGATCTAAGTTCACAGTGCCAGCTTGAATAGGCTGTGGAATCTCCACGAAGCCACAAATATCTCGGCAAGGGTAGTTAAGTAGAGGGCTATGGGAGATATTAAATTTGAAGTCGTAATGAGAATGAAGTAAGGTTTATAAAGAAAAGAAAGTATTATGGTTGACATTTAATGTAGATCATGATACAATATTATTTAATGTAGAACATATTTTGTGTACAATTTATGAAGGATGACAGATGGTTGGCTACTAAAGAGAACTTTCGAGCCATCTTCAGGTGCTACAGGAATACATAATGATTTTGTCAACTGAAAGGTTGAGATCTAGAAAGATATTGCAAAGGAAAAAAATCTTGGGAATAAGTGAATTTGGGGTTTGAAGGTCAATTCAGGATTAAGCAGGAAGCCAATATTGTGGTGAGGTTCACCTTGAGATCATGACTGAGGACAGATCTATAATTGTTTGGAATGAAATTAATAAAAAATAAAATTAGGAGAGATGTAAAATCAATGCTGTTTCACTATGATTCCCTTCACACTATTTAACAAAGTTAAACTCTTTTCAGGAGGAGATCAGGGATTCAGAGCTGAATAGAGAAGAAAGACAATGTTTAAAGGATTCAATCTTTTTTAAAAATCAACCTGCTTACGTATCTTCTTGGATACCTCTGGAACAGGTGAGACTGGAACCCAAGTTGCCAAGCTCAGAGATAAGGCCTCACCATCCTGCACCACAAGAGCGCCAAAGTGTCTATTGATTACTCATTGCTTAGAATTATCAACAGATAGTGCCTGAATCTCGAGATAATAGGAGGGAAAACTGTATAGGATTGAGGAGATATAAATTGAATAACATATACAAATTTAAACTCTGTCATAATGTCTTGTATGAAATTTTCCAGTGGTCTTTCAACACTTCTTGGGAATATAGAATGCATAATTAGATCACAGCACTCCATCTTTTACATAAAAGCTAAGCATAGACTATAATTAAGGATCAATGGCATGGGACACTTTGCATACCAGGTGAAAAATCTCACCGGTCCCCAACCTACTTTTAATTTTTAAAATTTTCAATGATAATTAACATATAAAAGAATGAAACTGCATATTTATAAAAGCTCATTGTCAGTCCCAAAGATATTGTTTGGCAGAATTCTAGAATGAGGCAAAAGTGAGGACTGCAGATGCTAGAGATTAGAGTCAAGAGCGTGATGCTGGAAAAGCACAGCAGGTCAGACAGCATCTGAGGAGCAGGAGAATCGACGTTTCGGGCAAAAACCCTTTATTCCTCATGAAGGGTTTTTGCCTGAAACGTCAATTTTCCTGTTCCTCGGGTGCTGCCTGACCTGCTGTGCTTTTCCAGCATCACACTCTTGACAGAATTCTAGAATGGATAAATCCAAAGTTTTCCTGCTGAATTCAGTATATGTCTTTTGCCAAAGTTAATTAAGTTCATGTTGTTCTATGTTCGACAATGATACTCTCATTGCAAAACTCTTATAGTATAATTTCTGGATGAGCTGGGTAACCTAGACTAATTTTTGCAGTTAACTGCAGTTAATATGTCTTTGCCAGATATTTTCTTTTATTCACTCACGGGATGTAGGTGCCATTGGTTGGGCCAGAAATCATTGTCCATCACTAATTGCGTTCGAGAAGGTGGTGGTGAGCTGCCTTCTTGAATTCTGAAGTCCATTTAGTATAGGTAGACCCATTAGTTTCAGGATTTTGACCCAGTAACACTGAAGGGATGGTGATATGTTTCCAAGGCTGGTTGGTGAGTGGCTTGGAGGGGAGGTTGCTGCCTAACATACAATTGAGAAATGTCGGGCGTATGGTGCTGGAAAAGCACACAGTCAGGCAGCATCTGAGAAGCAGGAGAATCGACATTTCAGGCAAAATCCCTTCATCAGAAATTCCTGATGCAGTCCTCACTTTCTTCTAATTGAGAAATGTGAATATTGTTTACCTCACCTTGCTAATTGCACCAAAGTCTAGATCAATTCGATTTCCATATGGATCTGGTGAATATTCAAAAAGATTTAGGTATTTGACTTTTTATTTTAATTGTGTATCTAGGTAAGACAAGACACACATAGTTTTTCTGCCAAAAATATTCTTTGGGACTTTGGGATTAAATACATTCTTTATGGTTAATGTCATGGGACATTTATAGTCCTTTTGAACAAGAAGATGGAATCTTTGATTAAAACTCATCTAATAGTCATTGTTTCTGACAGTGTGGTTGCATCTTCTCATGCTTTGAGTGATTTGTTATTAGGTGCACTTTCAAACCTTCTTATTCAAACTTGAACTCCTAACCCTCTGATGCAGAGCTGAGAACAGATGTTTTCAACAGGCTTTATACAAATGGACTGGGTGCAACCTGAGCCATCATACTACCAGTTATTGCGTGAGTTTTACGGATATTGTGTAATTGGAAAAATATTCATATTGTTTTCATATCTTGGTCCTTGCCAAGTGACACTTAACATCTTGATAGAGTTGTAGATTTTTTGCATATAGACAATTATTCCTAAACCGTAGCAATACATAAAAGTTATTATGAAAAGATGTACTTTTATTTTAGATATATTCTTCTCATTTACATAATTACAATAGGTTATTCACAAAGTATATTTGTGATCTGCTAAGAGGAATTATTTTCTAAAGATAAATAATCAACTCAAAGGCACAGTGTCCGATTATTTGTTTTATTATTCATACTGCGCTATTTTTCCCCAAAGAAACGAGAAACTTCCAAAGCTTGGAAGTGCTACACACGAGGGCCAAAAGGTTTATTCCAAAGGGAACATTTAAGTTTCATTGGAACATAAAAGATACCATCTGAAAGTTTCTGTGGGAGGCCCAATTGATCTTAATGGTTGGACCTCATGGCTGTCAGCTTAATCCCTGATCAAAGCAGGCATAAAGAAACATTAAGCCTCAACAAGAGCAATTTTTATTTACACAATCTTTACTACAATGAAATGTCCTAAGGTGCTTCAGAGAAACATTATAACATCATGTAAAATCACATAAAAGATATTAGGTCAGAAGGGCACTAGCTTAGTCAAAGAGATTAGTTTTAAGAAATGCCTTAAGGAAGGAAAATGTTGTGAGAAGCGGAGAAGTATAGGGAGTTAATGTCAGAGCTTGGGGCCCAGGCAACTGAAGGCTAGGCCACCAATGGCTGTCAATGAGCAAGAAGCTGTAATTAAAGGATTTCAGATATCTTGGAGGACTGAGGGAATGGTGGCAATTATGGAGATAGAGAGGACCTGGACCATAGACATAGTTGAACATGAAGATGAGAATTTTAAAGTCAAGTCATTGTTTGACCAGGAGTCAATACAAGAAGAAGCATAATAAGAGAAGGGGAATTGGTGCAAGTGATACCATCAGCATGGGTTCAATTCCTGCATCAGCTGATCATTAGGGAATCTTGAATCCTTACCTAGTCTGGCCTACATGTGACTCCAGACCTACAGCGATAGGCAATTACGAAAGGGCAATAAATGCTGACTTGGCCAGTGACACCCTCATCCCGTGAATGGATAAAGGTAAAAAAGATTGCAGCTAATCTGTTTGTGTTTTGAATTCAATCTTCCCATTTACCCCCACAGCATTTGATTACTGTGCCTATCAGGGACATATCCACCACCACTTTAAACATATTCAATTAGAGCAATTCTACTGAAGCAGGGAGCTCTAAAATCCCTCCATTGCCTCACTTCTCCTTATTATGGTCATCCCCTCCAATTCTACAATCCTGTGACTTATCTGCACTGCTCCAATATCGACCTTTATGCATCTCTGGTTCTTCTCGCTGTGAGTAAAAGAAAATGCTTCATCTCCAAATTATAATGTAAGGAATGTCTTTTCCCATCTACCTTTAAAAGACCCTTCAGGATTTTATGCACTTCAATTAAGACACCCCTCGCTCTTCTAAACTCCAGTAGAAGCAAGTCCAGCCTGTTCAAACTATCCTGATAAGAAAACCCACTCATTCCAGATATCAATCTAGTAAACATCCTCTGAACTGCCTCTAACATATTTACGTATTTCATTAACAAGGAGACCAAAACTGCATACAGTGTTCAAGACATGGTCTCATTAATACCCTGTATAACTGAAGCATAACATCCTTAGTTTTGTAGGAGAAACAGAAATTGTGGGAGAAACTCAACAGATCTGGCAGCACCTGTGAAGAGAAAGCAGTGGTAACATTTTGAGTCCATTGACCCTGCTTCAGAACTGCAGGGCTTCTCTAGCAATTTCTGTTTTTGTTTCAGATTTGCAGCATCTACAGTTCATTGTTTTAGTTTGTCCTTACTTTTATGTTCAATTCCTCTCATAATAAAGGCTAGGATCCTATGAGTCCCCTTAACTATCTTATGCATACGAACATCTTGTGACTCATACAGCAGAACACTTAGATCACTGCACCTTGAAATTCTGCAGTCTTTCTCCTTTGCCAAACATATGCACACCAGAAAATCAGAATCAGGGAAAAACCCAGACTAGATGCAAGTGACAGCGAGAGATGGGATGAGGTCACGAGGAATAGGTATAAGAGTGTCTGCAACAAGGGCAAGGGCAAGGGGTCAGTTCTCAGCAGATCTTTCCTCACACCAGTTATGCCAGATAAACGATCTTCTAACCAGAGATTCCCCACCCCATAAACCACAATCAATCCACACAATTTTACATATCATGCTCTACCCATGACAGTGGGTCACCTGCTGAAGGCCCACCTAGTGACTGTAGGAACAGACTCTTAACTAGGCTTTAGTTGTCCACTTAAGGATGTCAATTCATGGTGGTGTAGGAAAGCTGTTATTGCCTTCCTGCCACAGATATAATTGAAGTGGAGGAAGGAAGGTGCTGAGGTCACCACACATCACATCTTGTACAATTCAAAGAGAGAAGAATACCCTTTTGTTTGTGATTTTTGTTTACTTTCTTCTTTCTCGTGCTAAGTAAACATTGAGTCGGATTTTGTTAAAAAGAAAATGATGAAACTTTAAGCACTGATTATTAATTATATTCAAATTGAAGAGCAACTGTGGTTAAACACAGTAGGTTGCAGTTTGAGCTTCTCTGCTTCATCAAAAGTGACATTTCACACCTGACTCACCATTCAAATACATTAAATTTGAAGAAACTGCTGTACCTAACTCAGAGAGATGAAAATAACTTCTGAGAAAGGTTAGGGATTGACCATTTTAGTCTCAGTACCTTTTAAAAGTGCTGTAAGACTTACTTACTGTTAAGCTACCTCTCCAATACTGAAAATTGGAATGTGGAGTTGCATTCTTTTAATACTAATTGTTGGGGATATTAATACACAAAGTCCTCATTCTTACTTTTTCAGTCTGAAAAGTTAAAGAGACTCAGATTTTTTTACCCTGCCCAGGTAAGACCCCAATAATGTGGAACAAATATGTTGGCTTTTTGAATGTTTGGCCCATAGTAATTTCTGTGCAAAAGCTCAAAGAGAATCTGGGGATAAAAGCAAGTCCAATCATCACCATCATGGAAGCCAGTCTTCAATCAACTCAATTTACTCCATGTCAAGTTAAAGGGATAAAGTAAAGGTTATGGATTATAATAGAATCTCATCGGGTAGTACTGTAATCTTTTTATGCCAGAGCTGGCTGTGGTTCTAGTTAAGCTGTTCCATTATAGCTATTCACAGGCACTGATTCAACTGTCTAGAAAATTGTCCAGGTATATCCTGTTCACACTCAATCTGATAAATCAAATGCAGCCAATTAAAGCCTCCAACATTCAACTCTCAATTGGCAACTGAGTGATTTGTATTGTTTACATCGCAATCAAGTGACATTTACTCAGCAAAAAAATAAATGCTCATTAAATCTTAGTTTCCTCCTGACCTCATGGCACATATTTGGATGAAGGCTGAAAAGATTGTGATTCCAGAGGTGAGGTAACAGTAGTTGTCCTTGATCTTAAGCATTTGACCAAATGTGGCCTCAAAGAACCAAACAAAACTGAAGTCTTTGGGAATCAGGGCAAGTTCTTCACTGGCTGTTAGTCACACCTAGCAGAAAGGAAGATAGTTGCAGCTATTGATCTAATTCAACTGGCATCAACTCATTTTCTGGGTTGAAGAGAAAAATAGGATTGTCTAAGCCTATACTTATTGGAGTTTAAAAGGTGATCCTATTGAAGCATACAAGACCTTGTGAGGACTTCACATAATGGATTCTAAAGAGTGTTTTCCCTTGTAGGAGAGAGTAGAACACCAAGGGACACAGTCTTAGAATATGAACTCTTGCTTTTATGATGTGAATGAGAAAAATCGCTTTTTCCCTCAGAATCATCATCAGAGAATTCGTTTCCCAGAAAATAATGAGGCTGGATCCTTGGATTTTATCAAGCCTAAATTGTATAGATTACTGAGAGATAAGAGAGTCAAGAATTGTGGAAGGACAGGCAGCAACGTAGGCTTAAAATTACATCCAGATCAGCCATGACCTTATTATTGGAACAGGAGGCTTGTAGGGCCAAAAGGCCTACTCCTACTCCTAGATCCTATGTTCCTGAATCACTCATGGAGTTCCTCAAGGTTGTATCCTCAGACCAATCACACTCAGTTTCTTCATTAATGAGTAATGATCTTTCCTTCATTATAAGTTCATAAACGGTAATAATTGTTGATAATTTTACTAAATTCTCTTTTTTCCTCATAATGCCTCATATATTGAAGCTGTGTTCAAATGCAACAAGGCATAAACAACATTCATGCTTGTGATGATAAATGATTAGTATTAGTTGCACCACATTGTTAGGCAGTGGCATTCTCCAGCAAGGAAAATTTAGCCATATTGCCTGGTCTTAAAATGGCATTATCATCACTGAATACTTCAATATGAACAACATAGGGCTCATTATTAATCAGAAATTTAACTTGACAAAGTAAATAAATGACATGGCACAAGTAGTTCAGAGGCTAGCAATTCTGCAGAGAGTAGCTCACCTCCTGAATCCCCAAATCCAGTTCACCATTAAGAATTCAGGAGTGCAATGGAATTCTCTCCACTTGCCTGAATGAGTGCAACTCCAACAACACTCAAAGAGCTTGACATCATGAAGGACAAAGTAGCCCACTTTATTAACACCCCATCCACAATATTGCATGTTTATTCTTTCCACTCTGATGTATAATCTTGATAATGTGTACCATCTATGAGACACACTGCAATTAAACCTCCTTTGACAGCAGCTCTAATCCATGATTTCTAGAATGGAAACATAATTTTACAGGCTATGAAACTACAGGTTTCCCACAACATTCTGACTTAGAACTATATCATTGCATTTCTATAATTCCTGCATCCAGATTGTGGAACTCCCTCTCTAACAGCAATATTGGTGTATCAATACTATGATAGCATCTATAGTTCAATAAGTTGGCTCATTACCACCTCCTCAAGGGCAGTTGGGAGGGTAATAAACATTAACCTTGCCAGTGATACCCATACTCCGTAAATAAAAAAGCAATCCCTCCTCAAACTAAAATTAGGCCCATGTCGTACTGACTTTTTGTCATTATCAAATATTAATCACTAGATATTTGAATTTTTGATTACCTAAAGACTTTTCCACACTGAGTTTATATTATAGGGAACATAATCGGAGTTGAAATGCATTTGCTAAATTACTGGAAGGTAGAATAATATTTTAAGGGAAAAAATCAATGAATTCTGTGTGGTACTAACAAAATCCATAGATTATATGTGGAAAAAAAATTGAAAAGTATTTAAAGATAAAGCATCTGTTTTCAAGGATTATGGAAGGTTATATAATGCAAAAGAGGTTACTATTGGAGATTAGCTATTGCAAACAGGAGGAGCCGGTTTATGACAGAATCAATCAAAATGTTTCAGTTCCAAATATTTTATAGTTCAGATATTTTATAGTTAGGAACATAGCATTCAAGAGCATTTGATTGTGCGTTTGAAGGAAAATTCTTTTCACCTTTGTCTATTAATTCTAACACCTGCTTAAAACTAGCATACATTCTAGCTGAAATAATATTGGAGATAGAAATTAATGCATAAATTACAGGGCATGAGCGCTGGCCATCTCTAGTATTGACCATACATGCGTTTGTGGGGTCAATAGGAAAATACTCCATTTGCACAGACCAGGCAGGAGCCCAGAACCCTACAGGTGCATCTCAACTACCCACCTTGACTTTTTGCCACAAAGTGTGTCAGACATGTACCAGCCCAAGGGTTTTGCAGCTCCCCAGAAAAAAAAATCTTGCTATCCCAGTGATCTTTCTTAGGTAGCCAACGTATGATCCAAATTTGCTCATTCTCTACTCGCATTACTGATCCGGGCCAAAAGATGCGTACACCATTTAGAACACTTGTATGAACAGTCTTACTGGGTTACCTCTGAAAATCAAGTACCCAGAAATGCTGGTGTTAAAATGTCACACTCACCCAGTGATTCTGTCCTTCATCCATGGCCGTTTAAGGGATGGATGGAGAATCTGTCCAACAAGAGGCCCTATTGAAATCTAAACACTAAGCTTGACCCATAAATCCATCCTTTCTGTTGAACCTCAGTTAGAGTTACTGCAAACACATGTTGGCAGGGCTGAGGGGTTTTAACCACTAAAAAAACCTGAAAAAATGTAATATATCTATCAGCAGCAGAGCAAGGAAAAGAGACACAAAGGTTTTTCAAGGTTCTAAAGGATGGTGCGATGAGATTTTGTCTCCAGCAGATTATTTTACTGATGTGACAGAATTTGTGTTATTCTTTGAAGCATAAGATATTGAATGTGAATATTGTGTTACCAAATGTTCCAACAGGCATATTACAGCTATCTATCATGTGGAAATGATACATTCCACAGCTAATAAGCAACTGGACTGATGTTAACCCGTTGGTTGCAACAAGGTTGCATCTTTCTTATGGTGTGCATGTTTCAAGTGATCCTGGTGTAAGATGGTGGCATGGGGCTCAGTGGTTACCACTGCTGCCTCACAGCACAGGTGTCCCAGATTCAATTCCAGCCATGGGTGACTGTCTGTGTGGACTTTGCATGTTCTCCTCATGTCTGCGTGGGCTTCCTCCGGGTGCTCCAGTTTCCTCCCACAGTCCAAAGATGTGCAGGTCAGGTGAATTGGCAATGCTAAATTGTCCATAGTGTTCGGTGCGTTAGTCAGAGGGAAAGGGGTCTGGGTGGGTTACTCTTTGGAGGGTTGGTTGGGCTGAAGGACCTGTTTCCAAACTGTAGGGAATCTAATCTAAGATGAAAACCTTTATACCTTCAAGTCAAATGCATTGAAATGTATCCTGATGTAATAACCATGAGACCTAAAAGAACATTATATATACCTAAAAATGATAAACCATGTTTATATTCTTTAGATTCTGGAATTTCCAAATTCAGATCTCAGCATTTTCATTTTATTTTTCATTTTCAAACTATATCTGAATTTAGACATGGTAACTGATGATTTAATAACATATTGTGGGATTTCATTTCATAATTTGAGAAGAAAGCTGCAAAATGGGTTTTGTTGAATGCACATAAGTTTTCTGAAACACCTCATTCCCAGTATAATGTCATATGCATATGACAAAAATTATTTCACTTACCAACTATTTGATGATTTGGGCAGGTCATTCTGACACCAGTAAATGAGGACCGTATCATAGTGTCCCTGCAAGATAAACTCGGCTTGTCCCAGTCCCTCACATTTTTCCATAGTGCTTATATTTTTTGCATTCCCTTTTGTAGTTCAGAAATGAATGCAACTTTAAAACATTCTTGGGCAGTGCATTCCAGATCTTAACCACTCACAACATTCAAATGTTTTCCCCATATTGCCTTCATTTTTTTTCATTCCTCTTAAATTGGTACCCTCTTGTTCTTAACGATTTCAACAATGAAAATAATTTGTTTCCAATTGCTCTATCCAGTGTCTTATGATTTCAACTATCTTTGTCAAATTCCCACTGAATCTTCTCTACTCTAAAGAAAATAGTCCTCGCTTTTACTTCTATCCTTATAACTGCAGTGCCTTATACCTAAAATTACTCTCATAAGTATTTCTGATATGTATTCTACAGTGTTATCACATTCTTTCTAAAATGTAGTGCCCCAAATCAGATACAATATTCCATTTGAGACTGATCCATGTTCTATAAAATTATCAGTTTGAGGCTGGCAGAAGTTCAGGGGAAGGTGAACACCTGGATGGTCATTCTGTTTGGACTTCAGGCAACTCTCTGAATGGCCCCTTTCCACATTGGGCACATCCACCAATCACCCAAGGCCAGCCCCCTGATGGTTTTATAATCAGCCATTCCACCAAGTTCCACACTACACATCCCCATAACCAAGAGCCACACTGCCCCTCATGCCATGAGACTCAGATAGTTCATCTTATCCTGAACTCTGGGACTTAGAATCTAGGAATTGACTGCAGTCTCAGTTAATGCCCAAGTATATCCAGAAGAGCAGTTTGAGAACTAATACCTAGGGAACACCATAATATATCTCCCTCCATTCAACTACTGTTTACTGTTATTCAATTTATGATCATACAGCTATTGTCCATGAAGTTTCAATTTGCTAACAAGTGAATTATGTGGCATTACTGACACCAGCATTGATGGAAATACTGACCTGTCACCCACTCTGAGGTGGAACTTCAGCCAATGAATACACCTCTAAACATCAAGTAGCTATTAGCAGGCAGGGAAATCCCACCATCCAAAAAATCCTACCCTTTGCCTGTACTTCGAAAGCTCAGGATCCCACATATTGTATTGACCATTTTCTCAATGTATCCTTCCATCCTTAATGATTTGAGCACATATACTCAATTCCTTACTACTTTAGGATTAAATCCTTTATTTTGTATTGCCTCTCATCATTCTTTACACTAAAATATATCAATTCACATTTATCTGCATTAATATTTCACTAACCACATCTCTGCCCATACTAGCAGCATGACTTGTGAAGTTGTTTACCATCCTCCTCATGGTTCAGAAGAAATCCAAGGATTGCATCATCAGCAAAATATTGAAATTATTTCTGGTATACTCAAGTATACCCAGATGATCAGTTTGAGAACCAATACCTAGGGAACACCATAATATGTCTCCCTTCAGTCAACTACTGTTTCCTATTTTTCAAATAACTTTCTAACCATACTGCTATTGTCCATGAAGTTTGACTTTGCTAACAAGTTTATTATGTGGCATTTTATCAAGTTCTTTTTGAAAGTCTACGTACACTACATCAATTGCATTACTTTCATCAACTGTCTCTGCTATCAAACTCAACCAAGTTAGTTGATCGGGGCTTCACTTTTTTTGTTAAGGGGCAAAGAATTTTTATATATAGACTCTGACCATTTGGAGAAAAAAAAGATATTAATCATCCCTCTGTGTTCTGGTCAAAGAAGATGTTGTGATCCACTAAAGCTACATGATAATACACTTTGTAACACAATAATTTTTAGTCAATGGAAAAATCAACAAAACAGCTGCAGTTGAGAATTGGTCAGGTACTAATAAATGACCAGGTGTGCATTAATGGGTGACTTACATTTAGCAGTAAGTCTGAAACAGGAAATGCGCTGACTATGTGCTGACTTAATAAAGTGCCCTCATCACTAATTAATGTAGACTTTTGAATGACCCAATGCCTGGTCAAAGATAATACAATCAAATATAAAGTTAATAACATGTAGCCAATGTGGTATGAACTCAATTTTTTGCATGTCTTGAAGATAGCTGAGAAATTCTGCCTTGCACACGTATGAATTCACAGTTTTTAATGAAAGAAAGTAAAATCAATTTTCTAAAAGCTCAATCTGAACCAGATTTAAGGCATTTTTGATATTTTCGTTTATGTGCCCAGTTCAATTAATTTCTAATTTTATTCGAATTATTTTCCGAAAGATGCAATTTTATGTTTATGTTACATTTCTGACAGTACTGTAATAATCCAAACATGAAGGAACCTAAATCACATTTTAATTCGGACAAAAACAATGATCTGGATTAGGAATCTATAATTAACATATATTCACCTAAAGTTTTGAAATAGTGTCCTTAAAGTCAAACAAAAATTTATTAACATAATATTCCATTTCCTATTTCATTGTTGTGACTGTATCAAAATTAGATTTTCAATTTTATGAAAAGAAATCTGGATGGACTTTTTTCAGACAAATGGTTATGTTAATCTGAAAGTCTCTAATGCTAAAAGGCTGTGAATACTGATACTTTTAGGCTGAAATCATTAAAATTTTCTTAGATAAATATATCAAAAGATATGGAGCAAAGATGCAACGTTTCTATCTTTCTATGTTTCTGCTACTACCCTAAAATTCCTCAGAACTAGTGCAAGTTTAAGGCAAAAGCCTACCAGAAATCAATGGAGTGGTCTAAGATATTTGGTCAGTAATGATAGGCTGCTGCTCCATACTCATGATTTGGAGATGCCGGTGTTGGACTGGGGTGTACAAAGTTAACAATCACACAACACCATGTTATAGTCCAACAGGTTTAATTGGAAGCACACTAGCTTTCAGAGCGACGCTCCTTCATCAGGTGATAGTGATGAAGGAGCGTCGCTCCGAAAACTGGTGTGCTTCCAATTAAACCCGTTGGACTCTAACCTGGTGTTGTGTGATTTTTAACCTCGCTCCATACTCAGTTCATCATTAGATGTTTGCAGGGTCACGGGAATTTCAAAATTCAGATGTTAAAACAAAAGGACAGAGGAATCAGCAATATGGAATCACTCAATGAATTACTCACTGATCCTGCCTCCCTTAACCTGATAACACTGGGTGTTGGCTATTTATTGATAATCAACAAAACAATTCCGACATCTAAGGTATTCCAGACCAGGGTCATGTCTTGGAAGATTCAGACAAGAAACTTAAAATATTTCAAACCATGTTCAGCTTATGCAACTACAGAAAACCTGATAAATCATTTGACCACCTGATGTGACCCATTGTTCCTGTTTGAAGTGCTCCTTTATAGTAGGCTTCGCCTTCTCTAGCACTTCCTGCACTGGCTGTTCTTTGGTAAGATTTTGTGGCTCAAGAGATGCTGGTGGTCATCTGCAGTAGTGCGGTCCAATTTGCCTTATTTTATTGGGTTGATTTAATTCAGAATATTGCAATTGTATAAAATTGTCAAAGAGGGTAGGTTTTCAACAGGAAGCAACCAAATCAAGGATTGCTATATTGAACTGCATTATCAAAGGTCACCCAACCTGTGCATCATAAAAGCAAAGCAAGGAAGCTGTCACTCTCTCACAGAGATTATTCTGCCCAGTCTGCCTGTGGGAGTAGCCTCCAAATATTCAACTACATTAGTCGTCACAGCTGCTAAATTCTGACTTCAAGTTTTCAACCCCATCTCTGTGAAAAGAGAATATTCAAGATCTTCAATAGATCTTCAACAATCTTAGAGATTGATTTAATTTTCACCTTCATAAATTTCTTTAATTCTTGCTTACTTTTAATCTATTTGTATTAATTAGCTTATAACCTTTACTTAAAGAACTTCTAGCAGTAGCTGTTTTAAAAAACTTTGATCTTGTTTAAAGTATTAAATTATGTTGTCAATTATTTTTAAATTGTAACATGCATAAACAAAAAAAGGATATAAATTAATGATACAAAAATGCAATTCACATCCCACTGTACATGCCAAATATGTTTTTTACATATCTACATGATCTAGAAAAAGGGAAGAAAACTAAGGGTTAGTATATAGTTTTATTAGTACAGCAGATCAGTAATGACATTAATGATTCTGAACTCTCCCTGAAATTACAGATAAACAGGAGTCATGTTATGAATGAAAGTTGGAAATGAAAGATGCTAATATACGAGAGCCTGTGCCTGGCTTTCACTATCACCGATGCTGAGTTTTGAAAAATATTATTCACAGAATGCTGGTGTCTGCTGCCTTGACCCATTTATTGTCCCATTGCTGGTTGCCCAAAGGACAGTTCAGAGTCAACCACATTGCTTTAATTCTGGTATCACGTCAGACAGACTAAATAAAGACAACAGATCTAAATGACATAATGAAACCAGATCAGTTTTTCTGACAATGGTTCCACGGTGATCTTGATACCTCTAAAGCCCAAATCTACACCTGGTTCGGCAGGATTTGAATCCACATTCTCAGAACAGTAACTGGGTCTCTGCATTAATAGTTCAGCGATAATACCATGGGGTCATCACCTCCCTCTAAAAAGTTATTCAAACACAATATCTCTTTTAAAAAATCATATTGGTGGTGACTGATTTATGGTATGATTTTCTAAATATCTTGCTATTATTGCTTTAATGATAGATTCTAACATTTTCCCAATCACAAATAATAATCTGTGTAGCATTGTATGCTTTTTTTCTTTCATTTTAATATTATCCTTAACTTCCGCATTTAGCCATGGATAATGAATCTTTTTCATATACTTTATTTCTCAATGTAAAGTATCTCGCTGGCAATTATTAAATATTTCCTTAAATGCTTGCAACTTCTTTCTTATCATATTTTAAATCTGTTCCCCAGTTCTCTAACAGTGGCCTCGCACCCTTGTAATTGTCTTTATTTAAAGTTTAAGACATTAGTCTTGGACCAAAATTTCTCATATTCAAAATAAATGTAAAATCCAATCATATTATGGTCATCACCTTGTTTTGAGGTTGGGTTAGGCAGATTTTTGACTGACAAAAGAGTTAAACTTTCTGAAGTAGAACCAGGAAATGGAATTGAAGCTACAATCAGATTAACCATGATAGAATTGAATGGTGGAGCAAACCTGAGGGGCTGAAGGGCCATTCTAACTCCAAATGGTTTGTTCTTACATCCCATGGCTCCTGATAAACCAGCAGGATATATGTCATATAACTAATCTCTGGTTTCACTCACACTTCAAAAAGCACCCACACAGTTGCGTTGCAATTTCCTTACCATTTGGCCATTAGTCTTCAATTAAGGCACATTAGCTTGTTTAAAATAATCTGCTTTCTTGACCATATAATCATAACATGTCAGAGCAGAAATAGGCCATTTGGTACATTGCTTAACTGGTGCCATATATCATTTTAGCAAGACTTCCCTATTTTTATATTCCATGTTCATCTACAGTCCATTTACTTACCTTTTTACCTGTTGAACTTGAATGCTAGCTTTTGTGCTTCATGCACATGAACCCCTTAAACTTTTTGCGTGGCAGCTTTCTGCAGTCTTTCCCGCTTAAATATCGTTTAGTTCTTGTATTCTTTCTGTTAAAGTGCATAACCACACATTTTCCCACATTATATTCAAGCTGTCAAGTTTTTGCCTTGTTGGCAGCAGATTTACTCCTCTAAGAATTTATCCTGAATAAACTCTGTGAATTAATTTAGCAGGACACAATCGCCAATCTGTTTGTGAAGTTCGTGAAGATTAAAATCACCCATGATTATTGCAATATCTTTCAGTCAAGTCTCATGTATTTCTTCCTGTATACTCTGTTCTACTCTGCAGCTACTGTGAAGGGTCCTATAAATTATGTCAGTAAATAATTATTACTTATGCTATTTTTTTTAACTCTGCCCAAACTCGATCTTGTAAGGTTCAGTCACATGGAATACAGAGAACTAGCCATTTGGATATAAATTTGGCTCGAAGGTAGAAGACAGAGGGTGGTAGTGGAGGGTTGCTTTTCAGATTGGAGGCCTGTGACCAGTGGTGTGTCACAATGATCAGTACTGTTTTTGTTTAATCATTTATATAAAATGATTTGGCTGTGAATGTAGGAAGAATACTTAGTATGTTTGCAGATAACATCAAAATTGGAGGTGTCGTAGACAGCCAAAAAAAGTTACCTCAAAGTAGAATGGGATCTTGATCGGATGGGCCAATGGGCTGAGCAGTGGCAGATGGAGTTTAGTTTAGATAAATGTGAGGCCTGCATTTTGAAAAGGCAAATTGGGGCAGGACTTATACACTGAATGGTAAGGTCTTGGGGAGTGTTGCTGAACCAAAAGACCCTAGAGTGCAGATTCATAGTTCTTTGAAAGTGGAGTCCCAGGTAGACAGGATAGGTATTTGATATGCATGCCTTTATTGGTGAGTGCATTGAGTACAGAAATTGGGAGGTCATGTTGTGTCTGTACAGAACATTGATTAGGCCATTGTTGGAAGACTGGGTGCTATTATGGTGTTCCTGCTATAGAAAGGATGCAGTTGTTGTGGGTATGTTCGCTGAGCTGGGAATTTGGTTTGCAGACGGCACGGTGGGCGGCACGGTGGCACAGTGGTTAGCACTGCTGCCTCACAGCGCCAGAGACCTGGGTTCAATTCCCGACTCAGGCGACTGACTGTGTGGAGTTTGCACGTTCTCCCCGTGTCTGCGTGGGTTTCCTCCGGGTGCTCCGGTTTCCTCCCACAATCACAAAGATGTGCGGGTCAGGTGAATTGGCCATACTAAATTGCCTGTAGTGTTAGGTAATGGGTAAATATAGGGGTATGGGTGGGTTGCGCTTCGGCGGGTCGGTGTGGATTTGTTGGGCCGAAGGGCCTGTTTCCACACTGTAAGTAATCTAATCTAAGCATCTTCACATTCCAGCCCTTTTCTAGGTGGCATCCTGAACTGTCACCAGGGACAGTCGACCTTCTCTCTGATCTCCCACATCTGACAGGAGGAGCTTACCACTCCACTGACTGCTGTCTCTGCCCCTTTAACAACTAATGGTTTGGGGGAGAAAAACCTTCCCCTTTCCTGTTGCTGCTTGCCTTCCTCAACAAAGTTGGTATTCACCTAGGTCTGCTCTTAGATCTAACTAGCAGCACCTCAACCATAAAGCAGCCCTTTGCAAAAAATGATTGGAACAAGACAAGGCAATGCCTCCTTCCTCCATTTGCCTAAAGTCCCACAATTAGCTAATTCCTTGCACTTATACTCTTTTGTCATCCTGCTCATTAAAAAAATCAATAAGGTCACTTGACAGTCTTCTATGTGTTCGACAGCACAAGTTCATTGCACTGAATTTTCATCATTTCTTTCTTACAGTTCCAAGATGACAGTGGAGTAGGGATTCTAAGCTGGACCTTGTCCATTCTGACCCTTTTTCTTTCTTCTTTCTCACTTTATTTTATTTTTGATTTTAGTTTATCACTCTATTTACCTTCTAGGGGGATCTCAGTCATGAAGGCAGTGGCAGCAAGCTGGGACACCAGAACGGGGACTTTGTCAGTCAGCCACAATGCAGTAGGTGTGCCCGGACAGAACTCTTGAGGTCAGCATCAACATGGAAGCAGCTGAGGGCCTGAAGCAGCACCAGAGCAGGGGTCTAGTGGCCTGTGGTGAGGTACCTGGTGAGCCCAGGTGGGCAGTCAACAGCAAGACGGCAGCACAGAGGCAAGGGGATTGAAAGATTCAACCCAGAAATCAAGCCCTCATGGAGAAAGCCAGTGTGAAGTAACTGTGGGCCCATGGTTTAAAAAAAGCACTGTAACTTAGAATGTTTAAATTTATTTCTTACTTTCTTAAAATGTTATGAAGTTGATGGCACGAATTGGGACCTGCAGATCCAATAATTTGCTTAGTCATACTTCCCTGGTAATTGCAATTTTCTTTATTTTCTCCCTCTCTTCCATTTCTTTGTGTCCAGCTATTTCTAGATGGTTGTATATTTAGTGACAACCAATGTAAAGTTCCTGCTAAATTAATCTATCATCTTCTCATGTTTCATTATTAATTCCTCAGATTCACTTCCTATAGGGCTCATGCTCACTTCATTAATTCTTTCTTGTTTTCAAAATTGTTATGAAATCAGCTGATGCTATTGCTGGACAAGTCACAGACTAAAACCTGGCTTGATAGGTCACAAATTGATTTGTTTTGGATTTAACATTGTGGTTTCTCACTGAAACATAAGCATGCAATGCTGTAAATTTTACTTTAACAATAAAAAGGGGTTCATTAACAAAATAAATGAAGAGAAAATAGAATATTCCAAACTAACATAGAAACATTGAAACTAGGTGCAGGAACAGGCCATTTGGCCCTTTGAGCATGCACTACCATTCAATATGATCATGGCTGATTGTGGAATTTCAGTATCCCATTCCCAGTTTCTTTCCAAAGCCCTTGATCCCTCTTGAATATATTTGATGAACTGGCCAGAGAATACCATAAGTTTCCAACTCTCTGAGTGAAGAAACTCTTCCTCATCTCAGTCCAGAATGGCTTACCCCTTATTCTTAGACAGTGACCCCTAGTTCTGGACTTGACCAAAATTGGGAACATTCTTTCCACATTTAGCCTATCCAGTCCCATTAGGATTTTATATGTTTCTATGAGATCCCCACTCATTCTTCTAAATTCCAGTGAGTACAAGCCCAATCTTAGAGTCATACAGCATGGAAACAGACCCTTTGGTCCACAATCCAGTCTTTCTTAATATGTCAGTCCTGTCATCTGGGAATCAGTTTGGTGAATCTTCACTGAGCTCCCTCAATGACAAGACTTTCCTTCTTCAGACTAGGAGGCCAAAACTGCACACAATGCTCAAGATGTGACCTCGCCAAGGCTCTATTCCTACTCCTATACTTGTTATGCACCAGACCAGACCCCCTCGAAATATTTTTAAGAAATGCACTCTAATTTTTTCTTAATTTAAGGTTAGAGGTGAAGTGCTGTGTTGCGGATGTGATGCAAGTCATCAAACCACTTGACGTTAAGTTAAGCAAAACACATATTTAGTTAAACACGGTTGTTAAAATACAAACAAAAAAAAGAGGAATATAGAATAGCTTAACTATTGGAAAACTTACTTGAATAATATGTACAGTATCTGTTACTAATTAACTGTTCCAACGTAGTCACATCCCAATACACACCCCTTAGCAAAAAGTTAAATTCAGATACAGATTCTTACATGCAGTTCTCCAAACCAGGAGAAAGAAACATCAGGAGAAAATTCAGAGTGTAGCAGCCACGAGGTATTCACTGAAGCTTTTGAAAACCCAAACAGCTTCTGATGTTACTTGAAAAAAAAAACAAAACCCAGAAATCTGCATCTGTGAGAGCTGATCAGATCCACTCAGGTTGCTTTCACTGTTCCAACTTTTTAAAAAACTCTAAATCCCTAAGACATCATAAGCTATTCAGTTAACTTGTCTTCAAGTAGCCAGTTTGGTACCTCTGCCTTACAACTTCTCCAAAAAAAAACACAGGACAAATAACCTTTTAAAGTGACAGCATTATCCCATATTCAAATCCTCTCACTATGAAGGCCAGCATGCCATTAGCTTTCCTCACTGCCTGCTGCACCTGCATGCCAACCTTCAGCGACTGTCCTACCATGACACCCAGGTCTTGTTGCTCCTCCCCTTTTCCTAAACTGCCACCATTCAGATAATATCACCTAATATCACAAATTCAAGGATGTCTTACAAACACAACAGAAGTATTACCAATTAATCCCCAAAGACTACTTAATAAATTAAAAATAGAAACAACAGCTTTTCCACACTACCTCAAAAACATAGCATCCAAAAGCACCATCCATATAATACTCACTGGAGTCCCTGTCTTTAATAGCTCAGTGGGTTTAAGTCACTCATCTACTAACATATAGACTGGAACTGCTAAAAGTAATTATACACCTTAAGAAATTATACATCCGAGTTTAAATATACTCAGCTTTAAGCAACCTCTTCTGGGTTTATTTCAACACTTCTGATCTGGGACTAACATTAATTCTTCAATTAAAGGTAGCCTAGTTCATTATGTCCTTTCTTTCTCTACAGTCTATACAGCTACCTTTACCCAAGAGACCGCTCAAAACTCAGAGCAAAATTTAAATAAAACTCTCTAAACTATGGGTGTTTCCCTAATCTTAAACAAACAAGTTCCAGAAATCTCTGATAAGATGTCAGACCCCAAAGGTTTTTATCTTGTAGAGTCACAAAGTCACCCAAAGTAAACACAGATTAATTAGTGCTGAAAAAAAAATTTCCAAAGCCAGTCCTCAAAAAATGGTATAAAATAACCAAAACTTACAATAAATAATCTTAAAAATAAATTACAAAATTTACATTATAAAATTTCTGAAGAAACTATTAACATTTATTTTGATATTTTTAGCTAGCTTTCTCTTGTATTTTACTTCTCTCCAAATTAATAATTTTGTCATTTTTTTCCATCTTCTACCCTGCTGGGTCCAGTATTCTTTGTAGAATTATGTGCTTTTTCTTTATGTTTGATACTATCTTTAACATTTTAAATAAACAACAAATAGTGAGTCTTCTTCATGGACTTTTTTTTCTTTTTCATTGAAAAAGATCTGTTTTGTCAATTCTAAAATATCCCCTAAAAGTCTGCCACGGCATGTCTGTGGACTTATCCCTTTACTGAAATTTTCTGTTCAGTGTAACTAGCTCTGCTTTCATGCCCTTATAATTGTCATTATTTAAGTTTAACATGGTGGTCTTGGACCAATTTTTCACTCCATCAAATTGAATGTTAAATTTACTCATAATCTGATTGCACCTAGAGGTGTTTTAACTATTAAGATAATCAAATAATCCTATCAAATTGGTTGAACTGTGACATTTCCACAAACTCTTTCATGTTCTGGTGAGGAAGATCATTAAATGTATTGCAGCTACATATGGCTAGCAATTTGCGCATTAGTTGGTGCTTCCTCACTTCACTCACATAGCTTCTGACAGCAATATATGTTCAAAAGGTCACTCAAGGATATAATACCAAAGATAGAAAGAAAAGTAAAAATAAATCCAGGGCAAGGATCTACTGGATTTAATATCAGTAGCAATATGATAATAGAAAAAAAAATTGAAGATGCCAACTCTAGGATGTAAAAGGTTCCACCCCAGGATACTTAAACACATAAATAAGAAAATTGTACATGTTCTAGTCTTGGTCTTCCAGCATTCTGTTGATCTAAGAATTTTCCCCCAGTATTAGAAAAAGCTAATCTATTATCTAAAAAGGGTGGGAAAGACAAACTAGGAAATTTAGTATTTTGTCGCCTGCAAACTAGTTAGTAAGTGCAGAGTGACTGGACATGAGGACAAATAAGAACAGATCAGAGAGCTAATGCAGATTTGACACAAACCTATTTGAATTTCATGAAGATTTTATGAACATACATAATGGATTGCCTATTGATGTTAACGATCTGGATTTCCAGAAGGCATCAGATAAAATTCCATTTTAGAAATAGTTAACAAACATTACTTTGCAAGGATCTGGAACCAAGCTATTGACATGGGTAGAGAACTTTTTGAAAATTAATTCACAAGATATAAACATCCTGACTGGTCCAGCATTTATTGGTCATCACTAATTGCCCAGAGAACTGTTAAGGGTCAACCACATACAGCTGTGGGCTTGGAGTCACATGTAGGCCAAATGAAGTAAGGCTGGCAGTTTTCTTCCTAAAAAGACATTAGTAAACCAAAGTATATTTTCAACAATCAACAACTGTCACAGTTCAACTCTTATTTCTGGATTTTGTTTGTTCATTGAAATCATGTTCCACTGTCTACCATGGTGGGATTTGAATCCACGTTCCAGAACATTAGTTCCCTGGATTAAAGGATCCAGGGATCTTTGAATTAATAACAATAATACCACTAGGCCATTGCCTCACCTCAGGAGGTAGAAAACTGAGAGTAAGGATTACATATTGTTGTGGCAAAGGATCAGAATGCCAATCTAGTTATAGACTTGTTTTAACTTTTAATTCCAAAATGTATTGTTCTTAGAAGGAGGTCAGTGACAGAAAAGCTACATATTTAGGTTTAGTGACTGACAAATCAATTGACTGTTAAGGAAACATCAAACAGAGAACAATAACATTTGACGATAAAGTAAAATGAGCAACATTAGATTATTTGTCATGACACGGAAAATCCTTTCCTCTGAATGAGTTTCTTTATTTAAGAAATGCCTTTGTTCATTGGAAATTTCATGACTTTGCTGTCTGCACTTGCTGTACGTTTGATCTTGTTTCAGACTCCACTCCATCCTGAACATGTCCTGCTTTATCCAGGGCCACCTTCTCCAGCAAAATCTTCATAATCAATGTTTTAGGATTTCTCTAGATGCAGACAAGTAAATACTAACTCCCTTCAAGTTCAATTACCTTAGACCACAGGGCTAGCTAATCTGATCCTTTTACTCACAGAATTTTCTATTCTTCAGTCTCTTTCACTTCTTCACAGGAGGCACATGCAATTTGTGCTCTAACAGCAAAGTCTCTCTATTAATCGTTAAAGGACACAGTTTACAGTAATTGGTGAGAGAAAATAAATTGGCTTTCTTCAGGCTTTCCATATTCTACTGGAAAGAAAGACACACCATTGTGCCCTTACAACAGGATGAAGGCTTCTACCAGTGTCATGCATATCCATAAGCTATTCTGCTATTCTGCTTCTCAATCACATAATCATTGTAAATCTGATGCCCTTTGTCATTCACAATTGGTCACAACTCCACAAACTAATCAGTAACCTGCTGCTGGCCAAAACCCACTCTGTGTACATTTATTGGTGCTGGCCAGTTGACAAACAATACCACCACTGCGTGAGGAAAGCAACAGTATAAACTCAGTTTCCAATCAGTTTTGGCAACTTTCTTTTCAAACATGCAGCAATTCCACAGTACTTGCTTTCACAGCTGTCCCTTTCCCACTTCAGTCCACAATCAAAGATACAGAAAAGTAAAAAAGCTATAGTCTTTACATTATAAATAATACAAATGTGCTCATTAAATTCTGCTAAAGATGATGCCACTTTGGAAAAAGCCTTGTTTTCTAAAATGAGTTGCAAGCATTTTGTTTTATAAAGTAATAAATTAATTTAGCAATCTTTCACGGTGTAATGTTTGTGCTTCTCAAAGTTAAGAAGGTTGAGGATTGGGTTTGAAGACATTTAGGGCTGGTATTGAGTGTATGTTGGTACAGGGAAATGGGGAAGATCCATGGCTTACTCAGTTACCGAAATCCAACCTCACAGAAGGTCTCTAAGGAAATATTAATTTCACAGTGACAGTTCCAAAGGGTTTGGCTGACTGATCAAATATAACTAAATGTGGAAAGGATTGAAAAGTTAAAAGGATGATCGTGTCTTTCTGTAATTACGTAATGCATTCTTAGGAAGGGACACTGCACTGACATGTTAACTCTGATTTCTTGGTTTTCTTGAGAATGGAATTCCTCAGTACGGTGCAGTGAAGTGAGGACAAGCATCTCAAAATTGTTGGAAGGTTCCACTCTCTCTAATTTATAAGTGTATTTGGGTTTCTCAGATGAATATACTTTAGTTCAGAAATCTTGAAAATGTCTCATTAATTTTGACTAACCATGTTCTAGAGGAGTACGGGTTACTGTGTTGAGAACACCTTTGTAGTTTATGCAGCTAGTGTGAACTATCCCTAGGTATGTGAAGCTCCTTCTGCCATGCCTCAAACAGGGCCCTGATATTCCTTGTTTTAATAGTAGAGTTCAGATTGAAACATGGAAAAAGGAGTAACTAGAACACGCAATTCTTGCTGACATGCTTAACTGCACAAATTCTGGGATGTTATTACCATATCCCTTTAAAACCATTGTCATCACTGTTCCATTTCAAGGATGAGGCCAAAGTATTTAACAACAGCAAGAACTTTAGTGTATAAAGTGTTGAATGGACAATGCAGCAAGCTACACTGAGCTGTTTCCCTTCAAAATAGTCAATGATCAGAGTCTTAAAGTGACAGTCCACCATATTTACAGAAATGTGCAACATTCCTCCTCCTTTACATCAGAGGTTCCTGAAATGAAATAAGTAACAATATTTATAACCATATATACAACAGTTAGCTCCAGAGGACATTGATTACGTTAACTGTTGGCATACTTAAGGCATTTATTTATTTCTCTTGCTGCTTTTCTGGACATTCCCCATTCTGCATACAATCTTTGGTGCTGGTTGATCCATTTCACATTTTAAAATAACAGTTCCTTTCTCTTCAGTTTATATGCTGTACAATTTATGGAGCTGTTTCCCTCCAAAAAGACTGACACCATCATCATGCCTCATGATCAGACTCTTAAAATGACAGCCCAACATAATTATGTAAGAAAAGCTGAAAGAACTGTGAATGCTGTAAATCCGAAACAAAAAAAGAAATTACTGGAAAAGGTCAGCAGGTCTGGCAATATCTGTGGAGAGAAATCAGAGTTAACATGTCGGTGCAGTGACCCTTCCTCAGAATGCATTACATAATTATATAAATACACAACAATCAATCTTTTAACTTTTCAATCCTTTTCACTATTCTGTATCTATCTTTCCCTATTCAAACTAATCAGCATGGCTTTCATTAGGACTGTAGCATCAAAGCCTCTCTGGCCAAAATTATGAAAGAACATTCCACATGACTGAAGACTTTTTTTTAGGTGTTCACAGAATGAGGACACTGCTTGTTAGGCCATCAATTTGCCAATCTTTAATAGCCCTTGTGAAAGTAGTGGTGAGTAAACGTTTTGAAATGCTGCATTTCTTGGACTCAAGGTGCACCCACAATGCTGCTGGTAAGTGGGTTCCAGAATTCCTTCCAAGTCAGGGTGATGTGTAGGTGCAATGAGAATCTGCAGTTGGTGTTTTTCCAATGCATCTTCTGCCCTTGTCCTTCCAGGTCATTGCAGTTTTGAAAGGTGTTTCCTAAGGAGCCTGGGTAAGCTGTTGCATCTATGTTGATGATAAAAGGAGTAAATGTCAAAGGTGAATGGATGGGTACCAATTAAGTAGGTTACTTTGTCCTGAATGGTGTCAGGCTTCTCAAACAGTGTTGGAGATGTGATGCACCCACTCAAGCAAATACAGAGTATCCAATTATACACTTGATAGAATCCCCTCCAGTGTGGAAACAGGCCATTTGGCCCAACAAGTCCTCACCAACCCTCCAAAGAGTATCTCACCCAGACCCTATTACTTTACATTTCCCTGACTAATACCCCTAACCAAATATTCCTGGAGACTATGGGCAATGTAGCATGGCCAATTCACCTAACCTGCACATGTTCGTATTATGGGAGGAAACCATAGCACCGGGAGGAAACCCATGCAGACACGGGGAGAAAGATGCCCAAGGCTAGAATCGAACACAGGTCCTTAACGCTGTGAGGTAGCAGTGCTTATCACTGAGCCACCAAGCTGCACATAAGACTTGTGCCTTGGAGATGATGAACATGTACTGGGGAGACTTGAGGTGAATTATTTACCACAGTGCATGCACAGCATGGCCAACTCAAATGCTTGATGCAGGCACTCTGTTTTCTACTTCTAACAGTGTCAGATGGATAATTATTTTAGAAATATTGTTAAGTTGTATCGGTGGATCAGATGGCTCATTGCATCTGAAATCTGTGAGGACATAGGAACAAATGCAACAATAAGGCTGGCCACCACTTCATCATTTTCTACCATCCTCCAATAGCAAAGAAAAGCCAAACTAAATGGTTGAAGATCCATGAGACCGTTTGAAGATTGTTGATAGTACGGAACAGAGGTGGGCAGGTATTCAGGCCAGCATCCACCCTGCTTGCATTTGCTGGACAAAAATGCACAGAGTTGAAATTTATGACTGTTAGATTGCATAACTCTCACCACTTCCACTCTCCTTCAAATGTCCCATGCTTCCACAATATCACCATTTCTCTTCATATTTTCCATTCCCTCTTCCCAGTCAATTCCATAACTCTTATATCTCCCACTTATTTTACATGCCACTGCAACCTTCATACTACCTCAAATCTCCCCTGCCGACTACTTATCCCCCAAACCCCATCATATTTTGCATATTCCTTCCATACAACTCTTACACCTCTATGCCCCCTCTAAGCCCGTGTTGTCATCTCCATGGCCCTCTATAACCATTATATCCTGTCATATCTCTCATTCCCCTCTATGCTGCCTACCCTTTATCTCCTCATAATTTGTATGACTCTCCTTTCAATCACGTTGCACTTTATATTCCCAGGGCAGGATGGACTGGTACAAGAAGTCATACCTAAGATATTAGGAGGAATATATAAAGGAGACATCAGAGGTAGGTTCTTTACACAGACAGTTGTGAATGCATGGAATGCGTTGTCTGCTGTGGTGGTGGCCACAGAGCCATTGGAGACATTTAAGCGACTGCTGGACATGCACATGGATAGCAGTGAGTTGAGGGGTGCCTGGGTTAATTTACTATATTTTACATTAGGATTAAATCTCAGCACAACATCGTGGGCCAAAGGGTATTTTCAGTGCTGTACTTTTCTATGTTCTATGTTCTAGGTATATATCTGTCTTGCATCCTCTGTACCCACCCAGCCATTGTCCACTATTGACAGAACCTATGAGTTGTATAACAACATGAGAATTTTTTAAAATATTTAAGAAAAATCATGAATTAAAAGTTCTTTTTCAAAAACAGTTTCCTTATGCATGTTAATAAAACTATTACCAAAACACATAACCACGTAAACTCTAGTTGAAAGAAATCCCACCTTAAGTGTTCAATAATCTGTCAAAATAAAGAAATAAACCTTCATAAACCTCTTTAGTGTTCAACCAAACATCCATAATAAGCTTTCAATACACCACAATATAGATTCAATGGAGCTATATCACTGTATTAAATGCATACTCAACTCATTGTGTAACAGGTATTTATGAATTCGACAAGTGATTCTATACTTACCTGCCAAAGTGTACATACTCCACAACAAATTTTCCCTTTGTTTTGTACATTAATTAACATAATATGTTTTGCATAGCTTTCAGGAACCCGTTGCCTCATCGAAGCTTTCAAATGCACGGAAATTGAAAATTGATGCATACATTTAAATTTTGGTTGAACTGACATCACTTTGACTGTACTGTTGACTTGACACCACCTTGTTTCCATTGCTAAACAGATGGCATCATGGGAGATTAAATTGATGGTCACCCCTTCTCCATTTTCAGCTGGCAAGGCAGTTTGGCCAGTCACAGGGTGACAAAATCCAGCCCTCTTTCTCTGGCTGAATTTATAGAAATGCAAGGGATTGAAAGTGTTAAAGTCCAAACTTCAGGAGTGAAATTGAGAAATCATAGAAAGGCTGGTAAGGTTTAGAGCTGTCTTATTTAATTGGCTGTTGGTGATAGATTAATTTTAAATTTTAAATGTGCCATTGATTGTTTTTTGTTAATCAAAGATACTAAAGGATCTAGGAAAAAGGCAGCTAGTTAGAGTTTGATCACGGTGCCATGAGAGATATACACCAGAGATTGTGGCAGGAGGCCTTGAATGACTCTTAGTTTGCCTCTCAAGAGCCTGAGTTGGGTCAGACACAAGTGGGTTGCCCAATGTCTTCCCTGCTGCAGTTAAAATATCTGTCAGGAAGGCAGCATCGGGTTGGAGACAATCAGTGCACCACTGTTGTGGTGGACAATATTGTGTCCTCATCTTCAATACACCCCCAGGGAGCCATAAAATTCAGCTTTCTACGTGAATAAACACATACCATGAGCCCCAACCAATCATTTTAATTCAGCCAGTAATGTATACTTCCTGCTCTTAAATACAGAACTGAATTGAAATAGCTACGTTTTCTTCAGTGCAAATACAGAAGAATTTTTAAATTAAATTTAGACTGTCTAAATAATTTCTTCAGCATGGGATTTTCTCTACTCAAACTAAGACTGGCTTTTAAAAAAGAAAATTGTTGATACAATGAGATAAAAACATTAACATGATTTATAATACAATGCTTTGAATTTTTGCAAAGTAACATATCATGTATACATCATAATGAAATTAAAATGTTCATATCACTTCACATTGAGTTGAAGGACATACTAACTATGCTATCTCTCTGTGCAAACCATGTTATCAAAAGATCTACAAACTCGTTCCACTAACATTTCTTTCTTAGCTAAGCTTTCTGATTAATAGTACAAGTTTAAAAAGGCAATAATGTCAGAGTGCAGATAAACTGCTCAAACTTTACTCTAATGATTAGAGTGATTCAATAACCTGCATCCTGCTACTATGTAACTCACTCGCCATAATACTTCACTCTCGCATGACTACCATCTCTTATCCAGGAAACAGGACTCAGAATACCAAGTTATATCTCAGAAAGAAATAGAACCTCTCACAACAGCAAATATCAGATATTCTGGATAATCTGCAAACTTATCACAAACATGTGTTACTCATCTGTCACAGTATTGGAATAAGCAGCTGCATCACTATTGTAACCCAAAAGAAATGAAAATATAACAGTTTACCAGCAGTAGCGAAGAGAAAAGATATTCATTACCTAAGCATGTGTTCTCCAGTTTTCATCAGTAATACAAAGGAAAGGAGAAGCATTTTTATCCAGTCGCAGAGGAATCTCAATGTGCTTTAAAAAAAGAAAAGTGAAATAGTTGCTGACAAAAACCTCTTCAAGATTACATCCTCTGCTCCAGTTTCCGGCCAAAGACCAAGAAATATAGTTAGATAAGCAAAACTGTCTAGGATAAATCATAAATGGTAAAAGTTAGAAGGGAGTAATTTCAGAGCTGGATTTAAACATTGATTTAGGTAACGCTCAGCAAACTTTACATTTTTTCTTTATAACACAAGCTGAAAACTTCCTGTCAGAGATTTCAGGAACCTAATGGTGGAATTAATGTAGAGTTAAAGGAAATGGCAACATGAAACATTCTTGTCCTAGTATTTAGTTGTAAATGTTCATTTTATTTGTGTTTATTGGATTAGTTGTGTGTTGAAAAGGCTGAAGGCAATCAAAGAAACGTGATGAACTATGGTTCAGTTTATAAATTAAAGTGAGGGTTCTATCACTCAAGCATATAGAGTTGAGACGATTCATAATCTTCCAATATTATTATTTTCCAACAAAAACTGTCATCAAGTGCAAGATTCCACAAAACACTGGAGTCGATCTTTCCACCGTTTAACCTCAGTACCTCTTCTGACATGGGGGAAATGATGAATCAATTGATCAATTAATGGATCAATAACTCTGTTTTGACATTCCGCATTAAGAAGTAACTAATTGGCCGATGGTAAATGCTTTTTAAAACATATCCTGGAAATCAATAATGCAGTAACTGCATTTTAAACAGAAGAATGCACAAAACCACCAGGAAGGATATGGACTCATATCATCTTTAAAGGGAATAGTGGTACAAGCAAGCCAGGCCACAATTTATCTGTTTTCATTTATGGTTTTGTCTTTTTGATTATCTTATACACCTTTTAACTACCTAAAGAAGTAACTACTAAATCCTTAATTAAATAATTTGATTCATCCTTTCCAATTACGTGTATGGTCCATTCGGCCCATCGAGTGGAAGTAAGGCCATTCGGCCCGGCGAATCCACTCCGCCATTCAATCATGGCTGATGGGCATTTCAACTCCACTTACCTGCATTCTTCCCGTAGCCCTTCATTCCTTGTGACATCAAACTTGAGCTGCAGACCCTTTTTCGATATAAAGACTTCAAAATGTGATATTTTTCTTGCCTTTTCTCAAGTGAAGTACAGAGAGATTAGAAGGAACATTTCGGAGAACACCTCTGGGATACCCGCACCAACCAACCCAACCGCCCCGTGGTGGAACACTTTAACTCCCCCTCCCACTCCACCAAGGACATGCAAATCCTTGGCCTCCTCCATCGCCAGACCATGGCAACACGATGCCTGGAGGAAGAGCGCCTCATCTTCCACCTAGGAACCCTCCATCCACAAGAGATGAATGCAGATTTCTCCAGCTTCCTCATTTCCCCTACCCCCACCGTATCTCAGTCCCAACCCTGGGACTCAGCACCACCTTCTTGACCTGCAATCTTCTTCCCGACCTCTCCGCCCCCACACCCTCTCCGGTCTATCACCCTCACCTTAACCTCCTTCCACCTATTGCATTCCCAACACCCCTCCCCCAAGTCCCTCCTCCCTACCTTTTATCTTAGCCTGCTTGGCACATCTTCCTCATTCCTTAACTGACCCCTATCAGGCCCAATTTCAGACATGTCACAAGAAACAAATCATTGAATTGACTAGATATTCAACTTTCTGTTACAACTTCAAAGCTAATTAGTACATTCACTGTGCAAGAACTCCATTTGCTAAAATACTTTTTTTATAACAGGAGAAAGCAAATAACCAATTAAGTATCACATGAAATATCCATAACCATATAACATTCAGATTCTGTGGAAGTATGATATTCACTTTTCAGAGTTGTAAAAATGCTAAAATAAAGTTCACCAGCACAATGGAAGAATAATGTGAAAACTAGATGAATATGTAAAAACAGTTTGGATGATAAGTGTAAAATGATAGTGGACAAAAGGGATTTCGGGAAGCAACTCACATTGCATTCCAACTGTACTCCTGGCCTCATCATTTTGACTTACTTGAATTCCGGTACAGAAATGTAATCTACCCTAGAAAAGTGGGGTTGAATTGGAAAGGTAGTATTGCATCCCAGTGGTATACCCGGACATATTCACTACATTGACAATGCTGTGGTCCTAGTCACAGGATGCCAAGATATGTTTGTTCTTTTTCATTTTTAAAACTTTGTGGGCCAGGGGCGCAGGTATACCTCAGAAGGGTGCCTTGGGCTTCTTCTGTCCTGTACCTCTCTCTTCCCCAGTCATGTTCATACATACACCCCCATATCATTACTCTTCTTCCTGGGAACTGTTTCTGTGAGTGCATAGCAGCAAACTGTACCTCTACCAAATCTGTCCACCCATCTGAAGCAAAAATAGCAAGTTCTGGAGAAACTGCTCAGCGTGTCTGGCATTATCTCTTGATCGAAACAAGGATCATATTAGACTCAAAATGTTAACCCTGCTTCCCTCTCCATAGTTGCTGCCAGAGCTACTAAACTTCTTCAGCATTTTTTTCCCCAGATTTCCAGCATTTGCAATATTTTGCCTTCATCATTATCTTCCCATCACAGCTTCAAGATTAGCCGATGGTAATGAAATTTAATATTTTCAAAGTGAATTTTACAGTATTCTTTCTGAAAACTTATCATTAAGTCATGAGTACAGATAATGTTTAAAAAATTAAGAACTTTTGTCACAATATAAACCTTTTCATTCAAACAATTCAAACTGGTTGTTACCCTGAAAAATGCAATGTTGTTTTTATTTGTAAGGCTCAAATAAGAAATATATTTAACTTGTGTATTAACAACAATACTTTGTCAACAGTAACTTGCTGATAGTGATCGCCATAACTAAGGATTAATTTGAGAATTAAGTTGCAGAGAGCGAGAAGGAGAGGTATAAACAGTACACCACAGGTTTATCAATGTATAATAATGACAGCAAGATGTTAAAAGGTGAGACCAAATACATATATAGCATTAACCGCCCTGGATTATGAAAAACAAAACTGGGACTTTGAAGTACATCATCAATTAGTAATAGTGCCACTCCCTGCGATACTCTGACAATTAAAGTTAAAAATCACACAACACAAGGTTATAGTCCAATAGGTTTATTTGGAAATACTAGTTTTCAGAGCGCTGCTCCTTCATCAGGTAGTTGTGGAGTATAATATCATAAAACACAGAATTTATAGCAAAGGTTCACAGTGTGATGCAACTGAAATTATAAATTGAAAAAGACCTGGATTGTTTGTTAAGTCTCTCATCTTTTAGAATGACCATGTTGGTTTCAGTTCTTTCCTATGAAAATCCCAGACTTTTTTAAACGTTACATTCTTGAGTGAACTTTAAAAATAGGTATCATGTCAGCTCAGGTACTGCATTGAAGGTGTGAGGTTCCCTATGTGAAGCTGTCTGTGCCCCAATGTTCAGACTGATTCTATTTTTAAAAAAGAGATTTACAGGATCTTACAGATTCATGCAGTTTTTGAGTGAAATAAAATTTAATTCTGCAAGTACAAATTCACCCCACAAACTTATATGCTTGTGTATGGGGGTGGAAGGGGGGCAGGGGTGGATGGCTTATGAGTGACTGTGAGACACTTCATTAATTACTCTGCAATGTTTTAAAAATCAGATGGCTAAATCTGTATTTGTGCAATCTTAACAAAAATAAATCCTGATTGTTTTGAGCCGAGCACAGGGTTTATATCTATCAGGGAACAATGGTGTTTGAGCATAACATCAGTAATTTGTTCACACTGTGCAGTACAGCAGTTCACTTCTGTAGCAGCAATATGTTTTTCAAGAGAGCTATGACCATTCAGTTTCATGCAGTGGAAAGCTGCCTAACAATAGCACACAGCCAACCAGTCAATACAGTTTTTTTATTTGGAATGGGAATTGAAATCTTTTTTAAGAAAGCATACATTTTTAGATTTAAACTGCATTCACTTTTGCAATTCTTTTAAAGAATTCAACATTTGACTTGTCAATGGGTAAACAGCCTCTGCTATGGTTGCAAGTTGTAAGTCAGAGTTCTGAAAGAAAACCTATTTTCTCCAAGCTGGGGTGTATAGGAGTTCTGGATATCTATTTATAAACAAACTCAAAACTTGATTCAGGAATGCAACTAAATAAATCAGCCCCTCACCAGACCTTCAACAGCTGATCATCTACTTTTCTGTTATATGATGGACTAACCACCATTTCAACCGCATCCCAGTATGTAGAAGGAAAGAGTAGACCCAGACTGAAGCAGTTCTCATAAAGTAATTTTAAATAGGATTTTTGGCTCATTAGGTATATGCTGGCTTTCAATCTTCATTGGAATTCTCCCCTCACCTCTCTTCATCTAAACTCAATGACAAATCCTTCTCACCTTTTCTTCCTCAGATATTGTCCAGAATTTCCTTAAATACAGCTGTCAATCCCGAATTCAATTACTCTTTGTGAGAGTGAGTTCCACATTCTAGCTACGCTGTGGGTAGATGGAGAACATAAGGGGCTCTGCTCAATGTCTAATAGTTGTACTGGAATTTTACCAACAGTGGGGGAGGGATCAAACAGCCCATGCACCTTGAGCCAATACAGCTCCTAAAGTTGTTCTTTAATTGTGCCACCACTGATGGTATTTTGCCATCAAGGGATGATATCCATGCCAAGTGACAATAAACATGCATCTTGAGCCCAAAAGTGGTCCCTAGCAACTGAAATAACTATTCTACCTTGCCCCACCTCTCCACTTGGTCACCCAAATGACCTGCTTGAACAGTCCCAATGAAATCACCAGAGTTATCTCATCATCCAGCTTATCCTGGTTTCTGTCAGGAACTAACTGCAGAATCAGCAGTGCCATTGCTCCCTGTGGCATTTGAAGTGGAGATCTACTGCACTGGGATTTGGAACCCACCTCTCCAGAACCTCTGCATTGCCACTAGCGACATTACTACTATGCTCTCTCCCCACCTAGATAATGAAACGTATTCCACAAAAAAATTTCACAAGCTACTCATTTCTCTTCTGTTGTCACTCAATTGAAATGCTTTACTCAACAATTGTTATGTGTAAGTTTCTGGTTTGCCATCAGAATTTTGCTGACTTTTAAGTGGTTCAAATCACGATACTGGATTGGGGATGTTTATTTAGGATTGTGAAATGAAGAAAGCAGTAGACAGGTGTTTCAGGGCAAAAGAATCTCTATTTATCAAATACAAAATATCAGTATAATACAAGAAATAAAGACAAATGTAATAAACAGTGAAATTGACACAACTATGCAGTAGACAGCAATTAAATGCACTATTAAATCAAATGCAGGTTAAACACTATTAGAACTAAACAGTAGTTTTAATCGTAGAAAACTTTAATCAGGCTTCCTACCCTTGGGGTTCCTACACTGTCACTGTCACCTTCCCCTCCCTGCTAGCTAGGTTAGAAGCTTTAGTGTCTCAGGAGTTCAAGCTCACCACTGGGGAAAAGCGTCATTTTGAAGTACAGCTGACTGTTCCCCCTTGCCATACCCGATACTTTGGTAACGACTTCAGACAATGTGTGGGTTGTGTCCAATGACATGGTAGGATGCGGAATGGACTTATTAGGTGAGCACTTGGTTTTGCTTACATTTGGGGGTTTTGTGGGTCATTTCTCATTTCAGGACACTTCTGAGGCTTCATGTTGTCAGCTGGGAAGTTTTCGGAGGTTGTCGGTTCTTAGATCTGCTGGTCTTGGTTAGTTATTGTTGGTTCCCCTGGCATGGAACAGGCCTGTGTCAGTAGGTTTCAGAATTGCTGTTGAGATCCCCCTTCAAGAGATAGCTCTTGGAAATAGCTGCTGGAATTAGCTATTGTAAGTTTACTGGGATCACTGTTTGCAACACCTCCGGTGAGTAGCTGCTGGAGGATTGCTGTCAGGGAAATAGCTGTTTGAGATCCCTCTTCTGAAGATAGCTATGGGGATAGGTCTCAGTGAGAGAGCTGTTCAGGATACCTCTTCTGGAGGTAGCTATGGGGATAGGTCTCAGTGAGATAGCTGTTCAGGATACCTCTTCTGGGGGTAGCTATGGGGATAGGTCTTGGTGAGATAGCTGTTTGGGATACCTCTTCTGGAGGTAGATCTGGAGATAGCTCTTGGAGCAATTGGGGCCTGCAATTATACTGATTATTGGCTTGTCATCTTCATCACTGAAAATGTGTTGCTGGTTAAAGCACAGCAGGTTAGGCAGCATCCAAGGAACAGGAAATTCGATGTTTTGGGCCAGAGCCCTTCATCAGGCTGTGGCCCGAAACGTCGAATTTCCTGTTCCTTGGATGCTGCCTAACCTGCTGTGCTTTAACCAGCAACACATTTTCAGCTCTGATCTCCAGCATCTGCAGACCTCACTTTTTACTGTCATCTTCATGCCAAGTCTGCACTTGTCAGTTAGCTTCCTGACAGTTAAGAGTATTTGTGGATGTATTTTGATTGAAGTTGAATGCCTGATATATCTGAATGTATATTGCTTGAAATTGAATGTCTTGTATCTATATAGATCCATAATGTCTGCGAAGGGTAGCCCCAGGTGTAAAAGTCTAGTGTGTTCGGTTTTCTTTTATTTGGACTTTTTGGGCTGATAAATGGTTCCAGGCAGCTATCTCTATGTCAGTGTATTTTTCCCAGAGATCAGCCCAGCTGCCCCCTTTCTTTAAAATGTTTTGAAAAGTTCAGGGGTTTGGTCCAGTATTGTAAAATACGGGGATTTTTGCTCAATCCTAAAAAAAAGTTTAATTTCCCAACTCCTTAGACTAACATCCAAACTTTGGAAAGAAGGAAAACAAAGCTGAAATACTCACCAGGCAATCAACTCACAACATTTTTGTGATGTCACAGTTTATTTCTAACAAGATTTCTAGCAAGTTCTAGACCAAATGAATTGGAAGCAAAGATTTGCAAGAAAAAACTGTAAGTGAATAATGGGCTATCTTCAATGAATAAGTATTATAAGTAAAATCAATGAATATTCCCATGAAGGGAAAAGAGACGACAATCAAATTGAGGTATCTCTGGATAAGGAAAGAAGTGTGCTTATGATCGCAGGTGAATAATACAACTGAGAAACAGACTACTAAAAGTTCAAAAGGGCATTGAAAAATCAAATAACAGTAAGGTCAGAGTATTGAGTACAGGAGTTGGGAGCTCATGTTGTGCTGTAGAGCTCATTGGTTAGACCACTTTTGGAATATTCTGGTCTCATTCCTATCGGAAGGATGTTCTGAAACGTGAAAGGGTTCAGAAAAGATTTACAAGGATGTTGCCATGGTTGGAGGATTTGAGCTATAGGGAAAGGCTGAATAGGCTGGGGTGTTGGAGGCTGAGAGGTGACCTTATAGAGGTTTGTAAAATCATGAGGGGCATGGATAGGATAAATATACACCCTGGGGGAGTCCATAACTATAGGACAAAGGTTTAGAGTGAGAGGGGAAAGATATAAAAGAGACCCGTGGGGCAACGTTTTCACAAAGCGGGTGGTGCATGTGTGGAATGAACCACCAGAGGAAGTGGTGGAGGCTAGTACAATTGTAACATTTAAAAGGCATCTGGATGGATATATGAATAGGAAGGGTTTGGAGGGATATGGCGTGGGTGCTGGCAGGTGGGATGAGATTGGGTTGGGATACCTGGTCGGCATGGACAGGGTGGACCGAAGGGTCTGTTTCCATGTTGTACATCTCTATGACTCTATGACTAAAAAGAATGTGCGAGAAGTGACTGGAAGCTCATATAAAAGGAATCCAAAAGACTTTTGCAGGCATTTAAATAGAAACAAAAGTGGTAAGTGGATTAAGAATCAAAAAAAAGGGATTTAGGCACGGAAAAAAAGGGCATAGCTAAGGTTTTAAATTCATAATTTGCATCTGTTTACAGATCTTTATGGTGCTGCCCAAGTCTCAGTGAAAGAGAAGGTAATTTAGGCACATGAAGGATTGACAATTGAGAAGGCATACATAATGGGTAGAATTTCTGTACTTACATCTGTTAAGGTATCTGAACCAGATGAGCTACATCAATGGTATTGAATAAATTGAGATTGGAAATTGTGAAGGTGGTGATAGAGTCATACAGCACAGAAACAGATCCTTCAGTCCAATGGTCTTTGAGATGGTATAGAAAAGATTCAAGGATTGGTTCTAGGGATGAGAAACTAGTTACATAGATAAATGGGAGAAATTATGACAGTTCTCCCAGAAGAAGAAAATATTAAATGGAAAAATTTATAAAGATATTTAAAGTCATGAGGGTCTGAACAGAGTAGACAGGGAGAAACTGTTCCCATTGGTAGAAGGATCCAGAAGCAACGGCCACACATTTCAGGTAATTGGCAAATAAAGCCATGGGACCAAGTGGGAAAACTTTGTTACACAGAGAGTGGCTGGATCTGGAATGCAGGGCCTGAGATCATGGTGAAGGCAGATTTAATCAAGGGATTGAAAAGGGAATTGGATCATTTCCCAAAAAGAATGAATGTACTGCCTGCGGGAGGAAGGTAGGGGAGAGACACAAGGTGATTTTCTCCTTCAGAGAACCAATACAGACATCATCAGCTGAATATCCTCCTCTATTGTAATCATTCTACAATATTCTTGGTGAGAATGCAAAACTGAGAAGTTAGGCTGATGTTATAAGGAAAAGGCAGGAACTATCAGCCTTAAAACACAATGTAGGACCGAATTACTGCAGATGCTGGAATCTGTCCTGAAAACAACAAGTGCTGGAGATCACAGCGAGTCAGACAGCAACCATGGAGAGAGAACAAGCTAATGTTTCGAGCCTAGATGACTCTTCATCAGAGCTCTGTGCCGACCTGTGGAACCAATCTGAATCCCTTCTAACCAATGCTATTCCATTCTCGTCCATATACCTATCCAATGACTATTTAAATGCCCTTAAAAGTTGGCAAGTCTATTACTGTTGCGGGCAGTGCATTCCACGCTCCTACTACTCTGAGTAAAGAAACTACTTCTGACATCTGTCCTGTATCTATCACCCCTCAATTTAAAGCTATGTTCCCTCGTGCTAGTCGTCGCCATCTGAGGAAAAAGACTCTCACTGTCCAACCTGTCTAACCCTCTGATTATCTTCTATGTTTCAATTAAGCCACCTCCCAACCTTCTTCTCTCTAACGAAAACAACCTCAATCCCTCAACCTTTACTCATAAGACCTTCCCTCAATACCAGGCAACATCCTAGTAAATCTTCTCTGAACCCTTTCCAAAGCTTCCACATCCTTCCTATAATGCGCTGACCAGAACTACACACAATACTCCAAATGTGGTCGCACCAGAGTTTTGTACAGCATGATGTCATCATTCCGAAACTCAATTCCTCTACCAATAAAAGCTGACACACCATATTCCTTCTTAACAACCCTATCAACCTGGGTGGCAACTTTCAAGGATCTATGTACCTGGACACTGAGATCTCTCTGCTCATCTACACTAACAAGAATCTTACCATTAACCCAGTACTCTGCATCCCAGTTACTCCTTCCAAAGTGAATCACCTCACACCTTTCTACATTAAACTCCATTTGCCACCTCTCAGCACAGCTCTGTACCTATCTATGTCTTTCTGTAACCTACAATTTCCTTCGTCACTATCCACAACTCTACTGACCTTAATGTCATCCGCAAATTTACTAACCCTTCTATGCCCTCATCCAAGTCATTTATATTAATGACAAACAACAGTTTGTCCTTGCGGTACCCCACTAGTAACTGAACTCCATGACGAATATAACCCATCAACCACCACCCTCTGTTTTGTTGCAGCCAGCCAATTTCTGATCCAAACAGCTAAATCACCCTCAATCCTATGCCTCTGTATTTTGTGCAATAGCCTACTGTGGGAAATCTTATCAAACGCCGTACTGAAATCCATATACACCATATCAACCTGTTTGGTCACATTCTCAAAGAACTCAATAAGGTTTGTGAGGCATGACATATGCTTCATAAAACCATGTTGACTATCCCTAATCAACTTATTCAGCTTTTACTATGAAATGCAGAATCAGATTATATGTTGCATCACAGATTTGTTATGAAAGCCATTGATCCTGAAAGGTGTTTCCTTGATTGTGGAATTATAAAAAAAATGAGAAACATAAGAAAAATCACTGTCAGGAGCAGATGTATATTAAAACAAGGTTGAATGAAATTTTGATCGCATCAGAATTGGGTTGAGCAAAGGTGCTGCTGATCTTGAAACAACACTGTGAGTAATGACCACAGACCAAATTTTGATCATCTGAATTTAAATGCAGACAAAAGACTTGATGCTTAAATGAATGTTTTTTCCAGAAACAACACAGGGTGTGCACAAACAACATGAGGGAATATCTGCTCTAAGTGGCAAAGGCTTGTTTACTTGAACAAAAATCAAACTGCTTTGTTTTAAAAGAGCTGAGAACTGTTAAGAAAGAAGATCATTTTTAGGGAAGATATACAAGTATCAACTGAAAAACTTGTTAAAGTAATAATTATCACCATTTCATAAAGGAAAATTACACAAAAAGTCCACAGGTTATTTAAATTATTACAGTGTAGCAATATAGAATTGTTATGATGTATTCACAAGATGATTCAAATCCCCTGACTGTGATATGAATTCTGTACAGGCTCAAAAATGCATCACCAAGACATAGTTTGGCAAACAGTCTTGCAATTGTAAGGGTGCATAATACCTGGTATAGCACTAATATGGAGAGGTTGCACAAACTTTCCTGTGTTGCTCACACCAATGTCCGTTTCTTGTATGATATTCACAGAGCTCTCTGAGAATATGTTTGCGCACAACACTGATTTACAGCAATTCTGACGTCACATGGTCATGACTGGCTAAGAGAATCTACAAGATTTTACACTTTACTTGTGTTATTTAAGGCAAAGGCACCCTCATTGCAGATAAAATAATTTGTCAGAATTTGTTTGATTGCAAATTATGCCAATTGAATTGAATTGAATTGAATTTATTGTCACGTGTACCGAGACACAGCGATGAGCTTTGCCTTGCGAGTAATATAGACAGATCACAGAGTTAAGTAGCATCTGAGAGTGTTTCTGGAGATTTTGCTGGGAAGAAAGACTTCTATGATCACATTTTCAGCAGTTGGCTTCTCCTGCCAAACAGCAGGATGAGGATGAATTGGAAACTGAAAAGGGGCATAAGACAGGACCATTCTGTTATTCTCAATGTTTTGTGTTATGCCAGATGTCATGAGTTCTATCACAGCCAGCGCCATGATGCAGACAACTTCAGGAATCGGGGATGAAAGCATCCTTGGCCTGCGCCATTTCAGTGTGAGCCAGAATGGAGGCATAACACTGTGAATTTGGTAATAAGCTGACCAAAACGAAATAGCGAGATGAATTTGGAGGCAGCAAATAGTGAGTGAGAGGGTGGGAGCATTGTTAGATTCTCGAGAGTAAGGTGGAGTATCTAGATCAAAAACAGAAATAGCTGGAGAGACTGTGGGCATGAAATGTCAATTCTGTTTTCTCTCGACAGATGCTGCCAGATCTGCTGAGTTTATCCAGCAATGTCTGTTTTTATTACAGATTTCCATATGAAAAGGCATTCACTGAGGTTGATGTCATTAGCCCTCTTGAGATGCTGTTGTCAGGTCTTCAGAACTAATGGCCCTCCCTGAACATCTGGCCCTTCTCCAATCTGAGGCTGGTCCTTGAGAAGCTCCTGACATCCCCCATGTCATCTCTTCTCCTGTCCACCCTCACCACTAATGGCTTCATCATTCTGGAAGCCGCTGTTGGCCCTGCTAATCACTTTGCAATAATTTACAGTGCAGAAATATGTTTGTGTAGCTTCATTTGAAGGTGCAATCTGAATTTAAGAAGAGAAAGCTACTTGTAATTTATTGTTGACAAATAATGCTGTCATGGCTCTTGGCTGTGCACAGAGGCTGAAACTTATTTAGAGGGCATGGAAGCAGCTGGGCTCAGACCACATTTATGCAATTAGTTTAGGCCTCCACTTCGATCTGTATGGGTGTGTGCAGATTGCAAATTATAACCCCATCACCAAAAACCAGAGCAACTAAGTTGTTTGCCTACATTTTTAGACGTGAAATCCTCCTTTAAATCTAAGTAATGGCTACATTATTTGCAAATGACATTATTATGCAATATACAAATTACTCAGTAGATAATCATTTGTTCTTAAAGAATTGTAGCATAATACAACAGAGAATTACAGTATACAGTCTTTTCTTTTTTTTAAAGAACAATCAATTTTTTTTCACGTTATCACTTTTTCCAGGTATCCCTGGGGTTTTTTCTACTTCATGTAATTACCCAAAACCAGCTTTTGTTGAATCTGCATCCTTTGCTTTCAAGCAGTGTATTCTAACCACTCATTGCTTGTTTTCTCGTGCTGCCTCGTGTTCTTTTGTCAATCACCTTAACTCTATTGCTTCTGATTATTGACACTTTAGCCATCAGACCCAGTTTCTCTTTCTTTATGCAAGAACCTTTCATGATTTTAAACACCTTCATCGATTCTCTTCTCCTTCTTATCCTATCTACTTTCTCCAATCTATCCACAGAACTGTACACCATCATTCCTGGAATCATTCTGGTAAATTTATTTTGTATTAAGTCATAGAATCATAAAGTCATAGAGATGTACCGCATGGAAATAGACCCTTTGGTCCAACTTATCCATGCCGACCAGATATCCTAACCCAAACTAATCCCATCTGCTAGTACCTGCCCCATATCCCTCCAAATCCTTCTTATTCATATCCCTAACCAGATGCCTTTTAAATGTTGCAATTGTATCAGCCTCCAACACTTCCTCTGGCAGCCCATTCCACACACACACTACCCTTTACGTGAATCAGTTGCCCCTTTTATATCTTTTATATCTTTCACCTCTCACTCTAAACCTATGCCCTTTATTTCTGGACTCCCGCATCCCAGGGAAAAGACCTTGTCAATTTATCCTATCCATGCCCTCATGATTTTATAAACCTCGATAGATAACCCCTCAGCCTCTGACAATCCAGCGAAAACAGTCCTAGCCTATTCAACCTCTCCCTATATCTCAAATCTTACAATCCTGGCAACATCCTTGTAAATCTTTTCTGAATGCTTTCAAGTTCCACAATATCCTTCTGATAGGATATTATTCCAAAAGTAGCCTCACCAATGTCCTGTACAGCAGCAGCATGATATCCCAACTCGTATACTCAATACTCTGACTAATAAAGGAAATCTTACCAAATGCCTTCTTCACTTTCTTATCTACCTGAGACCCTACTTTCAAGGGGCTATGAACCTGCACTCCAAGGTCTCTTTGTTCAGCAACACTCCTTAGGGCCTTACCATTAAGTGTATGAGTCCTGCTCTGGTTTGCTTTCCCAAAATGCAACACCTCACATTTATCTGAATCAAACTCCATCTGCCATTTCTTAGCCCACTGGCCTATCTGATGTAGAACCCATTGTAATCTGAGGTAACCCTTTTCGCTGTCCACTACACCTCCAATTTTGGTGTCATCGGCAAACTTACTAACTGTACCTCTTATGCTCGCATCCAAATCATTTTTACAAATGACAAAATGTAGTGGACCCAGCACAGATCCTTGTGACACTCCACTGGTCACAGGCCTCCAATCTGAAAAACAACCCTCTACCACCATCCTCTGTCTTCTACTTTCGAGCCAGTTCTGTATCCAAATGGTTATTTCTCCCTGTATTCCATGAGATCTAACCTTGCTAACCAGTCTCCCTTGGGGAACCTTGTCAAAAGCTTTACTGAGGTCCATATAGTCTTCACATCTTTCATAAAATTTGGTGATTAGAATTGGATACAATGCTCCACCTGGGACGTAACTGGTGTTTTTAAGTTTGGGATAACTTTTTGACTTATATAAAGGATGAATGGATTTTTGAGGGTTCAGTTCAGGGTTAATTATCTGATTCATTAATTGGTGAACTTTGCCACAGCTCACTCCCAGAGACAATGGATTAAAATCCAGCATAATCCAGATCTCCTGATCAATTAGAGAAGGCAGGATGACAGTATCATTCTTTCAAAGGAAGAATTTCTAATTAAACTGGACGATTTCCTAGGTTAGAATAGCTGAGCAGCATTTAGATTTTAAGGCTTTCCATGAAAATGGAAAGGACATCTAGGAAAACAATTATCATCAAAGTCATGGAAAGGCCTATTCACTTAATCTATTTATATCCCTTCATAGCCTCCTCTTATCTTCTTCACAATGGATTTTCTTACATATCTTGGTGTTGCCAGCAACATTAACTATTATCTTCAGTCTCTTCATCCAATATAAATGTAAAATGTTGAGGCCCCAAATTGCCAAATAGCTGCATTATTTCCACTTCCAGTAGTCACTGTCATACACAAATCTCCGAATTTGACAACAGCTATTCTAATATAGCCTGCTCTCTGCTTCACATCAGATCATGCTGCACTGGAAACTATCCTGAAAACAGTTTATGAAATCTTCATTCTAGATTACCTTTTAATCTGCGTGAATATAGCTTTGCCTTCCTAATAAATTCCCAGTTCTTCTTCCTATATACTCTGTCCAACCTTGTGGTTAAGGTTAAGGGGTCAGTACACAAGTCTCACAAGTGACTTCTTGCCTTTATCAATTCTCATCTTTACGCAAAACATTTCTACTCCCTCGTTTCCTGTACTGATATTATGTCACCTTTTATCATGAGGTTATTACCATCATTTGTTAACAGTGACATTGCTACGCATTTACTGAGCTTCCCATCCATCCTAAGTGTCATATACCCTTTAAAGTTATGTTTTTAATCAATGCCATCATACATATGCATGTCTATAACTTTCAGACTGTATTAGTTATTTCTATTTGCAATATCAACCAGTCTATTTTGTTTCAAATCCTTTGTGCATTTAGTTATAGAGTCTTTAATAGAGTAATTTTATTGTTTTTATAAACTGTGTTAATTTGTACTGTTGACCCTTCCCTTTCACTGTTAATTTAATATTTCCCATATGAATACTTTTCTCTTTTGTCTCTATTTGTTGATTTACCATATCTTGCACACTTCGATCCCTTCCTCCTGCTATTTAGTTTAATATGATCTCTACTTCCCTAATTATACAGCTCATCCCAGGATGGTTCAGGTGTAGACCTTTACAGACCACACTTGCCCCGCTTTTGGCACCCATGTCGCATGATGCATTTCTCCCACACCAGTCTTTGAATTATGCATTCAGTTCTCTAATCTGATTTGCCCTCTCCTAATTTGCACATGACTCAGGTAATAATCCAGGGATGATTACCTTAAAGCTTGTTCTTCTTAATCTGGTTCCAAGCTCCTCATACTTGCCCTCTTCCCTTGACTTGTCTATGTCATTGGTATCCTTCCCCTCCCATGATGAGATCCTGTTTAGCCTTGCGCAACACAGCCTTCTGCACTCATTCTCTGCTGCTGAAGAAAGTGTCATTCCCTTTGTTGTCTTGTCCCCTAAGACCAGTACATTCAATTTTGTTTCCTTCACTTGTATAGCTTCCTGTACCATCAGTGCCATGGTCAGTTATCTGATCTACCCTGCAGCCCTCACTTTGAACCAAACAAGCTATAAATGCATCAAACCTTGTCGGCAATTACAAAGCCTCCAGGCCTCCTGCCCTCTCTGTTCTTTTATTTGTCTTTCTCACAGTCCCTGACCACTGATCAAATCACAAGACCCTTTCCTCAGAGGTATGACTACCTCCTAGAATAAAGAATCCAGGGAACCTTTGACCTCCTTGTTGAGTTACAGCGTCTGTAGTTCTGAGCCAAAGCCACTCAAGTTGCAAAATGCATTTGCTTTAGATCAGACAGATATTCAGGAGTTCTCACATTCTGCAATTATAACACATCATCTGCTTTGCCATCCCGAATGTGTTTTAATTAATTACTTAATTATTTTGTTCAATTATTTATTTTTCATTTTCATTATTGTATTAATATTACCACTGTGTCCGTCCTATTTTAAATCCTAAGAATTGAATTGTTTGGAACCACTTTGTTAAAATTCCCGCTAGTGACAAAATATTTAAGAATTCAAAAAACATTATGTTTCATAAATTCCAGCATTTTAATACTTAACATAATTTACAGGTAGAAAGGATTCTTGCATAAAAGTAAAAGTGAAAAGATAAGCTAGAATTTATACTTTGTATAATTGCTTAATAATTTTATAATTACTCCAATTGAAATATCCTGGTTTAGATAAGAATGAAACAGAAAATATGCACCAGCCAATCACTTACCTGATCTCCGTAATACCACATTTCAATTTTACTTTCCAACTGTGCACTCTCCTCTCCTGCAGTGTCTCTGTTGGTAATTCCCACTGTCTGTTTAAACAGTTCTCTCCTGCTGTGCTTCTGCTGCAATAGTTTGTCTTTTGTTGTGTGGTTACAGGCCCACATCCAACAGTTTGAGTTCAAGACAGATGTTTGAGGAGGAGGCAAAGTCAAAAACTGTTTTCAAGCTTACTTTCCTCAGAACTCCTTTTTGCTACTATACGTTACTATAGAGAGTAATAATCAGAGATGTACCAGGATTTCATTTTACTGTTGCATTATTGAAAGATTATTCCGTACATGTACTTCTCTCTTCAAATGTACTTCCGAAATGTGTTACTTAGATCATTTCTTTTTGCAACATTTAATGTCCTTGTGTCCCTGTATCGCTCACACCTCCTCAAGTCTTTAACGTGTCAACTATAATGATAGGTGTGGATGAAAATTCTTTGACAAAGTATAGAAACACTCGAGATGAAAATGGTGAGCTTCCTTTCACCCGTTTGATTTGAAATTTAATTGATCTCGTGGCCTGCCCCACATGGTAGTATGTGCTGAAGCGACTTGTGTTGATGGAACTGAAGGAACATAAGGGGAAGTCATGTTAATTCTTCTTCTCTGTCAGCAGCATCTATTTCAGGCAATTGTGTTAATTCTCCAAGAAAGGAATGAGATTGTCCATCAAAGGTAATGGTTCCCCACATACAAAAAATTGTTCTATTGCAGTCTTGATTGATTTTTCAAGGTTCTGTTTCATGGCATGAACATATATGTCAGCCTAGACATGATTTGGTTTGATATTTAGTGCATTATTTAGGCAGATCTTTAACACATCTTCAAGAGGGGACATCTTTTCCTACAATGTTGGCATGAGGCTTGACAGTTCAGTTTTGGCTGATGTGCGACTTTGCAACTACACCTGTGATGGGACATTATTATTAGATTGTTTTGGGTTTTGTGTTCAAGTTGTCATATACAGTATATTTTTCACTTCAGAGGTGTGAATCTTCTGGTTGAATATTCTATTGTGCTATAAATAGTCAACACTCTCTTTGGAATGTTCTGCATTAAACAGAACTTTTGCTGTATTATACTTCTTGAGTAATGTTTTAGTCGATGTATCCAATACTATGTGGACTGCTCATTCTAGAGTTAAATCCTATTCTGATTGAATTACTTCATAAACAGATTTATTTAAGAGACCAAAAGCAATTTTGTTGCAAATGATCCCTTGTAAAATGTTTCTATAGGTTGAATGGCTCAGTTAGTCCATATAGTGAAACATTACAGAATCAGCTGAGAGTTGGTATCTGTTTTGAAGCTTAACTTCACCAGAACCTTGTTTGTTCTTGAAGTGAAAAATTGATCAAAGCTGTTATGAAGTTGCCAAATGTAATTTGTGTCTAGTCAACCTGTTGTCTATGTAACATATAATATTCTTTCCAGATGGTACAAACGTGCACTTGCTTGTTTGGCACTTGATGGCGTAATACTGTGAAGCTGTTCAACATCATAAGAGTTGTGCTTTCCATATTTGCCAATTTGTTATATGAAATGGATCTAATAGCTTGAATCTCACTGGCAGTAAGATTGCTACCAGTGCTTTGTGTTGCACTGGATGATTGTTGAAAGGCACTGCTTTGGAAGTCCCCGACATCACAGATGCTAGTTTTCAGATAATTCAACTCCCCCCACTTCATATCAAGAAACAGCTGAATGCACTGGATACTGCAAATGCTACAACTACAATATGGCATTAGTACTGAAGAGCTGTGCTGCAGAACTTGTTATGCCTCTAATCAAGCTGTGCTAGTACAGCGACAACACTGGCATCAACCCAGGAATGTGATAAACTATCCTGTCCACAAAATGATGGGTAAATCAAATACCACTCAATCAGGCTACTCTTGATCATCAGTCAGATGATGTAAAGGTTCATCAACGATACTGTCAAGTAGCGTTTGTTCAGTAATAATCTGCTCAGTGACACCCTTTACCCAATTTGATTCAGTCTATGTGGTATTAAGAAATGATTAGAGGCACTGGATATTGCCCTCCTGGCCAAGCTTTTCCAGTACAGTTGCAAGACTGGCATCTACCTAACAATGTGAAAAATGCCCAGGTATGTCCTGAACACACAAAACAAGACAAATCAACCTGATCAATTAGCACCCCATCAGTCTACTCTCGATCATCAGGAAAGTGATGGAAGGTGTCATCAACAGTGCTTTCAAGTAGCTCTTGCTCAGCGATGCCCAGTTCAGTTTTGCCAGGGCCACTCTGTCCCTGGCATCATTATTTGGTTTAAGCATAGACAAAAGAGCTGAATTCCAGAGGTTAGGGGAGAGTGACAGCTCTAGACATCAAGGCTGTATTCAGCTGAGTGTGGCATCAAGGAGCCCTAATGGGTATTGGGGGCGAAATCCCTGCTGATTGGAATCCTATCTGGCACATTGGAAGATGGTTGTGGCTGTTGGAGATCAGTCATCTCAGAACCAGGATATCTTTGCAGGGCTGACTAGTAGCAAGTAATATTCATTTCACGTAAATGCCAGGCAATGACTGTCTCCCATAAGAGATTATTTAACCATTGCCTCATGACATGCAGTGGTGTTACCATCACTGAATCCCACAGTATCAACATCCTTGGGTTACCATTGACCAGAAACTCAATTGAATATACCACATAAAAAGTGAGGACCGCCGATGCTGGAGAGTCAGAGCAGAAAAGTGTGGCACTGGAAAATCACAGCAGGTCAGGCAGCATCCTAGGAGCAGGAGAGTCCTCAGGATAAAGGGCTTATGCCTGAAACATCGACTCCCCTGCTCCACAGATGCTGCCTGACCTGTTATGATTTTCCAGAGCCACATTTTCAACACATAAGCACATTGGATGCGACAACAGGTCAGAGACTCAGAATACAGCAGCAAGTATCTCACCTCCTGAATGACTCCTTGAAGCCTGTCCACCATTTACAAGCCACAAGTCAGGAGTATCATGGAATACTGCCCACTTGCCTGGATGGACGCAGCTCCAACGACATTTAAGAAGCTTAACACCATCCAGGACAAAGCAGTCCATTTGATTGACACCATATCCACAAACATTCACTCCTTCCATCACAGGTGCTCAGTAGCAGCAGCATGTACTATTTACAAGATATACTGCTAAAATTCACCAGAGAACCTTAGATAGCACCTTTCAAACTCATGATTACTTCCATCTCAAAGGACAAGGGCAGCAGAAATATGTGAATACCACCACCCTCAAGTTCCCCTCCAAGTCGCTCACCATCCTCATTTGGAAATCTATTGCTGTTTCTTCACTGTCGCTGGTTCAAAATCCTGAAATTCCCTCCCCAATGGATTTATGAGTCAACCTACATCACATGAACTGCAGCAGTTTAAAAAGGCAGTTCATCACCACCTTCTCAAGGGCAGCTAGGGATAGACAATAAATTCTGGCAAGCCAGAAATGACCACAACCCATGAGTGAAATAATTTAAAAAGTGGCAAGTAACTTTAATTGCTACACAAGGTTTTAATTGCCAGGCAATGACAATCTCCAACAAAAGAGAACATAGTCATTATCCTCTATGTTTGATTACCATCACTACTTCCCCATTGTTATCATGTTGGGTTTGATAAGACACTGAACTGGACTTGGCATATATGGGTGGCATTGTGGCTCAGGGGTAAGCACTTGTCCATCACAGTGCCAGAGACACAGGCTGTGTTCCTCAGGAGACTGGCAGTTTACACATTATCCCCGTATCTGCATGGGTTTCCTTCCACAGTTTAGATGGATTAGCCAGGCTAAATTGACCATAGTGTCCAGGGATGTGCAAGCTAGTTGGATTAGCTGTGGAAAATGCAGGGTTACAGAGATAGCTTGTGGAGATGGGTCTGGTGGGATGCTCTTCAGATGTTCAGTGTGGACATGATGGGCTGACTGGTTTGTTTCCACACTGTAGGGATTCTATGATTCTATATAACTATTATGGCTGAAACAATAGGTGATGCTAGGAATTCTGCTGCAAGTAACTCATCTCCTGAATGTCCAAAGCCTATCCACCATCTACCAGGCACAAGTCAGGAATGTGATGGAATACTTCCACTTGCCTGGATGGATGTAGCTCATTTCCCCTCAACCCACATTACCCCAGTCCCAAACCTCCAACTCGACACCGTCCTCCAGACCTGTCCATCACTATCCCCTCTGATCTATCACCTTCTCCCTCACTTTCATCCCAGCTATTGCTTTCCCAGCTACCTCCCCCAACCCCACTCCTTCCCATTTATTTCTCAGCCCCGACCCACAAGCTTCATTCCTGATGAAAGGCCTATGCCTAAAACATAGATTCTCCTGTTCCATGGATGCTGCCTGACATGCTGTGCTTTGTCAGCACCACTTTCTTGACTCTAGATGTAGCTCCAAAAACACAAGAATTTTGATACTATCCAGGACAAAGCAGCCCACTTGATTGAAACTACATCCACAAACACTTATTTCCCCCACTACTAAAATGCAGGAGCTGCAATGTGTGTCACATACAAGATACAATGCAGCAATTCACCATAGCTGTTTAGATAGCATCTTCCAAACTCACAATCATTGTCATCTAGAAAGACAAGGACAGCAGACACATGGGAGCACCACCACCTACAAGTTCATCTCCAAGCCATTCACCATCACTATCCTATATCGCTGTTGGTTTGTTGTCACTGCATCAAAATCCTGGAACTCCGTCCCTAACAGCACTGTAGGTGTACCTACCTCTCTTAAACTGCAGCAGTTGAAGGAGACAATTCATCACTATCTTCTCGATGGCAACCAGGGATGGGCAATAAATGCTGGCCTACATCCCACAAACAAATTTTAAAAAGACACTGCAGAGCAGAATAACAACAACTTCACGTCAAAAACAATGCATGGCCATGATCAAGGAATCTGGGGCAGGTACAGTGCAAATAAATCACTTTTTAATTCTTTCAGCATGTCTTCAGTTCATAGGGTGCAAAATCTACCTTGTTATCTGAAAGTATACAGCTAACCAACGAATACAAGAGTAACACAGAGATACCAAGTGAACCTTAACTCAAAGACGAGATCGTCATTTCACAGGCAAACCGTTCTGGCCATTATTTAACCTCCAGAAAGTGAACTCTGACAGTTAGCCAATTGAAGCTTGAAAAGTACTTATCCTGGTGAACAGATTTGAGCAACAGAGAAATCGATTCCTCCTTTTTATTTATTTTGTATTTTTATTTATATCCTAAATCATGAAATAAGTTAGACCTGTCAGTAGGAGGATGGTCAAAGATAAATGTTTGGACAGGGCCTTCAAAACAAATCCTGAGCAGAGGCATGAGCAACACAATTTCTTATTGACTGTATCAAGCTGACATGATTAGGAAAACCTCTGAGTGATACAAAAATAAAAAGATAGACAAAAGAAAATTCCAACAAGATTGAATGTCAAATGAAAAAGGGTAACCATAGCTCACCAAAGTATTAAAAGATTTCCTAAGCAGCTTGCTGATGATGATACAAGGGAAGGTTATTTCTGTTTAAATATTTCTTATCCATTTTCCCCTTTGAGATGAATCAACATCAAGTACTTCCAGGTTTCCTGTATACTAAAAGCACATAACAACTGTCTTAACATCTGTGAAGACAGCAGTTTCAAATAGAAAGGGTTGTGACCCACCCTCCCCCCAGGGGCAACGTTTTGTTTAGAAAAAAGATGCTGTTCAGAAACAATATTATTTTGTTGCTGGCAGATGATGAAATCCACAGTAACATTCCCCAAGTGCACAGGAAATCCAGCACCCAGCAGGTGGGCTATGTTTCCTAAATAAATCAGAATTTTAAGGCTTTATTATATTTGTGAAATGAGCCATAAGAAGCAATCATTCTGTCAAAGAATGAAGATGATGAATAACTAAACCACGCAAACAGGACAGACAAGAACTATTTCAAATTGTCAAATAATTTTAAAAATCTATCATTATGATTTGAATATACTATCAATGAAAGAAATTTTGAAACAGAGATCTGTTTTAAATTAATAATATTTTGGTGAATTACACAAATCTTCCTTTATTAGTCAATCTAACATTTTGTTCCACGTAGGTTACTGGGTGGGAGATGAAGGTATGAAGAAGTTTGAAAAACCCTTGAGGGGTAACCAATAAATATTTCAGTAGTTATTTTATCATCATGTTCAATCACAAGAAAATTTCAAAATCTGAAGCATTGTAGTAATATGATGGTTGTCTGATCCATTCTTGGGATATGGGTATTGCTAGCAAGTGCAGCATTCATTTATAGCCCATCCCTCAATTGTCTGAAAAGATGATGGTGAGTTGCCTTCTTGAACTGCAACAGTAAAGGTACTCCCATTATACTGTTAGGATACATCTGAGTTAAAAGATTTTGACCCAGGAATGTGGATAGAGCAGTATTGTATGTCCAAGTTGATTTGAGAAGTCATGAGATTGCATCAAGTAGATAAAAATTAACAGTTATCTGTTAAGCTTTTTTCACATTTTAAACTAAGCTTGTTGGTGTTTATTAGTGCGGACAATGTTTTGTTTGTCACCTGAGTGGCACGGTTGCCCTTATCACAGTAGAAACCTTTAAATGAGCAATTATTGGCCCGTTCTGGCTTGCTTCCTGCCTAGTCCTCAGGGTGAGGGAGGAAACCTTTCCATGTCAGAGTCACAAGAGGTTTTCATTTTATGGGGCTCCCTCGCCCTCTGGCCTCTACATTAAGATTCCTACTGCACACACCCGACCCTGTCCCAGGTCGCAACACTCCCTTACCTACCATAGGACACCCAACACTTACCTGATTGTGTTCCATGAAACATGTAAGCTAGAGGCTGCTTGTCATCCCACTCCTGGCCACTGCTATGGGCTCTGATGTAGGAAGTTTACAAATGTGTAGCTGAGCTTCAAAATCCAGACAAATCCTTGCAATGCAGGATCATCAGGAAAAGCCAAGCTATGCCCACCCTTTCCTTTACAACACCAACTGCTATATTCTATGAAGTGAATAGGTTAAATCTCCAAAAGTCTCAATCAAACATTGCAAACAGTGGGTAGGTGTGTAAGGTAAGTGGCTGAAAGGGTAAACTGGCAGGTCAGTGCGCGAGCAGATAGGGTGGCAGCTTGATAGATATGGAGGAAGAATTGCCGATGAGTGGGTGAGGATGTAGTTGGCACATTGGTAAAGGAATAGGGATTAGCATGCCAAGTTAGTGAGGAGATTGGGTAACAGTGAGAGGGTACGGTGTAAGTGGGTGAGGGGATTAGAGTAGCATGTGAGTGGGTAAGGATTAAAATGGGCAGAAGATTTGAGGTCAGCTCAAGGAATGTTGCAAAATGTGAGGTCAGAACCAGATCTCTGAGGATGTGGGGTGGGGGGCGGTGTGGTGGTGGTTGTCAGTTGGAGCCAGGTCGGTTAAAGCAGGGGTTGATAAGATGGGTATCAGATCAAGTTGGGGAGCTGGTAGGGTTGTCATGGGCAGAGGAAGAAGTGAAGTTCAGTGGTGATTTCGGAGAGTAGCTTGTCAATTTTGTAGTGACCCAAGAAATAGAGCATATTTACTCCTTCTAATTTTACTTGGGTTACTATTTAAGTAAATTCACCAGAACCCCTAAAAGAGTCTAAATCTAACTTAGAATTGGATACATTTTTAGAAGGTTTGAGCTTCCAAGTAATTAAACTTGGAATGCGGTTAAACTTCCCAGACAATTCCAGGATAATCACTTATCAGGGCTTGCAAGGGATCTGTGACAATACTATGGCTTTGAGAGGTGTATTTTGTCCTTTTTTTTGAAGAGAGGTTTTAAAATAGAGGTGCTGAGTGATTTATTTGAATCCAATAAAGTAACAAGCATTTTGTTTTAAAGTTGGAACAATAGGAGCAGCCTGAATGGGTGGGGTCAAGCTCTCCCAAACCCAGGATTTCTAGTTTTAATTTTTCAGTAGCAGTTGCTGGGATCTTGAAGCTGGGATTTGACGCTGCAGTGCATCTCTCCCTGCTACTCTGTCTCTGAGTTTTCTCTTGTTTTTTTTCTTCCTGGACTGAAGAATTACATCTAAGACAATCTGTTTTACTGAATTTGTCTTTGCCAAGGGCATGTTTATGGGATATTACAATATTGGAACAGTTACTGTTCAGTAGTTAAATAATCTATTATTCTGTTAAATGTTTCAATAAAGTTAAATTGTTCCAATTTCATTTGTCTTTTGTTGCATTTTAAATATAGTATATGAATAAAGTGTGTTTTGCTTCAATACTGGTAGTTTGACCAACCGAATTGCATCTGGAGTGCAACTCCTGGCATTTGCCTTTACAATAAGAAAAAGTCAGGGCCTAGGCTACCTTCTCAATATATTTTGAAGGGGTTTGGTCTGGTCCACAACAGATTCTATTGCACATCTTTCAGGATATAGTGCCGCAATGTCTGCCTTCTGGTTAGAAGATCTGGGCCAAAGTTACAAAATTCTCCAAATTGTTTCCTTTCTCCAGTTAGAGACGTAATCCTCCTGACAACATAGTGGTAGGGCAAAGGCCTAGTGTTATTATCGCTGGGCTGTTAATTCAGAGAGCCAAGTAATGTTCTGGGGACCTGGGTTTGAATTCCTGCATGACAGACAGCAGATTTTGGATTCAACAGATATCTGGAATGAAGAATCTAATGATGACTGTGATTCGATTGTCAGGAAAAACCCATCTGGCTCACTAATGCCCCTCATGGTCTGGCCTACATGTGACTCCAGACCCACGGAATGAGGTTGACTCTTAACTGTCCTCTGAGCAATTAATGCTGGCCTAACCAGTGATGCCCTCATCCCTTAATGAATGAAAAAAAATTGCTCTTTCTGATGTAAGCTATGTATTGAAATACAAGTGATATAAAGAAGTAGGTGAAGTAGGCATGATAATTTCTTTATAAATGGAGGATATTGTCAACTAGCTATGAAAAGTAATTCCACCAATTACACTTAAATAAGTCATGTATGAAAAAGTTACAAATGAGCTGTAACCACATCATGAGGCATTTTTTTAAATTAACACTTTATAGATTTCAATTGAAATAATGGAACTTAAATGAGAATTTTTATAGACCCAACACCTGAACATGCTTAGTGAGATTATGTCAGAATTAACTAGGGCAAACATTTCCTTTGATCATTATTTCTAAAATGATTGTAAAAATTTACAGGAGACTATGTACATTTTAACCACAGCTAAACCAGTTAAAACCAGATGAGTTTACAGTTAAAAATGTGCTCAGAAATCAACCGTTTTTCTGTGATTTATAATATTAACTGGTTGGCAGAGTCTTATAAATTACATGAACTGGATACTATTATATCATTAACAGAATCCCAAGGCTGGTGACTGAATGAGGAAATTTCCACAACTTTGCCTTTGCATGTGCAAAATGCGGGCCTAACATTTATTTGAGATGTCAATTAAAAAGCTATCTAGCTCGATGCTGGAAATATGAAATAAAACTAAAATATGAATGAAAACATTCAGCAGGTCAAACAGCATCTGTGTAGTAAAAGAAACAGAATTCACATTTCTGTGACCTTTCATAAAGTATCTTTGAACAATAGATGTGAGGAACAAGGACAAAATCAAGTCTGTGATAGGGTGGAAAGCAGGAGAGATTGAATGACAGAAAAGTTAGTCTTCTTGGCTCAAGGAAATAGTGATAGGGCAAGAAAAGAAACAGAGAAACAAAATATGTACCTGTGGAGCAGGTGAGAATATGGTGCTGGAAAAGCACAGCAGGTTAGGCAGCATCCGAGGAGCAGGAAAATCGACGTTTTGGGCAAAAGTCCTTCATCAGGACACATCGGCTTTCTTGCTACTCGGATGCTGCCTGACCTGCTGTGTTTTTCTAGCATCACACCCTTGACTCTAATCTCCAGCATCTGCAGTCCTCACTTTCGCCCTGTGGAGCAGGTGTCCACTGGCTGCATGGAAAGAAAAGCTATAACAAGTAAAACACATAAACAAAATGGGGGGTACAGTTTACATCTGAAATTATTGAACTCAGTCTTTCCAAGATTCAAGATGGTGGCAGAGTAGCAGTGCTGCATTTGGGCTTCTAACCTGATTCTTTCATTTCCTTCTTTATTTTTGCTCATTTTCTTTTGTTGTTTTTCTTTTTTCCTTTCTTTCTCTTTAACTGCCTTTATCAGTGTTTCCAGCCTCCCGAGCATGTGCAGCAGTGGTGGTGACAGAGTTGATCCTCCTGACATTTGGTAGTGACAGCAAGGCAACAGAGGTGTTCAGTGGAGCATGTCTCAGCAGGAGGCTGTCCACAATCCTAGGCATGGGAGATAAGACATTAAAACCTGGAATTTTTCCTTTTCTTTTGGATAAGGACTTTAAGGTCTGAACATTTATCTTTTTTTTTGGATCTGTTTCTTTTATTTCTTCTCGTTTTTTTTAATTCTGGTTTTGTATTTTGTATTTTAAGATAGTGCTGTAGAATGGCAACTTTGTACTCTTTTCATTGTATTCCTCTATTCCTGCACATGATTACATGTGACAATAAAATCTAATTCTAATCTCAGTCTGGAAGTCTGCAAAGTGCCTAAGTGAAGGAGCTGTTCCCTGAAGCTTATATTGAGCCTCAGTGGAACAGCACAGCAGGCCAAGATTGGAAATGTCAGAATGAGAATAAGGAATAACATTAAAATGAAAGGATATCAGTTTCAAGCATGTGGGCTGAGTGGAGGTTTTATACAAAGCAATCACCCAATCTATGTTTGATCTCCCCACTGTAGAGGAGATCACATTGTGTGTAGTTAATACAGTAGACTGGATCAAAAGAAAAACACTACATCTACCCGAATGTAAAATTTGGGGCTTCGGTCAGTGAGGTAAGGAGATAAAAGGATGGTTATTAAATCTCCTGTTGATTGCATGGAAAGGTGCTATGAGAAGAAAACTACATGATTAGGGTGTCGACATTTGGTAGTGGCGATCTGAGACCCCTTTATACAACAAGGTCGATTTGAACACAAGCAATGCCAGGCTAGCTGATTCCACAGCCCAGCATAAAGAAAGGGAAATTTTGAAAAATATACATTTTGAATGTGGAACTGGAAGGAGTATCTTTGTTCATCCAAGATCCACTGCAATGTTGGAAAACTTTTCTGACACAGCTCAGCCTCCTCACTGTTGCATGCCCACACCGCCCAAGAGTCACCTGATAGGGATATCTGAATTAACATCTCCCTCTTCAGGTTGCACAGCTGGTATCTGCAGTTCTCTTTTCTCGTATAAACATAACTACCATGGTCTTACCGGGTCCAACACAGAGGTCATTCTGAGTGTCCTATTTGTGGCAGAAGGCCATTGACATTCTGTCTCATAACCATTAACTTTCCAAAGTCATTCATATCATATGTGCAGCTAAACTGAATCTGCACCTTTCCTTGATGAAATTTTTCTGCCATCATCCTTTTTAAGTGTGGAAATCTCCAGGGATTATATGGTAGAGAAAGATCCTTTACTGTTCTAACTGGAAAAGGTTCTTGTATTATAAAAAAAAGCTTCTTGTTAGCAGCTCACAGGATATGCTGATAAAATAGACATGTTACCAGAGACTATGAGGGGGATCTGGATGTTAGATCTCACTTCTTTGAGATCCTGAACCTTTCTGTTCACCCTAAATCCATTTGAAATCATCATAGAAACACAGAAACTAGGAGCAGGAGTAGGCCATTCAATCCTTTGAGCCTGCTACACTGTTTAATATGATCACAACTGATCCCCTAACTCAGTGCTATATTCAAGCTTTCTCCAAATACTCCTGGATGCCTTTAAAAGCTAGAAATTTGTTTATGTCTTTCTTGAATCTATTCAGTGACTTGGTCGCCACAGCCTTGCATGGTCGAGAATTCTGAAGTTTCCTTATCAGCTGAGTGAAGAGATATTTCCTCATCTCAGTCCTACATTGTGTACCTCATTTTCTGAGACCGTGATTTAATTAGATTAGATTAGATTAGATTAGATTAGATTAGATTAGTTACAGTGTGGAAACAGGCCCTTCGGCCCAACAAGTCCACACCGACCCGCCGAAGCGCAAACCACCCAGACCCATTCCCCTACATTTACCCCTTCACCTAACATTACGGGCAATTTAGCATGGCCAATTCATCTAACCTGCACATCTTTGGACTGTGGGAGGAAACCGGAGCACCCGGAGGAAACTCACGCAGACATGGGAAGAATGTGCGAACTGCAAACAGTCAGTCGCCTGAGGCAGGAATTGAACCCAGGTGTCTGGCGCTGTGAGGCAGCAGTGCTAATCCCAGTTCTTGACTCTCCAACTAAAAAAAATTCCTCCCTTCATCCAGTCTCTCCAGCCCCGTCAGAATTTTATATGCTTCAATCAAATTCCCTCTCATCCTTTCAAACTCCCTGAATACAGGCCCACTCAAACCAAACTGTCCTCATAGGATATTCCTGTCATTCCTGATTCCAGTCTGGTGAACCTCCACTATACTCCTTTTTCAGCAAGTATATCCTTTTTAGGCAAGGAGACTAAAACTGCAGGCAATACTCTGGGTGTGATCTCACCAAGATCCTGTTTAATGTCAGTAAGACATCCCTTCTTCTGAACTCAAACCCCTCTTCCAAAGAAGGTCAATATACCATTTACTTTCCTAAATAATACCAGTCTATTTAACTGACTGGTGTACAAGAACATTCAGTTCCCTTTGTACATCCACACTTCCCAATATATCGCTATTTAAATAATATTCTTTCAGTGTGTTTTTCACACCAAACTGTATAACTTCACATATAACCACATTGTACTGCTTCTGCCCATTTGTTTGCCCACTTAACTTGTCCAAATACCCTGAAGTCGTCATGTATCCTGCTCATGACTCACAATCCTGCCCAGATTTGTGTCATCAGCAAATTCAGAAATATCGTATTCAGTTTCCTCATCCAGGTCATTTACATCCAACATGAATAGATTTAGATGTATTTAAATTAATTTATTTAATATTGTCACTGGTACCTAGGTATCATGAAAAGTGTATGATGTGTCCATGCTCCAGCACCATCTTGGAATACTGAATAAAATGTATAAATCATAATAAATTGATGTTACAGAAACTGAAACAGCTTATGTTTATCTCCCCCTCTCCATAGCCTTCGCCCTTTGTGCTCCTCCGATCACCGCTGACTGACATCGTGCCCGGATCCTGGCAACCTGCTCCCTTTCTGCCAACATTGGCACCATCACTTTCATGTCTGCTGCCTCTGGACTGGAAATGGTCCCGCTGCATAGGTCCTTCACCTCCTCCGACACTGGACATCACATTTTTGCAGTACCATACTAGTCATGGCCTGCTACTTGAAGGAAGACCCATTTATTCTTACTTTCTGTTTCCTGTCTGTCAACCAATTCTTGATCCAAGCTTAATATATAATCCCACATCCTTTGGCTTTAACTTTGTCCAGAGATCACTTATGACAGCATAAGCTCCCAGCAAACACAAGTAAACATCATCCACCCAAAGCACATTGTTTTCCCTCTTGTCCAAATGCAACACATCCTGCTTGTACCAGCCTCACTTTCCAAGAACTGGACATGATGTCCCAGAAATCTAAATCCCTTCCTTCTACACCATTTCTTCAGCCAAGTATTCAACTGACATATTCTGTTATTTTTAATCTAGCTACAATGTGCAGTGTTATTAATCCTAAATTTACTACCTTTGAGGTCTTAATTTTTAATTTACACCCTAACTCTCTATATTCTGCTTGTAAGACCTCTGTATTTTAGCCTGTAACATTCATATCAATATGTACCACAACTACTGACTGTTCACCTTTCCCCTTGTACACTGTCAGAGACATCCTTGACCTTGGCAATATACCATCCTGGAGTCAGACACTTAAGACACTCCTCAGTATTAACACTTTCAGGCTCTTACAGATCCATAATGAACATAATTTATAAAGCTTTTCTCCATATTGTTAATATTGTATGTGTGTATATATAATTATGTTTAACAGAAATCCATTCCCTACTGCCCTACATCATAGCTGGGTTTATAAATTCAGGCATACTGGAGGTTTTGCTAACCTTCTGGAAAGCATTCTCTGCTGACATGGAAGGTTGGTAGTTTAAAGGGTGCTGCAAATGTGTTGCTGGTCAAAGCACAGCAGGTTAGGCAGCATCTCAGGAATAGAGAATTCGACGTTTCGAGCATAAGCCCTTCATCAGGAATAAGAGAGAGAGCCAAGCAGGCTGAGATAAAAGGTAGGGAGGAGGGACTAGGGGGAGGGGCGATGGAGGTGGGATAGGTGGAAGGAGGTCAAGGTGAGGGTGATAGGCCGGAGTGGGGTGGGGGCGGAGAGGTCAGGAAGAGGATTGCAGGTTAGGAGGGCGGTGCTGAGTTGAGGGAACCGACTGAGACAAGGTGGGGGGAGGGGAAATGAGGAAGCTGGAGAAATCTGAATTCATACCTTGTGGTTGGAGGGTTCCCAGGCGGAAGATGAGGCGCTCCTCCTCCAGCCGTCGTGTAGTTGTGTTCTGCCGGTGGAGGAGTCCAAGGACCTGCATGTCCTCGGTGGAGTGGGAGGGGGAGTTAAAGTGTTGAGCCACGGGGTGATTGGGTTGGTTGGTTCGGGCGGCCCAGAGGTGTTCTCTGAAGCGTTCCGCAAGTAAGCGGCCTGTCTCACCAATATAGAGGAGGCCACATCGGGTGCAGCGGATGCAATAGATGATGTGTGTGGAGGTACAGGTGAACTTGTGGCGGATATGGAAGGATCCCTTGGGGCCTTGGAGGGAAGTGAGTGTGGAGGTGTGGGCGCAAGTTTTACATTTCCTGCGGTTGCAGGGGAAGGTGCCGGGGGTGGAGGTTGGGTTGGTGGGGGGTGTGGATCTGACAAGGGAGTCACGAAGGGAGTGGTCCTTGCGGAACGCTGATAGGGGAGGGGAGGGAAATATATCCTTGGTGGTGGGGTCCGTTTGGAGGTGGCGGAAATGGCGGCGGATAATACGTTGTATGCGCAGGTTGGTGGGGTGGTAGGTGAGAACCCGTGGGGTTCTGTCTTGGTGGCGGTTGGAGGAGCGGGGCTCAAGGGCAGAGGAGCGGGAAGTGGAGGAGATGCGGTGGAGGGCATCGTCGATCACGTCTGGGGGGAATCTGCGGTCCTTGAAGAAGGAGGCCATCTGGGCTGTGCGGTGTTGGAATTGGTCCTCCTGGGAGCAGATGCGGCGGAGACGAAGGAATTGGGAATATGGGATGGCGTTTTTACAGGGGGCAGGGTGGGAGGAGGTGTAGTCCAGGTAGCTGTGGGAGTCAGTCGGTTTATAATAGATGTCTGTGTTGAGTCGGTCGATCCACACTCACTTCCCTCCAAGGCCCCAAGGGATCCTTCCATATCCGCCACAAGTTCACCTGTACCTCCACACACATCATCTATTGCATCCGCTGCACCCGATGTGGCCTCCTCTATATTGGTGAGACAGGCCGCTTACTTGCGGAACGCTTCAGAGAACACCTCTGGGCCGCCCGAACCAACCAACCCAATCACCCCGTGGCTCAACACTTTAACTCCCCCTCCCACTCCACCGAGGACATGCAGGTCCTTGGACTCCTCCACCGGCAGAACACAACTACACGACGGCTGGAGGAGGAGCGCCTCATCTTCCGCCTGGGAACCCTCCAACCACAAGGTATGAATTCAGATTTCTCCAGCTTCCTCATTTCCCCTCCCCCCACCTTGTCTCAGTCGGTTCCCTCAACTCAGCACCGCCCTCCTAACCTGCAATCCTCTTCCTGACCTCTCCGCCCCCACCCCACTCCGGCCTATCACCCTCACCTTGACCTCCTTCCACCTATCCCACCTCCATCGCCCCTCCCCCTAGTCCCTCCTCCCTACCTTTTATCTCAGCCTGCTTGGCTCTCTCTCTTATTCCTGATGAAGGGCTTATGCTCGAAACGTCGAATTCTCTATTCCTGAGATGCTGCCTAACCTGCTGTGCTTTGACCAGCAACACATTTGCAGCTGTGATCTCCAGCATCTGCAGACCTCATTTTTTACTAGTTTAAAGGGTGGAAAACAGTTGCTTTTGATTCTTTACCTGACAAACTAAATTCCCTTTAAACTGAAGGACCTTTAACCTTTGGATTTCCTTCTTGAGAAACACTTTCCCTACTGAAACAAGCAGCCTGTTCCCTGCAGCATGTTGAATGTAGGGCATTGGTCACCATTTCTTAATATTGGTTTCCATGGAGATGTATGTAACATATTTTCGTTCTGTATCAGTGGATTTTTATTCTCAATCTTCCTTGTTTTCTAAAAATAATTCATAGTGTGTGTGTGTATAGCTGGCTGTGCCAGAATTTATTGCCCATTCTGAAATGCCCAGACAAGGTGATTGTGAGCCACTGTAGTCAATAGGGTGTAGTTACACTCACAGTGATGTTAGAAAGAGAACTCCAGGATTTTGATGCAGCAATATTGAAAAAATCTTGTTTCAGTTTGGGCTAGTGTTTGATTTGAAGGGAGGAGAATGTGCAAATGATAATGTTCCCTTGCATCTGCTGTCGATATCCTGCTGGATGGTTTGGAAGATGCTGACCCTTGGTGAGTTGTTGCAATGTATCATGTAGGTGGTACATAATTCTGTTACTTTCCTTCAGCAGTGGAGGGAATGAATATTGAATTACCAATTGACCAGGTACCATTCAAATGGGATGTTTTGTTCTGGATGGTGTCACTTTTTTTTGAGTGTTGTTGGCACTGCACCCAATTACGCAAATTGGGTGTATTCCATCACACTCTTGACTTATGCCTTATCGATGGTGGACAGGCCTTTAGTAATCAAGAGTTGAGTTACTCACCGTAGAATTTACAGCCTTTGATCTGCACTTGTACTCATAGTATTTGTACGGCTTTTTCACTTCAGATCTGAGCCATAATAAAAGGAAAATACTGTGAATGTTGGAAATATAAATGTAAAAAACTGAAAATACTGGAGAAATTCATCAAGTCTGACACCATTTGTGGAGAGACAAGCAAAGTTAACATTTTGAGTCTGATATGACACACCTTAGAATTTTGAAGGTTTTGAGGTCAAGAAAGGATTTTTGATTATGAAGTATGCTTAGTCTTTCTGATATTTGGCATCACTTGTATTGGAGAGCTGTTTGTAGCAGACTTTTAATCTTAAGTGCTATTCCTTGTAGAATACGTAGCTCACTGTGTTTCATTTTAAAACCAGGACCACTTTCTAATAATAGATTAATATTAGCTGAGGTGTCCAACTTGAAATTTAAGAGATAACCATTGACAAAAATATGAGTTGTCTCTAAGATCTGGATCACCTATTTTCCCTGAGAATACCTTAGTTTTTCTTCAGTTAAAGACTGTTCTGCTTCTTTAACCTCTTTGTGTGGATAAGCATTTAACTTTCTTGTTTTTCATTGATTGTGTCCTTCAGCACATTTTTCAAAAGTGACCTATTACATGATAGATTTGCTTTGGGCATTGTTTGTGCCTGTGAATTTTCTTTGCTTTGCGGAAACAGGTACTAATGTAGGTATTTCGTAAAAGCGAAATTGTGATAAGCGGGGAATAACTGTATCCCTATTAGGTGAAGCCATCAACCAAATTAATAATGACCAAGTTAGTGCCTGTGACAATTTCACAGAGAGGAATGTCACAAATCACAATCATTGGTGCCGGAAGTCTGGAGGTTGGCTAATGTGGTGCCATTATTTAAGAAAGGTGGTAAGGAAAAGCCAAGGAGCTATGGACTGGTGAGCCTGATATTGGTGGTGGGCACGTTGTTGGAGGGAATCCTGAGGGACAGGATTTACATTTGAAAAGTCAAGGACTGACCAGGGGTAGTCAACATGGGTTTGTGCGTGGGAAATCATGTCTCACGAACTTGATTTGAGTTTTTTGAAGTTCTATATGGACTTCAGTAAGGCATTCAACAAGGTGGATTAGTTAGCAAGGTTAGATCACATGGAATATAGGAATAACTAGCCATTTGGATGCTGAATTGTCTCAAAGGTAGGAGACAAATGGTAGTGGTGGAGGTTATGTTTCAGACTGGAGGCCTGTGACAAGTGGTGTGCCACAAGGGTCAGTGCTGGATCCAATACTTTTTGTCATTTATGTAACTGATTTGGATGTGAACATAGGAGGTATCATTTGTCAGTTTGCAGATGACACCAAAATTGGAGGTGGAGTGGACAGCGAAGAAGGTTACTTCAGAGTACAATGGGATCTTGATCAGATGGGCAAATGGGCTGAGGAGTGGCAGATGGAGTTTTATTCAGAAAAATGTCAGGTGCTGCATTTTGGAAAAGCAAGTCAGAACAGGGCTTATGGTCCGAGGGATTGTTGCTGAACAAAGAGAGATTGGAGTGCAGATTCATAGTTCCTTGAAAGTAGAGTCACAGGTAAATAGGATAGTGAAGAAGGAGTTTGGTATGCTTTCCTTTATTGGTCAGAGCATTGATTTTGGGGGTTGGGAGATTATGTTGCTGCTGTACAGGACATTGGTTAGGCCACTTTTGGAATATTGTGTGCAATTCTGGTCTCCTTCTTATTGGAAGGATGTTGTGAAACTTGAAAGAGTTCAGAAAAGATTTACAAGGATGTTGCCAGAGTTGGAGGATTTGAGCTTTAGGGAGAGGCTGAATAGGCTAGGGTTGTTTTCTCTGGAGCTTTAGAGGCTAAGGGGTGACTTTATTGAGGTTTATAAAATCATGAGGGACATAGATAGCATAAATAGACAAGGTCTCTTCCCTGGGGTAGGGAAGTCCAGAACTAGAGGACATCAGTTTACCATGAGAGGGAAAAGGTGCAAAAGGGACATAAGTGGTACCTTTTTCACGCAGAGGGTGGTGCATGCATGGAATGAGCTGCCAGATGAAGTGGTGGAAGCTGGTACAATTGCAGCATTTAAAAGGCATCTGGATGGGTATATGAATAGGAAGGCTTTGGAGGGATATGGGCCAAGTGCTGGCAAATGGGACTAGATTAGGTTGGGATAACTGGTCAGCAGGGCATGTTGGACTGATGGGCCTGTTTTTGTGCTGTTTAACTCTATGACTGACTCTACAACATTGTCAGTAACCTCTATCACAAGTTGTCTGTATTTCTTACAAAAATGAAAAGAAATTAAACTTTGTTATGTTTATTAAACTAAGTATAAGAAGCAATCACGCCTTTTGAAACATTTAGAACAACAACAAAGCCATGAAAATAGCAGTGTTCAAACACTAAAATTGTGACTTAAAAGCATTTGTAGTGGTTGCTAGGAGAATTTATGTCATCAAATAGCTCTTCGTATAATTAATTTAAAATATATTGAATAAAATATGTAAAAAATAATGCCAAATGATCAAACAGAGAAAAGCTTTCCCAATTCTTGCTTCCAGCAGTATTTTCACAAACATTGAAATACAAATAAGGGAATGAAACAAATTGGCAAACTTGATCTGGATCATGCCATCAATTTGTCGAAAGCAAGGACTGTGTTTGTCAACAGGAATGCCTTGTAAGCAGACTTTTAAATATACATGAGCTTGGCATATCGATCAGTACAGGCTTGTCCACTTAAGCACAAGTTAGATAGGTAAAGTTCCATTTGAGAGAAAGTATGATAGTTTATGGATTTTTTTTCCTGTTCATTTCTCAGGGCTTTTCGATTAATCATTTGACAGTGATGTGTGGCTACATTCACCTTTGTCTTTCTGAATGCCAGAATATACACAAGTTAGAAAATCATTAGGAGAGTAGGAGAAAGAAGAAAATCACAATTCGTTCAAATGCAGATATTCATTCAATACATGGAATAAGGTGCTCATTCAAAAGGTTATTTTTATGTTACATTCTCCAATCTATTGTTTCTAAACCTAAATGTTAACTTGAATAAGTAGGGATTAACTTACTTCATCAAAATTATTATTACTGGAAAATTATCACAGTTCTTGGTGAACAATGAATACTTTAGGAGTGAACCTTGTCTCAGACAAAGCATGCAATAACAACTCATCAGTTGGTTTATACCCTGGCTGTTTTCCATTTCCAATTACTTTAACAGAAAAAAACAACCACAATATCTGCAAAGAGAAGTGCAGATTTACTATTGCTCATTTTGCACTCCTGCCTAAGACCATCTTGCACCTAATTGCACCATCAACCTGTCCACCCTCCCAGCCTTTGTACTTATCCTCTGAATCAATGAGATAAACCTTTTGCTGAACTGTCAAATAACCTTCCTTTTTAATTTTTCTGACTATATGTGACAACACCAACAAGATCCAAGCTATTCTGGCAGCTTGAGCATCACTCCTATGGTCTCTGTTCACTTGCTACTTCCAAAGGCCTTTAAATGTTAATGATAAAATAAAGTTATTGAGAGTTCAAACTCAATTAACCTTAACCAGTGAAAATGGTACTTAAGGAGTTTCGATAAATTTAATGGATCTGTCTTCACATTGAAGTCTATTTATACTATAACTGATGTGATTGAGAGTCAGTTAGCTGGGTCCATGTTCAAATTGTAACCGGATTCCAAAATGGTCCTACCATACATTGTCCATCCCTAATTGCTTGCTTGAAAAGCTGGTCTCAGCCATATTATTGAACTGCTGCAAGTTCTTATGGAGAAGGGTCATCTATATTGCTTTTAGTAGATGGAATCCTAGGTCTGTTATTAGACATGGGAGTGAGAATCACTTCCTCTGAGAGACAGATTCACAATCCTCATGTGATCATGTAGTTCTCAGCTCATTTACATATTAACAAACAAGGAGACTGATTCATTTTATGGATCATGCAAGTAGCAAATTCTCTCATGCTGTTAACTCTTGGGTTCACAGGTCTTGGCACAATATTTAAAGGGAACTTCTATATTCTCTGTACGCCAGGAGTATCCATTCAGCCTCAGTTTCTCCTGCAAAACCCACACTTGGATACTTTTACCCAGGCATCACTGAAAGTAGCCCAATGGTTCAGTGTTTCAACAGAGGTAGTAGAAGTGGGAGGTTCACTTGCTTCAGGCTCATACATGCTTGATGTGATAGGTATGAACAAAAGCAAGGACTGATATTTTCAACATTTTATTTATAGCTTCTCCTCTGTCCCTACTTTGGACAACAGCAATAAACTTTCATTTCAAAAGCTAGAGCAGCTCCTGGTCTTGCTGAGATCTCAATGTCATGAGCTCTCTCAGTCAAGGAGCAGAAACAATTCCCTCTGAGCTTCTCCATGCAAAGGAAAATATACCTTTTGAGTTGTCCCCCTAATACATGGAAGCACTTTTATTTGACCCACGTAGCATGACAGTCACTCTTTCTACCTGCAAAATCCTCAGTTGACTGTTTGCCATTGGTGAGGAGCTTGGGAAAGGTAAACTTCAGAAGAAGATCCATCAAATCCTACCCTCCCCAAATTATCCTTGATCATCCTCATGTTCCCTCTGTCATCCTTAAACCTTCATCCCTTACACTGGGTGCCTTTACAGTAGTCACCCAAATGCCTGCACACTTTCCCAGGCCCACACCTCTCATCACATCCCTGCCCACTCTAACCCTTAAACCTCCTAATATCAAAGTCACCTGCTCCTTTTCTGTTCGAGATCCCCCCTGTGACACCTCACACCTATGATCCTTGAACTCCCATCCTGCTGTGTCCCACTTGCCCTCATCACTGTCATTATTTCAGTTGCTTCTCAGCAAACTCAGTTTAACCTCCAAGACCACACAATTGACACCACCACCCCACCCTTGGAGCGCTACACTCAATTACCACCCCTTCCTGCAAATCCCCTTCTCATTTGTAGCTCCGCCACTCATCTTTGTGTCCAACCCTTACACCCTTCCCTGGTGACTCTTACACCTTGGTCAGATGAAATTCACCCTTCACGAGCCTCTTTGTCCCACACCCATTACACCACAGTCTCCCTACCTCAGCTATCATCCATACCCCAATAAACCCACACGACTGACATCTTAGCACAGAATAGGTGAAAGTTCCCCAAAGAGGACAGAGCAGCAGCTCCTCATTCCAAAGTTCAGGACAATGACAACCTCACCTGCTACTTGCCTTTATTATGAAGTCTTGAATCTAAAGGCATGTATTTCTCATGTGTGCAGAACTCCTTTGGGAGGTTAATTCTTAATTCTGGTTTAATTCTGCCAAGTGGGCCTGTTAATGAGCATGTGTGAGATGCAAATGCACATAATAAAGCTTCTTGATTCTTGCTGTCAGGAAGATTGACCCACATTTAATGTTTCTGGAGCTTAATTATAAAAGTTCATCCCACCATCAAGCTTCTAACTTTTGGTCTCCTTTATAATTAAGATCCCCTGATTACCTTTCTTTCTGCTCCAGACAAAAGATTCTATCAAGTAGAGGACTTCCCAGTGAAAGAATGGTGATGTACTTTCAAGTCATGACAGTTTGTGTCTTGAATATTGATTGTGACCCTTGTGCACAGGGGAAGACTTGTCAGCATTGTTTGCTGATCACATGCCAGTCTGCCCTTTGTAAAGGCAAGCTATACCTTGAAGAATTCTGCAGAGGAGTCATATTTGACTAGAAATACTTGCCCTGTTTCTCTCTGCATAGATGCTACTTGACCTGTTGAGTATTTCCAGTGCTTTCTGATTTTATTTCAGATTTCCACTGTATACAGTATTTTGCTTTTATTTAAAAATCCTTGGGATTTTTACAAGGATTATTTTTAGTAATCTAAGCTTGTTTTTGCTGTCTGAAAATAATTATCATGAATCAGTCTCCTACTGGCAGATCATCATTATTTGTGTGACTTTGTAAATAAACATGCTGGTAATAAAGTTGACGACCTTTCTCTGGGCATGGAGTGATGATACAAGAGAGACTGGTACAAAAGTGGTGGATTGAATCAACAAAAGCCACAATGATCTGCTGGTGTGCTGGGCTGTGATAGCTTTCTTAGGTGGTAGAGCCAGTAGTTCTTGTTTTTCTACAGAATCATCAATAGCTTCTTCTTTTTCCTCCTGCTCCATTGTTCCCTCCTGAAAGTTTCTAAAGTCCAGCGCAAATCTAGAATTTCTTTCTGGTCATATTGTAAGAACACCACAAGCTATCAGGTGAGCCAAACTGTCACAAAAGACTGACTGCTTAGTAAGTCAAAATCATTATAGATATATATGGTTTTGATTGTACTACCGCTCTGTATCATTGTTCAGTTCCTAACAAGTGTCATGAAAGTTCAAGTTATAAGTCCATTTTAAAAACATTAATCGCTGAACACTTGGAAAACAATGACAAGATTGAACAGAATCAGCATAGGTTTACAAAAAGAGAATCGTGCTTAACAAATCTATTGGAATGTTTTAAGGATGTGATAAGTAGATTGATAAGGGGGAATCCAGTGGATGTAGTTTACTTGAACTTTCAGAAAGCATTCAGTTAGGTTTCACATAAGAGATTAGTATGTAACATTAAAGCATATGGGATTGGGGTAGCATACTGATATGAATAAAGCATTGACTGGTAAACAGGAAACAAAGAGTAGGAATAAATGGGTAATTTTCAGAGAGGCAGCCAGTGATCAGTAGTAGCACAAGGATCAGTGCTTGGATCCCAGCTATTCACAATATATGTTAAATGAGAGACCTAAATTAATATCTCTAAGTTTGCGCACAACACAAAGCTGGGCAGGGGATGCACTGTGAAGGGGATGTAGAGATGTTTTGTTGTGACTTGGATGAGGTGAGTGGGGTGATAGATGAAAAACGAATAAATATGAAGTTATCCAGTTTGATAGCAAAAACAGGAAATTTGATTGTTATCTAGATGATGATAGATTGGGAAATGGGGAGATGTACTAAGACTGGGTGTCCTTGTACACCAGTCACTGAAAGTAAGCATGTGAGTGCAGCAGACAGTGAAGAAGGCAAATGATATGTTGACCTTCATAGCGAGGATCTGAAAACAGGAGCAGTGCAGTTTTGGTCTCTTTATCTAAGGAAGAATACTCAGGCTAATAAGAGAGTGCAATGAAGATTTACCAGACTGACTGCTGAGATGGCAGGACTGATGTATGAAGGGAGAATGGATCAGCTAGGACTACTGTATATTCACTGGAGTTCAGAAGAATGAGGGGAATCTGTTAGAAACATGTAAAATTCTAAGGGTAAATGCAGGAAGGATATTCCCAACGAATGAGGGAGTCCAGAATTAGGAGTCACAGTCTAAGGATATGGTGTAGTCCATTCAAGACTGAGATGAGGAGAAATTTCTTCATCCAGAGAGTAGTGAGCCAGTGGAATTCTCTGCCATTGAAAGCTGTTCTTGTTAAAACATTGATTTTTTTTTCCCAAGAAGGAGATCTATTTGTTCTTAGGGGAAAGGGATATGGGATCAAAGGGGGAACAAAGTACTGAGTAGATCATTTTGAAATCATTGTCATATTGAATGGTGGAACAGGCTCGAAGGACCAAACGGCACACTCCTGTTCCTATTTTCTATGTTTCTGTCATGATGGTCCTTATTCCCAAGCACCAGATTGACATCCAATTGTCCAGATGGAAATAAAGAAATGATCGGGACCAGAAGAAGCGGAAGTTACCAAGACAAGGGGATACTAGAAATAAACCTGTATTCTACATTGATATCTGTTATAAATCACCAGCTGGATGTTCAGCAAATGGAAGCCTTCCATTCATTTATTGCCAAAGTTGGAGCATGCGTAGCTATCTAAGTTAATTCATTGAGACCTTACTGTTGAGAAGTCTGCAATCTTTGTAATTTCCAGAGATTTGTTTTCCTGTTTTACTAACCACCTTGGAAATATAATGACTTTGTCAGCGTTAACAAAGAAAGCTGTAAATTGACTGTTGATGGTTATTATTGCCTGGAATTATCCTGAGATATGGAAATTCAAGGCTACAGTCGTGTGTGACCTGGTGTTAAGCTGCAGATGATGTTGAAGTCTCCCTAGCCAAGTTGAGCTGTTAGTCACTATTCCTCAATTAATTGGATATGAAATATTCTGCTGCTGTAAAGTTATATGGTGCAAATCCTCCTGCACACTCCATTCTGAGCCTCTTTTCAATTAAGCTATGTTTCCCTCCAGTCCTACCTATTTTTATATTATGGCTTAGAATCGACACCAGACAGTCTGTGCCTTTAAGGCAATTACATGACATTATGACATGTGACTGTCCAGTATAACACTTGCCACCTCACCTTCAATCATTTCCTCTGTGTAATGGACTCTGTGTAGTGTCATTAGTCTTGTAAGTCAGTCATCTATGTAACATTAGTAAACACAGAGCACAAGACTATGTAAATCTGTGATATTATAACCTTGTAAATTAGGGTTACATTATGTCTCATTGTCAATATGATCATTTAAAGTATGTGCTCCTGATATTATCACTATCACCGTGTATGACCAACAAACATACAAACGTGCCAATCTAGGTGAGGGTACAAAGATCTGAGGGTATAAATATCTCAGGTACTATCTTACTGGGATCACTTGAAGAATGACATGTTTCTCTGTTATAATAAAATGAATTAATATGAACTGATGTACCTGAAAAAGTAATATTTGTATTTTTAACATTAACTGGGAAATACTAAGGGGTCATAATGTCTGTTGGATCTTTTGCTACCACTTATCCAAGCTCGATTTCTTATGTTATGAGGGAAAACATAAGCACTGATGCATCAGTTAGTGTATTAATAATTAAATTTTCAAGTTATTTGACACAACAAAAATCCATGGTATATGTTACATGAGCGAACATATTGTACACCACAAGCAGCATCATTTGTTGCTGTTCTTTCCCCAAAGACAGACTAAGGATGTTTACCCTAGCTGGCAGACTAACTTTGTGCAGATTCCCCTTAGCACAGATTGCCGACAGCACCATACAATAATTTGCAACAATTTATCTGATCAGCTACAGCAACCATCACAGCTGGAAATAGGCCAGAAAGCCCGTTCCAACTATTCCAAGGAATTTTTGTTTGGTTTTTAGAATATGTAAATTCAACACTCGAGAAGCTGAGTTTCTGAGAACAATCCTTAGATACACACAGAGCCTTTGTTAACACATATTAATTTGGCCTCCTTCTGTTGCAGACAGTTACATTGAATGACTAAATGGTGCCTGACTGCATCAGTCACCCACCCCGTGCACATCTGGCATTTGGAATTATTAAATGAAATACAGAGACCTAGTTCCTATTTTATGACTGCAAATTGGTGATATGTTAGTTGCACTCCTTCATCTGACTAGGTAAAAACAATGACTGCAGATGCTGGAAACCAGATTTTAGATTAGTGGTGCTGGAAGAGCACAGCAGTTCAGGCTGCATCCGAGGAGTAGCAAAATCGACGTTTCGGGCAAAAAACCTTCATCAGGAATAAAGGCAGTGAGCCTGAAGCGTGGAGAGATAAGCTAGAGGAGGGTGGGGGTGGGGAGAAAGTAGCATGGAGTACAATAGGTGAACAGGGTAGGGGATGAAGGTGATAGGTCAGGGAGGAGGGTGGAGTGGATAGGTGGAAAAGAAGATAGGCAGGTAGGACAAGTCATTGGGACAGTGCTGAGCTGGAAGTTTGGAACTAGGGTGAGGTGAGAGAAGGGGAAATGAGGAAACTGTTGAAGTCCACATTGATGCCCTGGGGTTGAAGTGTTCCGAGGCGGAAGATGAAGCGTTCTTCCTACAGGCGTCTGGTGGTGAGGGAGTGGCGGTGAAGGAGGCCCAGGACCTCCATGTCCTCGGCAGAGTGGGAGGGAGAGTTGAAATGTTGGGCCACAGGGCGGTGTGGTTGATTGGTGTGGGTGTCCCGGAGATGTACCCTAAAGCGCTCTGCTAGGAGGCGTCAAGTCTTCCCAATGTGGAGGAAACCACATCGGGAGCAACGGATGCAATAAATGATATTAGTGGATATGCAGGTAAAACTTTGAGGATGTGGAAGGCTCCTTTAGGGCCTTGGATGGAGGTGAGGGAGGAGATGTGGGCGCAGGTTTTACAGTTCCTGCGGTGGCAGGTGCCAGGATGGGAGGGTGGGTTGTAGGGGGCGTGGACCTGACCAGGTAGTCACGGAGGGAACGGTCTTTGCGGAAGGCAGAAAGGGGTGGGGAGGGAAACATATCCCTGGTGGTGGGGTCTTTTTGGAGGTGGTGGAAATATTGGTGGATGATTTGGTTTATGCGAAAGTTGGTAGGGTGGAAGGGGAGCACCAGGGGCGTTCTGTTCTTGTTACGGTTGGAGGGGTGGGGTCTGTGGGCGGAGGTGTGGGATGTGGACGAGATGCATTGGAGGGCATCTTTAACCACGTGGGAAGGGAAATTGCGGTCTCTACTATCAGATTTAGAAGTCACACTGTGCAAAGCCAAGGAACAGTCAAATAAACTTGTTAATTCACTTGCAAGACCAGTAAAAGGATCATGTGGAATATGTTGCACAAGAAAATCATGATATAATATTTTCTTTCCCATAATTCAGAATGGCCCATGAGTGGAAGTCAGAAAGCTGCTCTTAGGTCATATTTATGAATGCAAAGACAAAATCATATTTCATGGCTCTCAGCAATGTGTTTTTTTTGCCTATTAGAATGTCAAAATTGATACGAAAGGCTATTAAGTCTAATGCATCCAGCAGAATCTATAACCCCTCCTACCAGAACATGAAGAAAATGCTGTGATTACAAGATAAATATCTTGAAAGAGAATGAACTTGTGATATCTGCTGAACATTCTTAAAGAAATTGTTATCATATTTTACAAGTGCACCAACACCCATGTATGCACATATCATGTATAAGCAAGCACCAAAATAATCACTTGTAATGTTTAAGATTTAAAAATACTGCATTAGCTTCCTATCTAATGCAACTTTGAGCGAGTATACCAGGGGACTAACAGCACTATACTAGCCAATCACAGTGTTAATATCAATCTTGCTCTAATTTAATTTATCCTGAAAGGGCAACAGAACTGAAATCCTATCTGTGACTGAACTAAATCTTCAGTAACAATTATAATCAGGATTTACTGCTGTCCACTTGAGTAATGCTATTAGCAGAAAGAAGTACTAAGCAAGCTTCTTCTGGGATTTGCATTCACACCTATTCTTTAGATATAGTATTTTAAATGCAATCTTGTAACTGGAGGTTCTGACATGTTTCACACTTTAAAATACTCCTTGGAATCCTTAACTCTTTCTTTTTCTCCCTTAATGAAGCTTATCAACAAAGATGTATAAACCACAATCACTGCTGACAAGGAGTCTCTGTTACAAATATATCACGTTCCTCAGTTATAATGTAGAATACAGCTCAGATGAAGCAATCCACTTCATTAACATAAGCACTACGCTGAAACAAAAAAAACCATTGTAATTACTTTCCTTTTAGCACTCTCTCAAGCAGAATTTGGGTGCACTTGGAAGGATGATAAGGCAAGGGTACCATGTAATTAGTTAGGAAATGAAAAAACAGAGTTGGAGGTACTATTTTTATCTACCTTTCTCACTTTTGAAAAGTCATATGAGTTAGATATCTGATGTTCCAAAGTGTGAGCAAGCCTAAACCAAAGAAATCTTAACCCATCAAGCAATGAAGTTGAAGTGACAGGAAACCTTGGAATTCTAACAAAGCATTTCCTCATTCATTTTGTATCAAGCTGAGTCAGCATTAAAATGCTTTCAGCAAAGCTGCAGTTGCATTGTTACTGTAGAAGTCCACTTATGTTATCACCTTCTGGTGATTCAGAGCCCATTCCCAAGTAACCACTGCTATGAAGTCATATTGAAGATGTACAGAAAGAGGGAGAGATGAATCTGCCTGATTACCTTTTGTTGATAGGCAAGAGGCTGGAAGAACACAGCAAGCCAGGCAGCATCAGGAGGTAGAGAAGTCGACGCTTCGGGTGTAACCCTTCTTCAGGACTGGGGGTGGGTGTGGGGGAAGCTGCAGATAAAGGGAAAGGCGGGGGCAGGGTGGTGAAGTGAGGATAGGTGAAGACAGGTACAGGGTACAACCTGGTCGGTCAATGGGAGGAATGAATCCATTTGGTGGCAGGGAGCAGTGGAAGGGGCGGGGGGGGTGGTGAGCTGGGAGGGGAGTCAGGGGAACGAGAGGAAGGGTATTTGAAATTGGAGAACTCAGTGTTGAGTCCTCCAGTTTGTAGGCTGTCCAGATGGAAGATGTTCTTTCAATTTGTGGAAACCTCCCTTTCCATTTACTGATGCTGCCTGGCTTGCTGTGTTCTTCCAGCCTCCTGCCTGTTTACTTTGGTTTCCAGCATCTGCAGTTTTTTTTTGTCTCTGATTATCTTTTGTTAGCTGTATGGATAATATACACCATTCCTAGAACCATGCTGCTGAGTCTTAGTTCTAACTATCAGCAGGCATCATTGATGATATATCAAATCAATTATTATGATGAGACTTAACTATTATCCTACGGGTGTAGTATTTTTATGTTACGTTCTTACCGTTGTTATGGACTAGACCAAACCCCCTCAAAATATATCAAGGAGACAGCCTTAATCCTAACTTTCATCCAGGCATGGTGGCTCAGTGGTTAGCACTGCTGCCTCACAGCACCAGGGACCCTGGTCTGATTCCTGCCTCGTGCATTTGTGTGGGGTTTCCTCCTACATTCCAAAAGATGTGCAGGTCAGGTGAATTGGCCAAGCTAAATAGCCCATAGTGTTAGGTGCATTAGTCAAGGGTAAACATAGGGGAATGGGTCTGGGTGGGTTGCTTTTCATGGATTGGTGTGGGCCTGTTGGGCCGAAGGGCCTGTTTCCATGCTGTAGGGAATCTAATCTTATTTACAGACAGGTCTAAGGTGCTGCACTCCAGATGTCATTTGATTGGTTACACTACTAGGCTTTAGGAAAAATAAACTTTCTTCTTACACTATAGTTAAATTACAAACTAAAGCAAAAACAACTGTATAATTTCAACTCTATCGGAAAACATGACAGAATAATAGATCATTTAACTACTAAAAACTATTCCAATATGGTAACATCCCTTAAACTCACCCTTGGCAAAGGCAAATTCAGTAAAATAGATTGCCTCCATGTGATGGATCTCCAGTCCAGAAAGAAAGAACACTAAGAGAAAAATTCTGGCAGAGAGAGGTGTAAGGCAGCTTCCACAACCAATATCAAAACCTGAACACTGCAAGTTAAACTATAATCCTGGTTCTATGGGACCCTGATCCCATCCATTGAAGCTGCTTCTTTTGTTCTAACCTTAAAAAAAACCCACAACCTCACAAGCTGTTTATTTATTTCAAAGCGATAGCTTGACACCTCTGCCTTAAAGCCTCTGTTGAAAACAAACAGGACAAAATACATCTCTTCAAGCCATAGTTTTGTCACTCAGTACTGTTTGATCTTATGGTTGCATTAAAGATTGACATTTTCACCTATGATCCACTTTATACGAATATAAGCACCACCTGCTGGTGTACTGGTAAGCAATGGAATGCTTTAAATGCATCATCAAATAAAGTTGTTAAGTTTATACAGCACATACATGTGGATATCAACCTCTGCTTAGTCCATGTCATTTCAGTACCACCCCTCACCTTCAGAGTTACAATCTAAGGGCTGTCTTATCCAACCCTCGATGTGGCTCATAGACAATTTCCTTGGAAACATTTGGGCATCAATCCAATGAAAAGACCATGTAGACAGATGACCTCTGCTCAAGGTTTCAAATGGTACAAATTACTCTTTTATCCAGCAAAACATTACCTTCTCCCATCCAGATGATTGGTTCAGATTGTCACAGGTAATGCTGTTAACTAGCATGGTATCACATCTACCCTCTGTGTGACCCGTGGCAGCAAACCTCAAACTTATTGTTTTATTTTTGTAGCCAAACTGCACGGCTGTTAAACCACTTGGTTGCTTTGTGAAATTGAAGCTGTATCCATTACCGTTTCAAGAATTTCGAACCATGTACTGTGCAGCCTAAGCACCAACCTTGTGCTTTCACAGACAACAAACCTTGCATACAAGTCTCTGAGAAACTGCAGGAGAGAATTTTATGTCAGACCTATCATTACTACCTTCATTTGCACAGTATGCCACAGAGGCAGTCAAAGCATTGTCAAACACTGAGCTAGATCTGTGAATATCAGATCAGATTTTGCAAACTGCATGCTACCTAACTGTGAGGAGCCCATGATCCCAGTCTGTTCTTCACACTAGAGCTCACACTCCATTCTTCACTGGCTATCCACATTACATCAAATTCAGCAAAAGTCCCTTTCATCTCTAGGACTGGCATGATTAACTGTCCAGTCTGAATGTTACATGTTTTGTCACACATGTACCAACTGCTGCAAGGTACCTGCCTTTGTAAGCAAGCTTCCATTCAAACGCTTCCTTTGGGTTGTGACCAATACACAGGATGGTTTACTTCCTGCACAATTAAATCACCACACCTATGTCTTGGTCACCCATCATGTCATCAAATCAACTCAGTCTCAGCTCTCTCAATATATTACTTTCTCTCTGGACCTTCCCATACACTGTCATTCGTCCAGTCTTTGAGTGACCTTTCAGAGGTGATTACCATTTTGTTTTCTGTCAATGTCGTTAAGTGTGAGTGATAAATCATTTTAGTTAAACAGGAGTGACATGACTACTTCCATCATCACCAATGTACACCATAACATCTTAAAGCAGGATTCCCAAAAAAGTGGGTCTGGACTCCTCGAAGGGATGTAAGCGTAAATTTTGGGGTCACAAGCTGATGGAACAGCAATGACCATTGTAGAGCTCTGGCTGAGTTATAACATTGGTAGTCCTGCTTAACAACCTGACCTTCATTCTCCCAATTCTTACTGAGGGGTCATGACAAACTTCAAGCTTCAAAATAGGGTTGCAATAGAAAAGGTTTTGGGAAGTACTGACTTAACAGGTGCTCTCCCCAGTTGAACATTAAGCTTCATCTATCAGATGGTCCCCAAGCTTTCGTATGGACTGATCCTGCTCCTGGAATTTTTACCCTATTTGGAGAAAAGCTGCTTCAAGAGCACCATATTTGTCATTAAACCCAGGAGATCAAAGAACCCCTTCTAGAACCCTACAGCAGAGAAGCCCGTATGGGAACTCAAGAGCAAGTTTTTACACATGGATGCCTAACCACTCCTGTGGCACATCTATTGGTACTGCAAATTCAACTCAGACCTTTGCTCCTAAGGTCATTCAATGAGAGAATTACACAGAGAGACTTGTTCCTCTGACAGGGTGATTGAGATTCATCCTTGACTCTCTTCAGGTCAATTAATTATGCATCAGAAATCCAAGCCTCCCTAGGAGTATAACAAACATTCATTCCAGTTGATTTTGCTGATGTACCTTAGTGCTGACCACAAGTCACAGACCAGGCTATTGAACAACCTATGTCAATGACATTTGGTGCAATACAAGTATATTAGGTTCCAGTCACATAGCACAACTTATCAAATTAAGAGATTGGAATGTTACAAAGCCTTTTTCTTCTGTGATCTGCTCTATTTCCACAGAAAGTGAATATTTCCCTCCAGCTGGTCCCTTCTGGCAAACACTAGCATATCAATTGAGTTGTCTGTATTTTTCACAACTATGGGGTCCTCACAAATTTCACAGCCTATGATGAGTGCCCCAGTCTTGTCCCAGACTCCTGAGCTGTCACCCATCATATCCTCAGCAATGCAATGACACTAATACTTGATCCAGAGCCACATTCTTTTATTGCCTATTATAGTTAGGCAGTCCCCAAACACACGTTCCATCTGGGCTCCTAATCATTTTGGCTCTAAGCACACCTAACCAGGTGTCAACATACTCTATTAACCCTGTTTCTGCTATGCCTGGCTTTGAGATATTCAACTGTCAGAAATCCTTCTCAAATTATCTGACAGATTTTACACTTCAGGATGAATGGCAACATTAGGGCAGAGTCTGGTGGGTAATCTGACCTGTCAGTATGTCCAAAATGCAAATTGTTTGTTGTGATTTCAATGTGTTGGTTGGAATTCCCCTTGCAACAATGTTTTTCTATCTGACATTTATGATTTTGTAACTAAGTGTTCATTTTGATGGAAAGAAGATGTTGCAAATATTTATCTTACTTTTTTGGCATTATTAGGCCTTCTTCTGCTCCTTATTAATTCTGTAATTCTGATTCTGTGAATTTGATGTATAAGGAAGAGGATAGAAGATCATGCCATTTATTGTTATCACCCTCTGGTGGCTGGGAGCTATTCCTATATGGCTGCGGACATTTTGTATTGTTTATTGTACTGCTTGAATCTGTCATTAATGTTTCCTCTTGAACACTGATGATATTATGAACCAGTTTATGTGTCAACCTGAAGGTAAAGACAGCCTATTGCCACAGTGTCGTTCCCACTCATAACATATTTGTTCACAAAGAAAAATTAATATGTAAGAAGTTCTTACTTAGAAAATGGTTAACCTAAAATTGCATTAAAATCATTTTTTTTTGATCAGTGCTAGCAAATGAAACCTTTCAAAACCAGCAGCAAATAGAATAAGAGTAATGATTTTCTAGGTGAAAAAAAATCTAATTTGCTCACGTCAGTTCTCAATCATGCCTGCTTCTCACTAGTAGTGACAAATGGTCAGGATAACCGATGTATTTAACTGCATGTAACTATCACAGTGACCAATGACTGGCAGAAAGTAGTCAGTGGGCAATTAGCACACTCCAGTTCAAAAGCAATGCAGACAGCAGGCAAACTTCCGACTGCCTACTAATTTAAATGATAGTGGCATGCTGCCCAGTGCTTAACATACTGTCGAATGGCTGTATGTCTCAGCAGGCAGCCTACATTCATACAAGGTTAGCACTTAAAGCTAACCTATACCTCTTAAAATAGAGACAGTTTCTCATTGCAATTGGTCCTGGAAGCTATTGTAGAAGAATGTCTAACCTACAAGGTACAATATGGCAAAGAACAGGCTCCAAGAGATTCTGATACAGATTCAAGACTCAGGCACAAGATGTAGAGGGAAGAAAGTTTCTCTCAGCACAGCAGCCTGCCCAAGTATTTAAAAAGAAATAATGCAAATAAACACAATGCCATCCTGCAAACTTGGTTGTAGTGTGATACTGATAATGATAATGACAATGATATCACACCAGTGATTAAATTCAGTGAATTCATCTCCAATTATCTTATTTTCACAGATGAAACACAAGCCTTATACTTTTCATGATAGCACACCCACTTCATTCACCTGTCAACAGTTCCTATCAAGCACTTATCCTATCATACCTAATACTGTTTTGTTTTGCCTTACCCTCACACTTCGGGCACTGCTGCAAGCCTTGCACATTTTGCAAACAGGCAACTACATCACCTCTTGTCTCCCTCTTCCAGGCCAAGTTGACAGAAAACTATAGGCAAGAGTAGCCAACCTGCTAACCTGCAACTGGGCATTCCTCACACCCACCCACCCCCCAACCCCCCAAAGAAAGATCAGTGGTTGCATAGTGTTACTGTTACTGAAGCTTTGGCCAGTACAGAGACCATAGAAGATAACAATATACAAACATTGTCTGATGCCCAATCTCTTTGTTTCTGTACACGACAAGCAAAGGCCACTCAACATAGAGTCATAGAGGTATACAGCATAGAAACAGACCCTTTGGTCCAACCCGTCCATGCCAACCAGATATCCCAATCCAATCTAGTCCCAATGCCAGCATCCGGCCCATATTTCTCCAAACCCTTCCTATTCATATACCCACCCAAATGCCTCTTAAATGTTGCAATTGTACCAGCCTCCACCACTTCCTCTGGCAGCTCATTCCTTACACATACCACCCTCTGTGTGAAAAAGTTGCCCCTTAGGTCTCTTTTATATCTTTCCCCTCTCAGCCTAAACCTATGCCCTCTAGTTCTGGACTTCCCGACCCCAGAAAAAAGACTTTGTCTATTTATCCTATCCATGCCCCTCATAATTTTGTAAACCTCTATACGATCACCCCTAGCCTCCGACACTCCAGGGAAAACAGCCCCAGCCTGTTCAGCCTCTCCCTGTAGCTCAGATCCACGAACCCTGGCAACATCCTTGTAGATCTTTTCTGAACACTTTCAAGTTTTACAACATCTTTCTGATTGGAAGGAGACCAGAATTGCACGCAATATTCCAACAGTGGCCTAATCAATGCCCTGTACAGCTGCAACATGACCTCCCAACTCCTGTACTCCATACTCTGACCAATAAAGGAAAGCATACCAAAAGCCTTCTTCACTATCCTATCTACCTGCGACTCCACTTTCAAAGAGCTATGAATCTGCACTCCAAGATCACTTTGTTCAGCAACACTCCCTAGGACCTTACCATCAGATGTATAAGTCCTGCTAAGATTTGCTTTCCCAAAATGCAGCACCTCACATTTATCTGAATGAAACTCCATCTGCCACTTCTCAGCCCATTGGCTCATCTGGTCCAGATCCTGTTGTAATCTGAGGTAATCCTCTTCACTGTCCACTACACCTCCAATTTTGGTATTATCTGCAAACTTACTAACTGTACCTCTCATGCTCACATCCAAATCATTTATGTAAATGACAAAAAGTAGAGGACTCAGCACCGATCCTTCTGGCACTCCACTGGTCACTGGCCTCCAGTCTGAAAAACAACCCTCCACCACCACCCTCAGTCTTCTACCTTTGAGCCAGTTCTGTATCCAAATGGCTAGTTCTCCCTGTATTCCATGAGATCTAACCTTGCTAATCAGTCTCCCATGGGGAACCTTGTCGAACGCCTTACTGAAATCCACACAGATCTAATCTACTGCTCTTTCCTCATCAATCTTCTTTGTTACTTCTTCAAAAAACTCAATCAAGTTTGTGAGACATGATTTCCATGCACAAAGCCATGTTGACTATCCCGAATCATCTGGGTGCTCTAACAAAAGCTCAAGGTGCAGTCATGAAAATTCAGTCCCCAAATGGGGTTCAGCTTGCTGCCAAAATGCCAATAACAGTGACCTAATTCCAAATCAGGATGATATGTGACTTGGCAGAGAATGTGCAAGTGGTGGAATTTCCATCCATTCACTACCCTTATATTTCAAGGTGGTTGAGATTGTGGGTTTGAAAATGCTGTCATAAGTACACAGGCAAGTTGTTGGAGTGCATCAAGCACACCGTGCTTATTGCAGCCACTGTGTACCAGTGCAAGAAATAGTGGATGTTTGAGGTGATGAATGAGGCACTAATCAAGCAAGCTGTCATTTCCTGGATGTTGTCAAAGTTCTTAAGTGCTGTTCTCTACTTAGCCAGGCAAATGGAGAGTTTTCATCATACTCCTAGCTTGTGCCACGTAGCTGGTGGACAGACTTTGGAAAGGTCATCACAGAGTTCTCAGCCTCTGACATCTACAGTATTTATCTGCCTGATTCCATTCAGTTTCTGGCCAATAGTAACCTCCAGGCTGTTGGTGGCAAGGGTTCAAATATGTTTATACCATTGCATGTGAAAAAGGGATGGGTAGATTTTCTCTGATCAGATATGGTTATTAGCAGGTATGTGTGTGGTATGAATGTGAATTACCACAATTATGTGGCTGTTACAACCCAAACCAGGATGTAGCTGCATATGCTCTCAGACTACTTGAGTATCTGAAGAATTACAAATGATGCTGAACATTGTGCAATCATCAATGAACATCTCCTCTTCCTTGGACACTGCCAGTACCAACTCCTCCAGAGATGTTATGTGACTGAGATGATTAGCACCCAGCAATCACAGCCATCTTCCTTCATGCTAAGCATGATTTCAACAAATAAAGAGTTTTCCCTCTGATTCCCACTGACTTCAATTTTGTTAGTGCTCTTTGATTCAACACTGAATGAAATACTGCTTTGATGTCAAGAGCAGTCACTTCATCTAACCTCTGGAGTTCAGCCCTTTTTCCATGCCTGGACCAAGGCTGTGATGAGATTCCCAGTGTCCACAGTATTTCAATGTTGCACTTGCAAGATAGGCACTAAGGGAAGGTGTAAGAGTGATGAGTTCTGTTCTATATGGGATGTTGGGCAGTGTGTTAAATAAGGTAGATAATAACAACAGTAGGCCATTAAATCCCTCAGGCCTACACCACAATTCTTCATCTTAGCTCATCATCTATATTAAAATCATATTCCTGTGTAGACTCCATATCCCTTCGTGTCATTAGTAACCAGAAATCTATCATTCTCTGTCTTGAACTAACTTAATATCTGAGTTCCACAGACTCTGGGATAGAGAATTCCAAAGATTCATCACCCTCTGAGCAAAGAAGTTCCCCTTAAGATCAGACCTAAATAGCTTGCCTTTTACTCTGAGACTGTATCTCCTGGCTCTAGACTCTACAGTCAGGCAAAATATCCCTTCTGCATGAACTCTAACTATCCCTTTAAAAACTTTGTAACTTTCTTAAGATCACCTCTCATTCTTCTAAACTTCAGCGAATACAGGCCCAGTCTCCTCAATTTCTCCTCTTGCACAGGACTACCATTCTTGGAATCAGTCTGGTGTACCGTCACTGTTCTCTCTCTTTAGTAGTCTACGTACACAGTACAGCAAGTGCGCTATACAACTGAAGTAAGCTTTATTTGCTCCTGTCCTCAAATCTGGTTGTGATAAAGGCCAACATGCCATTTGTCATCTGAATTTGACATTCCATGCTGTTCATTGTTTCAGCATTGTGTTCAAGGGATACTGTGATGGTATATGGCACATGGATGATAAAGTTGTACAGCGTAAATTTGGAGTTATGTCAGCAGGAATCAGATTTGAATTAAGTATTCATGGGCAGCCCAGATGGAATGTGGTGAGCTGGTTGCCTCCTCCATTACTCTTTCTCCTATTCTTTTTCCTCCCTCTTTCCTTTTCTTGAGGTGCTGGCCTTATCCCTGATGCCAAGTGCTGTGCCCTTTTGAATGTCACATTATGGAGGATATAGAGGACCAACACCAAACACGAAACCTGCACTGGAGGTTATTGAAAGGCCCATCATGAGTGTTCCAAGCAGAGGAGCCTAACTGTGTTTGATGGTGTTGCTTGTGGCTGCATGACTCTTGTTGTACACATGCTGGTCATGTGTGCTTCAGTTGAAGAACAGAATCAGAGCTAGATATAAAGCAGACAGTTCTTGCGATCAAACAGCCACCATATATTTTGATGTGGGTGCTGAGAGATTAAAGAAACGGTAGACTGGCTCAGAATGGAAACATCGTAATTGCTGCCAAGATAGTAGACATTCACCAACATGACTTGTTGAATATGGTTGGACACCAACTCCATATTGTAACTTCACCTTAGCATTGAAGTAGAATATTTGCAAAGTCACATGTGTTCAGTCAGTGAGGCACAGGACCTCGGGGAGCCAGCTATCCTGAAAATTCCACATACATGCACTGCCTACTTCACTCTGTTCAGGGAGAACACAATGAAATCACTTCTCAGGGGAGAGCCTAGCATCAAATTGACATAGCAAACTGACTCATTCTTCATACATTTGGCACATAGTCCTAATGCCCACACTAATACCCTCACCAAGATAGCATTCCAGCCTAGGCCACTGAAAGTGCATATGCAGAGCACAAACATCATTTTTGTACCATGGACAAAGCTCCAGTGTCACACAGCTCAATTTTGCAGCCATTGTCTTTTTACTGCAGTGAGTTTTCTCTATCTTTATTTTCTTCAAATAAGACCTCCCTTAAATTTTAATTAATATTCAGCTAAAGCACAGGGAGAGCAATGTGAAGAGACAAATGCACAACCTCTGAAAAAAAAACTGGAAAAGTGAAATAACTTTTGAATTGGTGACATCTTGAAAACTAAAACAGGCAAAATGTATAATCTATTGCCATGACAGATTTTCTTTTAGAATATGTGTATTCCCCTATCTAAAACTGTAGTTTTTGCTGGTTAATCAAATAATAATAACTTGTTCGTAGAAATTATCAGGTGAATCCTCAGTCAGGTCTACTATATTGTTCATTACAGAGAAATAAAATATTGATAATAACAATCCCAGTATTTAAAAATCAAATGTTCCCTTCTCAGGCAACAAAGCAAGCAAGTCCACCAGCCATTATTAAATGTGTTAATCATAACAGCATACAAATTAGCTTTGTTCGGCTCTGACTGTCCTTGAATACAAACTTCAGGAACTACCAAGCACAGCTGTTTAAGGATTAAAATGGAAGCAGAAATCAATATGATGCATCAGAAAATGCTTTTTTCAGATCATTGCACAAACCTGAGGAAATATCACTTCAAATTGGGAGTGCGTTTTAAGCTCCTGCCCAAAATCAAGGTGATAAAATCTAAAGACAAGCAGTTTTCGTCATGTTGATGAGTCCAGAGATGAGACACCAAGACTATTTTGTGCAGCTCTTTGCTTGATTCCCCTCAGTGGAGGTGATGTGAGGTATACATTATCTGAATAGGACTGCAGTTGGGAAAGTGAAGTGACAGGCAGCGCTAATGAAAGGTCTGAAATGGAAGACAAAAACACTGGTCTCTGCTGACTGCCTCCTTAATAACTGTTGCCTGCCACATTTACGCAAAATGGTAAAAAATAAATCAGCCTCCTATCTCAATGCTTTGTTGCCTAGGCTTGCACGTCAAGTCTGCCATGACAACGGATGAAAAAGAATACTGGAATTTAGATTTCACAAGTGCCTTATTTTAATGGCTTTAAAAATAATTCTAATCAAATGTACTTGTTTTGTGTAGTATATGTTGGATATGTAGCTGAATTCTTTGATAAAAGGCTAAATATACTACAAATACAAATGTTGCAAATGTAAATGATGCAAATATTATTCCATTTTCTTCAAAAAGATATTAAGAATAATTTTAAAGCACACAGAGAAGACACTGCTTTTATTTTTGCTATTAGGATCCTATTTAGAAGGAAGAAATAACATTTTTAATCCACTTTCATCCCCTAAAGCGGTTGCTTGTCATTACGAATCTCACTCTTTCATCTTAGCCATTGTAAATTGAGCATAGGATATATAACCCCGTTCAGGGTTGTACAATCTAATGGCACTTACCCTCCGTCTTCTGTCAACATGAGTGAAGAGCTGACTATTCTTAGGCATTTAAATCTCATGACAATCTTGCAGTCAAATTGTCATTGTCTTTACAATGGATTTTCTAAAGTCCTTGCCAGTTTAGTGGCTAGACTCAGACTACCAACGGTCTTATTACCATTTAATAAACTTTTAGATCTATCTGCTAATTTGAGAAAGATTGAACTAGGCTCACCCAAAACCATGCTGTGAATGTGAATGTTAGATAACCATGAATCCTAGCCTCATTTATGTTATTTTGTGGTGGAGAATAATTGCGTCCTCAAGATCTACCATGCTTAATGTACCACTACAGCACATGTCTTTAACTTTCATTGGAATGTTTCCTCAATTACAAATGGATCAATGTACAGCACTATGCAGGTTGAGAAGGACCCAGAATCAGAGGAAACATAAATGTTTTTGGCTTAAAATGGAAGTGAAGATCATGAGGTGTGGTCTGTCCCTGTTGATAGCAGGCAACATGCAAACATCTATAAGTGTGAAGCCTGCCGACCAGCATGAAGTGAGCTGTTGACTGGCTGTAAATTCAGTAGGAGGCTCAAGTTCATGCATGGCTTGGGCGATGCACAGGTCACACCATAAGCTTCTCACACTGCTCAAAGCACCACAATCCCATCCATCAGTAATCAAGGCTTGCGCAAGCATTCATATACTCCACTCACACTCACCAATGTTACCAGCCCATACCCATCTCTCATTAATTACAATTATTCAGTTATGATAGGCACATGTCCCTACACAGGTAAAAACAAGGTCTGCAGATGCTGGAAACTAGAGTCTAGATTAGAGTGGCGCTGGAAAAGCACAGCAGGTCAGGCAACATCCGAGGAGCATGAAAATCGATGTTTGAGGCAAAAGCCCTTCATCAGGAATACAGGCTCCATTCTTGATGAAGGGCTTTTGCCTGAAACATTGATTTTCCTGCTCCTCGGATGCTGCCTGATCTGCTGTGTTTTTCCAGCACCACTCTAATCTAGACATGTCTCTACACATTACATCACACTCACAGACGATCTTGCTTTACAGTTGCAAGACAAGGCTGAACACACTGGAGGGAATACCAGAGACCAGCATTGGGTAGTGAACATCTCTGTGATTTCTAAAGAGTGTTGAAGGAGATGCTGTACTACATCTCCTTACTGAAGCCCTTTCATTGAGCATTGCCTATCAAATCCAACTTTACACTCATCCTGTCATTTGACATGAAGAACAAGTTGCAAATAATGCAACTATTGGACAGTTTATTCTTCATCCTTCTCTAACCCCACCCTTTTTCACTTTTGTTTCAGATAAGTGCGCAAGCATTAGCCAAGATGTGATAAAGAGTCACGTGATCTCATAATCACAGCCACTGGTTCAGAAACTGGTACCACATGCATCTTAGAGTGTAATCCAGTTGGAATCAGCATGTGGTGAATCACTGGGCACAAGTGAATTAAAGACGTCTGACAGAAAGGATCATTTGTATGAACACACCAGAGGACAAGGTCACAATTCTCTAGAAGAGAATTTAATTGAGGACTTTGATGGGTGGTGTACAGGAGGAGGATGATGGATATGAATCCCAAAATGTTTGAAGATTGACAGGTTAATAAACATAAATTAATCAAGAGCATGTTGTCCCTATCAAGGACTGAAGCAGAGTATGGTCCAAATTAGCATAAGGCTTCATTCAGAACTTGGAGACCATCCTTGCCAATGTGGAAATGGAGAGTACCCTGTAGCAGAATTTGTGGATCCAGCAATAATCTTTTGTCTCAATTTCTCAGCTTCTGTTTTGCGACAGGCAGAAGTTGCTAGTCACACAAAACAGCACTGCATGCTCATATTCAGATTATGAGATCCAGACTTGTTTCTTTTTAAGCTGAACCTTCTGCCAGACAGGCTCAGGTTGCTGCTATTGCTAACGCAGATACCTGGACTCCAAAGGGGTTTGGAAGCTCTCCAACCAGCGCAAAGTCCATCCTGCAGCTAATGACTAAGAATGTTGCCGAGTCAGTCTCGACAACTGGCAGTAACCAAGGGCTTTGCATGCCAGTGGGACCACCAGTGAAAAGCCCACACTGAATTTTGCCAGAAGATCAATTAAACCATGAGCCATTCAGGCTATGGTTTGGTCAGGTGTGGGCCTTTCTCTGGGATCATAGCTCTGGGGAGTGGAGGACCCTTTTCTGAAAGACTGTACCACTGAGGAGCCCATGGCTGAACCAAAACAACAAGTACCAGGACCAAGTATAACCCAGTCCAGAGGGAAGAAATGTACAGAGTTCTTTCATAGTGTGGGCTTCATGGGGTAAGGGTAAAGGTGGATCAACAAGAAGGGAAGGGAGTGTGGTGCTCAGTAGCACCTCCCCTTCTTGATGTTTAGTTCCTCAATTAGAAACTGAGTACCTTTTGCTTGAGTGCAAGACCCCGACCCTGACCCCTTCCAGGAGACAAAATGGCCACATAGTTTTAACTACAGTGAACCCTGAATGGAAGCAGGTTAGCCTGAGCTAGATTAATATCTGTGGGAGTGGGATGAGGACCTTAGATGTTCCCATAACTGGCTGTGTTTTTATTTTATCAGAATTTCCTCTTACTTTCCCATGCCCCTTACAAGCTAGCTTAAACCTTTCCCAACAGCATGAGCAAAGCTCTCTGCAAAGATATTACTCTCATTCTTGCTAAGACGTCTTTGTCGAGCTCCTTTAAGGAGAAAGTGAGGTCTGCAGATGCTGGAGATCAGAGTTGAAAATGCGTTACTGGAAAAGCGCAGCAGGTCAGGCAGCATCCAAGGAACAGGAGATTCGACGTTTCAGGCATAAGCCCTTCTTCAGGAAAGAGCTCCTTTAAGGCCCAGAACTAGCCCCTTCTATAATTCTATTATATTCAAGTGCTCCAGAAGTCAAAAGCCTAACCTTCTGCACATTTTTTTCCAGCCATGTGTTCATTCACACGACCTTTCCACTTCTACACACACTAACATGTGGTAATGTGTGTAATACTGAGATTGCTGCCTTAGAGATCTTGCCTTTTAGTGTCTTGCCTAGATCCATAAATTCTCTCATACCTCTTTTTACCTATGTCACAGGTACTAATGTCGATCATGACCGCTCTTCGCATTTTAATCACAAGTTACAAAATGGGGGTTGTTCACTGATGATTATGCAATGTTCAGCACCATTTGCGATTCCATGGATACTGAATATTTTCAGCACACAAGTACCTGGCAATACTAATCTTCATCAAAAGAGAATTGGACCATGCCCGAGAAGTTTAATACTATATAAATAAATCATGAAGAGAAATATAAATTTATATAAATTTATCATATAAAGAATAAGGGGACACACATCTTAAGTGAAGGATTTTGAGGAAATTTGAGGAAAACCTTTCTCAACCAGACGGATCTGGAATGCATTGCTGGAAGGGTAGTTAAAGTAGGTATCCTCACAACCATTAACAAAAGCTTAGATGAACACTTGAAGTGTCATTACATTCAAAGCTATAAACTTGATGGGCCCAAGGTCCTCTTCAGTACAGTATGATTCTATGAAATACTGTGGCTACAGAGGAACATCAGAGGCTAGGAAGTCTGCAACCCCCAACGAATTCATCCACCTGACTTCCATGCCAATTCACATCCACATAACACAAGTCTGGAGTGTGCTGGGATATTTGCCTCATCAGTGGATGTGTGCAGCTCCAACAATACTCAAGATGCCTAACCTCATTTCAGAACAAAACAATCCATTTAATTGACACCCCATTCACCACATCCAACACTGACTGCTAACTACTGTCATATGGTGGCAGCAGTTTTTATTATTTACAAGATGCACTGCAGTAACTTACCAAGATTCCATTGACAGTACCTTCCAAACACATGATCTTCAACAATTAGAAGGAGAACAGGCACGTGCATGGGGACATCAGCACCTTTTAGTGTCACTCCAAGCCTCACCATTCTGGCTTATTATTATGGGGGGTCACAATCCTGGATCTCCCTTCCTATCAGCAAATGAGTTGCCTAAGAATGACAACAGTTCACAAAGGAAGCTCACCAACAACTTTTCCAGGCCAATTAGGAATGAGTATTAAATGCTTCCCCAAACAGGACTAAAGGGATTCTGGATTAATGGTGCTGGAAGAGCACAGCAGTTCAGGCAGCACTTTTGCAGCGAAATCGACGTTTCAAGCAAAAGCCCTTCATCAGGAATAAAGTTTTATTCCTGATGAAGGGCTTTTGCCCGAAACGTTGATTTCGCTGCACTTTGGATGCTGCCTGAACTGCTGTGCTCTTCCAGCACCATTAATCCAGAATCTGGTTTCCAGCATCTGCAGTCATTGTTTTTACCTCGAGGACTAAAGGGATGCAGAGATGTTCTGGTGCTGTATGTATACTCAGCATTTTATTGAGTTTGGTTGTTATGAAACACAAGTTAGCTTATTTCAGCCAGGATAGCAGAAGAAAAGAAACATTTGAGCCCAGAGCTTTTGAATTAGTATGGGTTGATCAGGAATTGAACTCTGCTTTTTAGTTTGTGGCTGCTAACATTAGGTTAAGACAGAAGGAGGTTTAGATGAGATGGTTCTCCCTTACACATTCTAAAAGTCTTTTCAAATGTCAAGATTCAAACAGAAGAGGTCACAATTTCAAGATAGTCAGCAAGACAGTCAGGAGTGAGGTAAGGAACAACTACTTCACTCTAAGAGTTTTTAGGATTTAGAATTTGCTACCTAGAAGAATGATGGAGGCAGATTCCATAGGAGGTTTCAATAAAGAGTTGAATTCTTATTTGAAAGTGATGAATTTAGAGGGCTACAGAATTAGGACTGGAGGATGAGACTAGCTGCATAGCTCTTTCTGGAGCCAACACAGATGCAATGGGTCAAATTGCCTCATTCTGTACTCGAATATTCTGGATGGCTACAAACCTGGCATCTCCTCGACCGACAAGGAAAAAACAAATTGAAACAAATATATTTCCATCAGCAAGAAACAGAAATATTGAAGTATATATGTACAATCATAAATAAAAACAAATGAAGCTATTCTTCAGATCTGAAATTAAGTGAAAATAGTGAAACAGGTTGTGTGTTGAAGCCATTTGTAAACAATAATCAATAATACATGTTAGAGTTCAAATCAATATTCAGCTGGAAATAAGTATCAAAAAAAATTAAATGACCCTGAATAGTACTTACAGTAACATTTATGTTGCATTCATACCTCATTTTAATGTATGGTGTTTCACAGAAGAAGCCAAGAAGAAGAAATTAGGAAGTGGGCAAGAAACTTGGTCAACGAGATAGGTTTTAAGGCAGGTCTCACTATATTAAAGCCCTAAGTGTAAGACTTTACTATTACTTGTGTTGCTAATGTTTGCTGTGCCTTGTGAATAGCCTAGTGAACTCCCCACATCCTGATTATCACAGTTCCCAGACAAAGGCTGTTAAGAGTTGCTGCTGCATCTCCAGCCAAATGTGCAAGCCCTTCATATGTCAGTAACCTATTCAAATGAAGGAAATTCACAGTGTGCATCACAGTTCACCCTCTACCCAGCTTGTATAGCTCAGCCTGTACTGTAAACCAATTTCTTGGAACATTTATAGAATATTCAATCATATTTTGGTGTCACATATTTGGAGATATTTGCATGTAGGTTGAGAAATTTAAAATTGAGATGCTGCTTAACCAGATGTTAGTGTAGATATAATAAGTGCAGATACGATCGCTGAATGGGACCACATGTAAATTAGATCACAGGAAGCAGAGTTTTGAATGAGCCCAGGTTTACAGAGGGTGCAAACAGGGAAGTTGGCTAAGGGACCCTTGGAATAGTCAAATCTGGATTCAACAAAGGCGTGAATGAGCATTTCAGCAGTGGATGATATGAGGCTGTGGTGGAACAAGGCAGTAGCATGCAGGTGGAAATGAATGGTTTTGGTGATGGGGTGTGGAGGTTGGTAGGTGAAATGGCAGGTGGGTATAGTGGCAGATGACAAGGATGGTATGTTGACAGTGTGACTCTTCTGTAGGTGAGAATGTAGGTAGGTGGGTAGATGGGATAAGGGAATGTCAAGTCTGGTTGTGACAGTTGGTCAAGTAGAGTTGTTGTGTAGACAGAGGGTAGGATAGGGGTAATCAAGGCTTCAAAGTGGTAGCCTGATGGATGAAGGGATAATGGAAGGTTGGGGGCATAAGGAGAAGTGTCAGTGTAAGAAATTTGGAGGTCAGTTCTATAGTTACTTAGGAGTTAGATTAGGTTGTATTCTGTCTAAAATATCTTGTGTAACCATTTGTGGAACTTTCTGAAGACTCCAATTCCATATCTCTATTTTTTTTATGTGGGACATGGGACATGAATGTGGGCTAGCGTTTGTTGTCTGTCCATATTTGCCCTTGAGACAGTCATGGTAAGCTGCCTTCTTGAACCACTGCAGTTCACACGCTATAGATAGATCCACAATGTCCTTAGGGAGGAAATTGTAGGCTTTTGACCCAGTGCCAGTGATGGAATGAGAATGAAATCCGGATAGTGAGTGACATGGAAAGGAAACTTGCAGTTAGTGGTGTTCCTATACATCTGCTGCTCTTGTCTTTCTAGATGGAATTGGTCTTGGGTTTGGAAAGTGCTATTTAAGGATCTTGGTGAATTACTGCAAATGCATCTTGTAAATAGTATACACCACTGCTATTGGGTATCAATGGTGGAAGGGGTGCATGTCTGTAGCTATGGTGCAAGTCAAGTGGCTGTGTTGTCTTCTAGAGTATTGTTGGAGATGCGCTCATCCAGGCAAGTAGGATGTATTCTATCAGATTCTGAATAATGCTTTTTAAACGATGGACAGACTTTGGGGAATCAAGAGGTGAGTTATTTGCCACAGTATTCCTAGCCTTTGACCTGCTCTTGCAGCCACTGTGTTTATGTGGTGAATTCAGTCAAGTTTCTGGTTAAGGTAACCCCAGACTGTTGACAGTGATGAATTCAACAATGGTGACACTATTGAATGTGAAGAGGCAGTTGTTAGTCACTTATTGGAAATGGCCATTGGCTGGAATTTGAATAGTGTGAATGCTATTTCCACTGGTCAGCCAAAGCCTGGATATTGTCCAAATCTTGTTGCATTTGAACATGGACTGCTTTAGTATCTGAGGAGCTGCTGATGGTGCTGAACACTATGCAATCGTTGGCTACTTCTGACCTTATGATGGAGGGAAGATCATTGATGAAGCAGCTGAAGATAGCTGGACGTAGGACCCTACCCTAAGGAACTCCTGCAGAGATGTCCTGGAGTTGAGATGACTGACCTCCAACAGCCACAGCAGTCTTAATATATGTGTGTCTCCCTGATTCCCTTTGACTGCAGTTTTGCTAGGGCTCCTTATTGCACATTTGATTGATTGTAACCTTGATGTTAAGGGCTGCCTCATCTCTGGAATTCAGTTCTTTTGTCCATGTTTGAACCAAGATTGTAATGAGGTTAGGAGCTGAGTGGCCCTTTTGGAACCCAAACTGAGAATCACTGAGCAGTTTATTACTGAACAGGTGCTGCTTGATGACACCTTCCATCACTTGAGACTGGCTCTAATGCAATGAGGGGTACGTTGGCTTCCAAGAGATCAATTGTGTTAGGGGATTCTGTAGTCCGAGGTACAGACAGACGTTTCTGTGGCCAGCAGAGGAAAAGCAGGATGGTGTGTTGTTTCCATGGTGCCAGTATCAAGGATGTCTCAGAGAGGGTGTAGAATGTGGTGGTGTATGGGAGAAGGATTCACATTTTAGGATCATTGAAATCTCTTTTGGGGTAGAGGTGACATGTACAAGAAGGGCAGATTGCACCTAAATTGGAAGGAGACTAATATACTGGCAGGGAAATTTGCTAGAACTGCTTGGGAGGATTTAAACTAGTAAGGTGGGGGAAGGGGGTCCCAGGGAGATAGTGAGGAAAGAGATCAATCTGACATTTGTACAGTTGAGAACAGAAGTGAGTTAAACAGTCAGGGCAGGCAGGGACAAGGTAGGACTAATAAATTAAACTGCATTTATTTCAATGCAAGGGGCCTAACAGGGAAGGCAGATGAACTCAGGGCATGGTTAGGAACATGGGACTGGGATGTCATAGTAATTACAGAAACATGGCTCAGGGATGGGCAGGACTGGCAGCTTAATGTTCCAGGATACAAATGCTACAGGAAGGATAGAAAGAGAGGCAAGAGAGGAAGGGGAGTGGTGTTTTTGATAAGGGGTAGCATTACAGCTGTGTTGAGGGAGGATATTCCCAGAAATACATCCAGGGAAGATATTTGGGTGGAACTGAGAAATAAGAAAGGGATGATCACCTTATTGGTATTGTATTATAGGCCCCCTAATAGTCAGAGGGAAATTGAGAAACAAACTTGTAAGGAGATCTCAGCCATCTATAAGAATAATAGGGTAGTTATGGTAGAGAATTTTAACTTTCCAAACATTGACTGGGACTGCCATAATGTTAAAGTTTAGATGAAGAGGAATTTCTTAGGTGCATACAAGACAATTTTCTGATTCAATATGTGGATGTACCTACTAGAGAAGGTGCAAAACTTGACCTACTCTTGGGAAATAAGGCAGGGCAGGTGACTGAGGTGTCAGTGGGGGAGCACTTTGGGGCCAGCCATCATAATTCTATTCATTTTAAAATAGTGATGGAAAAGGATAGACCAGATCTACAAGCTGAAGTCCTAAATTGGAGAAAGGCCAATTTTGAAGGTATTAGGCAAGATCGCCGACGGACCCGCGACCCACGCGGCCACCAGGAATGACCACCATTCCTCCGTCGCCGCAACCATTTCCGCCCCTCCAGTTGCCGTCGGCGCAGCCCCTTCCGCCCCCACTGACATCACTAACCTGCAAGAGCACAAATCCTCAGGTTTCCCCGCCCCCACGCCGTCTTTCGTCACTTCACGTAACCCCGCCCCCACGCAAACGCTCGTCACCACGCATAACCCCGCCCCCACGCTTATTTCCATCACGACGCATGACCCCGGCCCCACGTCTAACTCCGCCCCTACTTCGATCTCTGTCCCCGCCCCTAACCCTGCCCCCAGCCCCAGCTCCAGTCCCACACCAGGTCCTAGCTCCCAACCTTGCCGGATCTTCACCATCCCTCCAGATCTCCCCCTCTCTGAGGATGAAAGATCAGTCCTCAGCAGGGGCCTCACCTTCATTCCCCTATGCCCTCGGATTAATGAGTTCAACACGCGCCGAGATATTGAACAATTCTTCCGCCGCCTTCGCCTCCATGCCTACTTTCACAACCAAGACTCCCGCCCACCCTCTGACGACCCCTTCTCCCGCCTCCAACACACCCCATCCACCTGGACACCCCGTGCTGGCCTCCTACCCGCCCTCGACCTCTTTATAGCCAACTGCCGCCGTGACATTAACCGACTCAACCTGTCCACCCCTCTCACCCACTCCAACCTCTCACCCTCAGAACGTGCAGCCCTCCACTCCCTCCGCTCCAATCCCAACCTCACCATCAAACCCGCAGACAAGGGAGGCGCGGTGGTAGTTTGGCGCACTGACCTTTATACGGCTGAAGCCAAACGCCAGCTCGCGGACGCCTCCTCTTATCGCCCCCTTGACCACGACCCCACCTCCCACCACCAAACCATCATCTCCCAGACCATCCATGACCTCATCACCTCAGGGGATCTCCCATCCACCGCCTCCAACCTCATAGTCCCACAACCCCGCACTGCCCGTTTCTACCTCCTGCCCAAAATCCACAAACCTGCCTGCCCCGGCCGACCCATTGTCTCAGCCTGCTCCTGCCCCACCGAACTCATCTCCCAATACCTCGACACGGTCCTGTCCCCTTTAGTCCAAGAACTCCCCACCTATGCTCGGGACACCACCCACGCCCTCCACCTCCTCCAGGATTTTCGCTTCCCCGGTCCCCAACGCCTTATTTTCACTATGGACATCCAGTCCCTGTACACCTCCATCCCCCATCACGAAGGACTCAAAGCCCTCCGCTTCTTCCTTTCCTGCCGCACCAACCAGTACCCTTCCACTGACACCCTCCTTCGACTGACTGAACTGGTCCTCACCCTGAATAACTTCTCTTTTCAATCCTCCCACTTCCTCCAAACTAAAGGAGTTGCCATGGGCACCCGCATGGGCCCCAGCTATGCCTGCCTCTTCGTAGGATATGCGGAACAGTCCATCTTCCGCAACTACACTGGCACCACCCCCCACCTTTTCCTCCGCTAAATCGATGACTGTATCGGCGCTGCCTCGTGCTCCCACGAGGAGGTTGAACAGTTCATCAACTTTACTAACACCTTCCATCCCGACCTGAAATTCACCTGGACTGTCTCAGACTCCTCCCTCCCCTTCCTAGACATTTCCATCTCTATCTCGGGCGACCGACTCAACACAGACATCTATTATAAACCGACTGACTCCCACAGCTACCTGGACTACACCTCCTCCCACCCTGCCCCCTGCAAAAACGCCATCCCATATTCCCAATTCCTTCGTCTCCGCCGCATCTGCTCCCAGGAGGACCAGTTCCAACACCGTACAGCCCAGATGGCCTCCTTCTTCAAGGACCGCAGATTCCCCCCAGACGTGATCGACGATGCCCTCCACCGCATCTCCTCCACTTCCCGCTCCTCCGCCCTTGAGCCCCGCTCCTCCAACCGCCACCAAGACAGAACCCCACGGGTTCTCACCTACCACCCCACCAACCTCCGCATACAACGTATCATCCGCCGTCATTTCCGCCACCTCCAAACGGACCCCACCACCAAGGATATATTTCCCTCCCCTCCCCTATCAGCGTTCCGCAAGGACCACTCCCTTCGTGACTCCCTCGTCAGATCCACACCCCCCACCAACCCAACCTCCACCCCCGGCACCTTCCCCTGCAACCGCAGGAAATGTAAAACTTGCGCCCACACATCCACACTCACTTCCCTCCAAGGCCCCAAGGGATCCTTCCATATCCGCCACAAGTTCACCTGTACCTCCACACACATCATCTATTGCATCCGTTGCACCCGATGTGGCCTCCTCTATATTGGTGAGACAGGCCGCTTACTTGCGGAACGCTTCAGAGAACACCTCAGGGACGCCCGGACCAACCAACCCAACCACCCCGTGGCTCAACACTTTAACTCTCCCTCCCACTCCACCGAGGACATGCAGGTCCTTGGACTCCTCCACCGGCAGAACATAACAAAACGACGGCTGGAGGAGGAGCGCCTCATCTTCCGCCTGGGAACCCTCCAACCACAAGGTATGAATTCAGATTTCTCCAGTTTCCTCATTTCCCCTCCCCCCACCTTGTCTCAGTCGGTTCCCTCAGCTCAGCACCGCCCTCCTAACCTGCAATCTTCTTCCTGACCTCTCAGCCCCCACCCCACTCCGGCCTATCACCCTCACCTTGACCTCCTTCCACCTATCCCACCTCCATCGCCCCTCCCCCAAGTCCCTCCCCCCTACCTTTTATCTTAGCCTGCTTGGCTACTCTCTCTCATTCCTGATGAAGGGCTTATGCTCGAAACGTCGAATTCTCTATTCCTGAGATGCTGCCTGGCCTGCTGTGCTTTGACCAGCAACACATTTTCAGCTGTGATCTCCAGCATCTGCAGACCCCATTTTTTACTCGAAGAACTTTGAAAGCTGATTGGAGGCAGATGTTCGCAGGTAAAGGGACGGCTGGAAAATGGGAAGCCTTCAGAAATGAGATAACAAGAATCCAGAGAAATTATATTCCTGTCAGGGTGAAAGGGAAGGCTGGTAGGTATAAGGAATGCTGGATGACTAAAGAAATTGAGGGTTTGCTTAAGAAAAAGAAGGAAACATATGTCAGGTATAGACAGGATAGATCGAGTGAATCCTTAGAAGAGTATAAAAGAAATTGGAGTATACTTAAGAGGGAAATCAGGAGGGCAAAACGGGGACATGAGATAGCTTTGGCAAATAGAATTAAGGAGAATCCAAAGGGTTTTTACAAATATATTAAGGACAGAAGGGTAACTAGGGAGAGAATAGGGCCCCTCAAAGATCAGCAAGGTGGCCTTTGTGTGAAGCCACAGAAAATGGGGGAGATACTAAATGAATATTTTGCATCTGTATTTATTGTGGAAAAGATGTGGAAGACATAGACTGAAGGGAAATAGATGGTGACATCTTGCAAAATGTCCAGATTACAGAGGAGGAAGTGCTGCATGTCTTGAAGCAGTTAAAGGTGGATAAATCCCCAGGACCTGATCAGGTGTACCTGAGAACTCTGTGGGAAGCCAGGGAAGTGATTTCAGGGCCTCTTGCTGAGATACTTGTATCATCGATAGTCGCAGGTGAGGTACTGAAAGACTGGAGGTTGGCAAACGTTGTGCCACTGTTTAAGAAGGGTGGTAAAGACAAGCCAGGGAACTATAGACTGGTGAGCCTGACCTCAGTGGTGGGCAAGTGTTGGAGGGAATCCTGAGGGACAGGATGTACATGTATTTGGAAAGGCAAGGACGGATTAGGGATAGTCAACATAGATTTGTGCATGGGAAATCATGTCTCACAAACTTGATTGAGTTTTTTGAAGTAACAAAAAGGATGATTAGGGCAGAGTATGGACATGATCTATATGGAGTTCAATCAGGCATTCGACAAGCTTCCCCATGGGAGACTGGTTAGCAAGATTAGATCTCATGGAATACAGGGAGAACTAGCCATTTGGATACAGAACTGGCTTGAAGATAGTAGACAGATGGTGGTGGAGGGTTATATTTCAGACTGGAGGCCTGTGACCAATGGAGTGCCACAAGGATCAGTGTTGCGTCCACTACTTTTCATCGTTTACATAGATCCATTCCGCTTATGGATGTGAGTGTAAGAAATATAGTTAGTAAGTTTGCAGATGACACCAAAATTGGAGGTGTAGTGGACAGCGAAGAAGGTTACCTCAGGTTACAATGGGATTTTGGGCCAATGGGCTGAGAAGTGGCAGATGGGGTTTAATTCAGATAAATGTGAGATGCTGCATTTTGGGAAAGCAAATCTTAGCAGGAATTATAAGGAATGGTGAGGTCGTAGGGAGTGTTGCTGAACAAAGAGACTTTGGAGTGCAGGTTCATTGCTTCTTGAAAGTGGAGTCATAGGTAGATAGGATAGTGAAGAAGGCATTTGGTACGCTTTCCTTTATTGGTCAGAGTATTGAGTACAGGAGTTGGGAGGTCATGTTGCTGCTGTACAGGACATTGGTTAGGCCAATTCAGACATTGTTGGAATATTGTGTGCAATTCTGGTCTCCTTCCTATTGGAAAGATGTTGTGAAACTTGAAAGGGTTCAGAAAAGATCTACAAGGATGTTGGCAGGGTTGGAGGATTTGAGCTATAGTGAGAGGCTGAACAGGCTGGGGCTGGTTTCCCTGGAGCGTCGGAGGCTGAGATTATAGAGATTTACAAAATTATGAGGGGCATGGATAGCATAAATAGACAAGTATTTTCCCTGGGGTCGGGGAGTCTAGAACTAGAGGGCATAAGTTTAGGGTGAGAGGGAAAGATTTAAAAGAACCTAAGGGGCAATTTTTTCACACAGAGGGTGGTACATGTATGGAATGAGCTGCCAGAGGATGTGGTGGAGGCTGGTGCAATTGCAACATTTAAGAGGCATTTGGATGGGTATATGAATCGGAAGGGTTTGGAGGGATATGGGCTGGGTGCTAGCAGGTGGGACTAGATTGGGTTGGGATATCTGGTCGGCATGGATGGGTTAGACCGAAGGGTCTGTTTCCATGCTGTACATCTCTATGACTCTATGACTTTACTGATGACCGAGAGTAGACTAATGTGGCAGTAATTGGCCGGGTTGCATTTGTAATTTTCCACATTGTTGAATAAATGTTAGTGTTGTAGCTGTAATCGAACAACTTGACTCTGGGACGGCAATTTCTGGAGCACAAATCTTCAAACCATTGCAGGAATGTTGTCAAAGCCCATAGCCTTTGCAGATTCCAGTGTGTCCAACCATTCCTTGATATCACATTGAGTGGATTGAATTGGCTAAAGACTAGTCTGAAGGAGCAGGGGAATCGCAACTACAATTTTATACTTGTTGCGCAGTTCCTATGAAAGTTACCATGTCAGGATTTCTGCTGTGTTTCAATGAGCAGTTTGGGTTATTTGTCTGTTCTGCAACTATCTGGAGGATCTACACCAATGAGTTCACAGTTTTGAATTTCCCAAAATGAAATTGATTTGATTATTCATCGTGTGCAACAAATTCTAGCTAAATGAAGCCAAGACCTGCTTACAGGGCATGGTTAGTTTGGGGTTAGATATTAACAATTGCAGGACATTCCATTGTTGCCACTGAAGACACACATTTACCAAACAAAAATTGTGAATAAGTTATTTGCTTTTTCTTGTTTACTACTCATGGATCAACATAATCAGTAATAAGGGACTGCACAATTAGAATCCACAAGCACAAATCATACCACCAAGGCTGTCCTGTAAGAAAGTTTAGAAACCTGACAGTGATGTGTTTGCAGTACATATTTTGAAATACCCACAAATTATTGAAAATGACAATGTTTGAATTTCTTAATAATAAATATGGTAAACTACAGTAACATATTTTGGCTCAAGAGGATATTGCAGCAGATGTCATTCTGGAGATGTGCTGGTTGCTTTCCTTATGGATATTTAACAGTGTCTAATTGCCAATTAATAGTGTACGTGATTCCTGTAGTGAACAAGTTGCAACAACTCACTAAATAATATCAATACAGATACACCCCACCTGAAAGGAAAACTCAACAAAAACACAGCAGAAAGAAATGTTCTGGATTGAATTGTCTGAAAAATAGTTTTTTCAGTTCACATTTGTGTGACAGGACAGTGGCTGAATAGTTAGCACTGCTGCCTCACAGCACTGGGGACCTGGGTTTGACAATAGACAATAGACAATAGGCGCAGGAGTAGGCCATTCTGCCCTTCGAGCCTGCACCAAAATTCAATATGATCATGGCTGATCATCCTTAATCCTTAACTGTCCCATCCTTGAACGACTATCTGTGTGTAGTTTATACTCTCTCCATGTCTGTGTTACTTTCCTCTGGGTGCTCCGGCTTCCACCCACAGTATAAAGATGTGCAGGTTAGGTGGATGGGCCATGGAAAAATCAGGGTTACAGATAGGTTGGGGTGAATCTGAGTAGGATGCTCTTTGGAGGTCCAGTGTGGGCTCAGTGGGCTGCTTGGCCCATTTCCACACTGTAGGAATTCTATGATTTAGAAGTGCTGCAAAGTGCCATCTTAGGCAAAAAGATTGCATCTGCTTCACTTCTGCATACATCTGGCATGTACTAAATCAAATGCTAAGCTATTGCACTACTAATGCATGCAGTATATGAATCTGGAATGTATTGCCTGGGAGAGTAATTAATGCAGGTAACTTCACAAATTTTAAAAAATACATAAATGAGCACTTGAAACTCATAACATTCGTGACTATGGGCCTGGTGCTGGGAGGAGTGACTAGAGTAGATTCAGTGTATTTTTGGCAGTACAGATTGATGAGCTAAATGGACCTCTTCTGTATTGTTTGGTTCTATGATTCTATGATGATTCTGTGACGAAGGTTGGTATCAACCACTTATTTTTAACTGATTTTTATTCAGGATATTAGTTGGAGGGACAGCCCTGAGTGATGGAATGCTGTGGGATAATTGATCAACAAAGATCTCATTCAAAGGAACTGAGGTTTGGTCATATGTTCACAGGTAATCGATCTCATGTTGTTTACCTCTTCCTTTCCTCAATCTCCACCTCTTTCTCCTTCTCCTGAGATCAAAGTACCCATAAGAGCAAAAGCTTTGACCCCTTAATGTCTAAGTCATAGAGGACTGGTGTCTCAGAGGCTGAGGTTTATAAAATCATGAGGGGTATGGATAGGGTGAATAGTCAAGGTTTTTTTCATAGATGGGGGAGTCCAAAACTAGACAGCATAGGTTTAAGGTGAGAGGGGAAAGGGTTAAAAAGGATCCGAGTGGTAAGTTGTTCACGCAAAGGGTGGTGGGTAAATGGAACAAGCTGCTAGTGATAGTGGTGGAGGTGGGTACTACTACAACATTTAAAAGGCACCTGAATGGGTATATGAATAGGAAGGGTTTAGAGGGATATGGGTCAACTGTTGGCAAATGGGACAAGATCAGATTGGAGTGTCTGGGCAGCCTGGACATGTTGGACCGAAGGGTTTTTTTTTCCATGCTGTATGACTCTATGACTTCCACAAATTGGATTATTTCAGTGAATACTGGAGAGATCCTCTCAATCAGACCAGGAAACTGGCAGGTTGGCTATTACCAACATCACCAGTGGATCCACAAGTCCTCTCATGCAGTTAGCCACCATTTCTACATTGTCAAGGCAGAGCTCCAATCTATCAAGTTCAAGCCAGAACTCATAGTGAGCCTACAGCCTCTGGGATGATATTTCTGTTGGCATACCTTCATGTACATACTTTTCTTCACTTTAGGAAATATTGGAGAAGTGGTGGAACAATTCCTGGCTAAACTATGTCATCATGAATACTCTTTCCACAGCAAACAAGCCCTGGTTGAAATTTGCACTGGAGCATCTGGCCCACAGGTTGCACTGGAGCATCTGGCCCAATGCAGCGCAAAGTCTCCATATTCTAGGACATATTATTATTTTATGTCAATGGAGACCTTCAATCACAAATGAAAATGGACTTTCACTTGCCTCACATTAAAATAAATGCTGTCAAGAGGAAATTTGGTTTGATGTTGTTATAGATCAGTAATACTGAACAACTGTCAATGGTATCTACTGCTTTCCTGGCTGAGACTCATGAGCTGCAGGGACTCATGATATAATGGAACTGTGAGTATGTAAAATAATAACATTCCTAAAAATTACTCTAAAAATACAGATTTTATGTTCTTATAATGCATCATGAAAGGATTTTACATACCCCACCTACTGGTTTGTGGGCAGGAGGGTCATAAAATTCCCTTCTATCAAACCCTTGTCCATTTCCTGAGCTACCTGTAATTTTATGGAGCAGGGTAGACAGGTCTTACGAGTGGTTCGCCAGCTCACATCCCACTAAGAGACCTTTACATGGTCTCAAATCTGAATTACTATTCCATAAGAACAAATAACACAAAGGGCTTCTTCAACAGTGTTTTTTAACTTTGATTTTTGAATCAAGGTTGCAAAGTCAGAAAAAATAGTCTTGGGAAATATACTGTGCACTAATTGCTGAAGGTTAAGAACAGAAGCTTTCGCATACACTTATGAAAAGTTAGGATTCTTTGGTCTAAAATTTTAGTCCAAAAATAGTACAAAGTACATTTGGAGGAGTTGAAATCTATCCTTTCCCATCATCTCACTACCAAACAGTTGGTAGGTCAAACATTGTTCCTACCAACTCTGCCCAAATGTAGCACAGAAGAGCCATAAGTACATGCACAGATACAATGAGCTGAACAGCCACTTTCACTGTTTGATGTGCTCTGTCTTCACAAACTGGTGTAGATGCAATAATGGACTTTTTCCCTTCAGCAGGATATTTGGTACTTATAAGGCAATGTTAGCTCCTAAACCTAAGAACTAGGCATGAGAAATATAGTACTGAAAGATTCAGCAGACTTTTATTACAGCTCGTGGTATCTGCACACATTACAATCACATACACTGTTGTATTTGACCTGCTGCAATTTGTTTGGACATTATTACACACTTCCCTCAGCATATCATGTTTCAAGTGTTCGCTCTAAGGTGGACATTGAGAACTTTATACCATTAGGTCACATGACATGATATGGTGATGATATTATGAGCCCGCTTCTTCAGGTAATATTGCATACCAGCTGTAAGACATAACCTGATTCTATGATTCTATCAAATAGGTTTGCACCCAGGTGTGTTTGATTTTAGTGGCAAGCAAGTGGTAAGAACAAAGAATTTGGATTTTTTAACTGAACGTTGGGGTCTACAGAAAGTATATGGAAAATAACTGATTTTTTTTGGCAAACAGTAGGACTCAGCTTTCACACAAGTTGGACCATTACTCAAGAATAAATTGTATGTCAACCAAGTCTATCATCAGCATTCAGTTAATGTGGTTTGCGATGAAAGCTAATTATTTATAAAATGTAATCTCTTTCAAATGTTCAGCACCCATTCACTTGAATACAAGTGAGATAGATTTTTTTCAAAATCTTATCTGTTACTGCTGTTAGAAAATAATACACAGGCATTGCCATGGCAACTTGTGCAAAGGGTCACCACTGCACTTTCCATATAATTGTAAGCGATTTGATAAAAACAGCTTTATAGAATTCTGGGATGCAAAATGGAAGCACCACCACAACAAAAATTACTATTATTAAACACCATCTGTTGAACGAGAGACTGCAGCTGTTTTTAGAGGGTGCTTGTAAGCTATGTGGATATGCTCAGAATTTTAATGTTTGTTTACAACTGATGTGAAGCTTCAAAATGGCGTTCGTGTGCCATTAGCCAATTTCAAAGAAATTAAAATGCAAAAACAAATTTCAAAGCTGTAATGATTTAAGTGTGATTTGACCTCATGAATTATTCAATGCTCCAGAAAGGCTGCATTTGGTCTTTAAAATCTGGGATAAATGTGGTTGATCACTGTGGTTAGTTCTTTAATAATTATTCTGATTGCCTTCTCTGTGCAGGATGTGCCTGTTCAATAACTGTTAATTTCACAGCAGGCCAGCTTCAGACTTCTCATATCCTGGGTGGATAAAAGATCATTGGAGCCAAACCGCTGTCTCACAGAAACTCTTGTCTTTAAATAGTTTCCTCCCATCATGAAATATTTACTCTCATTTTAAAAATGCTTACTTCATTATTAAACCAGATGGTGTTATGCAACATTAACCTGTGGATTCTATCTGTTGTACTGTGTACTTGCTGCTAGTCCTTGATCATTGTATAGTGACAAAAATTATAGGATGACTAGTCATTTCTGTCCAATCACTACTCCTTTAACGGTAGTATTGTATCAATGATCACATTTTGCCTTCCCTAATATTACTCATTTTTAAAAATAAATGTATCATACCAAACATATGAACTCCAGATTTATTTCTTAGTATGTAATTTTCTTCTCCCAGTATATAATCTGGTAGGTACTATGAATGCCTTTGTATTCAGACATCCGTAACTGTCCCTGTTCCAATTTCTTTTGTGTCTGCAGGGAATGACTGCAGCATTTCTTGGTCACTTTCCCACTCCTCTCCAGTGCAGAGAGGGAGATGCTGGACAGCTCTTCTTTACACTTTGTTATTCCATATTTTTTAGACTTACCTTGCTAGGTTTCACATAGTATGTATACGATCTGGTAATTAAAATGAAGCCGGGATGCTTTCTACAGAAACTCCAGGATAAAAGATGGATATTAAAATTTGTTTCTGTTAACTGTTAGGACTCACATTGCAAATCAAGTCCTGCTGTTCACAGAGTTGTACCAAATGTTAAAGCAATTTGTAAGGTGTGTCAGTATCTAAATTTACCTAACTTTCCATCTGAAGTTAATGGAAGGAAAGGACCAAGTTTCTGGAATAAAAGCAAATTATTATTTATTACAAATAATTAGACTATAGCTGTAAAGTAAACAGATATAAACTATTGGCATACAATACTACCAACTAAAACTCGAATCCCCTTGTAAACTCCCTCTGTCCACACACATGCACAGACAAATAAATAGAGAAAATAGATTATTGGTTGAGGCAGAAAAAGCTGAGAAGTTTGTTCAGTGTTCTTTGCTTCCCAGTTTTGACGTTGTGATGATCCTACTTTGGTTAAAGCTAAAAATCACATAACACCAGGTTATAGTCGAACAGGTTATCAGTGTAATTTTTTTTGCTATGTCTAACCCAATCCAACACTGGCACTTCCACATCATGCCTACTTTGGTTAGCCAAGCTTTTGCAATTTCAAAGAAGTGTCACTGGACTGCAAACATTAATGCTGCTTTTTCTTCACAGATTCTCCGAGACTTTCTTCAGCAATTTCTGTTTTTGCTTGTTTCAGATTGCCAGCATCTGTAGTTCTTTGTTTTAAATTACTTCAATGTTCAGTTGTTTTTCCAGAAGCTTCCATTGGTTTGCAGGAAGTGCAGAGCAACTGATTCATCTGGAAATGTCTATGAATTATAAATTCAAAAGTCATACCCCACAGCACTGCTGCAGGTAAGGTAATTGGGTTTCTTCAAATTCAAACTGAGTTTTTTTTACTGCGGAGCACAGGCAGCTTCGCTGGAGACAATACTTCTGTCTCTCTCTCTCTCTCTCTGTAGGCATGATTTGGAAATGCTGGTGTTGGACTGGGGTTTACAAAGTTAAAAATCACACAACACCAGGTTATATTGCAATAGGTTTATTTGGAAGTGCTAGCTTTTGGAGTGTTGCTCTTTCACCAGGTGGTTGTGGAGTATAATATCATACGACACAGGATTTATAGCAAAAGTGTATAGTGTGATGTGACTAAAATTATGTACTGAAAAAGACCTGGATTGTTTGTTAAGTATCTCATCTTTTAGAATGACCATGTTGGTTTCAGTTCCTTCATATGTAAATTGTAGAACATTTAAAAGTTATATTCTCAAGTGAACTTTAACAATTGGTGTCATGTCGGCCCAGCATCTGCAGTCCTCACTTTCTCCCTGTGAAATTATGCAGCAACTCTGGTAAATAGCTATTTTTAAAAATACTTCTTTCTCCTTGTGGTCCACAGTTTCAATGCACAATAATTTTAAAAAGACACAATTCTTACATGATCCAATAGCAACTTGAAATTATAAAGCGACTTTCACACAGTAAAATGTCCCGACGATGGTTAGCAGACAAATATGTCAGCAAATCACATAGCAATGTAACACATGATATAAAAACATGCACTGCATAAATATTATAAAAAAGAGATTTTTTTTAATCTGCTGACAACAAATATTTATTACATGGCTATTACCAGGCTCCAGATGAGGTTCCCCAACTTTTAAATCAGAGAATCAAATAGTACAAAAAAGACCCTTCAGCACATTCAGTCAGCACATGCAAAACTACTTGCAATCTACACTAATCCCACTTTCCAGTACTTGGTCCATAGCTTTGAATATTCAAGTCTCATCCTTAAAAACTGTGAGGTTCCCCACCATGACTATCTTCCCAAACAGTGCATTCCAGATTTCCACCATCCTTTGGGTGAAAAAAAACTCCTCACATTCACTCTAAACCTCCTGCCTTTCACTTTAAAATTATGCCCCCTTTTTATTGAGTAAAAAATGAGGTCTGCAGATGCTGGAGATCACAGTTGAAAATGTGTTGCTGGTTAAAGCACAGCAGGTCAGGCAGCATCCAAGGAACAGGAAATTCGACGTTTCGGGCATAAGCCCTTCATCAGGAATGAGGAGAGGGTGCCAGGCAGGCTAAGATAAAAGGTAGGGAGGAGGGACTTGGGGGAGGGGCGATGGAGATGTGATAGGTGGAAGGAGGTCAAGGTGAGGGTGATAGGCCGGAGTGGGGTGGGGGCGGAGAGGTTAGGAAGAAGATTGCAGGTTAGGAGAGTGGTGCTGAGTTGAGGGAACCGACTGAGACAAGGTGGGGGGAGGGGTATTTGACTGTCTCCAAGTTAAAGGGGCAACATTGTTCTTGTTCATTTCCTGAACCAGTTGCATCATTTCTTCCTTTGTTGGAAAAAGGTGTCCTCTGCTTCCTGCTCTCAAAAGATGCACCTGTCCCAGGAAAGAGTGGGAGACTCAAGGCCAGTATTTCGCAGTCACCTCATTAATCCTGTGATAGCTGCAACATCAAAATGCTTTTTCAAAGCTTCTCTCAAGCATGTGGTGGTCTGTTAATTTACAAGTTCATCCTTTAAGAAACTGTCTTCATCATCCTGCATGCCCTCCCTAAGTGTCAGGAAGCCTGGAGGTGAAATCCTAATTGGTTTGCAATGGCAAAGTAGCTAGAAGATTCAATGGTCCAGCAGTTGGTTCAAATCCTGAAAATGTCCCAACATCCAAAGAGAAATCATCAGAAAATTGAATTACTAATGAAATTGTTTTCTCTTTACAACCATCGTTGGGAATTTATGCAAATGAAGCATATTCCTTGAAATGGCAAGGTAGTGACAAAAGCTGAAATTTTCCTTTTTGTGGTCAGAACTCCTGCCATACCATTTTCACTGTCACCCCAACTCATTCTCTGAGTTGAGGGGCTTTAAGTATGCATGGGTGGGTGGTTAGCATGCTTCTTATCATCAACAAACATGCTGAAACCTTAGTAGTGATGGAGTGAGATTATTGTAAACTAACTGCCAAAGGGCCAAAAGGGTTACAAGACCACAGACAGAAGTTTCCTTCATCGATGGACATTTTCAGAGCTGTTTCAATTGCTTCCTGGATGATATTGCCACCTCTTTCCATAATAACCTGGGAAGCAATGCAAGCAGACAGGAAGTAAATCTACTCTGGACTCAGAACCTCACACCCATAATAGAAGTTTGGCAACAAGAATGGAATGGCCAACTGGTGCACGTACATGTTTGGATAGCTGGTCATTTGCATGTAGTTCCTCTGTTAGGGATCTTGCACCTTTCCAGTTGTATCTCAATGGCCATTCACTCTACTCTGTGGAGGGGTATGTAGCTACACCAAAGGTAACTAGCGCTGCTGATGGTAGTTTTGCCTCAGCTGCAGCTGGAGCATGTTGCAGTGGAAAGCCCCTTCCCTAGAAGCACAGCAGAAGAGGACAGTGGAGCTGCAAAAGCTGTTCCCATACCTCTCTGCAGGCTTGCAGCACGGGAGTGCATCTGAGGGTGGGGAAGTACTGGTGGTTAGCAATAGTCTGTCAAACAGTGACTGCTCTCTTTAACAGAATGAATGCTCTTTGCAAGACATCAAGTTTCTGTAACTCTTCAATTCAACTGGTCAAAGCCTTTATAACTTGTCAGTTTAATTGGGAAACTAACTGCTTCTCCCAACTGCTAGGTTGGAGACAGAGAGGCCTGGAGTTTATTTGAGTCAGGATCTAATTCTGGGATTCCTATTGAAAGTCATTTCTAGACGTTCTTTTTCTAGTATGGGATCATGATATAGGTAGTTTGTCCACAGGCACCACCTATCCTCTTGCAAGCTCCATTTTAAGGGAGCTGAAAATGTTTTACTGGAAAAGCACAGCAGGTCAGGCAGCATCCAAAGAGTAGGAGAATCGATGTTTCGGGCATAAGCCCTTCTTCTGATCTCCAGCATCTGCAGTCCTCACTTTCTCCTCCATTTTAAGGGAGACCAATTTAAACCCGCCCCCCCCCCCCCACCCCCAGCTCTGTATTTTCTGTAGAATTAGACAAGTTCTGTAAGTAAACACAGTTCAAGCCTTTCAGAAGAAGGGTGAACCATTGAGGATTCCCAGTTCTTAATATGGAACCCAAAATAAAACAGACTCAGCTGTTCCAAGAATGTTTCCCTTGACAGAGTTTGAAATATAAAAAAAAATCATTCAGTTTCAACAGTTAGATGCTTTATCATCAGTTAGGTGTATGTGTATTGTAGTGATTAAATTCTCCAATGTAATAATCTGAAGGGATTTAAGTGCCGAGAATCTTTTTAAAAGTGAAAAAAAAACCGTCAGCAGCTTTCATTTAGAGAAGAATGGGCTCTCACCTCTTTCTGAAACAAGGCATCTGGTATTACTGAGAAACAAAAGCCCATCTTCTTTTCCAGGTTCAATAGATTCCACTTTGAATGGGTCACTCTTCGGAGGGTCGGTGTGGACTTGTTGGGCTGAAGGACCTGTTTCTACACTGTAGGGAATCTGATCTAATCTAATGCACCTAACATAACGGGCAATTTAGCATGGCCAATTCACCTAACCTGCATATCTTTGGACTGTGGGAGGAAACCAGAGCACCTGGAGGAAACCCACGCAGACACAGGGAGAATGCGCAAACTCCACACAGACAGTCACCCGAGGCTGGAATCGAACCTGGGACCCTGGTGCTATGACGCAGCAGTGCTAACCACTGAGCCACTGTGCTGCCCTAAATCATTATTGTTGAGCTAATGACAAATGCTTGGCTGAGTTTCATAAGGTCCAGAACCACTTACCAGCAGTGTGTCCAAAGTTTAATTGATATTATGAGAAATTATCGAAGGGTTATCTGCCTGTGATGTGGTTAGAGAAATGTTCATTTGTTTGTTTTTACAACAGATTGACCACTTGAGAGGACTTGCATTTTTTGAATGGACTTTACAAATAGTAACATTTTCAGTCAGGTTTTTGATTGAGTGAGAGTGTATTACATTTTTAGCAGCTTATTTGTTTCTCATCTTTATTTTAAAGACATGTATCTTAATGTTCACCAATAGTGTATACTCAGTAACTGGATATATGGAGGATACTTGGAGCCCAAGGGCTGATGAGGAATTGTGGAAGGGAATATGAGTGCATGGAAGCGGCATAAGAAATCTGATACACTATGGGGAATATGAACAGATATGGAGAGGACACATATGTGGTGGGGCAGAGATTGGCAAGTTGGGTGAGAGTTTGTGGACTTCACTTCTTCATTAGGACTGAGTCGTTGTTCCAGAAAACTGAAGCAGGCGATTCCAGCTTGCACCCTTACCATGTATTTACCAAGACAAATAAATGGCAAGCAGAGAGTCAGATACTTTTCAAAGAAGAAATGCCTATCAGCTCAGCAAGTTTCCCAAGCCAAATTTGCCACTTCTTCCATGAAAATCTGGTCTAGTATAAGACTGTTCCACTGGTAAGATCTTTGCAATTATCTCCTTGGTGATTTTGATTACCTTGCCACTTCAGTACTGATGGCTTCCAACTGCACACCACCAGCCCTCACAGAGAAAAGTGGACAGAGGCTTGGAATATGAAAACACGCTGGCAAACCAGTCCAACATAATATTTCTAATTTTTCCTGCCCACCCATCTTCTAATCTATCTCCAAGGGCCTAGGAATCTTCTTCTCTCTATTTTTATTTGTATTTTGCAAAGTATGCTGCATAATAATCAAGAATGTAATCCACAGTTATGATCGGAACTTCTCCGGTTTCTTTCAAGTTATGAGACAGAGCGCAAAGTTCATTCATACACCAATACTTCATGAGAGCAATAGAGAGATACTTTTCAAAGCAGAAGCATACTTCAGTAAATAATTATTTACTTCATAATGCAATGATATATAGATGTGAGCAGCACATTTTTCCACACTGTTGCAGATGCCAACCAAATAAATCCAACAGGAAAGCTATAGTTTAAAGTTATTTGCAAAATAATGAATTAATCTAAAAGTTACCCATTCTGTTGACTTTGCAGCCACTTTGCAGCAAGAATATTTTGACGAGACAAAATAGATTTCTAATTGTTTCCTTCTGCCCATTGACTTAGGCATTTTATTTTAAATATTCAGTAAATCACTTCATTAAATGGATTTGTTGGTGGGTTAATTCCAGTTATCAGGCTAACATGTCTGTGGTGTTCCATTTCGCATCTCATCAATTTTCAGAATTCATGCCCAGTATCAATACTCTAAGCATCTCCAGGATTAAGCATAACCTTATGCAGCTCTTTGTTTTGCATGTGGTGCATCATTATGCCAACCGCTGGATGGAAAATGTGGAACAAATCCTTTTCAGTGGAAGGTGGTTATTATGCTGCAATCATTGCTGCTCACATGTCAAAACAACAAGCTGTACCAGCATGGCAGTACCTTCCTGCTGCCAAAGTATTTTTTGCTCTATTTGCAGTTCCAGATCATCAAACAAACTAACTCTTCTTTTATCCTTTAGATTTTGGGGAATTATTCATTCTTCTAGATATAAACAACTTTTAGAGAAATTCTCAATGTTCTTATCTTACATTTAGCGTTCAATACAGGAGCTGACTCTGGACTTGGAACTCTCCTGAGATCTGCACTGAGACATTGACAAGAATCCTGTCCGTAATGTAATTTAGAGTCAGGAGTGTGGTGTTGGCAAAATGCAGTAGGTCAGGCAGCATCCGAGGAGCAGAAAAATTGACATTTCGGGCATAAGCCCTTCATCAGGAAGGGCTTCATCAGATTCCTGATGAAGGGCTTTTGCCTGAAACGTCAATTCTCCTGCTCCTCGGATGCTGCCTGACCTGCTGCGCTTTTCCAGCAACACACTCTCAACTCTGATCTCCAGCATCTGCAGTCCTCACTTCCTCCACCTCCATGAAACAATTTACATTGATATAGTTACCTTATTAAAAAATAAACTGCACCATACAAAGCATTCTACAGCAAATAAAACACCCTTGAAATGTCATCACTCCTGTAAGAATGCAACAGGAGTCTTGCTCATATATAAAGACCAGCATTTCATTGGCCTGTGGGCATAAAACTATATCGATATCCTTCATTGTGACCTGATCAAAATCCTGAAATACCTTTCCTAACAGCACTGAGTGCATGTACAAGAGATGATATGCAGCAGTTCATGACACTTTCTCAAACGGAAATTAGAAATGAAGAATAAATGCTGGCCTTGATAGTAATGTCCACATCACAAGAAAACGAATTTCATAGTCTTTAGTGTTTTATGATTTAGATTATACCCTGCTGTACAATGTATGAGTGCAAAGTGGATAACCTCAAATTTGCCTACATTGAAATGCATTTACCAGCATTTTATTTTCCCATTCAGTTAATCAATCAATATCCTTTTGCAGTTTTGAACTACACTTTCATTGTTACAATGCTGCTGCTTTGACATCATTGGAAATGTGAATATGTGGCTTTCTAACCCATTAATTAAATCTTTCATATATTCTTTGAATAGTTGATGCTCCGGCACATCTTTTCACTCCTAGCCACATGTATACTGCCAGTTCAATGATCTTACTCTCTGACTCTTGCTGCTTAACCAACCTCCTAGCCAGGTCAATCATTTGTTTTCACTTCTACAAGCTTATCTGAGCTAACAGTCTTTTAGGAAGATTTCATCAAATGTGACCCAGAACTTCAGTAGCAAAACAAGAAACTTAAAGAATGCGTGGAATCTTTGCAGTCACTGAACATTGATGCTCTCAGTGAGAAAGTTGGGGCAATTATAGGAGGTCAGCAATAAGGAGAGTCCTGACACTGAGAGTAGAAAGTCCCATGTTCCAACAAAGTGTTAAAAGTGAGACGAGATTCTCGTTAAAGAACAGCGAGAGGCCTACAAGCACATATTAGCTTATTGACTATTATGTTATCTTGCCAACTGATAGGCAGTTTCCCATATTCCCATGTGCCAGATAAAAGCTAGAAAGTGATAATTCCCAACATGAAAAACAGAGCAGTTACCTGACAACTTTGGCTTACCACTCACTCCTTCCAGCCTCCGCCTTGCACACCAGGCATCATAATTTCAGGGCATGTTTCATGGACAGTGAATATATGTAACTCCTGTTCACCAGGACCTTCAGATCCCTGTCAGCAAAGTGTGTGTACCAAATGCCCTCTGTAGGGGGCAATCAACTGGAACCATGAAGACTGTAGCACTTGACCAGCTGCACGGCTGACCTTTAAAAGATGGCACCGGCACCAGAAATCCCAGGAGGTCCGGCAGTGGCCAGTACATCTGTCTGTGGTGAGTGGGAGAATAGGATGAGTGTAACACCAGAGGGAATTGCTGCATAGGTAATTAGACGAGAAAACTTGTGTGGCTGCTCAGAGTGAAACCTTGCATAAAACTCGCCAAAAATCGACACTTAATTAATTTCTGGAAAATTCAGTCCAAGCTTTCTGCAGCTCTTCTACTAATATTATGACTGTTGAGCAAGATGATTTCCATTATGTTTATCCATAGTATAATGTATATGCAACTTGAATAATGCATAGAAGTGGTGTTATGTTTGGATTTCAGTACTAACTGGTTGGATGGCAGCTGGTCTCCCACATTCACCATGAGAATGCAAAATTGATTTTGAGCTATAGCCCAAGAACAACAGATCAGTAAGATGTGGAAATATAAACAGCTGGATTGTAATCTATTAATGTCACTAACTGCCTGAATTAACTAAGAGTGGAAAGGTGTGGCCATGATTGCACAGAGTATGGCCTCTGTGAGCTCTGAAACAGGAGTTCGCTTATTGACTCCGCAAAATAATAAAAATAATAACTTTGGTCATTGGTAATAATTAATTAAGTCAGCACAATACACATTTTACTATTTCAACCTAAAATGGCAATCTTCATCCTAGGTACTGGATAATATTAAAAGAAGCTTAGTGACTGAAACAGGCAAGCATTTTGAGAATCCAGCAATCTGTCCTTTTCACTGGAGCATTGGCCAGGGTTAACAGGACACTCAGACTATCAACCTCAGTTCGAGGTCAGACAATTGGTTAACATTAATATCAGGGCCATAGAGCCAGATGTTGAGAGCAATACACCAAGAACCTCGAGTCCTGTGAATTTTAAATACTCTACTTTTATACTTCTTATTCATACTGAAAAAGACAGTATTTTGGCTTGAAGCAAATACTTTATATAATTGTATAATGCAACATATATAGATGGCATGATTTTCTAATTTTGAACTTCAATTGTCAACCTCCAATGTGATTAAACCCTTAGGGAAACTTTCATTCTAAGCTTGTCTTTTGAAGTTAGATTGCCTACCTTATAAAGTAGAGCAATAATGTCCAGACATTATCTTTTGGCAAATATTTTATTTTAACAGTTCAAATGTGACTTATTCCATAATCTATCCTGTTACATATTCTAAAACTTAAAATTGTTTGCTTGTTTTTGATCCATGGTAATGATTACAGTAGTAATTCCAACTCATTGATTCATATACAAACAGCATTCAAACTGCCTTGTCTTTCAAAGCACCAAACATTTCATTAACCAGGGCACTATTTTATTGGCCCTGCAGGTATCAATATTTCACTAACCAGGGCCGTATTTTATTGGTCCTGCAGGTATCAACATTTGCAAGAAATACATAGTCAACATCGGGTTGCTAAAATTAACAGATTAACAAGGAGAACTGGAGTTGTTGCATTGCATTCATCGAACTTGCATACCAGGCTGATTTTGTGCAACTCTGTTATACTATTCTTTGTAAGCTTTATTTCCACACTCCCAAACTAGTTGCACTAATTCCCACACTCACTAATCAGCAGTTCAGCAAAGTCCTGACTCCATCAATTGACACATTTGCACACTCACTAACCTGCAGGACAGCAATTTGCACACTCACTAACTAGTTGCATTAATTCCAGGGCCAGCAAGCCTCACTCTTTGCCTCGGAGTCCTCCAAGATAATCTTTCGGTCTAGGGTCCACTCGGTGGAGCAGGACGCGATGTGCTCACGTTTCTTCTTCCAGAAGGTGCACAAAGAGAGCGCTGTGCTCAGCAGCTTGAAGGAAGAAGATGGCTCGATAACGTCATCTCAGGCTGACATCATGGGGATCAGCAAATCCTTCTATGCCAGTCTGTATGACGCGAAGCCAACCAACAGCACGGCCTCCCAGTCGTTCCTGTCTTAGACGACAGAACACGGGAGAGGCTGGACCAGCCGCTATCTCTGGATGAACTGACCAAGGCCCTCGAGTCCTTCGAAAAGAATAAAACTCCCAGAAGTGACAGCTTACCGGTCGAGCTCTATTCCGCTCTGTGGGACTTGATTGGCCAGGACCTGCTGGAGGTATATGTCAGTATGCTTCTGGCAGGTACCATGAGTGAATCCATGAGGGAAGGCATCATCACCCTCATCTACAAGCGGAAGGGGGAGAGGGAGGAACTCAGAAATTGGAGACCAATCTCTCTATTGGATGTGGATTACAAAATTCTGTCAAAGGTAAATCGCCAACCGGGCCAGGTCTGCTCTGGGGGTCGGTGATTCACCCTGACCAAACCTGTGCTGTACTGGGCAGGAAGATCGCCGAGAGTCTCGCTCTCCTCAGGGATACGATCGCCTACGTGCAGGACAGAGGGTTGGACACCTACCTCATTAGCCTGGACCAGGAGAAAGCCTTTGACAGGTTCTCTCCAAAATGGGCTTTGGGGAGCGAATCTGCAATTGGATCAGACTGCTCTACACCAACATTGTCGGTGCAGTCTCAATCAATGGGTAGGAATCAGATAGCTTCCCAGTCAGATCTGGAGTCAGGCAGGGCTGCCTTCTCTCTCCTGCCTTGTTTCTGTGCTGCATGGAGCCATTTGCCGAGTCCATCAGCAAGGATGCGAGCCTGAGAGGGGTGACTGTTCCTGTCAGTAGGGGCCTGCAGGTTAAGGCCTCCCTGTACATGGATGATGTCGCTGTTTTCGGACCCACTGTCCGTGCACAGACTCATGTGCATATGTGACCAATTCGAATGTGCCTCGGGGGCTAAAGTTAATCAAGGCAAGAGCGAGGCCATGTTCTTCGGGAACTGGGCCGACCAATCCTCGATCCCCTTCACCGTCAGGACCGACCACCTGAAGGTGCTGGGTATTTGGTTCGGGGGGGCTGGGGTGTGTGCCAAGTCTTGGGAGGAGCGTATCAGAAAGTGAGGCAGAAACTGAGCAGATGGAAGCTACGATCGCTCTCCATCGCGGGAAAAAACCTGGTCATCAGGTGTGAGACACTGTCATTGCTGTTATACATGGCACAGGTCTGGCCTATTCTCAGAACCTGTGCCACTGCAGTCACCCAGGCCAACTTCCAATTTATATGGAGATCAAAGATGGATCGGGTCCAAATGGACTCAATGTATAAAGATCTGGGCAGCAGGGGAAAAATACATCCAATGCCACCCTCACCCTGATGGTCACTTTTGTGTGTGTGGCTGCATCAAACTGTGCATGGATCCCCGGTATGCAAACACCAAGTGTCACTACGTACTGAGGTTCTACCTGTCCCCGATGGTGCGAAGGATGGGCCTGGTCTCGCTGCCGCGGAATGCTCCGAGTAGTTGGACCGTTCCGTATCACCTGTCCTTCGTGGAGAAGAGAAACACCTTTGACCACAAGTCCATCAGGAAGTGGTCAGCATGTAGTGTCCTTGAGACCCTTTGGGGAAAGGAGAGGACGGATCCTATCGAGCGGTTCCCTGAGCAGACTGTCAAAGTCATTTAGCAGAATGCCTCATCGCCAGAATTTTCCAACAAGCACTAAGACATGGCTTGGCTGGTGGTGGGAAAGGCTCTGCCTGTGAGATCTTTTATGCACACCCGGACTCTCAGCCGCACCGCACGCTGCCCTCGAAGCGGCTGCGGGAGGGACGAGACTGTCACACAGCTCCTTCTGGAATGTGCCTATGCAGAAGAGGTCTGGAGAGGAATGCAGTGATGTTTGTCGAGGTTCGTCCCGAGCTGTGCCGTGACGCGGGACTCCGTGCTCTACGGTCTGTTCCCCAGGACGTACACTGAGACGAACATCAACTGTGCCTGGAGAATCATCAACTCAGTGAAGGACGCTCTCTGGGCGGTCCGAAACCTGTTGTCTTCCAGCTGAAGGAGTTGACTCCGACTGAGTGTTGCAGATTGTTACATTCCAAGGTCCAGGACTACGTGTTGAGGGATGCACTGAAGCTTGGGGCAGCTACTGCCAAGGCAAGGTGGGGAAAGACCACTGTGTAATGTCTGCCTGCCTAAGCACAGGGGGCCGACACAGTAAGGGGGCTCCGATGACCCCCCAGCTAAATATGTGGATAGTAATCGTACAAGCTTGTTATATATGAATGATTACTCTGTCTGCGTGCAAAGAAATGGAATGTTTACACATATATCACATGACCAATTGTACAGATCATCAAAATATTTTATGAATAAAGTATATTTTTGAAATAAAAAAAGTTGCATTAATTCCCACACTCACCAATCAGCAGTTCAGTAGTTTCCACACTAACTAGTAGAACTAATTTTCACACTCAGCTGGTTTAAGAAATGAATACTTGTTGCTGGCCTTTTCAATCTCACTGTCATGATGCTGACTGTGCACTCACAGCTTGAGCTACAAACCGTCATAGACACATTCACCAAATGTATGAGAGAATGGGCCTCAGACCAGTCCACTTTATCCACACAACACTGTCTCTGACCACCAAAACCACAGCGAGTCCCTACACAATGTGGACCCATAGCTCAGGGGCCTCATCTTGGTGTGAGCAGACACTGATGATGAAATCCAACATTGATTCCAATGCACCAGTGCAACCTTTGAACATCTGAGGAACAAAGTGTTTGAAGTCTGAGACCTCAAATCCAGCACCAAACCCACATATTCCCCACCTTTCTGTATGCATCAGTAACATGAAATGTGTACGGCAGACAAGCTCAAATCCCCAGAGAGTTATAACCAGCATAGTCTTTACAAAATCCTACTAATCCACTGCAAGAATAGTCATACCAACAGGAGTGTCCTCTCCCAGGTCAATATCTACAGCATTAAGACACTGGTCACACTTGACCAGCTAGGATGGGTAAGCAATACTACCTGCATGCCAGAAACAAGACTCCCTAAACACATTCTATTCTGAGCTCTGTAATGGGAAGCAATCAATAGGATGGCAGAGGAAATGCTATAACACTCTGAAAACATCCCAACTGACATGTGAGAGTTGCTTCCACATGACCTCATTGAAATAACTCCACAGAGGCCAGTACTCCATCCCCAGGTCACCTGTTATTTATGCATATATAGTACCTAAACTGGCTCAGCTTCCTCAGAGCTAGCTCTCAGAGTGAACAGAATGTCTGACACTTTTGTGGAAGAATTACTCAATGTTCTATTAAAAAAAATTATCAGGAGACACAGAAAATCATTCACAAAATTAGACATTACTCTTGTGCAATTAAAGCTGTGGGAGCCAGCAAAATGTCTTCCCTGACTTCCCCTTCTCAATACAAATCATGACATTCACAAATTGGAGATGAAGCGTCCGTGAAGGCACCAACCTCTTTGAACATCTCCAAGTGGAGACCGAGCATGAGCATCGGAAAGAATCCAGAGCGTTCCTTCCACTGCCTCTTCAAACGCTATCTACTCTACATGTCACAGAGTATGCAGCTCCAGGACTGGACAACTCAGTTACTGCAGATGCCCCAACCTTGCTGGAGTGGAAGCAAGTCATCATCAACCCTGAGAGAACCAAAGAAAGACAGACTTAGTTCATTAAGTTTGGTTCACTAAACCAGTATTATTGGCATGCAACTTAAAGTAGATTAAATAGAGCGACTGGTTGGAACATGAGGAATACAGGTTAAAATCTGGCCAAATGCAGTGTCTCTCTATTGACTAGATATTGACAAGTACAACAAATCTAGTTTATTAGCAAATTCCAGTAAATGAAAATTCCCAGCAGAAAATTGTCAGGATTCACTGCAGTTAATCTGTAGCCAGTGAAAATGTTGACAAAAGGAGTTACGGCAGCTGTCCAAAATCACATATTGAGAATTGTGATGTGTTGTACACTTTTTCCCAAAAGCAAAGCAAATTTTACTATTGGGATCAGAATCAAAACATCTGGATCCCAACCTGACACTACATCAGAGAGCCTTGTGAAGTAATTTTCATTGATTTTTTTTCTGCATTGATTAATCATTGTCCAATTTGGAGTCACTGATGCGGATAAAAAGTAGAACTGAAGTTATGACGTTTGGATTTAAAGAGATGACAGCTGCCATTGCTACGTTTGTCAATTCATCCAGTGATAGCAGCAAGAATAAGGAAGTGGGAATACACCATCTCCACTCTGCTACCTCATCCAAGCGTTTCACTCCTTAGGGTAGATATTTTCCTACACAACCAATTCAGAGTTGTTATACCTCTCGAGTAGGGAGGATGTGAAGCTGAGCTTCCTGGTCCAGAGGTAAGGATACTGCCACTGCACCACAAGGGGTATTGCTCCTCAGGGTAGTGTCCTAAGGAGATAGAGTCATAGAGATGTACAGCAAAGAAACACATCCTTCAGTCCAACTCGTCCATGCCGACCAGATATCCCAACCGAATCTCGTCCCACCTGCCAGCACCCGGCCCATATTCCTCCAAACCCTTCCTATTCATATACCCATCCAAATGTCTCTTAAATGTTGCAATTGTACCAGCCTCCACCATTTCCTCTAGCAGCTTATTCCATACACATACCACCCTCTGCGTGAAAACGTTGCCCCTTAGGTGTCTTTTATATCTTTCCCCTCTCACCTTAAACCAAGGCCCTCTAGTTCTGGACTCCTCCACCCCAGGGAAAAGACTTTGTCTATTTATCCTATCGATGCCCCTTATGAGTTTATAAACCTCTATAAGGTCAGCCCACAGCCTCCGATGCTCCAGAAAAAGCAGCCCCATCCTATTCAACCTCTCCTTTGTTCAAATCCTCCAACCCTGACATCATCCTTGTAAATCTTTTCTGAACACTTTCAAGTTTCACAACATCTTTCCGATAGGAAGGAGACCAGAATTGCACACAATATTCCAACAGTGGCCTAACCAATGCCATGTACAGCTGCAACATGACCTCCCAACTCCTGTACTCAATGCTCTGACCAATAAAGGAAAGCATACCAAACGCCTTCTTCACTATCCTATCTACCTGTGACTCCACTTACAAGTAGTTATGAACCTGCACTTAAGGTCTCTTTGTTCTGGACCACTCCCTAGGACCTTACCATTAAGTGTGTAAGTCCTGCTAAGATTTGCTTTCCCAAAAATGCAGCACCTCATATTTATCTAAATTAAACTCCATCTGCCACTTCTCAGCCCATTGGCCCATCTGATCATGGTCCCATTGTAATTTGAGGTAACCTTCTTCACTGTCCACTACACCACCAATTTTGGTGTCATCTGCAAACTTACTAACTGTACCTCTTATGCTCCCATTCAAATAATTTATATAAATGATGAAAAGTAGTAGACCCAGCACCGATCCTTGTGGTACTCCACTGGTCACAAGCCTCCAGTCTGAAAAACAACCCTCCACCACCACCCTCTGGCTTCTACCTTTGAGCCAGTTCTATATCCAAATCGTCCTTACATTCCATGAGATCTAACCTTGCTCGCCAGTCTCCCATGGGGAACCTTGCCAATTGCTTTACTGAAGTCCTTACAGATTACATCTATGACTCTGCCCTCATCAATCCTCTTTGTTACTTCTTCAAAAATCTCAATCAAGTTTGTGAGACATGATTTCCCACGCACAAAGCAAAGTTGACTATTCCTAATCAGTCCTTGCCTTTCCATATACATGTACCTTCTGTCCCTCAGGATTCCCTCCAACAACTTGCCCACCACCGACGTCAGGCTCACTGGTCTATAGTACCCGAACTTGTCTTACCACCTTTCTTAAACCGTGGCACCACATTAGCCAACCTCCAATCTTCTGGCACCTCACCTCTGACTTTCGATGATACAAATATCTCAGCAAGAGGTCCTGCAATCACTTCCCTAGCTTTCCACAGAGTTCTAGGGTACACCTGATCAGGTCCTGGGGACTTATCCACTTTTATGCATTTCAGAATATCTAGCACTTCCTCCTCTGTAATATGGACATTTTTCAAGATGTCACCATCTATATCACTACATTCTATATGTTCCATGTCCTTTTCCACAGTAAATACTGATGGAAAATACTTGTTTAGTATCTGCCCCATCTCCTGCAGCTCCACACAAAGGCCGCTTTGCTGACCTTTGAGGGGCCCTATTCTCTCCCTAGTTACCCTTTGTCCTTAATGTATAAAAACCCTTTGGATTCTCCTTAACTCAATTTGCTAAAGCTACCTCATGTCCCCTTTTTGCCCTTCTGATTTCTCTCTTAAGTATACTCCTACTGTCTATATAGTCTTCTGAAGATTCACTCAATCTATCCTGTCTGTACCTGACATATACTTCCTTCTTTTTCTTAACCAATCCCTCAATTTCTTTAGTCATCCAGCATTCCCTATAGCTACCAGCCTTCCCTTTCACTCTAACAGGAATATTCTTTCTCTGGATTCTCATTTCTGAAGGCTTCCTATTTTCCAACTGTCCCTTTACCTGTGGACATCTGTGCCCAATCAACTTTTGAAAGTTCTTGCCTAATACCGTCAAAATTGGTTTTCCTCCAATTTAGAACTTCAACTTTTAGATCTGCTCTATCCTGTTCCATCACTATTTTAAAACTGATAGAATTATGGTTGCCAGTCCCAAAGTGGTCCCCCACTGACAACTCAGCCACCTGACCTGCCTTATTTCCCAAGAGTAGGTCAAGTTTTGCACAAATATTTTATTGGATCTTCTCACCATTGGTCCAAAAAGGAAACTCAAAGGAGAATGGCATGGTTTGAATTGTAGCTTTAAGTTAAACAAAGAGACTGGAGAGAATACTGCTGAGTGCAGAAGAGGTGCACAGAGCAGGTGAGAGATGAAAAGAGATTTTGTCTAAGTTTCAAAAGTATCAAAACCAACAGCAATATTAATGGATACAGGGGTTACTCAAACTCTCCTGCTGGAGAAGGATTTAGTTTTCCCTCCAGAGAGTTCAAAGAAGAGCAAAAGTGTTGGTAAATGGAATAGGTGGGGAATACAACTTGTTCTCTGGACTAGTGTTTCTCAGGGTAGTTAAGAAGTGACCCAAGGAATAATTTATCAGGAATGAAAATTATAGCTTTGTCCTTAATCACAGAAAGTCCAGTTGAGGCAAAAAAAGACAGTCAGTTGCAAGAATGAATTCTGAGTATTTTTCCACCATGTGTAAAACTATAAGAAATATAAACAGGACTAGGTTGTTCAGCTCCTCGAGCCTGCTGGAAGTGTGACTGAGCTGACATTCCTCATACCCCTTTTCCTGCCCTTGCCCTGTAACCCATGATTCACTACTGACTGGGGCTGTATCTATTTCAGCTTTAAATATGCACAAGGATACTGCCCCACAGCTCTCTGTGGTGTTCCAAAGACTCACAAACCTCTGGCATTAGAAATTCCTCCTTATTTCAGTCTTAAATTGGTGCCCCTTTATCCTGAGTCTATGCCCTCTGGTCCTAGACTCTCCCATGAGGGGGAAACATCCTCTCAGCATTTACCCTGTCAAGCCCCTTAAGAATTCTATATGTTTCAATGAGATCACTTTTCATTCTTCTAAATTCCAGTGAGTAGATTCCCAACATATTTAACTTCTGTTCATAAGTCAATTCTTCCATATCAGGGATTATCCTAGAGAGCCTTCGCTGAACTGCCTCCAATGAAACAATATCTTTCCTTAAAAAAGGAGATCTAAACTGCTCACAGTATTCCAGATGTGGCCTCACCAGCACTTTGCATAGTTGCAGTATACCTTCCCTATTCTTATACTCCATCCTCCTTGAAATAAGGGCCAACATTCCATTAGCCTTCCTGATCACCTGTGGACTAGCTTTCTGTGTTTCATGCACAAGTACTCCCAGGTCCTTTTGTGTTGCTGCTTTCTGCAATTTTTCTTCATTTAAATAATATTAGATTAGATTCCCCACAGTGTGGAAACAGGCCCTTCGACCCAACTAGTCCACACTAACCCTCCGAAGAGTAACCCACCCAGACCCATTTCCATCTGACTAATGCACATAACGCTATGGGCAGTTTAGCATGGCCAATTCACCTGACCTGCACATCTTTGGTCTATGGGAGGAAACTGGAGCATCCGGAGGAAACCGGAGCATCCGGAGGAAACCCATACAGACATGAGGAGAATGTGCAAACTCCACACAGTCACCCAAAGCAGGAATCAAACCTGGGACCCTGGTGCTGTGAAGCTGCAGTGCTAACCACTGAGCCACTCCAAAAAACATAGTGTTTTTTGGTTCTCAACTACCTGCATTCTGTTCTTTTGTATTTGCTTCCAAAATGAACAGCTTCACATTTTCTCAAATTATAGTACATTTACCAATTTTTTTGTCCACTTGCTTAATCTATCAACACTGGTCATATTCTACTTGCCATCTGCAAATTTGACTATTTCACATTCACCTCTGCCCTCCAAGTCATTACTATAGATTTTAAACAGTTATGGTCCTAACACTGATCCTACTGGAAACTACTGGTTGCAAGTCACCAACCGGAAAAAGAATTTATCTCCACCAGCTGTTCTCTGCCATGAGCCAATTCTCTATCCAGATCAATATTCTACCTTCAACACTGTGTGCTCTTACCTTATGAATTAAACTTTTCTAAGGTCCCTTGTCAAATGCCTTCTGGAAATCCAAATACAACATTTCAACCAGTTCACCGCCATCTGAAATAACTCACCAAGGCCTGTATCCTGTGAACAAATCACCCTTTATTTACACGTGCATTGTATATGTCACTGATCCAGCTGACACAGAGCTGGCTCCTTGTGTGGGCGGCACGGTGGCACAGTGGTTAGCACTGCTGCCTCACAGCGCCAGAGACCGAGGTTCAATTCCTGCCTGAGGCGACTCTCTAAGTGGAGTTTGCACATTCTTCCCGTGTGTGTGTGGGTTTCTTCCAGGTGCTCCGGTTTCCTCCCACAATCCAAAAATGGGCAGGTCAGGTGAATTGGCCTTGCTAAATTGCCCCTTGTGTTAGGTGAAGGGGTAAATGTAGGAGGATGGGTTACGCTTCGGTGGTCCGGTGTGGACTTGTTGGGCCGAAGGGCCTGTTTCCACACTGTAAGTAATCTAATCTAATCTAGTACCATAAACCCAATACTCCTGTTTATATCTGTCGGGCTGAATGTTTGGACCAGGGTTAGCAACTCCAATCAGGGAACTCGTATTCTATGAGGTCCAACTGTCTGGCCTCCTTCCAATCATTACATCTTTCACCGTCTAATTCCTGAGACATAAGCCTGTTCTTTTTCATGTCTCTTCTCCTGGGATGTTTTCACACCAGATCCACTTCTGCTGACTCTGTCTTGGATACATATGGCATGTAATGCACTGTAGCCTGCCTCTTGCACCTGGAACACCCAAGAAGAAATTCATCTTTTTCAGGCAGTAACAGTGTTGAGGCTGTGGCATCTGCATATACATTTAGTCTTCAGAGGTTTCTTCAACACTAGGTGGAGGGGAAGAACACACAGACTCTGACAGCATTGCTGGATGTTCTGAGGGGCCAAGTATGATTTGTTCCTGCCCTGTTTGCGAGTTTGCAACTTTCATGCTTGTTCCGGACTTTCACACCTACCAGAATTCTGTACGCCATGGAATCTGACCTCTTGTCAGCCGTGCCTCTTTTCGTTGCAGGACCATTCCTGTGGTTTTGACACCAAACCTCCCCTGAAGTAAACTGCATCTCTCTCTCTCAGAGGACACACACACACACACACACACGTCTGGGTAGATCAAGTGGGAGTAATTCCCCCATTAGCAACTCTGCCAGGGCTGTCCTTGTAGTCGTGTGAGGGGTGGTCCTATAGTCAAACAGGAACTGGGACAGTTTGGTATCAACTGAAGCTGTTGGCTGTTTTGTTAAGCCTGCGTTCAATATTTGGACTGGTCTTTTTAACAGACCATTGGATGATGGATAGTATGGAGCTGTCCTTACATGTCAAATGTCATTTGACTTTAGGAAATACTGAATTCCCTGCTGGTAAATGATGACCTGTTGGCTGTAAACCAATACCTCTCGGAGTCCATGTATTGCAAAAGATTCTCACAGCTTTTCAATCATCATCCTTGTGTTCGATGAATGAACTCTATGAATGTTCAACCAATATGAATGGGTGTCCACAATGACTAAAATCATAGAGCTGCTGGAAGGGCTGGCATAGTTGACATGTAACTGAGTCCAAGGTTCACCTGGTTCGTCAACTGTTGAGTAAAACCACTGGCAGCTCAGAATTAGAGGAGGCGTGGGGGAGGTCACAATATTCCTTAGTTAAATCTATCAGCTCTCGTACGGATTTAGTATCTGGTGCATTGTGGCAAGTTAGGCTCCCAATAACTGATAAAGCTACAGGTCTACAAGCAATCAGGAGAATTACTCATTGTTTCTCATCTGCTATACTGTCATTTGTCCAGAAAAAGATAACATATTCTTTTCACATACTGGCCCCAGCCTCCAATGGCAGGATTGAACGAGTCAAGTTTCCCAAATAATGGCGTGTTGCCTGAAATGCTTACCCCAATTCAAAGATGACTGTTACGAGCAAATATCTTCAGGGGTGTGTTTTTCTCTCATCACCACTGAAATAACTCGATGAAGACCAGCATCCAATCCTCAAATCGCCCTTTATTTACACATGCATAGTACATGACCCAGCAGGAAAACCTCATTATACAATTAAAACAGTACCTTTACTACCCATAGAAAAAGTTTTAAATGATTCAGTTGATGTCGGTAGATTGTGTAGGGACATGACGAAATTGAAAGCAGGGCATTAGTACATCCTTATAATTATAGATATAATAGTAGGATTTCCAGATGCTATTGTTTCAAGTACTGTTACAGTTAAGGTAGTAGTGGAAAAGTTAGCTTAGATTTTTATTCGTTTTGGACTATCAATTGATACACAATCTGAAAATCCAATCAGAGTTCTAACTTCATGACTGAAGTTTTCCAGAAGAACATTAGGAGTTTGGGTGTAAAACAATTGAAGTCAACTGTTTATCATCAGCAAACTGAGTTAGCTTTCGAGAGATACCATCAGAATCTCAAAACCATGCTCAAAGGTAGACTGTCATTTGGAATCCTCAATGTTGATTGCCTGTCCACTTTTCTAAAAAGACTCACAGGAGCATGTCAGCTAACAAAAGAGCATTTGAGAGTTTCACAAACAAAGCTGAAGGAATGTACAGATAAATATTTGACAGTGAGAACTTTACAAGTGGAGGATGAAGTATTGGGATTATTGCCTTTGTAAAATGAAGCTCTGAAGGTGAAATTCAGTAGTGATGTTCATTCAGGCTTTTAAGGAAGTGAGTAAGATGACTTATGAGTTTGATTTGATTATGTCACATAAACATCTTAAAATGGTATTTTTGCAGGGAAAAGGATAAGGGATAGCAAGTGAGTCAGGCAGCCACAATAGCAGAAGGCAGCACAAACAACAATTAGAGTGATGTAAACAGTTCCCAAAGCAAACCTCCTGTAATTCAACTAGCTAATGCAAAAGTATTGGACAATTAAACAATGTATTCTCATGTTTTGAGCAAGGACAATTGAAGAACCTTGTAAGACTACTTAGAATGTTTCAGATAATCTGCAAAATTACACCTGGATGTATTCTGTTAGCTTGTCATGACATGGATGGAGGAGAGTCAGCACCAGTAAAATAGCATCCTTTCCAGTTGAGTCGAGCAAATTAAGCTCAGGTGAAAACACAGGTTCAATGCATACATACAACTTAGTTGAAGCAGTCGGATTTCATCGGTAGTGTTAGTGACTAAATTAGATAGATCAACTAGGTACCACATACACTACAGAAAGATAATATAGTTACAGAAAAGGTTGTACTCAATTTCACACTTAGTAGATTGTGTTGACAGGATTGGCAGTGCCTCATTCCTTTCTAACACTGATCTATTGAAGGGGTACTTGCAAGTGCTGTTAACATCAAAGGCTTAAGAATAATCCACTTCTGTCACATCAACTGGGTTTTACCATTGTCAAGTGATGCCATTTGGTTTAAAGAATGGTCCAGCTACATTCCAAACCCTGATGAAATAAGTCATAGTGTGTCCTCTAAGTGTGTAGTTTATTTAGCCGATACCATGTTATAAAGCAAGACATGGGAACAGCATGTAAAACAAGTAGGTAAAAACAAAGACTGCAGGTGCTGGAAACCAGATTCTGGATTAGTGGTGCTGGAAGAGCGCAGCCGTTCAGGCAGCATCCGAGGAGCAGTAAAATAGACGTTTCGGGCAAAAGCCCTTCATCAGGAATAAAGCTTTATTCCTGATGAACAGGCTTTTGCCCAAAACATTGATTTTACTGTAAAACAAGTAGATGACTTTGTTAAACAATTGTAATTGGCTGGTTTCATAATAAACGTATGTAAAAATGGATTTCTGAATATAAGAGAAGCTTACCTCAGGCATATTTTAGAACAAGGACAAGTGTTGCCAAGGACAGTGAAAGTGAAAACTCCAGTAGAATTCCCTATTCCTGAAATGAAACAATAAATGAAATATTTTTAGGAATATGTGGATTTTGCTGGAAATTTGAGAGTAATTTCAGCACAATAGCTGTGACTTAAACAAATTTGTTAAAGCAACAAGCAAAAATGGAATGGTCAGCAAAAATTTGATTTTGGTTTAATTTATTGTAGTCATGTGTACCTAAGTACAGCGAAAAGCTTTGTTTCAGGCATTACAGGTAAATCATAGTAAGCAAGGACATGCAGATCATAGGGTACTTAGACAGAGTAAGATTTACAGGTTATGCTGCACAAGAGGTGCTCAAAGCAGGATCAGCATTAACAGATTAACATTATTTGAAGTTAGAGTCCATTTGTCAGGCTAATAACAGCAGGGAAGAAGCTGTACTTGAACCTGCTGGTGTATATGTTCAAGCTTCTGTATCTTATCATACAGCCTTTGAGAAATTGAAGACAATCCTAATAAATGAACCAGTGCTGGCTGTCTCTGATTCTTCCAAACCTTTCAAAGTGGTAATTAATGCCAATGGCTTGGGTTATGTGCAGTCTTATTACAGGATGATGAGTCAGGAATAATAAAGCCAGTGACATACTTCTCTAAGTAACTAAACCAAAAAGAGAAGTGGTCAACCAGCATAAAAGAGACTTTAAGTTTATTAATGGCTGTTCAACACTTCAACGTGTTGACAAAGAAGTACTAATCTACATAATCCAACATTTTTAATTGAAATGTTTAAAATTCAAAATGTGAGACAATTCAGATGGAGTCTTTTGTTTCAGTCATTTAAAGTAGGTGTGTAAATATTAGTAAAAGCCTTTCGGCTGTTACAAGGACAGATGGCTGGACTTTCTCTGTAGTAAAATATCTAAAGTCTGATAGAAGCCAACTTATTCTCCCTCACTAGTTGCTCAAGCTCTGGCCTTAAAGCAGTAACTTTAAGTCGTTCATGCCTCCTGTAGAGAATTGAAAATGATCTGAAGAAAAAAGACGGTGGAACACATAATTCTGCCAACTGCAAGCATTATCCCCTGAACCCTGTGGACTAAAGTCATTTGTACTCCTTCCCCAGTTCTTTATTTTCCTTTCACACATAACACTATTTCTTTTAGCCTGTCTATGCCTATCAGTATGTGTATGTGGGAGGACTTTAGAAGGGGTTTAGAGTTTTAATCAGTCGAGGTACATGTCAGAAGATCATAGCTGTGCAAGTGGGTTCCTGTTAAATACAGAAACCTTGTCCATTTGTTTTTAAATCTGGGTCTATCTGACTGGCACACTGAGAACTTTGCAAACATTTCTAACTTTTGTAATGAATTGAGGAAAAGCAATGTTTGAATTCTGCTGCTTTACATCAGGAAGGTCTAAAAATTGCAAGTGAAAAGCTTTGACAAAATATGCCTTATTGTCAGCTATACTCAAAATGGGTGATTTTAATGAATAATGTATGATCAATTAAAATACAATTTCAGAATGAGATCCATTCATTTATTTTTATCCATATAGACAATAAGAACATAAACTCTGTCCAAAATCTGGTTAAGATTATTATTAAGATAAATAATCCCAAGATAACTGCTTTCATTTTCTGCGTCAACAGAATGAATGCATTGTCCTGTTCATCCGTTCCAAAGAAAAAGCCAAACAGACATTAGAAACTATAACGATTTTTAGTTTCCCTGGTCAACTTTGTACATTGCAGAGTATTGGTTTGCAACATTTTGAAATTTCCCACCCTGACTGAAATGTCTTCTCATGTGAAGGAATTCTCTAATAATATCATTGACAGTATTTCTATCTCTGTACCTCTAAAAGGATCACGCCCTGATTTGGTAACATGGAATATTAATATATGAATGCGTAGTATATATGTTAAAAATACGTCTCCTGAAGGCAATTATCAAAGAAAAAGGAAAGAAAATTGTCCAAAACTGTTTAATAACTAATTACAGAAGTGAGAATAAGATTTAACAACTCAATGTAGATTCTTATACTCAAACCTGGAGGACCTACTGGAAGAATGAAAGGTGATGGGTTTAATGATAATGATATATGAGATCTGTAACAACATACTATTGTCCTGAGGGATTGAGGTCAAGGAGCTGGTATCACATGACTTCGCTGATCTCACGTGAAATTAATTTCCATCCAACCATCTCCATTAAAGTAACTTTAACTTAATGAATACATAAATGTGCAACAGACAACTTTAAAACAGGTGTCTGATCTCTCAAAGTGCCATTGTTTTTATAAAATGTTACAGTGCTAATATTTCAAACTGATTTCTTGTGGTACTTTTGAACACTTTGCAGCACAGAAGCTGTTGTCATGGTTGGGTTTGGGTATAAATTAATTTTTGTTCCTCTGACTCTAACAGAATATGCTATGTGAGCTAATTTCCTTAGCTGCAGAAAAAATATGACAACAACCATACCTTGTATTTAAAAAGTGGAATTAAATTAACATATGTCCCAGTGCGTGTTAGAGAAGTATAAGATCACAACCAACAAATCAGATCTGTAATCCTGCACTATCCAGCTGTGAAGAGTGCAGGGCCATTAAATAACTAACGGGATGAGGAAGTTCCACAAATATCCCCACCCTCAATGGCAGTGGAAGCCCAGAATCTACGTGCAGAAATAAGGCTGAAGCATTTGTTAGCACCTTAAGCCAGAAGTTCAGGGTGGATAATTTAGCATCATAGATGCTTGTCTTCAGCCATTTCTAGATAACCAATCCTGATTCAATTTCATGAGTTTGAACAATAATGCAAATCTAGCTTTGAAAAGTAATCTTACCCTTTATACTTAGCTTTTCTTTTGGAAGTGCTTGATTTTAAAAAATACTTTGTCAGGTATTTGACTGAGAAATTACTACTAAATGGTTGCGCTTCGGCGGGTCGGTGTGAATTTGTTGGGCTGAAGGGCCTGTTTCCACACTGTAAGTAATCTAATCTAATCTAATCTAATCTAAATTTGACATGGTTACTTTAGACACTACTGAAATCTTACTGATGTGTATCAAGCAGCTACCCAAGGAACAATAGAATTCCACCAGCTCCCATTTTTCATTCATTTTTGTAAAAATGCAACATTGTAAAAACTATAGGACTCATTTGTCAATTACCCCCAGGCCACTGTAAACCAAATTAAATAAAGCAGTTTGGAATCTAAATCCTTCAACTTTCAGAAGACATTCAGCAAATACATTATTACAATAAATTGTGGCTGCATTTTAAATGAAAAAATTCACTGAACAAAATTCCTGCTGGAATTCACATGGGAAGAAATGTACTTCATGTAGTATTACAAATTGGTCTTTAAAAGGTTCCAAAAGAAGCAATACTACAGCTTTTATGGAATCCTGGAAGGGATGGAATACATCAACTGCCATCTAATGTGTGCGTCTTCACTGATTTGCAGATGACTTGAAAGAGAATATTTTAGTGCCACTCCCATGTAGAACCGAAGTCCCAGAGAGACACTTGTCTTTAACCCAACATTATTGAGAATCAACAGGAGAGTTAATGGAAAAACCCACAGCAACAAACCCCACAAGAACTTAATCAGCAGAGACAAAGATCAAAGTTGGTTAACAATTATTTATTATACTAATAGAGGACTTCAGTGTAATGGTCATCAGTGTAAAAGCAAAATGTATCCTTTATGAAGTCAAAGGTTAAATAGGATAATCTGGGGAGCATGTTGCTCAGGAAAACCATCAGGTTTTCACAACAAATTTATAACTGAACTGTTTGTTAGCAGATGTTGTGAATGAAAACAGTAATCGTTTTAAAATGCCATTTTTGAATAGATTACATTGTGGGGCAGAATCATTTCCTTTTCGGAACCATTGCAGGAATCGAACCTACACATACTGAATACAGTAAATCAGAGCTCCCTCGAGGTGTACGTAATAAATATGTCTCCATTTCAATGCATACAACTTCCTCCATTTCAAAATACAAAGTGAGAGAGAACAGTGCAAGTGGCATTGATTGCAATCATCTGAATATTGCACAGGGAGTACAACAGGCACTTGATGTCGTCCCACATTAATGTTGCTGTTCAAGGAAAATTCCTATTATTGGATGCCATTATTAGTAGCAAATGAGACTATCATACCATTTAAAAAATGTACAAGAGTACTAGAGTCTGAAAGAATAATTGAAGGAAACCACAGAATGCATCTAAATTAAGATTAAAATGGTTCAATCAAACAAGACAAGGTAATATGTGATGAATGATAGGACCCTGGGAAGTACTGAGGACCAGAGGTATGTGCATATACACTGGTCCCTTGAGGTATTCAGGACAGATGGCTAAAGTGACTAAGGCAGCATATGGTATACTTGCCTTTATTAATCAAAGCATAGAGTTTAAGAACAGGGAGGTTATGCTGGAACTTTACAAGATGTTGGTTTGGTCACAGCTGGAGTATTCTGTGCAATTCTGGAATCCACATTATTGGAGGGATGTGATAGCACTGGGGAGGGGCAAAGGAGATTTACCAGGACCTTGCCTGGGCTGGAGGGTTTCAGTTATGAAGAGAGATTAATTAATGACGGGCATAGACAGGGTAGTCAGGAAGAAACAGTTTCCTTTGCTGGAGAGATCAATGACTGGAGGGCAGGTATGGTGAAAGGGTAAGATTTAAGATAAGGGGCAGAAGGTTCAGAAGGATATGTGAGGAAAATCATTTTCAGCCAGAGGACGGTGGGAATCCAGAACTCATTGCCTGTAAGGATGGTGCAGACAGAAATCCTCATAACATTTATGAAGCATTTAAATGTGTACTTGTGATGCTAAGGCATAAAAGGCTATGAGCCAAGCACTGGAAAATTGGACAGGGTGGTTGTTTTTGACTAGCATAGCTGCAATAATAGCCTGCAGTGATATGAGGCTAGATTCACAATAATCCCACAAAACACTGGATAGGATAGCAGCAGAAAATGAAAGAAAGTGAGTGATGCATACACTGACTTACCCAGCTTAGGACCATCATAAGATGCTCCTTCACTACCTGCTTCAAGAAAATGATAGTGGGGGAAAAGTTCCTGGAGGTCCGTTACATTATGGAAGTTATTGCAACTTCTCAGATCTTCCATCAGAAAGGGTACCAATGGGTCTGAGAAAGTGGTGACAGTGCCCTAATAAAAGTAGGGGACCATATCAAGGCTCGTGTGTTTCCTTTATAATACCCATTTGCAATGTTTCACAGGCTTTGGTTTATTTCAAGTGCATGTGCAACTTTAATTGGCCAACTACTGCAGCACACTAGGATCTGCAGCGAGGCAATGATGGACTCTCTTTTGACACAGGGGAAGCTGGATTAGAGATTAGAGTGCTGGAGAAATATGAATGTAAGCAAGATCCCAATGGGACAACAGAATTGGGAATAGAATTCCAGTTAGGAAACAAGAGTAGTAGGTTTCAAATTTCAAATGCCTTTACTTGAAGGTCCCCCTTTGGACAAATAATCGGAGGCTACATACCCAGATGTAAATTATAATAATACTGAGGACTTGTGTAAACTTGGAAATGCATTTATAGGATTTATCTTCCATAAGCTGTTACATTGTATTTTCACTTCAACATAATGGTTTACTTGCTCTATATTTATGTTCTGTAATTGCTGTGTGGTGATGAAGATTTGTTTTATGTTTAGATATGTTTGATCATCTCTTAGTAAGCACATGTACATATATTCAGGAAGCAATAGTGTGAAAGAATTCTTTTAGGGTCTCTCAAAGGTGAAGATCCCCACTTTCCTAAAGATCAGGCCCCAAACCCCTTGCTAGGGCTTGCAGACTGGCTTTTGTGAGTCCATCTCACCTCCTATTTTTGCAGGCTCCCATAAGCAATCTGGTTAGAGGAATGTGGATTGTTCAAGAAGGGCTTACCACTATCTGTCTAGCTAGTGGATCACCAACTGCTGTCAGTATTAAATAGTAACTAACAGTTTCAAAGACTTTAGAGAAGGAAGGAAGGCATCAATAGTTTATGAGGCTAGAGGTGTGGGCTTTTATGGTGGGAGAGCGATGGTGATTTGAAAGTTTTGAAAGACATGAAGGTCCTGCCTAAGTAGACCAACCCACTTGCAAATGTAGCTCAGCAAAAAGCCCAGTGGTGGTAATCAGTTTAGACAATAGACAATAGGTGCAGGAGTAGGCCATTCTGCCCTTCGAGCCAGAACCACCATTCATTATGATCATGGCTGATCATTCTCGATCAGTATCCTGTTCCTGCCTTATCCCCATAACTCTTGATTCCACTTTCCTTAAGAGTTCTATCGAACTCTTTCTTGAAAGTATCCAGAGACTTGGCCTCCACAGCCTTCTGGGGCAGAGCATCCCATATCCCCACCACTCTCTCGGTGAAGACGTTTCTCCTCAATTCTGTTCTAAGTGGCCTACCCATTATTTTTAATCTGTGTCCTCTGGTTCGGGACTCACCCATCAGTGAAAATATGCTTCCTGCCTCTAGAGTGTCCAATCCTTTAATAATCTTATATGTCTCAGCCTTCTAAACTCAAGCGTATACAAGCCCAGTCGCTCCAATCTTTCAGCGTACGATAGTCCAGCCATTCGGGAACTGACCTTGTGAACCTACGCTGCACTCCCTCAATAGCCAGAATGTCTTTCGTCAAATTTAGAGGCCAAAACTGCACACAATATTCCAGGTGCAGTCTCACCAGGGTCCTATACAGCTGCAGAAGGACCTCTTTGCTTCTATACTCAATTCCTCTTGTTATGAAGGCCAGCATGCTATTAGCTTTCTTCATTGCCTGCTGTACCTGAATGCTTGCTTTCATTGACTGATGTACAAGAACACCTAGATCTCATTATACTGCCCCTTTATCTAACTTGACTCCATTTAGGTAGTAATCTGCCTTCCTGTTCTTGCCACCAAAGTGGATAACCACACATTTATCCACATTAAACTGCATCTGCCATGCATCCATCCACTCACCTAGCCTGTCCAGGTAATCCCGTATTCTCCTAACATCCTCCTCACATTTCACCCTGCCACCCAGCTTTGTGTCATCAGCAAATTTGCTAATATTACTTTTAATACCTTCATCTATATCATTAATGTACATTGTAAAACGCTGCAGTCCCAGCACTGATCCCTGCGGCAGACCACTGGTCACCGCCTGCCATTCCGAAAGGGAGCCGTTTATCTTTGTTTCCTGTCAGCCAACCAATTTTCAATCCATGTCAGTATTTTGCCCCTAATACCATGTGCCCTAATTTTGCTCACTAACCTCTTATGTGGTACTTTATCAAAAGCTTTCTGAAAGTCCAGGTATACTGTATCCACTGGATCTCTCTCGCCCATCTTCAGAGTTACATTCTCAAACAATTCCATAAGAATAGTCAAGCATGATTTCCCCTTCATAAATCCATGCTGACTCTGACCTATCCTGTTACTGCTATCCAGATGTGTCGTAATTTCGTCCTTTATAATTGACTCCAGCATTTTTCCCACCACTGAGGTCAGACTAACTGGTCTATAATTCTCTGTTTTCTCTCTCCCTCCTTTCTTAAAAAGTGGGACAACATTAGCCACCCTCCAATCCGCAGGAACTGATCCTGAATCTGTAGAACATTGGAATATGATCACCAATGCATCCACGACTTCTAGAGCCACCTCCTTCAATACCCTGGGATGTAGACCATCAGGTCCCAGGGACTTATCAGCCTTCAGACCTAACAGTCTCTCCAACACCATTTCCTGCCTGATATAAATTCCCTTCAGTTGAGGTCCTTCAGCCACTCTTACATCTGGGAGATTGCTCGTGTCTTCCCCAGTGAAAACAGATCTAAAAGTACCAATTCAACTGTTCTGCCATTTCTTTGTCCCCCATAATAAATTCACCTGTTTCTGTCTTCAAGGGCCTAATTTTAGTCAGAACCTTTTTTTTCTTTTCACATACCTAAAAAAGCCTTTATTAGATTAGATTAGATTAGATTTACAGTGTGGAAACAGGCCCTTCGGCCCAACAAGTCCACACCGACCCGCCGAAGCGAAACCCACCCATACCCCTACATTTACCCCTTACCTAACACTACGGGCAATTTAGCATGGCCAATTCACCTGACCCGCACATCTTTGGACTGTGGGAGGAAACCGGAGCACCCGGAGGAAACCCACGCTGACACGGGGAGAACGTGCAAACTCCACACAGTCAGTCGCCTGAGTCGGGAATTGAACCCGGGTCTTCAGGCGCTGTGAGGCAGCAGTGCTAACCACTGTGCCACCGTGCCGCCCACTATTATTATCCTCCTTTATATTTTTGGTTAGTTTACCTTCGTACCTTTTTTTTTCTTTGCGTGATTCCTTTTTAATTATTCTCTGCTGTTCTTTAAAAGCTTCCCAGTCCTCCAATTTCCCACTTATCTTTGCTATGTTATACTTTTTCCCTTTTGTCTATATACGGTCCTTAACTTCCCTCGTCCGCCACGGCCACCCCTGCCTCCCCTTAGGATCTTTCTTCCTTTTTGGAATGAATTGATCCTGCAGCTTCTGCATTATACACAGAAATATCTGCCATTGTTGTTCCACTGCCATCCCTGTTAGGGATGGTTAGTGTTAATGGAAACAGAATGTGGGTCTCATGATCAAGGTGAGCACAGAAAGACCATTAGGAGAAATAGGGGAGAAAATATTAACTTACTTGAGCTGGGCTATGGAGGCGGGTTTGGTTAAGTTTGGTTTGATGATCCGAAGTAGGGAATGAAGCTGCAGAGGCAACTGAACAAGTCATTTCAATCTTGATAAGCAAAGAAATCCATGACTTCCTTGCAATTATTCCTGGAAGTGAGGGTGGATAAAGCAGAGTGTAGAGGATAAAATAAATGCTTTGCTCTTCAGAGTGATCCAGGAGTTGTGACAAGTATTGGTAGAGAACAAAGAAAGAGAGTAAGAAATACTTTAGTTTAACTAATTGCTTTAGCGTTTCAGAGTACTAGTGCAGTTCATCTCAACTGTTTTCATTGTTGTAAGGAGATGAATAGCAAAATAATGGCCTACCTTACCACATAAAATTCCTTGTTACTAAACATTTTCCTAATTTTTTTACATATCATTGTTATTGGTCCTAAAGCTGGCTCACTTCAGGCCAATCAAAATGGAATGAGCTTTGACTGAGGCTCCAGGTGACATTATGAAATAACATTAAAAAATTGAAATGCTCATCATCCAACTCGCCATTTCCAGGTTTGTGCCCAAAAAGAATTAAGGAAGTGCTTTACACATAGCTCTAGCCTTTATGAGCTTTAATTGCATGCTATTTCCTGCCCTGTCACTAATAGTGAGCTTCCACTGATGAATCCAGTCAGGACTGGGGAGTTGACTGTTTATAATTGATGAGGTTAACCTTGCTTCAGCGCCAGGACTGAAAAGCTTATTGCTGTTTGCCTGAAACATGCAGTTACACTGAACCCTGTCCTTTTTTTAAGTTTATTAAAGAAATAAGATTAAATGTTACTTTTAGAACCAGGATTATTACTGACACACTGTGATGCAAATTCACTGATTAATTGCGATCCCATTATCTCCATTCAGTAGGATACCCTTTGATTAACACCTGTGTGCAGCTGTAGATTAAGGCAAAGGTTGAAACTGTAGAAAACGTCTATTAAATGGTAACTGATGCCAAGCTAGTGTTTTCAGAGACTGGATTTGAGCAGAACAGAAACTGTGGGACATATGCTCTAAAAAGGTTAAGACTTGATTGAGTGCAGTATGCACCACCTACTGTGATGATCTCACAGGGACTTGGTCAGAGTAAGTTAGTCAAACACAGACCTGATGGTGTGCTTCTAATATTTTCTATACTAATATAAATCATATTTGTGTAATTTGTAATTAGTTGCATTAATACCTTAAATTTCCTGTTAATATTCATCAAGTCTGTTTGTTAGGCCAGAAAGCTAACTGTCCTTATTCATGTTTCACCAGTTCAGGCTTGAAGGAATCCACACACAGATATGAAAGCATCACAGTTTATAGCCACAAATAAAATAATATTAAGAATACTGAAGGCCTACCTACAAATGTCCTACCAACATCCAATGTACTCAAATTAAGTATTGTTCTTGTCAATAAACTTGAAGACTCTTAGATTCAGTTGATCTCATTGTTGTTGGAAATCCCAAGACTGAAAACAGTGGAACAGGTCTTTCAAACCCCTCATCTTCCTGATATGAAACCATGTTGTATTTCTTCATACTCAGGATCAAACACCTGGAACTCCATCCTAAATTACACTATGGATGTACTTACACTTGTCAGACATGGACAGTTGCAAAAGAGCATTCATCACCATCTTGTTAATGTCAATTAGTGATTGGCAATAGATCTCAGCTTTGCTAGTGGTGCACTCATTCTATGTAATTCTAGGAATCACCATTCCGTTGATACGATTGTAGCAGAATGACACCATAGTCACAAAAGTACAGAACCTGATCCAAATTTTAAGGAAGAATCAGTAAATAGTTGGGGGCAACTGTCCAGATCTGATCAACTAGGTAAAAGTGAGGACTGCAGATGCTGGAAATCAGAGTCTACATTAGAGTGGTGCTGGAAAAGTACAGCCAGTCAGGCAGCATTCGAGGAGCAGGAAAATCGATGTTTCGGGCAAAAGCACTTCATCAGGACCTGATGAAGGGCTTTTGCCTGAAATGTCGATTTTTCTGCTCCTCGGATGCTGCCTGACCGGCTATGCTTTTCCAGCACCTTTCTTATGTAGACCCAGATCTAATCAAGTCAATTAATACTGGTTCTCGAACATTGGTCTGGCAAATTTGATTAGCATATGTCATTCCTACACAGGAGAGCTTCAACTTTGGGAGAGGTGATCAGTCTTAAGGACATTTTCTGATGAAGTTCTTACTGCTGGCTATCTGTCCATGAATTCTTACAATCTAGAGCTCTTGACTCAGGACAAGCTATCAGAAAACCTCTTTACTTGCCCCCATAAGCTATATTTTATTCCAAGTTCAGCCCCCTGTTAAGTGATCTTCCCAAACCCTGTTCTAGCACACAAATAGAATTTTAGTGCCTCAGCCTCTTACTTCCATCCAGCTAAAAATGCATTCACAAAGAAGAGTCCTTTAAGCTAGATTTCCATGATAAAATGCGACGACAGATTGATCTCCCCATCCAAACGACTGGATCAGACAAAAATTATTTCCTTGCTTGAAGCTGATTTGTTTTTGACAGGTGAGCTGTTAGTACACCTTATATGCTGTGGATTGGCTAAATGTGTGGGGAACAGGGCAGAAAGAAATTGCACCGAGCAAAAGTTCAGTTATTCTGACATGATTTCAGAGCAACCTGAACAGTTTAAAAGTTTATTGTTTGATCACAGGCACACATAATTTGCTTAAATTCATTTTACAAAAGTTAAATCAGCTAAAAGACCAAGAGCTAGAAGATACCGCATATTTTCAGATGCAACATTAGATATCCAGGAAAAGACAATCAATAAGATGAGGAGCTTCTCACAAAGTATTCCAGCAAAAGTGCAACAAATCATGGAGGAGGGAAACATCAACGTGTTTACATTTGACAACAATGTAGGGAGAAGTGTAATGACCTGGTGATGGTAGCCATGTTTAACTCATGATGCTGATATTAAATCTGCACCATATGAAACCCCAGTACACAAAGGTCTTCTCTTTCCTGGTTGCTATCACAATCATAGTTTCACACCTCACATTATTTCCTTCTGTTGCTATTTCCAGTCTCTACAGGTTTTATTAGCCTCATAACTACTTCCCAGACATTTTCCAGCACCTAGACAGCAATAACCTGCTCAATGATGCCAAATTCAGCTTCTGCTAGGACCACTCAGCTCCTAACCTCATTACAATCCAAGTTCAAACATGGAGAAAAGAGCAGAATTCCAGAGATTAGGGAACAGTGACAGCCCTTGACCTCAAGGCTACATTTGACCAAGTGTGGCATCAAGGAGCCCTAGCAAAACTGGAATCAATGGGAATCACGGGGCAATCTTTTGGAGTCTTACCTGACACATAGGAAGATTGTCTTGGTTGTTGGAGGTCAGACATCTCAGCTCCAGGGTATCGCTGCAGGAATTCCTCAGGATGGTGATAGGGCCAACCATCTTAAGCTTCTTCATCAATGATCTTCCCTCCATCATAAGGTCAGAAATGGAAAGGCTTGCTGATGATTGCACAATGTTCAGCATTATTTAATACTCTCAGTTACTGAAGTAGTCTGTGTCCAAATACAGCAAGATCTGGACAATGTCCAGGTTTGGGCTGATAAGTGACAAATAACATACATGCCACACAAATGCCAGCAATTACCATCTCCAATTAGAGATAACCTAGCCACTATCACTGAATCCTCCATTATCAACATTCTTGGGATTTCTATTGACCTGAAACTCAACTGGACTCAGCATATAAGTACAGTGACTATAAAAGCAGGTCAGAGGTGAGGAATACTACAGTGAGTAATTTACCTCCCCAAGGCCTGTCCATCATTTACAAGGGACACATTGGGAATGTGATAGAATACTCTCCACTTGCCTGAATGGGTCCAGCTCCAACAACACTCAAGAAGCTGACACCCATATCCTAAACATAGATTATTAATTTCAGGAGATACAAAAGAAAAGAATAATACTAAATAGTTAAAAAGTAAATACTACGGTTATAATAATTACTTTCTTATTAAATGTTACTTTCTTGTGAGAAGATCTTGTCTTTTCCATGAGACTAGTAGAGTATTGGGAACCATATAATGGCATCCAAATGTACAGTAACATGAAATTAATAGCTTTAACTTAACAAGCTAAAGACTTATGGTGGGAGAGCTCTGGTGGAAGATAAATTTCTTAGCATATTCGTACCCCTTTATTCTTAATATTCATAGAAAAGAATCCTTACAGTGTGGAAAGAAGCCTTTCAGCCTATTGAGTCTGCACCAACACTCTGAAAAAAATTGCAGCCAAATCCAGACCTATTTATGTAACTCTGCATTCATGTAATCCAACAACCTGGATGCTACAGACAACTTAGCATGACCAATCCAGCCAACCTGGACAGTGGGAGAAAACCAGACCACCTGGTGGAAACCCACACAGATACCAGGAAAACATGCAAACTCCATGCAGACAGTCACACAAGGCTGGAATTGAACCCATGTCCCCGGTGCTGTGAAGCAGCAGCGCTGGTTTATGCTGCTGTATAATTCATATTATACTGTTTCCTGATTTTATCTAATTTATGTTGAAAGCTCCAGAGATGCAACTGCTTGAAAGGGCTTTATTTGGTATTGCTGCTTGTAAATGGTGAACTTTACAACAAAAATAGACATTTCTAAGCTATTAGCCATGCTTACAAAAACAGAGTCTATCCCAGGTTTAGGATGAATTCTGTTGGCTTGTCCATTAAGATAAAAGCCAGTCTTCAGAGGCTGACTGGAATGCCATTATGATTGATATAAATATCCATTATCACTGCATAGTTAAGCAACATTTCTTTATTATAATTCATAGAATTTGTATGGGTCCTTTATTAATTATACTTAGTTATCTTACTAAATGATCAATTGTCCAACTGCATTATCATGTGTTTGTAAATCGTGTTTAATTGAGCAACTCTTGCCCAGGAGCTACATGGCCTATGAAGGAATCAAAATGGCAAGCAGGATGCACATGCAAACTTTTGAACAGAAATGTCCCACATACTAATTTGATCAAAGATAATAATCTACTTTAGCTCTCTTGCAACAAAATAACTTTGCCCTAAGGTAGGAGGTACTAGTTTGAAAGAAACAAACCCAAAATGTAACCTACACAAAAACAGTTAAGTTCTCACCACCATCATGCTCTCTGAAAGGTCAGTATAGACTCGTTGGGCTGAATGGCCTGCTTCCACGCTGTAGGAATTCTATGATTTCTAAGATCACGATCCCTCTAACAGCCCAAATATTCTGACCAAGGTCCCTTATCCTCTATCTCACCCACACTGAGATCTGAACACTATGTCTTTCCAAAGTTCTAAAGCTTGAACCTCTGGCATGAACCGATTCGCCATTGTAATTCCTATATTGTGAACTGCTTGAGTCTCAGTGGGCTACCTGAGGGGTTTCCTCCAACAACATTAATTATATTGTTACTATTCTGTCAGGGCTTGTTACAATTTTATAAAGGAATTAATCAATTTCACATTTTTAAACAAAAGCAAACCTCATAGAATACAAAAATAAATTAAACAAAGCAAGCACCATTACCTTATACTGTAATTTATGAAGATGTATGTTTAAAAAGACATACCAACTCAGTCCTATTTAATACATCCATTCCACCACCCACCCACAAGAGTTCCCTTATCTTACAAACTCTTAAAGGTTAATTTTCTTGTTTAGGGACCAACTGAAAGGTATGCCACTGATCTCCAGAGGGTACTTGGATTTTTCTTCAACATTTCAGCCATTCTCTGAGGTACGATTCCATGGGAGTATTTCCTTTGGCTTTGCAGCTATTCAAATTTTCTTTACAGAACTCATGACTGTGAACCCTTCAGTTCCTTGTCCTGACTACAGACATACATGAATTACTTTATTCCAGCTTGCTTCCACAGCTTTTGCTTTCCCAAGCTAACTATTGAAGCTGCTTTTTACCAAAAGGTGCTGTAAGGATCAATGTGGACGTCTTCCTCTTGGTTCAGAGACAGAAAAAAAAACTGCAGATGGTGGAATCCAAAGCAGACAAGCAGGAGGCTGAAAGAACACAGCAAGCTAGGCAGCAATAGGAGGTGGCGAAGTCGACATTTCGGGTATAACAAACACTTGAAACGACTTCTCCACTTCCTGATGCTGCCTGGCTTGCTGTGTTCTTCCAGCCTCCTGCCTGTCTACTTCCTCTTGGTTCAAGCTAGGTAAATCTTCCAGCTTCGTTACTGTTCGTGAATTTCAAATTGAGCTCAAGTCTCCATCCACATTCCACATGATGAACAATAAAGATAGTATGTTCTTTGCTCAATGCAGTGCTAATCAACATTTGCTTCCTTTGTCTTTCCTACAGTGAGGTGCAGCCCACACAAAACCAGTTCTAAAACTATCTCTGTCTGTTTCTAAATTGAACTTCCTGCTTCTGTCAGCAAACACTGAAAAATTAAACGGGGTACATAAAAGGTATCCCAGTATGTTGCCTGGTATGGGGAATTTTAGCTATGAAGAAAGATTGGACAAACTGAGTTTGTTTCCACTGGAATGCAGCAAATTGAGGGGTGACTTGATAGAAGTTCATAAGGTTGTGAATGGCATGGATAGAGTGAAAAGTATGAGGCGTATTCCCAGGATGGATGTGTCAATTACTGGGGGACACAGGTTCAAGGTGCAGAGGGGGAATTTTAAAACAGATGTGTGAGGAAGGTTTTTCATACAAAAGATGGTGAGTGCCTGGAATGTGCTGTCAGAGGAGGTGGTGGAAACAGACACAATAGCAGCATTCAAGAAGCACCTGGACGGATACATGAATAGGAGGGGAATAAAAGGATATGGATGTACATGTAATTGGAAAGGCAAGGACTGATTTGGGATAGTCAACATGGCTTTGTGCATGGGAAATCATGTCTCACAAACTTGATTGAGTTTTTTGAAGAAGTAACAAAGAAGATTCATGAGAGAAGAGCAGTAGATGTGATCTATATGGACTTCAGTAAGGCATTTGACAAGGTTCCCCATGGGAGACTAATTAGCAAGGTTAGATCTCATGGGATACAGGGAGAACTAGCCATTTGGATACAGAACTGGCTCAAAGGTAGAAGACAGAGGGTGGTGGTGGAGGGTTGTTTTTCAGACTGGAGGCCTGTGACCAGTGGAGTGTCACAAGGATCGGTCCTGGGCCCATTACTTTCTTGTCATTTACATAAATGATTTGGATGCGAGCATAAGAGGTACAGTTAGTAAGTTTGTAGATGACACCAAAATTGGAGGTGTAGTGGACAGCGAAGAGGGTTACCTCAGATTACAACAGGATCTTGACCAGATGGACCAATGGGCTGAGAAGTGGCAGATGGCATTTAATTCAGATAAATGTGAGGTGCTGCATTTTGGGAAAGCAAATCTTAGCAGAACTTATATACCTAATGGTAAGGTCCTAGGGAGTGTTGCTGAACAAAGAGACCTTGGAGTGCAGGTTCATAGCTCCTTGAAAGTGGAGTCACAGGTAGATAGGATAGTGAAGAAGGCATTTGGTATGCTTTCCTTTATTGGTCAGACTATTGATTACAGGAGTTGGGAGGTCATGTTGCAGTTGTACAGGACATTGGTTAGGCCACTGTTGGAATATTGCATGCAATTCTGGTAACCTTTCTATCGGAAAGATGTTGTGAAACTTGAAAGTGTTCAGAAAAGATTTACAAGGATGTTGCCAGGGTTAGAGGATCTGAGCTACAGGGAGAGGCTGAACAGGCTGGGACTGTTTTCCCTGGAGCACGGAGGCTGAGGGGTGACCTTAGAGAGGTTTACAAAATTATGAGGAGCATGGATAGGATAAATAGGCAAAGTCTTTTCCCTGGGGTTGGACAGTCCAGCACTAGAGGGCATAGGTTTAGGGTGAGAGGGAAAAGATATAAAAGAGACCTAAGGGGCAACCTTTTCATGCAGAGGGTGGCACGTGTATGGAATGAGCTGCCAGAAGAAGTGGTGGAGTCTGGTGCAACATTTAAGAGGCATTTGGACGGGTATATGAATAGGAAGGGTTTGGAGAGATATGGGCTGGGTGCTGGCAGGTGGGACTAGATTGGATTGGGATATCTGGTCGGCATGGACGGGTTGGACCGAAGGGTCTGTTTCCATGCTGTACATCTCTATGATTCTATGATATGGATCCTGTAAATGAAGCCAATTTTAGTATGGAAGGGCAAAACATGTCAGCACAGGCTTGTAGGGCTGAAGGGCCTGTTCCTGTACTGTATTGTTCTTTGTTCTTTCATTGCTTGTTCTAAACAATGCTTCATGCTTAATCACCGTCATCAATAATCCCACAACTAATGGATCAGATCTAAATTGTGAAGTACTGCCATATTAAGACAATGGTAGTGATAGAAAATTAAACCACTCACAAGAGCAGAAGGTGCCACATGTATCCCCATCCTTGCTAATGGAAGAACCCAACATATCAGTCTAAAAGACAAGGCTAAAACACTTGCAAGCATCTTCATCTAGAAATGCTGAAGGGCAATAAATGCTGGTCTAGCCAGTGACAACGACATCACATGAATTACTAAAAAATATTTTTATGTCAATGCTTTATATTATTTTACCTTCCAGCCAGCTGTTTGATTCTACAACCCAAACATAGCATTCCCTCTCAGCCATGTGGTTGTGCTGCCATTCCGAGGGGCCAGGCAATCAGTGTGCAGATGGTTTCGGAAAAGAATATTATGATTTCAATGCATCTTCAAAAAACTTTAAGCTCTAAATTCCTCCTTCTTAATATAGTAGATTAAATCCTTGCAGACAGTTTTAGAATGATCTATCAACACTTATTAAACTGTGTACTTCCTCTATCATTAAAAAAGGACCTGAAATTAGTTTGGCGATTGATTGCTACTCATTATTTGATTAGTTGGTTTATTGTCATGTGTACCGGAGTACAGTGAAAAGCTTTGTTTATGAGCAGTACAGACACGTCACAGTACGTAAGGATGTGCAGATCAAAGATTGTAAAAACTTCGAGGGGTGGTTTCATAGTACAGGGCATACACGAGGCATAATCAACATTCGCAAGATCAGAATTATTTGAGGCTAGAGAGTCCATTCATCAGTATAATAATGGCCAGGAAGAAGCTGCTCCTGGACCTGCTGGTGCATGTGTTCAAGCTTTTGTATCTTCTGCCTGACAGAAGAGGTTGTAGGAGATGATTACCGGGTTGTCATGGGTCTTTGATGATATTGGTAGACTTTCCATGGCAAAGAGCTGTGTAAATGGAGTCTATGGCTGGGAGGTTGGCTTCCATGATGATCTGGACTGTGCACACAACCTTCTATAGTTACTTACAGTCCTGAGCAGAGCAGTTGTCATACCAGGCCGTTATGCACCATACATTGTGCTTTCAATGGTGCATCTGTGGAAGTTAGTGAGGGTTCCTATGGACATGCCAAATTTCCTGAGTGGCCTGAGGAAGAAAAGGCATTGTCGTGCCTTCTTGATTGTCTCATCTACATGGGAAGTCAAAGACAGGTTATCAGTTACCCTATCTTTGACAAGGATGTGCAGACAATGGTTTCTTTCAAAAGAAGGCCAAGCCAACTTAAGAATTACTTTCTTAGCTCAGATCACATTCCTGGATATAGCTCCTTATATTTTGTATATGTCATTTTAGTTGTCTCCAAATGTTTAGCTTCTAGTTTTAACTCTCCTGGACTCTAGGACTGGACGTCACTAACCGTCCTCCCCTTCCTGGTACCAACCTATACACATTGAAACATGGAACAACCTCCTGGCCTTCTCTGGATTGGTCCTCATTTAAATGAAAGCTTCGTCAAAACTCAACAGCAAGTGAGAGGATTTTGATTTCCTCTATAGTCACCAAACCATATCACTGTGCTCTTTCTGTACTCTTCATCATGTGACTCCAAACTCACCTTCAGAGGTGACCCAGTAAACAACTCCGTTCTGTCATTACTGCCACAAAAAAGCAAAAAGCAATTAAATCTCAGAAACTTGTCAACTCTGCAGTCCTTCTTGCTGACCTTTGTGGATTTTAATAGTGCCCTCTTATGGTTATTTGTGTATGTATATAAACCAAACCGTTTAAACTGCTTTCACTTTTTTTTTGTACCAGTTTCCATACTGTACACACATGTGCTTTTGCCCTACAAAGCTATCATAAGGTATTTTGCCAAACTGAGAGAGCTGTTCCATTGACTAGTCAAACAACAGCCTGATTTAGTCATACTCCTGGGTCAAAATCCTGGAATATCTTTCCAAGTGGCACTGTATGTCGAACTACAGCAAATGGACTGTAGCAGTTCAAGAGGGCAGCTCATGACCATCTTCTCAAGGGCAACCAGGGATGGCTCAAACACCAATACCCATGTTCCACAAATGAATTAAAAACAAAACATCCCAGATGCTTCCATTACCATCCCTGGGTATCCCTGTGCAACAAGCAAAATGGACCCACCAGAGGTGGCAGCCCAGTGGAATATAGTTGTTCTGGAAATCTTCAAATTTGATTCTGGGTCACATGAAGTCTCATGATATCAGGTCAAAAATGGGCAAGAAAACCGTTCATTGATTACCCACTTCTCTCTTCAAACAGCACCTGCTTCTCCTGTGACATGGTTAGTGAATCCAACACTGCATTGTCACCTCAGAACCACAACTCCAGAATTATTCTCTGTTTTGAGGGACAGCCTAAGGAGAAGAAGGAGGGAGTAATCATCACCACACAATCTTTATGAAGACATAGTCCTGCCACCATCATATTCTGACATCACTGACATGCAATATGTATAGGTTCAAAACAGGTCAAGTAGCTCCAAACTGGTTATTCAAAAAGGATTATGAGTTAATAGTGAATTTGGATTCAATCCCAATCTGTTATCTCATAGTATGACATATCTACCGTACCATCAAACCTGGGGGTCAACCCTTGTTCACTAAGGAGCATGGGAAGACATGCCTAAAAATGAGATGTCATTCTGGTGAAACTACAACACAAGGCTACTTTAACAGCATGCGAAGGACAGGACAAAGGAATCAACATTTAACTTAGTCTGGTATGAAAGCTCCTGAGCAATGGCAATTGTATGGAAAACGTTCCACTGAAACTAGAATTGCTGCAGGCCAATTATCTCAGCTCGAGGACATTGCTACAAGAGTTCCTCAGGATGGCATGTTGGCTCTACCAGCTTCAGATATTTCACCAGTGGCCTTCCCTCTCTCAATGTTTCAAAAGTTGGGGCGTGCACTGACGTTTTCACAGTTAACAGTATAATTTGCAACTCATCAGACACATAAACAGTTCATGTCCATAAACAACAAGATCCTGAGAAGAATTAAGCTTGGGTTGATGAGGTGCAGATGACATTCATTCCACACAAGTGCCAGGCAATGACTATTCCCAAAAAGAGGGAATCTAATCATCTCTCCTTGACTTTCAGTGGCATTATCATAGCTAAATGCCCACAATCAACTGGCTGTTACCATTACCAGAAATGAACTGGAATAGCCTTACAAATAGAAACAAGCTTTTCTGGGTGAAACTCAGCAGATAGGGAACCATTTGTGGAGAGAAAAGTCGAGTTAACAGTTCGAGTCTGGCATGACGCTTTTTCAGAACTCTGACGTCAGGGGCCTGAAGAAGACTTATACCAAACACAAAAATATTAGCCCTGTTTGTCTCTCCACAAATGCTGCTAGATTTGTTGTGATTTTCCAGCACTTTTTGTTTTCATTTTAGATTTTCAGTGCCCACACAGTATTTTGCTTTTATTGTCACATAAGTGTTGTGGTTAAAACAGCAGGTCAGCAGTTAAGAATTCTGCAGTGCATAAGTCACATCATGTCATTTCAAATCTGTCCACCACCTGTAAGACACATGTCAAGAGTATGTCAGGAATGCTTTCCACTTACCTGGCTGAGTGTAGCTCCAATGACACCCAAGAACGTACAGAACAAAGCAGATGCCTTGATTGGCTTCTCATCCACTACTTCAACATTCATTCCCTCTAACACTGATATGCAGTGACAGCAGTGCACCTCGTCTTCAACATGCAGTGCAGCAACTTGCCAACACCTTCCAAGCCCACAATCTCCACCACCTAGAATGACCAGGGCAGTGGATGTATGGGAAGACCACCAACTGAAAGAGCCTCTTCAGGCCACATGCTAAGCTAGCTTGGAACCAAATTGCTGTTCGTTCAATGTTGCTAAGTTCAGGAATTCCCTTCCTTGGAGATAGAAAGCAATCGCTGATTAGCAAGCAATACTCATATCTCTTGAAAGAACTTTTAAAAATTACAAAACTGAGCAAAATGCAGTTATGAGATTTCAAACAATATTAGAAATCGCTGGAGAGACTCAGCAGATCTGACAGCGTATGTGGGAAGAAAGCAGAGTTCATATTTCAAATCTGGTTAACTATTTGGAGCTAGGAACAATTGGTATTTGTGCTGATGCTGAGGTGGGGGAGGGGGTGGAAAGGGAGAAGCGAGCAGATAGGAGGAGGTGGAGCCCAGAGACAACCACAGAATGGACAGCATCTTGGCTCCTGTAGACAGGCTTTTCCTCTTCATCTGTTTTTTTTCTTTTTCTTTTTCCTTTGCCCCCTTCTTCCATTCTCAGTTTTATTTAATTGTCACTCAAACTTATCTAATAAAGAGAGTTCTTCTTTTAGAAGATGGCTTCGATGGGTTCCGGACTGGCGGCAGTGTCTTCAGATGCAGTGTGGCTATAGTGTCAGCCAGCCTGTGAGGCCTGGAGCAGGACTCTCGCTCCGCGTGGAGAGGATTCCTGGCTGCGGCATGGTGTAGGCTGGTGTAGCCTGGAATGGGACTCTGGCTGCAGCACGGTGTGGGCTGGTATTGTCTGGAGTGGGATTCTGCTGGTGAAACCTAGAATGGGACTCTGGCTGCGGCATGGTGTGGGCTGGTATAGCCTGGAGTGGGACTCTGCTGGTGTAGCCTGTTTAGGGACTCTGGCTGTGGCATGGTGTAGACTGGTGAAGACAAGGCAGGACTGCAGCAGCACAGAAGGAAAACATGGACTCTTCTTAAGTTATGTTTCTCTTCTTTATTTTAAGTTAATGTGAATGGCATCATGCATGGAAACAGTACACAATTTTCACTGCATTTATATTAAATACATATGACAATAAATGATGCAATTCAATTCAGAGAAAGAGTGATGTATGAAAGTGATAAGTAAACAAGGAGATAATGGATAGTAGCCAGGACAAAATAAAACTGAATAAGTGACGATAAGAGCTAAGATTGAGAAAATAGATAGCTATGCTAAATGCAACCCACATAATGTGATAATGAGCTTAAGAGTATGTGGCTGTGCTTAAAGCAACCCCTGTCATATCAAGACCAGGTGTAGGGTGGGTAAAAGACATGGAAGGATGGAATCAGTCTCTAAAGTTATTGAACTTGATGTTGAGACCTAGAGGCTGCAGGGTCCCTAAGCAGAAAATGAGATGTTGTTTATAAAGATTGCACTGAGGCTTGCTGGAGGACTGCTGGAGGCCTGTGACTGAAATGTTGCTGTGGGTATACAGTGGTACGTTGAAGTGGCAAGCAACTGGAAGCACGGGGTCATTTTGTGGGGAGAGTGCAGGTGTTCTGCAAAGCAGTCACCCAGCCTGCATTTAATTTCCTCAAAATAGAGGACACCAACATTTCAAGTTTTGCACCTGATTTGCCTTGAATTTGATTCCATTAACTACTCCTGTAATCTGATCTATGATCCAGGGTCCTTTTCTACTCCTGTAATCTGATCTATGATCCAGGGTCCTATTAGTTTAGATTCTCTACAGTGTGGAAATAGGCCCTTCGGCCCAACAAGCTCACAACGACCCTCCGAAGCATAACCCACCCAGATGCATTTCCCTCTGACTAATGCACCTAATGGAAATTTAGCATGGCCAATTCATCGAACCTGCACACCTTTGGACTGTGGAAGGAAACTGGAGCACCCGAAGGAAACTCAAGTAGAGATGGGGAGAATGTGCAAACTCCACACAGAAGTTGCCCGAGGCTGGGATTGAACCCAGGTCCCTGGCGCTGTGAGGCAGCAGTGCTAACCATTGACACACCGTGCTACCCATATGAGTTTTTCTTTTTCCTTTGCCCCCTTCTTCCATTGCTGAAAAAGCACAGTAGGTCAGGCAGCATCCAAGGAGCAGGAGAATCGACGTTTCAGGCATAAGCCCTTCTTCAGGAATGAGGAGGGTGCGCCAAGCAGGCTAAGATAAAAGATAGGGGGAAGGGACTTGGGGGAGGGGCGTTGGGAATGCAATAGGTGGAAGGAGATTAAGGTGAGGGTGATAGGCTGGAGAGGGGATGGGGGGCGGAGAGGTCGGGAAGAAGATTGCAGGTCAAGAAGGTGGTGCTGAGTCCGAGGGTTGGGACTGAGATTTATTTAGTTTTCACTCAAATTTACCCAACAAAGAGAGTTCTTCTTTGGGAAGGCAGTTTTGATGGATCCCAGACTGGTGGCAGCGTCTTCAGAGGCAGCGTATCTACAATGTCAGCCAGCCTGTGAAACCTGGAGCGGGACACTCATTCCATGTGGAGAGGACTCCTGGCTGCAGTATGGTGTGTGCTGGTGTAACCTGGAGCGGGACTCTGCTGGTGTAGCCTGGAATGGGACCCTGGCTGCAGCATGGTGTGAGCTGGTGTAGCCTGGAATGGGACCCTGACTTTAGCATGATGTGAGCTGGTGTAACCCGGAATGGAACTCTAGCTGCGGCATGGTGTACACCTGTGAAGACAGGACGGGACTCTGCTGGTGTAGCCTGGAATTGGACCCTGGCTGCAGCATGGTGTGTGCTGGTGTAACCTGGAGCGGGACTCTGCTGGTGTAGCCTGGAATGGGACCCTGGCTGCAGCATGGTGTGAGCTGGTGTAGCCCGGAATGGAACTCTGGCTGCGGCGTGGTGTAGCCTGGTGAAGACAGGGCGGGACTATGCTGGTGTAGCCTGGAATGGGACTCTGGCTGTGGGATGTATAGACTGGTGAAGACAGGGCGGGACTGCAGCAGCACAGAATGAAAAGGATTACAACAGAATTCTTATTGACATTGTGCCCTTGCATTTTTTGTACGGTCTATCTGGTAACTGGGCTAGAAAGCAAAATATTGAGACAAGTTATAATTATAAACAATCAAACTGGTTGAACTTGACTAGACATATAAAATTGAACAGAATAGAGTTTTCACTGTGGAATCTATTTCATATTGGAAACAACAAGAATATAAGCCCTGCCTACAATCTGGTTAAAGTCACTAAGAAGATAAATAACCTCAAACTAACTGCTCTTAATTTCTGTCCCAGAAGGATGGGTTCATCGTGCCATTCATGTGTCCAAAAAGGAGACAAAGAAAGAGCTAAGAATCCATCATATTCTTTCAACTTCCCCCGTTAACTCTGTACAATGTGGGATATTTGTCTGCTATGCTCTCAAATTTCCCACTCTGGCTGAAATGCCTTTCTGTGTGAAGTAATTCCATAATAATATTACTGAGAGTAATTTATATCATTGTATCCCTAATAGGATGAGACCCTGAAAAATACGGTGGGATATTAATATATAAATGCGTAGCATGTCAGAAATTCCTCTCGTGGAAACACCTGTCAATAAAGAATTCTGCTGGATTTAACACATCATTATTGAGGGACCAGTTTACAACCAATTCACTCTTGCAAGTTTTTTCATATTTTGTCAAAGTTTTTGAAACATAAAAAAAATCAGATTATAGCTGGTGAATCTCCATAACCTTTTGAATTACTCAGGTTCAATATTCTAACTGAATGCCTCCATTTAGTATCCTGAGAAACATGAAAGTTTATAATCTCAGATTGGTGCCAAAATCTAAACAAAAGCCCAAAGTGAGGTAGCCAGAAAAAAAAACAAAGCAGTGTATGGTTTCAGTTTTTTTCAGACAACCAGAAAACAATTGGAATGATAGGCTGCTCATGTAGTTGGATAAAAGACAATGCATCCAGCCAGGTGATTAAATACAGCAGCAGGAACAAGAAGCTGCCCCAAGGAAGAGGTTTCAAAGCAGTGACCCCAGGAATGAGGGACATTGAAATGATGTTGACCAAATAGTAAAATGTGAACAGAGCTATTCACTCACTTACTTAAAGAAGATTAAGTTCTTCTTACAACATTATAAGGGGCTAAACTGGCACCAGAAAGGATGCAGAGATTATTCAGAATGGGGAATGTATCAGATAGCACACAAAAACGAGCAGGGGGGTCATGCTACACAATTAACTCATTCAATGCAATGTGACCAGCTTGCCAACTTTGTGCAGCCTGCTCACATGAATGGGTTCTGCTGCAAACAGTGTTAGCCATGCTGTTCATTACATGCAGCAGCAGAGGCTCAAATGTGGAACCTCCGAGCACCAATCAAAGCTGTCATGCATCTCTTAAAGGGGGTGGGCACCATGGCTCGAGTGGGTATTAGCAATCACATGGAAACTGAACTTGACCTTAGAAATAAGAAAGAGGGGATGCATAGGCTTCAAGTGTTTTGGGTGCAGTACTAGCGGTATTGATGAAAGATTAGACAGATGGCATTGTGCACAGGGGGCCAGGGAGCCCATCAGATAGATACTCAGATGGCAAAGAGACTAAGTATATATGATGTTGAGTGACACAATTCAAGTCCCAAGGAACTGGATCTAGGGATCCAAGACATTTCATGGTCTCACATAGTAAGTGAAGATAATTTAATGCATCTTCAAGTACCGTTTACATACTAAACCATGCTACACTTGCCTCGGACACTGCTCAATGCATCACATCTCTATCACTCAACTAGAAAAAATTTCTATCAATCAGGACTGTTATGCTACAAGCTGCACACCGACAGTTCACAGTTTGCACACAATGCCAGCTATTCAACTGCTGCAGCCACATCAGCCAAACATTTTGCACCACACATACTGATCCATCTCACCCTCTTGTGCAAAATAAATTGATCTACACCTGAGGCAGCAGGAGCTAACATGATGTCCTGACCTCGACAAAAGGACTACCAATTACTGGGACATCGATTGCTCAGGCTGTGGCCAACAGTAGTGCTGAAGCCATTAATGATGAAAACATTCTCATATCTAATCCACCTTATCATATCACAATTTTTTCTCATTCCCCCATTGTCTTCTCATTTACAAGCTGCAGATGATGTATACAACATTTTTCCATTCCTCCCCAAAGCATAATTGTAGCCTTTATTATGATCTCCATAAGACCAATAATTTTGCAAAAATAATTTCAACTTTTAGTTAATAGCTGAAAATGATGACACAAGGTTTGATGTTTTAAGATTTTTACTATATTAGACTAAAACATCCACTGACTAAATATTACTTGATAGACAATAGCTATAAAGAGAATTTTCCCCTGTCACTTTTTAAATGACCAAAAAATTCACTTTACGGTATACATTACACAGTCAGTTAAGGAAATGTTTCATTCTCCAGGAACCAGTCTAAATGATGTTTAGATCCCCAATGTTTATTTTTGTTCCATTTTTTTCTTAGCTTGATAGCTTTTAACACGAGAATTATCATTCATGGTGGAAGTTTTCCCAGAGATTCTCTCCTTGCACAAGCTAGGCTAATCATACACCCATATTTTAACACCTCACATATTTCATCTTTTCAATTTGAGTTTAAGATTCTCCACACAGTGGCATGCAGTGAAAGACATAAATGTTTGCCCTTTTGCTGCACTTCCTTCTGGACACACGCAGACACACTTTGCTCAGGATACTCAAAGATATTTTTAAAAATACTGTAACTTGACCTGCATTCGCTTCCTCTGCACTTTTGTCCCTCAAAATCCAACTCCATGGGTTTATAGCCAGATACAAATTAAGTAATTATTCTTTAGACCCCAACTCAATCATATCATGGAAAAAAAATGGACAGTTTAAAGAATAATAGTTTACCACCTGACATATTCAAAACCGTCCTTGGACTTAGAAAATGGCTAATCTCCAAAGAGTTTACAGTAAACTCACATGCTGCTATTGTCCCCAAGTGTGAACACTTTCCCCAGCAAGACAGTTCAGGCTTCCTTTTAATCTTTAACAGCCTCATCTTTGAATAATACTCAGGTATAGTGGATAGATTCTTGCTAAGCAAATGGTAAAAGGTTATTAGGGCAGGTAGTCATTTGAGATTGTATTCAGATCAGTCATGATCTTATTGAATGGTAGAGCTGGTTCCAGGGGCCAAATGGCCTATTCCTGTTCCTAAATCATCTGTTCACGTGTTCAAACATTTCCTAGATTTACTGTGTGACAGACTCCAGAAAAGGTTACACAATTCCCCTTAATTTAGCTTAGTTAAAGACACAGGCGCAAAATATAATAACCTTATAATCTGATAATTCTAACATTGTATGCCCTTCTTTCCTTTCAGGCACTGAAAAATGATTCAACCTGACCAGGCACTGGAGGAACACCAAGGAGAATGATTGTGAAGATGTAGCATCATGTTTCCTACATCACACTAACAACTACACTTCAAAGAATAAATACTGCAGTGATTATACAGTACTTTGGGATATCATGAAAAACGCTACATATGCAATGTTTTCTTTTTTTACCCTGACAGGAGAAAGCTGTGGGAATGTTAATGTATGGGGTTTTGGGTTACTACTGATATTGTACTTTGATGAGTGTCCCATGGACAGTCCAGACACGAAGAGGCTGTCTAGGTTGCTTCTTCCCATCGTCCTCCATGCTTCTATCACACAATTGCTTGGAATTGAGTTGGTGGCACGGGGTGTCTCCCATGGTAGTGAGGATTTGCAGCTTGCAGCACACAACCAAAATTCTTGACATGCAATCTGCTCACTGCTGCAGGTATCATCCAGAGCGTTCCAATAAACCAATGCTCTGTTCTGTCATATTTTATATAGCAATGTTGGTTTCATTATATTCATGCTGTGTATGTGTGACTGAATTGCACACCAGAGTCATCTGTGGTCAATGGATACAGTGGGCACCCAATCACCATATTTTGTTTGTCTTGGTAGTAAAGCCCAGGATCAAGACATCATGACTGCCAACAGAATACCAGTTCAAGACCTGCAAAAGATCACATTTTAGCTGCACATTGAGGCCGTGAATTCCTGTTGGTTCCAGTATGGGGGAATGGGTTAGAGTCCACAAGCAATGCAGATAATGTCATCCTACATCTTGAAGAAGCCTGCATTCCTATTGAAGATGCATATACAGGTTTATTCTACCTGTCTGTCTCCGGCAAAAAAGAATGAAATGTTCATTGACAAGAAAATGCTCATTGAAAAGAAAGCCTCCAGACAACAGTGGATGACAAACTCTGAGATCTGCAAATATCTCCAGCTTTAGTCTGGAAGAAAGCTGATACATCAAATTTCATTATCACCAGTATCTTTCCAACCACTGACAATTTTGTTTTGCCCTTCTCTGAAGTTGTGGCTTCCACAGGCAGTAGATTTCATTGAGTACATCCCAAGTGAATCATAAACATTTCACACATTAATTCTCACTGAATTGTCCTTGAATGCCCTGAGTAGAAAGACCTCCTGCTGAGAGCTTTTCTGCTCCTTGTCCTCCTTCTGACAATGTGCCTTTGCATAGCCTTGTTCATATTGTATTCCAGGAATGGAGTCATCTCTGGGAACAAGTGTTTGTGCAGCACCTGCTACACTACGCCTTCAGAGTTTGCAACATAGAGCCATAGAGACGTACAGCACACTTCGATCCAACTCATCAATGCTGACCAGGTATCTTTCCAGTCCCATTTGCCTGCATATGGCTCGTATCCCTCTAAACCCTTCCTATTCGTGTACCCATCCAGATGCCTTTTAAATATTGTACTAGCCTCTACCACTGCCTCTGGCAGCTCATTCCATTCATGCACCATCCTTTGCGTGAAAAGGTTAGCCCTTAGGTCCCTTTTAAATCTTTCCCTTTTCACCCTAAACCTATGCCCTCTAGTTCTGCGCTCCCCTACCCCAGGGAAAGGACGTTGTATATTTTCCCTATCATGCCCCTCATGATGGCATAAACCTCTATAAGGTCATCCCTCATACTCTGACGCTCCAGGGAAAACAGCCCCAAACTATTCAGCCTCTCCCTATAGCTCAAATCCTCCAACCCTGGAAACATCCTGCAAATCCTTTCTGAAGTCTTTCAAGTTTAACAACATAGGAGGGAGACAGAATTGCACTCAATATACTAAAAGTGACCTAACCAATGTCCTGTACAGCCACAACATGACCTCCCAACTCCTGGACTCAATGCTCTGAGCAATAAAGGCAAGCATACTTCTTCATTATCCTATCTACCTGCAACTCCACTTTCAAGGAACTAGGTACCTGCACCCCAAGGTCTTTTTATTCAGCAACACTTTCCAGGACCTTACCATTAAGTGGATAAGTCCTGTCCTGATTTGCCTTTTCAAAATGCAGCACCTCACACTTATCTAAATTAAACTCCATCTACCACTACTCGGCCTTTTGGCCCATCTGATCAAGATCTCATTGTACTCTGAGGTAACCTTCTTCACTGTCCACTAACTGCCAATTTTGGTGTTATCTGCAAACTTACTAACCATACCTCTTAGGCACACATCCAAATCATTTATATAAATGACAAAAAGCAGTGGACCTTGTGGCACTCCACTGGTCACAAGCTTCCAATCTGAAAAGTAACCCTGCACACCATGCTCTGTCTTTTACCTTTGAGCCAGTTCTGTATCAAAATGGCCAGTTCTCCCTTAATTCCATGAGATCTAACCTTGCTAACCAGTCTCCCATGGGGAACCTTGTCGAATATCTTACTGAAGTCCATATAGATCATGTCTATCACTCTGCCCTCATCAATCCTCTTTGTTGCTTCTTCAAAAAACTCAATGAAATATGTGAGACACGATTTCCCACACACAAAGCCATGTTGACTATCCCTAATCAGTCCCTGCCTTCCAAATACATGCAATCCTGTCCCTCAGGATTCCCTCCAACAACTTGCCCATCACTGACATCAAACTCACTGGTCTACAGTTCCCTGGCTTGTCCTTACCATCTTTCTTAAACAGTGGCACCACGTTAGCCAACCTCCAGTCTTCTGGCACCTCACCTGTGACTATCGATGATACAAATACCTCAGCAAGGGGCCCAGCAATCACTTCCCTAGCTTCCTACAGAGTTATAGGGTACACCTGATCAGGACCTGGGGATTTATCCATCTTCATGCGTTTCAAGACATCCAGCACTTCCTCCTCTGTAATATGAACATTTTTCAAGCTGTCACCATCAATTTTCCTATATTCCATATCTTCCATGTCCTTCTCCACAGTAAATACTGATGAAAAATACTTGTTTAGTATCTCCCCCTATCTCTTGTGATTTCACACAAAGGCTGCCTTGCTGATCTTTAAGGGGTCCTATTGTCTCCCTAGTTACCCTTTTGTCCTTAATGTATTTATAAAATCCCTTTGGATTCTCCTTAACCCTATTTGCCAAAACTATCACATGACCCCTTTTCCCCTCATAATTTCCACCTTAAGTATACTCCTACTACCTTTATATGCTTTTTGGAATGAACTTGATCTCTGCTGTCCATACCTGACACATGCTTCCTTCTTTTCCTTGACCAAAACCTAAATTTCTCTCATCATCCAGCATTCCCTACATCTAACAGCCTTTCCTTTCACCCTAACAGGAACATAACATTAAACAATTTTGCAAAGAATCAAAGCAACAAGCCAGGTGAAACCTAATAGCAACTAACCTGCAAGAAGTTGATGATCTCTTTAAAATGTGCTGGTGAGTCTTTCTGCTGTTGAATGTCTGTTCAGCTTTGCGTGATTCAGAAAGGATGTTGGCAGGCCCACAGAATTCCAAAATGGTATTCTTGGCATCAACTAACATCAGTACTTGGGCCCCAGTTGTTCACAATCTATATATCAATGACTTTAAGGTTGGACTTAATGTAATTTTTCCAAATTTGAGGATGATACAAAGCTAAGTGGTAATATGTGCTGCAAGGAATATGTAAAGCACCTTCAGGAATATTTGTGCAAACGAAGTGAATGGGCAAGAACATGGCAGATGGAATATAATTTCGAAAAAATGCGAGATTATCCACTTTGGTATGAGAAGCAGATGTGCAGTGTATTTCTTATAAAGGTTGAAAATTGTAGATGTACAAAGAGATTGGGTCTCCTTGTCAATATTCACTGAAAACTACCATGGAGGTGCACCAAACTATGAGGAAAGGCAATGGAATATTAGCCTTTATTACAAGAGAATTTGAACACAGGAGTAATGAAGTATTCCTTCAATTGTATAGGAACTTGGTAAGATCACACTTGTAGAGTATGTGTGCAGTTTTGGTCTCCTTATCTCAGAAAATAAATTATTACCATAGAGGGAGTGCAGCAAAGGTTCACCAGACTTATTCCCAGGATGACAGCACTGTCCTATGAATCGGGATTAAGCAAAACTGTACTTGTATTCTCTAGAATTTCAAAAAGGTAATCTTATGGAAATTCACAAAATACTTAAAATAATAGACAGAGTAGATGCAGGTGAGATGTTTTCCTGGTCGAGGAATCTAAAACTAGGTGGGACATTTGAAAAATAAGAGGAATGCCTCTTAGGCCCAAGGTAAGGGAGTATGTTTTTAGTCAGAGGATCATGAATTTTTAGAATTCTCTATCACAGAGAGCTGCACAGGCTCATTTAAGAGATTGATGGATTTCTGATTTCCACTGGTTTACATGATTATGGGATAGATTGGGAAAAAGGTATTGATGTGTTCAATCAGGAATGATCATACTGATTGATGGGACAGTCTCGACAGGCTGAAAGGCCTACTCCTGTCCCTATTATCAATCAACTGTATAGATATGATGGATATCCACTGTGGTGAGCTAATAGCCTCACCCAATTCCTATCTAAACCTAATTTGCCCAGCTTTCAACTACACTTCTTATTTGTTCCAAAAGCAGTCACAGAACCCAAAATGTGGGCACTAATGAGCTCAATTCCTCACCCAATTATTCAAAGCATGATGAGAATGTTCTGTTTTTAAAATGTCAGATTTATCCTGTTTGGCAAAATTCAATTGGTTGCATGTAAGTGGGTTGAGAGTTGGTGAAATCTAAGGTTGATATTTATTATCGTCTGTTTTTTGATGTGTCAATTTCAACATGCACCAAAACTAAGCAGCCTGAGGCTCAACTAAATTTGGGCCTTAAATCTCATATTAGTCATTGGTCAAGAAGTCAGCCATGCTGCACTAACAGATGAAATGTCCACATGCCAGGATGTAATTTGGGTTTCCTTCTCACTGATAGTGAGAGTGGATTCAGAAGCTAATAGTTGGAGGCAAGTGCAGGAAGAGTTGATTTAAAAAGTCTGGTAATCTATTTGAAGCAGTGAAATCACAGCATGAAACACTGATGTATTTTTAACAGGACACATCTTTGGTAAAATAAGGAAGATAAATTTCTGACTTTACATTCACTGTTTGTATATTAATATCCCATGGCATAATTTCAGGTCCTCAGAGTATGAAAAATACAAGGATAGAAATAACTCTCAGTGATCTTATTGCGAAAATCTTTAACACACTTCAGCCAAATACCCTTCCTGGAATTTTAATATTATCTTTAGCTAAAATAAATGGGCTAATGCTTCGACTAAAATTGCACAGAAACAAATTTGGTTCAATAATATTAAACATTTGTTCAATAATGTTAACCAATATTGATTCTCTCCTTTCAGTGAGTGAACTAGAAGACAATTGGGAATATTTTGGACAACTTTCCCAGCAAAGGAAGTAATGCAGGGTTACAATGGATAAAACAAAAGAAATTGGTGCCTTCTTAAAAGTACTTAGATACAGACCTCAGGGCAAGGATTTTTTCTTGGAAGGTGGGCTTTCCCTCCGCAGAACCCGAACAGTTGGTGGGAATACATTCCCATCAATCTAAAGACAGATTCAACCTCAATCTATTTGACCAGCAGCAATTTTTTTTTTATTCATTCATGGGATGAGGGCATGGCTGGCTAGGCAGAATTTATTGTCCATCCTTAATTGCCCAGAGGGCAGTTAAGAGTCAACCACATTGCTGTGGGTTTGGAGTCGCATGTAGGCCAGACCAGGAAAGGATGATAGTTTCTTTCCCTCAAGGACATTGGTAAACCAGATGGGCTTTTCCAACAATGGATTCTTAATTCCAGATATTCCAGGTATTCAGACCCACAAGTTGCTCTACTATTCAATAACATCATGGTTGATCCAATTACTCTACATTCTTGCCTACTCACAATAACCTTTCATTCTCTCACTTACCCAGAATCTAACAACCTCTACCTTAAAAATATTCAAAGACACTGATCCACCACATTTGGAAGAATGGAACTCCAAAGACTCAAGACCTTCCAAGAGAACGAAATTTTCTATTCTCTGCCTTAAAAGAGTCATTTTTTTAAACCTCTAATTCTAGATTCTCCCACAAGAATAGGATCCTGTGAAAACCCCTTAGGATCTTATGTAGTTCATTCAAATAGACTCTTATTTTTCTGAAGTCCAATGGATATAAGTCCAACCTGTTGTTATAAAACAAGCTACCCTACCTTCCTTAAATGAGGACACCAATACTGTGTACAATTTTTGAGAAGATTTGTAGCTCAGGTTGAGGTTCTTGGTGCAGGTTTGCTCGCTGAGCTGGAAGGTTCATTTTCAGATGTTTCGTCATCATATTAGGTAACATCTTCAGTGACCCTCTGGACAAAGCCAGCTTCGTCCAGAGGCTCGCTGAAGATGTTACCTAGTATGGTGACGAAATGTCTGACAATGAACCTTCCAGCTCAGAGAGCAAACCTAGGTCCAGAACTGTACACAATATTTCAGGTAGGCTGAACAGGCTGGGGCTGTTTTCCTTGGAGTGTTGGAGGCTGAGGAGTGACCTTATAGAGGTTTACAAAATTATGAGGGGCATGGATAGAGTAAATAGGCAAAGTCTTTTCCCTGGGGTCGGAGAGTCCAGAACTCGAGGGCAATGGTTTAGGGTGAGAGGGGACAGATATAAAAGAGACCTAAGGGGCAACTTCTTCACACAGAGGGTGGTACGTGTATGGAATGAGCTGCCAGAGGAAGTGGTGAAGGCTGGTACAATTGCAACATTTAAGAGGCATTTGAATAGGAAGGGTTTGGAGGGATGTGGGCCGGGTGCTGGCAGGTGGGACTAGATTGGGTTGGGATATCTGGTCAGCATGGACGGGTTGGACCGAAGGGTCTGTTTCCATGCTGTACATCTCTATGACTCTTTGACTCTATCAGTGCCCTATATAACTGAAACATAACTTTTCTAAGTTCCTATTCAATTCCCGCCACAATTAACAATAATTCCATCAGCCTTACTAATTACTTGCTGTACCTGCACAGTAACATTTTGCAACCAGGGAGTTCATAGCAGGGAGGGAATTTGACCCCAAAAAAGGTGGGAAGATGGGTTTGGAAGTTTTCATGGACATGCTGAGGTGGAAGGTACACCCTTGAATGGGTTGGCACCCAAGTTGGAAAGGCCTTCACCAAATCCACACCTTCATATCTAAGGATAAAGTAAGGCTACCTGCAAGAGTTCCCCTGTTCCTGAATTCTTCCTGCTAGCTGGCCAGAAAATAGCCATTAAATAGCCAAATTAACGGGCATGATTGAGCGAGAGAGGATGGCCCATCTGCTGCATAAAATTGTGAACAGATCAGGCAGGCAAGAGGGCTGCAGCGTGACACCCACTTAAGGAATTTCACAGCCTATCTCTTTTATGCAAAGCTTGCAAGCTTTCACAAAAATTGAGTTTCCATTAAACTTCACCTCAGAAGTTGTTGCAACATCCTCAGTAAAGGTCTAAATTCAAGTGGAAGAATTCAAGATTAATAGCCAGGTTTTCGCATTGGAGTCAGGTCCCAGGCAACAAATGTAAGGCAGATGTCTGAGCATTAGGAGGTTTCTAGTACTTTACACTGCTAATATACACTGAATCATTAATCAGTGAAAGGAAGTTGCACTCTCGACATACATAGATTTGTACCTGTATAAATCACATAGACATTGTATGGTAAAGGGATGAGCAATTTCTAAAACCTGAACATAAAGCTAAGCTGCAATACTTATGGCACCCAGTTCTAATCACACAGAATCCTCAGCCAGAAGGAGAAAGTGAGACTAAAATCAAGTAGCCATGAAGAGTGCAGGATGGCTTCTATATTTGCAATTTATCAGGAAAACCAAAGCTTTGTATTAGTTTTCTTTGAGCTTGCTTTATGTTACAAAAAGAAAAGCAATGAAAGAAAGGAATGATGTTGAAGGTGTAAGAATAACTACTCATTTCTTTGAATCAAGTCAGTGAAAACTCACAGATGTTAGTATTTTAGCATTTCCCTTCCTTCATTTTTCCCCTTACATTTGATTCAATTTCTCTACAAAAGGCTCTTTTATTGTCAGAACATCATTAAAAGGCAGTCTGGTTTTTTGACTGCTATAATAACCTTTATGACATTCCCATATTAGTAATGACTAAAGGTTTGCAGGCACTGCAGTTATTTGGATCTGGCCTAAGGGGAGTCATTTTGAAAATGATACAGTGTTGTCAGGTTTAAAGGAGAGTTATGAACATTACACAGAGCTCTCGTGACTCAAGGTACTGCCAGCTAGGTGCGTTTCTCAAGCCTAGAACATTTCTGACGGTCAGATCCAGCAGCAGTAAAATTGTAAATTAAAATTAACTTAAAGGCATATCCTTGGCCATCCAACTGTTGTGAATTTCTCTATGTAGGTATTCCCCATTTTCTTTCTGCAAACAGCATTGCATAAGGTACCATCTTTCAGATATCTTTTCAATAAATTGTAATTATGAACAATAAAAAGATTTCCTGTTTTCTCTTCACAATCACTATGATTTCCATATACTCTTTCAAGTAACTATTCTATTCTCTTTTGATCTTCATCCTAACAGTATTAATAGCCCAGACTTGAACAAACCCCTAAGCTACAATGTATTAAAATAATTTATTATTTCAGACAAAAACAGTGTTGTGCACAATTTCTTTTTGAAACCAGAGTTAGTGATTTAAGAGATTCATTAAAAGTCAGACGTATACTTTTCAGATTTAGGACTGCAACTCTCAAACCATCAGTAACTTTTTTTTATCTATTATTGCTCCATGCTCAATTCAATTATTCTGCTGCCCAATAGTAGAATCCTCCAGGGAGTACCTGGAGATTTTAATAGGGGCTGGGGGAGGTTGGAGCATCTTGAAAGATAGGAAGCAAAATGTCAGTTTCCCAAAACTATTTAAAGTTTTGCTTATCATCTTAGAAACTTTCAGGTAGGTAAGCTTTCCCCATTTTCTTAATCAGAAAGCTCTTTTGCATTCACTGTCAGATCATGAGTACGCATCAATACCAAGCCCACTGGAATTATGGTCATTGGCACAATCTTTTCGGAGAAAATGAGGACTGCAGATGCTGGAGATCAGAGTCAAAAAGTGTGGCGCCAGAAAAGCACAGCAGGTCAGGCAATATCCGAGGAGCAGACGAGTCGACATTTCATGCATAAATGAACCCTGATGAAGGGTTTATGCCCGAAAGGTCAAGTCTCCTGCTCCTTGAATGCTGCCTGACGTGCTGCGCTTTTCCAGTTACACACAATCTTCTTAACCAAAGTCAGGAAACACTTTTGATTCCAACGTGTAAGAGCTGTATACCTGAAAGTATAGGCTTTGCCTTATAAGTTCTGCAGAGCACAAACCTCTTCCAGAGCACATAGCTCCTTTATAATCAATCCAAATCTTTGTGCAAATGCTTAAAAGTGTAAGGAGTGAAACATCTTCATGTCAATCACGTCATGAAAAGTTTCAGTCATGCGTAATCTTGATTATTGTAGTTAAATGCTTACAGTCTATGAGGTGAAGCGACACAGGGTCAACCAGCTTCTATGAAATCTCCATTATACTTGGTCTTGATTGTAGTTCTTAAACTCTTACAGTGCCTATATAGTTAGATAGAGAAAGAGATGTCAGTAACCCCAGTTGTATTTAACCATAAACATTACTAGGAAGAAGAATGTGGTATGGGAGAAGTTAGAAGCTGAAGAGTTCTGACTGATAATTAGATCAGTGTGGTCAAGTTATTAGAGTGAATGAAAATCAGTGTACCATTATATGATACGTGACACTTATGAGGAGTTCATCCTGAGCCATGTTTTGTGACGTTAATTCCATGCAAGCCTATGCTGGAAAGCTTCCAGATGTTCTCCTAGTTGTGAAGAAAGAGTAGTGAGCCATTAATGCATGAGCTACTGAGTTTTTAAAATCCTTTCATAGGGTATGAGCTTCACTGGCTGGGCCAGCATTTATTGCCCGTCCCCAGTTGCCCTTGAGAAGGTGATGGTGAGTTGCCTTCTTGAACCACTGTAATCCCTTTGGTTGAGGCACATCTACAATGATGTTAGGGAGTTCCTGGATTTTGACACAGCAACACTGAAGGAACAGCAATATATTTTCAAGTCAGGATGGTGACTGGCTTGGAGGCAATGTATCCAAGTGTAAATCCTGACAATTGTGTGAGAGTGTCCATATTACCATGGTGCAAGTAGTGCTACATTAATAGCTCAAATAAAGGGACAGAAATCGGTAGTATATGAGATATCTGATGGAGATGCCTGGCAGAGCATGGCAAATCAATCATCACCTTGCAGCATTGGAGCAAAGTTGTCTTGAGCTGCTTATGGGTGTGAACCTCCATAACTGTCTTCATCAGTTGGGACAACCACTTGATGCTGTCCCTAGGAAACAGGGATCATGAAAGCATGATGTGTCTTTTAGCCTGGTCACTATCAACTCCAGGGATGGCTGGTGATGAGGAGCAGAGGTTAAGTTATGCTTATCTGAGTTACAATCACTGTTTGGGAGCCTTTTAAATATAGCGCTTGGAAGTTGGAGTCCAGAAGATCCCTGCTGGGAGCAGAACTTCCTGCGCATAAAAATTGTCATTAATTTGGAATGAGCTGAGCAGAATAGAATCATATGAGAAAAGCTGGACCAACAATGCCCCATCACCACCTTTTAGACTACCTCCATACAGTCTCAAAATAAGTGATCTTATACCAAGTGAACCCAGAAGACATAAGGAATATCTTGATTGATTCAACGCAGCATAATTGTCCATCAGACCAATAACTCAGACTGGCTCCCTTCAGTCCTTTCTATGAAGATCATGTCAACCCATAATATTCTTAGGAATAATATCCTTTGGGTCACCGCAATGCATTGAATTCAAAGTAATATTTAGAATCTTCTCATTGTCTTTTTAAATGAATTAAATAATAAACTTCAGCTTACAAAAGTGTGGTAGAATTTTACTGCATCTATTATAGTGTTTGTCAATAATCTAGTAGTCTTAACAAATAAAATAAAATGCCCTTCAAGAACTACATGGTAAGTGACCTAAGATAGAAGTGGAGAAATTCACTGTTGTCGCCATTTTTAATGCTAAATACTAGAAATACTGTAAAGAATAGCAACAGAGAACTTAGTCTTCAATTATCAACAGTGAAGAAATTATGAACAAGAAAGAGTTAATTATTTGGAGAGGGCAGAAGCTTCTTTTGTGATTAATAGCACTTGACTTTAATCTATTCCAAGATGGCAAAAACCCTAATTAAACACATGCATTCAAGATCATTAATAGCGTTGCAGCCCATTGGAAAATTTGTTAACATGCATATATATATATATAAAGACAATCGCAATTTTCCTCAACAGAACATTACAAATAACAAGAAAGTCAGCAATGCTGGAAAAATGAAGTAATAACAGAAAATAGGGAGTTGCATAAGGAAGTCAGCATGGGAAAGAGAAAACTGAGTTAATGCTTCAGGCAAAACCCTTTAAACTAATGATATTCATTTTGAAGACATTTGATAGTTGGTTGAAAAAACATTGAGAAAAAAATGTAACCAGAGGAACAGTGCCAACATTACTGGTGCTTCCAGTGCAACATTCTCATAAGTGCAGGTGAAGATATAGGGTTGAATTTTACCAGAAATCAAGGGTGGTCCTCAAGAGTACTTTCCCTCCTTGAGCCTGGGCAGATTTTCTCCTGCATTTCTTCAGAGCTTGCCTCAAGAGTTTCATACCACATCTCTATGGCATTGTGCTATCTTCCACTGCTAGCAGCTGAAGTGTTTACCACTGCTAGAACCTCCCAAGATTCCCAGCAGCTACACCATCTTTAAAAGATCGGTTGCACACAATGTCAAATGCTGTCAGCCTGAAGTTGCTCTCTATTCTTCTTGTATCTGAAGAATTGTGCTGGAGATTGCTGACAGAGGTAAATTAGCAGCTTGCAGACTAGGAGGGGACAAGACAGTAAAGCTGTCCTCTTTCTTCACGACTACCAGAGGATATCATGGCCACAGATACTGCCAGTCTGTCTGAAGTTGCCACCCATGTCAGTTCCATTTCCACAGTCTGGAGGAACACCCAACAATGCCACAGGCAATTTAATGATTTTTGCAGTTCCAGGAGAATAAGTGCTACCATTTTCTCTCTGCTACCTCACATTCACTCTATCTCTGCTTCTGAACCCACTTTCCATCAAAATTCATGGTTTACCACTCTCATTATTGCATGTAGCATCTTCCCTCAATTGCTGTCACCCATCTTAAACCCACTCTCTCCAACTTACTAACCGTGCATACCCTCTGCACTACCTACTCCCTCATTCAGGACACCTCAGCACATTCCCCTCACTTGCATCAACACTAACAGTGATATCAGCCACTTTAATTTGTCAATCCCCCTCCCCGTTGTCTCATTTCAGGAGAAAATGGCTCACACTATTGTGAAAAGAGACAAGATGAGTGGTGGGGTGCCTAACACCAATGCACTCAACTCCTGTGAGGAGAGGATCATTGCCTGAGTAGGCAAAGATAGAGGCCTCTCAAAAGGTGGTGTGCCATGTTCCAGGAGTCAGGTAAAACTTGTTGCCATGTGTTGTGCTGCTGTTCAGTTGCCACCACTGCGAATGTTATCATGGCTGAATGTCTCCTATTTCGCAAAACCTATTCTTTGTCTCCTGCAGATACAAGTGACATCTGCACAATGGCTGCTGTCAAGAGGATAGCCTCACATGACATCTTCCTCCAGCTCTGAGGAAGAAGTCTCAGATCCCCCAGAAGATGTACCAGAAAGGCTGCATCCTGCACCCTCAACCAGCTCAGATACATACACCTCTGTAGATGTTTTCAGGAGATTAGTGTCACAAATACATCTGGTGAGCACATCACTGCCATATCTCTGCAGCTGGTTGAGGGAGAAATACCCCAAGCTGTTGGCACTCTGAGAATTATTCAGTGTCAGGCTGGAGAGAAGCCCATGGTGTCAGCCACTAAGAATTTCATCCAAATGCACAGTCAGGCATAGAAGCAGCAGGCTTTTTGTTGGAGGCAATGGGCAAGTAGACTTAACCGTTGGAGGACAACACCAATGCTGTTTGTACTGTGCTGCCTCTAGCATAGATTGATGACTACAATGAAGAGCCAGGTTTGGCAACCTTAGGGTTTACTAAATAGTGCACAAACCTACTCTCCGTCGTTCTAGCTATTGGTGCTCAGTCAGTAACCCAACCAGAGGGGAAATCACATGCAGAGTCTGCAGAAATCTCCTCTCAGGATACTCAATTGGCAGCCAGGCCCTTCACTTCAACCATGTCTGCTGCTCGCAACACTGTGGGAGTTCAAGCTGAGGGTACACACCCAGTCTGCCTGGGCCGTCAAACCACAAATATGCCTTGGGTCACCTGCTCAAAGGTCCAAGGACAACAGGTTCCACTACAGGGTAGGCTCCTTCCAACCAGCTGTGGACCCCAGGAATGCACTCAACATAGTAGGAGGAAAAGGAAGAAGGAGACATTCTGAAGACATATATGTGCCATGAATGATCCTTCATTGTTAATTTATTACCATGTTTATATATGTATTTTCACTTTTCATCATCAGCTAGGTGGGAAAAAGTCATTTTAGGTGCAACTATAAGATTGAAGGTAGAAAGGCTAGGCATCTGTAGCACAACATAATTTTTAATCCTGTTTAAGTGATAGCTATCCTTTCCACAAAATCTTATCATGAAACTTTGTCAGCATTAAATGATGAGGCATTGAATATTATGAAGGTTTCCATCCATTTATAATCTGAAATTTCATTAAACAGTATGAACCACATAAAAAGTCCAAAGAAAAAGGCAACAAGGTGGCTTAGTGGTTAGCACTGCTGCCTCACATCGTCAGGGACCCAGGTTCAACTCCACCTTGGGCAACCATTTGTGTGGAGTTTGCACATTCTCCCTGTATCAGGATGGGTATCCTCTGGGTGCTCCAGATTCCTCCCAAAGTCCAAATTTGAGCAGGTTAGGTGGATTGGCCATGCTAATTTGCCCATAGTATCCAAGGATGTGTAGGAAAGGTGGATTAACTGTAGGAAATGCAGGCTATAGGGATAGGATAGGTGGTTGAGTCTGATTGGGATGCTCTTCAGAGAGTCACGGGGAATCAGCGGACCAACTGGTCTGCTTCCACACTGCAGGGATTCAATGATTCAATAAGCTGCAACTACAATTAGAATTAAACAGGGGATGCTGGCCTTAGCAGCATTAGGTTGGTGAAAGATGACTTCACACAGTTCCATTGTATGGCATTCACAAAGAAGTCCTTTCTATATTGTTTTGGTCAGTGTGCTGCACTGTAGGATAAAGGTGCTGATCCATCTGAAGAACACCCTCAACATTGCAATGCTGCAGCTCTCATGTATCCCCATCATTCAGCCCATAGTCTTTGTACATCCTCTAGCGACTCTGAGGATCAAATGGCATCACTGGTATGAAGCCTCAAGCACAACCTGCACAGAAATCTAATATGGAATGGCCATCCTATTGATCCCAGTGGAAAAGGATATTGTATTGTAGGTATGCTGGACATTCTGACTTCCATCTTTGGACAGAGCATAATGCCACTACCTCCTCACATCTGTGTGGTCTTCCTTGGCTCTCCTGAATTTTTGCTGCATTATTAGAGCAGCTATGGCTACTTGCCCATGGAATGGGAAGGTTTTACATCAGTTGAAGGTTAATGGTCTTAAACTTGCAGTCACATGTCTTCCTCATTCATTCATACGGCAGTCCTCAGTGCAATGGTTACAGGGAACACCACGACTTCTGTGGATTCACTGTAGATAGCTCCAGTGAGTCGGTAAGATCAGAACCAAAGCAACTCCTCAGTATTGTGATTAGTCAGCAGTTGCACTTAAACATTGGGACATGGAGGGCCCTAAGCAGGAAGGCTGATGGGATACCTCTACCTGAATGTTGCCCATCTTTGCCCTGATTCAGATGTCCATTGCTCAAGCCTGTTTCCACATGAATAGCTGTAGGTGTGGCAACAATAATGAGGACCTTTTCTCCCACAGTACCCAAGAAAGGCTGCATTATAAATACGATAAATGGTATGGATATGTTATAATCCAAGGTGTGAAGTGAGCAGCTCTGTGTAGTCTACGGGGCCTTGAAAAGTGAATGGCAATTAGGGTGAATCTTTCCAGGCCACAATTCATTGCTTATGCCTCACAACCATTAGTAGGATTGATTTGTGATGTTGAATGATGTGGTCAAGACCGCTTATGGCCAAGATTTATTTGACACGGTATGCTAATGTGTAAGGTTCACTTGCAGCATTTCTCTTGCACTTGTCTGTTTAATGCTGTTTGTTCTCTGAAGGGTCTCACTTGCCACAAAAGCAGAATCCCCTCCACCCCTCAGAGAATGAAACACTGACTCCACCCACTCCAGGTGCGATGACAATAGTTTCTTTTCCATTACATACGTGTGAGTTGGAGGGGATGAAATGCAGCAATGATCACATTTCACAGAATGAGTCACAGACTCAGTCTCTCACTCCAGGTGACCAACACGTATCCCCTTCATTCTTGTTCTCGTTGTCAACCCTATTGCCTTTGATCTTTCCCACGTCTGCTTCCCATGTGCTTATTTAGCTATTCATTTCTCATTTCACTCCACATTCCCCAAGCACACTGTGTGCTCATGCAGGGTCCTGTCTCCCTCATCACAGCCAGGAAGGGCTGAATGTCAATGACCTCCTCCCACGCACTATTGATTCCTGCCTTATAAATTGAGTTGCCTCCCTTCACAATTGTTATCCTCTCTGTACCTCAGCATGCTGTCTCCAATGCCCACAATTGAGTCCCCTAGCTTGCCGACCAAAGCAGTGTCCCCTTATAACTCCCTTTTACTTTCAGTGGACAGATACCCCCAGGAATGAGCTTGGCCCACCCCCATGACTGACTTCCTGACTGATAAATGAACAGACCCCTGACTGATACCTGCGCAGCTCACTGACTGACTTATTATGACTTCCCACGATGTGCTGGGACTTAATGTGCTGGGACTCTCTGACTGAAGGCTGGTTTCATTGACATGAGACATCGCTATTTGGTTGAAGTGCATACAATGTGTTGGCCATGTACACTGTTGGTATATAAAGCAAATATAACATTGACATAACATGGTGAAGTACACCCCCCTAACTGATCACTGCTGACAAACATGGCAAGCTGCATGCCTTCATACCTGCATTAAATGTTCCGCATTCAACTGTAGGACAGAATACTGAGAATACCTAAGCTCTGGAAGAGGGGGCAAAGTGCAAATAGACATGACCAGGCAGAGATGCTGCAAACATCCAACTAGATATTGAGTTAATGCTAAGACAGCCAGTGAGTGACCCTGAGATAGGGCCTGGTCCAATCCATCAGTTGGATGCCTGTCCCTGGATGCAAGCTGTCCTGGCAGCAACATTACAATGAAAGGTGAGCTCCAAAGTGCAGCATCGAAGTGGAGAACTGGATTGGAAGTGGGTCAATTATGTGCCACAATGATGCAGTGCGGCTGGCATGAGTCCAATGCCAATATCTGTGGACAGCGAAGGCAGACAGTTACTGTTATGGAGTGTACCCTGAGACGTTAGTGACTGCTTTCCATGCTGGAGGGCGAGAGAAGCAAGTGGTGAGCTGGAGTTGCCAGGTACCCATGCTGATTTTCATGTTGGGAATTGTTATCGTCTAGGTTCTAACCAGCATGGAGAAAAGTAGGAATTCTGTATATATGAAGTGAGATTAAGTTCTAATGACATGTAAATGCATGCAAGTAGGTGTCTCAGCTTTGGTTCATGTGTTGGAAAGATTGTCTGGGCTGTCACCAATTGTTAAAGTTCACTTGAGAATGTAACATATTTTTAAAAAGTTTTGCGATTTACATATGAAGGAAGTGAAACTAACATGGGCATTCTAACAGATGAGAGACTTAACAAACATTCAAGGTATTTTTCAGTGTATAATTTCAGTTATATCACACTGTAAACTTTTGCTATAAATTCTGTGTCTTACAATTGTGTACTCTACAACCACCTGATGCAGGAGCAGCGCTTCGATAGCTAGTGCTTCCAATTAAACCTGTTGGACTATAACCTGGTGTTGTGTGATTTTTAACTCTGTTTCATGTGATTCTCATCTTATCTTTCAAAATGTAGTTGCAGAATTGGACTCTTTGTCTTGACATTGAGAATCACATTTCTGTCATCCCACTGTATTTTCCCAACAGACTTGCCAATGCCCACATTGTTCAGGGGCTGAGAAGGTTCACCTCACAGTGCCATTGTGACTCGGTTGGTACCATGCTTGCCTCCAAATCATACGTTCTGTGTTCTGACTACAGGCAACACAGAAACCAAGGCTATTGCTTCAATGAGATACTGATAGACTATACATTTGGAGGTGTTGTCTTTCAGATGTCAAACTTGTACCCCATCAGCCTGTTTGGGTAAATTTACAAGATCCTATTGCACAATAATGAAGATGAGCATATTGTTTGTGGGACTGTTCTGCCACATATCCTACACTGTAACAGAGACTACACTTCAGCGAGTGCTTCATTTCCGGTGAAGCACTTTGAAAGATCTGCTAGCTCTGAAAAGTGTTATAATGCACATGTTTTCACATTCATAAAGTGACAATTTTCAGTGATATAGGATGTTAACTTAGAAAAAGACTCAATGGCGATAGTAGCCTCACCACAATAATAGCATGCTAACAATATCTGTAACAATCCATCTGAACATACCAGATCAATAATTTATAGCTGCTTATCAATAGGGAGAGTTTATTGGATATTATAATAAACAAAAAGAAAACAAAGTGCAAATAACCACACCATGCTAAGGTCGAAGAAGAATTGTGTCTATTAAAAGTTAGTGGCTTGTGGCTGTATTGTATCAAAGATAGTTTAAGAACCTTGTTTTTTAAAAAATTAAAATAGTCAATGTTTGTTGAATAATTAAGATGAACATTAAGTGAACCATATTGAGAGCCACATAAAACTGGAATACATAAAGAGATTCGTTCTCATTATGCATTATTCCTCTTTGCACTTTTCCATATTCAGTTTACTGATCTGTAACAACAGCACCTCCTCCTGCATACATTGAGACATGACAATAACACTCGATCTCAGCTATCTACTGCATTAACTAAAAGGAATCAGGGACATATTTGACTATTTGCAAGTTCATTTCAATAGCCATTCCCTCCCTTCTACTTTTCAACAGCACTTTGAATTCCAAATTCTTACCAGATTATCTTCAAATCTGCTTCTCCTAATTGTCTCTGCTAGCAAAACAATCTCTTTGTGCAATCAATAATTCCCATTGCCTCTTCTCTCTTGGCTTAAGTTAACAAATATTTTGCAGTATACGAGAAAACCACCTCACCAATTTAGTTACTTAATATTGAAAAGACGCCTTGCATAGAAGTATAATGCTATGTATCACTGCTTATTCATGTCTTCTAAAATCTACTGATGAATGAAGATTTTTTTAGGCTCTTTGTAAACAATAGAATCTCCTATAGTTGATTATTTAATTAAATCAGAAGTAGATAACTGTACATTTGAATTTTATGTAAATTTCCTTGAAGTCATATTGTGCACTACTGTCATCATTGTGTAATGTTAAAGATGTTCATACTGCTATGACTGAGATGAGAGGAGTGCATTGTTTTTCTCTCATCCCACCATGCTACAGATCACAACAAAATTGTAATTGTTTCACCCAGTTCATGATATGGCTAATTGCAAGCTTTCTCTTGTTAGGCTAAAATAAAAAATACAACAATTGGGTTTCTTTAAAAAACCAAAAGTTATTGATTAATTTCAAATTAAACTTATTGAAATATGATGTAAAGCAAGTTAACACATATAGGCTATAATATGAAAATATAAATGTTTATCTCTCTAACATACATACACAAACACTCATACACAGATTTCTCTCTGCTGAAGTTCAGTTTGGGATTTTATAGCCTGAGCCTCTCTTAGTCTAAAATGGCTTTAAAAAAAACTAACCAACATGGACTTCAATGACAGAGCAGTAAGTGATTCTCCTCAGCATTTTTCATACTTAAAGCAATACCAGGAATTTTGCAATAGAAACTAAAGATTTTGTCTTCTACAATGCAATGAATTCTTAAAATAACAAAAATTAAAAACAAAAAATGCTGGAAATCTGAAATGAAGGTGGGGATTTTTAACTTCTATCACTAAAAAAGTGGCATTGGCTAAACTCTGGGTTCCATCACCTGGCAGGCCCACCCACCTGCATGCAGCTGTTCATTAATGGCCATTTAAAGCTATGAAAGAGGATTTTCCAATCACCCTCCAGGTTTCTGCAAGCAGCAGGAACAGTTAGCTATGTAGAGGCAGCCGTCTGGCAACAGGATAATAGTGGGAAGCAGTTGTCCAAAAATAAGCTTAGAAGCATTCCTGCCTTCTAGGGTGCAGCAATGGCTGCTGGTCACCCTTCAGCTGGATTTGCTCTTTGGGTTCCTCCCCTCGGCTTTCACTTCCCCTCCAGCCACAAAAATCACCTTAAATTTTACATTTGAAAATGTTGAAGCAACGATGCATCCATTTGGGGATTTCCTCTCCCATGCTTAACCTCGATTGCTGCTTTCATGAAAAGGCCCCCTACTGGTCACTTTTCCTCTGACCATTGATCGACCAACTCGGGAATATTACAAGTGACTGCCTGTTTCCCACACAATATAGTGTTAATCGTAATAGCAAAGTACAATGGATTCTGGAGATCTGACATTAAAATAGAAAATGTTGAAGAAATTCAGCTGGTCAGTCAGTATCTGGAAAACAGAGTTAACGGTTAGTAGCTGATATGACTTTTCTTCAGAACAGGGAACTGCGAGCAGACTTTTCGGACTCTCATTTGAACATGGCAACAGTTTAGAGTTCAGAATAGATTCCGTCCAAGAACTCAACACGAGGTTCATTTCTGGAAGGAACCAGTGAAATCATATTTTGGCATGATTCAATTATCAGCTCAGAAGCACTCTCTACTCTAATATCTCCGCAGATGCTGTGTAAGCTGCCAGGGCTTTCCAGCATTTTGCATTTGTTTCCTTAGAATGACAACTTTGTTCATTCAATTTTCTTCCTGAGTAAGGCTTCATAAAAGCTTTTGATTCCTTAAGTCATTAAAAGAAAACATGTTTCATTTTTAGAGCAAAAACCAAAGGGATCTTCATGTTGAATTCGATACTTCTAAACTTAGTAAATGTAAATCTAACCACTTTCTAGGGAAATAAGTTTCTCTTGTTTTAGATCTTTTATTATTTTATATTCACGCCTCCCCAGTGCACTCTCCCAACAAGCATCTTCTATAGATTTGCTCTGTCCCATTCATAATCTCAGACATCTATCATGTCTTACGAAGTCTTCTATTTTCTAAAGAGAAAAGCCTCAGCCTTTTCAATTGTTCCTACGAGCCAATGCTTCCCAGTTCTAATATCATTCTAGTAAAGCCTTTACACATTTTTTCCAAATGCTTCTAAATCCTTTTTATAATATAGAGACCAGAACTGCTCATTGTTCCATGTGCAGTCAAGTTAAGGCTCTCTGTTTTTCAGTTCTATTCTTCTTGTTTGTGCTTTTTTGAATGACATTATAATTTGTTGCTATGTTTCACAATTTGTGTATGAAGATCCCACATCATTAAGATCCTCTGTCCATTTAGAAAGCTTACTTTCCAAAGGGTATGCAGCCTCATTATTCTTCCCATAAATTTGTACCACCTCACATTTATCTGTATTGAAATTCATTTGATGATTATATGTTCATACAGATTCATTAATACCTCTGAATTTTGTGCTTTTCTGTACTAATGACAGCTACCAATTTAGGATATTCTGGAAGTTTTATTTTCTCCAAGCGTAATTACTTCAACTTTAAAGTTTAATTGTCTTTTTGTCTTTTTTTTTATTTGTTCTGGTGGGGGAGAAAAGTCTAACACAGGTTTTTTTCTCCATTCATATTACTACTAGCATTTAAATTCATTGCCCACAATGGCCATCTTTGCACATTTTATAACTGCTTTAAGCTTCCTTACTATCAGTTTTGGTCCTGCATCATTGTAATCATAGTGGACTTGTTTCCATGTATGGATGTACCAACGATTAATGCTATTGTACATCAAGATTAAACTCATAATGAACAAATAATGCAAAATACTATGGAAAAATTGTATAGTGTAAAGTCATAATGCTATGGATATAGTTGGCTGTGTTTGTCAATTCAATGACATTTTCTCTATCAATTAAAAGTAAAGACACCATAGTTCCAGAGGACAGCTGTATCATTAGAAAGAGATGACTAGTGGTGGTTTAACATCACAGTGACTATCATAGGGAAGGGGAAATATCCAGAAGGAAAGTCCTTCATGGTAACCTCAAGCAGCACAGGAATGGAACCCAAGTTGCTAATGTCAGTCTGCAGCCAACTGAACTAACTAACTTTATCAAGTAAGGAGCTCAGCTAAGCTGCTACTGTTGTGTCAACAAATGTAAAGAGACCGTGACACCCATCCACACTCCCCACCAGCCTTCATATCCGAAGGACTATAAGCTGCCATTTCCACTACCTCCAGTGGGATGCCATCACCAGACTAATATTCCCCTCCCCTCCTGCCTTTGTCAGCATTCCACAGGGACTGTACCCTCTGAGATACCTTAATCCACTCCCCCTCCACTCCCAATACCTCACCACATGTGGTCTCCTCTGAGCTGGAGAGATGAAATGCAAAATCGGTGACCACTTGGTGGAACGCTTATGTTCCATCTAAAAAACTACCTCAAGCTTCCTGCCGCCTGACAATTCAACACACGACCATGCTCCCATCCCAATATTTCTCTCTCAGGCCTGCTGAAGTGCTCCAGTGAGGCTCAGCACAGACTGGTGGAACAACACTTCATCTTCTGCATTGGAACTTTACAGTTGTGAGAACTTAACATTGTGTTTAACAATTTCAGAATGCAAAATTGTTCACTCCCTTCCCCCACACCCGTAGGTCTTGCATTGTATGACTGCTTTCAGCACAGCCAACCCATTTACAAACATTTACACTTCCTGTTAGCACTCCACCTCAGTATGATCTCTCAAATGGCTTATCTTCAGCAATTCATTTGTTTGCTTGTCACTTTTCTTTATCTTTCTCTCTCTCTCTAGGCATCGTCTCCATGGATTCTATTCTCACTGCCATCAAAACCCCCAAGCCCATCCCTTCATCAGCACAACTTTCATCTTTCCCAACAATTTTCAGTTCTGCAAAGGGTCACCAAATTCAAAACATTAACTCTGTTTTGATTTGATTTGCTTATTATTGTCACATGTACTGAGATACATTGAAAATTGTCATTTTTCATGCTCTACAGGTAGCAGAACAGAGTGCAAAATACAGTGCTACAGCAGAGAAGGTGCAGAGAGAGAAATCAACATTAACATTTGAGGGGTCCATTCAAAAATTTGATAACAGCAAGGAAGAAGCTTTCATGAATCTGTTCAGACATGTATTCAAACTTGTATATTTTCAGCCTGAAAGAAGGTGGAAGAGTGTACAACAAGGGTGAGAGGGGTCTCTGTTTATGTTGGTTGCTTTCCTGAGGCAGCAGGAAGTATAGATGGAGTCAATGGATGGAAGGCTGGTTTGTGTGATGGTGTGGTGGGCTGTGTTCACGGCTCTCTGTAGTTTCTTGTAGTCTTGGGAAGAACAGTTGCCATATCACATGGTACACCCAGATGGGTTGCGTTCCATGGTGCATCTATAAAAATTGGCAAATGTCTTTATGGACTGGCTAAATTTCCTTTGCTTTCTGAGGAAGTAGAAGCATTGCTGTGCTTTTTTTGACCATCGTGTCCATGTGGGTGAACCAGGATAGATTCTTGGTGATTGCCGCTCCCAGGAACTTGACTCTCTCAACATCTTGACCTCAGCAACAATTATACAGACTAGGGCATGCCCTGCACTACACTTCCTGAGTCAATAACTAGTTCCTTCATTTTGCTAACATTGATGGAGCAATTTTGTTTTTAAACTATGCCGCAAGGCACTCAATCTCTTTCCTGTACTCTGTCTTGTCCTTTTCGAAATCCAACCTACAACGCTGGTGTTGCCAGCAAAATTGTAAATGGACTCCTGGCACAATTTGGCCACACAGACATGAATGTATAAGGAGTACAGTAGGGGGCTGAGTCTGTAGCCTCACAGGGCAAGATTTTGTTTCTAGACCTCCTATTGCCAGACCTCCTGTGTTTCTCCAGCATCCTCTCTTTTTTGTAATAACACATGGCAAGCCTGGAGTTGTTAACAAAAGTAACACCCTCTTGCAGTTGGATAATAATATGTCTGGCACTCTGGCTAAAAGAACATATACTGCTTCAAACCTCAAACATGGCAGCATAGAATAATGTCTATTATACATAGAATGCATAAGGTGTGTGTCCAGATGCAGTGGGAATTTCTGGTTGCACAGCTTTTAAAAATTCAGTTTAGCAATACTGCATTTTCTGGAAATCTCCCACATTGCAATTATAATGTGCAACATTAGCATTGAGTTTTTATGAGATTCCTTCAGTTATTTTTAATGAACATTTTAATTTCTTATTTAAACTGGTTGACAGGTTTGTTGAAATATGGGAATCTGATATAAAAGTGCTGACTGGTTCATTAACAATGCTGTATAATCCAAAATTATTTTAGTCTTCAAATGACAAAATATTAAACATTGAAAAACAATGGATCTACAAATTGATGTTTAATTGATAAATCAAAAGATATTTGATTTACTTTATGGAGCATTCTGAGAAACCTCAAAAAGTATAACTTTACAGAGATGGGGTATGAAAATGGCTACTTTAATTGCTACTTCAGTCATCATAAAACACTTAAATCCAATTCATAATTCAATACCTGCAAGATGATATTTGATTTTTTTCAAGTTTATGGCCCATTGGCTGCCCACAGCTTCACAGCATAAGATTCATATAGGCCTGGAAGTGGGTGACCAGCACTTCAAATCTAAGCAGTTAGGTGCCATATTTCAGTGCTTCAGTTGGGAGTTCTTCACTGTCTGTTAACTTCCTGATGCCATTTCCATGAACCAATGGGTGAAGCATATGCTTGTTGGAATTATAGAAATGAAATCTAGCCATAAAATGTGGTCAGACTTCAAAATAATTCCATCAGCAACTTTAATCTAATTATTGAAGCAGTCACTTGAAAATTAGCCCCACAATCTTAATGTTAGAATAAATTTGGAGTCATTCACATTTGTAAATAACAGGAGAGCAGTGGTGAATATTGCATTAATATTTAACACTTTGAATTAGTAAGGTCTAGTCATCCTGTGTTATCATTTAATTCCTGAGTATCAAGCTAAGGAAAAACAATGACATATGAAAAAGCTCCTGGGTGAGGAGAGATGAACTGACTCCCCTTTGAAATACACACAACTACACAGGGGGTTGTAACAAGGCCAACTTAGAAAGGATCCCTCCTTGTGAATACCTTTCTCCCAGATCCAAATTAACTTAGGTTTCAAAAAGGAGTCAATTTAACCAGGCTTACTGAATTAACATAGAATGAGTTTATTAATTGCAAAAGACAAAAAGAAACACAGGCTAGAGATAAGACGTGACTTTAGAAGGATCAAAGTTTAAAAAAAGATACATGGATCAGTCTCTGAATTGTTTGCAAAGAGTAGATGGTTTGATATTTCAGCTATTGTAGTGGAGGTAAAAAATAACATTAACTTTGTTAGTTCTACAGTCATTTTTGTTGAGGTTTTGGATTTGGTTGAAGTTTCTTTGTCCTGATTCTGTTTTTGTAACTGGTTTTCAGCCCTCAGAGTGAGAGATGGCATTTTCCTGCAGGGAAACCAAGCAATAATTCTTCAGCCATGATCTTCATAATATGCTAATACTCAAACCTAAATGGCTACACACAAGACCACAAGAGTCCCACTAGTCCACTTCAGTAGAGTTCAAACCAACTCTTTAAACCTAGTCCTTGTGTATTCTTCAATGGGCAAAACATTAAATGTGTCTGCATTCTGGGTCAAAATCCATAGGGGGTGGCTTGCAGTTGAGCAAAAGATCATCAGCCCTTTGTCATCTTTGTACTCACAAGAGATCACAGACAAGTCTGCTTGAAGTTTCTTTGACACTTTACTTATAGTCTATCAGTTTCTCACTGGAGAGTCACTTAATTTACATCCACAGCCATTTGTGGCAATACCAGCTCTCTTTTAGTTAATGTTGGTGGGCTTGAGGTCAGAGACAATTGACACTAAACTCCAAGTGATTGTGTTGCAAGGAAAATAACATTTTAAATGAACCAATTTCTAGCAAAACACTATCCTGAGGTTTTGAAAAGATTGCATTAATCTCAGACTATTGTCTGATAGAGGGACAGCGTTGTGAGTTAAGGAATGAAGTTTGGATCAGGTTTTGAAAACAATGCTTTAGACTTCCCAATGTTCAAAGGAAGTAAATGTGAGGGCATTCCTGTTGTTGATGACTAATAAACTTTCTGATCATTTAGTATAAGGTTAACACCAACTCCAACTGATCAAGCAGTACCAATGAGGTTGAAGAAATACCACAGATCACAAAATAGAATCAAAATAGAAATTACTAGGAAAACTCAACAGGTCTGACAACTGTGGAGAGAAAGCAGAGTTAACATTTTGGTCCCATGATCCTTTTTCAGAACCCTAACTCTCAAACAGAAAGGTCATCAAAATGTTAACTCTGCTTTCTCTCCATAGATCTGCCAAACCGGTTGATTTTTCCAGCAATTTCTGCTTTTGTTTTTGATTTCCAGCAACCAAACTTCTTTGAATTATTTAACAAAATATAATGACTTAGTGAAAGTGACAAAGGAAGAACAGCAATATGTGGGGTAGGTTTTAGACTGAGATATTCTTCAACATAATAGGTATCCTACTGAGCCTGAATTCAGAAAGCAGTTTATTGATGATCAAAAGGTTTTCAATATAGACTTTGTGAGAATATGGAGTGTACTCCTGACCACAATACTTGAATGATTTTCTGGCTGATGAGTTTCAATGCAGAGATGTGTGAGGTGATGCATTTTGATCAGAAGAACATTGGAAGGCAACACACAATTGGGGTACAATTTTAAAGGAGGTACAGGAGCAGAAGGACTTCAGCTGGAGGATTATGTGCAGTTGTGAGTGCCACATTATAGGAAACATGCAAATGTCTTGGAGAGTGTGTAGCAGTTAATCTAGATTCTACACTGATTCCAGGTACGAGGAACCCGCGGGGAGGATAGATTGAGCAAGTTGAGATTGTTCTTCTTGAAAAGAAGGTGACAGAGGAGAGGAGATGTGATTAAGATTTTACAATTATGAGCAGGCTGGGCAGATAAGGTGAAGTTATTCCAGTTTGTAAAAGAAAGAAGAATAAGAGGGCATAGATCCAAAAGGTGTGAAAACAAAACAAGAGTGGTGTGAGTAAAACCTTTTTGATATTGTGAGTTGTCATGGCATGTAGGGTCAGTTAGTTCAGTTGACTGGATGGCTGGTTTGTGATACAGAGTGATGTCAACAGCAGGGGTTCAATTCCTGCCTTGCCTGAGTTATCATAAAGGATTCTTCTTCTCAGCTTCTTACCTCACTTGAGGCATGATGATCCTCAGATTAAACCATCACCAGCTGTCTCTGTCTCTAATGGGAGAGCAGCCCTATGATGTGGTAGCATTATGGCAAATTTACTTTTACCTTGTTTGATTATGGAATGCACTGCCTGGAAATGTGGTGAAAGCATTCAAGAAGGCATTGCATAATTTCTTTTTGATAGTAATGTATGCAGGCATATGTGGGAAAAGTAGGAGATTGGTGTTAGATAATACAGCCAAACTTGATAATGGAGATGTGCAGTATGATTGGCTGAATGGCCTCATTTGGCATTGTAAAAAGTCTGTAATTTTCAAAAGTGCTGTCTACTGTGGATGAAGAAGCTATTTCCCTGACAGCTGCAAAGGAACCTATCAGGATCCAAACCAAACAATAATTCCTCTCACACAAATGTGATCCAAGAATTCAGACCCTGAACTTCAACTTGAATAGTATCTGTCATAGTCAAGATTAGAGTAGTGATTAGATTAGATTAGATTAGATTACTTACAGTGTGGAAACAGGCCCTTCAGCCCAACAAGTCCACACCGACCCGCCGAAGCGCAACCCACCCATACCCCTACATTTACCCCTTACCTAACACTACGGGCAATTTAGCATGGCCAATTCACCTGACCCGCACATCTTTGGACTGTGGGAGGAAACCGGAGCACCCGGAGGAAACCCACGCAGACACGGGGAGAACGTGCAAACTCCACACAGTCAGTCGCCTGAGTCGGGAATTGCACAGGAAACCAGGCAGTATCTGAGGAGCAGGAAAATTGATGTTTCGGGCAAAAGCCCTTCATCAGGCCTTTTTCTGAAACTTCGATTTTCCTGCTCTTCCTATGCAGAATGACCTGCTGTACTTTTCCAGCACTACTCTAATTTTGACTCTAATCTCCAGCATCTGCAGTATCACTTTCGCCTAGTATCTGTTATAGTCAGAATTGACATGCTTGAGTTTAACTGGATTCACACACCTCAACAATAGCATATATTCTGTTTCCCTGCAGATCATAGGTCACCCTACAGGTCTGTCTGTCTGTTCTAGGTAGATGTACATTTAAAGCAGTTCCTCTTGTTTTGACTACACATCCAATCAAATGAAGACTGGCTGCTCCAAGTTCTAGTACTGGCTGTGTTGTCTTCTTAAACATGGCTGTAGTTGTAGCGAGAGTTATTACATGAGCCAGACATTTATGCCCCTGAGGCAACTGCAATTGTTGCCAGTCTACCTCCTCTCATTCAGACAGCAGTAAAGCACGGCACTACAACTAAAGAAAACACTTTAAGTCTGAATGCCCAATTGACTGCTTTTGGTGTGAGTAGTGTTAGGAAGGAACTAGACCCAGGAAAGAGTAGTGTCTGATATCAATTCAATTTCCAGCCTTTCAGCTTGGTAGCCCAGAGTTTCATCATTGCCTTCAAACCACAATGCTTTCCAGAATGACGTGCCATAGGAATCAGCTGTTGTAGGGAAAACGGGGTTATGGCTTTGATAGCGAATTCAGTGTTTTGCTTCTTATTAGTATGGAATGCTTCTGATTTGAATGGAAAAAGAAATATGGTACAAGTAGGTAATAAGTTTAGGTGGTAGTGAGCCTTCTATAAAAGGGCATGTATGATGTCTGTGTGTAAATCAGAACATATTTTGCCTTTTCTCAAATATATGGGACTACCACATCAGGCTTTATGGCTACAACCTAGCTTCCTCCATTCTTGGCACCTTCTTCTCTGCTGGAGTTGGATCATAGGCTTTGTCTTCAACAATTTCACTTTTTATATTAAAGGAACACATTATGCAATGACAATTATTATTAGTTAACATACTGGCATTTCATCCAATTATCCTGGTGCACAGTGCAATGCATACTGTGGTCACAATACTGTGGGCATAATAGAAAGCAATTGGTCTTGTGCTCAACACATCTTAGATGACTGTAGATGTGCGCACAAGAATCTTATTCAGTATTCAGGGAGGAATTCAGTCAACAATTTGCAATCAACCAGGAGGGGCTTTCTTGTCACATTGCTGCGAGTAATTAGGAGAAAGCACACCAGGTGGTGGTCATCTCTAGGGAGGGACGAGATGTCTTCTTGCGGATCATTTCATAGAAAATCTCTGGGACACCCGCACCCACCAATCCCACTGCCCTGTGGCTGAACACTTCAACTCCCCCTCCCACTCTGTCAAGGATGTGCAGGTCCTTTACCATTATCACCCAATGCCTGGAAGAAGAACACCTCGTATTCCACCTTGGGACCCTGCAACCACAGGGGATAAATGTGGATTTCAACAGCTTCCTCATTTCCCCACCACCCACATTATTCCAGTCCCAAGTTTCCAACATGGCACTGCCCTTCGGACCTGTCCATCACTCCCCCTCCCCCATCCTATCATCTCTCCCTCACTTTCATCCACCTTTCACTTTCTCAGCTACCTTGCCCCCAACCCCACCCCCCTCCCATTTATCTCTCAGCCCCGACCCACAAGCCTCATTTGTAATGAAGGACTTATGCCTGAAACATCGATTCTCCTGCTCCTCGGATGCTGCCTCACCTGCTGTGCTGTCCCAGCAACACACTCTTGACCACTGTGAGTAATTGCTTTATTCTGAAAACTAACAATGTAACTAAAAGACTAAATCAGAAAAATTTCAGAGCTGAATCAATTGACTAATAATGGCAAGACAACTCTTCAAGCCAGACAGTTGATTTTCTAGACAAAGACTCAAAATTGAGATGCCTTCTACTTAATATAAAGGGAGCTTCAATAAAGAAACATTCAATCATCAGTACAACCAATATCCACTAAACATTTAACATATTTGCCTTGAAAGCTCACATTTAGCGACAGATGACTGGTAACCTCATTACTGATGAATTCAACTTAGAATGTCAAACAATTCCTGCTCAGCATGATCAAGCTACCTATACCCATGTTGGATTGCATTGATGCAAGTGGTATCTCATTCATCAATCACTGTGATGTTTTACAGATTGATCATTTCAGAATTACCATAATTTATATGTCCAACAAACGAAACTCAGGAAAACAACCTGCATTCATTTCTTTTTTGCCCACCAAACAGAATTTGCCATAAACACTCTAGTCAAGAGGGTGACTGTTTTAACATTGAGAATCTAGAAGTGAAACAACCCTGAACCAGCATCTTAAATAATTGCCAACTCCACTCAATCTGATGGAATCAAAATTATCCCACTAGCAACTGCTGAGTGACATCTATCAACAGTTTCCCAAAAGCCAATATCAGCCACTGCTTTCAAAGTCCTTTCACACAGTCATACTGTCCTTCAATTATTCACCACAATCTGAAACTTCTCATCAGAGCTTACAAGAAAATCCTGATAGAAGTCTAAGTGAACTTTTATTACAGAGCTTAATGAATGAATCATTGTTGCTATCCCACAGCATAGCATCACAGTTGGAAAAAAACTAATAACTGAGATTGTGGCACCTTCTGGAAATGTGCAAAACCCCCAGTTCTCTCCTGGTTCTTGCCCTTTATATGCAGAATCTGGACAGAGAGGCACCATCCTATTGAAATTCCATAATGCATCAGACAATCTATGTATCATCAGTTAATGGTGCTTGTAAAGCCATGTTAAAAATAAAAAGTTGGAGTCTCACCCATCACTCGAATACTGCTCAGCATTCACCAGTGCAGACTTGACATCTTTGTCAGCCAACTCCATTGCCAATCACTTACTTAAAATGCACAAAACTTCTGTAGTTTCTTACAGTCCTGGGCAGAGCAGTTTCCATACCAGGCCATTACTAGATAGTACACTTTCTATGGTGCATCTGTAAAAGATGGTCAGGATCCTTATGGAAATGCCGAATTTCCAGATTGCCAGTTATCGTCACTCCAAGGAGCTTGATGCTCTCAACCCTTTCAACCTCCGTTCTGTTGATGTAGATGGGGAATGTTCTCCTCCTTGCTTTCTAAAGTCAATGATCAATTCTTTTATTTTTCTGCCATTGAGAGAGAGGTTGCTATCATTACACCATGACACTAAGCCCTGTATCTCCTTTCCGTACTCTGACTCATCACTGTTTGATATCCATCCTACCATGGTGGTGTTGTCAACAAACGTGTACGTGGCATTTGTTTGGAATTTGGCTACACAATTGTGGTTGTACAGGGGGTACAGTTGGGGGTGGGGGGTGGGGGGAGTGGTGGGGGGATTGGGGAGGTGGGGGCTGGTGGTGAGAATGGATCCTTGGGATACTGTGAACAGTTTTGGGCTCCTTATCAAAGAAAAGATATACTGGCATTGAAAGCAATCTAAACAAGGTTCATTTGGCTGATACCGGGATGGAGTGACTGTTTTATGGGGAAAGATTGAATAAAATGGGCATGTCTTCATTGGAATTTGGAAGAATATGAGGCAGCTGTATCAAAACATACATGGTTTTTAGAGGACTTGACAGGGTAGATGTGGAAAGGCTGTTTCCCCTTGTGGAAGAGTCTAGGATGAGAGAGCATAATCTCAGAGTAAGGATCACACATTTAAGACAGCAGTGAGGAGAAATTCCTTCTTTCAGATGGTTGTGAATCTGTGAAATGTTTTACCACAGAGCGCTTTTGAGGCTGAGTCATTAAATAGGTTCAAAGCTCAGATAGACAGGTTTTTAATCAGTAAGGGGGTCAAGAGTTGTGGGGAGAAAGGTCGGAATGTGAAATTGAGGGTGATCAGATCAGATGTGCCAGAGCAGTCTTGCTGGGCTGAATGGCCTACTTCTGCTCCTATGCTTACAGTCTAATGGTTTAATGGGATCCTTTTAGCAGAAAGGAAGGGACCCATTTAAAATTATGCTTGTTGTGACCAACCCAGAGGGGCAAATAAATAAAGAGAGGAACCAGTTCATCTCTCCTTACTCAGGAGTTTTCTGATTTGGAGTGTTCTCATCTGCAACTAAAAGAACTTAGGGAATCTCTCCATTATAGCAATAATTCACCTTGTCAATTTTCCTTTACTTATTTTAATTAGATCATTGAATTTCAATTAGATTTGAGTGAACCTTCACTGAACAGCTTGTAATGTTATTATATCTTTTCTCTAGTAAGAAGTCCACAACTGTACACAGTACTCCAGATGTGATCTCAGCACAACCCTTTGAAATCATGGAAAAGTGTAACTGGTTTTATATTCCATTCTCCTTGCAATAAATGATAGCATTGCATTTGCCTTTCTAAACATTCGCTGTACCAGCATACTACTTCTTTGTGAATTATGTATCAGGATATTTAGATCACTCCGTACTAGTTTTCTAATTTTTCTCCGTTAAAAAAAGACTGTTTTTTTCCACCCTTCATACCAAAATAGACAAATTCACAATTTCCCACATTGCAATCTTTCTGCCGATTTTATTTACCCACTGACTTACCTATCTCACTCCTTTTGCAGACTCTTTCTCATCAGAGAAAGTGCAACAGAGGCCAAGTGAGGAGATCAGAATTTTCTGAAGTGGTCATTGGACTCAAAATATTAACTCTGTTTCTCTCCCCACAAATGCTGCCAGACCTGCTTTTCATTTTTATTTCAGATTTCCAGCATCTACAGTGTTTTGCTTTTATTTGAGTATATCTGAGAGTTTAGTCCAAAGTGAGAGTTTAGTACAGAGGAGATAGAGGCGATTTAAGCAATGTTCAGTACAAGAAGTAAAGGCTGCAGAGTGAAAAGTGAGAAGCAGGGAGTGAAATTGTGATTGAGAGGCCGACCTGCTGTTTGACCAGCAGCAGAGTGACAGCACAAACCACAATATGGCTCAAGTGCAGGGAAAGCAGTGGATTAGTGAATATCTCTTGTCTTTAAAATAAAAATAAGGTTGTGAGTTTGTGTTTAAGTCTCTGGTCTCCCTTTATTTCTTAAAAATAACTTGTTAAATATATGCTTGATAGCAGTGTATAAGTAAAATCATTATAATATAGTATAAAAAGCAGGACAAGTATAAAGAGTAGTGATATTCAATTAATTATTAAATAAAGTATATGGCAATAGAGGAACTGTTGATGTGTTGTAGCTGCAGCATGTGAAACCTGCTTTATTTCCACGGTGATCCAGGCCAAATACATCTGTAGTAAGCCCTTATAACTCAAGGAACTTAGATTTGAGTTGAGAAGCCACAGTCTGAACTGCTGATATTATGCCACATCAGGGAGGGGGAAAGTTACCTGGCCACTTTGCTCCAGGCAATGCCCATATCCTTTAGGTGATTCAAATTTAATTTGTGGTCTGGAATAGGAATAGATGATGGCAAGTGAGTTAGGTAGGGGGTACCAGAAGGGAGCATTCAAGGTGTCTAGGCCCTGCAATTGTCCAACAGTTATGAGGTTCTCGCAAACTGTGCAGATGAGCGTGTGGCTACTTGGAGGATGAGCAAACTGGCCACAGCGTCATGTACTGGGTGCTTTCAAGTGGGGAAGGAAATAGGAATGAAATAATTGCAGGGGACAGTATAATTGGAGGGTAGTTACAGTTCTGCAATGATGAATGGGAGTTTTGAAGATTGAGTTGCCTACCTGGTGCTAGTATTAAGGAAATCTCCTCAGTGCTCAAAACCTCATCTTAAGCACGTCTATGGTCTGTTAGATTGACCCACATGTTTTTGTCCTGTGTCTGTTTGGGGGTTTCATAAAGGTATTACCAGCCAATTTGGAGGAGGTTTCCCCATCTCCCCAGCAGTTATCACAGTATGGCCAAAGAACCCATAAGTTCTCAAATATTTAAGAGGCATGGCAGTTCCTAGGTTTATGGTGCAAAATTTGTCATTGATAGTTACATGGAACTTAAATATTGATGGTATGGAAACACTTTCTGTTAATGAACTCAGCAGGACAGTAGTAAGGTGGTCTCAAAGTAATATGTGTGCATTCTGTAGCTCCTTTTACCTGGGAGAAGCCAGTGATAGTGAGAATCACACTGCTCGGGCTGATTGACTGTCCTTGTCAAGAAGGAAGGATATGAATGGCTATAATTTGAAGAAAGTGACATCAGATGCATCCTGGATACATTTATGGATCACGGACTGGAAGATGCCACACAAGTTGTCACTTTAAACAAGGCATTTGATGACTGCTGAATGGAATTGCCACCTAGTCTTTTTGAGTGCAAGTCCTACTCCAGCACAATACAATTCAGTGATGATGGCCTGGCAAATCCTTAGTCAGTGTTTGTACTACCTGGAATTCCCTCCCCAAGGACATTGTGGGTCAACCTACAGCATATGGACTGCAGCAGCTCAAAAAAGCCACTCACCACCACCTTCTCGAGGGCAAGTAGGGACAGGCAATGAATGCTGGCCAAGCAGTGATGTCCATGTCTCGAGTGAATGAGAAAGATCAGATAGCAAATTTGTAGGTATGGGTTCTCCTCCATCTCTTTGGTGGAGCTTCACTGGCTGTTTCTCCATCTGGAGAATGTATCACAACCCTTGGAGGTTTCTGATCTGCCAGGTTTGCTGACAAAGTAATAATTGCTGTTTTCTTCTACATTGTCTTTGGAAGAGAATGAAAGCCTCAAGGACTCCAGCTATGGCGATTTCCATGTCAGGTCAATCATCAGATAATCTGTACGGCATATCAGACAGATAACACAATTTCATTGAAAGAACTCCTGAAACCTCCCATCCATCACAACGAAGACTCATGCTATGCCATCACACATTGTGGCAAGAAGGCTTTCCAAGGAAGTCATCACTGTAACTTAATAAGGAGCTCTGAGGAATGTTCCCTTATTCAGATGTATGTTGCACAATCAAAGTTTTCAGGTTATGCAAGTGTAGAATTTTGCCTGAAAGCCAACAAGATGTTCACCTCCAACCCAAAGGAAAGACTCCCTTCTGTGTCACTGATCATGTTCTTGAATGCATGCCGCTCAGTGTGGGATTCTTGTAGCTACAAAGCATTAGCTTCCAGTGGTAGCTATAGAGTGTGTTTGCAAAATGGAAATCTCGTGTGTCACCTTCAAGTGCCTTTGTTTCATTGCATCATTTTAGCTAGCATGATAAGGAGCCAATTAATTCACACAATGTAATGGTCATAATTGCTTGAGGCTGTAATTCTTAAAGTGCATTCTTGGACACTGAATGGCCTGCCAATGAAGTACAAATTGAAATCAAATATGTGACACTAATGAATCGTTGGAAGCATGGTTATTGTAATTGATTCTAGCAAGGCCTCCAATTCCAAAAGTTTTAATCCACTGAAGAAAAAAAAGCAGTAATTTAATCACCCACATTATATATGATGTCAGCCATTTTGTGTAGTTATTGCACAGTGGATTTATAATCCAACATGGCAAGGTTCCTACTTTGTTTCATACAAACATACAAAATTGAAGCAGAAGTAGATAATTTAGACTTTCAAGACTACACCGCCTTTCAGTAAGGTCATGGCTACTCTGTTTTGAGCTTTGAATTACACCTTCCCAACGATCCTGATAATGTTTGATTCCCTCACTTAATACTGCCTTAAAAATATTTAATGACCCCCAATTTCCAGTGTTCCATAATCATGCAATTCTCTGACAGAAATAATTTATTTCCAGTTCTGTCCTAAAAGTATTACTGTTATTTTTAAAATAGAGACCCCAATTCTGGACTGACCCAGAGAGAACATCCTGAAGAGTCCAGGACAGTGAGGCCACAATTATATTTTCTGTGCCCAGTGGAGTATCCATCCTCCTGTTAGCCTCATTAGACTTACCTGCAATGCTACCTCAGTCTTTCCACAAGATGCTGACTTGTTCAGTTCTCGCAGGAGAATCACAGAAAAGTACCAAGTACTTGATTTGATGCAGTAGGATCTTGATTTCTATAAAATTATAAAGATCTCGACTATTTCAGCGAGGCCTTTCATCTGATTGTCGAACCCTATAGGTTAATTCAAAGTTCCAAGCTGAGTTTCAAGCAGGAATATAAACTGGTCACTTTTAGCAGCATACATGTGGCTGGTTTAAAATTGGCCTGTTACAATCCTCACCACTCCTCATGTCTAAGCATCTAGCAAAATCTTGAATGAAACCAATGTTTGCACTTCTACTATTCTAATTAGAAAATGAACCCAAGCATTCAATAGCCTTTTGCATCAAGAAACTCAAAGTCCTTTCTAAATTAAAATGTCCTTTCATCAATTTTAGATATACTTTGTGTTAATGTTCAATCAAAGATTGGAAGCAGGCTAGTCAAGCTCATGTCCACTTTCTGAAGAGCATCCCCACACAGACCCAGCACCCTATCCCCAAAGCTAATCCACCTAGCTTGCATGCCCCTGGCCACTGTGGACAAATTAGCATTTCCAATCCAATTATTCTGCACACCTTTGGACACAGGGTGATTATGCAAACTAATTACAGTCACCTGAGGGTGGAATTAAACTCACAGCCCTGGTGTTGTGAGGCAACAGTGCTAACAACTGTGCCACTCATCATTCAGTATAGATTGATTAACTCCATGGTTTAGCTCATTCAAAACCACAAAACACATTATATAAATTATAGAGAAAACATTTTTTGCAGAATAACTAGCTTGTATATGTGTAGCTTCCAGCCAGACTGGTTGATAGGTGGAGTCACATTATTGTCTAAACATAATGTCTGAAATTCTCAAAGGTGAATTGTCTTAATGGCAAGATACTCATAACATTGCTGTACCCAGATTTAATGTTCAGCTTACCTTGAAGCAGAATAGACCTTGTTTATATCTTTCAATATCTAGTATACTTGAAAGTTGTTCTGTCTTCTGTCTTTTCAAGGATAAAGAGTTTATCCTAGTTTTCTTTGTAATACATTATCTAATACCTTCTGGTTTTTCTAGAATACTATATTTGAATTAGGTTAAACATTTCTAACATGTGAACATTTGCAAACAAGAGGATTGAGACAGAGGAGGTGCAAGACAGCAGTCAGACAGAAAATTACCAGTGAGAAAACATTTTTGATAGGCATGTACGGGAGGAAACTCAGGTTTTGGCAGGATAAAACCTCAATGGTATTGATCAATTGTAACATAGAAGGAAAATGAATTAAAATTAATCTTGGGTTAAAAAAGACCCTTGTTCACATCTATTGCTTTCACAGACCTTTGTTTTCACTGGCAGTCTGACAGTAACACTTATGTAAAGTAGCATGGTTACCCTTCAGCATGACTACTGTTGCCATGGTACTTCAAGTGTTTTTACCATAATTGGAGCAGTTCCAAAAACTTGAAACTGCTGTGTGAAATGTTGGTGAAGAAATCTCGATCCACACTTTGGATTAGGAAATGGAAAAAAAGCAGAGTTCATGAGTTGAATACTCGGCCCTTTGAAAACTTGTATGTTTCATTTGACTGGAATAATTTTGTTTTTGGTTCTGTTAATGTAGTAACCACCAAGTTCCATATATCATTATGGTGCGTTTTATTGTCAGGTGTAATTTCACTTTTAACGAACAAATTGGAAAATGCTGTTTCTCATGACAACAATGAGATTCAAATCAAAGGTGCATATTTCCAAGACATGTTTCCTGAAATTTCACAGTGAAAGAAGTCTGCTTCAAATTAATTATTCAAGTATTTTCTTTACCAATGTACTGAAATTATGCAAAATATCGTTTAAAATTACTTTTCCTGATATATGAATTACTTTTCAGACTGATTGTTCTATAAATAAGCACTTTGAAATAGAATGGGAAAACAGTTCATGTTTATATATAGATTGAATTGAATTAGCTTTATTTTCACATGTACTCAAGTAAAAAGTTTACAAGTCACCACTTAGGGCACAATCTTAGGTACAAATCCTTCAGTACAAGTTCTTAGGAAAAAAATTAGAAAAATAAAAGCTCCAGTATTACAGATCATAGGAGCATTACAGTTCGTAGGAGTAAATTAGAAAAAAATAGAAGAATAAAAAGTTCAGAACAACAGCAGACATACAATTACATCCTCAGAATTAAAATTCATGGAGTACCTTACAGGACAACAGCTTCAATAAGGATAACTTTTTTGGCATTTGCTTTAGTGTATAAAAAGTTGAGGTGAACTAACCAAATGTGGCAGTGTGGGTGGAAGATGTTTCAAGACCTCAATGAAATAGAAACATCCATGGAAAGGAGTTGCCCAGGTACAGTGAAAGGTAGCAACATTATCTTCAGCATTTCTCAAACACACAGCAACTCCCTGCTGCATTGATATGCTGATCTTCCCATAGAAAGTTAAAAATTGCACAACACCAGGTTATAGCCGAACAGGTTTATATGGAAGCACTAGCTTTTGGACAGCTGCTGCTTCAGCAGGTAGCTGTGGAGCAGGACCATAAGACACAGAACTTATAGCAAAACATTACAGTGTCATGCAATTGAAATGATATATTGAACAAACTAAGATTGCTGTTCAGTCTTTCAGCTTTTAGAATGGGTTGCAGGTTTTAGTTCATTAATACATAAATCCCAGAATTTTGTTTAAGTCATATACTCGAGGTTTTATAAAAAATAGTTGGCATCTCAGCTCAGATAATGCATTGAAGGTGTAAGGTTAGAGTATGTATCTCAATCTTGAGTCAGACTGGCTCTATTTCCAAAGTAGAATTTATAAAATATTACATGGATTGACTGCCTGCAGATTGTACACTTTTTGAGCAAAGTAGAATGTATCTGCAAATATAATTCTGCAAATGCAAGTTCACCCTTCAGGATATGCGACAATACAGAGTAGCCAAGCAGAGACTGAAAGCCAAGTTCGGTATCCATGAGGATGGCCTCAACCGGGACCTTGGGTTCATGTCACACTACAGGTGACCTCACTACACTATACTTTCTCTCACACACACACAAGTACACATATTCACACACTCTTACATACCCCCCCCCCATACACACGCTATCTCTCATACACACAAATACACCCCCCCAGACTCATACCCACGCACACATCCTCTCACAGGCTTATACTCCTTCACACTCACACAAACACTTTACCAAGCATGCACACACGCAAACACACACTCTCTCACGTGCACCACACTCACATGCAGACACTCACTCCCTCTTTCTCTCTCATGCACACACACACACACATTAGTTTACAGGTTAAATTCACATTCACAGAATTGTAATTGCAGATAATTTCTATTTTGCTTAAAAAGTGCACAACCTGCAGGCAGTCAATGCAGGCAGTCAATCCATGTAATATTTTATAAATTCCACTTTGGAAATAGAATCAGCCTGACTCAAGATTGGGATACAAATAGACTCTAACCTCACACCTTTAATGCATTGTCTGAGCCGAAATGTCACCTTTTTTATAAAACCTTAAGTTATTTCAAGAGTGTGACTTAAAAGAAGTTCTGGGATTTACTTATTAATGAACTGAAAGCTGCAATCCGTTCTAAATTTTGAAAGACTTAACAGTAATCTAGGTTTGTTCAATATATCGTTTCAGTTGCATGATACTATAATCTTTTGCTATAAATTCTGTGTCTTATGGTCCTGCTCCACAGCTACTTGATGAAGGAGGCGTGCTCCAAAAGCTAGTGCTTCCAAATAAACTTGTTGGACTATAACCTGGTGTTGTGTAATTTTTAACTTTGTCTCCCCAATCTGACACCGGCTGTTCCACATCATGTCTTCCTTCAATATAAAAATTTACTTTTCAAAGTTGCACTCAGAATGCACAAAATTAAACAATTTCTTACTCCTTTTAGATTGAGCAGTTTTGATCATTTAGGCTCAATGTTCAGTAAACACACTGGAATCTTTCATTGTGGCTCACTGCTGCCTTACTGTATCAGGGACCTGGATTCAATTCCATCCTTAGGTGACTGTCTGTGTCTGCATAGGTTTCCTCCAGGTATCCTGGTTTCCTCCCACAATCCAAAGATGAGCAGGTTAGGTAGATTGGCGGTGCTAAGTTGTTCATAGGATTCTGGGTGTGTGGTTAGCAATGGGAAATGCAGGGTTATCACGCTAGGGGGATGGGTCTGGGTAAGATGCTCTTTGGAGGTTCAGTTTGGACTTGTTAGAGCAAGTGACCTATTTCCACACTGTAGGGATTCTATGGGACTCTCCAAAACTTCAGCCATAAATATTTATTTACAGAGTATTTACTTGAATGAACCTCACAGAAAGACTCATAAGATGTGAATTGCCTACTCCACACATTCACATTCTTTTTTGCTGACACTCATTAGTAACTGAGGTGAGTGGATTAATAATGCCTTAAAAGAGGACTGCAAGCACAAAATATCTTCTTTCACATCTTATCACTGATAATTCTTCAGATGGTATATGCGTACTCAAAGCATGCTTACCCATTTTCCATTAAAATATGGCTCAAAGTTTTCAGCATGGGAATAAACAAATAGATGGAAGAACAAGTCAATTATTTCCATTCATGTCATATTAGTGAAGGTTCAACACAAAATGTTGATGAAAGTCATTTATTTTGTTTAATATTGTGAATAGTTGTGATGCATATCACTTTGACAACTAAATACAGCTCAATTTGTTTAATTTGTTAATCTCACTCCCATAAATCACATATATAACTTCTCTATACTTCATCAATTTTGGCAGCTCTGCAGAAGGTGTGATTAAGAGAAACTAATAAATATCCTGTTATCTTTGTGAAAGTACTTAGTAGAGTATTTAGTATTCAGCAGAATACATTTTCTGAGTGGTGTTGGTGACAAGTCACCATTTTGGAAGAAAACAAGAAGTAAGATTATTAATGAATTCAAATTCACAAATGTGAGTCTTTGGTTCCATGCAAAGTGAAAATAATGCTCCAGTTCATTCCCCTGTCCATGCTTTCCAAATACAAGTGACTGTGTTTACATGTGATGCCAAGAATGTGTCATAGACACCCAAGTAAGAAGTTAATGCATTTTTTGTAGTAGGTGTATGTTGTTCAGACTTTGCTGCTCCCCTGCAGAATCTTGTTGTTGATTTGCAGATTTTTTTCATCAAGTTTATCTGTCACCATACATCCAAGGTAGGAGAACTAGCTGACTGTGTTTGCAGTGTTGTGTCACTGAGTTGGATCACACTAGAAATACACACAAAGTTACCGTTTGCTTGATACTGATGCAAATCCTTGAGCGTTTGGAATTGATCTTTTATCTGGGTAGCGTGCAACATCATCAGCAAACACAAGTTCTCTGGTTGGAACCTGCCGCATTTTTGTTTCAGATTTCAGTCTTAATAGATAGGGAAGTTTCTTACCTGATTGTCCGTAGATGTATGCTTCCCCCATGTCAGCAGAGAAAACATAAGTCAGTAACACAGAGAAAAATATACTCAGCACAGTAGGGTCAAAGCCTGTTCTTAGAATCGCTACAATGTGGAAGCAGGCCATTCTGCCCATCAAGTCTAAACCAACCCTCCAAACAGCATTCCATCTAGACCCATCTTACTGACATCTGCACAATTACCTTGGCTCACATGACATGGTTGTAGGCTTCAGGATGAGAAAGCAGGGTGTAAGCCAGGTCAGCTGTGTTCTTCACTTCATTAATATTTCTGCAAAGTGGGTTTTGAACCAATCTTCATTCCTGTTTCTTCCTGTGTTTAAAAATGTCTTTTTTGTCATTCACTTGTGGGACATGGGCATCATTGGCTAAGCCAGCAATTAATTGTCCTTCCTTAGTTGCCCTGGTGATAGTGAACTGCCTTCTTGAACTGCTACAGGCCATTTGCTGTGGATACACCCACAAAGTTGACAGGGAGGAAATTCCAAGATTATGACCCAGTGTCAGTGAAGGAACCACTGTAGCCACTGTATTTATATGACAAGCCATTCAGTTTCTGCTCAATGGGTAAGCTCCAGAATGTGGATGGTGGGGCATTCAGTGATAGTAGCACCATTGGATGTCAAAGGCAATGGTTAGATTCTCTATTATTGGAGATGGCCATTGTCTGGAATTTGTACGGTACAAATTGTCAGCCCAAGCCTGGATATTGTCCAGGTCTTGTTGCATTTGAACAAGGACTCCTTCAGTTATCTGAAGAGTTGTACATGGTACTGGACATTGTGAACATCAGTGAACATCTCTATTCCGATCTTATGATGGAGGGAAGGTCATTGATGAAGCAGCTGAAGATTGTCGATTCTAGGACGCTACTCTGAGGGACCCTGCAAGGATGTCCTTGAACTGAGATAACTGACCTCCAGCAACCATAACCATCTTCCTACGTGTCAGACATATCTTCAACCAGTGGAGAGTTTTGTCCCTGAGACCTATTGATTCCAGTTTTGCTAGGGCTCCCTGGTGCCACACATAGTCAAATGCAGCCTAGATATCAAGGGCTGTCACTCTCACCTCACCTCTGAATTTCAGCTCTGCTGTCCATGTTTGAACCAAGACTGTAATGAAATTAGAAGCTGAGTGGCCCTGGCAGAACTCAAACTGGGTGTCAGTGAGCAGGTTATTGTTGAGGAGGTGCTGCTTGATAGCACTGTTGATGACACACCTTCCATCACTTTACTGATGATTAAAGTAGACGGATGGAGTGGTAGTTGACCAGGTTAGAATTTTCTTGCTTTTTGTGTACAGGTTATACCTGCACAAATTTCCTCATTGTCAGGTAGATGCCATGGTTGAACTATATTGGAAGAGCTTGGATAGGGGAGCAGCAAGTTCTCCAGCACAAGTCTTCAGTATTATTGCCGGAATGTTGTCAGGGACCATAAATCTTACATTATCCAACATCTCCAACCATCTCTTGATATTATGTGGAATGAATTGAATTGGCTAAAACTGGTACCTGTGATACTGGGGAAACACTGAAGGAGGTCGAGATGGATCATTCATTCAGCACTTCTGGTTGAAGATTGCTGCACAGGTTTCAGTCCCATATTTTGTATGATGTGCTGGACTCTTCCATCATTGAGGATGAGCTATTTGTGGAGACTCCTCCTCCAGTGAGTTGTTTAATTGTCCATCACCATTCATGACTGGATGTGGCAGGACTGCAGAGTTTGGATGTGATCAGTTGGTTGTGGGATTGTTATTTTTGTCTATTTGGCCTGCAAGTAATCCTGTTTGGAGATTTTACAAGATTAACACCTCATTTTTAGGTATTTTTGGTGCTGCTCCTGGTTCAGGGTGTACAAACCAGGTGGATAGAGAACTGGCTGGGCAACAGAGAGTAGTAGTGGAATGGAGTTTCTCAAAATGGAGAATTGAAACCAGCAGTGTTCCACAGGGATCTATGCTGGGAGCACTGTTGTTTGTGATATACATAAATGATCAGGAGGAAGCTATAGGTGGTTTGACTAGCAAGTTTGCTAGTTTGTGGAGATTGGTGAAGGGGACTGTCAGAGGATACAGCAGAATATAGATTGGGAAGCTGGACAAAAAATTGGCAGTACAATCCGGGTACATGCAAGGTAATATATTTTGGAAGATCCAATTCAAGAGCGAACTCCACAGTAAATGGAAAAGCCCTAGGGAAAGTTGGTGTAGAGAGAGATCTGGGTGTTTAGGTTTATTGTACCCTGAAGGTGACAACGCAGGTCGATAGAATGGTCAAGAAGGCATACGGCATGCTTTCCTTCATCTGATGTGGTATTGAGTATAGGAGTTAGCAAGTCATGTTATAGTTATATAAGACTTTGATTTGGCCACATTTGGAATACTGCACACAGTTCTGCTCTCCACATTACCAGAAGGATGTGGATGCTTTGGAGAGGGTGCATAGGAGGTTCACCAGGATGTTGCCTGGTATGGAGAGTGCTCGATCTGAAGAGTGGTTGAGTAGATTAGGATTATTTTCATTAGAAAGATGGAGATTGAGGGGGTCCTGATTGAGGTCTATAGAATCATAAGAGGTATAGACAGGATGGATAGCAAGAAGCTTTTTCCCAATGTGGGGAAATCAATTATTAGGGATCATGAGTTCAAGGTGAGAGGGGAAAAGTTAAAGGGAGGTATATGTGGAAAGTTCTTTATGCAGAGGGTGGTGGATGCCTGAAACATGTTGCCAGCAGAGGTGGTAGAGGCTGGCACGATAGTGTCATTTATGATATATCTAGACAGATACATGAATGGGCAGGGAGCAGACTGATACAGATCCTTAGAAAATAGGTGACAAGTTTAGGTAAAGGATTGGGATCAGTGCAGGATTGGAGAGCTGAAGGACCTGTTCCTGTGCTGTAACTTAATTTGCTTTTTGTTCTTTGAATGTCAGCAAGTTGCACAAATGCTTATCCTGACCTTAAGAAAACCAACAAATTAGTCATGGCCACAAGCCTAGTTAGCTTAAATACAGTTCTCGTGAAGAAATATAAGCTCAGAGACCTATCAATCATTGCAACAACAAGCAGATTGTTAATGTCTGTTCACAAACAGAGACAGAAGCACTCTCAACTACATGGTGAATCTTACAATTTCATCTCTATTTGTATGGAAGCATGTTTGAAGTCATAATTCATCACAGACCTTGTGAATTTATTCAACAATCCACACAGTAAACCATTTTCTCAAAAGGAGCGTTGGTTACTGAAGTACAATGGTGCAATTCCATGTTGAGTATCAGCCAGGCAAGCTAAGCCAATGCATAAACCTTTCACAACATCTTTTGCCAGCAGACAGGCTAATCAGTCATCAGGAAAATGTTACTGAACAAAAAACTTAACAATGTAAGTCTAAATCTGGTGCCAATGTTATTAAAGCTAGAAAGTACTAAAGCAGCAACAAAACAAGATAAGAAGTCACACCTATGTATAATGGCTATGGAATCACAAAATTGAAAAAGGGTGTTCAAGCCGTCATCTACTTGTAAAATCTCTTATAGGTTGCAAGATCTTCACAAAAGTTGGAATGAGCTCACCATTACAACCAGATCTGCATTTGTGTTATGCACAAACTGCATTTGTATTCCACATTGAGGACACACAATGTCAGCATAGCACATAAAGGTCACTGCCGAATTGTTAAGACCAAACAACTCTTTAGGGAAAGGTATAGCTCCAGGAATTAATCTACAGTAGAACACAAAATTCAATCAATGTCAGGCAACCATGATGTCAAATTTTCATAGTGTCTGAACTACCTTCAGAAGAGGAGATATCTAATCAAATTTGAAAGATGTGTAAAAGTAATACGCTAGTGATAGTAGTGGATTACAGCTTTGCTGATATTAACTGGAGTAGTCATAGTGTGAGAGGCTTAGAGGGAGCAGAATTCCTAAAATGCATTCAGGAAAACTTTTCAAGCCAATAGAAAGCCCTACAAGAAAGGGGATAGTCCAGGACTTCATTTTATATAATGAGGGCATTTTGCAGACAGCGATTGTAACTTAGTTAGTTTCAAGATTGTTATGGGAAAGGACAACGATGGATCTGAAATCTATGTCAGAGCAGTGGGACACATTCATAAAGGAAATAGGGAAAATAATACAGGAGTAAAAAGTGAGGTCTGCAGATGCTGGAGATCAGAGCTGAAAATGTGTGGCTGGTTAAAGCACAGCAGGTTAGGCAGCATCCAAGGAACAGGAAATTCGACGTTTCGGGCCAGAGCCCTGATGAAGGGCTCTGGCCCGAAACGTCGAATTTCCTGTTCCTTGGATGCTGCCTAACCTGCTGTGCTTTAACCAGTAACACATTTTCAGCCAAAATAATACAGGGCCAACATGTCCAATAAAGACAAAAAGTTGGACCATTATATCCCGTGAACATTGGATATCAGGTTATATGTAGAATTGGATAAAGACAAGAAGGGAGGCTTATGGCAGATACTAGGTAAAAACAATGACTGCAGATGCTGGAAACCAGATTCTGGATTAGTGGTGCTGGAAGAGCACAGCAGTTCAGGCAGCATCCAAAGTGCAGCAAAATGGACGTTTCAGGTAAAAGCCCTTCATCAGGAATAAAGGCAGTGAGCCTGAAGCGTGGAGAGATAAGCTAGAGGAGGGTGGGGTTAGGGAGAGAGTAGCATAGAGTACAATGGGTGAGTGGGGGAGGGGATGAAGGTGAAAGGTCAGGCGCGGGGGGAGGGTGGAGTGGATAGGTGGAAAAGAAGATAGGCAGGTAGGACAAGTCAGGACAAGTCATGAGGATAGTGCTGAGCTGGAAGTTTGGGACTGGGTGAGGTGGGGGAAGGGGAAATGAGGAAACTGTTGAAGTCCATATTGATGCCCTGGGGTTGAAGTGTTCCGAGGCAGAAGATGAGGCGTTTTTCCTCCAGGCGTCTGGTGGTGAGGGAGAGGCGATGAAGGAGGCCCAGGACCTCCATGTCCTCGGCAGAGTGGGAGGGAGAGTTGAAGTGTTGGGCCACAGGGTGGTTTGGGTTGATTAGTGTGGGTGTCCTGGAGATGTTCCCTAAAGCGCTCTGCAAGGAGGCGTCCAGTCTCCCCAATGTAGAGGAGACCACATTGGGAGCAACGGATACAATAAATGATATTAGTGGATGTGCAGGTAAAACTTTGATGGATGTGGAAGGCTCCATTAGGGCCTTGGATAGAGGTGAGGGAGGAGGTGTGGGCGCAGGTTTTACAGTTCCTGCGGTGGCAGGGGAAAGTGCCAGGATGGGAGGGTGGGTTGTAGGGGGGCGTGGACCTGACCAGGTAGTCACGGAGGGAATGGTCTTTGCGGAAGGTGGAACGGAGTAGGGAGGGAAGTATATCTCTGGTGATGGGGTCTCTTTGGAGATAGCGGAAATGTCAGCGGATGATTTGGTTTATGTGAAGGTTTGTAGGGTGGAAGGTGAGCACCTGGGGCGTTCTGTCCTTGTTACGGTTGGAGGGGTGGGGTCTGATGGCAGAGGTGCAGGATGTAGACGAGATGCGTTGGAGGGCATCTTGAACCACGTGGGATGGGAAATTGCGGTCTCTTAAGAAGGAGGCCATCTGGTGTGTTCTGTGGTGGAACTGGTCCTCCTGGGAGCAGATACGGCGGAGGCGGAGGAATTGGGAATACGGGATGGCATTTTTGCAAGAGGTAGGGTGGGAAGAGGTGTAATCCAGGTAGCTGTGGGAGTCGGTTGGTTTGTAAAAAATGTCAGTGTCAAGTCGATCGTATTTAATGGAGATGGAGAGGTCCAGAAAGGGGAGGGAGGTGTCAGAGATGGTCCAGGTAAATTTAAGGTCAGTGTGGAATGTGTTGGTGAAGTTGATGAATTGCTCAACCTCCTCGTGGGAGCACGAGGTGACACCAATGCAGTCATCAATGTAGCGGAGGAAGAGGTGGGGAATGGTGCCGGCGTAATTACGGAAGATCAACTGTTCTACATAGCCAACAAAGAGACAGGCATAACTGGGGCCCATGTGGGTGCCCATGGCTACCCCTTTGGTCTGGAGAAAGTGGGAGGATTCGAAGGAGAAATTGTTAAGGGTGAGGACCAGTTTGGCCAAACGAATGAGTGTGTCGGTGGAAGGGTACTGTTGGGGACGTCGAGAGAGGAAAAAATGGAGGGCTTGGAGGCCCTGGTCATGGCGGGTGGAGGTGTAGAGGGATTGGAGATCCATGGTGAAGACGAAGCATTGGGGGCTGGGGAAATGGAAGTCTTGGAGGAGGTGGAGGGCGTGGGTGGTGTCTCAAACGTATGTGGGGAGTTCCTGGACTAGGGGGGATAGGACAATTTCGAGGTAGGTAGAGATGAGTTCAGTGAGACAGGAGCATGCTGAGACAATGGGTCGGCCAGGGTGGTCAGGCTTGTGGATCTTGGGAAGGAGGTAGAACTGGGCAGTGTGGGGTTCCCAGACTATGAGGTTGGAAGCTGTGGGTGGGAGATCTCCTGAGGTTATGAGGTTCTGTATGGTCCGGGAGATGATGGTTTGGTGATGGGGGGTGGGATCATGTTCGAGGGGTGGTAGGAAGAGGTGTCCTCGAGTTGGTGTTTGGCTTCAGCGGTGTAGAGGTCATTGCGTCAGACTACCACTGCGCCCCATTTATCTGCTGGCTTGATGGTGAGGTTGGGATTGGAGCAGAGGGATTGGAGGGCTGCGCGTTGTGAGGGTGAGAGATTGGAGTGGGGGATGGGGGTAGACAGATCGAGGCGGTTAATGTCCCGGCGGCAGTTGGAAATGAAGTGGTTGAGTAAAGGTAATAGGCCAGCGCGGGGTGTCCAGGTGGATGCAGTGTGTTGGAGGTGTGTGAAGGGGTCCTCGGAAGGTGGGCGGGAATCCTGAGTGTGAAAGTAAGCTTGGAGGCGGAAGTGGAGGGAAGAAGTGTTCGACATCACGGCGTGTATTAAATTCATTGATGCATGGGCAGAGGGGGATGAAGGTGAGTCCTTTGCTGAGGACTGATCATTCGTCCTCAGTGAGGGGGAGGTCTGGGGGGATTGTGAAAACTCAGCAGGGCTGGGAGCTGGGATCTGGTGTGGGCGTGGAGCTGGGAGTGGGGATGGAGCCTGTAACTGGAGTGGGTGTGATGGTGGTGGGAATGGGGATAGAGTCATGAGCATGGGTAGTGTTCCCCTCAGGGTTTTGGGGAGCGGTGATGGTGACAGTGGGATCTGTGGGGGGGGGGGTGTCAGCATCTTCCAGCATCTGCAGTCATTGTTTTTACCTCGTTGATTTTGACCCTACTGCGAATCCTCTGCGAGGCCGAACTGGTCCTAACCCTTAACAATTTCACCTTCGAATCCTCCCACTTCCTCCAGACCAAAGGGGTAGCCATGGGCACACGTATGGGCCCCAGCTATGCCTGTCTTTGTTGGCTAGGTAGAACAGTTGATCTTCCGTAATTAGACCGGCACCACTCCCCACCACTTCGTCCGCTACATTGATGACTGCATTGGCGCCACCTCATGCTTCCATGAGGAGGTTGAGCAATTCATCAACTTCACCAACACATTCCACACTGACCTTAAATTTACCTGGACCATCTCTGACACCTCCCTCCCCTTCCTGGACCTCTCCATCTCCATTAATGATGACTGACTTGACACTGGCATTTTTTACAAACCCACCGACTCCCACAGCCACCTGGATTACACCTCTTCCCACCCTACCTTTTGCAAAAATGCCATCCCGTATTCCCAATTCCTCCACCTCCGCCGTATCTGCTCCTAGGAGGACCAGTTCCACCACAGAACACACCAGATGGCCTCTTTCTTTAGAGACCGCAATTTCCCTTCCCACGTGGTTAAAGATGCCCTCCAACGCATCTCGTCTACATCCCGCACCTCCGCCCTCAGACCCCACCCTTCCAACCATAACAAGGACAGAACACCCCTGGTGCTCACCTTCCACTCCACCAATCTTCACTTAAACCAAATCATCCGCCGACATTTCCGCCACCTCCAAAAAGACCCCACCCACCAGGGATATATTTCCCTCCCTACCCTTTTCCGCCTTCCGAAAAGGCCATTCCCTCCGTGACTACCTGGTCAGGTCCACGCCCCCCTACAACCCACCCTCCCACCCTGGCATCTTCCCCTGCCACCGCAGGAACTGCAAAACCTGCGCACACACCTCCTCCCTCACCTCTATGCAAGGCCCTAAAGGAGCCTTCCACATCCATCAAAGTTTTACCTGCACATCCACTAATATCATTTATTGTATCCGTTGCTCCCAAGGCGGTCTCCTCTACATTGGGGAGACTGGATGCCTCCTTGCAGAGCGCTTTAGGGAACATCTCCGGGACACCCGCACTAATCAACCCCACCGCCCTGTGGCCCAACATTTCAACTCCCCCTCCCACTCTGCCAAGGACATGGAGGTCCTGGGCCTCCTTCACTGCTGCTCCCTCACCACCAGACGCCTGGAGGAAGAACGCCTCATCTTCCACCTCTGAACACTTCAACCCCAGGGCATCAGTGTGGACTTCAACAGTTTCCTCATTTCCCCTTCCCCCACCTCACCCCAGTCCCAAACTTCCAGCTCAGCAATGTCGCCATGACTTGTCCTGACTTGTCCTACCTGCCTATCTCCTTTTCCACCTATCCACTCCACCCTCCCCTCGCCCTCGACCTATCACCTTCATCCCCTCCCCCACTCACCCGTTGTACTCTATGCTACTTTCTCCCCACCCCCACCCTCCTCTAGCTTATCTCTCCACGCTTCAGGCTCTTTGCCTTTATTACTATGAAGGGCTTTTGCCCGAAACGTCGATTTTACTGCTCCTCTGATGCTGCCTGAACTGCTGTGCTCTTCCAACACCACTAATCCAGAATTATGGCAGATTCTGAGGGCTCAAAACAGCAGGTGCCCTCGAGACGTACATAGTGGGCAAGGGGAAATCTGAAAAACGAAATTAGCAGAGCCATAGTGGGCATGAAGGAATAATGGCAGTAAAATAAAGTCTGAGTTATCTTACATCAAGGGGAAAGGAATAAATTGGGAAAGAATAGGGTCCATTAAGTGGTAATATGTGTCTGAAGTCAGAGGATGTAGATAGAATTCTAAATTAATGTTTTGTGCCAGAGTTCACTAGTGATGGATGTCGGATTAGGAATCAGGAATGAGTACGATATACTTAAAGACATTAACATGGTGGGGTGGGGGGGGGGAGGTTCTGAGTGGTCTGACAGGTTTGAACTTTGATATATCTCCAGGGTCAGATGAAAAATATCCCAGACTGTTGAGTGAGGCAAAGAAATAACAGTGGTGCTAGCAATAATTTTCAATTCCTTTCTGGCCACAGGAGGACTGGAGGTCAGACAATGTGGTACCATTAATTAACAAGGGAGTAAGGGATAAACCGGGAAACTACTAATCTGCTTGGATTTCAGCAAGGCTTTTGAGAAGGTCTCACATAGAAGACTAATAGTGAAGGTAAGACCCCATTGGAAATTTAGCTAATTAGATCCAGAATTGACTGAGTAGTAGGAAGCCGATAGTGACGGTTGGGAACATTTTTGCGACTGGGGTTCAGTCCAGTGGGGTTCTGCAGAGATCAGTATTGAGGCCCTTACTGTTTGTGGTATATTTAGGTTTCAATGTGGAAAGGCTGATCAGTAAATTTGCAGAAGGCAAGAAAGTTGGTGCGGTGATAAATTGTGAACAGGATGGCCTTAGAGTACAGAAGGATATAAATGGGCTGTTTCAGATGGCTGATTAGTGGCAATTGGAATTTAATCAGCATAGTGAGATGTGTCTGGGCAGGACAAGAAAGGCAAAGGAATACATGATAAATGTCAAGGACCTTGGGAAGCACTGAGGATTATAGGGACCTTGGTGCACATGTCCACTAGTCCCTTAAGGCAATTGTTACAAAGTTGAAACAGTGTATGGTCATTTTAAGATAGAAAGTGTTTTTTTCTGAATTTAAGGTACAACAATAGAACAGCCAGTTAACAAAACAGTTAACAAAAAGGTTATTCCAAAGTATATACATGTAACAATTAGCTGTGAAATGGGTACCTGAGTTTTAGTTACTGTTTTGACAACAATTCAAATTTAACCAATTAATTTAAATTATGCCTCGGAAACCAAAGCCCAGCTGAGTTTGAATTTATTGTATGAACAACATCGAACCAATCAGAGGGTACACTGTAGGTAATATTAAAAAATGAGGGTATTTTGAAAGTTGGTCAGAGCAAAGAATTCTCAGAAGGCACTATTTATCAAAAGGTACCTTTTCCAATAAAAGCAGTAAAAAAATAAGAGATGACCCAGGGAGAATACAGCAAAATCAGAAGGACAGATTGAAGGAATTGATTCTGAAGACAAGAAGGAAGACAACATAAGAGATTGTATGGACTTTGAAAGATAAAGTTAATGTAATGTTTGATAATTGTGTTATTGGAGCAGCATTTTAATAGAGTTGGGGGTCAGATGGTGACTAGTTAAGAAAATGGGGCTTGGATTTATTAATAGTTTTTGTTGAATGTTCACTGTTAGAATTAGGAAAATAAATTTTTTTTTCTTTAAACAGTGGAAATCAGGGGTTTTCTTTCACTCACTCATAGGTTTCACAGATTGTGGAGCAAGGTGAGCTTTTCCGGGTGTTTTAGTTTTAATAAGCAGAAGGTTCAACTTTCACATTGTAACAGATTGGGGGCTCGTCATTCAGGACATGGACAGATCAGGTCTAAGATCTGGATGGACTTGAACAAATTTGAACAGATTTGTGGATTGCAAGGTCCAAGCAGATTGAAATTCACTTGGTGATTAGTGTCCTAGATCTTTAAATAAAATGTAGGTGAGAAAAATCTGTTTAATTTCAGCCATGTCTAATTAAAAGTTGGATTAAAAGTTTTCTGGGGGTGGAAGAAGTGACTTTGGGAGTTTCATGAAAGGGAAGCAAGGAAAAAGCTGCCGCAATTGGTAGGCAAGCTGGAGCTGGAGTTGCCTATGTCTCCAAAAAAGTGATGAGGTTATCACCAAACTAGCTCAACATTTAAATGTGCTGGAAAGGCCATTAGAATCTTTGGAAATACCTAAAATTCAATTGCAGATGAAGCAGCCTGAGTTAGAGGAGAAAGAAAGGGATAGAAGATTCTCAGGGAAGCAAAAAGAAAGAGAGAGAGAAGAAAGAGAAAAACAGATTTTGGAAAGGTGCAGAAGCCACAGGGTCATAGTCATGGGCGACTTCAACTTCCCAAATATTGATTGGAAGCTCTTTAGATCAAGTAGATTGGATGGGGCGGTGTTTGTGCAGTGTGTCCAGGAAGCTTTTCTAACTCAGTATGTAGATTGTCCAACCAGAGGGGAGGCCATATTGGATTTGGTACTCGGTAATGAACCAGGACAAGTGATGGGCTTGTTAGTGGGTGAACATTTTGGTGATGGTGACCACAATTCTGTGACTTTCACCTTGGTTATGGAGAGAGATAGGTGCGCACAACAGGGTAGATTTTACAATTGGGGGAAGGGAAATTACGATGCTGTAAGACAGGATTTGAGGAGCATAAGTTGGGAGCATAGGCTGTCAGGGAAGGATGTGGCGGAAATGTGGAACTTTTTCAAGGAACAGATACGACGTGTCCTTGATATGTATGTACCTATCAGGCAGGAAAGAAATGGTCGTGTGAGGGAGCCTTGGTTGACGAGAGAGGTTGAATGTCTAGTAAAGAGGAAGAAGGAGGCTTACATAAGGTTGAGGAAACAGGGTTCAGACAGAGCAGTGGAGGGATACAGGATAGCCAGAAGGGACCTGAAGAAAGGGATTAGGAGAGCTAAGAGAGGGCATGAAAAATCCTTGGCGGATAGGATCAAGGATAACCCCAAGGCATTTTATGCGTATGTGAGAAACATGAGAATGACGAGAACGAGGGTAGGTCCAATCAAGGACAGTAGTGGGAGATTATGTATTGAGTCGGATGAGATAGGAGAGGTCTTGAATGAGTACTTTTCTTCAGTATTTACGAATGAGAGGGACCGTATTGTTGAAGAGGAGAGTGTGAAACGGATTGGTTATCTAGAAGAGATACTTGTTAGGAAGGAAGATGTGTTGGACATTTTGAACAACTTGAGAATAGACAAGTCCCCCGGGCCTGACGGGATATATCCTAGGATTATGTGGGAAGCAAGAGAGGAAATTGCAGTACCGTTGGCAATGATCTTTTCGTCTTCACTGTCAACGGGGGTGGTACCAGGGGACTGGAGAGTAGCGAATGTTGTGCCCCTGTTCAAAAAAGGGAATAGGATAACCCCGGGAATTACAGGCCAGTTAGTCTTACTTCTGTGGTAGGCAAAGTAATGGAAAGGGTACTGAGGGATAGGATTTATGAGTATCTGGAAAGACACAGCTTGATTAAGGACAGCCAGCACGGATTTGTGAAGGGTAGGTCTTGCCTTACAAGTCTTATTGAATTCTTTGAGGAGGTGACCAAGCATGTGGATGAGGGTAGAGCAGTGGATGTAGTGTACATGGATTTTAGTAAGGCATTTGATAAGGTTCCCCATGGTAGGCTTATGCGGAAAGTCAGGAGGCATGGGATAGAGGGAAATTTGGCCAATTGGATAGAAAACTGGCTAACCGGTCGAAGTCAGAGAGTGGTGGTAGATGTTAAATATTCAGCCTGGAGCCCAGTTACAAGTGGAGTTCCGCAGGGATCAGTTCTGGGTCCTCTGCTGTTTGTAATTTTTATTAATGACTTGGATGAGGGAGTCGAAGGGTGGGTCAGTAAATTTGCAGATGATACGAAGATTGGTGGAGTTGTGGACAGTGAGGAGGGCTGTTGTCGGCTGCAAAGGGACTTAGATATGATGCAGAGCTGGGCTGAGGAGTGGCAGATGGAGTTCAACCCTGCCAAGTGTGAGGTTGTCCATTTTGGAAGAACAAATAAGAATGCGGAATACAGGGTTAACGGTAGGGTTCTTAGTCAGGTGGAGGAACAGAGGGATCTTGGGGTCTATGTACATAGATCTTTGAAAGTTGCCACTCAGGTGGATAGAGCTTGTAAGAAGGCCTATGGTGTATTAGCGTTCATTAGCAGAGGGATTGAATTCAAGAGTCATGAAGTGATGTTGCAGCTGTACAGGACTTTGGTTAGGCCACATTTGGAGTACTGTGTGCAGTTCTGGCCGCCTCACTTTAGGAAAGATGTGGAAGCTTTGGTGAGGGTGCAGAGAAGATTTACCAGGATGTTGCCTGGAATGGAGAATAGGTCGTACGAGGATAGGTTGAGAGTTCTCGGCCTTTTCTCGTTGGAACGGCGGAGGATGAGGGGTGACTTGATAGAGGTTTATAAGATGATCAGAGGAATATATAGAGTAGATAGTCAGAAACTTTTTCCCCGGGTACAACAGAGTGTTACAAGGGGACATAAATTTAAGGTGAAGGGTGGAAGGTATAGGGGAGATGTCAGGGGTGGGTTCTTTACCCAGAGAGTGGTGGGGGCATGGAATGCGCTGCCCATGAGAGTGGTAGAGTCAGAATCATTGGCGACCTTTAAGCGGCAGTTGGATAGGTACATGGATGGGTGCTTAATCTAGGATAGATGTTCGGCACAACATCGTGGGCCGAAGGGCCTGTTCTGTGCTGTATTGTTCTAAGTTCTATGTTCTATGTTCTAGAGGGTGTCTGAACTTCAGAGGTTGTGAATTAGTCAAGAAAGTCAAGTTAATGGGATGGAGATGAAGGTAGAAGGTAGGGATGTATACAAATATGTAGAACACTGCCACATTTCGATAAGAAAAATGTTGAAGCCTTTTTTTTATTTCATTTGAAAGATTGGCTAGGCAGATGGAGAGAGAATTTGTAGGTGATGCTATTTCAGACTAAGCTGGTAGCCAAGGCTAGTGAGTTATTTGAAGCACTGTCAGACAAGAGGTAAAGAGATTATACAGGATATTTTGAGTGTCTATGAATTGGTACCAGAAACATATAGATAGTGGTTCAGAAGCATAAGGAAGGAACCAGATCAGACTTATGTTGAGTTCAAAAGAATTAGTTGGCCCTAAAAATAGACAAGGAGAAAGTGAGGACTGCAGATGCTGGAGATCAGAGCTGAAAATGTGTTGTTGGAAAAGCGCAGCAGGTCAGGCAGCATCCAAGGAGCAGGAGAATCAACGTTTCGGGCATAGTCCTGAAGAAGGGCTCATGCCCGAAACGTCGATTCTCCTGCTCCTTGGATGCTGCCTGACCTGCTGCGCTTTTCCAGCAACACATTTTCAGCTTAAAAATAGACAAGACATATAAGGTTCCGAGAGAGGTTATTCTGCTGGAGGAGTTAAAAAACACATTTCTAGGGATGTTAAGGACTTATGTGGATGAAGAGAAAGTTCAAGAAGTGAGAAGAGCTGCAAAGATGGCAGATGAATATGCATTGGTGCATATGGCCAAATTTAGTTTCCGAAGGGAATTCCTCCTGTGAGGGATAAAAATTGGGAGAGGGGGAAATCCATTACTACAAAAAGAAAAGAAGATCACCCTGGAAATAGTATATTACAGGTAGAAAAACAATCCCAAGAGGGTGAAAAGGAGGTAAAAGGCCTCAGGTATTTGCACTGCGGTAAGGTGGAACACATAAAGGACCAGTGCAGGTCTTTGAAGAAAGGCACTGTGGGAAAAGATGTGGTAAAAGAGACTAAACCAATGGGATTAATGGAAGTAGTAAAGGAAACCCCAAGAAAAGTCAAGGAGTTGCAAAAGAGTGCACAGCGTAACCAAAGCCTGGGTATGGAGTTAGTGCCTGAACTCCATAAAGACTTCACCTCTGTGGGTAAAGCTTACTCAGGGAGAAAAGGGGGAGAAGGAAAAGAAATTACAATTTTAGAGATGCGGGATCTGGTCAGTCTCTAATACTAAGAGGTGAAAGTATTTGCACTCTTTTTGACATGTTACCCAAGAGGGTGATAATTTGTGAAATACATGGACAGAAATTCAACGTTTCCCCTGTGTAAGATAAGGTTGGAGAGTCAAATTAAGACTGAGAAAGTAACAGTGGGAGTGATTGGCAAAGTCTCAGTTCCAGAAATAGAGTTTGTTCTTGGAAATGACCTAACAGAATCCAAGGTGGGAATGACATCTCTTGTGGTGGAAAAGCTGAAGGAAAACCAGTGAACTGAGGAGTTAAAAGAGAAATACCCTGGAATTTTTCCAGATTTTGTAATTAGAAGATCCCACTATCTTAAGTTACAACAAGAAAGAAAATCTAAAGAGAAAGATGAAGGAGTTGAGGTTCAGTTCGCTGACACCCTTTTGATGTAATGGTACAGGAAAATCCTGAACAGGTAGAGGGTCAGGCAGGGATGTTTAGTCCTGAAAGGCTAATGGACTTACAATAGAAAGATGAGCCAATAAAAGATCTATATCATGATTCATACTCAGAAAAGGAATCAGAATGCATTCTTGAGGGTTATTATTTTAAGGATGGAATCCTAAAATGAAATGGCAGATTCATGCAGATGATAAATGGGCAGAAGTGCACCAGATTGTGTTGTTAGTAGGATATAGACAAGAAGTATTGCAAGTAGCGCATGAATTACCTGTAGGAGTAATCTAGCTGTAAGAAAAACACAGGCTTAGGTACATAAGCCCTTCTATCAGCCTGGACTTGCATAAGGATGGGGTTGAATTTTGCCGTACCTGTAAAATGTGCCAGAAGATGTGGATTTTGATGTGCCTCAAAATAAGTTAAATAACGAGGAAGTCCTTGAAGAATGGGATAGGATAGTGAGTTATCTGTCTTAGGAGCAAAGAACTGAGTTGAAAGGCTTGGTGCAGCCGTATGAGGACATATGTAGGAATAAAATGGGGAGGACTAATACTGTTGAGTATGAGGTGGAAATAGGGAATGCAGTTCTGATAAAACAACACCCCTACATGTTTAATCCTCTCAAACCTGCACAGCTACAAAAGGAAGTGGATGCATTGCTTAACAAAGACATCACCGAACTGAGTCAGAGTGAGTGGAGTTCGCTGATCGTGTTAGTTCCCAAACCTGACAGGACTCAATGATTTTGTGTGGACTAGTGGAAGTTTAATGCCGTAACTAAATTGGACTCCTATCCAGTACCAAGGCTGGAGGACTGTGTAGAGAAGTTGGACAAGCCACTTACATCACAAAGTTGGACTTACTGCATGGTTATTGGCAGGTAGCTTTATCAGAAAAAGCGGAAGAAGTTTTTGCATTTGTAACCCCAAATGGGCTATATCAATTCAAAGTGATGCCTTTTGAAAAGACGGATGCACCAGCCACATTCCAAAGACTCATGAACAGAGTTGTGGCAGGATTTAGTAATTGTATCATCTATCTTGATGATAGACAATAGACGATAGGTGCAGGAATAGGCCATTCTGCCCTTCGAGCCTGCACCACCATTCAATATGATCATGGCTGATCATCTTTAATCATTATCCTCTCCCTGCCTTATCTCCATAACCCTTGATTCCACTATCCTTGAGAGCTCTATCCAACTCTTTCTTAAATGAATCCAGAGACTGGGCCTCCACTGCCCTCTGGGGCAGAGCATTCCACACAGCCACCACTCTCTGGGTGAAGAAGTTTCTCCTCATCTCTGTCCTAAATGGTCTACCCTGTATTTTTAAGCTGTGTCCTCTGGTTCGGCACTCACCCAACAGCGGAAACATGTTTCCTGCCTCCAGAGTGTGCAATACTTTAACAATCTTATATGTCTCAATCAGATACCCTCTCAGTCTTCTAAACTCAAGGGTATACAAGCCCAGTCGCTCCAGTCTTTCAGCGTAAGGTAATCCTGCCATTCCAGGAATTGACCTCGTGAACCTACGCTGCACTCCTTTAATAGCCAGAATGTCTTTCCTCAAATTTGGAGACCAGAACTGCACACAGTACTCCAGGTGTGGTCTCACTAGGGCCCTGTACAGCTGCAGAAGAACCTCTTTGCTTTTATACTCAATCCCTCTTGTTATGAAGGCCAGCATGCTATTGGCCTTCTTCACTACCTGCTGTACCTGCATGCTTACCTTCATTGACTGGTGTACAAGAACACCCAGGTCTCTCTGTACTGCCCCTTTACCTAAATTGATTCCATTTAGGTAGTAATCTGCCTTCCTGTTCTTCCCACCAAAGTGGATAATCATACATTTATCCATATTAAACTGCATCCCCCACGCCTCTGCCCACTCACCCAATCTGTCCAGGTCACCCTGCAATCTCCTAGCATCCTCATCACATTTCACCCTGCCACCCAGCTTAGTGTCATCAGCAAAATTGCTAACGTTATTACTAATATCATCTTCAATATCATTAACATATATTGTAAAACGCTGCGGTCCCAGTACTGATCCCTGTGGTACCCCACTGGTCACTATCTGCCATTCTGAAATGGAGCCATTTATCACTACTCTTTGTTTCCTGTCAGCCAACCAATTTTCAATCCAAGTTAGTACTTTGTCCCCAATACCATGCGCCCTAATTTTGCTCACTAACCTCCTATGTGGGACTTTATCAAAAGCTTTCTGAAAGTGCAGGTACACTACATCTACTGGATCTCCCTCATCCATCTTCATAGTTACATCCTCAAAAAATTCCATAAGATTAGTCAAGCATGATTTCCCCTTCATAAATCCATGCTGACTCTGACCTATCCTGTTACTACTATCCAGATGTGTCATAATTTCATCCTTTATAATAGACTCCAGCATCTTTCCCACCACTGAAGTCAGACTAACTGTTCTATAATTTCCTGTTTTCTCTCTCCCATCTTTCTTAAACATTATCCACCCTCCAATCCGCAGGAACTGATCCTGAATCTATCAAACTCTGGAAAATAATCACCAATGCATCCACGATTTCTGGAGCCACCTCCTTCAGTACCCTGGGATGTAGACCATCAGGCCCCAGGGACTTATCAACCTTCCAGACCTAACAGTCTCTCCAACACCAATTCCTGGCAAATATAAATTCCCTTAAGTTCAGGTCCTTCAGCCACTGAAACCTCAGGGAGATTGCTTGTGTCTTCCCCAGTGAACACAGATCTGAAGTACCTATTCAATTTTTCTGCCATTTCTTTGTTCCTCGTAACATATTCTCCTGTTTCTGTCTTCAAGGGCCCAATTTTAGTTTTCACCATTTTTTTGCCTTTCACATACCTAAAAAAACTTTTACTCTCCTCCTTTATGTTATTGGCCAGTTTACCTTCGTACCTCATTTTTTTCTCTGCGTATTTCCTTCTTAGTAATCATGTGTTGTTCTTGAAAAGCTTCCCGGTCCTCCGTTTTCCCACTTATCTTTGCTATGTTATACTTTTTCTATTTTAACTTTATATGTTTCTTAACTTCCCTCATCAGCCACAGACACCCATTCCTCCTCCTAGGATCTTTCTTCCTTTTTGGAGTGAACTGATTCTGTAACTTCTGCATTAAACACAGAAATATCTGCCATTGTTCCTCCACTGTCATCCCTGCTAAGGTATTGCACCATTGAACTTTGGCCAGCTCCTCCCTTGTAGCTCCATAGTTCCCTTTATTCAACAGAAATATTGTCACTTCCGATTGTACCCTCTCCCTCTCAAATTGCAGATTGAAGCTTATTGTATTATGGTCACTACTTCCCAATGGCTCCTTCACTTCGAGGTCCCTGATCAATTCTGGTTTGTTGCACAATACCAGATCCAGAATTGCCTTCTCCCTGGTAGGCTCCAGCACCAGCTGTTCTAAGAATCCATTTCTGAAGCTCTCCACAAAGTCTCTTTCTTGAGGTCCAATACCATCCTGATTCTCCCAGTCTACCTGCATGTTAAAATTCCCCATAACAACTGTAGTAACATCTTTGTGACAGGCCAATTTCAGCTCCTGATTTAACTTTCATCCAACATCCAGACTACTGTTTGGGGGCCTGTAGATAACTCCAAAGAGGGTCTTTTTACCCTTAGAATTTCTCAGCTCTATCCATTCTGACTCTACATCCCCTGATTCTAGGTCATCCTGCACAAGGGACTGAATACCATCCCTTACCAGCATGGCCACCCCACCCCCTCTGCCCGTCAGTCTGACCTTATGATAGCACATGTAGCCTTGAATATTCATTTCCTAGGCCCTGTCCACTTGAAGCCATGTCTCAGTTATCCCCACAATATCGTATCTGCCAATTTCCAAAAGAGCCTCAAGCTCATCCACCTTATTTCTAATGCTTTGTGCATTCATTTATAGTATTTTTAATTTGTTACTGCCCTCACTCATCCTTCCCATCAACTCCTATTTCACTCAACCTTACAGCATGATCCCTTTCCGAGTTTTCTGCCTCATTGATACAGTTGCCTTTCTTGACTTCCCTTGTTCTAACTTTCCCTCCAATTTCCTTCTTAAACATCCAGTTTGTCCTCTCCCCCCCGCTACTTAGTTTAAACGTAGCTGTGTTGCAGTAGCAAACCTGCCTGCCAGAATGCTGGTCCCCAACCTATTAAGGTGCAAACCGTCTCTCTTGTAGAATTTATGCTTACCACAAAACACACCCCAGTGATCCAAGAATTTAAATCCTTGCTTCCCGCACCAGTTCCCCAGCCACACATTCAAGTCCATTATCTCCCTGTTTTTGGCCTCACCAGCCCGAGGAACTGGAAGCAAACCAGAGATAACCACCTTGGACGTCCTGCTTTTCAGCCTTCTTCCTAGTTCTCCAAAGTCCCGCTGTAGTATGTTCCTCCTCTTCTTCCCGACATCATTTGTGCCGACATGTACCACCACCTCTAGCTCTTCACCTTCGTCCTTGAGGATTTCCTGCATTCTGTCCGCGATGTCTTTAACCCTGGCACCAGGAAGGCAACACACCATCCTTAAGTTCCGCCTGCTGCCACAAAACCCCCGGTCAGTTCCTCTCACTATGAAGTCCACTATTACCACGGCTCTGTGCGATGTCCGACTCTTCCGTTCTATCTCCACGTCAACTTTTGATTGACAGACCTGGCCGCCTTGCGGACTGGCAGTGTCATCTGTCTCTACCGTTTCCAAAATATTCAACTTGTTCCTGACAGGTACTTCCCTTGGGGTCTCTTGCACCTGTCTCCTCTCTGCCTTCCTCATCATCTGCTCTCTTTTGCTCTCTTCTGGTATGGTCGGTGTAATAACGTCACTGAAGGTCTTGACCAGAAAGATCTCGTTCTCTCGGATGAGCCTAAGGTCCTCGAGTTCTTTCATCAGTGCTGCAATATGCTCTGTCAGTAGCTGAACATGCACACACTTTCCACACTTATACTAGCCAGACACACCAGAGTCATTGACCTCCCACGTCAAGCATGTAGCACACTGAACCAGCTTGGCAGTCATGTCTTCACCCTCTTCAGCTGTGGCGTAATCACTTCACTCAACCGCGTTGTCAAAGACTCCTGAGCTAAAGCCTCACTCTTCAATCCACAGGAACTTCTTTGGACCCTCTTTTTGGGGCAAGTCTGTGGACTTTTAATTTAGGTTAGAGGAGGAGGGAGGGAGGGAGGCTCTACTTTGTAGAACCTGGGGTCTTGAACACACCCACTTAAATAACAATCACTTACTTTCCCGACCAGCTTTGCGCTCTGCCTTCACTTCCGCCCAGCTCCCAGATGTAGTGATCTTTAGCCATTCATGGAAAAATCATATGGTCCAGTTGGCAAAACTCTTTGAGTGATTAAGAGAAGTACAACAGGTAACAAACAAAAAGAAAACAGAATGCATGAAGGCAGAGGTGACGTTCTTGGGACATAACGTCAGACATGGAAGGATGGCTCCTAGGAATGAGAATGTGAAGACGAAGCCATTGAGGAATTTCAATGACCATTCTCGAAGAAAGAGGTGTTTTGATTTTTGGGACTGAGCGGATTCTACTGGAAATTTGTACCCAACTTCAGCAGCACAGTGGCATCACTGATGGATTTACTAAAGAAGAACACAAAATTTCAGTAGACAGAACAATGCCAGGACGCATTTGGGAACTTAAAAGCCATGTTAACCACCGCACCAGTTTTAACTAACCCTTTAAGTTGCAATTGATGCTAGCGAGATAGGAGTTGGAGCTGTATTGATGCAGGAAGATGATGATGAAATTGAATGGCTAATTGGTCACTTTTCAAAGAAACTCCATATACACCAGAGAAAATACTTCACCATTGAAAAAGAGCAATTGAGTTTGGAACTGGTCTTACAACATTTTAATGTTTATGTAATGAATAATGTTTCGGACACAATTGTGTACATGGATCTCAACCCTCTCACATTTTTGGAAAGAGTTAAAGACAAAAATATGAGACAATTTCGTTGGAGTCTTTGAAGTCATAGAATCCCTATAGTGTGGAAACAGGTCATTGGGCCTAACAAATCCACACCGACCCTCTGAAGAGTAACCCATGAAAACCAATCCACTACCCTATTACTCTACATTTGCCCCTGACTAATGCATCTAATCTACACATCCCTGAACACAATGGGCAACTTAGCATGGCCAATTCACCTAACCAGTACATCTTTGGATTGTGGGAAAAAACCGGAGTACCTGGAGGAAACCCACGCAGATACGGGGAGAATGTGCAAACTCCACACAGACAGTGAAGCCCAAGGCTATTACAGACTTTAAATTTATGAACTGTACATGCTTCGGGTCTAAAAATATTATTGCAGATGCGTTATCGCCGTTTTAAAAGAAAAGGTGTAGATGATATTGGACTGTATTGATTCCAATGATATATATGTGTGCAGAATTAAAATAAGAGGTATGACTTTGATTAATAACATATACATTTCATAATAATGGTATTACGATGTAGAGAGAAAAATGAAAAAAATGTAGCCATCTTTTCATTATGATGGTTCTTTTTTTTCTTAAGGAGATAGGTGTTACAAAGTCGAAAAAGAGTGTATGGTCACTTTAAGATGTAAGTGTTTTTCTGAGTTCAGGGTACAGCAACAACTGACAGTATACAGAACAGGTAAGAAAAGGGCTGTTCCAAAATAGATACAGGTAATAATTGACTATTAAATGTATTCCTGAGTTTTGGTTACTATTTTGACAACAATTCAAATTTAACCAATTAATTTAAATTATGCCAAGGATACCAGAGCTCAGTTGAGGTTGAATTTATGATATTGACAACATCAAACCAATCGGAAGGTATGATGTTGGGAATACATTAAAGAGGGCAGTTTGAAAATTGGTCAGAGGAAACTGCCATCTGAAGAAATAAACATCATGCTCGCAAAGAATTCTGAGAAGGCACTATCTATCAAAAGGTACCTTTTCCAATAAAAGCAGTAAACAATAAGAAGACAACCCAGGAAGAATATAACAAAATCGGAAGGACAGAATGAAGAAATTGATTTGGAAGATCAAACGGAGGACAGCAAAGGAAACTGTATGGACTTTGAAAGATTAAGTTAATGTAATGTTTAATAATTGTGTTATTGGAGTAGTATTTTAATACAGTTGAAGGTCAGATAGTGACTTGTGAACAAAACAGGGCTTGGATTTATTAATAGTTTTTTGTTTAGTGTTCACTGTTAGAGTTAGGAAAATAAATTGCTGTTTTTTTCTTTAAACAATGGAAATCAGGGGTTTTCTTTCACTCACTCACACTTTTAACAGATTACAAGATAAGGTGAGTTTTTTCTGGGTGTTTTAGTTTTAATTAGCAGAAGGATTCGACCTTCACATCATAACACAACAGAATGGGTAGCTAAAGTGGTTAAGACTGCAAATGGTTTATTTACCTTTATTAGTTGAGGCATAGAGTTTAGAAGCCGAGAGACTATCCTGGAACAGTATAAAAAGTTGGTTCAACCACAACTAAAGTACAAATGGTGGTGGGAATCTGAAACTCGCTGCCTGTAAGGGTAGAAACAGAAATCCTTATACCAATTAAGGGATATTTTAATGTGAACTTACAAGTGAACAAGGCAAACCAGGCATGGTCAAGTGATCACAGGTCCAAAACTGGCCATGACATCACAGCCAGACAAATTGAGCCTGACAGAAAATTGACCAAACAAACTTAAACAGCATAACTATAGGCTATAGGGAACAGTGAAAACCAAGGACAAAGAAATCACAAAGTTTAAAGTTACAACGTTTATAACGTTTGAAGTTTATGTATTGGAGAAGTATCAATCAGACTTTCTGGCAACTTGCCTTCCAGCCAGTGCCTGTACTTTACACCTCCCACATGCCAACAGTGAAGGGTGTTGGCACAACCCCATTGAATGCTTTGAACCCAACTTATGATCCCATTGGCCAAAGGACACAGAATGTTCTGAACATTCTAGGGTGAGGGGCAAATAAAAGCATAAAGCTGGAAGTCACCCACTCAGCGAAGATTCAAGCAAGACTTGTGGCAGAAGACCTTATGGCAATTCAAGAAGACCTGGGAGAAGGTCTGCCCTGACCTGCAAGAGCCACCTTCATGGGAGAGAGCCAGCCTTATTTCAGAGAGGAAGGAGATTCCAGCTGCCCAGCTTAATCACATGGATCATTGTAGGTAATATTCTTTCTCAGATGGATAGAACTGTATAAAGAGGAATTTTTTTGATTAGATTAGATTCCCTACAGCGTGGAAACAGGCCCTTTAGCCCAACAAGTCCACATGGACCCTTTGAAGAGTAATCCACTCAGACCCGTTTTCCTCTGACTAATGCACCTAACACTATGGGCAAATTAGCATGGCTAATTCACCTGACCTGCACATCTTTGGACTGTGGGAGGAAACAGGAGCACCTGGAGGAAACCCACGCAAACACGGGGAGAATGTGCAAACTCCACACAGACAGTTGCCCGATGCTGGAATTGAACCCCAGTCCTTGGTGCAGTGAGGAAGCAGTGCTAACCACTGAGCCACCATGCCACCCATTGAGCCATCATGCCACCCACAATTATTGTGTGAATTTGGGAAATGCTCACATGGGGTTTTTAATATTTTGTTAATAAAATTGAGTTGAACTGCAACCTGTATTCTGTGTCTCTTTCTCACTGACAAGAACCCTTGGGGAAAGTGTTTTTAACACATAAACCAGTTGAAGTGCCCAAAGCCCAGACAACAAAGGCTATGGGACAAGACTGGAAAATGGGATTAGAATATGTAGGTGGTTGCTTTTGACCGGCACAGGCCAAGGGGATGTTTTCAGTGCTATAGACCTCTATGACTCTTGGATTGTGGACAGAAGTTAACATTGATTTCACAGTTGCACACCGGTGAACTTCTGGTTTTCACTGATGAGTACTGCAAATTCCCAGTCACTGGAATCAAAAACTCTCAGCCCAAAGTTTCACCAGATTTTCATTTTGTTTGGAGTCTCACAAACATTATGATAGGACAAAGGATATATATATATATATATATACACCAGCAGAGGGATACCAGAAGAAAATAAGAATATCCACGGTTGAACTTTATGGTTTTCTTTGGCAGAGTGTGAATCAAGTCACATTGTATGGAGTAATTCTCCCCATGAAGCTGAGCAAATAACTTACTAAACTTGGTGTATTAATTGGACTGGCTGAAGACTGGCAAACTTCAGCGGGAGGCTGAAATCTAGGTGAAGATTGTTTTGAATGCTTCAGTCTTGCCTTTTGCACTCATGTGCTGCACTCCCCCATCATTGATGATAGAGATATTTATGGAGCATCTTCCTCCTTACTTATTTAATTGTCTACCAAGATTCAGCAATGCATGTAGCAGAACTGCAGAGTTCAGATCTGAACTGTTGGTTGTGGGATCACTGAGCTCTGCTTATTCTATGCTGCTTCTGCTGTTCATCGTCCAAGCAGTTCTATGCTGTAGTTTCACCAGGTTACCGCTTTATGTTTAGGTAGAACTGATGCCACTCCTGGCATGCCCTCCTGCACTCTTCACTGATCCCTTGGATTGGTGATAATGGTAGACTGGGATTATGTTGGACCATGAGGTTGCAGGCTGTGATTGAGGAACCTCGATTATACGAAAGATGTAGCGGGGTGTATTACGTTCGGTTAATCAAATTCCGGATATTCGACTGCCAGATAACATAGTTTAGCCAAGCATCGGGATCTTATGATCTTGCCAGATAACCGGATAATCGAGGTGTGTTTGTACTATTATGCTATGGATGTCTGACAGAACCTCCTCGATACTCAGTTTAGAGTTGTTAAATTTGTTTCAAAATCTATTCCATTTAGCCTGATGCCAATGCCACCCAAAATGATGGAGGGTATTCTCAATGTGAAGATGGAATTCATTTCCACTGGCAGTCACTCAATGTCTGGATACTTCTAATTTCTCTTTAAAAATAAACTGCTTCTGTCTTTGTCTTCCTGTGTCACAGGACATATTTTTGTTCAGCAACAGACCATTTTTCTCTCTCTTCCACCTTAATTTTCTCGAGCACTGAGCTATTCACCTTGAGGCTCTTTAAATGCTGCATATAAATGAGTGTACTGTGGTCACACCTATGGTGAGTTACTGCAGTATATTTATTGAGACATTTTATTAATACTTCATATTGTAGTGAATTAATTCCTGCAATTATCCTCGTTATGCTATGCCATAACTTCAGTTGAAAAACAACAATGCTACCCATGGATATTCATTCCATAATACTGCAATTATGTCTCAGAATAAATGTTCCACAATCTAATCATAAGGACTTGAGAATGCTTTTACATCCCTTGTACAATGAAAAGGGAGTGGCCAGTTCTCCCAGTTCAGGGTTTGGTTTGATTTTAGCCAGCAGTCAGTTTTTGAGAAGCTGTTGGACCCACAGAAATATTTCTGTGCTGATCCTCTCTCTCTCTCTCTCTGACATCTCCCTTGTAACACCCTGTGTTTGACTTTACCTTTTATGGCCAAGGGGGTGTTTATGGCGACATTATAAGTATTTGAAACAGCCTCATTAACTTATGATAGAGTCGATTGGGTTTTCAGATAAATTATATTATTCTAAATTCAGTTTGCTTTTGTTTGTGTTTAAATAAATTCTGTTTTATAGAACATAGAACATAGAAGGATACAGCACAGTACAGGCCCTTCGGCCCTCGATGTTGCGCCGACCGAATCCTACCTAACCTATACTAGCCCAATAACTTCCAAATGCCTATCCAATGCCCGCTTAAATGACCATAAAGAAGGAGAGTTCACCACTGATACGGGCAGGGCATTCCATGAACTCACAACCCGCTGTGTGAAGAATCTACCCCTAACATCTGTCCTATACCTACCACCCCTTAATTTAAAGCTATGTCCCCTAGTAACACCTGACTCCATTAGCGGTAAAAGGTTCTTAGTATCTACCCTATCTATACCCCTAATCATCTTATACACTTCTATCAGATCTCCCCTAAACCTTCTCTTCTCCAATGAGAACAGCCCCAAGTGCCTCAGCCTTTCCTCATAAGATTTTCCTACCATTCCAGGCAACATCCTGGTAAACCTCCTCTGCACTCGTTCTAAAGCTTCCACATCCTTCCTATAGTATGGCGACCAAAACTGCACACAATACTCCAGATGAGGCCGCACCAGAGTCTTATACAACTGCAACATGACCTCAGGACTCCGGAACTCAATTCCTCTGCCAATAAAGCCCAGTACACCATATGCCTTCCTCACAGCACTATTTACCTGGGTGGCAACTTTCAGAGATCTGTGTACATGGACACCAAGATCCCTCTGCTCATCCACACTACCAAGTAGCCTACCATTAGCCCAGTAATCCATCATCTTGTTATTCCTACCAAAGTGAACAACTTTGCACTTAGCTACATTGAATTCCATTTGCCACATTTCCGCCCAGCTCTGCAACTTATCTATATCCCGCTGTAACCTACCACTTCCTTCCTCACTATCCACAACTCCACCGACTTTTGTGTCATCCGCAAACTTGCTTACCCAGCTTTCAAGTCCTTCCTCTAGATCATTTATAAAGATAACAAAAAGCAATGGTCCCAAAACAGATCCTTGTGGTACACCGCTAGTAACTGCGCTCCAAGATGAACATAATCCATCAACTACTACCCTCTGTCTCCTTCCAGCCAGCCAATTCCTAATCCAAACCTCTAATGTATCCTCAATGCCATACCTCCGAAGTTTTAGCATTAGCCTACCATGGGGAACCTTATCGAACGCCTTACTAAAATCCATATACACAACATCTACTGCTTTACCCTCATCCACTTCCTTGGTCACCTTCTCAAAGAACTCAATAAGGTTTGTGAGGCACGACCTGCCCTTCACAAAACCATGCTGGCTATCCCTGATCACGTTATTCCTACCCAGATGTTCATAAATCTTATCCCTTACCATTCTCTCTAAGACTTTGCCCACCACTGAAGTCAGACTCACTGGCCTATAGTTGCTAGGGCTATCCCTACTCCCTTTCTTGAACAATGGGACCACATTCGCTATCCTCCAGTCCTCTGGTACTATTCCTGTTGACAACGACGACATAAAAATCCAGGCCAATGGCTCTGCTATCTCCTCCCTAGCTTCCCATAGGATCCTGGGGTAAATGCCATCAGGCCCAGGAGACTTATCTATATTCATCCTTTCCAATATTCCCAAAACCTCTTCCCTGCATATTTCCAGGGCATCCATTCTAATTATTTGTGATTCCATATTCACATCAGCAACAGTGTCCTGTTCCTGAGTGAATACTGATGAAAAGTACTGATTTAATGTCTCTCCAATCTCCTCCGCCTCCACACACAACTTCCCACTACTATCCTTGACTGGACCGATACCTACCCTAGTCATCCTTTTATTCTTGACATACCTATAGAAAGCCTTTGGGTTTTCCCTAATCCTACCAGCTAAAGACTTTTCATGTCCCCTTCTCGCTTCTCTTAGCTCTTAGATCTGTTTTGTTTGGAACTGAATGGTTGGGCCAGCTGCATCACTCCTGGAATATCCACTCTACACCTGCTTCAAACAACTAGAAAAGTTAGGGTCCAGGCTGCCTTCTTGAAATGTTTTGGGGGGGTCTGGCCTGGTCCAAAGCAGCAGACAATTTGGGATAGAACCTTATGGCCATTGAGGCATTCTCATGGAGGAGAAGCAATTGCAATATACTGATCAGTTTGGGATCCCTTGCATCTTAAACATTTGTAGTCTGTCTTTTTACCTTTACAAAGCCCTACCTCATGTAATGAGTGTTCATGATATATATCATTAGTATTATTTGGAAACTCTGATCGCATATAGACAAAAACATGTATAACTTTAAGTTTGATTTATATTTCTACGCTGTGTAGGTTAAGAAGGGAAGGACACAATTTTAGCTCAGTTTTAGATTAGTTCTGACATATGCCACATTGTCTGGAAATTGTGTTTACAAGCATTTAAAAGAGGCTTTTAAAGAGCCTTGGGATGAATAGATCAGTCCTTCAGAAAATAAGGGTAGAAGAGAAAGAAAAAATAAGCTAATAAAAGCATGTCCTATGACACAGGTAAACAAGATACGTTATTTTTAAAGAAAAATCAGAACCATCCAAAATATAGTGATTCTGCACATTTCTTTCAGAGACATTCAGAGACAAAATAAGCTTGTGATGTCAGCAACACAGTTAAATCCTGAGTGGTTTAGAAGTTAGTAAGAGAAAAACTCTGGAAATAGAAGGAAGGAAGACATCTTACAAGGCTTTTGAATGCACTTATTTAAGGAAAGCATGTTAGGTGTAAATGAGTTGTGGCAGCAATTTGTTTAAGATTCCCAACTAAAACGTTAACTGAAGAAGATAGCATCAAGTAAATGTGGACACTTACCCAGAAAGCAAGCAAATACAGCCTTGCCCACGGACCAAGGGACTCTAAAATGGAAATAGGGTGACCCTCCACTGATGTTTGAGATTACAGGGACAAAAGGTTAAATTTTCTATTTCTGATATTTGTAATAAGACTTGTTGTTGTTGTCATGTTGTAATATAGTTAGTGCTTTTTCATCTGTGTGAAATAAACTTAGATGTTCTTTAGTTGAAAGTACATTGACAACTTCATGTGAATTGATTGCCATAGTAAACAAATTGCAAAAGTAAAACTTGTGGTCTATCAAGCCAAATATCACAACTTGTCCATCATTTTCATCAGCAGAGTCCATAATACTAAATAACTGAGGAATGCATTTGGAGACATTCATAGAATAGAATTGAATCCCTACAGTGCGGAAGTCCACACCAACCCTCCGAAGAGTAATCCACTCAGACCCATTCCCCTTCTCTATTGCTCTAAATTTACCCCTGACTAATGCACCTAACCTACATATCCCTGAACACTATGAGCAATTTAGCATGGCCAATTCACCCAACCTGCAAATCTTTGGACTGTGGGAGAAAACCAAAACACCCTCAGGAAACTCACAAAAACACGTTGTGATGTTAAATTTCTTCATAGTCAACAGGACTTCAACTTTTCACCTTTTAGTAACTTTTTCTCTTGTCTGGTATTGAGATACTTAAATGGCCTCCCATACCAGGCAGCAATATATCATGAATATTCTTTAACTCAAGGCTTTGACTCAATACATTGAGCTCCAAATCTCTAAAAGAGCTATTAGACTTTTGTTAGATGCACTAAACTGATGTAATTTATTTGGATTGTTCTTGTTAATGATATATAAACAGATGGATTTTTTTTTTAGAATACTACTGATAAACATTTTGAACTGCTACAAATTTCAGATAGCCAGGGACGTAAAAGCATTCTCAAGTCAGACATATCAGAACCTCTGACTTTACAACCCCTTCTGAAAAAATCCAGGGACATAATCTTGTTAAAGGAGCAGCATTGTCAAATCCCTTTCTCTTGATTGTGGCTTGCCACTTATATTCTCCTCAAATATGAAAACAGTTTCCATTCCAATACTAACAATGCCCAACTCTACCAGTTTTCCTCCACCATCTCTGCTCCATTAGACATCTGATAATAACTCATATCACATTATGGATAAACTAGGATTTACTCCAGTAGAACAGTGATATCTTTTTCTTAGAAACTCTGTACTCTTACCCGGACTCCATTTGTTTTGAATTTGCTCACTTGGGTTTAAAGTGATGATGTATATTTGAACAACCTGTTCAATGCTGAGCTGAACTTTGCTAAATTTTCAGACTCAGTGAGAATTCACTTTCTTCTGCCTGTATCCCAATGTTAGTTCTTGAATCTACCCTACTCTTAACACTATTGAAAGGCTTGTACATTATTTACCTACTTTTAGACAACGCCTCGGTGATATATGAATCGTTAATAGAGAGAGGGTTGTGTAATGGTAATATCACTGGACTAGCAATCCACATCCTAAAGTTAATATATTCTGGGTTTATGGGTTTGAATCCCACCATGTCAGGTGTGCACTTTGATCTATATGTGAGAATTATCCTCCTGCCTGTGAACTGTTGCGGTCTTCCATTGTTTTTACATATCTTTCTGTCTGTTGTGCACTATTTTGTCATTGTTTCATTGCAGGAAATCTACTGACTTCCTCTTAGCTTAAATAAAGGCTAGCTATATGGGTAGTCAGTGCATTTACCTATGGTTCATGTACTCTGGCACTGCGTGGGATCCACAATATTGTGACCTTGTTCTTGCAATTCAATTATTTTTATACTTCAGAACACAAAGACCCACATAAGCAGATCTATCAGGCTTTCATTTGTTTTCTTGAATTTACATTTTCTGGCCTGATATTTTAGTCTTGTAAGGAAATTGTCAAAAGGCTCACCTGGATTTTGGCTCAAGCTTTGAAACTCTTATCAACAAATTTGATCATTTGACTTTGGCTGGAGATGTGTACTCAACTTTTCAAAACAATTGCTTGGATTTTTGCTGTCATCTTCACTCAGATCCCAACTGTTAAACAAATGTTAGCCACTTCTCTGTTCTCCACATAAGGACATAGCTGATATTTTCTGTTTTGCTAGTACTTTATAGAAAGATACTGAATGCCATTAGACAAAAGCTTGTATTGCAATAATTCATCAGTCTGGAATAAGAAAAGAATTGTGCTTTCCTCTCAGTGGCATATGTTTTTTGCCATACTGACAATCTGATTTCCTAGCAATCTGTTTCATCAGTCTGCCAGTAAAAAATATATAATTTGTGACTTTAAGCAGACATACTCTAAAACTGGGACACCATGAGCTTATTTCACTGAAGATGTTTGCATGCCATTGTATGGGGTGTGATAGATTTTCTTTTAAATATTCTGAAGCTGTGTGGAAATAAATTCAATTAGAGATATTGTGCTCCTGAGTTAATTGTGTGATTAAAGACCCAAGTGCTAGCTCACAGCAACAGTTGTGATCAGTCTGAAGAGTTCACATTCCACACATTTCATTTGTCAAAATAATATTCACAGGAAACATATTATTGGATGAACCTTTGATTTTCTCAGCCAAACCAAATTAGCAGACAATTAATCCATCGTCAGTCCAAACAACCCCAATGACATAAATCTGTTTGCCTTTCCACTCTGATCGTTAATGATCCCCTGTTCTTTACCCCTGCTCTTTCAGTTTGTGACAGTACTGCTTTATAGAATTGAATGAGTTGCATGATGTTTTTGACTAGTCTGACCATAATTAACACATTTCAGATCTCCCACAGCCCCTTGAAGCTGATTATTCGACAACTTAGTTCAGTTGCTTTGGAATGTGTAGATTTCCTCATGTGTTCTAAGAACAATCATGATGGATCTTAAAAATTATTATTTATTTACGCAGGGGATGAAGGCATCACTGGTTAGGCCAGCATTTATTGCCTATCCCTAATTGTCCAGAGGGCAGTTAAGAGTTCAATTCAACACATTGCAGTTGGTCTGGAGTCCCAGTTAGACCAGACCAGGTAAGCAGGTGGCAACTGCGTTCCCGAAAGGACATTAATAAATGAGATGGACTTTTCTAACAATTGACAATGGATTCATGGTTATCATTAAACTTTTAATTTCTGATTTTAATTGAATTCAAACTCTGCCATATGCTATGGGCCCCCAGAACAATAGCTGGGAATCTGGATTAATAGACCAGCATCAATACCATTAAACCATCTCCTCCCAGGTTTGGAAAATTTGTTACTACAGGGTGAAAACATAAAAGATTTAAAGATAAATTCTATCTTGATGTTCTAATTAATTATACGTGCAGATTTAATGTCAGAAACCTATAACTTCAGGAGAGCTCTGGGAAATATTTGGAGGGAAATTAAAGTAAGTACAGAGTGGTATGGTATAATGCACGTTTCATCAATGAGAATTGGCTATAACACAACTGATGAATTGTGGACAGTGTTTGGATAGCACAAACTTCCTACTGAATGAATATAGCGATTTTCTATTAGTGATCTTCTTCAGCGTGATCTTCTACAGCGGTTTCCCAGAGTGCAATTTTCTCCAGCACAGGGTTGCATAGGAATGTAACTGCCCGTTCTAGCAAAATGACCTGTACAGTTTCTTAGTTTTCTTCTGAGATCCATGCAAATGAAGAAATCCTCAAAATGTCTTTGTTGCACAACATTTTTCAGTAAGCATGAAAGAGTTGGTTCTGTCAAGGTTACATGATACAAAACAAATACAGTTCAAAGTTCACAAAATAATTCAGAACTCAGATAGGGGAATGAATGTTTAGTTGTAAATCAACTAGTAAAATGTCTTTATGAATTTATGAATTTAGAACTTTATGAGTAAACTTTATGAATTTAGAAGCATAACTGTAACAATCTATAATAAGACTTATAATATGCATAATATAATCAGAGCAAGTTGAAAATTGAATGGAAAATCAAAAATCTATACAAGTATGTTCAATGTGTGAAGGAGAGGATCCTATGGATTCTGATGATGTCTGTTTGAAAACTGGAATCAATACTCATGCATTGATACATTTTACTGGAATAGATGGCCTGATGCTGATAATATACAAACTGGTCCTAGGATATTACACAACCTAATGGTATTTTGGATGCTTATGTTGGAAGACATCATGGAATTTTCTACTCATCAAATGCTATGGTTTAGGGCAGGAAATGTGGAAAAATATGCAAAAATGAAAACATCAGAATATTGTTGCCAAGAAAAATTATGATTTCTCCCACAGTCAGTCAGGAGGTTTGGCAATAACAGTAGGGGGCATATCATAGAATCCCCTCCACAGTGTAGAAGCAGGCCATTCGGTCCATTGGATCCATACTGACTCTCCAAAGAGAATTCCACCCAGACCCAACCCCTCTGCATTTCCCATGGCTAATCCACCTAGCCTGCACATCCCTGGATATTATGGGCAATTTGTCATGGCCGATCCACCTGACCTGCATATCTTTTGGACTGTGGAAGGAAACTGGACAACCGTGAGGAAACTCCCGCAAAGACGGAGAGAAAATGCAAACTCCACACAGACAGTCGTCTGAGGGTGGAATTGAACACAGGTCCCTAACTCTCTGAGGCAGGGTCACTGAAAGTAACAGTTACAATGAAAGGGGCAATTCAAGAGAAAAGAGTGAGATCTCCAAATTCATAACACGAAGGACAGGAAGCTGTGGGATGAAGGTTTTTCACAAGTTCCAATTAACAGATGTTCAGCTTATCATACAAATTGGGCCAGCAAGTGTAGGGTTTGTGGGGAAGGTACATATTAGTACCAGTAAATCATAAAAAAAGGACAGGCAGAGACAGGTAAATGACACAATGGTACTAATGAGCTGATGTGTGTTTATTTCAATGCAAGGAGTATTATAAGTAAGGCAGATGAGCTTAGAACCTGGATCAGAACAATGGACTATGATGTTGTGGCCATTACAAAGACTCAGTTGAGAAAGGAACAGGACTGCCTGCTCAATGTTCCAGAGTTTCATTGTTTTAGACGAGATAGAAAGGAATATAAAAGAGCTGGAGGAATTGCATTGCTAATCAGGGAGAATGTTACATCTGCACTTAGAGAGGACATACTGGAGGGCTCATCAGAGAGGCAATATGGATAGAGCACAAAAATAAGATATGTGTAATCTCTCTGATAGGATTATAAATATAGGACACCCAAGAGCCACTGAGACATTGACGAACAAATATGTAGACAGATTATGGAAAAATGCAATAAAAATAGAGTTGCCATAGTGGGTGACTTTAACTTCCCTAATAGTGACTGGGACTCCTTTAGAACAAGAGGGTTAGATGAGGCAGGGTTTGTTAAGTGCATCCAAGAGGGTTTCTTGAAACAGTATGTGCAGAGTCCAACTAGAGGAGGGGTCATACTAGACCTTGTACTGGCTAATGAGCTTGACCAGGTGAACAGCTATTCAGTGGGAGAGCATTTTGGAAACACTGATTGCAACTCCTTAAGTTTTTAGACAGCTAGGAATAAGAATAATTCAGGACATTGTGGCAAGGTACTAAATTGGGGAAGGGCAAATTACATCAATATTAGGCAAGAGCTAGGGGAGTGTTAATTGGGAGGAGCTGTTATCAGGCCATTCCACATTTGACATGTGGAAATGGTTTAAAGACCTGCTGATGTGTGTTTGGAACCGGCATGTTCCAGTCAGGAGAAAGGACAAGAATGGCAAGGTAAGGGATCTTTGGATAATGAGGGAGGTTGTGAATTTAGTCAGAAGGAAAAAAGATAGAAAAAAAACGGAAGCTAAAATTGGACAGGGCCATGTGGAATATTAAGAAAGCAGGAAAGAACTCAAGCAGGGAATTAGGAGAAGGGGCCAAGGAGGTTACACGGGGTTAAACAAATCACAAGGCATTCTATAGATATATTAATATCAAGAGGATAACTAGGGAGAAGGTAGGACCACTCAAGGATAAAGGAGGGAACTTGTGCTTAGAAGCAGTGGATGTGAGTGAAATCTTAAATAAGGACTTTGCATCACTACTCACCCAAGAGAAGGACATAGAGGATAGTGAGAGTTGTGTGGTGCATGCTAATATGCTAGGGCATTTTGCAATCAAGAAAGAAGTGGTGTTGAGTCTTTTGAAGAGCATTATGGTGGATAAGTCCACAGGACCGATGGTATCTACCCCAGGATATTGAAAGAGGCAAGACAGGAGATTGCTGGGGCCTTGACCAAGATCTTTATATCTTCATTAGCCACTGGAGATGTCCCAGAGGACTGGTGAGTAGCTAATGTTGTTCCTGAGTTCAAAAAAGGAAATAGGGATAATCCAGGAAACTGGCAAGTCTCACATCAATGATTGGGAAGCTATTGGAGAAACTCTTAGAAATAGGATTTATGTTTATCTGGGAAAGCATGGCCTAATTAGGGACAGTCAGCAGGGCAGGTCATGTCTTACAAACTTGATTGAATTTTTCAAGGTGTGACAAAGGTGATTGATGAGGATAGAATAGTGAATGTTGGCTACATGGATTTTAGTAAGGCTTTCGACAATGTCCCTCATGGTAGGCTCATCTAAAAGATGCATGGCCTCCACTGTGACTTGGCCACGTGGATTCAGAATTGTCTTGCCCATAGAAGACAGAGGGTAGTGGTGGAAGGATATTTTTCAGGCTGTAGGTCTGTGAATAATAGTGTTCTGCAGAGATCCATACTGGGTATTCTGCAGTTTATGATATATAGAAATGACTTGAATGAAAATGTAGATGGCTGGGTTAGTAAGTTTGCAGACAATACAAAGATCAGTGGATCGTGGACAGTGTAGAAGGTTGTCAAATGATACAGTGGGATAAAGATCAATTGCAGGTATGGGCTAAGAAATGCCCAATGGAGTTTACTCCAGGTAAGTGTGAGGTGCTGCACTTTGGGAGATCAAATATCAAGGAAAAGTAAACAGTTGAAGGCAGGATCCTGAACAGCACTGATGTATAGAGAGATGTTGGGATTCAAGTCCACAGCTCCATGTAAATGGCCACACAAGTAGCTAGGGTGGTAAAGAAGGCATATGGCATGCTTGCCTTTATTGGACATGGAATTGAGCACAAGAGTGAGGATGTCATGTTGCAGCTTTAAAAGACTTTGGTTAGGCGACATTTAGAGTATTGTGTTCAATTCTGGTTGCCATATTGCAGGAAGAATGTGGAGGTTTTGGTGAAGCTGCGGAAGAGGGTATAAGCTATAAGGAGAGGTCAGACAACTTGTTTTCTCAGGACAGGTGGAGGCTGAATGGAGATTTGATCGATTCGATAAAACTATGAGATGCATAGATAGGGCTGATGGTAAGAATCTTTTTCCAGGAGTTGAAATGTCTAACATTAGGGGACATGCATTTAAAATGAGAAGAGCTAAGTTCAAAGGAGATGTAAAGGGCATATATTTCACACAGAGAGTGGTAGGAGTCAGGGGTGATGGCGGAGACAGATACAAAAGGGACATTCCAGAGACTTTTAGATAAGCACATGAATATGCAAGGAACGGAATGATTTGGACCAAGGACAGGCAGAAGGTATTAGTTTAATTTGGCATCATGTTGGGCTCAAAATTGTGGGCTGAAGGGCCCATTCCTGTGCTGTACAGTTCTGTGCTCTAATAATGTGGGATATTAATTCCAGTGCAGATTATGCCACGTATGTTTACTGCATGTCCTAATAACTAATGGATTGCTTTAAAAAGCACATCCCTCTGGCAGTTTACAACAGGCAGAATTCCAGTTTGCACTCTACCAGTTTGTGCTTGCATAAACTCTGAACATAATGTCCAACATTAAATCTGAGTCCATTGTTCTGTCCCAATGAATGCAAGACAAAAAGCTTAAACCGCACGTTTGTTTTTCAGCAATAGTAGTTAGACTCTAGACACAGTAATTTCTAGAATAATTAAAACAGTTATGCCTCAATGCCAAGAGACCTCGGAATGCAGTTTCACAGTTCCATGAACGTGGAGTCACATGTAGATAGGATAGTGGAGAAGGCTTTTGGTATACTTGCCTTTATTGGTCAGTGCATTGAGTATAGGAGTTGGGAGGTCATGTTGCAGGTGCACAGGACATTGGTTAGGCGATTTTTGGAATACTGTGTGCAGTTCTGGTCTCCCTGCTATAGAAATGATGCTGTGAAACTTGAAAGGGTTCAGAAAAGGATTTATAAGGATGTTGCCATAGTTGGAGAGTTTGAGGTATAGGGAGAGGCTGAATATGCTGGGGCTATTTTCCCTGGAGTGTCAGAGGCTGAGGTGTGCCCTTATGGAGGTTTATAAAATCATGAGAAGCATTGAGAGGATAAATAGACAAGGTCTTTTCCATGGGATATTGGCAAGTCCAAAACTAGAGGGCATAGGTTTAAGATGAGAGAGGAAAGATTTAAAAGGGACTTACGGGATAACATTTTCATGCAAAGGGTGGTGCGTGTGTGGAATGAGCTGCCAGAGGAAGTGGTGGAGGCTGGTACAATTGCAACATTTAAAAGGCATCTGGATAGGTATATAAATACGAGGGGTTTGGAGAGATTTGGGCCAAAGGCTGGCCCATGCTAGATTTATCTAGAAAAGGTTAGCACTGCTGCCTCACCACACCAGGGACCTGGGTTCAATTCCCAACTCGGGCAACTGCCTGTGTGGAGTTTGCATGTTCTCCCAGTGTCTGCATGGGTTTTCTCCGGGTGCTCCAGTTTCCTCCCACGGTCCAAAGATGTGCAGGTTAGGTGAATTGGCTATGCTAAATTGCCCTTAGTGTTAGGTGCAGGAGTAAATGTAGGGGAATGGGTCTGGGTGGGTTGCTCATCGGAGGGTCACTGTAGGGAATCTAATCTAATGTTCTATATATGCTCTATAATCTGGTTGGCATTGATGAGTTGGACTGAAGTGTCTATTTCTGTGCTGTATTACTCTATGACTCTATCTAAAGGCCATTTCTAATGATGGTTGACATGTAAACAGTAACTCAATCAATCTCCTCATGACCATCTGCACATTTCCAGAATTATCTGCTTATAGTTCCAAATTTCATGTGGTAAATTTTACAGCTCATGGGACATACCAGAAGTAAAATCAGCTGCAAATTTACTTATTCCAATATATGGGACAATGAACTGTGATTGGGATAGACTATGTAAAAGCGGGACTTCCACCCTTGGGAGATGCCAGCCAAACTGATTGGTTAGTACCTCCGTTATCCCAAGCTGAGTAGTGGGTGCTGCTGGGGGTGAAGAAACATGAATAGAATCATAAATGATATAGAAACATTAGTAGATTTAGGTTTAGGGAAGCAAGGAATCTAGTGCCCAGTGAGGTAAGAGAAGGTTTGGGCATTCAGTTTCAGTTGGGTGGCACAGAAGTAAGCTAGGTGGCCTCTTGGGGTGGGGGTGGGGGGGGAACTAGTATTGCCTGTTGTGCAGGTCAGTCACCACAAACTCCCCACTTCTCACCATGAATGTAGTGCCCTCCTCCCTTCCCACTTTCGCTCAGGTAGCCCATAAAGTTACACTGCATACATTAACCACAGCGTGCTATTTGCAGTATATTATCCTGGTCAATATGCTTGTTAGCAAGCCATCAGTTGTGGCTCAGTTGGGGATACTCTCACTCCGTGTCACAAGGCTCCAGGTTCTAAGGCCCACTCCATAGCCTGAGCAAAAAAAAAGTCAAAACTTAAACTCCAGCATAATACAAGGGGACTGCTGTACAGTCAGAATACCATATTTCAGATGAAACATTAAATTGAGATCCCAGCTAGTGCATGTTAGAAATCTACAGCACAATTTCAAGGAAAAGCAGGGGAGCAAACTGATTTCTCCAGGATAGATATTCCAGAGAAGTATTAAGATGCTGAATTAAAACCAAATATGAAACATTCATATTTAGAATGGAACAGTACAAAGAAAATATTAACACAATGTTGACTCTCTCAACTCTATTATAAGTATTTTTAATCAATCTGTTCCGGCATGTTATCATGCACTTCACAAACTGGGTTCTAGCCCAGAAGTAGGGGTACTACCATTGTGCCACTAGAGCCTTTTATCTATATACTTTATTAGTACGCTATTTATACTGTGTATTATTTGCCGATTAATGGGGTAGCAATTGCTCAACTTATTGATACTCAAATGATGGGAAGGTGTACCATGAAACTACCTCCATAAGTATATGCTTGTATGTACTGCATATTTAATCATAAATTATGGCTACTGTACACTTGACATGTTTCTGCAGAAATGATCAGGATATAATTTGAGCTTATTGAAATGCACAATTCTTGCTTCCTGCAATCAGCTGCTGTATTTCCCACTCTACAATATAGCTCTTCTTCAAGTGTACTTTGTTGGCTGTAAACCATTTTCAAATGTTCTAAGCTCATGAAAGGTGCTATAAAAAAAACCCCCACTCTTTTTCTTCCACTTACTATTAAAGAAAAAGCACATATAACTGATGTCAGACACTGGTGAATCTTTACTTTTGATTGGCCAGATCAGCTCAGTAGTTAGCCTCTCAGCACCAGGGACCCATGTTCGATTCCACCCTCGAGCAACTGTCAGTGTGGAGTTTGCACATTCTCCCTGTGTGGGTTTCCTCTTGTAGTCCAAAGATGTGCAAGTTAGGTAGATTGGCTATGCTAAATTGCCCACAGTATCCAGAAGTGTGCAGGCTAAGTAGATTAGTCATGGGAAAAGCAAGTTTGCAGGGATGGGGTGGGTCTGGGAGAGCTGCTCTTCGAAGGATTAGTGTGGACTCAAGGGGCCAATTGGTCCACTTCCACACTGTAGGATTCTATGATTCTAGGTGTGTAAAAATCCTAAACTATAGAAATTTACGAAGTTTCTGCTTGCCGCTTGAAGACTGACTGTACTCACCTAACATCTTAGAACTTTTGCGTCTACTGACAACAGCCAAAGATCAGATACTCAAAGCCGGTGTAACCATACTGCTGAAATTTAACATCAATTTTGCCATCACAAAATGATGGTTAAACTGTGCACCAGCATGCTCTCCATTAACCACAGCATTGTAGCTCCAAGCATGTTTCAAATTCTAGCAATTAACTGCTGCATGTATTTATAGTTTAAATTATAACTAATTTCTTTGCACACCTCACTTTTTATTGCATATTTTTTATTGGGTTTTATTTACACATTTTTAAAATTAAATTGGCTATCCCCCAATTTAAAAAAAAAGGAACAAACTTTCGTGACAACACTTTCAAAATTGCAGATTGTAATCCTATTTGGGGTCATAGAAACAGCATTTGTGGTCAAGATTTCGGACTGAGCTCCGGGTGGATTCTGGTCCCGCCTATGCTGTTTGTCTCCCACTTTTGTGGTTTCTTCTTCTGAGATCATTCACAATTATAGCCCAGAGGGCCACACTGTATGTTGACTTGGGCTCAGGATGGCATTTGGGCTGTTAAAGCTGCTGAACCTTCCCACTGCCTAGCACTGCTTTGCTGACCTACAAAGTGGCCAACATGTGTGCGCGATTACAGCTTCATTGAAGTGTGTGTATGGGGGTAGGAGCAGATTACGGTGTGTGTGTGTGTGTGTATACACGCTCACACACATGCCAATTACATAGTGTTGAGGGGTTGGGAAGAGGAACTGGAATCTTCAGCAGAAAACAAACTTTACTCAGCTCGTCTCGCATGAACATCAATAATGTGGTGTAACACCATGAAATGGGCTGCAGTGGTTCAAGGCGGCATATCACTACAACCATCTCCAGGACAAATTAAGATGGGCAATAAAGCTGATCCTGTCAGAAAAGTCCACATTGCTGAATGAATAAAATCAATGACTAATGCAAATGAAAACATTACTAATACCTACTGCTTCCTATCCAATATGCATGAGTTGAAGTGTCTCAGATGAAGTAACAGACTGGTGAGTACGTACAATAAAATTTTTATAAATTACTTCAAAAACACTTTTACGTTTATAACGTTGATCTACAAAACTTTATGGTTATATACTGAAGATTATTATTTTGCTTTCTTGGTGTTTTATTATTGTGTGTCTGGAGTCACATTCGAAAGTAGTTTGGCGTGCACCTTTCTAAGAGAAAGATTTTGAGCGTGCGTGCAGGCTGAGGTTCAAGCATGGAATGGTCAGTTTGGCTCTGAAATCTGAGCGTCCCACAACAATCATGTATTGAAGCGGAACTTCAAAGCTTTTAGTTTATTAGCATTTTGGGCACAAAAATAGAAATAATACTGACAGGAGTATGCAAATTCACTACCACAATACAATTCTTTAATTCATAGTCTGAAAATCAAAATTACATCATTTCATTATTCATGACAAGCTAACAATTCACTGTACATAGTGTCAACATTGTATGGTAATGTTGATAATAAATTTAAATACAGTGACAGCCAGCTTTTACGTTTTATATAATCCACAGCAAGGTGCAACTTATATTCTTTTAGCAGCAGATGGATACATTTCAAGACAGATCAATTCTACTTAACAATAACAATATAATTATCAATATTTGAATGTTATAGCTAAAGCAGCATATTTCTCATCAAACGATCCTGGAACACTGTCTGACACAACTAAAACAAAAGTTGGGGAATTAAATAGACATCATTTGAAGTTTGAACAGCCAAGGCTATTTTCAACTTCTCCACAAATTAAGTGATTTCAAAAAGATCATTGGTACATATCTTGAGAACAATCTGTGCATACAGACAAACACGATCAAGGTAAGTAGTGAAAAATAAAATTGCATACAAAATCAGCCATGCAACTGCATCCAGAGAAAATAAAACAGTGGAGGATTCTATTCTGACTTGTACAAATGCACTTGAAGTCAATACTAAATAATAGAGTTGAATTTTCCAGTGTTACCAGCAGTATATTTATTATTAATTTAGCCAATATGCCTGAGTGAGCTAGCTCTTACTCAGAGCAGACTATTTTAACCCTGACTTTTTTTTTATTGGTTATAGAATATCAGACTTATTTTCCAGCCTCTTTGGTGATTTATAACTTAAAGAAAGAAGTCTCTCTTTGGGATGTCAGAATCAGAGAGTTGCTCCTCTTGTGTACTTGGGTCAAAGTATTGGGTGTCAAAGTCAGCTGTTTCATTTAGATCAATTTCTTGCTCATCACTACTCTCAGCACTGTAATCAATCTCTTCAAGGCAACGTGGCTCATCTTCATCAAGAACTTGAGTGGTAGGACTGTAGATAGAAAACATGTTTAAAATAAAAAGGTTCAATAAAGTTTGGCAGAAAGGCACTACCTTGCGCCAAAACAAATGATCATATTTGCAGGATTTAGATGTAGTCATTGATATTTTAATATTAAAAAGCAAATATTTAAGATCAGACTAACCTCCTGATAATTTTTACAAACAAAAGATTCTAATCATCAATGCATAAATGCACATATACACACAAAAGTTCAAAATACACAGTAAAATGTCAAAAGAGGACTGGAATTTTAAAGAAATAAGAATTGAAATTGCTGAAAAAAAAACAGCACGTCTGGCAGCATCTGTGGAGAGAAATCAGACTTAATGTTTCAGGTCCAGTGACCCTTTTTCAGAACATGGTCCAGACCTCAAAACATTCACTCTAACTTTTCTCCACAGCTACTGCCAGATGTGCTGAGCTTTTCCAGCAAGTTCTGTTTTTGGATCCAATTTTCAGCAACCACATTTCTTTCTGCCTTTACCTGAAATTTTAAAGGCTGTGGAGGATACGAAGATGTAAATACCTGCAATTTTCTACTGCTGCCTGGTGTGTTAATTTCCTGGCATTTTTAACTAGTGGAATTGATTGAGGGCTTTATATGGTGAAGAAAGTGACAGCTATCCACTGCTTGCAAGTTATCCAAAAGGCAGAAGCTGGCTTAAAATAGGTGGTTTATCTGGCAGCTACTGAGGGCCTTGTACTCCATCTGACAAACTGACATCATCCCCGAAAGTCACAACTGTTTCTTTTTTCTCATAAGATGTAGATGTTGCTGGCAAGGCCTGCACTTGTTATCTATTCCTAACTGAACTTGAACAGAGTGGCTCACTAGGCCACTTCAGAGGACATTTAAGAATCAACCACATTGCTATGAGCTTGCAGTCACATGTAGGCCAGTCTAGGTAAGGATGGCAAATTTAAAGGTCATTAATGAGCCAGATGGAGTTGTCAAAAAATAAATGTTAAATGTCATTCTTACTTTTACTGTGACTACCTTTATAATCTAGATTCATCATCATTAGTGAAATGTGGCTTCTTTGTAATTTTTCTTTAAAAGACTTTGAAGTGCACCCTCTTTTGCACCTAATGTCCACAATTTTGAGTTCTGATTGCAGCAGCTATTCTCAGTGCCGGCACGTTTCCTGTTGGCTCACCAGGCCCAGGAGCCCATTCTGTCACCCTTCATTGGATTGTGTCCAATAAGCCCCCACTCAATTAGTTGCCTTTCAAAACTTTCTGCCATGGTACCATAATGAGCATTTCCATATTTCCAAACTCAAACATAGCCACAGGGCTTTGGACTCAATCTTTGAATCAATTACTGAGTCACAAATGATCCTTTGTTCTTGAGTAAGTGACGCTTATGATAGGGGGAATTCTGTAAACATGGGACTCCAGATTGTCAAATGCTTTATCTTTCATTTCTATCCATTTATTTGCAGCATCAAATACTTTATAACATTTCTTTGGACACTTCAGATTCCAAGGTATTCAGATCTCTTTTTATAATGGTGCAAATTGAAACAAATAGACCAGATTCTTCAGGTTTCCTTACTGGACACAAAAATATTGTAGAACATCAGAACATTTTGGTCAATAGGAAATTGAAGGCACCAATACCCTAAAATATTCAGAAAAGTGTACTATGTGCCATTTTCTGCACAGTTACAATGTTCCAAAATAAAAATGCTGATCATCATTTTTAAAAGGCTGAAACCTGAGCCTTGGTAAAAGCATGTTCTGGAACTGGGAAATAAGACTTGTTTTATCCTGCAGAGTAAGGTATCATATACATGATGGGACAATTTGTTAAGTATATTGAGAGATGAGCATAGTTAGGGCATAATTCAATCCTTTATTTTAAAGTGCAGTGTTCACATGACATTTCATAACGATTCACGAGATAAATAATTGATAGTGGAATAGGATTTTGGCTGTATAACTGATTTCAACAACAGTGCTACAAAAAAATCTATATGCCCAAAGAAAGAAATAACCATCTGGACAGTCATGGTGACAAAAGCTCGTGTTTTTTGAGCATGTGCAAGTGGTGAGAATTGCAGCTCATACTGGAAAATTATGATATGCACAGTCCATGCGACCCTCGATTCATTAATTGCATGAGCATTATTTTAATGTTAGCGGTACATTTCTCAATGATAGCAACATTGCAATCTGAAAACTCTGGGGCTAAAGTCTAACCAATGGAAATTTTTTAGAGACTGTGAATAAGAATTGTGAGCACCACTATTTCCACATAAAAGAAATAAAATAATTTCTGTTTAACAGCTGTGATCTTTTTTTAAGAAGAAAAAAGAATTCATCCACTGGAGTATTCAAAAGTCATGATAATAGATAGGAAGTGTGAATCACTTAAAAACTTTATAAACACGCAACATTTAGCTTGAAACCTATCCACAAATGGTAACAGATCCTCTATATCAAATGAGATAAAAAGTGTTTCTGCCATCTCTAGCGATGTTGGGAAACAAATGGGGAACTGATCAGCCTAGCTGTGTGGATGTTCATATACAAATGCTTGAGCAGCAGGAATTATCCCAAATATGAAAGTGTGGGATTCTACAGCATCAGGAGACAAAGCCATTACAAGGTCCCTTCAGTTTGATGTGGATCTGTAATATAAAGCCATACCATATTAGAATTGGATAGTTCAGTGATTAATGCTGCAATACAAATTGGTGGCATGTGGAAATATCAATCCCAGTTGTAGGAGTTGGGATGTGGTGTTGGGTGGGGAGGCTGGTATACGTTGTGGTGAAGGTCTGGAACAGGTAGAAGGCAATTCACTGCAAGTAAGGAAGAGAGAGTTATTACTCTGCACAGTAAAACACAGCAGTACTGATGAAACCTAAAAGTGAGCTGCTTTTGTGGTAAATCACGAAAAAAAGTACATCATAGAGAGATGAGGGGACAGACAGAAGGATCCAGGAGAAAATTAAAACCTTCTCACGCTTTATGATTAGATGTTTAATAATTTAAAATGAAAGTCAAAAACTTGTTATCTGCTTCTTACTGGTCATAAAAGCAGTTTTTTTTTGTCACATATAAAAGATAAATATCACACAGAAGCTGTGCAGAAAATGGCCAGTTTCTCATTATTTAGTCAAAGAATCAAATTAGGGCAAAGGTAGCTTGCTTTATGGTTCCAGCCACAGAAATTCAAATGTAATTTTGTTCAAATAACATCTGATTTTCTCAGTCTACTGTTAGATAGGGCGATATTCAGTGCAAATACATATCTCCAAATACAATCTTGGCACTAATGTCAAGGATATTCACAACAAAGACTGCAGCTTCAAATTTTAGCTTCCACTATCTCATACTGACAAAACTCAATTTTCTTTTATGCGTCTCCAAGGCACCAAGGTAATTCAGGAGCATGTAATGATTCAGAGGCTTTCTAATTGGTTCCTCCAGTAAAGTGCTAAAACACTTCTTCAAAGGGACTTAAAGTGATTATCAGCCATTAGTGAAAACGTAGAGGTTTGAAAGACAAGGCTCCTGTCAAGTCGCCCAGAGGTCCTTGGGATAGTTACAAAAATAAAAACAAGCGAGAATCCCACCCCTAGTTTCGTAAGTCTCTCCAGGGAACAGCTGAAGATATTGCTTGACAGTACTAAGTGCTTTTTAATATTTCATTAGGCAAGTACAGTAGTTCAAAATTCAGCACAAGTCTGCATTAAGGTCTACATCTTCTCAGATTTTCAGTATAATCAAATGAAACCAGATTCTTATTAATTTGCTACTTTTCTAGGACAGCAATATGGAGAGCTCTGCCTCTCTCATGAAAAGCTGAAGACTTTTATTTTAAAATGCAGTTCTGGACCTTGCTTCAGTGAGAGAGAATCAGAGTCAGAGATGCAATGTTCTTTTTGGATATTTACCTTAAGATATCTTATGCCCATTCTTAACTGCTGTGAATGATTGTGAAAAAAAAAATGTGATATCAGTTGGCTGCACAGAACGTAAGTGGTTGCTGGTCACTGAAATTCTGAACTTTGACCTGCTAACTACATGGGCACAGGTGCACCTCTTAATGGAGATACATGTTTAAAGTGGGAGTCAGATTTCATTACATTGAATGGAGTCCCAAGGTTGCTGACAAAAAACTCAAAAAAAGTTGAAATGAAACTGAGGTTGTGTGAATTGCCCAACCACAAATGGTTCTTCACTCCATCTGTAATCTTTCCAGATTCATTACTCCTTGAAGGTTGCCAATGGAATTGAAATTTAATTTTCACTCTCAAATGACAATGCGTTTTAAATTACAAACATTTTGAAATTATATTTCTGCATAATTTTTTAAAGTGTCACATTAAATTTTAAATCTTAAGATTTTTACATATACCATATTCACATGAGAAGAAACATGTCGTTTCCGCCTTGTGGAAGCACACAATTGAACTAATAATAGACTTTTATGATATATATATCTACCTTTTTTTTGTAAAAATACTGTGATCTTTGATACTTGGACACAAACAACCCACATGCAATTAATTACTTGTGATTAAACAATTTTTTTCTCATGCCTTATTATTTAATGAATGTGTTACTAGAAAAAAAGCAACAAACCAAAACAAGACTGAGCAAATATAAAACGACAGATCAAATTGTTTTAATGCACATTCTTAGGCAGAATACTTGGTAACAATGCTTGGATTTCTTTCCTGAAATCGCACAGCTCCATTGCTGCCAAGTATACAAGTGACCAGCATATTTTCTAATACAATGGTTGCTCCATGAAGAAAAAAGTAATTAAAAAAAAGAACATAGGGAACTTATTCAAAGCATGGTCTACTTGTCAAACAGCAGGGAAACTACAATTCAACCACACGAAATAAATATTGAAGTCTGTTTCTCCCACATCATATAGAGCTGGAGAAAGGAAAAATAGGCAATTGCCTCAACTGATTCGCTTATTACTGGAGAATAAAGCTGTTGTGCTTTTAAGTCTTTTTAGGAAGCAGTCTGCAACTAAATTAATTTTAAAAAACTTTTATTTATGTTAAAGGCAGCACAAAATTGAATCACAAATGGAGTGAAAATGCAGCTCTCCAGCTGTTCATCATTTCTGACTTGGACAGAACTTCTTCCATTAAAATTCATGACTTTATACTTAATTGAATTGTATACAGGTTGTCTTTTGGCACAATAATATTGTGAGAACATGCCTGCATAAGAAAGAAACTTTCTTAAATAGAGTTGGCAAGGCAGCAGTCAACAAAGTAGCAGGATTGTAATAATTAGAAGGCATCGGGTGGAATTCTGCCAGTCCCTGAATGATTTAGGCAATAGTGAATCAGTTGGGAAAATACGATCGATTTGACAAAAAGAGATTGAAAGAATTAGATCCTTAAATGTTGAGAAACAAACACCCAAATTTCCACCCAACGTTTGAAAGGCATGAAGGAAGTCTCATTAGTGAGCAATAAAAAGGCTATTTGGATGCATTAAACATCTAATTTTTCCCTATTCTCATCTCATTAACATGCAGTTTGCTACACTCGTACATGATAGAAAAAAAACAAGGAATGCGGCAAGACTCAATGTGAGAGTCTGAGTGTTTCCCTGGAAGCTCCAGCCTGCCGCATACACCACTGGGTCTCCAACTTGGCTAGTATTCCCCAGCATCTCAGACACATTTCTAACTCACTTAGAATCGAGTTCTCCATTTCAATGCTGCACTTTGGAGCATGCTGATACCTTTCATTGCAATGCTGCTGCCAGACCATTTTGCACATAAGGACAGACATCCATCCCATGAATTGAAGCAAGTTGCACTTCAAAGATCTTAGTGCTCACTCATTTTACAACTATTTGGATGCTGACAGTATCTCTATTACTCCTTGCCTTGCCTTTTTTTTTTACTTTGTCCCTCATTCAGAATTTAAAAGCTTAGAGTAACTCTGTCTGGTCTTGCTGTTAGTGCAGACACAAAGCTAGACAGCTTGATCTGGCATTGAGCAATGGTTAGTCAAGGAGAAGGACAGGTTACTGAATGGCACCAACAATGTCTCACCCACAGAATGTTCCTGTATGTTATGCAGCAAACACAGTTTGAGCTTCAACAAATTAGCGCATTTCAAGGTCTAAAAGTTGTAGTTATTAGTCACGTCAGTCTGTATGGTTAATTGAATTAAACAGATACCCATCATGGATTAAAGACATTTGTTATCACATAATTCTGTATGGGATCTCATGCATTCACCTCAAGACACCTACAGTGTCAAATCTAAATCTTGGCCACAGGCACTCTTCACTATATCATTCAACATTAGACATGAATCCTTCTAATGGCTGTAATGTCATTTGAGCTGTACAGATTTTCCTTAGATACAAATGCTGCAATCAGCTCCCAAGGTTCCATGGCCTGTAGGAGGTTGTGAACTTCACAATTTGGACCATAAGCAAATCACACATTAATCAAGTATGTTTCTTGGATAAGATATGAGTTGAGAGTGCGGGAAAGAGGTTATTATCATCGCTACATATACATTCTCAAACTGGATGTGTGCGAAAAGACTTCAGTAGCATACATCTGAATCAGATCAACAATATGCGCAAGGTCCACGCAGCAGCATTTCATTGGCCTCTTGTTCGAGGCCTGCTTGTTCCAATGTTTATATGACGATTTTTACAAGTTATCTATGTGCGCTGTGACTGCTGAATGATATACTACTGCTTTGAGGAGCTGCTTTGATTCTCATATAGCCCGTACAGATATATTGGAACCTCCCAATGGGTCCAGGGACAGAAGCTGTGATTATCTCACTGGCTTCTTGCATTATGCATCCATAGGAATGGATGAGATACACATGGACTAGCCATCTCCAATGCAGAGTTTCCAGCCATAGGCACCCTCATAATGAGGTGAAGATGTGGGAGAGCTGCAATTGTTCATCTCCCATGGAATGCCATGCAGGTGAGAGAGGTCGCAGAGGCACTATACTTGGTCCAAGAGTTGGTGTTCAGAATACAATGTTGTGATGTTCCAAAATGCAATGCAACACCTTTTTCTGCTGGGGCCAAGTACCAAAAGATGTCTCCTCCATGTCAGATTTCTACGCAGTTCGCTTCAATACCATACTGTTAGAGGATTTTTTTGCACTAGACAATTGGAAGATGTGACATGGCTACGTAATGGACGATGAGGATCTGTGAGAACCATAGCATTCTATTAAATAAGAAATTGAGAATGTTTTTCAGAAGGAACAGCACCTTCATTATCCTACACTGCAGCAACAGCCAAAGCAACACAGGTATGTTAACGTCATTCAGCCAAATTGAGTTGCTTTAAATAATTTTTCAGCGACTATAAATGTTTTTACACAGTGGAAGCCAACAGCCTCTGTGTAAACCCATTTGCAAGCACGGTTTACCACTTTGATCTTTTTATGCTTTTCTTGTTGATCAATAAAAATAGGCTTACAACCTGATGAAAGTCTTCAAAGTAGTATGAGAGGCTTCATACTGCTCTGGGCCATATAGGAAGGATAATGATTGTGTACAGACTGTCTGAACAAGAGCATAGCCTGTGTACCTTTATTTTTTGTGATTGTCACCAAAGTAACAGTGGCTGACAATGCTGATTATGAAAAGTGAAAATATATTTCCAAATATGATATTGCAATTACAATGAAGTTTCTCAAATGCCACTTATGTGTCCTCAGATGATTTTATTTTTCCTTTACTTCTCAACGCTCAGGTGCATCTTGGGGTTCACAGGCAAGTTGGAGGGACCATGACCTATAGTCCAACCTTTTGGCCTTAAGAGTTTTATGGGTGGCTGGCCCTGGGGGTGTTTGTGGCTAGATGGCCCAGACATACTAACAGTGTCCCATCTTGAAGGTTCACACTACTTGGTTTGAACTCCCACAGGGTTGGGGTTTACCAGTAGGGTGAGGATTGAGATGATTGCTTCCAGAGTGTACTTGGATGAAGCTGCTCGAGGCCTGCATGTGGTTTATTTTTCAGCTGGGTACCTACTAGCACTGTACTATCTCCTTTTGAAAAAGGGAGAGAGTGAGGTCAAGATCCCTTGTTCTCCCTATCCTCTTGTCATTAATGCTGAGCATCAATGAGTGTTTTGGGCCCTAATCTCTATGGCAGCAGCCAACCTGGCTAGGCAAATGATACAGACAGCATTGGGGTATTCCTCAAATCTTTGAATCAGTTTGCCTATTGCTTCTGAAAATCCTGCCTGCTATCTCTGTTTCTGCTTGACAATCAAATTAAGTTATCAATGACTGATACCTCTTTTGTGTATGGCTGAGTAGGTGCTTGGACACTGGCAATCCTCAGAGTACCAGGGTGCCATGTGAGGAGATATGCCAGTGGTGTGCTCACCAGAATGTGCTCCCCACTCTAATCTACCTAAAATACCAACTGAAGTGTCATCATCTGAGCAGGAGCACAGTTCCGGAGACAGGATTGCTGGTTTTTCCTTTCAGGAATCTGAGACTTCTTTCTCAGACATGTAGGAGGAGATGATATCTTAAGGGGCTGATCTCTCTTCATGGCAAACACTGCTGGTGCCTGTAGAGGACAAGTGAGAGAATGAGTTGTGAAAAATGGGTAGAAGTTCAAGCCTGTTAAGAACATGTTCACAATGGCGATAATTGGAGAGCAGCACAGGAATGAGGAACTAATCTTATTGAGTTGCCAGGACATGGAGGTCTTAACATCACAAAACGAGTAGACATGGTTCTCATACAGGGCGACGAAACAAATGTCATTCATTCCCATCACCCGCATTGCCTGCAACAGGGTAGAGAGAGCCAATGTTTTTTCCTGGAATGAGACAAAGGGCGGAATTGAGTGAAATGAAAGTGGCTGGCACAGTTGTTAGTGCTGCTGCAGGTAGGGGCAACAGAGAAGGCACACAGAGTTTGCAGTTAGGGTGGATGAGAATGTTTGACAGAGATGTTGTATGCAATATTGTGAGTGGCAGACAAAAAAACCTTAGTGGGAGATGGTGCAGTAGAAGAGAGTGAGGTCGCAAAGAGAAGATGGTGGCACTTACCATTGTGGAATGCAGGTCATTAGCCTTCTTTCTGCACTGTTCAGCATTCTTCCAGACTTGGACACCACACTGATCTTGTTGGCAAATTTGTATCAGTTGGCTGTGGTGTCCTGAGGAAAGACAGTCCTCCTCTCCAGCACCACATCCACCAGGACTTCCAGATCACGTTTAGCTAATCATGGTGCTCATGTGCTTCTGTTGGCTATCCCCAAAATAATTCTTTCCACAGTGCAACTGTGAATAGCTATTCCTGGCTTGTGGTGATTGACCTAGTGCTTAGTTGGGATTTAAATATGGCGACTATGACACAATTCCCAGAAGGTCCTGACAGTAATCAGTACTTCTGCTGGTGAGTTCAAGATAGAAAAAGAACAGCATCATGGAGATGTGGTGGATACTTAATCAAGTGAGCAGTTGAGAATTGACAGTGATAATTTGCCAGAGAAACTCCCCATGAAATTCCCCAAAATTGATATCTAGTTAATTTTTGGTAAAATTGAGCCCATGATAATACATGGCTTCAAGATAGACCCATCAAATCTTAACTATTAACTAGAACACTGTAATGACATTTAAAAGTATTTACGTCTGGAGACAGTATTCTTTCATGAAAAAGGGTATTCCTACAACATTGCTTGTCATAAAATGGAATTAACATTTAATGTCCAATTAATATCAGCGTTTAAATGTGTTTTAAAAGAATTCGCAGAGGTCTTTCATCTACGAGAAAAGAAACTTAAAATATTTATCTACTACTCAATTAGAAATTGTGCATTACATTTGTCACAGATTTACTAGTTCTACTTGCTATTATGCAGGTTCTAATTTGTATTTATTCCAGATTATTGTTTAAAGTATGCTGTCAGAGGTTATTTACAAAGAATTAGCTTTGAAATTGAACCAAAAAAAAGCTGGCTCCGCCAGCTGTAAAAGTAGAAATGTAATGTGAACTTGTTCTTGGATGCTACCATAGAACAGGCGCTCACAGCTCAGCAGCAAGCTGTTTTTCATCTACGGTGAACCTAATAGAAGGAAAACACTAAAGGTGGACTGTAAAACTGGTGCTGCTCCTGCCTAAGATCAATTTCATTTTCCACCAATCTAAAAGAATTGATGAACATATATTCTGCCTGCAGGTCTTAGGCTAGGTTTAGCTCATGAAAGACGATGTGCTCTTAATAGAACCTCATGACTTACTGCCCATTTATAATAATGAATAGAAAAATCAGGCAAGTCCCTTAGTGAATCTGTAAGTCCACCCTCTTATGTTCCTCCATGTACTATGGCTAAACAATTAACAGATACAGTAGAGGTAGAACTGAATTAGAAGTCCAGAGGATCTGGAGACATGAGTTCTAAACCCATTACAACAGCTGAGGAGAAATCAAAATAAAATTTATAAGTCGTGAACTTAAAAAAATTCTCAGTCTTAGATATCATGAAATTATCAATTGCTATAAAAACCCATTTAATTCACTAATATCTTTCAGAGGAAGAAATCTGTCATCATGACTTACACATGACTCCAGCCCCACAGAACTTTGGTCAACTGCCCTCTGCAGTGGCTCAGCAAGTCATATACTTGTAACAAGTTATCACTTTGAGTGTACCAAAAGCACATATTTTTGGAAGTGGTTCAGGAAGGCTGCTCACGATTCATTCTTGTCAAAAGCAATTCCAGATGGAACAAAATACATCCTTTTTTTAGCTACACTCAAATTCAAAGAAAGAATATAACTCGTGTATTTAGACAAAAGTTGGTACACTATGTTAACACAGCTGGAGGGTTTCTGGCTGTAACATACTTGAACAAGGAAGTTCCAAATTCAAGTCCAGGTCTGTGCAGGCCTAGGTGACCTCTGAGTGGTGTGGGAAACTGACCTAACAATTGGCCTAACTGTATCTGTGCTAGACGGTTGGAAAAAACTAGCTTCAACTCGCATTTCTAATGTTCTTTTTCAAAGATAGAATTGGAATCAATTGTAACCCTACCAAGATTTAATATTCTACTGGTACTCACTAACTTTTGTTGCACACTGGTAATGTCTCTACCTCTGAGCCAGGAACCTGGGGTTCAAGTCCCACCTATTCCAGCTGTGTGCCATAACATCTCTAAACAAGTTGATGAGAAATACTTACTCACTGCTTGAGGTCATACAAGAACAATGACCATTTGGGCAAGCTATTAGATAGGTACTAACATCGCTTGCAGCCATACTTCAGATCTGATAAGTTGTTAAAAATTGGAAGAAATAAGTACACTTTTTAAATTTCACCAAGAAAGAATAATAACTGGTACAAATTTATACTGTGACTATTTTGAAAGAATCTGCACTAGAATTTTGAATGAGTAGAATTTCAGCTTTCCACCATGACAGAAGACAGGCATTAGTCTACAGACTTCCTAATTTTCAATGAAATCAATGATAAGGAAAGTGGATGATTCCATGGAACCATTGGGAAGTCTTTTAGGTATTCTGGAGAATATTTCTTTTATCTTTATTGCTATCTTATTATCTTTATATAAGGGGGGTTTTCTTTTACAATTACTGTTGCAACAGTACTTGGACTGCAACATATCCTTCCTAGGGAGGTAATGGGAAATAATTGGATGAGTTGGCCCTGCCAAGATACTCACTCCTTTGTACCATGTCACTAATTAATTTCTGGGTGACAAAGTTCATAGGTAACCTTCTCAACACAACAATAATAAAGGTCCTCAAGTTGTCAATTAATGGCCACTTGAGGATCCCAGCTCAGCACCTCCTGAAGATGAGGTTTTGATGCATGAATCAACCTGGCGGTTCTTGCAGTATGGTCCAAACATAGCATACTGCATAATCCTAGCATGTTGTACTCTTCACAACTGGAGCAGGCAAACAGGGATGTGATGGATACTCAAGAGTGGCAGCAGTCTTTACAGAACATCACCTTCAGCATGATATAGCTTAAGCAGTGTTAACTGACACCTGTTTCCCCACAGATGGGAGTTGGGTAATATCATCATTTATTGACTGCAAATTTGTTGTTGCTTGAAAGGCAAGCAGCCTCCATGTTTTCCCAGTAGTCAATGCAGCTTTTGCTTCTTCTTTTCTTCACTTTCCCCGTTGTTCAATAGAGGTTTTCTAAATAGCATCTACATTGAACAATGGAAAGATGTTGTGCGCTGTTGGGTATTTGGAAAAAAAGGTTCAGACAGAGTTCGAACATGGTGTAGCACTATGGATGGATAGCTTCAGTAGCTTCATTTTTGCATGCAGTTACTATGACAGTCAATCAGATGAGTGATGGTGTAAAGTAGCAACATGTTTCCGAATGTGAGATTCTAGTTGCGATAAGTGTCACCACGCCCTTGGAAGCTTTTCAGTTTTGATTTCCTCCCATTAAGTGTACATGAAGGGATATTACTGGCTGCAGCAGTAATTGCTGGATTTTAATCATGGTGGCAGCATCAGGAATGCCAAAAGGTCATTGCAACAGTGAGAAGGTGAATATAAGTTAGCTCAAATGCAGTGCCCTGGGAGCAGCAGAGAATTGCATGAGATAATTCATGAGAGTTCACAGACAGAAAACCTCCAAGAAACTAAGACTTTGCCAGTTTTTGAAAAGATTTAGTCCTCTCAGAGAACTAAAAACAAGAAATAAATTACCTTCAGAATTTATGTCAAAAAAGCAAATTGAAGATTAGGATATGTATATAAGCTGAAGGTAGAAGTTAAATTATTCTTAAAAGATTGTTTTCAAAACAAATTGTAACATTTAGTTGAACAAAGTATGAAATAATTTATCAGAACTCCAGAAGCATAATGATTTTCAGGGTCAATTTGATCATTCAAATGTTATTAACGACATCTCTGTAAAAAGCCCAGTTACACCTGATGGAAGACAGTGTAACATTTAATGACATTTCAACAGGAACATAGGAAGGGCAAACATGAAGTCCTTCATCAATTGAGTCATTGCTGGTTCTGGAGATGTTGTGGGGAATTGGGGGATTGGGGCAATGGTGTGGTGTAGGGTTTGGGAACAGTATAGCCTTTGGTGTATGTTGCAGGAATTTCTGGGATCTGATAGTAGCCTTACTATCCACTGATCTTTATTTACAGGAAGTGACCCCTGGGCAAGATCTGTAGAGTGTTAAAATGGCCTTTATTAATTAGCTATAGCTATTGACACCAGAGACTCTAAAAATGATACACTGGTGACTCAAGAAAAAGGGTTACAGAGACAGTTATACTCTTGGATTCAGACACAAGAAATTAACATATATCAATTAAGTGGTGTATAGTTAGCTAAATCAAATCATTACTATAGATTGGGTTTACATCATCCATAGATTTTGAGTACAATTATCTTGTCACTACACAGGTATGCCTAGCTGACTGTAATATACAGTTAATGTGAAGACACTTAGATAGACTGAGTGTCAGACTAAATTCGATTTGTAACTCAGAATTTGTGTGTTACTCTGCACATGCCTGACATCCTGAATAGCTGAGAGACACTAAAGAGCTGGGTGCTTTCCTAGAAATGAGCAAACCTGGATGTTATTAGCTGTCCATTGAAAATAAACTCTGAAAAGCTATGTGAATGTTATGATTTGAAGACGAGAGGATTTGTAGAAATGCACCTTGCTGATGATAATTGTTCCTGTGAAACAGAGAGGAAACCATTGTTAGATGGAATATCTGTGTGTATCAGGGGCAGCATGCCCTGGAACTTATAGCTACATGATGCCATACACGCTGAAGGAGAATGCTTGTGCTTGTGTTAGATTTATCTTTGTTGTATTAACTATTCAAAACTATGTGTAATGTTTTGTTTGAAACATTGTTCGTCAGTTATTTCATGGCCATTTTTATTGCTTCTGTTCCATGTTAAAGTAAACGCTACAAGAAATTGAATTTAGTTAGCAATTTCTTCATTTGAGATGGGTTGTTCATTGAGTAAATATCATCATTTTGACTTGATGGTTCCTTGATTACGTATCAGATTCTGGAAATTAACCCAAAGACTGAACATGAGTACAATTAAGCTATCAGTCCATGGATTAGTTTATTTAATTGTAATAAATTAATTGGAACTCTCTGACAATTAAGCAAAAAAGTGTCCGTGTTTGCTTTTGCTATATTGCATTGGGAAAAAGATGAGTACATTGAGGTTGCAGGAGACAACCTGTTGTTGACACTTGAAATGGTTGAGAAAAGACTATTTTCAGAGCATGCAGGGATTATTCTAAGATCAGATGTTAAGCTACAGCAGAATATTATTCAATCGCAACTCTGCAAATCACTTTTCACATCAGTGCAAAAAACAAAGTGCTGCCCAGCAGCACTTATTCAGGAATAACCTGCTCACTGACACTCAATTTGGGTCCTACCGAGGCCACTCAGATCTCATTATAGCCTTGGTCCAAACATGACAAAGGAGCTGAACTCCAAAGGTGAAGTAGAAGTAACTCCATTAACATCAAGGCTGCATTTGACTAAGTGTAGCATCAGGGAGCCGTAACAAAACTGAAGTCAATGGGAATCAAGAAGAAAACTCTTTGCTAGTTATATCGAAAGGAAGATGGTTGCATTTGCTAGGCATAAATCATCGCAGTCCAAGGACATCTCTGTATGAGCTTCTCAGAATAGTGCCCTGGGCCCAACTGTATGCAACTTCTTCATCAATGACCCTCCCACCATCAGAAGGTCAGAATAAGGTTACGTATAATTGCACAATATCCAGCACTACTGGTAACTCCTTTGATAATGAAGAATTCCATGCCCATGTGCAGCAAAACTTGAACAATATTTAGGCTTGGCTAACTGTGCCAGGCAATAAACATACTGAACAAGAGAGAATCTAACCATTGCCTCATGACATTGAGCAAAGTTACCATAGCTGAACCCCTCACTACCAACATCCTGTGGGCTAACCATTCATCAAAAGCTGAATTGGACAATCATATAAATATTGCAGTTGCAGAGCAGGTCAGAGCTAAGGAATTCCGCAGGCTGAAACTTATCTCCTGCTTCCCAAAAGCCTGTCCACTATCTACAAAGCACAAGTCAAGGGATTGATGGAATAATTTCCACATTCCTAGATGAGTATAGCACTAACAATACTCAAAGTTGAATCATATCCTGTACAAAGCAGCCTATTTGATCAACACTTTGTCCACTACCTGCAATATTCACTGTTTCCACCATCAATGCACAGTCACAGCAGTGCGTAACATTTACAAAATGCACTTACAGCAACTCATCAAGACTTCTACAACACCTTCCAGACCCATAACTTTTACCATTTAAAAGAACAAGGTCAGAAGATGCATGGGAACACCACCACTTGAAAAATCCCCTCTAAGTCACCAAACATTCCCATTTCAAACTATATTGCTATCCCTTTATTACTGTTTGATGAAAATCCTTAAACTCCCTCCTTAGTAGCACTGTGGGCGTACCTGCACTATATGGACTGCCGTGGTTCAAGGTTTAGATGAGCAATAAATGCTGACCTAGCTTGTGATATTCACATGCTGTGAACAAAAAAAAAGGAATTGGCTAGGCATCTGAGAGGCTGCGGAAGAAATGACTGGTTCTGTTAGTGAGAAAGTATAACTGGCCAATATTGAAGAAGCAATACTATTAAGACTGACTGGCATAGAAAGTGATCATTGGTAAGAGTTAAAAGGAGAAGGAAAGAGTTAAAAAGAGAGAGAGAGAAAAATGGAAAAACTTGAAATGAAGCAGGAGTTATAATTACACAAGCTTGAATTCATGGGGATAATGAGGCTGACTCAGGAGAAAGTTCTGCTTATTTAGAGAGAAATTTTCAATTAGTACCTAATTTTGGTGAGGACTAAGAGAAGACGTATGTTGCATCCTTTGAGAAAATGGCCAAAAGAATGGTGGAATATATTCCTATAAAACATGTTGGTAGGGAAAGCTTTGGAAGTATATAGGTTGATGAAGATGGAGCAGAACTTCAATAACCTTAGAGAGTTGATGTCAATGGAGGAATTCAAATTTAATGTTTCTTTGTAGCTGATGCCTCACTTGAAAGACTACAAGTTCGTAATGGCAGATAATTAAGAGTTAACTCACAAAATATCAGAGTCCATTCTGGAACACTCACAGAAAGTGGAATGAAAAGGATATTGATTATAAGAAAAGGTCAGGGCCTGCTAAGACAGAAAGAAAAGATAAAAAAAAGCTGAAACTCTTCTTGGATTAATAGAAGCAAAGGTTCCGAGCACAGCTTTTGTTCAAGAAGGACAACCAGCCACTTTTGTCACAAAAAAGAGAGTAGAGGCTGAATATTGAAAGTTAAGTAAACAAACCTGTTGCACATGTCCAGTTCAAGGTATTCCCCAAAGTGGCGAGGTCCTCACCAGTGAAGTGAATGACATGTAAGGAGATCCCACATCATTTAGTGAGAGAATGAATCAGGTAATAGAAAGCTATAGAGATTTTTCATTCAAGAGTAAAGTTTCCCTATATCCATTTGCTGAGACAGGCAAATTGATTATTATCTTTAGAGATACAGGATTACCAATTGCTGATGCTGGCAAGTGACTTTAAATTATATCCAAAACATTTGTAGAAGGTTACTGATTTGGAATACTGATGCCAATTCATGAAATGTCCCTTTCTATAAAGTTGATTTAAAACATGGTCTAGTAACTGACTCTGTTATGGTGGTTTTCTCCCTACTTTACCACTCAAAGGTGTTGATTTCTAGTCATGAAACAACACAAATTAGGGATAGATTATTGCTGTCTCCAGCACTTTCAAGAAAGTTCCCTGAAGCTGTTGAAACTGAAATTGTACAGGAAAAGTCAAGTAACTTAAAATAGTTAATGAACGCCAGTTAATGTTAAAGTGACTAAACAAAAATCAGTTACTCAGCCTCCTAACTTAAAAATTATATTGAAGCATTTGATTTAAAAGGAAAATTAATGTCAGTTGGAGACAACGTAAAGTCACATGAATTAAAAAAAAATTTAGGGGCGGCATAGTGGCACAGTAGTTAGCACTGCTGCGTCACAGCGCCAGAGACCCAGGTTCAATTCCCGCCTCAGGCAACTGTCTGTGTGTAGTTTGCACATTCTCCCCGTGTCTGTGTGGGTTTCCTCCCACAATCCGAAAATGCACAGGTTAGGTGAATTGGCCATGCTAAATTGCCCGTAGTGTCAGGTGAAGGGTTAAATGTAGGAGGTTGCTCTTCGGAGGGTCGGTGTGGACTTGTTGGGCCGAAGGCCCTGTTTCCACAAGAAGTAATCCAATCTAATCTAAAGTAATTAATCTAAAAATGCATTAAAAGTAAACAAGGTGAGAAAGAGCAGCTAGCAACTGTACACAAAACTAATGACGAGAAAGGGGGGAAACGTGCTTTGAAGGAGAGTGAAAAAGCTGAGTCCAGTGTGCAAGTTGGGCCTTCAAAAGGAAGAGTCAAATACTTATAGAAAGGACTTGGACAAGGCTCAAATGCAATTGGAGAAAACCAAGAAGAAATCATGAAAATTTGTGAACCAAATGAAAAAAGATTATTAAGTTTGCTTGGCAGAAAATCAACATAACATGGATGGAAGTTTTCAAAGTAGCTAAAAAAATTTTAATCAATCGAAGAATAATTGAGCAACAGGGGACAATATTAAACATGCAGTTCCTGAAAAAAGAAAGAAAGATTAAATCATGGAGAAGAATGTCAACTTATAATTAATCCTAAATTTAAGCAACATGGGGGGGATACAATTCAGATTCTGGTTAGTTGAAAGACATTTTCCAAACTTGGACGGTAAAAAAAATGGAAATTGGGATTTAAAACTTGAACAGAAAGATTCAAAGAGCAATTCTGACAGTTTAATGGCTAACTTTAATGAATAATGAAGAACAATAGTGAATCCTGTGACTGAGAATCACTATAGCAGGGAATTTCACCCTGGATTCCAATTTGTAGTCTCCAGTAGCTGACTTTTCAACATCCTCCAAAATGGTAGAACAAGCCACTTAGTACAAAATGAGATAAAAGGAATGAAACTTGATGGTAGCACCCAGCTTAACTAAGGCATGGAGAATAACAATGGCACACACAGCCATGATGAACTTGCAAAGTTCAACTTAACTGCTAGTGATTTATGCCAAAATTGGGAGAGTTGGCCCACAGAGTAATCAAGCAACAGTCTGACATTATTTGTACTCATGATTCCATGAAAATGGCAAAGTCCCAAAAATCACCACCATCCCTGGGTATGTCCTGTCCCATCAACAGGCACAGTAGAGGTGGTGACGCTGTGGTTTACAGTCAAAGCGGAGTTGTAAGGGCAGTCCTCAACACTGACTCTGGACTCCAGAAAGTCTCATGGCATCAGGTCAAACATGGGCAAGGAAATTGCCTGCTGATTACTATTTATCACAATCTACCTCCCTCAGCTGATGAATCAGTTCTCCAACATATTGAACACGACATGTAGGTCACACTGATGCTCATCTAATCAGCAATTACTCCCTTTGAATGAATTAAACAAAACCTAGATGCCAGCAATGTTGTTCTTGACAAAGTTAACCAGACCAAATAAATTGTAAAAATTCAGATCCGATCACAAATTTTAATACAAGCTTGTTATTGGAAAAAGTCCATGACAGATTTTTTAAAAAAGGTAGCATGAAAAGTACAAAACCAAGAACCAAGTCGGGGGGGATTTGATGCAGCAACTTACACCAAAAGTGTGTACACTTCTGCCTATAACAACTCAATTGCCGATGCCCCGGCAAAGTAAAAACTGAAAGTGATGGTAAAAAATGCAGAATTACATATTTCAGGCAAGATGGTGTGGAGTGCAGCTCTTCCATCACTGGCTTCCTTTCAACATTGGGGGCATCCCATCACAAGGTATGTTTTTTGCAGATACTCTCACACTGCCAGATTTTTCCACCAGTGGCCTCTCCATACCAGAGCCTCAGCTCTCTTCCCCATCCAGAGATCCTCGACACTTCCTGAAATCCTAAGACTTGGACCCTAAGGATTGCTCGAAATATCAGTCTTCTCACTGCAGCCTTGGCTAAATAGCAAATGTACAAAAAACCTCAGACCACCATTATGTAAAGCCAGAGAAAATCAAATAGAACTTTCAGTGGCTTACTTTTTATTGATCAACCTTCAAAGAAATATTTTTGAAGCATGATTTGAGCTGTAAGACGAACATAGATATCTGTCCATCACTGCTGACCCAATTCCAATCTATTAACAAGTGATGAACTAGCCATAATTCACAACGTCCAAACTGCCAGGTAGCACTGTTATTTGCTTTTGTCTAATGCTAATTACACAGAAGAATGAGAGAAAATACAGATTTTTAATTTTTTTCCAGTACTGAAATCATCCACTTGAGAATGCCTCAATGTGAAAACTAAAAACAACATCAAATACAATCATTATATAATCCTGAAGTAATAATGGACAGTGCCTAGTATTGTACAAGGGAATGGACAATGACTATACCCAGTATCCTTCTCCACTCTTTTACACCGGCTACTCTTTTAAAAAAATGCAACTTGAGCAAACTGTCTGAAATTTAAACTTGTTTTCTTGTCTATTTCAACAGTTTTCCAATCAAATTCAGATTGCCACAGATAAAAAAAATGTTCCCAGTACATTCTCTAAAACTCAAAGTTTTCTGGCTGGACAGTTGCAACAAAGAACCTTCTACTGAGTATTTACTAGGTACATAGGAACAGGAGTAGACTATTCAGCTCCTCGTACCTGTTCCACTATTCAGAGGTCACAATTATCTGTGGCCAAACTGTATACACGAGCCTTTGGCTTTCCTGAACAAAATTTTATCTATCTCAGATTTCAAACTAACAACTGATCAAATATCTACTGTTACTTGAGGATGAAAGTTTGAAACCCCTATCATCCTATGTGAGTAGAAATGATTCCTAATACCTCTCCTAATGGTTTGCCCTAACTTCTAGACTGTGACTCATAGTTCTAGAATCACCAACCAGTTTATCTTTATTTACTCTTCATTTCCTGTTAATACCTTGAAGGCTTCGATCAGGTCACTCCTTAACCTTTGAAAATTGAGAGAAAAATGCCTAATTTGTATAATCTCTCCTCATATCCTTTTAACTCCTAAATCCAGCTATCATTCTTGGAAATTCGCTCCAAGGTCAGATTAGATTTCTGAAATTTAATGTATAAAATCAAATACGGTAACTTTCAGCACAACTGATTTAAAAAAAAGACTCTGAACAATTCCAGTCTCATCAAGAATTCAAAACCTATAAAATTAATCAAAACACTGTGAATACCTGGCTTATCTTTAATAGCAGCAAAGATAACTTAAATTCTAGCATTAGGACGAAGAATTCCATGGAATTATTTTTGGGATCCAGGATATTAGATGGTAAGATTTGATATGAGAGATTATTTTCAAATTAACTGACTAAACATCTTCCCTATATTCATTTTAAGCTTGACAGGAGACTGGTCACTTCAATTGTATTCTATATTTCCAACAGTATTTATCTATGTTCTGTACCTCCCTCACCATTGCTACCTGCTGAAGGTTCCGTTACAATCCTAACCTTCATACTTTTACACTGAATGCCTCTGTTCATAATCTTAAAAATCCCATATGATGTTTTAAAAACCTTTTCATTCTGCCCTCCCATCTGTACACTAGGACTCTCTCTTCCTGGACTCCCTTTAAATTTGTATCATTCATATTGCCTCACTCATGTGAATTAATAACTTTACCTACATTATACTTTAACTGCCATTTGCCCATCCATTCCACAAGCCTTTGTTCTCTTGAAGTCTGTCAATTTCCTTCTCTTTACTAGGCTCCCAAATTTTGCACAATTTGTATTCTTTGAATACAATGACTTCCAGTGTGGTCCACACTATTAACTCAACTCTATTTCAGGGGACTTGCTTAGGAGACTGAAGAGCTGGCAAGACCTTCATTTGGGAAAGGACTGCCACATTAAGTGCTGATCTGAAATGTAACTGGGCAACAGTGAGCTTTCACCAAGTTCAAAGACATCTGTGGGCAAAAGTCACACTCTCTTGCACGTCCACTGAGAGCAGGAAGAGAATCAGAGATAATAGTTTTGTATGATAGCTACTGCCAGGCACAAGATTATCAATTAACCCTAGTGAGTGATGGCAAGAGTGAGTGGTGGTTGGGTGCAGAAGCAGAATTGGGAGGGGGTTGGCAAATAGAAGCTAATTGGAAGTACTGTGCTTCAGGCTATGGTGCTGCAACAGACACTACCAAGGAACTTCTGGCGCTCAGAAGTAGTAAATCCCCCTCAGTAAAAGGTCAGTGGGCAGTGAGAAGAAAACAAAGTCCCGAAGTTCTTAACAAAGTCATGTGCAATTAACTACTGAAATCCAAAAGCAGTATGAAGAGCTCAAGCACGCCTGGGATCTAATGTCTTCACCACAGATATTGTTGATTGGTTGACTGGGAAGAAATCCTGTAAAACCAAGTCATTAAGATTATCATGATTGAAGGGAGGAAGCATTTGTTGAAGAGCACTTTTTTGGTGTTAACCTTATCTGAGGACCTCGAATAGAGTAAAACTACTAGTGACAATGATTCAAGGACCAATCCAGTGAGATATTGTGTGCACCACAAACAAGATGAAAGATTTTTGAGACTACATATGGTGTCAAATGCTGGGAGTGATCCTGAGAATTATGAGAGAATTATTTTTGTTGTATCAAACCTCTAAACTGAATTTATTTCTACTGAAGCAGTAGTCCCTCAAGCCTGCTCCACAATTCCATATGATCATGACTGATTTCATCTCAATCTCAAGCCCACTCTCCTGTTACTAATTATAAATCTCTCTATCTCCCCCTAAAATGTCCTCCATATCCTGGCATTCACCACATTCTGGGGTAGTGAACTCCACAGATTCATGGCTCACTGAGAGATGTTATTACTCCTCATCTCTTTTAAATTTGTAAATCCTTATCCTAAAATTGTGAACTCTCATTCTCACACAAAAGGAAACATCCTCTCTACACTTTCTTTACCATACTCGCCTTTAGCAACTCATATACTTCAATCAGATCTCCTCTCATTCTTCTTAACTCCAGCAAGTATTGGCTTAAACTACTCAATCACTCTTCATAAGATAAAATGCTCACCTTGGAAATCAATCTAGTGAACTTCCTCTGAACTACCTCCAATACAACTACATCCTTCCTCAACTAAGGTGACAACAACTGTATGCATTACTCCATTTCAGTAATGCTTTGTATAGTTGCAGCAACACTTCTTTACTTTTAAACTCTATTCGTTTAGCAACAAATTCCAATATTCTATTTGCCTCCTTTATTACTTAGTCTTCTGTGGTTCATATATGACGACACCCAAAGTTCCCTTCACTGAAACATTCTAAAGTCTGTCTCCATTTCTATTCTGCTGACCAAAATGATAATAAGATGGTTATCCATGTTAAATCTATAAGCCAAATTTTGGCACTAACCAAATTGCAAATTTCTTATTTCTTTATTATAATTTATCTTCCCACCTATTTTAGCGTCATCTACAAATTTGACTTTGCTACCTTCTATCTTTGCAACGATGTCAATAACAAAGGTTGTAAACAGAATTGGGGCTGAGGACAAACTCCGTGGCATCCCACGAGTGACATCTTGCTGAACAGAAAAAGATCCTTTTATCCTAAATCTGTGCTGTTAGTTAGCCAAACAATCTATCTACGCTAATAAATTATCCCAAAACCCATGTGAAGTGGCCTTATATATTTAGCTTTTGTGCAGCATCTTGTTAAATGCTTTCTGGAAGCCCAGATATACTACATCTGCAGGATTCACATTATTCATCTTGCTTGTTATATCTTCGAAGAACGCTAGCAAATTAGTCAAACACAATTTACTCTTCATTAAACCAAGATGATGCTGATGGATTGTGTTTTGACTTTCCAAGTTATTAGTGTATCTGCCATTTGTGCTCCTCACCATTAACTCCACAGATTCATCCTCCAAGGGACCAACATTCACTTTAGCTGTTCTCTTCCCTTTTATATATTTATGGAAGCTTTTGAAATTCATTATTACTTCCTTAATAATGAATTCTAACAATTTTCAAGACACAGATGTTAAACTGACTGGTCTACATTTTCCCACTTCCTGACTCCCTTCCATTTTGAATAAAGGTATTGTATTAACATTTTGTTAATCCACTGAAACCTTTTCCACCACTCGGAATCTTGAAATAATATATCCAATGGATTATCTACGCTGTAATTTCCATTAAGCCCTAGGATGTAGGCCAGCAGGCCTTGGGGACTTATCTGCCTTCAATCCCAAAGTTTGTTGAGCACTTTTTTCCCCCTAGTAATGAAGATTGTTCTAAGTGCCTTCCCTTCTACATGTATCTTCATTACCTGTTGGAATGGTGCTAAAGTCTTCCACTATGAAAAATGAGGCAAAATATTGATTAGTGTATCTGTCTTTTGTGCTCCTCACCATTAACTCCCCAGATTCATCCTCCAAAAGACCAACATTCACTTCAGCTGTTCTCTTCCCTTTTATATGCTTATGGAAGCATTTGAAATTCATTTTTATATTTTGTGCTCAGTTTCTTTCATAACTAACCTTTCCTGTTTTTATAACTTGTTAGTAACCTTTTATTGGTTTCTAGAAGTTTTCCAAATTTCCAGCAAGTCAATGACCTTTATATTATGGTATGATTTTCTTTTTGTCTTAACTTCCTTGCTTAGCCATGGATGCTTCCCTTCCCTGTCCCTTGCAATCTTTCTTCCTCTCCAGAGTGCATTTAATTGGGAGGAACATCTATCACTGCTCATCAACTGTCCTATCTTTTAGTTTTTCCACCAGTCCACTTCAGGCAAATCTATGCTCGTACCTATGTAATTATCTTTGTTTGTTTAACTCCAGAAAATGAGTGTGGGACTCCAGTTTCTTGTCCTCAAATGAAATTTGAAATTCAAACATGCTATGATCACTCTTCCCTAAAGGATCGTTTAATGTGAGATCATAATTTGTAAATGCCATTTATCTATTAAGACATGCTTATTTTGACATTGGTTTTCAGTTTGAACATTACAGTAAAAGTTTTGAAAAATAACATTTTGCACATTTGTTCCTTAAATCCAGGTTGTTTCACAATTCCTTTCCTTTCAGGCTGTTAGTCTCTATGGGAAATCATATCACCATTAAAAGTAATATAAGCAAACATAATTGTTCCATATTAAGGTCAAGAAATTATAATAAGAGACTCAAGAATTTTAATTTTGTTGTGTTTTGATGTTCAGCTATTATTGTGTATTTCTTTAAGCAAGCAAATCTATATATTTCTACTGTTTGGAACCAATAAAACTATTCACAGGATAAATGTGGCTGCTTCTGAATCAGAATCTCAGCTTCCATATTTGAGAGTGCACAGGACATGGCAGTGAACGACAATGGGAGAATATTTAAGAATTGGTTTGTGGATAAAGGAAATGCTTCTGACTCTCAGCCAGCTCAGATAATCTGGTTTTTTCAGCTAATTTTGACCACCTTCCCATCTACAGAGTAACATGGCTGACACTATTAGACAGCTCAAGGATTTAGTTTTTCGTTTGTTATATTTCAAATTGCAGAATACTGATTTGACTCCTTTTAGAGAATTTAAAACTGAAATCAATGGCAGGTCTGAAGATATTTGTGGGACATGTGGAGCATCCATGGTAGTTAACAAAACATATACCAAAACATACACCTTTAGTCAAACACTCTATGGCTCTTCACAAAAGAAGAGGGCAACTGTGGAGGCTTGAGTGGTAGGAGACAGGGCAAAGTAGTCAAAGAAAGTGGGTATGAGGGTAGGAAGAGACATAGGAAAGCGGATGGGTGCTAGAATGGAGAGTTTCCAAATTAAAGCCGTTTCCAAATTAATAGCAATTAAACCCGTTCTTACTGACAGAGTGGAAATGTGGATAAGACATTAGAAAAATCAGAATTTGAAATCTGGATATAAGAAGGGGAAGAGGTACAATTGTGCAACATTGCATAGGAATTTATAGGAAAGGATCAGGACTTCTCAAACAATAAACTAGTAATGTTGAGTTGTTCGGAATATAAAAAGCACCATTGTGCTACTGAGACTTTATAAAGCTCTGGTTAGGCCCCATTTGGAGTACTGTGGTTAGTTTTGGCCCCCACACCTCAGAAAGGACATACTGGCACTGGAGCGTGTCTAGCGGAGATTCACACGGATGATCCCTGGAATGGTAGGTCTAACATACGAGGAACGGCTGAGGATCCTGGGATTGTATTCATTGGAGTTTAGAAGATTAAGGGGAGATCTAATAGAAACTTAGATAATACATGGCTTGGAAAGGGTGGACACTAGGAAATTGTTTCCGTTAGGCGAGGAGACTAGGAACCGTGGACACAGCCTTAGAATTAGAGGGGGTCAATTCAGAACAGAAATGCGGAGACATTTCTTCAGCCAGAGAGTGGTGGGCCTGTGGAATTCATTGCCACAGAGTGCAGTGGACGCCGGATGCTAAATGTCTTCAAGGCATTGATAAATTCTTGATATCACAAGGAATTAAGGGCTATGGGGAGAATGCGGGTAAGTGGAGTTGAAATACCCATCAGCCATGATTGAATGGCAGAGTGGACTCGATGGGCCAAATGGCCTTACATCTACTCCTATGTCTCAAGGTCTTATGGTTTAAAGTTGATGAGAACAGGATTGAAAGATAATATGGAATATGATTATATAGGCGTTACAGTTCTAGATTAAATTAATTTACTCTAAGGAGGAAATTAAGTGTAGTGAGGTGTGGTGATAAGAAATGACTAGCAAGGTTTTTGTGATGGACTAGACTTAGGGTTTAGACACTCAGCTCATGATTAAAATCTCAATAATGTACAGGAACACAGCAATCATGTATTTGATTGTTATAATTGCAAATCAAGAATTATAATTAATTAGTTTCTAGGATCAGTTAACATTCATTTGCCTGGTTTTCATTTATATTGTACTCTGAAACTGTATAGAACCAATTCAGAGCTAAGCCAAAGACTTGTTAATGGCAAAGGAAGTTCTCAGGTCATTTTCTGTACAAGTAACTCTCGCTGATTGTTTTTGTAATTTGGAATCCATCTAATTTTAAAAATTGCATCATTTTGTAATAAAGTCAAGTTACTACTTCTTTACTAACTATAGATTCACAATCCAGTGATTAAAGGTATTAAACTGACAATTTAATTCACAGAATAAATATTAAAGCAGGGAGACAATGGCTAGGGTTGGCAAGTTGGAAGATAATCAACCGTTTTTGCACCGAAGATAGATCCTTTCAAGTCAAGGCTGTGCTTTTGCAGTTGGAATAGAAAATCATATTTTGTACCCTCTAGTGTTTCAGGGGAAAAAAAAGCTACACCTTGGGAAAGTTTTATTACAGTAGAAAAGTCCAAACACAACAAGCTAAGATTTTATTGAAATTATTGGACATTTTGAATTCCTGTTTCAAACTTATCAATTTTAGACTTTTCATTTGGAAATTCGGAACACATATAGAAGTGTGCTCAAGCATTACGACTGAGTGAATTTAATGCTTTTGAGAATACAATCTGAAAATAAAAAAAACAACTCCAAAATATATGATCAATCAACATTATTGCATGATTAATCTTTGAGATATTTCTCAAAACAGAAAAAAGTTGAAAATTCAAGCAATAAAGGCAAAATACTGCACATTCAGGAAATCTGAAACAAATTCTGAAGAATAGTCATTCCCGGATATTCCCTCTTTAGAGATGCTGTCAGTCCCACTGGGATTCTTCAGCATTCTCCACATTTGTTTGAAAATTCATGGTTTTGGCAGAAAAAAATTAGCTAGACACTTCAGTTGACCTCAGAAAAAAAATTGTTGCATTGTTGGAAGTGTTCATCAAATGTTCTGCTCCAGCTATTGAGATGGACATTAAAAGCTCCATAATATTATTTGAAATGTACAGCTTTGTCACTGTGCCCCTGTCTGTCACTTCTCTCTCAACTGGAACCAGAGAACAGACATAATGATTTCATTGCTGTTGGTTCGATATTGCCAATTACAGCTGCTGTTCTGGATTACATTATAAGTCACTACACCTAATAATACACAACATTAAAAAAAATTGCTGGAGAAACTTAGCTGGTCTGGCAGAATCTGTGGAGAGAAAGCAGAGTTAATGTTTCGGGTCTATTTACCTTTCTTCAGAACACTTCTTTGGGTCACTGGGACCAAATAGGTAACTCTGATTACTCTTCACAGTTACTGTCAAACCTGCTGAATTTCTCCAGCAATTTATATTTTTGTTACAGATTTCCAGCATTCACAGTTCTTTGTTTTAACTTAACATTCTATTTAAAGTGTGTACTCATTCAGATTAAAATGTTTAGCTATTTAAAAATATTCTGCTCATGCATACAAAATAAATGTTTCTTCATAAATATCTTGATAAAATTTATATACACGTGTTTCTGATATCTTTCAAGGGCAAAGCAATAAATGCCTAGACAAAGCTAAAAGAAACTTGGTAATTTACATAATTTCTGGTGAAATTTTAGCAGTGGACAAAAGGCTTAAAATCTAAATCCATTTTATATTTAAAATAAAAACAAACACTTCCTTCTCCAAAATGTTAGTACATCATTGTTAATCCTATTGTTGAAACAGAGAGAAATGCTTTTTTGATTCAGTGTGCTACATCTAGAAAGGCCACGTTTAAAAATGAGTTGCAACCTTAAAAGGCACCAAGGCCATTGCACTGATGCTCATCTTAACCAATTTCTCTGGTCAATACTTCAATGCTGAAGCACTGATTGACATTTCTTTAAATAAGATCACTGGTTACCATTTAAGGTGACGAAGCACTTTGCCAAGCTCAATAAATATTGATCATATTGTTCTTAACAGTTTTCAAATATCTGAATTGCAAATGATCACTTTATCAAGTTGGCTGAATGGTGTTTGACCACTGCTGCACAAACTGCAACATGAAAGCCCCTTAGTGCTATATCAATGGCAATCCCAACTCAATTTAATTGCGGATCAATTAAAATTGTTATGTCATCTATTACAGATTAAGCTCCAGAGAGAGAGAGAGAGAGAGATACAGACCAAGGAAATTACACAACATAGAAGTAATATCTTCAAATATCAAGCAATAATTCCAACATTATATGTTCTATGAATGATGTAATATTTCCCGAAAATAGTTCTAAGAATTGTGTCTCCACTCGGTAGGTTGCTTATCTTATCATGAAATTAACTCCTTTATGTTCTTAGAAAGTCAAGGTTTAGACTATCTGTTTTATGCTTTTTGTTAAGTGCTTGTCTTTTATTATCAAAATCAAAAATTTACCATAACTTGCTTTATTTAACTAAACCACACTGACCCAATAAGTGCAGTAAAATGGTATTTTTTTTCTCCTGCTCTCTGCTTTACTCTTGATGAAGAGGACTTCAGAAAAACTCCCACTACGATTGGGGTCCATTTATTCATAGGGGTCAGGAAATACTGCTATTAGGAGCATTGAAAAATGTGGCTAACTGACTACATGTTACTTTTAAAGTTGCAATGCATTAAAAAACTAAAGCAGAACAAAATAACTATAATTTTACGGAACCCCTTTGGCAAATTGCTAGCAGGGTTGCCCATAAAACTCTATGTCTGTCTTTCACAGTATTTACTAACTTAGAAGTTATTTTGCATTGACCTTGCCTCAAGTGAGATCCTAATTAACAGGGGTAAATAGCAACTGGACAAACTTTTTAAGCCAGAAGGAAGTGGTTAAGGGTGGGGTGGTGGTAATGACAATGATGAAGATGATTAGAAGGCCTAAGATGCAAGATGGGATGGTACACAGATCCTTTTCCCGATCAGGACCTCCCTCCAAGTCTTGGCCGTTCCCTCCCAAGTATCTGGGTACATGCAATGTTGTTGCCAAACCCATCACCCTCCTTTTCCTTCCAGGGCTTTCACTCCTAGCCCTATCAAAATTCCTTGAGATGTACATGAATCCTGGCACTTAGTTTTTGGAGCATGATGCAGTTTCAACAGGGACTACCAGTCCCAATACTGCTGCTGGAATGACAAACTGCCCTCTATGGTGAAATGTCTCTTCAGATGGGTTGGAAAGCCTGCCTCCCCTCATCAACACTCTACAGAACATTAAAAGGCTGCAGGGCCATTGTTACTAGTGTGAGTGCATTCCCCAGACTTTATTGGTGCTAGGGCCAAAACTCCCAACATGTGAAAAATGCTGCCCATTGGCTGTGCTGACAAAGGCCATGCCCGTAAGTTATGTTGGGATAAGCAGTTTTCTTCTATAAATGGCACAAGTTAAAATTGACTTCTTTGAACAAGATATTTAGTCAACCTTTTATGTTGAAAGTTAATACTGAATTCCTGCCGTCTATACTGATTCCCTCCAAGGCTTATTGGAAGTGCTGAATCTGACATCTTATACAAAACTCAAGTACAGATAGAAAGCTTACATGAAGGAGAAACATCACCAAATTGTGTTGTTTTATTTGATCTATGGTTCTTTGAATTGCAGATGTTTCTATGGTAACATCAATACACATACCAAAATTCTTGACAGACATGTAAACTAAAACCGGGTAAGCTGGCCAGTAATTGAGTGGGTGGAGACATAAAGAGAGAGATCGTTGATTGATCCATATATGATTTTTTCCCACTGTCAGCCATAAAATGTTTTTAAATGCAGTACCATTGCAACTTGACAGACACTATTCTGAAGCAGAAGATCCCCTTGGCAGATACATTTTTTCATGTTATTATGAAAACTGCAGGCTAACAATTAATTCATAGTTGAATAACATAGGGACACAGGGACAGGAATAGGTCATTTAACCCCTTTAGTCCGTTCCACCATTCACTAAAGATCATTTCTGATCTGTGGCCTAACTCCATCACCTGTTTTTGGCCTTAAGAACTTTATTTAACAAAAAAAACTCTCAAATTTAAAATTAATAACTGATCTAAAAAATCTGAATAAAATCTATAATAGATTATTTTAGTATCAATTTTATCTCAAAAAACCTACTTCATGACATTATTTGCAATGCCCATATATGAATGAATAGTATAAACAATTCATTGAGAGGGCATGAATAAATGCAGTGTGGAGTTTTGCATCCTCATTAAATTATTATAGCAATATGACGAAGGAAGGTTAAATGGAGTTGAAATTTTACAATAACCAAAGTTTGAACAGTTAAATGTACTGTATCTATACTTAGAACGATTATTTTATCTCCCAATTATTTGCATTCAGTAACAAAATGTTACCTTAAAGACCTTTTTAATTATAGTAATTGTGGAAAACAAATATTACATAAAAATCCCAGAAATGTAGAAATGCAATAAAAATCCCAAAAGAAAAACATGATTTCTTTAATTTAGCAAACATACAGCTCCAACTTGAACAACTAAACATTAAAATAAAATGTTAACTTCGCTCTATGATGGTATCTGACAAATATTTCAGCATGTTTTAATGAACATCTAAGATATAAACACAGAACTTTACATTGATGGAAAGGATTTTGCTCAATAACTTACAGGAGCTATGATAATAATTTAAACTAAATAATTTCGAATCTAAATTAATTAATTAGATATAGAAGTGAAAGCTTTTCAAGATACTCGAACAAATGTTTCATAATTCACTGGGGACAATAGCATGTCAAAAGAAACAATAGTATGGAAACAGATGTTGCATGTGAGAGATTCTTAGATTCTATTTCTTTTTGTAATTTTTTCAAAGTTAAACGAGAGGCAAACACGATGCAACAAAGAGTTTCCTTGAAAATGGACATAATTCTATACTACTTCATCCAGCATGAAACGTTCAACTAGATTTTTTATTTTTCTTAGCAGTGCCATTTTCAAGGAGATTCAGTGCAGGTGGTCTACCATGGCCTATTCTGACTTTTCTCATAATCACCTATACTTTATTTCACTATTTATGCACCGGCCTTTAATGTCAAGCCCATGCAATCATCTGGTGGAAGAGGCAGAAGTGTAATGTTCACATCACTGACAACATATTTAAATCACAGCTCTGCACCACTTCAAACACTGCAAACCAGCAACTGTCCATAATACTGTGGTATTCGAACATCAAGGACTTCGGGATTCTGGCAGATGGACTGGTGCAGAGGAGGGCCATCCTCTACCCTGCAGATTGGCAAAGGACTCCATTCATGAAGATCAGATAGTGGTATGTGTCAGTGCTGTTTCTCAGACAAAAACAATCAACAGTACAGGTACTAGGTCAATGGTGGGTAAATGCCACCATCTTTGGTCGGCTACTCCACACTCACTCTAACTCTATTGCTGTGCAGTAAGATCATCAGGGCTGTTGGTCTACAACATTTACTAACCCTTGCAGTATCTCCATTTGATGGTGCTTACCCATTTCATCATCTAAAACTATGAATGTTTTCTGTCTTTTGTGCTTCTCAATCATTTACTGGAGGCACTTTACTGCTTCCCCCGCATCATCACAAACAGCTCTTCTATCTCGCTCAATCCCTCCTTTTGTCTCATTGCAGGAGAAACTTTCACATATCCGGGCCTACATGGCATAGATGTACAAGGACGTGCTACTGACATTCAGCACCCACCCTCTATGAAAAAATCATGGACACTTCAACTCATCCTCATCAACCTTCCTGCTACAGATACATTTTCCATGACGGAATCAATGGGAGTGACCACTGCACTGTACTTGTGGAGATCAAGTTCCATCTTCACACTGAAGATGTACTCCATTGGGTTGTATGCCACTAACACCATGCTGAATGGTATTGACTTCAAACAGTGTCGAGAGTTTGGTGCTGGAAAAGCACAGCTGGTCAGGCAGCATCAGGAATCCATGAAGGGCTTATGCCTGAAACGTCAACTCTCCTGCTCCTTGGATGTTGCCTGACCTGCTGTGCTTTTCTAGCATCAAACTCTCGACTCTGATCTCCAGCATCTGCAGTCCTCACTTTCTCCTAGTTGATTTTAAACAGTCTAGCAACTCAAGACTAGATATCTCTGAGGCATTGTGGGTCATCAGTTGTAGCAGAACAGTATTTTGTAAGCTCATAGCCTACTATATCCCCGACTCGACCCCCCTCCTCCCAGCCCTGCATTCTATCATTACCATCACGGAGAAGTATCAACCCTGGTACAACAAAGAGTGCAGGAGGGCATGCCAGGAACAGCAACAGCCATGTCTAAAAATGAGCTGTTAACCTTGTGAAACCATAATACAATACTATTTGTAGGGGCCTTTGCAAGAAACAATTACAGGAATATCAAGTGGATGATCTATCTCAGCCTCCTCTCAAGGTACACACCATCACAAATGCCAGTCTTCAGCCAATTTAATTCATTCATATGTTATCAAAAACTGACTGAAGACACTTAATATTGCAAAGGCTATGGACCCAGACAACATTCCAACAATAACAATGAAAAAGTATGCTCCAGAATGTGCCACGCCTCTAATCAAACTGTTCCAATACAGTTACAACACTGACATCTATCCTACAAATGTAGAAAATTGCCCACATATATCCTGTATACAAAAAACCAGGACAAATTCAACCCACCCAATTACCTCTCCATCAGTATACTTTTGATCATCAGTAAAGTGATGGAAAGTGTCATTCATAGTACTATCAAGCACCTGCTCAGCAGTAATCTGCTCACTGATGCCCAGCTTGGGTCCTTCCAAACCAGTCAGTACAGCCTCAGTACAGCCTTGGTTCAGACATAGGTAAAAGAGCTGAATTCCACAGATTAGATGAGAGTTACTGCCCTTGACATCAAGGAGCCTCAGCAAAAGTGGAGTAAATAGGAATTAGGGAAATCTCTTCGCTGGTTTGGAGTCGTACCTGGCATAGAAAATGGTTGTGCTTGTTGGAATCTGTTATCTCGGCTCCAGGACATTTCTGCATGAGTTCCTCACGGTAGTGTCCTGGGCCTAACCATCTTCAGCTGCTTCATCAATGACCTTTCCTTCATCAAAAGGGTCAGAAGTGGGGATATTCACTGATTATTACACAATGTTCAACACCATTCACAACTCCTTAGATACTGAACATGTCCATGTACAAATGCAGCAAGACCTGGATCTAACCATCACCCAATGACATTCAATGGCATTACAATCATTGAACGATGACCAACTCCAGCCCCACTACTCCCTTCCCACACCCTTTGTGAACATCACAGGGTTACAACTGATCAGAGATTGAACTGGGCTAGTTGTACAAATACTGTAATTACAAGAGCAGGCCACAGGCTTTGAAAACCGCAGAGAGTAATCCCCAAAGCCAGTCTATGTACAAAGTTCATGTCAGGAGTATGATGGAATACTCCCCACTTACCTGGATGACTGTAGCTTCAATACACTCAAGAAGCTTGATACAATCCAGGACTAAACAGCTTGCTTTTTTTGGCACCACATCACAAATACCCACTCCCTCCACCCAGTGATGTTCAGTAGTCAGTGTGCACTATTTACAAGATGCACAACAATTCACCAAGTTTCCTTAGACAGCATTTCTAAATCCATGCATTTTCCCAACTTTCACATCATTGCTCACTCTGCTCAAGGATTGGGAATATTCATTTTAGTCATTTTTAAATTAGTAATAAGAAAGTGAGCTAATGCCTACTGTTGGGAGTTTGCAGGTATAAGGATTCAAAAGAACTGCAAACGAGCTAGAATCTATTTGCATGGCAAAACAGTTATGCCACTTTGCAATTTGCAGATCAACCATATGCAATCTGGTTTAAAACATTAATCCAATCTTGCAAATTCATTAATTAAAACTCATCAAGTCTTAATCAGTTTTCAATCATTCACCTCAATGCCAACAATTGGAGCACTGGCACCATTTCTTCCAAAAAACTTGAAACCTTACGGATGTTTCTCATCTTTCTAAAGAGGGCTGGTTAGTTATTTTCTGCTTACAGAAAATAACAACCAGCACTATATGGTCATTTCTGAAAATGATTTTGGCAAGTTTTTATTTACAAGATTTTGTCATTTCCATGACTTCAATAGAGAAAAGAAAATCCTTTTAGAGTCATAGAGATATACGGCATGGAAACAGACTCTTCGGTCCAACCTCTCCATGCCGACTAGATATCCCATCCCAATATAGTCCCACCTGCCAGCTCTTTTCTCATTGTATTTGGATTTGTTGTTTTGCCATCCATCTCATTTCCTGTTTAATGAACTGAGAGTTTTGATGTGCTGTCTGAGAGTATGGGACAGCAATACATTAAAAATCTAATGCAAAAAGAGCATTTTTGTATTAGAACAATGAATTAGATGTAACTGAGAAATAATTGCATTATTTTGTACTGCTAATGACTTGAACCTAGTTTTAAATAACATAAATCAGTTGCAAGTCAACTGGACCACTAAATTTAATTCCCCCCGGTGAGAAGGCATAAGCTCATCTACTTCATTGCATGGCAGAGTACAAGAAAAAAATTTACGAAACATCAATATTTAATGTACTATCACTTTGGGATAAACATTTGAACTTGGTCAAGAACACAAAATCAAAATCATATTCCATGCTCTTTAGGGATGACAATGTCAGAATACATTGGGTGGAAGTATGGCTAGTTTAACTATTTTAGAACTATTATGCAGAATCTCAGAAATATCCTACTTCTCCTTATTAAGGACTGGTAGCTTAACCTTATAGAAACCCAAGTTTGTCCTGGTATAGCTAACAATTTCAGTGAGAGGCTTAAATTAGCTTACTAATTTAATTATAGATATTAATTATTCAATTAGTTAATGCTTGCGATGTTTTGAATTTATAAATGGCCACAGTAATAGGATGAGGACTCAAAATTTGCCTTTTCTTGAAAAATAAGATCAGTTAATACTGGAAATAACCAGTGGGTCATACAGTATCTGTGGAGAGAGAAACAGAGCAGAATTATTTTATCAGGTAGTTGGGAGGTATTGTTGCGGCTGTACAGGACGTTGGTGAGGTTACTTTTGGAGTGTTGAATAAAGTTCTGGTTGCCCTGTTACAAGAAAGATATTATTAAATTGGAGAGGGTTCAGAAAAGATTTACAAGGCTGTTGCCAGGACAGGAGGGTTTGAATTATAAGGAGACGCTGGATAGGCTAGGACTTCTTTGCCTGGAGCATAGGAGGCTGAGGGGTGACCTTATAGAGGTTTATAAAATCAAGCACGACATAGATAAGGTGGATAGCAAAGGTCTTTTCCCTAGGGTAGAGGCGTCTAAATCTAGAGACCATAATTTTAAGGTGAGAGGTGAAGAATTATAAGATTCCTAAAGGGAAACTTTTTCGACAGAAAGGGTGATTTGTGCATTGAATTAACTGACAAAGTAGTAGACGTGAGTACAACTACAATATTTAAAAGACATTTGAACAGACACCTGGATAAGAATGATTGTTAGGGATATGGGCCAAACTCAAGCAAATAGGACTAGTTTAGTTTGGAAAACCTGATTGGCTTGGATAAATTGGAGGAAAGGGTATGTTTCCATGCTGAATGACTCAACGACTCTAACTACAAAGTTTACTACATACATTATGAAAAGTGAGGGGACACTGGAAACTTTCACTATGATTCATTTGTAATAATTGTTTCTTAAATCAAATGCAATTATTTCTGTCTGCAGAGTAAAATGAATATTGTCTGAAGTCCGATTGATCACCACTTGAGTGTCACCCAGTTTCAGACAATTCTAGATTGTATGAATTCCAGTACATTTCCTTCATACAAACAGCCGTTTGCAAGCTTGTCTCTTATAGTGTTCACAGCCACGATAGCTGAGATTTAAATCTCTTGACTTTGCTAATACACTTATATTCTTTCAATTCTTCACTCACAAGAAATAAACAATTCAAAAGACTATCTCAATTAACCCAGTTATTGCTAGGTTCACTGACTCCCTTTAATCATATAAAATCAATCTCAATATCCTTACTTTTAAACATCTCAAAGGTTTTGTCTCATACTCACTCAACCTACCCGTATCCTCTTTGTTTTAGGAGTAAGTGAGGACTGCAGATGCTGGAGATCAGAGCTGAAAATGTGTTGCTGGAAAAGCGCAGGTCAGGCAGCATCCAAGGAGCAGGAGAGTCGAGCAGAAGATGAGGTGCTCTTCCTCCCGGACCAACCAACCCAACCATCCTGTGGCTCAACACTTCAACTCCCCCACCCACTCCACCAAGGATATGCAGGTCCTTGGACTCCTCCATCGCCAGACCATAGCAACACGATGGCTGGAGGGTTCACTTAGGAACCCTCCAACCACATGTGATGAACTCAGATTTCTCTAGTTTCCTCATTTCCCCTCCCCCCACCTTGTCTCAGTCTAATCCCTCGAACTCAGCACCGCCTTCCTAACCTGCAATCTTCTTCCTGACCTCTCTGCCCCCACCCCCACTCTGGCATATCACCCTCACCTTGACCTTCTTCCACCTATCGCATTTCCAACGCCCCTCCCTCAAGTCCCTCCTCCCTAACTTTTATCTTAGCCTGCTAGACACACTCTTCTCATTCCTGAAGAAGGGCTCATGCCTGAAATGTTGGCTCTCCTGCTCCTTGGATGCTGCCTGACTTGCTGCGCTTTTCCAGCAACACATTTTCAGCTCCTCTTTGTTTTACTCCTGACTACATTTTCAGCCTCTACTGCTCCTCTCTTTCAAAATTCCTCCACTTATTCTGATTACAAATATATTATAGACATGTTTTCAACATGTTTTCAGCAATTCCTATTCCCATTTTTCCTTTTTATTTCCAATTCTGCTGGCTGTCTATTTAATTTTCCAACATATAAAGTACTTGGAATATCTTTGCAATATAATGGATATGATCTACATGGAAGTTTTACTTTTCTTTAAAATACAACATAAATTAAAAATCTGGTTTTCCCACACAGGAAGCACATTGATCATCATGATGAACTTCATCTTCCACTTAACCTGCTGTGGTAAAGTTCTGGATCAATATATTCCAATCCCCAAAGGTAATCAAGCCAAGAGAAAGTGTATACTTATTCTCACATCTCTATTACTAGCCAGCTGTTCACTAGAGCCAACATCTCTCCACTTCATTGCAGCAGTATAGAAACTAGCATATCTAGTGAAGTATTTAATTTTAGACATTGACTTTTTATACACTTTAATTCACAGTATTCACACAGATACTGATGCAGTGCTTCATTGCATATGTTCTTTTTAACCATCAACAAAGCATTTGTCGCATGTCTAATATAAAAATGCACCAGGAGACAAGTGTTTCCTTTTGGGCTGGATTTTCCCATTTTCAGCTAGAGTGTTTCATCAAGTCAGATTTAAGGCATCTGGTCTGCTGTGGCTTGAAGCACCTTTTCTCATTCAACTGTCGCTCTTCACTTCAATAATAATACATCCAAGCTCTCCAGTACCCTTCTCATGGAATCATATTGCAGGAGAAAGGGAAGTACTTTCCACTGCTGTAACTATCTAGCATCCATGCAAATGACACTACATTTAAAGCACAAGTGCACACCACTTCTACATTAAAGCCAGTTGCTGATCTTCCTTCTGTGATGCTTGACCATTGTCACTGAGGACAAAGCAGAGAAAGTGAAGTCAGCACAAACATTGAATGCTGGAGAAACTCAGCAGGTCTGGCAACATCTGTGGACAGAGAGGAATAATGTTGAGTGAACATTGAGTCTGGTATGACTCTTCGTCAGAGAAAACAACTCACAGATGGTGGGTAGGGGAGGATGGTGTCTATGAAGTATGCAGGGACATTGAGAAGAGAAGTTTGGTGAAGGCTAGGACAAGCAATCGATGAACCTCCAGGTACCCATTTTGACTCTCATGTCAAGAACTGGCATTAGTTTATTGGGGAAGGAGAGGAGAACTTAACAGGTACCGTTATGAGTGAGTTGGGCTAAAAGTGAAATGCAAAAGAATGGAATAAGTTAATTCCCTCTGACTGGTGAGATTCTGAGGTTTCCATTTAAATATTTTGGAAAAAAAAGAACATATTTTCCTTGTTGTTGAGATTCCAATTGTTTCATTCTCACTTTATTTGTCGATGCAGTACCAGGGAGCGGAAAATTCCATCCTTAATTCCTGATCTCAACTGAACTTGTGTCCTCTGTTCCATATTCAATCTAGTCTCTTTCCATCTAAATTATCTCCAAAATGACACAAGTTCTTAGACGTATACCTAAAATATTAAAGTTGAACTTAACAATTTTAATTTAATTTCAGCTGGAACTTTATTTCCTCATGTCTTTATTCAAATTAGATTCTAACTAACTCCTGAGTTTATCAGTAAACTTAAAAATTCTGTCAGATTTAGTTAACACAAGGAATGATGGGCAGGAGTAATTCCATCTAAGCCAGTACATTGTTTCACAAGGTGCCAGAACATACAGTACATTTCCAACTACTGGTCCCATTAAAAAATGTATGATCCTACTACTGCCAGGAAGGAGAGGCAAACTGAACAGAACTTGCAACAGCAAGGGAAAATTAGTACACTGGTCCAATTGGAGCTGCTCCTATGCAAGCATCTCAACAAGTAGAGTTTATCAACTTACCCATTGCCGTCTAACAACTCAGTGTTTTAATTGAGAGCCCAATAAAACATGAAGAATTCAAATTTAGATTACTACTTGAGCTGATCTTGCCTTGACATATGAAGATTCGGTCAGGGGGAAATTAATTGTTCATAGGGTGCATTCTGAGAATTATTAACTGTGAAAACGTAATTTTAAATGGTGTAAATTTCAACAGTTATTTACTGACAATCTCTATTTTCTACACATATTGTCAAATTTTCTTCATCTTCATTGTATTTTTAGTTTTCTTTCAAATAATTTTACACCTGTTCATAGTAGTTAGAGATAAGTTTATAAGTTAGCTCGCTGAGCTTGAAGGTCTGTTTTCTGACGTTTCGTCACCATATTAGATAACATCATCTGGTGAAGCGCTGGTGGTATGTCCCGTTTCTCTATTTATCGGTCTTGGTTTCTTAAGATGGGTGATGTCCTTTCCGGTTCTTTTTTTCAAGGGAAGGTAGATGGGATCTAAGTCAACGTGTTTATTGATAGAATTCTGGTTAGAATGCCATGCCTCTAAGATTTCTCATGCATGTCTTTGTTTTGCCTGTCCGAGAATGCGTGTGTTGTCCCAGTTAAAGTGGTGTCCTTCTTTGTCTGTATGTATGGAAACTAGTGAGAGTGGGTTTTGTCTTTCGGTGGTCAGTTGGTGTTCATGTATCCTGGTGCCAAGTTTCCTGCTATTTGTCCGAGTATGGTGATGAAATGTCTGAAAACAAACCTTCAAGTGCAGCAAGCTAACTTACCATCAACCTGTGCCACAAATCTTCTCAAAAATCACTAGTATTTAGAGATTTCTGTGAAAGGACCTCTAAACCTCCGTTCTGCCGGAGTTTCGAGCAATCTTGTTAATCGTGTCGAAGATATCCTGATCAGTTTTAAGTCCAAAATAGATTACCTAATTCCATATGACAGCTTAATCAATCAATAGTTCTTTGTAACTTTCAGCTGGTTTTTACACTACCTCTGAATTTAGTGTTGTCTGCAAACATAGATATATGGCTGTTAATCCTTCATCTACATTTTGATAAATGTAGTGAAAAGTTGAGTTCCAGACAGTAATTTCTACCAATTGCCGAACATAAATTATTCCTGTTCTGTGTCTGCCTCCTAATGTATTCTCCATCCATGTCAATAGGTTGCCTTTTTTTCTATATCTTGCAATTTTTATGTTTGAAAGCATTTAGGAGAGAAAAGTATTTGGTAACTACTGACTTATGAGTGCATAATTTTTTTTTAAGTAGAGACCTTCTATTATAGTTATTTTAGCTCTGCTATGCGGCCAGTTGCCTGTGCATTCATGTTACATTGAGGGACAAAAACCAATACACATTACTGAATTAGAAATTTTAAGTAGCCTAGGACAAGTTGAGTACAATATTTTCTTTTTGACACAATGAGGTACAGTTATGATGTGTGTCTGGACAGTAGGAATATGGATCGACTTTCTACACTTGAAGAGATGGTAAAATTGAACAAAACTTCATTTAAAAGCCTTCATCCCAAAAAGGCACCATGAAGTACTGTGCCTAAAATTGGGTACAGTGCATTTAATTTTACATACATTCAAATAGAAAACTACAAACTATATCTCAAAGATTTACTCTTATTAACGTGTCCTAGATAAAGGACAATTTAGGTTGATGATTAAGTTATTGCACTTGTTTTATTAAAGGAAAGTGACTTTGTACATTATATGTGCTAACACAATCATAGAATGTTTCAACTTCATCGGCTAATTGGCCCATTGTGTACAAGCCAACTTTCTGTAACCCTCTCTCTTGGAGCACTGCAAATTTATTTTCTTTGGATAAGTGTCCATTACTCTTGTGTTGAAATTTTCTGATGAAGACGCTAAATGTTAAAAAAAATTCTCATTTCACTACGAACATTTAACAATACAATTCGGTTATCTTAAGAAATCTGTATCTATCTTGCCCAGAATCTGTAAAAACATACTGCTAAATTATGAGAATGAGAACAGCCTCTTCTAAACATAATTTCCATTATAATGTAATCATTTCAAGGGCAACAAGGGACAGGCAATAAATGCTGGCCAGCCAGTGACATCCACAACCCACAAAAAAAAATAAATAACAAAAAATATAATCTCCAATCTTAACCTCTATATACATACTTACAATTGATTTATTTAACTTTGGTGTGGGAGGGATGAAAGGAAGGGGAAAGAAAAGTCAGCTAGGGCATATCCCCTTGTCCCTTACTGTACGAATATCAAAAAAGATTTTGCAATTATCAAAGTGAACATATTCCTTTTCTTCATCTGAAGGGGCAACAAATGAGACAGGTGAGACATAGTGGCAATATCAGGGAGCTAATAATCATAAGGTCAAGGACAGCACTCTGAGGATGAGTTCAAAGCCCACCATGGTAGCTTGTAAAATGTGAATTAAATTAATAAATATGGATTAAAAAATAAGTCTAATGGAGACCATAAAATCATTGCTGATGTCATAAAGCCATTTTGTAGTCCTTTAGAGAAGGAAATTTGTTTTCCTTACCTGGTTTGACTTATAAGTGACTCCAGTCACACAAATGTGGCTGACTTTTAACTGTCCACTGAAGTGGCTTAGTAAGTCATTATGTATGGAACTGCTACTGAATCCAGGTAAAGAAAACATCATTATCCCTGCGTATAGGCTGTTTCAATGACAGGGCAAACCCACTGGAAGTAGAGGTACAGTGGTATATGGTTGTTAGGGAGCTGCCCTCAGAATGCTCAAAATTGACTTTGGACCCCACGAAGTCTTATGATATCAAGTCAAATGTGGACAAGAAATTCTCTTGCTAATTACCACCTACCAGCCCTCCTTGGCTATTAAATCAATACTTCATATTAAATAACGCTTGGAATTAGTTTTGAAGGTGGGCACAGAATGTACTCTAGGTGGGGGATTTCAAAGCCCGATACCAAGCGTGGTTCGGTAGCACCGTTACTGACCAAGTCCTAGAGGATATAGCTGCTCAGAGAGTCATAGGGCTTTATTGTTTGGAGATTGGGCTGAAGGGTCTCTTTCAAGGCTGTAAAACTGACCAAACGTTGAGGGAACTAACAAAAAGGAAAAACCTACTTGATCTCCTCACAACCTTCCTGTTGCAAATGGATCGGTCTATGACATTATCAATGGGAATGTCACTACACAGTGTTCGTGAAGCCAAAGTCTCATCTTCATGCTGAGGACACCCACTATTGTATTGTGTAGCTCTGTCACTATAGTAAATGGTCAGATTTCAAACATGTTTGGCAACACATAACTAGGCATTCAGGAGACTCAATGGGTTATTATCAGCAGCAAGAATTGTACTCAACAATAAACCGTAAACACATAGTCCAGCATATTCCCCACCCTAGGGGAGAAAGTGAGGTCTGCAGATGCTGGAGATCAGAGCTGAAAATGTGTTGCTGGAAAAGCGCAGCAGGTCAGGCAGCATCCAAGGAACAGGAGATTCGACATTTTGGGACATTCTTTATGCCCGAAACGTCGAATCTCCTGTTCCTCGGATGCTGCCTGACCTGCTGCGCTTTTCCAGCAACACATTTTCAGCCCTATTCCCCACCCTATAATACCATCAAGTCAGGGGATCACCCTGTTTCGATGAAGAGTCCAGGAGGCATGCTAGGAATAGCACCAGCACACCTAAATATGAGGTATCAACCTGGTGAAGCTACAACACAGGGCTTCTTGCATGTCAACTGAAACAGCATGCAGAGCTAATTGATCCCACAATCAATACATCAAATCTAAGGTCTGCACATTCAATGTTGACAGTTAAACAGCATAAATAGTAAGCGCCATAAATACTCTCATCCTCAATGGCAACATCATCAGTACAAAACACATAGCTGGAGCTTTTGTATCCATTTTTAACTAGAATTATCAATTAACTAAATGGCACACCTTGGTGTTTCTTACCATGAACCAGAAACTGAAATGGACCAGCTCTATCAATACTGTTACCATAAGCACAGGTCCGAGGTGAGAAATCTTGTTGTGGGTAATTCATTTCCTGTCTTTCAATACCATTTACACTTGTCAGGATGGATGCAGCTTCAACAACATACAAGAAGCTTGACACTATAAGAGCAAAAACAGCCAACCTGGTGGGCACCCATTCACCATCTTCAATATTAACTCCTTCTATCACTGACAGACAGCAGCAGGAGTGTGAACTTTCTACTATATGCACCTGAGCTACTCAACAAGCTCCTTCTACAGAACATTCCATACGCATAACATCTACCACTGAGTATGCCAGGGACAGTTGATGCATAAGAACAGCAATGTCTACAAGTTCCTCTCCAAGTCAAATAACATCCTGATTTGGAACTATTTTGATGCAACTTCATTGAGTCAAAATCCTGAAACTCCATTCCTAACAGCACTTTGAATGTACCTACAATCCAAAGGACTGGAGCAGTTCTCAAAGACAGCTCAACTCCATGTCCTTAAGGGCAATTAGAAACAGACAAAATAGCCAGTGGACATCATATCTCAGGTTTGGATAAAGACAAAGATGATACTCTGAAGCAAAAAAAAACACCGTTTTCTACTTTGATCGGTAGTACAAGGGTCAGGTTGAAAATCTGCTCATACTGAAAGGCATGAAAGGTTCATTTGTTCAATCCCACATAATTGAAAAACAGCAAAAATACAACAAATAGAATTGGGCCGATTCTTTCCTTATTAAGGAGCGTTTGGAACTCTTCAGTGCTTTGCAGCTAATCAGTTCAATAACAATGCATCATTGGAGTTGCTGATTGTACTTTATAGCTGTACATATTTAGAAAGAGGCATGGAACAACCTTTATCTTAAATTTTCCCAGTTGTCTATCATCAGCTAAAGAGTAACATAGGGAAAAAACTTACAATGTATACACGCCTTAGCAAAGTGCCTGGACCAGCAGGTGACTAAGTTATTTTGTACAGAACAAAATAAATCAAATTAATTTAATGCAAATAAAGCACATTCTCAAATCAAAAAATGAATACCAATCATTGTACAGAAATGGGAGTTTGCAAATGAATTAACACACTAAAAATTACATAATTCTCCACAAAATTCCCAGTGATAATGAAATATATTTAACTACACTACTAAAATAACAGCTGTCAATGGACAGGATTAAAGAAACTGACTGTGCAATTGAGGGAGGCTTCATGTGGAGAAATAGGTGAGAAAGAAATTTTTTTAAAAATATACTGTTCAATTGGCTTCCAAATTCTTAAAAAGGACAGAATCTAATGATCAATAATATAAATAGGAAGTGCGGAAGAAACACAGTATGTCTTGCAGCATCTGTGGATAAACAAAATTATCTTTTGAGTCTTCCTTGGAACTCAAGGGGCTGAAACTAACTAACCCTTCACTCATATTCTAATTAAAATGGTGACCAAATTATTTGTATAAAACAGTTGAAAAAAGAAAATGGAATGACAGTCTTCAGAGTTCTTCTCTCTGTTGGACCTCTTCTGACAGCTCAGTAGCTAAATACACCATGCAGTGATTAGACTTGGATTTGATCCTTCATCTGGGTCGAAATTGTGGAGTTGCTAAATTGGCCTCAAAGTTTATCAGCAGAAACATAAATAAATTCACAAAATGCTCTCACTTTATCTAAATGCCAATGTTTGAGTGAATTATTATTTGGATCTTAGGCAAAAGCAAATGACATCTCAGCTGTCAAGTTATCCTATGTTTAATAGCGTATCATTTTTTTAAAAAATGGAACGTGGCTGTCAGTTGCTGGCCAGCATCTATTGCCTGTTCTTAGTTGAGAAGATTGTGATGAGCTGCCTGCTTGAACTATTGCAGTTCAAATGCTGTAGGTTGATCCACAATGCCCTTAGGGAGGAAATTCCAGGACTTTGACCCAGTGACACAGAGAAAAATAGTGGTATTTTCCAAGTCAGGATGGTGAGTATCTTGGTGAGGAACTTGCAGATGGTAGTCTTCCCATGTATATGCTGTTGCCCTTGTCCTTCGCGAGGGAAGTAGTCATGGGTTAGGAAGGCACGAGCTAAGAATCTTTGGTGAATACCTGCAGTGCATCTTGTACATAGCACACACTGCTGCTGGTACACATTTGGCATGGAGGGAGTGGATATTTCTGGATGTGGTGCCAATCAAGCAGGCTCAAATTGTCCTGGATAGTGTCAAGCTTCTTGAATGGTATTGGAGCAGCACCCATCCAGGAAAGTGAGAAGTATTCCATCACACTCTTGCCACTTGTGGCTTGCTGATGATGGACAGGCTTTGGGGAGTCAGGAGGTGAGTTACTCACCACAGTAGTCCTAGCCTGTGACCTGTGCTTATTGCCACTGTGTTTACGTTGTGAGTGCAGTTGAGTTTCTCGTCAATGGTAACCCTCAGGATGGTTGATAGAGGGGAAATCAGTGCTGATAACACTATTGAATGTCAAGGGGCAATGGTTTGATAATCTCTTATTGGAGAAGGTCATTGCCTGGTATTCCTACAGTGTGAATGTTACTTGCTACTTGTCAGCCCAAACCTTGATGCATTTCAACATGGACTGCTTCAGTAACTGAGGAGTTGTGAATGATGTTGAACATCATGCAATTATTGGTGAATATCCCCACTCCTAAGCTCATGATGGAGGAAAACTCATTGATGAAGCAGTTGATGATGGTTAGTTTTAGACACTACCCTGAAAACGCATGCAGCGAAGCTGAACAACCATAATCCATCTTATGTGCCAACTATGACTCCAGCTGGCAGAGAGTTTGCCCCTTGATATCCATTCATTTCAGGTTGCTGAGCACCTTGATGCCAGACTTAGTCAAATGTGGCCTTTATGTCAAGGATTGTCACTCTCACTTCACCTCTGAAATTCAGCCCTTTTATCCATGTTTGAACCAAGGCTTTAATGAGGTCAGGAACTGAGTGGCCCTGGCAGAACCCAAATGGAGTATCATCTTGTCTTGGAATTGGAGCAAGCCAATTGGAGCAATGGACCCAAAATACCCCAGTGCCGGTTACGCCAAATGTCACTGAATTTTTAAATTCTAACTTGTTTTTTTATCTACAATTCATGCTCAGATCTTGTGGTAATTAAATTGCCTCTGAGTATGAAGCTCAAAGATTCAAGTCTCTTTTGGACCAGGTCAGACTCCCTCAAAACATTTCAAGAAGATAGGTCGGACTGTAACTTTTTGTTGTTTTGAGCAAATGTAGAGTGGATATTCCATGAGCAATGCAGCTGGGCAAACCCCTCGGTTTTAAATAAAACAGGATTTATTTACAGAATACCAAAGGAAACACAAAGAAAAGAGAACAGAATACAGAATAACTTAACTATCTGAAAACCCAATTAACTCAATCGCAACTTAGTGATGCTGTTCCAAACATTTGCAACTTCCCCAGAAATATCCCTTGGTTAAAAAAAGGTAAAATCAAACACAGGGTCTTACAGGAGAGAGAGAGAGATGGCAGAGAGATTCAGTATGGTACACCTTCTTCCGTGTAGCTGTTTCGTTTACTAGCAACCTCAAAAAACTGACTCCTTGCTCTGAACAGCCAGATTGCTAAAACCCAAACCAGAGTAAAGCTGAGCTGGAAGAGCTGGCCACTCCCCTTTCACTGTACAAATGCTTGTTTAAAAACTTAAAAGCTTCTTCAAGTAGATAAATCCAGACATTTCAGAATCTATGCAATTACGAGCCCTCTGATCAAAAACCAAGGACAACCTAACCTTGTTGAAGAGAGCAGCATCATCACACATCCTACTCCAGGACTTCATGGCCAAGGAAGACGCATTCATAATGGGACAAACAGGCAACTGGTAAATCTTGCCAATATATGTTTATGGCAGGCAGTAACAGCAATAAATATTTTTGTCAGCCATGTAATGGAAAGAAATCAAATGTGCTAACATGACTATCTATAATCCAGGTTATAATTTGAATATAAAAGACTGTGACAACACAGTAACTTGGGCTCCTCTTTTGGAGATGTGGTGGATATTGTTTGGCTCAGTTGGACATACAGCCTGTGTTAATCAAATTGATGTCACAAACCAGGGTCAATCCCTGTTCCATCTGGGATTTATTCAAGACCAGTCCCCTGCCCTCCCCAGAGTGGACATCTTGGTATAGTGCTTTGGCCCTGCCTTCAAACACAGAATTCAAAAAGAATACATAATATAGGAAATAGGTTTAGCTGCTATCAGCAAAGATTCACAGAACCATTAGGAATCCCTGCAAAGAAATGTGGCTGTATTGAAGGGTTATTGAGCAAAGAAGCTGTTTTCCTATAGATAATAGCTTAAAGAATTTGAAAGGATTACTTTTTGTAAAAGCATCAAAACAGTTTACAATGCCTAACCACAGAACTCTATAAGTACAGATTCGTGCTTTCCTACAAGAGTTAACAAGATCCCCGAGAAGGAACACACCTCATAACACCATATTGTTTTCTGCACTGTCAGGAAAGATAGAGTATAGGACCAGATATAATGAGTTTAAACTGATAATACTGGACCACTCGTAGCTGGAATTGTTATATCCTGGAACCATGTTATATTCTGAAAATGTAAAACCTTGATGAATGAAAAGTTGACAACAAGTCCAGAATTTCCTAGAATCAATGAGGCTCACAGCATACCTTGTACTTATAATTATATAAATATGCTTATACTCAGAATTCCTACTTAAAATAATGGTTGAAACAAAATGAGAACATAAAGAGCAGATTCTAATTACAATTAACATACTATTGCTATAGATATTAGTTATGTAGCCCAAACGGTTATAAATATTGTGCACACATTGGATTTTCAGATTTCCTGTACTTACTGAGGCAGTTAGGGTCATAGAGATATACAGCACGGAAATAGATTCTTTGGTCCAACTTGTCCATTACAACAAGATATCCTAAATTAATCTAGTCCCATTTGCCAGCATTTGGCCCATATTCCTCTAAATCCTTCCTATTACTATACCCACCCAGATACCCTTTAAATGTTGTAATTGTACCAGCCTCCACCACTTCCTCTGGCAGCTCATTCCCTACACGCACTACCCTTTGTGTGAAAAAGTTGTCCTTAGGACTCTTGAATCTTTTCCCTTTCACCCAAAATCTATGCCCTCTAATTCTGGATTTCCACCACCTCAGGAAAAAGACCTTGTCAATTTACCCTATCCATGTCCCTCATGATTTTATAAACCTCTATAAGATCACCACTCAGCCTCTGAAACTCCAGGAAAAACAGTCCCAGCCTATTCAGCCTCTCCCTATACCTCAAACCCTCCAAACCTCAGAAACATCCTCGTAAATCTTTTTCTCACAAGATGAAGACTCGATTGCTGATGCTCAGTAAAGCCAATTTTCTACCTAACTGGGATAGTCATCTTGTTAACTATGTATTCATCCTCTGGAAATTAACTAAATGCTACCTTATTAACTGATGGTTATCCTACCTAATAATAATAAAAATTTTAAACAAATTCTCCATTAAAAACAAGATATGATTTTCTCTTTTTCGTAGAATTTATTTAACATTGTGATTACTACTTCCACCTGACTTGAATTGTATGCCTTATTCTTCAAAATTTATATTGCTTCATGTAGAACATAGAACATTACAGTGCAGTACAGGTCCTTCGGCCCTCAATGTTGCACCGACCTGTGGAACCAATTTGAAGCCCATCTAACCTACACTATTCCTTTCTTGTCCATATGCCTATCCAATGACCATTTAAATGCCCTTAAAGTTGGCGAGTCTACCGCTGTTGCAGGCAGTGTATTCCACACCCCTACAACTGAGTAAAGAAACTACCTCTGACATCTGTCCTATATCTATCACCCCTCAATTTAAAGCTGTGCCCCCTCATGCTAGCCATTGTCATCCAAGGAAAACGTTCTCACTGTCGAACCTATTTAGTCGTCTGATTACCTTATATGTCTCAAATAAGTCACCTCTCAAACTTCTTCTCTCTAACCAAAACAGTCTCAAGCCCCTCAGCCTTTCCTCGTAAGACCTTCCCTCCATACCAGGCAACATCCTAGGAAATCTCCTCTGAACCTTTTCCAGAGCTTCCAAATCCTTCCTATAACGCGGTGACTAGAACTGTATGCAATACTCCAAATATGGCTGCACCAGAGTTTTGTTCAGCTGCAGCATGATCTCATGGTTCCGAAACTCAATTTCTCTACCAATATTTGTCTTCTCTGCAGGTGACTTGAAAGCCCACCATGTACTCCATGGTGAACAGTATATTATTAAGGGAGTTGGCCCCGACCGTAGTATCCAGGATAATATAATGCTTTATACATATTAAAAAGACTATTGACAGGATGCTAATATATTAAATTGCTCCAGTCCTTTGGGCAGAGATTGATCATTTACACCCACTACATCTATTTAGTGTCTTTAGGATCAATTTCTCAATCTAAAGTTGAGCGGAATCATGATAGTTACTTCTAATCTGGGATTGACTCAAAAAGGGGTGAAGATCATAATCTACTATGCATGTACTTATATGTACTTGTCTACTATGCAACATAGACAAAATATTATGCAATAATAAAGTAATTATGGAAAGAATCAGTACAGTCTGGCACCAGGTAATGACACTGAACAGAAGAAAGTGATCTGAAAAGACACTTGTAACTTAAATCCAAACTGACCTTAATTATCAAAATGTTCAAAAAAAAAACTTAATTCTATTCAGAAACATAAGAGAGCACAAAGTGAGACTAAGTAGCATACTTGCAATTATGTCCAATGGCAATCAGATTATTGTGAAAGCAGTCCATTCCCAAAGTAAAACAATGACAAAATTAACAATTAGGATTCTAATATATGAACCAAACAAATTATTTAAAGGGAATAATTAACAGTAAGCCAAACTCAAATAAGATTGTTTAAACTTAAAATATTCAAATAGGATTTCAGGTAAGTGATTAAATTGCATTATTAAATTTTCTAATTCAAAAAGACTGAAAATATTTTCTGGACTTCTAGCTTAGCCGCTGGTTTCTAAGAATCTCAGGATCACAACTTTATTTTAAAAATATTCTTTAAAAATGTACCAATTTTAGATTTATTCAACTATACTCAGCCTTCCAGAAAATTAAGTGAGATACTACCTGGTGACATTGCATCTGGTGTCAATCAAATCATTATCCACATCCAGGAGACCAGGGGGAAATCTACATTCCACAGATGACAGCCTCTTCAAGCGTAAAAGGCCAAGGCAGAATTTAGCACCCATCTCTTCTAGCTCTCTTGTCCCCATCTGTTGGCCCTTTCAAACAAAATACATGGAATGAATACACAGAGCTTATCGTTTTTATGAAGGTATACTACAGCTAGTGTGAGGCTTGGCATTCACTTATTTAATATTTTATTGATATCTTTTGACCTTTCTTGCATTTCTATGTCATATTCACAGATTCATCAAATTAGGTGTGTAAGACATTAAGCAGCATGCTCCCTCCGACTTCGGGCATGTGAAAGTCCTTACATAGCTAATTAATGGCCTCAACCACCATAACACATTTAGTAATTTGCAACCCTTCCCCGTAAAATCCATTCCAATGTGATTAAATGTAATCAGGTTAGATAGTCTTCTAACTTTGGCTGGGAATAAGTAAAACACTAACAGGCTTAATTTTAAAAAGTGTGACAATGTAGATGTGCATTACTGGGTAAAATTTTGAAAAGAAGAAAAAATCCAGGTGCATCCTAGACTCTTAAAAACAGCTCTCACCAAAAGACACACACTGCAGAAGACTCTGGTGCATGGAACGTAAGAAAACAGCTGCCTTTGAGTATTGATGACTAGTAAAATTAATTATAATGAGCAAAGTAGTGATTTCATTTCTGAGGTCTTTTAGTGAAATGAGACAACTTTAAAACTTCTCTTGCCATGCCATGACTGTGATGGCATTAGCATTCCAAACAAAAGTCAGCGAGCTCCACTACTCTATATTGGAACAAAACTGGTAAGAGTGCAGTATTGTGTTGCCTGGCAACATATGCAGATAAGGGAATAGGAGATGGTTGTATTTGATTCTGAGGATTTTTTTTAATGCAAGGCAATGGACCCCGGAACATTTCTTCACGGGCAACACCCAATAAAGGGTCAATAATAATAATAATAATAATAATAATAATAATAACCCAAAGTACTAACTTAGCTTTGGCAATACCAAGCCTGTATCTTTTTTATAAGAACCGAGGATGCAAGTTGTCATGTCCAAGATTCATGCCAGTTTCTTTTGTCTCATTGATTGTTATAGGTTTCTCCCTTCCATTTGTCTTTTAATACTCTTATTATTCTTTGGACGCTTTTACTGCCTTCTACCATGAAGACAATATAAAATACTTGTTCAAATTGCCATTTTCTTGTTTCCCAGTATTAATTCTTAAGCCTCATCCTTTAACATTCTAATAGGAGCTCTTATTGCCCATTTTTATGTACCTTACTAGTTTATTCTTATGTTCTAAATTTCATATTTTTTAAAGTAATTAGTCATCGAGATGTACAACACGGAAACAGACTCTTCAGTCCAACTCGACAAGATATTCTAAACTAATCTAGCTCCATTTGCCAGCACTTGGCCCAAATCCCTATAAACCCCTCCTATTCATATATCTATCCAGATGCCTTTTAAATGTTGTATTTGTACCAACCTCCGCTACATCCTCTAAGCTCATTCCTTACAAGTAACAACCTCTGTGTGAAAAAGTTGCTCTGTAGATCCCTTTTATATCTTTCTCCTCTCACCCTAAATCTACGCCCTCTAGTTCTGGACTCCCCCCAGCCCAGGGAAAAGACCTTGTCTATTTACCCTATCCATGTCCCTCATGATTTTATAAACTTCTATGAAGTCACCCCTCAGTCAGCTAGCTATGGATGGTTCTAACTTCCTGTAAAGGCTTTCTTTCTCAAGATAATATATCTTTATTGAATCATTATGAAATATATCTTAATAGATACTCTACACCCTCTTTTCAGATCATATTTCTCACTCTTCAATTGAATGTAAAATTTTATCATATTATGATCACTCTTGCATGGAGAATCCTTTACTATGAGATCTAATTAGTTTGGTTTTAATGCATATTGCCTGGTCTAAATAGCCTGTTATTTCAGTGATTTCAGAATGCATTGTTCTAAGAAGCTGTTTGAACACATATGAACTTGTCCTCAATGCTATTATTCCTCATTTGATTTATCCAATCTACTGAAGATTAACATCATTCACAGAAACACAGAAAACTAAGAGCATTTGGCCCTTTGAGCCTTTTCTGACATTCAAGATGATCCGAGTTGATTATACATATCAGTATCCTGTTCCCACTTTCTTCCCACTTTGATGCCTTTTGTCAACTCAAGTACAGAAGGTAATGTCACTGTGAGGCTAATAAACAAGTTAGTGATGAGGGAAACATTGCCGTGAAAATCAAAAAGCAGGCCCCAAAAATCAAAAAGCAACCTTTGAGAAAATCTCAAGATGAGCTCTGAAAATTATTTTGTGTTGAAGGTGGCATTTATTGCCCATGTCTAATTGTCCTTGAGAAGATGGTGACGAACCACTTTGTTTAACGGGTTGCAGTCTTTGAGTAAAGGTAGACTGACAGTGCTGCTAGGAAAGGAGTTCTTTGATTTTGACAAAGTGACAGTGAAGGAATCATGATATACTTTCAAGTCAGGATGGTGTGTAGCTTGCAGAGGTCATTAGAGTGTTCCATATATCTGCTGCATTTGCCTTTCTAAGTTGTACAGGTTGCAGATTTAGAAGATGCTGTCAAGGTAGCTTTGGTGAGTTGCAGCAGTGCATCTCATCAGTGTACTGTCACGGGCAGCTCAGTGGCTTAGTGTTTAGCACTGCTGCCTCACAGCAGAGAGGCCCAGATACAATTCTACCCTTAGGCAGCTGTCTATGTGGAGTTTGCACATTCCTCCCGTGTCTGCCAGGTATTCTGGTTTCGTTCCACAGCCTAAAGATGTGCAAGGATGGCAGATTGGCCATGCTAAATTGCCTGTAGTGTTCAGGGTTGTGTGGGCTGGCCATAGGAAATATGGAGGGTATGATTCTAGATGGGATACTGTTCAGTGTGGACCTGTTGGGCCGGGCAATCTGTAGGGTTTCTATGATGATATGATCTTGTACATCAATAAGACTGGCGCAAAAATGTGTCTTGTGGAGGGAATGATTGTGGAAGGTGTAATTGGGGAAACAATCAAGTGAGTTGCTTTGTTCTGGAAGAGGTCACACTTCTTGAACGATTGCAGCTGCACTTAAAAAATGAACAGTTGAGTCTAATAAATAGTAGACAGGCTTTGGGGAATCGGGACGTGGTTACTTGCTTTTGTAATCACTATTTAGATAGCTGGTAACTCCCAGGATATTGATGGTGGAGACTTCAGTGATGGTAATATCATAGTTAAATTCTCTCTTGTTGGGATGATCATTCCCTGGCAACTGTATGGCTGAATACTGTCCAGATTTTACTGAGTATGGACTTGGATTGCTTTTGTATCTGAGGAATCATGAATGATGCTGAATATTGTTCAACCTTTGGATACAACCACACTTCTGATCTTCAAGGGAAGGAAGTGCATTGAAGATGGTTGTGACAGTACACTGAGGAAAACTTGTACCATTGTATTCAGATTGGGATGATGGAATTCCAACAACCAGAATCAGCTATCTCTGTACTATTATGGTTACAAACAGCAAACAGCTTGCACCCTATTGCTTTTGACTTCAGAGTTGCTAGGGCTCCTTGATGTCATACTCATGTAAATATCATCTTGATACATTTTAATCTTCCATGCCAAGAATATTTCTCACTGGTCTTATCCTTTTATGAACAGGGCTTCCCCACCACATCTTAGTTTTCTTTCAAAATGTCAAGTATCCCTGAATATTCAGTTCCTACGCCCAGTCACCTCCTCAGCACATCTTTACAATGACTCAGAGATCTTTCTATTTGCCCCCTCAGTTCCAATTGCTCCAAATGCCAAATGTATTCAGATACTTCAAAGTTTAAAAGAACCAAAAAGTCAATGCAGCACAACTACTTTTCAATTTGTTTCACCATATACATCATAAAAAGTCAGACCACCTAAATTATTCTATTCACTGACCATTGTTATCACTGGATAGTTGGTGAGGTAAAATTTTGATCACTTTAATGATAACTATAGAATACACAAATAAGTTTACAGCAAGTTGGAAAGTAAAGTAAAATCAAAAGCAAAACAATCACAAATATTTCAGCGTAAAATACAGATCTTCCTAAGCTCAAGTAAGGAACCATATTTCATAGGTAAGGGAATGTAATCCAATATTAGAAAGAACTGCATCACTACTTGTTTGAAAATATCTCAGGATTATTTAAACACAAGTAGACCATAATATTTAAGAGTGATCTATTTCCAAATTAATTCAAAAAAACTTGCTTGAGAGTGGGAAAAGCTCCCAAAAAAATTCTAGGGTTCCAGTAACACCTTTATGTAATGGTATGTATTGTCTTATGTGATTTCGAACTTCCTGAATGACAATCAAGCTTGCAGGATCATTTTGAACTCTGCCACATGCACAGGAATCTGAAGGTTTGCAGAAAATTAATATGGAGTTAAAATTGGACTGCTACTTTGCTGGACAGTAAACAGGTAGCATTCAAAATAATTCTACTTTTATGGAGTAAGGATGAGTTTTTCTTTTACCTTGTATTTGCCTTGATCACATCCGCAGTACGTGCTTTCCATTGTGTAGCTCCTCGTAACACCAATCTCACGCCACACAACAACCCGTGCTGTGGATTCCTTGGACTTCTCCACCACAAAACTACAGCTGCTCATGCAGAATGCTGGAGCAATTTGATTCAGTACCTTGGGCAGAGTCTAAATAGTTAAAACAACAGGAAAAATATGTCATAAAGTTGAGTTCCACAAAACAAATAACATTTGGGCTTCATCTGCCTTCTACCATCCTTTACAGAAAAATAAACTCTATAATAAGTAGTTAAGACTGTATATTTAAGTAGAATAAGCATGTTGAATTGCTGATAGACAAGCAGGTTACACCAATATTGTCATTGCAAGATTCTGACCAGAGCAATGTCCTTCTGCACAGAGATGGAAAACTAAAGATGGAACTGTTGCATATCAAACTCATCCTTTACTGCTGAATAGGATGGTTGCTCCAACTGCTAGGAGCAGGGCTCTTCTTGTTGCCTTAGCTGGAAAATGGCTACAGGGAAACTCCAGAGGAAGAAAAGGAAAGTCAAATGTTTGATCAAAAGTGTTTGTTAAAGATATTGAAAAGAAATTTATGAAAAGAAAATTTGCAAAAATGCTGGGGTTGAAGTATGTCCAAATCCATAATACTTTGCTTGCTTTCACATGATCTATTGTCAACAACTTTCAAGTGGAAAACACAGAAACAAGTAAAAACCAAACATTCAAATTCCAACACAGTAGTAATATTTGAGAACCTTTATATAGCTATAAATCTTCACTGTAAACAGTTAGTTCTCAATAATGGCTTACCAGTTCATTAAAAACTCGCAACACAAGTATGTTTAGTTGCATGTTTTTAAAGTCAAAGTATCTTAAGTAAAATATAAACATTTATGAATTTCACATAATGGAGGTTTGGTGAAAGCAGCTTTCTTAAGTATTTTTATTGGTTTTTCTTACTATAGCCAATTCTGGTGTGTTTGGTAGGATTCCACTGTGTACATACTTGGTGCTATGAAAATCAAGAAGCACTTACTGCAAACAGGAAAGGATATTGCAGATGACTAGGTTCTGAGTGGTCTGCTAGGACCAGAATTTAGTCCTCCCCATTTCACTTTGTGGCAGCAATTGAGGCCAAAACATTGAATGATTTCAAGAAGCAGTTAGATATAGTTCTTAGGGCTAAGGTGATGAAAGAGTATTGAGAAAATATGGGAACGTGGGACTGAGTTGATGATCAGCCATGATCTTAATGAATGATTGAATGGCCTTCTCGTGCTCCTAATTTCTATGTTTCTATTCTCACTAGTAATTCAGGACATAAGCAAAAAGGTTCGCGATTAAATCATGGGAGAAACATGGCGACTTGACCTACTTAATCATGGGGGAGGTCCTACTTTAGTCTCCTAGAGTTAGCAACCACCTCTGATTTAGTTGCAGGGTGGAAGGAGCGAACACTGGATTCCCAGCTTTTGCTGGCAGAATGTCAATGAGGATAATTCATGGAACAATTGACACCGATTATTTCAAACTCCACTGCAATGTAGTGATGGCTTAGGAGTTAAATGAACACTGCACAGCTTTCTCAAAAATTCAGAACATTTCTCAGCAAATGCAATAGTGGTTATGCAGGGAAGGTCCTCACTATCAGACACAGAGGGGCACTCTAAGCCATTCTTTCACTGCTCCTGCGCTATAATATTAGGCCACCACCAATATTGGGCGGCACGGTGGCACAGTGGTTAGCACTGCTGCCTCACAGCACCTGAGACCTGGGTTCAATTCCCGACTGTGTGGAGTTTGCACGATCTCCCCGTGTCTGCGTGGGTTTCCTCCGGGTGCTCCGGTTTCCTCCCACAGTCCAAAGATGTGCGGGTCAGGTGAATTGGCCATGCTAAATTGCCCGTAGTGTTAGGTAAGGGGTAAATGTAGGGGTTTGGGTGGGTTGCGCTTCGGCGGGTCGGTGTGGACTTGTTGGGCCGAAGGGCCTATTTCCACACTGTAAGTAATCTAATCTAATTCCAAACACCCCAACCCTCAATCCCATATTCATCTTTGGTCTGAGATCTTATGATGATCCTGGACCTTTGTGGTGTGCATTGCCACTCACTGCCACTGTTCCTAGCTCCAAAGCATGAGGATCTTAACTGCAAGGACAGCCCAACTGTTGCTGCCCAGCAGCTAAAGGAGCATGATTCCTTTGTTGGGCTTTCCAACATAATTGATGGGGATCTCCCCATAACGTTTCTGATCAATTCACGAGGCCCCAAACAACTTGCCAGAATCGCAACCTTCATGTGAGGGCAAGAGTTCATGATCCAGGAGGAAGGCCTTCAGCAGACAGAAAATCAATATGAGCATTATCTGCTACCAAAATATAGACATTCAGACAGCCAACTGTGAAGTGTCTTAAAAATATGGAAATTATTCAAACACAATTAATTCAAGTACTACCATATTACAGTACTATGCCCCCTGTTGACTCCCTAGGACCATAACTGTGTCCATAATTAAGTCAACAGAGTAGCTGCCATTATAACATATTTTCTGTCTCAAAATGTGTAAAAATTGTGACGGGTTAAGTGCAGAAGTTGAATACAAAACCAATACAATATGTCTGCTGAATTTGGATAATTATAAAAAGAAACACACCAAAAGGGGATATTATACCTTAGCAGTAATAACATAAATAAGTGATCATTTTTAGGCAGAACAACAAACTTACATTTTAAATTTTTTTTAAAAATTAGTACTACCAATAATTCTAATTACTTGTCACTGAAAAATTTATACAGTCACATTTAAGTTGGATGGAGTGCGTACTCACCCGATAGCCAAGGTCTTCCTGCAGATCACAAGAGGAAGCGCTAACATCAGTTTGCCACACTGTCTCCTTTATACTGCACCCGTACATGAATACATTTTTCTTTCGTGAGTGACCATGATAATCACAGAAGACCTATTTAAAAAGGTGATAACTGAACATAAAAAATCTTTGACTGCAGGCACCACCTCCTTATAACCTGACCTGTATTCACACTTTGACTGTCAGCATTTTTCATTATAAACTAATAGGCTCACATGTAAATCGGTCACGTTATAGCTATACAATTTAATCTATTGGTAGCCAAAGTTTTCAAATACTTTGTATGCAATTCTTATCATTTGAAAATCATTTCTATTGAAAGGTACATTTGTTTCATGTTTTTGGCTTCTTTTTATTTTGCTATTTAGGTGTTAGATCAATCATTTCATTGTCCCCTCAAGGTTCCTACAGTACCTTTTAGATTAGATTAGATTACTTACAGTGTGGAAACAGGCCCTTCGGCCCAACAAGTCCACACCGACCCGCCGAAGCACAACCCACCCATACCCCTTACCTAACACTACAGGCAATTTAGCATGGCCAATTCACCTGACTCGCACATCTTTGGACTGTGGGAGGAAACCGGAGCACCCGGAGGAAACCCACGCAGACACGGGGAGAACGTGCAAACTCCACACAGTCAGTCGCCTGAGGCGGGAATTGAACCCAGGTCCCTGGCGCTGTGAGGCAGCAGTGCTAACCACTGTGCCACCGTGCCACCCACGGTTCTCTCACGGTTACTGTAAACCCTTCCAAGGCAATCTTGCCACTTGTATTGCCTGAACAATTGATTAGTGTCAGCAGCTCCAGTGGCTTCTAAGACTGTAACAGTACAAAAGTCTCCCCAGCCACTGGTTCAAAAGCACGATAATGTGGATTTCCCCTTATTCAGCATAGACAAGAGAATAACATATTAGTTTGGAGAGAGGATGGACTGGCTGATGGAAAACAGACATCATTCATAAATATATCTTTGTCTTCCATAGGAGTCTGTGATGGGGCTTTAACATTTTACAATTTATATAAATTACTTAGAAAATGGGAACAAAGGCATGGTAGCTAAATTTACAGATGATACAAGTATAGGTAGGAAAGTATGTTGTGAAAACGACAAGGAAATAGCAGAGGATATAGATAGGTTGAGTAAGTAGGCAAAATATTGGCAGATAGACGACAATATGGGTAAATGTGAAAATGTTTATTTTGGCAGTAAACATAAAAACTGTATTACTTAAATGTAGAAAGACTGCAGAATTCTGAGATTCACAGGGATTTGGGCATTCTGGTGCAAGAATTAGCACGGTGAGCGACACGGTGACACAGTGGTTAGCACTGCTGCCTCACAGCGCCAGAGACCCTGGGTTCATTTCCCGCCTCAGGCGACTGACCGTGTGGCGTTTGCACATTCTCCCCGTGTCTGCGTGGGTTTCCTCCGGGTGCTCCGGTTTCCTCCCACAGTCCAAAGGTGTGCGGGTCAGGTGAATTGGCCATGCTAAATTGCCTGTAGTGTTAGGTAAGGGGTAAATGTAGGGGTATGGGTGGGTTGCCGCTTCAGCGGGTCGGTGTGGACTTGTTGGGCCGAAGGGCCTGTTTCCACACTGTAAGTAATCTAATCTAATCTAATTACAAAATGTTACCCTGCAGCTACAGTGAATAATCAAGGCTGCTAATGAATGTTATCCTTTATTATGACAGGAGTTGAATGTAAAAGTAAGGATGCTATGCTTCAGTTATTCAGGGTATTTGCGAGACCACATTGTGAATATTGTGTGCAATTTTGTTCTCCTTGTTTAAAGATAGATGTAAGTACATTGGAGGCAGTTGAGTAGGCTGATATCTGAAATGAGTGGATTGTTTCATGAGGAAAGATTAAACAGGCTGGGCTTGTTTCCACTAGAGTTTAGGAGAGTGCGGGCTGACTTGATTAAACTGCATAAGGTCCTGATAAGTTGGATGTAGAAAGGATGTTTCTTGTTGTAGGTTAGTCCAAAACTAAGGGCCACAATTTTAAAATGAAGGATTGTTCTTTCAAAATTGATGGAGTATTTTTTCTCTCCAAGGGTTGTGAGACTTTATCCTTCTGCCATTTCCTTGTCGTTTTCACAACATACTTTCCTATCTATAATTGTATCATCTGTAAATTTAGCTACCATGCCTTTGTTCCTGTGACTTTGAAGGCAGTGGAGGTGGGGTCATGAATATTTTGAAGACAGTTGCATAGAAACTTGTCAGATAGGGGAATGATGGGTTATTGGAGTATACAGAAATGTGAAATCAGAAACACAAATTGATCATTCATGACCTTACCAAGTGTGAACAGGGTCGAGGGGTCAAACAATCTACTTCTATTTCTTTTTTTCATTTTTTTTTAAAACTTAGACCCCATTTTCTGACATGATTCTCCAACCATTCTTGACATTGGTATCGTTGCCACCAAACCGAGACTTCTTTTGTACCAGCAGTATAGTATGCCAGTCTGGGATCCTCATGACCCATTCAATCACACTTCCAAATAGCCTGTTCACATTTTGAAATATGTTATATATACTAAAGGAGATGTTGTGGCATGTTCATACTGAACCCCAGGATGATGTTCTGGGGTCATGAGTTCAAATTCCATCATGGTAGATGGTGACATTTTAATTCAATAAAATCTGAAATTAAAAGTTAGAGTAGTGGCAATCATGCAACTGCTGCTGATTATCATGAAAACCCATCTAGTTCATGGAGGTCTTTTGGGGGAAGGACATCTATCATCCTTACTTGGTCTAGCCTACACGGTAATCAATGTGGGTCACTCTTAAGTGCCTTCAAGAAAATTAGGGATGATCAATAAATGAAAAACAAAAACCCATCAAGTCAATTTAAATTTAACCATTTTCATATCAATAACTTTACAAACCATACACTCTTAAAAGACCGAACATTACTTCTGAGGCCAAACCTCAAAGTCAGAAGTAGAATGTTCGCTGGTGATGACACAGTTCTTACAACAATTTGTAACACCTCATGAGACTGTGTGAGCCAGAACAATGTTCAGACTTGGCGGAAGAAGTGGAAAGTGACATCTGCCCCATACACTGTCGTACAATGACCATCTCCAACAAAAGATAAACTAACATTCTCTCATTAAAATTCAACAATATTACCATTGCTAAATCCACAACCATCAACATTCTCATGATTAATGTTGACTAAAAACTTAACTAGGCCAGAAGTAAAAGTTATGGCTATGAGAGGAGATCAGAGGCTGGGAGTTATGTGGTGAATAACAACCAATCTCAAACTCCCAAAGCCTGTCCTCCACTTACAAGGTATATATCAGAAACAGTATGGAATATTCTCCACTTGCTTTCGAAGAAAAACAGCCAGCTTGAAAGGCATCCCATTCACCATTTGATTACCCACTCTTTCTAATACTAGCATAAAGTGGCAGTAGTGTACATGAAATGCACTGCATAAACTTGCCAAGACACTGTCAAAGGCACATTCCAAACCCTCAACTCTCGCCACAGAGAAGGACAAGTGCAGCAAAACTATGTCAGATCACCACCTCAGCTTTCCTTCAGGCCAGACCATCCTGACCTGAAGTTGTACCAGCATCCTTCAATAATGCTAGATCACAAATCTGGAAATCTCTCCCAAATAGCAACTTTGGTATATCTACAATACGTAGACTGCAGCAGTTGATGATGTCTCAGCACCACCATCTCAAGGGCAATTAGGAAAAGGCAGCAAATACTGGCCCAGCACCAATGCTATGAACAATTTTTTTAAAAGGTGTTAATACAAATAAAATGTTTTCTTCTTTTCACAACAATTATCTCTATTAATTGAAAGGTTTGAATGTGTGTACTTCTTGTTGCAAATGTTTTTGTTAAAAAAAACCTTCTGATGAGCATAAGCCCAATAAAAGATGATTTATTTCCTAGTTAATATCACTTACGCTTTATAAAGTGGTTATTTTACTTATGAGACACAATAGCCCCCTAACATCAATGAAGCATCATTAAGTATACAAATTACATTTACCACATTGCTTTCTTTCCTTTCTCACCCCACCTCCGCTACTTCCCTTACACCATAACCTGCCACTTCCATTTCCTACATGTCTCTTTCTCTTCCTCAATCTCTCATCTGGCTTTCCAACTCTCCAAATACCTGATGTAAATAACTGGTAAAATGAAGCACAGGTGCCTAACATACATTTTTCTGTAGCTATTCCAGACTCTGATTTATTAGATATAAAGGTATCAGATGTGGTAAAATGAAAGAGATGCTGAATGATTGTTGTCTGTCAATCAAGGAATGAAGTAGCTATTCGCTTTCTAATGGGAGGAAAAATGTGTTGCACCATGGAGGTGGGCATGTTGGGTGATTAATGGCAGGAGTGAGAGTGCAGCAGCCAGAGACAGGGAGTAATAGGTTGAAACATCTAGGAATGCATTCAGAGTTGGTAATTACCTTTTTATTTAGTTTTATCCTTCCTCATCGATCTTCATGAGAACTGACTACAAAGTGAAAAACTGTTTCCATGAGCAACCTGATCATTAATTAAAATTACTGCAATAAATAGAGGGAAAGTCCGATTTTTTTAAACCCAGCAGGCCTCTATGATTCAGAATGCACTGTCTGAATGAAAGGTAAAAACAAATTTAATGGCAAGCTTCAAAAAGCAACAATTGGAGGGAGCACTGAAGGTGGCAAGGGTGCAAAACGTATACCGGGTGGGAGATTTCAATGACTACACCAAGATTGGCTCAGCAGCAACATTACTAATCGACCTGGTCAGGTCCTAAAGGACATCGTTGCTAGACTGGGTCTGTGGCAGGTGATGAGGGAACCAACAAAAAGGAAAAACATTCTTACGTCATCTGCAGATGCATTTGTCCAGTAAAAGTCACAGTCCTTATGGAGATGGAGTCCTGCCTTTACATTGAGAATATGCTTTGTCGTGTTGTGTGGCACTATCACTGTGCTAAATGGAATAGATTTCGAACTGATCTAGCAACTCATTACTGGACATCTATGAGGCACTGTGGGCTATCAACAGCAGAACTGTATTCCAGCACCATCCTCAACCTCATGGCCTGGCATATACTCCACTCTGCCACTGCCATCAAGCCAAGGGATCAACCTGGGTTTAATGGAGAGTGCAGGAGGGCATGACAGAAGCAGCACAGGCATATCTAAAAATGAGGTGTGAACCTGATGAAGCTACCAAACATGACTACCTGCATAAGTAAGCGATAGAGCTAGCGATCCCACAGCCAACAGATCAGATCTAAGCTCTGTAGTCCTACCACATCCAGTCATGAATAATAGTGGACAATTAAACAACTCAATGGAGGTGGAGAAGTCTGTACAAATAGCCTCATCCTCAATGACGGAACCACCCAACGCATCAGTGAGAATAGATATGGCTGAAGCATATGCCAGTCAGAAATGCCAAGTGGCCATCCATTTCGGACTCCTTCAGTGGTCTCCACGTATAACATTCTTCAGCTAACTTGATTCACTCCACTTGATGTCATGAAAAGGTCGGAGGAACTGGATACTGCAAATGCTATGGGCTCTGCAACATTCTGTCAATAATATTGAAGACTTAGATTTCAGAACTTATTGCTCCCCTAGCCAATTGCTTTCAATGCAGTTACAACACTAGCATCTACTTGACAATGTGGAAAATTGTTCAGGTGTGTCCTGCACATAAAGCAAGACAAATCCAACATGACCAATTACTACCCCATTGGTCTACTTTCGATCATCAGTAAAGCGATGGATGTTGTCATCGACAGTGCAATCAAGCAACACCTGCTCAGCAATAACCTGCTCAGTTTGGGTTCTGCCAGGGCCGTTCAGCTCCTGACCTCAGTACAGTCTTGGTTGAAACATGGACAGAAGAAGTGAATGCGACAGTCCTTGACATCAAATCTGCATTTGACCAAGTGTGGAATCAAGGAGCTCTAGCAAGACTGGAATCAATGGGTAATTGTGAGGACAAATTCTCCATTGGTCAGTGTCATACCTGGCATAGAGGAAGACGATTGTTCTGTTGGAGGTCAGTCAGCTCAGTTCCAAGACACGATTAGGGTAGTTTCCAATGCCTAACCATCTTCAGCTGTTTCATCTATGACTTTCTCTCTATCAAAGGTCAGAGGTGGGGATGCTTGCGAATGCTTGCACAATGTTCAGCACCATTCATGCCTCCTCAGATATTGAAGCAATCCAAACTCAAATACAACAAGATCTGGACAATATCTAGGCTTGGGCAGATAAGTAGATAGGCAGGAGGCTGGAAGAACACAGCAAACCAGAACAGCATCACAAGGTGGAGAAATCGACGTTTTGGATGTAAACCTTTTTCAGGACCAAGTGGCAAGGCTAACAAGTGGCAAGTAAAATTCACACCACACAACTGCAATGACCATCTCCAATAAGAGACAATTTAACCACTGCCCCTTGACATTCAATGATGTTGCCACATAAACGCAAAGGCTACAAGAACACATCAGCAGCTAGGTATACTGTGGTGAGTAATTCACCTCCTGATTCCCCGAAGCCTGTCCATCATTTGCAAGGCACAAGTTAGGAGTTTGATGGAAAACTCCCCACTTGCCTGGATGGATGCAGTTCCAACAACACTCAAGAAGCTTGACACCATCCAGGTCAGAGCAACATGCTTAATAGGGACCACATCCACAAACATCCACTCTCTCCACTACTGACAGTATTTTGATTAGCAGCAGTGTGTACCATCTACAAGGTGTATTGCAGACAAAAACCAAAGATCTTTACACAGCACCTTGTGAACTCATGACCACTAACATCTAGAAGAACGAGGAAAAACAGATAAATGGGAACACCATCACCTGTAAGTATTCCTTCAAGCCACTCATCATCCTGACTGGGAAATATATCGCCATTCTTTCACTGCAGCTGGGTCAAAGTTCTGGAATTCCCTCCTCAGGTGTATTGTGGGTCATCCTATAGCACATTGATTGCAGCAGTTCCCTCATCACCACTTTCTAATGGGTCACAAGATACAGCCAATAAATGTTGGCCAATGATGCCCAAGTCAAGCAAGTGAATTTTATTTTTAAAAAAGGCACTTTTTGCTACTTTGGATCAGAAAATAGCACTTCCATTCACTTCGTGACACTACCCAGTTGCCTAGCCTTCAAACCCAGAACTCTAACTACCTTTTCCTCTCTTGCCCTCTACTTAGTCCAATTTTTAAAAAAATATAATTGGTTTTGGTCTATCTTGTCCTTGGCATTTCTTCCTCACCTTCATAGATGTCCTGCCTCCAACTTAATTTATTTTGTCCACAAAGAAGATTGCCCACTGATCTTAATAGAACATGGTTAATCAAGAAGATAAAGTCATGGAAACAAGAACAGGAATGCTGCAGGTGCTGAAAAGCAAAAACCGCCCAGGATTCAAGTTGGCATTCCAGTTGGGCAACTCTGACCTATATAGTAAATTCAGGTATGACCTTCACAAAGTCATGCCAAGAAGCAATACAGAATTAAGTTTGAGACCCCGACTAACCAGATGGACATTTGCCGTTTGTGGCAAGGCTGACATGACATAATGGGCTACAAGGCGAAGTCAAGCAGAATCGCAGTACATCCCTAGCCAATGAGTTTGATGCAATCTACACTGGCTTTGAAGAGAAGGGCAATGTGACAATGCCACATGTTCCAATTGCCTCAGATGCACCAGTACCCTCAGACACAGATTTCAGATTAGTCTTCATAAATGGTAAACTCATGTAAAGCAACCAGCCTGGATGGAATCCCCAGCACTCAGATCCTGCACGGACCAGCTGGTGGGAATATTCGCAGACATCTTCAACCTCTTTTTACTATGATTTGAAGCCTCCAACTTCTTTAAGAATACCCCCAGTGTTAAAGAAAAATCATGCAGCATACCTCAATAACTCTCGTTGATATCCATAATTATGAAGTGCTTTGAGATTCTGGTCATGGCTCAGATTAACCTCAGACTTGGTATCCTGCTTCCACCTTTTGCCCTGTATCCTTTGATCCCTTTGGCCCCAAGAATTACACCTAACCTCTTTATTGGACCTTTCTAACCCTGTAATCATTACTTCGGAGAAGGGCAAGTCAATGGATGCATGGGAACACCATCACTGCAAGGTCCTTTCTATGCCACTCATCATTGTGACTTCGAACTATATTACCACTCCTTCAGTGTCACTGGGTGAAAATGTAGAACTCCTTCATTAAGATTAGATTACTTAGTGTGGAAACAGGCCCTTCGGCCCAACAAGTCCACACCGACCCGCCGAAGCGCAACCCACCCATACCCTTACATTTACCCCTTACCTAACACTACGGGCAATTTAGCATGGCCAATTCTGACCCGCACATCTTTGGACTGTGGGAGGAAACCGGAGCACCTGGAGGAAACCCACGCAGACACAGGGAGAACGTGCAAACTCCACACAGTCAGTCCCCTGAGGCGGGAATTGAACCCAGGTCTCTGGTGTTGTGAAGCAGCAGTGCTAACCACTGTGCCACCGTGCCACCCAAAGATAGAGTATAGGACCAGATATAATGAGTTTATACCTCCACCAGATGAACTGCTGCAGTCAATCAAAGGTGTTGGCTTATCTTCACTTTCTCAAAAACAATCAGGAATAGTTGTTGGCCTTACCAGCAATAAATGTTATGACAGAATGTTTTTTTTAAAAAAGGAAATGAGATCAGAAAGAATAACAGACTCAGATACAGTGGGATTGGCACTTCAGATAGAGACAAATTTGAGTAATACACAAAAATACATCTGCTGGTAAGATATTAAATTCAAGCAGTTAGCACACATCATTTATTGTGTTCCAGATATCACTTTGTTACAGATACAAATTATCCTTAAAAACAAAACTTGAAAGGGTTCAGAAAAGATTTACAAGGATGTTGCTAGGATTGGAGGATTTGAGCTGTAGGGAGAGGCTAAATAGGGTGGGTTTTTTTTCCCTGGAGTGTTGGAGGTTGAGGGGTGACATTACAGAGGTTTATAAAATGATGAGGGACATGGATAGGATAAATAGACAAAGTCTTTTCCGTGGAGTTGGGGAAGTCCAGAACTGGAGGGCACAGGCTTAGGGTGAGAAGGGAAAGATATAAAAGAAACCTAAGGAGCAACTTTTTCACGCAGAGGATGATGTGTGCATGGAATGAGCTGCCAGAGGAAGTGGTGGAGGCTGGTATAATTACAGCATTGAAAAGGCATCTGGATGGGTATTTGAATAGGAAAGGTTTAGAGGGATATGGGCCAAGTGCTGGCAAATGGGACTAGATTAGGTTAGGATATCTGGTTGGCATGGACGAGTTGGATCAAAGGGTCTGTTTCTGTACTGTCCTTCTCTTTGACTCTAATGTGCATTCAAGATACAGTCTTTAATTGAGAAGCATTAACAAATGCAATCCAACATTAATTAAACAAATTGACTTTTATACTTTCTGACGTAACCTCATAACGCCAACCTACATTCTCTCTAAACTGCATGATTGCATGTGTGAACAACCACTTTGATGTGCCATACATGGCAAATAATGTCAGCACACAAACTGCAAGTGGAAAGAAAATTAGAGGGAACATTGACTCCAAACCCAACTTAGGCTATTAGTGTACTTAATGTGGCAAAATACTCTTATGTTTGAAAAAGTACATAATTCAACTTTACTTAACACTGCACAATTCCTGATGAATGGCTTATGCCTGAAACGTTGATTCTCCTGCTCCTCAGATGCTGCCTGACCTGCTGCGCTTCTCCAGCATCACACTCTCAACTCTGATCTCCAGCATCTGCAGTCCTCACTTTCTGCACCGCACAATATCTGTTTATCCATCCGTCCATTGTGTTGTACTTTGATGAAAGCCTGGTCCTATCTCAAGTATCTCAGATGTAAACCTTAAGTCACTGATTATAGGGGACCTTTAGGCAGGCTCACTCAACTTTCCTCATGGTTTTCATCTTCAATTTTTGGTGAGATGGAACCAAGACAAAAAAAATTCCAATGAGCCTCTACTGAAGGGAGGGCTGTAACTGCATTAATTAAATACAAGTACTCCTGCTGGATAGTAACCAAGTATTTAGAATAAGTGTTCCTTTTGCCATCTGGTGTGACTAAGTTTACCAATGAATTAGTGACCACTCTGTCTAAATATAAGAAATCGTCAGATATCTAAACAGTGTTTGGAGACCCCTGTATAGTCTTCACTTGTTCGGGCTGTCTGGAGTGAGGTTTGTAGATTTTGACTTCTAAGTAAGAAATGAGAATTTATAGTACTAACATTTACTCTTAAATCTACTTTTTAAATCGATAGAATCTCCCTGTACGTTATCAAGTTTACACATGAGATTCCATGAATTTACAAAGGCATCTGATTAAGCATTTTACAATGGCATTTCCCCATTAAAGTCTGTCAATGTTGATGACCAAAAGTAATCATTAAAATGCTTTTGGGAGGGAAAAAGAATCTGCCATGATAGCAGAGTGCCTAACATTTCTATTGTACAAATCTTTCTCTTTCAAACTTTGTACTTGTCTTTAAGTGTTGCTCAGATAGTTGTTGAATTCTAGCCTTCACAATCTGTGGGTCTCAGTTCAGGGATAGCTGTCTCCAGGCTAGGTTACACATGAAGATTTATAAACTAAACTGGCCAAATGTGAAAAAAAACTATTATCAGTAATATCCACAATTCAGATAAACGCCAGTCGAGCCAGTGAATAAAGTTGAACAAGAGAGAAAATAATAAGAGGATAATTCTGCAGCTTGACAAATAAGCAGGTTCATTTGGCGGCACGGTGGCACAGTGGTTAGCACTGCTGCCTCACAGCGCCAGAGACCTGGGTTCAATTCCCACCTCAGGCGACTGACTGTGTGGAGTTTGCACATTCTCCCCGTGTCTGCGTGGGTTTCCTCCGGGTGCTCCGGTTTCCTCCCACAGTCCAAAGATGTGCGAGTCAGGTGAATTGGCCATGCTAAATTGCCTGTAGTGTTAGGTAAGGGGTAAATGTAGGGGTATGGGTGGGTTGCGCTTCGGCGGGTCGGTGTGGACTTGTTGGGCCGAAGGGCCTGTTTCCATACTGTAAGTAATCTAATCTAATCTAATGTGACATTACAGATGCTTCGGAGCATACGGTTTTCCATTTCTGGCTATTCCCATTGAAATGAGAATAAAATATATTTGTTCAAAGGTGATTTTACATCACATGCTACAGAACCAAAAATATTTTTTGTCAGGAACTGAGTTATTTTGATGATTATTGGAAATTAAACTGCATTGACTTATGCAGCTTCAGGTTGCTTGTAACTTCAGCACACCATTGTGTTCCCTGGCCAACATATCTGCCTCATGTTTGCTGCAGTGCTCCAGCAAGGCTTGGAGCAAGCTGAAAGAAAAACAGCATCTCATTGCTCGTTCGGGTACCCAGCAGCCTTCAGGACGCGATATCAACTTCAATGGTTTTACAGCCCTTTAAGCCCTTTATCCACTCACCACATGCCTGGCCCTGTCATGACATGAGCTGCTTTCAGTGCAGCCAATCCATTTTCATCTATTTACAGTTCCCATTATCAGCTTTTCATTCTTTCTGGCTTACATTTATACATCGCTTTGACTGCTCTTTCCCGCTCTCTCTCCGCATTCCATCCCACCTATTTGCTTACTCCTTCCCCCACGAACCCTGTCATTAGGATGTAAACTATCTGCTCCCAGCTACTCATAGTTCTGAAAAAAGTGTCACTGGACTTGAAATGTTAACTCTGCTTTCTCTCTGCAGATACCACCCAGATCTGCTGAGTTTCTCCAGCAATTCCGCTTTTTGTCTCAACTTATTCAGTATTGGACTTTTGAATCTGATTGTATGGTTGGATTAATTCACCTCTTCATGCAATGAATTGGAGGGAGAGTGTCAGGGGAAGACAGGGTAATACAAAGTGGATGTAGAATGGATGGAAAAGTATATTAGCAGAAAACAAAACAAAGGGTTCAGTCAACTGCTAAAAATTTTATTTTCACACGAGTAATGCTGTAGATTAAAATTTAAAAACTCAAGAATAGCTTCATTGTATTATAATTAATATGATTACCTCTTTATAACTGAAATTACCAATATAGAGAATCAAAAAAGAAAATAAAGTTGTCAGTAGGAAAAAGATGGTTTCAAACTAATTTGTTGCCATGTAACAATATATTTTAGAATGACAGAGATGTAACTTAAGTTTTCAGTACTCATTATGTTGAAAGTTTTACTAGTTATCTTCTGAGAGGAATGAATGTTCTTGCAGCTTTCAAGATTGAATTTTTCTCTACAAAGTATCTACAAAAACTATTGCTTAAAGGCTTTTAATGCCAATTACAAAATAGAAAGCCACATTCTTAATTTACATATTATGGTGACACCAAGCACTAGGATTGCTTCACAATCATGCTAAAATTACTTTCCATTTAATTAAGCATGTAGAAAGGAAATTTGGGGAAAATATGATGAATACCAGATGATAAAAATCATCATGAGTGAACTTTCAGCTTTTAATCCACAAAAAAATTGCATGGAATTCTTTCTCAAAAAAAAAAGCAAATAGGAAAATGTCCTTTGGAATGACCAAAATCAAAATCTGACCTGTGGTGGTGTGTGGATATTTTTGGCAGTAGTTTCAACCTAATGTTAACAACCAGCATCTTAAATCTGTTTTGCCATCCACTGAAGTTTGAAGATTAATTGATTTGCAATAAGTAACACTAAAGGTTACCCTTAAATTCTCTTGATAAAATATTCCCCAGAAAGAATCCAATCCCATTTAACAATAATAAATTAAATTTATACGATATTTCTAAGATAAGAAAGAGTCTCAAGCCACTTCATAGGAACATTACAAAACAAACTATGACATAGAGCCACAAAAGGTGATATTACCACATCATTTGACCATAAGCTTGGTCAAAGAACTAGGATTTCAGAAACATCTTGAATTAGCGAAGTGAGGTATAAAAGTAGCAATGTGTAGGGGAGGAATTCCAAAGATTGGGACCTCAGCAAATGAAGACACTGGGCATCAGTGGTGGAGCCATTATTATTGGAAATGCAGGAGATGCCAAAATTAGCTATTGGCACCTGTACAAGCACCTCCAACATATAATGTCCTGAATATGTCATGTCAATACTGGATCTATAAAGAAAGGTTAAAAAATTAGGTTTTAAGGAGGATCTTCAAAGTAGAATGCAAACACTTATGGAGGAAATTTCAGAAGATAGTGCCTAGCTAACTGAAATCACATCCGGCAGTGGCAGAGTATTAAAAGAGGACTTTATTTCTGCACAGAGTTATTTTATTACATGTACACTAAAATATGGGTGTTCTCTCTTACAACTGCACATACTCTCTGTATTTCTGGTGCCCAAGTGAGCTAATGACCTCAGGTTCAGAAAAGGGAAATGTTTTTCAATGCATTAACAGTAATTAACTATGCTATGTAAACCTTATTCTTGAATCAGCTGAAGTCAACTCAGAGCTTCTGTACAAAGAAATACATTACAGAATGCAAGCAGTCACCTCAGATTTCAATTAATTGAGCCATGAAACTAGGCTCCAAAACAAAAATGAGCCCTCTGCACTTTGCCTGTCCAAGTTTTCAGTTCTTCGATTCTTACAACAAAGATCATAATTGCATTTTTTGCATCTCTGACAACAATTGACATCATTTCAAAAAAAGAAAAGATTTAGTGATATGATCTCAGCTGCTGCCAATACTTGATATGTCAGATTTCAGAGTGAAACCTGGCTTGATAGACCAGAAGTTTTATTTTGCAGTTGGTTACTGCAGCAGTTATTCACTGAACATCTTCGCAGAAGAATGTCAACATTTATTACACACGAAAGAGAAAAAAACCAAAAAGCTGTATAAAAGACAATTTGAAAAGATCTTATCATAAACAGCAAAAATAAAAATTTGACTCTTTTTCCAGTAAGACTCTTTTTCAGTCAGTGAAATATCACTCCAATCTTTAATTTCTTACTCAATTGACGACATCACAAACATTTTCTTTGGGCCATTTTTACAATACTCACCAGATATGATTCTCTCCATCTCCCGCAGAGACACAGGCTAAGTTACTGATGTTTCTCATCAAACTTTTCCAGTTACTTTAACTACGATTAGGTTGCCAGATAGTAGGACCACTACTCGTGTGCATCTTCTATTTTGAGCTGAAACTGCTTTTGTCATCTTGTCCCTCTTCTTTTGTATCATAAAAGCTCCATTTAATAAACACCAGCAATTGTCTCACCAGGAAGCTTCAGTCATAGAGATGTACAGCACGGAACCAGACTCTTCGGTCCAGCTCATCCATACCGATCAGATATCCTAAATTAATCTAGTCCCATTTGCCAGCACTTAGCCCATTTCCCTCTAAACCCTTCTCATTCATGGATCCATCCAGGTGCCTTTTAAGTATTGTAATTGTACCAGCCTCCACCACTTCCTCTGGCAGCTCATTCCATATAGCACCACCCTCTGAGTGAAAAAGTTGCCCCTTATATCACTTTTAAATCTCATCCTAAACTTATGCCCTTTAGTTCTGGACTCCCCCATCCCAAGGAAAAGACCGTATCTATTTTGCATATCCATGCATTTCATGATTTTATAAACCTCTGTACGGTCATCCTTCAGCCTCCGATGCTCCAGGGAAAATAGCCTCAGCCTATTCAGCCACTCCGTTTTGCTCAAACCCTCTAACCCTGGCAACATCCTTATAAATATTTTCTGATTCCTTTCAAGTTTCATAACATCCTTCCTGTAGGAGGGAGACTAGATTTGCCCATGATATTCTAAAAGTGACCTCACCAACATTCTGTACAGTCACAACATGACCTCCCAATTTCTATACTCAATGCTCTGACCAATAAAGGAAAGCATACCACTTACTTGTCTGATCATTTAGCATAAGTCACATGATTTTTTGGAAATATTATTGACTCACTGCTAAAAGATATCAGGAAGATGGTATATCTGGCCCTTAAAAAATAGCAGTCACTTTCACAGAACTGAAAATCAAAATTACAGTTACTTCTACTTTAGAACTCAAGCTCTCAAAGAAGACATCAGAAACCTTTGTCACCGCAACTACAGAATATCAGATATACCATCTTCCTGATGTTAAATACTGATTTAGTTAAGCAACTGTGAACAAACAAGTTTCTGTATCTGCCTGTAAGGAGTCAGACAAATAATCTTTCCTAGAAATCAATAAACTATTCAAAATTGAACAAATCATTTACAAACTTAATTCCAGATCCTATAAATGCAATCATGTATCTCACCAACACTCCTTCAACCCATTGTGAACATTGCCAGGGAGGTCTATATTGATGGAGCATATATAAACATTCTTGGAAAGAACCTCAGTTCATACAAGCAAGCTAAAGACGGCATTAAAGCTAAAGATATGAGCAGCAATGTTTACAATATTTAATACTGTATGAAGGTCACTCAGGTTCTCTATTCAGTCACAGTAATCAGTCAGAGAAGGAAGAATAAGAGAGGAGGTAGCCTAGCCAGTCCCCTTCTATGCAGATTTCTGTGAATAACTAATTTGAATGCAATATCACCAACCATAATCCCAACTGCACATTTTTCAGCCCGTCCTGATAGCATCAGCTTGGTTACAAAGCCAAACTTAAAGCGACAATAAAAGAAACATTCCAAACTCAATTAACCCCCAAGCTATACTGCATACAGAAATAACTAGATCATCCTTATTATCCGCCTGCTTAGCATAGTGCTTCGGCAGAGTGTCATTCCAGTGGTTGTAACACAACTGATGAAATGCAAGTGACCTTTGGTAGAGAAGACTGCAGTAGCATGAAAAAACCATCTCAAAGAGCTCTGAGCCTACAAAAGTGGCTATAGATTGCACCATTCTGCTTAGGCTGACTAATTTGACAGGCAACAGTCAGGGAACTGGGGGACAGACAGAGGTGGCATGATGGATGCTGTTTTTCTGAGAGATGAAAGACTATTGAATTTATAGCTGCCAAATTAATTGATGATGTGATATAAAGTTAGATAACAAAAGCAAATGATAAAGAAGATATAAAGGGTTTGCAAAGGCATGTGGATTGCTTAAGTGAAGGGCAAAGGTTGCGTCACTGGAGAACAATGTGGGAAAATGAGAGACTGTCCATTTTAATCGGAAGACTCTAACATAGCTTTGACTCTAAAGCAGCTCTAATGTAAAGTACCTCTAACTCTTATATAGCTATATTGTGGAGGTGTAGGTGTTGGACTGGGGTGAACAAAGTCAGTAGTTGCATGACACCAGGCTATAGACCAACAGGTTTTTTGAAATCATAAGCTTTCTGAATGCTGCTCCTTCAAAGTCTTCAGCCTTCACTTGATGAAGGAGCAGTGTTCCAAGAGAGTGTGGTCTTCAATAAACCCATTGGACTACAACCTGGTGTCTTATACAGCTGGCTGCTGTTTAAACATCTGCAAGCCCCAGGATGATCATCAAGTGACATATGTTTCCTAAAGTCAGAGCAGAATGTGCCACTGCTGTGTGGACCAGCAGCACACCTGTATCCATGAGGCTGCCACCAGAGAACTGGGTTCAGCTGACTGCCATCAACCCATGTCAGAGTCACAAGAACATGAGTAACAGAAGGAGGAATAGGCTGTCGAGCCCCTCAGGCCTTATATGCCATTCAGTAAGATCACGGCTGAGCTTTTCATGGACTCAGCTCAACTTATCATCTTGCTCACCATAACCCTTCATTCCTTTATTGTTCAAAAGTCTCTTTCTCTTTGCCTAAAAAAAAATTCAACAAGGAATTTCTTACTGTTTGTGGGCCCACTGCTGGATACAGTGACACTAATTGTAAATACAGCAGCCTCTCGGTGAGTTCTGAGAGTTAACATTGATGAAGGTAAAAAGAATATGCAAGCATTTAAATATTTCTAAAAAATATTTTGCCCCAGTGGATGGGTATTTTGCTGATTATATGGTAAAGTTGAACTGAATCAGAATCTAACTCTGTTCATAACTGGAATTAAAGAGCAGTTGCAATTGTACAGGAATTCTTTGTTTATTCCTGAAAACTGTAAAATTAAAAGGAACGACTTTAAGCGAAGCATAGTTTCCGCAGGAATTAACGTGAAAGCTAAAGTTTAATTCCTGCACACGTGCTTTGCTCTGAAGAAACAATGAAAAGATGGAAACACAATACCATAAGTATGCAATAGTGTGGGTTCATAACTGAAGTAACTTACAAAGTAAATCAATAAATATAAAGTAAACAATGTATGGATGCTTACTTCAAGGCCTTACAGCAAAAAGCAACTTTAAAATATCATGTTACAGTCATTGTCGTACGGCATAGAAACAGGCTCCTCAAGTTGAAATGACGTACACTCATAAAAGCTTATATTCATTAAGTAACAAAATATATTCTAAAATATATGATAAATACAATAAAATGTAATTACCATAAAATATTAAAATTACATTTGTCTGATGATCGTTTAACCAACCAGGCTCCATCTAGTGGCAAGCACCAGTCAGTACAGGCAGAACCACCTGTACTAAACATCATCAGTCACTGGATGGAGCCAGGATTTCATTCCAAGTTAATTCAGTTCAGCAGCCAGCAGAGAAAGGCATACTGAAGACAACATTAAGAACTTTAAGCGGACATTAGGTAAGAAAGACTGATGGTGGGAGCAGCATCCAGAGGAAGACCAGGAGACTGAGTTCAGGGAGTGGAAGCATTGAATTTGAATTTATTTATTGAATTTATTGTCACATGTACCGAGGCACAGTGAAAAGCTTTGTCTAAATTGAAACTCTAAACTTTAAACTAAAACATTGTCTGTGTTTTATTAACAACAATGAAGTGAAGCATTAAGAAAATCAATTTTATGGAGGTGCTGTACTTACAAGAGGACTACGTTGTATACTGGCCAGGTACTGCAGCAAGCCCTTGGTGTGGTAAATTGTAGGATGGAGTTCAGGATTTGGGGTTAACCACTGCCGATTAAGATCTTCGCCACTTAAGGAGCAGCGGTGACTACAAAACAGAATAAATAGAAAAATTAATTAGGAAGACTTTCAAGCTAATTTTTTTTTAACCTAATATTTCAAATAGAAACAAAATGAAACACCTATTCAGGTTTATATGTTCCATTCCTTGTTCATGACTAAGTGTCTCCTTAGGATGTGAGATTTTTCTGTTTCTTTGTATTAGATTACTTACAGTGTGGAAATAGGCCCTTCGAGCCAACAAGTCCACACCGACCCTCCGAAGAGCTACCCGCCCAGACCCATTCCCCTACATTTACCGTTTCACCTAACTCAATGGGCAATTTAGCATGGCCAATTCACCTAACCTGCACATCTTTAGACTGTAGGAGGAAACCCGAGCACCCGGAGGAAACCCATGAAGACAAGGGGAAAATGTGCAAACTTCACACAGACAGTTGCCCGAGGTGGGATTTGAACCCAGGTCTCTGGCACTGTGAGGCAGCAGCGCCAACTATTGTGCCACCCATTTAATGACACATCTCTGAGACCCCACATTCACTGTCGCTTCGATGCCTTTATTGCTAATTCTATCAAAGTTCGAGAGCCAGGCCCTCTTGTGTCACAGTGGTAGTGTGCCCAGCCCTGGGATGGCAGGCCTAGGTTCACGCCTGCTCCAGAGATGTGTAATAACAGCGTTAGGGACTTGGTTTGATTCTGGTCTTGGGTGACTGTGTGCAGAATTTGCACATTCTCCCCAGTGTCTACGCGGTTTCTGCCAGGAGCTCTGGTTTACTCCCACAGTCCAATGATGTGCAGGTTAGGTTGACTGGCTATTCTAAATTGCCCATACTGTGCAGACTAGGTTGATTCGCCATGGTAAGTGCAAGGTTATGGGATAGGGTGAGGGCTTGAGTTTGAGTGAGATGCTGTTGGAGAGGTTGGGCCTGTGAAAGCCCGATGGGCTAAAAGGTCTTTTTCTGCACTCTCGACATTCTATGAAAACGTATCTACTTTACAGAATTACGAGGGCAACATGACCTCTTGGCAACATGAGAGTTTTGGTTAGTTAAGGTCAGATTGAAATTTCACAGATTTTACTCTCTTCAAGTCGGCCTGCATTTTCATTTGTGTGTTTTTTGCCTCTGCCATAAGATAAAATGGTTTTGGGTGTGGTATATGTATTACAATTGAAGATGTATTGCCTATTCATCAATGTTCACTGATATACATGTATACTTGCACAATTTTGGGTGTATAAAATGAGAGGAGGCCAGAAGAGTAGTACTCAGGGTGCTTTAACAATCAGCAAAGATAATGTATACTGACAACTTGTTTCATGTCAACGAAGCATATTTATCCACTGACTGAAAATTGTTAATTCAAATGTGAGCATACATGATGAAGTTCAGTAGTAAAGGTTTGAATCAATAGCAGCAATTGTAGCACAGATGCTTTTTTTCTATGTTTCTTTATTCTAGAAGATCTTGCTCAATCATTTATGATTAGTAATTGAAAAGTAACTGTCAACTGTGATGCATTTCTGTATAAACATAATATAGAACAATTTAATGCACACAGACTTGCCTCACCTTCCATTAATTACTCCGTCTGGGTTCAGCATGGGGACAATTTTGAAAATATAAGAATCCCGCAAATTTTGAGCTGCCAAGCTGTTGCTCATTAAAAATTCCAGAGTTCCCTTCATCACCCAACTGGAATTACTTTCTCCAGGATGGACACGAGATGTTAAGAAAATGTACGGTCGATTTCCTGCAGAAATTATTTTTATAGTTATTTTATGTATAAAATTGCAGCTTCACATAGTGACAATCCTGTAAGGATAGTAATGTCAAGATAAGTGTAAGAAGGGCTGTTGCAGTTAGCCACAGCATTCCTAAACTATTTAGTGAAATTTAACCAAAGTCTCAGCCCTAACTGTCAGCCTGTGGTCTCCATTAGAATCACAAAAGTATACAACACAGAAACAAGGCCTTTTGTTCCATATTTAAAATACTGGACCTGGTTTTGGCAAATAAGCCTGGCCTGGTGAATGAAGTTTCAGTGGGGGGTGCATTTTGGGAGCAGTGACCATAACACCGTGAATTTTAAGATACTCATGAATAGGGATAACACCAGACCTCGGATGAAGATGTTAAACTGGGGGAAGGTGATCTCCAACAACATTAGGCAGGAACTGGAGAATTTTGATTGGATGTTCAAAGTTTGTGAGAAGATTTGTAGCTCGAGTGCTCGTTGTTGTGGCTTTGTTCACCGAGCTGGGAGTTTTTGTTGCAAACGTTTCGTCCCCTTTCTAGGTGACATCCTCAGTGCTTGGGAGCCTCCTGTGAAGCGCTTCTGTGATGTTTCCTTCGGCATTTATAGTGGTTTGAATCTGCCGCTTCCGGTTGTCAGTTGCTGTCAGCTGCAGTGGCCGGTATATAGGGTCTAGGTCGATGTGACTGTTGATAGAATTTGTTTGAGAACAGAGAACAGCCAGGGAATTTCTAGAGGCATGGCACTCATCCACAAATTCGATCAACAGACTCATCGACCTAGACCCTATATACCGGCCACTGCAGCGGACAGCAACTGACAACCGGAAGCGGCAGATTCAAACCACTATAAATGCTGGAGGAATCAGCACAGAAGCGCTTCACAGGAGGCTCCCAAGAACTGAGGATGTCACCTAGAAAGGGGATAAACGTTTGCAACAAAAACTCCCAGCTCGGCGAACAGAACCACAACAATTTTGATTGGAGGCAGCTGTTTGAGGGTAAATCTAGATCAGATATGTGGGAGTACTTCATTATGAAGTTGACAAGAGTTCACTTTCTTGAATAACTGCAGTTCATGACATGTAGGTACATCCACAGCTACCAATTACCTTAGTCTTTGCCTGATTATTGCAAAAGGAAATCAGATCTTCTTACCACACACAGCCCTGACATTTTCTATACACATCAATTATACTTCTCCTCAGATGTCTTCTGTACCAAAGAAAACAACCTATTCTGTAGGATACGTATGGTAAATTATGTGAACCTTGGATGACAAGAGATGTTATGACCTTGGCCAAAAGAAAAAAGAAGCACGTGTTAGGTTTCAGAGGATGGGAACTGATGAAGCCCTTGATAGATATAAGTAGGAAAGAACTTAAACAAGGAATTAGAAGGACTAAAAGGGATCATGAAAAATCATTAGCAAATAGAATTAAGGAGAATCCCAAGGCTTTTTATACATATATAAAAATACAGATTTTTAAAAATAATTCATACATGGGATGCTGGTTAGGCCAACACTTCTGTTGTCCTGGAAAAGATGGAGGTGAGCTGCAGTCTTGAACTTCTGTAGACCATAGGGTATAGGGAGAACCACAGTGCTATTTGGAAGAGAGTGAGCAGATTTTGAAGCAGTGACAGCAAAGGAATTATTATTTGTTTCCAAGTCAGGATGACGTGTGACTTGGAGGGAATGGGAAAATGGTGGTGATCCCATGCATCTGCTGTCCTTCTCCTTCCAGATGGTAGATGTTGCAGGTTTGGATGGTGCAGTCAAAGCAGTTTTGGTTAGTTAATGCAGTGCATCTTGTAGATAGTATAACTGCTATCACTGTGCATTAGTCGTGATGGGAGTGAATGTTGAAGTGGTGGATGGGGTGGTAATTAAATGGTTGTTTTGTCCTGAATGGTGTTAAGGTTCTTGAATGTTGTTGAAACCATACCCATCCAAGCACTTCTGATTTCTGCCTTGTAGATGATGAATAGGAATTAGGGAGACCAGAAGTGAGTTACATGCCACAGAATTCCTAGCCTTTGGCCTGCTGCTGTATCGACAGTATCTACATGGCTGGTCAAACTCATAAACATAAACATAACATAACCCCACTACTCATAACCCCAGGATGTTGATCGTGGGGGGTAAGCAATGATATTGCAATTGACTATCAAGGGGAAATCACTAAGCTCTCTCTTTTTGTCCATGTCTTGGAGCATTATGATACAGATTACTCCAGCAATCTTCACCTAATTGTTTTTATTCTTTCTTGGGATGTTCACATTGCTAGCTGGCCCCACATTTGTTATGCATCCCTGATTGTTTGAGAAGATAGAGGTGAAGTACTTTCTTGAACAGCTGCAGTCCATGACATGTAGGTACATCCAATTACCTTAGTCTATACCTGATTATTAAACTCTTTGCAAAGGGAAATCAATCCTTCCTGCCACACATAGCCTTGACATTTTCTATACACATCAATTAAACTTCTCCTCAGATGTCCTCTATTCCAAAGAAAACAACCTATTCTCTACAGTATTGCCTCACAGCTAAGATTGAAATTCAAGAAGGGCTAGGGAAGGACGAACTTAACATAACTGCTATTGTTTGGGTGCTCAAAGTTCTCAGGTCTGAATGATTTGCATCCTTGGATCTTAAAATAAAGTGCATGCATTAAATGCATTGGTTATAATTTTCAAAGAATCATTAAATTCTGGAAGACTTCCAGTAGATTGGAAAATAAGAATTGTACCATCTTTATTCAAGCAAGGAAGGAGGCAGAAAGCAGGAAATTGTTGGACAGATATCCTAACAACTGTCATTTGAAAGGTGTTAGAATCTATTAAGGAAATTGTAACAGGATACGTAGAAGATTACAGCGTGAGCATACAGAGTCATTGTGACTTTGTGAAAGGAAAATAATATCTATTAGAGGATTTTGGCAAAGTAATATTACATTGGATAGGTGATGACATGTGCTTGGATTTCCAAAAGGCATTTGATACAGGTACCACATTGAAAAGCGCTACAAAGGGTAAGAACACAGTTTGTACAGGCTGACATATTTTCATGATCAGAGATTGGCTAGCCAACAGGAAGCAGAGAGTCAAGATAAATATGTCTTTTCGAATTTGCAAGCTAGAGTATTATAGGGATCAATCAGTGCTGGGGCCTCAATGATTCACAATTTATATTAATAATATGGATGACGGTACCGAACACATGGATAATTACAATAGGCAATGGCAAGAAGATATATAGTACAGTAAGTCATCAAGAGGAGGCAGAGTTTGTAAAGGGACATGGAGAGGTTAGGTTGGTGTACAAAAAATTGGCAGAGTATAACCTGGGTAAATGTAAACTTCTCTACATTGGAGACAGGCCACTACTTGCGGAACGTTTCAGAGAACACCTCTGGGACACCCGCACCAACCAACCCAACCGCCCTGTGGCTGAACACTTGAACTCCCCCTCCCACTCCGCCAAGGACATACAGGTCCTTGGCCTCCTCTATCGCCAGACCATGGCAACACGACGCCTGGAGGAAGAGCGTCTCATCTTGCGTCTAGGAACCCTCCAACCACAAGGGATGAATGCAGATTTCTCCAGCTTCCTCATTTCCCTTCCCTGCACCTTATCTCAGTCCCAACCCTTGGACTCAGCACCACCTTCCTGACCTGCAATCTTCTTCCTGACCTCTCGCCCCCACCCCCTCTCCGGCCTATCACCCTCATCTTAACCTCCTTCCACCTATTGCATTGCCAATGCCCCTCCTCCAAGTCCCTCCTCCCTATCTTTTATCTTAGCCTGTTTGGCACACCCTCCTCATTCCTGAAGAAGGGCTTGTGCCTGAAACGTTGATTCTCCTGCTCCCTGGATGCTGTCTGACCTGCTGCGCTTTTCCAGAGATTTTTCAGCTCTAATCTCCAGCATCTGCAGTCTTCACTTTCTCCTAAATGTAAACTTCTCCATTTTGACAGAAAGAATAGAAAAGCAGTATACCATTTAAATTAAGTCAGACTCCAGGTGCTACAGCTAGCCCTGGGAGTCCTGGTACATAAATCATAAACTTGACTGATTCAGGCAATAAATGTTGTTTATTGTAAAAGGGATGTAATATAAAAGTAGGAAAGTTTTGCTATAGGTTTATAAACATTGGTAGACCATATCTATGTGCAGATTTGAAAAAATTATATAACTGCACTGGAGTATGTAGTACAGTGGTCGCTTTGAGCCAGGAGATCTGGATTGAAGTCCCACCTGTTGCAGAGATGTGTAATAACATCTACAAACAGGCTGATTGGAGAAAATAAAAATGGTTCTAGGGATAAAGAACTTATCATACGATGCAAGATTGAACAGGTGAGATCTATGATTTTGTGGTGGGAAAGTCATTCAGTTGTGTGTGACAGCATTTCATGATATATAAAAAAAAAGAGAACAGCGAAAGGTAGGGCTCTTGTGGCAGTGGTAGTGTTTCTACCTTGAGTAAGGAGGCCTATGTTTGAATCCTCTCAATCCTCCAGCCATTTTTATCTCTCAAAGGATCATTCAAATGTGGAATTCTCTTTCTCACAAGGTTGTGGAGACTGGGCCTTTAAATTTATTCAAGGCTGAGCTACATGGATTTCTAATAAACAAGGTAATCAAAGGTCATGGGGTGCAGAGAGGAAACTAGAGCTGAGGTAGCAACCATGTCAGCCATTGTTTTACAGAACAGGCTGCAATGACTAAATAGCATATTCCTTTTCCTATATTCAATGTTCCTATGTTCTCCAGTTCTGCAATATGCTTGCCAATATGCTCATAACCCTGTCTAGTACAATCGATCCTTCCTGGAATGAGGGTGTTCAGAAGTGTGCACACTATTGTAGCTGAGGCGTAACCAAAGCTTTATACAGTTCAAGTGTAAGATTCTGTTCTTATGTTATATCTGAGCTCATAAAGGGAAGCTTTGGACATGCCTTCTTAACTTGCTTCTCTTCCTGTGTTTCTGTTTTCAGCTATCTGTGGAAAATGTACTCTGAGATTCTTTTGGTCATTTATACTTCTCAGTAGCCTACAATTTACTGTATATTCTTTTGCCGCATTTGTTCTGTTCTAATGCATTGCCTTGCACTTCTCAGAATGAAATCCATTCACCACTTTTATGATGACTTCATAAGTCACAAGGATATCTTCTTATAGTAAAGATCTTTTTCACATAAACATATTTAAAATTTGCGTATTATTAAGTTTTCTGATGATGCCTACCCTCCGGACCCCATGAGAAATAGCTCTGCAGTTAGTAAACATTTATCAACCAGTTGTTTCCTGTCACTAAGCCAATTTTGGATCAAATCTGCCATTATCCTTTTGGACCCCATGGGTTTTTAACTTTCTGACAAGTCCAGTTATGTTGGACCACATCAGACACCTTATTAACTACACCACCAATGACGCCTCCTTCAAACCTCGTTAGAAAATTCAATTAAATTAGTCAGATATGATGTTCTCTTAATAAATCCATTCTGACATCCTTAATTAACTAATATTTTCTAAATGACAATTAATAGGCTAGCCTGGCAGATCTGTAATTATGTGCTCACTCTGCATCTTTGGTAACAGTCCATATGATATTCTTTTTTCATTTCACACAAAGTTCTGGGTGCATTTCATCCAGACATAGAAAGTTATCTACTTTTAAAAATGACTAACCACTTCATATTTGCCCAATGTTCATTCGTCCCCTCCAATATTTCGTACTCCTTTTAAATTAAGATATCAGTATTGTTCCCACTCATTTGTGAAGATAGAAACAATACAGTTGTTAAGTACCAAACCCACATCTGCTTCCACAGAAATTATTGTTTTAGTCTCTAATTGTTTCTACATTTTGCTCTTATTGCACTTGGGTTTCCCTTTATTTTATTTGCAAATGCCGAAGTAGTCACTATAAATTTTCTAATGGACACTTGAGCTTTCTCAAGCATTTGTCATTAAAACAGGATCATTTACTGTTTATTTCATATTTTGGTAAATCTTGTTACAAGTTTAAGGTCATGAGTCATTAATAAATGGAAATGATGCATGAACCATTAAATTCGATCACAGGAAGACACAGTAACACTCTGTAAAGGCTTTTTAAATAACCTCCATTTAGTTAATTTGATACGTTGGATAAGATTGTAAAGGTAAATACTTGCTACTCTTTTTTTTCACGTTTACTAGCTTTTCTTCCACCATTTAACCAAGCTTGTAGAATAAGCAGAAAACAAAATTCAAAGATTATATATTCAGAAATTGCCCTGCATCTCCTCTACATGTACGTTTAGCACTAAATAGATATCAATCTTCCATGGATACAAAACTGGTTTCATATTCATAAACAAAGATATATAGATAGACAAAGTAACGGCATGGGTCTTGTTCGCATCCTTCTAGGCAGAATAGTATGGTGGTTGAGAAGAGATAAAAATGTGCAACAAGGCAACAAAGATAAGCTGGGAGATTAAAATTAGAAACTATTAACTTTGGATGTAGGTTTGCTCGCTGAGCTGGCAGGTTCGTTTTCAGACGTTTTATCACCATAAGTAACATAATCAGTGAGCCTGCGGATGAAGCATAGGTAGTATGGCCCACTTCCTATTTAAGCGTATGGGTTTCCTTGGGTCGGTGACATCATTTTCTGTGGTGACATAGTTTCCTGTTTTTTTTTCTCAGGGGGGTGGTAAATGGGCTCAAAGTCAATGTGTTTATTGTTCCAACCAGAACTCTATTAACAAAACACATTGACTTGGATCCCATTTACCACCCCCTGAGAAAAAGAACTGGAAATGACATCACCACAGGAAATGATGTCACCAACCCAAGGAAACCTAAACCCATAAATAGAAAGCGGGCCATACCTACAGGTATATCTTCCAGAGGCCATTGATGATGTTACCTAGTATGGTGATGAAATGTCTGAAAATGAACCTTCCAGCTCAGTGAGCAAACCTCCAACCAGAACCTCAACCTGAACTCCAAATCTTCTCAAAACTTGCTCACTATTAAGCTTCTGTACTTGGTTTAAATTCAAAAATCAATAAATCACATTAAGCTGATAACAAAATGTTGATTTTGTTGGAAAAGCATGGCTCAGTGTGGAAGCAAATTCTAAGCTTCTATTCCTAACCTATGCCAAGTTTGATCATTTCTTGAGGGGGCCATAGGGCTATTTAAATTGGCCTTAACTGCTCTAAGTTGAAGAAAGAAAACACTGGCTGGGACTGGTGGTTGTAATGACTTCAAAATTATCATTATTACAATGTAAAACTGACAATGACATCCACACAATTTATTAAAAGTAGAAGTGTGGAACTTGCTATAATAGGAATTATATAAGTCCGCAGATGGAATAATTAGACATCACAACTATGTCATGAACTTCAACTATTTAGAAATTATGTTTACTGGAAACACCAATGTCAATCATGAGCTTAGTTCAATCAAAAGTAACTTAAATTTTACCAAGTCATAGTTATTGTTAAGCAATCTCTTAGCCCCTGAAAAGCTAATTTTTCATCAGTTACCCTACAAAGTTTAGTTTCAATAGCTTTTTTGTTCTAAACTTTATATTTCTGTCTTAATCCTATTTGTATGTCAACATTTTATTTCACTTTGTGTACAATAATTTAAATGTGATTTATATTTCCTGCTTTTTGTTTTCTTTGCCATCTATGAGAATTCTTCCATCCAACTGATTAGAACAGGCACAAGTCAGGCTGAAAATTGATGACAGCCACAGATTCCTCCATTGAAACTGCCAAATTATATAAATAAAGACAAACAGAAAAACTATATCTGTAACTTGCTACGCCAGCGAAGGCAGCATTCACAAGGTCAGTGGTGATCTGTATTTTCATCACTGACTGCAAAATCGAGGCCAATCGACAGACTTCCCAGAAATGAATACTATGCAGTGATCAATCCTAAAACATGTGGGTACAAAGTGAGAATAGATTGGATTCAGTGACAATATTCTTTTATGAACAATGAACAAACAGCATGACACCAACTACTGTCTACTCAACACAATACATCTCTCTTGGCTGAGGTGCTTAAAAGTGCTTTGGAGTTGTATTTTATATTTATTTGGAAGACCAAGAGGAAATACAAGGTTTACACTATTGAAAAATGCAGACATGTGCAAAAGAATAGTGAACATACTTGTCCATATATTGTTTTTCAGACAATTATTAAAGAGTAATTAGAGGTCAGACTCTCAATGTATTCATGGTACCAGTAAATGAACTACAATGTTAAGCTCAGATGAACACATCAAGGTACTTACTAAACTGGTACAGATTTTCCCAGGACTTGGACTCTGGCACAGAAGTAATGGTCAGGACAGGGCAAGGGTTGCCTCCTAAAGTTTCACAGATCGAATCTTGCCGAAAATAAATCAGCTGAGGATCATGCAGTGACTCCAGTTTTTGGATGTGCATCTTTATTAAAAAGGAGCAAATAAAATGTTTATAGTTCTGCTCCTCCTGGGATTTATATTTACATCCTGAATTTTACTTTCATATTGTTGTCTTTATGTTCATCAAGATTGGAAATGGACATCCGTAAATAGATTTGAAGAATATCATTTGATCATTCTTTAACAAAAAGACTGAACAATTTTAGAAGGAGCCACAAGTATGGTAATACATGTCTTGGTTGCTTTGAACTAGAACACTAATCTATGCCTTATGTTGAGACACCAACTGTAAAAACTACTACTCATCAAAAAGAGATATGAACTTGCATTTATATTGTGCCTTTCATATCCGCTGCTCATTTCCAAGTGTTTTATAGCCAAGTAGTACTTTTAAAGCATATCCATGGATATAAAGCAGAAAAAGTTAAGTATGCACACTATAAAAAGCCCATTTCAGTTCATGTACCAGATTCTACAGCAAATTTCTGCAAGTTCAACTTCAATAGTATACCTTATGCTTAAATATTGCATTTCTTATCCTTTATCTGAGAATTCTTTACTTCTATCTAACAATCTATCGATAACTCTTATTATCTGATACTATGTAAATGCAGACTGCCTCACAAAAGAGAATTTTGCACACACTAACATAAGCCTATTACTAACATGCTGAAGCATGGAGTACAAAGACTGGGATGTGTGCTTCCGCATCACAAAATATTCCTGATTAACAATGCCTACATATGATGTAAACCTGAGTACTTGGAGACCTTCAGTCCCACAAAGGGCATCAGTCAATCTCCTGGATTTGAAATTTACAAACCTTGTATTCTTTAAGAAAGGTTCAACATGGGGTAGCAGCAATTGGTTCAGTTCTCTCCAAATTGAGGAACAATGGTGTAAATTTGCTAGATATTTTCTGTGGTCTATTGTCTTCAAAGCGGTTTGCTTATGTCTCACAGTCTGTTGGGCTTATATCCTTCAGGGGCAACTGCTCAAGTTGGAAAACCTTTAGACAGAGGGACACAACCAGCACGGATCATGATCCAGTAATCAGCTACTGGATCAGCATATCTATTAAGGGTTAAGTTTTTTAAATTTTAAAATTAGAGACAAAGAAGTAAAGAACAAAACTTCAAATAATTAAAATCAAAACATTTGTGAATATCATTTAATTCTGATAAACGTCCAACTGATTTATCCAAAAAATACACACTTGGATGAAATCATATCAGAAATAATATTGAAAGTTGAATTAAACAACTGTACTTTGAACAAGCATATTTATTTAGACAATAATATAATTGTGTTTATAAGATTATTAGCTAAATGAAGCTTAAAGGAACTAAAAGTTTTTTTGAGTGAATTATTCATTTTGATTATCAAGATTTAAAAACAGATTTAAATAATGACACTTGCAATAAAGCAGGAATTATAATTTGCATTATTTATAGAATTTGGCAAAAGATGTCATGATGATTCAAGGCAAAAAAAAATGCAGTACGGGTATGTCTAGTCACTCACTAGGTTATTTTATTCCATCTCCATTCAATGTAAGTTAAAAATCAAATTAGGACTTGAGTAGTCAATTATTTGAGAAAACTCAAAAGCATTGAACGTCTTTTTAAAAAATGCTGAGGTTCTCAATTATATAAGATCTTTCAGCAAAATGCAATTCAAAACACAAGTTCTATAACGAAGTCATCAGCTTAACATATATTCAATATGAAAATCTATCCTAAAGCAACTTGTGGTATGTCTAATAGATTTCAGAATACAGCTTCTTAAATAGACATGAATGTAAATAAAGAGTTCTGAGTTAAAGCAACCACATGCTGCCTAATAGGCAATTAATTGCTATGTTACACATTTCAACTGATTAAAAATGATGATTCTGTACATTACACTATGAATATTACCTGCAAAGTAGAGTATGTATATGGATAGTGGTAAGCAAAATAGCACACATCATCTTTATGGGCAAAGTTCATCGTAAATGTCAGTGTGTAATAAGATTTTCCTTTTTGACCCCCAGCTGCTATTGAACTTCTGGAAAAATGATTCCTACAAAGAAAGGCATAATTGTATTAAAATCTTTTTTAAACCACATAGTTAGCCATTTAAGTTGCTCTTTTCGAAGCATCAATGGTACAAAGATCACTGAACATTACTACTAATGAAACTATATGTCATTATTATTTAACATGGTATGATAAACAATGTACGGTGAAAAGAATCATACAGTCATGTCAAATGGAAAGCAGACTTCCTATGCTGGAAATTTAATACAAAAATGGAAAATACTGGGTGCTTGCAGTAGGTCAGGCAACACCTGTGAAGGGAGAAACAGTTAACAATTCATCTCATTAAAAGTAATTGACCTGAAAATAGGCATGAATGTAAATAAAGAGTTCTGAGTTAAAGCAACCACATGCTGCATAATAAGCAGTAAGATTAAGAGGAGACCAATGTTAATACTATATGAGAGAAAAGTGCTGATTGGTTGGCAAGTAGATTCTGATTGGTTGAGACATTGCCATAGCGAATGTGCCAATTCATGGTGACTGAAAATTATGTTCCAAGCTTTGTTTTGTAGTCTTAAATAGCCAGGTTGACTGAGTTAGCAATGCATTATCCTGAGAAAAGAATCAGAGAATGGCTGTAATGTATTTTGAATAATGCATACAAATAACAGAAAGTGAGGACTGCAGATGCTGGAGATCAGAGTCAAGAGTGCGGTCCTGGAAAAGCACAGCAGGTCAGGCAGCATCTCAGGAGCAGGAAAATTGACATTTCGGGCATAAGCCCTTCAACAGAAATCCTGCCGTACTTTTCCAGCACCACACTCTCGACAATGCATACAAATGTTCTTTTTGTGCACAAAGAACATGAAAATGTGTGATAACATACTTAGTTTCCAGTACATACATGTGTACAAAAATGGAAAATACTGGGTGTTGGGTCGAACTGATAATCTTAAATTGATTGTCAACATAATTAATTGCATTTTCTGGATTATTTCGAAAATGTTCTCCAAACATGGAATCACATCCAGTGCTGGACAACGTGTGAGTTTTGCAAGCACACGCCTTGCTTGTTTGGAACAGCTATCATTTTTGATCCTGAAAGGTGTGCATTCTATTTCAATTATCTAATGTGATTAATCACATAACGTAAAGTATGGCATATCTCACAGCACTGAGCAACAGGTTAAGCTAACTGTTCTACTCTGTTACAGTGCAATACAACAAAAGTGTGTTTGCCACTAACAAGATGCTGCTGTCAAGCCAAAAAGACATTCTACCTACCACACCAAATGAATAGTGCAGGAGAGTCTGATACTGGTTATATAGATAAAATGTCTGAAAAAAACTGGTAAATCATTTCAGCTGTTCCCAACAAGTTACTGATGGTATCTAGCTAGCCCATGTTCACAATACACGCTTCTGGACAGCACTGTCAAAGGAACTTTGATGCGCGGCTGCATTGCATTTTACAGATGGTACACACTGGTGCCACCTCACATCAGTGTTTGTGAAAGTGTGCAAGTGAATGTTTAAGTGGTGGATAAGGTACTATGCAAAAATGTTAGATTGCCCTAAATGATTGCCCTAAACTAATTCAGAGTTGTTGGAGCTGCAATGAAACAGGCAAGTGGAGAATATTCCAACTCACTTCTGACCTGTGCCTTGTAGACAATGGACAGGCTTAGCAGTGTTAAGAGGTAAGTTAATTGCCACAAACTTCCTAGGCTCTGATCCACTCTGTGTCTACAGTATATGGCTAGTCCATTTTAGTTTCTGGTCAATGTAACCCCCAGAGATATTGGTAGTGGGAGATGGTCAGTGATGTTCATGTCATTAATGGTAATCCAGATCTTGCTGCAAATGGACACAGACTGCTTCAATATCCTCTCCATGGGTCTGTGCATGTCAAATGGCATGCCAACACTGTTCACCAGCATTGACTTCCAGATTTGGAGGTTTTGTCATGCACAGACCTCGGAAGTGTGTACAGAATAAAATAAATCTGAAGGAACACAACTTGGACTGTTAAGATTGATCTCCAACAACCACAACTATCCTTCTTTATGCTAGAAATCACACAACACCTGGTGTTGTTTGATTTTTAGCTTTGTATACCCCAGTCCAACACCAGCATCTCCAAATCTTTGTGCTAGGTTTGCTTCCAACAAGCGTAGAACATTGCACTGACCCCTCCAACTCCATTTCTGTGTCGCATCCTTGCTGTCACATTCAAACACTGCCTTGATGTCAAAGTCAGTCATTCTCACCTCACATCTGGAGTTCAGTTCTTTTGCCCATGTTTAGATCAAGCTGTAATGAGATCAGGAACTAAGTAGTCCTGGCAGAACCCAACTGACTATCAAGGAGCAGATTATTGCTGAGCAAATGCCACTTGATAGTATGTTGACAATCCCTTCTCTCATTTTGCTGATGAAAGGTTAGAGCTATTTTTGCTTCAACTTCCTAGATCTAGTTGGTTAGAGTTAATAAACATGTAGAGGTAGTGTTTCACAACTGTACTTTATTATTGGTCATAAGCTAGTGGAAAAGACAGGAATAACTGTAAAATTAGAGATGAAAAAAAAATCAACAGATTACCTATAATATGGAGCTTTAATTATTTTAATATGCTAACACTGTCCTAATCCATAAAGGACAGAAAGGGTCAAATTCTTTGAAGGGATCATAAGAGTTTGAGAAACTGATTAGCAAGCCACTCAGGACCCCGGGCTTTATAAATAAAGGCAGAAAAGTACAACACAAGGAGGTTATGATGAACTGTTAGAAAACACTTATCTGGCCTCAACTGGAATATAGTGTCAAATTCCCTTTCCAAGGGAAAGGATAATTGCCTTTGCAGGAATTTATATTTCACTAAAAAGATATTTGTACTGTTGAGAACTTGCCCTAATGTAATGTCTCATTTTAGGCGATACTTGATTTGCTAATGGAGCAACTTCACATAACAGAAAATTGCGGGTGAACTGTATAACAATAATAAATGTTCTTTGCAGTCATTTTATGAAGTTGTTTGTAAAAACAAAAACAGCTCATAGCAGAACACCATAACTTTGACGAAAGATAAATCAAATAGAGAAACTGGTAATTTCAGGTGAATGGTTGAAAATTTGGAAATGCGAATTTGTTTCCTATTGCTTGATCTGGAATGTTTCTAATACTTTCTGATTGTTTTATTTTCAGATCCTTCTAAATGTCAGAATTAAAGTAATCTTCATTGTTGCAATTTTACCAACCAGAATATAAGCACTTACCATAAAGAATAAGTAATAGCTTTGTAAGTTAACAGTCATTGTCAGCAATCAATGAAACAACAGAGGGCAGTTAACATCTACCTGCAAGTGTTTGGGCAATTTACCGAAATCAATGAAGAGTAAAAAATAAAAAGAGTAACCTGATGAGGGCTGTCTTGTGGTGCAGTGGCAGTGTCCTTACCCCTGAACCAATGGCTCAAGTTTCACCTGCTCCAAGGGTGTAAAAAAACAGCTCTGAACAGGTTGATTAGAAAAATAGGCAAACTTTTAAAAAAAGTGTTTAGGACCCATTTGTTGCACAGTAGTAGAGTCCCAATCTCTGAACCAGGAGACCTAGGTTAAGATCCCACCTGCTCCAGAGGTGTGTCATAACATCTTTGAACAGGTTGATTAGAAAAATACATTGAATTTTTAAAAAGGTGAGCTTTTGAATTAGTGTAGAATGTGGACCACGCCTAGGCAGCTAGCATGATCAAAACTGGATTTTTTCATAAAGATGCTTGAATATGCATCAGTCACATGCCAAGTGTCCCTCTACATCAAGGAGGTATCAATACATTTCATTTGATAACCATATAAACTTGACACTACGACTGGAATATGAATGCAACAGCTAAGCACAATGGTCATTAATGCTATCAGGAAAGACAGTAATCACAGCAAATTGTGAGTATAAGTTTTTAGAAAAAGATCCTGGCAGAAGAACAAGTCCATCTAAATGGCTTTTCTCCAGGGCAGAACTGGGTGTAACGAGGGGTCATAATTTTAAGGTGACCGGGGGAAGGTATAGGAAAGATGTCAAAGGTAGGTTCTTTACGCAGAGAGTGGTGTGTGTGTGGAATGCACTGCCAGCGGTGGTAGTAGAGTCAGAGACATTAGGGACATTTAAGCGACTGTTGGACAAGCACATGGGCGGCAGTAAATTGAGGGGGATGTACGTTAGATTAACATAAATATTCGATTAGATAACATAAATGCTCAGTACAACATTGTGGGCCAAAGGGCTATATTGTGCTATACTGTTCTATGTTCTATTTAATGCTGCAATGCCTTTGCTGAATTGATTATTCTGCAATACATAACTTAATTCTCGTGTCTCCAGTATCATTTAACATGTACCAAAATATGTTTGCCTGCAAAAAAGAAGTCCAGCTGTTTGCAATTTTGTTTGAAAATTCACATACTTTTACATGAGGATAAAACTTTATACTCTCTTTCTAGAAGGAAAACAAGATACAAGATTTAATGTGCTCTCAGAGGGGCTTTGGTGCACTCCCACCAGTGCATAATCTGGTACAGGACTTATCAACCAGACCAGCAGACTAACCAGTCAACAGCCTGTGATAATTACAGAAACCTGGTTCAAGTAAGGGCAAAACTGGATGATAAATATTCCTGGATTCAGGATATTCAGAATAGATAGTAAAGGAAGGAAGGGTGGCATAAGCTGGAAGAATAGCACCTCATTTTCCACTTGGGAACTCTATAGCCTCAGTGGACTCAATATCAAGCTCAACAATTTTTAGGGCTTGAAGCACCTTCTCCCATGTCCTCACTCCAACTCCCACATAACAGGCCTTGTTATCACATGATCTTCTGTTATACACTACCCATTGTTAGCTACCAATTGTCTCCATTAGTAGTGATTCATAGTCCTAGCCTAATCGTTATCCACTCCTTTGTCTGTCCAACTGTTTTTCTCTCCCTTTCAGTTCTATTGCCACCTATAGTTTACTCCTTTCCCACTCCCACTCCAATCTTCTGCATAAAAAAATACACCTTTCCCCAGCAACTAATTCTAACGTAGTGTCACCGGACCAAAAGCAAAAACTGATTTCTCTCCACAGATGTTGCTGACATTTTCCAGGATAGAATTAATAGTTACACGGGAAGAGAGGGATTAATTATGAAGACAGAGCATAGATTCCTAGAAGGGAAATAATGTTCAACTAATAATTTATACAGCACAAGAACAGGGTGTTAATTGGTTGGACTCTGACTGGTATGACGAAGCAACCGGAACTATTAACTGTCTCAGTTAATTTAAAATCAAATATGTTGGATCTGATTGATCCAATGAAGATGGGCAGGGATTGTTTATCTTCTTAGCTCTTTTCTCACTGGAAGAAGTGTAATCTGTGGACATGTTGGTTTATCTACAAAGAACAGGATGTGTGTATAAATATAATATTCAGCATATGCGGAATTGGTTTAGGTAATTTTCTTAGTGGAGTCAGGACTAATAGGAAACGGTTTTCCTATTGCAAATTTGAACTTAATCAATTAACTAAGACAGATTCTACTACATCCCCATGCACCCTCTTCTCATGCTGTACAAGTTACTCTTTTGTTGCTTAAATTTTTTTTGCATTTCAGTTATGATGAATGCAATTCAAAATATTTTAATCTGTATCTATCTTGTGAATGTTAAGGGAGGCCACAATTTCTGACAAAAATTAGGAAAATCTGAGATTGCTCATAAGTAAAACAATCAAACCTCCCAACAGCCAACAGTAAGTGTATCAATAACTATATAACAAAGCAACTGTCTTCAACAGTAAAATGAATGCTGGGAAAATTATTGCAAGAAACAAGTGAAGCTGAAGTATGGAAATTACAATTCTCTTAAAAATCAACAATTTCTATGTTGTGTCAATATAAAAACTCAAACTACATTTAATTACTTTTTGTGCACAGTGCAGTAAGAAAAGATGAAAATTACATGAAAAATCAGATTGTTATTCTACAAAAATACAGCACATACTTGTAATAACAGATATCTGTGCCAGCTCGAATCCACTGCGGTCTTCCTAGCATGGCTTCTTGGACAGAATACATTATGGGATGCATACCTTCAAAAAGAAAATAAAGGTTTAAAATGTTCTTGCTCATGTAAAAAGATTAATAATATAAATATTATTAATAAACTGCTTATCCATCAGGTACATTTCACAACTCAACAGTGCAGAATTTATCCTCTATTATTAGGACCTTTATTTTACTGACAAAAAATTCAAGGAAAGAAAATTGCAGTGTACTAACAAATAATACATTCAAAGTTTTAAAAAATGCTAGTGCATTTCTATCACACACAACATACGTGACTGCATTTGCCACTGTGTGATAATGAAAGTGGCTGTAGACAGCTGGCGTTGGTAGTAGTTGGGAGCTGGGGTGAGGGGGCAAGAAGGATTTAAGATTGACTGCAGGATTTACCGTGCAGATTCAATGACAATTCATATCAAACTGTTGGCTGATTTACACTATTACATATTGTGACATTGCAACAGAGCAGGACAGGACTAAGTATTATACAGGAAGGTCGTATTGGCAGACTTAAATCTGCACACTTTCTAGTATCAGTGAGACTAGGTTAATTTGGTCATGATGATAGCTCATAAAACGTCTGAATTCTGTCGACCTAAAGCTGCATGCTAAATAAAAGGCATGTTCCTTAAAGACTTTGGGATGCATTTTATGGCTGCATGTGTGCACCTTAAGTGGGCAAAGTTAGTTAAAGGATTCTGGGTAATCCAAGATGGAGGACAAGAAAAATTGTGGCTGCAAGAGCTGCTTTTTTTTTTGAGGTATTTGAGATGTTGGAGGTGACTTCCTCAAATTCCAGGAATAGCAATTACTGTTTTACATGCTATTGCATTGTTTTGAAACTTTGGGGAAAAAAGATCAAAACAACACTTTTAAAAGGAGGAGGACAGACAAAAGGCAGCAACTACATGGTCAGTGAGGGAGGGAGAGAGAGAGAGAGACAGACAGACAGAGAGAGAGAGAGACACAGAAAGAGAGAGACAGAGAGAGAGAGAGAGAAAGAGAGAGAGAGAGAGAGACACACAGACACAGAGAGGGAGAGGGAGAAAACGAAACCTACACTGCTAATTGACACACAGGTGTATCTGCACAGTTACTGACTTTGCTGTCTGCTGCTCTGGACATCAGAATGCATCTAGGAAAAATTAACAAACAAGTGAAATTCACAGCAGAGCTTGGAGGTAGCTATGTGGGACAGCTCACAGCATAGGAACAGATAAGTGCATAGTTTCTAAGTGTAGCCTTGCTGCAAGTCTACAGTAGTGAGCAGAGTGGGTTCTTTTTTGATTACATGTTTTATTGAGATCTGTCTCATGAGTATACTTTTAAAATATAAACCATAAATACTAAATTAGCCTGGAACACTGCTTTTTTTGAAAGAGCAAAACGATGGTGCTATATTTTGGGTCTGTAGATTGTGAAGGAGCAAAGATGGCCTTTATTAGAGTGATGTGGTCTTCCAGTCGGATTTGGGAGTTTAGGGAGAGTTTGCATGTTACTGATGATTATGTCTGCAGCAAGTGTCTTTGGTTGGGAATCCTTTCAGATTGCATGAATCAGTTGGAGCGCCAGTTAGAGGCAATGAGGAATTTACAAGAGCTAGGGGGTGTGATGGATGGCAGTTATCGGAAAGGAGAAAAGCCGCAGATACAGTCAGGTAGATAGGTTAACTCCAGGAAAGGTAGGAGAGGTAAGCAGGTATGTAGGAGTTTTCTGTGGCTATAGCCATTTCAAATAAGTATGCTGTTTTGGACAACGTAGGGGGTGATGGAGTCTCAGGGGTATATAGTACAAAGAGGCAAGTTTCTGCTATCGAGACTGACTCTAATGTAATGAGGGGTGCGTTGGGTTCCAAGCGATTGACTGTTATAGGGAACTCTCTAGTCAGAGGCACAGACAGACATTTCTGTGGCCAGCAGCGAACAATCAGAATGATATGTTATTTCCATGGTGCCAGGATCAAGGATATCTCAGAGAGGGTACAGAACGTTCTCAAAGGAGAGCCGGACCAGCAGGAGGTCATTGTACACATAGGAACTAATGATATAGGAAGGGAAAAGGATGAGATTCTGAAGGCAGGAATTTAGAAAGGAGGCCCTTGAGTGTAGTAATATCTGGGTTACTCCCAGTGCTACGAGCTAGTGTGGGTTGGAATAGGAGGATAGAACAGATGAATGCATGGCTGAGGAGCTGATGCAGGGGAGGAGGCTTCACATTTTTGGATCATTGGAATCTCTTCTGGGGTAGAAGTGACCTGTACAAGATGGACGGATTGCACCTGAATTGGAAGGGGACTAATTTACAGCCAGTGAGATTTGCTCGAGCTGCTCAGGAGGATTTAAGCTAGTAAAGTTGGTGGGGGGAAGATCCAGGGAAATAGTGAGGAAAGAGATCAATCTGAGACTGGTACAGTTGGGAAAAGAAGCGAATTAAACATTCAGGGCAGGCAGGAACAAAACAGAGGCCAAGGTAGGACTGATAAAGAACAGGGAAGGCAGATGAACTCAGGGCATGGTTAGGAACATGGGACTGGGATATCATAGCAATTACAGAAACATGGCTCAGGGATGGACAGGACTGGCAGTTTAATGTTCCAGGATACAAATGCTATAGGAAGGATAAAAAGGGAGCAAGAAAGGAGGGGGAGTGGCATTTTTGATAAGGGATAGCATTACCCCTGTATCCAGGAAGGATACTCCTGGGGATACATCCAGGCAAGTTATTTGGGTGAAACTGAGAAATAAGAAAGGGATGATCACCTTACTGAAATTGTATTATAGACCCCCCAATAGTCAGCAGGAAATTGAAAAAAAATTGGAAGGAGATTTCAGTTATTATAAGAATAATAGGGTGGTTATGGTAGGGGATTTTAACTTTCCAAACATAGACTGGGACTGCCATAGTGTTAAAGGTTTAGATGGAGTGGAATTTGTTAAGTGCGTACAAGAAAATTTTCTGATTCAGGATGTGGATGTACCTACTAGAGAAGGTGCAAAACTTGACCTACTCTTGGAAATAAGACAGGGCAAGTGACTGAGGTGTCAGTGAGGAGCATCTTGGCTAACGACCATAACTGTGATGGAAAATGATAGACCAGATCTAAAAACTGAAATTCTATAGTGGAGGAAGGCTAATTTGATGGTTTTAGGCAAGAACTTTCAAAAGCTGATGGGAGTAGATGTTCACAGGTAAAGGGATGACTGGAAAATGGGAAGCCTTCAAAAATGACATAATGAGAGTCCGAAGGCAGTATATTCCTGTTAGAGTAAAAGGAAAGGCTGGTAGGTGTAGGAAAGCTGGATGACTTGAGAAATTGAAGTTTTGGTTAAGAAAAAGGAAGCATATGTGAGGTATCGACAGCAGAGATTGAGTGCATCCTTAGACGCGTATAAAAAAGATAGGAGTACACTTAAGGGGGAAATCAGGAGGGCAAAAAGGGGACATGAAATAGCTTTGGTAAATAAGGTTCAGGAGAATCCAAAGAAATTTTATAAATCCATTAAGGACAAAAAGGTAACTAGAAAGAGAAGAGGCTCCCCTCAAAGATCAGCAAGGCAGCCTATGTGTGGAGGCTCAGGAGATGAGGAAGATACTAATTGAGTATTTTGCATCAGTGTTTACTGTGGAGAAGGACATGGGAGGTATGGAATGTGGGGAAATAGATAGTGACGTCTTGAAAAATGTTCATATTACAGAGGAGATGCTGGATGTCTTGAAACACTAGAAGTGGACAAATCCCCAGGACCTGATCAGGAGTACCTAGAATTCTGTGGGAAGCTAGGGAACTGATTGCTGGGCACTTTGCTGAGATATTCGTATCATCGATCGTCACAGGGGAGGTGCTGGAAGCTGGAGGTTGACTAACGTGGTGCCACTATTTGGGAAAGGTGGTCAGGAAAAGCCAGGGAACTTTAGACCAGTGAGCCTGACATTGGTGGTAGGCAAGTTGTTGGAGGGAATCCCGAGGAACAGGATTTACATGTATTTGGAAAGACAAGGACTGATTAGGGATAGTCAACATGGCTTTGTGCATGGGAAATCATGTCTTACCAACATGATTGAGCTTTTTGAAGATGTAACAAAGAGGATTGATGAGGGCAGAGTGGTAGATGTGATGTGTATGGACTTCAGTAAGGTGTTCGACAAGGTACCTCATGGGAGACTGATTAGCAAACTTAGATATCATAGAATACAGGGAGAACTATCTATTTGGATAAAGAACTGGCTCGAAGGTAGAAGACAGAGGGTGGTGGTGGAGGGTTGTTTTCAGAGTGGAGGCTTGTGACCAGTGGTGTGCCACAAGGATCGGTGTTGGGTCCACTGCATTTATATAAATTATTTGGATGTGAACATAGGAGGTATAGTTAGCAAGTTTGCAGATGAGACTAAAATTGGAGGTGTCAGTGGACAATGATAAAGGTTACCTCAGAGTACAATGGGACCTTGATCAGATGGGCCAATGGGTTGAGGAGTGGCAGATGGGGTTTAATTTAAATAAATGTAAAGTGCTGCATTTTGGAAAAGTTGGAAAAGCAAATCTTAGCAGGACTTATACACTTAATGGTAAGGTCCTCGGAAGTATTACTGAACGAAGAGACCTTGGAGTGCAGGTTCATTGCGCCTTGGAAGTAGAATCACAGGGAGATAGGATAGTGAAGGAGATATTTGGTATGCTTTCCTTTATTGGTCAGAGTATTGAGTATAGGAGTTGGGAGGCCATGTTGCGGCTGTACAGGACATTGGTTAGGCCACTGTTGGAATATTGCATGCAATTCTGGTCTCCTTCCTATCGGAAAGATGTTGTGAAACTTGAAAGGGTTCAGAAAAGATTTACAAGGATGTTGCCAGGGTTGGAGGATTTGAGCTACAGGGAGAGGCTGAACAGGCTGGGGCTGTTTTCCCTGGAATGTCGAAGGCTGAGGGGTGACCTTATAGAGGTTTACAAAATTATGAGACATGGATAGGGTAAATAGGCAAAGTCTTTTCCCTGGGTTGGGGAGTCAAGAACATTAGGGTGAGAGGGGAAAGATATAAAAGGGACCTAAGAGGCAATGTTTTCACACAGAGGGAGGTACGTGTATGGAATGAGCTGCCAGAGGAAGTGTGGAGGCTGGTACAATTACAGCATTTAAAAGGCATCTGGATGGATATATGAATAGGAAGGATTTGGAGAGTTATGAGTCAAGTGCTGGCAAATGGGACTAAATTAGATTAGGATATCTGGTCAGCACGGACGAGTTCAACCGAAGGATCTGTTTCCGTTCTGTACATCTCTATGGCTCTGATGAACTGGCCATGCTAAATTGCCCGTAGTGTTAGGTAAGGGGTAAATGTAGGGGTATGGGTGGGTTGCGCTTCGGCGGGTCAGTGTGGACTTGTTGGGCCGAAGGGCCTGTTTCCACACTGTAAGTAATCTAACCCCTTAGTTGGAGGAATTTCCATCTTTGAGATCTTCCAGCCAATCTGTGTGTCTAATAACTCCATCAGTCTTGGCAGTACCAGCGTTCAATAAGGGAGTTGGCACAATGGAGGGCAGGAAAGTGGAAACTATTGTAAGTGACTACTCTCTGCTAAAAACACACTGAGTGGAGCTGCACAAAATCCTACTCTCTCAGTCAATGTTGGTGAATAAAGTTATGTTATGAAGCTCCAGTTGTAGAGTGTAGCCCTGTGTGGTAAATGTGGATTGGAAAGTGGGGAATCCCATCTCATGATAGTTGATTTCTGTCATATTCTTCAAATGATTTCAGAATGCTGTAAAAAGAAAACTGGACTTTCTTTCTGTTGGTTAACCTCACGGGCTTCCAGTATTTTGGTGTCTTTCAGATTCACAACACAGTATTAGCTCCATTATTTAAATGGGATTTGAAACTTAAAAGAACTGGAAAAGTCAATTGATCATATTCTCCCAAATTCTGACTCAAAGCAATTACTTATAAGATCTTCGTTAAGAAATAAAATTATTCAGAGTCAAGATACAAATAGCTCTAATACAAAGTAGTACCACTTGTATAGCATTTGGCACTACCAACCATTTAAAGGCAAATAAATCCTCAGCGCGATGATCTGACCAATGAATATAATCTTCTATCAACCATGATAAATTGTTTCAGATCCCCTGGCACAGATATTTCTGGGTAGCAGTTAATAACAGTACATCTAGGCAATTTAAAATGGCAAATTGTGATCCGAATTTTCAAATTCACTTCAATTTTAAGAAATTATAGATACTACTTCAGATCTTTACATAACATTTAAAATTAATTTGTGAAAGCAAGAGAATGGAATTTGCACTGCCTGTCTCAACACTAAAAGGAATATTACTTCACAGTCACCCTGAATATGTTCAACAAATCGTAATAAATCAAATTGCGAGCTTCAGCTCTTGGACAAGCACAATTTTAGTTTTCTATCAGTAATTAGTTTAACAAGAACTGATTACTTAAAATAATCATTTACAATGTAACAATACCACAAAAAGACAGTATACAATTAGAGTCTGTTAGCCCACAAGGCCTTCAAATAAACTGCTCTGTCATGCATGCTGCCCTAGCTTCCAATTCAACAGTGACCTGATGCTCTCTGGAGGCAACATCCTTTCCAGCAGTACAGTATATTCAATAAGGTAGTTCATCATAACTTATCACTATAACTTCCAGCACTATTCCCATTTACGTTTAATTATTTACGTTTAGTAATGAAAACTTCACATTTAAGCCAGAGGAAAAGGAAAAGACTTTCATCTTTGGTGGAGAAAGATGATATTTTAAGGAAGTAAAGCAAATGTCAGGACTCTTCCTCATGCTGCTTTGGTAGACAAACTGCAGTGCAGAGGCACAGAAAAATGCTGCTGCTCCTGCCACACCACCTTCCACAACCCCCAACCCCCAACTCCCTCCCAAACTATGGTAAGGCATTATAAACTATCATAACTTGTGTTTTGTTTATTATGGTATTATCTTTTTAGCACATACACTATGAGCTACAAAGAATCACACAGACAATCATCCAAAAGTTGAATATCTCAATAATACCATTTCAGACATTTAGGAAGAATGCTGATGAATCAGGTTGAGCTTCAGCAAATTATCTGACCAGAGATTAGATGAACAAATCACCAATATAAAGCTACATTATAATATTCTCATTCATTAGATTAAAAAGCTGTCCATTCTAAGGTGGTTTTACCCCTTCCCCATAGTTCAAGTTGGACTGATGTACCGCTATGAAATGGAACATCTCATGGCACAGCAGTGGTTTTAAATAACATGTTGAAATATATATTAGTGGATTGACATATCTGCCTCCATGGTCTTTAGGGATTTGCTTTAAATTGAATAGCGTAAAATCTGAAAATGATTCGCCTTCTGGTAATCCAACTGTAAAATATTATTTATTTGTTGAATGAATGATTAATAGCAATATGGATAAAATAAATACTTTCAATTAACTAGGTCAGGTTTGTCTCATTTTAAGTTTTATTTTAACAAGGGAATAATTTAATCTTCTCAACAAACTCACTACATGTGAATCTTATACTTGAATTCCATGTACAGTTACATTTTGTTACTTATGCAAAGTTTAGTTCAATTCACTTAAGTCAATGTCAAAGTCGTAAATATAAAACAAAATATCTCCAGATGCTGGAAATTTGAAACAATAGGAAACATAGCAAGTCTGGCAGTCTCTGTGGAGAGAACAGATGAGTTAATATTCCAAATGTAACTTTTGTCATAAATAAAAGAAAGTTGCAGCATATTAAAGAAAGCAAAAAAGGAAAGATGGCGAGATGTGACAAAGACACAAAGGTAGTAGGATGGTGAGTAAAACACATAAATGAGAAACCAAAATAGGTACATCAGTTACAGCACAGTCACATACTGGACAACACTGTGCCTTTGTTTGCAATTTGGAAGATCAATTTAATTAGATGCAGTCCTCTGTTCTTTCTAAATAGCCTTGCAATTTTTTCCATTTCAAGTATGCATCTAATTTCCTTTCAAACTATTATCAAATGTATTGTTGTGACATTCTTCAGCACTGCATAATAAATCATCAGAAGTCACTGCATGCAGTATTTATTTTTCTTGATGTCATTTTTGATTATTTTGCCAATTATCTTCAATCTGTGTCATTTGCTTACTTATAATTTTGCCACTGGAAACAGTTACTCCCTTTGTAACCTGTCAAACTTTTAACATTTTAGCCAAATCTCTCCTTGTTTCTGCTCCGGGAAAAATAATCCTACTGCACAAGATATAAGACGTCTAAGATGTTGGTACCGCTCCATTAAAATCTTCTCTGTAGCTTCTCCAATGCTTTGACATCGTTCTTAAAGTGCATGATGCAGAGTTAGACAGATTAAATGAGCCAGGACCTAAACAGTGTTTTATAACTTCCTCACTTTTCACAAAGTATAGGATCTCAAACGTCTTCCGAACAACTTTCTCAACTTGTCCTACCATGTTCAAAGACTTATGTGCATTTACACCAAGTATCTCTGTTCTTGTACCTCCTTTAAAATTGGACTTCTTAGCTGACACTAATTTTCATAGGAAGAAAATCAATCAGGTCACTAAGTTACAATTATGTCATACACGTACTGATTTCATCACTCTATGTCTTTTGTATGTCTACTTCTATCCATCTCATTGTTTCCGTCATTTCAGAGTTTCATGTCATCTGGAATCTTTGTAAAGGCAACTTGGATTCACAAAAACAGATTAATAAAAAAACCTAAAATTCTCAGCTATCCCAATACAGAATCCAATTTAATATGCAAGCATTATCTGTAACTCTCCTCTTTTTGTTCGTGACCTGATTTCCAAGCAGCCACTGTTCATTTACTACCAAGGACATCAATAAATTTGCTAATAAATGTATTAAGTGCTCCTTTATCAAACACCTTTGCAGAGGTGGCATACACGACACCAACCAGACTCCTCTCATGCACTCTTGTGCATCACTAAATAACTGAATTCAGTTCAACAAACACAATTTATCTTTAACTAATCCATGCTAGTTTTCATTTACCAGGTCTGTTTTTTTCTCAATTGGTTGGCACTGTTGCCGCACAGTGCTAGGGACTCGGGTTTGATTCCATCCTTGGACGACTGTCTGTACGGAGTTTGCACATTCTCCCAAGGTCTGTGTGGGTTTCCTCCAGGCCCTCTGATGTGCAAATTAGGTGCACTGGTTATTGCTAAGTTGTCCATTGTGTCCAGGGATTCAGGGATGTGTAGGTTGGGTGGATTATACAAAGGGAAATACAGGGTTACTGGTAAAGGGAGCTGGCTTTGAGTGGGATGCTCTTCGGAGGATTGGTGTCGACTGAATGGCCTGCTTCCACACTGTAGGGATTCTATGACTGGCTTATAGTTGCCAAATTTATCCCTTTTTTTGCAATCTTCCAGTCCTCTTGCATGAAGGAAATGTGGTCGATTGTAGTCTAATTCATTACCACTCCTATTTCCCTCAGGTATTTTTGATATATTCCACTGGGATATCACTGGATGATTGCTTTCTACTTTGACCGCTGTCGACCTTACCAATACCTTTTCTTTACTTTTTTAAAAAATCTTATTCCATATTCCACATCCTCTTCCCTTTATTGGAACCATACTCTTCTTTAGTGAATACAAATGTGAAGTATTCATCAAATTCCAGCCACGTTCTTTGGAACAAGATCATCTCTTCTACGGTCTTAGTTCTATGCCTTCTATTACCTATTTACTAGTTATACTTTAATAAGGGATTGTGTGATAACTTTTATATTATTCACCGATCTCTTCTCAAATGCTTTCTTTTTCTCATTTCCTTTTTCAACTCTTACCTGTACTTTCTGTATTCAACTTAGGGCTCTACCGTAAAAATTCCTGAAGAAGGGCTCATGCCCGAAACGTCGATCCTCCTGCTCCTTGGATGCTGCCTGACCTGCTGCGCTTTTCCAGCAACACATCTTCAGCTCTGATCTCCAGCATCTACAGTCCTCACTTTCTCCTCTACTGTATTAAGACCCTGATATTTACCATGAACCTCCTTTTTTTCTGTTTCATTTAATTCTATATCTTCAGTAATCCAGAGAAACCTAACTTTTGATGGCTTTCCTTTACCTCGTGGGAATGTGTATGCTTGTACACAGACCAATTCTTCACTGCTTAACTTGCAAATCTTTGCAATCCACTTAGGCCAAATCCCTTTTCAACTTACAACATTAGCTCTCTTCCAACTCAACATACTTACTTTTGACTTTATTTTGTCCTACTTTGCAATTACTTGAAATCTAAAGTATATAAATAATTTTAGCTTCATAACACAATACTATAGGAATAAAAATAGGAGAAATTAAAGATATTTACAATACACAAGGAATTGTCAATAGCTGTGAGAGTGTGAGGTAGAGTGAGGTAGGGCAGGGAGAAATGAAACCATGCAAAACCAGCAATGCAGAGTATGTTCAAGCAGAACAGGAACCAGGAAGATGAAAAAGGCATGGGTAAAAAAATAAAAAGAATCAGAGTGCAGACAGCAGTGATCCAAAGTGTTGACTCCATCTCTCTTTTATGTAAAAAACTGAGAAAACCATTCAAAACTACTAACATTGTCTTCTGTCATAGACTGCCAGAATCTGTTCCCTTTTTCTTCTATGTCTGCCACATAACTATATAGAGCACATGCATGTGTGTTCTGCTCTTTTTAATTTTTTTTTCATTTGTAACTTGCTCAAGAATTGACAAAGGGTTACACCTCAAATGTTAACTTATCTGTTCTCTCCACAGATGCTGACTAACCTGCTGAGTATTTCCAGAAATTTATTGTACTTTGACTATTCCTCACATCAGACACATAGGACATTTTTGTCTCATTGTCGAAGGGACATCATAAGATCTTTCTAGAAAAATCAGTAATCAAAATCTTAATATTTTTGTAGTAGTGAATAATTGAATTACTTATATACCATTACATTTGCTTGGAAAATGAGTAATCTTAAGTGTGACCTGCTGTTCATACATTTTGCTGAAGACAATGAAAGAAAGCCACTTAGAAATTAAATCAACTTGTGATTCAGGTTCACACTGCACCCTTAAATGTCCCTTCAAGTGTACATAACTGAATAGCATGTTTTGCTGTTTAAACAAAAACTATGCAATTATCTTAATTGACCTTAACTAGAAACACACCCACGTATTTTAGAGAACTTGTTGATGTTTAATGTTCAGCATATGAGGGTGATTGTGTATGTCTTGAAAGTAGAACCCTCAGCAAAGCCATTGCAAGAAGACTGTAATAAGCAAAAATGTTATTGAGGTTCTATAAATGTACTTATAAAAAGATTATTGCATTTTAAGCAGGGGACGATCTTTGAATCAGAATAACTTCTCCACCACACTCTAAGCTCATCCATTAATTCTGCTTGGAGTGTAGCTGACCAAATTATCAGTCTTAGACTTGTGAAAGAATAAAAAAAAATCACATAATCTATTCCTCAGTGTTTTGGCTACAAATCTAGACAAAGGCATTTGGTGAGAATAATTTTGGGAAATGAATGTCAGGATTTCTGTTATGTTTATCCAACTGTGTGGAGTCCCAAGCACTACTGAGGGCCTTGGGGTGCTGCTAAGCATTAGTATTTGACTCCTCAGTACATCGTCAAAAGCTTGGAGGTTCATTCGTTACTATTTCCAGGGAAATGCTGGAGGTGATTGAAATCACAGGTACAGCAGGTTCAGGTATTAACAGACGTTTAAATGGCAATGGGGCAGAATTTAATAGCCTGCTGCACTCACTACTTCCCAGGTGTTAACAGCTAATGATAACACAGATGTTTCCAGTTTTCTAATATATTAAAAAAGTCTCAAAGGGACTGTTGTGTTGTAGTGCAGTGGTAAGATCCATACCTCTGGACCAGGAGGCCCAGATTCAAATCCTACCTAATCCAGCAGTGTGTAACATCTTGAGCAATTTGATTAGGAAACGTCTATAAAAAGTCACAATCACTGTAACTACAGAAGCTAACATTCAACAGATTTTCTACACCTTCATATTTGGGTTGAAAAATCTACCACATTTGTGGGCGGCACAGTGGCACAGTGGTTAGCACTGCTGCCTCACAGCGCCAGAGACCTGGATTCAATTCCCGCCTCAAGCGACTGACTGTGTGGAGTTTGCAAATTCTCCCCGTGTCTGCGTGGGTTTCCTCCGAGTGCTCTGGTTTCCTCCCACAGTCCAAAGATGTGCAGGTTAGGTGAATTGGCCATGCTAAATTGCCCGTAGTGTTAGGTGCAGGGGTATATATTGGGGAATGGGTCTGGGTGGGTCGGTGTAGACTTGTTGGGCCGAAGGACCTGTTTCCACACTGTAAGTAATCTAATCTAATCTACCTAAATTTCCACCTGTTTTCTTCCAAAATGCTGTTATATTATTTATATATAAAAAAAGCAATTTCTCTATAATGCTAGATTTTCCACACTTTGTTCATTAGAAATGTGTATTTATGAATCACACAGATCATTTATACATTCTGCATCTTTGCTGTAAGCTGTCAGTGACAGTGTGCCTTCAACTATCTGCTTGTAAAATTATTAAATTCTTCCAGTGAAAAACATCTTTTCCCACTAAAAAATGTCTAATGACTGAATGTCAGCCTAGCAATTATGTTTTCCAAGTATTTACTTTAGACCTATGCTGAATATCTTCTACTATCTGAGTGATAATATTTGAAACAATTAATCAAGTGGTTTGAAATTCACATCTTCCAAGTATAGTCACGCAAGTCCAGATTATGTCATAGTTGTGTGGTATAGATGAAATGTAAGCATGGTGATTCCCAAATGGTGGATCACAACTCTAAGTTGGGTTGCCAGCTGAAATTTTGAGGTTGTGAGATCTGAGCCAGCCCTGGTTGACATGAAACTCCAACCGAGTGCTAAAACTTGTATGGCTCCTTTAATCTCAGTATTTTTTTAAAAAAAGGTTAGCATGACATAACTGGCCAAACCTTGAGACTTGAATCCTGACCTTACAAATCAAATATTACGGGTGGTTGCTTTTAACTCAAAAACTTTGTGGGTTAAACAGCTCCCTCCTCCTCTGCTCTCATGGCTTTTGCAGCCACTTTACCTACATACCCACTAACCACATCTCATCCACATCACTGTCACAGGTCTTCACCTACACACCACATGGTCATAGCTCTCTCGCCCTGTTCCCTACTCTCACCACTACAATGTCACAAGTGTCCCACTATCAGAGATGTCTTATCTACCCTCCTCCCAACTTATTCCCATAGGTATGGGAATTAAATCCATTCTCAAGCATCAAAATGGGGTCAGACCAGTAAAAAAAACTGAAGTACAGTGTTAGTAACACTGAACACGCACATCTGACCTTACATAAAGTCTTTAATCTTTTCACAATTACACACGCACAGAGGTGATACTAGATTAAGCAAACTGTATTCATTGTCACTGCACAGTAAAATGCAGTGTCTCCAAGCCAAATTTGGTGAAATCAAAAAGGTCTAGAAAAACAAGTAAAACTATTTTCCTTAAATTGACATTGTCTACAACTTTTTTTCATTATGCATTGACAGAAATTGACCTAGCAGCTAGCTAGGTCCATCTCTAACTGCAGCCTTCTTGAAATGCTCAGTACAACTGAGTGGTTTGCTAATCCATTTCAGAGGGTAGTTAAGGGTCAACAACATTGTTGTTAAGCTGGAGTCACATGTAAGCCGGACCAGGTAAGGATGGCAGTATCTTTCTCTAAAGGACATCAGTGAATGAGATGGATTTCTACCACAATTGACAGTAAGATTTGATGGTTACTATTGGGCTATCTTTTAAATTCCAATTATGTTAATTGAATTCAAATTGAACTATTTGCCATGGTGGGATTCATGCCCATGCCTCGAGAACATAAGCCGGAGTCTTTGGATTATGAGTCAGCTAACAACGCCACTATCACTTGCACCTCCCCATAAATTGAAAGATTTAATGCAACCACTTCAACATTTAAATCATTATTTTGGATTTCAATACATATTTCATCAACTGCTCTTGTTGCCAGTAAAGCTCCTGTTATTAACTCCTGTTTGAATTTTCCACACTTGATTTTTGTCAAATGAATGAGAAACTGTACTCTATGTAACAATTAGTATACAGTTAATCTCATCAAAATTAAGTGATCTTAAGTATTGTGGATTGGAAAAAATAAGTTTATAATGTGGCTGATATTGAAAATCTAACAAGAATTCTTACCATTATCACATTATAATATTAGGGTTATCGCTGGTCATAACATAAATTTCTAATATTTGCGATCATACAAATGCTATTACTGGGCATTGGAACAAAAGGATATTTTCAAATATGACATGTCTGCATTTTGCTTAATAATTGAGGATACTGAAATAAAGATAAGAATAAGATACTGAAACATTAAAAAAAAAGCTTACCATAGTTAAATTGACTATTGGACTTTTCACAGTTGATAATGTTGAATCGATAAGGAACAGCATTTCGCATTCCACTCACTTCAAAGTAAAACCATTGGTGGTGGTGATTACTGTTTATGTCAGAATTAAGGATGAGGTCATATTCAAACCTAGAAAAAGTAATTGGAATTTAGAAAATCACAGATTACATACGACAATGTTTGTTTATGTAGCACCCCTGACATAACAAAAAGGTACCAAGGACACAACATGGAGCCAAATAAAGAGATATTTAGACAGGTGACCAAGAGTTAAGTGAAGGAAATAGTTTTATTTGGAGGGAAAGTTGGATAACCAGGCAGAGAGTTTAGGGAGGGAAGTCTAAAGCCTGACAGGACTGTGAAAGCATAAATTTATGAGGGGAGATCATGCCTGACTAACTTGATTGAATTTATTGATCAGATAATATGAAGAACTGATGAGATTAGCTGTTTTTAAGAGGTTTGTAAGGATTTTAACAAGGTCGTTGACATGGTCCCACATGAGAGACCAGTCAAGAAAGTAAAGGTCCATGGGATCCAAGGGTAAATGGTAAATTGGATCAAAAATATTTCTGTAGGAAGAAGCAAAGAGATTGAGGGATACACTTGTGATTAGAAGGTTGTTTCCAGTGAGGAAAAGCAGGATCATGTTGCAGGTCCTTTTCTTTTCTGTTGTGATATATATTGTTATGAAGGTGTAGAGGTAATGTACCTTCAAAGGAGTTGAAAAGCTAGCAAAGACAAAGCAGACCGTCCAGAACAAGGTAACAATGTAACCCTTGGTTGAAGCAGCTCGCAGCAGCTGTGTTACTATGGAACAAAAACAAATTCAAATTTGGCCAATCAGGTTGAATTATGTCCCAAGACATCAGAATCCAATCATATTTGAATTGAGTATTTTGATAATATTAAAACTAATGAAATGATCTGATGTTTTGGGGTATAAAACTGGACATTTTGAACAGCTAGAGAGGGAGCTGCCTAAAGACTAATTAATGTAGACTGCTCGCTCAAGAGCTCTCTGAGAGGTACCTGTTTGTGGAAACAGTTTGCACAGCAGAACTTCGAACCCAACCTGGAGAGAATCTGCAGTGGAATATCTACAAAGGAGACTTGACAAAGCTGACCGGTTTTGAAACGTGATTTTTCTTTTGTAAATCTTAATTGGGATTTTGTATTGGACCATTAGGCGGCACGGTGGCACAGTGGTTAGCACTGCTGCCTCACAGCGCCAGAGACCTGGGTTCAATTCCCGCCTCAGGCGACTGTCTGTGTGGAGTTTGCACATTCCCCCCATGTCTGCGTGGGTTTCCTCCGGGTGCTCCGGTTTCCTCCCACAGTCCAAAAATGTGCAGGTTAGGTGAATTGGCCATGCTAAATTGCCCGTAGTGTTAGGTGCAAGGGTAAATGTAGGGGAATGGGTCTGGATGGGTATGCCTCAGCGGGTTGGTGTGGACTTGTTTGGCCGAAGGGCCTGTTTCCACACTGTAAATAATCTAATCTAGTATTGTAGAGTAGGAGGTAAAACATAACTTTAAGAGGAACGAGTTGTAAATAGTTGTTGGTTTTAATATTTTCTGTCGGACTTAAAGAATAAAGTTGTTAATTTTTACTTCAAATAGTCACCTCTGGGATAGTTCTTTGCCTTGAATTTTATCAGATTACAGCATGGGGTGAATCTTTTCTGTGTTACCAGTTTAAATTAGAAGGGTTTACCCCGTGCTGTAACAGTTTGGGGGCTTTTGTCCACGATTTGAACATGTTTAGACAGATCCAGTCTAACATTTGGACTTGTTTGAATAGATTCAGCATATGAGAAAACCCAGTAGATTTAAATAGGTTGTGTGCTAGATCTTTAAATAAAATGCAGGTGAGACAATTTGTTTAATTTCGGTGACTGTGGTTAGTTACATTATTAGCGAGAGAAATGGCCCTTAAAATTGCAAAAGAGGTTCTGGGGTTTGAAGATGATTCTCAAATTTGCCAAGAAAGTTTAGAAGGAAAGAAAAAGGCCATACTTTTAGAATTAGCAAATAAGTTAGATTTGGGTTTAACCATGAACAAAAGTAAAGCTGAAATTGTAATGGAATTACTTGAACACTTAGATGCGTCAGAGAAATAGATAAGTGCAATAGAGGTAGAAAAACTTAAACTACAATTGAGGAAAATGGAGTTTGAAGATAAACAGAGAGAGAGAGGAAAGAGCGAGGGAGACAGAAAGAGAGAGAGAGAGAGAGAAAGGAAAAAGAGAGAGAAAGGAAAAAGAGAGAGAAGGTTATTAGCAAAGCAAAGAGAGAGAGAAAAGGGAAGGAGAAAGAGAGACAGAATTTGAACTCAAGTAGTTGAGACTTAGTAGGCAGAGTCAAGTTAACAGGATAGAGATTAAAAGAGAAGATGGTGATATAAACAAGTACGTCAAAACTCTGCCACATTTTGATGAGGAAGGTGTTGAAGCCTTCTTTATTTCATTTGAAAAATGGCTAGGCAGATGGAGTGGTCCAAAGATTTATGGGTAATGCATGTTCAAATTAAACTGAGCAGAGCTTGTGAGGTATTTGCTGCACTGTCAGATGAGGGGTCAAGACATTATGAAGAGGTCAAACAGACTATTTTAAGTGATTATGAATTGGTACCAGAAGTATTTTGACAGTGGTTCAGAAACATAAAGAAGGAACCAGGTCAGAATTCTATTGAGTTTGAAAGAATTAAACATAGTCAGTTTGATAGATGGGTGCGTGCTTTAAAAATAGATAGGATCTATGAGGCTCTAAGAGAGATTATTCTGCTGGAGGAGTTTAAAAACTCACATTTCACATGGAGGAACAGAAAGTTCAAGAAGTGAGAAGGGCAGCAGAATTAGCAGATGAATACATGCTGGCACATAAGACAAGCTTCCAGCCAGAAAGAATAAAGAATATTGCTAAGAGTTTACAACAGGTTAAAAAAAAGAGGCCCACTAGGGTGGAGAGGAGCTGAAAGGCCTCAGGTGTTTCCAATGTGGTAAAGTGGGACAAATAAAGTCCACAGTGCTAGTCGCTAAAGAAAGGCACTGTGGGAAAAGATATGATAAGAGAAGCTAAGCCAATGGCATTAGTGAAAGCAGTAAAGGAAACACAAAGAGCTAAGGAGCTACAGGAGAGGGCACAGTCTAGATAGGGGTTGGATATGGAGTTAGTACCAAATCTCTACGAAGAATTTACTTCTGAGTAAAGTTTACTCAGAAAGAACAGGGGGGAAGAAGGACAAGAAGTTATAGTTTTGAGAGATACAGGATCTAACCAGTAGCTGATAGTAGGAGATGAATGAATTTGTACTCTTTCTGATCTGTTATCAGAGAGTGTGGTAATTTGTGGGATAGATGGACAGAAATTTAATGTTCCCCTATGTAAGATCAGGTTGGAGTACCAACTCAAGACTGGGGAAGTTACAGAGGGAGTGATTAACAGAGTGCCAGTTCCAGGAAGTCAGTTTGTTCTTGGGAATGTTTTCACAGGGTCCAAGGTGGGAGTGACACCCCTTGTTGTGGAGAAGCTCAAGAAAGATCAAGAAACTGAGGAGTTAAAACAGAAATATCCTGGTATTTTCCCAGACTATATGGTAACCAGATCACACTATTACAAATCACAGCACAAAGCAAAACTAAAGAGAAAGATGAAGGAGTTGAGGTTCAGTTAGCGGATACCCTGTTTGACATAATGGTGCAAGAAACACCTGAACTGACAGAGCATCAGAGAGAAGTGTTTAGTCTTGAAAGGCTAAGGGACTTGCAACAGCACCGCAAGATGATAAAAGATATATATGTGGATGCATACTCTGAAGAGGAGACAGAGGATATTCCTGAGGATTAGTATCTGAAAGATAGAATCCAGCGATGAAAATGGAGACTGTAGCAGGTTAGTGCGGAAGAGAAATGGGGCGAAGTGCACCAGATTGTGTTGCCGGTAGCATACAAACAGGAAGTGTAATGGGTAGCACATGAAACACTGTAGGAGGTCACCTATGGGTATGAAAGAGTCGGGGCTAAGATATGAAAACATTTTTATTGGCCTGGAATGCACAAGGATGTGGTTAACTTTTGCCATACATGTCACACATGCCAAATAGTATGTAGCCACAGGCAGTAATAAAACCAGTACATTTGTTGCTAATTCCTACACTTGAAGGAACTTTCATGCAGGTTATAATTGATTGTGCAGGTACTCTCCCAAGAACTAAAATTGGGAGCCAGTACTTGTAACCATAATGAATGTGGCTACCAGGTTTCCAGAGGCAATTGCATTATGGAGAATCAAGACAAAAAGGGTAGTTGAGGAGTTAGTAATTTTCTTCACATGGTATGGGCTAACCAGAGAGATTCAGTTGGACCAAGGGTAAAATTTTACTGCTAGGCTCTTTGAGGTGGTTATGGATAGCTTAGGTATACAGCACTTTAAATCCAGTGTATATCATCCTGAATCCCAGGGAGCTTTAGAAAGGTGGCATCAGAGCTTGAAGATCACGTTGAGAGCATACTGTCAGGATTATCCAAATGATTGGGATAAAGTTATCCCATCCGTATTGTTTGCCATCAGAGATGCCCTAAACAAATCTACTTAGGTCACTCCCTTCGAGTTAATATTTGGGCATGAAGTAAGAAGCCCTTTGAAATTAATTATAAAACAATTGACAGGACCAAAGTCAGATTAGATTATGTATCGGAGGTGAGAGAGAGACTAAATTAAGTCAGTGAGTTAGCAAAATAGCACCTAACGAGGGTACAGCACAGAAGGAAGTGGGTTACAGATAAAAGCTCCGAGACTCGGATGTTTTCCCCGAGGGGTTGACATGTTAATATTGTTACCAGTGATAGGAGATTCCTTCAAAGCCAGATTTAATGGTCTCTATCAAATTAAGAAAAAGTTGACACAGGTGAACTATCTAGTAAAAATGCCAGATAGACAAAAATGGTATTGGGTATGTCAAATCCAGATAGTGTGGATTTTGATGTGCCTCAAAATATGTTAAAAAATGAAGAAGTCCTTGCGGACTGAGGAGCAGGAGAATCAACCGTTCGGGCAAGAGTCCTTCATCAGGAAGAGCTCTTGCCCGAAACGTCAATTCTCCTGCTCCTTGGATGCTGCCTAACCTGATGTGCTTGTCCAGCACCACACTCTAGACTCTGATCTCCAGCATCTGCAGTCCTCACTTACTTCCAGGTCAGTAAAATATCTGTCTCCGGTGCATAGAACACAGTTGAAAGATTCGTCACCGCAGTATGACGACACATGTAAGAATCAGATGGGGAGGACTAATGCTATTGTACATGAAGTCGGGAATAGTGCTCCAATAAAACGACACCCCTATCAGTTTAATCCTTTCAAAGCCAGACAAGTCCAGAAAGAGGTAGAGGCCACACTCCGTGAGGAAATCATTGAACCAAGCCAGAGCGAGAGGAGTTCACCAATCGTCTTATTTCCCCAAAGTGGACATGACTCAATGATTCTGCATGGATTATTGTGGATTCTCCATTACAAAATCAGGCTCATATCCAATTCAGAGATTGGAGGACTGTATCATCAAAATCAGACAAGCCATTTACATCACTAAGTTGGACTTACTGCATGGTTACTGGCAGGAACCTTTATCAGAGATGGTGAAAGAAATTTCTGCGTTTTTAACCCCAAATGGGCTATATCAGTTTAAAGTGATGCCCTTTGGAAGGAAGAACACACCTGCCATATTCCAAAGATTCATGAACAGAGTTGTGGCTGGGTTAACAAACTGTTCAGTCTATTTGGATGCTGTAGTGATCTTTAGTGAGTCCTGGTAAGACCACATAGTACAGTTGGCAGAGGTCTTTGAATGACTACAAGAAGCAAAACTGGCAATAAACTTAAACAAAACTGAATTCGCAAAAGCAGAGGTGATGTTCTCGGGACATCATATCAGTCATGGAAGGTTGGCCCCAGGGAACACAAAGGTGAAGCTCATCAAGGAATTTCAATGACCAACCTCAAAGAAAGAGTTGCTTCGATTCTTGGGACTAAGCAGGTTCTATCAGGAGTTTGTTCCAAACTTCAGCAGTGTAGTGGTGCCGTCAACTGATTTGCTGAAGAAGAACACAAAGTTTTGGTGGACAGAACAATGCCAGGAGGCATTCGACCATTTGAAAGCAATATTAACCACTGTACCAGTTTTAGCTACACCAAACTTTTCAAAGCCTTTTACAGTTGCCATCGATGCTAGTGACGTTAGAGTCGGAGCTGTACTGCTACAGAAGGATGATGATGAGATTGAACTGCCAGTTGGTTACTTTTCGAAAAAAATCTCAATATCCACCAGAAGAAATATTCCACAATTGAAAAAGAACTATTGAGTTTGGTACTGGCCTTCCAGAATTTTAACGTATATGTCACAAACAATGTGTCAGAGACGGTTGTGTACATGGATCACAATTCTCTTATATTCTTGGAATGCTTTAAAGACAAGAAAATGCAACTACTTTGTTGGAATCTTACATTACAGACTTCTAATTTACATATCGTACATGTCATGGGTCGTAAGAATGTAATCGCAGATGCGATATTGCGGATTTAACTGATAAAGAATATATAAGTATAACATTGAATAGATATTAATCTTATGTGGGAACAAATTAATATGAACTTAGATTAAAGTTGTATATATGTCAGGATATTGTGGTTAAAGAAGAGAGAAAAAAAATGATGCCATCTTTTCATTACGATGGTTCTTTTTTTTTTCTTAAGGGGAAGGTGTTATGAAAGTGTAGAGGTACTGTAATTTTAAGAGACTTGAAAAGCTAGCAAGGACAAAACAAAGAGTCCGGAACAAGGTAACAATGTAACACTTGATCGAAACAGCTCGCAGCAGCTATGTTACTATGGAACAAAAACAAATTCAAATTCGGCCATTCAGTTTGAATTATGCCCCAAGATACCAGAATCCAATCAAATTTGAATTTAGTATTTTGATAATATTAAAACTAACGAAATGATCCAATGTCTTAGATTATAAAACTGGACATTTTGAACAGCTAGAGAGAGAGAACTGCCAGAAGACCAACAAATGTAGGCTGCTACTCAAGAGCTCTCAAAGAGGTACCTGTCTATGGAAGAAGTTTGCACAGCAGAACATCGAACCCGACCTGGAGAGAACCTACAGAGGAAAATCTACAAAGGAGACTCAACAAAGCTGACCGGTTTTGAAACGTGATACTTTTTTTGTAAATCTTAATCAGGATTTTGTATTGGACTAGTATTGTAGAGTGGGGGGGTAAAAGATAGGTTTAAGAGAAAGGAATTGTAAATAGTTGTTGGTTTTACTATTCTCTGTTGGACTTAAAGAAAAAAGTTGTTAATTTTTACTTCAAATAGTGACCTCTGGAATAGTTCTTTGCCTCTCAAATTTTAACAGATTACAGCACAGGGTGAATCTTTTCTGTGTTGCTGGCTTAAATTAGCAGGGGAATTTACCCTGTGTTGTAATGATGTATATGTAAATGATTCTGATTTTAATTTAGGAAGTATGATTAATAATTATGCAGATAATATAAAGATCAGTTATATGATTAGAAAACTGGAGACTTCACTAAGGAACTGAGACACAAATATCAGGCCAAAAATGAAGTAACTAGAACAAACAAAAGGTGACAACAAGGCCAGATTCTGCAGAATGCAAACGCTGTATGAAAACTGCTGGCATTTTAAATACCTCCCCACTCAGAAGTGAGTTTTCACATTTCTTAAATATTGCTACTACAGTCATGGCAGACACCAGTATCAATCTCATGGTAACCTAATAATTTAAGAGAAATGATTTAACAGAAGGCTAACCTTACTACGTGAGCACAAGTAGTAAAGTAATAATTTTGGCCAATAATCCGTACATCCCAAGAACGAATTTTTGAACAGTTGCTGATGAGAAATGCTGTTAGAGAATTGTACGACCATAAAATATCAACTTAAAAATGTCAAAGGAAAGTTTTGTGAACCTGATGTGCTTATCATGCACACAATAAATATATGGTCTTTGAAAAAAAATACTGGTGAAAATCTTACCTGGGCTGTCAATAGAAGAAACACTCATTGTAAAACAGCCCAGGCAATGTGTTTTTCTGGAGCAGAGTTATCTATCCTTTTTGCATTTGGCAGGGGGAGGTGGCACATGGGAATTTTGCTCCCAATTCAGGAGCCATTGAGCAAATTTCAGAAAGAGAAGATTTTCGACAATGGTAAACATGCATTTCAGTAAAAGAAAATTCCAAAGCAATAGGTTAGACAGTAAGTACTTATAAAAAATACCTGTTACAGTATTAAAATTATATCAATTAATTGTTTAAATGTTAACAAGCGTATTTACTATATAAAATGTGTTTAGTTTACCAAATAACAATTAGCAAATGAAAAAAAAATGCATTTATTTCTAAGAATAAACAGGGGTTTCTTGATTTTCAAGGCAGCAACAAACTTATCCGGTGACTGATTACTTCATCCAATTCACAACTATTGGAATTAATTCCTGTTAAACTTGCTGAATAGACGGAACATCATCTTCAGCATGATACAGCAGTGTCACTGCTGTATCATGATGAAGATGATGTTCCATTTATTCAATGTTCTCAATTGTCTTCTCAAAAGGCAACTGCCACTCTTAGCTTTTCAGCATCCACCACATCCTCTTTTTGCATCATGCAGAATATAGCATACAAGGACAGGCGGCACAATGTACCCTATACTGATCCAAGCATTGGAACCTCATCTTCAGATGGCTTGCTTCATGACGGTCCTTGTGGAATAAATGTATTTATATTTGATGTCATATAGAGGATTGTATAACAGAGTCATTGGCCATGTTACAGAGTGCAGCTCTGGTCTATTAGCAGTCCATCCTTGTTAGGCATCTGGCATTTGACATGAAGCAGGAGTCTGAGACTCCTAGGATATAGACAGCTTCCAGTATAATTGATACAGATCTCCATGATATGGTACTGATGATCACAGATGTAATAGACCAGACCATACCCCCTCAAAATATTTTAAGAAAGTAGCCTAGACACTAACGTTTTCTTACTTTAAAGTTGGATGTGAAGTGCTGTGTTCTAGATGTGGTACGAATGGTCAACCTACTTGATGTTAAGTAAAACACAATTTATTTAAATACCATAGTTAAAATACAAACAAAAGAAAGAGGAATTTAGAATAACTTAACTATTATAAAACTTAACCAAATAATGGGTACTGCATCTCCTGCTAATTAACTGTTCCGATATAGTAGCATCCCATAAACCTACCCCTTGGCAAAGAGGTAAATTCAGACACAGATCTTTCCATGTGGTTCTCCAATCCAGGAGGAAACAATATAGAGATATTTTGGAGAATGTAGCAGCTAGAAATCATTCATTAAAGTTCCAATTCTTCTGGGATCCCAAATGGCTTCTGACTACTAAAGCTAACAAAACAAAAATTGGAAGCCTGGTCTGGGAGAACTGCCCACTCCCCTTTCATTGTTATACTGCTTTTAAAAACAAATCTAAAAGGTCTCCTAAGTTATTTAATTAAGCCGTTTCAGTAGCCACTTCGTCATCTCTGCCTTTTCAACCTCTCCTCAAAAAAACCCAGAACAAAATAACCTTTTTAAAGTGACAGCATTATCACACAGGTGACTTGTAGATTTGCAGATTGGAAGCATTTTCTTTTGATAAAGTTAGACATGCTATGGTGTGGTTCTCTCAATGTGTGTGAACAGTCTATGGTATAGTAATTTTTTGTGGCAAAGCCTGCTGCCTGAGCAACAGTACTGACCATGTTATAGGGAAAATGAGATGTAACAGTGTGATCTGGCATAAACTGCAATGATAACAAGCCGTGATACGTTTGTGGTTGAGGATTGAGAGATCCCACACAAGTCCCAATCATCGTTGGAAACAGCCAGTTGCATAAACATTTAGTGCAACTCTTGCCTGGATGGCCATTGAGACAGAATTGCCACCCATCCTTTAGGGTTGCAAGTCATATTCCAGCAGATGACAGTTCTGTGATGATATTCCGGGACATCCTCCTCTGCACTAACACTGCCTCTCATTCATCTGGAGGAAATGGCATTGGGGACAATAGACTCGAGGTCTCTTGTACCTCTTCACATCCTGTGAGGACCATCAGCTGCAACTTCTTTATGTGGAAACTGTTTGTTTGATATATGCCAGAGGTTATTACTCATCTTGGATTTGCTGGCACATTTGCAGCTCCTCAATTTCTCTGTGCCTTCACTGCATCATAGCATCATGACAATAAGCCCTAATGTGGTGAATCCATTAGATTCACTGAACCTGCATGAGGAGTTTCAAGAACAGAACAGGTTCTTAATGTAAACAATCAGCATTCACATCATACACAAATGACAGTTTAGCATAGTTATTAGCAAATTGGGACATAGAAGGACCATGGAATCCAGTTACATTAACCTTTGACATCATGAACCTTATTCTGATGTCTGCAGCTCAAGCCATGCCATGCAAATACAAAGGTGCTAGTAAGTGTGGTACAATGATTCAAACTTTTCCCTTCATCTCTTCAGTAGCAAACTACAACCAATTCTCATTACCGCTATTTCCAATCCAATCCAAATCCTGGACCACAAGCTTCCAAACTTTGTTAATATTCACTGGCATAGTGTGCTGTAAATAGAGTCCTTCTAAAAACGTACACACACCCCAATTTACTTGACTTTCAGGCTAAGGTCAATTGAAAGCACATCTAGTTTCTGTACTAAACAAGGATTATTACTGATTACAACTAACTAGACTATACTCCAAATAAAGAGATATAAGCTATTGGCACATAACACTATTAACTAAAATTCTAATCACCTTATAAACTCCCCTTGCACAGAGACAGATAATTGGGGAAAACAGATTGTTGGAAGAGGTACAAAAAGTGGAAAATCAGTTCAGTGCTCTTTGGTTGCTGGTTCTGAAGTTGAGAGGATCCTTCTTTGGCTGGTTGGAACTGTTGTTGTTCCGATATTATTTTCTGGCTGCTTTTACTGGTGTGTAAGAAATACACATTGTAGAGTCATAGAGATGTAAAGCATGGAAACAGACCCTTCGGTCCAAGCCGTCCATGCCGACCAGATATCCCAACCCAATCTCATCCCACCTGCCAGCACCCGGCCCACATTCCTCCAAACCCTTCCTATTCATATACCCATCCAAATGCCTCTTAAATGTTGCAATTGTACCAGGCTCCACCACATCCTCTGGTAGCTCATTCCATACACGTACCACCCTCTGTGTGAAAACATTGCCCCTTAGGTCTCTTTTATATCTTTCCCCTCTCAACCTAAACCTATGCCCTCTAGTTCTGGACTCCCTGACCCCACGGAAAAGACTTTGTCTATTTATCCTATCCATGCCCCTCATAATTTTGTAAACCTCTATACGGTCACCCCTCAGCCTCCGACGCTCCAGGGAAAACAACCCCAGCCTGTACAGACTCTCCCTGTAGCTGAGATCCTCCAGTTATGGCAACATCCTTGTAAATCTTTTCTGAACCCTTTCAAGTTTCACATCTTTCCGATAGGAAGGAGACCAGAATTGCACGCAATATTCCAACAGTGGCCTAACCAATGTCCTGTACAATCGCAACATGACCTCCCAACTCCTGTACTCAATACTCTGGCCAATAAAGGAAAGCATATCAAACACCTTCTTCACTATCCTATTTACCTCCGACTCCACTTTCAAAGAGCTATGAACCTGCACTCCAAGGTCTCTTTGTTCAACAACACTCCCTAGGACCTTACCATTAAGTGTATAAGTCCTGCTTAGATTTGCTTTCTCAAAATGCAGCACCTCACATTTATCTGAATTAAACTCCATCTGCCACTTCTCAGCCCATTGGCCCATCTGGTCCAGATCCTGTTGTAATTTGAGGTAACCCTCTTCACTGTCCACTACACCTCCAATTTTGGTGTCATCTGCAAACTTACTAACTGTATCTCTTATGCTCGCATCCAAATCATTTATGTAAATGACAAAAAGTAGATGGCTCAGCACCAATGCTTGTGGCACTCCACTGGTCACAAGCCTCCAGTCTGAAAAACAACCCTCCACCACCACCCTCTGTCTTTTACCTTTGAGCCAGTTCTGTATCCAAATGGCTAGTTCTCCCTGTGTTCCATGAGATCTAACCTTGCTAATCAGTCTCCCATGAGGAACCTTGTGAATGCCTTACTGAAGTCCACATAGATCACATCTATTGCTCTGCCCTCATCAATCTTTTTTGTAACTTCTTCAGAAAACTCAATCAAGTTTGTGAGACATGATTTTCCACGCACAAAGCTATGTTGATTATCCCGAATCAGTCCGTGCCTTTCCAAATACATGTATATCCTGTCCCTCAGGATTCCCTCCAACAACTTGCCCACCACCGAGGTCAGGCTCATCGGACTATAGTTCCCTGGCTTGTCTTTACTGCCCTTCTTAAACAGTGGCACCACGTTTGCCAACCTCCGGTCTTCCCGCACCTCACCTGTGACTATCGATGATACAAATATCTCAGCAAGAGGCCCAGCAATCACTTCTCTAGCTTCCCACAGAGTTCTTGGGTACACCTGATCAGGTCCTGGGGATTTATCCACTTTTAACCATTTCAAGGCATCCAGCACTTCCTCCTCTGTAATCTGGGCATTTTGCAACATGTCACGCTCTTCCAACACCACTAATCCAGAATCTGGTTTCCAGCATCTGCAGTCATTGTTTTTATCTCATTGATTTTAACCCTACTGTGAATCCTCTTGCAAGGATGCCTGTCTTGAAGAAGTTTTCTCTACAAGAATCACAGGGAGTCCCTCTCCCACTGCAACTCCCAGGTCATTTCCTACTCTATGCTACTTTCTCCCCACCCCCACCCTACCCTAGCTTATCTCTCCACGCTTCAGGCTCTCTGCCTTTATTCCTGTTGAAGGGCTTTTGCCCAAAACGTTGATTTCACTGGTCCTTGGATGCTGCCTGAACTGCTGTGCTCTTCCAGCACCACTAATCCAGAATCTATTTCCCTACAGTCTATATCTTCCATACTGGTTCACTTGGAAAATGTCTCTGGATTTATCAATTCAAAAGTCATCGCCTACAGTAACAGGAAAGTTACTACTTTTCTTCAGGTTTCAATGGAGTTTTTGCAAAGAGTTGACAGCTTCTGGGCTGGAAGAGTGGCACAGCTCTTTCTCTCTAACCTGTTTCAAGCTCCAAGCTGTTGAGACAGTCAAGAACTAATGACACAGCTGTTTGCAAGCAAATGATCTTTGTCATCAATAACTGTCACTAGTTCACAGACCAATCAACTTCTTGTTGCCAACAGGAATGACTTCAGTACATACCCTTGGCTCCAGGTCATCTGCGATTTGAATGTCAAGCACTGCTTGTTCAAACAGTTGGCTACACGCCTGCTTTGGGTATTAGATTACTTGATTTAACACCTGCAGCCAGTAAAAACAATTCTTTCTCATTTCAGTCCCCAGTTTATAAACCCACAAAAATAGAACCACATGGTCCTTCCACTACCATCATCTTCCTTGCTGCCAATTCCCAGTCACCGCTTTCCACCACACAACTACTATCATAGTCACATATGTCATGTTGTTGCTAATGCCATTTAGAGTTATAGGCCCACATTTCAATGGTCCTGGAGGGACTCTGCACAACTTCAAAATGGTGAGCAGATCTGGATGTTCAAATCCAAAATGCATTTCTGACTAATTCTATTTTCACACCAAGGAGAAAGGGGGCAGTTTATGATCGTCACAGGAGGGAAACCTGAATGCAGCAGGGCCTCTTGAACTTGGAGCTGAGTTCTAACAGACCAGATTTTTGGTATAGCAAAAGCCATTGTGAGAGACACTAACATTTAGAGTAGAGGTAAATGCTCTTGAAGAATGGATAGAGTCTGCAGATATGAAGTGACTTAAATCACCAATCTTTTAAAAATTAAGAGAAAGAATATATTATTGTGCACAAAATATAATAAATTATTCAAACTTCAGGAAACTTCAGCTTAGTCAAATGATAATTTTTGCAAAGATATATTGTCAATCTTACTTTCTGATCTGAATGGCTTTTCGAAGATTACCAGATTCAAATTGTGAATTGAATCTTAATGTTTCTCCATCTTCTGGTACTGGATAGCTAAGTGAGATAAGAATATAAAAATGTATTTAATAAACATATGAGACAACATTATACATGAACATTAGAGAGTGGAACTAAAGTTGACTACAGACAGCAAACTCACCTTAGAAAATCAAGATCATACACAATTTTGTCAATAATGTCATTTGCATGGATCAGTCTCTCAATATCTTGGAATATTTTTGCTCTGTGATAGAAAAAATGTTAATTGGACACGTAGTAAATTGCAGTGAAGAACGATGAAACAGATATTATTTTACAAAGGTGCACAGTGCTGACATTAAACTAGCTATTCTATAAACCTAACAAGAGTAAAGAAAGTAAAATTTTATAAAGAGTATTTGCCAAATCTTTTGAAAAAATTCACAAATCAAATCTAGCGGTATTATATGGACTGTAAATATAGCTCTATATTTTAGTAGACTAGAACCCTTTCCTATATTTAATAACTAAGCTAGTTGATAATGGCTACCAAAATGTGCTAAATTTATATAACAAAGGCAGTGTAATACAATTTCATGCTATGAACATTATATATAGTTTTTTTTAATGCTCATGCAATGTTGTAACATAGTATATTTATTCTAACTATTTTCTGATTTAAATGTTAAGATGTTTTAGTACATTATGAATCATTTTTTAAGGTATTCATAGGTTCCATGTTAAAATATATATCAGATAAATACACAAAAATTCAGTAAGATATAATCATACATGCGGTTAATGAAAATATAAATCTGCTTTCCTTATGCTCTCTCATTTTTATCATCAAAAAGTTTACAAAATTCAGGCTTAGCATACCAAAGCACAATGTTGCCATACATTATCTTTTGCAAATTTTTCAATTCTGGTGTTGCCTCTATCTTCCATTGAAATTTCTCTTTTTTTTTTGTCATGCAATATCACCATCCTACTCACCTTTGTACACCATAGGGTCTTTCTATAAGATATTCCTTGAATGGAGGTGGAATGTGTCCAAAATAATCAGGGTATGCTACTTCATTGTATTCAGGTACAGATTTAGTCTTTTTAACAACTTCAACATAAAGATCAGAGTCATGAAGTGGTTGCAAAACACCAGGCTCCGGTAATTCAGAAATTCCTGGCTCTTCAGAGCTTATAGAGGACTCATCCTCTGCATCAGTATCAATACCAGAACAGCACAACTGACCCAGCTGAGAACCAACTTGCTGCCAAGACGGAGGCTGGCCAAATGGTGAAGAAAATAATGACTTTCCACAACCAGAGAGCTGTTGACAAGTTTTGCTACAGGTATCCCCCAGTGTCAAAAGGCTGGGCTTATTCTCAATTCCGTTCATGTGCCTCGAGTTCCAACACTTAACATCATTAGGAGCATTTTTACAATGCAAGGACATACCATCCAAACCCTTAGCAATTTCACTGTTCAAACGTTGTGTAGTAGTATGGCCATTTTGTTTAGAATACTGCGAGTTTACACTATTTTTACTCTGCTCATTGTTTTGCAGATCTATAAGTATTGGTAGCTTATGGTCCTGTGCAACTCTGCGATAAACATTAGGTAGAATCTGCTGGCTTTCCGGTGTATTACTTTCTTTAACAGAAACTTTAATCACTTTGCTTGTTGATAGCATCTCTTCTCCTGCTGTAGGCACAATAATGGGTCCTGGCTGCTGAATATCAGCCCTTGATACACTGGCATGGTTTTTTCCAGAAAGGTTATATGCCTAGAATAAAGGAGGCAGAAAATAAACTAAAAATAAATATTGTGGTTATGGCTTGGACATATCAATATAAAATTCCAGACCATGCTAGAATAATGTTTGAGGCAATGCGTTCTTCAAACTATTGTAGTTCACTATTTCATTTTATATATAAATGATCAAAATGTTAATAGCTGTGAACCCAGATTTATGACTCGTCTTCATGCCTACCAGTAACAAGAAGCCAGCCTTACGTTTAGAGTTATTAGAGTAGCCAGCTCTAGAAAAGTACTTTGAAAAGTATTTTATTCATTTCAGAGTTCAACCTGGATAGATAATTATATTATGGAAAATATTTCAATTGGTTTTTTACACCGTTACAAATTTACTCATTCTCCCTCATATCTTGAGGACAACAAGTCCTTGCTGGAGTATAGTTCCACTGGTGCTACAGGCATTGCTGCCATGGACAGGGAAAGGTTTGTTGGAATGAGGAGTGGGCTTGGATGTCACAAAAGTGAATAGATTGTTTCAGGTGACTGATATGGTGGAAGATGATCCCCTATTGAAAGTGAAGGCTAGTGGGGATAAGGGCAACCTTATACTGGGAGCAGGTTGAACGTGTGAAAACAGAAATGTGAGAAACATAGAAAGCAAGAAACACAGAAGACAGGAGAAGTAGGAGATTCAATTATGATTATGACTGCTCATTGATTGCCATACCCTCATCCTGCACCCAACTTCCCTTGAATCCTTTAGACACAAGAGCTACATCTACCTTCTTTTTGAAAACATACAATGTTTCCGTACTAGGGAGGGAACTGCACTTGCTCACCACTCTCTGGGTGAAGTAATTTCTTATCTTATCCTTAAAGATTTATACCTTGTCCTTAAACCATTATCCCTGGTTCTGGACTCTCCCACCATTGGGAGTATCCTTTCTGCATTCAACCTGTCTTGTCTTGCTAAAATTTTATAGGTTTTTAAGAGAACAACCCCTCATTCTTTTAAACTCTAGTGGATACAATACCAATCCATCCAATCTCAGGAGCAGTCTTGTGACATTCTTAAAATAGGATGGTGGTTCCAAACTGTGCTCCTAAGAAGGGAAAGATATATATTGAATGAGGTTACGCTAGAGTGAGGAGATAGTGTTAGTCCCAGTGCACAGACGCTTGGATAAAACCAATAAGAGATTATTTAAAGAAGAGTACATTTAAGCTCAAGAATAAGATAGCTCCAGGCAGGCAGTATCTGCCTTTCTAGTCTAAAAATTCAACTTACAAGTAGCTTAAACCCAATAGAGTGCATTAGATACAGGCACTCTGGTGTGACAGTATTGAAGAAATGTTATTTTTGGAGATATTGTACCAGCAATATGTTGTAGGTAGTGCGCAAAAGTTGTTGTTTTCTTTAAATTTATAAAGGAGTATTTTGAGTTTAATGGGATAATATTTTAATATATGTTTAAAAACCTATCAATTTGTAATGTAAGTAAATAGGTTGATTTAGTTTAATTTCTTTTGTTGATAAGCTTCCATTAATCAGTTAAAGCAAAATTTGCAGCATGTGTGCTAATGTTTCAGTGAGTGATCGCTTCATTAAAACCAAAATATATCAAAATATGATCGATCAAACCAGGTTCCTATCTGGGATCAGACATTTCTGGTAATAACATCAGCTAAAGTCATAGCAATACTTTTAAACAAGATATTTTTGTTCTTCCAGATCTTTGAGATAGTGAAGTAGAAGAAGAAATAACAGATTTAAAAGCAAAAGAAGGATAAACAAAGAGGTACTCCCTCTGGTATGGTCCTTAAGTATTAGTAAAGTCAAACACTTGGCTTCACATCTGTAATGATTCCATGAAAACAAGTTAGTAAGTAGACCATGTAGAAACCTGAACCTCTTCATGTTATATTCAGCAGCCTTCTGAAATGCCCCAAAATTTTGTTGGCCACAAACAATTTAAAATAAGAGTTTTGGTCTTATTATCTGAGAAAACATGCCCTGGCTATGGAGGGAATGCAACAAAGAGTTACCAAACTGATTCCTGGGAATGGCATTTCTGATGAAAGGGTAAATGCAGAAATTATATTACTGATGACCGGGGAGTGCAGACCTGGAGTGACTAAGGATACAGGATAAGCCATTTAGGACTGAGGTGAAGAGAAATTTCTTTATCCGCAGAGTGGTGAGCCTTCTGTAGCAGAGAGCCTCTGCAATAGAAAGTAGTATGAGGCCAAAACATTGAATGTTTTCAAGAAGGACTTAGATATACAGAGGGTATGGGGAGAAAGCAGAAATAGGGTAGTGAGTTGGATGATCATATATGATCACATTGAATTATCGAGCAGGCTCAAAGGCTGAATGGCCTACTCCTATTTGGTTTGTTGCTGTACTTAATAACTACAGGTCCCAATTTGTGCTTTTTATGTATCCATGTTGGAAAGGTCATGCACCAGGACAGGTCAGGGCAGGGCAGGGCAAAAAAGACAAAGGGAATACACAATCAATGGGAGGACTCTGAGAAACACCGAGAATCATAGGGTCCTTGGTACGCTTTATGCTGGCCTCTTAAGGTATCAGAACAGATGGATAAAGTGGTTAAGGCGGCAAATGGTATACTTGCCTTTATTAGTCGAGGCACAGAATTTAAGAGCAGGAACTGTACAAATGTTGGTATTGCGTGCATTTCTGGAGTTCATATTATCAAAGGGCTGTGACAGCACTAGAGAGGATATAGAAGAGATTTACCAGGATGTTGCCTTTGCTGGAGAGTTTCAATTATGAAGAGAGATTGGACAGACTGCAGTTGTTTTCCTTAAAAGCGACAATTGAAAGGAGATACCATTGAAATGTATTAAATTATGAGGTGTATAGATAGGGTAGACAAGAAGAAACATTGGAGGGATCAATGCCCAGGTAGCATAAATTTAAGATAAGGGGCAGAAAGTTTAGAGGAGATGCAAGGAAAAATATTTTAATTCAGAGGACGGTGGGAATCTCATAATTACTGCCTGCAAGTATTTTGAGGTGTGTGTGGAAGGTTATGACCAATAGGGATTAGAATAGTTCAGTGGCTGTTTTTAAACATGCAGTTGCAAGGGGCCAAAAGGCTCTTTTGTGCTGTAGATCTCTGTGACTCTACAGTACTATTTTACTGCATTGTCAGTTCTGCTATAATGCCTATTCCATCAACGCAAAGTGGCTATAATGCAATTGAAGAATTTAGACCATTATTTGTAGAATGCAAACTTTCCTTAGATGTATTGGTTATAATGTGATTCTAGTCCTATTGGTTTAAATGGTGCTGCTATTTCGCGATTTTTTTATAACACGGATTGCACAGGAATGGAACTATCGTTTCAAATCAGAATAGACCGTATATAATTTTTTTGACTTATTTTCGTTGAATTAGTTAATCTCAAATCTCTCTGCATGGTTGTTATAGCCAGACTTGCTCAGAGTTAAAGCTAATATTTCATATTTATCTCATCATCGTTTCTAATTTTGGTCTCAGAACTAAAATCTTGTGTCCATGTTTAGATGAAAGCTACAACAAATTGAAACTGATGACTAGAGAGTGATATAGTAGCTGACTCCTTCCATCATTTTTGGATGAGTGAGTGCAAGCTTATAAGACAGTACTACCCAGACTTGATTCACTATCTTTTACGGACAAGATGAGCAATTTTCTACATTATCCAGTAGATGCTAATATTCCAGTGCAACACAGCAGGTAGCCAGGAATTGGCTAGTTTTGGAGCACAGAGCTTTACCACACATTTGGGATGGCATCAGGGTCTGTGATCTTAGTTATGTTCAAGGATTTAGAGATAGGGGAGACCGGCAAGTCAATTGTTGTCAATTTTTAGCTGTTTCTTTTCTCTACTGAGGTCTTTTCACTGCCACTCCTAAGCTACAAATCTCATTCATGAGACAGACACATCAATGAAAATGTGCCATATTTACCAAACAGTAGATGGCAGACCTAGTAGCAAATTTAGTCAATTTCCATTGTATTGCTAGCAAAAAGAGAGAAATATGCAAAGGAGCCAGCAATATAATTGGTCACTGATATTAATATGAAATTACTTTTTATATGTCTGACTCAGGCACTCAAAAGCTCTTGAAATGTGTGTCTCACAATAGCTGAAAAAGCAAACTGGGCATTGTTTGTTAGAAACAACTCAAGAAACCTGTCAAAATGGACTATTTTGACTTTAGTTTTCAGATATGTTTGGCAGCTTTACCCCCAGTTTATGCCATCTGTGTGAAACCAAAGTTTCAAGACATGCAAGGATGGTGTAGATCTCATGCAATGTATAATAAAGGAATTCAAAATGCTGCATAGCAGCTTGAGTTGAAAAGCGTGGCATTGGAAAAGCACAGCAGGCAGCATCCGAGGAGCAGTAGAGTTGATGTTTTGGGCATAAGCCCTTCATCAGGAATGTTTGGGAGGAGAGAGGGGGCTGAGAGATAAACAGGAGAGTAGGAGTGGCTTGAAAGGTGATAGGTGGATGTAGATGGGGGTGACTGTGATAGGTCGGCGGGGAGGATAGAGTAGATAGGTGGGAAGATAAACAGGTAGGATGGGTCAAGGGGGCAGTGCTGAGTTGGGGGACTGGATCTGGGATGAGGTGGGGGGAGGAGAGATTTCAAAACCAGTGAAGTCAACGTTGATGCTGTATGGTCGAACGATCCCAAAGCTGAAGATGAGGCGTTTTTCCTCCATTTGTCAGGTGGCTTAGATTTGGCGTTGGAGGCGGACCAGGACCTGCCTGTCCTTGGGGGAGTGGGTGAGGGAATTGATGTGGTCGGCCACAGGGGAATGGGGTTTTGAGTGTGTGTGTCCCAGAGATGTTCCTAAAATGCTCGGCGAATTGGCACCCTATCTCCCTGATGTACAGGAGACCATATCGAGAGCAACGGACACAGTATGAGGTGGATAGATATGCAGAAAAATCTCTGCTGGATGTGAAAAGACCCTATGGGGCCTTGGCTGGATGTGAGGACAGGAGGTGTGGCGTAGGTTTTACACCACCTGTGGTGGCAAGGGAAGGTGCTGGATGTGGATGATGGGTTGGTGGGAGGTGTGGACCTAATGAGGAAATCACTGAGGGAATGGTCTCTGCCAGGTATATCAATATGCATGCCTTCTCAAACATTCTACAGTATTGGAATCATCCCTGTTGACTTTTCATGTCTCTCCTTTAGTATAAAACATAGCACAGCACTATTTTACTGAACAGATTTTACAGATACAGAACTTGGTTTTGACAGCACCAAGGAGAAAGCAAACAAACGCCAAACTCTGCAATGCTACACACAAAGCAGAATGGATTTTTTTTCTTACCTGAAAGTCTTCTGTAAGCTCTGGGAAAAACTGGTTGTATACTTCCAGTTCTTCTATTGGTCGCCCCAATTCATGAACAGGCTTCAACTTGTTAATATCAGTTTCAATATCATCATTCTGCATGAGAGAAAACTTTATTTTAAAATGTTTTATTGTTTATTATCAGAGCTCCAACATGACTGGAAAATATTTTGTCATCAGAATGAAACAGTTAATTTTATGCTGATTGTCATATTCTTCCCATACATGTCAATACACATTCTATTTATTTAGTCTGGAAAATTTTACTGAACATATTACATTTTTTAAAAACATATTCTGAGTAGTAAAACAAAATGCTTCATAACTTACACACAGCAAGTTTTCAAAGTTTATAAATAGCACTCAAAGCCTGTGATCAGAATCAACAACAGAAAAAAAATCAAATTCCAGATGAATGCAAGCCATGAATTCACTTTGGAAATTTCCAAACTGTCCCTCAGAATGTTAATTAACACAAAAATTTTCTATCTTCTAAATAAAGAAAAGGTGCATTGAATAGTATAGATAATAAATTGGGATATATTGAGATTTTCTTTTTAATAATAAAAAAAGTCTGCTTTTCCATAATTATCTAGTGAAGCAACAACTTGGATCAGTGGTTAGTGCTGTTGCCTCACAGTGCCAGGGACCCGGGTTTGATTCCACTCTTGGGCATCTGTCTGTATGGAGTTTCTCTCCTTATTTGCACAGGTTTCCTTTGACTGCTCTGGTTTCCATCTACAGTCCAAAGATGTACAGGTTAGGTGGATTGGCCATGCTAAATTGCCCAGTGTCCAGGGATATGCAGGCTACAGGGGTGGTATGGGTCTAGGTGGGACGTTCTTCAGAGAGTCGGGGTGGATTTGATGGGCTTAATGGCCTGCTTCCATGCTGTGGGAGTCTATTATTCTGTTAAACTAGAAACCCTACCACAGTCTGGACTTAGCCACACAAGAAATGAAAAGGGATATGAGTGCCCTGTAAGCATTGTGGAATATTCAGTGGCCAGGATTGAGAAATTTAAACTAGATATTCTCATGATAGATTTCTGTTAATCAAAGTGCCAGATCAAATTGTCCTGGTGTCCAAGGAATTAATAATTCTGAAAAATGTATACTGCGCTAATAAAGTTTTCAATGGAATCAAGTAGTGAAAATCATAATCAGGCCTAGAAGTTTCAAGGATTAACAGTGACGGTTCAGATAATCAAGAGATTAGATTACATACAGTGTGGAAACAGGCCCTTCGGCCAAACAAGTCCACACCGACCCACCGAAGCGTAACCCACCCAGACCCATTCCCCTACATTTACCCCTTAACACTACGGGCAATTTAGCATGGCCAATTCACCTAACCTGCACATCTTTGGATTGTGGGAGGAAACCGGAGCACCCGGAAGAAACCCACGCAGACACGGGGAGAATGTGCAAACTCCACACAGTCAGCCGCCTGAGGCAGGAATTGAACCCAGGTCTCTGGCGCTGTGAGGCAGCAGTGCTAACCACTGTGCCACCGTGCTGCCCACTAAGTGAGGACTGCAGTTGTTGGAGATCAGAATCGAAAAGTGTGGTGCTGGAAAATGCACAGCAGGTCAGGCAGCATTGAGGAGCAGCAGAATTGATATCTTGAGCATAAGCCCTTCATCAGTTCCGATAATCAGTAGACGAAGATGGAAGAAAGGTAGAAAATGTATTTAGATAAACAAAGTTACAGGAAATGCATCAGAGCCAGGAAACTATTTCATGCTTTGGCCTATGAAAAAATGCATACCATAGTTCAGGGAGATACATCTATGACTTCAGATGAAATCATTAGGTCAAGTGAACAGGACAGGATATTCACTGTTAACGTGGCAGCAAGAAGATTATGAAAGTAGTCGCTGATTAGTGTCCCAAAGAGAATGGAGATAGTGACTAGCCTAATAGGAAGGTTAGTGGGAATACCCAGGAAGTAGAAATATATGAGCAGGTTAGGAAAACAGAGAATGCGAAGTCACATTAATGGCTATACTTTACAGGGTGAAACTCACAGAAAATCTGAGATTGGTATAAACAAACAAGTCAGTTGATTTATACAAGATGATCAAAGCCAGATTTTTTTTTCTGGGACAAGGACAACTGACACAAGGATACCTTTTGGCTACCTAAATATAGCAAGGATCAAGAGACTGTCATCAATCACAGAAATAGTTGCTCGACATCACTCAACCCTAATGAGAGATCAGCATAGGACAAGGAGACTGGACTATGCATTATAATAGATAATAGAAGATAATAGGACTGTGCCAAAAATACATCATCGTAAAATTTACAATATTCAGGCAACACGACTGGTCAATCAAAATGGGGGTGAAAAAGGATTGGATTTAAAGAGCGAAAGGAAACCTGGTTTTCAGGATATTAGCAGGGAAAGGCAAGGTAGATGAACCATAGTCACCACCGCAGGAGTTACCTGTAAGATGGTTCCAGCTGCAGATTCTACAAAATGTAAGGTTTGAAAAAAGAAGAAATCAAAATATCGTATCACTGGGAAAGTCATAAAGCGATTGGGTGATGAACATTGTTGTTTGACCTCAGTCAAAGCAGCAGCAATCAGTTTATTAATATTTAATACTTTAACATTGTTAACAAGTGGGGAGTTGTTCAGTTTCATATATCTATACATGAGATTTATAAAGTATAAGTAGGGTTATTCACAAGGTTTATTATCATGGACAAAGCTTTGCGAGCATTGATAAAGTTTATTACCTGTAGTGAGATTGAGTAGCTGCAACAAAGTTATTAGTTAGTAATTTTTTAAAAATTGCAGTGAAGCTCCTTCCTCAAATTTGCGCATTCTGTGCAATGTATAAACAGTAGGGTGCTTTCCATGTCCTAGATAAGCAATTGTGTAAGAAATGTCATCAGCTGTCGCAGTTTGAGATCCAGGTTTTAGAGCTGGCTCCCACTTGGAGTACTGTAGGCAGATGTGGGCACCACAATCTAGGAATGACATTTTAGTCCTGGAGGGAGTTCCACGCAAGTTTTCAAGATGAAACTTAGACTTAAGAGGTTAAGTTATGAGAAAAGATTAGACAAATTAGCCTTTATTCTCATGAATTTAGAGGGTTAAAGAGTTATCTAATCAAGGTTTTTATGATATTAATAGAGAAAGACAGGGTAGGTAAACTATTTCCACTGGTTGAAGATTCTAGTACCAGGGGTATGGTCCAAGAATTAGGGCCAGGTAACTCAGGAGAGATGTAAGAAAGCATTTCTATATGCAAAGAGTCATATAGGTTTCAGACTCTCTTCCTCAAACAGCCGTTGATGCTAATTCAATTGTTAAGTTTAAATCTGACACAGAATGAATTTTATTGAGCAAGGGTATCAATGGAAATGGACCCAAGGCAGGCACTGGAGTTGGCAACAGATCAGCCACGATCTTACTGAATGGTAAAGCAGGTTCAAGAGGCTGAATGGCCTACTTCAGTTCCTATGATCCTACATAGTCATCTCATAGTCCAAAGATACACAGGGAGGCAAGGCATGGGTGATCACCAGACAGTTTAAAGGACACAAGGTAGTGTAGAAAATCCTCTGAGCTAATCTCACTTTCTAACCAAAAAGGAGATAAAGACTGATTAAGGTCATGGCTAATTTGGACAGTGTAGCCAGACTCAACCTCATCATGCCAAAGGTGGCCTAGCAATACAGTGAGCTACAAAGACTGATAGAACAACAGTTATGGGAGATTTCTTACTAGGGGAGCAGATAGATGTTTTTGCAGTCATTGATGTGAACCAAGGATGGTAACTTACTTTTCTGGTGCAAAGTCAAAAAGGTCACCCAGTGGCAGCAGAGAATTCTGGAGAGGGAGGCTGAACAGCCAGAAGTCATGGTCTATACAGTTAGCAAGGGCAAAGGTAGAAAAAAGGATTACATCCTGTGAGTAGTATTTGAGTAGTTAGAAAATTATTTAAAAAGCAGGATGTTAAAAAGTCATAATTTTCAGATTATTGCCAGGGAAATGGTAGCTGGGTAACACAAAGTCCCTCATGGTAGGCTGGTGCAGAAGATTAAGTCACATGGAATCCATGGTTAGTTGGCAAGTTGGGTATAAAATTGACTTGGTCAGAAAAGACAGAGGGTAGTTGTGGAGAGATGTTTTTCTGTGACAATGGTATTGCACAAGCATCTTGGATGTCTGCAGTTTCCAATATATATCAATGATGTGGATGAAAATGTTCATGGTTTGATTAGTTTACAAACAACACGGAGGTTGGTGGAGTTGTAGATAGCAAGGAAGGTTATCATAGGATACTGCATGATATAGATCAGTTGGAAAGTTTGGGCAGGGAAATGGCAGATAGTGTTTAATCTGGACAAATGTGAGGTGATACATTTTGGGGGGTCAAATGCATGAGGAAAGTATACAATAAATAGCAGGATCCTTAGGAGCATTGAGATATGGAGAGATCTTGGGGTCCAAGCACTTGGCATGCTTGCTTTTAACAGTTGAGGCACTGAATATAAAGCTGACAAATCATGTTTAAGGTCACTTTTGTTGGGGCACATTTGCAGTATTATGGTTACCATACTTTAGGAAGGATATGGAGGCTTTGGAGAAGGTGCAAGGCAGGTTTACTTTGATATTGTCTGGATTGGAGTATATTAACTATTAGGACAGGTGAAGCAAACTTGAGATTGTTTTCACAACAGTATCAGGGCTGCGGGACGACCTGACAGAAGTATATAAATTTATGAGAAGCATGGAAAGGATGGATAATTAAGAGTCTGTTTTCCAGGATGCAAGTGTCAAATGCTAAGGATAAAAGTTTAAAGGAAATGTGCAAGGATATATTTTTTTCCACAGAAAGTGGTAAGTACTTGGAACATGCTGCCAGCTGAGGTGTAGAAGCATATACATTAGTAAAGTTTAACAGGCATTTAGACAGACACATGGAAAGGCAGGGAATAGAGGAGTATGGACCATGTGTAGGCAGATAGAGTCATTAGAGATGTACAGCACAGAAACAGACCCTTGATCCAACTCGTCCATGCCGACCAGATATCCCAAATTAATCTCATCCCATTTGCCAACATTTGGCCCATATCCCTCTAAACCCTTTCAGATATTGTAATTGTACCAGCCTCCACCACGTCCTCTGGCAGCTCATTCCATATACATGACCTCTGCATGAAAATATTGCCCTTAGGTCCTTATGAAATTTTTTCCCGTCTTACCCTAAACCTATGCCCTCTAGTTCTGGACTCCTACACCCCAGAGAAAAGACCTTGTCTATTCACCCTATCCATGCCCCTCATGATTTTATAAACCTCTATAAGGTCACCCCTCAGCCTCCGACTCACCACAAAAAACAGCCCCAGCCTATTCAGCCTCTCCCTACAGCTCAAACTCTTCAAACCTCAGCAACATCCTTGTACATCTTTTCTGAACATCACAACTGTAGCTAACCATTGGTTACGAAGAGCCTTGGGATGTTCTGAGGTTGTGAAAGAGGTGACAAAAATTCAAGTTTTTTTTGACCCCGCATTAAATAGCCAGAGATACATGGAGCTGAAAAAAGTCTCTCTCCAACTTATACCACGTCTGAGGTCTGCACACTCTCTCAAATCCAGAACGATTACTGAAGATTACTCATAAAACCTCACACTTGTTCATAGGAAAGGCAACACTTCCATTTTGTATAGCGGCTGCAGAAGTCCTGACTCAAAGCACAGCACGTTCCCACTGGCAGCAACGAGATAAATGAGCAACTATCTCTTTTGGTGATGTTGGTTGAAGGATCAATACTGGCTCCGAGACACTGTTGGAGGATCAGCGCTGACGGAGCGAGTTCTGGCAGAGGGTCAGCGCTGAGGGAGTGAGCGCTGTCAGAGGGTCAGCGCTGCACTGTTGGCTGGATTAGTGCTGATGGAGAGCTGCACCATTGAGGGTCAATGCTGAGGGAGCAGGCACTGTCTGAGAGACGTTAGTAGGGGATGCCACACTGTCGGAAGGTCAGCGTCGCCCTGTTGGTGAGTCGGCACTGAGGGAACACTACCCCTTCTCAGCATCAGTTCTGAAGGACTGCTGCACTGTTGGAGTTGCCTTCTTAATGATGAGGCATGAAATAAAGATTCACTTGCCATCTCAGGTGAACACTCAAGATTCCACGGCACTATTTGGAAGCAGAGCTGGGAAGGGGAGCCCATCCAATGTCCTTGGGACTAGTTTAGAATGGCATCATGGTCAGCACAGACGTGGTGGGCCAACAGATGGTGAAATTTGAGTGCAATTTTTCTTTTATAAAGGTAGCCTAATGGTGACATGTAACCACTGTTGATTGCCATAAAAATCCATTGTGTTCACTAATGATGTGGCTTACGTGTGATTTCAGTCCCTATACAAAGTGGTTGACTGTACACTGCCTTCAGAGACATTTTCTTCGAGACTTTATCTTCACAAAAGAGGGGAATAAGGCAGGCATCATAGCTGAAGAGGATGAACACGAAACATTCGATTTGATCAAGATATGGAAACAGGAAGTGTTGAAGGAATTACCATCTTTTAAAATGAATAATCAGCACACCTGGATGAAATGTTCCTCAGACTGTTGAAAGACATTTGGGAAGAAATAGTAGGTGCTCTGATCACTATTCTCCTACTCTTACTGGATGCTGATCTAGTGCTAGACGATGGGAGCACTGCTAAAGTTATTGCTTGCTTCATAAACCAGGCAGGAGATAGAACAAATTCAGGCCACTCAGTGTAAACCTTGATGGTAGGGAAATTATTGGAATCAATTCTGAGAGAGAATAAACAGTCACTTTGGAAGGAAGGGACTCATCAAGGACAGTCACCATGGATCTTGTTCAGTGAAGATTGAGTCTGACTAATATGACATTTTTCAGGTGGAGAAAGTACGGACTGCAGATGCTAGAGAGTCAAAGTTGAGAAGTGTGGCACTGGAAGAACAGCAGGTCAGGCAGCATCCAATGAGCAGGACAGTCGGAGTTTTGACATAAGTCCTTCATTGTGAAGGACTTATGCCCAAAACTTTGACTCTCCTGCTTGTTGGATGCTGTCTGACCTGTTGTGCTTTTCCAGCACCACACTTTTGATTTGGTGATGTGGTCTACAAGAATTTTAGCAAGGATGAGATTCCACGTGCATGCAGTAAGCTGGATACAAAAAAAATCAGCTCTGTGACAGGAAACAAAAGGTAATGGTTGACAGTTTTTTTTGCAACTGGACGGCAGTTTACTATGGAGTTCTATGGGTTTTATCCAAGGTTCCCTGTTTTTTTTCAATAAGAAAGAAAGACTTGGATTCAAGTGTCAGAGGTTTGATTGTGAATTTTGCAGCCAACGCAAAAAAAAAATTGGTCTTGTGGTTGATAAAGTGGATAAATGTACATCAATAAATTGGTAAGGTGGGTAGAGACATTGTAAATATTAGGGCATGCATTATGGGAGGAGAACAAAGCAAAGAAAATACAATAAATACAAGGATACAGAAATGCATCCAGGAAGTAAGATACCTCAGCAGGCAGATCTCCCTGAAGTTAGTTAGACTGGTTGATACGGTGTTTAAGTCGTCATATGGAATGCTACCTTTAATAGGCAGGGCAGAGAATGTAAGATCAAAAAGGTTATACTGGAACTATATACCATAACTTGATTACTGCGTGTAGTTGTGGTCATCTCATTACAAAAATAATGTAATTGCACTGGAAGGTACAGATGTTGCAAATGCAAAGCAGAGTCACCACTTACACAGGTTCAAATTCTGCATTGGCTAAGGTCCCAGCTTCTGTACCTCGCCCCTCAGCCTAATAACTCTCACATTAAACCACCTGTGGTGTCTCTCTAATGAAAGCCCCATGGTCCTCTGGGACTACGCAAGTCTACTTTACAGATGTTTACAAAGATGTTGCTAAATGTGGAAATGATACCTTTGAACAAATACTGGATAGGTTTGGGTTATTTCCAATGTCTTCATCCAGAGTTTAGGAGGTAACTGAAACTCACTGTTTGAAAAGGTAGCAGAGGAAGAAGCCCTCAATTCATACAAAAATTGAATGGATAAGCACTTGATGTCCTGTAAACTCCAGAGATACAGAGTGCTGGAAAATGGATTAGGCTGGGTGGTTCATGTTTAGCAGACACTGATATGACGGGCAGAATAGCCTCCTTCACTGTCATAAATGTATCTACATTGTCTGAATATCCCAAGAGAAGCCATTTGCCAGAATGTGGGGAGATGGCATGGAAGTGACAATATTTGAAGTCAGCATAGACAAGATCAGTCACATTGCTTTCTTTTGTGCTGTAATAATTATTCAAAGAGGCAATAGTCACATTAAATTCACTTTCTAAATAGTGACGAAACTTGACAGACTAGGTGTTAATGACAAAATTGGAGGAATCAAAAACATTGTTGATCCAAATGATGGAAATGAACATAATATAAATCGTAAGATATATGGCATTGAGCAAAGCTGGAGGAATTGTCTTTTTGGGAGAAATAATCTGAAAAGTTTGGGAATCATTGTACAGTGTATAGGAAAGCTATGACATTTTTCAAATATTTTTTGATTCTTCATTGGCTCACTAATTATCTTTTTCAATAATTATTTTATTTTCTGTAGTGTACATTTCTGATGAAAGTTGCATATCCAATAGATTACAACTTCCAATTTATTTCACCACTTTTTTTTCCCCACCAAATCTGATACATCTTGAAGGCAATTTTCTTTTTACTTGGTATTGATCTAAAATTCATGTAATTTGGAAACAAAATGAGTCTGGCACCTTCTTGTTTTCATCTTTTTCTTCATCTTCATTTTCATTGTCTGTTTCTATTTCAGTGTCATCGGTGTCATCACTTTCATCTACAACATCATCAACTAAAACAAAAGAAGTTTAAAAATGTCTGCAAAATCTAAACAACAATGCAGAGGTTTGTTAAGTAAAATTCAATCAAGCACATTGATTATTACACGTTCTAAGTAACCAAAAAGAGCTAAAGTAGTGACTACTGGTTAGTTAGTACACTGCAATTAGCCTATTATTTTTTATAAATGTAGGGCTTTTTGGCATAATTATTCCTCATAATTGTGACAAATGTACTATCTGTAACCAATAGATTAGAATGGTTGTTTGTCCAATGCACAGTCTAACTAACCTTAGCATATTATTTCTGCTCTATGCCATCCTCTAGTTCTATTTTTCCTCAAGGAACTTGCTCCTTTTAGTTGTCAATATAACAAAGTTTTGTGGTCATTCGCAAATTTACCATTTTAAATCACAAAATACTTTTAAAACTACATTTCACAACACTATGCACAAAAAATTACATTTGTTGTTACTCAATAGGTTTGTTTTCTGCATTATATTATTATTACTTTGCTACATATTTGTCAATTGTTAAATGTTAAATGGTTATAAATTAAAATAATTGCTATATTTATTACCCTTTGCCAATCAAACAGGTTTGGAACTTTCATTACTTTTGCAAGGAATCCACACACATTTCCAAGAAGTTCAACTAGGAAAAGGATATTTAATTTTATCAACAATATTGTACAAACAAACTAAGCTAAATTATCCCAGTCCCTGTGAATCCCAATTTTTTTTTCTAATCAAGATGGAGTTACTCTAACAAACAGAATTGACAGTAAAAACGAATGTCATTAAAATTTATTTTTGAGGATTTCAATCTTAGTTCCAAAAGTGTTAGGAAAGAGCTGCATTGTGAAAGGAGAGCAATTTATTATTAACTAAATTATTAATATATTTGAGAAAAAGAAACTGAAGATGTACTCAGTCTGGCTTGCAAATGATACAATTGACCCTTAGCACTCTCCAAAGTGGCCTGGAAAACTGTAAAATAAATACTACAAACGCAAGGCTCACAACTTTCTTACATTAGTATAATGACAAGTGCTTCACTGATTGACACTGTTAAAGGTTGTGTTAAGTCTTTCTTCTAAGCAAAGACAGGATAGTCAACTAAATGTGATTTTACCAACATTATTCACATCCCAAGAATAACATCACAAGTAGGCATTTGGTAGTACTGAATTTGAGTATTGCTTAAATAAATGCACATTTAGTCAAAGCACCAAGGCAATTTGCAAGAAGTATTGAAGTAAATAGAGAAAAAAAATATACTGCTTGAGTGAGTGAGGGTTGATTAGTTAGTAAGTGGATGCTCTTTAATAGAGGTGGAGAATGCACCAATCAGATGGTAACTGACTATTAACTGCCAAACATGATTTAAATTTTAAACTAGGCAGATGTCATTGATTTCTGAGGGCATTACCTTGATCAATGAACCAGAAAACAGCTGCCATCTAGTTTGTTGAATTATAAGAGGCACCATGTTTTTCCTATCTGCAAAGATCAGGGGCCTGTGCATGAATATTTGTAGCCTCCAATAAGTGCAAGCGCACCACACCCATGAGCCTGATTAACAAACTAAATTGGTTGTCAGAGTAATTGCTTGTACGCAGGATTATTCAATAAGCGTTTTCTAATGTTGTACGTTATGTTTTAAGTTTTGCAAATACAGCCTGCCTAGGTGCAAGCTGAACCTTGATAACAGCAAGATGAAAAGCTTTAATAAAATGTGTCTTTTCTCAGACAAAGTGTACCCTATCAGTCGCATCTCATGTTTGTCTCCTGAGGAGGTCATTATAGTTTCTCACTATGGTATGTCGGAACTGGCGATTGATCAGTTGAGCATTGTACTCTGTTCTCATGAGGGCATCCACAGCAAGAAACTGAGAGGGGGCCTTTCATTGTCCAGTACTTCCCGGAAGTGGAGAAACTTGGCCATGTTCTTCGCAGCCTGCACAGTATCGATGAGGATGACCACCTCACCAAGACCTTCCCTACGTCCCCACTTCTTGCCTTTAAACAACCACCAAACCTTAAACAGACCATTGTTCACAGAAAACTACGCAGCCTTCAGGACAACATCAACCACAACACCGTATAACCCTGCAAGACATGTCAGAGTGTCGATATGGATACCACCATTACATGTGGGGACATCATCCACCATGTATGTGGCAGGTACTCATGTGATTCAGCCAATGTTGCCTATCTCAAATACTGCAGGCAAGGATACCCCAAGGCATGGTACATTGGCGAGATCAAGCAGACACTACCACAACAGATGAATGGACACCGTACAACAATTGCCAGATGGGGATATTCTCTCCCAGTCAGGGAAGACTTATGCAGTCAGGGACATTCAGCCTCAGATCTTTGGGTAAACATCCTCCTAGGCGTTCTTTGGGATATGCAACAACACAGAATAGCCGAGCAGAGGCTGATAGTCAAGTTTGGTACCCATGAGGGTGGCCTCAACTGGGACCTCGGGTTCATGTCACACTACAGGTGACCCCACTACACGATCTCATATATATATATTTAGGTGCAGACTCTCTCTCATACACACACACACACACACACACACACACACACAGAATTTGTATTTGCAGATACATTCTATTTTTGATCAAAAAGCACCCAGTCTTCAGGCAGTCAATGCAGAGAGTCAATCCATATAACATTTTGGAAATAGAACCAGTTTGACTCAAGATTGGGATACAGACAGACTCTAACCTCACACCTTTAATACACTATCTGAGCTGAGATGTCACCATTTTTTATATAACTTTAAGTTATCTCGAGAATGTGACTTTAAAAAAAGAGTTCTGGGATTTACATATTAATGCAACTCATTCTAAAAGATGAAAGACTTAACAGCAATCTAGGTTTGTTCAATACATCATGTTAATTACATGACACTGTGATCTTTTGCTATAAATTCTGTGTCTTATGATCCTGCCCACTAGTTACCTGATGTAGAAGCAGCGCTCTGAAAGTTGGTACTTTCAAATAAACTTGTAGGCCTATAACCTGGTGTTGTGAGATTTTTAACTCTTTTCTCAGAAAGACACAGTAATTAGCACTGTGCAGCTTTCTGGAACTACTGCATCAATAGTAAATAAATAGTGTCAAAACATAAAATATACATATGTAAAAACAAAATTTACAAAAGCATTCATCCTTAAGTTAATTTTCCACAAATTGATTACTTGTGTAAATCAAACCACAAAACACAAGTACTGTCCACGATAAGTACTCTTACCATAAAAACAAAATACTGTGGATGCTTCAAATCTGAACTGAAAACAGAAGCTGCAAGAAAAACCTAGCTGGTCAGACAGCATCTGTGAAGAAAGAAAGCATTAACGTTCGCATCTGAATTATTAATTACTTCCTTCCCCACAGATGCAGCCTTTTTAATGAATACTTTTTGCATTTTCTATGTAACTGTGTTTTTAAAATTTATTTTCAGATCTCTTGGATTGATTGGGAATTTGAATTCATGACAAATGTTAGAAGCTAAAAATGGGGATAAAGAAAGGGAAGGCATTACATAATAGCAGTTCGGGGACGAATACGGTTACGTCCTCAAAATAACTAGTTACCAATCTCACAATGCTGATATAAGAAGGGCGGAGCAGAAAAACAAAAGGTCAGAAAACCCTGTGGTGCTTGTAATACAGCGATAGAAAAGGATTGGGAAACGGATAAAACAAGTTATCGGTATAATTTGATCTCTTGGTTAAGGAAGGTCTGATCCAAGAAAGGAAAACAAGTATGAGACATTATAAATACAAAACGTTTGATTGAGTTCTGGAGAATCCTAGCCTTCACTTCGTGTTTTGGAAACTCCTAGAACTGAGTGAACTGCCCAAGTATCTGATCATTTTTTTCCAAATGCTGATCTGATAATAGATTCTTGACCCTCACCCATCTCTGGTATTATTCAGGCCTATTATTCCCTCAATTCAACTGTCATAATTATCTTAACAAAAAACATTAATCTAGTCATAGTTAATTCTGCCAAACTGTTCTTGATGCAATTACCTAATGTGATGGCTTTTTGTTCCTATGCATCTTTGAAAGAGCTGTCTTCTTGCTCTAAATCTTTCTTTTGGATCAGTGGATGAGGTGGTGGGCAAAGTAACTGATAGTCATCAAACATTTTAGCAAAGACCATCTGGTTGACTCAATCATAGAGTCATAGAGAGAATACCAAGTTATTTACACTGTCAGAAATCACATGATGCACATCAACGTTGACAACTATATATATCAAACTGAGTTGTGTCCCATCAGGAATACTGTAGACAGTTCTGACACTTTCACAAGACCTTGGAGAGGATGCTGAGAAGATGACCAAAGATTTCAGTTGCATAGAGAGTCTAAATAAAATGGAGGAGTTCTTCTTCTAACAGAGAAAGTGCAAGGGAGATTTGATGGAAATGTAAAACATTATGAATAAATAAGGCAAAGCTATGTCCAACCACAGAATGATCAATTACCAATCACAAAGACTTAAGGTAATTGGCAAAAAGAAGCAGTGGCAAACGTGAAGAGAAACAAAATGTTATCATTTATAATGCATGATTGGAAAGAATAATGGAAGTGAGATTCAATAATAACCTCCAAAAACAAACTGGATAAATACTTGGAGAAAATTTTATTAGGCTCTGGGAAAAGAGCAAGGCATAAAATGGATAGTTGTTTTTCAAACAGCTAACAGAGGAGGGAGGAACCAAAAAGTCTCCTTCAAAGCTGTAAATTCTATCAGAAATCCAAACAATGAGGGAGAATGAGGATTTCATGCAAATTAGTACTAGTGAGGAGATTGTATTGGAGAAATTAATGGGACTAAAGGCTAGGTTCCCAGAAAGAGGTAGCTATGGAGATTGTGGGTAATCATCCTCCAAAGTTTAATGGGGCCAGTTGATTGGATGGTAGCAAATGTCGGCTATTTAGGGAGAATCACAAGAGCATTTGTGTATGGTAGTAGTAAAGTCTTGATTCAATTGCACATATCCTTGGTTAGACTTCACCTCGGGTATTATATGCACTTTTGATCTCTTTACCTTATGAGGGATTTAATTGACATGGACAAAAGGCATCAAAGTTTCACTAGCATGTTACGGGGACGATAGGACTGTCCTTTGAAGAGAGATTGGGCAAACCGAGGCTATATTATCTGGAGCTTTTAAGAGCGAGACGGGATCTTACTAAAACCTATGTTAAGCTTAAAAGAGATAGACAGGTTGGTGACATTTTTTTCTTGGTTAGGGTAATTGAAAAGAGTAATTCTAAATATTATGATTGTACAAGGTAATGGTTTTGGAAGCATCGATATTGAAGTTGTGATAAATTCTGCCCAATTTGATAATATTTCTCAGTTTTGGGTGGAGAATCATGCAGTCTTGCATGAGAGCCCAATGAGTCAGAAGTGACAGGCACTTGCTAATCTAAAATAGGCATGCTTAACTAATCAATGTAACTTGAAACGATTGCTATCATGCAATAAACTATCTGGGAATTTGTGTTGCAGACGTTTCGTCCCCTGTCTAGGTGACATCCTCAGTGCTTAGGAGCCTCCTGTGAAGCGCTTCTGTGATGTTTCCTCCAGCATTTATAGTGATTTGTACCTGCTGCTTCCAGTTGTCAGTTCCAGCTGACCGCTGCAATGACCGGTATATTGCGTCCAGGTCGATGTGCTTATTGATTTGAATCTGTGGATGAGTGCCATGCCTCTAGGAATTCCCTGGCTGTTTTCTGTTTGGCTTGTCCTATAATAGTACTGTTGTCCTAGTCAAACTCATGTTGCTTGTCATCTGAGTGGGTGGCTACTATGGACAGCTGGTCATGTCATTTCATGGCTAGTTGGTGTTCATGATGCGGACCATTTGCTGTCTTCCTGTTTGTCCTATGTAGCGTTTTGTGCAGTCCTTGCATGGGATATTGTACACTACACCGGTTTTGCTCATGCTGGGTATTGGGTCCTTTGTCCTGGTGAGTTGTTGTCTGAGCGTGGCTGTTGGTTTGTGTGCTGTTATGAGTCCTCGTGGTCGCAGTAGGCTGGCTGTCAGTTCAGAAATGTTTTTGATGTATGGTAGTGTGGCCAGTCCTTCGGGTTGTGGCATATCCTCATTCTGTTTTCTTTCCCTTAGGCATCTGTTGATGAAATTGCAGGGGTATCCGTTTTTAGCGAATACATTGTAGAGGTGTTCTTCTTCCTCTTTTTGTAGTTCTGGTGTACTGCAGTGTGTTGTGGCTCTTTTGAACAGTGTCTTGATGCAACTTCTTTTGTGTGTGTTGGGGTGGTTGCTTTCGTAGTTTAGGGCTTGGTCTGTGTGTGTGGCTTTCCTGTATACCTTTGTGGTATACACTACATAGGATAAACAGGAAGACAGCTAATGGTCCGCATCCATGAACACCAACTAGCCACGAAACGACATGACCAGTTGTCCTTAGTAGCCACACACTCAGATGACAAGCAACATGAGTTTGACTGGGACAACAGTACTATTATAGGACAAGCCAAACAGAGAACAGCCAGGGAATTCCTAGAGGCATGGCACTCATCCACAGATTCAATCAACAAGCACATCGACCTGGACCCAACATACCGGCCACTGCGGCGGACAGCGGGAACTGACAACTGGAAGCGGTAGGTACAAATCACTATAAATGCTGGAGGAAACATCACAGAAGCGCTTCACAGGAGGCTCCCAAGCACTGAGGATGTCACCTAGACAGGGGATGAAACATCTGCAACACAAATTCCCAGCTCGACAAACAGAACCACAACACCCGAGCTACAAATCTTCTCCCAAACTTTGAATAAACTATCTGTTGTATCATAAAATAATACTTCTTGCTATGACTCACCATCTATCCTCTGTCACGAATAATTGAACAGGCCCTTTGAAACAGCACAGAGGATTAGAATCATAGAATCCCTACAGTACGGAGCAGGCCATTCAAATCATTGAATCCACACTAACCCTCTGAACAGCATCCTATCTAGTCCCACCCTCACTACCCGATCCCTGTAAACCTCCATTATCCATAGCTAATTCACCTAGCCTTCACATCCCTGGATAGTATGGGCAATTTAGTATTAGATTGAAGCAATCAGCCAATTAGCAACTGAGATTGGAGACAGAGGTATACTTTGATTACCCATATTATCTAATTCCACATATGGGATGCATTTCTGAGGAGGTCAACATAACACAGATGCCTATAGGTATGCAGAAGAAGACATATTTACAAGAAAATTGTTTGTCTGAGTCAGAGATTAAGTTTGCTCTAGAAGTACAAAAATATGGTAACTTCAGAAACAATTCTCTTAACCTGTTCATATCTTGGTGAATATTGGTAGTTTTGACCAAAACCAATGATAAAGTACACCAGTAACTTGGATAACTATGCTGCCGTATTACTTGTCTAGATTGAGCCAAATGTACACTTGTGGAAGGAATACAACTTTGACCAATTTACAGGTTTGTCTCCACCTTATTTTCAATATGCATCATTCATTCAAATTCATTTATTTAATATACTAGCTGCTCACTTTACTTTTTGTTTTGGAAAAGACTGTTCAAAGTTCTCAAAAACTTACCTTCAGGAGGTAAATTATACAGTTGAGCTACAGGGCCACTTGTTGGGATTACTGGTAACTGGAAGTGGTATACACTCTTGATAGTTGGAATGGGAAGCCGATTTTTAGGGAAGCATTTTCTCATGATGAGACTAGAGATATTGACCAGAGGATCCAGGGTTCTCACCGAAAGGCAATCCTGAAAACGAAAAAAGTGAAGATGATAATTGCAGTCTACAGGTTCTATAATCACAGTTCTCTTTAAAGATTTGCAATATTTAAAATTTATATATGCATAGAAAACGCAAAGATTTTTTCAATATTCTTGCTAAACAGGCGAGAACATTATTCAAAAAGATTAAACTTAGACAATGTTGTGGAAACACTTTATTATTGGTATTTTTTGAGGAATCATGTTTGATGAATTATCGTTCGAGGAATCATGTCTGATGGATTCTTGTTTGAGGAATCATGTTTGATGGATTGTGAAAATTAGTTCATCTGAGGTGGTGAGGAGATATCTGAACATTCATTTTGTTGCAAGGAAGAAATTGAAATTGGGACACTTGCTTCTTAAAAAAAAGAACATTTTTTAAAAAGTCATATGTCTTGAGTTCAATTGAGGTATAGTCTTAAAAAAAAGACAAGACTTCCAGCTTAGGCTTCCCTAGCATTCTGAAGTACCTACATGAGGTTATTGTTTGAGACCTTTAAAGCTAAAATAGTTGCTCTTCCACAAAGCCTTCTGTAAGATTTCGTTTTAACATCCTAAACGAATCTGAAGAATTTCCAGAGGGTCCACAGCACATGCCAGTAACCAATTTACTCAAAGGTGTTTGCTCCCCAAAGTTAATCTCTGGAAAGAATATTTCCAACTTTTTGTGTGTGCGCATGAACACGTGCATGTGCTGGGATTACTTCAATGGTAAATACTTAAATCTTTTAAACAAAAGATATTGATATGAACATCCATACATCTGAACATAAAAACGTGGAGCAGAAGTAGGTCACTCAAGCCCTTCACCACTGAATACAATCATGAATCACCTGGTGAATTCCATAATCCATGTTCCAGACCGCCCTTGATTTTTTTGCCGAAAAAAAATCTTCTTATCATAGAATCATAGAGATCTACTGCACAGAAAAAAGTTGCCTGTGCCAGTCAAAACCAAATACTTAAATATTCAAATTCCATTTTCTTGCGCTTGGCCTAATGCCTTGTATGCCTTGACATTGAAAGTGCACATCTAAATCCTGCTTAAATGTTCGAAAGATATCTACCTGTATCATCCTGAAAGGCAGCGAGTTCCAGATTCCCACCACCCTCTGCGTGAAGGTGATTTTTCTCACGTCTCCTCTAAATCTGCACGTTATCTTAAATCTATGCTCCCTGATCACTGATCAAGGAGAAAAAAAATTCTGTCTACTTATCTATATCCCTCAATCATGAACCCTCTCAATCCCCTCTGCTTTAAGGAAAACAACCTCAGTCTGTCCAATCGCTCTCATAACTAAAACTCTCTGGCTCAGACAACATCCTAGTAAATCTCCTCCATACTCTTTCCAATGGTATTATGTTTTTCTCTTAATGTGGATTTCAAAGTTTGTGAGAAGATTTGTAGCTCGGGTGCTCGTTGGTGTGGTTCTGTTCGCCGAGCTGGGAGTTTTTGTTGCAAACGTTTCGTCCCCTTTCTAGGTGACATCTTCAGTGCTTGGGAGCCTCCTGTGAAGCGCTCTGTGCTGATTCCTCCGGCATTTATACTGGTTTGAATCTGCCGCTTCCGGTTGTCAGTTGCTGTCCACTGCAGTGGCTGGTATATAGGGTCTAGGTCGATGTGTCTGTTGATACAACCACTATAAATGCCGGAGGAATCAGCACAGAAGCGCTTCACAGGAGGCTCCCAAGCACTGAAGATGTCACCTAGAAAGGGGACGAAATGTTTGCAACAAAAACTCTTAATGTGGATTGCAGAACTGCACACAATACTTCAGTTGTGACCTAACACCATTTTATACCATTCAGCATCTCCCTGCTCTATACCTTGGCGAATAAAGGCAAGTATCCAATATGCCCTCTTCACCACTTTATCCATCTGTCCTGGTTTCTTAAGGTAATGGTGTATATGCACACTTTGGTCTGTCTTGCCTTGTTAGTGCTGCTCAAGTGCACCAGTTTACATTTATTCTGGATTGAGCTCAATCAGTCATTCGTCAGCCCATCTGACCAGTCCATCTATATCCTCCTGTAATCTAAGGCTATCTTCCTCACTACTTACCATCCACCAATTTTTGTATCAACCATCTGCCTGAAATTCAAGTCTAAATCATTTATGTAAATCATGAATGCCAAGTGCGCGAACAATGACCCCTGTGGCACTCTGCAGGACACACTTTCAGTCAGAAATTACCATGCTCTCCTTCCTGTCACTACAGGCCGGTCAGTCTAAGCTGAGTGATTTGGAAACTATTGGAAGTAGTTGTGACAGACAGAATAAATCTACATGGAGAGGCAGAGATTAATCAACAACAGTCGGCATGGGATTTCTCACGGGAAGGTCATGTCCAACTAACTTGCCCTCTTCTTGAAAAATGGTCCCCTATTTGCTGCCCTCCATTTCTCTGCCACCTCTGTGGCCAGAGAGGAAATTATTGCCAGCACCCCTATTATTTTGTCCTTCCCTCACTCAACAGTTGGGATACATTTCATCTAGCCCTGGAGATTTATCTATGTTTAGGTCTGCCAGACTATTGAAAAAGCTCTCTCTGACAATGTTCAAAGATCTTCTCCCTGATTTTTTTACCCACACCACTCCTCTCACTAGTAAATACTGAAGTAAACTATTAACATAGAACATTATCCATGTCCTAAGTCTCCATGCACCACTTACCATTCTTTTCCTTAATTCTCTTACCTTTTATCCATAATGTACTTGGAATATAACTGAGGTTTGTTTTCATGTCACTGTTGGCAAAATGCTCCTCTACTGATGTAAGCGCTATTTGCTAGGCTTCATTTCCTAAAATAACAGTTCAAGACCACTGGCCTGTGACACATTGACTTAAAAAGCTCTCTTGGATGCATTTTAAGAATTCTGCTCTCTCTAAACCTTTCATACCATGACTACCCCAGTTAATGTTGGGAAAAGATAAAATTCACTATCACAACCTTATTACTCTTTGAGAATTGTTTATGTATCTGCTCTTCTATTTTTCTTTGGTTTGAAAAAAAAACAGCAGTTACTGGAATCCAGCATAGACAGGCAGGAGGCTGGCGGAACACAGCAAGCCAGACAGCATCAGGAGGTGCAGAAGCTGACATTTCAGGTGTAACCCTTCTTCAGAACTGGGGGTGGGTGTGGGAGGAGCTGCAGATTAAAGGAGAGACAGGAGCTGGGTGTTGAAGTGGGGATAGGTGAAAACAGGTAGAGGGTATGACGTGGTTGGTCAATGCGAGGAATGAATCTAGTTCGTGGCAGGCAGCAGTGGAAGGGAGGAGGAGGGGCTGGGAAGGGAGGTTATTTGAAATTGGAGAACTCAGTATTGGAGTCCTCTAGGCTGTAGAGTGCCCAGGTGGAAGAGAAGGTGTTGCACCTCCAATAGGAGCTGTAGTTTGTCTTGGCAACGGAGGTGGTCAAGGATGATCATGTCGGAAAAGGAGTGGTTGGGGAAATTGAAATGGGCGGTGATTGGGAGATCCGGTCAGCCCCTACAGACCTGGCTGCAATGCTCAGTGAACTGTTCCTTAAGTTTATGTTCAGTCTCCCCAGTGTAGGGAACACTACATCAAAAGCACCTGATGCAGAAAACTACGTCAGAAGAGAGGCAGGTGAACCTTTGTCTTACCTGAAAGGACTGTTTGGGGCCCTAGGTGGAGGTGAAGGGGGTGGTGTACCGACGGGTTTTGCATCATTTCTGGTTGCAGGCGAAGGTACTTGGGGGTTCGGTGGCGGGGGATGGAGTAAACCAAGGACTATCGGTGTCCTTGACAAAAGCAGAGAAGGATGGGGAGGGGAAGATGTTCTTGGTGGTGGGGTCTATTTGGAGTTGGCGGAAGTGTTTGTGGATGATGCATTGGATGCAGGATGGTGGGGTGGTAGGTGAGGACAAGGGGGACTCTGTCTTTATTGCGTGGGGGGTCAATTAGAGTGGTGGAACGGGGTATGGCAGTGGTGCGGTGGAGGGCTGTCTGGATGACGGAAGGAGGAAAAGCACATCGTTCAAAATAGGTGGACACCTGGTCCCTACACACAATACCTTTTTCTTTAACTCCTCTCATTTGTCCCAAATCAAGGCGGTGGCCATAGGCACTTGGATGGGCCCCAGCCATGCCTGTCTCTTTGTTGGCTATATCAAACAGTCCCTCTTCTGCACCTACACAGGTGCTGTACCCCAACTCTTCCACCATTACATCGTTGACTGCATCAGTTCAGTGTCCTTCACCGAGGCTGAACTGGAGCAGTTCATCAACGTCACCCACAACTTCCACCCTGCCCTCAATCCACTTGGTCCATCTCCCTCCCTTTCTAAACCTCACCATTTCCATCTCCAGAGACAGTCCCCAGACCCATGTCTACTACAAACCCACAGACTCCGATAATTACCTGTACTACACTTCCTACCACCCAGTTTCCTGCAAGAATTCTATCCAATTCTCTCAATTCCTCCAACTCTGTCGCAACTGCTTGGACGAAGAGACATTCCACTCACGAGCATCCCAGATGTCCACCTATTTTGAACAATGTACCTTTCCTCCCTCCATCATCCAGACAGCCCTCTGCCAGACCACCTCCATTCCCGTTCCACTGTAAACCCCCACCAATGCAATAAAGATGGAATCCCCCTTGTCCTCTAATGCCACTCCACCAATGTACTATCCTTAAACACTTCCACCAACTCCAAATAGACCCCACCACCAAGAACATCTTCCCCTCCCATCCTTCTCTGCCTTTCGCAAAGACTGTTCTCTCCGATAGTCCTTGGTTCATGCCACGCTCGCCACCAACTCCCAGGTACCTTCTCTGCAACCAGAAAAAGGTGCAAAATCTGCCAGTACACCACCCCTTCATCTCCATCTAGGGCTCCAAACAGTCCTTCCAGGTGAGATAAAGGTTCACCTGCTTCTCTTCCAACCTAGTTTACTGCGTCAGGTACTCCCGATGTGGGCTTCTCTACGTTGGGGAGACCGAATGTAAACTCAGGAAACGCTTCACCAAGCATCACAGCAGGATCTGCAGGGGCTTACCGGACCCCCAGACCAGACTCATTCCTCCCATTGACTAACCAGGTCGTACCTTCTACCCGTTGTCAGCTATCCTCACTTCACCACCCTGTCCCTGCCTCCTCCTTTATCTACAGCTCCCACCACACCCATCCCCAGTCCTGAAGAAGGGTTACAACTGATGCTGCCTGGCTTGTTCTTCCAGCCTCCTGCCTATTTACTTCTATTTTTCATTGACTGTTGGGAGAATCCAAAGTATACTCCCAGCAATGTGATTGCTCTTTTTGGTTTTAGTTTTTAAGTTTTATCTTTATGAATTAATTTAATGAACTTCATACATCCTGTAAAATTTGTAAAAATATACTAGTTATAAATTCGGACTATTAAACCGTTAGACTGGGTCTTGCAACTCAGGACCACAACTGAAATTGACCTAGGTCTCACAATTACAATTGAAGTGAATCCCAAAGTCTTGGGATTATGTCCACATAATTATTTAAAAGTTAAAAACCAATTAAGATATTTACTTGAGAGGAATTATATAAGACTTTCATCCCTTCAGCATCCACGAAAGCTTTCCTGCCCAACTTGATACTTGTGATATTCTTGATGCAGGTTAAAATCCCTTTACGGATAAGCACATGCCGATGCCTTGAGTCATGTCTATGCCAATCAATATAAATTGTGAGAAGAACAGGAAGGTATCCCCTATCCACTGCTCTCCTGGCATTGGTTTCTATAATAAAAGATACATACACATTTTAAAATAAATAATACGTATACTTCATGATTTACCACTATTACAGATTAAAGGGGAAGAAAAAGTGTGAAAAACAAAAGTCAAAAAATTTTGCAAACTTTTTGGGAGAAGAAAAAGCTATACATATTATTTTTATTCCAGTTTTTTTTTGTCATGGTTTGGTGCAAGTGAAATTTACCAGGATGTTGGCAGGTATGGAAGGTTTGAGTTATAAATAAAAGCTGGATAGGCTGGGACATTTTTCACTGGAGCGTAGGAGGTTGAGAGGTAACCTTGAGACATTTATAAAATCAAGAGGGCTATAGATAGGGTTAATGGTAGGTATCTTTTGCCTAGGATGAGGGATTTCATCCTAGGAGCACATTTTTAAGGTGAGAAAAAGAGATTTTAACAAGACAGGAGGGCTTTTGTTTTGAAACAGAGTGGGGGGTTAGTGTGTGAAATAAACTTCCTGAGGAAGCTGTGGATGCGAGCACAGTCACAATGTTTAAAATATACTTAGATAAGTACATAAATAGGAAAGTTTTAGAGCGATATGGGCCAGGAGCAGACAGATGGAACTAGCTTAGTTTGGGATTTTATTCAGCATGGACTGGTTGGACCAAAAAGTTAGTTGCCATGCTTTATGATTCTATGACCATTTCATAGGACATTTAAGAATCATTGCTGAGAGTCTGAAATCACATGCAGCTAAGAGCATGTAAGCACTGTAAGTTTTCTTTTCTAAACAATATGAATTTAATACAATACAATTGTTTTGTGGTGACCAGCAAAGAGATTTTAACCCCCACATTCAATTGAATTTAAATATCTTCTCCTCCTGGTGGGAATTTGACATCTCTAGATTGGTCCAGTGCTCCAGACTATTAAAATGATTAGAATGTTTTAAGTCATATATAAGTTTTGAGGAGCTAAATTGAATTTTTGTATAGTAGCTAGTAGCTTTTTGAACTGCTATTAACTGCATTCACTAAACTCCAACAACCAAAATGTCTTTCATCTATGTCATGCCTTTCACAAATATAGTGTGATGATACTATGGCTTTAAGAGGTTTATGATGCCCTATGTTTTTCATGGAGAAAGGTTGAGACAAAGATGTCAAGCATCCTCCTCCAAAGCCAATGAAGTAAACAGCTTGTGAGGCCTTGAGGCTTTTTTTTTACAAGTTGGAACAATAGAAGCAGCCTGAATGGGTAGGGCCAGGCTCCTACAGAACCAGGGTTATTTTTAGTTTTAGACTTCATTGGCAGTTGATGGTGTCTTGTAGCTGGATAAGGGAGCTCTTATCCCTTCTTGCTGCTAGAATTACATGTGAGACAATCTATTTTAGTGAATTTGCTGCTACCAACGGCATGTTTATGGGATGATACTACATTGGAACACTTAATTAGTATTAGTTAATACAAATATAATTTTAAGTATTTCAATAGAGTTATAGTTAAGTCAATTCTTTTATTTTACTTTTGTCTGTATTTTAATTATAGCTTATGAACAAAGCATGTTTTGTTTCAAGCCGGGTTGTTTGACCAATCGAGTTGTATCAAGAACACAACATCTTCCACTTACCTTTAAAATAAGAAAATGTTAAGACTCCAAACTATCTTAACATATTTTGAGGGGGCTTGAATATATTTCGAGGGGACTTGACCTAGTCCATACAATAGGGTGTTCCGGACTGCTTTACAATTAATGAATTACTTTTAAAATACACTAAGTGTCACAATAGAAAATGCTGCAGCTAAGTTCTCACAAACGACAGCATGATAATCTATTTTAGTGATATCAATTGAGGATTAAATATTGGTCAGGAAACCATGCTCTTCTTCAAAAAGGTGCATGAGATAATTTACATTCACTTGATGAAGAAATTCACTGAAATAAATCTGGAATAAAAAGCTTGTCACTGCATTAGTGACCTCAAAACTATCGGATTGACTTTAATATTAAACTTTTTCATGAATGTCCTTCAGTGTGTTAAAAGCATAATGGTTATAAAAGTGAGTGGAGATGGTTTAGGTTCTATACCACTTAAGTCTCAATCTAAACTACATCAACTGAAAATGGCAATGATGTGAAGAATTAAAATATGTGAATAAAATCAAAAAGTGGGATCAGGTTTAATTATGAAGCTCACTCACGAGATGAATTTTCACATAGGAATTTAGACCAAACAGCATTTAACACGGTAGATTTATGCCCCTGCATAAGAAGGGAAGGGAAAAAAAGGAAGCAATCTCAAAAACAAATTTTAAAGAGGAAAGAGAATTTCTTTCCTTAATGATCAACACTAGTGGATTGATAGATAGATAAAAACACTTACTGCTCTTCAGCAATGCTGCCAGTGTGTCCAATGAGACTCTATAACACAAAAAAAATTGATGCATTTCATTAACCCTTGCGACAGAAAACAAATAGAAGTTTCCTTCTGGGATTACAAATTTAACTGATAGACAATAGATAAAGTTTTGATTTTAATCCACTTGTGGGACATGGGCATCTCTGGCTGGGCCTGCATTTACTGCCTGTCACAGTTGCACACAAAAGGATGATGATCTGCTGCTTTATTGAACCACTGCAGTCTACATTACAGAATAAGGAGTTTTATTAACAACTTTAAAACCTGATAAAGGAGTGTAATATTGAATGAAGGATACAGTATATGAGGTAAAGGTACTGCAGCCTTCGTGCTTCTACTCATCTCAAGTCCAGGGGAGTATAAGCTGAGCCCTGTAAGCAGTCGATCAAGCCAAAATGAAGAGCTTCTTCTCACTACCACTGATATTCTTCCAAATGATTTGTAAGGCAGTCACTATATGGTAAGCCTAAAAGCAAATCCTATTGAACTGGCTTGCAGGCTCCTGGGAGGATCCCACATTCAATGGCAATCAGCACTTGATTGGAGGACCAGATATCAAGGTGAGAAAAGAAAGATACCTTAAATCTATTATAAGCAAGGGAAAAAGACAGAGACAGAAAGGAAAAGAGCAAGAAACAGAAGGCTAGCTTAAAAAGCTGGGGGGAAAAGGATGCCTTTGATCCTGACTAATAAACCGAGGAGGCAAGATCTGAATTCATTCCAAGACCCAACAAGGAGCTGTTAAATTTGTGCAAGCCCTTCCAAAGTTTCATTGAAGGAACAAAGACAGTTTTAAAATTTCTTTTGAAAAGATAGCTAAACAGATGGGGTGGCAAGAAGAAAATTGCATATTACTCACGCAAAGCAGACTGACGAGCAAGACATGAGGTTTATGCCAGGCTTTTTGAGCAAGGGTCTATAGATAATGAGGTGGCACAAAAAGCCTTTCTGCTTGAATAAATCTAGACCCCAACACTTGAGGTAGAAATTTAAAAACCTTTGAAAAAAGTCTAAACAGAGTTATGTTGAATTTGAACATGTAAAGGAAAGTATGTTTGACTGCCAGATGAGGGGATTAAAGAAACTACATTTGAGATCCTTAGCGAAATAATTCTCTTGAAAGAATTTAAAAATCCACTACTTCCAATCATGAGAACTGGGGTTACAAAAACAAGGCAGGCAACTGATGATTACCAGTTTCAAACTCTTTTTTTTCCAATCATCTTCACGTAAGACAAGAAGAATAGAAGTAAGGCAAATGAGAGGGAGGAAAATAGCCAAGGACAAGGACAGACAGTTTGGAATGCCTTGGGATCTCAAGCTCAGAACAGGAAGAAAGGTGCCGAGACATGTCAGAGAGCCGAAATGTTTACATAGCCCACTTCTGTGCGGAACATAGACTATTTCAGGGTAAAGCAACAGGATTAATCATGGTGAGGGAGGTAGACAAATTATCCAAGAACTGCAGAGAAATCTTGCCAAAAAGAAAAATAACTCTTTATCCCGTACATGAGGCATGTAAATCAACAACTTACTTTGGGATACAAGAGCCACAGAAAGTCTTTTGCCTTGCAAAATGTGTGACAATTCCACCAGTAAGCATGGAAGGCCAGGGTTTTAGTTAACAGCATCAACAAAGCGTGTAAAACTACTCTTTCTGTTTGGGTGTACCTGGAGTTTGGCTTATTATCTAGTTTTGTTACTATAGACGTTACCCATAGTTTACTTGTAGATGGAATTGACTTACTTCTGAAGCTTGATTTGGCCACAGTAAAAGTAGTAGGTTTTACAATAGTCATGGAATGTCTAAATGAAGTCAAGGAGTCAGACCATTTGCTGATAACGTTCCAGGAAATTTGCCTTCCTGTGCAGTGATCCATGTAATGGTTCAACAAGTTCCATTGGTGGAGGTCAATCTGGCAACACAGACAGCTATCCAGACATTTTCTGGGCGATCTGGATAACCTGAAGGAAATGTTCAGTCAGGCTTCTCAGATCAGGACTTAATAAGCCACTCCAGAGTTAAGTAAAATTGTACAATGCGCTCAAAGCAAGGGTAAAGCAGGACAAATTCAAGCATGTTACTTCATTAGAAACAGGATTCAAGTCATAGAGTTGTACAGAATGGAAACAGATCTTTCAGTTCATCTCATCCATGCTGACAAGGTATCTTAAGTAAATCTACTCCCATTTACTGGCATTTGGCCCATATCCCTCTAAACCCTTTCTACACATATACCCATTCAAATGCCTTTTAAATGCTACCAGCCTCCTCCACTCCCTCTGGCAGCTCATTCCATAATGTCCCACCCTTTGCGTGAAGAAGTTGTCCCCTAGGTACCTTTTAAACCTTTTGCCTCTCACCTTAAATATTTGCCTTCTAATTTTGGACTCTGCTACCCTGGGGAAAAGACCCTGTCTCTTTACCCTATCTATACACCTCATGATTTTATAAACTTCTATAAGGTCATGACTAAAGCTTCAACGTTCCAGGGAAAATAGCCCCAGCCTATTCAGCCTTTTGCTGTGAAAGTGGAGAGCTCCACATGGACCTGCTGACAAACAGTGGACAGTAGCTCACCAAATAGTGGTGTTATGCAAATATTATCAGGAGATGCTCAGGATAGCCTGTGAATTTCCTATGGCATGGCCTGTAGAATCTGATGACTCAAGCATATTACTAGTCAAGACTTCACAAAGGCGTAGTGCAGTTGCATAAAATTGGCCAGATTGGGAAAAATCACAGCCTGCAATCCAATTGCCACCTCTAATTCCCAAACCAGTTTTTGTGAAGCTATTTAATAGAGTGCTGGCAGACTGCCTTCGACCAAAAATAAAAACGGGACAACTGTATATCATTACCATTTGGGGTATAGTTACTTGGTTCCCCAGAGGCCATATTCTTGAGAACAACTTCTGCCAAGATACAGGTAGTGAAGTTAACCCAGTTTTTCTCTGGATCTGGATAAATGATGTAGATTCAATCAGATAAGGTTCCAACATTATGTCAACAGGGTCTGGGTCTAAAATAATTAAAGTTATTTGTACAATATTGAAGGACAGAAGGGGTTTCGGACAATCCCATCAAATCTTGAAAACAAGGATCAGAACATATTGTCACATACATGCCCATGACTGGGATGCTATCTGGATTCACCAAACGAGCACGCTGGTTTTAGTCCTTTTGAATTAATTTATGGACATGAGATGAGAAGTCATCTGAAGCTAATAAAAAGAAAGTTTTAAGAACAGAGAAACAAATATTTTGCATAGATTATATAGCCATATTCTGGGACTGACTCAAGGACTTTTCCAAGTTCCACAACCATGAGGAAATGGGCTAACTACACCAATACCCAAACATTTCAACCAAGGAACAATATGCTAGTACTGTAGGCTTTACAATGTTAACCACTAAAAACTCAGAACAGTGGTCTATTAAGGGAAATCAAAACAACTGACAACGTTAATTAAAAACAAAGAAATACGGATACTGAAGATTTAAAACAAAACCAGTATTCTGAAGATGGGTCTTGAAATGTTAACTCTGCTTTCTCTCCACAGATACTGCTAGACCTGCTGAGTTTCTCCAGCAATTTCTGTTTTTGACAAAGTAAATTATTTGACTGATGCCCCAGAATGCCAGGAAGAGAATCAGCTATGTTACCTCCAATATGATGAATTAACATCCTGTCAGAAGAATAAGCCACAGATGGGTAGTAAGGACAGTGCCGGATAAAAAGAGAAAGTAGGATAAAGCAGGAGGAGGTCCGGACAACTCCAAAATAGTGCCACCCACCATCTTATTACCTAACATGGAACAATTAGGGAGGTGAGACACCATGATTATATATTCAGAGGCAGGGCAATGAGGAGACCCATGAAGATTAATCGTAGAATTTAAGACAGTTTGTAAAGACAAACTAGATAGGCAACCTTGGTAATACGTCATGTGGATGTGTGAGTATCCTCTACTATGGAATATTTTCAACATTTTCAAGAGACTCAGGCTCAAGTGAAAGCAAAATCCAACACATATTGGAAAAATGCCTAATTCAACCCACTCAAGGCAGGTGGATTCCTCAGTACTGTTAATGCCTCACTGTCCCGATGAAAGATTTGGTTGAACAAAAAGGTTAATATAGCAACAAAGCCAAGTTCCAACGCAATTCCTCATTTAGAAGATTGTGCTCACAGCATTGGCAGAGCCAGACTTCTAACCAAAGTAGACTTATTTTAAAAAGATATAGGCTGGTTCCTTAAACATCTGGAAATGACCTTTGTCAAACCAAACAATCTTTTCTGATGCCAAATAATAATCGCTTGGGCTAAAAAAAATCCACTTTCTAGAGATTAGTGAAGTAACAGCATATATTCCCAAGTTGAGTTTCCTCTGATAATGTGCTTTTATACAGTGGCATGTGGATGAATCACTTGGAACAATTAAAAGCTCTGTTTAGAAAATTACAGTTAGCTGTTTCAGTAACAAACCTTACCAAAAATGAGTCTGCAGAAATACATGTAATTTCTCTGGACATATAGTTGGGCAAGGACAAGTCCTATCATGAAGAGCAAAAGTACAATCATTAGAGGAGTTCCCTGCCCAAGACTAAAAGGAAAGTTATGAGGTTTCTGGGGATATGCTGGCATAGTGCTAATGGCACTGGACTGGTAATCCTCAACCCAGGCTAATGTTCCAGGAAAATGGATTTCAATCCCACAATGGCAGATGGTAAAGTTTGATTTCAAGAAGAAAAACTGGAAATAAAAAGTTAAAAACAGGTGGCCAATTCACAATGTTCATCATGGAGAGTAGCTGAATGGCACTTAAAAGATATGGTCAGATGGTGAAGGAACCAACTAGAAAGCCATATACATCTGACTGAGACAATTTCAAGCCACACACTATCCTGATTTGGAACTATACTGCCGTTATTTCAATGTCACTGGGTCAAAATCCTGCAACTTCCTTTCGAACAGTGCTCCATCAAGATGTCCCTACACACCAAGGACTGCAGCGATTCAAGATGGTAACACACTACCACCTTCTCTAGGGCAATTATGCAATAATGCAATTCCAGCCAGTGAATCCCATGAATGAAGGAAAAGAAATATAACCATTCCATTGATGAATTTACCAGAAAAGAAAATCAGAGTGGTCCAGGGTGGAGAAAATAATCTTTTAAAGGTTTGAAAAAAATTTGATGTACATGCCCACAATAGATACAAGGACAAGTGTATATTGGTCATAACACCTAAGTCTTTATGGAAAAAAAACTAAAAATCAGACTGCTAATCTATTTCAATGGAATTTACTACTTGTACTGTCATTTAAAATGTTTCCATTTTGCAGGGGAAGCATATTTAAATGCTGCTGTTTTGTCTATATTTTGATTTCCATACTTCAATTTGTTCATTAACCAGCTTTGCAACTTGGCTGACTAAATCTTCTTTTCTAAAAATCAATAAGCTTGCTGTTTATTAAAGATACCTAGTTAATGAATCTTCTTATTGTGAATGCAATATAGAGAAAGTATACATCTGGCCTGGTCAGTAACTGGCAAATCATTTAAATAAATGCTGTCACCAGTGCATCAGTAGGAGTAGAGAGAAACAGTGCAATCCTCCAACCTCAGTTACAGAGTCAGAGATATACAGCATAGCAACAGACCCTTCGGTCCAACTTGCCATGCCAATCAGATATTCTAAATACATCGAGTCACATTTTCCAGCATTTGGTCCATATCCCTCTCAACCCTTCTTAATAACTTTAAAGGCATCTGGAGGGGTAAATGTTGCAATTGTACCACCCTCTGCAACTTCCTCTGGCAGTTCATTCCATATACGCACTACTCTCTGCGTGAAAAAGATGTCCCTTGGATCCCTTTTAAATCTTTCCCCTCTCATCTCAAACCTATGTTCTTTAGTTTTGGACTCCCCACCCCAAGGAAAAGACCTTGTCTATTTACCCCATCCATGTCCCTCATGGTTTTATTCTATTATTGTTAAAAAGAGTGGTACATGAATTCAGCAGAACACTGATCAATGCATCAGCTTAATTCACACTTTTGAGGTGCAATATTCTGCAGAAAACATCAGAATGCAGAATGAACCTAAATTATACCATTTATGACACCCATTTCAGCACATCAGTGAACCATTAACACACTTTCAGTTGTCAAATAGCCAATGAACATGCAGGCAAAATATCTTTCTGCCAAACAAGTTCTGGAATAGTTGCATCAAATATCTAATGTCACAGAATAATGAAAGGCACATTTTTAAAATTGTTGCATCGGAGTATGGGCTGCATGTGCAAATGGATTTAGGCAGTCCTTCTTGAACAGTAAGGACTGTTAATTCAATATGTGTCAGAGAGCAGGGAACCTCTGGAGTGTTCAAAGAAAATTGCCTATGCTGTGGTATCTTCATATTTAATTTATTCTAACAACATTTTACTTTCTGAAACTAATTTTAAAGAATATATTTACTTGGATCCTAAATCTCTTTGCTTTTCTATATTGCTGGATTCTTGCAATTTTAAAAAGGTACTGATACATCTTTTTTGGGCCTAAATTCAAAGATGAATACTTTTTCAATGCATCTCCAGCATGACAGAGAAAATCTTCATCTAAAAATCAACAAAAGAGTGCTTTTAAAATCTACTAAAGAAAACAAAACAAATATGGCACATTAAACATTACTTCTTGATTTATTCATGCTTTCCATCGATTCTTATACTACTTACTTTATAAGACTTGTGTTCTTCCTGTTAAAAGGACCAATAATCTTGAACATAAGTTCCACAACACCATTTTTACCCAAGGACACAGCATTGACAGCTAAAAGAAAATGTGGAAAATTAAATAAAACATGGTATAGCCATTAAAGCCAAGGTAAATTCTAGCGAATTTTAAAAAATCAAATAAGTATGATTAACTTACAGGACATTTTAACAGATTTTAGAATAAATTTAAATATCTTCTAATCAATTTTGACTGTACTACATTGAAGCTAAGATGCTTTTACATTCATGACTGCATTTAATCCGAGCCATGTCTGAACACAAATCGCAATGGGCAAATATTGTGATAGCCCATTACCTTATCCAATCCAATGAAATATACCAATTTTCAACATTTTTAGCAGATACTTATCCCCTTTTCCTTTATATGTCCATCTCATTTTCGATAGATATAGGTAATTTGTGGCATTCAGTCAATTCATGAAATGTTCAGAGACATGAATGTTGTTTGAATATGCAGCTACAACAATACTTTCCATACGTTACTTACAGTTACTGGAATAAACCCGCAGCAGTTGCAGACAAGGTAAAATCAGCTTGGAGTTTTGGAGGTTTTGTTTCACTAAGCTTAGAGTTATGCCCAAAGCTCCATTAATCCTGGCTTTGACTCCGAACTTTTTGTCTATTCAAAGAATCAAAGAGAAACAATAGCATACCATGGATTTAAGTAAATCTCATATCTTCTTTTAAAGATTAACAGAAAATAGGATTTCGAACTGATCTTTTAAGTAAATGCCAAGTAGTGCTGTGACATATTAATCATTCCAACGCATGAGGCTTTCTTTGAATTAAGGTTTCCGATGTCAGAGAACAATATCATTTATTAGACTTTATGAATAGTGATACTTATAACAGGTAAGAATTACATGGAATAAAGTCCCTTACGTGATTACATAGAAGTTTCACCAGTCTATGCTGGCACTTAAGCATCACTCAATCCTCAGCCATTTTTCATCTAATTCTATCAGCGAAACTCTCTACTCACATCTCCCAATCTATCTAGTTTGTCTTAAATTACCAATATTATTTGTCCCAGCAACTCTCTGATAATGAGTTTTATATTCTCACTGTTAGCTGGGTAAAACATTCTTCTAAATTGTGCATCTGATTTCCTGTTGTATTACAGAAAGCTTCCAGTTTGCCCATGCTGTCCCTTTATTAGAAGAAAACATGTTTAAAAACCCAGGTTCTAACCATATTTGGAACTTCCAGTCATCTCAGTCCTGGATCTTGGATCACCACAGAAACAGAAATCCAGCACAGAAAAAAACTGTGCTAATGCTAAAGCAGGTTCCAGCCCCTATATGCTGGACTATACTTGCTGCACCTGTTTCTGGTGTACTCCTCAGGAGACTTGGGACATGTAAAAGGATCAGCTGAAAAACATGTGAGAATGAAGGAGCCATGCCTTTTACCAAAAGGGCAACTATGAGTAACAACAGTTGTTATTTGTAAACTGATGCATGAAAACTGTAATGTATCATGTTTCATCAAAGCTAAGTAAATTCATAACTATCATTGGTGGCCTTTGAAACATTCCAGATACATTCATCAGGATTTGAAATTTCTTACAAATAGTACTCTGTGTAACCAAGGTTCAATATACGTTTGACATAACTTTCTAAATTTTTATTTCTGGAGGGATTAAACTAAAGATTCATGTTTAATTCCCTTGTAGTCTATCTGACTATATTTATTGATTTGTGGCAAAAATAGAAATTACTGGAAAGGCTCAGCAAGTCTGCCAGCATCTGTGGAGAGAAATCAGTTAACGTTTCGGGTCGAGTGATCCTCCCTCAGAACTGACAAAATTGTAATTATGAAGGATAACACATGGATCCAACGAATCAAAGCATGGCATTTTGCAAATTTGAATTCATGTTTTAAAACCTGGAAATAAAATATGTTGTCAGGGAAAGTACACATAAAACTATTGCATTGTCATCAAAAACCTATTTAATTGACTAACACTCTTCAGGAAAAGTAATTGGCTATTATCATCTGGTCTGGCCTTGGTCAGCCATGCCTCATAATACTCACATCTCTGAGTTAGAAGATTTTACATCCAAGTCCCATTCTAAAGACTGCAGTACAAAGATCTAGACGAACAGTCCTTTGGGTTAATTATTCAATCAGATCCCTTGTACTTTTTGAGGGTGGTCAAAGAGAATTTTGCTTTGATCTAAGGCTTTTCTCCTCCTTTTATTACGTGAATGTGCAGGGGTGGTCAGCGGAGAGCAGGAAGTACAGGGTTTATAGTATTTGCCAGGACTTGCCAGGACAGGAAAGGTTTGATTGACAAAATTTAAATTTTCTTGTCCATTCTTGTATGATTTTATGTATGTTCTTTTCTAAAGGAATTTATGCCCTTAAGTATACAAGTATCAGATTATTTGTGACAGTGCATACTGAAAAAAGATTGAATTATGGAAGCTTCATATAATAGTGTACCTGCCAACCATCTTCAATAAGACAGAACAGAACCACATATAGAAAGAGAACGGCGCTGCAAGACAAAATGATGAAGTGAACAAACAGCAGAGAAGACAACATGACAGACACCTGTGTTAGAAACATTTCCAACAGAAAGCTTACAGCCACAGAAAAAGATGAACTAGCCAAAAGGACTCAACTACAACCACAGGGATGCAAAAACAACAGACTTCCTAGCTGCACTGGAATGTACGCTCAGAACTAATGGACTAATCGAAGAGACACAGCAAATAGTCAGACAAACTATTGTACCCTTTCTAACAAAGAAAACACAAACAAACAACCTCAACATCAAAGAGAGAGAAGCCCTAAAAACACTCAAAAATGACAAGAACAAAATCATAGTACCAACAGACAAGGGCAGGATGATAGTTATCATGGACAAACCGAATATATTCAGAAAGCAGGGAAACTACTTGCTGATACTGACACCTACCTACAGAGGGAGTGTGACCTCACACCACAGCTAACCAACAGAATGAATAACACACGACGGAACATTAAAAAAAATAGACTAATAACCAGGGTTGACCGATAAAAGGATGAAACCAGAAAGTAACAACACCCCAAGATTTTATGGATTATCCAAAGTACACAAACCAGACATATCACTTAGACCCTTTGTGGCACATCCAGAAATGCCATTACAAAATAACTCCAATAAAAACTAAAACATTTTATTAGGGGATCCAAACACTCCATACAATCATCACAAGAATTCCTAGACAACATCATAGACAAGGATGAAGCAATGGTCTTATTTGATGCAATGGCACTGTTCACTTCAATTGACAAAACTCGAGCCAGAGAGATAATAGCCAACCTTCTGGACAAGCAGAACAGACAGCATGATGGGAACTTATCAACAAGGACTACAAACTCAAACTACTAGACCTGTGCATGACAACACACTTCACATTCAACAACTAAATATATGAATAGATCAATGGAACACCAATGGGCTCACCCATCTCTGGGCTTATAGCAGAAGCAGTAATGCAAAAATTGGAACAAACAGCCCTACCACAAATCCAGCCCAAATTTAGATATGTCAATGACACTTTTGTTATCATTAAGAGAACAGAAATCGAGAACACATACCTGATTATCAACACCGTTCTCATAGGGATTAGATTTATGAGAGAGAAGGAAACCAATAATCAACTCCCATTCCTGGATGTGATGGTACAAAGAACACAAAACAGTGAGTGTGCCACGAAAGTGTACAAAAAAGCCACACACACCGACCAGGTCCTGAATTACAACAGCAACTACCCTAACACAAACAAAAGAAACTGCATTAAGACCCTGCTAAAAAGGGCTACAACACACTGCAGCACTCCCGACCTACAAAGGGAAGAAGACGACCTCTATAGAGTATTTGCCAAGAACGGATATCCCCACAACTTCATTCGCAGATGCCTAACAGACAAACAACGCGACTTGGACATGCCATGACCTAACTCACTAGCTACGCTGCCTTACATAAAAACATCTTGGAACTGACAGCCAGAGTTATCCGACCACTGGAGTTCATGACAAGCAATGAACCGACAGCCACACTCAGACAACAACTCACCAGGAGAAAAAAACCTTCTACCATCATGTGTAAGACTAACATAATTTACAGGATTCCATGCAAAGACTGCACAAAACACTATATAGGGCCAACAGGCAGATAACTAGCAATTCGCATCCACAAACGCCAACTAGCTACTAAATGCCATGACCCGGCTGTCCCTAGTAGCCAAACACACAGATGACAAGTGCCACAGAACGATCATATGACAAGCTAAATACAGGACAGCCAGAAAGTTTCTATAAGCATGGCACTCAGCCACACACTCCATCATCAGCACCTAGACCAAATATACCGGCCAGTACAACGAACAACTGGAACTGGCAACCAGAAGCAGCAGAAACGGAACGAAATAAATTCCAGAAGACACGACACAGCACAGCAGCACTTCACAGGAGGCTCCAAAGCACTGAAGATGTTACCTAGACGGGGGATGAAATGTCAGCAAATTAACTTCCAGCTTGGCGAACATACCCACAACCACAACAACTAGTACCCGTGCTTCAAATCTTTACACAAACCTTGACCATCTTCAGTATAAACATAGCAAAAGTTACTGGATATCAGGAAGCAGTAAGAATCCAACTAATCTTTCTTTGCTAATCAAGATAAGAACAAATATAAATCCAATCAACCAAGATATAGAATATAGTAAGGATTGAACATAAGGCCTTCTAGTTCGTTTTTGTTCAACTACTAGTCACTTTCAAAAGCTAAGTCATGTAAGGCCTGGCAATACATGTTAATTCAATTATGTCTTATTTGTTAATCTCCTTTAATCCTGCTATTTGCACACATAATTTATGATATCAATAAGCAGACCATATCATCCACTGACAATGTGTAAAGATGACATAATTGAAAGTGATTCAAATTGCAAAATCAATATTAAATTTTCTACAACATCATATTTCACCAAATTATTAAACTGTGCTATAGACATGCTGACCTGAATATAAGAACTTCAACATACCATTTGTATTTTAATGACTGTTCGCAAATTCTTTGGAAAATATGCTGAGTAATTAGAACTGAAATGATTAAAATTTTATCAGCTTCATGAAACAGGGAATACATTTTGTGATGGCCCATTAGAATTTCTATGATAAAATATTTTATGTGAGGTGGAGTCACTTTAAAAACAAGCGCCTGATTTCTGTGAACAGAAAAGCTATGCTCCATAAACAATCATGGAACCCAACTGCCTGGGAGATGACCATCAGAGGAAAAAAAAATTAAAAAGTCAACCACAGGGTGAAAGCAAAGTATTAATGGATGCTGGAAATCTGAAATAAAAAGGAAAGTGCTGGAGTAACTCAGCAGATCTGGCAGATCTCAAGAGAGAAAGTTTATTTTTCAAGTCCAATGTGACTCTTCTTTGGTACTGAAGGAGGTTAGATTAGATTACTCACAGTGTGGAAACAGGCCCTTCGGCCCAACAAGTCCACACCGACCCGCCGAAGCGCAACCCACCCATACCCCTACATTTACCCCTTACCTAACACTACGGGCAATTTAGCATGGCCAATTCACCTGACCCGCACATCTTTGGACTGTAGGAGGAAACCGGAGCACCCGGAGGAAACCCACGCAGACACGGGGAGAACGTGCAAACTCCACAGTCAGTCGCCTGAGTCGGGAAATGAACCCGGGTCTCAGGCGCTGTGAGACAGCAGTGCTAACCACTGTGCCACCGTGCTGCCCACGGTTCTTTCTTGTTAACTGACGAACTCTATTATCAGTGAATTAAATTTCTACTATAGGAGCTAAGGAGAGAGAAAGTTTCAGAGACAAAATTCCACAGTTAAAAATTATCAGAATCAGGAGAGTTCCAATGAGCGGTTGCTACACTTACAATACCAGAGACACCTTTGTTGAACTGAAATAAAAACAAAGTGCTTGAGAAACTCTGAAGAAGTCACATTGTACTCAAAATATTTTTCTCTCCTCAGATGCTCCTGGACCAGACGAACCTTTCCAGCAAGTCATGTTTCACTTTAGATTTCCAGTATCTGCAGTACTTAGCTTTTATGTTGAACAGAGAGTTGACAACCTTACGGCATGTGTAGAAGTGAAGGGATAACCTTGCAGGGCATAAACAGGTGACACAAGAAATCTTAGCCTGCATATAAATCACTGACACAGTACCGAAGCCAAGAGTTTTGATTTATACCTGCTACATTTTGATAAGCGTTAAACATGGTCCTTCCATCAAAGGGTTCTGATTGGGGATAGGAGTGGTCAGCTAAAATCTATCTTGTCTTTGCGGGTGGCCCCAGCCACTCACTCCTCCCACATCCCAACATTACTTACTCCTGGCCTAGACAACTTTGTGATACCTTAACTCTTGCAACTGTTCTTCCTCCAGAAGCCATGGCCTCTTTTTTTTGGCACTGCTGAGCACAAGAACGGCTGGCCTCTGATTGATCGGCAGCACTCAGTGAGCAAAAGCTCTACCCTCAGTGTCTTGATTCCAAAGGAAGGCCGACCAGTGGCTTCACCATTGCCTGGCTGGTTTATCATTCAGGCCTTTCCTTAAAGTGGCAAACAGATCCCCTATCAGTCCTCCAGCTGGCAGTTCCAGCCATTATGTCAGATTTTATTAATATTAGGTTTTCCACAAGTATCAAGTATTTAGATAAAGATTTTACAATTTGGAGAGACTGTACTCAGTAGTCACAATCATTTGTGCTAAAGAATCTTCCTTGCAATCTTTCTTTCTGCTAGCTTGCCATTTCAGAGTGCATTAAGAGTCAATTTAATTGCATGTCAGCTTGACAGTATTATTAGAACTCAGTTAGCCCAACTCTCAGGAATGAAAAATTAAACTTGTGATGTTTGGAAGGAGTAGTGCTGCAAATGTGATGCTTCTCATTAAACTAAAGCCTGCCAATTAAGCCTAGCATTATTCAAAAAAGCAGAAGAGCTGCCTTTATGCCCTGGCCTCTGAAATGGATAAACTGGTCATTTGCTTATTGCTGTTTGTGCAACCATGCTATGAGCAAATTAGCTACTCCATTTGCTTATATACGAACAATGATTACTCATCAATACAACAAATTCATTCAACACTAAATCATGCTGAAAATGTGCAAAGTGCTAGATAAATACAATTACTTTCATTTCATGTAGCATTTTTTAAGATTTGTGCTGCTTTTGCACTGAGTAGAGTTGATAGATTCTATTCCTGAAAAGACCTAGTAAATAAGTTGGCTTTTCCTGACAGTCGGGCAGCTTTCGTGGTCATTCATTCTGGTGCAAGCTCACAAAGAGGTTTATTTGGTACATAATATTTGTATACAATTTAACAACTTGTTATGGTGTTATTTCATACATGACTTCCAAATTACCACCATTCCTGTACCAAGTACACAGAGGTAAATTTTTTACCTTAACCATTTGTTGTCCAGCTGAGCCTGATTACATTCTGTTAAAATCAATTGAATAAAATTGTGCAAATTTTACAACAGATTATTGGCCATTGGATGAAGGCAAGATTTTATCCTGCAGCTACCAAACCAAATTGAAGAGAAGCCATGAAGGTTTGGCAATGGTGTCAAATTAAATACAGCTACGTGGCACAGTATGAACCAAGTGGAACTAAAACCATAGGCAATTGTGGTTTGGAAAATATTTTCTAATGCTAAGGCATAGAGTCATAGAGATATACAGCACGGAAATGAATAGCTGAGGGTCTTGGCATTGTATTCATTAGAGTTTAGAAGGTTGAGAGAAGATCTAATAGAAACTTAGAAGATAATGCATGGCTTAGAAAGGGTGGACGCTGGGAAGTTGTTTCCTTTAGGCAGGGAGATGAGGACCTGTGGGCACAGCCTTAGAATTAGAAGGGGTCGATTTAGAATACAAATGAGGAGAAATTTCTTCAGCCAGAGAGGGGTGGGCCTGTGGAATTTATTGCTATGGAGCACAGTGGAGGCCAGGACGTTAAATGTCTTCAAGGTAGAGATTGATAAATTCTTGATCTCGCAAGGAATTAAAGGCTACAAGGAGAGTGCAGGTAGGTGGCGTTGAAATGCCCATCAGCCATGATTAAATGGCGGAGTGGACTCGATGGGCCGAATAAGCTCACTTCCACTCCTATGTCTTGTGGAAACGGACCTTTTGATCCAACTTGTCCATGCCAATCAGAAATCCTAAATAAATCTAGCCACATTTGCCAGCATTTGGTCCATATCCCTTTAAATCCTTCCTATTCATAATCATCCATATGCCTTTCAAATGTTGCAATTGTACCAGCCTCTACCACTTCATCTGGCAGCTCATTCCATACATGCACTACCAACTGCGTGAAGAAGTTGCCCCTTAGGTCCCTTTTAAATCTTTCCCCTCTCACCTATGCTCTTTAGTTTTGGACTCCCCCACCCCGTGGAAAAGACCTTGTCTATTTACCCCATCCATGCCCCTCATGATTTTATTCTATTATTGTTAAACAGAGTGGTCCATGAATTCAGCAGAGCTGATTAATGCATCAGCTTAATTTCACACTTCTGAGGTGCAATGTTCTGCAGAAAATAGATTGCAGAATGAACCTAAATAATATCATCAATTTCAACACATCAGTGAACCATTAAGGCACTTTCGGTTGTCTAATAACCAATGAACATGCAGCCAAAATATTATTCTGCCAAGCAAGTTCTGTAATAGCAGCATCAAATATCTAATGTCACAGTGAAATGAAAGGTGCGATTTTAAAATAATGGCATAATTGGTTGCATTTGTAAATGGATTTAGGCAGTCCTTCGAGATCAATAACCTAATCCAGTATGTACCAAAGAGCAGGGAACCCCTGGAGTGTTCATGGAAAATTGCCTATGCTTGGGTATCTTCACATTTAATTTAATGTAAAAAGAAAAGATCACCTTTTGGTCCAATCTTCGCAAGAATAGAATGCAACTGTATCATAATTTCTTCATTTGGAGGAGAATCTTTACTGGCACTAAACAGCAACTGAAGTAGAATCTGGCTTCCTCCTTTGGAAACCAAAACACCACATCTGCGTCCTCCTCCTAGAAGAAAAATCAGAGTTTGTTTTCATTTTGTATAATTCAACATATTTGCAAATACACCACTGTGGCAATGTCTTTTTATGCACCAAGTGAATCTGGTTCTTGAATCATTGGTCGAGATTGTTTGAAAATTCCTTTCCAAGAATGAAAATTGCCAATAATATTGCACAGAAATCACAAGAGGCGCTGGATTAAGGTTCAGTCTCTTTGGAGTTATGGGCGGAAATCACACTGCTACCAAATTGTTCTGATGAACAAGTGGCAACATTGATTTTGAGGGTCCTTGTGGTATAGTAGTAGTGTCCCTATCCCCATACCAGGATAAAAGTCCGACCTGCTCCAGAGGTATGTAACAGCATCTCTGAACAGGGTAAACTATATATAAAGCTTAAATATCTTCTTTATTTACTGTTTATTTATTGGTCACTTGGGTACCTAAGGAGCATCACTTTGGTTACCAGCATTATGGTACAACCTAGATCACATAGTTGTTCCTTTGTTGGCTTGTCCTGAAAAGGACAAATCTGGGACATGACCCTCTGGAGGATCATTGCATGCTACTAACACTTAAGGCTCTGAAGGAACCTGAAAAATAAACATAGAAACCCAGACAAGCCTATTTAAAAAATCATGTTTAAATCATTAGCACTAATCCACCCTAACCTGTAGACTGAAAATGTTTAATGAAAAATGCCTCTTGCCAATGAAAGAATTGAGAAGTCAAGTTGTGACCTTCTGAAAAACAACTGACATAACAACATAAGTACTTAGCTCGATCATAAACCGGGAAGAGGATACCCCTCGTGCCACTGCTACAAGCAAAATTATGATGACATTTGATTTCCAAAGAACCGACCAAATCAAGTTATACTCCTGAAGCACTTTTCACTATATCAGATTCATTTCCATATAGAGAGTGTAATAGTTGAACATTTCTGACCTAACAATAATCTTTACGTTTTAGAAGAATTTTATAGAAAATTGTAAAGTTTATCAAATAATGAAGAGAGAGATTAAATTAGGTGGACCAAGAACGGAACTAAAACCGGCATTACTTCATTTAGTTACTCCAATGTATAAAGGCAATATAATTGGTACCATATTAAAAACATTTCATTTATGCTGAAATGCTAATTGTCAATCAAAAAAAAGACAAAGCTTTTAAATATTCTTTGATATATCACTATCAATTTTGATATATCAATCCAATTCAATGTGTTGATTATCCTACAACTCCAAGTAAAAAGGATTGATACTTCAGTAATCTTTCAATATACTTATGTGTATGTTTTGTACATTCTACACCCTCTATTTTTGTTCTTCTGTGATGTCAATTCTGAGATGTAAGCATGGTAAAAACTGTAGACAGTCATGTGTGCAATGCAAGCATCATCTATGGGGTGGCACGGTGGCTCAGTAGTTAGTACTGCTGCATCATAGCAGCAGGGACCCGAGTTCAATTCCTGCCTTGAGTGGCTGTCTGTGGGGAGTTTGCACATTCTCCCAGTGTCTGTGTGTTTTTCCACTGAGTGCTCTGGCTTCCTCCCACAATCCAAAGATGTGCAGTTCAGGTGAATTGGCCATGCTAAATTGTCCATAGTGTTCAGGGATGTGTAGGTTACTTGCATTAGTCAGGGGTAAATGTAGAGTAATAGGGTAGGGGAATGGGTCTGGGTGGGTTACTCTTTAGAGGGTTGGTGTGGACCTGTTGGGCCAAATGGCCCGTTTCCACATTGTAGGGATTCTATGATGAAGCAATAGCCATTAAAGCAAAGTACTCACAACAATCAAAAAGCTCTTTCCAGCCTTTTTTCAAACCATTTTGCTGCCAAATGCAACAGGAAAAGTGTGAACTACACAACCAATTTAAATATCTATATCTTATGCACAAGTTTTAATTATTCAAGTTCTCCAAACACATCAAAAATACAATTAACTACATTTGTTTGGCTGGCAGATATTGTACTTAACAACGTTGCTTAAAGTAATCATTAATGGAAAGATCCAGTGGTATCTTCCTCTGCAATTATTACAGTAATAGGAAAGAAGTACAGTTCACAAATCTTTGAAGATTTATTCTAGCAGTTATTTTTAAATTTTCCTTCCTACCCTCCAAACTTTCAAAATCTTAACTAAACATTAAATCAGGGGCAGGAGAAACTGCATCTAAATAAAAAAAATTTCTCTTCAAACTTACCCACTGAAACCAGTTCATTAATTATGTTGAGGATATTCAGCGTAGTCTGTAGATCATGAGTGTTCTGAAAGAAGACAGATTTTTTTCTTCACCAGCAGTCAAAGGAACCTTACTGTGCATGAGTGTTTTCAGTCTTTTAAACCAGTTAGTGTAAAAATGCTATAAAAACCCAACACACCACAGTCATGATATCATTTCAATTTGCTGCAGTGTGCCCTCAGGAAAGCACCAATTTCACATATAAAAGAGGAACTTAAATTTTTCATGTTATAATTTACCTTTACAGTGCAGAGAACTGCTCAGAATCACCCACATGACAGCTTCTGTGATTGTAGTTAACTTTCAAAAGCTGAAGATCTAAATTGGTTGCACCAATGTTAACTGATTATGTTTATTAATTTACTCCTTTGTGCAGCAAACAAAGATATTTAAACAAAAGTAATTCCAAAGGCATTGAGAACGTAAATAAATAAATTGACAATAGCTAGGATAAGTGCACCATAGTAAATGATGCAGTGGTCGTTTTTCTATCTTTGGGCCAGGAGCCTGGGTTCAAGACCCACCTGCTTTAGAGGTGAGTCATAACATGTCTGAACATACTGATTAAAAGTGTTTAAACTTTATAATTATGATACAATTTACTCTGCAACAGCCATACTTTGCATTTTAAACAAAAAATTGAAAGGCAGTGATATTAACAGATTCTGAGCAGATCTGAATGACAGCAATTAATCAAAAAAAATTATGTTCCCTCTAAATTTAAAATACTGAAATATTAAGTGCAAAGTAAGTCTCTGAAGTGCCATAAAACTCTGAGGCTAGTTTTCCAAGATGAACTCAGAGTCCATCGCTGAGATCCACCGCCATCAGCTTCAATTCCAGCGAAAGATCATGTGCATTTTGAGTCTAGATTCATATTTCAGTTAGATTTTTAGCATTCTTTACTTTCACAACAAAATTTCTGAGATAGAATAACAACCAATTCTAAATGATACGAAGTGCATCTAAGGTTTTATAAGCTTCTTACATATCACAGCTTAGATGAATGTACAACTGTTCATTTCTCAGAGGAAAAATTATAGGATGATTGAGAAAGAGCAGGAGAGTAGGATTAATTAAATGGCTCAACTAAAGAGGCAGTACAGTTATACCTCACCTGGATAGCATGCTGGAAATCAAGTTCCAGTATTCCTAGAGTCAACACAAAAATTCGCCAATTTACTTATTTTAGACCCAGGTTTTCTTCAGGCACAAACTGCATTTTGTCACTGCAGAGAAATGACCAGTACCTTCCTTTTTAGAGGTCCAAAGCCTTCTGACTAAACAGTCACACCCACAAGTTGTTCATCTACTTTGGGAGCTAATCACATAGTTGCTGGCAAGCAAAAGGCTGTTGTCACTGAAAATTGGACTCCATTCCACAGATCAATTAGCCACACTTGACAAATCTTTGTACACATCTCTGACTCTTGCCTTCCCTGCTGCTTGACTAAACAGCAGTGTAAATGGCACTTACAATGAGTGTTGGTCATTTATTTTTTAAAAAATGTATAATTATCCTTTCAGCAATCTTTGATTTCTTAAACTTTTTTTTTGCCATTTCAGTTCACAATCACAGACCAGAAAAGTAAAAACCAAAGTTTTTTTTAGCAGACACAATGGGCCAAGAGGTTTCTTTCTGCACTGTATCATTCTATATTTGATGTGTATCTCAAAACTCATGACAGTTTGGAATCTAAAATATCAATAAGCCTTTTAGTTTATTAGTGTGATGAGGTGCATTCTAAAACAGCCAAGTTATTATACTTATTTTGGATATTTCAGGAGTTAGACAATTGTGGCTAGAAACCCCGTTCAACCCTCTAAATCCTTCTTCTTGTGCATATATCCATCCAAGTGTCTTTTAAATGCCATAATTGTACCAGCCTCCACCACTTTCTCTTGCAGCTCATTCCATAAACGCACCACCCTCTGTGAAAAAGTTCCCCCTTAGGTCTCTTTTAATGTCTTTCCCCTCTTATCCTAAACCTATGCACTCTCATTCTGGACTCCCCTGGCCCAGAGAAAAGACATTGTCTATTTACCCTATCCATGCCCCTCATGATTTTATAAACTTCTGTAAGGTCACTTCTCAGCCTCCAACGCTCCAGGGAAAACTGCCCAAGCCTATTCAGCTTCTCCCTATAGCTCAAATCCTCTCACCCTGGCAACATCCTTGTAAATCTTTTCTGAACCTTTCAAGTTTACAACATCCTTCCAGTAGGAAGGACACCAGAATTACACGCAACATTTCAAAAGTGGCCTAACCTATGTCCTGTACAGCTACAACATGATGTCAGCACTCAAAGCTCTGACTAGTAAGTCCTCAAGATGGCACTGCAAAGCAGTACAGTAAAGAAAGTTTTCAACCTTTTAAAATGCCTGTGGAATAAAAATGACTTAAGATTTTGTAACAGTTGTAAAATCAACTTTCTTGAAGAAGAGATATTGGTCAATGTCAGCTGGCAACCTTTCACCTGGAAGCATTATGAAGAGGAAGAAGTTGAGGAAAAGATGTGATTTGGTCTAAAACAGAAAAGACATTACTATAATAAAGTAGTTAGGCTGACTCAAGGGAACAGTTGGCCAGTAAAGAAATGCATACACACAGAAAATACCTTGAGACAGAAAGGCAGCGACACTAAACTGTCTTGCTGAAAATGGTCACCATGAAAGTTTGAAGTGAAAAATCTTGTCTAATAGAATTCCTGATTTACTCTTTCTGCATAAAGCACAGCATATTGTCTGCAGGGAGTGTTGCAGGTGCCTGTTGCTCTGAAAAGGTGCATCTTTGGTGTATCTACCATTTAAAGTGAATTTTACATTTTATTCAAAGAACAATTTTTCTGTTAATCATTTCAGGTTCGTTCAATAAATTATGAGATTTTGGTATATCATTTCCCTACAGCGATCATAACACCACAAATAGGATGTCAGTAGCTCATCACAGATTCAAATATAACTCCAATGTTGTGGACAGACTGGCTTAACCTCAGATAGTTGCAGGCTAAGGAATACAGTCACTATTCATGAAACAATATGAAGTGTTGTCAAAGAAAATTCATTTAGTTTCTCAATAATTAACTGGAAGAAATTTCTGCTGAACTAGTTCTGGGTGTTGCAGAAGTCATCTGATAATTTGGCAAGAGTGGACGAATCAAGAAGTAAAATTGGTCGGCTTCATTGCACATTTGAAATCCACTGCCACGTCTTCAGGTGATGCTGCTGAAGGTGTAGCTTTGAGGTGAGAAATAGGAAGGAACCAGCATTTAATTCTTGGGGGACAAAAGTAGTGGGGGACCAGCTGGAACAAAAGGTCATTGAAAGGGACACTCTGGATATAATTTGATAAATAACAATGGATTTGAATAATAGCAGTCCAGCATAACTATATGACAGTGGAAAGGAGTTACAGGAGAATGGGGCAGTTAACAGTAGCAAAGCTTGCAGATTGGTTGAGAAGGATGGAGAGGAAAGGATTACCATTGTCAAAGTCACATTATGTATTTATTTGAAAGTTTAGAAAGAGCTGTTTTGGTAGTGGTAGGAACAGAAACGAGCTGAAAATGTGTTGCTGGTTAAAGCGCAGCAGGTCAGGCAGCATCCAAGGAACAGAAAATTCAACGTTTCGGGCACAAGCCCTTCATCAGGACAGAAACTCCAAACATAGAGTTCAGCTATCCGAGATTAAACAGTCTGTTCACAACACTGCAGTTACATTCAGGAAAGATAGTAAGGGACTTAGGAAAAGAAAGAAATAGGAATAGCAGCAGGCCATTTGACCTTTTGAACCTGCTACCTAATAAAATCATAGCTATTCTGAATGTAGCCTTAGCTCCCTCCTGCCACCCATAATTCTCAACTCCCATGTTAATCAAAAATATAACTCAGCCTTAAATATATTCAATGACCCAGCCTCCACTGTTCACTGGGGCAGATAATTTTGAACACTAACAACCCTCTAGAAGAAGTTGCCTCAGAAAAATCTGTCTTAAATAGGAGATCACCTCTCAATCATTTAAAATCCAATGAGTATAGGCACATGTGGCTCAACATTTCCTTGTGAGACAACTCCTTCATGCTATGTATCAGCCTGATGAATCTTTTCTGAAACATGCAAGTACATTACATAAGAAAGACAACCAAAACTGTTCAGAGGATCGATTCGTAGTCTCATTAATGCCCAATGAAGGCAGAGATAGAATTTCCTACTTTTATACTCATAAAAGGCTCACATTCAACTTGTATTCCTATATGGGCTAATCTTTTGTGATTTAAGTACAAGAACATCCAGATGCCTCCATCCGGCAGTATTCTGCAAGATCTCTCCACTTTAATACTTTCTTATTCCTCTTGCTAAATTGTATAATTTTTTTCCCCACATTACCTTCCACCTGCCAAGTTTTTGCTCGCTCACTCATATCCTCCTATTAATTTGCTTTCTTATCTATCTTTGCATCATCAGCAAATTTTGTTAGAATGGTCTGTCCTTTCAAGGTCATTAATATAGATTTGAGGCCCTAATCTGATCCCTGACCATTCTACAAGTTTCCTAAATTGTTGAGTGATTTCCAAATTCTAAAGACTTTTTGAAGATTACAAACAATGCATCCACTAAATGTGGCATTTCTTTTAAAACTGTAAGGAATCAGATCAAAAGGGTCTTAAATCCCATTGCTATTTCCTTCGGAGATCAAAAAGTTCTTTCCTCCTTCTTACATTTCAATGTTCTAGTATTCTTCCGATGATTGATTGAACTATGGAGTTCATGACAATGTTCAATGTCACCACAAGGTTTTGGTTTTCATGGGATGTGGGCTGAGATGCTATCGCTATTGCCATGATTACTTTAGCAACTACCTTCCCCAATTCTCTGTGTGTTTCTAGCCATAGGTCCTGTGGTATGGAACCTTTGGCCCTGAGGCAGTTTGGCTTACTATAGAATGCTAGGAGATAGTGAAGACCGGAGATGCTGGAGAAGTCAGAGCTGATAAAGCGTGGTGCTAGAAAAAGCACAGCAGGTCAGGCAGCATCTGGGAAGCAACAGAATCGACACTGCAGGCATAACCCATCATCAGTACTGCTAAATGATGATGAAGGATTATGCAGGAATCGTTGATTCTCTTGCTTCACAGATGCGGCCTGACCTGCTGTGCTTTTTCCAGCGCCACACTTTATCAACTCTTGCTACAGAATTCTACCCACTTGGACCATTTTTTAAACAGATATTGTTTGAGAGCATCTTCCAAATATTGATACGGAGATGCCTACCCAATTTAATTACTTTTGGAGATAGGAAGGTATGTCAGGGCTCAACAGATGCCAATGCCTTTGGAGTCCTCACGCAAGAGGTAAAAGCCTGTGTGCCTCTGGGCTGACTTCTTCAGAAGTCCATTATGTCCCACTATCCCTTTCCAACTTGTGCTTTGCTGTTCAATTTCCAGAACACCGAGTTTATTGTCCAAAATTGTTTAGTCCTGATGTCTCATTCACTCACTTAAATCCTGCCTTTGGCATTGAGCACCTGCTCTCTTAACAATTGACTCAGGCTGAACATTCAGGACACCAAGCTAAGTTAGTGGTTCACGTTCAGAGGACCCAGTAGTCACTCTTATCCAAGAATACCAAGAGATACCAAAGGTCGTTTGAGCCCTTTAGAACCCATCAGACATGTCCACCAATAGGATATAAATGAACTAACCCAGGTATCCCAAAATACCAGAATGGTCAAATCACAAATGGATAAATGGATAGTTAGAAATTTGTTACTTGTATTTCTGAAAATACAGTAAAATGTGGAAAAGTCACCACAAAAACAGCGCCATACAATTACATAAACAATATATTAAGAAAATGAGATTTTTTTAAAACAAGTATCATTTTTTGCTCATTCCACAGCCTTCTGGTTTCACAAACCAGCCACTGCCAAAGTTCGGGGCCTGCCCAACTACTGAGGATGGGGGCTGCCACAATTGCAATTGAAGACTTCTCCAAATTCCAAGGGACTGGGTCCTATCCATCTGCCAAGGATTGGAGAGCTGTCCAACTGTAGACTGGGAGCCTGTTGAAACAGGTTAAAAACAATGACTGCAGATGCTGGAAACCAGATTCTGGATTAGTAGTGCTGGAAGAGCACAGCAGTTCAGGCAGCATCTGAGGAACAGTAAAAATCGACGTTTCGGGCAAAAGCCCTTCATCAGGAATAAAGGCAGAGAGCCTGAAGTGTGGAGAGATAAGCTAGAGGAGGGTGGGGGTGAGGAGAAAGTAGCATAGAGTACAATAGGTGAGTGGGGGAGGGAATGAAGGTGATAGGTCAGGGGAGGGTGGAATGGATAGGTGGAAAAGAAGATAGGCAGGTAGGACAAGTCAGGACAAGTCACGGGGACAGTGCTGAGTTGGAAGGTTGGAGCTGGGGTGAGGTGGGGGAAGGGGAAATGAGGAAACTGTTGAAGTCCACATTGATACCCTGGGGTTGAAGTGTTCCGAGGCGTAAGATGAGGCGTTCTTCCTCCAGGTGTCTGGTGGTGAGGGAGTGGCGGTGAAGGAGGCCCAGGACCTCCATGCCCTCGGCAGAGTGGGGGGGATGAGTTGAAATGTTGGGCCACAGGGCGGAGTGGTTGATTGGTGCGGGTGTCCTAGAGATGTTTCCTAAAGCGCTCTGCTAGGAGGCATCCAATCTCCCCAATGTGGAGGAGACCGCATCGGGAACAACAGCCTGTTGAAACATCCAAGGAAACTGCCTCACCTCAGCAGCAGAAAGAAGAAAAGACAAAGTTGATTCAAAAAGGTGAATGTAAGAAATATTAACAGTTAATTTAAAAAAGCAAGGATGTGGCTGGTCAGCTGAAAGGGAGTGGGCAGTCAGGAGCCTGAACACTACCTAATCTGCTGTCTCCACCATACTGCTATCAAAACAAAATACAAGTTGCTATTAATGCAAACTGTTGTAACTTCATTAAGGAACAAGTTACATACTAATTTTGATCTTTTATACTAATGCTAAGACTTTAATACTAACAATGCTATTCCTAATCCTGCCAAATCTCTTCATCATTACAATACTTCCCAGAGTCTCGTGTAACTTTAGTCTGGTTCACAATGTCAGTGTTCGCTTTCTCTTTCACTCTGGTGATCCGTCAGTCTTTGCCTTTGCCACACCAGTCATTGCTTCTTCATTGCCAGAAAGTAAAAGAGATTGATCTGCAGGTAAGCTCTATTTTAATAGATTTTTTGATGGTTTTCTGGCCAATCAGGGAGATTGGTGTAGGGTTTGAAACATTGACAACTGTTTGAATGGCTCACTAATGTTTGTTTCTTTGTGCAGCAGAAATTGGGTGCCTTTCTGTCAGGCTTCTGGTTGAAAATTGCATTTCTCCTTTGTTTGATTGAACTGTTGATGAGATGTGATCTTTAATACAATGCTAACCTCATTTGTACCTAGCTGCTGTGTTTGTATTGTGTCTCGTTTAATCGGTTTTCAATTTGCTGAGCATTACTTGGCCGATGTATCCCATTTCCAGCATCCTTTGCTGTTTAGCCAAATTAACAATCTACTTGGGGTTTAGCAACCATATGATTGCTACAGTTCCACACAATGGTCTTTTCTAATAATGGAGACTCTAACCATTGCTCCTTGATGTTTAAAGGCATTATGTGAATCCCCTATCAACATCATTCTGGGGATTACCATTGGTGTGTGAGGAATTTAACCTGACTGAAGTCGACCATAACACAAGCTGTAACTCTTAGTAAGGAGAAAGGAAGTCAAGGAATAGGACAGATAAAGAAAACAGTCCGCACAAGTGTGGTTCAGCTGACCTCCAGCCTGGATGGATGGGGTTGGGGTGGGGGGGGGGAGCTAAATATGAATCTAGGAGACGAAGGACAATGTCCTTCAGATGAGTTCCCTGCCCCCAGGCTAAGGGAATTCCCACCAAAGACTCCCAAACTTAATACATATTGCGATTGTGCTGAACCAGCCATTTCGTTTGGGACTGTCGAGCATCTAAGATTCAAATCCTGGAACACTGGTAAGATAGGTCAACACTCATGGTATCATCCCAGCAGCATCAGGTAGAGCAAATGCCCTTCGGGGATCCAGCATAATGAACCCACATGGCTTGTGTCAATGAGGTAGAAACCACAACATCTTTTTGATGCACAATGAGACTATATTGTGGTGCGCAGCTGCACCAGTCTGGGTGTGAGACACAACATGTGACCGCATGGGAGACCCCTGGTAACTAGAATTAACAATGGGCCCTTTGAATTCTTCTGGGACACTGGCAATCCCTGACAGCCTTAAACAAAATCAGATGCAGTGTGGCAGACAGAAGTCAATACACCTTGAGCAGTTTCACTGGCCATGTACAACTGGGAAGTGAGACATACCCAGCATCCTTCAGGTGGGGAAATTTGATCTTCCAGCACGGACTCCCCCCTAATACCAGATCTGGAGCACATTATAGGTATTGACATTATGCACAAATATGTCCTTTCCTTTGACATTCGTAATCAGTGTGTTTGGCAAATGGTCAGCTCTGACAACTACTCCACAGAAATCTCCGCTGTACATTGCCAATATAAAATTTGCACCTTTGGAGAATTATGGATAAAACTCTCAGGGTTGACCGGCAATACAGAGACTCAGAATATTATGACGAGACACACACGCACGCCTTCACCCAGCACAAACGCGATTGTGGGTTTCTAGACTTCTCATACGCTGTTGGATTAAACACCAGACTCAAAACATACCCCTATCCAATTACTATTAGAGGGTAGAATCAAAAATGACATGGTGATCCAGAACTGCATGGCAAGGTGGACCCTTACAGTCCAAGGAAGGAATATCAATGTTAACAACCATCAGAGTACCCAACTTTTTAACAGACCTCAACTACTGCTGTGATGCACACCAGTGCCAAGTTATTTGTACTAGCAACCCCGAATGGCCATTTCTACCCAAATTAAAGGGAAGGTAACCAGACAGTGCATAGAAAGAGCAGACGATGATTTATATTTATGGGTCCTCTATGGTCAAAAATGCGATCAGAAAACAGGTTATGGCTTTTATGCTGAGGATCAAAGGGAATGGAAATAACTTTAGAGCTCCCCAGCCACATGAATGCACAATCCACCAATCAGGAACAGTTCTGGCCACAGCAAGATATCCATTTTGACAGCATGTTGATCTGCACCAGGCTCACAGACGACCTCCCACTCAAGGAAAAGCAGGACTTTGTCCCTGCAAACAGAAAGACCCTTTCATCTGCACCTACTAAAATACATTTACTAGCAAACTCAAGAGCAGAATTATCATGTCGTAAAAGCCCATCATAAAACCTCACCAGCCAGAAACATTGAAGTAGATGCACTGGCCAAGCAAGGGGAGTAACAAGGGCAACCCTTGCAGCCACCAATCCCTGAATCAAAGCTAACCATGGCCATCACAGTCAAACAGATAAACATTGAGGATCTTAAATAAGCTGATTTCTGACCCAGATTTGAACTACACGCTCCAAGAGAAATACCCAGGCAGCTATAACAATTGGGAAAGTAAAATTTCAAACAACAATGGCCTGGGCTTAAAAGACAGTCTCTATGTAGTATGACTTCATGACCGCAATCAAATGATTTATCAATATCATGACATCCACGGATATCAAAAGGTCGATACACCAGGGAAAGTATTAAAGATTAATATGTGTACAGAACAAACCACACCAATACACTAACAAGAGCATCTTAAGGCATGTAAGCAGCTGAAGATTGGCCCATGTACCAATCTTCAGCTTGACTACACAAGACCTCTACCTACCTATCCAAGGGTATTCAAATATGTTCTGGTTATCACTGATACCTTTACCAAATGGATTGAAGTGCTCTCCACATGCACAAGCATGGCAAAAATCATGGCTAAGATCTTAGTGCAACAGGTTTTCATAAGGTGGGGCCTTCAACGTGATGCTGAGTCTGAACAGGGCACCCACTTCACCTGACAAGTCATGCAAAAAACTTATGATGCTCTTCAGCATCAACCAAATGTTCCACATCTCTACCATCGCAAATCCAGAGGTATCACTGAGCTCATTAATTGAACCCTTCAAGGCCTACTTAGAAAAACTGAGCAACAGAGCAGCACCACATGGGATACTGTACTACCCCTTGGCCTCATGACTGTAAGGAACTCTGTTTCAAGGTCCACAGGGTTTACTACAGTTCCTGATCACAATGTAACACAAGAGGCATTAAGCCTCTACTAGGCTTGGGTCTATCAGAATACAAAATAGACACACACACTCATGAATTTACTACCCTCACAGTGCTGGAAAACATAAAAGCTGCATGAATAGTCACAGCAATAAAAATGGGCACAAAACATAAACAGAGGCAGGCTTATTTCAACAGCAAAGACGCCCAAGGTAGGGCAACAGGTTATGTTCCAAGTCTGAAAATGTGTTGCTGGTTAAAGCACAGCAGGTTAGGCAGCATCCAAGGAATAGGAAATTCGACGTTTCGAGCATAAGCCCTTCATCAGGAATGAGGAGAGTGTGCCAAGCAGGCTAAGATAAAAGGTAGGGAGGAGGGACTTGGGGGAGGGGCGATGAAGATGTGATAGGTGGAAGGAGGTCAAGGTGAGAGTGATAGGCCGGAGTGGGGTGGGGGCGGAGAGGTCAGGAAGAAGATTGCAGGTTAGGAGGGCGGTGCTGAGTTGAGGGAACCGACTGAGACAGGGTGGGGGGAGGGGAAATGAGGAAACTGGAGAAATCTGAGTTCATTCCTTGTGGTTGGAGGGTTCCCAGGCGGAAGATGAGACGCTCCTCCTCCAGCCGTCGTGTTGTTATGTTCTGCCGGTGGAGGAGTCCAAGGACCTGCATGTCCTCGGTGGAGTGGGAGGGAGAGTTAAAGTGTTGAGCCACGGGGTGGTTGGGTTGGTTGGTCCGGGCGTCCCAGGGGTGTTCTCTGAAGCGTTCCGCAAGTAAGCGGCCCGTCTCCCCAATATAGATGAGGCCACATCGGGTGCAGCGGATGCAATAGATGATGTGTGTGGAGGTACAGGTGAACTTGTGGCGGATATGGAAGGATCCCTTGGGGCCTTGGAGGGAAGTGAGGGAAGAGGTGTGGGCACAAGTTTTACATTTCCTGCGGTTGCAGGGGAAGGTGCCGGGAGTGGAGGTTGGGTCGGTGGGGGGTGTGGACCTGACGAGGGAGTCACGAAGGGAGTGGTCTTTGCGGAACACTGATAGGGGAGGGGAGGGAAATATATCCCTGGTGGTGGGGTCCGTTTGAAGGTGGCGGAAATGACGGCGGATGATACGTTGTATACGGAGGTTGGTTGGGTGGTAGGTGAGAACCAGTGGGGTTCTGTCTTGGTGGCGGTTGGAGGAGCGGGGCTCAAGGGCGGAGGAGCGGGAAGTGGAGGAGATGCGGTGGAGGGCATCGTCGATCACGTCTGGGGGGAGTCTGCGGTCCTTGAAGAAGGAGGCCATCTGGGCTGTGCGGTGTTGGAACTGGTCCTCCTGGGAGCAGATGCGGCGGAGACGAAGGAATTGGGAATATGGGATGGAGTTTTTACAGGGGGCAGGGTGGGAGGAGGTGTAGTCCAGGTAGCTGTGAGAGTCAGTCGGTTTGTAGTAGATGTCTGTGTTGAGTCAGTCGCCCGAGATAGAAATGAAATGAAAAGGTCTAGGAAGGGGAGGGAGGAGTCTGAGACAGTCCAGGTGAATTTGAGGTCGGGATGGAAGGTGTTAGTAAAGTTGATGAACTGTTCAACCTCCTCGTGGGAGTACGAGGCAGCGCCGATACAGTCATCGATGTAGCGGAGGAAAAGGTGGGGGGTGGTGCCAGTGTAGTTGCGGAAGATGGACTGTTTCACATATCCTACGAAGAGACAGGCATAGCTGGGGCCCATGCGGGTGCCCATGGCGACTCCTTTAGTTTGGAGGAAGTGGGAGGATTGAAAAGAGAAGTTATTCAGGGTGAGGACCAGTTCAGTCAGTCGAAGGAGGGGTTCCAAGTCTGTCAGCCTGACTCCTTCTTAGCCCCCAGGCTTTCAGAACCCCACACCATCGTGGATAAAGTTAACTCCTAGGGATATAAACTTTTATAGCAACACATAAACCAAATGAAGCCCTATATTCCTCATAATAACTCCCACTTTCACACCCTATGTGGGAAGTGGAGTCTGATACAAGCTGAGAGTTGGACGATACCAGTAACCCCTAGGCGGCGACTGTGGATCCGTCCTCGTATACCACCACTGATAAAGCGTCCAATGCCAACTTCTTTTTGATCTACACATTGGTCTCCTCTTCTAGAGGCAACACAGGCACAAAATACAAAGCAGATTAACAGAATACATCAAAGGAAGACAACTGCCCGACCCCTACACTAATGACTATTTCTGATGAAAATGCAGACTGACTGGGCCCTGGCACAATGGACCCACCCACAACCCCAACTCAACTGTTACTACTCACTGAACTTCAACATTCATCTGTCATTTATGTTGATAAGAGGAGGCTGTGACAGGAATGAATGATAATTTGACAATTGAGTATTGTTACTTAAAATATGAGTCAGGTGTTGTACAGTAATACTGACAGCAACTACTCTCGATCTGTTTTAGGAAGCATGATGGAGAAAACACTCCAAGGCAAGAATGAAGTCTACTCGAAGCCTTTTATTTCTGCATGATTCAGTATTGTTGCTTTACATAACATTGTTACATAACCAAGGTATCCAGGATACCTCTGGGACAACCCCACCTGATGCTGCAGTGTATATGGATAAGATCCTTTGAGTTCACCCTGTGTAATTGGGTAATTTTGGGTCTGATAATCAACTTATAGTGTACAGAAAACCCAATGGGAGTTCCACACTTTGTTACAGGAGTGTAGGGATCACAGATGATTGGTGGAAGTTTTTGAAAACAGGTGGATGGAAGTGGAATGCCTAGCACACAGCCCGGCCAAAGGATTTGAGTTAGGCCAAAGATGCCGTAAGAGGCGCCACCCAGAAGCATTTCTAAAATATTAAATTAAAAACAGACCCAAGGCCAGCAGTAAAGGTCCTTTCCCCAATCTGGCTCACAATCCTCCCAGGTCCATGTAACGGACTGGTGATTAAACCCACAGACAAAATTTTGTTCGACAATATCCAGCACAACTTCATGCCTATAGCAATAGGTATATCACAGCTACAGGATCCAGCACAGAAATGGTGTGCCCTTCCCCACTGAAGACTATACTCATACTTAACTTGCATGACAATGGGATGAGGGACATGAGAATATGAGGGCAAATCTCACCCATAACTAATGAACAAAAGAAAGGATCTCCTTAATGATCTAGCTCCAGCATACGGGGCAGGAGTGTCAAAGTTATTATCTTTGATTTAGCCAATATAGACAAAAGACTCAGGATCTTGACCCAATAATTCAAACAAACCTTGGAGGAATTAAACAAGAACATAGAGGAAACAACAGGATAATTGACAAGAACTGGGCTAGCCACCACCTAGTGATCATATTCAAAGGTCAGGCAGGTGATAAAATCTGACTTGTTTAGCGTCTATGGAAACTGGCTGGTTGAACAACTGAGGGAAGACCTCACACAAGCTAGCCAGTGAAAGTCCCATCCTGGATCAGTGATAAACAGCTGGAACATTTGGTCCAAGGAAAAAGATATGTCAACATTGCTGCCAACTAAGGCAGTTAACCAAAGAGTGGTTCAAAGACAGCTGCAATGGCACTCTCAGCGAGATCAGAGGCTTGGTGCTAGGAATCCCAATCATTCCTAGTAATACAGTGGAGTTGAGAACTTGTGGAGTCAAAAATATGGGCATGATAAAGAAAGAAATGTGGATGGGGTATCATGGTACACTTTCATATTCTATAAAAACAAGGGGCACACTGATAGGGACAATAACAATGAACACAAACAAATGGACTACACCAGCCTATGTCTATACTGTGTATGTTGCAATGAACAGGCCATGTATGGTTTAAAACAAGTATTGATTTGAACTACACTTTGGAGGCTATAGGAGTGTGAGGACTGACATCAAGAGAGTCTCATACGGGGTGGGGAAGGGGGTAAATACTGTGTCACCACTTCAATCAAGAAATACCAATGTGGGGATTCAACCTGTTATGTAATTGATACCATTTTTAGTACTACACCTCACATTCCCACAGATAGGCCTAACAGAACCAACATCTATTAAAGGCAAGTGACATTCATAAAAAATCTCTTGGGAAATATTTTGAAAATATGATACAAATATAAAGCTTCTCCCAGAGAAGTTGGACCAAGTCCAAATGCAGTAAATGAGGGCCAAAACCACAATACTAAGCACAAAAGAGTTCAAAGATCTGATAGATGGTACAATAACGTTAGGAACTGAGGATCAAATACACATGTTCATCTGTGGACTTTCCTCTTTTCACATTTAGCTGTAGTCTTAATTGCATTTACTTTGGCATACCTCACTAGGCAGTTAAAATTGCCAACTGGAAAAGAGATATTCTAACAGATGGACATGCTCACTATCAGAAATGCACACACACACCTTCATGGGTGTGTATGATAGAAGGATCTCCCAGAATTATTATTATTACTACCCTCAATTCTATTGCTCTTGTTCCTGGATTTTGTATGTCTACGTAATTGAGGCTCTCAAATTCTTTAAGGGTTGTCACAATGAATTTTTCTTTCCTCTCTCAGGCTGTATATGTAATCGAATCACTTATCAAACGTACAGTGATAGGCTTGTCCAATGTATGCAATAGCTTTCATAAAACATAGAACAGTACAGCACAGAACAGGCCCTTCAGCCCACGAAGTTGTGCCAACCATTGATCCTCATATAAGGTAAACCTAATGTACAAACCCTCAAATTTGTGTGACCATATACATGTCCAGCAATCTCTTAAATATCCCCAATGACCTCGCTTCCACAACTGCTGATGGCAATGCATTTCATGCTCCCACAACTCTCTGCGTCAAGAACCCACCTCTGACATCCCCTCTATACTTTCTGCCAAGCAGCTTAAAACTATGACCCCTTGTTTTAACAATGTCTGCCCTGGAAAAAGTCTCTGGTTATCAACTCTACCCATGCCTCTCATTATCTTGTTCACCTCAATTAGATCGCTCTCTTCCCTCTTTTATCCAATGAAAAAAGTCCAAGCTCAGATCCCCTCTCTTCCTTCGTTTTTCCAAGAAAAAAGTCCATTCCAGGCAGCATCCTGGCAAACCTCCTCTGAACCCTCTCCAAAGTATCCACATCTTTCCTATAATAGGGCGGTCAGAACTGGACACAGTACTCCAAGTGCGGTCTAACCAAAGTTTTATGGAGCTGCAACAAGATCTCATGGCTCTTAAACTCAATCCCCCTGTTAATGAAAGCCAAAACACCATATGCTTTCTTAACAACCCTGTCCACTTGGGCGGCAATTTTAAGGGATCTATGTACTTGCACACTAAGATCCTGCTGTTCCTCCATACTGCCAAAAATCCTGTCTTTAATCCTGTACTCAAATTTCAAGTTCAACCTTCCAAAATGCATCACTTTGCATTTATCCAGGTTGAACTCCATCTGCCACCTCTCAGCTCATCTCTGCATTCTGTCAATGACATGCTGCAGCCTACAACAGTCCTCTATACTGTTAACAACACCTCCAACCTTTGTGTCATCTGCAAACTTGCTGACCCATCCTTCAATCTCCTCATCCCAGCCATTAATAAAAATTACAAAGAGTAGAGGCCCCAAGAACAGAGCCCTGTGGAACACCATTCACCACTGACTTCCAGGCAGAATACTTTCCTTCCATAACCACTCGCTGTCTTCTGTCGACCAGCCAATTCTGTACCCAGACAGCTAAATTTCCCTGTATCCCATTCTTCCTGGCCTTTTGAACGAGCCTACCATGGGGAACCTTATCAAATTCATAATGACACACAGCCTCCCCTCCCTAATAACAACTAAAATTAATTTTTTAAGGATAGGTTTAAACTACATCTGCATGAGTTTTTTTCTGTTCAGAGAGGGGGAAGAATGTAGCAGCCTCATTGCTGCTAAAACACAAGTAGATTGCCAACTTGGCCAATCAGCAAGGGATACTGGGTATGGGGTACATTGACAAAGTAAAGCTCTGCAAATTGTAAACCCATAAGTTAAGCAGTACTAACACAGCAGCCAGGTGCTAATTGCATCAGCATAGTGTGAAAGGATACATCTCATCAATTGTTGAACCAAAAGGGGATTGCATATTTTCAATCATAAACAAGACAGAAAGGTACCCAGCCTCTGCTACTCAGAGAAACAAACATTAGCAAGCCATCCAAACAATGGACAATGTTTCAAACCATTAAGCCAATCTGTGATTAGCTAGAACCAAAGCAAGTTCCAGAAAACCATCCAAATTAACAACATAAAAACCAGGGCTTTTCTGCAGATTAATCTCTTGGACTTTCTGGTGAGAGAGAAGCAGAGATCATGTGGCAAAGGCAAAGGCCAACCGAGTGTCTGGAGTGAAAGAGAAAAATGACACTGTGAACCCGACTAAAGTAACAAGAGACTCTGGGAAGTATTGCAACAACTAAGGGGATTGGACAGGATGAATAATAATATTGCTAAGATTAAAGTCTTATTATTATTTTTTTCTTAATAAAGGTGCAATTGTTTGCATTGGTACCATCTTGTACCTATAGTGATTTCACCATCCTGGTGTTATGGGACACCTGAGTAAATTCATTTATAGTCTGGCACACTGACCTCTACACTGCTGAAGCCAAACGCCAATTCAAGGACATTTCTTCCTACCGCCCCATCGACCATGACCCCACCTCCCATCACCAAACTGTCATCTCCCAGACCATCCAGAACCTCATCACCTCAGGAGATCTCCCACCCACAGCTTCCAACCTCATAGTCCGGGAACCCCGCACTGCCTGGTTCTACCTCCTCCCCAAGATCCACAAGCCTGATCACCCTGGCCGACCCATTGTCTCAGCATGCTCCTGTCTCACTGAACTCATCTCTACCTACCTCGACACTGTCCTATCCCCCCTAGTCCAGGAACTCCCCACATACGTTCAAGATACCACCCATGCCCTCCACCTCCTCCAAGACTTCCGTTTCCCTGGCCTCCAACGCCCCATCTTCACCATGGATATCCAATCCCTCTACACCTCCATCCGCCATGACTATGGCCTCCAAGCTCTCCGTTTTTTCCTTTCCTGATGTCCCCAACAGTACCCTTCCACCGACACACTCATTTGTTTGGCCGAACTGGTCCTCACCCTTAACAATTTCTCCTTTGAATCCTCCCACTTCCTCCAGACCAAAGGGGTAGCCATGCGCACACGTATGGGCCCCAGCTATGCCTGTCTCTTCGTTGGCTACGTAAAACAGTCGATCTTCCGTAAATACACCGACACCACTCCCCACCTGTTCCCCCGCTACATTGATGACTGCATTGGCACCACCTCGTGCTCCCACGAGGAGGTTGAGCAAATCATCAACTTCACCAACACATTCCACCCTGACCTTAAATTTACCTGGACCATCTCTGACACCTCCCTCCCCTTCCTGGACCTCTCCATCTCCATTAATGATGACTGACTTGACACTGACATTTTTACAAACCCACTGACTCCCACAGCTACCTGGATTACACCTCTTCCCACCCTACCTCTTGCAAAAATGCCACCCCGTATTCCCAATTCCTCTGCCTCCACCGTATCTGCTCCCAGCAGCACTAGTTCCATCACAGAACACATCAGATGGCGTCCTTCTTTAGAGACCGCAATTTCCCTCCCCATGTAGTTAAAGATGCCCTCCAACGCATCTCGTCCACATCCCGCACCTCTGTCCTCAGACCCCACTCCTCCAACCGTAACAAAGACAGAACGCCCCTGGTGCTCACCTTCCACCCTACCAACCTTAGCATAAACCAAATCATCCGCCGATATTTCCGCCACCTCCAAAAAGACCCCACCCACCAGGGATATATTTCCCTCCCCACCCCTTTCCGCCTTCTGCAAAGACCATTCCCTCCGTGACTACCTGGTCAGGTCCACGCCCCCGCTACAACCCACCCTCCCATCCTGGCACCTTCCCCTGCCACCACAGGAACTACAAAAACCTGCGCTCACACCTCCTTCCTCATCTCCATCCAAGGCCCTAAAGGAGCCTTCCACATCCACCAAAGTTTTACCTACACATCCACCAATATCATTTATTGTATCCGTTGCTCCCAATGCGGTCTCCTGTACACTAGGGAGACTGGACACTTCCTAGCAGAGCGCTTTAGGGGACACCCGCACCAACCAACTACATCGCCCCGTGGCCCAACATTTCAACTCCCTCTCCCACTCTGCCGAGGACATGGAGGTCCTGGGCCTCCTTCACCACCGCTCCCTCACCACCAAACGCCTGGAGGAAGAACGCCTCATCTTCCGCCTCGGAACACTTCAACCCCAGGGCATCAATGTGGACTTCAACAGTTTCCTCATTTCCCCTTCCCCCACCTCACCCTAGTTCCAAACTTCCAGCTCAGCACTGTCCCCATGACTTGTCCTACCTGCCTACCTTCTTTTCCACCTAACCACTCCACCCTCCCCCCGCCCTATCACCTTCATCCCCTCCCCCACTCACCCATTGTACTCTATGCTACTTTCTCCTGACCTCCACCCTCCTCTAGCTTATCTCTCCACGCTACAGACTCTCTGCCTTTATTCCTGATGAAGGGCTTTTGCCCAAAACATCGATTTTACTGCTCTTCGGATGCTGCCTGAACCACTGTGCTCTTCCAGCACCACTAATCCAGAATCTGGTTTCCAACATTGTTTTTACCTAAATTCATTTATAACCTATTGGTTAAAATATCTGACAGTTCTCAAAGGGCTCGAACAACAATGTGAATGTTACTTGCCACTTCTCAATCCAAATCTGTGTATTATTCAGGTCTGAGAGACATTGGACCAATATTGCTTCCATATTTGAAGTGTTTCCATGAGTAATTCCTAGTCTTGCTCTTTAGAGGACCACAGTTTACATTGCCTTTTCATCTTTTTTCATGTTTGATTAGATTAGATTACTTACAGTGTGGAAACAGGCCTTTAGACCCAACAAGTCCACACCGACCCTCCGCAGAAAAACCCACCCAGACCCATTTCCCTTCATTTACCTCTTCACCTAACACTACAGGCAATTTAACATGGCCAATTCATCTAACCTGCACATCTTTGGATTGTGGGAGGAAACCGGAGCACCCAGAGGAAACCCACGCAGACCTGGGGAGAATGTGCAAACTCCATACAGTTGCCCGAGCCAGGAATTGAACCAAAATCTCTGGCGCTGTGAGGCAACAGTGCTAACCACTGTGCCACCATGCCACCAGTTAACGTCTGTTTATATATTTCATACTAATTATCCCATATACTCCAACATCCCCTCTAACTTTTTTTAAAAGCAAAGAACAATGCGATTTAAGATGAAGAAGACTCCTTGTACAGATCTTTGAAGAAGAAAGAAGGCAGGAGACAGGAGTTTGCAAGGTCGACTGGGTCAAGGAATTCTACCCCCCCACCCACCCCACACACACACAGATGAGCAACAACAGCATAGTTAAAGAAGAAGGGAACAATACCTAAAGATAGAGAACCACTTAAAATATTGGCTAACATGGAAGCCCAGATGGATGATCGGTAGTCTAGTCGGAATACTATCAAGAAAACAGGAGTGGATCTAATGGACAAAATGAGTTCATTACAGAATCCCTTTAGTGTGGAGGCAGGCTATTCAGTCCATAGAGTCCAAAGTGATCCTCTGAAGAGCATCCCACTCAGACCCGACCACCTCCCCCCTTGCAAACCAAACCCCAATAATCTTTCAGCTCCATGGCTTATTCACCTAGACATAATGGGCAATTTAGCAAGGCCAATCTACCTAAACTGCAGAGTTTTGTGATTGTGAGGGGAAACTTGAGCACCTGGAGGAAATCCATGGTGATAATGTACAAATTCTGCACAGACAGTCACCTGAGGGTGAAATCAAACCCAGGTTCTTAGCTCTGTGGAACAGCATTGCTAACCACTGAGGCACCATGCCGTTCAGTAAGAGGACAAGGAGAAACAAGAGAGTGTTGGGTTAAGTCAAGGAGGAGCAGAGAATATATATCATTAGGTTTCTTTTGATCAAAAGACAAAATATACCCAGTGAGAGCAGGATGTAAAATGCTTGAGAGAAAGGGTTTCAATGTATATACTGGGTCAGGGTGACCCAGTAAAGATCAGCAAAGCTTAGAACATTAAATATATCGAATCCAGAAGGAGGAGCGAATGCAAGTGACTGCACTTTGAGAAAGCTAGAATTTACAAGTGAGTGGCAGAAGGCCATCAAAGAAAGCAATATATTAAATAAGTCTGGAGATGATAATGGAATGTATAAAAGTCCTTCAAAAGGGTTCAAGGAAAGACTAGAGACAGGCATTGTTGAATGTGAAGCTCATTTCAATGGAGACTAAATTTCAAGGTTGCACAGTTCTGTTCAGTTTGAGTTTGAGTTTGAGTGAATAGTCATCAGATGAATGAAAAATGATAAGAATCAATGGAAAGATTTCAATTTCTCCAATGTTCAGCTGCCAGAAGACTTTACTCACCCGGAGTTCAGTGTCAAAGAAAGAGTCTAACTGTACCAACAGAGTTATGAGAAGTGGCAAAAATGTAGACATACAACTGTGTATGGAAGCTGACCCCATACACTGGAGATGATGTCATATAAGGCACTACAGAAACAATGGGTGCCAAAGATAAAGCCTTTAACAATGATGCAGATGAGAGAAGCCATTTCGGGAGATTCACTGGTTACAACATACAGGGGTCAAACAATGACAAAGTAGTGCTATGGGACTTGATTATACACTGAGGCAAGCTTCCAGCATTCTAGCATAATTGTTGGGACAAGTCCACTCCTGTTTGGCCAACCTACCTTAATTACTCTCAGGTGAAACTTTTGGTCTCATCCAATAGGGTATTCCATTTTAACCAGCTATCATTTCTTCAGCTTGGCAGATCCACCAGCAGCAGTGGCCACTGATAAATCAGGAAGAACAAATCTGGATGCTCCTGACACAGGTTAAGTTTAGGATCTTGCTAGGATGAGGTTGGAAACAATTGCCCATTTAAGAGCCTCAAACTGGACTGCTGCAGGGTGTTACACCGAAATACACAGTGTCCCAGGCCGTTGGGACTGAAAACCTGGGACACTGGGATGTCACCAGGTAAAGGACAAATGGGGTATATTGCCTGAGCTGCAATATCTACTCCACCTCATGTGGCACTTGTAAGGAATCAGCAACTTACCCAAGAATGTCAAGGCTAAATAGCAGTGTTCATTCTACTTGATTTTAATGTGTAGATAGATAGATTTAGATAGATTCCTTACAGTGTGGAAACAGGCCCTTTAGCCCAACCAGTCCACACTGACCCTCCGAGGAGTAACCCACCCAGACCCATTTCCTGACTAATGCACCTAACACTATGGGTAATTTAGCATGGCCAATTCACCTGACCTGCACAGCTTTGGAGTGTGGAAGGAAACTGGGGCACTCGGAGGAAACTCACGCATACATGGGGAGAACGTGCAAACTCCACACAGACAGTGTGAGGCTGGAATTGAACCTGGGACCTTGGTGCTGTGAGACAGCAGTGCTAACCACTGAGCCACCGTGCCGTATAATTACAAATCCAAAGGTCAAATAGGTTTCTGCATTCTTTGTGAAGTAGTTAAAAATATTAAATATAATTAAGCTTTGGTAACTTTGTTGCAAGGATTTTTTTCTGAAGCAGCCCCACACACCACCCTGAATCTAATAAGCCAGAAAGCTTTTCAGAGGCAAAATGCAAATGTTGGGAACCAAATCTGTCCCAGTTCAGAATATGAAAGGCTAAATATTCCATGCTGCTCTCCTTTTATCATGCCATACTTTTAGAAGAAATCCCAAAGAACTGTTGCGTATGACCCGATTCCAGGGTTACCTTTGTTCTTGCACTAAAGCTATAACAAGACATTTCGGCTGAGATCCAATTTTACATTTTTTTTTAGGAATCAGATTTTAATCTTTCCTGAAGCAGTGAGCTGTGGTTTAAGTGCACAGTTGCAACATCACGTATAGATTGTTTATTCATTCACAGAATACAAGTTTCGCTGGCAAAGCCAGCAGTTCTTTATTCCTTCATAGGATGCAAGGGGGTCACAGAATCACAGAGATATACAGCATGGAAACAGCCCCTTCGGTCCAACTCATCCATGCTGACCAGATATTCCACCCCAATCTATTCCCACTTGGCAGCACCCGGCCCATATCCCTCCAAACCTTTCCTATTCACATACCCATCCAGATGCTTTTTAAAATGTTGTAATTGTACTAGCCTTCACCACTTTCTCTGGCAGCCATTCCACACATGCACCACCCCGTGCGTGAAAAGGTTGCCTCTTAGGTCTCTTTTATATCTTTCTCCTCTCACTCTAAACTTGTGCCCTCTAGTTCTGGACTCCCCCGCCTCGGAAAAAGACTTTGTCTATTTATCCTATGATTTTATAAACCTCAGTTTCCAACGCTCCAGGGAAAACAGCCCCCGTCTATTCAACCTCTTCCTAAAGATCAAATCCTCCAACCCTGGCAATATCCTTGTAAATCTTTTCTGAACCTTTTCATGTTCCACAACATTCTTCCGACAGAAAGGAGAACAGAATTGCACCCAATATTCCACAAGTGGTCTAATCAATGTACTGTACAGCCGCAACATGACTCCCAACTCCTATACTCAATGGTCTGACCAATAAAGAGTCATAGAGATGTACAGCACAGAAACAGACCCTTTGGTCCAGCTCATCCATGCCAACCAGACATCATATATAAATCCAGTCCCATTTACCAGCATTTGGCCCAGATCCCTCTAAACCTGTACTATTTATATACCCATCCAGATGCCTTTTAAATGTTTCAATCGTACCAGCCTCCACCACTTCCACTGGCAGCTCATTCCATACACGCACTATCCTCTGCGTGAAAAAACTGCCCATTAGGTCCCTTTTAAATCTTTCCTCTCTGATCATAAACCTATGTCCTCTAGTTTTGGACTCCATTACCTTGGGGAAAAGACCTTGACTATACACCCTATCCATATCCCTCATGATTTTATAAACCTCTATGAGGTCACCCCTTAAGCCTCTGGTGCTCCAGCCTAGTCCCCCCTTTCCCTATACCCAAAGTCCTCCAACCTTGGCAACATTAGGGGCGGCACGGTGGCGCAGTGGTTAACACTGCTGCCTCACAGCGCCAGAGACCCGGGTTCAATTCCCATCTCAGTCAACTGCTGTGTGGAGTTTGCACATTCTTCCTGTGTCTGCGTGGGTTTCCTCTGGTGCTCTGGTTTCCTCCCACAGTCCAAAAATGTGCAGGTTAGGTGAATTGGCCATACTAAATTGCCCGTAGTGTTAGGTGAAGGGGTAAATGTAGGGGAATGGTTCTTCTTTGGAGGGCCGGTGTGGACTTGTTGGGACGAAGGGCCTGTTTCCACACTAAGTAATCTAATCTAATTAAGTCACTGGAAAGATCAGCATTTGTTGACTAGTCCCAAATGCCCTTAAACAGAGTAGTTTACTGAGCTATTGCAGAAGGCAGATCAGAACTAACCACATTGCTGTGGGTCCAGAGTCACATGTAGGTCAGATCAGGTAAGGATGGCAGATTTCCTTCCCTAATAGACATTAGAGAACCAGTTTTATTTTCCACAACAACTGATGATAACTCAGTGATTCCCCAACGCAATATAGGTGTGATATACCTAGCTTCAGGGGATGGCTAGAAAGCATTTCAGATTGAATGATAGTTTAATTTGACAATAGTAGGGGAGTAGTAGTAAATGACTATCTAATTGGAGTGGGAGTCATCCACATTTCTGCATGACTGTCGTCCCCACCCACTTCCAGAATGTTCACTCAGTGCAGTGTAAACCTTTAATAAGTTAATGTCCAGATGATATTTCCATTTAATCTTTTAACATTACAGTACTTAATCCAGCAACTTGCTGATTGATGCTGAGTTTGGAATCCCTTGCTTCAAACAGACCCAAAAAAGTTGAATATCAGAGTTGTTGTGTGAGCTACTGCCTGTGACAACTGAAATGCCATTTAATCAACATTGCAATCATTACAATCAGAAGAAAGATGTCTCCTGGCTGGAGTCCAAGCTAGTACGAAGAAAGATGGTTGCTCCTGTTAAAGGCCGCTTATGCCAACCCACGGGCAACACTACAGTAGCTCCTCAGGGTATTGTGCCACAGCTGAACCATTTTTTTTGCTGCTTCATCAATGACCTTTCCATCATGATGTCAGAAGTTAATCTGAATCTTCAGTACTGTCGCTGGGATGCAAACTGATTTGGGATTCTCAATGAAGCGTGTTGCATCAATGTATCACAGCTTGTTCAAATTACAATAAATCTTTGAATTTATTAGGCAGTTCCAGTTGTCAGATAAATTCTCAAGGATCACCACTATGCCTGAGAAATAGCCCATGAAAATAAAATGCAAGAACACCTGGAGGGAAGCATGAAAGTTAGTTATTCCTATATACATCGGTCAACACTTCATAAAAAGAGGATTGTTCTGGACAAGTGCCAAAGAGCCATCCAACTGTGATGATAAAGAAATCTTGAAAACTTGTGTTCTTTACTACTTCATTTCTAGTTTGTGGTAAAGAAAATGATGGTTATAATCATTTGAAAGCTAAGGTGCAAATGGCATCTCTAGCTGGAAAAAAAAAAACGGAGTGTTTGGGCAACCAATTTTCAGTGGATCAAGGAACAAAATAGCTGCATTTATTATATATTATACAATTAAATATTCCCTTAGAGAACCTGAATGATGGTTCAACTGGGACTTTGCTGAGTAATGCACAGCTTTCCCTGGTATGTGGCAGATGGTCATCAGTTTTGCATAATTAAACAGAAGTCATCTTACTAGCAAATTAATGTATTTTCAGACTCCTGGAAAAGTGCTCTGCTCCAAATGCAATCACTTAAAAAACACCATTTGAGTTTCCCTTGCAAGTAAAATGCATGACAAAGTGTATGTTAAATGGCACCAACTGAACGAGTGGCAGTAGTATTATTTTACAAATCTTTATCTAAATTTATTAGGATTAGTACATTTTTCCACAAGCAAAATGAAAACTTTTCTTTCGAAAACCTCCAAACCATGATTTAAACAGAGAGGTGACAAATATCACTGGAATGTGTACATCTCTGTAGGATGCATGTAAAGAAATGACTTCCAAACTGAACTGTTGCATCCTTTCAGCAAAAATGTACAATCTCAAACCTTAACCATTGTTTTTGGAAAAAATAATAAGAAAAAAAGATTTTACCTCAAGAGTTGACAATATTATTTCCATTCCTGATGAACCTTTGGCTGTTATATCTTTTTTCATTCTTTCTGAAAATTCAAAATCAATCATTAAATAATGTTAAGTATTTACCACTAAAACTGGCAATAGCAATACCTGATATTTAATTTATGATATAAAAAACTACTGTGCATGTAACTAGAAATTAGTCTGTGTAAAATATACCATATATGAATTATTTTGTGCAGCAATTTATTGTTAGTAGTTGGCTTAACTTGAAGAAACCATTTTTCATTCAACAAAATATCACCACCAGAAACAAATTAAAATCCCAAAAGCAGACACTACAGTTTTGCATAAATTCAGAATACTAAAAATTCTGCTGTGAATAAATTACAGTTCTTTAAACAAGACTATACTTTAGATTCCTAAGGATTACTGTCAACTCAAGTTGGATTGATCATGTTAAAGATAATAAACTAATAAATTTGAAAACCATCACGGTTGCTAATCAAAATAAACCCAGGTTTTACAGAACAAGTAAAAATGAGATAATAAATTGGGTGCAACTTCTGGTAATCACATTGATGCAATCAAGTGAGAAAATGTAGAAGTTGCTGTGCAATTTATCCAAATGATGCACACACCTTGAGGCACCCTCACAAACATATTTGGCCTCAAAAGGTATGAATTTGTGGAACTTAATAGATATTCATAACAGAGAAAACAGGGCTTGTGTATTCAAGCACAGATAAACTTTTGATTACAGAGTAAGTTCTAAATACTGCCCAAATAAACTTTAAGAATACAGAAATGTGATTTCAAGTGTGGTGTCTCATTTCCTCAGAATGCAAAAGATTTTTTAAAAAATTTAAAGAGGTTATCCCCGTCGCTTACACATTTCTCCATATTTGTTTCCTTGTTTCACTTCTCATACATGATTTTACATTGATATAGGAATTTAACCCAACACTTCCTTGTTTCGACCCTACATTAGTGGGCGGCACAGTGGCACAGTGGTTAGCACTGCTGCCTCACAGCGCCTGAGACCCGGGTTCAATTCCCGACTCAGGCGACTGTGTGGAGTTTGCACGTTCTCCCCGTGTCTGCATGGGTTTCCTCCGGGTGCTCCAGTTTCCTCCCACAATCCAAAGATGTGCGGGTCAGGTGAATTGGCCATGCTAAATTGCCCGTAGTGTTAGGTAAGGGGTAAATGTAGGGGTATGGGTGGGTTGCGCTTCGGCGGGTCAGTATGGACTTGTTGGGCCGAAGGGCCTGTTTCCACACTGTAAGTAATCTAATCTAATCTAAAATAACTGGAAACTGGAAAACATACAGTCCCTTGCTGCCAGGGTGGCATATTTACTCACTGGCAAGCACTGCTGACTCAAAGTGCCAAGGACCCGGGTTTGATTCCAGCTTCAGGTGACTGTTTGTGCGGAATTTACACATTCTCCCCATATTTGTGTGGGTTTCCTCCGATGCTCCAGTTTCCTTCCACAGTCCAAAAATGCGCAGGTTAGGTGGATCGGCGATGCTAAATTGCCCAGTGTTGAGGGATGTGCAGACTAGATGGATTAGCCATGGGAAATACAGAGATAAGAGTATGGGGGTGGGACGCTCTTCAGAGGGTCAGTCGGGACCCAATGGGCTGAATGGCCTGCTTCCACACTGTGAATCTTGAAAGAGATCCGCTATTTCCTAAAGAAGGAACCAGACGGTTTCAAATTTGAAATGACCATAGCACGTCATCACATGTCTGACTCGTGTTTGCATGGTGAACAGGAGATTTTCAAGATTGTTACCAGGACTGGAAAAATGCAGATAAGAAGAAAGATTGGATAGGCTGGGGTTGTACTTCTTGGAAGAGAGGTGGCTTAGTGCAGGTTTGATTGACATTATCAAAACTATGAGGACTATGACGCTGGGAATAATGCTGCTATGGTGCACGATTAAGTTGTTTGGACTGTTTTGAGCATCCCTGTGCCTTTCCATTCATTTTGCGTGTCTATACGAATGTAATAAGAGGTTTTCGAGAAGATAATGGGGTGATGTAAATGTGCCAGTCCTGTTGGCTTTGTTTTGGAATTACGTATGAAGGATTATCATAATCAATTTTCAATAGACTTCAGAATTCAAAGCCTGACTCTATAGGACAGTTGATACTAACAACTTTCAACTTTTAAACCTTTCTGGACCCTGAGTTGCTTTGTCCCACAACAACTTGGCAACAAATAGGATCCACTGATGCCTCCTTTTAAAAAACCTTCACTCAGGCAGCAGATGCCAGAGGGTGAGTATTGTTTACCTTGTGCCACCCAATGTCTAGCAAGGTCTGACCAATTACTGAATATCACTGATAACTGAGAGTTAAGCCAGGGAACTACAGCACTCTATGGAGATAATTCCAGAATCAAGCATCACATTTTCTATTTTTTCAGAAAAGCTCATCTGATAAACCTCTATCAAGTCACTCCCCATCCTTCGCCGTTCCAATGAGAAAAGGCCTAGCACTCTCAACCTATCCTCTTACGACCTATTCTCTATTCCAGGCAACATCCTGGTAAATCTCCTCTGCACCCTCTCCAAAGCTTCCACATCTTTCCTAAAATGAGGCGACCAGAACTGCACACAGTACTCCAAATGTGGCCTTACCAAGGTTCTGTACAGCTGCAACATCACCTCACGACTCTTGAATTCAATCCCTCTGCTAATGAACGCTAATACACCATCGGCCTTCTTACAAGCTCTATCCACCTGAGTGGCAACTTTCAAAGAGCTATGAACATAGACCCCAAGATCCCTCTGCTCCTCCACCTTACTAAGAACCCTACCGTTAACCCTGTATTCCGCATTCTTATTTGTTCTTCCAAAATGGACCACCTCACACTTGGCAGGGTTGAACTCCATCTGCCACTCCTCAGCCTAGCTCTGCATCATAGCCAAGTCCCTTTGCAGCTGACAACAGCCCTCCTCACTATCCACAACTCCACCAATCTTCGTATCGTCTGCAAACTTACTGACCCACCCTTTGATTCCTTCTTCCAAGTCATTAATAAAAATTACAAACAGTAGAGGACCCAGAACTGATACCTGCGGAACTCCACTTGTCACTGGGCTCCAGGCTGAATATTTACCATCTACCACCACTCTCTGACTTCGACCGGTTAGCCAGTTCTCAATCCAACTGGCCAAACTTCCCACTATCCCATGCCTCCTGACTTTCTACATAAGCCTACTATGGAGAACCTTATCCAATGCCTTACTAAAATCCATGTACACTACATCCACTGCTCTACCCTCATCCACGTGCTTGGTCACTTCCTCAAAGAATTTAATAATACCTGTAAGGCAAAACATATCCCTCGCAAATCCGTTCTGGCTGCCCCTAATCAAGCAGTGTCTTTTCAGGTACTCATAAATCCTATCCCTCAGTACCCTTTCCATTACTTTGCCTACCACAGAAGTAAGACTAACTGGCCTGTAATTCCCGGGGTTATCCCTATTCCCTTTTTTGAACAGGGGCACAACATTCGCCACTCCCCAATCCCCTGGCACCACCCCTATTGACAGTGAAGATGAAAAGACCATTGCCAATGGTTCTGCAATTTCCTCTCTTGCTTCCCACATAATCCTAGGATATATCCCGTCAGGCCCGGGGGACTTGTCTATCCTCAAGTTTTTCAAAATGCCCAATGCATCTTCCTTCCTAACAAGTATCTCCTCTAGCTTCATACTCTAGCTTCTGATTCATACTCTCCTCTTCAACAATATGGTCCCTCTCATTTGTAAATACTGAAGAAAAGTACTCAATCAAGACCTCTCTTATCTCTTCCGACTCAATACACACAGTCTCCCAGTACTGTCCTTGATTGCACCTACCCTCCTTCTCGTCATTCTCATGTTTCTCACATATGCATAAAAGGCCTTGGGGTTATCCTTGATCCTACCCGCCAAAGATTTTTCACGCCCTCTCTTAGCTCTCGTAATCCCTTTCTTCAGCTCCCTCCTGGCTATCCTGTATCCCTCCACTGCTCTGTCTGAACCTTGTTTCCTCAACTTTATGTAAGCCTCCTTCTTCCTCCTTACAAGACATTCAAACTCCCTCATCAACCAAGGTTCCCTCACATGACCATCTCTTTCCTGCCTGACAGGTACATACATATCAAGGATGCGTCGTATCTGTTCCTTGAAAAAGTTCCACATTTCAACGACATCCTTCCCTGACAACCTATGCTCCCAATTTATGCTCCTCAAATCCTGTCTTGCAGCATTGTATTTACCCTTCCCCCAATTGTAAAACCTGCCCTGTTGCACGCACCTATCTCCCTCCATAACCAAGGTGAAAGTCACAGAATTGTGGTCACCATCACCAAAATGCTCACCCATTAACAAGCCCATCACTTGCCCCAGTTCATTACCAAGTACCAAATCCAATATGGCCTCCCCTCTGGTCAGACAATCTACATACTGAGTTAGAAAAGCTTCCTGGACACACTGCACAAACACCGCCCCGTCCAATCTACTTGATCTAAAGAGCTTCCAATCAATATTTGGGAAGTTGAAGTCGCCCATGACTACGACCCTGTGGCTTCTGCACCTTTCCAAAATCTGTTTCCCAATCTGCTTCTCCACATCTCTGCTGCTATTGGGGGGCCTATAGTAAATACCCAACAAGGTGACTGCTCCTTTCCTATTTCTGACTTCAGCCCATACTACCTCCAAAGGCAGATCCCCCTCAAACTGCCTTTCTGCAGCCGTTATATCATTTCTAATTAGCAACACCACCCCCCCTCATTTTTTACCACCCCTCCTAATCTTACTGAAACATCTGTAACCAGGAACCTCCAACAACCATTCCTGTCCCTCTTCTATCTACGTTTCCATGATGGCCATAATATCGTAGTCCCAAGTACCGATCCACGCCTTTAGTTCACCCACCTTATTTCTGATACTCCTTGTGTTGAAGTATGCACACTTGAGCTCATCTGTGTCCGTAAGTATTCCCTATCAGTGCTACCTTCTCCACAGCCTCCCTACATTCTTGGACATCATGAAAAACAGCTAACCTACTTGTTTTTTATTTGGAAGAATTCCACTTGCTGCACTTGTTGGCTTTGCCAAGAACAAAATAGATGGCATGAAAAACCAGCTGTGCTGATTTTGGGGTGAGACACGGGGAGCAGCACAGTTGGTTTTTCATGCCATTTATTTTGTTCTTGGCAAAGCCAACTTTTTGTCAGTTGGCTATTGACCTTGCTCCATCACTGAGCAGTGATGTCACATCACAACTCAGTGCCTGCTGATTGCTCCATCTGGTGATGGTGTTCAATATAATCATTAGAGGAGCAGGAGAATCAACATTTCGGGCATAAGCCCTTCATGACGAAAGGCTTATGCCTGAAACATAGATTCTCTGTTCCTCACATGCTGCCTGACCTGCTGTTCTTTTCCAGCACCACACTCTCAACTTTGATCTCCAGCATTTACAATCCTCATTTTCTCCTCCTTCCCAATAATCATGTCTAGACAGTAACTATTTCTGTTGGATGGGAGTCTGGGACTAGAGGCCAGAGGTCAAGCATGATCTTGTGGAAGGCCAGAACTGTCTGGAGGGAGCTAAATGACCTAATCTATTGCGTAGCTGCTTACAAAAGGGGTTCCTAATTAAATTGACCAAATTAACAATTTCCAACAATCTGAATGTACTGGAAATTTGTATTACAGGATTTATGAATAGACTGGAGAGCAAGGAAGAATGCAAATACTCTCAGTATATTCCCTCACTTGCTAGGTGAGAAGTATATTTTTACAATAAGAATGTTGTTGATCACCTCTATGAAGAAATGTTAAAGAGCACCCAGCACTTCTCGATCTCAAATCACTTTCAAATGCTCTTCAAAAATATGCACAAAATGACAATAATGCTGGCATCCATTGGGTCAGTTATAGGCATAAGGAAAATGTAAACAGATGAAACTGTTAATTCAACAACTTCATTGTTCATAAAGCTAAATTTTAAAACATACTTTTGTGATCATTTACAGAAGCAGTGATATTAACATGTAATTTGTTTGAGTGACTCCATGTATGAAAATGAAGAGTATTCAAAATATTAATAAAACATAGGAAAGGCACAAAATTCTGATGTGTTATAAATTCAAAACTAGCAGACTTTCAATACTAATGTTAGGGATTCATTCTTCAAACAAGGGAACCTATTAAATACTATTGACTGCTCACAGTAAAAATGTGCTCAGTTAGAAAATAAATATCTGCAGAAAATAAATATCTTCAAAACAAATCTGCAGATTTTGCTGGAGACTGGTCAGCCAGATCTATCAAGGAAAAAGAGTTAATGTGTCTGCAGCCTCTGTCAAAATGATTGAAAGATTCAATGTGAATCCATATCAGTTCCCTCCATCAATGCTACCTGGACTGCTGGGTGTTTCAGATTTCCCACAGGTGTAGTATTTTGTATTTTTTGCTTTTTGTCTTTTGAGCAGTCAATTCACTCAAAGCCAGTGGAAAAAAAAATTAAAAAGATTCAGAGAAAACTATTTTTACATCTTTCAACTGATCCAGGTCATTCCAATTGTTTTTTTATGATGTTATCATCATGCACATGGCCATTAACCAAATGGAGTAGTATATTCAGCAGGTATTTAATTAAATTTTCACAGTCCTAAATTCAACACTGATAGAACACACTCATAAATTAAATGAAATTACTACATTACCAAGTATTACTAAGATAACTATTGCTATGTACTCACTAAATTAATTGCAAACCAGAATCCTACCTGACTCTTGTAGGACTGAGAAAGGGAATGCTGCCGGACAAAACATAAACAAATCAAAACTCTGAACGATCAAATCAAATTTGAATTAAGATTTTCAGTGCAGAGACAACTGAATTAATGTACATTTCATAAATTTGGGCACTAAACTGATCAAACTGGTACAGACCTTGCTCTATACTTTTCTCTCAACAGATAAGATTTCAAGGAAAAACAGTCATCTATTTAATTTGAACCTCTATTCGTTAAAAATCAAGTAGAATTTGGAGAGTGATTGTTAACAGTTACTTTACAATTAAAAGTGAAAATATTTAACAAAATCTGTCATAAGGAAGAATATGAAATTGTTTAAAAGTTAACTTACACCCTAAATAAGTTAGTTGTCTTTAGATAATATTCATTTTTCCTGCTACAAATGTTGGGCATGTTATAAGAACAAACACTAAAACTTCCACAGCCAGGTGGAAATGATTTATTCTGTTATTCTCTTACAGAATGTTGGCATCACCAACAAGGCTAACAATTCCCTAATTGCCCAGGAACTGATTGGTTTACTGGTCAATTTCAAAGAGTCAATCATACAGTCTAGACCAAATAAGGATGGCAGATATTCCTTCCCTGAAGGACATTGGTGAACGACATGTGGTTTTATAACAAGTGACAATGATTTCATGATTATTATTACACTTTTTAAAAATTTGATAATCATCAATTGAATTCAAATTTCATCATCTTGCAAGGCAGGATTCAAACCTGGGAAGCAAGGGAAGAGATTGCCGAGCCTTTGGCATTGATCTTCAAATCATCATTGTCTACAGGAATAGTGCTTGAGGACTGGAGGATAGCATATGTTGCTCCCTTGTTCAAAAAGGGTAGTAGAGACAACCCTGGTAATTACAGATCAGCGAGTCTCACTTCAGTTGTTGGTAAAGTGTTGGAAAAGGTTATAAGAGATAGGATTTATCACCATCCAGATAAGAATAATCTGATCAGGGACAGTCAGCACGGTTTTGTGAAGGATAAGTTGTGCCTAAAGAAACTTATTGAGTTTTTTGACAAAGTGACCAAACAGGTAGATGAGAGTAAACAGGTTGATCGGGTGCATATGGATTTCAGCAAGGCATTTAATAAGGTTCCCCACAGTAGGCTATTGTACAAAATGCGGAGGAATGGGATTGTCGGAGACATAGCAGTTTGGATTAGTAATTGGCTTGCTGAAAGAAAATAGAGGGTTGTAGTTAATGGAACATGTTCATCTTGGTGTCCAGTTACTAGCAGTGTACCGTAAGGGCTGGTGTTGGGTCCACTGCTGTTCGTCATTTTTATAAATGACCTGGATGAGGGCTTAGAAGGGTGGGTTAGTAAATTTGCAGACAACACTAAGGTCGGTGGAGTTGTGGATAGTGACGAAGGATGTAGTAGGTTGCAGAGAGACATAGGTAAGATGCAAAGCTGAGAGGTGGCAAATGGAGTTTAGACAATAGACAAAGGTGCAGGAGTAGGCCATTCTGCCCTTCGAGCCTGCACCACCATTCAAGATGATCATGACTGATCATCCTTAATCAGTATCCTGTTCCTGCCTTATCTCCATAACCCATGATTCCACTATCCTTGAGAGCTCTATCCAATCCTTTCTTAAATAAATCCAGGGACTGGGCCTCCACTGCCCTCTGGGGCAGAGCATTCCACACAGCCACCGCTCTCTGGGTGAAGAAGTTTCTCCTCATCTCTGTCCTAATGGTCTACCTCGTATTTTTAAGGTGTGTCCTCTGGTTCGGCACTCACCCATCAGTGGAAACATGTTTCCTGCCTCCAGAGTATTCAATCCTTTAATAATCTTATATGTCTCAATCAGATCCTCTCTCAGTCTTCTAAACTCAAGGGTATAGAAGCCCAGTCGCTCCAGTCTTTCAGCGTAAGGTCGTCCTGCATTCCAGGAATTGACCTTGTGAACCTACGCTGCACTCCCTCAATAGCCAAAATGTCTTTCCTCAAATTTGGAGACGAGAACTGCACACAGTACTCCAGGTGTGGTCTCACCAGGGCCCTGTACAGCTGTAATGTGGACAAGTGTGAGGTAATACACTTTGGACGGAGTAATCGGAATGCAAAGTACTGGGCTAATGGTAAGAATCTTGGGAGTGCAGATGAGCAGAGAGATCTCGGTGTCCACGTCCACAGATCCCTGAAAGTTGCCACCCAGATTGACAGGGTTGTTAAGAAGGCATACAGTGTTTTGGCTTTTATTAATAGAGGGATTGAGTTCCAGAACCAGGAGGTTATGCTGCAGCTGTACAAAGCTCTGGTACAGCTACACTTGGAGTATTGTGTACAGTTCTGGTCACCACATTATAAAGAAGGATGTGGGAGCTTTGGAAAGGGTGCAGAGGAGATTACTAGGATGTTGCCAGGTATGGAAGGAATGTCTTACGAGGAAAGGCTGAGGGCCTTGAGGCTGTTCTCGTTAGAGAGAAGAAGGTTGAGAAGTGACTTAATAGAGACATACAAGATAATCAGAGGGTTAGATAGGGTGGATAAGGAGAGCCTTTTTCCAAGTATGGAGATGGTAAACACGAGGGGACACAACTTTAAAATGAGGGGAGATACGTATAAGACAGATGTCAGATGTAGTTTCTTGACTCAGAGAGTAGTAAAGGTATGGAATGCTTTGCCTGCAACTGTAGTAGATTCGCAAAATTTAAGTGCATTTAAGTCATCATTGGACAGGCATATGGACGTACATGGAATAGTGTAGGTGGGATGGGCTTCAGATTAGTATGACAGGGCGGCGCAACATCGAGGGCCGAAGGGCCTGTACTGCGCTGTAATGTTCTATGTTCTTGAGCATTAGCCCAGGTCGCTGAATTACTAGACCAATGACAACATCAATGTACCAATGTCTCTCTAGATCAAACATTAAAATCCAAGGACTATATTTACTACTCTTTTACTACCATGAAGCTTAAAAGCCACAGTTTCCTTGGACCATTGAGACGATTGAGAGACTGTAGGGTAAAATCTCAATATCATAACGATAGTCTTGGAGTACTTTGAATGAAAAGGAATGCCTGTTAATTGTAAAAGCAATTATAAAACTGTTTTTTTCTCATTTTCATTCTGACATTTATCATAGAACTTTATATCAGTTCAGGTCCAAGGCCAAGATCAACAACCCAGGACCCAAAATAACTGGCTTTATGCCTAAATTTGCAAATTGGTTAAATGGAAAATAATATTAGACCTATATGATATCTTCATCCATATGGCTTCTACACATTTTCATCAGACTGCATTTGCAGACATCATTGGAACAAGCATTAGTGATAAAGTAAAGGCTGCATTGTCTTATTTAATAATTAACAAATGCTCCTAGCTAACTAATGTATGGATGGGTTCCCTTTACTATTTAACTTAGATGCGAAAGCTTCATGGAGTGTCTTCTCCAAATCATCGCCCCAAACATAGAGAGATGTGAACAGTTAGGATGCTTTTCTAAAAATATTCCAGAAAATTTTTTTGAGTGATGGATAGAAGTTATCAAGATTTTAAGGTACACATGGTGACTAAAATAATGGCAGAGTTGAGTATCATTAATATACAAGTGAAGCTGGCTCTATGCTTCAAGAGGAGGAGGAACACGTGGTTGACAAAGAAGACGAGTTGAAAAAAGATTCTTAGTGGACTATGCAGGAAACAGAATAGATCAGGGAAGGGAAAAAAAAACACTGCTAAAAGATACCTCGATGTATTTGAGAAAATAGGATTGAATGATAAAACATCTGCCACAGAGTTGGTCTTCAATTTTTAATAGTTTGTTATTTGGCACATTGAAGATCTAAGAAAACTAAGAATGGACTATGTACTATGGGACAGTCACTAAGGATTTCACACATTAATTTTTCAGAGAGATAGGAATGCATGCGCCTACAATATTCAAAACCCTGATTGCAAGTTTAGAGAGGGAGACTGAAAGCAAGCATTAGGGAGGAGAATGATGACAAGCTGCACTGAAAGATAGAATATACAAACATACAAATCAGATGCCTGCTCCACCATTCAACAAGAATACAGCTGATCTGATTACTCAACATTCTGCTTATTCCAAATACCTTTCACCCCTTTGCTGGTTATGGATTTACTTGCCCATGCCTTAAAAATATTAATAGTCTTTTTTTTTAAAAGCACTATTTGAGGAACAGAATTCTGAAGACACTCAATGCTGAGAAAAAGATTCTTCTAGTATGTGGCTTATATGAGCAACTCCATTCCTCCCAGCAGAAAGGCCTGGTTCTAGATTCTCCCACAATGGGAAAGACACACGGTCAAGACCCTCTTAGGATCATGTGTTTCAATCAAGTCATTTCATATACTTGTAAACTTTAATGCATACACTCCTAAACAGGTGAACCTTCTCTCACAAGACAATCCTTCCATTCTATTATTAGTTTACTAAACCTTCTCTAAACTACATCTTTAAAAGTAGGATGTATAAGTAAAGACAGCAATTTAGAATATCATTAAGAGGTTCGGGATTTAGGAGGTAACAAGATGGGTTGCCATGATGTCCTTGATGGAGCAGGTGGTATTGTGAAAGAGGAACAGCAGAGTAATAGGGGAAGTTCAAGTTCAGTGAGTAAAGCATTTAGTGAAACGTTTAGAGTAGTTAGGTAGAAAAAGTAGCAGCTGAAGCATCTATATGAGTAGTTTTAATTAGAGCTGGTGCATTTATGACCTATTCATACCTGGTAATGGAGTCGAGATTGGAACTGTTGGGCAAAGAGAAAGTTTGTTATGGAGAAAAGAGCCTGGAAAATAATTCAAAGGTAGAGTAGTGGACAACCCAGAGTCAAATAGGACAATAGTAATGCACCAGATGGATAGAAGTTCAGTCATCATTTTTCAGTTCAAGAATCCAACATAAAATAATCTTATCAGAATGAAAGCAGGATCTAAAACAATTGCTCTCTTATACTTCTTGGCATTCTCAGCACTAATTGGTATAAGTCCCTGTGCTTTACATTAACTGGTATCAGAATTGATATTACGAAATGTAAAATTTTATATTCTGTTGCAAGTAGCACCTGTCAGATGATACAGAAGCAATGGGCATTGGCAATGAGCACACCATGCGATGCACCCAACGATGTGGACTGGATTCAAACATCTTCTCGAGTTGGCTGTCCAAAGGTTAGATCAACCCACAGCACCATGACTTCCATCATGGGTAGGGCAAGAAGGCAATTCCCAATCCACCCCAGCAAAAGTGGGGAACAAATCTCCTGGTTTTAGCATTCACACTGACCGTCCTGCGAATTGAATCAACTGGCTCCCAAGTAGTCCAAATTACGATGATAACATACACTTCGATATGCAAGTTGCAGTCCTGAGGTATGGACAATGATGGTAAAGGCTCCAATTTCATTCCATCACACTGTTGATGAGGAACCCCTGCCAGCCTTACTGTCTGCTAATTGTTTAAGTTGGGATTCAGTATTTAGGAAGGACAGGCAAAAAAGGAAAAAGTGGTGGAGAGGCATTGGTTAAAGAGGAAATTAACACAACAGTGAGGAAGGATGTTAGCTATGACAATATGGAACCTGTATGGGTAGAGTTAAGAAATACCAATGGGAAAAAAAAATTAGTGGGTGTCATATATAGACCCCTAATATGCTGTAGTGATGTTGGAAATGGCATTAAACAGGAAATTAAACATGCATGGGTGATTTTAATACGCACATAGATTGGGAAAATCAAAATTAGTCACAATGCCATAGAGGAGGAATTCCTGAAGTGTACTTGGGATGGTTTTCTTAGATTAGATTACTTACAGTGTGGAAACAGGCCCTCTGGCCCAACAACTCCACTCCGACCCTTCGAAGAGTAACCCACCCACACCCAGTTCCCTCTGACTAATGCACCTAATAACACCAATGGGCAATTTAGCATGGCCAATTCATCTGACCTGCACATCCTTGGACTGTGGGAGGAAACCGGGGCACCCGGAAGAAACCCGAGCAGATACAGGGAGAATGTGCAAACTCCACACAGACAGTTGCCTGAGGCATGAATTGAACCCAGGTCTCTGGCGCTGTGAGGCAGCAGTGCTAACCACTGTGCCATCGAGCTTGGGGAGGAACCAACTAGACAGTAGCCATCTTAGGCTGGGTAGCATGCACAAGAAGGGAATCATTGCCAATCTAGCTGTGCGAAACCCCTTGGGAATGAACGACTAAAACATTGCAGAATTTTTTTATCAAGGCGGAGAGTGAGGCGGTTGATTCAGAGACTAGAATATTGATTCTTAATAAAGGGAACTATGAAGATATGAAGCATGATTTGGCCTTGATAGATTGCAGAGAGTTAATTAAAGGGGTGACTGTGGAAAGGCAATAACAAGCATTCAAGGAAGCATGGGGAAACTGCAACAACTGTTTACTCCTGTCTAGAACTGAAGCAAAATGGGTAAGAAAGCCGATCCATGGCTTACAAAGGAAGAGTTAGTGTCTGATCCAAGGAAGAAGCATACGGATTGGCCAAGAAAAATAATATGTCTGAGGATTAGGGAAAATTCTCAAATCCATTATATTTGGACTTTGTAATGAAGCACTGTGAAAACAGTGGCTGGATCAGGAAGATGCAGCAGGGATTTATGAAGGGTAAATCAAGTTTGACAAATCTGTTGGAATTCTATGAAGATGTAACTATTAGAGTTGACAAGGGGGAGCCTGTCAATCTGGTATATTTGGGCTTTTGGAAAGCATTTGACAAAGTCCCGCATAAGAGATAAAGCACATGGAATTGGGGAAAGTGTATTGAGATGGATAGGAAACTGGTTGGCAGAAAGAAAACAGAGTAGAAATTAATGAGTCCTTTTCAAATTGGCAGGCAATTATAGTGAAGTGTTACAGGGATTGGTGCGGGGACCCCAGCTAGGATCATATTAATGATTTGGATGAGGGAACAAAATGTAACATCTCAAAGTTTGCAGATGATATCAAGTTGAGTGGAAGGGTGAATTGTGATGAGGAGGCAGCGATCCTTCTGCATGATCTGGACAGGTTGGGTGAGTAAGCAAATCAATGGCAGATGCAATATAATTTGGATAAATGTGAGATTATTCACTTTGGAAGCAAAAACATGAAAGCAGATTACTATCTGATGGCTGCAAATTGGCAGATGGGTGTGTGAAGCGGGACCTGGACATCCTTGTGCAGCAGGTGCTAAAGAATACAAGTGGTATGTTGGCCTTCATTGCGAGAGTTATCAAATACAGGAGCAGGGACATGTTGTTGCAGTCACACAGAGCCTTGATGAGGCCACACCTAGATTACTATGAGCAGTTTTGGTCTCCTTTCCTGAGGAAAGATGCACTTGCTCTCGAGGGAGTGCAACAAAGGTTTACCAGGCTGATTCCGGGACTGACGTATGAGGAGAGATTGACTAGGTTGGGATTGTTTTCTCTGGAGTTCAGATGAATGAGAGAGATCTCGCAGAGACTATTAAAATTCTACTTGACAACCACCTGATGAAGGAGCAGAGCTCCGAAAGCCTGTTGGACTATAACCTGGTGTTGTGTGATTTTTCATTTTGTACACACCAGTCCAACACTGCCACCCCCAAATCAACAAAATGCTAACAGGACGAGATAGAGTAGATGCAGAGAGAATGTTCCTGATGATGGGTGCGTCCAGAACTAGGGGTCACAGTTTGAGGATACGGGATGGACCATTTTGGGCAGAGATGAGGAGACATTTCTTCATCCAAAGAGTGATGAGCTTGTGGAATTCATCACCACAAGAAGTAGTTGATGCCAAAACACTGAATGCATTCAATAAGTGGCTAGATATAGCACTTGGGGCAAATGGGAACAAAGGTTATGGGGAGAAAGCAGGATGAGGCTATTGAGTTGGATGATCAAGTATGATCGTGATGAAAGGTGGAGCAGGCTCCAAGGGTTGAATGGCCTCCTCCTGCTCCTATGTTTCTATGAAAGAATTTATAAGTTAAAACTCAATCTGTTTGGCTGAGTTATAAACACACCTTCCTTGGCGAACAATCCTGGCGTGGGACTTCTGGTTCAGAGGCAAAAACACAATCATTGTGACACAAAACCCCCTTCAAATCCAATAATCGACTCATTACCATCAACGTCAGAATAATGGAGTGAAAATATTCATCAAAATATAAGAAATATGGATATATAATAAATAAGAGCAGGAATATGCTATTTCTCCTATCCATCCTGCTCTCCCATTCAACTAGACAATTATAAATTTCCAACCTTCCCGAACAATCCCCATATGCCCTTATTTCCTGAGAACAAAAAAAACTATTGTTGTCCGTCTCAAATAATATCAAATACTAAGCATACACGGCTCTCCGAAGCAGAGAATTCCTACTGGATATAGATTTGCTCGCTGAGCTGGAAGATCCAGAACCTCAACCTGAGCTACAAATCCTCAAAACTCATTAAGAGAATCCCAACCCTTATTTTAGTGACCAAATCTCTCTGTTTGAGTGTCAATGTTAGATTCACATTCAAGCCTGAACATGCCAGATTGAAAACCGTCTTCAGGGGAGTTTGAGTATAATGATCAAGGCTAACACTGCCATTCCTGATGAAGGGCTTATGCCCTAAACGTCAAATTTCCTGTTCCTTGGATGCTGCCTGACCTGCTGCGCTTTTCCAGCAACACATTTTCAGCTCTAACACTCCAGTACTGAGGATGTGCTGTGCTACCAGAGATTGCTTTTGAAAGAAGCATTAAGGTAAATTCCCATCTATCTGTTGGGGTGGATATTCAAGATTCTACGGCACTATTATAAAGAAGAGCAAGGAAGTCATCCTCAGTATCCTATCCAATAATTATTGCTTAAGCAACATCATTAAATTACCAACTAGGAGAAAGTGAGGACTGCAGATGCTGGAGATCAGAGTCGGGTATGTGGTGCTGGAAAAGCACAGCAGGTCAGGCAGAGTCTGAGGAACAGGAGAATCAATGTTTCAGGCAAGAGCCTTTCATCAGGAATGATGTGGCACGAAGAGTTCTTGTCCAAACATCAATTCTCCTGCTCCTCAGATGCTGCCTGACCTGCTGTGCTTTTCCATCACCACACTCTCAACTTATTATCGCATTGCTGCTCGTGGAAGTTCACTGTACACTGGCTGCTGCAGTTCCTGGGCTGAAAATGTGTTGCTGGTTAAAGCACAGCAGGTCAGGCAGCATCCAAGGAACAGGAAATTCGACGTTTCGGGCCAGAGCCCTTCATCCTACTTTACAATAGGCATTGCGCTTCAGGAGTACTGTATTGCACTAAAGTGCTTTGAGACATCTGGCATTCATGAAACATGCCATATAAATGCAAAGTTAAAAATCACACAACACCAGGTTATAGTCTAACAGGTTTAACTGGAAGCACACTAGCTTTCGGAGCGACGCTCCTTCATCAGGTGATTGTCTCTGAAAGGTGATTGTCTCTTGCGTCGCTCCGAAAGCTAGTGTGCTTCCAATTAAACCCGTTAGACTCTAACCTGGTGTTGTGTGATTTTTAACTTTGTACACCCCAGTCCAACACCGGCATCTCTAAATCATATAAATGCAAGCCTCCTTCTTCTTTCTCATCCAGTCCTAAACAGCCAATCCATTAACCAAGCTCCTTACAAATTTTATGACAGATCATTTCTCATTCTTATAAAGTCTTGAAAACACAGGCCAATCCCTGCACTACAAGAACCAGTCTAGTGAATCTTCACTGGGTACTCTCCAGAGCACATATGTCCTTCCTTTAGTAAGGAGACCAAAATTGCAGACATGACTCCAGGTCTGAGCTCAGCAGTAGCCCTGAATAATTCTAGCAAGAATTATTTGTTTTTGTTTTCTAAATCCTTTGTTACAAAAACTAACAAGATATTTAGCTTCCCAATTGCGTGTAAACTTCTTGTGATACATGTAGAAAGACACCAAGGTTTCTCCGAATGTAGAAACATACAAAATAGGAGCAGAAGTTAAATATTCTGTCCCTTGCACCTGCTTCAGCATTGAATATGACAATAACTTTTCATTTGTTTGAGTTTTGAATTTTACATTCCTACCTACCCACAATAACATTTGATTCCCTGGACTAACAATAATCGATCTGCCTAAAAAGTATATACAGAGGAACCTCGATCATCCAAAGGAGATGGGTGGGGAGTATTTTATTTGGTTAATCGAATTTCGGACAATCAAATGCCAGATAACATAGTTTAGCCAAGCATCGGGACCTTGTGATCTTGCCAGACAATTCAAAATTTGGATAATTGAATGCCAGGTTATTGAGTTCCTCTGTAATAATCTCACTTTTACTGCTGTCGGAAACAAAATTCCAAAGTCACACAACCTAGAAAAACAATTCCCCTCATCTGTGTCCTAAAAGTACAACCCATAATTTGAACATTGTGCCCTCTAGTTCTAAATTCACCCACATGTTCACCTTGACAAGACGATTCAGAGTCTATATGTTTCAATCAAGTCACACCTCATTATTCCAAACTCCAGAGGAAACAAGCCCAACCTGTCCAACTTATTTTCATAAGACAACCTACTAATTTCAGGTACTAATCTAGCATGTTCCTCTGAACCACTACCAACCTATTTGCATCCTTCCTTAAATAAGGAGACCAAAACTGCACAATGTTGGTAGTATATCAGAAATATAGCATATGACTTTTACTTTCAATTTCTTCAAATAAAGGATAGCATCCCATTAGCCTTCTTAATCATGTGCTATACCTGCATACTAACATTTTGTGACTTGAGCATAAGAGTAACCAGATCCCTGTGCAACTCAGATTTCTAGAGATGAGCTCTGTTTAAGTCACTGGCTTTTTCAATCTTCCTGCCAAAGTGAACAACTGCACATTTTCCCACATCTGCCACCTTTCCCTCTGTGACTCCCTCGTTAAGTCCACGATCCCCCCATCAACCCACCCTCCATTCCTGGCAACTTTCCTTGCTGCCACAAATGATGTAAAAGCTGAGCCCACAGCTCCCCTCTCACTTCCATCCTTGGCTTCAAAAGATCTTTTCACATTCAGCAGATATTTTCCTACACATCCAAACACTTCATCGACTGTATTCATTGCTCTCGATGTGGTCTCTTCTACTGCAGAACGTTTCATAGCACATCTCTGGGACACACCAAACAACCCCAATGCCCTGTGATTGACCACCTCAACTCCTCCTCCCTCTCCGCAAAGAACATGCAAGTCCTAGATCTCCTCCATCATCAAATCCAATCAACCCAAAGACTGGATGAAGAACACCTCATCTTCCACCTTGGGATCTTTCAACCACATGCCATCAACATCAAACTTCACCAATTTCCTTATCTCCCCTCCCTCCTCCTCAACCCAGATCCAACCCTCCAACTTGGCATCGCCTTCTTGAACTGTTGTACCTGTCCTTCTTCCTTCCCACCTATCCATTTCACCCTCCCCTCCGAATTATCACGATCATCCCCCCACCTGCATCTGCCTATCACTTTCCTAGCTACCTTCCCCTGAGCCCCACTCCTACTTTCCTATTTATCTCTCATACCCCTTCCCCCCCCTCCACATTCCTGATGAAGGGCTTATGCCTGAAACGTGATTCTCCTGCTGCTTGGATGCTGCCTGACCAGTTGTGCTTTTCCAGCGCCACACTCTGACTCTGATCTCCAGTCGCCACTTTCTCAAAGTTATTAATGTAAACAGTAAAAGCTTGAGGACCCAGTACAAATCCCCAGACTCCATTAATCACATCCTACCAATCAAAAAACCATTTAGGTATACTGTTTTCTGTTGGACAGACAATCATTTCTCCAAACTAGTATGTCACCACAATATCATGAAATGTTATTGTACTGTAATAAGCTTTGATGTGATAGCTAATCAAATGCCTATAGAAATCCAAATATAGTATATCTACAGCACCATCTTACTCCTTCAAAGAATTTCAATAAATAGGTTAAACATGATTTTCTTTTGAAGAAACCATGTTGACTGCTCACTATGACTTTGAAATTTGATAAATGCACAGCTTTAACTTCGAACATCAATTCTAACATCATTCTCAAGACTAACATCAAGTTTATCGATTTATAGGATCCTGTCTTCTGCTTCTCTCCCTTTTCGAATAGAGAGGTTATATTTGTTACTGTCCCATTTGATGGAATCTTTCTTAGCTCTTAAGAATTTTAGAAAATTATCATCAACACATCTACTGCCTCATTGGTCAGCATTTTTAAGACCCTAAGATTAAGACCTCAAGAGTTGAAAGCTCACAGCTACCGCAGTTTGCTTGGTACCACTTCCCTTGTTTGCAATTACAGTATGTTCTAGGAGAAAGGTGAGGACTGCAGATGCTGGAGATCAGAGCTGAAAATGTGTTGCTGGAAAAGTGCAGGTCAGGCAGCATTCCTGAACAAGGGCTCATGCCCGAAATGTCGATTCTCCTGCTCCTTGGATGCTGCCTGACCTGCTGCGCTTTTCCAGCAATACATTTTCAGCAATTACAGTATGTTCTTCTGTACCTACACCTCCTGATTTACCATTAGAATTTTTGTATCCACTATACTGAAGAAAAATATTCATTTCATTGATCATTTCCTTTGTATCTCCTATTAATTCCCCATTTGTTTACCTCAATAACTTTGACCAACACATATTTTACTTTTTTACATTTTCACGTGCCTGTAGAAAGTCTTGCTATCCATTTTCACATTTGTAATTAACTTTCTAATCATAATCTAATTTCTGTGACTATTAATACTAACTCAGATTATTGCTCTTTGAAGATTCCTCACCACTGACATTATACAGAATGGTTTGCAATCACTGAGCTTATCCTGATACCCTTTTTTGAACATCAGTGGAATGTTTGCAATTCCTCAGTCCTCTGCCACCTTTCTCAAGCCTAAGATTATGGTTAGTGTCTGCATTTTCCACTCTTACTTGTATCAGTATCATTGGATTCTTTTCAACCAGTGCAGATTCTTTGTCAACTTTAAGTATGGTGTATCCAGTACCTCCTCCCATTCACCTGGACTGTCTCAGAGACTGAACTGGTCCTCACCCTGAATAACTTCTCTTTTCAATCCTCCCACTTCCTCCAAACTAAAGGAGTTGCCATGGGCACCCGCATGGGCCCCAGCTATGCCTGTCTCTTCGTAGGATATGTGGAACAGTCCATCTTCCGCAACTACACTGGCACCACCCCCCACCTTTTCCTCCGCTACATCGATGACTGTATCGGCACTGCCTCGTGCTCCCACGAGGAGGTTGAACAGTTCATCAACTTTACTAACACCTTCCATCCTGACCTCAAATTCACCTGGACTGTCTCAGACTCCTCCCTCCCCTTCCTAGACCTATCCATTTCTATCTCAGGCAACCGACTCAACACAGACATCTACTATAAACCGACTGACTCTCACAGCTACCTGGACTACACCTCCTCCCACCCTGCCCCCTGTAAAAACTCCATCCCATATTCCCAATTCCTTCGTCTCCGCTGCATCTGCTCCCAGGAGGATCAGTTCCAACACCGCACAGCCCAGATGGCCTCCTTCTTCAAGGACCGCAGATTCCCCCCAAACGTGATCGACGATGCCCTCCACCGCATCTCCTCCACTTCCCGCTCCTCCGCCCTTGAGCCCCGCTCCTCCAACCGCCACCAAGACAGAACACCACTGGTTCTCACCTACCACCCCACCAACCTCCGTATACAATGTATCATCCGCCGTCATTTCCGCCACCTTCAAACGGACCCTACCACCAGGGATATATTTCCCTCCCCTCCCCTATCAGCGTTCCGCAAAGGCCACTCCCTTCGTGACTCCCTCGTCAGGTCTACACCCTCCACCGACCCAACCTCCACTCCCGGCACCTTCCCCTGCAATCGCAGGAAATGTAAAACTTGCGCCCACACCTCCTCCCTCACTTCCCTCCAAGGCCCCAAGGGATCCTTCCATATCTGCCACAAGTTCATCTGTACCTCCACACACATCATCTATTGCATCCGCTGCACCCGATGTGGCCTCCTCTATTGTTGTGGTTCTGTTCGCCGAGCTGGAAGTTTTTGCTGCAAACGTTTCGTTCCCTGGCTAGGGAACATCATCAGTGCTATTGGAGCCTCCTGTTAAGCGCTGCTTTGATGTTTCTTCCGGTATTTATAGTGGTTTGTTCTTGCCGCTTCCGGGTGTCAGTTTCAGCTGTAGTGGTTTGTATATGGGGTCCAGGTCCACGTGTCTGTTAATGGAGTTTGTGGATGAATGCCATGCCTCTAGGAATTCCCTGGCTGAATGAATTCCCATAGGACAAGCCAGACAGAGAACAGCCATCGGACCATCCAACTCAACCACCCCGTGACTCAACACTTTAACTCTCCCTCCCACTCCACCGAGGACATGCAGGTCCTTGGACTCCTCCATCGGCAGAACATAACAACATGACGGCTGGAGGAGGAGCGCCTCATCTTCCGCCTGGGAACCCTCCAACCACAAGGAACGAACTCAGATTTCTCCAGTTTCCTCTTTTCCCCTCCGAGTAAAAAATGAGGTCTGCAGATGCTGGAGATCACAGCTGAAAATGTGTTGCTGGTCAAAGCACAGCAGGCCAGGCAGCATCTCAGGAATAGGGAATTCGACGTTTCGAGCATAAGCCCTTCATCAGGAATGAGGAGAGTGTGCCAGGCAGGCTAAGATAAAAGGTAGGGAGGAGGGACTTGGGGGAGGGGTGATGGAGATGTGATAGGTGGAAGGAGGTCCTGATGAAGGGCTTATGCTCGAAACGTCGAATTCCCTATTCCTGAGATGCTGCCTGGCCTGCTGTGCTTTGACCAGCAACACATTTTCAGCTCTTTTCCCCTCCCCCCACCTTGTCTCAGTCGGTTCCCTCAACTCAGCACCGCCCTCCTAACCTGCAATCGTCTTCCGACCTCTCCGCCCCCACCCACTCCGGCCTATCACCCTCACCTTGACCTCCTTCCACCTATCACATCTCCATCGCCCCTCCCCCAAGTCCCTCCTCCCTACCTTTTATCTTAGCCTGCCTGGCACACTTTCCTCATTCCTGATGAAGGGCTTATGCCCGAAACGTCGAATTTCCTGTTCCTTGGATGCTGCCTAACCTGCTGTGCTTTAACCAGCAACACATTTTCAGCTGTGATCTCCAGCATCTGCAGACCTCATTTTTTACCCTCCACCTTATCAAGTTGGAACCCTCCTAATGATTGAATTTGCTCTCCTGAATTTCATGATATGCAAGTGCAGGTGTTGGACCAGGGTGGACAAAGTTAAAACTCATGAAAGGTTTATTTGGAAGTACAAGCTTTCGGAGCAGTGGTTCTTCATCTGGTAGCTGGACTGGTGTTGTGTGATTTTTCTGAATTTCACCCAAGTTATTAATATAGATTGTAAACAGTTAAGCTCAAATACCTATCTTTGTGGTACACTCCAAGTGTCAATCCAAATATTTATTCTTATTCGGCTTTCCACCCAATATTAAATTGTCAATCTGTGATTATCCTGAATATAGTGAATCCTTATTCGGTAAAATAACCTGTGAGGAATCTCAAGATGTGGAGCCAAACCTCTCGGATTCTCGAACTATCCCATACTCACTGCTAACTTCAAATGGTACCAAAGATTATCTTCAACACTTTAGTATAACTCCTGCAAGAGTTACAATCCTTCAGCTTTGAGCCCTGAATAAGGCCTGCATGGCAAAACAATGACAGATAATTCTCATACCCTTCCTAAAACTACAGTTGATGATAGCACCACCAAGAGTAGCAATGTATCAGCAAGATCCAAATTCTAAATGGTAAATAAAGTTCTGAATGAGAGCAGCAGCAATTGAGCTACACTTAATTGACACAACTCAGGGGCGGGTTTAAGAGGCCAGAGTTGGTATACACTGATTGGGCGGCACGGTGCCACAGTGGTTAGCACTGTTGCCTCACAGTGCCAGAGACCCTGGGGAAAAGACCTTGCCTATATACCCTATCCATATCCTCATGATTTTATAAACCTCTATGAGATCACCCCTTAAGCCTCTGGTGCTCCAGCCTAGTCCCCCCTTTCCCTATAGCTCAAACCCTCCAACCCTGGCAACATTAGGGCGGCACAGTGGCATAGTGGTTAACACTACTGCCTCACAGCACCAGAGACCCGGGTTCAATTCCCACCTCAGGCGACTGACTGTGTGGAGTTTGCACATTCTCCCCATGTCTGCGTGGGTTTCCTCCGGGCGCTCCGGTTTCTGCCCACAGTTCAAAAATGTGCCAGTGAGGTGAATTGGCCATGCTAAATTGCCTGTACTGTTAAGTGAAGGGATAAAATGTAGGGGAATGGGTCTGGGTGGGTTGCACTTCAGTGAGTCGGTGTGGACTTGTTGGGCCGAAGGGCCTGTTTCCACACTGTAAGTAATCCAATCTAATCTAAATTTTTTTAAAAATCTATACTTCTTAGCAGGAGCAATGAAAAATGAAAAAGCCTTCAATGCTCATTGCCTTGATCCTGAGTTAAATGATACTTCTGTCATCCATGAAATCATTCCCTGTCAAGAACTGGCAACTTAAGGAAGGAAGAAAAGTATCCATACTGTGTAGGCAATAGGAATTGAACTTGCTTGATCATTCAGTGGCAGTACCATCAAGTATCTGCTGTTGGAAAACAAATACTACAAACAAGTCAAAGAAAATAACTAACAGAAAATGAAATGGATGACAAGTTGTCAACTATAATGAAATTAACCGAATTACTATGGGAATCGGTACTTGTTTTGGAATAAAAGATTAAAGATAATAAAAAAGACTAGGAGAGGACATCATGAACAAAGCAAATACTCTCCTCTTGGGCAGTCTTCCTGGATCAAAGATGACTTGCTTTTACTCTGGTTTGAAAGATTCTACAATAGCTGATACATTCAATGCATGGATCATGCCGAGAAGGTGCTGCCTGAAGAGTTAGACAGATGATTTATTGGCAGGAAGGTGCTTCTATTTCACTATTGGATTTCAATGTTTCCAGTGACTACTAGCATGAGACTTCGTCATTTTGGTCAGTCACATGCTGGGTCCTCTCGTGACTTGTTAGCAAAGTCTGGCCTCTTCAGGGATGCCTTTGAGGGCAGCCCAGCGGATTTCCATTACCTTTGTTGAAGTTCCGAGTAGAAGAGTCGCTTCAGGATTCTGGTATCAGATACAAAGAACATACCATGCCAGAGTAACTCGTCTTGAGCAGTATGAAATCACTGACATCACTATGGGAAAGCTAATGGATACAGTTAATAATTTTTTCCAAAACTGAATTTGGACTTAATTCCAAAATAAATGGAAAAATGCTAATAAGAAAAATTTTTTCTAAATTTTCCAACATGTTTAATGTAAATATTTGGTTGGTAGCTCCTGCAGAAATACAACTAACCTAAGTTAAATCAAGGTATGCTTCTCATTCAAAGCAAAGATGATTATGTTGATGCAAAGACAATTCAACATCCTTAATGTAATACTTCATATTAATTGCTTAGCTACCAGTTCCTTGGTATACTACATAATCTTCTAACATACTTGATTCAGTTATAAACACTGAGATACAGCATTTTAAAAAACATTCTTTATATTACTGAAAATTCAACTCTTAATCTTAGTTTAATGCTTACGTTCCTGTGGAATATACCCGTGGTTAACGTATCTACTACCAGAAGTGTACTTTCTGACCAAAGAGCTGGCCATCTCTGCAGTACTCTATCAAATTAATTATGTACACGCATATTACCAGCAGGCACTGGAACACTATTATTGAAGTCGCTGATGACAAATCAGGGCTCAGAGAACTCATGAGCTTGCCAGAGGTTTTTTTTAGATCATATGGACAGTCGACTCAACAAATTTTATTTTCAACATATATTGAAAATATATTTGTCATTATGCCAAATGAACTTAAAAAGAAAGTACAGAGATAATTTAATCTCTCTCTCTTACACGCACAGTCGATATTTGATATTCCAATTAACAGTTAAGAGTTTGGTGTTCCTTCGATGTACCTTATTCAGTATAAGCAGCTTCGCAACTTTGTCAAACAAGAAAGGGAAGAGTATATTTGAAAAGAGTCTGTACAAAACATTAAAGATATAAAGACTAATTACAAAATTTATCCATCTCTCCCTGAACTGCAATTAGACTTTTCACCCTGCCACAGTAGCAAAGCACCTCTTATAGTCAAAACTCATATCCTAAATGAGGAAGATAAATTATCCTTTCTTGTCCTCATCAGCCTCTCTGAAGCCTTGGCACTATTGATCTCACCATTTTCCTTCAACGCAGCTCCGGTAATTTCCAGCTGGTACAATCTCACTCATCTGGTTCCCTTCTTAGCTACTGAAACATTACTGGAGGATCACCTTCTATGGCTTTTTTCCTACTACTTTAGAGTTATATCCATTGTCCTTCACTTATCGATACTTTGCCTGCTATTTCTAATATGTGGCCACTCTTCAGCAAGTCTACAGGTACAGCAGGTAATAAGAAGGGCAAATGGAATTTTAGCATTTGTTGCTTAGGGAATGGAGTATAAAAGTATGGAAATGTTGTTGCAAGTATCCAAGGCATTGGTGAGACTATATCTGGAGATCAGAAATTAAATGGCAGCGTAAGCTTGAATTGTCTATTTCTATTCCTAGCTCATATCATTCCAAAACAATGTTATTTTTTCTTACCAGTTCTATCACATTACCACCTCTCTTGCCCTCTTTACTGTATCATATCTGATCCAGAGAGCAGCTCTTAAACCCATGCTTTTACTGTTCTTAAAGCTGCTTGCTTCCACCTCTGCAATTTCACTCATCTCCATATGCCTCTGCTGTTCTGTTACTGAAAACCGCACTCACTCCTTTGTCAGCTTATGACTTGACTATTTTATTGCACTTACAGCTCGTCTCCCTCCATCAACTTAAGATCACTTAAAGTTCCACTGCCCGTGTCCTAAATTGCACCAAATCTGTTCACCCATCACTCCTGTGCATGCTGACACTGCTTCTGGTTAAACTAAGCATTAGTTTTAAAATTCTTATCATTCTTTCAAAATGTTTCCATGTATTGGCTCCCCTCTAGCTCTGTAATCTCTTACAGCCCTTGAATCCTCAGATACCCACACTCATTTAACTCTAACCTCTAAATATCCTCAATTTAATCATTCCACCAGTGATAGCCATGCCTTTGCTGTCCAGGCCCTAAGCTCTGGAATTTGCTCCTAAACTGCTCTTCTTCTCTCCTTCCTTAGTTTCTTTAAGACATTCCCTAAAAACAAACTTTTTGCACCATAAGATGTTAGGAGCACAAATCGACCTATGAGGGGCCCACTTGTGGCACAGTGGCAGCGCCCTTACCCCTGGACCAGGAGGCCAAAGCTCAAGTCACACCTGCTCCAGAGATGTGTAATAATATTTCTGACCAGATTGATGATTTACATTGCCCATAATGGGCTTTGCTTGTAAATATTTGATTGGCTGCACAGGGTATTACTGTTGGCAGTTAAAACAAAAAAAAATGGAGAAATAAGTGTCGAAGTGATTTTGGCGTTGGGAATCACTTCATTATGCTTAATAGCACTTCGGAGTATAAAAAAAATTAAAAGTCGCAGCCCCATTCCTCCTCCAACTTCATGTTGATTTAGCCCATTCCGTCTCTCCCGACGTCCTCTCATTTTGATGGTTTGCATTGCCCATAATTGGCTTTGCTTGTAAATATTTAATTGGTTACATGAATGATTACTAATTAGTAGTTAGAGATTCAAAGTTTGTGAGAAGATTTGTAGCTCAGGTGCTCATTGTTGTGGTTCTGTTCGCTGAGCAGGGAATTTGTGTTGCAGACATTTCGTCCCCTGTCTAGGTGACATCCTCTGTGCTTGGGAGCCTCCTGTGAAGCACTTCTGTGATCTTTCCTCCAGCATTTGTAGTGGTTTGCATCTGTCACTTCCGGTTGTCAGTTCCAGCTGTCCATTGCAGTGGTCGGTATATTGGGTCCGGGTCGATATGCTTATTGATTGAATCTGTGGATGAGTGCCATGTCTCTGGGAATTCCCTGGCTATTCTCTGTTTGGCTTGTCCTATAGTAGTAGCGTTGTCCCAGTCGAATTCATGTTGCTTGTCATGTGCATGTGTGGCTACTAAGATAGCAAATTCAACCCAAACTCTGGGTCACATATGTGGATGGCACCTTTGTAATCATTAAAAACACAGAAGTAGAGAACACACACCGGATTATCAACGCCACACTCATAGGAATCCGATTCACTAGAGAGGAAGAAAAGGACAACCAACTCCCATTCCTAGACGTGATGGTAATGAGAACACCGAATGGAGAATTCACCACAAAGGTATACAGGAAAGCCACACACACAGACCAAGTCCTGAACTACGAAAGCAACCACCCCAACACACACAAAAAGTTGCATCAAGACATTATTCAAAAGGGCCACAACACACTGCAGTACACCAGAACTACAAAAAGAGGAAGAAGAACACCTGTACAATGTATTCGCCAAAAACTGATAACCATGCAATTTCACCAACAGATGCCTCAGGGAAAGACAACGGAACGAGGACATGCCGCAACCCAAAGGACTAGCCACACTACCATACATCAAGAGCATTTCTGAACTGACAGCCAGACGACTGTGACCACTAGGACTCATAACAGCACACAAACCAACAGCCACTCTCAGACAACAACTCACCAGGACGAAGGACCCGATACCCAGCATGAGCAAAACCAATGTAGTGTACAAAATCCCATGCAAGGACTGCACAAAACACTACATAGGACAAACAGGAAGACAGCATCCATGAACACCAACTAGCCATGAAATGACACAACCAGCCATCCTTAGTAGCCACACACGCAGATGACAAGCAACAGGACGTCGACTGGGACAACACTACTATTATAGGACAAGCCAAACAGAGAACAGCCAGGGAATTCCTAGAGGCATGGCACTCATCCACAGATTCAATTAATAAGTACATCGACCTAGACCCAATATACGGACCACTGCGGCGGACAGCTGGAACTGACAACCGGAAGCGGCAGATGCAAATCACTACAAATGCCGGAGGAAAGATCACAGAAGTGCTTCACAGGAGGCTCCCAAGCACTGAGAATGTCACCTAGACAGGGGACGAAACGTCTGCAATACAAATTCCCAGCTCAGCGAATAGTAGTTAGAGACTACTAGTTAGTAGTTAGGGAAAAAAAGTCAGAGAAATTTTGGTGATAGAAAAGTTGCTCAGTTGTGCGTGATAGTACATCTGTGTGTAAGAAAATAAAGCAAATCAATCGTGTGAGATACAGTGCCTTATTTCTCCCTCCAATTCTATTTTGATTTAGTCCCTGCCTGCTCTCCCCACAACCTCCTCACCTTTGATGGTTCACATTGCCCAAATGAACTTTGCCTGTAAACTTGTAACTGGCGGATGTTAATAGCTAAAAACACAAACAAGTATACAGAGACTTGAAGGGAAAACCATTCAGTTGTATGTGATAGCACTTTTGAATAGAAGAAAAAAATAAAGCAGACCCAGAAGGCTCTTGTGGTGCAGTGGTCATGTCCTTACATCTAAGCCAGAAAACCTGGGTTCAAGTCCTATCTGCTCTAGAATTGCGTCATGACATTTCTAATAAGGCAAATTAATTAATTTAAAGTCAATAGGAGTAGAGAAAAATATACTATATTTGAAATTCTATCTAGTGCAAAAAATAAGTTATGCTTTCTAGCAAACTAGGACATTACTACAAGAATTACTCAGGGTAGTGTATTTGGCCAACTATCCTCAGCTGCTTCACCAATAACCTTTCCATCCAGATGAAAAATAGGGATATTCAATGGTGATCACAATGTTGCTCACTCACAACACCTCAAATAATAAATATTTCACAACCACAGGTAGGTAAAGATCAGTCGCAAACAAAACATGTCTGCCACTGACCATCTCCAAAGAGAGAGCATGTAACCACAACACCCTAACATCCAATGGCATTACTACCCCTGAATGTTTGACAATTAACATCTTGGAAATGAGCAGATACTGTTAACCAGAGACTTAATTGCACCACATAATCACTATGGTTGCAAGAGCAGACCAAAGTTGAAAGTCTACAGTAAGTAACTAATTGTCTGACTCTCAAAAACAAGGCATAAGACTCCAAATGAAGAGAGTTCCAGGAACACTCAAGAAGTTTGATACCATCCAAGGAAAAGTAGTTCACTTGGTTGCCTTATCACTTTGAACATTCCTTCCTTCCACCACTGGTGAGCCATGGTAGTAATGTATACCATCTACGTAATGTACTGCAGCAGCAAGCCCTCAATAGCATCTTTGATTTGTGTTCTACAAATTCATCAAGAGAAAGAGGATTACTGGAAAAGTTCAGCAGATAAACACCAAAACAGTAACTTGTGTACAGAGGCAGAAGACTTGGGCATGGTTCTTAATTAATACTTTACAACTATCTTAACAAAACAGGCATCAATACAGACACTATGATTAAGGAGGAGTGTGAAAATTGACAGCATAAGCAGTGAGAAGAGAAATATTAAGAGATTGAACATTTTTAACGTAGCTACATCACCAAACCCAGGAGAAATATATCCAGTCTGCCAAGAGGAAAAAGGGAGGAAACAGTGAAGACAATCATTTTCCAATCCTCCCATGATGGTACTGGAGTATTCCTAATATTGTATTGTTATTTGGAAGGGAGAGAGAAACCACTGTAGTCATCCCAATCTCATCAATGAGCACATTGTTGAAAAACATTGAAAAAGATATAAATTATTTTTCAGAAACTATTAACTTATCAAGACCTGATAATGTGTATTTGTCAAGCGAAGTTAACCTTGTATTACATTGATCGAGCTTTAAGAAGAAACCAAGGAGGGTAGATGAAAGTACCATGTTTGATGTCATCTACATTAATTTTACGAAATTTTTGGCAAACTTCCATGTACAGGTTGGTGAGAAAACTAAGAGCCCTTTGGAATCGAGGGCAAGCTGTGTTCAAAATTAGATCTAAAATTGACTCAGTTGGAGAACGCCAAGGGGGATGGCTGATGGATAGTTTTTGTGTCTGGAAGGTATATTTCCAGAAGGATTGCAGAGTTCAGTTGTCGGTTCCTTGTTTCTATGGCAGAGCTCAAATGATTTAACTTAGATGCAGGAGAGATTGATAAGTTTGCAGATAATGCAAGACTGATTCTGTGATTTTAGACAACCACCTGATGAAGGAGTGGTGCTCCAAAAGCTAGTGTGCTTCCAATTAAACCTGTTGGACTATAACCTGATGTTGTGTGATTTTTAAACTTGATTCTTTGATTAGTGGTGTGAGGAAGAAAGCTGTACTGTAGATTTCCAGAAGCTAACAGTAGACCAGTTAGGAGAACATAAGGATGGACACTGAAATTCAATCCAGCAATATGAGGTAATGAATTTGCCGAGGGCAAACAGGACAAAAGAATGTAAAGCAATTTGTAGAAAATTGGGGAGTGAACAAACAGAATAACTTTGAAAAGCATGTCCACAGATTCCTGAAGGTAGCAGGATTAATGAATTAAGGCAAAACAGTACTTTCCTTTGTTAGTCAAGACATAAAATAAAAGACCGAGGGAGTTTGTTACAACTGTACATAACTTGTTAGTATGGTGTACAGTTCTGGGAACTGCATTGCAGGAAGGATACAACTGCAGGACAGAGCATACAAAGGAGATTTATTAAAATATTGCCAGGAATGGAGAATCGTAGCAATGAGATAAGCCTGGCTGAGAGGCTGAGAAGAGAATTAGTTAAGGTATATAAAATTAAGAAGAATCTATTTTCGCTAGCAAAGAGATTAATAACAAGGACAACAGATACAAATTAACTGACAGAAGGATTAAAGGAAAGTTGTGCAAAAAGAAAATTTAGAACATGGGGAGGTGGGGGAATCTTGAATTCAGTACTTGGCAGAGACAGAGACCATTGCCGCAGTAAAAGAAAAACTTGGAAAAGCAGGTGAAGCTTTGTAAGCTACAGGGCTACAGACCAGAATATGAAAACTATGGATGGACAATTCTGTCTTAGCTGGCACAGACAGGATACAATGAATAGACTGCTTCACTTTGTAATTTTTTTTCCACATTTCTATGTTTCCAAACCCATGACAGCTACTGCCTAGAATAACATAGGCAGCAGGTGCATTGGAACCTCACCATCTGCAAGTTGCCCTTTAAGTTGCACACCACCTTGTCTTGGAAGTATATCACTGCTCCTTTGCTGAAACTAGGTCAAAGCTGGAACTCAGTCCATAATATCTCCAAAAGAACAGCAGAGGTTCAATAAATCTTCCAAGAGAAATCAGGGATGGGCAATAAAATACCTGAGACACCAGCATGTCATGAACGAATAAACAACAATATAGATAGATGATACCTAATCAGAGGGCAGAGCCAAAGTTATATCCCTGAAGGAACAGAAGTAATCTCATGGAAGCAGAAACAGAAACCAGTGTAGTTGATTTGTTGACTACCATCAGATAAGAATGCATCTAGGCAAGTGACATCCTACCCAAGTAAATGAAGAATGCAGTGGTGTTGGAACAGGATAACATAATCAACTGTGTCAAAAGCTACAAAGAAGTCAACAAGAACAAAAAAGAATAGTTTGTTTGTCACACACATAGCATGGGGAGGGGGAGAGGCGTTTGCAATTGAAATTACATCTCATATATAATTTTTATAATATTTCATGTTCTTTGGTTAAGTTCATTCAAAATTATTCCTGACTACAGAGCATAGGTTTAAGGTGAGAGGGGAAAGATTTAAAAGGGATCTAAGAGGCAACTTTTTCACAGAGTAAGGTAGTGTAAATATAGAATGAGGTGCCAGAGGACATGGTGGAGGCTGGTACATTTACACCATTTAGGAGGGAGAGTTATTAACATCAGCAAGATAAATGGAAAGGAGAGAGACAGAGAGGGAGGTGAGACACAAGCAGGGAACAGGGGAAAGAGATAGACAAAGGAAGTGAAAGAAAATTATGAAGCAAAAGGAACAGTAAAGAGAAAGAAATTACAAGACCGAGCAGAGTGGGAAACTAAAAGAGCAAATAGGCAGTAGAATAAAGTAATGCAGGAGGTTGTAGACAGTTGCTCAAAAGGCTCGCGCTGTTATTTGCAATGCTTTGAGAAAAGAACAACCTGTCCAGATTACAAGTTACAATACAATTTAGGGGGTGAAGATGCCTCTTGAATAAATAATAGCATCCTGATATTTTATATCAATCCAACGTGAAGGTGTGGAGTGGCCGGGGGGGGAGGCGTTTGCAATTGAAGTTACATCTTATATGTAATTGTTTTAAGATTTCATGTTCTTTGGTTAAGTTCATTCAAAGTTATTCCTGAGTCCAAAATTACAGAGCATAAGTTTAAAGTGAGAGGGGAAAGATTTAAAAGGGATCTGGATGGGTATATGAATAGGAAGACCAAGTGCTGGCAAGTGGGGCTAGATTAGGTTAGGATATCTGGTCGGCATGGACGAGTTGGACTGAAGGGTCTGTTTCCGTGCTGTACATCTCTATGGCATGGATGAGCTGGCTCGCAGGGTCTCTTCCCATATTATATATCTCTATGACTCTAATTAGATATAAACCAAACCAAACTTCTGTTTTGCATAGAAGAGTTTCTGAAATTCCCCTTTTAAAATAAAAGGAATTTCTGAAATTACTTTTTTTTGCCCATCCCTAATTGCCCAGAGCGCGGTTAAGGGTTAATAACGTGGCAGCAGTAAGTGTTATTCCAGCCAGTGATGCCCAAATCCCCTGAATGAATAAAAAAGGCAATTTCAAAAATTCTTTTATAAAAATGCATTGATTTGGTTTAGACCATTAATCTTAATATCCTTTTACTAAAAATGTACTTAAGAGTCTCTGATCAGTTCTATAATTTCCTGCAAATCCTTTTGTAATTTAAGGAGATCTTCATTTTCTGCATCAGTAACACAGTTTCTATCTGAAGTTGTGCCTTATAACTAGAGTTGGAGCTGTACAGCATAGAAACAGTCCTTTCGGTTTGACTTGACTGTGCCGACCAGATATCCTAAATTTAATCTAGCCCGATTTGCCAGCATTCGGCCCATATCCTTCTAAACCCTACCTACTCATGTGCTCGTCCAGATCCTGTTGTCAATGCTTACCTGCCTCCACCACTTCCTCTGGCAGTTCATTTCATACATATACCACCCTCTGCATGAAAATGATGCCGCTTACGTCCCTTTTAAATCTTTACCCTCTCGCCTTAAACGTATATGTCTTTTAGTTTTGGACTCCCCTAGCCTGGGAAAGAGACCTTGGCTGTTCACCCCATCCATGCCTCTCATGATTTTATCAACTTCTATAAAGGTCATCCAGAGCTTCCAATGCTCCAGGGAATAGCCTCAGCCTATTCAGCCTCCCCACTATAGCTCCAACTCTGGTAACATCCTTGTAAATCTTTTCTGAACCTTTTCAGGTTTCACAACATCCTTCCTATAACAGGGAGACCAAAATTGAACACAGTATTGTAAAATCAATTTTTAGCTAACTGAAGGGCTAAAAAACAACTTCTAAATAGTTTTGATTGCATTAAAGGATACAAATTAATTCAGAAGTTGCAATAATTCATTTCATTTCAGTAACGAAGAATTTAACAGTGAAAGAAATATCAAAAGCCAAGGCCTCTGTACTGTAAATGAGCAGTACGTATGAAGTATGTAGATATGGAACCCATATTCAGTTATCTCAACTGCATTAAGTGAAGTTTCGCAGCATTTACTCATGTGAATATACACTGTATTCCTTGAATATATTTTAACTTCTAGATTTAAAAATTCTGAAAATCTTCAGAACTAATTCAATAAAATTTCATGATTAACAGAGCAATTAAGAGAGGTTTCAGACTTACCAACACGGGTCTGAGCCTGAGCATTCCATGAGATATCAGTGACAATTTATAAACTGTAAATTTAAAACATGCCTCCTTGTGGAAACACAAGAACCAAACTAAACATTTAAGAATTATATATCTGCTCAATATTGACATGACTAATAAAAGATAGTTTTGTGATTTCTATATTTCAGATTAAAGTGACAACTTCTGATGTTAGGAGTAGTACAGAATAGAAAGATCACAATTTCTAATTTGCCTTACTTGAGATGGTGATAGCTTGGTTACCTAAAAGTTACCCGATACTTGTCAGTTAAACTTGAATAAAGTTACGACACGGGGTAAATTCTCCTGCTTAATTTAAAACCAGCAACACACAAAAACATTTATCCCATGCACTCATCTGCAAAAATCAAGTGGCCAAGAAATATCTAAAGTAAAAATTAACAACTGTTTTTCTTAAAGTATAACAGAATAACTAACTAACCACTATCTGCAGTTTCTTTCTCTGACTTATCTTTTACCTTCCCTTCTATAATACTAGCCCGATAAAACTCCCAATTAAGATTTACAAAACAACACTTCTTATCTCAAAACTAGGCAGCTGTAGGTTCTTGTATTTGGATCGTCCTGTGTCTTTTTGTTAGAAATTTCTACATCACAGGTTACTGATCGAAAAGGTACTTTTAAGAGAGATGTTTCTTCAAGCAGTCTGGTGCAGGTTAGGCTTGGCAGTTCTCCTCTGAACTATTCAATTTTCCCCCGGTCTTATACCCAAGAGCACTGGATTGTGTCATTGGCTATTAAGATTGTCAATATACTCAATTTAAACTTGATAGGAAATTGGTACATTTATTGGGGTATAATTTAAACTGATTGGCCGAATTTGAGTTTGTTTTTGTCTCCAGGCAACGAACAACTGTTGCTCAACCCAACGTTACATATATTATTGCCTTATTGAGAACACTTGGCGTTGGGTCCAATAGTTCTACTGCTTTTAACTCTCTTAAAGAACTCCCACAATCTTCAAACACCTCCCCTTAAGAAAAAAAATTAATCATCATAATGAAAAGATGGCTTCATTTTTTTCTACCTTTTAAAACACATTACTCTCACATACAGATAATGTTAATATAAGTTCACCTTAACTTTTTCCCATATACCTATGTAATATTAAACAAAGACAAATCTCATCTAAACTCTCAGTTAAATCTGCAATAACGCATCTGTGATTACATTCTTCTGACCCGTAACGTATGATTTTTTAAAATTTAAAAATCTATAACATAAGATTCCAACGAAATAGCCTCATATTCTTGTCTTTAAAACATTCTAAGAATGTAAGTGGATTGTGGTCAGTGTACACAATTGTCTCCAACAATGTTCGTGACAGACACGTTTAAATTCTGTAAGGCCAGTACCAAATTCAATAGTTCCTTTTCGATTGTGGAGTATTTCTTCTGGTGGATGTTGATATTCTTCGAAAAATAACCAACCCGGTAGTTCAGACCCATCCTTATTTTCCAAGAGTAGTACAGCTCCAACTCCAATGTCACGAGCATCGATTGTAACTTTAACAGGTTTTGAAATGTTTGGTGTAGCTAAAACTGGTTTGGTGGTTAATATTGATTTTAAATGGTCGAATGTCTCCTGGCATGGTTCTGTCCACTGAAACTTCGTGTTCTTCTTCAGCAAATTGGTTAACGGTGCCACTACACTGCTGAAGTTTGGAACAAACTTCTGATAGAATCTGCTGAGTCTTAAGAATTGAAGCACCCTTTCCTTGAGGTTGGTTGTGGAAATTCTTCGATGGCCTTCGTCTTTGCGTTCCGTGGGGTCAAGCTTCCATGTTATGTCCCAAGAACGTCACCTCTGCTTTTGTAAATTCCGTTTTATTTATCACCAGTTTTGCTTCTCATAGTCATTCAAAGAGCTCTGGCAACTGTACCATGTGATCTTTCCAGGACTTACTAAAGATTACTACATCGTCCAAATAGACTGCACAGTTTGTAAACCAAGCCACAACTCTGTTCATGAGTCTTTGGAATGTGGCGGGTGCGTTCTTCATTCCAAAGGGCATCACTTTAAACTGATAAAGCCCATGTGGAGTTACAAATGCAGGAATTTCTTTCACCGTCTCTGATAAAGGTATCTGCCAGTAACCACGCATTCAGTCCAACTTGGTGATGTAACTGGCTTGTCCAACTTTCTTGATACAGTCCTCCAATCTAGGAATTGGATAGGAGTCCAATTTTGTAACAGCATTGACCTTCCAAAAATTCATAAGAATCATTGAGTCCTGTCTGGTTTGGGAACTAAGATGATCTGCGAACTCGATTCGCTCTGGCTTGGTTTGATAATGTCCTCATCGAGCATGACCGCCACCACCATCTGGACCTGTGTGGCTTTAAGAGGATTACGCAGATAGGGGTTTTGCTTTATCGGAGCAGTATTCCCTATCTCTACTTCATGTACAATAGCATTAGTTCTCCCTATCTGATTCATACATATGTCTTTGTATTGTAGTAACAAAGCTTTCAAGTCCGTTCTTTGCTCCTGAGACAGATAGCTTACTAATCTATTCCACTCCTCAAGGACTTCTTCATTTTTAAATCTATTTTGAGGCACCTCAAAATCTATATCATCTGGATTTGATTCCTCACTCTGCGCGGCTGTAACTAACACCTATTTCTCCTGTTCTTTCTCTCTAGTGTAATACAGTTTCAGCATGTTCACATGACATACCCAATCCCATTTTTTTCCTATCTGACGTCTTTACCACATAGTTCAGCTGACTCAACGTTTTCTCAATTTGATAGGGATCACTAAACCTGGCTTTGAAGGATCTCCTATCATTGGTAATGGTACTAACATGTTATCCCCTTGGGAAAACGTCAGATTATTAGACTTTTTATCTGCCACCTGCTTCATTCTACACTGAGCCCTCTTTAGGTGCTGTTTAGCTAACTCATCTACTTCATTTAATCTCTCCCTATCTCCGATACATATTCTAAGCGTGAGGTCTCCGAATTTGGTCCTGTCAATTTTTCTTTAATTAATTTTAAAAGGGCCTCTCACTTCATGACCATGAATATTATCTCCGAGGCAGTAAATTGAGTAGATTTGTTTGGGACATCTCTATTGGCAAACAGTACGAATAGGATACCTTTATCCCAATTATTCGGGTAATCCTGACAGTATGCTCTCAACATGGTCTTCAAGGTCTGATGCCACCTTTCTAAAGCTCCCTGAGATTCAGGATGATACACATGGAATTCAAGTGCTGTATAGTTTAGATTTATTAACCCACTTAAACAGACTAGTGGTAAAATTTGACCTTTGGTCCAGCTGAATCTCTCTGGGTAGTCCATACCATGTGAAGAAAGCTACTAACTCTTCTACTACTCTTTTTGCCTTGATACTCCATTAATGGAATTACCTCTGGAAATCTGGTAGCCACATCCATTATGGTTAACAAGTACTGGCTCCCGTGTTTAGTTCTCGGGACGGTACCTACACAATTAATTATAACTCACGTGAAAGGTACTTCAAATGCAAGAATTGGCAACAAAGGTGCTGGTTTTTCTTACCACCTGTGGCTTACATACCATTTGACATGGATGACACGTATGGCAAAACCACATCTTAACCACATCTTGTGCATTCCAGGCCAATAAAAATGTTTTCATAGCTTAGCCTGAGTCCTTCGTACCCCTAGGTGACCTCCTACAGGTAGTTCATGTGCTAACCATTACACTTCCGGTCTGTATGCTACTGGCAACACAATCTGGTGCACTTCAGCCCATTTCTCCTCTGCACTAACCTGCCGTGGTCTCCATTTCCATTTTAAGATTCTATCTTTTAGATAATACCCTCCGAAATATTCTCTGCCTCCTTTTCAGAGTACATATCTTTTATCGCCTTGTCTTGCTGTTGCAAGTCCCTTAGCCTTTCAGGACTAAACACATCTGTCTGACCCTCTGTCTGTTCAAGTTTTTCCTGCACCCCATTACATCAAACAGAGTATATGCTAACTGAACCTCAACTCCTTCATTTTTCTCTTTAGTTTTCACTTTGTGCTGTGATTTATGATAGTGGGACCTGGTTACCACATCATCTGGGAAAATACTAGGATATTTCTGTTTTAACTCCTCAGTTTCCTGGTTTTCCATGGGCTTTTCCACAAGGGGTGTCACTTCCACCTTGAATCCTACCAAATCATTCCAAAGAACAAACTGGAACTGACCCTCTGACAATTACTCCCACTGTAACTTCCCCATTCTTAAGTTGGCACTCCAACCGGATCTTACATAGGGGAATGCTAAATTTCTGTCCATCTATCCCACAAATTACCATACTCTCGGGTAACAGATCAGAAAGAGTGCATATTCATTCATACCTTACTATTAGTGACTGGTTATAGCCTGTATCTCTCAAAATTGTAACTTCTTGTCCTTCTCTCACTGTTCTTTCTGAGTAAACTTTATCCACAGAGGTGAATTCTTTGTAGAGATCAGGTACTAACTCCATGCCCAGCCCCTGCCTAGGCTGTGCACTCTCATGTAGCTCATCGGCTGTTCTTGAGGTCTCTTTTACTACCTTCACTAATACCACTGGCTTAGCTTCTTTTACCACATCTTTTCCCATAGTGCCTTTCTTTAATGACCAGCACTGTGACTTTCGTGTCCCATTTTACCACAGTGGAAACACCTGAAGCCTTTCACCTCCTTTGCACCATCTTGGGTTTCTTTTTTATCCTGTGGTAAATTCCAATTAGTGCTCTCTACTCTGGGTTTCATAGTGCAAGACCTCCCTTTCTCCCAATTTCTATCCCTCACAGGATAAAATTGTGGCCAGAAGTTTGTCTTATGCACCAGCATGTACTCATCTAGTACATGCTGGTGCATAAGATAAGCTGCCCTTCTCACTTCTTGAACTTTCTGTTCTTCCACGTGAATTCTCTGGAAGTGAGTTTTTAAACTCCTCCAGCAGATTAATGCCTCTTAGAGCCGCAACTGTCCTATCGATTTTCAGAGCATGCACCCATCAATTAAAATGACTATGTTTAATTCTTTCAAACTCAACATAATTCTAACCTGGTTCCTTCTTTGTGTTCCTGAACTGCTGTCTGTATCCTTTTGGTACCAATTCATGAGCACTTAAAGTAGCCTGTTTAACCTCTTCATAGTCTCTTGACACCTCATCTGACAATGACCTCATCTGGCAAATAACTCACTAGCTCTGCCTATCAATTTAGTCTGAACTAGCATTACCCATAAATTCATCTGCCAATTTTTCAAATGAAATAAAGAAGGCTTCAACATCTTTCTCATCAAAATGTGGCAGAGTTTTGACGTACTTATTACTACCTTCTCTTTCACTCTCCATCCTGGTAACTTGACTTTGCTGTCTAAGTTGCAACTTCCCAAGTTCAAATTCTCTCTCTCTTTCTCTCTGTTCCTCTCTCCCTTTCTTCTCTCTCTTTGCTCAGCCAAGAACCTTCTCTCTCTTTTTCCTCAATTGTAATTTAAGTTTTTCTATCTCTACTGCACTTGCCCGTTTCTCTAACACACCTAAGTGTTTGACTCACCCCTTTACAATTTCAGCTTTACTATTGTCCTTGGTTAAACCCAAATCTAACTTTTTTGCTAATTCTAAACATATGGCCCTTTTCTTTCCTTCTAAACTTTCTTGACAAATTTGAGAATCATCTTCAAATCCCAGAACCTCTTAAAATTGTAAGAGCCCGTTTTCTCTTGCTTAATTTAATCAACTGCAAGTCACCAAAATTAAACAAATTGTCTCACCTGCATTTTATTTAAAGATCTAGGACACTAACCTACAAGTGTTTAAATCTGCTGAGATTTTTCGTACTCCCAAATCTATTCACATCTGTGTAAACCAGGTCAAGTCACGGACCCAAGCCCCCAAACTGTTAGGACACAGGGTAAACTCTCCTGCTTAAAACCAGCAACACAGAAAAGCATTTATCCTGTGCAGTCATCTGTAAAAATCAAGTGGCCAAGAACTATTTAAAGTAAAAATTAATCACTGTATTTCTTAAACTATAGCAGAGAATAACTAACTAACCAGTACTTACAATTTCTTTCTCTAACCCATCTTTTCCCTTCCCTTTTATAATACTAGTCTGATAAAACTCCCAATTAAGATTTACAAACCAACACTTCTTATCTCAAAACCAGGCAGCTGTAGGTTCCTATCTTTGGATCTTCCTGCATCTTCTTTTCTCCTTGTTAGGAATTTCTGCATCACAGGTTATTGATCGAAAAGGTACTTTTTAAGAGAGTTGTTTTTTCAAGCAGATCAGGCAGCATCAAAGGAGAAGGAGAAGGGCTTATGCCTGATACATCGATTCTCCTTCTCCTTTGATGCTTCCTGACCTGCTGCGCTTTTCCAGCAACACATTTTTAAGCTCTGATCCCCAGCATCTGCAGTCCTCACTTTCTCCTAGTTGTTTTTACAAGCAGTCTGGTAAATGTTGAGCTTGGCAGTTCTCCTCTCAACTGTTCAATCTCCCCCCCCCCCCCCAGTCTTATACCCCAGAGCATCGGATTGTATCATTGGCTTTTAAGATACTCAATATACTCAATTCAAACTTGACAGGAAATTGGTATTTTTAATCGGGGTACAAGTTAAACTGATTGGCTGAATTTGAAATTGTTTTTGTCTTCAGGCACCGAACTATTCAAGTTGTTCAACCCAGTGTTACATACATTGTTGCCTTACTGAGAACACTTGGTGTTGTGCCTGGTAGTTCTGCTGCTTTTAAAGGTACATTCACATCTTCATAACAATACTACTCGGACTCAGCTGAAAAATAGCATGGGTTATTTCATTTTGGAGTTCTGAACAATATTAAATACTATGGAACTGCTAGATAACAAGCCTAATTAAGAAAGAGGAGAAGGCATATGGCATGTTATGCCTGAAGTTTGATCTCAACTCTATATCTTTTGATTTCATTCGATTCCAAGAATCAATCACGCCTTGAACACACTCATTGACCAAGTATCCACAGATCTCTGGATTATTATACACCTAACCTTATAATGATCATTGACAAAATACATGCCAACAATTTGGAGTTTGTCACTAGAAACAAATGTAAAGTTTGACACTAAAGCTGGAGCCACTGTCAATTACTCGAATGTCCTCAAACACCTGTACTCCATTAATTTTCTTGCCATTTTTTCATTGAACCACTTGGCCAAACTTATTCCTCCCTTTCCCTTTGCTCCATGCTTAATACTTCACCATGCTTAATATTCACCCACAATTACCCCAAGAAATTGAGTAGTCAGCGGCTCTTCACAGATAAAACTGTTTCACTTCTCCACTCCCATCTATAATTTGTTTCTCAAAAAAGATTTGATTGCTTCCAAAATTCAATTTACTAAATAGCAAACTAAACTGATGAAAGATTGCCTATTGAGCCTAACCTTCTATGAATACAAATGGTGAAAATGAAAACATCTTACGTTCAGCACCTTGTGTGTTGCAGTGGCAATCTCTTTATCTTTGGGCCATGAGGCCTGAGTCCAAGTGCCACCTGCTCCAGGAATATGTCAAAACAAATTTACAAAAATCGCACAAATCCACCATTTCCCCAAATAGAAGGGCAAAGGCAGCATGTGCACAGGAACACCATCATGAACAAGTGATCTTCCAAGCAACACACTATCCTGACTTGGACATAAACTTGCTAGGTTTAAATCATGAAACTCCCCGACAGCACTGTGTTAGTATCTAAACCCAAAGACTGCAGTGATTTAAGAAGGCAGCTCACCATTATTTTCTCTAGGGCATTTTTAAAAAAATTCATTTGTGGGATGTGGGCATTGCTGGTCAGTATTTATTGCCTATCTCTAGTCACAATTGAGAAGGTGGTGGTGTGCTGCAGTTAGTCAATCTGCTGTAGGTTGACCCATTTTGCTATTAGGGAGGGAATTCCAGGATTTTGACCCATTATGGGTGGCAATAAATGTTGGTACAGCCAGTGATACCCACATCCCATGAAAGAATACAAAGAGACAAAGTAGCATCTAGATTTTTTAAACACTCAACAATGGCATAAAAAACCTGGATTCAAAATTCAACAGGCATTTGTGAGACTCCTCTTTCTACTACTTGGAGTGCAAATAATACTTTCCAGATCTGAGCTGAATTTCCCTGGTTTCATTCACTTTTCAACTTAACATAGTTAGATTTACAGGATACAAAACAAAGCCCAGCAGGTATTTAGTCAGTATACTATAATTCTTTATTCAACCCCTTGTAAGGAAGAAACAACATATGTACAGACTATTTTTGAAATAGTATAGAACTCTTACAGAATTGGCACAGTATTAACTTCCGAACTTCAAACAAAAAAAGCACAGTAGCCCGTACTGACGCAAAACAAAGGTACATGTACACGGGTTCCAAAATTGATAGCAGGGAATCTTCTGGTACCTTGTATAGAGATAAAAGGTACACAAGTATTTAGTAAAGGTCAGAAGTCAGACAACATCAGGTTATAGTCTCACAGATTATTTTAAATCACAAGCTTTCAGAGCATAGCTCCTTCATCAGGTGAATCTGGCAAATGATCTTCAGCATGGGGTAAACTAAAAAGTAAACTCAAGCCAAAGTAGTGGAAAAATGGTGGCTGACCACTATAACATTTTGGGTGCTGCTCCGTATTTGTTGCTTAGAAGGATGAAGTAAGTGACTGAAAAAGTGTAAACAACCAGCCCATTGAAATAAAATATATGAACGAGTACTTGGAGACAGGAGGCAGTCCTTGTCAGGAACGATTTGGAGATGTCGGTGTTGGACTGGGGTATACAAAGTTAAAAATCACACAACACCAGGTTATAGTCCAATAGGTTTAACTGGAAGCACTAGCTTTCGGAGTGCCACTCCTTCATCAGGTGCCTGATGAAGGAGCGGCGCTCCGTAAGCTAGTGCTTCCAATTAAACCTGTTGGACTATTACCTGGAGTCGTGTGATGTTTAACCTTGTCAGGAACAGCCACTTTCTTCAGAGAGAACAAGACCAGCAAAGATGGAAGAACATCACGCTCCCTGATACACAGTGTGGAATGCTGCTATCATCGTATTGTCTGTTTTCTTTATATAGTGAAATTTATGTTGTGTGGAACTCACTGGGAACAGCTGGCAAATAAAAAATGGCAGTAATTGGAGATTTATTACAACAACAACAGTAGAAAATGTGTAAAAAAACGTGCACAGAATTATGTAGGGATTCTTCTGAATTTCATAAAAAAGAACTGGTGTTTGTAGACAACAAAGACACTTCATATAAAGTGTAGTAGAGGAAGCAACAACTAAATTGCCATTAATAGCAAGGAAAACAATAGGTGGCATAAAAACAAATATTGCTCTACACTTGTCACGTTGAGTCACTCTTAACAATTCAGGCATTATTGCCTGAAGAAACCCAAAGTAGTACAAATCAGGAAAAGATAAATTCATAGCTTTCAAACTGCTCTATCACCCTCAATGATGTCTCCAGAGCTGTCAAAAACTTTAAAGTGCAGATGATTTGAGAGCATTGGAGGGGGAACTCAGAGATTCCATTTGGTGCAGCATTCCAGTTGCTATTGTACCGGATAACACAAATGTTATTGGAACTATTGAAAAGTCATTTAAATTTAAATCATTCATATAAAACCATAATAACAGAGGCAACATTCTGGAGACAGGAAGGACATCCAGACATGACAAATAAAGCCTATTATGCAATTTTTAATTCACTAATTTTTTAATAAAGTTTGTTTATTTTGGCAATCTGAATGAAGAGTTCTGTGAAAAACTACAAAAAAAAGCCAATGGTCTGTCACCACTTACAAAGTATCGGAAAATCTTTAAACCCATCCTTGACCATTGCAGATACTCATCAAGGTAAAGCACTTAGGAACCTTAAATTGAAAATATTGTGCTTTTACATGAAGGATAACACACATTGATTAAGTCTATATTGTTTTGTTATTTCTGTACAATTATTGACCATAGTATTTATTACAGGACATTAAATTATTTAATTGATAAAAGGAAGACAGTTCAGTTAAACTTAAAGAGACCTGGTGCTCAGAACAGCCAGTTATAATTACAAATATTTAAATGAGGTTAAACACTTACCTCATTGTATACCTCAAAATTAGATTCACTGAAAACATTACCAGAGTGGCTGGCTAGTGGAAATATTTCCTAACTACACCAAAAATGTACCACCTTTCTGTGCAATGCCAAACTAGAAACTCAAAAGTAACACAAAGTAAAGACATTTGCTATTAAGTGACTAAGATCAGTTTTCTTCCACATTTCCTCATCTACAGACTAATTGTGGTGAATGTGCCAGCTTTTCATTAAGGTAAACAAAAACGAAAACATTAAGGTAAATTCAACATAGTTTAAGCTTGACCAACCATTAAAACAAATATAAAAGACCGTACAAAATTACCTTGAGTCTGAACCAAATGAAGAAGCTTGGCAGTGACGTGACGGCCATTTTCCACATCTTGCAAGGTCAATTCCAAGTTGATCTTCTCCAGCTGGCCAAGGAGACCAAGGATACGGGTGTTCCTGAGAATAATACAAAATACTTAATTGAAAATTACCAAAAATACACTGCATTCTACAGGCCTCAAAATTCATTCAGATAGAATTTCAGCTGTCTCCTTCATATTAAGAAACCTAAACATCAACACAAACACAAATAATGGGCCCTAATTTATTTGTACAAAACATTCAATTTTGAATGGATTAAAATCAGGTCTAACAATACATTTTAAAGGATGATTGGAAATATTTACAATTTTAGAATGCTGCATTGTTTAGTTGCTACGATTTTGTTTTAAAAAAATGCCTTTGAGTTTAGCTTGCAGTTTTCAGTAGCAGATTTCACGTGCAAAGCACCTAAGAGTCTCTTTCATAAGGACTAAGAGCAACAGTAGGCAATTCAGTGCCTCAAGCCTGTTTAGTCATATGATACAATCATGGCTAATCTCACCTTGGCCTCAACTCCACTTTTCTGCCTACTCTCCATCATGCTTCAACCCATAACTAATTAAAAATCTGTCTATCTGCTCCTTAAAATTTACTCAACTTCCCAATATCCACCACATTCTATGGTAGTGAATTGCTCAGATTTACAAGCCTTTGAGATAAATAATTTCTCATCACTGTTTTAAATCTGTTATCCCTTATCCTAAAGCTCTGACCTCTTGTTCAAGATTGCCCACAGGAGGAAACATCCTCTCTATATCTTTTTCGTCAACCCTCTTTACCATCTTATATACCTCAATTAGATTTGTGTTCATTCCACTAACCTCTGAAGAGTACAGATTGCTCAATCTTTCATCATAAGGCAACCAAGGAACTCTAAACTTCATCCCTCTTCAAGCAAAATTGTAAACAATACTCCAGTGTGGTCTCACTCCAACCTTGTACAGTTGAAGCAACACTTCCCTGCTTTTATATACTATGCTTTCAGCTGTAAGCACCAAAATTCCATTTACCTTCCTTGTTACCTATTTTACCTGCATAGTAGTTTTCTGCAATTCATGTAAAGGACACCCAGATCCCTCTGCACTGAAGTGTCTCTTTACTTCATAACAAGTTGCCTTTCTATTCCTCCAACCAAAATGGATAATCTCACACTTTCCACATTAAACTTGACCTGCGAAATTTTAGCCCATTCACCTAATCTGTCCATATCCATTTGTAAATTTCTTATTTCTTGACTGCAACTTCCTTTCCCACTTACTTTAGGGTCATCTGCAAACTTGGCTACAGTAACTTCTATCTCTGTATCCAAGTCAATACTAGAAATTGTAAATATTTGGAGTTTGAGGACTGAACACTGTTGAATTCCATTAGTTACATCTTGCCAACCACAGAATGGCCCAATTATCCCAACACTGATTTCTGTTGGTTAGCCAATCCTCTATCCAAGCTAATAAATTATCCCAAATCCCATGTGATCTTACTTTGTGTATTAACCTTTTGTGTGGCACCTTATAAAAGCCTTCTGGAAATTCTGATATGTTATATCTGGAGAATCCTCATTACCCATTTTGCTTATTACGTCTTCAAAGAAGTCTAGGAGATTCGTCAAACATGATCTGTCCCTCATAAAACCATGCTGAATCCAATGTGTTGTATTTTGACTTTCCAAATGCCCTGTTATTACTTCCTTAACAACAACTTCTAACAGTTTCTCAATGGCATACGTCAAACTAACAGGTCTGTAGATTTCTATTTTCTACATCTTGCCTTTTTTTCAATAAGGGTGTTATATGAGCATTTTTCCAATTCACTGGAACATTTCCCACATCCAGGGATGGATCTACTATCTCTGTTGCCATTTCCTTTAAGACCCTAGGATGTCGGCCATCAGACCATGGGGACTCGTCTGTCTTCATACCATGGCAACATAAATTCAGAACCTCTTAGACGTTCATGCTTACAAAACACAGTATTTATTTGCAATTTTACTGTACATCTCATCATGTCCAGGGCTCTCATCCTCCATTATCCGACAGTATTGTTTTTATCCAATTAGACAGGAATCAGTAACTGGTTATTTCCTAAAACAAACATAACTAAGCAAGAGCAATCCAAGCAATGTATTTCTAAAAAATAGCAAACACCAATGGAAATTAAAGCCACAAATCCGTTGTGACATCATAAAAGGGACAGTTACATCACAAAGCACCTTCAGCTGTTTATTTTGGGTGATAAGAAAATAATAATTTCAGTTTATAGTTTGGTTCCTTAAGTTTGCAGCATACAAAAAAATAAAATAGTTCATGAGCAGCAATCATCTACGAGGCTAATGTGGTAATATATCAGAAATTCCCTCGAATCATTTCAAAACAAACATTTTAGAGATGATACAAAAGTTACTTGATGAATTAAATAAGCTAGGGAAAATCATTGGATGGAGTTAGCCTACTGAATATTTTCTTCCTCTATGCTGCCTCAGCGCCAGAGACCCGGGTTCAATTCCCGCCTCAGGTGACTCTGTGTGGAGTTTGCACATTCTCCCCGTGTCTGTGTGGTTTCCTCCAGGTGCTCCGGTTTCCTCCCACAATCCAAAAAAATGCGCAGGTTAGGTGAATTGGCCATGCTAAATTGCCTATAGTCTTAGGTGAAGGGGTAAATGTAGGGGAATGGGTCTGGGTGGGTTACACTTCGGCGGGTCAGTGTAGACTTGTTGGGCCGAAGGGCCTGTTTCCACACTGTAAGTAATCTAATCTAATCTAATCATCATACGATGCTCTGTTCATGTGAAATTGTCCATGTGGTTCACAAGTAATTTTTGTCATGATCCATATAAATCTGACTTTTTAAAAAATTATTAGAACACAAAAACATAACAAGTAGGATCTGTACTGGGCCATTTTGTTTTTCAAGACTCCTGGTCATTCAACAAGATTACAGCAAAGTTTTTTTCTCCATAACTTCATCTTGATGCTGCAATTCCCCGAGCACAAAAACTACTGGTCCTCTCATGCAAATTGTTCTCATCAGCAATCACTTGCTAACAAATATGAAATTCAGTTTCATTGATCACAGGTTCTGTGTATCTTTGCTCAATAACCTGATCCTAAGAGCTGCAACTCCAACCACACACATGGCAGCTGTTTCTGAGAGCGAAAGGTGGACCTGGGCTTTGAGACATATTCTAGATTCCAAGATTGCAGATATACGAGCCTGCTGGATGCAGTTTCCCAGCCAGGTCAGTAACAGAAAACTATTTTTAGGGCACATTTTCTGAACCTTCTATCTCATGCTGGGTGAGCAAAGTGGATCCTGAAGAGGGCTGTTCAGTCATGAAGAAAAGTGCCAAAATACTCTCCTGTACATCTTCCAACAAATGAAACACTGTCAAACTCCAATGCTGATGAGCTATTCCAGAGTTAGGGTCTGGCCAATTTGCAATGGGCAATAAATCCGTCCTAGTCAGTGACACAGATACACAAAAGGAAGAAAGAAGATCACTCACCCAGGCCCAGGAGGTTTGCTAGTTTTTGCTTAAGGTATCTGGGGAAGAAACATTCACTGATGGCTCACCTGAATGACTCCCGATCCCCACACACTCACCGCTACTCCAACGGCCAGAACCTTGCCCCCACTCACTCGTGAACCAATCAGCAGCAAAGATGAGAAACTTCCTTGATGTGGAGGAATAATGTCTTGCAAACTTGTCCAGAGATACTTGACGTTTTTTTTGTAAGGCTCATCAGGCCACCAAGGAGCCATTGTGGACCACGCTGTAGCCTATGGATATCCTATTGGACAAGCTTTTGTTTTAAATTAATTCTGCAATAAATAATCCATAGCAATGCTTTCTGGTGTTCATTTTTTTCTTAAATTTATCCAAAATTGTATTTGTTTTAATTTCTGAGCTGTGGTCCTTACGCTTCATTATTTTGATTCCAACTTGCATTTCAATGCTTTTCCTCCTTTTTCATTTAGTCTATTTCTTCTAAAAGTTAAGTATCCTGGAATATTTAATTCACAAAGAAATAATTCCACTGAGGCCAGTATCCAGTCACCAAGTCACCCTTTATTTACATGTGAAGAGCCCTTGACACTGATCCAACTTCCTCAGAGCAAACAGGATGTCTGACACTCCTGTTCTTTTCTTTGTCTAAAACATACCTGACTCCAACAGTGAATAGAGTCCCTGATATTGTTTTTCTTTAATAAATTCCCCCACACTACCACTGCACCAAAAGGGGACCCGGCAGTAGTGCTTATAATTTCCCCAAATCACCTACAGCTGTGTGTATGTTTGTACAGTGCGACAGTAAAAACAACAACATTATGCAAAGATTTTACTTTCCACTACCATGAAAATGCCAATGTGGCAAGTGAAACATTAAATAGCAAAGCTTGATAAGGGCAATGTTTAAGTCAGAAAGTGAAATTGGGGGTTGTAGGGAGAGGAGGAGGAGACGAATCAAAATAGAGTTGGGAGACGACATGATTGGGCTTATCGTCAGCAAGGGTACTCTGATCAGGGCTGGAAAACTGGTCCATTGAGGGAACACCTATTAAACGAGGTCCACCTGGCTGACCTTGGTACAATCACTACATCCTTACACCTGAGTTTGAGGAGCTGAAAATGTGTTGCTGGTTAAAGCACAGCAGGTCAGGCAGCATCCAAGGTTTGTCCTGAGCTGGGGTAGGGCTGATTGCAGGGAATGTAGGTAGCGACGCATGGCTGCAAGGGTGGAGCGGAGGATCCGGAGGGAGGTCTGTTGCTGGAGGCTTCGGATTTGTTGTAGGTACAGGTTGTCCTGGTTGAGTCCAAATTTTGTTGGTTGGAATGTAGTTCGGAGTCCGTGTGGGATCAGTTGGTTCCATAGGCAGGTGCTGAGGAAGGAGATGTGGCTGTGGTAACGAGTCTGTTTGAGAACGTGGCTGAAGAGCTTCTGTGCAGAGGAGATGACCTGGGGGGTGCAGTGAGAGAGAGACTCACTGAAATCCTTGTAGAGAGAGGAAGAGAGCTTCTTGTCCTGAGCTGGGGTAGGGCTGATTGCAGGGAATGTATTGTCCTGAGCTGGGGTAGGGCTGATTGCAGGGAAGCTCCCTACCCTGAGTTTGAGGACATAGGTCAGTTGTTTTTCCTGTACTCCTCCTGGGCCATTTTAGCACGGGGTCAGGTTCCTCCAACTCCGCCTCTGACACGGGTGGCATGTAACACAGTATCTTGCCTCGTGCGCCCAGAGCGTCTCTGAAGAAACTCATTCACTTCTTCAGGCGGCAAAGATGTCAACTTGACGACATTCGGCATGTCCATCTCAAACTTGGAAATATCTACAAAGCTGATCAGGGAGGAGGAATCCACAGGTTCTAGAACAGTCAAAAAGGCTACCGAGGAGCTGGGCATATTTTGCTTCTGCACCATTTGTGAGTTTGCAGCATTCATATGGTCCACATGCTTGTTCAGCAATGTCGCACCTACCTGAACTTTAAACCTGGACCTGACTTTACATCAACTATGTCTGTCTCTTATCTATGCAGGGCCACTCTCTTGGTCCAGACAAGAAACCTCATCCCCTGAAGTAAACTGTCTCTTTCACTTCACGGAGTCTTGTGTCTGCATTGGTGTTCCTGATACTGTTTCACCCTAATATGCCATCCTCTATTGTGATCTTGTCTCTCACAGTCCAAAGAGTCCTAATTCTGATTGTGACAGGACTTCGGTTTGCTCCATGACAACCAACTGTTTCAGTTTTGCCAGAACCAGATCTTTCTGCATCCAAAGTCTGACATTGCCAGCTGTGACTGGAAATGAAAAGTGAAAATCATTACGAATTCTTCCAGTGGCAGGACCACCAGTAGTGCTCCTGCCAGAAGGAGGAGGCTGAATGCATCAGCATTTGCTACTAGGCCTCCCAGACCATAAGACAAAGGAACAGAAACTGGCCATTCAGCCCATTGAGTTTGTGCTGCCATTCAAGCATGGCTGATACCACTTTCTCCCTGTAACCCTTGATCCCCCTGATACTCAAGAACCTATTTATCTCATCCTTAAGTATACTCAATGACCTGGCCTCCACAGTATTCTGTGGCAATGAATTCCATAGATTCTCCACTCTCTGGCTGAAGACATTGTGGTCCAATATAGCCTTGCGGAACACCACCTGTCAGCGGCTGCCATCCTGAGAAGGACCCTTTTGTCCTCACTATGTGTTTTTTGTCAGACAGCAAAGCTTCTATTCATGCTAGTTCCTTGCCTCTGACACCATGGGTCCTTATCTTATTCTTAATTTGCTGAAGGCAAAATTGGGCAACATTAGAGGTAGTGTTGGCAACAGAATAAAGTTTCAACAGGATCTTGATAAATTAGGTGAATTAGGCAAAGCAATGGCAGATGGATTTTAATGAAAGCAAGTATGAGGTTATCTATTTCAGAATGGAAAAGGAAGAAGAAAAAGGATATTTTTGTTTAAGAAGGCACAAAAGTTTAATAGATGTCCAATATGATTTGATGGTTCAGGTGCATAGCTGTTTAAAATGCCATTAACAGATACAGAAAATAATCAAGAAAGCTAACAGAATGTCTTTCATATCTAAAAGGCTGGACTACAAGGATGCAGACGCAATGTTGCAGTTATACAAAATCCTAGTTAGGCCCCACTTAAGAGTACTGAGAGCAGATCTGGGCACGACACCTTAGGAAGGATATTTGGCACTGGTGGGAGTTCCATGCAGGTTTATAAGGATGATACCTAGACTTCTGGGGTTAAATTATGAGGAGAGATGAGACAACTAAGGCCTTTGTTCTCTAGAATTTAAGATGGTTAAGGAATGATCTAATTGAGGTTTTCATGATATTAAAAGAAAAAGACAGAGTACATAAAGATAAACTATTTCCACTGGTTGAAGACTAGAACCAGTCTCAGAATTAGGGCCAGGCCATTCAAGAGAGGTAATAGAAACACCATCTTCACACAATGAGCAGTACAGATTTAGAATTCTTTTCCCCAAACACTGGTCGACACTATTTCAATGTGTGAGTTTAAATCTAAAAAAGGCAATTGTTTTCAATCAAGTAAGGATATCAAAGGACATGGGCCCAATGTAGGTATATGGGGTTAGGGCACAGATCAGCCATGATCTTACAGAATGGTGAAGCAAGCTGCAAGGACTGAATGGCCTAGTCTTTTTCCTTAACTTAACTACTTAACGATGTCCCTATACTACTCTGGCAATGAAACAGTTGAGCAAAATAAATGTGCGCAATATTACATAGCATCATTAAATAAAACAAATATAACACTGACTGCACTACAAAATTATTTCACTGCCCATGAAGTGCTTTGGGTCATCCAGCATGTTGTGAAAAGTATTTTACAAACGCAAACAATTTTTCCACTCAAAAAACTGAATGGCTTGAAGGTGGATAAATCACCTGGACCAGATAGACCACATGTCAGAATTCAAAGGGAGACAGCTAAAGCAACAGTGGAGGCACTGGTGGTGATCTTTCAGGAATTACCAGAGTCAGGGAGGGTCCTAAAGGACTGGAAAATTACTAATGTCCCATCCATGTTTAAAAAGGGAGAAGGCAAAAGACAGAAAATTACAGATCGATTAGCCGAACCTTGGTTGTGGGTAAAATACTGGAATCCATTGTGAAGGATGAGATTTCTGAATACTTGGAAATGTATGGTAAAATAGGGCAAAATCAACGTGGTTTCATCCAGGGGATGTCATGCCTGACAAATCTGCTAGAATTCTTTTAGCAGGTTAGACCAAGGAGAGCCAATGAATGTTATCTATCTGGACCTCAAGAAGGCCTCTGACAAGGTTCTGCACTGGAGACTACTTAGTATTGGCTGTCTGGCAGAAGGCAGAGAGTGAGGGCAAGATGGGCCTTCTCAGGTTGGCAGCTGGTGACAAGTGGTGTTCTGCAAGGCTCACAGTTGGGATCACAATTTTTCACTTAAAACATTAACAATGAAGATGAAGGAACTGAGGGCATTCTGGCTAAGTCCACAGACAATACAAAGATAGGTGGAGGGACAGGTAGCATTGAGGAGGCAAGGAGGCCGCAGAAGGATTTGGACAGGTTAGGAGAGTGGGCAAAGAAATGGCAGATGGAGTACAACCTGGGAAAGTGTGAGATCATGCACTTTGGTAGGAAGAACAGACGCATGGACTATTTTTGAAATGGGGAGAAAATTCAGAAGTTGAAGTCCAAAGAGACTTGGGAGTTCAGGTCCAGGTTTCTCTCAAGTTCAACTTGCAGGTTGAGTCAGTAGTTAGGAAGGCAAATGCAATGATGGCATCTCTTTTGAGAGGACTTGAATATAATAGCAGGGATATACTACTGAGACACTATAAGGGTCTGGTCAGACCACATTTGAAGTACTGCATGAAGTTTTGTGCCCCATATTTCAGAGTCATCCGGTTTCTCTGTGCCCATATCAGTCGAAGCAAATGCTCAGAGAAACAGTTGAGTTTTACCTTTATCTTTATTCTGAGCCCTGGAGGGAGAGAAAATGATCGCTCATCTTCACAGAGACATGAGTTCTCGGTCCTCTCTCTTGAACAACAGTTTCTCAATGAATTCAATAGACAATTTGCAGAGAGGATCATCCAGATAAGGCAAAATACATATTGATTGGATGCCTGTTGCAATCAGCGAGTGTCAGTAACAAAGATTAAACCAACTGCTGTAACACAATTAATGTTCTTAACCTTAACTGGCTTCGCATAATGATTACTTGTCATCTTGTTAAACAGATCTGACATACAGAATACTTCCAATATTGTTAAATGGCTCTACATAATAAATGCTTTTCCACCTTGTTAACCCAGTACCCATGCTTCCAGCACCCCATTGTTAACTGCAAGGTCTCATCCGATCTGAGTCATGCTCAGCTGAACCTTTTGTTTGACAGAAGTCCGAACTTGACTATTTTCCTACATGCTAATACCCTATAGAACTTATGATCAGGAAGGCTGTACTGCCCTGGAGCGTGTTCAGAGGAGGTTCATGAAAATAGTCCCAGAAATGAAAGGCTTAACATATAAGGAATGTCTGAGGAATCTGGATGAGGGGGGATCTCATAGAACCATACAGATGTACAGCATGGAAACAGACCCTTCAGTCCAACTCGTCCATGATGAACAGATATCCCAAACCAATCTAGTCCCATCTGCCAACATCCGCTCCATGTCCATCCAAATCCTTCCTATTAACATATCCATCCAGATGCCTTTTAAATGTTACAATTGTACTAGCCTCCATCACTTCCTCTGGCAGCCCATTCCACACATGCACCTCTGCATGAAAAAGTTGCCCTTGAGGTCTCTTTTATATCTTTCCCCTCTCACCCTAAACCTATGCCCTCTAGCTCTGGCCTCCTCCACCCCAGGGAAGACACTTTCTCTATTTACCCTATCCATGCCTCTCATGGTTTTATAAACCTCTATAAGGTCACCCCTCAGCCTCTGGCGCTGCAGGGAAAATAGCCGCAGCCTATTCAACCTCTCCCTCTCGCTCAAATCCTCCAATCCTGGCAACATCCTTCTAAATCTTTTCTGAACCCTTTCAAGTCTCACAACATCCTTCCGATAGGAAGGAGAACAGAATGGCACACAATATTCCAAAAGTGGCCTAACCAATGTCCTGTACAGTCTCAACATCACCTCCCACTCAATACTTTGACACACAAAGGAAAGGATACTAAATGCCTTCTTCACTACCACATCCACCCGCGATTCTACTTTCGAGGAGCTATGAACCTGCACTCCAAGGTCTCTTTGTTCAGCAACACTCCCTAGGACCTTACCATTCAGTGCACAGGTCCTGCCATGACCTGCCTTTCTAAAATGTAGCACCTCACATTTATCTAAATTAATCTCCATCTGTCTCTCCTCAGCCCATTGGCCCATCTGATCAAGATCCCACTGTAATCTGAGGTAACCTTATTCGCCGTCCACTACACCTCCAATTTTGGTGTCATCTGCAAACTTATGAACTATATCTCTCATGCTCATATCCAAATCATTTACATAACTGATGAAAAGTAGTCGATTCAGCACGGATCCTTGTGGCACTCCATTGGTCACAGGTCTCCAGTCTGAAAAACAGTCCTACACCTGTCTTCTACCTTTGAGCCATTCTGTATCTAAATGACAAGTTCTCCTTGTATTCCATGAGATCTAACCTCCTTAACCAGTCTTTCAGAGGGAACCTTCTCGAACACCTTACTGAAGTCCATATAGATCACATCCACCTCTCTGCCCTCATCAATCCGCTTTGTTACTGCTTCAAAAAGCTCAATCAAGTTTGTGAGACATAATTTCCCATGCACAAAGCCATGTTGATTATCCCGAATCAGTCCTTGTGTTTCCAAATACATGTACATCCAGTCTCTCAGGACTCCCTCCAACAACTTGCCCACCACCAACATGAGGCTCACCAATCTATAGTTCCTGGCTTATCCTTACCACCCTTCTTAAATAGTGGCACGATGTTAGCCAAACTCCAGTCTTCCGACACCTCATTTGCGACTACCGATGATACAAATATCTCAGCAAGAGGCCCAGCAATCACTTCCCTAGCTTCCCACAGAGTTCTGGGGTATACCTGATCTGGTCCTAGGGATGTATCCATTTTTATGCATTTCAAGATGTCCAGCACTTTCTCCTCTGTAATTAGGACATTTTTCAACATGACACCATTTATTTTTTCTATATTCTATATCTCCATATCCTTTTCCACAGTAAACACTGATGCAAAATACTCATGTACTATCTCCCTCATCTCCTGAGGCTCCACACAAAGGTCGGCTTGCTGATCTTTGAGGGGGCCTATTCTCTCCATAGTTACCCTTTTGTCCTCAAGGTATTTGTAAAAACCCTTTGAATTCTCCTTAACTCTATTTGCCAAAGCTATCTCATGTTCCCATTTTGCCCTCCTGATTTCCCTCTTAAGAATACTCCTACTGCCTTTATAGTCTTCTAAGGATTCACTCGATCTCTCCCGTCTATACCTGACATATGCTTCCTTCTTTATCTTAACCAAACCCCCAATTTCTTTAGTCACCCAGCATTCGCTATACCTACCAGCCTTTCCTTTCACCCTAACAGGAATATATATTTCCCGCTGACTATTAGGGGGTCTGTAATACAACCCAAATGAGGTGATCATCCGTTTCTTATTTCTCAGTTCTCCCCAAATAACTTTCCTGGATGGGTTTCCTGGAATATCCTCTCTAAGTACAGCTGTAATGCTATCCCTTATCAAAAACACCACTCCTCTTCCACTCTTGCCTCCCTTTCTGTCCTTCCCACTGCATTTGTATCCTGGAACATTCTTTATATTCTCAATTTCTTTAGTCATCCAGCATTCCCTATATCTACCAGGTTTTCCTTTCACCATAACAGGACTCTCATTATCTCATTTCTGCAAAATATACTAAATGAATATTTTGCATCTGTATTTATTGCGGAAAGTGATATGGAAGGTATAGACTTTAGGGAAATAGATGGTGACATCTTGCAAAATGTCCAGATTACAGAGGAGGAAGTGCTAGATGTCTTGAAACGGGTAAAGGTGGATAAATCCCCAGGACCTGATCAGGTGTACCGAGAACTCTGTGGGAAGCCAGAGAAGTGATTGCTGGGACTCTTGCTGAGATATTTGTATCATCGATAGTCACAGGTGAGGTGTCGGAAGACTAGAGGTTGGCTAACATGGAGCCACTGTTTAAGAGGGGCAGTAAAGACAAGCCAGGGAACTATAGACCGGTGAGCCTGACCTTGGTGGTGGGCAAGTTGATGGAGGGAATCCTGGGGACTGGATGTTCATGTATTTGGAAAGGCAAGGACTGATTCGGGATAGTCAACATGGCTTTGTGCGTGGGAAATCATGTCTCACAAACTTGATTGAGTTTTTTGAAGAGGTAACAAAGAGGATTGATGAGGACAGAATAGTAGATGTGATCTATATAGACTTCAGTAAGGCATTAGACAAGGTTCCCCTTGGGAGACTGATTAGCAAGGTTAGATCTCATGGAATACAGGGAGAACTAGCCATTTGGATACAGAACTGGCTCAAAGGTAGAAGACAGAGGGTGGTGGTGGAGGGTTGTTTTTCAGACTGGAGGCCAGTGACCAGTGGAATGTCATGTGGATCGGTGCTGAGTCCTCTACTTTTTGTCATTTACATAAATGATTTGGATGCGAGCATAAGAGGTACAGTTAGTAAGTTTGCAGATGGCAACAAAATTGGAGGTGTAGTGGACAGCGAAGAGGGTTACCTCAGGTTATAACAGGATCTGGACTAGATCTGTCAATGCGCTGAGAAGTGGCAGATGGAGTTTAATTCAGATATATGCGAGGTGCTGCATTTTGGGAAAGCAAATCTTAGCAGGACTTATACACTTAATGGTAAGGTCCTAGAGTTTGTTGCTGAACAAAGAGACCTTGGAGTGCAGGTTCACAGCTCCTTGAAAGTGGAGTTGCAAGTAGATAGGATAGTGAAGGAGGGGTTTGGTGTGCTTTCCTTTATTGGTCAGAGTATTGAATACAGGAGTTGGGAGGTCATGTTGCGGCTCTACAGGACATTGGTTAGGCCACTGTTGGAATATTGCATGCAATTCTGGTCTCCTTCCTATCGAAAAGACATTGTGAAACATGAAAGGATTCAGAAAAGATTTAGAAGGATGTGGTCAGGGTTGGAGGATTTGAGCTATAGTGAGAGGCTGAACAGGCTGGGGCTGTTTTCCCTCGAGTGTCGGAGGCTGAGGGGTGACCTTATAGAGGTTTACAAGATTATGAGGGGCATGGATAGGATAAATAGACAAAGTCTTTTCCCTGGAGTCGGGGAGTCCAGAACTAGAGGGCATAGGTTTAGGGTGAGAGAGGAAAGATATAAAAGAGACCTAAGGGGCAACTTTTTCACGAAGAGGATGGTACGTGTATGGAATGAGCTGCCAGAGGATGTGGTGGAAGCTGGTACAATTGCAACATTTCAGAAGCATTTGAATGGGTATATGAATAGGAAGGGTTTGGAGGGATATAGGCCAGGAGCTGGCAGGTGGGACGAGAATGGATTGGGATATCTGGTCAGCATGGACAGGTTGGACCGAAGGGTCTGTTTCCATGCTGTACATCTCTATGTCTCCATGATTCTACTCGTTTGGTACCTCCACCATCTCCTGCAACTCCACACAAAGGCTGCCTTGCTGATCTTTGAGGGACCCTATTCTCTCCCTGGTTGCCCTATTGTACTCAATGTATTTGTAAAATCTCTTTGGATTCTCACTAACCCTATTTGCCAAAGCTATCTCATGTCCTCTTTTCACCCTCCTGACTTCCCTCTTCATTATACTCCTATGCCTTTATACTCTAAGGATTCACTCGATCTCTCCTGTCTATACCTGACATATTCTTCCTTCTTTTTCTAAACCAAACCCTCAACTTCTTTAGTCACTCAGTATTCTGTATACCTACCAGCCTTTCCTTTCTCCCTAACAGGAATATATTGTCTCTGGACTCTCTTTATCTCACTTCTGAAGGCTTCCCATTTTCTAGCTGTCCCTTTACCTGCGAACAGCTGCTGCCAGTCAGCTTTTCAAAGTTTTTGCCTAATACCGTTAAAATTGGCCTTTTAGATCTGGTCTGGCCATTGGCCCCAAAGTGCTCCCCCACTGACATCTCAGTCACCTGCACTGCCTTACTTCCCAAGAGTAGGTTAAGTTTTGCACCTTCTCTAGTAGGTACAACCACTTTCTGTATCAGAAAAGTTTCTTTTACACACTTAATTTCCGCTCCATCTAAACCCTTAACACTATGGCAGTCCCAGTCTATGTTTTGAAAGTTCAATTCCCCTTCCATAAGCACCTATGAGTCCTACAGATAACTGAAATCTCCTTACAAATTTGTTTTTCAATTTCCCACCGACTATTAGGAGGTCTAAAATACAATCCCAATAAGGTGATCATCCCTTTCTTATTTCTCAGTTCCACCCAAATAACTTCCCTGGATGTATTTCTGGGAATATCCTCCCTCAGTACAGCTGTAATGCTATCCCTTAACAAAAACACCACTCCCCCTCCTCTCTTGTGTCTCTTTCAGTCCTTCCTATAGCATTTGTATCCTTGAACATTAAGCTGTCAATCCTGTCCATCCCTGAGACATGTTTCTGTAATTACTACAATATCTCAATCCCGTGTTCCCAAACATAAGCTGAGTTTGTCTGAGTTCCCTGTTAGGCTGCTTGCATTGAAATAAAATGCAGTTGAATTTATCAATCCTACCTGGTTCTCCACTGTGTCCCTGCCTGCTCTGACTCTTTGACTCGCCTTTGTTCTCAACTGTACAAGTCTCAGATTGATCTCTTTCCTCACTATTTCCCTGGATCCAAGCCCCCCATATTAGTTTAAATCCTCCCGAGCAGCTCTAGCAAATCTCCCTGCCAGTATATTAGTCCCCTTCCAATGCAGGTGCAATCTGTCCTGCTTGTACAGGTCACTTCTGTACAGAAGAAATTGCAATCGTCCAAAAATGTGAATCCTTCTCCCATACACAGCTCCTCAGCCATGCATTCATCTGCTCTATCTTCCAACTCCTACCCTCACTAGCTCATAGCACCGGGAGTAAACCAGATAGTCCTACTCGAGGACCTCCTTTTAAATTCGTGTCTAACTCTCTATATTATCCCTTCAGAATCTCATCGTTTTCCCTTCCTATGTCATTGGTTGCAATGTGTAAAATGACATCCTGCTGGGCCCTCTCCCCCTGGTGAACATTTGACACCGTCTCTGAGACATCCTTGATCCTGGCACCAGGGAGGCAACACACCATTCTGATTTTTCGCTGCTGGCCATAGAAATGTTTTTCTGTGCCTCGGACTGGACAGTCCACAATCGATCTCTTGGAACCCAACATACCCCTCATTGTACTAGAGCCAGTCTCAATGCCAGACACTTGGCTGTTGTGCTACGCTCCCCTGAGAAACCATCACCCCCTACATTTTCGACAGAGCATACTGGTTTGAAATGGGAATAGCCACAGAAGACTCCAGCACTACCTGCCTTGCTCCCTTACATTTTCTGAAGGTAACCCATTTATGTGACTGTATCAGTGACTTTTCTTCCTTCCTATAACTCCCTTCCACCACACGACTTGCTCCTGTAAATTTCTCATTGCTTCTAACTGTCACTCCAATCGATTCATTTGATGATTGGATTCTCAACTCACAGTATTTTTTGCAGATATAATCCTCAGTAACATGTAAATGCTCCCTAAACACCCACATCCGACAAGAAGAGCATATCACTCTGCTAAGGGTCATTTTTGCTTCTTTCAATTTGCAGACCCAGAAAATAGCACCGTCTTATTCCTCTACAAAACACTGCTCCAGGCTAATTTAATACTTATGGCTTGTATTTTGAAGTTTAATCTAGAGACATATCTCAATAAAACATATAATCAAGAAAGAGCCCACTCTACTCACTACTGAAGACTTACAGCAAGGACACATTTAAAACTATCCAGCTTATCTATTTCTGTGCTGTGACTTCTCCCAAACAGGTTCCTCCAAAATCAGTTGTGAATTTCACTGTTTGTTGATTTTCCTCGACACACTCTGATACCCAGCGAGACACGAATTCAAACAGCAAAGGCAGTAACTGCAAAGGTTCACTGTTGTGTCAGTTAGCAGTGTGGGTTTTTCTCTCTCTCTCCTGCACTGACCTCACCACGTGCTGTCTTTATTTGTTCCTCTCTCTTTTAAAAGTGCCATTGTTTTGACTATTTTTGCTCTAAAGTTCCAAAACAATGCAACAGCTGCTCCTGGAATTCAAGGAAATCACCTCGAACACCAAAAATATCTCAAAAAAGGAGTACCTGGTTACAACTGAAAATTTTTCCCAACCTCCATCTTGGATAGCCAGAATCTAATTGAAAAACTTACAGAATAGTGAATGGCCTGGACAGAGTACATGTTGGGAAGATGTTTCCATTGGTAGGAGAGAATAGGACCTAAGGGCACAGCCTTAGAGTAAAGGGAAGACCTTTTAGAACTGAGAGAAGAAGAAACCTCTTCAGCCAAACAATGGTGAACCTATGGAATTCACTGCCACAGAAGGCTGTGGAGGCCAGGTCATTGAGTATACTTAAGACAGACATGGATGGATTCTTGACTGTCAAGGGGATCAAGGGGTATGGGGAGAACATAGAAGAATGAGGTTGAGAAACTTATCAGCCATGCTTGAATGGCAAAGCAGACCCAATGGGCTGAATGGCCTAATTTTTGCTTCTCTGTTTTATGGCCTTTCTACCTATAAAAATATTTATATTAATCGGAAAATCATTTATTAAAAAATTCCACAGTTCGAGTATTCTCTTAGGATACAGAGAATATTCTCCCTGCATCTGTGTTTTAAATGGGCAACATCTTATTCAGAGATTATGCTAACTAGTCCCAGTTTTTTCTACAAGTGTCCAAGACTTTAGGGACAAGGTACTGGGCTGACTCAAAGGCAAAGAGTGGCGATAAAGTACCTGGACAGCAGCTGGTGACTAGTGGAATTCAGCAGGGGTCAGTGCTGAGACTACAACTATTCACATTTTACTTTGTCCGATCTGGACAAAGAAAGTGAGGGCATTGTATCTAGACCTGTGGATGACATAAAGATGGATAGAGGTACAGCAGTGTTCAGGAAATGAGGAGGCTGCAGAAGGACTTGGACAAACTAGGAAAAAGGACAAAGAAGTGGCAGATGGAATACAAATGTGGGACAGTGTGAGGTTATGCACTTTGGTTGGACATTTTCCACATGGGGAACAGTTTCAGAAATCTAAAACATAAAGGGACTTAGGCATCTTAGTTCAGAATTCACTTAATTAAGGGAACATGCAGGTTCACTTGACAGTTGTTATGTTTGCATCCATTTCAAGAGGGCTAGAATACAAGATGTATTCTAGGAATGTACTGCTGGTCAGACCACATTTGGAATATTGGGAGCAGTTCTGGGCTCTAAGGAAAGATGTGGTGGTGTGGGAGGGGGTCTAAAGAAGGTTCACCAGAATGATCTGAAGGGTGAAGGAATCTATGGAAGTTACTGCCAGAGATGGCTGTGGAGGACAAGTCATTAAGTGTACTTAAACCAGAAATAGACTGGGTCTTGATTCATAAGGGGATCAAAGGTTATGGATAGAAGGCAGGAGTATGGAGTTGAGAAATACTTCAGCCATGATCAAACGGCAGAGCAGACTCGGTGGGCCAAATAGCTTAATTTTGTGCCTCAACCTTCGCCTTACCTTGATGGTTGACAACTTCTCAGCATGGACCCTGTCAAGCCCTTTACAAATCAACTCTCATTCTTCCAAAGTTCATGGGGTACAGGTCCAACCTACTCAAACTTTCCTCAAGAGAAAATTCCTTCATATCAGAATTACCTATTGAAACTTCTCTGGACGGCATCCTATATCAGTCTATCTTTGCTTATATGAGAGTCCCAACACTCTTCAAAGTTCTTCAGCTGTGTTCTATCCAGTCACTTTTATAGTTTTAGGATGATTTTCTTATTTTTAAACTCTGCTCCCTTTGAATTAAAGGCCATTATTCTATTAAATTTGCCGATTAACTGCTGAACTTGGATCCACAAAATTGATCTGTGCTGCAGTTTTCTACAGACTATTTCTATTTAAATAATAATAGCTTTGGTATTCTTCTTGCCAAAGTGGATTACTTCAAATTTTCTAGTGCATTCACTTCTATCAACCAAGCCACTAAGACAGATTGTAAATAATTGTGCCCCAACACTGATCCCTATGGCACCCAAGAGTTTCACATTGCCACCCGGAAAATGTCCCTTTATTCTCAATTCTGTCTTGTAATTATTAGCCAATACACTATGCATGCTGATATACTTTCTCCAATATTTGAGTCATAAAGTCATAGAGATGTACAGCATGGAAACAGACCCTTCGGTCCAACCAGTCCATGCCGACTAGATATCCCAACCCAATCTAGTCCCACCTGCCAGCACCCAGCCCATATTCCTCCAAACCCTTCCTATTCATATATCCATCCAAATACCTCTTAAATGTTGCAATTGTACCAGCTTCCACCACATCCTCTGGCAGCTCATTCCAAACACGTACCACCCTCTATGTGAAAAAGTTGCCTCTTAGGTCTCTTTTATATCCTTCCACTCTCACCCTAAACCTATGCCCTCTAATTCTGGACTCCCCCAGCCCAGGGAAAAGATTTTGTCGATTTATCGTATCCATGCTCCTCATAATTTTGTAAACCTCTATAAGGTCACCCCTCAGCCTCCGACGCTCCAGGGAAAACAACCCAGCCTGTTCAGCCTCTCCCCATAGCTCAGATCCTCCAACCCTGACCACATCCTTGTAAATCTTTTCTGAACCCTTTCAAGTTTCACAACATCTTTCTGATAGGAAGGAGACCAGAATTGCAAGCAATATTCCAACAGTGGCCTAACCAATGTCCTGTAGAGCCGCAACATGACCTCCCAACTCCTGTATTCTGCCCCCCTGTATCACCCCCAACTTAGTCCGCAACATCCTCACCCACCCACCCCCTGCTGTCTGTGCATTCACCCCCTGCCCATGTCCAACCTGACTACCCTGCTCCCCGTACTCCCCCACCACCCCCCCACCACCACCACCACCCCCTGTCAGCTCCCCCCTCCTTTGCAGCTGGACTGGACACCATCAGCAAGACTCTGCTGCCTTTTGCCGGGGGGGGAGGGGGGGGGGGGTTGGGGGTGGACTCTCAAAATAGCACACACATATATGCAGCAACACACAACTTTTTGACAAGTCCCACCTTTGCACTGTACAGAATATTGGCGAGATTATCTGTGGAAGAGGGGTTTAGAGCACATGCCTGTGTAGAGCTCCAGGGAAAGTGGGAGGAGAGAGGGAGAGACAGAGAGAGAGGGAGAGACAGAGAGAGAGAGAGAGAGAGAGAGAACGAGCGAGAGAGCAAGCACGGGCGGTCAGTGATTTGGGCTGGGCTCCCATCCATGTCCAGCACTGTTCTCGGCAGCATTTCAGTAAGCCAGGTTCATTATTAATCATTGTAAACAAAATAGATGATCAGTGTTGGAAACACTTCTTTGATGTAATGTTTCTATGCTTCAAAGACCCAGATTTGATTCCAGCCTTGAGCAACTTTGCGTGTGTGCAGTTTGCATGTTCTCTCCATGTCTGTGTGGACTCTGTGTGGACGTGGTCGGCCAAATTGTATTCACATTCTAGTTAGTACTATGAGCTGGGTTATAGGTAAAAATAGCTTTAAAAGTTTTATTACAAATATAATCTGAAGGTGACTGTTTGTATTCTGGGTTTACAATGAGTTGAAACATACTTTACGAGGACATTTAATTTTTATGCAAAGTAATGAATTTTATATAAAAAAAAAGGACACTTGCATTCTGTGTTTTTTTTGTTGGTGGTTTGATCAAATCAATTTCTTGTAGGGAGGGCTAAAATTATGCCAAAGACCTTCCAGTTAAGGAGCAAAAGTCACTATGTACTTCTTAATGGAAGATATCAGATCAACGGAGCCCTTGAACTGCCTCTTCTTTGCCTTGGCTAAGCAAGATGTCAAAAAAAGTCAGAATGAAAAGGAAAGAAAACCACATCCTTTTTAAAGTATATTTAAAAACATTTTTATTGAATGTGCAAATAAATTTCCCCAAGTTCATGCTACAATAGCTAGATTTCAGACTTGTTCACAAGTCGCCGTCAAGAGTTGTTGTCAAGTTTGTTAACGAAATACTGTATTTTCTCCTACCCATTACAGAAATTTAAATTCTCTGATAGTTCTGAGTAAATAAGTATCTCTTTATTTCAACACATTAGTTTTTGCTCAGGGTTTATACAGTCAAACTAATTCTTTGTGTCAGCTGTAGCACAAGAGGTTGGACATTCCCCTCAAGTGAGAAGATTATGCGTTTATGACATTCTAGAGACTCTATAACTGTATTCGAGAATAAATCTGGGCTGATAAATCAATGTTGTGCTGAAGGAATGCCATACTGTCAAAGGTGTCTTTTAAAAATGAAACATTAAACTGAGATCCTGTTTGTCCTTGCATGTGGACATTTATAGATCCCATAGCAGGTGAAGTAGTGGCATAATAGCCATATCATCGGACTAATAATCCAGAACCCAAGATTCTGGGACTATAGGCTCAAATGCCACCATGGCATATAGTGAAATTTAATAAAAATTTGGATGACTTTCAGGTTTACAAAATCATGAGGGGCATAGATAGGATAAATAGCCAAAGTCTTTTCCCTGTGGTGGGGGACTCCAGAATTAGAGGGCATAGGTTTAGGGTGAGAAAGGAAAGATATAAAAGACACGCAAGGGGCAACTTTTTCACACAAAGAGTGATATGTGTATGGAATGAGCTGCCAGAGGAAGTGGTGGAGGCTAGTACAATTGCAACATTTAAAAGGCATTTGGATGCGTATACGAATAGGAAGGGTTTGGAGGGATGCGGGCCGGGTGCTGGCAGGTGGGTTGGGATATCTGGTCGGTATGGACGGGTTGGACCGAAAGATCTGTTTCTGTGTTGCACATCTCTATGACTCTATGATTCTAAATGGCTTTTATCTGCAAGGCAAGGATTCTATAATTCTAAGTCACAACTCTGCAGTCATTTTGCGCTTCCACTGACAGGTAAGCTGTTGTACTCTTTCAGCTCCATATAATGGACTAGACCTAAAGTCAACAGATTGATTTAAATCGGTGAATTTCTGAAACACCAATGTGTGAAGTACACAATAATGACATCATAATAACTATATGTTGATCTCAAACATAAATTTCAATTGACCCAATATCCAATGTCAGTGAATCATAGATTTCCCACAGGATGGAAGCAGGCCATTTGGCCCACCAAATCTACACCGGCTTTCAGAAGAGTATCCCACCCAGACAACTCTAATACCCTACATTTCCCATTGGTAATCCTCATAGCGTTTTCATCCTTAGATACTACAGGCCATTTAGCTTTGTCAATCCACTTAACCTGCACACATTTGGACTGTGAGAGGAAACCAGAGGACATGCAGACATGGGAAGAATAGTCAAACTCCCTTTAGAGACAATCGCTCAAGGGTGGAATCAAACCTGGGTCACTGGCACTGTGAGGCAGCAGCACGGGTTTAAGCAATCCTTCTTCATAATTATGTTCTATGCCCTTGTATCAGGATCTGCTGATTTAGCCCTCAGAACTGATATGATACTCTCGATAGGATCTGATCAAGATCTATAATTGCACCATTTCTATGGACGTTCTTTTTATTCTAAATTCAGGAGTTAGAGTCAAAGAGAGGCACAGCATGGAAACAGACCCTCAGTCCAACTCTTCCATGCCAGTCAGATATCCCAACCTAATCTAGTCACATTTGCCAGCACTTGGCCGATATCCCTCTAAACTCTTCCAATTCACATACCCATCCAGATGCATTTTAAAAGACTTTACATGTTTTAAAGGTTTTTTTAAAAATTAACAAAAAGAAGTTGTGTTTTCATTTTGGGGAGTTCAACAGTGGTCGGCACTGCAGGAAATCTTTTACTTCAAGAAATGAATTGAAGAAGAGTCATTTTTATTTCAGTTAATCAGTGAAGAGATTATTTTATTGTCTGATTTTGATCTCTGATTTTTGATGTCTGATTTTTTTTTAACTTTTTCCATTTTAACATTATTATCCATAGGTAATAGTGCAAAGATTAAATTGGAATATCTCTCTGGACATTAATGTAATATTAAAGGATTAAACTGCACTGACTGAACATTCTGGTAGTGGGCAGGGAAGAAATTCATGCAGGAATGACAATGATTCCCACTCCATTTATACAGTCATTTGATACTACTCCCTTACTATTATTAAATTAAACTGTCATTCAGTGCCTTCCATTCAGAAATGCTTTCATATCTTTCCCCCAAAGCTCGATATGTTGCACCTGCATTGTCTTGGGGAATCGCCTGCATAATGATTCCCCAAAATTATGGCATTTACATGATCTCAGAAGATGATCTCATCCTCCCATTGTATCTGGGGAAATATGTGACTGTGAGGGAGTGGTTGGGGGTTGTCTGGAATGGTATGAGACAGTGAGGGAGTGGCCAGAGTATCTGTGAGCATGACCAACTGACCTGTATAAAAGGGAGATGTTTTCTTTGTTCGGGGCCTCTTTGTCTCTACTTCACATGTCTGTACAAACATGAATAAACTTTAACTGTTTGCAGAAGTTGGTGTGTGCGAATGGCATCTCACATGTGAAACCTCGGGTACAGAACCCAACTTATGGTGGCAGCAGTGGGAGTCCAACATACCCAGAGCTTCCATGTGGACTGAATACGCGATCATCTGAGTGTTGGTTGAGTGAAACGGATGGGCCCACAAGGTAAGTTTCACCTTGACCTCTCTTGCTAAACTCAGTCACCCCTCACTTCCTGGAACTCGGTTTTGACAGGATCTCTTCAGGTGGTCTGTGTGGACTTCTTGGGCCAAAAGGCCTGATTCCATACTGTAGGGAATCTAATCTAATGAATCCCAGAATGTTGTGGGAAGTAAGGGAGGAAATTGCAAGAGCCCTTGCAGAAATATTTGCATCTATAACTATGGTGGCGTTGCCGGATGACTGGAGGATGGCTAATGTCATAGCTTTGTTTAAGAAGGATTGTAAAGAGGAACTGAGGAACGAGACTGGAGTCTGATTTCGGTTGTGGGTAAATTGTTGGACGTGATTATAAAAGATAGGATTTATGGATATTGTTACCAAGTCAAACGAGTGTATGTTCACTTTAAGATAGATAGTGTCTTTTGAATTTTAAAGTAAAGTTTAAATACATCCACAATAAGAGACGGGCCGTTCCAAAATAGATAAATGTAGCAAATGATTATTAAATGGATACCTGAATTTTGGTTTTGACAATAATTCAAATTTAATCAATTAATTTAAATTATGCCCAGGATACTAAAACTCAATTGAGATTGAATTTATTGTATTGACAATGAGTGGGAACAACTCTGGAGCTATTAAAAAAAAGCAGACATTTTGAAAATTGATTAGAGTAACAAAATACAGAGGCATGGATCAAGGGTGATTTAGTGGTTTAGATCAGAAATTGGCTGACTGAAAGAAGACAGAAGGTGGTGGTTGATGGGAAATGTTCGTCCTGCAGTTCAGTTGCTAGTGGTGTACCACAAGGATTTGTCTTGGGCCCACTGCTGTTTGTCATTTTTATAAATGACCGAGATGAGGGCGTAGAAAGATGGGTTAGTAAATTTGAGGGTGACACTAAAGTTGGTGGAGTTGAGGATAGTACTGAAGGATGTTGCAGGTTACAGAGGGACATAGACAACCTGCAAAGTTGGGCAGGGAGGTAGCAAATGGAGTTTAATGCAGAAAACCGTGAGGTGATTCACTTTGGAAGGAGCAACAGGAATAGAGAGTACTGGGCTAAAGGTGAGATTCTTGGAAGTGTGGCTGAACAGACAGACCTCACTGTCTATGTACATAGATTCCTAAAAATTGCCACCCAGGTTGATAGGGTTGTTAAGAAGGCATATGGTGTGTTAGCTTTTATTTGTAGAGGGATTGGGTTTTGGACCCACAAGGTCATACAGAGTTGTATCAAACTCTGGTGAGGCCACGAGTATTGCATACAGTTCTAGTCTCAGCATTATAGGAAGGATGTGAAAGCTTTGGAAATGGTTCAGAGGAGATTTAATAGGATGTTGACTGGGATGGAGGGAAGGTCTTATGAGAAAAGGCTGAGGGACTTGAGGCTGTTTTCATTAGAGAGAAGAAGAAGGTTGAGAGATGACTTCATTAAGATAACCAAAGGCTTCGATAGGATGGGACAGTGAGAGCATTTTACCTTAGATGGTAATGGCTAGCATGATAGATTTAAATGGGGGATGACAGAAATAGGACAGATGTCAGAGGTAATTTCTCTACTCCGAGTAGCAGGGGTGTGGAATGCACTGCCTGCAGCAGTAGTAGACCTGCCAACTTTAAGGGCATTTAAATGGTCATTGGATAAACATATGGATAAAAGTGGAACAGTATCAGATTGATAGGCTTCAGATTGTTGCTCTGACCTGTGGAACCATCGAGGGCTAAAGGGCCTGTACTGCACTGTAATGTTCTATGTTCGATGTTCTATTTCTGTCCATCAAAGGGAGCCTCTGGACATATTGCACTTGAAGTTCCAGAAGTATTTGATAAGGTACCACAGAGGTTTTCACAGGAAATACAGGCCCATATTGTGCGAGGTAACACATTAGTCTGAATTGAGAAATAAAAAAAGAACTGCAGGTGCTAGAAATCAGAGACAAAAACAGAAGTTACTGGGGAAAAAAAAACTCATCATCAGGAGAAAAGGCAGAGATAACATTTTCAGTTCAGTAACCCTTCTCCAAAATGGATAGTAACTAGAAAAATGTTTGGTATATATGCTGAAGATGGGGTTGGGTGAAGGTCAGAGATTAAACAATAAGTGGAGAAAGAGAGAGAAAAAGACAAAGGAATGGAAGAATGGGGGCCATCAGTAGTTGACAATGTGTTGTTTATTATACCAGCCTTCTACTGATAGGGCCTGGTATGAGAGGGTTTGGGTAAGGACATGAGAGTAGGTCTTGAGGCCCTAAATTTATTGAACTTCATATTCAGTCCAGAAGGCTGGAGGCACAAAGTGAAAATTGAGGTGTTATTCTTGTGCTGAACTTCACTGGAGTACCATAGGAAACCTAAGACAGAGATGTTAGCCTGTGCACATGATGGTGAGTTGAAGTGGTAGGCAACAGGAAACTCAGGCTCATGTCTGTGGACAGAATGTAGTCATCTAGTCTGCTTTTTATTTCCCTGAAGTACAGGAGACTACACTGTGGGTGAATACTGTTCGCGTTTTGATCCCTCTTAACCAATGTATAAATAATGATTGTTTGCTTCATTCATTGCATAAATCTCAAGAAGAAAATGGACTCAAACAGGTTCAGGGACAACAGTGGCAGAGTGATAATTGTCTACAATACAACAAGTATCTCCACACATAATGCTATTTTTGAATTTGCTCATATTGTTGTAAATTCTGTGGATCCCACTGGTAATTCAATTTGAAACACTTCTGAGCCACATGCAATACTGTAAAAGGTTGAAGATTTGTTCAGAATCAAGTTCAGTTTTGTAAAGTCACCTGCTACATTTTATTGTATGATTGTTTACGCTTACTGCTTTGAGCCTTGACAGTATTCTCCACCCCGAAGGCTCCCTGCCTTCATTCCTGACGACGGGCTTTTGCCCGAAATGTCGATTCTCCTGCTCCTCAGATGCTGCGTGACCTGCTGCGCTTTTCCAGCACCACTCTAATCTAGACTCTGATCTCCAGCATCTGCACTGCTCACTTTTGCCAAAGATTCATCCAAAGATGATCATCTCAAGCTAGTACCAATTATTACATCAATGTAAAACTGTTTCACTTTTAAAGTACAATTCTTCTAAGCAAAATTGTTCATTTGGTGCCAAGCAGGGGTAAATTAGGAGCAATATCATAGTGGAGGCCCATTACCACTAAGCTATGAATTTATACACTTTCCTAAATGATTCAATATAAATCTTTATACAGTAACATAAATTGGAACTTTAGAACTTTGAGCCTCTTCTAACCTTTAACATGATTATGGTTTATTTTTTACATCAACTCTAGCTAGTCATATTATCTCTGTAGTCAATAATGCCCCAGAATCCATCAACCATTATCATGAACTAAGAGTGTGTATAGGATATAAGCAGGCAGGGAAAGATTAAGTTCTGAGTTTTGTGAAATAAGATGTTCAACTTAACATGACTCAGATCAGATAAGAACTTGCAGTTAACAATGGGGTGCTGAGGCATGGGTAACAAGGTGGAAAAGCATTCATTATGTACAACTATTTAACAAGATGAGGTAGCATTCAGAAGATGAGGTCAGTTTAACAATGCAAACAGTATTCATTACTTGAAGCCAGTTATTCATTGTGTAACAGCAGATGGCTTAATCTTTAGTATTGACACTTGCTGATTATAACGGTCACCCAATCAATATGCATGTTGCCTTATCTGGATGCTCCTGAGATGACAGAATTACTAAATTATGGAGAATCCATGATTGTATTAAGTAGGGAGCTCCCAAGATATTTTGGAATGTTCTTTACATGTTGAAATTTTTCTTCGTCTCAGTCTTGAATAAATATCAGAGACTCACAGAGTTCCTATAGTGCAGAAAGAGGCTATACGGCCCAGCAAGTCCACACTGACTCTCCAAATAACATCCCAACTAGACTCACCCCTCTTATTCTATACCTATAACTGTGCATTTCCCATGGCTAATCCGCCTAGCCTGCATATCCATGGACACTACAAGCAATTTAGCATGGCTAATCCAACTAACCTGTACATCTTTGGACTGTGGGTGGAAGCTAGAGCACCGCAAAGAAAACCACGCAGACACACGGAGAACACAAAGAGAATGTGCAAACTCCACACAGACAGCTTCATAAGAGTGGTATCTAACCGGGTGCCTGGCACTATGAGGCAGCTTTGCTTACCACTGAGCCACTGTGCCAATTAGATTGGAAAGAATTATATTGTTACCCAGATTAAAATTTAGCAAGGAATGAGGGTAAGGTTAGCTCAAGTGCACTGAAAACGTGTTCAGCAGAAAAGATGATTGATCAGCAATGGCAGACATTTAAGGAAGTAGTTCATGAATCACAATAATCAAATATACCAACGGGGAAGGAGGATTCTAGAAAAGGGTTAAACAGTCAATGGCTAACAAACGAAGTCAAGGATAGCATCGAATTGAAAGAAAAACACATACAAAGTTCAATGTTTGTGGTAAGCCAGAAAATGAACAATGACAATCACTTAAAGAAAAAAGGTACCATGGAAATGAATGGGGCTAAACAGAATTAAGTCCTCTGGACCTCATGGGTTGCATCTTAGGACATTAAAGAAAACAGCTATAGAGATTGTGGATGTACGAGTAGTAATTTGCCAGCAATCCTTAAGGTTCTAGAAAATTATTTGTATGTGAGCATAAGAGGTATAGTTGGTAAGATTGCAGATGACACCAAAATTGGAGGTGTAGTGGATAGCGGAGTAGGTTACCTCGGATTACAACGAACATTTGATCAGATGAGCCAATGGGCTGAGAAGTGGCAAATGGAGTTAGATAAATGTGAAGTGCTGCATTTTTGGAAAACTAATCTTAGCAGGATTTATACACTTAATGGTATGGTCCTGGGGAGTGTTGCTGAATAAAGAGACCTTGGAGTGCAGCTCCTTGAAAGTGGAGTCGCACGTAAATAGGATAGTGAAAGTGGTGTTTGGTACGCTTTCCTTTATTGGTCAGCGTATTGAGTACAGGAGTTAGGAGCTCATATTGTGGCTGTACAGGACATTGGTTAGGCCACTGTCGGAATACTGCGTGCAATTCTGGTCTCCTTCCTGTCGGAAAGATGGTGTGAAACTTGAAAGGGTTCAGAAAAGCTTTACATGAGAGTGTTGCCAGAGTTGGAGGATCTGAGCTACAGGGAGAGGCTAAACAGGCTGGGGCTGTTTTCCTTGGAGCGTCGGAGGCTGAGGGGTGATCTTATAAAGGTTTACAAAATTATGAGGGGCATGGATAGGGTAAATAGACAAAATCTTTTCCCTGGGGTGGGGGAGTCCAGAACTAGAGGGCATGGGTTTAGGGTGAAGAGGAGAAAGATATAAAAAAGACCCAAGGGACAACGTTTTCACACAGAGGGTGGGACGTATATGGAATGAGCTGTCAGAGAAAGTGGTGGAGGCTAGTACAATTACAACATTTAAAAGGCATCTGCTTGGGCATATAAATAGGAAGGATTTGGAGGGATATGGGCCGGGTGCTGGCAGGTGGGACTAGATTGGGTTGGGATATCTGGTCGGCATGGACAAGTTGGACTGAAGGATCTGTTTCCGTGCTGAACATCTCTCTGACTCTAAAAGTACAAGAGGATTAGAAGACTGCCAGCATAAAACCCTTATTCAAACATGAAGGGAGACAATGACCAGATAATTGGAGGCTAGCCACCTTAAGCACAATCTGAATCACAGATGTTATGTGTTTTAAACAATGAAATGTTAGAGCATTTAGAAATATGATATATAATCATACTAAATGAGCATGGCTTCATGAAGAGGAAGTCATGCCTGACAAACTGGTCAGCATTATTTGAGGTAAAAAGCAGAATACATAGAGAGGAACCAGTTCATGTAATATTTGCAATTCCAAAAGGTGTTCAATAAGATACTACATGAAAGGCTATTTAATAAGCCAAGGTTCCATGTCTGGGAGGTAGTATATTGGCATGGATACAAATTGGCTAACGAAAAGAAAACAGAGTTGGGATAAGGAAGGCATTTTCAGGAAGCCAACCTGAAACTTTGGAATGCCACATGATTAGTGTTGGGCCACGATTATTTACAAGATATATATTAATTACTTGGATGAGGGGAGTGCATGTTCTTCGCCAAGTTTGTGGATGAAACAAAAATAGGTGGGGAGACAAGCAATGAGGACACTGCAAACAATCTTCAGAGGGGTATAGACAGGAAGAATAGAACACCTGTCTATGAAGGGCTTATGCTCGAAACGTCGAATTCTCTATTCCTGAGATGCTGCCTAACCTGCTGTGCTTTGACCAGCAACACATTTGCAGCTATTAAATGGAGAAAGAATGCAAAAGCTAGAAAAGAGAGCTTTGGCGGTCATTAAGCATGTATTGCTAAAAGATAACATGCAGGCTCAGCCAATAATAATATGCAAGGCAAATAGAATTTGGCTTTTATTTCAAAGGGAATGAAGTAAACAAAGTTACAAAATAAACATATTGCTAAAACTATACAGGGCAATAGTCAGCCTAAAACTGGAAGTGTTTTGGGCTCCAAGAATGAGGGGCATCCTTACTGAAACATTTAATACTGTAAAGGGTTTGACAGTTTAGATTCCGTGGTGTTGTGGGAGAGTCTAGGACCAGACTTTATAATCTGAATAAGGGGCTGCCTACTTCAGATAGAGGTGAGGAGGAATTTCTGCTCTTGGAGGGGAATAAATCTGTGGTATTTTTTATCGCAGTGCACTGCTGAGGCTGTGTTGTTACCCATGTTCAACTCAGAGGAATTACACTTCTAGGATAATTATGGGGAAATAACAAAAAAATCAACCATGATCTCACTGAATGGCATTGCAGACTTGATGGGCCAATTGGCTGACTTGTGTTCCTATGTTTATGATTTTATGAAGACCACATGTTAAATAGTGTGCAGTTTTGATCTTATTTAAGAAAGGATTTAAGTGCATTAGAGGAAGCTCAAACAAAGTATACTGGATTGATATCTGGAATGAGGAGTCTTATGAAAATCGATTGAACATGCTGGGCTTGTTTTCACAGGACACTTGAAGAATGAGGGGTGATTTGACAGAAGTATATATGATCCTGAAAAATCCCCACAAGGTGGATGTGGAAAGGATTTTTCCTCTTATGGACGAATCCAGAACTTGAGGGTACTGACTGAAAACTAGTTGTCACCTTATCAGGATCAAATGGAGCATTTTTTTCCTCTCAGAGTATGGTATTTGACTTGGGAACTCTTTGTCTTAGAAGGTAGTAAAAGCAGTATCATCAAGTTTTTATAAGGCAGAGGAAAATTAGTTCCCTTGCTAACTATAATCTGAGGTTATCAATGGTAGATGAGAAGTAGAATTCAAAAAAGAAATTGATTGGTGGAGCAAGCTCAAAAAGGACCAAACTGGACTAATTCTGCTCTTATTTTGTATGCTCATACCTTCTCCCTGCAAAGGGCAGGTCCCTGCTTGTATCAATTCGAGTGAGCATTATTGAACTAAATTATAAGCCCATTAATTATGGTGAATTGATTGTTCATGAGACTGTTCAGCAAGTACTATCCTATCATGTAATCAAATCTCAATTACATTGAGCACAAACAGCTCCCAAAACTGGAGAGGAACCTTAGAATATTACAATTTATGTAATACAATAAATTCTGACTGTCATCGCCCACAAACTAGGTTTTCAATATCTGGTAGTGGCAAGTAGTAGGTCATGAATAATTCAGCTCATCTTTTTTGACAAGACTAAGAGCTTAGTGGATAGCCAATTATGAATTGATACAGTGAGAATTGCAGATGTTGAAGAGTCAGAGTGGATAAATAGTTGAGCTGGAAAAGCACAGCAAGTCAAGCAGTATCAGAAGAGGAAGGGAGTCAACATTTCAGGTTAAGACCTGTCATCAGGACTGGGGGAGGGTAAGGGGGCTGCAAAATTAATAGATGGAGGGAGGGTTGGGCTGAAAGAAGGGTGGGTGGGATGGTGATAGATGGATGCAGTTAGGAGCTGACTAGGATAAGTCAGTGGGAAGGAAGGATAAAATGGATAGATGAGAAGGAAGACAACAGATAGGGTCAGGTTCAGGAGGCAGGGTGGAGAAGGAGGGCTGGACCTGGGATGAGGTAGAGGGGGTGGGTAGATTTGAAAGCTGGCGAATTTTGTGCAGAGGTCATATGGTTGCAGGCTCACGTGGCAGAAGATGAGGTGTTCTTCCTCCAGTACATGTTGCCTCGTGTTGACGGTAGAAGTGGCCAAGGATAGACATGTCGTCGGGTGAGTGGGAAAGGGTGTTGAAATCGATGGAAACCATAAGATGTGGTTGATTGGTGGGTACATACCATAAAACATTTCCTGAACTGATTCCCAAGTTTGCACTTAGTCTCTTGGATTGTAAGATACCCTGCAAGGACTGTGAAACACACCACATAGGACAAAGAGGAACAAAACTTACTATATGAGTGCATAGACATCAATCGCCACTGCCTGACACAACCGGTACTCTCTCATTTCCAAATACACAGACAATGAAGGATACGTATTCAACTGGGACAATGTAGCTATCTTAGCACAGGCTAAACAGAGACACGCAAGAGAATTTGTTCAGTTCTGGTTGGACTGCCAGGCTTCAATCAATAAACACATTGAACTGAACCCCATATACAACCCACTCAGATATAGAACCAGAAGTACCAAAAAAACAGACACACAAATACCAGGCTGGACAGACCACCAACACTGTATCGAAGACACACAGACTATGTCACTCGCAACACGACGAAACATCTGCAGAAAACCAGACCAGCTCGGTGAACAAATCTACTATATCATCTACAACCCGAGCTACAAATCTTCACAAAAATTCAATAGATCTAATTATGTGAAGCAAATGTGACCAAGGTGAGGTACAGATCAACCATGCTTTTCACTTGAGACATTAATTGGACTAATTGTGTTGCCATAATAATAACATTAGTAAGCATTGTGTATTTCGATCGGATGATGAGTGCAATCAATCTTTAATCTATAGCTTGAACGACAAGAATAAAGCTAGTTGTTATTACGCCATTAAAATTATCGGTCTGCTTTCTCATCTACTCACCCTTTTTCTGTTGACACTTTGACTTTATTCATTTTGGCTAAAATTCCTCTTTCACTTTGCCATTTCAAACAATCTGAAATTCAAACATATATATATGTAAAATTAACATACAACATTGTTAATAATGTTTTAAAGCTTTCCTTAAAATGTTTAAAACTTTTCTTAAGACAAGTATTATGCTGGCAAGTGCTCTCCTGTTCTATTTTTCACTGCCTGCATTCCAGAAGGTAAAACTGACAGCTGGTTTCCAAATCACTATACATGGAGTTACTTATTCAACTGGGACAGGAGATTGTGGTCCACACTGTGACCAACAGCATAGGCAGAAAGAGGATTGATGTCCTGAAAGTAGAACTTAGGGATTTAGTCAGGTGCCTGAAAAGTACAACAACACAAAGGTAAGGTATGGGCTATACAGTGGCTCAGTGGTTAGCATTGCTGTCTCACAGCGCCAGAGATCGGAGTTCGATTCCCACCTCGTGTGACTGTGCAAACTCCGCACAGACATTCTCCCAATGTCTGCTTGGGTTTCCTCTGTGTGCTCCAAAGATGTGGGTCAAGTGAATTGACCATGCTAAATTACCCATAGTTTTAGGTGCATTAATCAATGGGAAATGGGTCTGGGTGGGTTACTCTTCAAAGAGTCAGTGTGGACTTGTTGGGCCAAATGGCCTGTTTTCACACTGTATGGAATCTAATCTCAAGCCTTAATCTCTAATGCTCCAAGTATCAAATGCTACCAAGCACAGAATCAGGATTTCTGAGTAAATTAACATATGGCTGAAAAACCAGTGCAGGAGGAAGTTCTGGAGAATTGAGACTAGTTCTCCGGCAAGTGAGATCTGTACAAAGAGGATGAGCTACACTTTTGCAGGATTGAAACTAACCTTGCAGAGAGGTTTGATGGTGATGTTCAGAAGATAGAATTATTAGAGGGTAATCAGAATGGAAGAAACTAAGCTCATTATGGGAAATAGAAAACCTGTAAAAGAAAGAGGAAAGCAGCAGAAACAAGGTACAGAATCAACCAAGAAAAAAATTACATATGTAAAGTTAAAAAGGCAGAATTAAAAACAGTCAAAATGCAAAGAGCACTTCCAACTTGATAGATGAATTGATGGCGCTTGTACAAGCAAAAGGATATGGTTTAATGATTGTAGGTGAGCAAGACTGGTAACAGTCTGCATCGGACAGGACTGGAACTGATGTCCAAGGGGGTGCTTTTGCTAATATTGTTGGGAGGGTTTAAACTAATGTGGCAGGTGGGTGGGAACCAAATGAGGATGTTAGTGGACAGTAAGGAGGTGGTAAATAAAGCCTGTAAGGAACTAGATAAGGAACTCAGTCTGACTAAGGAGAAAGAGTAGGCAGGGAGCAGCTGATGAATGCAAAGAGACAGGTGATCTGAGGTGCATTTGTTTTAATGTAAGAAGTGTAGTAGGTTAGGCAGATAAACTTAGAGCTTGGATTAGTACCTAGGAGTATGGCGTTACTGCTATTACTGAGTCTTGGTTGAGGGAAGGGCACGATTGGCAACGAGACATCTCAGGATAAAGGTGCTTCCGGCAGAGAGGTAAATGAAGTGGAGGAGTTGCATTACTGGTCAGATTAGATATCGCAGCTGTGCTAAAGGAGGGCACTATGGAGGACTCGAGCAGTGAGGCAATATGGGCAGAGCTGAGAAATAGGAAGGGTGTGGTTACAATGTGCAGAACATGTCCTTATGCATAAGTCACTGAAAATTGGCATGCAAGCACATCAAACAATGTGAAAGGTAAAAAGTATGTTAATTTTTATCGCAAGAGGATTTGAATACAAGAGCAAAAATGTCTTCCTCAGGTTGAACTAAACACTGGTCAGACTGCACGTAGAATATGTGCAGTTCAGGAAGGATATACTTGCAACAGAGGGAGTATAGTGAAGATTCATCAGACCGATCCTGGCTCTAGCAAGAGGGATTGAAAAAACTGGGCCTATATTCAGTTTAGAAAGTTTAAACACAATATCAAGATACATACAAAATTCTGAATAGGATAGACAGATAGACAATTGCCTGTGGGATCTAGAACAGGGAAAAAAAAAAATCAGAATAAAAGACAAATTATTTAGAACTGTTATGAAAAGGGACTTCTTGAGTTAGAGGGTGGTGAACCTTTGGAATTTTCTACCTGAGGCAGTGGAAGCTCAATCACGAAGGAAATTCAAGGTATAATCATATATTTCTTGTAATACAGAAGAACCTCAATTGTCTGACATTCAATTATCCGAATATCAGATTAACAAGCAAGATTGCAAGGTCCTGATGCTTGGCTAAACTATTCATCCGGCATTCGATTATCCATAATTCCACTAACCGAACAAAACACTCCCGGCCTATGTCCTTCGGATAATCTGTAAAGACATCCAAGAGTATATGGATAATGTGGGACTACTGTGTGATCTAGAATAATGGAGCAGGCAGGAGGGGGTAAGAAGCCTTTTCCTGCTTGTATACTTCCACTTTTATAATTGTTCATAATCCATCCTGAGTGACAGGATCAAGGATGTCTCAGAGAGGGGACAGAATGTTCTCAAAAGGAGAGAGGAACCAGCAGGAGTCATTGTACACATTGGAACCAACAACATAGGAAGGAAAAGCATGAGATTCTGAAGGGAGAATATAAAAAGTTGGCAGGCATTTTAAAAAAAAAGAAGAGGTTCTTGAGGTAGCAATATCTGGATTACTCCCAGTGCTACAAGCTATTGAGGACAGGAATACAAGGACAGAGCAGATGAATGAGTGGCTGAGGAGCTGGTGCATGAGAGAAGGGTTCACGTTTTTCGATCATTGGAAGCTCTTCTGGGATGGAGGTGATCTGTCCAAGAAGGACGCATTGCACCTGAATTGGAAAGGGACTAATATACTGGCAGGGAGATTTGCTAGAGTTGCTCAGGAGGATTTAAACTAGTAAGGTGTGGGGGTGGTGGGACCCAAGGTAATAGTGCAAAAAGAGATCAATCTGAGACTGATACAGTTGAGAAAAGAAGCGAGTCAAACAGTTAGGGCAGACAGGGGCAAGCAGAGAACAAGGTAGGACTGATAAATTCACCTGCTTTTACTTCAATGCAAGAGACCTAACAGGGAAGGTAGATGAACTCAGGGCATGGTTAGGAACATGGGACTTGGATAAAATTCCTGAAGAAGGGCTCATGCCCAAAACGTTGACTCTCCTGTTCCTTGGATGCTGCCTGACCTGCTGCGCTTTTCCAGCAACATATTTTCATCTTGGATGTCATAGCAATTACAGAAACATGGCTCAGGGATGGACAGGTCTGACAGCTTAAATGTTCCCCGATAAAAATGCTATAGAAAGAAAGGGGGGCAAGGGAGTAGTGTTTTGATAAGGGATAGCGTTACAGCTGTACTTGGGAAGGATATTCCTGGGAATACATCCAGAGTAATTATTTGGGTGGAACTGAAAAATAAGAAAGGGATGATCACCTTACTGGGATTGTATTAAAGACGCCCTAATAGTCAGCGGGAAATTGAGAAACAAATTTGTAAGGAGATTTCAATTATCTGCAAAAATAATAGGGTGGTTATGGTAGGGGATTTTAACTTTCCAAACATCGTCTGGGACTACCATAGTGTTAAGGGTTTAGATGGAGAGGAATTTGTTAAGTGTGTACAAAACAATTTTCTGATTCAGTATGTGTATGTACCTACTAGAGAAGGTGCAAAACTTGACTTACTCTTGGAAAATAAGGCAGGGCAGGTGACTGAGGTGTTAGTGGGGGAACCACTTTGGGGCCAGCAATCATAATTCTATAAGTCTTAAAATAGTAATGGAAAAGGATAGACCAGATCTAAAAATTGAAGTCCTAAATTGGAGGAAGGCCAATTTTGATGGTATTATGCAAGAATTTTCAAAAACTGATTGAAGACAGATGTTCACAGGTAAAGGGACGGCTGGAAAATGGGAAGCCTTCAGGAATGAAATAACATGAGTCCAGAGACAGTGTATTCCTGTTAGGGTGAAAGGAAAGGCTGGTAGGTATAGGGAATGTTAGATGACTAGAGAAATTGAGGGCTTGGTTAAGAAAAAGAAGGAAACACATGTCAGGTATAGACAGGAGAGATCGAGTGAATCCTTAGAGTAGAAAGGCAGTAAGAGTGTACTTAAGAGGGAAATCAGGAGAGCAAAAAGGGGACATGAGGCAGCTTTGGCAAATAGGATTAAGGAGAATCCAAAGGAATTTTGCAAATATATTAAGGACAAAAGGGTAACTAGGATGAGAATAGGACCCCTCAAAGATCAGCAAGGCAGCCTTTATGTGAAGCAGCAGGAGAAGGGGAAGATAGTAAGCAAGTATTTTGCATCAGTATTTACAATGGAGAAGGACATGAAAGATATAGAACGTAGGGAAATAGGTGGTGACATCTTGAAAAATGTCCATTTTACAGAGGAGGAAGTGCTGGATGTCTTGAAATGCACAAAGGTGGATAAATCCCCATGAACTGATCAGATGTACCTGAGAACTGTGGGAAGCTAGGGAGGTGATTGCTGGGCCCCTTGCTGAGATATTTGTATCATCGATGGTCAGACTGGAGGTTGGCTAATGTGGTACCATTATTTTAAAAAGGTGGCAAGGATATGTCAAAGAACTATAGACCAGTGAGCCTGACATCTGTGGTGGGCAAGTTGTTGGAGGGAATCCTAAGAGACAGAATTTACATGTATTTGGAAATGCAAGGACTGATTAGGGATAGTCAACATGACTTTGTGCGTGGGAAATCAGTCTCACAAACTTGATTGAGAGTTGTGAAAAAGTAACAAAGTGGACTGATAAGGGCAGAGCAGTGGACGTGACCTATATGGACTTCAATAAGACACTTGACAAGGTTCCACGTGGGAGACTGGTTAGCAAGGTTAGATCTCACGGAATAGATGGAGAATTGACAATTTGCATGCAGAACTGGCTCGAAGGTAGAAGTCAGAGGGTGGTGGTGGAGAGTTGTTTTTCAGACTGGAGGCCTGTGACCAGTGTAGTGCCACAAGGAAAGGTGCTAGGTCCCCTACTTTTCATCATTTGTACAAATGATTTGGAAGTGAACACAGTAGGTATCATTAGTGAGTTTGCAGATGACACCAAAATTGGAGGTGAAGAGGACATGAAGAAGTTTACTTCAGATTACAACGGGATCTGTATCAGATGGGTCAATGGGCTGAGAAGTGGCAGATAGAGATTAATTTAGATAAATGCGAGGTTCTGCATTTGGAAAAGCAAATCAGAGGACTTATACATGTAACGAAAAGGTTCTGGGGTGTTAGTGAACAAAAAGACCTTGGAGCGCAGGGTCATAGCTCCTTGAAAATAGAGTTGCAGGTAGACAGGATAGTGTTTGGTACGCTTTCATTTATTGGTGAGAATATTGAGTATAGGAGTTGGGAGGTCATGTTGCAGCTGTACAGGACATTAGTTAGGCCACTTTTGGAATATCGTGTGCAATTCTGGTCTCCGTCCTATCAGAAGAGTGTTGTGAAACTTGAAAGGGTACAGAAAAGATTTACAAGGATGTTGCCAGGATTGAAGGATTTGAGGTATAGCGAGAGACTGAATAGATAGATTGGGGCTGTTTTCCCCGCAGCATCAGAAGCTGAGGGGTGATTTTATAGAGGTTAATAAAATTATGAGGGGCATGTATAGGATAAATAGACAGTCTTTTCCCTGTGGTGGCGGAGTCAGAACTAGAGTGCATAGATTTAGAGTGAGAGAGGAAAGATATAAGACCTACCTAAGGAGCAACTTTTTCACGCAGAGGGTGGTGCATGTATGGAATGAGCTGCCAAAGGAAGTGGTGAAGATTGGTACAACCACAGCATTGAAAAAGTATCAGGATGTGTACATGAATAGGAAGGATTTAGAGGGAAATGAGCCAAGTGTTGGCAAATGGGACTAGGTTAGCTTGGGATATCTGGTTGGCAGGCACGAGTTGAACCGAAAGGTCTGTTTCTGTACTGTAAATCTCTGACTCTATGACTCATTTGTTATTGTGTGATAACTTGCATTCTTTTCTCAGTCAAATCATCAACAAATAAGAAACTTCCTGTCGAACATGGATACTTCCTGGAAAAAAGCTGCTGAGAAGGGACATAAAATTTTTGAACAAAGAAAATTACAGCACAGGAACAGTCCCTTTGGCCATCCAAGCCTGCGCTGATCCAGGTCCTCCATCTAAATCTATTTTCCAAGGATCTGTATGCCCCTGCTCACTGCCTACTCTTGTATCTGTTCAGATACATCTGAAATGATGCTATCGTGCCTGCCTCTATCAACTCCACTGGCAATGCATTCCAGGCACCCACCATCCTCTGCGTAAAGAACTTTCCACGCATAGTTTCCTTTCCCCACTCACTTTGAACTCGTGACCCCGAGTCTCCCACTCCGGAAAAAAAGCTTCTTCCTATCCACCCTGTCTATACCTCTCATGCTTTCATAGACCTCAATCAGGTCCCCCCTCAATCTCCATCCTTCTAACAAAAATAACCCTAATCTACTCAACCGCTCTTCATAGCTGGTGCCCTCCATACCAGGCAACATCCTGGTGAACATCCTCTGCACCCTCACCAAAGCATCCACATCCTTCTGATAATGTGGCCACCATAACTGAATGCAGTATTCCAAATGTGGCCGAATTAAAGTCTTATACAACTGTAACATGACCTTTCAACTCTTGTACTCAATACTCCGTCCAATGAAGGAAAGCGTGCCGTATGTCTTCTTGACCACTCAATTGACCTGCATTGCTACCTTCAGAGTACAATGGACCTGAATATCCAGATCTCTCTGATCAATTTTCCCCAGGATTTTTCCATTTATTGTACAGTTTGCTCTTGAATTGGATCTTCTAAAATGCAAAGATATCTGTTAAAACCCTAGCTACTTCCTTTCTCGCTTCCCTCAGTAATCTGGAACAGATCCCATCTGGACCTCGGGAACCTGTCAACCTTAACGCTTTTTAGAATATCCAATACTTCCTCCCTCCTAATTCTGACTTGACCCACAATAATCAAACATCTATCCCTAACCTCAACATCTGCAAGTTCCTCTCCTTGGTGAATACCGATGCAAAGTACTCATTAGGAATCTCACCCATTTTCTCTGACTCCACACATAACTTTCCTCCTTTGTCCTGGAGGGGTGCCAACCCTTTCTCTAGATACCCTCTTGCACCTTATATATGAATAAAAGGCTTTGGGATTTTCTTTAACCCTATTTACTAAAGGTATTTCATGACCCCTTTTAGTCCCCTTAATTCCTTGTTCAGTTTGATCCTACTTTCTTCTAAAGCTTCATCTGTATTCAGTCGCCCAGACCTTATGTCTGCTTCTTTTTCCTCTTAGCTCATCTCAAAATTTCATCTGTCATCCATGGTACATAATCTTGCCCTTTCTATCCCTCATTTTCACAGGATAATGTCTGCGCTGCACTCTAATCAACCTTTCTTTAAAAGCTTCCCACATATCAAATGGGGATTTACCCTCAAACAGCTGCTCCCAATTCACATTCCCCAGCTCCTGCCGAATTTTGGTATAGTTGGCCTTCCCCCAATTTAGCACTCATGCTTTAGGAAAACTCTCATCTTTGCCCGCGAGTATTCTAAAACTTAAGCAACTGTGATCACTATTCCCAAAGTAATCCCCTACTGAAACCTCAACCACCTGGCCGGGCTCATTGTCCAACACCAGATCCAGGTCCTTCCTGAGTTGGACTATTTACACACTGCTCTAGAAAACCCTCCCGGATGTTCTTTACAAATTCAGCTCTATCTAAACCTCTAAAACTAAGCGAATCCCAGTCAATGTTGGGAAAGTTAAAATCTCCCATCACCACCACCTTTTTGCTCCGACATCTTTCCAAAATCTGTCTACATATTTGTACCTCTATCTCACGCTCGCTGTGTGAAGCCTGTAGTACAGCCCCAATATGGTTACCGCACCCTTCCTATTTCTGAGCTCTGCCCATATTGCCTCACTGCTCGAGTCCTCCGTAGTCTTCAGCACAGCTGTGATATCTTCTCTGACCAGTAATGCAACTCCTCCACCCCTTTCTCTATCCCACCTGAAGCACCGATATCCTGGGATACTTAGTTGCCAATCATGCCCTTCCCTCAACCAGGTCTTAGTAATAGCAATAACATCATATTCCCAGGTACTAATCCAAACACTAAATTCATCTGCCTTACCTACTACACTTCTTCCGTTAAAACAAATGCACATCAGACCATCAGTCCCTTTGCACTCATCATCTGCTCCCTGCCTACTCTTCCCCATAGTCATAATGACTTCATTATGTAGTTCCTGACTGGCTTTAGTTACTACCTTCTTACTAGATTAGATTACTTACAGTGTGGAAACAGGCCCTTCGGCCCAACAAGTCCACACCAACCCGCCGAAGCGCAACCCACCCATACCCCTACCTAACACTACGGGCAATTTAGCATGGCCAATTCACTTGACCCGCACATCTTTGGACTGTGGGAGGAAACCAGAGCACCCAGAGGAAACCCACGCAGACACTGGGAGAACGTGCAAACTCCACACAGTCAGTTGCCTGAGGCGGGAATTGAACCCGGGTCTCTGGCGCTGTGAGGCAGCAGTGCTAACCACTGTGTCACCGGGCCGCCCACAATTCTTACTGTCCACCAACCTCCTCATTTGGTTCCCATACCCCCTCCACATTAGTTTAAACCTTCCCCAACAATGTTAGCAAAACCACCCCCCGAGGACATTGGTTCCAGTCCAGCTCGGGTGGAGACCGTCCGATTTGTAATAGTCCCACCTCCCCTGGAACTAGTCCCAATATCCTAAAAATCTGAACCCCTCCTTCCTGCACAATCTCTCATGCCACACATTCATCCTGCCTATTCTTTTATTTCTACTCAGACTAGCACATGGCACTGGTAGCAATCCTAAGATTATTACCTCTTTTAGAAGAATGAAGTACTTTTTTCCCCCTCATAGAATCCTTGTTAAAATACTTAACATACGAAGCTATGAATATCCATTAGCTGATAGAAATCTTCAGTCACTTTCCTGCACAACACACCATTTAAGCTTTCCTTCTGCTCTCAATGTCAATTACAGCCAAACGCACCTTATAATAAATTGCTGCACGAATTAGTAGGTATCAGTGTTCTAGACCAGCCTCCACACCAAAATCGATCTAGCCTGGAACAATTGGGGCTCAGACTGGTCAAGTATACAGTAGTATGCACTCCATTAGTCACTGGACTGAGTAGGAATACTGATCAGGTAAGAAAGACTAACCCTTCATTTTAAACAAACCTAATTTAGCCAAATTGAGTTTGCAATTGGCATGAAATTGAATTCTACAGTTTAAAATTCTGCAGTTTCTAGCTTAAGCAGATTTTTTTTTGATCAGGTGTTCCAGTGAAACAGCAGTCTTGTAAAGAAATAACAAAATGAGATTTTCATTAAATGACTCCACTCAACGTCTTAAGCTGGGAGTGGATAGCCAGTTTCTGGTACGCAGTGATGCCAATAGCTGAGGTTATCACGAAGGAGTCTCCTTCTCAATCTATCCCTTCACCTCAGGCATGGTGACTTTCTGGTTAAATCACCATTAGTTGTCTTTTTCTAATCAGAGTGCAGCCGTATGGTTTTGTAAGACAATGGCAAATTTACCTTAAGCTGTATTGGAAGCGCATAAATTCAACTCGTAAACTCAGTTCAAACTAGGACCGAGTGTGTGTGTACGTTCATTCAAAGTTTGTTGTGTACAAACCTACTATGTACTAAATGTGGATCGTAGTTAGCATTAAACAAAATCTACGTTTTAAATTCTGTACTTTTCCAGACTTTGAGAGAGTTATATTTTCAAGGGTTCCAGTTTAATTATGAGTTTAGATCAGAATGGTGCTGGAAAAGCACAGCAGGTCAGGCAGCATCCAAGAAAGCAGTCTCTATTCCTGATGAAGGGTTTTTGCCTGAAACGCTGATTTTTCTGCTCCTCGAATGCTGCCTGACCTGCTGTGCTTTTCCAGCACCACTCGGATCTAAACTTTGGTTTCTAGCATCTGCAGTCCTCACTTTTGCCCAGTTTAATTATGAGGCAGGTGAAACTGGATTCCTCATTAAATAACACAGACATGCTCCCAACACAAAAGGTCTAAGTAACCAACTTACATAGAACAATACAGCACAGCAAAAGGCCCTTCGGCCCATGATGTCATTGTTAACACTGATGCTATTCTTAACTAATCCCACCTGCCTGTACATGGTCCATATCCTCTATTCTCTGCCAGCTCATGTATCTAAAGGCCTCTAAAACATTGTTACCATATTTGCTTCTACCACAGACATAGAACATTACAGCACAGTATAGGCCCTTCAGCCCTTGATGTTGCACCAACCTGTGGAACCAATCTGAAGCCCATCTATCCTACACTATTCCATTTTGATCCATAAGTTTATCCAATGACCATTTAAATGCCCTTAAAGTTGGCAAGTCTACCATTGGTGCAGGCAGTGTGTTCCATTCCCCTACAGCTCTGAGTAAAGAAACTACCTCTGACATCTGTCCTATATCTGTCACCATTCAATTTAAAGTTATGCCCCCTCATGCTCACCACCACTGTCCGAGGAAAAAGGCTCTCCCTATCCAACCTTCTGATTATCTTTTATGTCTCAATTAAGTCACCTCTCAACCTTCCCCTCTCTAACGAAAACAGCCTCAAGTCTCTCAGTCTTTCATTGTAATGGCTGACCTCCATACCAAGCAAAATCCTAGTAAAGCTCCTTTGAACTCTTTCCAAAGTTTCCACATCCTTCCTATAATGATGTGACCAGAACTGTACACAATACTCCCAAGTGTGGCCACACCAGAGTTAGTAGAACTTATCACTTGAATGTAACCTACAAAAAGAGTCCTGGAGTGAAGCAAAGGAAGGAAAGAGGTGTTTGGCTGCTCTTGCCTAAAGAAAGCGATTCGTGAATATTTATAGTCGTTTAAGTCAAAGTAAGACTGTTACTTTATGTTTCTGTCCAGAGGCTTCTTTTTCCTTCTTTTTCTCCTAAAAATAGCTTTTCAGCATTGTATTGATTCTGATATTGAAAATATTTACCATAAAGTGTAAAGACCATGGTTACTAGAATACTTAATTAATTAAATCAAATACGATCGTGATGACAGGACAAGTGATGTGTTGCAGCATACAGGAGATTGGCACAGATCTGGTAGAGACCCTGAACCTGTGCTGCTTCAATCATCTGACGATCTCGTATTTCATTTGGAAGTCAAAGGTGGACCAGGTCCGAAGGAATACCATGTATAAAGCGCTGGACAAAAGGGGAAAGAACATACTCAACACCACCTTCGTGTGTGGCTGCATCAAGCTGTGAGTAGACCCTTGGTACACAAACACCAAGTGTCACTACTTCCTGTACCCAGTGTTACAAAGAGTAGGGGTGATCTCATTAGTGCAGATTGCTCGAAGTTGTTGGACCATCCCATGTAACATGTCCTTCGTGGAAACATTTGTGGAGAAAAACACCTTTGACTACAAGTCCATCAGGCAGTGGTCAGCATGTAGTGTCCTGTGAAAAAAAGAAAGGGTTAATCCTTTTGGGTAGTTTCCTGAGCAGATGGTCTCAGTCATTTGGCAGAATGCCTCATTACCAGAACTTTCTGAAAAGCACCAAAACATCTCTTGGCTGGTGGTGAGAAGGGCCCTATCTTTGAGATCCGTCATGCATATCCAGACCAAACAAGTGTATCTCTCTCCAAAGGCATTATCCACAAAGAGATGTGTGACAAGCTCACCCAATTTCCCCACCCCACTCCAATACCTGTGCCTTTGCAAAGGAAATCTGGAGAGGATTGCAGTAGTTTTTGGTGAGGCCCGTCCCAAGCAGCTCAGTGATGCAGGGGTCTGTGCTCTACGGTCTGTTTCCTGGCTTGCACACTGAGACAAACATCTACTGCGCTTGGATGCCCGAAGGTTACTGGTCTTCCAGTTGAAAGAGTTGACCCTGTCCGAGTATAACAGACTGGCACATTACAAGGTCCAGGATTACGTGCTGAGGGCCCACTGAAGCTTGGGGCAGCTGCAGCCATGGCACAGTGGGGAAAGACCATTATCTGAGGTCTTCCTGCCAATGTACAACCGGTGTCCATTCAGTTATCAAACCCACCTGATGCCTTAGATACATTTATATAGTAAAATTGAGAAATGCCATTAGATTAGTTACAGCTATCAAGAGTCAAACCCCAGTTTTTCTTCTCTGTGCGCAAAACCTTTGGCTATGAACTGCTTTAATAAGTGTGTTTGTACATAAAGATTCCTTCCCCATGAATAAAATATATTTTTCTAAAAAAAAGTTGCTGCTAGACACCAAGATGAGTCAAAGCAAACACATCTAAAGTAAGTGTTTAGAGAATGGGCAACTTCTGATCTGTGTCACATCAGGAAGGAAAAAACAATAGACAAAAGTTCTGCTGAAAGAATTTGAACAGTAAGGAGCTAAATTAAAGAATAGAAACATGGGGCAGTGGCACAACTACTGGGCAAAAAGGAGTTATTTATATGGAAACATGCTGGGAGTAGTATCTAGGCAAATAGGTTTATTAGGGGTGGGGATGAATGAATGAGAAGAAAAGTATGTAGCCTCACAAATCAACAGGAAATGGCTGCATTGCAGATCACCTATTTAGACCATGATACTCAGTGGGATGGGAAGGGCTAGCATGCACAAACAGAAAAACAACAGAAATAATGATTAAAAAAGGAGCCAAAAAAAATGGTAGAGAGGTAAAATTACTGGCTCTACATAAATGCAAAATCACTAAACAAAGGGCACAAATAGAGGTCAATGGGAATGATCTTATAACCATTTTGGAGAGAGAGCTACAAGAAAATCAAAGCTGGGAACTAAATATTCAGTGGTATGCAACTTTTCGAAAGAACATGCAGGAAGGAAAGAGTGACTGGGAAGATTTGTTGGATTGAATCATTTTTGATCAGAAGATGCAGAATCCATCTGGATGAAGTTAAGAAATAAGAGGAGAAGACGACACCAGTGGAAGTAGTATGTAGGCTGTCGCACAGTTACACAACACTGTAGGTCAATGAATAAATCAGAAAATAATGAGTGCATATAAAAAAGTACATTAATCAGGATAAAGTCAATCTTTATGAAAATATAGAAAACCAACAGGAATTCATAGACTGTATTCAGGACAGTTTGCTCAAACAATATATTGTGGATCTAACTAGGAATAAAATAATTTTGGATCTGGTAATGTGTGATCAGGCAGGTTTAACAAATGATCTCAGACTAAAAGATCCCCTAGAAAACAAGTGCTATAACATGGCAGAATTTAGCATTCAGTTTGAGAGAAATAACCTTGGCGTGGAAAGATCTGACCTAAATTAATTAAAGGAATTACATAGGGATGATGGCAGAGTTGGCTGGTGTGGCTTGGGAAAGAAGTTTAGTAAAAACACATGTTTGCTGAACAGGCAGGAATTTAAGGAAATAATTCAATAGTCACAATAAAGATATATTCCAGTGAGAAAGCAGGATTCTAGGAAGGGGATAAACCCACCCACCAAAAGCACACATTGAGGTTTTGGTTAAGAAAAAGAAGGAAGCGTACATTAGATATAGACAGAATACAGAAGTGCAAAACCTGCACCTACACTTCCCACCTCACCTCCGTCCAAGGCCCCAGAGGATCCTTGTACATTCAACAGAAATCTACCAGTACTTCCACACACACTATCCATATTATACCAGATGTGGTCTCTATGTCAGGGAGACAGGCCGCCAACTTGCGGATTGTTTCAGAAAACATCTCTGGGACGCCTGCACCAACCAACCCCACCACTCGGTGGCTGAACACTAATTCCCCCTCCCAAATGCAGGTCATGGGCCTCCTCCATTGCCAAACCCTTACCAACCGATGTCTGGAAGAAGAACACCTCACGTTCTGCCGTGGAACACTGCAACCACACGGGATCAATGTGGATTTTACCAGTTTCCTCATCCCCCCCCCCCCCCCCCCCCCCACCTTATTCCAGTCCCAATTCTCCAACTCGGCACCACCCTTTGACCGGTCCTACCTGTCCATCCGTTCTACCCTCCTCTCTGACTTATCACTTCCACCTGCACCTTCACTGACGTAACTATCACATTCCCAGCTACCTTCCCCACCCCACCCCCCTCCCCACCACCACTCATCTCTCAGCGCCTCCCACCCTGGCCCATGAGCCTCATTCCTGATGAAGAGCTTACGCCCAAAACATTAATTCTCCTGCTCCTTGGTTGCTGCCTGACCAGCTGTACTTTTTCAGCATGATACTCCTGAGTCAGATATAGACAGGAGAGATAAAATGAATCCTTAGAAGAGTAGAAAGGCAGTAGGAGTATACTTCAGAGGGAAATGAGGAGGGCAAAAAGGGAACATGAGATATCTTTGGCAAAGGAGAATCCAAAGGGATTTTATGAATATATTAAGGACAAAAGGATAAATAGGGAGAGAATTGGACCCTGCAAAGATTAGGAAGGCAGTCTATGTGAGGAACCGCAGGAGATGGGGATATACTAAATGAGTATTTTGCAACAGTGATTACTGTGAGGATATAGAAGTGGGAATATAGATGGTGACATCTTGAAAAATGTCCATATTACAGAGGTGGTGGTGCTGGATGTCTTGAAATGCATAAAAGTAGGTAAATCTCCAGGACCTTATCAGGTATACCCCAGAACTCAGTGGGATATGGGGAAGTGATTGCTGAGCCCTTTGCTGAGATATTTGTATCACTGATAGTCACAGGGGAGGTGCCAGAAAACTGCAAGTTGGCTAAAATGGTGTCACTATTTAAGAAAGGGAGTAAGGAAAAGCCAGGCAACTATAGATCGGTGAGCCTGACATCGGTGGTGAGCAGATTGTTGGAGAGAAACCTGAGGGACAAGGTTTACATGTATTTGCAAAGGCAAGGACTGATTAGGGATAGTCAGCATGGCTTTGTGTGTGGGAAATCATGTCTCATGAACATGATTGAACTTTTTGAAGAGGTAACAAAGAGGATTGATGAGGGCAGAGCAGTGGATGTGATCTATATAGACTTCAGTAAAGCTTTCGACAAGGTTCCTCATGAGAGACTGGTTAGCAAGGTTAGACCTCATGGAATACAGGGAGAAGTGGCCATTTGTATACAGAACTGGCTTGAACGTAAATGTCAGAGGGTGGTGGTGCAGGGTTGCTTTTCAGACTGGAAACCTGTGAGCAACGGTGTGCCACAAGGGTTGGTGCTGGGTCGACTACTTTCGATCATTATATAAATAATTTGGATGTGAACACAAGAGGTGTAGTTAATTTTTGTTTGCAGATGACACCAAAATTGGAGATGTAGTGAACAATGACGAAGGTTACCTCAGAGTACAACAGGATCTTGATCAGATTGGCCAATGGTTTGAGGAATGGCAGATGGAGTTTAATTTAGATAAATACAAAGTACTGCATTTTGGGAAAGCAAATCAGAGCAGGACTTATACACTTAATGGTAAGGTCCTGGGGAAACCTTGACGTGCAGGGTCATTGTTCCTTGAAAGTGGAGCCACAGTTAGATAGGCCAGTGAAGAAGGTGTTTTGTATGCTTTCTTTTATTGGTAAGAGCATGGAGTATAGAAGTTGGAAGGTCATGTTACGGCTCTACAAGACATTGGTTAGGCTACTTTTAGAATATTGCATGCAATTTTGGTCTACTTCCTATCGGAAGGATGTTGTGAAACTTGAAAGGGTTCAGAAAAGATTTTCAAGGATGCTGCCAGGGTTGGAGGATCTGAGCTACTGGGAGAAGCTGAACAGGCTGGGACTGTTTTCGCTGGAGCGGAGGCTGATGGGATGACCATATAGAGGTTTATAAAATCATAAGGGGCACAGATAAGAGAAAGAGACATTCCCCTGGGGTAGGGAAATCTATTTAAAAGGCACCTGGATGTGTAAATGAATTGAAATAGTTTGGAGGGACATGGCCCAAATGCTGGCAAATGGGACTAGATAAAGTTAGGATATCTGGTCGGCATGGATGAGTTGGACCAAAGGGTCTGTTTCAATACTGTACATCTCTATGACTCTAGTCCCGGATTGAACAGAGGCCTTTTGGTCTATGTGGCTCAACAGATTGTTCAACTTGTTGATTCATAAGTAAATTAATCGATTTAGAATATAGATCATTTCTATATCTAATTTGAAACAGATAGGAAATCAGAAATTGAAATAGTCAGTGCCAACATCACCAGGAACGTCATATTTCAATTAGATACAGATTGTTGATATTTAATGATAGCGCTGTTCTTAAAAACAACCTGAGGAAGAAGGATCTTAAACTCAAAGTAGCCCGACATAGTCTCTTGAAAGAGATTTATATTAATTTTAATCTTCCCAGACCCCAATTTGAAGGCTTATCGTGGTCCCCTCTTCAGTATTTATTGCAAGTAGAAAAGGGAAACGTTATTTTATTGTAATGAAACATTTCAGTCAAGCAGTTTGCAAACAAGGAATTAGAATTAATCGCATCTTTTGGGTATGAGATAATCTCAGTCAGCAGAGGAGGGGACAAATGGCATCAGGATTGGGAATACTGTTCAAGATTCAAATTCAAATCAATCACTAATTCTCTCCTCTGTCAATGCAAGCAAAGGAACAAACGAGGATTAGGTTTTACTGTTATGCCTTCCACAGCTAAATAGCCTGCTAAGCACCTTGGGACTTGTGACATTAAAAGACATGATTGAACTACAAACTGATGCTCTCTTGATTCACGCATTAAAAGTGGCCAGCAGTAGACAGTCCCGACATTAATGAATGCAACCTGCAGCAAACTCTTTCTCTGCTCCCTTGCTCACAACATGCAGATAAGATTGATTCAGGATTCTGTACAACAACTGACATGTGGTAAGGAAACATTGATCCAATTTTAGAAAAAAAAAATGAAGATTTCATTTCTCTTGGCAAGCTACTTGGTTTAATTTTTTTTATCATGGCAATAAAGTGTCTCCTCTTTCTCCTTGCAGCAAGTGATTTGAGGATAAGATTGCAATAGGACCTAAAATCAGAATAAAGGGAAAATAGAAATCAGGATAAAACCTCTTCACACAATCAATGAAAAGGATATCTCCATTTCAATCCTCAGGTTATTCTTAAGAAACATACATCTATCAGTACTAGCATAAACTAATATCTTCATCCTAATTTTCTCACAGGGTTTCCCAAATAATTAATATGGATTTCTTTAAACGTATACAGATATAAAGGGAAAAGGAGATTGTAATTCCATAAATTACTCAAATGCAACAATAAGTTAATAAAGACTTGAAAAGTTTCTAACAAATGGAGATTGTGTTGGTTGATTTTTGGATTACACACAAATAATTTGAGGCAATGTTGGATTATGTAAAACAGAAATGGATTTCCAGTCTTCACAATTGTTTAAATGGAGACACAACTTGAACGTAAAAATGTTCCTCCCTCGTTTAGTTACTGTAACACTACTTAACCTGGCACTACTGTTCGTTGTTATTTCTTTTTAGCACTTTTGCGGTTTGTCTAGTAACATAGTCAAAAGAACTCCACATTCTGTATAAAATAACATGAAAGGAGGTGATCGCATCATGATGGTAGAAGTGATTCTGCAAACACAACATTTTATTTCTTTGTCCTTTTTAAAAGGAATACAACATGCTCAAAATATTAGCTGAGAAAATTTGCTTCAAACTGGAAACAGATCATATTATGTGTGACTGCTACTTCAATTGGAAGATGAACTGGGACTGCCATAATGTTAAGGGCTTGGATGAAGAGGAATTTGTTCAGTGTGTTCAAGAAAATTTTCCAATTCAGTATGCGGATGTGGTTAGAGAAGGTGCAAAGCTTGACCTAGTCTAGGGAAATAAGGCAGGTTAGGTGACTGAGGTGTCAGTGGGGGAGCATTTTGGGGCCAGCGACGACAATACTCTTAGTTTTAAAATAGTGATAGAAAAGAATAGACTGGAACTAAAAGTTAAAGCTCTAAATTGGAGGAAGGCCAACTTTGACAGAATGAGGCAAGAACTTCCAAAGGTTGATTGGGGGCAGACATTCGCAGGTAAACGGACAGCTGGAGAATGGGAATTCTTCAAAAATGAGGTAACTAGAGTCCAGAGACAGCAGGTTCCCAATAGGGTGAAAGCAAGCCTGGTAGGGGTAGGAAATGCTGGATGGCTAGACAATTTGAGGTTTTGGTCAAGAAAAAGAAGGAAACATATGTTAAGGAGAGACAGCAGAAAACAAGTGAATCCCTAGAAGACTGTAAAGGCAGTGGGAGTATACTTAAGAGGGAAATTAGGAAGGCAAAAAGGGTACATGAGATAGCTTTGCCAAACAGGGGTTAGGGAGAATCCAAAGGGATTCTACAAATACATTAATCTTTTGCCCTTAATTAGGTGAGAATAGGGCCCCTTAAAGATCAGCAAGGCTATCTACACGTGCAATCGCAAGAGATGGGGGATATACTAAACGACTATTTTGCATCAATGTTTACTGTAGAGAAACATATGGAAGATAGAGAACATGGGGAAATAAATAGCAACATCTTGAAAAATGTCCATATTACCGAGATGGTGGTGCTGGATATCTTAAAATGAATCAAGTTGGATAAATCCCCAGGACCTCATCAGGTGTACCCTTGAACTCTGTTGGAAGCGAGGGAAGTGATTGCTGGGCCTGTTGCTGAGATATTTGTATCACCAATAGCGACAGATAAAGTGCTGGAAGATTAGAGGTTGGTTATCGTAGTGCCATTATTTAAGAAAGATGGTAGGGAAATCCAGTGAACTATAGACCGGTGAGCCTGACATTGGTGGTGAGCAGGCTGTTAGAGGGAATCCTGAGGGACAGGAATTACATGTATTTGGAAAGGCAAGGATTGATTAGGGATGGTCAACATGGCTTTGTGCGTGAGAAATCCTCTCTCATTAACTTGATTGAGTTTTTTGAAGAAGAAACAAAGAGGGCAAAGCAGTGGATGTGCTCTATATGGATTTCAGTAACACATTCAACAAAGTTCCTCATGGTACACTGGTTAGCAAGATTAGATCACATGGAATATAGGGATGACTAGCCATTTGGATACATAATTGGTTCAAAGGTCAATGACAGAGGATGGTAGTGGAGGGTTGCTTTTTAGACTGAAGGCCTGTGACCAACGGTGTGCCCCAAGGATCACTGGGTCCATTGTGTTTTCTCATTTATATCAAGGATTTAGATGTGAATATTGGAGGTCTGATTAGTCAGTTTGCAGATGACACCAAAATTGATGGTGTAGTAGACAGTGCAAAAAAGATTTCCTCTGAGTACAAAGCAACCTTGATCAGATGGAGTGTAATTTAGATAAATGCGAGGTGCTACTTTTGGAAAGGCAAATCAGAGCAGCATTTATACAGTTAATGTTAAACACCTGGGGAGTGTTGCTGAACAAAGAAACCTTGGAGTGCAGGTTCATAGTTTCTTGAAATTGGAGTTGCAGGTAGACAGGATGGTGAAGAAGGGGATTGGTGTGCTTGCCTTCATTGGTCAGTGCGCTGAGCATAGGAGTTGGGAGCTCATGTTGCTGCTGCATAGGACATTGCGAAAGTGAGTACTGCAGATGCTGGAGATCAAAGTCAAGATTAGAGGGTGCTGGAAAAGCACAGCAGGTAAGGCAGCATTCGACAAGGAGGGAAGAAAAAAAATCGACCTTACAGGCAAATTCCTGATGAAGGGCTTTTGCCCGAAATGTCAATTTTCCTCCTCAACAAATGCTGTTTGACCTGCTGTGCTTTTCCAGAAAACCACTCTAATCTTGACTCTATACAGGACATTGGTTAGGCCACTCTTTGGAATACTATGTGCAATTCTGGTCCCTCCTATATGAAAGATATTGTAAAATTTGAAAGGTTTCAGAAAAAAGATTTACAGGAGTATTGCCAGTGTTGGAGAGATTGAGCTGTAGGTAAAGGCTGGGGCTACACTTCCTGGAGCTTCAGAGGCTGAGGGGTGACCTTATAGAAGTCTACAAAATCATGAAGGGCAAGGATAGGGTGAATTGACAAGGACTTTTCCCTGGGGTGGGGGGAATGCAGAAATGGAGGACATAGATTTAAGGTAGAGGGGAAAGATTTAAAAAGGGACCTAAGGGGCAACTTTTTCTCACAGAGGGTGGAACATTTATAGAATGAGCTGCCACAGGAGATGGTGGAGGCTGGTTCAATTAGAACTTTTAAAAGGCATCTGGATGTGTACACGAGTAGGATGAGTTGAGAAGGATATGGGCCAGATGCTGGCAAATGGGACTAGATTTATTTAGAATATCTAGCTGGCGTGGATAAGTTGAACGAAAGGTCTGTTTTCATACTATACATTTCTATGACTCTATGAACGTTTCCAAAAGTGAGATGGTAGTGGTATTTTAGCAACAGTTTTCAAAAGATGACTTATATTAATGAAATTCTTGTGCTTAAAAGAAAAGTATGCTAACAAACTGAATATATTACCTTGGCTAATAGTCAGAGCAGCATTATTACTTCAAAAAGACTTTAGCTTGGGCAAAGTATTCTGATTGCACAATAAATGGTCTCACATATCTCAGCTATCTGTAGGAATAATAGGGTAGTTATGGTAGGGGATTTTAACATTCCAAACATAGACTGGGATTGCCATAGTGTTAAAGGTTTAGATGGAGAGGAATTTGTTAAGTGTGTACAAGACAATTTTCTGATTCAGTATTAGATGTACCTACTAGAGAAGGTGTAAAACTTGATCTACTCTTGGGAATTAAGGCAGGGCAGGTGACTGAGGTGTCAGTGGGGGAGCACTTTGGGGCAGCAACCATAATTCTATTCGTTTTAAAATAATGGAAAAAGATAGACCACATCTAAAAGTTGAAGTCCTAAATTAGACAAAGGTCAATTTTGACGGTATTAGGCAAGAACTTTCATAAGCTGATTGGAGGCAGATGTTCACAGGTAAAGGGACAGCTGGAAAATAAGAAGCCTTCAGAAATGAGATAAGAATCCAGAAGGTATATTCTTGTCAGGGTGAAAGGAAAGGCTGGAAGATATTGGGAATGCTGGATGACTAAAGATATTGAGCGTTTGGTTAAGAAAAAGAAGGAAGCAAATGTCAGGTATAGACAGGATAAGTCGAGTGAATCGTTAGAAGAGTATAAAGGAAGTAGGAGTATACTTAAGAGGGAAATCAGGAGGGCAAAACGGGTACATGAGATATTGTTGGCAAATAGAATTAAGGAGAATCCAGAGGGTTTTTACAAATATATTAAGGACAAAAGGGTAACTAGGGAGAGAATAGAGCCCCTCAAAGATCAGCAAGGCAGCCTTTGTGTGGAGCCACAGAAAGCAGGGGAGATACTAATGAATATTTTGCATCAGTATTTACTGTGGAAAAGGATATGGAAGATATAGACTGTAGGGAAATAGATGGTGACATCTTGCAAAATGTCCAGATTACAGAGGAGCAAGTGCTGGATGTCTTGTAACGATTAAAAGTGGATAAATCCCCAAGACCTGATCAGGTGTACCCGAGAACTCTGTGGGAAGCTAGAGAAGCGATTGCTGGGCCTCTTGCTGAGATATTTGTATCATCGATAGTCACAGGTGAGGTGCCAGAAGACTGGAGGTTGGCAAACGTGGTGCCACTGTTTAAGGGCAGTAAAGACAAGGGGTATAGACTGGTGAGCCTGACCTTGGTGGTGGGCAAGTTGTTGAAGGGAACACTGAGGGACAGGAAGGACTGATTCAGGATAGTCAACATGGCTTTATGCGTAGGAAATCATGTCTCACAAACCTGATTGAGTTTTTTGAAGATGCAACAAAGATGATTGATGAGGGCAGAGTAGTAGATGTGATCTATATGGACAAGGTTCCCCTTGGGAGACTGATTAGCAAGGTTAGATCTCATGGAATACAGGGAGAATTCACCATTTGGATACAAAACTGGCTCAAAGATAGAAGACAGAGGGTGGTGGTGGAGGGTTCCTTTTCAGACTGGAGGCCTGTGACCAGTGGAGTGCCACAAGGGTCGCTGCTGGGCCCTCTACTTTTTTGTCATTTACATAACTGATTTGGATGCGAGCATAAGAGGTACAGTTAGTAAGTTTGCAGATGACACCAAAATTGGAGGTGTAGTGGACAGCCAAGAGGGTTACCTCAGATTACAACAGGATTGGGACCAGATGGGCCAATGGGCTGAGAAATGGCAGATGGAGTTTAATTCAGATAAATGCGTAGCGCTGCATTTTGGGAAAGCAAATCTTAGCAGGACTCATACACTTAATGGTAAGGTCTTAGGGAGTGTTGCTGAATAAAGAGGCCTTGGAGTGCAGGTTCATAGCTCCTTGAAAGTGGAGTCACAGGTAGATAGGGTAGTGAAGAAGGCGTTTGATATGCTTTCCTTTAATCGTTCAGAGTATTGAGTACAGGAATTGGGAGGTCATGTTGCGGCTGTACAGGACATTGGTTAGGCCACTGTTGAATATTGCATGCAATTCTGGTCTCCTTCCTATCAGAAAGATATTGTAAGACATGAAAGGGTTCAGAAAAGATTTACAAGGATGTTGACAGGGTTGGAGGATCTGAGCTACAGGGAGACCTGAACAGGCTGGGGCTGTTTTCCCTGGAGCGTCAGAGGTTGAGGTTTACAAAATTATAGAGGTTTATAAGACAATGAGGGGCATGGATAGGATAAATAGGCAAAGTATTTTCCCTGGGGTGGGGAATTCCAGAACTAGAGGGCATAGGTTTAGGGTGAGAGGGGAAAGATATAAAAGAGACCTAAGGGGCAACTTTTTCACACAGAGGATGTGGTAGAGGCTAGTATAATTGCAACATTTAAGAGGCATTTGGATGGGTATATGAATAGGAAGGGTTTGGAGGGATATGGGCCGGATGCTGGCAGGTGGGACTGGATTGGGTTGGGATATCAGGTCGGTATGGACGAGTTGGACCGAAGGGTCTGTTTCCGTGCTGTACATCTCTTTGACTCTATGACACAGATCCCTCCTTTTGGCCGTAAGTCAAACCAAAACAAAGCAAAGTTAAAATTCACACAACACCAGGTTATAGTCCAACAGGTTTAATCGGAAGCACTAGATTTCAGAGTGCTGCTCCTTCATCGGGTGGTTGTCCACCTGGTGTTGTGTGATTTTTAACTTTGTACACCCCAGTCCAACACCAGCATCTCCAAATCAAAACAAAGTAATGCATGCAAGTGAACTGTTATTGTATTCTTGGGAGAAATTCATGAACATAGTGCATTAATTCAACAAACTTGATTCAAATACAGATGTCAATTTTGATTTTCCTGCACTTTGAATGCAACATCAGAAAGTATCAGAAGTATATCCCAAGCAACATGTTTCCAATTAGCAATCCTTCTCATGTATACACTACGTTCTGCAGCTCAATACACTATAAGTGTTGGTGGCACCTACAAAGGTTTTGTCTGCTCAGCAGAAGTTAAGGAAGTGTCACACTATTACCTTTTACAACTAAAGGAGAAAAAAAAGATTAAAACCTCTGAAAAATAAAGCAGCTTGATACAGCATTTCTTTCTACTATTGTTTTAAGAGTAAACGTTTGTTTTCTGATCATCTTTATCTTACAATATCTGAGAGATTACAAGAAGCGCAACACCACATTCAACAGGATAAATACAAAGGTTTTGTTCAATTCTTGGTCTCCTATACAATATTGATGTGCACATATTCAATTATGCTCTTCCTGCTTTCAGGCACAAGCACAAACGAACAATCTGGTTTAAAAGGCTGAAGAGCTAATAGACTATAATTGTGTACTTAGTTCATGTAAGCATTTATTTGCATCAACCATGGTTATGTTTACAGGGAAAATTTAACTTGAGTGAGCATGATCACATTTGTGATGAATGATATGCTCATCATTTCAACCAGAAAGCAATCTAATGAATTATTCATCTATCACAACAAAATCTTTCACCATTAAAACATAATGCATTTTTTTAATTACAAGGGATAGGAGTTACAATAATTTAGAGCATAATCACTGCTTCACATTATTTCAACATTTTAAAACTTTGAACATCAACACTGTCAATCTCTTTGTTTCTCACTATTAACCACTGAGTGATCATGCCACTCCCTAAGGCCAGGTGCTAAGTGCCTCATTGCTTACATCTCCAATGAATCTGCTTTGTTACAAGAATACTACACAGACTTGGTGCCATCAGCTCTGTCAGAGGCTAGAGGCATAGTGTGACAAGCACAACATTTGAAAATTTGAAGGTTCAAAATCACATTGAGATCTCCAGATATGGAGAGCAGGGTCTTCCTGCCCCCTGTTTGATTCTACCATTCGACACAGGCCACAGAATCTTTGAAAAGAGTAAAAATGTGGTTAAAAGGAGTAACATGGGAGGACCAGGTCACTCTGCCTTTTGGACCTTCTTCAATGGTGTCTACAGTGAGCAGCTTCAACTGGCATCTGAGCTACACACCCTTGGCAATATGACCTGAAGACCAGAACCAGCCCGAAACAAAAGAAGTCCAAATCGATGACCGCAAATTCCGAAACATCAGCCAATCCTCAAAGACCAAAGGATAGCCTGTCCCGGCTTTGCCGAACGGTTTTCACCAGTCTTCTCAGACAAATAGTTCTAAATACAGTGATAGGGATTGGAAGATAGGGTGTAGCGAATCCTTGGAAGCATGTGTCAGAAATAAATGGTGGGTATAGATTTGAGTCTAGATTAGAGTCCTCATGAAAGGCTTTTACCCAAAATGTCAATTTTCCTACTCCTCGGATTCTGCCTGACCTGCTGTGCTTATCCAGCACCACTCTAGATTCTGATTTCCAGTATCTGCAGTCTTCACTTTTGCCTGGGTATAGATTTGAGCCTTGTAACTTAGAAATTTAAGACTGTTTACTGAAGAGTCTGTGAAGAGATTGATCGAGTATAATAGAGTTTAATTACAGTAGGATCTGTTAAATATTGTCCTTCCTTGATAAAGGTGTTCAAAAAAATTGTGTTATACCTTCCCCTGACTCTTGACCCTTGTGTTTATCTCACCACATAAAAAGGGTTACTGCAACTGGTCAAGGTTAGTCAGGGTACATTTACTCACCTTTCACTTGACAATACAAGATTCCCATAAATTATTCTATTGCATAACAAATAAATATTCGATATAATTCAGTTTATGTAACAGTCTAGAAAGCATCAGCCAAAAAATGAGAAATCACAATCCTATTTGATGCCGTTGAGAGAGAGGTGGGTCTACCAGTGAAAAGGCAAAGGGAAGTTGATCACCTCAACCTGAGCTACAAGAATATGTAATCTGCAAAAGAAGATCATGAATTCCAAAAAGCATTAATATTTTCCACGCAGGTCCACATTTTCCTCACATATGAAAACAAAATTAATGAGAACTCAGCCGTATCTATATCCCATGTTTCACCTGTTTGAGAGTGAATCATCAAGTTTGCTTTCAATAATGTGTTGTGAGAACTAAATTATATGATTCAAAAAAATGTCTGATATGATCAGCTAGTTTTAACCTTGAAGAGGTCTCTGAAGCTTTCTGCAAGTAGGCAGTGCAGGTGTCCCAGACATCTCCATCCCCACCACCCGGTGGCAGAACACTTCAATTCCCCCTTCCACTCTGCCAAGGACATGCACACCCTGGGCATCCTCCATTGGCACACCCTAACCACCCGACGCCTGGAGGCAGAACGCCCCAACTTTCACCTTGGAACTCTTCAACCACACGGCATCAATGTGGACTTCACCAGTTTCCTCATATCTCCTACCCCCACCTTATCCCAGTTCCAATCTTCCAACTCAACACCACCCTCTTGAGCTGTTCTACCTGTCCATCTTCCTTCCTACCTATCCGCTCCACCTTCCTCTCCGACCTATCACCATTACCCTCATCTCCATCTACCAATCGCACTCTTAGCTACCTTCCCCTACCCCACCTCTCATTTATCTCTCCACCCGCCTCAGCTCACAAGCCTCATTCCTGATGAAAAAAAAATTGTTAAACATGTCGTCGGAAAAAATTACTGCAGAACATGAGTTCTGTACTCAAGAGCTATGAAATCAAAGGTTCATTGAGGCCATATAACACAGTTGCTAAGAATTTGATTAATGCAAATAATAGTTGTTTTAAATCCTTTTTTCAGGCAACTATCATTGCAAAGACTGAGGATAACATGGTAACTTGCATTCACAGCAACATAAAGATATTTGTAATTCTGAAATGCCCCAACCTTGGCAGTTGTCAAATATTATTTACATTCTCACAATACTAACAAAAAAAGTTTATTTTTCTTCAACAGAACTGGATATGAGGATTTGTGGATGATATTTCCACATTGTAGCTATTTCCTTTCCAAGAACTGACATAGAAGACTCATCACTTGTATCACAAGACCCAAAAATGATCAATTTACATCAAAAGGTGGTCTCCACCCATCAGAATTTAAAGGACTTTTCCTGGGGCAAGCCAATCATAATTTCTCAGGTGGTTGGAAATTCTGCTTTTTCCAAATGCTATGTGAGAATGTTTCAGTAGCTGTAAAGTGAACTTGCTCGAGTCTGATATCGCACAAGAGACAATCACGATCTTAAATGGAATGTAACTAGCTAAGTAATACACAATATACCACTACCTATTTACTGTTCATTAAGCTGGAGTGTATTTTTGTTAAAAACATCATGTAGATATCCTTCCGCATATGATATCAGCAGTCAAAAAATACTGGCGTCAGGAAATCTACACAAGACATTCCAGATTGTTCCAGCAGAAATCCAACATATATAAAAACCACTAGTTTGCCAAATTTCCTCATTTTCACCAGGACCATTCCCACTACTGCTCTGTCTTCTGCTTTCTCTTGTCCCTTCCAACTTTCTTCAGAAAAACAAATTGCAAATTGACACACAATTGCACAACATACAACTGACATAAACTCAGATCATGTCACACTGAGGATTAACCACTAACTGCCACACAACCTTGATGCATCAAGCAACTGCACTATAACTGACAATTTCTGCAACAATATGCCACTTTAAAATGAAAAAATAATATATTTTACTTACATATTTTGTTTAGATTAAATTTCACCAAAAGGCAACAGTTCTCTAAAACTCTCCAATTTCACTCAGAAAAAAACTTCAACATTAGCTCCTAACAATCTGAACAGTCACCAATTCTAAATATCGAGGAACCTCGATTATCCGAATACCAATGATCTGAAAATCGGATTATCTGAAGATCTCAAGGTCCCGACAGAAACATTACACCAGAGACGTGTTTCCAACAGTGATCGTGTCGTTTGTTTACAGAGATTAAACAGGCATTGTCTCCAAATGACTGACCTCCCGCCCTCTCTGCCGCCCCACACTTTCCCTGGAGTTCTACTAAACCCCCCACTGTCCCCAGATAATCACTCTAACATTGTCATGTACAGGGCAAATGTGGAACCGGTCAAAAAGTTGCAGCAAAAAGTTTGTGTGTCTATCTGTGCACACAAAGGCACCAGCAGCACCAGTCCTGTTGTTTTGTGGGGGCAGGGGGCGCGGTCTTGGACAGGATTGGGGGGTTGCAGGCAGGGGTGCAGTGTTGGATGAGATTAGGGGGCAGGGGGTGTTGATGGACAGGTTGGGGGCAGGGCAGGGGTGGTGTTGGACAGGATTGGGGCGGGATGGAGTTTGGGGCGGCAGGGTTGTGCGGCTGTGCTGGGGGCAGGGGCTCAAGCACTTTGCACTTTATGCTGGGAGGCGGGGGTGGTGTTGGACCAGGTTGGGGGTGCGGGCAATGCTGCAAAGGTGGCAGGTGGAGTGGCGGGGGGAGGGGGGGTGGAGTAGTGGGGGGAAAGAGTCTTGTGCGCTGTGTGCTGCTGCTGCTGATCTCCTGAATGGGGAGCAGACTTTAAAAACTCTGAGCTCCAGAGGAAAGGCATTTAAATTGATTATCTGAACAAAATAGTGCCCGCCCATTTCGTTCGGATAATCCAGGTTCCCCTATACAACAGCATCCAATTTTGAATTCTAATGGCTCAGAAATATGTACTTACTGCCAATAAGTTGGTTTTAAAATGAACTTTGAAATATATTGATCACTTTAGATACAATATTTTCTAAAAAAATTTGATTATTACACCATATTCCATCATGCATTGAATTTTAATATCAAAATTTAAAATTAGCTTCACAACAATAGCTGTGATTTCAATTAAACATATTATGCTCTAGTGTGTTGATTTGTTCTTAAGTTATAGAACCTCTTCTTTCACACTCCCCACAAAAGCATAAGTCATCATCCTGAAACATGAACTTTGTTTCTCTCCACATATGCTGTTTTAAGTGCTGAGTATTTCCAGAATTTTCTATTTCTCTTCAATTGAAACATCGGTGATCTAAATTAGACTCTGCTTTTCAAAACATTGAACATTAATATGCTTAAATGAAAATGAAAATTTTATATGGTTATATTTTGAACTTTGAAATATTTTCTAATCAACCTATTCAAAGATGTTCTTACACACCTCTGCAGCAGATGAGATTGAACCCTTCCTGACTAAGAAGTAGGGACATCATCACTGGAAAATCACAGCAGGTCAGGCAGCATCTGAGGAGCAGGAGAATCGACATCTCAGGCATAAGCCCTTCATCAGGCATGAGGTTTGTGGGCTTGGGGAGGGGGGGGGGGGGGTGAGGGAATGCTGAGAGTGCAATAGGTAGATGATGGTGAGGGAGGAGGTGATAGGTTAGACGTGAGGGTGGAGCAGATCGATGGGAAAGGCAGGTAAAAAAGGGTGGTACCGAGTTCGAGGCTTGGGACTGGGATAATGTGGGGGCAGGGACATCAGGAAACTGTTAAAAACCACACTGATCCTGTGGGTGCACAACCACCAACCCTACCGTCCTGTGATGAAGATTTCAACTCCTCCTCCCCCTCCATCAAGGACTTGCAGGTCCTGGGCTTCCTCTATCACCAAGCCCTTTCCACCCAAGGCCTGGGGAAAGGATTTGGAACCCTGCAACCACACATGTTATTCTCCTACTCCTTGGATACTGCCTTTTCTGCTATGCTTTTCCAACACTCAATTTCAGACCAGTGTCTGCAAGAAAGCAACACACAGACCAGATGCCTAACTACAGAAGCAATCATCCCTACACGCACGAATGGAGCTACATAAGGACATTATTTGAAATGTCGGGCCCCAACAAACTGCAGCACCCAGGAACTACGAACAGCAGTAGAAAAATATCTATTAAGCATATTCAAGAAGAACGGGTACCTGATAAACACAGTCCAACAATTTCTCAACATCAAATCCAAACAAGCAGACACAACATGGCAGAAACTCTAGCCACATTACCATACATTAAAGACATCTCTGAAATGACTTCCAGACTACTCAGATCCCTTGGCTCACAAACATACCAGCACACTTAAACAGTGGCTGATGAACCTAAAGGACCCTGTACCAACAGCCAGCCAAACTAATGGCATTTACAAAATACCATGCAAGACTGTTACAAACATTACATCAGACAGACAGGCAGAAAACTAGCCACAAGGATAAATGAACACCAACTAGCCACAAAAGACATGACCCAATATCACCAGTATCCTTATATACAGATAAAGGAGGACATCACTTCAACTGGGACAACACATCCATCCTAGGACAGGCTAAACAGAGACACAATGGGGGATTCCTAGAGGCCTGGCATTCTAACTAGTACTCCATTAATTAACATATCGATTTGGACCCCATTTATCATCCTCTGTCAAAAGAACTGGAAACGATATCACCCAACTTAAGAGAGACCAAGCCACATAAATAAAAACTAGAACATAACACCAGCACTTCACCAAACGCTGACTGATGATGTTATCGAGTATGGAGATGAAACATCTGAAAATAAACTTTTCAGCTCAGTGAGCAAATGTACAACCTGACTGTCTCCTATTTAGCAAGCAATGTTCTATTTAGTTTAATAAAAACAAAATACTGAAACATACATAGAAACTCAGCAGATCCAACAGCCTCTATGGACAGAGAAAAAGAGTTAATGCTTCAAATCCATTACAACTTTTGTCAGAACTGAAAAGGGTTGGAAAAAATATTTTTAATATCTTTGACGGCAGTAGAGGAGCAGCAAGAGGAACAGATAGCATGGGCCCTAGTTCCAAGGACAAAGTGTTGTTAATTGTGATGAAAGGGAGATATGGATAGAAAATATATGTAGGTTAAAATGTGAGAAGGGGAAAATGGGTTCTCTCTATTGAGAAAAAAAAAGATAGCAATACAAGGCTGCTGGAGTTGTGTGGTTGCGAATGTTAAAAAAATTAGGAGCATTGATATGGCCAAGTTCTGAAGTAGAGAAATTCAATATTAAATCCTAGAGGCTGTTTTTAGACTGTTTGTTGTCATAAATATTTCAAAATTTTAAAATCTTGTTGTATAGAATCATACAATCTGTACAGGGTGAAAACAGGCCGTTCAGCCCATCAAGCCCACACCTACCATCCAAACAGTATCCCACCCAGATCCACATCTCTATCCTATAATCCTGCATTTTCTATGTCTAATCCACCTAGCCTGCAAATCTTTTGGTATATTCCTTCCCAGTCACTGTATATACTCCATCAAAATATTAACCTGCTCAGGGATTGTAACACTTTTAACAAGTACTATAAAGCAAGTAGAAACTTTCCACACCATGTAGAACAATTTAAGGACCTTCTATTATATTTTGAATATCAATACCAGCATTTTTCAAATAAATTTACAAAGGCAATTGGGGGAAAATAGAAACAGCCTTTCTCTTCAAACTAATGAAGACTGAACCTAGTTGGGCTAGAGTCATTATCAAGTAACAATCTTTTGAATGACAGCAGATTCAAGACAAAATGCTTTTTATTTATATGGGTGTCTGGCTGGATCAGCATTTATTGCTCATTGACAAGGTGGTGGTGGTGAACAGCATTCTGTAGTTCACCCTTTCTAACAGTTGGTATATCTGAATGGCTTGCTAGGCATTGCACAGAATCAACCACATTGCAGGAGTCACATGTAGGCCAGACTAGGTAAGGATGCTAGTTTCCTTCCCTAAAGGACATTCATGGAGCAAATGGGTTTTATGCCAATTAATAATGATTTCATGACCACGGTAAGACTTTTGATTCCAGATTTATTTTGCATTTGCAATCCAGCATTTGCTGTGGTGTGAATTTGAACTCTGTCCATTACCAGGATCTCTAGTTTACTAGTCCAGCAACAATATCTATAAACCATTACCGCCCTATCATTAGATACATTCCTTACAACTATCATCTATACATTTACAGTTAAAAAGCCAAAGATGTTATGATCCCTATTAAGATCAATAAGATATTTGAATTCAGAGTGACTGGAATTACAACAGACCCACGTCAGATGCCATATCACTTGCCCTTCACTCCTCCCTAGAACATCTTGACACCAAGCACAGCTACACAAGAATCCTACTCATTGGCTACAGTTCAGCTTTCAATACTGTTTTCCCCTCGAGACAGATTCCTAAAAGCTTCGTGATCTCAGACTAAGCCCCATCCTCTGCAACTGGATCCTCAGTTTCCTGACCCACAGGCCACAGTCAGTGAAGATTGGGGACAATATTTCGTCCTAACAATCAACATTGGAGTCCCCAGGGACGCATACTCAGCCCCCTACTGTACTCACTGTATACCCATGATTGCATTGCCAAATACCAGACTAATGCCATTTACAAGTTCACTGATAACACTACCATAGTCGGTCGAATCTCAGATGGTGACGAAACAGACCTGGAAAAATGGTGCACTGAGAACAACCTAGCTCTCAGTGACAGCAAAAACCAAGGAATTCATTGACTTTCAGCAGGATGTTACTCATACCCCCCCCCCCCACCCCCCACACACACACACACATTAACAGCACAGAGGTGGAACGAGTGGAGAGTGTCAAGCCCCTGGGACTGGTCATCCACAACAAGCCTCATGTGGACGCACTGGTTACAAAGGCCCAACAACATTTCTTCTTCCTCAGCAGCTGAGGAAATTTGGCATGACAGCAAATACCCTTGAAAACATTTACAGATGCGCCATCGAAAGTATGGTATGGCAACTGTGCTTTTCAAGACCGGAGACTGTTATAGAGAGTGGCGAACTCGGCCTGGACAATCACAAAGGCCAATCTCTCATCTATAGAATACATCTACCAGGCCCACTGTCAAGGAAAGGCTGCCAGCATTCTCAAAAGATCCATCCCACTCTGGCAATATTTTTCTACAATCTCTACCATCTGAGAGAAGGTACAGAACCTGAACACACGCACCAGCTGATTTCGCAACAGTTTCTACCCTACTGTTGTTAGAATACTGAAGGGACTCACAAATTCTTAACATTCGCATGAACCTGTGATTTTGTTCTTGCCGCTGTTTACCCATTATTTACTATCTATGCTACTTAACTACGTATTTTCACTGTGCCGTGGTACATGTGACAATAAATTCAATTCAATTCAATTCAGGTTATAAATTGTATCCCAAGTAACTACCATACAGTATTCTTTCAGAAATTTCAAAATGTATATTTAAAGCTGAGTTTGGAAGAGTGCACTTCCAAAGCCCTACCTTATTCCCACTACTGCATTAACCACAACATAAATTTATAATATTTACCCAGTTAGCAATGCAGCCAATTAGATTTAGAATAAATAGATCCATCAACATGGTATCTTCAATAAACAAAACAATTAAAGTGAAAATAAGACTTACTTGGCAATAATGTAAAGCTAATTAACCTGTTTGAAAAATCAGTATAAATATTTACTCTTCTTAATGCTTCAAAACACACATACACACAAAAACACCAATAGGGGAAGAAGTGGACAGGGGAGAAAATGGATTGCTCTCTTTGTAGGGATTCACTTTGGGGGAAAAGAAGATTTTAAGCAAGAGTGGTTAAAGATGAAAAGGATAAGGTATGGGATTTGCAGATGGCTGTCATTTGGACATTCTGGCACATGTAGAAAGTGTCACCAAACATAGGCAATTCCAATCCCCTAAATTTTGTTTATTCTTCTGGGGGAATGTGCAAAGTCCATGATGCCAGTGGCTTCCAAAATCAGAAGTCAATGCTGGGAAAGGCATCATGCACAAACTGGCACGCGCAGACCTTTGGAGCAGCTGCCTGGCCATGCAGCATAGAGGGAATGTTGATCGGCAGTTGTCTTGAGAGGTTTGCAAACTCAGATCCCTTTGGAAACACATAATTAAGTATTCTTCCCAGTATTCCTCAAGAGGACAACCAGGTTTCACTCTGGATTCACAAAAAGGATTTTTCCACAATCAGGTCAGCTAAGCCAAAAAGCTCCTTTTCTTCAGCAGGCTGGTCATCAACAATACCTCAAGTAGAAATCAAAACCAGGCATATGGTCTCCAATGAACAAACAGTTGTTACAAGACATGCAACTACCTAGAAATGCTATGGAAACAAGTGTCCCAACGTCCTTTCATTGACCACTTTCTAAAATATCGGTCTAGGTATCTGCAATCCTTCAAAGTCAGATCCACAAAATTTATTAAATATGAAGCCTTCATTAAATCATTAATTAGGTAACTGCAAGCATGTTCATCAGAATAACAAGCATTAAACAATAAGTTGTCTTCAAACTCAATCACAATTTCACTACGACAAACTTTTATTCAGATACCTTTGATGTGGAAAATATGCTGCAGACCTTTTTCAATATCCTCAGCTCAGTTTCTGGAATCCAAGCTTGATGAACTGTTTACCATATTGCATTGCTGAAGACCTATGAAAGACTTTCATCTGAAAGTCAATATCGTATTTCATCCATTGCAAGACACATTATACAGAAGGTTTTTTACCTCTTGTAAACTGATCGTGTTTTAATTGCTTTCTAAGTGTATCATCCATGTCTTTCTGTTCTGTGTAGTTAGGTTACATGAAAACAAAGAAATGGAAGGTTATGCTTATAGGATTACATGAAGAGGAGAAGATACAGGCTTGATTGAAGTATAATTACTCATTGGACTGGGTCAGTCAAATGAGCTGTTCATGTGCTATAGTTTCCATACAAATCTAGATCTAGAAGTAATGGCCTTGTGGAGAAGAAAACACAATGTTTACACCACACAGTCTCCAACACTCCATGCTTACTTAAAGACCATCCAGTAGTTATTTTGCACACTAGCTTCAGTCAAAAGAGATTCAGCCTGTATATGGAAACTGCTTATTTTGCTTGGTACTTTGCATGTAGACTTCATGCTAATCATTCAGAACAAATCTAAATATTCACCTATTAAAAATGTTTCATAAAATAATATTATGGTAATTACTTTTAGTGTCTTATAACCATTAAGTGGATTCAAGTGCAAACAAGTGCTGAAAAGTAAGAATTCTCAACCTTTCCTGCAAACGTAATATCGGAATAACCAGAATTCTCAGCAAACATTCAATATTGGGATGACAGAGCCGTTTCATTAAAATTTGAATCGAGGCATTCAACTGTTACATTACAATGTATAATAAATTGAAGATGCTGTTTTAAGTGGCAATCGCAATACTGACAATGGCAGGAAAGTATATTCAATCCAGCCTCCTTGAGCATCAACTGAAGAATTTACCATATTTACCGGAAATAGCTCTAGCTTGCAGTACTGTGGTTTAAAACATTCAATACACATTCAAATATTTTGAATGTGAAACGTGAAAAGAATTTTAGGTTAGCATTTTCGTTACGAGTTAAATCATATTGATTCTAATAAAATCACATAATTAACAAAGCGCCCGGGGATCCCAGCGTTTTCTATAGCAACTGCAATGTGCCAAGGCTTCGGCAAGTGAGGGGGCACTCGTGAAATGGAAAGAGGGGCCTGTCACTGACTGCCGGTCACCAACTACTTTTATTCCATAGACCTTAACGTTCCATCATACACTGGAATTTGCTAGCTTCAATATTTTAAGCTTACAATGTACAAATCGACAGTTTTAAAAAAAAGCAGAAGAGCGTTCGTACGTCCCTTTAAGCTCATACCGTATAATGGTGGCAGATTGTTGCTTGCTTTGTTCCGTGTGTATGTCGAGAGCACAGGTGTAGGAGAAAGCAGCATACGCAACGAAATGCCGCTGTTTTGGATACAAACTGCTCGAACGTCTCGCAGCACCGACTCTGAGAGCACAGACGTCGCCGTGCGCCTGCATCAGCCACTGAGACACACCCATGCAAAACTGGACCATTTATCCAAAGCTCTCAGTGCCTTCTGTTTGGACAGCGACTCTTATTTTATCGATTTAAAACGCAACTTCTTTAAGTTGTTCCAGTCTGAAAATTCAATATCGACGTAGTATACGTTGCAATGATTGTTTGCTTCGAAACTATCGTAAATAGTATTTTTGACATTTCGGAACAGTTCTCTATTTATCAAGGATATCTCACATGTAGCGTCCACGATGTTATGTTTTTCAACAGGATACTAACTGGGTATTTTACATTCACGAATACGATTTGAATCGCAAATGCAAGTTTTTTTTAAAAGTTTCGCTTCTTGCCCTATTGGAACCATAAATAATCCGTTAACGTGTTACTGCATTGAGAGTACTTCTGAAGCTAAGGTTGCGGTGCCAATAAAGTATCTACTTCGAGATGACAACTGGAAGACCTTCCTTCACTTAGCTATTTTCCATATCCCATCCAAAGTCAGGTAATGCCTTATTAGAAATGAAGCTTACTCTTCGAGATAATCACGTTGTTTTGTACAAATATTGCAGCTAACTTCCAATATACTTTTTGAAGTTATCCATGAGCTGTGCAGAATTGGAGTGCAGTACTGAGTGATGTGGTATCCACAGTACTAATATATGTGTGAATCATAGGGGATTAGCTTCTATATAAATTAAACTATATAAACATAATTTCCACTTAAAAAGTTTTAAAAAATTAACATTACATTCCAATAAAACTGAACACTTCGAGTTTTTCTTATGTCTTGTTTTCTTTTTCTCAAAAACATTATTCAAAGTACATGTGGGTAGTAAAAGCGTGCCTCTTCGTCCCACACTACAGTTGGTCTTTGACCAAGCTTGGCATTATGATTCTTTAGCTCATGGTTCTCTTCCAATCACTCTGTGTGCCTATTTTTTACGATTTTCAGCTTCCTGCTTTGGCCACTAGACTGATGTTCTTGTATTTCCTATTTCCTCTTTTAAATGCTCCAACATTTCTCACATTATTAGTTTGCAGTACAACATTCTCCAAACTGTCAAATACTGTTAAGCTGCATGAGTTCAGTCCTGTACCAATTTCTTCTTTTTAAAACATAGGCTGATGATATTTTGACCAAAGAATCTCTTCTACTGTCAAAGTTGCATCTCTTAACAGGATGTGGGCATTGCTGGCTAGGCCAATATTTATTACCTATCCCTAAATGTCTCGAGAACAGTTACAATTGAACCATATTATTGTGAATCTGGATTTGAAACAGATACATTTCTCTGACAATTCACAGAATTCACATTCATGATTCAAATAGTTTTGCCATCTTAATTTCAGATTTTATTGAATTCAAACTTCACAATCTGCCATGATGGAATTTATAACCATGTTTCTCTTCCATAAGCTCCTTTCCAGCATGCACATTATGTTGTGTTCAGCCTTCGTTCTATCCAGGACAGCAACTTTATTCTCTAACTTTTCTGCTTGAGTGCTTTAAGTTTATGGAAATCTTCTTTAATTACCTGAACTTTCCAAATTATTTATTTTTCCATTTCTATCAAGAGTTTTGTCTTTCAATATTGGCCACGTGAATTTCAATATCTAAGTGTGACCTATTCATTTGGATTTTAATGTTACATTTCACAACATTGGAATTTACTCATTCTAGCTGACACTCTTGGCATTTTGCTTCCCATTCATCTCTGGGAGGTTCCTCCTTCATACTTTCCCTTTGGTAATTAACGTAGGGGTGAATCACTGACACCTTCACAGAATGTCAGTGATATGGCACTTAAAATTTTCAAAGTATCTCACTACCTTTAGGGCAGTACAATGGCTCAGTGGTGAGCATTGTAGCCAGAAACCTGGATTCTATTCCACCACGGGGCAACTATCTGTGTGGAGTATGCACATTCTACATGTCTGCTTTGTTTTTCTCCCGGTGCTCTGGTTTCCTCCCCAAGTCTAAAGTAGGAGGAAGGTTTTTTGTTGCACACAAAGATGTGCAGGTTAGGTGAACTGGCTATGCTAAATTCTCCATATTGTACAGGAATGTGCAGGCTAGCTGGATTAGCCATGGGAAATGCAGCATTACAGGGAGAGGGGAGGGGTCAAGGGTCTGGATAGAATGCTTTTTGCAGGGTCAGTCTGGACTCAGTGGGCCAAATGGCCTGCTTCCACAATGGAGGGAATCAATGACAACCCCTTTAAAATACAGCTGGACCAGTACTGCTTCAATTAGAGGGCATATTTCAATGGGTATATAACTTTGAATACCCAATGACACTTCCTTCATCTCATGATTTACGGAATTCACAACTGTTCAATTTCAAGGTAGCAGGACCATTTGTTCAGTGATGGAGACCATTCGGTTGGCATCTTTTCATTTGTGACTCCTCCAAATTTAGGTAATTCCTAGTTGTTGAATCTGTTCTACTAGTTACTGCAAGCTTAACTTGCCTGATTGCAAAGCATTTTTCAGGAGGTATCCATTTCCTTTCAAAGTGTCAGGAATGATCTTGTGGTGCAACTTGAACAGGATGATGGTATTCTGTGCTCCAATATCAAATTTCAGATTTATGGTGGGGACATATTTCTCATTTTCTTTCTGATCTGAATGGTTGAGAGATTTTGTTTTCCCAGTCTGGGAACTGTCACTCCAGACATTTTGTACACTTGAGTGGTTCACATATCTATTGTATCCTCAAACTCATAATTATCGTCTTGAGTTTGAAAGGTTTGGCTTTGTTATCTTCTCATTTTCACTATTTCTCTGTCTTTAACAACTCCTTTATTCTGCATATCTTTTCCCAGTGACCAAGCTTTCCACAGGCTCTGCAGTTTTATTTGTATACAGGACATTGTCTTCTCTGTGAATTTGAGAGCATCAAAATTTCATGTGCATCTCTCACCGTCTGATGTGCATTGTTGTGTTACTGTTTTACTGCAGGTACAACATGTAACAAAAGAGCTAATGAAATGTTATCTTTTAATCCAAGAGGAACTGAACATAAAACTAATGCTTCAGTTATACAAGGCATTGGGGAGATTCATCTCAAATACCCTGTGCAGTTTTGATCTCATTCAAGGAAGGATAAAAAGACATTGGAGGTGGTTCAGAGGACAGCTGAGAGTGATTAGATTAGATTAGATTCTTTACAGTGCGGAAACAGGCCCTTCGGCCCAACAAGTCCACACCGACCCTCCGAAGAGTAACCCAACCAGACCCACTCACCTACCAATGCACCTATCACTATAGGCAACTTAGCATGGCCAATTCATCAAACCTGCACATCTTTGGACTGTGGGAGGAAACTGGAGCACTGGGAGGAAACAGGGAGAAGGTGCAAACTCTACGCAGACAGTCGCCGAGGCTGGAATCGAACTCAGGTCTCTGGTGCTGCGAGAAACATGGATTTGAATGGCTAATATTGTAAGGATAGGTTGGACAGCCTGGGCTAGCTTCCAGTGAAATTTAGAACAGTGATTGTGTTATGAAGTTGAAGGTGTGTACTGTATCTTTAAGAGAGAAAGCTGGGAAACGCCTGTGATGTCACAGAGTATACTAGACAATTGAAAGGTGTAACATTTTGGCCGTAACCTAGATAGCTCATTGTTTTCAGAGCAGTTTAAATTTGACCAATCAGTTTAAGTTATGCCCCAAGATACTAAAAGCCAATCAAATTTGAGTTTGACTGTTTTGACAACATTGAACCAATAAGATGATCCAATGTTTTTGGGTATAAAAAGCAGGAAGTTTGAATAGCTAGCCAGAGAAAGAAGACCAGCTGCCATTGTCAGACAGATTACCCAAAAACCCTCTCTCTAGAAGGTACTTTTTCAAATGGAACATTTTTGCAATAGAAGATCAAAGATGACCCAGGGAGATCTACAAAGAGAAAGCTCACCACTGCTAATGTCAGCTGCTGACTGGTTTTGATCATTGATTTGCTGCAAATTCAATAGGGGCTTTATTGGATCAGTAGATTGTTATGGAGTGTATGGTGTGGTGTAGTGTGGTTGGGGGGGGGGGGGTAGATAACAAATCCCTAAGAGAAAGGAGGCTTACAGTTGTAAATAGTTGTTTACTGTTCAGTTTTAGAGTTAAAGAATAAAATTGATAATTTTTTTGTTAAATAGTGGAATTTGGATAGTTCTCTGTCACTCACACTTGAACAGACTATGAGGCAAGGTGAGCTTTTCTGTGTGTTTGGTTTAATTAGAAGGGTTTACCGCTATGTAGTAAGAATTAGCAATATTTCCTCTAATTACTTTTTTTACTGTGTGGACCTCTGATATCCATGTGGCAGCAGCTTCCAAATTAGATGTCAATACTGAGAATGACATCAACATGCTGATGGTTATGCGCTCAACATCCAAGCAGCTGTGCAACTCCGAGGCAACGTTGGTGAATGAAGACCCAACTGAAATGTTTAAGATCCTGAATGGTTTTCACAAGATGGAGATGGAAAGAATGTTTCCTCTTCTGGTTCATCTAGAACTAGAAGACACTGTTTCAAAATAAATGGTAACCCTTTCAGGACAGAGATGAAAATTCTTTTCTATCAGAGGGTTCTCAGTTCGGGAAGGCGGTAGAAGCAGGATCATTGAATATTTTTAAAATGGACACAGAGATTCTTGTTAGGCACGGGAATCCAGGGGTTATCAGGAATAGAGGGGAATGTGGAATTTGAAACATAAACAGATCAACAACAATCTCATTGAATAGTTAAGTTTGCTCAAGGCACCAAATGATCTATATGTGATCCTGTTTCATAGGTTCCTATATGTTGTGTCATTCCTGCTGCCTTTTCCTTGACTGAACTATTTAGGTAGTTAGTACCTTCATCTGTCCACGCATGACTTTATGTACTTTGGCAGAGTAGCTTGCAATACTGCAAACATGTCCTGTACATAAAGAACATTTCATATTTGGTTTGCAGAGCCCGAGTGAACTGACCTGTTACTTTCTGGTCTGTTTCCTTGAATGTATATTTGCTTGTTACATTTCTGAATCTTGTTAAAAGATTGTCAAGAGGGTCACTCTGTTTCCTGAGTCAAACTTTGAAACTCACTTTAGTCAGCCTGGTGGTTTGACTGTGGCTGGAGAAGCTTGCTAGATTACTTAATGTGTTTTTACTGTTGCCCTCATGCATCTCCCAGATATTGAAAAAGATTTGAAAAGCTTCTTTTGTCACTAGTGCCTTCTACTGATTGTAACCTGCACTTTTGACTAAACCTCTCAAAACCTTGACATCAGTCTTCCACTTTATCCTAGCCTAGCTCTGCACTTATTTCTATCAAGGTGGCATTTTGTTTTCATGCAATTCACTCAATTGTTTTCTGTCTTAGGCACTACTCTGATTTTTCTCAATGTAATTCAGCATTTGTTTTGTGTGCAAATCCCAAGCATATTAAAACAAGTAACTTATACCACCATCTCATGAATTGTGGTATCCAAGATTTAAAATAATCAAAGGTTTAGAATGATATTGAAGCTGACATTGAATTAATTTCATGCAGCCCTTTCGTATAGAATGAAGTGTTATTGGTTTGGTAAATACACTTAACTGCAGTGATATCCTGATGCAGACTTACAAGGTTGGCTCAGTGGTGAGCAATGCTGCCTCACAGCACCAACGACCCAGGTTCAATTCCAGTCTTGGGTGACTGACTGACTGTGTGGAGTTTGCACATCTTCCATGTGTCTGCATGATTTTCTGCCAGATGCTCCGGTTTCCTCCCACAGTCCTGATGTGCATGTTCAGTGGATTGGTCATGCTTGAAAAAATTACTTCATACTGTCTAGGGTTATACACGCTAGGTGGATTAGCCATGGTAAATGCGGGGTTATGGGGGTAGGATGCTTTGGAGTATTCGTGCTGACTTGAAGGGCGAAATGGCTTGTACTGTCAGGAGTCCATGACATGCACACAGCAGAATAATTCCTAACCCTTCATGAATATAATGTGTACTGAAATCTGACAGACTGCTGTGTACTATTTTACAAAACAAAATAGCAGGTCGTTTTCACCAAATTGTGTATTTATTGGATCCTTTCCAAAATGACTATTTGGAAATAGATGTGGAAATGGCGGTAGGCCTTCATGAGTTTTTTTTCGGTTAAAAACAATGACTGCAGATGCCAGAAACCTCCTTGGATGCTGCCTGAACTTCATGAGTTTTTGTTTTTATGTATTTCCTATGGAGAAGGTATTCCACAATATCTTTCAAAAGAAGGTTCTTGGATTTCGACTCGGCAACTTGTCAAGGTTTATTTGATACCATGTTCCAAAGCCACCACATCTATCATTTAGAAGGATGAAGACACTGTCTTTGTTAATTTTTCAACTGATTCTGACTTGGACATATATTGCCATTTTGTCATTGATATTGGGTCAAAATTCAGGGACTAAAATAAACCCTAACAGAGTGGTGTTTTCAGAAGAAGGTAATTCACCACCATCTTTTGAAAGACACCCAAGAATGGTCAACAAATGTTAGGTTTGAAATTAATGCCCATAACAATTTTTTTTTTGAAAAGTTGCTATGAGATTGCAATGAACTGTGAACTTCCTGATTTATGCTGCAGCCATGCCAAATATTTTATCAATTGCATTATTAAAGCAAATGACTAACAAAAACAGAATTAAATTAGGGATGCTGGAAGTTTTTAAGTGGTAAACTAACTCTAATGTGATCAAGCATTATTTTTGACACTTTCTGGGACAAACTTTGAACTGTCCAAAAAGTTTACCATAAATTATTTGCACTGGAGAAGTAACTTCAATAACTGGGCACTGCTTTCAGTCAAAAATGGTCTAAAACTAATGGAAGTATATCAAAAAGGGATTTTAATTTTTTTTTCTAAATTAGAAATATTTTACCAAATAGTTAACATTGCTTTTCTGAGAGAGTTTGGACAACAAGTATTTACAGTAACCCATTTCTCCTCTCCATTCCAATGACTAAGCTCCTATCTTTGTGCAACCCTCTTCCAGCTTTCCCTATGCTAAGCAAATGATGTCATTATTTGCTGTTTTAATGGTCTAGGTTGCCAAGGAGCTAACTTAAGTTGCCTAGTATCCTGGAAGCTTAATATAAGTTTATTAAATTAAAATTTATTTAATTTAATAAACAACTTGCAAAGAGGAATTGGTGGCAAACTGGCAGTTCAAATTATGCCAGCTGAGGGAATGTATTGACTGATTTAATTCTGGAATTGAAAGCCAGTCCCAATAAAGGTAATCATGAGATTAAGTTCAATTGATGTAAAAGAACCATTTCATTTATGTCCTTAAGTAAGGAAATCTGCTATCCTCATCTGATCCAGCATACATATGACTCCAGGCTCACAACAATATGGCAAGTTCTTACCTGTCTTATTAAATGTCAAAGAAGCCATTCAGTTCGTGGGCAAACGGGATGTGGTATCATTGACAAAGCCATCCCCAACATTTTGTTTTTAAACCTCCAGAGGTTTATTTGAAGTATTCAGTATATAATAAGTGATATACAAGAATGGTCACAAAATACTGCAAAAGTAAAATTATGAAACTCAAGGATAAAGTGAATTTGTTTCCATTTCCCCATTGATGGCTCAACTCAGATAATGAATTAATTTTCATGTGAGACTATACTACACTATAATGGTTTTCTTTCTTAAATATGGAACATTAAACAGGAAAAATATGTATTAATCACTACAATGGACAAAAATTCCTTTATGTTGCTGTATTTTCTTTCTTCCACATCATTATGCACTTGTGCTCCTCCAGCATCATGTTTTCTCCATTTATTGCCTCATTTCTCTCTTTCCGCCCATGAATACAATGCCTTTAACATGGGAAGTATTCTTATGGCACCTCAAATGTGCAACAAAAACAGCTACCAAGCCAAAGGAGGAAATATTGGGAATTATGACCAAAAATCTTTAAAGAAGAAATGACGTTGAGACCTTGGGTAGAAAGGTGGAGTAAACTTGGGAGGAAATTTTAGATTTTAAACACATAGACAACTGAAGATAGTTACATTCAGTAGTGCTTAGGGAAATAAATGAATGCACAAAAGACCAGAGTCAGAGAAACCAAGCAGTGTATGGATCAAAGAGGGAAGTGATTCTAGCAAAAGGAGTAATAGAGGGAAATAAAAGATTAAGATTGGGTAAGAAGAGCATCAGGGCAAGGTCAATGTGGATCATAGGGAAGCACTGGAGTAGTGATATTATTGCTGAACTTGTAATAACCAGATAATGCTCTGGGGATTGTGGGTTCAAATCCTACTATGGCAGATCCAAGTTTAACTTTTATTTAAAACCCATGTGCAACTCCAGAGTTGTCTATTGTTTTAAAAATCAGTTTGGTTCACGAACGTCTTTTAGGAAAGGAAATCTACTATCATTACCTGGACAGGCCTACAGCTGACTCCAGATTTTCAGCAATATGACTGATAGTTAGCTTCCCTCAAATGACTTAGTAAACTACTCCATTGTAACAGATCTGCGAAAAAAATAACAAATGACTGAAACCAGTCATCCTCTGGCATCAACCTATGCACCACAGCAACAAGGGAAATTCAGCATGGTTCACCCTACAAAGTCTCTCCTCACTGACATGTGGAGGCTAGTGGTAGAACTGTCTCAAATTAATTGAGCAACAGCCTGACATGGTCCATGAGGTATGATTCCATTAGTGTGACTATGTCCCAGACACTACTATCAAAATCCTATGCCTTGTCCCAATGGCAGGACAGACTCAACATTGGCTCCCCATGAAATCTCATGGCATCAAGTCAAAAAGGGTCAAGGAAACCTCCTGCTGATGGCCACCTCTTCCACTCGACCCACCACCCACCCAAATTCCCCTCATCCCACCTAATCTCCACCATCCAAATGCCAGACTTCAGCTAATTCGCTTCACTCTAAGTGATATCAAGAACGTGTTGAAGGCATTAGATACTGCAATGGCTACAGGCCCTGAAAATATGTCATCAACAGTACTGAAGCATATGCCATGTCCCTAGCCAAGCCATTACTGCACAGCTACAACATTAGCATCCATCTGCAAATGTGGAAATTTACCCAGGTATGTGCTGAACATAGAACACAGGACAACTCCAACTGAACCAATTAATTCTTCAGTCCACTCTGAATTATCAGTAAAATGATGGAATGGGTCAACAACTGTGCTAACAAGTTTGTGTTCCGCCAAAGTCACTTGGCTCCTGACATCATTCTAACTTTAGTCCAAACAAATGAATGAAAGAACTGAATTCCAAAGATAAAGTGAGGGTTACAAGGCCTGAATTGATCAAATTACTTAATACCTACTAGAAAGATAAAAATTAATATTCACTTTTAAACATTATGGGTTACAGAGAGCAGCAATTTTTTTAAAGTACGTAAAGCAACCTCAAAAGATTGAGGATCAGCTGTGAGTGAGCTGATAACCAGAAGATGTAAATTTGAGATCATCACCAAGAAACTGCAAATACAAGGTTGCAATTTTCTTTTTGAAAAAGGAATTTATATTAGCATGAAATGTATCAGGAGTCACATTTAAAATGGAATCTGTAACAAATGAAGAATTACTCAAAGAACATTCAGAGAAACGGTATGGAAAATGGAAAAATTATTTTATTCACATAGTATTCTTAAACTTCCTTTTTTAAAAAAGGACATTTTCTACTTATTGAATACGTATACACATTCAATTTCTTGAACAACAAAATACACAGTGTGTTGAACTTTGACTCCAGGAATTCTAAATGTAATGAACAATTCACGGTGGCATGATGGCTCAGCGGTTAGGACTTCTGCCTCTCAGTGCCAGAAACCCAGGTTCCAGTCTAGCATTAGGTGACTGGCATCGTGGTTTCTGCGTGTTCACACAGTGCGTAAAAGTGAGGCAATTAATGTTGTGCGCCATCTTCCTCACTTCATTTGAAAAATGAGATTAAAAAAAACAAGAGAAAATGTATGATATACCAATTTACAAGGGGAGGTGATGGATCGAGGAGTAATTATTGCTGGACTGTTAACCCAGAGGCACAAGTAATGTTCTTAAGATCAGGGTTCAAATCCCGCCTTTACAGATGGTGGAATTTGAATTAAATTTTTTAAATTTGGGATTAAAGAGTTTGGATTCATAGCAATCGCTAACTCTCAATTGTCAGAAAAACCCATCTGCTTCACTAATGTCCTTTAGGGAGGGAAACTGCCATTCTTACCTGGTCTGGCCTACACATGACTCCAGACCAACAACAACATGGTTGACTCTTAACTGCCCTCATGGCAATTAGATATGGGAAATAAACGCTGGCTGAGACAGCGATGCCCACATCTCACGAATGAGTAAGAAAAAATTCAACAGTTGAAATGTCACTATTGAAAATACAGCTACATTTTAATAAGCCTTAACATTTGAAAGCATGTTTCGCACCATGCTTCAGCATCTAATAATCATTCTGTTAACACCTGATATCCAGTCAATTGTATGTCTGTGCTAATTGGCATGTAAACTTCCCAGTTATTTCGCAAACGTTTGCTTTAACTTAGAGTCATAGAGATGTAAGTATGGAAACAGACCCTTCGGTTCAACTCGTCCATGCCGACCAGATAGCCCTATCTAGTCTCACCTGTCAGCACCTGGCCCATATCCCTCAAACCCTTCCTATTCATATACCCATCCAGATGTCTTTTAAATGTTGTAATTAAATCAGCCTCCACCACTTCCTCTGCCAGCTCATTCCATACATGTACACCCTCTGTGTGAAAACATTGCCCCTTAGGTCTCTTTTATATCTTTCCCCTCTCACTCTAAACCTATGCCCTCGAGTTCTGGACTCCCCCACCCCAGAGAAGAGATTTTGTCTATTTATCCTATCCATGGGAGGCTGCTGAGTAAGGTGAGGGCCCATGGTGTTTGAGGTGAGCTACTGGGATGGATTGAGGATTGGCTGTCTGACAGAAGGCAGAAAGTTGGGATAAAAAGGTTCTTTTTCGAAATGGCAGCCGGTGACAAGCGATGTCCCACAGGGTTCAGTGTTGGGGCCACAGCTGTTCATGTTATATATTAATGGTCTGGATGAAGGGACTGGGGGCATTCTTGCGAAGTTTGCCGATACGAAGTAAGGTGGACAGGCAGGTAGTACTGAGGAAGTGGGGAGGTTGCAGAAGGATCTAGACAGTTTGGGAGAGTGGTGCAGGAAATGGCTGATGGAATTCAATGTGAGCAAATGTGAGGTCTTGCACTTTGGACAAAAGAATAAAAGCATGGACTACTTTTTAAACGGTGAGAAAATTCATAAAGCCAAAGTACAAAGGGATCTGGGAGTGCTAGTCGAGGATTCTCGAAAGGTAAACATGCAGGTTGAGTCCGTGATTAAGAAAGCGAATGCAATGTTGTCATTTATCTCAAGAGGGTTGGAATATAAAAGCAGCAATGTGCTACTGAGCCTTTATAAAGCTCTGGTTAGGCCCCATTTGGAGTACTGCATCCAGTTTTGGGCCCCACACCTCAGGAGGGACATACTGGCACTGGAGCGTGTCCAGCAGGGATTCACACGGATGATCCCTGGAATGGCAGGTCTAACATACGAGGAACAGCTGAGGATCCTGGGATTGTGTTCATTGGAGTTTAGAAGGTTAAGGAAAGATCTAATAGAAACTTATAAGATAATACATGGCTTGGAAAGGGTCGACGCTAAGAAATTGTTTCCGTTAGGTGAGGAGACTAGGACCCGTGGGCACAGCCTTAGAATTAGAGGGGATAAATTCAGAACAGAAATGTGGAGACATTTCTTCAGCCAGAAGTGGTGGGCCTGTGGAATTCATTGCCGCAGAGTGCAGTGGAGGCCGGGACGCAAAATATCTTCAAGGCCGAGATTGATAAATTCTTGATGTCACAAGGAATTAAGGGCTACGGGGAGAATGCTGGTGTGTGGAGTTGAAATGCCCATCAGCCGTGATTAAATGGCAGAGTGGATTCAATGGGCTGAATGGCCTTACTTCCACTCCTATGTCTTATGGTCTTATGCCCCTCATGATTTTATAAACCTCAAAATGTCATCCCTTAGCTTCCGACGCTCCAGGGAAAACAGCCCCAGTTAATTCAACCTTTCCCTATGCCTCAAACCCTCCAACCCAGGCAACATCCTTGTAAATCTTTTCTGAATCCTTTCAAGTTTCACAACATCCTTCCGATAGAAAGGAGACCAGATTTGCACGTAATATTCCAAAGGAGGTCCAACCAATGTCTTATACAGAAGCAACATGACCTCCCAATTCCCGTACTCAATCCTCTAACCAATAAAGGAAAGCATACCAAATGCCTTCTTCACCATCCCATCTATCTGCAACTTCACTTTCAAGGAGCTGAACTCCAAGGTCTCCCTTTTTCAGCAACATTCCCCAGGACCTTAGCTTTAAGGTGTATAAGTCCTGTTAAGATTTGCTTTCCCAAAATGCAGCACCTCACATTTATTTCAATTATACTCCATCTGCCACTTCTCAGTCCATTGGCCCATCTGATCAAAGTCCTGTTGTAATGTGAAGTAACCTTCTTCGCTGTCCACTACACCTTCAATTTTGGTGTCATCTGCAAACTTACTAACTATATCTCTTATGCTCACATCCAAATCATTTATACAAATTACAAAAAGTGGTGGACCCAGCACTGATCCTTGTGGCACTCCACTGGTCACAGGCCTCCAGTCTGAAAAACAACTCTCCATAACCGCCTTTGAGTCAGTTCTATTGGCTAAAATGGCTATTTCTCCCTCTATTCCATGAGCTCTAACTTTGCTAACCAGTCTCCCATGGGGAACCTTATTGAACACCTTACTGAAGTCCATATAGATCGCGTCCACCGCTCTGCCCTCATCAATCCTCTTTGTTACTTTTCTAAAAAATTCAATCAAGCTTGTGAGACATGACTTCCCACACACAAAGCCATGTTGTCTATCCCTAAAGAGTCCTTGCCTTTCCAAATACATGTACAACCTGTCCCTCAGGATTCACTCCAACAACTTGCTCACCACCGAAACCAGGCTCAATGGTCTATAGTTCCTGGCGTGCCCACTACGTTAGCCAACCTCCAGTCTTCCGGCACCTCACCTGTGACTATCGATGATAGAAATATCTCAGCCAGCGGCCCAGCAATCACCTCCCTCGATTCCCACAGAGTTCTAGGGTACACCTGATCATGACATGGGAATTTATCCACTTTTATGCATTTCAAGACGTCTAGCACTTCCTCCTCTGTAATATGGACATTTTTCAAGATGTCACCACCTACTTCCCTACATTCTATTCCTTCCATGTCCTTCTCCACACTGATGCAAAATACTCATTTAGTATCTCCACCTTCTCCTGCAGCTACACACAAAGGCTGCCTTGCTGATCTTTGAGGGAGTAAAAAGTGAGGTCTGCAGATGCTGGAGATCAGAGCTGAAAATGTGTTGCTAGTTAAAGCACAGCAGGTTAGGCAGCATCCAAGGAACAGGAAATTCGACATTTCGGGCTAGATGAAGGGCTCTGGCCCGAAACGTCAAATTTCCTGTTCCTTGGATGCTGCCTAACCTGCTGTGCTTTAACCAGCAACACATGATCTTTGAGGGGGCCGATTCTCTCCTGAGTTACCCTTTTGTCGTTAATGCGTTTATAAACACATTGATTCTATTTAGATTGTCTTTAACTCTATTTTCCAAAGCTATTTCATGTCCCCTTTTTGCCATCCTGATTTCCTCTTAAGTATACTCCTACTGCCATTATACTCTAATAAGGACTCATTTGATCCAGCTTGTCTATACCTAACATATGCTCCCTTCTTTTTCTTAACCAAACCCTCAACTTCTTTATTCTCTAGCATTCCTTACACCAACAGCCTTTCCTTTCACCCTAACAGAAATATACTGTCTCTGGACTCTCGTTGTCTCATTTCTGAAGGCTTCCCATTTTCCAGCTGTCCCTTTACCTGCGAACATCTGCCCCCAATCAGCTTTTGAAAGATCTTACCTAATATCATCAGAATTAGTATTCCTCCAATTTAGAACTTCAACTTTTAGATCTGGTCTATCCTTTTCAACCACTATTTTGAATCTATGGTCACTGGCCGTAAAGTGCTCCCCACTGCCACTTCAGTCACCTGCCCTGCCTTATTTCCCAAGAGTAGGTCAAGTTTTGCATCTTGTCTAATAGGTACATCCTCATTGAATCAGAAAAATTTCTTTTACACACTTAAATTCTTCTCCATCTAAACCCTTAACACTATGGCAGTCCAGTCAATGTTTGAAAAGTTAAAATCCCCTACTACAACCACCCCATTTTTCTTACAGATAACCGAGATCTCCTTACAAATCTGTTTCTCAATTTCCTGCTGATTATTAGGGGGTCTATAATGCAATCTCAAGAAGGTGAACATTCTTTCCATGCTTCTCAGTTCAACCTAAATAACTTTCCTAGTTATATTTCCAGGAATATCCTCCCTCAATAAGGTGTAATGCTATCCCTTATCAAAAACGCCACTTCCTCTCCTCTCTTGCCTCCCTTTCTGTCCTTCCTGTTGCATTTGTATCCTAGAACATTAAGTTGCCAGTCCTGTCCATCCCTGTAATTGCTATGAGATCCCAGTCCATTTTCTTAACCATGCCCTGAGTTCATCTGCCTTCCCTGTTCAGCCTCTTGCATTAAATAAATGCAGTTTAAATTTATCAGTCCTACTTCATTCTCTGCTTTGTCCCTGCTTGCACTGACTGTTTGACTCACTTCTTTTCTCAACTGCACCAGTCTCAGATTGATCTCTTTCCTCACTATCTCCCTGGGTCCCACCTCACCAAATCACCCTCCCACCCCCATCGCTACCTTAATAGTGTAAATCCTCCCAAGCAGCTCTAGCAAATCTTCCTGCCAGTATATTACTGTAGTCCCCTTTCTATTCAGGTGCAATCCATCCTTCTTTTTCAGGTCACTTCTTCCCAGAAGCAATTCCAATGATCCAAAAATATGAATCTTCCCATACACCAGCTCCTCAGCCACACATTTATTTGCTCTATCCTTCTATTCCTACCCTCACTATTCAGATATTACTACTCTGGAGGACCTCCTTTATAGATTCCAGCCTATACTCTTTATATTCTCCCTTCAGAATCTCATCTTCTTCTCTTCCTATGTCGTTGGTTCCGATGTGTACAATGACCTCCTGCTGGGCCCTCTCCCCTCTTGAGAACATTCTGCACCCTCTCTGAAACATCCTTGATCCTGGCACCAGGGAGGCAACACACCAGTCTGATTTTTCACTGCTAGCCACAGAAATGTCTATCTGTACCTTGGACTAGAGAGTCCTTTAACACAATAAATCTCTTGGAATCTGACTTACCCCTCATTGCATTACAGCCAGTCTCGATATCAGAAACCTGGCTGTTCATGCTACATTCTCCTGAGAATCCATCACCCCCTACATTTTCCAAACAGCACACTTGTTTGAAATGGGGATAGCCACAGAAGATTCCTGCACTACTTGTCTACCTCTCTTATCTTTTCATAGTTAACCCATCTATGTGACTGTATTTGCAACTTTTTCACTTTCTATAACTGCCATCCATCACATCCCCTTGCTTATGTAAATTCCTCATTGCTGCTAATTGACTCTCCAACCAATCCATTAGATCTGATAGGATTCGCAACCAACGGCACTTATTGCAGATATCAATCTTCAGTAACACGTAAACTTTCCCTAATCTCCCACATCCTACAAGAAGAGCATTTCACTCTACTGAAGGCCACTTTTGCTTCTTCCAATCTACAGACCCAGAAAATAGAACTGTCTTATTTCTCTTCAAAACACTGCTCCAGACCAACTTAATACTTATGGCTTGTATTTATAAGTTTAATCAAGAGACATATCTCAATAAAACATATAATCAAGAAAGAACCAACTCAACTCACTACTGCAGATTTTCTGTCAGCCACACCTAAAAATATTCACTTCTCTGATTCTGTGCTGTGATTTCTCCCAAACAGGTTCTTCTAAGATTAGTTGTGAATTTCACTGTTTGTTTATTTTCCCAGATGCACTCCAATGTCCAGCGAAACATGAATTCACACAGCAAAGGCAGTAACTGTAGAGGTTCACTGCTGCATCAGTTAGCAGTGTGGGTTCCCTCCCTCCCTCCCTTGTTCGTTCCCTCCCTCCCTCGTTCCCTCCCTCTATCCCTCCCTCCCTCCCTCTATTCCCTGCACTGACCTGACCATGTCTTGCCTTTGTCTGTTCCTCTCCCTTTTAAAAGTGCTGTGGTTTTGACTTTTTTTTTCTCCAAAGTTCCAAAACAATGCAACAGCATAGAAAACAGTCATTGTTGCTCCTGGAATTTGAGGAAATCACCTCCAACACCTAAAATACCTCCAAAAAGGAGCAGCCCGTTACAGCCAGAAAGTTTTCCTGTCCTCCATCTTGAACTACCCAGAATCCAGTTCCTTTGACTTCTAACAATCCAGATAATACCCTAATACTTATGAGCTGTGTGCAAAGCGTCAAGTGGAAACTACCATTCTTTCATTATCACCTTAAGTTCAAGGAAAAGGTCTTTCATGCAGATTTTTTGTAACAACAGGCAAGCAACTGAAAGTAACAGTATAGTTAATACAATGTGAAATCTACATTGTTGTATGGTTCTTACCATAATATAGGCACTCTTAAAGTACTGATGTTGAAACAAATCAAAACAATTAAACAGCCACTTAACAGCAGGCAGAAGTAAATTTGTAAGACTCACCCAACCTTTGTGACTTAAATTTCATTTGCACTTCTAAATTTGTAAAAAAAAATGTCAAACAAGAACAATTTAGTAGTGAAACTGAAAAGTGCTCAATTACATTGAGACAATCAAGATTACAACTGATCAACTGAAGATAAATTATTCAACATGTATTAAATATGCAAGCTTAACATTTGCCCAAAAAGACCACGTGAAAATTATTCTCACCAATACTGTGATAGGCAGATAACACTGTTGGAGCCTCAGGCCATGTATAAAACTTACATTTTAATATTCATCCTTTTCAATTTTCTCAAGATACTGATACCAACAGAGTTTGTGACCTGATTTAGGAGTAATTGACCAAAACAATTCTGAAGGAACCTTTCAAACTGAAATCAAATTCTTAAGATCCTCAGCAAAGACATGAAGGGTCACACATCATCAGTCACAACTTTTAGGTGCCTTCTCAAAAGATATAATCAATTTTTTGACACCCACAAAAATGCTGCAATTATGCAGGAAGAGGAAGAAAATTCTCCCTGACTCTTAATTGCAGTAAAATCACCACAGTCCAAGAGGCCCATTGGGGCCACTCTCTCCTTAAAGATAGATGACTGGTAGTGGAGGATCACCACACTTCAGATGAGGAATGAGCTTGAGAACATGCTGACCTCAGCCAGTAAGGGAATTGAATCCCTAATGTTGGCATCTCTCTGCATCACAAACCAGCTGTCCAACCAATTGAGCTAAACATGATTATTGTACAGTGGAAGACACAAAATTGGCTTTAAATATTTTGACTACATTCAGTACCATGCTTATGCAAATGACAAAAATCAAGCAAAGCCTCTAGAAACAAACTGAGGGAGGCAATATCTTCACAGCTGAGAAAACAACTGTAAATAGATTCCAATAAAGAGTCATTCACTCTTACTTCACTCTTAATTTCCAATGTTGCTTGGATAGTGATGACTTAAGCAGTAAACAAACTACATTGATATTGCAGCAAAGAATGTCTCATCCTGTTTCCGATAATATCTGTTATAGAGACTCAAACAAGAGAAAGCACCCAACATATTAGATCTTTAAGTGCAACTTCACTGGTTCTTCCTGTGAAATGTATAATCTTCTTATGTAAGTACTCATAAAACTGAGATATTAACTTCCACAGCTTTCAATAACCTTGGACTTCTAACTAACCATACCTGTACATGTTTCACAGACTGAAGTTTTACAGATATAACTGAGATTTCCCTGAACTGTTCTGCACTCCTTCTGAGGACGGAAACTATATTTGCCTCTGGCCCCAATAAGATCTTCCTTGAACTGCACTAAAAGATTTCATTTTCTGGCTCTAAGTGAAAATCAAATTTTGATTATCCCAAACCAAAATCATACTAACAGCCTTCAATGTTTACACTCCCGTCATAAACCACCACTGTAAAAACAATTTTCCATTGACATTCAAGGTTGGTCCCCTGTCGCATATTGGATTAAGTTTAATTTCTGGTCTGGCCTAATGATTATTTTTAAAAATACCTTCGATAAAGTAACCAACCTCATTTATAACCATGTTAAAATCTCAACAGAAATAAAAATCAAATACCTCTCTGGGTAATTTAAATAAATACAACTTCCAAAATAATTAAAAGATCCCATAACACCACTGGTGTTTTGGCAGTTTCAAAATACTTTTAAAATACTGGTACCAAAACAATGTTTTGTATGCATGTTGTGAAAAGGTCTGGCAATCAAACCTTTGAGACTTTAGGTACAACAAGAGTTAAACTTCACATTTTATTTGCTCATTTTTATCATCATCTTAATGAGGCCACTCATAACGTCTTGCTGATTCGGTCTTTCTTCAAGTCTCTTTCAGTCTGTATGTCAATACAATCCACCCATCCAACTATTCTCGTCTTCTGTTTTTACTTTTAATTCCTCCTTCGATTGAGCCAAGGTAAGGTGGTCAAGTATTTATTTCTGATGTCCATAACTGACTAAATTTCTCTCTCCAACTAGATATAGCAAACTTGTAGATTCATTTACCCCATTCTTGGACCAATCCATTAATCATCTCTATGATTCGGAATGCCCTTTACCATACTCAGATGTCAAGACCTCACATTTTCCACTAATGTGTTTTTTTCAGAATAAAACAGTAGTTGTACTGGATTTTTTTTCAGATTCATGCTGATGCTTTTGGACTTCCAGGACCCGTATTAAGTAATGGATCATGCCTCTTTCTATAGTTAATATAACCTGGATTTAGAATTAATCCTCGAGCCAACATACTGGACAATTTTATCATAATTCGTCCACTCTTGACATTTGTATTGCCATTTAAGCCATAACATTTTTGTTGCCTTAGATCCATCAGTTAGTCTGACATTAATGGTAAAGAAATATTTGGGAAAAATTCTGAAGGACAAGATTGAGCAATATTTGCAAAGGCAAGAATTGATCAGATATAGTCAGCACCAATTTGTCAGAGGGATGTCCTGTCTGACTAATGTAATTGAGCTTTTTTCTTTCAAAAGGAGAATGAATATATTGTTGAAAGTAGTACAGTTGATGTGGTTTATATTGGAGACCTCACTTTTTACTCGGTGGTTTATATGGCCTTACTGAAGTCCATTGACAAGGTCCCACATGGAAGGTCGGTTCAAACACTTTGTTTTACCAAAAACAATCTTAAAAGAACCAGTGAGAAAAAAAGATTTTTCGATGTATGAACATTCTTCATCTATCCAATACGTAACCAGACTACTAAAATCAAATTACACAATGAAACCAACTCACATACATGTTTTTTTCCCCACAAACAGTGTAATTTACACATTTATTTCTTGGTTCTCAAGCCATATTGAAATCCAATGCAAGGTTTCCAGCAAAAGATACAAAGTTACTGGTCACACAAGGAAACAGTTTTTTAAAATTGTGAAAAGATCCAGGATTTAGAAACATTTTCTGCACTTGACTATGTGTATGAACTGTTTCCGCTCATTTTGAAACTTTGTTTCAAATAAAATGCAAAAATAGACATGAATATGTGGAGGTTTAACATATTATAAACAGAAGGTACATATTATGTACCTCAAAGGGTACAGTTCCTGGAGGTAGCTCAAATGCTATAATGCCCGAAACGTCGATTCTCCTGCTCCATGGATGCTGCCTGACCTGCTGCGCCTTTCCAGCAACACATTTTCAGCTCTGAACTCCAGCATCTGCAGTCCTCACTTTCTCCTTAAGTATACAGATGGCATGTCCTGCTTGAATGTATAGTGCCTCTCAATGCAATACATGTTAATTTTTCTATGCTACCATTGCTTTCTTTGCCTCCGATTTGATGATATAAGGTAATCTGTCAAGTGCCCTCTTTCTATGTTGAAAGAGGCAAGTTCTGGATGTAGGTTTGCTCGCTGAACTGCAAGGTTCGTTTTCAGATATTTCGTCACCATACTAGGTAACATCTTCAGTCAGCCTCCAGACGATAGCCCACTTTCTATTTATATGTTTGCGTTTCCTTGGATTACCCAAGGAAGGCTCACTGAGGATGTTACCTAGTATAGTGATAAAACATCTGAAAAACAAACCTTCCAGCTTGGTGAGCAAACCTACATCCAGAACCTCAACCTGAGTCACAAATCTTGTTAAAAAGACACAAGTTCTTTATTCATTTTTTTTCCTTCTAACTCATGCCTTTGTCACCACCAATCATAGTTCCTCCCTGTGCTGTCCTCAACATCTTTCTTACACTTGACAAATTGACGATTACTTTGGATTGTAAAATGGAAATAATCATACAGCAATATAGTACAAGAAGAAATAAAAGAAAGCTTATTACTGGAAGGATACAGAGAAAATTTCAGACTCTATCAGAACCATACTGAACAATTGTTTGAAAATGTGTTGCTGGAAAAGCGCAGCAAGTGAGGCAGCATCCAAAGAGCAGGAGAATCGACGTTTCGGGTATGAGCCCTTCTTCTCAGAACAATTGTTTTGTCAGGAAATCTTTCAGGATCAAGGTTAATTAGCATCACTCTAGTTTGATGAGTTCTGAAATGGCTGCTAAGTCCAAGACACAATCTGCAGACTCTACAACAAGAGTGGCAGGTGGTAATTGAAGGGTTGGGTACATAGGTTGTTTGAAGATTTGTGTGCTCCCTCCATTCTTGACTTCACCTCTGCAGCTTTCTGTCAAAGTCTTTCGATACATTTGTTGCCTTCCCACATGACCCTGCTCCAGTTTAGTTAGTCACAAGCTAGGGTCCACCATGAGTCAGTGGGTACATTTTGCCCAGTCTTGAGTTGCTAAATCTGTTCAAAAACTGATCCATTTAACACAGTGATTAAGCCACACCTCACATTGGAGGATATTCTCAATGTGAAGACGGGACTTCGTCTCCACAAGGACTCTATGGTGGTCACTCTAACTGATACTGTCATGGACAGACACATCAGTAGCTGGCAGACTGGTAAGGATAAAGTGAAGTACATTTTTAGACCTCTTGTTGGTTCCCTCACCACCTGCAACAGACCTAGTCTAGCAGCTATGTCCTTTAGAGCCTGAACAGCTCAATTAGTGCTGTCACCGAACCATTTTCCTCCACAAAGAATACATTTTGTACCCTTGCCACCATCAGTGCTTCCTCCAAGTGTTGCTCAACAGGAAGGAATACTGATTCATCAGCTGAGTGAGGACAGTACTTGGGAATCATGAAGTTTCCTTGCCCATGTTTAAACCAAAGACATGAGGGTTCCTGGTGATCAGAGTCAATGTTGAGGACTCCCAGGGCAATTGCCTCCCAACTAAATACTGCTATGCAGCAATCTCTGCTGGATCTGTCCTACTGGTGGGACAGGACATTTCCAGGGATGGTGATGGCATGTCTGGGATATTACCTGCAAGGATTCTGGATTAGAGTGGTGCTGGAAAAGCACAGCAGTTCAGGCAGCATCCGAGGAGCAGGAAAATCAACATTTCAGGCAAAAGCCCTTCCATCAGGAATACAGGCAGAATGCCTGAAAGGTGGAGTCTCTACCCTTCAGGCACTCTGCCTGTATTCCTGATGAAGGGCTTTTGCCTGAAACGTTAATTTTCCTGCTCCTTGGATGCTGCCTGAACTGCTGTGCTTTTCCAGCACCACTAATCCAGAATCTGGTTTCCAGCATCTGCAGTCATTGTTTTTCCCTCATTATCTGTAATGTATGATTCTGTAGATATACTTGACACGTCTGTGAGACAGCTCTCCAAAATTTGGAACGAGCCCTCAGCTATTAGTAAAGAGAACGTTGCAGGGTTGACAGGGCTGTTTCTGCTGTTGTCTTTTCCAGTGCCAGCTTCAATGCCAGACAGTCTGTCTGGTCTCATTTCTTTGTTGAGACTGTAGCAATTGTTATTACAGGGTAGCTTGCTAGGCCATTTCAGACGGCAGTTGAGAATCACCCACATTCTATACGGCTGGGGTCACATGTTGCCCGGATAAGGTGGGGATGGTAGATTTCCTTCCCAGAAGGATATTAGTCAGCATTGTACAGATTAATTGTGCTGAGGTAGAAGATCAGCCATAACCTCACTAAATAGTGGTCTGGGTTCAAAGCACTGACTGGTCTACTCCTGCACCTCTTTTTTTATACTTTCATGTCAGGTGAACATAATAACCACTACACTACACTACACAACACTCTGATGCTTATAAGTCTGGGAGTCACTGAAAGATGAATGTTTCAATCATGGATTCTGAAAGCAGTGTTTAAACTTCACGTTGAAATTCCACATACAATATTTAAGTACAACATTTTTACCATTCGGCCTCCAGAGCTGTGTGGAAGTACCCAGAACCATATTATCTACCAATTGAGCTAGCCATGCTCTATACAGGATTGGTTTAATGTCACAATCTTTTTTGTCCTAGTTTGTGGTGTTTCAGTTTGTGAAGTATGTTATCATGGGACCTGAAAGATGTCAAGAAATAGATGTAGGTTTACTCACTGAGCTGGAAGGTTTGTTTTGAGACATTTCATCACCATACTAGGTAACATAATCAGTGAGCCTCTGGTGAAACACTGGTGGTATGGTCCGCTTTTTATTTATGTGTTTAGGTTTCCTTGGGTTGGTGAAATCATTTCCTGTGGTGGTGTCATTTCCTGTTCTTTTTCTCAGTGGGTGGTAAATGGGATACAAGTCAATGTGTTTGCTGATAGAGTTCCAGTTGGAATGCCATGCTTCTAGGAATTCTCACTAATATCTTTACATACAGATGAGAAAGGACACTACTTCGACTGGGAAAAACACACTCATCCTAGGGCAAGCCAAACAGAGACACGCACGAGAATTCCTAGAAGCATGGCATTCCAACCGAAACTCTATCAACAATCACATTGACTTGGATCCCTCAACAAAACATCATCAACAAAATATTCCTGTTTAGATTTACCACTCATCTAGCTTGTGTATAATTTCTGCTTCCACAGGAAGCACCAACATAGCAGATACTGTATTCCATGAGCCTTCACGTTTGACAAGAATTAAAGGCTTTCCTGAAGGTGAAAAATATCATGTACAGTGATTGGTGTAATTCCTTGCATTTTCCTTCAAATTTGCAGTCTAATAAAGGCCATGACATCAGTGTCTCTTGATGGGCAGAAACTGCATTGAAACTCAGGAAGGAGTTCCACTGGGGTAGGTGACTGAAGAATCTTTGCAATGATCCTCCCTGTGCAAGACAGGGAGCATAGGAAGTGTAGTTAGCCAATTATGATTTGTCTCCTTTCTTGAATACAGTTTTGATGACAGTGATCTTCAGATTTCTTGTTATGCACTCAGCTTCCTAAATGAAGGACACAAGATTGTGCACTCATGCCAGGAGTTTCAGAATTTCAGCAGGGATTCCATCAGCTCAAGGAATTTTCAAAGAGACAAAAAAAACTGCAGATAATGGAACCCAAAGTGGACAACAGACGGCTGGAAGAATACAGCAAGCCAGGCAGCATCATGAGCTAGAAAAGTCGACGTTTTGGGTTCTTCAGTCACCTCCCCCAGTGGAACTCCTTCCTGAGTTTCAATGCAGTTTCTGCCCATCAAGAGTCACTGATGTCATGGCCTTTATTAGATTGCAAATTTGAAGGAAAATGCAAGGAATTACACCAATCACTGTATATGACATTTTTCATCAGGACTTGAGGGAGGCAGAGAACTTCTTTAAAGTGGGCATCCTTTGAAGAGACTTTACAGTGGTATAAGTTTGGTTAAAGACAAAAAAAACTGCAGATGTTGGAATCCGAAGTAGACAAATAGGAGGCTGGAAGAACACAGCAAGCCAGAGCACATTAGGAGCTGGAGAAATTGATGTTTTGGGTTGAGACCATTCATCAGGTCTGTTCTTTAGCTGTTGGATGGCTTTTTTCTTTAAAAAAACATCTTACAGTTCTGAAAAAGTCATGCCAGACTCAAATCATTAACTGTGTTTCCTCTCCACACATGCTGCCATACCTGGTGAGTTTCTCTCGCATTCTCAGTGTTTGTTTCAACTTCGTCTTTTTAGCAACCAATCAATGGCTTTAACTGTTGATGCACTCTTAAGTTTGTACTCTCTGTTCCTTCCAGACATATTCTGGTAATCATTACCCACTTGCTAACCTGCCTTATAATCTTATTATTTCACTCCAATTTATCACATCTCCTCTCATTTGATCCTTTTGTCCTACTTAGTTTAAAGCCCTCTCTACCACCATGGTTATATCACTCACCAAAAAACTGGTCCCAGCCCAAATCAGGCACAGACCATCCCACCGGTACAAATTCCAGTTTACACAGTAACACATAAATTGAACCCCACTTTTCCCACAATAGTGTTGAGCCGTATACTAATCTCTCCAATTTTATCTATCCTTATTTACCGGATGCCAAATTGCTCATAGCCCAGGCACAAGTCAGGAGTGGATGAGTACAAATCCAACCATATTCAAGAAGCTTGACCCCATCCAGGACAAAACAGCTCACTTGATTGGCACTACATGCACAAGCATTCTCTCCTTCCAATCCAGAGTAGTGTGTACTTATCTACAAGAAACACTGCAAAAATTCAGCAAAGATCTTTAGACAGCATCTTCCAAACACATGGCCACTTTCATTTAGAGGAACGTGGGCAGCAGATTCATGGCAACACCACCACCTGCAAATTCCCCTCCAAGCCACTCCCCATCCTGAATTGGAAATATATCAACATTCCTTCACTGTTGCCGGCTCAAAATCCTGCGATCCCCTCCTGAAGGGCATTGTGGGTCTATCCGTAGAACAGGAACTGCAGCAGTTCAATGAGGCATTTCACCACCACTTTTTCAAGGACATATTAGGGACGAGTAATAAGTGCTGGCCAGCAAGTCACACACGTCCCAAAGGCAAATAAATAAATAGAAATACGGCAAGTAACTTTGTACATAAAATTGCACTCTTGGAAAAATAATTTATAGCAATATAAACAGGTTAATATCGTTCCCAAGGCAGGTTGTAAGGTCCCTCTTGTACGTATTAAATCCCGCATCTGATCATATGCAATACTGAACGCAATCTAACCCGTGCATCACAAACAAATCCAATTCGATTGCCCGACATTAGATAGATTATTGATCGTACAACAATGAAGAGTTATGGGGATAGGGCAGGAAAGTGAACGAGACGAATGTTGGATCGGCCATGATCCTACTAAATGGCGGCTTGGGCTCGAGGGGCCAAACGGCCTCCTCTTATTTCTTATTTATGGCCTTACTAAACGCCGATCCTGTCCTCAATATTAAAAAAACATAATTCAGAAGACCATCCTCCATAGATTGCACAGATATTAATGCAAAGTACAAGTATAAAAGTATTCATCCACGGAATACATTTAGTGCAATTCTCTGATCGATCAGGAATCCGAGATACAAAAGGCCAGAAACCAAGAGCAAACAAAAACCTTCCCTTTCTAATGGTTGAAATAACTATAAAATAATAGCCCACAATGCTGACCAACTTTACGATCTATAACAATGTAAAATAAAATTAACTCTCTTTTTCTCTCCACGGATGCAACCAGACCTGGTCTTTACCAGCACTTTATTTTTGTCACTGCCCCAAGGTGGGCATTCCTAGACTGTGAATATACTAAAAACTGGTATGCGCAGCTAAGGTGGATTTAGGATTTAAAATAAGAACAAAGATGCAAAGTGGCAAACAATGACAGCGTCCAATCGCAAAGTGTCTACAAAAAAATATTTTAATGCCGAGTTGCCAGCATCAACATGCAGCAGATGGAAACCCTCGGTCGTGAAACGATCACTGAATGAGAAACTCTTAACAATGTTAATCAGCATGCATGTGAATGAAACTCAGGATCCACTGCACAAGGAAAAGAGTGGACAATCCCAATGTGCTAACATTTAGTATCTATGAAAATACTGGTCATCAGCTCACTTAGAGATGTGGCTTGATGTTGTCAACACACTTACTTTCATTGGCAGGGAAGCGCGTTGCAACGCCTTCAAAATGTTAAAGGCGCTTTACACTCGTAGTCTCTTTCTCTCCTGCTGATCTCGATGGATGAGTAATGTTCTGACAGACTCCATTAACGCCCAGGTAAAGACTGTGGTAGTAATTAAAGCCATCAGCCATTTGGCTTTTTCCAGTTCTCCTTTCCCCCTTCTCCCCGCTGCAGGGGAGAATTCAGTTACAGGAAATGGTCAAATTCACATCCCGCAGCTCGAGACAGTTCTCGCGACAGTCCTCAGCGACCCTCCGCCATCGCTGGTGTACTGGGATTTGTAGTTCCGGAGGGTCCTTCTAGATATGGTATGGATGCTGTCCTCTTCCCTGTTGGGACTACAGTTCCCGAAAAGCGAAGTGTGGCAGCCGCCGTACGGCGAAAGGAGTGGAATGAACTCAAAAAGTATGGTTTTCGCTAACCCGGTCATGGTGATGTATTGACGGCTGCTTCACTCTCGAGGTAAGGGGAAAGGATGAAACGCCGTGATCTCTTGTGTAATCAGTAGTCATTCGGTTAGACATGCTTCGACCCGCGTACCTCAAAAAATCATGCAAGGAAATTTGAGCAGTTGGTGATATTTTCATCCATTTTCAACTTTACACGTAAGGCCGCTGCAATGGAGTACTGATTGCACGAGCGTGATTTAGATAAGGCCATTAAATATAGGAATAGATGTTTCTCAACCCCATTCTCTTGCCTTCTCCTTATAATCTTTGATCCCCTAACTAATCGAAAACTTTGCTATCTCTGTCTTAAACACATTCAATGATTGTGCCTCCACAACCTTCTGCGACAATGAGATTCACATATTCACCACTTTCTGGCTGAAGAAATGACACCTCAACTCAGTTCAAATGGCCATTCCTTCACTCTGAGGCTGTGCCCTCGGGTAACAATTTCTCCAGACGCGGAAACGTTTTCTTCATGTACACTTTATCCGGGCTCGTCAGTATTTTATAAGCCCACACCCCCATTCTTCTAACTCCATCGAGTACATATCCAGAGTCCTCCACTATTTCTCATAGTAACAAGCCCTTCACCCCAGAGCCATTCTTGTAAATTCCTCTAGTGTGGAGGGGACCCAATATTTCCTTCCTTAGATACAAGACTCAAAACCCATTGCAGACTGACCACAGCCTGATAGTATATCTTGCTCATGTATTCTAGTCTTCTTGAAATGAATGGTAACATCTAAATTTCCTACCTAACTGCCAACTGAACCTGCATGTTAAGCTTAAGATACTCCTGAATGAGATTTCTGAAGCTTACCCTATTTAGAAAATAGCCTATATCTCTATTCTTCCCAACAAAGTGGATAAACTCATACTATCCCACATTATATTCCATCTGTCACTTCATTGCCCACTCATTTAGCCTGTCCAAATCCTTCAGTAGCATCCCTGCTTCCTCCTTGTCCCCCACCCAACCTATTTTTGTGTAATCTGCAAACTGAGCAACAATTCCCTCAGTTCCTCCTTCCAGATCCAGAATGTATATTGTGATTACTTATGGTTCCAACACCGACCCCTGTGGAACTCCACTTGTCACTGTCTACCATCCTGAAAAAAACCCTTTATCTACATTCTCTGCCATCGGCCAGTCACCCGATCTCTGTCCATGTCAGTACCTTGCTTCTAACACCATGAGCTGTTGTAGGAGAGTCTTCTTTGCCAAAGATAATACCATTGCACCAAAAAAGCTCCACTATAGGTGTTACTATATATGAATTTTCAGACCAAATTTGTTTAAAGTGTCATTGCAGTGGGTTGTTTTGCAAGATTAGAACACATGAGTTTATAAATAATAATACATTTAGTATGGATTGTTTAACAGACAGGTTAGGAATAAACAAATCACTTATAGCATAGCAAGTTGTAACTGGCAATGTTTTTAAGTGTTAAATGTATATTATCTGTTGCATTATAATGCTTAAGGTTTGGGATAAGTGACTCCCTCACAAACTGGCTTTTTTTTGAAGAGAATATTAATTGCTAAATGATGAGATGAGATGTCATTGCTCATCTTGATACTATTGTTATAGTCTGGACTCTGGAAGAGGAAAGGAGTAATAGAATCCAGGGAAAAGAACATTTTAATTTGGTTTATTGCAGACTTCATTGGGAGAAGGAAAAAAACAAGGGCTGTTAATGGTTGTAAGAGAGTACTTTCACAAGTTCTACAGTGGGGAGGGAGTGGGAAGCCATCTTCGGCTGTTGGCAGTATGTGCTTGTTGCATTTTCATGAAGCCTGTTACGTGGAGGTGGTGGGGAGGAAAGAAGTAGAAGACTGAAAGATTGCAAAATGTGCCTGTCCACTCCCCATTATCTGGTTTGAGGCAGACAGAACTATGTGGGTGAAATCTTTTTTCTCATTGTGGTGGTGGTGGTGGGTTGGGCAAGTGTGATTTCAGGTGTGCTGGATGAACCCTCCCCCTAGCATAAAGATCAGAGACAATTTTGAGAAATTGCATCCTTCCAGCTTATCCGTTCTCTTTCTGCCTAGCAAAAGACTTATGTACCAGAGGTCTTAACATTTTCTATTTTACGAGAATGTTGTGTCTACTGCTCTAATTAATAAAATGACAGTATTTTCTCCATAATTGTTGATACTGTCCCTGGAGGTCTCAGGAAAACTGTTGAAAGCCTTTGTTACTACTGAGCACTATAGTGAAGTCAAATCTTTGTGTCGAGTCTTCCAGTCAGCAGGAACCATAAAAATGTCATCTGCAGAAGAGTCTAATCTATCTTATATGGTTTGATCTCCGTAGTTACCATGGTCACCAAAGCATCTTTGGATGAAGACGACATTGGCTGGGGGCTTGGCATCTCAGAAAAGATGGAAAAAAGTAATGCAAACTGGGTTGACATTACCAAGCAATTCAAAGATTGCTGTAAAGGTAAATTTATCGATATTTTGAACAATTTTCTTAATATCATATAAAGCTGGTGGAAGCAAGGTCCTTGAATATTTTTATGGCAGAGGTAGATAGATTCTTGTTAAGAAAGGGGTGAAAGATTATCAGAAGTAGGTGGGAGTGTGCATTTGAGGTTGTGATCTGGTCAGCCACAATCCTGTTGAACGACAGTATGGGCTTAAGGGGCTGAATGGACTAAATCTGCTCCGAATTTGTTTGTAAATTGAGAGTGTCCTGTAATCCAAGATGTGAGTAAATATATTGTTTTTTCCCAACAGCAGAACTTCTTCCAAATTTATACTTATGTCTTTGCCTGTTCTTTTTGTCATCCAAAAACTTATTTTTTGGTTGTCTTTGGAATGTGAACATCACTAACAAGGTGAAGAGTAATTAGTCATTCATAATAATCCTCAGAGTGATGGTGAACCACACTGCCTTTTACCTCTACAATCTGTAAATACACTAAACTGTTTCAGATTTTGACCTAACAACAGTTAAGGAATCGCAATAGTTCCATATCCAAATGATTTGCAACTTGGGGAGAAAATTGCAGCGATAATGTTCCTAAACGTTTGTTGTCCTTGTCCTTCAAATTGGTTGATAACAGTGGATGCATATCAATTCAAGGATATGCCTACTCAGGATTGTGGCTACCTGTGGCTGCAAGTAACTGATCAGTCAGTTCATAATGTACACATCTTTGGACATCTGGAGCAGAAACATGCCATGAGATAGTGGGATCTAGGGTGCAAGATTTACTTCTTTTCTTTCCTTCTGTGCAGCTGCTGTGTCTCCATCTATTGTGTTTACATCAAAGCTTGATGAAGTTTGATACACAAGTCTTTACAGTTTTAAATGTTTGGCAGTGAACTCCTTCCAGCCATTAATATCAATGCTGGAGCACTTAAGGGAGAGCTTCAGAATGTCATTGAAGTGTTTTCTTTGTGTTCCCCTGTGATGATGGCTATTTGAGAGTCAGATCTGTAACTGAAGCACTGTTACCTTGAAGGCTATGGACCATTGCGTAAAAGTGTTCAGCTGATGCAAACATGATGAGCTGAATGACCTCTTTCTGTGCTATAATTTTTTTTTGTCGTTCTGGAATACAATGAATAGATATTTATCAGCCATCTGGGCACTTTGCCCCATCCATCATGGTTGTAGGAGTTCCTCAAGGTAGTATCCCAGCCCCAATCATCTTCAGCTCATTCGTCAATTCTCTACATTGTAAGGATGAAAGTGAGTACGTTTGTTAATGAGTTCACATGGTTTCTCCATATTTACCAAGAACTGGACATAGAGTCATATAGATGTACAGCATGGAAACAGACACTTCGGTCCAACCCGTCCATGTTGACCAGATATCCCAACCCAATCTAGTCCCACCTGTCAGTACCCGGCCCATATCCCTCCGAACCCTTCCTATTCATATACCCATCCAAATGCCTCTTAAATGTTACAATTGTAACAGCCTCCACCACTTCTTCTGGCAGCTCATTCCATATACGTACCACCCTCAGCGTGAAAAAGTTGCCCCTTAGGTCTCTTTTATATCTTTCCCCTCTGAACCTAAACCTATGCCCTCTCGTGCTGGACTCCCCGACCCCAGGGAAAGGACTTTGTCTATTTATCCTATCCATGCCCCTCATAATTTTGTGAACCTCTATAAGGTCACCCCTCAGCCTCCGACGCTCCAGGGAAAACAGCCCAAGCCTGTTCAGCCTCTCCCAGTTGCTCAGATCCTCCAACCCTGGCAACATCCTTATAAATCTTTTCTGAACCCTTTCAAGTTTCACAACATCTACTTGTGTGGTGTGCATGGCCACACAGTTGTTAGAAAAATACATCAGAGTCTAGTGATTCTGTGACCACCACCTATCTCTCAAAACCTGTCCATTGTCTACAAAGCACAAATCAGGAGTGATGTGGAATACTCAAACCACTTGCCTCGATGGATGCAGCTCCAACAACACTCAAGAAGCTTGACACCATTGAGGAGAATGCAGCTTGCTTAATTGCCACCCCATCTACCACCCCCTTCAACATTCACAGCCTTCACCAACACACAGTGGTAGCAATATATACCATTGACGAGATATGCTGCAGTACCTCACCGAGGTTCCTTTAGCAGCACCTTACAGATGCACCATCTCTCACCTAGGATAAATAAAAATTAGTAATATAGGTCCCCTTTCATTTTGAAGCAGGTGAAATTATCATCAAGAAACAAGAAATAGCAGAAAAACTGAATACGTAATTTAGTTTTGTCTTCACAAAAGATGGTATACTTAACCTTCTGGAATGTTAGGAAACGAAATGTCAACTAAGAGGGCAGAATTGCAGGAAATCGTATTATTAAGAAAATGATGCTGGGGAGATTAATGAGTTAAAGGAAGACAAATCACAAATAGGGTTAAAGGCTGATAATCTACATCCACAGTACTAAAGAAAGTGACCCTGGTACCATTGGATGCATGGGTGGCCATATTCCAAAATTCTATAGACGATGGAATAGTTCCTAAAGATTGAAGGAAAGTAAATGTAATTCAAAAAAATGAGAGAGAGAATAATAAAGAATTACAGACCGGTTAGCCTAACATTAGTTACAGGGAAAATGGCTAATCTTTTCTAAAAGACATGATAGCAGAGCATTTGGAAAGCATTAAAGGGATTGGACAAAGCCAACATAGATTTACAAAAGGCAAATCATGTTTAACAAGTCAACTAGAGATTTTTGAGGAAGTAACAAGTAGAAAAGATAAAGTAAAGACCAGTGAATGTCAAAGAGTCAGATGTGGGTGAAATTATAATCAATGAAAAAGGAAACAGCAGAAGAACTGAATGTACAACTTAGTTTTGTCTTCACAAAAGATGGTACAGGTAACCTCCCTCTACAGCATGGAAGCAGAGCCTTCAGTCCAACTTATCCATGCCAACCAAATATCTTAAAATAATCTCGTCCCATTTGCCAGCATTTGGCCCATATCATTCTAAACCCTTCCTATTCCTATACCAATCCTGATGCCTTTTAAATGTTGTAATTGTATCAGACTCCATACATGCAGCTCATTCCATACATGCATACATGTGAAAAAGTTGCCCCTTAGGTCCCCTCTAAATCTTTCCCCTCTCCCTTTAAGCCTATGTCCTCTAACTTTGTACTCCAGTACCCTGGGGAAAAAAACCTTGGCTATTCACCCTATCCATACCCTTCATGATTTTATAAACCTCTATATGGTCACCCATCAGCCTCTGATGCTCCAGGGAAAACAGACCCAGCCTTTTCAGCCTCTCCCCACAGCTCAAACCCACCCCCCCCAACACCCTGACAACATCCTTGTAAATCTTTTCTAAACCCTTTCAAATTTCACAACATCCTTCCTATAGCAGGCAGACCAGACTTTGGTTAGCCCATTTTTGGCACACTGTATCAATGTCCTGTACAGCCGCAATGCAACCTCCCAACTCATAGTCAATGCACTGACCAATAAAGGAAAGCATACTAAATGCCGCCTTCATTATCCTGATTACCTGCAATTCCACCAGGAGCTATGAACCCATTAAGTGTATATGTCTTGCCCTGATTTGCCTTTCCAAAATGCAGCACCGCACATTTCTCTATATTAAACTCTAATATCCCCTCCTTGGCCCATTTGATGAGGTCCCATTGTACTGTGAGGTACCCTCCTTGACTATCCACAACACCGCCAATTTTGGTGTTATTTGCAAACTTACTAACCATACCACCTCTGTTCACATCCAAATCATTGACATAAATGACAAAAAGCAGTGGATCCAGCACCAATCGTTGGGGCACACTGCTGGTCACATGCCTCCAGTCTGAAAATCAACCCTCCATCGCTACCCCCGTCTTCTACCTTTGAGCCAGTTCTGTATCAAAGTGGCTAGTTCTCCCTGTGTTTCATGTGGTCTAACCTTGCCAACCAGTCTACCATGCCGAATCTTGTCAAACATCTTACTGAAGTCAAGAAAGATCACGTCCACCTCTCTGAGTTCATCAATCCAACAAAGTTACAAATCACACAACACCAGGTTATAGTCCAACAGGTTTAATTGGAAGCACTAGCTTTCGGAGTCCCGCTCCTCCTTCAAGTGGTTGTGGCGGCGCTTTGAAAGCTAGTGCTTCCAATTAAACCTGGTGTTGTGTGATTTGTAGCTTTGTACGCCCCAGTCCAACATCGGCATCTCCAATTCATCAATCCTGTTTGCTTCGTCTTCAAAAAAACTCAACCAAGTTAGTGAGACAAGATTTCTTATGCACAAAGCTATGTTGACTATCCCTAATCAGTGCTTGCCTTTCTAAATACATGCAAATCCTGGTTTGTAAATGCGTGTCCTTCAGGATCCCCTCCAACAACTTGCCCACCACTGATGTTAAGCTCATTGGTCTATAGTTACCACCTTTCTTAAATATTGGCATAATGTTAGCCAACCTCCATACTTCAGGCCCCTCATCTGTGTCTATTGATGATGCAAATATCTCAGCAAGCGTCTCAGCAATCACTTCCCTAGCTTCCCACAGGTTTTTAGGGTCCTGGGGATTTATCCAACTTTATGCATTTCAAGACATCCAGCACTACCACCTCTGTAATATGGACATTTTTCAAGATGTCACTGTTTATTTCCTCAAGTTCCCTGGCCTCCATATCCTTCCCCACAGTAAACATTGATGCTAAATACTCATTCTGTATCTCCCCAGTCTCCTGCAGTTCCACACATAGACAGCCTTAACGATCTTTAAGAGACTCTGTTTTCTCCCTAGTTAATCTTTTCTCCTTAATGACTTTGTAGAATCCCTTTGGATTCTCCTTAACCTTATTTGGGAAAGCAATCTCATGTCCCCTTTTTGCTCTCCTGATTTTCATTTTAATTATACTCCCACTGTCTTTATATTCTTCCAGGGATTCACTTGATCCCTGCTGTATATACCTGACATATTCTTCCATCTTTTCTCTTAACCAAAACCTCAATTTCTCAAGACATCCAGCATTCCCTATACCTACCAGCCTTGCCCTTCGCCCTAACAGGAACCTAGTGTTTCTGGACTCTAGTTGTCTCATTTTTTGAAGGCTTCCCATTTTCCAGCCACCCTTCTACCTGTACATATCCACTCCAAGTCAACGTTTGAACGTTCTTGCCTCAGACCATGAAAATTGGCCTACCTCTAGTTTAGAACTTTAAATTATAGATCCAGTCTGTTCTTTCCTTCACTATCAGTGGCCCCAAAGTGTGCCTCACTGACACCTGAGTTACCTGCCCTGCCTTATTCCCCAAGAGTAGGTCATGTTTTGCTCCTTCTCTAGGTACATCCACATACTGAATCAGAAAACTTTCTTGTACACACTTAACAAATTCCTCTCCATCCAAGCCCTTCACAATATGGAAGTCCAGTGTATGTTTAGAAAGTTAAAATCCCTTACCATTTCCACCCTATTATTCTTACAGGTAACTGAGATCTCCTTTTTAAATCTGCTTCTCAATTTCCCATTGACTACTAGTGGACTCTATAGTCCAATCCGAATAAGGTGATCGTCCCTTCTAAGTTCCACCCAAATAACTTCACAGGACATACACCCAGGAATATCCTCCCTAAGTGCAGCATAATGTTGTCCCTAATCAAAAATGCCACAGCTCTTCGTCTACCCACAAGAGATTCTAATGATCCAAAAACCCTTCTCCCCTGCACCAGGTCCTCAGCCATGCATTCATCTGCTGTAACCCCCTACTCCTACTCTCACGAGCTTGTGGAGCCAGGGATAATCCAGGCATTATTACCATGAGGACTTTTTTTTAAGAGGGTGATACAAAGATGGAATGAACTGCCTGCAGAAGTGTTTGAGATGGATATGTTAACCACATTTAAAAGGCATTTGGACAAATACATCGATAGAAAAGGTTGAGAAGGATCTGACGAAAGTGAGATGCTGCAGGTTGGAGTCGAGAGTTTAGTGCTGAAAAAGCACAGCAGGTCAGGCAGCATCCAAGGTACAGGAGAATCGATATTTCGGGCAAAAGCCCTTCATCAGGAATGAGGCTGGGAGCTTTGGGATGGTGAGATAAATGGAAGGCAGATGAGGTATTGGGGAAGGTAGCTGAGCGTGCGATAAGTACATGAAGGTGTGGATAATGGTGATAAATTGGAGAGGAGGGTGGAGCAGGTAAGTGGGAAGGAAGATGGACAGGTAGGACAGGTCATGAGGGTGGTGCCAAGTTGGAAGGTTGGAACCGGGATAAGATAGGAGGAAGGGAAATGAAGAAACTGGTGAAGTCCACATTGCCATGTGGTTGGAGATGGCGAGGTGGAAGATGAGGCGTTCTTTCTCCAGGTGTTGGGTGGTTAGGGAGTCGCAATGATAGTGGTCCTTGGCGGAAGTGGGAGGGCGAGTTGAAGTGTTCAGCCACGGGTGGTGGGGTTGGTTGGTGAGGGTATCCCAGAAATGTTCTCTGAAGCACTCTGTGAGTAGGCGACCTGTCTCTCCAATGTAGAGGAGATCACATCGGGAGCAACGGATACAGCAAATGACATGTGGAAGTGCTGGTAAAACTTTGAATGTGGAAGGATACTTTGAGACCTTGGCCAGAGGTGAGGGGGGAGATGTGGGCACAGGTTTTGCAATTCCTGTGGTGGCAGGGGAAGGTGCAGGGAGGAGAGGATGGGTTAGTGGGGGTCCTGGGCTTGACAAAGGAGTCGCAGAGGGAAAGTAGATAGGGGTGGGAGGGAAATATATCTCTGGTGGGGTCAGTTTGTAGGTTGCGGAAATGGCAGAGGATGATGCAATGTTTACGGAGATTGGTGAGGTGGAAGGTCAAGACCAGGGGTTCTGTCCTTGTTGTAGTTGGAGGGGTGGGGTTCAAGGGCAGAGGTGCAGGAAGTGGATGAGATGTGCTGGAAGGTATCATCAACCACGTGGGAGGAAATTTTGCCCTTTAAAGAAGAAGGTCATTTGGTGTGTTCTGTGGTGGAACTGGTCCTTCAAGGAGCAGATGTGGCAGAGGCGGAGGAATTGGGAATAAGGGATAGCATTTTTACAGGAGGCAGGGTGAGAGGAGGTGTAGTCCAGGTGGCTGTGGGAGTCGGTGGGTTTGTAGAGGATGTCAGTGTTGAGTTGGTGATCGTTGAAGCAGAGATCCAGGAAGGGGAGAGAGGTGTCCGAGATGGTTCAGGTGAAGTGGAGGTCAAGGTGGAATGTGTTGGTGAAGTTCATGAACTGTTCAACTACCATGGGGAGCACGAGGTGATGCTAATACAGTTATCAATGTAGCGGAAGAAAAGGCGAGGAATGGTGCTGGTATAACTATGGAAGAATAACTGTTCCATACAACCAACAAAGATACAGATATAGCTGGGGCCCATGTAGCTGCTCATGGCTCCCCATTTCATCTGCAGGAAGTGGGAGGATTCAAAGGAGAAATTGTGGGTGAGGACCACTTCGGCCAAATGATTAAAAGTGTCAATGGTGGGGATGTCAGGAGTGGAAGAAACTGGTTTGGGGAGGGGGGGGGGGGGGGGGGTGTTGGTGGTTGGAGGGTGAAAGGATGGCGAGGGGTGGAAGGTGCTTGGGAGTCTTGGTAGAATAAGTAAGCCCGGAGGCAGCAGCAGAAGTGTTCGATGTCACAACACGCATTGAATTCATTAATCTGGGAGCGAAGGGTGATGAAGGGAAGGCCTTTGCTGAGGACTGATCATTCATCCTCGGTGAGCGGGGAGATCTAGGGGAATGGTGAAAATTTGTCAGGGCTGGGAGCTGGGACCTGGTGTAGGGGTGGAGACTGTAACTGGAGTGGTAGTCAAGGGAGCGGGGGTAACATCATTTCCAGAAGTGACACTTACCTGGGGAGGGTGCGGAGGTGGTGTCTGTGGGATCCGCAGGAGGGCATGTCATAGACAATTCTGTCGGCGGTGTTCAGGTGAGTGGCATCAGTGGGGGCGGAAGTGGTTGTGATAGTGGCAGCTGGGATATGGGCCAAATGCAGGGAAATGGGGTTAACATGGATGAACATGTTGGTCAGCATGGACCAGTTTGGGCCAAAGGACCTGTCTCCGTGCTGTAGAACTGACTCTATGACCTACGTTTTAAATTCCTGCCCAATCTCCTTATGTTCTCTCCTCAAAACCTCACCGCTTTCTCTCCCTATGTCATTAGTTCCAATGTGTGCATGATCTCCTGCTGGTCACTCTCCCCTTTGAGAATATTCTGCATCCTCTCCAAGATATACTTGATCCTTACACCAGGGAAGCAACACACCAGTCTGATGTCTCTTTGTCAGCCTTAGAAACGTCTGTCTGTGCCTCTGACTAGAGAGTGCCCTATCACAATTGATCACCTGGAACCTGACATAACCCTGCTTATATTAGAGCCAGTCTTGGTACCAGAAACCTGACTGTCAGTGCTACATTCCTCTGAGAGTCCCACCTCCTGCATTTTTCAGAACAGCTTACTTATTTGAGATGGGGATAGCGACAGGAGACACCTGCACTACCTGCCAACTTTTCCTGATTGTATCTGCTGTTTTTCTATCTTCTCACAACTGCCATCCATCACGCCCCTAAGTTCCTGTAACTTCCTCATTGCTGCTCCAACTGGTCCATGCAGTCCTATAGAATTCGCCACCAAACATATTTCCTACAGACATAGTCATCAGTAACATTGAAGTTCTCCCTAATCTCCCACATCCACCAGGAAGTTCACTTCACTCTACTAAAGGCTATCTTTGCACCTTCACAATCTACAAACCCAGAAAATAGGACAGTCTTACTGCTTTGATGGGCGGCACGGTGGCACAGTGGTTAGCACTGCTGCCTCACAGCACCAGAGACCCGGGTTCAATTCCCGACTCAGGCGACTGACTGACTGTGTGGAGTTTGCACGTTCTCCCCGTGTCTGCGTGGGTTTCCTCCGGGTGCTCCGGTTTCCTCCCACAGTCCAAAGATGTGCAGGTGAGGCGAATTGGCTATGCTAAATTGCCCATAGTGTTAGGTAAGGGGTTAATGTATGGGTGGGTTGCGCTTCGGCGGGTCGGTGTGGACTTGTTGGGCCGAAGGGCCTGTTTCCACACTGTAAGTCTAGTCTAGTCTTTAAAAACTTTGCTGTAGGATAACTTAATACCAAGGTTTTACATTTTTTAAAGTTTAGTCAAGAAATGAATTTCAACGTAATGTGTAATCAAAAAAGAACCTACTCTTCTCACTGTTATAGATTTACAAAAAAAGCAGTATGGTTCCACTTTTTAAGAAAAAAAAGCCACTTGGCTGTTCTCCTGCTTTGAGCTCCCCACACAGGTTTCTCCAAGGTCAGCTGTGAGTTTCACTTTATTTTTCTTAGAACCAACTCCAATTTCCAGAGATATTTGAAACTAAACAGCAGAAGCAGTCAGCTGTGAAGGTTCACTGCATGATCAGACAGCTGTGCAGGTTTGAGGCATGGTGCTGGAAAAGCACAGCAGGTCAGGCAGCATTCGAGGAGCAGGAGAATCGATTTTTTTGAACAGAAGCCCTTCATCGGGAAGGAAGCTTGTGAGTCAGGGACTGAGAGAGATCTCTTATGAGAGATATCTATGTTTAGGTTTCAAGTACAAAGGATTTAATGTTTGAAGTTAAACTGTTCATCTTTATTGAATCTGCAATTCATTCTCCCCAAGGTCTCTAGTAGAATTGTCCAGCAGTATTCTTGTAACAAGTGTATATTGCACGGAGTATGTTTTCATGCTACAAGCTTGTTGTTAGGAATGTTAACATTGTATATTGTAACTCTGATGTTCAAAATTGTGCTGATACTGATGTAGATTGAGAAAACATCCAACAGGACATCTCATACTGCTTTATTCTAGTAACATGACAGACCCATCCTGATTGTGATTATCACAGTGGGATACTGATGCAAAGTAAAAAGAGTCTGCATGTCCACTCCAGTAAATGTTGTAAAATAAAATTCAGATTTTGAATAGTTGAAGTTATATTTGTAATAACAAGAGAATTCTTACATTTTACATTAACACTTTACATCTTATAGTGAACTACTTCAGCAAAAATATTAATTTAATCTATTTGTATTATTTTAGAACTTAAATTGGGTGAACTACTGCATGACAAACTGTAAGTATGGCAAAAAATTTTAATTCAGTAGTAATAATTTATTTTAGTTACCAGTGAAAATGGAACTTTTCAGTTAATCTTACATAATAGAGCAGAAGGGGTGGGGAGCAACCTTCTTTACTTCCCAACAAATGCAATTGCATTATTGAATTAATTTCACTGATTAAGCTGCTTTTGAAATTATCTAAAATCTACTTCATTGGTGATTTTTCTAGTACATTAAAGTTTACAACATAATTTGTTGACAGCAAATGGTATGAAAATTGTAATTCAAGATGCATTTGAAATGTTTTCTTCAGTTTTGGTCTATTTGAAGCCATGTCAGCAATTGAGATGATGGATCCAAAGATGGATGCAGGAATGATTGGAAATCAGGTTAATCGTAAGGTACTCAACCTGGAACAAGCGATCAAGGTTTGGCACGCTATTTCAAAACTAGACTTTTGCGACTGCGTTAATGTAATTCTCAAACTTGGTACTTGTAGTTAACTCAGCAAAGTGCACTTTCTGTTCCCACCCCCAAATTTTTTCCTCACAGCATTCAAAAAAAAATTGGTGAATATTTCTTATTCATAACAAGTTGGGCTGTTTCACAAAATCTGGTTGTTTATCTGAATGAAAAGAAACTTACATTTGAAATTTGAGTAATTATGTGATTTTTAATCTAGCAGTTACCCATCAACCAGAACATTAGATTTGTTGAAGGACAGGAAATAGTTGCACAACAGAGGAAATGTTCAGGGATCAAGTATTTTTATATTATAAGGTATTAAAGTGAGAAGTTTCATTGGTTTGCATTTTTGGATTGTGCACTTATAATTTAGGGTAAAATCTAAGAATAAAAGGGGTAATGTGTCCTAGTCCAGATTCTAACTGGAATCAAATCTGGGTGGCTTAATTAATAAATAATTTAAGGGGGAGCCTAGCTTGTTTTCCTACAATGAAGGTGCAAGATGTTTAAATTTCTAGACTGTGATGAAAGCAGATATAATGACAATAGCCAGACTAAGAGTAGATATGGGCAGCAAGTCTCTGTAACAGTGCTTTCCATGTTTAAACCCACTTTAACCATTTTGAGGCCTTGAAATTGGCATTCTTAATCTGGTGAGAACTGTAGGATGGGATTTAAAGGGGGTCCTGCAACTGTTAACACTTGGTTTGAGCTCCACAGCAGCTTTTGCTTTGGAGCGCGCGACACCATCTTGACCCAAAATCTGAGAAGCCCTACTTCATAGAATTGGAGTGCAGGTGGAAACTCGTGCTTAAATTGAAAAATCCAGAATCCATAAGCATTTTAAACTAAACTGTAAGATTTTGCCTAGCTTGAGCCAAAGAGAGGATTTCCATGAAATCCCCTCACTGAAATATAGTTTTCATATTAAAGATTGCCAGGCTAGTAAAGGAAAAAAACAGAAGTAAATCCACAAGAGCTAAGAATTCCTGGCTGGTTCTAGGAGAATAAAGTGTCCACTTGATTGACAAAAATAAAATATAACCATAGCTGGAGATTTTTGTCCATTTGAAATATTAAGTGGAGTATCAAGTGTCTAATGAAATAATGTTGAGTGAATGGTTTACTTTCTTTATTATGGTAAAAATCTTAAAACCTGAAACATTGTCAGCTCTACAGTTCATTCAAAGTTTGTACTTTTTCAAACTGACAGGTCGTTATGGAATTATTATCATTGGAATGGAAAAGTTTAACTTTCCAAGTTTTGTTTTATTGTAAAGTTTGAATTGTGTTAACATTGAAGTGTGTTTCTTTATGATACTTTACAAAAAGAGAAACAAATAAAAGTTAATTTGCTAATTTGTTAGTTGTTGACAATTCCAGTGTAAAGAAACATAGGTAAGGTGAGAATAGAATCTGACATTACATTTCATATAGTATCATTATTACAGGTTTCACATTCATTACATGTTTCATTGTCAATCCTAGTTGCCTTGAGTTTAGTATAATGGGGTGACTTTCAAGGTTGCTTCAGAGGAGCTGTGAATCAGCCATGTTGATATGATGTGTTCACATTGTTGGCTAAACAGGATAAGGATGGATGGCTTTCTTTCCGAAATGACATTAATGATCTAATGAAGTTTTAATGACAATCCCAAAAGCTACATGGTAATTTATTTACTGTTGCAACTTCTTTTAATTGTCAGAATTTTTTCCAACAAAATTCAAATTCTTAACCTCCTGTGGTGCTAATTTATTTCACTTCTTTTGAATTAGTTGTCCATATCTCTGAATTGCCCACTGTATTGTCTTTAGCTAATGTATGCAAAAACCTTTTTTTAAATTGCCTTTGGAGAGTAGTGATTTGATGTTACTCTCAAATTCTGCAGAAAGCAGTGTTAAATCTGATGAGCAGTACAGATCATTGATGCTCTTACATTAATCTAGAGGTACTCCAACCGCTTACAGCCTTTCCTGTTTAGAATTTTTAAAAAAGCTTCTATATCTCAAATCTACTTCCAGACGCAAACTTGCCCAGTTTCAAAGACAGTTGAAATGTGGGCTGACAACTAAATTACTGATAGGATTTGCATTATAAGAGGTTGAAAGAGGTACACATTCTCATTATATTTAATTATACTAGGTTAGAATCTAACTTGCTGAGCTGAGCATTCAAAGTTGAGTGCTTTGACACCAAATTCTTGGATACAGGTGTCTCTGTAACAAACCTCTTCAATCAAACAGAACACGAAAGAACTTGCCTCCGATCACACTCGCACCACAATCAGTTCTGCAGTTTAGCTACTACCAACGTGCATCTGGTTTGTTTGTCCCTCCTAATACTGGTCTTCCAAGACTTACCTGTTCCTACAACCTACACTAATTGCCTGACTGCAAATTGGAGTCCTTGCCAATTCAATCAGGCTGACCTCTAGGCAGCAGCAAATCAGTGACACTAATTTTAAGATCTCACATTATAGATTTCCCACACCTTTCTGACTACCTACCTCGTGGAGGTCAAGTAAGTAAAATAAAAATACCCCCCTCAGGATTTTCTGTCCCTCCAACAGATTTGAAGTCTAAAGTTATTTATTCACTGTTAATAAACTCAACAGTGCTGTTATAGAATTGAGTAAATAGTCGGTGTAATATAGACAACATTTATATGAAGCTGAATATTGGTCAGTTCAGAAATATTTAGAATTTGGAAGTTGAAATCTGTGACAACATCTGAAAAACCTCAGACTGAACTAATTATAAATGGATGAGTTTAAAACTACTGCAATTTAGCGTGATATCCCTTGTAGATGTATGTACTCCTTAATATTATCTTTTTATCTTACTGAAGGATGAAGCAATTACAATCAAGGGTCTAACCTTGCCTGAACTGATAGGTATAACGGATACATGCTTCTGTTGTTTGGTAAGCTTGATATCTTCTTAGTTTCAAGGCATCAAGAAATCATAGAACTTTGGAAAGTATTTGGCACATCTGTTCAATGTTTAGCCATCAGAGGCATCTACTTGAACTATCCTTTTCATTTTCAAAGAAATTTACTGAGGTTTGTTTTTGAAAAATACAATCATATTTCTCTCTGGAAATAATTTTTCTAACCTTTCGCTTAATTTTTGACATTGTTTTTATCTTAAATTTATGTCCACTGCTTTCTTGCTGACAGTTGAAAAGTTAAGTTTACCTATGATTCTTCTTAATCTTTATGATCTCTATTTTATTATTCTTTTAATGTTTTCGTTCTTATGGACAAAGCCTGACTTTGTGTCTTCATAACCTTATTTAAAAGACTTGTTGATCTTAGCTGCATATTTGTCAGTGTTTTCATGACTTTCTTTTGTGTTTGATACCACGAGTTGACACTAAATCAAGTTTTTTGATTACCTTTTTATTGCCTAGTTTATTTGCACTGTCATCTTTATTAAATTGAGTAATTACACACCAAGATTACTCCATTTTATAATCTGATCATTAAGGTATATTCCCGATCTTGTTATTGTAAAATGTATTAATTTCCGATTTTCTCCATAAAACTGATTTTGCCACCTGTCATCCTGCTAATCATGTTGTCATTCAGCTTTTAGGAATTTTCCTTGTGATTTCACCAATTTAGCAATGGTAGAAAATTTAAAATTGTGTCTCTTCAATTCCCATATTTCTTTCATTCATATGAATAATAAATAAAAGACATAATAACACAAACACAATCTCTGTGGGAATCTCATATTTTCAATCTGGAAGATTTCTTTTGGCACTAGCCATCTGACCTTGAGCCACATGCTGCATCCATATGGTGTTATTTTTGTCAGAAGTTTTTGTTGAGTTCCATTCAATGCTTAGCGTTATTAATCAATATGCACATATATATGTGTTTGCAGTCCAATAAAGAAATAATATGTCGGCTTAAAGTGAGGGAAGAAAGATCCCCAGGTTCACCTGACGTAAATCATGTTTTTTTTACAACAATGCTGTTATCATGATCTTCGTATTATTCTTGGTTGCTTACAGAAGCCCTCAGGAATTCTCATTTATTTTATGTCTGACTGCATTAAAATCTAAAGTTTGCCTTTCAGTTTTAACTTCAATCAGCCAAAAGGCAAGGGACTATATTGAATAGAAAATTTCTACAAACTAGTGTGAGAATCATTTGAAAGTGAAGAAACAATAGTGAATGGGGGAGAATAGAATCATACACCAAAAGATTTATTCAACTTTTAATTCAATATTAAAGACTGACCTAGAAGTCAAGAGAGTTACTTGAAAAAAAAGTTGATATCCATCTTGTTTGCATTTCTTTCTTGGTTTACAGTGATAACTCGATTGAATTATTTGGTTTGGTGCAAGTCTAGGATAATTTGGCTCATTTAGAAACTTCCTTTAATAAATTGAACAAAATTTCATGAAAGTTACAATTTAAGTAATCCATAAACTGAAGAATCCTATTAAAAGTCTAATTAGGTAAAGTAAAGTTTTAAAAACATGTAGTGCTTTGCATTTTCAGGCATATCTTTTAAATAGCCAAACTACAAATAGATTCTCTCTGTATCCAATGACTAAGTAATAGATTTGAAGCAGTTTGTGAAAAGATTGTAAATTGCCATCACAGTGGTTTGAATTATCATTCATATTTTTAATAGTACTTCACTATTTTTATATTTTAAAGCAGTTGAAATCAAACTCCAAAAAGGATAAAGTTTATTTTATTATTCTGTATATATTTTGAACTTACAAATCAATTTCTTGAACTGTCTATTTCCTTCCTAAATATTGAATAATTTGAATGCTCTTATCATATAAACCAATAATTCATGCATTTGATTTTTCTTGTGTATGCAGGAAATGTTTCAAATACAAAACAGTTTTATATTGCCATATGTAAATGTAATTTCGAATTAGAATCTTAACTCCATAGTTTCTTCTCACAGATAACATGGCTGGAAGGGCATTCTTTGGCCCAGACAGTCTTCACGTGTCTTTATGTTCATAATCCAGACTTAATTGAGGATTCTGCTATGAAAGCTTTTGCTCTGGGCATCCTAAAGATCTGTGACATTGCCAGAGAAAAAGTCAACAAAGCAGCTGTTTTTGAAGAGGTTAGTGCAAGGCTTAAGCAAGACCAAAATTATGAATGGAAGAAATGTTACTCCAGATTTGTGCCAGGATCATTTTTATTTATGTTCCAAGCAAGAGAAATTGACTTTTTAATAAAGCCAAAATGTTGCAAATTTGGAAATGCTAAATAAGAGTAGAAAATACTGCAAATGCACAGCAGTTCAGATGGTATTGGTGGGGACAGAAGCCAACCTAATGTTTGATGACCTTTGATTAGAGGTGGGGCAGTAAAAGTTGGAGTAGATATTAAACTAGCAAAAGAGGGCAGGTAAAGAAATATCAAAACTTACTTTCACAATCTTGTCTCGTTCAGCAACAATCTCCAGTTGCAGTTTATTCCATGTGAATCACAGAATTGTTACACATGCATTCAAGCCATCATGGCAGAACCATTTCTATTACCTGGTGCCAATCTCCTGCCTTTTTCCCATATTCCTCACACCATTTCTAAACAAATAATAAATCAATGTCCTCTTGAATGCCTTACTTGAACCTGTCTCCTCCATATTTCCAAGCAGTGCATTCCATACCCTAACTACTCACTGTGTGAAAAAACTTTTTTCTGACATGACCCTTGCTTCCTTTTGTACATACTTTAAACATATACCCCTCCATTCTTCTTTCTTCTATAAGTGGGAACAGATTCTACCTATCTACTCGCTTATGATTTTGAAAGCATCTATTAAATCTCATTTCTGTCTTTTACTGTCCAAGGAGAACAGTTCCAACTTTATCAATCTACTTTTGTAACTGAATTCTCTCAGTCCTGGAACCATTCTTGAAATCACTTCTACACTGTTGCTAATGCATTCACATCTTTCCTATAATATGGCACCCACAATACCCCAGCTGCCATCCGACAAATATATTAGTTCTTAAACTGTGACCCCCCACCCCCAGTTCTGGACTTCCAATCATTGGAAACATCCTTCCTACACTTACCCATCTCCTTCTGTTCAAATTTTATAGATTTCAATGAGATCCATCCTCACTGTTCTAAACATAGTTCTAATTAATCTAGTGTTTCTCAGACAATAGTCCTGCCATTCCAAGGAATCGTTTGTAATGTGGTGTAAATTGCTACTTTCTTTTGGAATTCAGTGTTCTTGTATCTATTCAGATGAATGCAAGTTAAACAATTTAGCATTATTCCGATTCAGTACTATCAAGTGACGTATGTTCCCAGTCTTCATGAGTGGGGGTGGGGTGGAGCTAGATTAAATCACTTCAAATTATATGCGAGTAGGCAGTCAGACATGTCACCGTACTTCTCATTACGAAACGTCATGTTGAAAATGCAACTCAGTCTTCGGCATGTTCAGATCCTATTATTTGAGGTCAGAGGTGCCTGTGATTAAATGATGCTAACATTGCAGTTGTACTTAAAGATCTAATGTCAGTAGTTTAGCCTTTGAATGTGTGATTCAACAATCCATCCAAATCATGTCTGCACCAAAGAAAGTAGGTAGATGGTTGATTAAGGAAAACCTTCACAAGGATTGAAAAAAATGCATGTTACCCTACTTAATATTTTATGTGGTTTTATTGTCAAATTATGGGATTGGTGTTAGTGCACTGTCACTAACTGTCCAAAAATGCTGAATATCCATAAGTGAATTCCCAGTTGCATATTGGGAGTACCAGTACTCCTGCATACTACCTACAAAAAAAATTATTTTAATTATGTTTACTTAACACTTAATATTCTGCAGCACTGTTCTCCAGACTCTTTAAAAACTATTCAAATCTCTTGAAAGAAAGCAGAATTTGTTGCTAATCATTTGCTAGCAATAAAGTCTATTGGTAACTTTCAGTTTTAATTTGTCTTTGTTTACTTATTCCATTGCAAATAAGTAAATGGAGATGCACATCCCCATGTGGAAGGAATATACTTGGATATTGTACAGAAGTATTAATTGTCAATCACTAGCTCTTTATTTTCATTGGTATTTTCAGGAGGATTTTCAATCGATGACTTATGGCTTCAAAATGGCCAATAATGTTACAGATCTGAGAGTCACAGGTAACCATATGTATTTTAATGAAACAATTGGCATAATTTGTTGAAAGCAAAAAACTGTGGATGCTGGAAAATAGAAATAAAAACAAAGTACAAGAAATACTCAGCATGTCTGCCATCATGTATTGCTGAAGTAGTTAGCGCTTTGAGGAAATGTAACTGTGTTCTAAATTGGAAGATGGTGATGATTTTTATGCCATAGGGATGGGGAATCAGAAAAGAGCAAAAGGGAAATGTATAGAGATTGGGAGTGACCAAATCGAAAATTCAAATTCAATACATCAAAAATGTGATTCATTCCAAGTGATAATTTGATTCAGCCTGTGTAACGTCAAAAAAATGGTTGGAGACACAGGAGACTGCAAAGGCTATGGGCCATGACAACACTCTGGCAATAGTACTGAAGATTTGTGCTCCAGAATGTGCTGCTCCCTAACCAAACAATTCCAGTACAGTTACAACACTATCTACCTGACAATGTGAAAAACTGCCCAGCACATAAAAAGCAGGACAAATCCAACCTGCCGAATTAACACCCCATCAGTCTACTCTCGGTCATCAGCAAAATGATGGAAGGTGTCATCAACAGTGCTATCAAGCAGCATCTGTTCAGCAATAACCTGCTCAGTGACGCCAAGTTTGAATTCTGCCAGGGCCACTCAACTCCTGACCTCATTACAGCCTTAATTCAAGCATGGACAAAAGAGCCAAATTCCAGAAGTGAGGTGACAGTGACAGCCTTTGACATCAAGGCTGTATTTGACTATGTGCAGTATCAAGGAGTCCTAGCAAAACCGGTATCAGTGGGTCCAGGGGACTCCACTGGTTGGAGTCATCCCAAGCAGTGCAGGTGGTAGTTGTAGGTCAGTCATCTCAGCTCCAGGATGCCTCTGCAGGAATTCCTCGTGATAGCCTCAGAGGACCAACCATCTTCAGCTGCTTCATTAATAATCTTCCCTCTATCATATGGTCAGAAGTCAGAATAACCCCTGATGACTGCATAATGCTCAGCACCATTCATAGAGATGTATAGAAACAGATCCTTCAGTCCAACTCCTCAATGCCAACATTTGGCCCATATCCCTCTGAATCCTCCCTATTCATATACCTATCCAGATGCCTTTTAAATGCTGTAATTGTACCAACCTCTGCCATTTCCTCTGACAGTTCATTCCATATATGCACCACCTCCTGCATGATAAAGCTGCTCATTAGGTGCCTTTTAAATGTTTCCCCTCTCACCTTAAACCTGTGCCTTCTAGTTTTGGATTCCCCCACCCCTATGCATCCTCCTTGTGATTTTAGTAACTTCTCAGGAACATAGCCCAAGCCTGTTCAGCCTGTGCCTATAGCTCAGCCCTTCCAACCCAAGCAACATCCTTGTAAATTTTTTTTAACCCTTTTGAGTTTCACAACATCCTATCTGTAGCAGGGAGACCAGAATTGCACTCAGTACTCTAAAAGTAGCCTAACCAATATCCATTTGAGATTGAGATATTGAAGCAGTCCAAGTTCAAATGTAACAAAATTTAGACAATATCCAGGCTTGAACTGACAAGTGACAAATAACATTTGTGCCACACAAAGGCTATGACCATTTCCCATAAGACAACCTAACAAATGGCTCTTGCTACTCAATGATGTTACTGTCATTGAATTCCTTACTATCAACATTCTGGGGCTTACCATTGACCAGAAATTCAACTGTACTGACCACAAACATAGTGGGTACAAGTGCAGGTAAGAGACTAGGAATACTGTGGCAAGTAACACACCACCTAACTCCATGAAGCCTGCCCACCATCTACAAGACATAAATCAGGAGTGTGATGGAATATTTCCCACTTGCCTGGATGGGTGCAGCTTCAGCAACATTTATGAGGCTAGTCACCATCCAGGACAAAGCCATCTGCTTCAATTGGCTTAATGTCACAAGCATCCAGTCCCTCCACCACCGACACTCGATAGTAGCAATGTATACTCTCTATAAGATGTACTGCAGAAATTCATCAAAGATCCTTAGACAGCACCTTCCAAACTGACAACCATTTCCATCTAAAAGGACAAGGTCAGCAGTTATGTGGGGACACCTTAGCTTCCAAATTCCCCTCCAAGCCACTCACCATCCTGACTTGGAAATATATTGCCATTCCTTCACTGTCACTGGGGCAAAATCCTGGAATTCCCTCCAAACAGCATTGTGGGTCAACCCACAGCAGGTGAACTGCAGCAGTACAGGACGACAGCTAACCACCATCTTCTCAAGGGCAGCTAGAGATGGGCAATAAACACTGGGCTAGCCAGCGACATCCACATGCCACAAATGAATGAGAAAAAAAAGGTTAACTTTTAGAATAAAAGCTCCTAAAGCTGTGAGTGGGAAGCATAAGTAGGTGAAATAGGTGATAAAAGTAGGTCATTCAACCCTCCAACCCTGTTCTGCCAGTCATTAAAGTCACAGCTGATCTGATGTGCCACTAAATCCACTTTGTCTATCTGTATAATTCTTGACTTCCTTGTATATCAAAATTCTGTCTAACTCAGCCTTGCTTGTATTCAAAGTCCTGAACTTCACTGCATGCTGATGTAAACAGTTCCAAAGATTAGCAACCCTTGTTCCTTCTCATTTCCATATTAAATGCAAGGCTACTTATCTTGAAACTGTCTCTCCATCTTCTGGCCTCTCCCATAAGAATAGCCACTCAGCATCTTTTCTGTCAAGACTCCAGAATCTTGTGTTTGAATAAGGTCACTACCATCCTTGCAACTCCAGTGAGTATAGCCCAACTGACTCAGCTTAAGACAACCATTCATTCCTGGAGTCAAACTATCAAAACTTCTCAGATCTATGTCCAGTCTCCACTTTACAGGGACCAAAATTGTACATGGTATTTTAGGGACAGTCTACAATCTTTTGTACAGTTTTAGCAAAATTTCACTGCTTTCATATTCCATGCCCCTTGTAGTAAACGTTGCAATAATCATCCTAATTAACCACTATACCTACATGCTGACTTTGAATAATTCATGCATGAGGAGACTTTTTGTATTCTGTGGTACTCCCTGCTTCACTTGCATAGCTCTGTTTCTGACTACAGACCAAAGCTGAAGTCTAATTAAAGGGTATGACTGGCTTCTGATTAGAGTTCAAGTAACTTTCTCCCTTTCTGCCTCAGTATCAAAGCTTAGACTGCAGTTGATCAACTGAGTGGAGTTTTCTTGAGCTGCAGTGCTGATGTGGGTTACAGTGGGGTGCTCTCGGTCCCATGTACTCCAACTGAAATGTATCAAACTCTGCCCTGTCATCTTTTTATCGAAATAGGGTTTCAAGTTTATAAATATCACTTTTTAGTTATTTTAAGTAGTTACACTGTTAACTTGGTATGTTATTTATATCTCCCCAATTTAAAGGAAGTACACTCTTAAAACTCACCTCAATCATCTGCCTGCTCGCTTGATTTACTGCCACAGGACTTACCTGGACCCTCTTTTGAATCACTCTTTTCTGTAAAAGATTAGAACTGCACCTCTATCTTGCTAAGTCAAATCTGTGTCCAAGTTGTACATTGTTGAGCATTCTAACTCCATGTATTAGTGAAGCTGTCCTGTATTTATCCTAGCTGGAGTTCCAAAGATCTGAGTCAGGCTCTGTTTGTGAGAGACTCGTTCTAATCAGCCTATTATTTAAATAACTGGAGCTGCTATCAGCAAGTACCTTATTTACCCATGACTAAGACTGAAAGAAACTACAAGTCAAGGTTAAAATTTTATTAAATGTGAATTGTTTTTAAGTTATAAGAAATAATTGTCATGAATTTATCCTGACTTAGAAATGAAATCACTGTTTACACGATTAGTCATTAATTCAATTGTGATAATTAACATTGAAACACAAATGTTTACAGTCAATAATTCTGATTTAATAGTGGAGAGCTAAATGTCACATCGGTAAATGCTCATCTGAAATGCCTCTTTGTTCGACATGCAATTACTGTTTCTGTGCCATAATTTGTCTGACTGAATCCAAAAGATCTGTTGAACTACAGGCATCTGTTGAACCATTAATTATTCTGCTATTTTTATTAAACTCTATTTCCAGGCATGTTAAAAGATGTAGAAGATGATTTACAAAGAAGAGTGAAGGTACTATGTTCATGCAGTAGGCTAAGAAGTTTCAGTGAAAGTTCAGCATTTATATGCTACATAATTTATAGCTTATCGCCAAGCTCTTCGTATACTGTAACATAACAAAATATTTATATTCTGATTGTTCAGTTGCTCGAGTATATGCAGGTATTCTCAGCGTGGTTCTTTCTTTACTGGAAATCTAATTGCAAAGTTTGTTTCTCTGTGTTGCACTCTAAGAATAATGTGTTTATTCCCCTGTCCCTTCCCCCAAACAGAGCACCAGAAGTCGGCAGGGAGAAGAACGCAATCCAGAGGTTGAACTTGAAGTAAGAATTCATCTCTTTGAAGTGTATTGTTTGTGGTTTTGTGATATTGGATGGAAGTCCTCCTATAAAGGAGAAATTAAAAATCACACAACATCAGGTTATAGTCCAACAGGTTTATTTGGAAGTGCTAGCTTTCATAGGGCTACTCCTTCCTCAGGTGCTTGTGGAATATAAGACACAGAATTTATAGCTAAAGTTTGCAGTGTGATGCAATTGAAATTATACGTTGAAAAAGACCTGGATTGTTTGTTAAGTCTCTCATCTTTTAGATTGACCACGTTGGTTTCAGTTCTTTCCTATGCAAATCCCAGAACCCTTTTTTTAAAAGGTACATTCTCAAGTGAACTTTAACAATAAGTTCCATGTCATCTCAGATAATGCATTGACAGTGTGAAGTGCTCTGTGTGAGGCTGTCACTGCCCCAATGTTCAGACTGATTCTATTTCTAAAAAGGGGATTTATAGAATCTTAGAATGGATTCATGCAGCTTTTGAGCAAAATAAAATGTACTTGCAGAATTATAATGTGAGCGTATGAGAGAGAGAGAGAGCTTCTGCGTGTGTGTGTGTGTGTGTGTGTGTGTGTGTGTGTGTGTGACAGAGAGAGAGAGAGAGAGTGTGTGAGGTGAGTGAGAGAGAGAGAGAGTGTGTGCCGTGCAGTGGGGTCACCTGGAGTGTGACATGAACCCAAAGTCCCAGTTGAGGCCATCCGCATGGGTACCAAACTTGGCTATGAGCCTGTGCTCGGCCACTTTGCGTTGTTGCTTGTCCCGAAGTCCGCCATGGAGGATGTCCACCTGAAGGTCCGAGGTCGAATGTCTCTGACCCCTTTACACTCTCACATACATGTACTCTCTCACAGACACACGTACCCCTCCACGCACGCGCACACGCAAGTTTGTGGGGTGAATTTGTTCTTGCAGAATTATATTTTATTTTGTTCAAAAACTGCATGAATCCATGTATGATGCTGCAAATCCCTTCTTTAAAAACAGAATCAGTCTGAACATTGGGGCACAGACAGCCTCACACAGGGCACCTCACCTTCCATGCGTTATCTAGACGACATGGCACCTATTGTTAAAGTTCACTTGAGAATGTAACTTATTTTAAAAATGTTCTGGGATTTACACATGAAGGAATTGAAATCAACATAGTCATTCAAAAAGATGAGAGACTTAACAAAACAATCTAGATCTTTTTCAATATATAATTTCAGTTGCTTCACATTGTAAACTTTTGCTATAAATTCTGTCTTACGATCTTATATTCCACAACCACCTGATGAAGGAGCAGCGCTCCAAAAGCTAGTGCTTCCAAATAAACCTGTTGGACTATAACCTGGTATTGTGTGATTTTTAACATTGTACACCCCAGTCCAACATCAGCACCTTCAAAGTATAAAGGAAAAATATCCATCTAGCAAAAGGGCAGGGAATATCAGATGCTGTGGTTGCACTAGCTGACACAAGTAATTCTTGATTGTGTACTAAGAGCCTCATCCAAATAGACCACCCACCCTGCCTACTATGTTTCAGGAAGCATGATTTACTATTTTTTTCCTCATCCTCATTCTTTCTCTTCACCTTAAGCACACATTCCACATACTAGTGAGATCACAGCTAATGTATTTCCATGCACTGAGTTGGAAAATCTAGCACTGTAGATTTTATATGAATCACTTTATGATTCTAGTCAGTTTCCCAGATTTTGTAGTAAATAGCTTTTGAAATAATGATTTATACTAGAAAATCCAGTTGGGAATATAATTTGTTTAATTCTTTTACATGAAAAAAAGGAAGGATGGAATTGAAACCTGTTTCACGACATCTCAAATCTGAAATTCTGATTTAAGTTTAACAATTGACACTATTCACTACAAAAACATGCCATAGAATTTTTCCATCCATTAGCTTCAGAACTGACATACCCTAAACTTGGAGATTCCACATTCATTTGCAACAAATTTAATTACCTTTGTTTCAAGTTTATTTGACAGTGAGCAGTTTCTTCCTTTGTTGGCAGGTTTAAATTTGTGTTCTCTCCTTTTTGCCATATCTCCCTTGAAGCCTCTGGACCCTGTCTCCCATTATTCCCTTGGCTCTGGTAAAAGTTTACTCTGGCAAAAGGCTCCACAAACATAACAACAGTCCAGATGAAAGGCCCCAACAATAGCTTGCTCCAACACACTCACTTCAGCAAAAGACTCCATGATTGAATTTTCCCATTCATTTAGTGGTCTTTCAGGGATGAATTTGTTCTGGATGCTGCTTTATTGGATATTATTTTGTAATCTTTTAAAGAAATTGGGTACAACTTAAAGGATGGACAGGAGAAAGTCAGTAATATAAACTTGCACAAGAGTATGTCTAAGGACCTGCATGAAGGCTCCGTGTATGGCACTTCTGTCTCAGTGGCAGGGTTCCGGGTTCACTTCCAGCTTGAGTGACTGTGCAACTGCACAGAAAAATCCTCCCTATGGCTGTGTGGGTTTCCATCCACAGTCCAAGGACGTGCAGATTAGATGGATTGGCCGTGCTAAATTGCCCCGTAATGTCCGGGGATGTGCACTGGATGTGCTAGATGAATTAGCTATTGTAAATGTGGGGATTTACTGATATTGGGGAGGTGAACAGCTCTGGATGGGATGCTGTTCAGACGGTTGACGCAAACTTTGACAGGCTGAATGGCCTCAATCTGCACTGTAGATTTTATATGAATCACTGTATGATTCTACTCCGTCTCCCAGATTTTGTAGTAAATAGCTTTTGAAATAATGATTTATACTAGAAAATCCAATTGGGAATATAATTTGTTTCATTCTTTTACATGAAAAGAGGAAGGATGGAATTGAAATCTGTTTTGGCTTCTGTTAAAAGTTGTGATTTAAGTATTTCTGTTATAAATTACTTGGAAATTCTAATATGACCACTACTTATGTTTCAGCATCAACAATGTACAGCAGTTTTCAGTAGGATAAAATTTACTCGGTTATTATTGACAACCCTGATCGCTTTTACAAAGAAAGAGGTGAGACAGATTATTTGTGGGAGCTTTTCAACATAATCAAAGCCAAAAAAACTTTTATCTAGAATCATTTTCATAAATTGAACCTGCTGATGAGCAGGGGATCTACTGAAGTTAACATACAAGTTTGCATCACTTTACAGGATTTCTATCTGTTGGCATGTTGATAGAGACCTTTTTCAAAAGGGTGCCGGTACTTAATTGAAAACACAACCTTAGAAATGATGTATTTCTATTATTGTGTCATCATCCAATTATTGATAACCACAGGTGAGATGCTGGAAGAATGGACATTGGCTAACATAATGCCATTATTTAAGAAAGATGGCAAGGAAAAGCCAGGGAACTATAGGCCGATGAGCCTGACATCAGTAGTGGGCAACTTGTTGGAGGGAATCTTGAAAGACGGAATTTATATGTATTTGGAAAGGTGATGACATATTAGGGATAGTCAACATAGCTTTCTGTTTGGGAAATCTTGTCTCACTAACTTAAGTTTTTTGAAGTCAGCAGTCAGACAATACCAGGTTATAGTCCAACGGCTTATTTGAAATCACAAGGGAATGCAGTCCCTTCATCAGATGCAGTAAGAGAGAAGAGCTCACAGCCACAGCTTATAGGCAGAGAGATCAGGGGCAGAGAAATCAAAAGATCATACAACTATGTGAGTGGAGGGTCAGATAATAAGTTTCTGCAGGTGACCAAAAGCATCAGACAGTGTGAGTCAAGTGTCACAACTGAATAACCAGTAAAGGGATAACCTTATAATCCGGTTAAGTGAGGCAGAGAGTTAATTACAAAAATTAAAAATAAGATGGTGCTGGAGACAAACTAAATGACTGGAATAACATGTTAGGTATAAGAGTGACATCCCAAATTTCTAACCAAAACAATAAGCAATTCAAAACTGTACAAACTAATTAAGGTAGAGAGATCATGACAATTTATCAAGGTTCCATACCCATGAAGAATGCTTTAGCTGTGATCTTGGGTTCAGGTCACGCTATATGTTCATCATATTGTTCTGTATCTGTTAAAATCTTCTTTACTGTCCTTTTTTGAAACCATCACCTTATCCAGCCCAGTCCAACACTTGCACCTCCACATGGAGCTTTTTGAAGAAGCAACAAAAGAAAATTGATTAGGGCAGAGCAGTTGATGTGATCCATATGGACTTCAGTAAGGCATTCAGCAAGGTTCCTCATGGTAGACTGGTTAGCAAGGTTAGATCACATGGAATACAGGGAGAACCAGCCATTTTGATATAAAACTAGCTCAAAGGTAGAAGACAGAGGATGGTGGTGGGGGGTTGCTTTTCAGACTGGAGGCCTGTGACCAGCAGTGTGCCACAAGGATCGGTGCTGCTTTTAGTCATTTATAGAAATGATTTGGACGTGAACATAGGAGGTATGGTTAGTAGATTTGCAAATGACACCAAAATTGGAGGCACAATGGACAGTGAAGAACACTGTAATTGGAAGAACACTGGGCATTGACCTTAGAGTACAATAGGACCTTGATCAGATGGGCCAATGGGCCGAGAAGTGGCAGATCTAGGCAGGATGTATACACCAGGAGAAATTGAGGACTGCAGATGCTGGAGATCAGAGCTGAAAATGTGTTACTGGAAAAGCGCAGCAGGTCAGGCAGCATCCAAGCAGTAGGAGAGTCGACGTTTCGGACATTCAGGAATGTACACCCCTTAATAGTAAGGTCCTGGGGTGTGTTGCTGAGGAGAGACCTTTTGGTGTAGGTTTAAGTTCCATGCAAGTGGAATTGCAGGTAGACAGGATAGTGAAGAAGGCATTTAGTAAGCTTGCCTTTATTGGTGAGTGCACTGAGTACAGGATTCGGGAGGTCATGTGGCTGTCTGCAACATTGGTTAGGCCACTTTTGGGATACTGCCTTCAATTCTGGTCCTCCTACTCTTGCAAGGATGTTGTGGAACTTGAAAGGGTTCAGGAAAGATTTACAAGGATGTTGCTAGGGTTGGAGGGTTTGTATTATAGGGTGGGGCTGAAAAAGCTGAGATTATTTTCCCTGGAGCATTGGAGGCTGAGTGGTGACCTTAGAACTTTAAAACATCATCAGGGCCATAGGGTGAATAGACAAGGTCTTTTCCCCCCCCCCCCCCCGGTTGGGGAGTCCAAAACTAGAGGGCACAGGTTTAGGGTGAGAGGAAAAAGATTTAAAAGGAACTTAAAAGGCACCTTTCTCTCACAAATGGTGAAGCGTGTGTGGAATGAGCAGCCAAGAAAGTGGTGGAGGTTGGCACAATTGCAACATTTAAATGGCATCGGGATGGTATATGAATAGGAAGAATTTTGGGGGATATGGGTCAAATGCTGTAAAATGGGAGTAGATTAATTTAGGATATTTGTTCGGCATGGTCAAGTTGGACCAAAAGGTCTGTTTCCATGCTGTACAGCTCTGACTCTATTGGTTAGGCTTGCTGAGTTTCTCCGTGACTCTGTTTGTTTCAGATTTGCAGTATCCACAGTATTTTTATTGAGCGTGTCAGTCAAGCTGGGGATCAAGTTTTTCATTTATCTAACAGTTGTCTGGGCTCTCAGCCATGCATTATTATTCTCAGTTGTAAGCCCAGGCAACCATTAGTCTGTTGAAACACATTTGCATTACAAATGGTTGGAAACATGAGTGCTTCTAAGGCAACAGGACACCTGGACCTTGGTGAATGGTGGGACCAATAGTTTATCTGAATCCTAATTAAATTTGAGGATCGAGAAAGAAATTTAATAGCAGGGAAGGGAATAATGTGGATTCCAGTTCAATCTGATACATAAAAACATTGAAGTAAATAAAAATAAAGAAAGGTAGGGGAAATTTAAAAAAATTACATTTGTCCTATTAAAAATCTCCAATGGCATCCCAGTTGAAGCAGTATGCAATTTAAAATGTCCATTTTCAACCAATGAGAGGTTGATTGGCAATAAGTAAAGCTACATTAATGGCTAAAGCCATGGAGTGCAGATCAGAGTATTTTCAGCTCCCACTGAACATTTTGCTGGACCTGGTTTTTCATGGTGCTTCTCAGCATAGACACAGCAATGCACATGCGTATAGTACAAAGTTTTAAAAACCCCATTACACCAGGTTATAGTCAAACAGCTTTATTTGGAAATACATGTTTTCAGAGCGTTGCTCCTTTGTCAGCTAGATAGTGGAGTAGGACCATAGGACACAATTTATAGCAGAAGATCATAGTGTCATACACGATGCGATATATTGAACAAATCTAGATTGCTGCTAAATCTTTCATCTTTTAGAATGGTTTGCAAGTTTTGATTCATGAGTACGGAAATCCCAGAACTTCATTCAAGTCACTTCCCTAGATGACATAAGGTTTATTTAAAAAAAGGTGACATCTCAGTTCAGACAAGACATTAAAGGTGTGAGGTGAGCGCTGTATATGCTCCAATCTTGAGTTAGACTGGTTCTATTTCCAAAGTAGGAATTTATAAAATGTCACATAGATTATAAAAAATATTGACTACCTACAGATTTTGTGCGTTTTGAACAAAATAGCATGTATCTGGAAATACAATTCTGCAAATGCAAATTCACCCCATAGACTTACATGTGTGCGCACGCATGTGAGGGAGTGTGTGTTTGTGCGCTTGATAGTTTGTGTATGATTGAGTATCTACCTGAGAGGGTGTGTGTGTGTGTCTGCGTATGTGAGATTGTGTGTATGAGAGAGGGTCTGCGTGAGTGTGAGAGTATGCAAGAGTGTGTGTGAGTGAGAGAGTCAGTAGTGTAGTGGGGTCACCTGTAGGGTGACATGAACTTAAGGTCCCAGTTTAGGCCAACCTCATGGGTAACTATCTTCGCAGTAGTCTCTGCATTGTTGTGTCTCCTGAAGTCTGCCTTGGAGGATGGTCACCCAAAGATCCGAGGCCGACTGTCCCTGACAGCAGAAGTGTTTCCCACCTGGGAGGGAGCATCTCTGTCTGGCGATCCTTGCATAGCATCATTCATCCATTGTCGTAGCAGCTGTTTATCTCGCCAATGTACCATTGCCTGCAGTGTATCAGATAGACAACGCTGACTGACTCACATGAGTATCTGCCCTGTACATAGTGGTATCCATGTCAACACTGACACGTTGTGCAGTGGTTGTCACTGACAGGGTTGTACGGTGTTGTGGTGGTTGTTGTCCTGAAGGCTGACTATGGTCTATTTATGGTTTGGAGTTGTTTTAAAGGCGAGAGGGGGAGGTGTGTGGTTTGGCGAGGTGCTCATCCTCATCGATAATGTGTTGCAGACTGCAAAGAACAGGGAGTAGTTTCTGTGCTCCTGGGAAGTATTGGACAAGTACTGAAAGTATTGGACTACCGTATTGGTCGTGTCCCCTGTCGTGTCTTCTGAGGAGGTCATTACGGTTCTCGCTGTGGCATGTCGGAACTGTGCGATTGACGAGTTGAGCATCATATCCTGGTCTTACGAGGGTGTCCTCCTCATCTGAACGGATCCTATGTATGAGTAGGGCCTGTCCTTTGGGGATGGCTGTTTTAATCTGTTTCGGGTGTAACCCAGAGAAGTACTGCATTGTGAGGTTATCTGTGGGTTTGCGGTTGGTGCAGTGCCCATCCTTGATGATGATGCATGTGTCCATGAATGCGACAGATACTACAACGTAGTCCATGGAAAGTATGATGGTGAAATGAAACTTGTTGATATCACTGTGTAATTATTTCAGTGACTCCTCTCCATGGGTCCAGAGAAAGAAAATATCATCAATATATCTGGTGTACAATGCTGGTTGGAGGTCTTGTGCAGTAAAGAACCTGTGCATGAAAACGATGGCATGTTGAGTCTGGATGAAGAACCGATTATCGATTGTGAAACTGATGAGTTGTAGGATGGTGCTGCATTTGGTGATTGAGTACTGAGGTTGTTGCAGTGATGCCATCATCATGGGGGATGCTGGTGTAGAGTGCCAAAAAGTCCATTGTGGCGAGGAATGTTGCTGGTTTGACTAGTGCATGGGTGCCAAATTGCTGTAAGAAATCTGTAGTGAAGCTGGGGATCCTCTGTTACAGTGGATTTCAAGGTGCCCTTGACATAGCTAGACAGGTTCACACAGGGTTCCATTCCTGTCCAGGTATGTTGGCTTCATCTATCTTCAGAAGGCAGTAGAAGTCCCCTATCGAGAAGTATGTGGGTTGAGAGTGCGTAGGGAACTCTGAAAGACTGGATCTAAAGTCTTGATCAATGTGTTTAGTTCACAGGTGTGTTCTTTGGTCAAGTCGCTTGGTAGTTGCCTGCAGTGTTTCTGATGGTTCGGTTGTCGGTACACTTCCTTGCAGTAGTCCGTTCTATTCTGAATGAAGGTGGCTCCTCCTCTGTCTGCTGGTATAATGACAATGCTGCGATTGGTTTTGAGAGCATGGGTGGCATTGCATTGTGGTTGGGTGACATTTTGCTCTACCTTGAGTGCAGCTGATGAATCTGGCATTTACACATTTCCTGATGGTTTGAGCAAGGAAATGTACCGACAGCTGAACATCCAGGAACACTGCAGGCAACTACCTACCGATCCAACCAAAGAACACACCGTGAACTAAACAGGAGTCACTGAAACAACAGCACAGTGATATCAACAAGTTTCATCCCATCATCAGACTTACTATGGACTACTCATCAGTATCTGTCTCATTCTTGGACACACGATCTCCATCAAGAACAGGCATCTCAGTACTTCACTCTACCACAAACCCATACATAACCTCACAATGCTGCACTTCCCTAGCTTTCACCCTAAACATGTTAAAACAGCCATCCCCTATGGACAAGGCCTATGGATATGCAGGATCTGTTCAGATGTGGAGGAATACAGTGGATACCTGAAGGTGCTGAAGGACGCCCTCGTAAGACCAGGATACGATGCTCAAATCGTCGATTGCCAGTTCTGACGTGCCACAGCGAGAAACCGTAATGACCTCCTCAGGAGATAGACACTGAATACTACTGATAGTACTGGACACCGAAAGGTACCCTTTCAGGAGCAGAGAAACTGTGCCCTGTTCTTCACAGCCGACAGGATGTTGTCGATGAGGATGAGCACCTCGCCAAAACCTTCCCTATACTTCCCCTTCTTTAAACAGCCGTCAAAACTTAAACAGACCATTGTTTGCAGCAAACTGCCCAGCCTTCAGGACACCATCTACCACAACATCATACAACCCTCTCATGGCAACCACTGCAATACATATCAGATTGTTGATTTGAATACTGCCATTACATGTGGGGACACTCCCACCATATATGCAGCAGGTACTCATGTGACTCAGCCAGCGTTGTCAATCTGACACACTGCAGGCAAGGAAGTGCCAAGGCATGGTACGTTGCGCTACAACAAGTCTCTCCCAGTCTTTCTTTCTCTCTCTCTCTGTGTTTCTCTCTCTCTCTCTCTTTGTTTCTCTCTCTCTCTCTCTCTCTCTTTGTTTCTCTCTCTCTCTCTCTCTCTGTGTTTCTCTCTCTCTCTCTCTCTCTCTCTCTCTCTCTCTCTCTCTGTGTTTCTCTCTCGTAAGTATATAGACACTGCTGTAATATAGGGATTACAGAAATTAATTTGCTTTCAGCAAATTCTCTCAAACAACAGTCTGGTAACTATCTGTTCTTTCACAATGTTGTTTGAAGGACACATTCCGTGTATGCTCGTGTAAAAATCAACTTTAGACTTTTTGTTAGCGTTAAATTTATGGGGTCGCTTATTACATGGATACTACTTTTGAGGGACGAAACTTCATGCTACAGTTCAAAGTACCTTATCATTAGCAGAAGCCCAATTGATCTCTAAACGAATAAAGAAAAAATACACAATGAATTATGGTGATTCCATAAGTGCAACAAGAGAACTGACTTCAGTTGAGCTGCATACAAAGGGAGATTGTCACCTGACTCTGACCTGATGTATCTTAAGCGTTTTTGCCAAGTTTTTCCATTTCCCTCCATCGTTTTAGTTTCTAACTAACATTTTAAGCATTTATTTCTGATTTTTTAAAAAATGTTATCAGACATTTGACTCTCATATAGTCTCACCAATCATTTTAGCCATGAGAAATTGTCAACAGTTGCACAATAATTTGAGAGCAATAAACACATATAGATCTATCTTTTTTTGTTAAAAATCACACAACACCAGGTTATAGTCCAACAGGTTTAATTGGAAGCATACTAGCTTTCGGAGCGACGCTCCTTCATCAGGTGTTTGTCCACAATTAAACCTGTTGGACTATAACCTGGTGTTGTGTGATTTTTAACTTTGTACACCCCAGTCCAACACCGACATCTCCAAATCATTTCTTTTTTTGGAAATGTTGTGATAAACTTTTTATCGTACTAATTATAGTGCTCATTTGATAATGAACTTAAGAAATCTGTAGACAACATTTGTGTTTTGAAGTACAATTCACACCATAGCACAAAAAAATCATTTACTCATAACATTTGTGTGCAGGACAATACCTTGACACTCAAATGTTGATTTGTTATCCGTGAAGAACTAAAATCGATTTTTGCATGAGAAAATTCCAGGATTTGTTTGGCCAAAAATAGGGGGTTGACTTTTACACGAGATCAACTTTTACTTGAATATATACAGTATTGGTCAGGACACTGGATAACTCCCTGCTCCTGTTCAAGTAGTGCAATCGGATCTTTTACATCTGCCAAGTAGACTGAATATGTCCTTGACTTGCATCATATGAGAAAGACGGCACCTCCTGTAGTGCAACACTCATTCAATTCTACCCTGGGGTATCTGTGTTCAAGCCCTGTAGTAAGACTTCAAGTTAGAAATATGATTCAGAGAACAAAGCTTGATCAAAATGTTGCCAGGACTGGAGAGTTTGAGCTATAGGGAAAGGCTGAATAGGCTATGGCTATTTTCTGTGGAGCATTGAAGACTGATGGATAAGCAGAGAAGTTTATAAAATCATGAGAGGCATAGAATGAAGAGCCAAGATCTTTTCCCCTGGGCAGGGGAGTCCAAAAGAAGCGGGAATGGGTTTAAGGTGAAAAGGGAAAGATTTGAAACAGATCTAAGGTGCAACATTTTCATGCATGTATGGAATGAGCTGCCAGAGAAAGTGGTGGAGACTGATGCAATTACAACATTTTAAAAGGCATCTGGAGGGATATGGGCCAAATGCTGGCAAATGGGACTAGATTAATTTAGAATCTCTGGTTAGCATGAACGAGTTGAACCGAAGGGTCTGTTTCCATGCTGTTCATTTCTATCACTCTATGACTGTACCAATCTTATTTCAGAATACATTTTTTGAGAAACTTTCTGCACAAGTCTTGCAAGTTCTTAAAACTAATAGGAGGATCAGGATTAAGATGTTACTTACGTGAAGCAAACAGTTGAGTAGTGTAAATCAGTCCAGTTCTAGAAAATCACGTTTTTTGCATGTCTCTTCCCTTTAATATGCTGGCTGATTTGAACACAAATAAGAGTTGTCAAATTTCAATCCATTGATATAATACAGCCCCTGCCACTTAAAGTGGGCACATTTGTATGCACATGATTTAACCTTAGTACATAAAGGCCTAAGTAACATTATAGCATCAATACAAAAGAGTTTTCTCTGCATTTCTTTCTAATAAATTGGATGGGAAACAGTTGATAAGATATCTTATGATATTGCAAATTGTTTTCTTTTTTGTCGATCTTGTGTTTTTCCTGATTTTCTCCATGCAGTCAATTGACTGCAATGTACTACTCACATGAGTCCAAATTTTTCCCCATCCAATCTTTGTAGAATAGCCTTCAAAAAGTATTTCCTCGTGGTTGCTGTGATGCACAGCACTGTTAGTAATATTTATTTTTGTAGATAAGAACAGGGAGATGTGAGACTTTATTGATTCTCAGCTCAATCAAAGAAAGATGGTTTCCCTTGGCTGAATCTAGGAAATGGGGACTCCTTCACCCACTAAGGTTGCTGTTGTACTTCCTGCTAATTAGTTGTATAATTTCACAGATAGAAATATGGTGGAAGGCTGCCACTATCAAAGCTTTGTTTTGATGCACTGCGTGGAATAAGTGTTGGGAAGATCAGTGACATTATAATGATGAAGAATGTTTAAAACTGGAGTCTAATGCAGTATCTTGTTTTTCTAGATGAGTGCAATAAGTGAAGCTCAGAAGCTTATAACTCAAGCTGCTGATCTTCTACCTGCTATACAAAACTCGATCCACCATGGCATTCAGGCCCAAAATGATACTACAAAAGGAGGTACAAAATAATATTTTCTACATTTTAGTTATTTCACAGATTCCTTGAAACAGTACTTGAAACTGGGATTTAGTGCAGAGGCAGTGATCCTGCCCATTGGCTGGAATACTAGGTACGAATCCACCCCCATTGACCCAAAAGCTTAGACTGAATTTTACATAATTTGACAATTACTTGCTTGAGGTTGTATTTCCGGCCCTCCGAAACATGATATTCTGCCATCCAGTCAGACACCTGACAATTCTTCAATCCCAGCAATGCAACTGGGAACAGTGATCACTGCTAGGCATGCAGTTGACCTCAGACCAGGGGTGTCACTGGATGCTTGGAGTTGAGATGTGTGTGGTCAGGTAAGTGTAATGGAGAAATTGGAGGAGTTACGGTTTTATATTTCTCATTCCTTGTCTTTTAGTTTTGAGAGTCTAGAATTTTGGAAAGGGCTGTTTTGATGCTTCTGTCCTGGTAGTGCGTAATTTTTAGATTAGAATTCCGTTCTCCACTGGTGTCAGCAAACTCTTATCACTAAAATCAAGGATTTAAAGCTTGGACCTTCCTAGTTTGGTGTATGAGGATTATACCCAAGGCCATAAGAAGTTGGAACAGGAGTAGGCAATTTAGCTCCTCAAGCCTGCTGTGTGTCATGGCTGGTACGATATTCCTCACATCCACTTCTTTGCTCTTTCCCCATTACCCCGATTCTCCTACTGTTCAAGAATCTATCTGTCTCAGCCTTCAATATATACAAGCTGTCTACCCTACATCTCTCTTTGGCAAGGAATTACGAGGATTCTCAACTCCCAAGAGATGAAATTCTTCCTCATCTCTATTTTGAATAGGCACCCCTTAATTCTGAGGCTATGCTGACTGGTTCTAGAATGAAGAGAAGCATCCTCTCAGCATTTATCCTGTCAAACTCCTTAAGAAGCCTGTCTGTTTCAGTGAGATCATCTCTCAATCTTCAAAATTCTAATGAGTCCCAACCTGTTTAGCATTTGCTCATAAGACAATTACTTCACACTGCAGATCATCATAGTGAACATTCTGCAAACTGTCTCCAATGAAATGACATCTTTCATTAAGGGAACCAAAACTAGCTTTGTGTTTCATGCCCAAGTACCCTTAGTCCCTTTTGTGTTGCAAGTTTCTGCAATGTTTCTGTATTCTGTTCTTTTGTTTTTCCTTCTAAAATGAACAAGTTTATGTTTTCCCATCTTAAACTCCATTTGCCATCTTTTTGCTTACTCACTTAATCTATCAATATCTCTCTGCAAACTGTAACTTTCACCTTGCAATCTGCCTTTCCACCTACTTTTATGTCTGCAGTTTTTGGCTCCAGTATATTCGTCTCCTTCTTCTTAGTATAATATATATTGTAAACAGTTGCAGTCCAGTACTGATCCTTGTGGAACCCCAGAGGTCACAGGTCACCAACTTATGAAAGTACCCCTTATTCCCAATTGCTGTTTCTTACCAAATAGACAGTACTCTATCCATGCCAATATACTGCCTCCAACACCGTAGGTTATTCTGACTTAATTCTTTGTGAAGTACTTTGCCAAACATCTTCTGGAAGTCCAAATACAACATATCTACTGGTTTTCCTTCTATCCAGTGTGGGTAAAACTTCTTTGAAAAACTAATAAATTAGTCAGACAATTTCCCTTTCGTGAAGCTGTGCTGGTTCTGCTTGATTAAATTCCGATTTTCCAAATGTTCTGCTATTAATTCCTTAATAATTAATTCCAATATTTTTCCAGCAATAGAGATGTTAGACTCATTGGCCTGCAATTACTAACATTTGCCTCCCATTTAGAAAAAGGGTGTCATATTTTCTAATTAATTCATGATCATCCAAGCATCGATCAATTCTCAACTGCTTTTGTTTCTTTCTTATTAATAGTGCTACCCTACTAACTTTCCCATCCCTTCTGTGTTTCTGAAAGGTCAAATATTCCTGAATCTTAGGTTTCCAGTTTTGATCTCCTTGTAACCATGTTTCCATAATGGCAATGAGATCACATTTACCTTGATTTGTACTGTCAGTTTCTCAACCTTATTCCAAATGCTTCATGCATTAAGATACAAAGATACCTTTACATTTGTTCTGTAATCAAATTTTTGCACACGTTCATGGTTCCTTGGTGTACAATCACATTCACGCATTCTGTCCCTTTCAATTTCTTGTAGCAACCTGCTCCATCACTAATGATTCATCACTTTGATTTTCTAGTTTTCCATGCTTCTGAACCCAGTAAATATTTCATTTAAAGCCCTATCTACTGTCATGCTATGCCAGCTCTCTTTGATCCTGTCCTGTAAAACAGCTCCCTCCTTTCTGAATGACTGGTGCCAATGCCTCATGAACTCAAACCCATTTCTCCCATACCAATTACTTGAGCCATGAGTTTACATTTTTTATAATCTGGTTGACCCTGTGCCAGTTAGCTTGAGGCTGAGGCAGTAATCTGGAGATTATTGCCTTTTTTATTCTGCTTTTTAATTTAACCCCTAGCTGCTCATACTCCCTCAGCAGAACCTCTTTCCTTGTTCCACCTATGTCACTTGTACCTATGCAACCACAACAGATGGATCTTACCCCTCCTCTCCCCTACTCCAAGATCCTCTGCAGCCCAGATGAGAGATCCTGAGCCTGTACACCAGGCAGGCAACATAGCCTTTGGGATTCTAAATCCTGGCCACAGAGTACAGTGTCTGTTGTCCTGACTACCGTATACTATCCTCAAATACAATTTCATTTCTGTTTTCTCCCCCTTCTTGAATGATCTCTGCACCATGGTGCTACGACCAGTTTGCTTCTTGCAGCCCCTACTTCATCGATACAATCTTAAACTTGTTAGATAATCTCAAGAGCTGAGGGTCCTTCAAAACTATTCCCTGGATCCATCGATCTGCCTCACTCATAGTCACACCCTCCTATCTCTGACAACTGACCAAATTCAAGGTATTTGATCTCAGAAGTGTGACTGCTCCCTGAACTGTCAGTGTTTGATCCTTGGACTCCAGCTCATCAGTTCTGAGACAGAGTTCCTCAGCCAACTAGATTCGGTACAGATGTGATCACTGTGAACCATAATGGAGTCCACCAGCTCCTACAATATTGAGGCACAGCAATCTGGCCCCACATCTCTACTTTATTTACTTGGTTCTTACTTTGGTTTGTTAAAGTTTCCTATTTGAAGTGGATGGGCTGATTAATGTAACTTTTTTTTGTGTTTTTAAAACTGTAATGGTATGTTTTTAAAGAAATTAAATACTGAAGCAAAAACAATAACTTTGCACTTTTGGTAGATCATCCTATAATGATGGGATTTGAACCACTGGTCAATCAGCGCTTGTTACCTCCAACATTTCCTCGCTATGCAAAAATTATAAAACGAGAGGATATGGTCAATTATTTTGCTAAACTTATAGAGCGAATAAAAATGGTTTGTGAAGTTGTCAACTTGACAAACCTGCACAATATTTTGGTAAGTTGAAGATTTATGTATAGTTTTCTAAAACGTCTGTTAACTATTCAGATGATTCTCAGAGATAAATTGAGTTTGAAATATAAAACATCCTTTGAAACAGAAGTTGTATTTATATCACCAACTTTTAGCAACACAGAATCATCTATGTGATGCCAATGTTGTTCTGGAAACAAAGACCAATGCAAGCAAACTCTAATGTCGAATACACCGTGCAATTGCTGAAACCCAACACCTTGGGAACTTGGGGAAGTTAGTGATCATATCTTGGGGGCACTGTGTAACACAGAGATGTTGGATGTATTAGAATGCATGAAGGTGAATAAATCTCCTGGTCCTGACCAGATACTCGAGATTCTGAGATAGGATATGCATGCATTTCGAAAGACTGGGCTTGATTAGGAATAGTCAGCATGGCTTTGTGCGTGGGAGATTATGCCTCACAAATTTGATAGAATTCTGATGAAGTGACCAGGAAGATTGTTGAAGGCAGGGTGGTAGACATATTTATGGATACTAGTAAGGCCTCTGATAAGCTTCCACATGGGAGGCTGCTTCGGAAGATTGGATTATGTGGAGTCCAGAGGAAGCTGACAAATTGGATACAAAATTGGCTTGATGGAATGAAGCAGAGGGTAGTAATGGAAGAATGCTTGTCGGACTGGGGGCCTGTGTCTAGTGGAGAGCGTCAGCAGTCAGTACTGGGTCCATACTGTTTGTTATTTATGTCAATGATTTGGATGAGAATGTACAAGGCATGATTTCTATGTTGGTAGATGACACCAAAAGGTGTTATCGTGGACAGTGAGGGTTATCAGAAATTGCAGCAGGACCTTGATCAGCTGGAGAAGTGGACTGAGAATTGGCAAATGGAGTTTAATATGGATTAGTGTAAGGTGTTGCATTTTGGAAAGTCAAATCAAGTTAGGTGTTTCATGGTGTAATGGATAGGAGGGACCTTGGGATTCAAGTGCATGGTTCTCTGAAAGTGGAGTCACCGGTAGACAGGGCATGAAGAAGCCTTTTGGCACACTGCCTTTCATTAGTCTGATTATTGAGTACAGAAGTTGGGAAGTTATGTTGCAGTTGTACAGGATGTTGGTGAGGCCGCACTTGGCATGTTGTGTTCAGTTTTAGTCACCTTGCCATAGGAAGGATATTATTAAACTAAAAAGATTGCAGAAGAAATTTGCAAGGATGTTGCCAGGACTCGAGGGTCTGTGTTATAACGAGAGATTGGTCAAACTAGGACTTTTTTCTTTAGAGCGTAGGAGACTCGAGCACCAGGAGCCCGGGTTTGAATCCTGCTTTGGGTAACTGTCTGTCTGTGTGGTGTTTGCACATTCTCCCTGTGTCTGCATGGGTTTCCTCTCTCAGTCCAAAGATGTGCAGGTTAGGTAAATTGGCTATGCTAAATTGCCCATAGTGTTATGTGCATTAGTCAGAGGGAAATGGGTCTGGGTGGGTTACCCTTCGGAGGGTTAATGTGGACTGGGGGGGCGGGGGTGCCAACTGGCCTGTTTTCACACTGTAGATAATATAATCTAGGTGTATAAGATCATGAGAGGCATGGTTCGGGTGAACCCTTTTCCCAGGGTTGAGGAATCAAGGACTAGAGGGCATCAGTTTAAGGTGAGAGGGGAAAAAATAAAAGGGAACCGATGAAGCAACATTTTTTACACAGAGGGTGGTATGCATATGGAATAAGCTGCTGGCGGAAATGGTTGAGGCAGGTATGTTAACAGCATTTAAAAGGCATTTGGATAAATTCTTGGAAAAGAAAAGTTTCCAAGGATATAGGCAAGTGCAGGGAAATGGGGTTAGCATTGATGGACATTTTGGTTGGCATGGACCAGTTTGGGCCAAATAGCCTGTCTCTGAGCACTATGACTCTATGACTTGCAGTTTCATACCAAATTAAAATTGTTTCTCCCTTTTGAATCAAGAAACAAAAAAAAAGCTCAGTTAATTCATCTATAGTCATTTTCTTGTATTCAATGAAAAGCAAATTTGCAGGAAATCTTTAGTATTTATTTTCAGCTGTGCAGGTTAAAAACAATTATGAGATCCTTGTTTTTCTTTTCTTTTCCTTCATCCTCACTCCCAGCTGCTTGTAACTTTATTTTATCGTATAAACCTAATGCTGTTTTTTCTTTCACTGTGCCTAAGTTATTTTTAAGAGGGTGCCACCCTTCCTCTTTCAATTGGCAGAGTAGCCTACAGACCACCACAGCTACCATCAGTGATATAATTATGGTTAACTGTGTGAAAAGGTGAACTTTTTAGTTATTGTTCCAAAAACTTGGTATGTGAATAGCACTGGTTAGGCCACAATTGCATGCTATTCTTAATTACTGCAAGAGCCCTTCTCTTTGAAGAGCCATGGTCTTAATCATCATTGTCCTCCCATTACGGCGTTAGATAGGAAAATCTAGGATACTGATCCAGTGATGACAGCTCCATGGTATGGGCACATACAGTGACAAAGAGAGTTATCAAAGTTAATTTTTGATCTTTGGAGCCAAGTCATTACCATGACATCAATCAGAGTGATCCTTTTTCTGTAATCTTTGAGTATTGGCTTGTACATTTGTTCAGATAGCAACATAATTGTTGAATGAAACAAAAAAGTTAAAACATTGTACATGCTCGAATTTACTTTTCATCTTTGTAAGTGCTAAATGACCTACAAATTATTTTTAACTTTTGTGAGATTGAACAGTTTTGACTTTAACTAATGAAAGAAAACAGTTCGTCAAGTGGCTGAGTGAACACTTTTTCAGTTGAGGGTTCTATGAAACGTTATGGCCATCTGTACAATAAACCTTTTATTGAGAAATTCTCTTACAGACAAAGTTGTTTTAAACAATATGTCTGAGTGTTTCAAGATTATTTTCCCATCTCAAAATATTTGAAATTTGTCTCATCAAAATATTTTTGAAGTGTTTTTAAAATTTTTATTTTCTAGGACTTTTTCTGTGAATTTAGTGAACAGTCACCTTGTGTGCTCTCTAGGTCTTTGTTACAGGTATGTAAACTTTTACACATTCTATACAATGTTCAAAAGACTGCACTTCCATTGTGTTTATATGTTTATTTATATTTGGACGTTAAATACTATAAATACTATAGTGTAAGATTCAAAGGTATCTGCTTTTGTTGTATTTATGATCTGAATATCCCAAACAATTTACGTATATTATTGATATAAAAATTATCCTGGTTAGCAAATAGTTTACACATATAACAAATATTTTTGTTGCAGGCAACTTTTTTGGTCGATAACAAAAAAGTGTTTGGTACACATCTGATGCAGGATATGATAAAAGATGCTTTGAGATACTTTGTTAGTCCTCCTGTGCTTTCAGCTAAGTGAGTAAATAAACTATTGTGCTCCTTCAAGAGCAATTAATTTTTGCATATGCTGATCTGAACTCCATGTTAAATAAATACATCGCTGCTAATCATTTTCATTAGAGCTATTTTAATGCAATTTGCAGTTTGACTTAAAAAGCTAGAAATAAACTATAGTATAAGCTGGACACAATTACTAAGTTGGTTCCATTCTTTCTTGTATAATCATAACTAGGAATTGCTTGAATGGCTTCTCTTCCTGCATAAACTTTTGCAATTTAAACATTGGAAAGACTAAAATATTGCTTTTGGTGCTGATTTCAAACTCCATTTCCCAAACCATTGATGCCATCCCTTTCCCTGGCAAGATTCTAAGAATAAACCAGTCTTGCTGCAACCTTAATGCCGTTTTTGACCCCAACATAAGTTCCTGATCACATGTTGCTGCCAGCGCTAAGATTTTTTTTCCCCATATCATTATATTGTCTGAATTCACCTCTGTCTCAGCTCAGCTGCTGCTAAAATTTTCATTCATCTTTTAACAGTTCTACATTTGACTGTTCCAGTGATAATGGCCAGTTGCCCATGTTCTCCTGTCTGTAAACTTAAGGTCACCCAATAATCTGGCTGCATTTTTATGCTCACAATCCTTTTCCCCTGTCTATCACGCCATGTTTTGATTTACATTCTTGTTTTCAAATCCTTTTGTGATCTCACTCCTCCCATTCTTTGTATTCTCCTCCAGCCCCAACCCACATATATCTGAACTCATTCCACCTCTTGAACTTCCCTGATACAGTTACTCAGTGTATTCAGTTCAGTTGTCCAGGATCAATTTTTGAAGATTCCTCCTTACACTTCTCTGCCTCTCTACCTTGCTTTCCTCTGTTTAAAGTGCTCTTTAAAACCTACCTCTTTGACCATGCTTAAAACTTCCTGATTGAGTCATCTTGTGTATTATGTCTAATTTTGTACTTAGTACACTTTGGCTGGTCAGCGTATTTCATTTGAATAGAAATGAATAACCATCTAACTTAAATGAAAACAGAAAATGCTCTTAATTTGTCAGCATCTGTAAAGGGAAGATTTTAAGCCTAAGCTGTTGGGGGAAAAAAAGTCCTTTCTGTATATTCTTGTATTGCAAAAATAAAAAATAAATATTATGGGCCTAATTTTTCAAATTTTGGTTAATTTCAGATGTTGCCTTTACAATAATCATCAAGCTAAGGATTATATAGACTCATTTGTCACTCACTGTGTTCGGGTAAGTAAACTACCTCATTTAGTGCATAATTTTTAACCTGTTTCAAAGGGTAGCAATTCTGTTACTTTCGAAAAAAGGTTTCTGGGTTCTTATTTTTTATTAAATTCAACAGGAATACTTTCTGCTGGTGCTATTGCTATTTTCTGATCCTTTCTCTCTTTACTCTTCAATCTAACCTTTCTCTCATGGAAGATGATTCCATGGATATTTTTGGCCTTAGATCTCTCATGGAAAAAACATTCATCTTCTGAGTCTAGAGAATTAACATCAATGGAGCTGTTTGACTCTATATGAATGTGGGATTGGGTATGTCTGTATGCGTCAGGATAGCTGTACCTGATTCCATAATCTGATCAATCTAATCTTACTGGGGGCTCTCTTGTGGTGTAGAAATAGTGTCTCTACTCCTGCACTGAGAGACCCGAGTTCAAGTCCCACCTGCTCCAGAGATGTGTGATAACATCTCTGAACAGATTGATTAGAGTCATAAAGTAATATGACACAGAAAGACCATATAACCATTCGTTCCAACTCGTCCATGCCAACCAGATATCCTAAACTTGACCTAGTCCCATTGACTAGTGGTTGGCCTATGTCCCACTAAACTCTTCCTATTCGTTATCCCATCCCGATGCTACAGGTAACTCTCCTATAACGCTTGCTTATTAGATACAATTTGTCTGTAATGCAACTTCTCAATTGCCAACCTTTTTATAAAGCGAACTCCTGTTCGCTGTTACACGATTCTCATCCCCAGTACTAGGTGTTGTGCGCGGAGGACTAGACTGCACGCGGAATCACACCATCAGTTGACCCTTGTGCTTTCTTGTGAAGAGCTTTGTGTAAGGTATTGTGAAATGTTTGTGCTAGTGGACTTGGAAAAGCATGGTGAAAATGTCTCGACAGCCTGAGGACAAGAAGCTGGAAGCAATCTGTTAATTTAAAAACTTAAGAGTGAAAGTTCACTGAAAAGGACAGTGTTGAGGAGCGGTTGGAAAGTTGGCTTGGTTGTTTGTATTAGGAGCTGTTTTTTCTCTCTTTTAAAAAAAAATGTTTCAATGTTAAAGAATATCTGCAGACTCATGTGAATCTGTTTCAGTAACTAATCTCAATGGTAATCAAGTGCAAAAAAAAATACCAGTGCAGGGGCTTGGAAATGGTCAGTCAGCTGCTCAGGGTAGCCAGAGCCAGGAAACTCTGCACATAGTAGGTGAGAGAGAGAAAGGTGGATGGCATGCAATTTCTTTTTGTGATGTGTAGAGATATCCTGATGGTGTGAGTAGGCTGTGCAGAAGAGATTCAGGGTTAATCAGGATCAGATGTTAATGAGTATGAGAGTGAGTGGGAAAGGTATTGCTAGAAATGGTGGATACAGTAGCAGAGAGAGAGAATGTGAGGTATCAATGAGAAGATGGTGGCATTTTCACTGGCAGAGTGGAGAATGACATTGATCTTCCAACATTCTGTGCATTCCTAGAGATGGTTGAGACTGTACTGGCCTGAATGGTAACTCTGGTCCAGGTTGGTGTGGTTCCAAGAGAACGATGTCCTCTGTTGGCCTGGGAGAATAAAACATCCTATCTTTGCATCACGCCATCCTCATCAGCAGCATCTCCATGTCCCAGTCCACAAAGAGAGGCACCAATTTTCCATTAATTATTTCAGTCATTCCTGATGACTGGTTTATGCCCGAAATGTCGATTCCCCTGCTCCTCAGATGCTGCCTGACCTGCAGTGCTTTTCCCGCACCACACATTCAACTCTGATCTCCAGCACCTGCAGTCCTCACTTTCTCCAAACCAATTTTCCATTGTCTGCCAAGGGCCGATATCAGGAACCATGCAGGACACTTCCAGACTGATAGCTCTTGTCTAGATGCATGATATCTTTTTAAAGATGGCGCTGCACCACAGATGTTAGTCAATTCCAGGATATACAGGAAGTGTTGAGTTGTTTTGGAAATGGTACATAGTATGATGGTGCTGGAATGTGAGAGAGGAGCACCAAAGGGTAGGGTAGGTAATAAATCAGGTGGCTTTTGTAAAATAAGGTGATAGATGTCCCCAAGCATCACAATGTGAAACCCTCCAAGAAACTTGGCAAAACTTACACTTGGCAAAAGAAATTAAGATTCAGCCCTTGATCTATCAAGGCAGGTTTCATTCTGAGATCTGACTTGTGCAATGTTACCATTGGATGGGGTCAGGAGACTGGCTAGAATATAGTGCATACAGCAGGTATAGATGCCAATCGAAAGTAATCACTTGAAGATTCTGGTGAATTGCACAACAGTACAGCTCAAAATTTACTTAGACTGTGCCATCGTTTGTGTTAGGTTAACTACTATTGTTGTTTAGATTTTTACTGGTATTTTTTGGTGGTGCACTTCAACCCTGTTTTTTTTTCCCCAAAGGTCCCATAATTTCTATTACATGATTTTCTATAACATGGCATTACACAGGAAAGCAACGAAGGCATTCGAGGAGAACTAACTGTATTTAAATGTTGTAATTCTATCTCCACCATTTCCTCTGGCAGCTTGTTTCAAATAAGCAGACCCTCTGCATGAAAAAGTTGCCCCTTCAGTCCCTTTTAAACTTCTCTCTCTCACCTTAAACCCTATGCCTTTTTGTTTTAGTCTCCCCTACCCTGGTTCTTGGCTACTCACTCTCCCATGCCCGTGATGATTTTATAAACCTCTAAATAAAGTCACCCCTCAGCCTTTGACACTGCAGAATAAAATGCTCCAGTTATTCAACCTCAAACCTTCCAGTCCCAGCAACATCTTTGCAAATCTTTTCTGAAACCTTTCTAGTTATATACATATCTACAATATATTTCTATAGCAGGGAGACCCGAATTGAACTCGGTATTCTAGAAGTGGCCTAACCAATGCCCTGTACAGCCACAACATGACATCCCAACCACTATACTAAATGCACTGAGCAATGAAGGCAAACATGCCAAACTCCTCCTCCGACACCTTGTATATCTGCAACTCCACTTTCAAGGAACTATGCACATTACACCCCTTTGTTTGGCAACCCTCCCTAGGGCCTTACCAATCACTGTATAAGTTCTATCCTGATTTGCCTTACCAAAATGTAATACCTCACTTTTATCTAAAGTAAACTCCATCTGCCACTCCTGGACCCATTCGCCATCTGATCAACATCCTGTTGTATTCTGAGGTGACCATCTGCACTGTTCACTACACCTCTAATTTTTATATCATCTATAAACTTACTAACCATACCATCTATTTTCACATCCACATCATACCTTGCCCTTCATACTAACATGAACATATTGTTTCTGAACTCTTGTTAGTTCATGCTTAAAGGTCTCTCACTTCCCAATTGTCCCTTTACGTGTGAAAAGCCTTCCAAGTCAACTTTTGAAAGTTCTTGCCTAATCCCAACAAAATTGGCCTTTCTCTAATTCAGAACTTTTAACTTTTCGATCAGGTCTGTCCTTTTCCATAACTATTTAAAATCAATAGAATTATTGCTGGCCCCCAAAGTGTACTCCCACTGGCAGTTCAGTCACTTGCCGTGTCTTATTCCCCAAGAGAAAGTCAAGTTTTTCTCCTTTCCTAGTAGGTACATCCATATACTGAATAAGAAGATGTTCTTGTATGCTTAACAAATTCCTCTCCATCCAAGCTCTTAACACTATGACAGTCCCAGCCAATGTTTGAAAGTTAAAAATACCCTGGCATTCCTATGCTATCATTCTTACACATATCGGAGATTTCCTCACATATTTGCTTCTCAATCTTCTGTTGACTTTGCAGGAGGCTATATTACAATCCCAAAAATGTGATTAGCACTGCCCTATTTCTCAGTTATACGGACTATAACTTCACTGGGTGTTCTCCCAGGAATATCCTCCCCATCTACTGCTATAACTAAAAAAGCCAATCGCCCTCCTCTCTTGTTTCCCTTTTTTATTCTTCCTTTAGCATTTATACCCTTGAATATTAAGCTGCCAATCCTTCCCCCCTCTCTGAGCCACAGTTCTATAATAGGGATGATATCCCAGTCCTGAGTTCCCAAGTTTTGAGTTCATTTGCCGGACCTGTTAGGCCTCTTAAATTGAAATAAATGCAGTTTAATGTTTCGGTTTTATCTCGTTCCCTGCCTTGCTCTTGCCAGCCTTAACTATTTAACATGCACCTCTTCATTACTGCACCAGCCTTGGAATTATCTCTTTTGTCACTAACTCTTTGTGCAATTACAAACATTTCTGGACACCCAGTCAGTCACAGAATCGTGGAATCCCTACAGTGTGGAAGTAGGCCATTGAGCCCACACTGACCCTCTGAAGAGTATCCCACCCAGACTCAGTCTATAGCTAATCCACTTAGTCTGTACATTCCCAGTTACAATGGGCAATTTAGCATGGCCAGTCCACCTAACCAGCATATCTTTGGACTGTGGGAGGAAACCAGAGCACCTGAAGGAAACCCACATAGACATGGGGAGAATATCCAAACTCCACACAGTCGCCTGAGGCTGGAATTGAATCTGGTTCCCTAGCCTGGTGCTGCAGCAGTGCTAACCACTGAGCTAACACGCTGCCACAGACAGCTGTGAAGGTTCACTGCTTGTTTCTATGATGTGTTCTTTTTGATTTCTGGAGCCATTCTTTGACCTCTCTGCATGGTGGCTCTCCTGAGGAAAATAGGTTAATGTAAAGAATTAACCTTTCTACTGAAACTTGGCTGCAATTATTGCATGAATCAGACATGAAAGTTGGGGCAGTTCTGGTCTGCATGCTCATTACTAAATTTATCTCTGTCATGGAGCTACCCTGCAACATAAGATTTTAAGAGTCTGGAACAAATATCTTCCTGCATTTGGCCACTTCTTGTTGCCAGTATTGGTTTTAAAAGAAGCAATTAAAACATTGCTACCTTTGCAGCAAAACATTTTTTTTGCTATAGCAGCAGTGCAGATAAAATACAGGCCCTATCTGAAAGTGCAAAAGAATGTTACAATTAAATTGTCAAACATCTCACCAACAAAAACTTGGCCTCTTCAGTTAAGCAGTCTGTATATTCTTATCACATAAAAGCATTATTAAACCACACTTTACGTGCAGCAGTTTCACATATGAGTATTATGTATTATAATTTAGGGTAGGCTAAGTGACAACCCAGAGTCCAGGAGGGTATTGCAGGCATCTGTCTATTTCTGAGAGAGAATTTGTTTTCCACTTAAGAGGTATTATTTAATTACTAAGAATAGGACAGGGGAGGATTCTGTGGATTGAACCCACATTATTTTGGTTAACCTGTACCACACACTAACCATCTAGCCAACTGAGCTAATTAGTGAATATAAAGTGTTAACTGTTTACATATATCTCAGTTGTTCACGTTTCAGAAGTTGAAAAATATTATGTGTATGTGACACTGACAGTCATGGTGCAAGATTTGTAAGATTTAAACTTCTAAATCAACTTACCATTGATTTATTTCTACTAGCCATTTTGTAGTTTGATCCAGATTCATGGACACAACAGAGCTCGCCAGAGAGATAAACTTGGCCACAGCCTAGAGGAATTTGCCACTCTTCAGGATGAGGTATTTTCCTTGAACTATGAAATGCAAGGAGGAAGTAACTTGTATTTCTATGATACCTTCCATAACCTCAGCACATTCCAAGTCTTTTTTGAAATGTAATGTAACATAGTAGCAAACCATTGTTCTCATCAATGGGGAAAATTATCTGATTATCTGCTTTGAGATGTTTATTAAGAGGTAAATTTGTCAAGACACCAGAAAAACTTCCTGTCTTGTTCAGGAAAAGTGTCATACTCTTTTATGATTGCTTAAGAGTTACATTGGAATCTTGGTTTAGTGTCTTACCCTACATGGAGACTGGGTGTATTCACATGCTTTCACTTGCAGTTGTAATTAATAACAACAGGATGGTACTTCTTCTTCCAGGATAGATTTCTTCTCCAGCTTGACAATAAATTATTTTATGATCCCCATGGTGAGTGTTACCAAATTATCTCCAATGAAAAATTTACCAACAAGATTGTTAGTTGATTTATTTTTTGTATCTTTTTAATGAATCAGCTAACACAAATTAAACATGAATTAAAAGATAAAAAATACTTCAAACAAATATTGTAAATGCCACTTTAAATAGATGAACAAAGAGATTTTTTGCAATTGCAAGCATTCATCACTTCTCACACGTATGGCACTAAATGGCTACACAATACCACACATGCTATCCTTTATTCATGCAGGCATTGGAACCTTGCAATCTTGCCAAATAATCCAATATTTGGATATTCAAACACTGGATAATCGAGGTCCCTCGTAAATTGGCTTGGCATACAAAACCACTCCATTTTGTTTCACTCCCAAAAATTATGTTTTTACATATACTTTGCGTTGTAATATATGCAACCAAATGTTAAACACTCATTTAGTAGTCAGCCTCTGTTTTCTCCCTGCAAGTAGATATTTTATTAATCAGTACAATTGGCATAGGGGATCAATCACATAATATGGACTGTGTTGCAAATGTGCAAGGGAGCTTAAGACACACCAGTTTTTGAGTCAGAAGCAAAACGATGATTACCCAAGTCAACATGTCATTTTTATAATTGGAAAATATATTAACCCACATTTTTGGAGGAATTTTTCAAGGCTTCAGAATCCCTTTAGAATTAATGCAAACTTTAAAAGTCCTTGTCATACATTTGTAAAGCCAGTTACAGATTCTGGATCAGAATCATCACAATTTATGTACGTCAGTCAACGAATGAATAAAGCCTCAAAAAAAAACTTCATTATGTTTTTCAAATGAACATAAGCAGTGTTCCTAAATTCCATAAAAATCTTGTACAGGGTACATCATCTGTTAAATATACCACAAAATTGTTACAAAACAGAGGCCAACCGTCTGCCTGTCTTCTCTGCACTAGTTATGTGACCATTTTGATTTGGTTTCGAGTGTGTGGTGCTGGAAAAGCACAGCTAGTCAGGCAGCATTCGAGGAGCAGGAGAATTGACTTTTGGGCATAAGCCTTTCATCACCTTACAGCCTTCACCACCACACTCTCGACTCTGAACTCCAGCACCTGTAGTCCTCACTTTTTCCATTTTGATTTGATGTCAAACTCCCTGCCTTTTCCTCATAACTGTACATTGGATGATTTTTCAAATAGAAGCAACGTCCTTGTGAATGTTTTAATTGAACCTACTTGCATCACACCCTCAGGTAGTGCTTCCCAAACCTGAACCACTTACTGTGTAAAAATGTATTCTGTCACTCTGCATTTGCTTCTTTTGCTAAATACTGTAAATCTGTGCTCTGATACTCAATCCAATTGTAAATGTGAGTAATTTCTCCCGATACTGTTCAGACCTTCATAATTTTGAAAACTTCAACCAAATTTCCACTGAGCCTTCATGTCCCCAAAGAACCAACTCATTTTATGTCATTTCATAAAAATGCAAAGTTTGTAAATTAGAGGTACAGTATTTCAGCGAACCTGCAATACCGATAGAAATCTGCACTTGAAAAGAAGTACAAGGCAGGGAATTGGTATTATGGTGTGTATCGTTTCCCGTTGGAAGTACATAATCAGTGAATTTACATTTATGTGACTAATATTACAAAATGCTACTGTTCTAGTACTTTTTTGTTATGTGAAATCATTTCAAGTTGCATGGAGTCGTAGAGATGTACAGCACGGAAACAGACCTTTTGGTCCAATTCATCCATGCTGACCAGATACCCTAAACTAATCTAGTCTCATTTGCCAGCACTTGGCCCATATCCTTCTAAACCCTTCCGATTCATATACCAATCCAGATGCTTTGTCAAAGTTGCAATTGTACCAGCTTCCACCAATTCCCTTGGCAGCACATTCCATACATGCACCACCCTCTGCATGAAAAAGCCACCCTTTAAGTCCCTTTCAAATTTTTCTCCCTCATTCTAAATGTGTGCCCTCTAGTTCTGGACTCCTCCACGTCAGCGAAAAGACCTTGTCTATTCACCCTATCAATACTCCTAATGATTTTACAAACCTCTATAAGGTCACCCCTCAGCCTCCAACACTCCAAGAAAAATAGCCTCAGCCTCTTCAGCCTCTCCCTGTAGCTCAAACTCTCCAACTTTGGCAACATCCTTGTAGATCTTTTCTGAACCCTTTCACGTTTCACAGCATCTTTCTGATAGGAGGGAGACTAGAATTGTGCAGAATAAGTGGCCTAACCAATGTCCTGTACAGCCACAATGTGACCTCCCAACGCCAATACTCGATGCTCTGACCAATAAAGGAAAGCATGCCTTCTTCACTATCCTATCAACCTGCAACTCCACCTTCAAGGAACCTGCACTTCAAGGCCTCTTTGTTCAGCAACACACCCCAGGACCTATTAATTTTGATTTCAATTCTTGTGTTAATAACAATGTCGAAGTTCAAAGGAGAGTCTTAAATCCAAATTTTAAAAGAATGTTCTGACCTTCAAAATGAACAATAGGAGCAAAGATTGAAGAATTCAAGGTACAGTAAAAGATTCAAAATCTTCCAAGAGTAAGGAAAGGATGGAAGGAAAAGATTTCTTTAATCCAAGGTAGAAAATCAAAAGGATAACTGGCAGGTGTTTATAATTTTGTATGAAATTATATTTGATAGATATTTTTAGTTGATCTAACATCCTGGCACTTGAGTTATCTGTCCCAAAAAAAACAGTTCCGTAGAGATTCTTAATTTGTCTAAACTGACCAGCAATTGCCAATAATATGGTAACTGGAGCCTGATCTTTGTATGGCACAGTTAACCAAACAAAAGATTATATTGTTATTGAATGCTACGATTGCAATAACAATTTTTTTGTGTGTGTGTGTGTGCGAGGGGGGGGGGGGGGGGGGGGGGGGGGAGAGGTGGTTATAAGAGAGAGAGAGAGAGAGAGAGAGAAAGGGAGAGAGTAACTGATGGGCGGGACTTCTTCAAAGCCATAATGTGAAGATTACATTTCAAACATTAGTGTGTTTAAGGGACAATGGTTCAGCAAAAAAGCTGAAGTGCACCTTAACTTTGTATATACTCCTGCTTGCAGGCTGAAAAGGTTGATGCAGCGCTCCATAGCATGTTACTGAAGCAGGAACCACAGAGGCAGCATCTGGCATGCTTAGGCACATGGATCCTCTATCATAACCTTCGGATTATGATCCAGTACCTGTTGAGCGGCTTCGAATTGGAACTCTATAGCATGCATGAATTCTATTATGTCTACTGGTATGAAAACCTAACCACATTAGCAGCGTTCAAAGTTCTAGCTAATACTATCTTTTGGGCATCTATATTTGGAAGAGACTCAGATTGAATTTTGGCTCATAAACTATAGTTTAAGTCATGACTACCTCATCTTATTTATGATTTGGAGATGCCGGTGTTGGACTGGGGTATACAAGGTTAAAAATCACACGACACCAGGTTATAGTCCAACAGGTTTAATTGGACTATAGGCTTTGAAAGGCTTAACAGACAATCAATTTTTCAATGTATAATTTCAGTTACATCACACTGCAAATTTTTACTATAAATTCTGTGTTACAATCGAGTCCTCCACTATCACCTGATGAAGGAGAGTCGCTCTGAAAGCTAGTGTGCTTCCAATTAAACCTGTTGGACTATAACCTGGTGTTGTGATTTTCATCTTATTTAGTTATGAACAGTCTATGCAACTACAAATGTTGAATTTTCACATTTAAGAAATAGCTCGTTCTATTTCATTAGTCTTATTTATATACTATTGCTACTATTTTATATATAAATAGAATTGTAATACATCTCTGATTTAAATATTTTCCACATGTGACTACTGAGAAGGTAGAAAGTAGAATAGAAGTAGAAAGTGAATTATAGAATGGTCATAACACAGAAGGACTCTATTTGGCAGCTAGGTAGCTATCTACAAAATAAACTCAGCTAGTCCCATACCCATGCCTTTTCTCCATATGCACTGCTGATAATTTCTTCTCAGATATTTTACGCATTCCCTAACAACAAATCATGCTGCAAGAAGATCAATTCCAGCTCTGTTCACATACAACCTGCCTGGCCTATACAGATCCATATCCCACAGATTCAGTTCCAGTAACCAAGGAATATAAAGCCTTCCTTCCAAAACATCTCTGCAGTCTACGTATTCATCTTCTTTATTCTTTTGTTTTTCTGTACCCACAAGGACATTGCCCTGCGAATATAATGGAGTCTACTACATTTTTTAAGGATCAGCTTGCTATTTCTGTCCTTATTCCCTAAAATCTGTCTGCAGGCCCTCATTCCTCCTCCTAACTATATAACCAGTAAGGACCATGATCAGTCGGGGCTGTTTATCTGCTTTCTTCATTCTCCTTTCAGCAAGCTCTGCAGCTGCTCATTAACATCCTTGACTTGGACACAGGGGAGGCATCGTACTACATAATGCTGTCGACTTAATTCTGCTGTAGTTCCCAGAGCAAGTTTTGCATTACCAGCATCCAAAGTTGAATACCAGATTGAGAGCAAGGCAGAATCTGTGAACCCCTACATTAGCAGCAAATTCATCCTTGGCTGAATATTTCTCATCCCATTAACTGCGGGGTGACCGCACTGATTACCTGCTTTCCATGAAACACTCAGTGGTGAGGCCAGCCACTGATTTTTAAATCTTCCAAACATTCTGCTCATTGCAATCTCTTTGAAGTCATTCATCTGCAAGTTTCAACGTAATTCACTCTTCATTTTATTCTGTTTTATGTAAAATTAGACTAGTTCTGCACAGTTCATTTTGAATAAATGGCTAAGTTTATTAACAGTTGAGAATAATTTGCTGAATGAAGTGCTCTGAAATATGCCGTAGTCCTTGAAAGAGTTGGATTAAAACCTTCAAATTAAGAAAAAAGTAAGTATCCCACAATTTTTTGACAATCTGTCTGCAGGCCCTCATTCCTCCTCCTAACTATAATCCACATTGACCTTTGCATTTGTAAGCCACATCCATAAAATGTGAATACATCTGTCAGTTATAACACACTTCATCCAGGATGCCAACTTGATATTTTGTAATTTTTCTTTCATTTTTCCCATCTTTGACTGGGCCAACTCATATTAAATTGTACTAATCTGAAAGATGAGCAAAGGTTATTTAAAAAGCGAGCCTGCTTCAGCTCATTTTGTACAATTTTAACTTTTAATACAATAATGTCAACTGCGTCCTAACTAGCATATTCAGTGAAAATTACTTGCCTGTTTACATAGTTCCCTTAAGTGTCCAGAAAGTGTTCCCATAGCCCTCATAATTGCATTTTGATGTCCCCTGCTTTGTAGGTATCTTTCAGAGTTCCTATATGCTTGGCTGATATCAACACTGAGCCGTGCTGACTCCTCTCAAATGGCAGAGGAGCGAATTGTAGAGGAACAACAGAAAGGCCGCAGCAGCAAAAAGACAAAAAAGAAAAAGAAAGGTAGAGACTAATGTTGTTTAAAATAAGCTCTGATTCAGATTTTCTGTGATGATAGTAATATTGTCAATATTCATTTATTACTTCACTCAAACTTGCAACATTTCTGGAGTGCTGCAGAAATGTTTCTCTGGAGGGTGCACTGTTGAGACAACCCTGGGCTGCAGTCAATGGAAACCACTGCAACTGATGAGAATTCATAATCTTAACGCTGTTATCCTCCCTAAAGCCTATGGCAAGTTTTTTTTGAATGATGTGAAACGGGGTTTCTAACAGCCTGTAACTTTTATAATCAATGCGAAATACCTTCAGTAACCCACAAACTATTTACGGAATTTTAACCTTTTGTTTTCATAATGACGAAGTTTGATATATTTCATAACAAGCTTATCTTCACTTCTATCTAAATCTAATTGTCATCATTTACTGCATTACTTGAAAATTGCTATGAAAAACCAAGTATTTTCAATCTTTATAATTTCCTACCTAGTTTGTTGTAAATATTTCAGTGTTACTGGCCACTTACCTGCCTGCTGACATCACTCCTGCTGCTGTCACAATCTATTTTGACTTGATTCCAGATCCAAATTGCCACCAGAAGGGGGAAAGTAGTCACTCAATCTTATGAGCAATTTTCTGTAAGGTAAAATATAAGCATCCTTTTTTCTCCACTGACTGCAGATGCAGGCCTTTGTTGCAGACAGTACTATAATGGGCTAATGCAGTGGTAGGCTGACACTTAATGTTGGTATCCTTTTTGTCAGTTTAGGAACTTCCTTTCTAACAGCACTATAATGTATGTACATTAAATGGAATGCAGTAATTCAAGGTTGGCTGATCAAAGCCTTAAAGGGAAATTAGGAATAGGCAAAAAATGCTTGACTTGTTATTGACATTCACATCCATGAAAGAAAAATTTAAAAGCAGACACCCATGCCAATTTATGCCATAATGTTTAAAGAAATTTGCAGCAATCTTTAAGTGGATTCTAAAAGTGTTGCAGAATTGAATTATTTTTCAGCCTTGAGAAAAAAATAAGAAACTGTATTTCTTTATCTTAAATACAGTTCGACCTCTGAGCAAAGAAATCACCTTGAGCCAGGCTTATCATAATATGTGTGCTGGAATGTATAAGGTGAGGATGTTTTTGCTTTTAAGAATGTTGATAAACTGTAATATAGCTATTAAAAGTCGGTGACTTTTACTTTAGTGATGGAGAGGGATAATCGTGCGCCGCAGGGCAAGAGCTATAGCTGGGGGCAGGGAAATTATGATGCAGTGAGGCATGACTTAGGTTGTGTGGATTGGAAAAACAGGCTTCAAGAGAAGAACACTAATGAGATGTGGGGATTGTTCAAGGAGCAGCTACTGCGTGTCCTCGATAGGTATGTACCAGTCAGGCATGGTGTAAAGGGCCTTGTGAGGCAGCCGTGGTTTAGTAAGGAATTGGAGTCCCTTGTGAAAGGGAAGAAGGCGGCATATGTAAAGATGAGGCGTGAAGGTTCAGTAGGGGCGATTGAGAGTTATAAGGTAGCCAGGAAGGAGCTAAAGAGGGAGCTAAGAAAAGCGAGAAGGGGACATGAAAAGTCTTTAGCTGGTAGGATTAGGGAAAACCCAAAGGCTTTCTATAGGTATGTCAAGAATAAAAGGATGACTAGGGTAGGTATCGGTCCAGTCAAGGATAGTAGTGGGAAGTTGTGTGTGGAGGCGGAGGAGATTGGAGAGACATTAAATCAGTACTTTTCATCAGTATTCACTCAGGAACAGGACACTGTTGCTGATGTGAATATGGAATCACAAATAATTAGAATGGATGCCCTGGAAATATGCAGGGAAGAGGTTTTGGGAATATTGGAAAGGATGAATATAGATAAGTCTCCTGGGCCTGATGGCATTTACCCCAGGATCCTATGGGAAGCTAGGGAGGAGATAGCAGAGCCATTGGCCTGGATTTTTATGTCGTCATTGTCAACGGGAATAGTACCAGAGGACTGGAGGATAGCGAATGTGGTCCCATTGTTCAAGAAAGGGAGTAGGGATAGCCCTAGTAACTATAGGCCAGTGAGTCTGACTTCAGTGGTGGGCAAAGTCTTAGAGAGAATGGTAAGGGATAAGATTTATGAACATCTGGGTAGGAATAACGTGATCAGGGATAGCCAGCATGGTTTTGTGAAGGGCAGGTCGTGCCTCACAAACCTTATTGAGTTCTTTGAGAAGGTGACTATGGAAGTGGATGAGGGTAAAGCAGTAGATGTTGTGTATATGGATTTTAGTAAGGCGTTCGATAAGGTTCCCCATGGTAGGCTAATGCTAAAACTTCGGAGGTATGGCATTGAGGATACATTAGAGGTTTGGATTAGGAATTGGCTGGCTGGAAGGAGACAGAGGGTAGTAGTTGATGGATTATGTTCATCTTGGAGCGCAGTTACTAGCGGTGTACCACAAGGATCTGTTTTGGGACCATTGCTTTTTGTTATCTTTATAAATGATCTAGAGGAAGGACTTGAAAGCTGGGTAAGCAAGTTTGCGGATGACACGAAAGTCGGTGGAGTTGTGGATAGTGAGGAAGGAAGTGGTAGGTTACAGCGGGATATAGATAAGTTGCAGAGCTGGGCGGAAATGTGGCAAATGGAATTCAATGTAGCTAAGTGCGAAGTCGTTCACTTTGGTAGGAATAACAAGATGTTGGATTACTGGGCTAATGGTAGGCTACTTGGTAGTGTGGATGAGCAGAGGGATCTTGGTGTCTATGTACACAGATCTCTGAAAGTTGCCACCCAGGTAAATAGTGCTGTGAGGAAGGCATATGGTGTACTGGGCTTTATTGGCAGAGGAATTGAGTTCCGGAGTCCTGAGGTCATGTTGCAGTTGTATAAGACTCTGGTGAGGCCTCATCTGGAGTATTGTGTGCAGTTTTGGTCGCCATACTATAGGAAGGATGTGGAAGCTTTAGAACGAGTGCAGAGGAGGTTTACCAGGATGTTGCCTGGAATGGTAGGAAAATCTTATGAGAAAAGGCTGAGGCACTTGGGGCTGTTCTCATTGGAGAAGAGAAGGTTTAGGGGAGATCTGATAGAAGTGTATAAGATGATTAGGGGTTTAGATAGGGTAGATACTAAGAACCTTTTACCGCTAATGGAGTCAGGTGTTACTAGGGGACATAGCTTTAAATTAAGGGGTGGTAGGTATAGGACAGATGTTAGGGGTAGATTCTTCACACAGCGGGTTGTGAGTTCATGGAATGCCCTGCCCGTATCAGTGGTGAACTCTCCTTCTTTATGTTCATTTAAGCGGGCATTGGATAGGCATTTGGAAGTTATTGGGCTAGTATAGGTTAGGTAGGACTCGGTCGGCGCAACATCGAGGGCCGAAGGGCCTGTACTGCGCTGTATCCTTCTATGTTCTATGTTCTATGTTCTATCTCTTACTACGTAAGGGAGATCAGAGAAGCTGTAAACTTCACAACAGAGAGAAGGAAGAATAATCTTTCAAACAGAAACTGTAAATCCTGTAACCACAAAAAGAGGAAAATGTTACTCACCACAATCCTCTACCACGCACCCCCAACACCCCATACCCCATTAAATGCTCCAACTATAACATTCTCTGGTCTTTCAACTATGTACAGATATTTTGTTATTTTAAACATTGTTTAATCTGACGCTTCTATTTTATTTAAACCTGATGTACAATAATATTTATCCACTCTTGTTTACAGTGCTAATTTTCTGTGAGTTAACATATCCGTTTGTTTGCCATGTTCTGTTGATTGCAATTATCAGCCAATTTCCTATTGTTTTATTGCTGTTAGGGAATGTATGAACGTAGGAAAGTACCAATGAGACACTAAAGACTTATAAAAGTAATCAGTCCTGAGTGAATAATCTGGAACAGATGCAAATCATTAAAAGGTGAATTTACAAAGCTACTTGCTTTTACTCCCTCCCTCCCTCCCTCCCTCATAGTTGACACGTATAATCTTAAATAAAGAACTAAAAGAGATTAAAAACACAAAAATGCATATCTCATGATAACATAAAGATACGTAGCAAGAGGTTTTGTAACTTGTACAGAGGAGTTTTTAAAGTTTTTATTGGAACACCTGGGCCTCTGCCTGCTTTTGTTTTGCACCAGAACTATTGAAGGGAGTTAGAAACTACATCTGTGCTGTCTGAGTATGTGTTATTTGCACAATTTCACTGAATGCACAATAGGTACATTTTTATAACCTTTTCAAACAAAAGTTTGCACAACTCCATCTATGACATTCCTATGCTGCTTTGTGTTTTAATGGTAACTTGAAATTCACTTGAAGTTTCAATACTCAGATCAGTAGTCATTAATATTTAAACTATTGTCAGTATAATTTTTCATTAGAAAAATTTCTAAACAACTAAGGATCAAACAGTTTTGGAGAAGTGTAAAACAAATTTAATCATGCTGCTATGAGGTATGTTTTACTTCTTATTTATCATCATAGATTATTTATGGAGTTTTTCTAGAGGTAAATTACACTTTGAGTGTATGTTAGGTGAGGCAGGAGCAGGGAAGAATTGGGCCTTCTTCCCCCAGAGGCAGACTTGAGACTAAGCTGGAGTGGCAGATGGTGAAGCTAACAACATGGAATGCTTGTCTGTGTACACTGAGACATCAGCCCAGATGTTATTATGAATGTTAGGCTCTCAAACCCTCTCCAACAAACCATGTATCTCCCACCATGCTCTCCAAGTTCTCTCATACTCCTTTATCCCCTTTATCGCCCCTGTACCGCCCCATGCTCCTAGGTATCATTAATCCATTAGCCAGCGTTCACAATCACTAATCTGCAAGAACATTGTATTTGCATTAGAGGTGGAAAAGGTAAACTCTAACTAATCTAATAGACCTCACACAAAACACAATTCATTTTTGGGAAAACAAATCAAATCAACCATTACATAATTAGTTAAACCCCCTCCACAATTCAAATTTGTTGTAAAAACCCTGATTCACTTGCTATATTTTCTAATAATCTCTTAAAACTGTCAGTCTTCTCTTGAAATATCTAGTTCTGAAGCTTTTGAAAATCGACTGTCCATTTATAATGACCCCACGAATCAAAATATCACACATGAAAACAATTGAGTTTGCTGCAAATGCAAAAACAGGTGACTTGTCAATCAAGAGCTTTTGGGAGCAGTTGTTTTTGTTTTTTAGTTTTCAAACTTAAAGCATTTATAGATATTTCAATCATTTCAGATCGTAACTCTGAAGTCCCTGTGTGGTGACAACTTCAGTTTTGAATGCAAAATAGCATATTAGCAAGGGGAAACACACCCTGGTCTTGGGTAAAGCACAACTGTAATTCTCAACTTATTTTCATGATAGAACCAGAGGAGAACCATGTAAGCAGTTACTACAGTGAAAACACAGCAAACCTGCAATGCAGCATTTTAACTATTGAAACTGTAAGAATAACTTACTTTTTTTCTTATAAAACCTATCTGGAGAAGAATTCCATGAACAGGTGACACTTCTTTTGTTTCCCAGTTGGAACTGGGGGGTTCCCTTGTCTTTAGTGACCTCTGAGATGCACTGAGCCACATATTGTTATGCAAGGGGCTCAAATATACTATCTGCACCCGCAATATAGCCAGAAATAATAGGAGTGCGTGATTCTGGATTCAGGACCTGCCCACCGTCTTTTAAGGGCTACTAAATTGGCCAACGAGATAGTGATCTAGTCCTAAGTCTTCGACAATAACAAGCCTTGTATAGCAAACGTAATATTGAAAGTAGTCCCAAAGCACTTCCCAAATGCATACATGCTTTAATTTAAAGTAGTCTCTTAGTATGGTTCTGTGGTTCTATAAGAGGGAGTTAGTATGTGGAAACGTAGGGAACAAGTTTCTAGACACGAGGCCTAGGCAGCTAAAGGCCAATGGGAGTGAGGATGCACAAAATTGGAAGAAAGGAAAATTGGTGAGTGTTTGTCGAACTGAAGTAGATAACAAAGATGGATGTGAAGAAAGCTGTATAATGATTTGAATGTTAAAGATGAGAATTTTAAACTTGAGGATTGGTGGAGCAGGAACCAATGTAAGTGGGTGACTGTTGGATGATGAGTGAACATAATCAGTTTGTCTTTGTGCCAGATACAATATGGGCAGTAGAGTTTGGATCAGCAGTTCAGCATGTGGAAAACAATAGACTGACCAGGAAAGCATTGGAATGCGTTAAGCTCATAAGTGACAAAGATATAAATGAGAATTTCAGCAGCAGATGAGTTTTAATAGGATCCTCACCTCATACAGAGGTGGAATTAGACTACCTTTGTGATTATAAAGATATTAGATTATCTGAGTATTGAATGGGACATTGTGTTTCTATATAATCTAGTTCAGCCTAAGGAGACTGTAATCAGTGCCATGAAGAAGTAGTTCATGGTAGGGGACACAGACAATGGACTCGGTCTTCACGTTGTTTAGCTAAAGTAAATTGTCTTATTTTTAATGGACAAGCTGTTGTTCAAAGTGCACACAATGGAGCTTTTGAAAGAGATGATGAAGAGGTAGAGCTAGGTGTGATGAGTGTGCATTTGAAAACTTAAGCCCTTTGTGCCAGAGCAGGTGTGTCGATGGTGAAAGGATACGTGATGCTGTCCAGAGATCATTGTCCAGTTGAGGATGAGACGCCATTGCTGGCAATCATCTTGTTGAAAATATATATATTTGAATAGAGCTAAATGAGGACAACACTGCCCAAAGGTCATTCCAGAGATTCCAAAACACCCATAAAACCTCAATGGATGACTAAACCTCCTCATTGCGAGAGAGACACTCTTTCAGGTGTTGCTTCTCCAGCTGTAGATTCTGTGTCTCCATGATTGGAGGATCTTCCCAAAGAAGATTCCCTCATTTCCACTCTTGCTGCTCTTCCAGAGACAGACTCTGTGGTTGGAAGGAGAAATCCTGTGAGTGAACAAGCTAGAGGAGTTATTCTGGCTGATCATTGGGCTACCATACAGGAGAGTTTCCGGAGGATGGAGCAGGTATGCAATGGGTTGAGTTCCAGTTGGAAATGAGGCCAACTATTGGCATGGCATGGGGAGCAGAACCCACGTGTCAGCTTTTTGATTCGATTTGATTTTTTGTCGTCACATACCCAGGTACAGTGAAAAGCTTTTTTTTTGTGAGCAGAACAGGCATATCATAGTAAACAAGGACATAGATTGATAAATTCTTGATATCACAAGGAATTAAGGGCGGCAGAGAGAATGTGGGTAAGTGGAGTTGAAATGTCCATCAGCCATGATTGAATGGCGGAGTGGACTCGATGGGCCGAATGGCCTTACTTCCACTCCTTTGTCTTATGGTCTTATACCGATCATAAGTGTGCTTAGACAAGGGTGAGGTATACAAGTTTATGGCTGCACAGGAGGCACACAAAGCAACCTGGAATGGAACAAGGGAGCAGAGCCCATATATGAGCTAAGGTAATGGCAGCAGGGACAGGGACAGGGACAGGCCATTTGCTAGTTGATCAACTTATCACTGGTAGGTACCATAGACTTAGAGTCATAGAGATGTACAGCATAGAAACAGACCCTTTAGTCCAAACCGTCCATGCCGACCAGATATCCAACCCAATCTAGTCCCACCTGCCAACATCCAGCCCATATCCCTCCAAACCCTTCCCATTCATGTACCCATCCAAATGCCTCTTAAATGTTGCAATTGTACCAGCTTCCTCTGGCAGCTCATTCCACACACGTACCACCCTCTGCGTGGAAAAAGTTGCCCCTTAGATCTCTTTTATGTCTTCCCTCTCTCATCTCAACCTATGCCCTCTAGTTCTGGACTCCCCAACCCCCGGAAATAGGCTTTGTCTATTTACCCCACATAAATAATGACACCTGGAAAATCTGTACTACTGGTGCATAATATTTCACTAAGGTATGTGTTTAACTATTTCACAAATGCATTAAAAGTAATACGTACAAAATAGAGGCAGAAGTAGATCATTTAGTACCTCGAGCATTGTCTGCAATTCAGTAAGGTCGTGGCTAATCTGTTCATGTTTCAAATTTCACATTCCCATCTATCCTCTAACCTTTGTTTTGCTTGCCTAACAAGGATCTATTCTCCTCAGTTTTAAAAATATTTAATAACCCTACCTAATCACCATCTGAGGCAGCATTATAAAGTCACAAGACCCTCCAAGAGAAAGAACCTCTCTTCATTTCTGTTCTAAAAGGGCAATGCTTATTTGCTCTGCTGTGAATCACAAGAGAAAGCATCAACCTTGTCAAGAATATTCAGGATTTATATTCTTCGAGAGCAATTCTACTGTTCTAAATTGCAGAGGAAACAAATCCAGGGTGTCCAACTTATCCTAATTAGATAACTCATTCATTTTAGATATCAATCTAGTAAATCTCCTCTGATCGCCTACAAAATATTTACATCCTTCCTCCCTTATTTCTTTACTTTTATGTTCTATTCCTCTCAATTAAAGAATAATATTCCATTAGTTATCTCGACTATGTGCTGTTCCTACAGAGTAACATTTTGTAATTCATGTGTGAGAACACAGATCCCTCTGCACCTCAATTCTGTCAATCTTTCTCCCTTTAATCAATACTAAGCTTTTCATTCATTCTGATACTCCTTCTGCCAAACATTTTCTACACTCACTCAATCTATTTATACCCATCTGCTGCCTCCTTTTGTCTTCCTCTCGCCATACTTTCCTGCCTATACTGATGTTGCAAGGGATAAATTATTTTAATGGCTGAAAGCTGAATGGTCAAGGAGAAACTGAGAGGAAATATGAAATAAATAGATAATGGAACAGTTAGTAATTACCAGTAACTTAAAGTTTTATGTAATAATATACAGAATCAATTTTCATAGTACTCATTAAAATTCCCAAATGCAATATATTAAGGCAGAATTTGACTTAATCACTATAAATCAATGAACTTGAAAATGTGCACTCTTACATTACATCCTACTGCTTTAAATCCGTGTACAAGATGTAATCTATTCACAGAGTAACACCATGGGAGATTCCTAATATACAGAAGTAATTATTACATTTAATACAAATGAAATGATTCATTGTTTTCACAAGGATATAACAGAGTGGTTTGCAAAAATGTTTTGTATTTGATACAAATAATTTGACTTAATGCTTTTCTGTGGATATAATCATTCAGAACTCTGAAGATAACTTATGCCTAAAAAGTGTGCTGACTTGAAACATATCTTCCCCATTTTCATTTGTGTGATACAGACTATGATAGCCTTTGATATGGATGGAAAAGTGAGAAAGCCGAAATTTGAACTGGATAGCGAACAGGTCCGATACGAGCATAGATTTGCCCCTTTCAACAGTGTTCTCACTCCTCCACCTGTGCATTACCTACAGTTTAAGGTGGGTAGCAAGAGTACATCTTCATGCTTATTATCCAATTCGTCAACATTTTAATCCTCCATGTGCAAAATGTTGTTGATTCTGAGGTTCTGGCGTTTTCGCCACCATCCTAGACTTAACTCTCTATTAGAAGAAAGTGAGGACTGCAGATGCTGGAGAGTCAAGAGTTGAGAGTGTGGTGCTGCAAAAACACAGGTCAGGCAGCATTTGAGGAGCAGGAGAGTTGACGTTTCAGGCATAAGCCCTTCATCAGGAGTCCTGCTCCTCGGATGCTTCCTGACATGCTATTCCTTTCCAGGGTCACACTTACCTATTAGGGAGTTATGTCTAAAGATGTCCTCTCTGCCTCCTCAGAAAGAGACATTATGAATAGCAACTCAAGTTACATCATTTGATGCACTTTTTTTTCTCTTTTTTTCCCTCTCTTTTTCTCTCCCTCTTCCTCTTAACTTCTCGCTCAGCATGTCAGTTAGAAACTAATTTATTTCGCAGTTTATCTGACTCCTGACACTGTGAACTCGTTAACAAAAACTTTCACACCCACTCTATACAACAGCCTCCAGAATACCTGTTTACTATGTTCTTCCCATCTGTGAGCAGCAAGCAGTTAGAAAGGCAAATAATATGGTGGCCTTCACAGGAAGAGGGTTTCACTGCAGGAGCAAGGAAGTCTTATCTCAGTTATACAGGGCATTTGTGAGACCACACACCCAAAGTACTTGTGTAGTTTTCATCTCCTCAAGAAAAAAGCATACCGGGAATTGGTTCACCAGACTAATTCCTGAAATGGTAGTTTTGTTGTATAAGAAAAGTTTAGGTCGATTGGGCCTGAATTTACCGGAGTTTTGAAGAATATGGGGGGATTTGATTGAAATAAAATTCTTCCAAGCTCGTCAGACTCTGTGCAAGAATAATGCTTTCCCTGGCTGGGGAAATCTAGAACAAGGCACCACAGTCTCGGGATATGTAATAGGCCATTTCAAACTTAAATGAGAGATTTCTTCAGAGGCAAGTGAACCTGCGGAATTCTCTACCACAGAAGGCTGTTTTAGCAAAGTCACTGAATACGTTTACAATAGAAAAAGAGTGATTTTATAGGACCTAACGGTGTTGAAGGGTGTGAGGAGAGAGCAGAGTATGTTGTTGAGATTGAGAATCAGCTATGATCATGTTGAATGGCAGAGCATGTTCAGTGGGCCGAATGGCCTGTTCCTATTTTTGTGTCTCATTTCTGATGTTGTGGATGATTACATTGATTACCAAGGTTTTAACTTAAGTCTGTTTGAGTGGTGATGATACTTTCCCTTATTTAAAGGCTCCTGGTCTGGCTATATTTGTAGCCACTTCCCAACTCAAGACAGTGGTGGTGTTGTGGTTCTTACCATACTTGGATCTTTTCCACTTCCTTCACAGGAATTCTTCATTTGAGCATCTCACTTTGTTCTTCACTCTCATTCAGAGTTATTGTCCATTCATGTACCATTAAGTTTCCATTAGTGATACCATTACTATTGTCCTATCTTACTCTCTGCATTGAACAATTTCTTATCCTCATTGATTTCAGCCCTCATATTATCATGCTCCCTCTCCTCTTAGAGTTCACTGCTCCATTATCTTACCTAATTCCACCCCTCCCATTCCATTTAAACATCCAACCAATATTGAAAACCTCTCAGTATTTTATGATCTCTCCCTCATCCTTCTAAACTCCAAGGACAGACCCAAAGTCCTTAACTGTTCCCTAAATGACAAGCCATTCATTCCTAGGATCATTCTTGTGAACCTCATCTGGACCCCTCCAAGGTGAGCACATCCTTCCCCAGATACAGGGTCCAAAAATTCTCATCAGACTGCATTTGGAATATTATGAGAATCTTATGCAGCCTCAACAGTACATCCCTGCTCTTGTATTCTAGCCCTTTCAAAATGAATGTTAATATTGCATTTACCTTCCTAACTACCAACTGAACCTGCATGTTAACCTTAAGATTATCCGGAACTATGACTCCCTTTGTATTTCAGATTTGGGAAGTCTTTGCCCATTTAGAAAATAATCAACATCACTATTTTTCCTGTCACAGTGCGTAGCCTGACACTTTCCCCCATTGTATTCCATCTGGCACTACCTTACGCACACTCCTAGCCTGTCCAAGTCCTTCTGCAACCTCCCTGCCTCAACACTACCTGTCCCTCCACCTATCTTTGTCATCTCCAAACTCAGCAATACTGCCCTCAGTTCCTTTGTCCAGAGTCATTAATGTATAATGTAAATGATCATGATCCCAACACTGAAGCCCGCAGAATTCTACTGATCACTGGCTGCCATCCGAAAAAGACCCCTTTATCCCCACGCTCTGCCTTCTGCCAGTCAACCAATCCTCTAACCATGCCAGTACCTTGCCCCTACACTATGGGCTTTTATCTTATTCAGCAGCCAAATCCAAATAGATTACATCCACTGGCTCTCCTCCTAACTTGCTCATTACCACCTCAAAGAATTTTAAGAGATTTGTCAGGCATGATCTCCTCTTGATGAAGCCATGTTGACTCAGCCCTATTTTACAATGCACTTCCAAGTACTCCACAATCTCAGCTACAATAATGGACTCTTAAAATCTTACCAACTATCAAGGTCAGTCTAACTGGGCTATAGTTTCCTGTCTTCTGTCTCTCACTTTTTAATCAGCAGTGTTACTAGCTACTTTTACAGCCATTTGGGATCTTCACTGACTCCCCTGATTCCTGAACGGTGACTACCAATGTCTCCACAATCCCCTCAGCTGTCTTTCAGAACCCTGGGATATAGTCCATCTGTTCTAAGCAATTTATGCATCTTCTCCTTAGTGATTGGTACTACGCATAACTCTGCATCTTATGAAACATTTTAACAAGCTTCAAGCAGTGGTCCTATATCCAAGGATTGCAGCCGTTCAAGAAGGAATCCCACCATCTTTGCCATTGCATTTAGAAACGGGCAGTGAATGATAGCATGCTATATTAATGAACTTTTTTTAAAAAATTATATTTCTCAACTTTAAAGTATTTTTGTTTTGTTGCCAACCAGGAAATGTCTGACCTCAACAAGTACACTCCCCCTCCTCAATCTTCCGACCTATACATAGCTGCTAGTAAGCACTTCCAACAGGCAAAGATGATACTGGAAAACATCCCAAACCCAGATAATGAGGTACTGTGTACTTACTGCAGAATACATTTACACATGAAATATAACTGATGCTTGGCAACAACAGTTTACTTTTGTATGTTGGATTTCTAGAGCCTTAAGTGTATATCCAATTGTCTCTATTTAAAAGTCTTATTTTAATTTCATCTATCACTTACATTCATATGTCCCTTTTCTTGGGTTGAATTTGCTAATTATCTTTTCTAGCTTGTCTATAACTTGCTCCCCCATGGCATGGAATTTGTTTTTCAGGTAAATAGAATTTTGAAAGTCGCAAAGCCTAATATTGTGGTGATGAAGCTGCTTGCAGGAGGCCACAAGAAAGAGTCTAAGGTAGGTCTTAGATCTGGAGATAGGGTGGTCGCATTTGTTTGCAGAAATAAATACAGGAACACCTAAAGATAGATACTTTTATACCTGAATAGGATACCTATATATAAGAAACATTATTCTTAAATATTAATACCTTGTCTTTTCAACATAAAGCATCACCCCCCCTCCAGGCAAATCCGAGCTTTCATCTGTGTTTGGCTGTGCTGAACTACCTAATCCAAGTAGGGATAACAGTTGCAATATTAACAATTGATGTCACCCATGGACTATGAGAAGTATCAGTCAGGGCCCTACACCTGATCATTGAGTAAATACTGCTGGAAGTTGAAAAATATGCATAATTTTAGTCTATGCTTGATACCCCCAAGTCAAATAATTTTTTAAGACAAGGTGGGGTTCCTGAAACATGCCCAAGTATATTTAACACAGTTGACTACCAAGGTTCACACCATCATCTGATGAGACAGAAGAGTATCAAAATGAACTTGATTATCACTGCATCTGGGATCTTAAATATACAGTTTGTAATTCACTCGGAACCAGGAACTATACACAAAGGATGAACAGGTCAAACTCTGAACAGAAACACTGTTTTTCAATGCTCATATCTCCACAGCCTGTTCTAGACTGAGCCCTCAGCTCCACCCATGCAATTGACCCGACCGGCTCTCTTAAATGGGCAGCATCCCAATTACATGCATAACAATGATGACAAGTGTATTCTATCTACAAGATGAACAGCAGCAACTCATCAAAATTCTTAGTCATTGAGATGTATGGCAACGAAACAGACCCTTCCATCAACCCATCCATGCCAACTAGATAACCAAAATAAATCTAGTCCGGTTTGCCAACTTTTGGCCCATATCCCTCTGAACCCTCCCTATTCATGTACTCATCTCGATGCCTTTTAAATGTTGTAATTGTACCAGCCTCCACCACTTCTGGCAGCTCATTCCATACACACACCAACCCTCTGTATGAAAAAGTTGACTCTTTAGTCCCATTTAAATCTTACCTTTCTCACCTTAAACCTATGTTGTCTAGTTTTGGACGTGCCCAACCTGATGAAAAGACCTTGTCTATTCACCGTAACCATACCCCTCAATTTTATAACCTTAATAACATAACCCCTCAGCCTCCAATATTCCAGGGAAAATAGCTGCAGCTTATTCAGCCTCTCCTTATGGCGAAAACCCTCCAACCCAGGCAACATCCTTGTAAATCTTTTCTGAACCTTTTCAAGTTTCATAACATTCTCCCTGCAGCGGGGAGATCAAATTTGCACGCCATATTCCAAATGTCACCTAACCAATGTCCTGAAGCCTTCAAAAATGAGGTAACAAGAGTCCAGAGACAGTATATTTCTGTTAGGCAAGGCTGGATGATGTAGGGAACGCTGGATGACTGCAGCAACTGAGGTTTTGGTCAAGAATTAGAAGGAAGCATATGCCAGGTATAGACAGCAGAGATCGAATGAACCCTTAGAGTAGAAAGGCAGTAGGATCATACTTAAGAGGGAAATGAGTGGGGGGGGAAGGTGACATGAGAAAGCTTTGGCATATAGAGTTAAGGAAAATCCAAAGGGTTTTTACAAACACATGAAGCATAAAAGGATAATTATGGAGATAATAGGGCCCCTCAACGATTAGCAAGTCCACCTATGTGTGGAACCACAGAAGATGGTATGATACTAAACGAACATTTTGCATCCGTGTATACAGTGGAGAAGGATATGGCAAATAGAGAATGTGTGGAAATAAATAGCGACATCTTGAGAAATGTCTATTTTATAGTGGAGGAAGTGCTAGATGTTTTAAAACACAAAGGTGGATAAAATCCCCACGACCTGATCAGATATACCCTAGAACTCTGTGGGAAGCTGGGGAAGTGATTGAGTCCCTTGCTGAGGTATTTGTATCATCAATAACCACAGTTGAAGTGCCAAAAGATTGGAGGTAGGCTAATGATGTGCCATTATTTAAGAAAGGTGGTAAGGAAAAGCCAGGGAACTATAGACCAGTGAGCCTGACATCGGTGGTGGGCAATTTGTTGGAAGGAATCCTGAGGAACAGGATTTACATGTATTAGGAAAGGCAACGACTGATTAGGAATAGTCAACATGGCTTTGTGCATGGGAAATCACACCTCACTAACTTGTTTTTTGAATAAGTAACAAAGAAGCTTCATGAGGACATGAATCTATATTCCATACTTGCAACCTCTAACACCTAGAAGGACAAAGACAGCAGATATATAACTACCATCTGCAAGTTCTCCTCCAAGCCACAGTTCATCCTGACCTGAAGTTGTATCATTGCTCATTCACTGTTGCTGGGTCACAATCCTGAAGCTTATTTCCTAACAGCATCATGATATTGGACTGCATAGGGACTGCAGCAGATCATCAGACTGATTTGATTGTTTAACAGCACCTTCAAGGGTCATCAGATCAAGACCTGTTGTTCTAAGGTAACCATTTTTGCTGTCCACTACACCTCCAATTTTGGAGTCATCTGCAAACTCTAACTGTTCCTCCTATGTTCATATTCAAATCATTTAAACACATGACAAAAAGTAATGGACCCAGCATCGATCCTTGTGGCACACCACTAGTCACAGGCCTTCGGTCTGAAAAGCAACCCTTCACCACCACCCTCGGTCTCCTACCTTTGAGCCAGTTCTGTATCCAAATGGCGAGTTCTCCCTGTATTCCATGAGATCTAACCTGGCTAACCAGTCTCCCATGGGGAACCTTGTTGCATACCCTACTGAAGTCCATATAGATCACTGGATTTATTCACTGAAAGTGGATATTGCAGGCACTTATTGCTCATCTCTAATGACCCTTGAGAAGGTGCTGTTAAACAATCAAAATCAGTCTGATGATCTGCAGCAGTCCTTATGCAGTCCAATATCATGGACTGAGGAGTGGCAAATGGAGTTTAACTTAGATAAATGCGAGGTGCTACATTTTGGAAAAGCAAATCAGACTTAATGATAAGGTCCGAGGAAGTGTTGCTGAACAAAGAGACCTTGGAGTGCAGGTTCATAGCTCCTTGAAAGTAGAGTCACAGGTAGATAGGATAGTGAAGAAGGCATTTGGTATGCTTTCCTTTTATGGTCAGAGCACTGAGTATAGGAGTTGGGAGGTCATGTCGCGGACATACAGGACATTAGTGAGGCTACGTTTGGAATATTGCATGTTATTCTGGTCTCTGGATGGGTATATGAATAGAAAGGGTTTGGAAGGATATGGACTAAGTGCTGGTAAATGGGACTAGATTAGGTTAGGATATCTGGTCAACATGGAAGAGTTGGATCGAAAGGTCTGTGCTTTACATCTCTATGAATATGAAGGAAATTTAAACAATGTCCATTATCAAGTGTTATTAGAATATTTCACTTTTATCTTCTTTTAAAAACTTGATTCTTTATGCAAATAAGTTTTCAATGCTAGTGGCTATTAATAAATGTTAATCCTGCACAATTGCAATTTTTCGAGTTTGTTTTCATGGCTCAGAAGTGCATTTCATAAGAAGAGGCAGAAGTTACACAGTCCTAGAATTGTTGCATTGTTTTTGTTGTCTGAATTAGATTACTCCCTGTAGATGGAAGAAACTGGGAGAACATGTTCTTTTTTCGATTGGTCATCCTGGAATGAAGCATATGGGCCAAGTTGTCTTTTATATCAATTGTTAAAGCATACAACAGACTGGAGGCAGATGGATATTCTGATCCTGGCCTAGCCTGTGCTATTTAAACAGTGAGAAATCTTTGATATCCAAAGAAACTAGTTGCCCTTGTTCATAGGTCACTGAAAACAGATGCACATAGGCTGTTACTGGGTTGGGAGAGACTGCCTTATGAGAAGTTAAGCAGATTGGACCTATTTTCTGATCTTTGCTGGAACACTTTGCTGCAGGGCTGTCCTCAGAACGTTAACACTCTTATTTTACAATTATGCATTTTTGTTTAATTGTAGATTCCTTGTTTTTATGTAACTTTCCTCCTGCTTTAATCTGCCTTTTACTCTTATACAGTATGTACAAAGGATTTAAATCAATGTTTGTAATTGAGAGTTTAAGATTCCAAATTATTGATTTTTAAACAATGTCTGCTTTCCATAACCTTGCAATTTTAGTCTTTAGGATGGTGAGGATGGCAATGGTAGAGAGACAATGCCCAAGGACTGTAGATAACCAGTAAGGTTGGAGGATCAGCAAGCTGCTGAAGAGATCAAGCGAACTGTAGGTTAATTTGTGTGAGGGCGAATGACCAATACATTGAACACAGTGGAAGGAAGTTAAAATATCTAAAGTTAGAAAATGCAAGTATGCAAAGCAATTCTATATTTCAATGTAAGCTTGATCTGCACGCATCTTCAGACTCTTTTATATAATAATAATGGCTTTTGAAATGCAAGATAATTTTTAAATTTAATTTCAGGTTCCTCCAGAATTCGATTTTTCTGTTCACAAATACTTTCCAGTCGTCAAGTTAATTTAACTCTAATGGAAATAATGGCAATGGTGGACGCAGTTCAAGACTTGAAACATTTTGCTCCAGGTTTGGCAATGTTTTAGAATGCTAAAAAGGGTCTACGTAAAATTGAGCCTTTGCACATTAACAGCAATGCTTTGCTTATGCTGTACTGTATTTAGTGACCAGAATAAAAAATATAATTTTTAAAATTTGTTTTGTTGCTAAAAATTGATGAATGCTTAGGTCTCCATTCAGCACAACCATTCTACATGTTTATGGCTGGAACATTTTTGCAATGAATTCCATAAATCTGCCCATTCATAAATTTACCAACAGTGTCTGTTTGTTAGGCCAGCATAACTCTTTCTCCTTTCCACTAAGAAAATGAGGACAAGCTATAGAAGATATTTCTAAACAATCTAGTTAGAGATGGTTTTACACAACTCAAGCAGTTGAACCAGGTCTCAGGGTTGAGAGGTCAAGATACACCACAAGATCACAAGCCTACTCAAGCTGTGAAAACATGCCAATTACTGAAGGCACTTGTCTTAGATGGACCTGAAATAAGAAGTCAACTAATAAGAATCAGCCCAAAATTACAACAGTCAAGTTAGGTGTTACAATCTTTAGGTACTATTAACTTTTAAAATAAATTGTGACATGGCGTAGTTGTCAGTTAAAATGAACAAGCTTTTTAAAATAAATAAAAGAGCAAAATACGTTCCATTAAGTTGACAGTATAGTTTGTTTAGAGCATGAGTCTTTGTAGAGTTCTAACTTTTAAGGATTTGATAGGCTTAAGAATCTCTATGGTGTATGATTCTATACAACCCAGCAAGAATTCCTTGCATTACAAAATCTTTTAAGCTTCATTCAGTTCTATTCTGGGAACAATTCAAAAGGGTATCACTGCTTTCTAGATTCACTGATTTCTTTTGATTATTCCAGCTATTCTTTGCCATACAATATTTTATTTGTCATCTTCCTTTGTATTTTGGTTAAAGTAATCCTCCAAATTCTTTACTAACCTAATGACTCTGGATTCCACAACTTCAGCACAGATTTCCCTGCAACTCATGCACAGTAGTTTAAAACATTGTTGGTTTCCTGCTATGATTTCAAACTGCAAATAATCTCAGCACTTCTCAAACTCCATCTGCAACAAAATAAACTACTTTTGAGGGTATTTCTGTAAATTACTTCCTTTACCTTTCAGCTAAACAAATCAAATTCTATAGAATCCTGAAATATGGCTACCAGCGCGTCCACTATTTCTAGGCTTCTTCCTTGAGCATTCCGGAGATGTAAATTATCAAGGCCTGGCGATTGATCAGCCATTTAATTCCATCAATTGCCCCAACACTATTGTCCTACTAATATTGATTTCTTTTAGGTCCCCCCTCTCACTAAATCCTGTGTTCCCCAACACTTGGGATGTTATTTGTAGTCCTCCTTTATGAAGGCAAAAACCTAAATATATATTTAATTAGACTGCAACTCTTTGTTCCCATTATAACTTCCCTGGTTCCTGACTCTAATGGATATTTGTCTTCACTATTTCTTTTCTCTTTGTATATCTATAGATGCTTTTATAATCAATATGTATGTTCCCTGCGAGCTTACACTCATACTCTATTTATGGGGTGGCACAGTGGTTAGCACTGCGTTCAATTCCTGCCTCGGGCAACTCTGTGTGGAGTTTGCACATTCTCCCTGTGTCTGCGTGGGTTTCTTCCAGGTGCTCGAGTTTCCTCCCACAGTCCAAAAATGTGCAGCTTAGGTGAATTGGCCATGCTAAACTGCCTGTAGTGTTAGATGAAGGGGTAAATGTAGGGGAATGGGTCTGGGTGGGTTGCTCTTTGGAGGTTTGGTGTGGACTTGTTGGGCCTAAGGGCCTGTTTCCACACTAAGTAATCTAATCTAATCTAATCTCAGTCCAGAGGGTGGTTATAGTCAATGTTTGGCAGCAGCCCCTAACTGACAACAGTCCCTCTTCAGTCAGGACTACATAAAACTTCTGATTTAGCTATTTGATTGAAGCACAAGCAGTGTGTGTTTGTCATACAAGTTGATGGCATATACAGTCGACAATGCTGTGCAACACGTCTTTGCTTTAAGAAACAAGGTGAGCTGGTACTGTTAATTTATGCATGAAATAGAAATATACTAAAAAGACAGGTAGGCAGTGATGCTGTGAACATCCAAGTAAACAAAGTTTGCCTGTGTACAGTAAGATGCCAGGAGCATTACAATGTCAGGCTCAGTGAATTGTAAAGTATAGCAGTGACATGCTAGTATCTTCAGAGTTTGTAAATGATCAACTACAGTAAATGTAATGAGACTGATGTTTTGCCACTGGTGACATCCATGGACAGACCGGTGACAATTGCTGTCTGCAGACAGTGTCATATGACATTAGTGAATGAAGTTGACACAGAACCCCATAGAAGCAACAGGCCAGAACACCCATCATGTACCTGCTGACTTATGTCAGGAGCTTGTGCCATCTAGTCTCTCACCAGTGTTTTGTAGAATTGGAAAATGCATGTAGGAAAGATCCTCACTGCTTACCAGTGAGATTCACAAGCTGTTGAAACTTTAAGGGGACAAATTTTATTTTCTGAAATTCAAAGGGTCAAATCACTTCATTCTCACTATTCACCTACAGCCCTCACCACTCAAGGGCTGGAAAAATTCTTATTTAAATTCTAAAGCTTTCTTGAATTCTGGGCAATCATAATCCTATTATCCTTTACTGGAATACCTACAAATAATTTCTGAAAACCACACTACCAATTATCTTTTCTCTGTGGCACCAAATTTAAGATGCTAGGTTGACTCAAGTGTAGTTAACTTCAAACTTGTTTGAATGATTTACTTCAGAATTACTTGTAATAATTCTTAAATCAGATACCTCTTTAGTTCAAAATTAGTTCTTAAAACTCTCACCTCACCATGAAACTAAGCATCAGGGAACACATTAACCCCTTTGCAAATGCTACTCAGTGGTACTCCAGATGGCTCCTTCCAATTTCTGCTGATAGTGTGGTTATCAGTCTTCTATCGATTTATTAGCCAGATTTGATTTGTCCTGCTTTGTGCACAAAGCTAGGCAATTTTCTACATTGGCATTTATCTGACAGTGTTCCAGGTGGATTAAACAGTTTGAGCGAGGCAACGTAGCAAGTTCTTGGAGCACAGTCTTCAATACCATTGCCAGAATGTTGTCAGGGCCTACAGCCTTTGCTGTATCCAGTGTCTTCAGAGATTTCCAATGTCAAATGGACCATGAACCTGTACCTAATGAAAATAGCAAGGAAGTGGATTCTTTCAAATCTCAAACAGTAGTGACCACAAGTTCTTGTAACCCCTCTTTTTTTTATCATCCATTTTCAATTGCTTTAATCAATAACCTTCCTTCCATCAACAGGTCAGATTTGAGGATGTTTGCCAAGGATTTGCACAATGTTCAGCATCATTCACAATTCCTCAAATACTGAAGCAGCCCATGTTCAAATGCAACAAGACCTGGACAATATTCAGGCTTGGGCTGACAAGTGACAACTTGTGTCACACAAACACCAGGCAATCACCATCTCCATGCAGAGACAGTCTAGTTGCCACCCCTTGACATTCAATATTACAATCAATCAATCAGTCAGTGAATCCCCTAGTAACAACGTCCTTTATAATTGACCAGAAGCTCAAGTGGACTCATACTAACAGTGGCTAAATGAGCAGATTAGAGGCTGGCAATATTGCAGTGACTGACTCACCACCTGACCCCCAAGCCTGTCCACCATCTACAAGATACAAGTCCGGAATGTGATGGAATACTCCCCACTTGCCTGAATGGATGCAGCTCCAACATCATAAAACATCCAAGACAAATTAACTTGATTTGGATCGCATCCACTCCATCTGTAGTAGCAGTGTAAGAAACTCAAAAGATCCTTGTCAGTATCTTCCAAACCCACAACTACTTCCAACTAGGACAAGGACAGCAGATATCTGGAATTACCATTACCTGCAATTTCTTCTCCGAGCCACTCATTATCCTGACTTGGAAATATGTTGCTGGTTCAAATTCCTGGAATTCCCTCTCCAAAGGTATTGTGGGTCAACTACAGTATGTTGAACTCAGCAATTTAAGAAAGCAGTTCACCACTACCTTCTCAAAGGCAACTAAGGATGGGCAGTAAATGCTGGCCAGAAAGCGATGCTCACATCCCACAAGTTATATTTAAAAATGTGTACAATTCTGAAAGCATTAATTTAAAAATGTATTTGCCACTAATTCCACTGTGGCTGTGCCTGCTTTGCCAGACGTATTGTGAAAACTCAAAAGTATATAATTTCTACAGTAGTTACAGCACTGGGGAAGTGCCAAACTTCTGTGGAATTGAATTAACAGAACAGCATAATGATGATACTTGTACTCATTTAGGACAGCAGACCTTACAGCAGGTAAAACATTTAACTTTTTTCAAGATAGGCTGGTAAGAGTGTCATTCAGGGTCTTTTAATATTCCTAGTACCTATTATGTTGATATTTGTTTAACATTTGAATGTTTTTCATTCAAATGTTATGCTAATGTAAAGTCCCACCAAGCAATTATTTCCCAGAGAATATCTCAATTGGCTGCCTACACATGAATGATAAATGACGGGTGTGTAGAGCACATTTATTTCTGGAAAATCACAGATTACCTAAGGAAGGAAACTGTAGCTAAAGACCATAAGACATAGGAGTGGAAGTAAGGCCATTCAGCCCATCAAGTCCACTCTGCCATTCAATCATGGCTGATGGGCATTTCAACACCACTTACCCACATTCTCCCCGTAGCCCTTAATTCCTTGTGACATCAAGAATTTATCAATCTCTGCCTTGAAGACATTTAGCATCCCGGCCTCCACTGCACTCCGCGGCAATGAGTTCCACAGGCCTACCACTCTCTGGCTGAAGAAATGTCTCCGCATTTCTGTTCTGAATTGACCCCCTCTAACTCCAAGGCCGTCTCCACGGGTCCTAGTCTCCTCGCCTAACGAAACAATTTCCTAGTGTCCACCCTTTCCAAGCCATGTATTATCTTGTAAGTTTCTATTAAGTCTCCCCTTAAATCTTCTAAACTCCAACGAATACAATCCCAGGATCCTCAGCGGTTCCTCGTATGTTAGGTCAACCATTCCAGGGATCATCCGTGTGAATCTCCGCTGGACACCTTCCAGTGCCAGTATGACCTTCCTGAAGTGTGGGGACCAAAACTGGACACAGTACTCCAAATGGGGCCTAACCAGAGCTTTATAAAGGCTCAGTAGCACAACGGTGCTTTTATATTCCAACCCTCTTGAGATAAATGACAACATTGCATTCACTTTCTTAATCACAGACTCAACCTGCACGTTTACCTTTAGAGAATCCTCAACTAGCACTCCCAGATCCCTTTGTACTTTGGCTTTACGAATTTTCTCACCGTTTAGAAAGTAGTCTATGCTTTTATTCTTTTTTCCCCCAACCTCGCATTTGCTCACGTTGAATTCCATCAGCATTTCCTGGACCACTCTCCCAAACTGTCTAGATCCTTCTGCAACCTCCCCACTTCCTCAGTACTACCTGCCTGTCCACCTAACTTCGTATCATAGGCAAACTTCGCTAGAATGCCCCCAGTCCCTTCATCCAGATCATTAATATATAACATGTACAGCTGCAGCCCCAACACTGAACCCTGTGGGACGTCGCTTGTCACCGGATGCCATTCCGAAAAAGAACCTTTTATCCCAACTCTCTGCCTTCTGTCAGACAGCCAATCTTCAATCCATGCCAGTAGCTCACCTCGAACACCATGCGTCCTCACCTTGCTCAGCAGCCTCCTGTGTGGCACCTTATCAAAGGCCTTTTGGAAGTTTAGAAAGACCACATCCACTGGGTTTCCCTGGTCTAACCTACTTGTCACCTCTTCAAAGGAGATAGGTGGCACTTCAACTCATGTTATTGAACTTACTTTGCACATTTGAGATTTATTGATTTTCCATAAACAGACAAAGTAGTGTATGTATTCTGCAGAATTTAGAATAATCCCAATGGTGGTCATCAACTGGACTGTCACTGCATACAAACATAACTAGTCATTTTTCAATTTTATATTAGGTGCTGAAGATTTTTTTCATCTACAGACATTTATTATTTTACCTCTCTGGTTTCTGAGAACTACATGCATCTCGGAAAGACAGAACTTTCCTGGTTCCTTCTCATCTTATTTGATTATGCTTCGCACCAAATAAGTCCATTTCAATGGATTTAAAATTAGAGTTAACAGCTTTAAAATTTAATTTTAAATGTGTAATGCTCAAATGAAGTATAAAAACATAATTAAATATGTAAGTTATTTATTAACATCAAAACCAAACCAAATTTGAATACAATTCCAAATGCCCAAAAACATTTCAAATATAAGTATCTGGAATTTAATTAAATACACAGCAATAAGATTGTTCACACATTTTGGTAATATAACTATGAATGAGGTTTTGAAAAACCAATCCACAATCAACTCTAGAGAGAAAAAAAAATTCTTATTGGGTATCTTCCAAACAAACTGCAGGATAAAGTACCATACTACTCAGGTCACGATTTGGAGGTGCCAGTATTGGACTGGGGTGTACAAAGTTAAAAATAGTCACCTGATGAAGGAGCAGCAGTCTGAAAGCTAGTGCTTCCAAATAAACCTGTTGGACCTGGTGTTAAGGGATTCTTAACTTTGTACATACTACTTAGGCAGGACCTACAAAATCAACAGCTATGCAATTTACCATGTAATGCTATTGAAAGCTAAATTAGTGGCCAAGAATAAAGTTACCTTATTCTAAAAAGGTGGAAACATGACCAACAAGAGGAGATGAATAAAAATTTTATTACCATCAAATAGAATTAACAACAACCCAATTTGCAAATAACTTCTATTAGCACAGTAGCAAGCTTCACCAAGTAAACATTTATTGACAGAACAGTAAAGCCAACATCATTTTAATGACTTCTCATAACTTCAGGAACTTTTTTAAAAAAGCCATGTCATTCCCGTGCTCAGAAAGTCACCAAATCTAAGTGAGAGTAGGTTCCTTCCTGCCCTTTTGTAACACAGCAATAGATTTCCCAAGTAGAAAATACACTTTAAATAAAAATACAAAGGGAAAAATAAAATTGTTTCATCAGGATAAAGTTACCAAGCTTATTTCAAAATTTAAATGAGAAAAATGTATGAATGGAAACATGAATACATTGTTTTAAAAACAAAGACACAACTGATTGCCCTTGTTGAGATAGCTAAAACAAAAAATAATGGAATATAATCTGCTTCCTTGTTAAAAGAATTTGGCCCAACAGGTAAATCTTATTCAAGTGGTGTTTTAACTTTAGATGATGGAAAATTTATCTTTCAGTGAAAAGAAAGAGGAATGTGCACCCCAACCTCAGAATTCTCATGCACTGGTATTGCAGTGAAGCAGATTAAACAGCTTTAATGAGTGAAAGCAGCTTGAACTCAGTTTTCAACCCTGTCACTTCAAGATGCCAACACTGGATATTTTTTGCAAAAATTCAATTATATTTACTATAAGCTTGTAATGGGGACAGCGACATCGACAGTTAAAATTTTCATATCTTAGTAATTTAAAAAGCTATCCAACCAAGAAAAAAAATCTCATCAATAGTTTTTTTTCTGCAAACATCCAACAGTAGGTGGTGCACTTCACAACAAAAATACACGTAAAGATTGGCCATATCTTATATTTCAGAACCTTTTTTAAACAATGGACCTATCCTTGAAATCTGCTTCATCAACAGATTAAAAAATAATTCTCTTTTAAGATTTATAATTGATGATATATTTAAGATAGAAATTCTTTAATTCTACATTGGAATTGATTCCTATTATAACGGACTTGATACTTGTAAGGAAATAAAGAGGTGCTAATATCTAAATATTATACTAGTATTTTGACAGTGAATGTAATAAGATTTAGAGCATCAAATTTCAATATTGGTCTGCTCAAACATTCACCAAGAGTCTGAATTACTCTCAAACAACTGCTTAAAAGTTTATTACTAAAAATTTTGTTCAAAATCAAAATCTCCTACACTCTTGACTTCCTAACTATTTATAGAATGCCCACTGCATATGATCAGTTCCAGTTCATTTTATTTTGATTTGAAGCCCCTATCATTTGTAAAGAGAGTTCAAGCATCATCAACCAAAAATGTGCAAGAGGGTTTTCTTCACAACATTGATTCCAAGTTATTATTTTCAGTTTTAAGAATTCTGTTCACAGCTTCTTCACTGTGTCTTTCTAAATATTCAAAAATAAAAAAGAAGTGTTAGTATCATTATTTAGAACTATAAACAATCATGTTGACAGCCAAGTCAAAATTAAGGGAGATCTTTGTAAATGAAATTCCAATTCGTATTACAATGTCTGGTAATGGATACACTTTGAAGGTCATCATTTAGCTTTCAGAAGACAAAGTCTATTATTACACAGTTCATACCATACACTCCAAGCATTTTTTTAAAAGATTACTTAGTGTGGAAACACATTGATTGATTTTCAGCACCTGGAGGAATTATTTAACCTTATACTAGATGTACAAAGCTACACAGTCCTGCATCTCTAACCAAGCTATACATGCTCCTAGCGAACTGCTAGTGTGCATTTCAATATTTTTAAGAAGAAACAGGAACATAGTGGAACTGAAGCAGAGGCAAACACACAGAATCCAGAGCATTTTAACATAGAACAATACAACGCAGAACAGGCCCTTCAGCCCTTGATGTTGCACCAACCTGTGAACTATTCTCAGGTCGTCCCCCTACACTATCCCAGCATCCATCCATGTGCTTATCCAAGGATTGTTTAAACCTCCCTAATGTGGCTGAGTTAACTACCTTGGCAGGTAGGGCATTCTATGCCCTTACCACTCGAGTAAAGAACCTGCCTCTGACATCTGTCTTAAATCTAACACCCCTCCATTTGTAGTTATGCACCCCCGTACAAGCTGACGTCACCATCCTCAGAAAGAGACTTTCACTGTCTACCCCATCTAATGCTCTGATCATCTTGTAAATCTCTATCAAATCCCCTCTTAGCCACCTTCTTTCCAATGAGAACAGACCCAAGTCTCTCAGCCTTTCCTTAGAAGACCTTCCCTTCAGACCAGGCAACATTCTGGTAAATCTCCTCTGCACCTTTTCCAATGCTTCCACATCCTTCCCGAAATATGGCGACCAGAACTGTACACAATATTCCAAGTGTAGCTGCACTAGCGTTTTGCATAGTTGCAGCAAGGTATTGCGGCTCTGGAACTCGATCCCTTTACCAATGAAGGGTAACACACCATATGCCTTCTTAACAGCACTATCAACCTGGATGGCAACTTTCAGGGATCTATGTATATAGACTCCAAGATCCCTCTGCACTACCAAGAATCTTTCCATTGACCCAGTACTCTGCCTTCCTGTTATTCTTCCCAAAGTGCATCACCTCACATTTAGCTACATTGAACTCCATTTGCCACCTCTCAGCCCAATTCTGCAGTTTAGCAAAGCCCCGCTACAACCTGCAACATTCTTCCAAACTGTCCACTACTCCACCAACTTTAGTGTTAACTGCAAATTTACTAATCCATCCATCTATGCCTGCGTCTAAGTCATTTATAAAAATGCCAAACAGCAATCCCAAAACAGATCCTTATGGCATACCACTAGTAACGAGACTCCAGGCTGAATAATTCCCATCAACCACCACTCACTGCCTTCTTTCAGAAAGCCAGTTTCTAATCCAAACTGCTAAATCACCCTTAATCCCATGCCTCTGCATTTTCTCCAACAGCCTACTGTGTGGAACCTTATGAAAAGGCTTAGCTAAAGATACTGAAAGATATTATGTCTCCAAGGTTTCACTTGTGCATGAACAGTCAAGCAATAATGTTTTGTTTCATTGGATTGAATCCACAATCTCAGTCTGGAAGAAACTGTGCGCTTCAGAAGGTTGTGGCATCTGAACAAAATAATCATGTTGGCATTAATCATGAATCGGTGTTAGTGGAAAAGTAGTACCAATCAATAGCATTACAGAGGAACCTCGATTATCCAACATTCAATTATCCGAATATTGAATTATTGAGCAAGATCGCAAGGTCCCAATGCTTGGCTAAACTACGTTATCCAGCATTTGTTTATCTGAAATTCAGTTAATCGAATGAAATACTCCCTGCCTGTGTCCTTCGGATAATTGAGGTTCCTCTGCAACTGACGAAACCAATATTAGAAAATATTAAGTTGTACAAAGGAAAAACGAGGACACTAGATGGAGGCTTAGGATAACTGGAAACTTGAGAAACCAATTCTGAAATCAGAAATCAGTGTACGGATTGTGAAAATCCAGGAAAAAAGGCAAAATATTAAAAAGTATGCTTTATATAGAGACATTTTATCCACTAGCCAGAAAATGAACTTTCTATCAGCATCATGAATGTACTCTTGTTATGTACCAGAAACAAAGGTCACTAGTGACAGGAGAAGAAGGTGCAATGCCAAGACAAAAACAATATTAACAATAAAGGAGAAGGCATGAGATTCCTGCCTAACTCAAGATTTTTATAGTAAGTTAAAGTTAACCCACTTTGTTATTCCATTTTCAACATTAGTTAACAGTGCCCTTAGTCACCTTTAGCAGTTTTGTTAAAAATTTTCGCACAGTATATGACATGGAGTCTCGTGACCCAACTGGTTCATTATAAATCAGTTTTTTTGACCCTTCTAGCACATGGCAGCTCACAGTTCAAAAGGGCATACTCTTGCTGCTTTTTGTTATGCTTCCTAATGGCTGCTAACACCATCTCACTGCAAACCACAAATCTGTGGCTTTTATCCCTCCTCCACCTTCTCAGGTGTTGGTGGCATTCCATTTCGCTGCCTCTCCAGCTTATGACATCTCCTGTGTCGAAGCTGCTCATCCTACCTCATTATTCATTTCTCAACCCCCACTCACTAAGGGCTCAGGAGACAGAAAGCAAGAGGCTCACTGTGAGGGAGGCTAAGGGAATGGAAAGATCAGCATGCAGAGTCAGCAACTGGGAAACAAACAGGGTGTTGAGAGGGAGGATAACAGAGTGGGAAGATGTGGTGCTGGCAGATGATGTGGGGGATTGGCAGCAAGCAGGAGGCAATTAGAAAAAAGGATTAGCATATTTTGTTTATATTTTAAATATATTTTATTTAAAATGTTGTTTTATTTACCAATATTGAAATTTAGCAATGTAAAATCCTTTAATTTACAAAACTTCATTTTCTAATATGGTGATACAGTACCTAAATACAGTTTTTGCATTGCTTTTAATAGGAAAAAAGTTAATTGCCTAAAGTTGTTTCACTTAAAACTTGCACTTCTAGAATGTAATTACAACTCTAAAATGAGGATTTGCTGTATGTAAACACACTGATCCTGATGAAGGGCTTTTGCCCGAAACGTCAATCTTCCTGCTCCTTGGATGCTGCCAGAACCGTTGTGCACCACTTTAATCAAGAATCGGGTTTCCAGCATTGGAGCCCTGGTTTTTACCTGTATGTAAACATTATAGAAGGTCGTTTTTTTTCACTTTTCTTCAAAATAAAAATACTTAACTAGACATCTGTTAACTCATTTGCAAGTTCTGCTTCTTTGTCATTCTCAAATTCTGCAACATTGCCCTCATCTCCATTATAATCCGCAGTTTCTTTCCCTTTCGATGTATTCGCCAGCTCTTTTTGATTTTGATACTCATCATCTGCAGTTTTGGAGGGAGGGGAGAAAAGAAAATGCAAATAAAGTTTAGTTATCAGGGAGATTAAAAATAAAAAAACTGACAATATTCCTGACGTAATAAATGAACTGTGACAATTAGAACTCGACTAACCAGTGGAATTGGATTGGGCTTGTACAGAGATTCCATTTTTATATTGGCAAATGTCATTGTTGGTTATAATTATACCATTTCAAAACACAAACATCAGCCACAATCTTACTGTATGACAAAGCAGGCTCAAGGGTTACTCTTTTTGCTATTTGTTCCCAGGAACTGTAACTAATGGGCCAGTAACTATAATGATCTAGGAGATCAATACTTAGAAATATAGCAACCAGCAGGTCTGGCCGTCTCAAACTTGGATAGTCTAGCAGCCAGAGTGTCTATTCCTAGAGTTAAGATTTAAGAACTCAAAAAATAGATGGACTTAGTCATTTAGCCTCTTCTGACTGTTCTACCATTCAATAAAATCATGTTCATCAGAATGCATCCTCACAATGCCAATTCCTTACTAGTCATCTGAAACTTTAAGTTCACTAGTAAATTATGTCCAATAACTCCAAACATTAACAGCCAAAGGAAAATTTTTCCTCATCTCAATCTTAAGGGGACAGATTCTCACATTTAATGTCTCATGTAAATGGAGAATGTAATTCACCCCAAGTAATAAAGTGGCAGCCTAGGTTAAGCACCCGAGTCCATCATAGGACTTGGGCTCACACCTTTCAAGTAGCTTACAGATTTAAAAGGAGAATTCACTTCAACCTACTTTCAGTAAATGACTGTCATTTGCTCATCATTGCAACTCTACCCTGGCAATTACAAATGCAAAATTATAGTATACTGAACCTGTATTTCTTCTGGAATCTAAATTTTCATAGTCAAGCCTTGTTCGATTTTTATCTTCAACCATGCCTGCAAAACAATCGCACATTAACGCAGTTTTGATGGTTCTTGATAAATGAAAATATTAGGGAAGAGATTTTCTTGTGGTCAGGCTACACAATGGGTCATGTGGGAATCAGTCATTCTGTTTTTTTCTCAAGGTGGTCAATTAATTAATTGCCACACTGCCAAATGATGGTAGTAGGCATGTTCTCGAAGTTCAGAACCAGAGACACTTACAGTTTTAAAAGAGCAAATTGACATAAAGGTTGAAAAGGGAGAGGATACTTTAAAAACAGAACCATCAACTTTCCAACATTTTTAATTTGTAAGTTGTACAACTGTATATGCACAAATAAGGAAAGGTGTGGTACAGGGAAGAGAAACCTCCACTATTTTCAATGCCTGCCCAACTCTGTTCCTAATATCAGCATAGCCTAAAAATCAAGATCGTACTACTCTAGGGTTACCCTGAAGGAAAAGAACTCAATAAGTACAAGTGCAGCAAGTGCTAAAGCTTTCAGAACATAGCAGATTAAATACCTGAAGGCTCTCTTTAACAGGTACAATCAAGGAAATCCCTAAAGCTTTCTACAGCAATGTCAGGGATAAAAGAATGACAAGGGTAAAATTAGGGCCAGTCAAGGACAGTAGTGCGAAGTTGTGCTTGTAGCCCAAGGAGATAGGCGAGGCGGTTAATGAATATTTTTTGTCAGTATTCACACAGGAAAAAGATAATGTTGTCAAGGAGAATATTGAGATACAGGCTATTAGACTAGGTAGGATTGAGGTTCATAAGGAGGTCTTAGCAATTCTAGAAAGGGTGAAAATAGACAAGTCCCATGGGCCTGATGGGATTTATCCTAGAATTCTCTGGGAAGCTAGGGAGGAGTGTGCAGAGCCTTAGGCTATGATCTTTATGTCAGCATTGTCTACAGGAATAGTGCCAGAAGACTGGAGGATAGCAAATGTTGTCCCCTTGTTTAAGAAGGGGAGTAGAGACAATCCTAGTAATTATAGACCAGTGAGCATTACTTCAGTTGTGCACAAAGTGTTGGAAAGGATTTTGAGAGATAGGATTTATCATCTAGAAAATAATAATTTGATTAGAGATAGTCAACAAGGTTTGTGAAGGGGTAGGTCGGGCCTCACAAACCTTATTGAGTTCTTTGAGAAGCTGACCAAACTGGTGGATGAGGATAAAGCGGTTTTTGTGGTGTATATGGATTTCAGTAAAGTGTTTGAGAAGGTTCCCCACGGTATTGCAGAAAATACAGAGGCATGTGATTGAGGGTGATTTAGCAGTTTGGATCCGAAATTGGCCAGGTGTAAGACAACAAAGGGTGGTAGTTGATGGGAAATGTTCATCTTGGAGCTCAGTTACTACTGGTCTGTTTGTCATTTTTGTAAATGACCTTGATGAGGGCATTAAAGGATGGATTATTAAATTTGCGGATGACACTAAGGACAGTGGAGTTGCGGAAGGATGTTGCAGGTTGCAGAGGGACATAGATAAGCTATAGAATTACGCTGGGAGGTGGCAAATGGAGTTTAATGCAAAAAAGTATGAGATGACTCACTTTGGAGGTATTAACAGGAATACACAGAGTACTGGGCTAACGGTAAGATCACTGGGAATGTGGATGAGCAGAGAGATCCTAAAATGCCGCCACTCAGGTTGACAGGAGAAAATGAGGACAGCAGATGCTGGAGATCAGAGTTGAAGAGTGTGGTGCTGGAAAAGCACAGCCAGTCAGGCAGTATCCAAGGGCAGGAGCATCCTAATGAAGGGCTAATGCTCAAAAGTCAATTCTCCTGCTCCTCAGATGATGCCTAACCAACTGTACTGTTCCAGTACCACATTCTTCAACCCAGGTTGATAGGGTTAAGAAGGTGGAAGGTGTGATAGCTTTTATTGGTAGATGTGGTCATATTGCAGCTGTACAAAACTCTGGTGTGTACATTATATGAGGTACTGGAAAGGGTGCAGAAGAGATTTACCAGGATACTTCTTGGTATGGAGGAAGGTATTATGAGGAAAGATTGGAACCTGTTTTTGTTAGAGAGAAGCTCCAGAATTGACTGAATAGAGACATACAAGATGATCAGAGGATTGGATAGGGTGGACAGAGAGATCCTTTTTCCTCAGATGGTGATGGCTAGCACGAGGGGACAGCTTTAAATTGAGGGGTGATAGATATAGGACAGATGTCTTTGCTCAGTAGTAAGGGAATGGAACGCACTGCCTACAACAGTATTAGACTCGCCAAAATTAAAGCCATTTAAATGGTCATTGGATAAACATATTGATGATAATGCAATAGTGCAGCCTGGTTTCACAGGTTCGTGCAACATCGAGGGCCGAATGGCCTGTACTGCGCTGTAATGTTGTGTTCTATATTCTATCTTTAAATTTAGAGATTCCACTCCTAATTCTTGTCAAAAACAGAATGCTTCACACTTTCTGCTACAATAATATCAAAAAGCCAAAGCATAAATGAATGGCGTAAGAGTTGTATCTGCTAGCACAAATGCATTTTTAAAACCGTCATTATTATATTCAAAACAATACAGAATATTTCATCCACAAGTTAAGGGGAAAAAAAACACAGTATAAAAGTCAGAATGCATTGAATCCACTGTTCTGTCTTAAAAAATGAAAAACTTTAAAATGTTTTAAAAATCCAGCTCAAAGTCAAATAAACTTCAATAGAAAAACTACACTTCCAGGTGTTCATAATTAAATGAACGAAAGGTACATTCAAAGTGCGTTTTAGAATTCATACCTGTATCTAGTAACTTATTTGCAATTTCTTGAGCAAACTTTCTAGACGTTGCATCATGTTCAAATTCACTTATCGTTTCTTGATGTTCAACTTTATTTATTTTCTCAACTTCGATCAGATCTGTTGGGTCATTGCTTTGTCTTGAGAACAGTTGTGCTTTATCTGATGGTTCAATGGTAGCTTGTCTTCCTGTATGTTTGTGTTCAGTCTGCTGGACAGTGATTTGGAAATTTGTAATTCACTTAGATGTTTAGAAATGAATTACCAACTTTAAAAGCTGCCATATTCTATTTAGTTTAAAATATTTTTGCCTTGTTAGAGAGAGGCCAGAGGAAAAAGGGAGGAAAAAAAATTTGGGTTTGTGATGCTTTCGTTATTGGATTTATGAAACTGGCCAAATGAATTATTTCAACCATGTGCTCTAAACTGTCAATCCTCTTCCAAACACGAGTATCACCATTGTGTATTTCTGGTTAAAGGAAGAAATGACATGCACTCCAAAAATTGCACACTGATGATAGAACTGAAATAATCTGAAATGCAGGGATATTTGTTCTAGAAATAACATGGTGGTATGAATAACAGGCAATATAAATGGAACTGACAGAAAGACACATTGAGGTTTAGACAGTTCAGAATTTGAGTATTTTTGAAAAATATCATTGTACAAGCTTTTCATTTTGCACTCACCTAGACATTTCACAAGAATACAAATTCAAGGTGAATATCAACATTTATACTGCATGAGAAAAAAAAAGTGCAGACTGGTTGACAAACTGATAAGTACAGGTGCTGTCATGGAGAATGCTTCTGTCAGTGCTGATTGACAATTAACAGCCAGGTTTTGTTAGCCTGGTTGGTTTAAAAGTTAACTCAGATTAGGCAATGTATTGCCATAAGGAATAATACAACAGTTACCAGTTGGTCGATTGTTCAAGTTGAAACAACTGTATTGTGTCAACCTGCCTTGTTTAAAATTTTGTTTCGCGCATTGGTCTGAGAAATGAACCAGTGAATCACTACCATCTACTTTACTGAGTAGAAACAAATGACTGTTCTGTCTGCAAAGAACAGACCCTGTGTATTAATATATATAGCTCCCAGTACATGGGGGCACCACATTAAACCCTACCAACAATTTGTGCACATGCACTATAGTTGTTTCAATTAAACAAGATACTTAACATTCATTTACTGATTTATTTCTTACAGCATTCTTTGCTTAATCGGAGTCAACCTGCCTGGTTTAAAAGTTAAAAAGTCTAGCTTTTAACTATAAAGTATTATTACTGGGTACATTTGCCATGGGAAGACCTCTACCAGAGTCCACTGTCAACCAATCAACACTCCTATCATGCAATGTAAATGTTGGTTTGTCCCTTAAATATGTATTCTTATGAAGTGCCTGCTTGAGTGCAAGATGAAAACATCTTGATAAAAGATAACATTTTTTCAAGCAATACAAACATAACCCTATATTCAGGGTCTATAAATTTGGGCAAAAGGAAGTACAAAAGTAAGTTAAGCTAGGGCACTGCAAATACTGTTTGGACCTCAACTGGAGTGACAAATATGTACTGAATTTTTGGCACTCCACTTTGGAAAGGTCTTGGACCAGGTAGAAGAAAGATTTACTAGAATAATCATAGAATTGAAGAAACAAGAGAGGTTGGGATTGCTTTCTTTAGAATACAAAATAGGATAGGTTGTGAACTGATGGGAAGAAATTGTTCTCCACTTAGCCAATGGAAATATAGATTTAAGATAATTTCCTCAAGATTAGGAACATATTGCCTGGAAGGTGATAGAAGTGCGTTTAATAGTTACTTTTAAAGGGGAAATGAGAAAAAGGGGAACAGCTGCAGGCCAATGGAAAAAAGACAGGGACGTAGAATTGGACAGCTCTTCCAAAAAAACAGGACTGTACAAGCTAGAGGGCTTCAATAAAATGGAAGCTCCACATGCCTTCAATATCTACTACCTCTATCAGCAGGAGTTGCTTCTTCTATTGCTACCATGGCTGTGCACCTGTCAGTTGGTGGCAGTACTGGTTCACATTTCATCATTGTTTATGCTATTGACCAAGCACTAACCACCTCACTTGCTGCCTCCTCTTTGCCAGACACTCCTGAGCTCTAGCAATTTTATATCCTTTAAAATAAAATTGTTTTAATCAAACTGAGCTTCCAATTGTTTATTACATGATTACTTCAAAGAACAAAATTTGTGCTTCCAGTTAGCAGCTGGATGACTTGTCTAGACTTTTTTAGTCTAAGAAAAGCCCACTTCTTTTAATAGGCAACTTTATAAACTATAAAGGGTAACATTCTCCTTGTTTGTTAGTACAAATCACAGTTCTCATGGAAATACATAGGTTATAGTAGCAATGCATATTAGCTTCTGGCTCACGTACTTACAGCACAATTGAAACAAAGAAAACTGCCTTGCATAGCGTACTTTCGGACGTTCCCAAGAAAGGTCAGCGAATTAGCATTTCTACACAGATTAAACAGAGTTGCAGAGGTAGCCACTTTTGAAATCAGTTTACCTGCTTTCTTACAAATTAATGAATATCTCAGACAGGCAGACAAAGGAGCGATTTGAATTTGCTAGCTAACTTTACCAGATCATAGAATCAAGATGTGTCTCTACTCAGAGGGACAAATGCAGCCTTCCATAGATATTAGATTTGTTCCAGCATGGCCAGGGTCAAGAAGAATCATCAAAAACAGGTTTCACTGCTGGTAGGTGGTGATTTAATGTAGTCTGCAAAATTTGAGGAAAGGGTCTGGAGATAGTCATTTAAAGTTACTACTAAGCAGAATGGTGATACAGAAGGGCATTGGAAGCCAGGAGCTAATATGCATTGTTACTACAACCTATGCAATTCCATGAGAACTGTGATCTGTCCTAACAAGTAAGGAGAATGTTACTCTCTATTGTTAATAAAGTTGCCTACTCAAAAAAGTGGACTTTTCTTTCACTAAAAGTCTAGACAAGTCATTGTTTCAGCTGCTAACTGGAAGCACAACTTTTGTTCTTTGAAGTAATCTTTAGGTAAGATCACAACACATGTAATAATAATAATTAGATGCTCAATTTGATTAAAACAATTTTATTTTAGGAAGGCAGGTGTACTTAAAAGGATATAAAATTGCTTAGCTTTCTGTGTTAAAATGTTAACTGTTGTAATTGAGTTTTGTGCAGACAGCTCTGAACAAACATGCTCTCTGTTTCAGATGTGCTACCCTAGATTGTCAAATCTGTTAACACGGGAAGACATAGAAATTGTTGACCCTATCAATATGAAAACTTCAACGTTCGCTAACTATACTGCAACAAGTCAGCAATTGCAGTCCTGTGACTACAAATAGGAATAGTAACAAACCCTAGACAGGCAATATTTTGCAGACACAGGACCACAAAATATAGCAGGAACAGGTTTGCTAAAGGCTAAAGTAAAAGGTAAGTGGGTCAACAAATGCACACCACTCGTGCATACCTTTGCACCCACCTTTTCTAAATGCCACAAACTTGGAGCAATTATTTCAAAAGGTAGTTCATTGTTCTGTGTGAACACTTGCTACTTTTTAAATTCATTGTAAGTTTCTTAGAATTCTCTTTTAAACACATCTGTTTTGCACATGAATTGTCACTTTGTGGGTTCTGCACTATTTCTATTATCAGCCACTGCAAAGTTCTAACAACAAGCAGTTGATCTGAACGTTCCAATTCCAACAAATATATTTGAGACTAAAGGATAGAGTGCACTACATAAAGAAAAAAATAGAGCACATCCAAAGCTTTGGTTTGAAAGCAGACTATAAATATATTGTGTTTTTACCAATAACTTGCTTTGATTGGTTGATTCAGCATTTCTGTTTTCAGGTTGAAACTTTGTAGTCTCCGCCAGCCTCTTGTTTAATTCCTTAATTTGTTCTTCATACAGCTCTTTCTGATCATTTATTTGGTTACTGCACTGAGTACTGAATAGTCAAATAAAAATAAATCAACAATTCATTTATTTGCTTAAAATGGTCACTTAATTTGCTTACCGACTTACATCACAATACTGAGTAATTAAAATCCAAAGTTCCAAATCTCTGCAAAAATACTACAAAGATTCAGTACACCAAAAAATACTCACCAGAGCTATCATCAATACAGAATAAGTTAAAATTTCAAGTTGGTGTAAGTTTCTCAAAACTGGGGCAAGTTGGGAATGTAGAAGTTTTTAAAATAATTCACATGGAGTACGCAAGAAAGAAAAGAGACCACTTGCAATATTATAGAAGATAAGATGCATCACATGCCAAAAAATGTAGGGGGGGGGGGGGTGAGATTAGGGCAAAATAAGGAAAGAATTAACCTTTGACTTAAAAGAAATGGTTGAGGATTGATCATATACAGATATTTAAAATTAAGATGGGTTTTGATAAAAAAATACTTCCTCTTATGAGGAACAGCATAACTAAAGACACTTATACATGGTAATCACCTACAAATCCAATAAAGGAATTTTAAAGAACAGTAAGAAATTAGAACTACAATAGAATGGTTGAAATAAATAGTATAGGCATGTTTAAAAGAAATTGTGCAAGTGTAAGAGGGAGAAGGGAATATATACAATGGCAGATTTAGATTAGAAAAGACGAGAGGAAAGGCTCAAATGGACATGAACATCAGCACAGACTGGCTGGGCTGTCACCCATCTGAGTTTTATATTCTACGTAATCCCAAATATGTAACTAGGATTAATCCCACAATTCAATAAAAGTAAATTGGGAGATAATTTTCATAATTTCTATTTATTCTACATTTATTAGCTTAATAGGCACAACAAATGACAAGCAGTAAGCTTATGAAATCTGCCAATGGCAAAGCCAATCAATTTTCCAGCTACTTTTTATGAAGTATATTTGCATGGTTATTCAAATTAAAAAAGACAAGTTATTTCTGCCCCTACATCACAAGAGTACAAAATTAACTATTACTGAATTTCTGTATAAGTACTGAAGAGTTCACGTACTTACACATCATAGGTTAATTTTTTTTGCAGTTCCTGCAACTTTTGAGTTAAATGGCTATATCCTTTTTGCAGCTCCTGAAATTGTTCTGAAGTAAAAAGGAAGCATCTATCAAAATACAGTCAGAGAATCAAAGTATCATTAGACTCCAAACAGATTTCTAGTTAAATTCCTCAATGGAATCAGAAACATAATATGAACAATTGTCTTTTTAAAAAACTTCTAAAGATGTTTCTAGTCAAGCCATGTTGTGTTCTGACTTTGTGAAGCTCAAGCTGTTTTAATTCCATTTCACTTTGTCTTCCTTTATTCTCTTTACAATAAAAGCCTATTTCTCTCTTTATTTCAATTTGTTCAATCTGTACCTTTGTTTTTCCCCCTTTATATTTTTTCTCCTCTTTCTTCCAATTAGCACTTCATTTCTAACTGAATTTCACAGCAATCTTCTCTTTCTTTCCTCAGTGCCTCCATGCATTCATTTCTAACAAATCACACATTTCTTTTAAATTCAAGTACATTTTAGATGATCTCAGCTAATGATAATACTAGACAAATCAAAATCCAGACTGAAATCTGGTTTGATACATTATTTAATTTTCTTTACAATGGAGGTCAGTAATCACTGAATATATTCACAAGATGCTGCCAATGTACTTTTCAGAAAAGAACATAAAAGGTTTATTGTACAAAACGAAAGGACTCTTTAATTATACAAGAAATATTAGAAAAATCTCATTGCAAATATCAGAAAGATTCATCTTTTACCTCAACATTACCATTGCATATACTCAAATCTTCGTAAAAAGCTATCCCATTGGCATGCCAAAATTTTTGTTCAGTTGCATGGCTGTTGTTGGTTTGCATTCAGAAAATCTGAGCTTTCAATACAAGCTATTTTCCTCAGTTAATGTCTGTCCCTAAGACCCTTTAAACAAACTGCTAAATTGGCTCACTTAGCATGTGTTCCTTAAGCAAGTATTCAACAGCCATTTAGTGGTCTTCCTTTTCAACACTGCCACAGCCTTCTGCTTCTGCAGACTTCTTCCCAGTCTTCTCAGCAACTCAGGACATCTCCTCAGTTTTGGCAATTGCCAGTAATAACCTCTATTACACTGGACCTCTTTCCTCTGAATGAGTCTGCTTTTGGAGCCATCTCTCTCCAAAACTGTAAATTGTAAAATTTAAGTCAGTAAAAACCTTCACAATTATATCCCTGGGTATCAAGCTGCTGGCCATTTAACTAAAATCACAAGACTTGTAAACGTTTAACTCAATGTACTCAATGCTCAAAATGACCTGGTAACCCATTAAAAAATAAGTCAGATTCAAACAGAATTGGAACACAAAATCCATTTTTTCTCTACTATAGAATCTAAGTTCTCAAATAATAATGCATAATAATTTTATGCAAGTTCATAAAACTGAACTAACAGGGTGAATGTGGATTCTCGTCATTTTGCAACATCAGCATTGAAGGATTAGATTAGATTAGACTAGATTAGACTTACAGTGTGGAAACAGGCCCTTCGGCCCAACAAGTCCACACCGACCCGCCGAAGTGAAACCCACCCATACCCCTACATTACCCCTTACCTAACACTACGGGCAATTTAGCATGGCCAATTCACCTGACCCGCACATCTTTGGACTGTGGGAGGAAACCGGAGCACCCGGAGGAAACCCACGCAGACACGGGGAGAACGTGCAAACTCCACACAGTCAGTCGCCTGAGTCGGGAAGTGAGCATACAACTTAACCAGCCCATATATTCCTGCTTCATTCCTTGCCCCCACATTTTTTTTTTAAATTCACTTGTTGGACGAGTGAATTGCTGAATAACCAGCATTTATTGCTTGTCCCTAGTTGCCCTTGAGAAGGCGATTGTGAACTTAGTGTCAGAGGTCTACAGCATGGAAACTTGCCCATGCTGTCAGATTTCACAATTAAAACTAGTCCCATTTGTCTATGTTTGGTCAATATCCCACCATACTTCTCCCTTCTACTTACCGGTCTAAGTGTTGCTTAAATGACAAAATTGCTTCTACCACAACCTCTGGCAGCCTGTTCCAACACACAAACAAATTGTACCCCCAAACCCTTTTGTGCATCTCACCTCTCACATTAAACCTTGTCCAACTTCCCTACCGTGTGAAAAAGTTTTTGGCTATCTACGTTATCTATGCCAGTCATCATTTTATAGACCTCTATAAAAGGTCAATTTTCTGTCTCCTACACTCCAGAAAAAATTGCCCCAAACTATCCAAACCTCTCCTTATAAATCAAACCTTCCAGTCCAAGTAGCATTCTTTTAAATCTTTTCCACACTCTAAGTTTAATTAAATCCTTTTGAAAGCAGGGCAATCAGAAATGCAGGGTGTATTCCAAATGTGGCCTCACCAATGTCTTGTACAGCTGCAACAAGACGTCCCAACTCCTATACTCGCTGACCAATGAAAGAAAGCAAGCAGGAAGCCTTCTTCACCACCCTGTCTACCTGTGATTCTACTTTCAAGGAGCTATGAGCCTGTACCCCTTGATCTCTTCATTCCTTAACGCTCCCCAGAGCCCCAGCATTGACTGTGGAAGTGCTGCTCTGATTTGACCCATCTACATGCAACACTTTGCATTTATTTAAATTAAACACCATCTGCCATTCTTCAGCCCACTGATCAACTTCATCTTGATCTCACTGCATTCCCAGTTAACCTTTACTGTCCAGTGTACTATCAATCTTGGTGTCATCCACAAACTTACTAACCATACCTCCTAAATTCTCATTTAAATCGTTTAAAAGAAAATTACAAATAACAGTGGACCCAGCACCAATCCCTGCAGCACACTGCTGGTCACAGGCCTCTGGTCTGAAAACCAATCCTGTACCACTACAGTCTTCTACCGTCAAGCCAATTTTGTAACCTCTCCTTGGACCCTGAGAGATTTAATCTCACTCAACAACCCACCATGTAATATCTTGTTAAAGACACTGCTACAGTTCATGTAGACAATATCACACTGCCTTCATCTACTTCTTGATCATCCCTTCTGAACCTCTGCTGGCCATTTGCGATGATGATGTCAGTGAATGCCATGGGGTGAGAGAGCTAGATTGTCTCTTGCTGGAGATGGTCGTTACCCGACATGTGAGTGGCACAATTGTCACTTGCCTCTTGCATGCCCTAATTTCAATATGTCCTAATGTAGCAACACCTGAACAATATAATGTTTCAGTATATCAGGAGTTGTGTACAATGTTCAGCACCAGTGACCATCCGTATTTTCAATCTTAGTTGAAAATCACAGTTGGAAGCAGCTGAAAATGATTAAGCAAAGGACACTACCCTGTTAACTCCTCCAGAAATATCCTGACACTGAAATAACTAACCTCCAGCAATCATAACCATCTTTTGTGCCAGATATGACTCCAACCAGCAAACAGATTTTCCACAATTCCCAATGCCTCCAGTTTTGTTAAACTCCTTGGTGCCACATTCAGTCAAATGTGGTTCTGATATCAACAGCAGTCACTCTGATCTCTTGGCCATGTTCAACTAAAGCTTTAATGAGATCAGGAGCTGACACACCCTGGCAGAACCCAAACTGAGTGTCAGTGAGCAAATAATTGCTAAGCCAGGGCTGCTTGATAGCATTGTTGATGACACTGTCCATCAAAGCTGCTCATCTAAAACAAATACTGAAATGCCACCGCCTGCAGGATGTTCTGGTGCTTACATATGTCAACAGCTGATACTGCTACTTAAAGGAAAAATGCAATCCTGAATACTATAATGAATGAAAAACATCTTTACCTTGCAGTGTTTGTATAGTCCTTGTGCTACTGGTAATGTTTCTATTCAGAGCTTCCTTTAAATGAAAAGCAAACAAACATTGATTTAAAAAAAGTTAGCAATCTGAACATTGTATTTGCATTGACAAATCTATTCATTTTGTTTTGTTTTTCATTTGTAATCTATAAACATTCAAACAAATTACAAAACTATTATTGTAGTATTTAAGACAAAGTGGGCGGCACGGTGGCACAGTGGTTAGCACTGTTGTCTCACAGCGCCTGAGACCCGGGTTCAATTCCCGCCTCAGGCGACTGACTGTGTGGAGTTTGCACATTCTCCCAGTGTCTGCGTGGGTTTCCTCCGGGTGCTCCGGTTTCCTCCCACACACATAAAAATGTGCAGGTTAGGTGAATTGGCCACGCTAAATTGCCCGTAGTGTTAGGTGCAGGGGTAAATGTAGGGGAATGGGTCTGGGTGGGTGCGCTTCGGCGGGTGGGTGTGGACTTGTTGGGCCGAAGGGCCTGTTTCCACACTAAGTAATCTAATCTAATCTAATTAGATGGTCTTCCTGTGTACCACCAAATAGAGCTCTGTGCTGGAAACTGCAACATTGATGATAGCAAAATTAATATTTGCTTCGTTCATTTCCTCAAAGCTACCTCAATTTCAGTTCCAGGTGTAGACCTCCAATCAATCAATAACATTCACTTTGCGATATTTACTCAAGGGAAGTAACCTCCCCTGTAATGCAAAACTAAATTCTACAGCTCTGTAGCTATCCAGTTACTAAGCTTCTGAATGTAGTACATCTACAGTTAAGTAGGATCATCTGCAAGTGTGAAACTGTACTAATTCCATATGTGAGCACATAAATGTTAGATTACAAGAAAACTGAGCGGACCCAGTATGTTGACAAAATTTGCCTACGCACAAGAGTAGCAAGTTAGGAGACCCTAGAAAATCGAGTGTGTTTGCCATGGATGAATACTGATTGAGCTTTCAGTAGTGGCATAATGAAACCCGAAGAGCACTAGGAAATCGCAACTCATCATATTAAACCAGTGTGCGTCAAATCTATACATTAAAGCTGTAAATATGTTAATAATTGAATTCTTTTTCCACTTCCATCTCTGAAATCTGGTTTTGCATTTCTAACAAGGTGGTTGCGAGAACAGTTCCTGCCTTTTTAACTGTACGTGTAAGCCGTTCATCTTGCTTTATACTGTATTAATACCACTAATGTAAAGGCAAAGTCAGAAGCAAATGTTACACAGTGAATTCTCACTTAGTGTAGTTGCAGTAATGAAAACCCCAACTTTACATTAAACAACTTTAAGTGAATCATCAGTTCCTACAAGAATCAATGGAATTAGATTTTTTCAAATACTTCTTGCCTTGAAAAGCCAATATACAAGTTGAAATGCTGTACAATACTTGCACAGCAGTGCGCATTCAATGCTGAAATAGCAAGCAAAATAAAGTTACTAAATATAAAAGAAATACCTTATAAATTCAAAAGAAACTATTACAGGGCTATGGAACTAGTTGGACAGCTATTTCAAAAGAATCAGACTAGATGTGATAATCAAATGACTTCCTTCTGTGCTGCATATTCTATGATCATAGGCTGTGATAAAGCTCCTGAGACTGATCTTCATGACCATCTCTCATGCCGCATTTCCTATCTCAGGTTCAGAAATGTTATCCAAGTCCTTTCTTCTGCAGATGTAGAAATAAATGCATGATTTTTTAAAAAATATTTTTGTAACCTATCAATCACGAGATGCTGAAATATATATTTTTTTAGATTACTTACGGTGTGGAAACAGGCCCTTCGGCCCAACCAATGCACACTGACCCTCCGAAGGGTTACCCTTTCACCTAACACTACAGGCAATTTAGCATAACCCTTTCACCTAACCTGCACATTTTTGGACTGTGGGAGGAAACCGGAGCACACCCACGCAGACACGGGGAGAATGTGCAAACTCCACACAGACAGTTGCCCAAGACAGGAATTGAACCCGGGTCTCTGGGACTGTGAGGCAGCAGTGCTAACCACTGGCCACCGTGCCGCCCACATCTTCACATCTCACCAGAACTCTCCTCAAAAAGGTAAAGGTACTTCATCTTTCTCTAGCATTAACCACACTAACTGCTTTATTCTGGTGATCTGGCTGCCATCTTCGATGCAAATGCACAACCAGTGACACTAATCTTATGTATTCTCTCACTGCAACAAGTCAAATGCACATAATATCACCAACTAAGAGACACGTTACTATCTTTGGTTCTATTTTCACGAAGCAAATACAAAATTCTACCCACAGCAGGAGCTATAGAAACTAAGCAATTTTCAAAAAAATCTAAAGTATTAATCAATTTGTAATGCACAAATATTGATTTTGCTACTGAACTGCAAACTCAAGTCATTTCCAAACATTTTTGTAGGTCCATACCAGTTAGCAACCACACTATGAATGCCTCCCTTAACAATCCCCTAAAAATACTAAACTATATTTTTTATAAAGTGCTTTTCCCTATGTCAGGATGTGCGAAAATACATTACAACCAATTAAGTATTCTGAAGTACAATCACTGCTGCAACATAGGAAACTGGAGAAGTTTACGCTGGTCTGCTCAGAGAACAGACATTTGAGAGAGGTGTTCAAAATCACAAGGGTCTGAAGAGAGAAAACTACCACTGGCAGAACAGTTGAGAACCAGATGACATTAAGTTAGAGTGAATGCTAAATAACCAGTTAGTGGCTATGAGGATAGACAGTGAGTGGTTAGGATCCGGAATACACTGCTTGAGCGTGCTATGCCAGCAAATATAAAAATAAACTGGATTAACAAAACTGGGCACTGGGCCTAGTAGAGAACCATCATGGACAAGGCTAGCAAAGTGATTGCTATGCTGTCACCATTCAATAAACTTCTATTTGTGTATAAAAAGCTTCTACAAATGTATCATTAGAACATTCAGATAATTGGTTACTGCTGAAGGATGAATATTAACTCAAAGCTATCGGAGCTTCTTTGTTTATCTTCAAAATAGTACTGTGGAATCCCATATAACCACCTCAAGTAGCAGTTGCAGCCTTGATTGAGTATCCCATCCAAAAGGGAGTACCACCAATACTCCATCAGTATTACAAAGGAGCACAATGATAATCAAGTCTCTAGATGTAAAATTCAATCCACAATGCTTTCTGACTTAGAGGCAACAGTACATCAACTGAGACATGGCTGCTGACACAGTGCAATTCCAACAGACACTAATGCACAAGCAAAATATTTTGGATGAAGACTTAAATAACAGCAAAAGCTGGAACATTCAGTAGAGGTCAGATAGCAAGTATGGAGAGAAACAGAGTTAAAGTTCCAGGCCAAACAGTGAGAGGTGTAAGCTTTTGTCAACAAGAAATCTGTGAATTACTTCTTCATTGACAAACAAAAGGTATTGCGGAAATTTTACTGATCTTCTCAATGTTCAGGCAGAGCACAGACATTCAACTTGGCTGGACCATGAAGTTTATAACTGGGTCTTACTCAAGTCTGCTAAAACTGTGATGCATTCCAAGAAATTGTCAATTTCTTTTCTTTACGGCATACTATCGCAAACTTTTTTCCCTTCACCTCCATCAAGTATGAATAAGTTGGTGGACAATGGTCTCAAACTTAATGACAGTCAGCCAGCCAGCTGCTTATATTGTTTCCCTTCTATCTACCAAGCCCTTTCGCAACACAAAAGGTGCCCATCCCTTCTCTCCAGCAAAGGGGAAGTAGGAACAGATGCAAAGGGTTACCTTACTGTTCCAAAAAAAATTCCTTCAGTTCTCACCCCTCATGCCTACACATTTTCCATGCAATCCACATGGGAATCTATACACCCTAATGCCTTCTAGGCATTCCCCATAGCCCCTTACACTCTTCTGCCAACTTGCATCCTCCATCTCTCTCTTCACCTACCATACCGATACATTCTGGATCAATGCATATAGGACAGAAAATATTGTTCTTAAATTTCCATCCTGAGTATACTGAGAAAAAAAACACATTCATAGAAACACATTTACATTCTTACAAATTAGACCGTTCCAGGGGGGGTTAATGTATTTTTTACACACAAGTTTCTCAACAATCAACATCCCTGCAGGGCACCCGATTCCCTCCAAACAATCCCTGACACCAATCCCCAAAGGATACCTGATGCAACCCCAAGATCTGCTGGAAGCATATTTGAAAGTATCTCAGCTTTCAAATTGGATACCTGGTAACATGAAAGAAATGCCTTGAAAACACATCTGCTTCTTTTTGATCTTATCGCCACACTTTGGGTTACAGAGATCAAGCAATGCAAAATCAATCAATCAGCTGGCCTGCTGCCTCCAGATACCACGTACGTGTAATCTAAGTTCCAGCTTTGTGGAAACCAGAAATGCTGTCTTCAAGTATGGGGTTTGGGGTTTGGGATTCCTGAGTTCTTCCTGAATTTTCACCACATTGAAGACACTCATGACAAGAACTGGGGCCCATATAAAATATCAGTCCAATCTGATTTCACTTTACAATAGTTTTGGGCAGATAATCTAAATGGATACTTAGATAGCACTAAACTATCAGAGCTGCCCATCTCTGACAAGGTCTTAAACTGAGACGCCTTGCTCATGTGGACAAAGAAGTTACCCATGGCACTATTCAGATGAGTGGCATATTGCTCCAGTGTCCTGGATAATGCTTCTCCTTCAACCAAGAATTTGTACAAGTTGTTGGGCACAGCTGTATACCCATTAAACTTCAGCCTTGTCTGCCTATTTAGGTGAATATAAATCATCCAATGGCAGTATTACACCGAAGAGTACAACAGATACCTCTGCTGCCGTGGTCAATATTTATCACTCAATCGCCACCACTAAAAATACCATGGCAAGGTGATGACTTAGTGGTATTAATCCAGAGATCCAGATAATGTTCTGGGTACCCAGGTACAAAATACCACCAGATGGTAGACGGAAGAATTTGAATTAAGAAAAAAAGAAATCTGGAATTAAGAGTTTAATGATGACCACAAAACCATTGTTAATTCTTGGAAAAACCCATCTGGTTCACTAATGTCCTTTAGGAAAAGAAACTGCTATCTTTACCTGATCTGGCCTACATGTGAATCCAAACCCACAACAATGTGGCTGACTCTCAATTGCCCTTTGACCAAATAGGGCTGGGCAATAAATGCTGCCGAGCCAGTGACTCCCTCATCCCATGAATGAAAAAAAACATACAGTCATTATTGCATTATTGTTCATTAAAGTTTGCTATGTGCAAATTGGATGCCACATTCTTAAATTACATCAGTTACTACATTTTGAAATGACTTCATTAGCAATGTTGTGTTTTTGGAAAGTCCTGCTGTTCTTAAAAAAGATGTTATATAATTTTTTCTAACCTGATTAAGTATTAAGACCTTGAGAACAAACAACAAAAAAACAAATTACAGAGAATGTGCTGGAGAAACACAACCGGTTTAGTAGCATCTATAGAGAGAAGCAGAATTAACACTGAGTCTGGTATCATGAGTCATTCCCGACTTGAAATATTAACTCTATTTCTCTCCACTGTTGTTGCCAGTTTCTCCCGCATTGTTTGATTCAGAATTCTAACATCAAAATATTTTGCTTTTATACAGTCAAAGCATCATACAGCATGGAAACAGACTTTTCAGTCCAACCAGTCCATGCCAAACATAATGGCAAATTAAACTAGTTCCACCTACCTGCTCCATATCCCTCCAAACCTTTCCTATTCATGTAATTATCCAAATTTCTCCTATATATTGTTATTATGCTCATATCCACCACTTACTCAGGAGGTTCATTCCACACGTGAACCACCCTGTGTAAAAAAATCTGCTCCTCATGTCTTTTTTTTAAAACGAATCTCTCTCCTCACCTTAAATGTGCCACGTGGTCTTGAAAACCCCAACCCTAGAGAAGTGACACCTACCACTAACCCCATCTGTACCCCTCATGACTTTATAAACTTCGATAAAGATCACCTCTCAATTTCCTACATTCCAGTGAAAAAAAACTCACAGCCTACCCATCCTTTCTTTATAACTCGAACCTTCCATACCCAGCAACATCCTATAAAATCTCCTCTGAAGTCTCCTCTCCAGCTTAATAATATTCTTCCTATAATTGAGCAACCAGAACCGAAGACAGTATTCCAGCAGAGGAAAGTCTTAAAATAAAAGTGCCCTCAAGAGTTCAAGACATTGATAACTATATCACCAGTGACCTGCAAAAGCCGATCTGACAATCAATTCACTCAGTACTTCCAGGCTATATTGGTTTGGCTGCTTCCTTGGTAACACCACAGGTGGATCCATGGGGGAGGGAGTGGTCATTATGAGTTCAGGCAGCAGTCAATGATTCTCAAAACTGAGTAAAATGTTTTTTTTAAATTTATAAAGAAGGACCATGATTAAGCCTCACATAAACGTGGCCATATTGAGGCCATATGCCATAGAAGAGATCAAATATCAAGAAAGGTCACACACAGATGCACATTAGGCACCTTATTTAGATTTGAAAAAAGACTTTGTCAGTTTCAGGTGCAGGCTAGACAGCAGCCTTTCATAATGTGATGAACTACATACTTTACATGCAAAATGAGCACACGCTTAGCATAGCAAACACTTGAACCCAACTTTAAAGGAGATGGCATCAACTAATTTTTAGGTCAATGAGTGACGAATACATTTTAATTAGTATACAGCAATAAAAATAATGCTCTTTTGGAAGGGTTGCCACTACCCTTTAGAAATTCTGTGCAAAGATGGCGGCAGAGTAAGATGTTCCAGTCGGAGTTCCTCTGCTCATTAGTCCCTATTCCTTTCTCTTTCTCCTTTTTGCTGCAGTTTTTCATTCCCACGCACTCGACCACCAACTTTCAACTTTTTAAACTACCCTCCCTAGGGGAAATGGAGGACAGAATGGAAAACAAGTTATGGCAGGAGCAGACTAAGCCCAGGCCAACCTGGAAGGCAAGTCCCGGAAGTGAGCAGTGGGCCAGAGCCCAGAGTGAGAGCAGAACAAGTTCAGCTGGGAGCCCAGAAGGGGAAGCAGAGAGAGCGTGGGCTGAGTCCTGGAAGAGAGTCGCAGCTGAAGCCCAGAGCAGACCCACTCAGACCCATTCCTATACATTTACCCCTTCACCTAACATTATGGGCAATTTAACATGGCCAATTCACCTAACCTGCACATTTTTATATTGTGGGAGAATGAGCAAACTCCACACTGACAGTTGCCTGAGGCGGGAATTGAACCTGGGTCTCTGGCGCTGTGAGGCAGCAGTGCTAACCACTGTGCCACCCAGGACTTAGAAGGAACTTGTAGGTGATTGCGTCCCCATGTAGCTGCTGGCTAGCAGAATACACAAATCAGGAATAGGGCACTCAGCGCCAAGAGCTTATTCTGCTATTTAATAAGACCATTGCTGATCTGTTTGGAACCTCAAACCCATGCCTTCATTTACCCTGATAACTTCAGCCCATTGCTTAACAAAAAAAAAAATCTGTGCCTTAAAAACATGCAAAAAACTCTGCTTCCACCAGCTTCTCAAGAAAAGTTCCAAAGACTCAACCCTGGCAGACAAAAAAGTATTAACCCAAAATGAAAGTGCACCAGTTAGTTAATGACTGACAGTTAACTATCAAGCATGTTACAGCTGTTCCAGACATTGGTATGGTATGACATTTGGATACTATGTACAATTCTGGTCACCTTGCTAAAGGAAGACCATTATTACACTTGAAAGGGTGCAAGAAAGATTTACAACGATGTAACCAAGATTGGAGGGCTTGAATTATCGAGAGAGATTGGAACATGTTTTTCTCTGGAGTGCAGGAGGCTGAGAGATAACCTTATAGTGGTTTATAAAATTATGAGAGGTGAATAGCAAAGATCTTTTCCCCAGGGGAGGGGAGTTCAAAACCAGAAGGCATAGGTTTTAGGAGAGGGAGGAACGACTTAAAAGGGACCCGAAGGCAACATTTTCACACAGAGGATAGTGCATATATGAACTGAACTGCCATGGGAAGTGGTAGAGGCAAGTACAATTATGACATTTGGACAGGATAGGTTTCGATATGGGCCAAATGCAGGGAAATGGGACTAGTTAGGAAACCTGGTCAGCGTGGATGAATTGAGTTGAAGGGTCTGTCTCTGAGTTGTATGATTCTATGACTATACATTTTAATGCAGGCAACTAGAATCTGATTAAGGCATTGCCCTGAGAAAAGAACATCACTTTTGTTGAACTGAAACAGGTATTGTGTACATGCTCATTATGTAAATAACAAAGAAGGCCCTGTGCATTCATAAGTAGTTTCTTGTGCTATACAAGTGCACCGTACTGTGAATCTGATTGACAAGCCTAAACTACACTCAGGGTGAAGTATCTCAAATGATTGAGCAACAGGTGAAGTTAGCTGTTATTAAGCAGTAGCAACTCAAGTTGTTTTCATCACGAACAGAATGTCGCCATCAAGCCCAAGGGACTGTCACCCAAGTGATAATGAATTCCATGAATTTCAATGCTGGTGTGAAGCTAGAAACACAAGCAATTTGTACAGCGAAACGTACAGATTTAAGAATCGTATCAAACAGCTATTCCTTAAACAGAGAAGTCTCGAGAAACTCAGCAGATCTGACAGAATCTGAAGAGAGAAACAGAGAATGACTCTTCTTCAGAATTACATAGCCCTTTGGCACCAAACAGAATCCTAACTGTGCCCAACCAGCCTTTTGCTTACAAAACTGAAAACACTATAGACAACACCAGAGGTGATTGTGACTGAACAAAATTTGGTAAGTAATCCTGAGTGCACAAAGAATTACACTGACAACCATTTTATGATTGTTTCATAGTGCAGAACAATTATTTTAAATGATTACTTCCTCCAATCATAACATAGCATTACAAAGGGCAGTGTTCCAGATTTATAAAACATTTTCTATTTAACGCATGCCCACGAGTCCTAAAACACTTTACAGCCAATAAGTACTTTGGGTAAACATCATTGTAACGAAGTTGCAGGCTCACATGCTATTGTCAAAAGACCCTCAGTGAGTTGTTGCAGTGCATCTTGTAGATGGTAAATATTTGCCAATTTGATAAACTTTTCAAATAAATTTGCCAATTTATCCATGTAGGAGGAAGAGGATAGTGAAGGTATAAGATTTGCCAATCAAACAGGCTATTTTGTTCCTGGATGGTGTCAAACTTCTTGAGTGTCATTGGAGCTCTAGTCATCCATGGAACTCAATCACACCCCTGGCTTGTGCTTTGCAGGAATGAGGAAGTGAGTTACTCACTACAGAGTTCCCAGCCTCTTACCTTCACTTTTAGCCACTGTATTTATAATCACTAGTCTAGTTCTGTTCTTGGACGATGGTAACCCCAAGAACATTGATACTGGGGTAATCAACAATGGCGATGCCATTAACTTTCAAGGAGAAATGACTGAATTCACTCTTTTTTTGAAAATGACCAAAGAGGGAAAAGGTTGAGATTCTGAAGGAGATTACAGATAGTTAGGCAGGAATTTAAAAAGGAGGTCTTCCAGAGCAGTAATATCTGAATTACTCCTGGTGCTACAAGCTAGTGAGGGCAGGAATAGGAGGATAGAGCAGATAAATGCATGATGAGGACCTGGTGTATGGGAGAAGGATTCACATTTTTGGACCATTGGAATCTCTTTTGGGGTAGAAGTGACCAGTACAAGAAGAACTGATTGCATCTAAATTAGAAGGGGACTAATATACTGGCAGAGACATTTGCTACAGCTGCTCAGGAGGATTTAAACTAGTAAGGTCGGGGGTGGGACCCAGGGAGATAGTAAGGAAAGAGATCAATCTGAGACTAGTACAGTTGAGAACAGAAGCCAGTCAAACAGTCAGGGCAGGCAGGGGCAAGGTAGGACTAATAAATTAAACTGCATCTATTTCAATGCAAGGGGCCTAACAGTGAAGGCAGATGAACTCAGGGCATGGTGAGGAACATGAGACTGGGATATCATAGCAATTACAGAAACATGGCTCAGGGATGGACAGCACTGGCAGCTTAATGTTCCAGGATACAAATGCTACAGGAAGGATAGCAAGAGGCAAGAGAGGATTTTTAATAAAGGATAGCAGTACGCTATTAGGGAGGATATTCCCAGAAATATATCCAGGAAAGTTATTTGGGTGGAACTGAGTAATAAGAAAGGGATGATCACCTTATTGGGATTGTATTATAGACCCCCTAATAGTCAGAGGGAAATTGAGAAACAAATTTGTGAGGAGATTTTCATTATCTGTAAGAATAATAGGGTGGTTACAGTAGGGGATTTTAACTTTTCAAAAATAGACTGGGACTGCCATTGTGTTAAGGGTTTAGATGGAGAGGAATTTGTGAAGTATGTGCAAGACAATTTTCTGATTCAGTATGTGGATGTACCTACTAGAGAAGGTGCAAAACTTGCCCTATTCTTGGAAAATATGGCAGGGCAGGTAACTGAGGTGTCAGTGGGGGAGCACTTTGGGGGCAGCGACCATAATTCTATCAGATTTAGAATAGTGATGGAAAAGGATAAACCAGACCTAAAAGTTGAAGTTCTAAATTAGAGAAAGGCCAATTTTGACGGCATTAGGTAAGCATGTTCGAAAGCTAATTGGGGGCAGATGTTCGCAGGTAAAGGGATGACTGAAAAATGGGAGCGTTCAGAAATGAGGTAAGAGTCCAGAGAAAGTATATTCCTGTCAGGGTGAAAGAGAAGGCTGGTAGGTATAGGGAATGCTGGATGACTAAAGAAATTGAGAGTTTCGTTAAGAAAAACAAGGAAGCATATATCAGGTAAAGACAGGATAGATCGAGTGAATCCTTAGAAGAGTATAAAGACAGCAGGAGTATACTTTAGAGGGAAATCAGGAGGGCAAAAAGGGGACATGAGATATCTTTAGCAAATAGAATTAAAGAGAATCCAAAGAGTTTTTACAAATACATTAAGGACAAAAGGGTAACTCGGAACAGATAGGGCCCCTCAAAGATCAGCAAAGCGGCCTTTGTGTGGAGCCGCAGAAAGTGGGGGAGATACTAAACAAGTATTTTGCATCAGTATTTATGGTAGAAAAGGACATGGAAGATACAGAATGTAGGGAAATGGATGGTGACATCTTGAAAAATGTCCATATTAAGGAGGAGAAAGTGCTGGATATCTTGAAATGCATAAAGGTGGATAAATCCCCAGGACCTGATCAGGTGTATCCTAGAGCTCTGTGGGGAGCTATGGAAGGGATTGCTGCGTGTGGGAAAAGATTTGCTAAACCACAATATACTCAAAAGCAATATTGGCCAAACTGTACTAGAACACCCAGAATTCCCAAGCAGCTCACAAGCTGAATCAGACAGCACACAGACAAGGGAATACACTTTCAGCTCCCAAGGACATGACAGAGTACCACAGATATCTCAAAGGCCTGAGGGTAATTTCACAACCCAGCAATACCAAAGCCACACAAAGAGCAGGACAGACAAACAGGCACCAACAAGGACATGCTCCAGGAACAGGACAATGGAAGCACCTCACCACTTCAGAGGAGATATTAACATCTACCTGTGAAGAGGAAAGGAACCATTGTTGCTGTCAGGATGTTGCATTGTGTGAAGGAACAGGACATTCATCCAATAAACTGTTTTCCAATTAGCATCCTTGCAACTAAATTACTCCATTTCCAGAAATATTGTAGTTTTCCATTTCTTAATCAGTGTCATTGTGCAGCATTCCTATAAAACTGGTCTCAGCCTCAGATCTGGGAAGAGAAATTCTGATCTAACTGTGCAGAAGGTCAGTTCTGTGTCAGCCTAGGCAATTTCTCTTCCAGCCATATGCTTTCAATAAACTGTTCGTCAATTTCACTTCCAGCAGTGTTTTGTGATCTCTAACCTGTTGGGCAAATTTCTGGACACTGGGCTTCTTACTGAGATATTTGTATCATCCATAGTGAGGTGCCGGAAGACTGGAGTTGGCCAACGAGGTACCACTGTTTAAGAAGGGCGGTAAGGACAAACCAGGGAACTACAGACCGGTAAGCCTGACCACGGTGGTGGGCAAGTTATTGGAGGGAAACCTGAGGGACAGGATGTACATGTATTTGGAAAGGCAAGGACTTATTAGGGATAGTCAACATGGCTTTGTGCGTGGGAAATCATGTCTCATGAACTTAATTGAGTTTTCTGAAGAAGTAACAAAGAGAATTGATGAGGAGAGAGCAGTAGATGCAATCTATATGGAATTCACTAAGGTGTTCGACTAGGTTCCCCACGGGAGACCAGTTAGATCTCTCAAAATATAGGGAGAACTAGCCCACTGGATACCGAACTGGTTCAAAGATAGAAGACAGGGTGGTGGTGGAGGGTTGTTTTTCAGACTGGAGGCCTGTAACCAGTGGAGTGCCACAAGGATCGGTGCTGAGTCCACTACTTTTCGTCATTTATATAAATGATTTGGATGCGAGCATAAGATGTATAGTTAGTAACTTTGCAGATGACACCAAAATTGGAGGTGTAGTGTACAGCGAAGAAGGTTACCTCAGATCACATGGGCCTTTGGCTGAGAAGTAGCAAATGAGTTTAAATCAGATAAATGCAAGATGCTGCATTTTGTGAAAGCAAATCTTAGCAGGACTTATACACTTAATGATAAGGTCCTAGGGAGTGTTGCTGAACAAAGAGACCTTGGAGTGCAGGTTCATAGCTCCTTGAAAGTGGAGTCGCAGGGAGATAGAATAGTGAAGAAGGCATTTGGTATGCTTTCCTTTACTGGTCAGAGCATTGAGTACAGGGAGGTCATGTTGCGGCTGTACAGGACATTGGTTAGGCCATTGTTGGAATATTGCGTGCAATTCTGATCTCCTTCCTATTGGAAAGATGTTGTGAAACTTGAAAGGGTTCAGAAAAGATTTACAAGATGCTGCCAAGGTAGGAGGATTTGAACTATAGGGAGAGGCTGAACAGGCTGGGGCTGTTTTCCCTGGTGTGTTGGAGGCTGAAGGGTGACCTTAGAGGTTTACTAAATTATATGGGGCATGGATAGAATAAATAGACAAAGCCTTTTCCCTGGGGTTGGGGGAGTCCAGAACTAGAGGACATAGGTTTAGGGTGAGAGAGGAAAGATATAAAAGGGATCTAAGGGGCAACTTTTTCACACAGACTGGTACGTGTAGGGAATGAGCTGCCAGAGGAAGTGGTGGAGGCTGGTACAATGGCAACATTTAAAAGACATCTGGATGGCTGTATGAATAGGAAGAGTTTGGAGGGTTATGAGCCAGGTGCTGGCTATCAGGTCAGCATGGTTGAAAATGTCTTGCTGTTTAAAGCACAGCAGGTTAGGCAGCATCCGAGGAATAGGAAATTCGACGTTTCGGGCATAAGCCCTTCATCAGGAATTTTTTACTATCTGGTCAGCATGTACAGTTTGGACCGAATGGTCTGTTTCCGTGCTGTACATCTCTATGACTGCCGCATATGGCACAAATGGTCCTGATCATTTATCAGGCTAAGCCCAAAGATGTATTCGGAACTCCAAAAATGTGCAGGTTAGGTGGATTGACAATATTAAATGGTCTTGCAACATCCAAGGTTATGTTGACTAGAAGGATTAGACTTAACACAGCTACAGTAAAAGTTGAGATGATCGCCGGTGGGCCATTAACAGCCAATATCTGCACTTTAGGGATTCTATTCTATAAACTCGAGGTGGAGGCCTCACCAAAGTTTTGCACAACTTAACCAGAATATTCTCACTTTGTATTCCAACATAACGTCTTTGTTCCAAACTTTTTAAAAATGTCCAATAACTTTTAAAACAACTGTCCTGGAATTCCATTCTGCCTGCACTCCTTTCCAGAACATGCCCCTCCACCTTCAGCGATGTTACCTTCTCCTCGTTACAGATCCTGGCTTCTGTCTGGACCTGTTGGCGGTGCAGAAGTGCGAGCTGACCCACTTCGTCCTTGTGGCCCTCTAGTTGGCTCTGCAGCTGTAGCTGGAGCTGATGCTTCTGTAGCTCCGTGGTGCTGAGGTCGACGGCCGTGCGCCGGACCTTGGCTTCGAGTGCGGTCACTCGCGCCTGCAGCTCGACGCTGCGCGAGCTCGACACCCAGTAACTGAGCGCGAGGAAAGCCAGACACGCGCCCAACGCCAGCAGCAGAAAGAGCAACGGCGGGGAGCGCGCGCCGCGCCGCCCGCTCCCAAGGCCCAGCATCAGTCCAACCGCCAATGGCAGATAGCACGGGGGCGGGGGAGGGGGCAGAGGGAGACGATTCAAGCTACACTGTCAGGATGCTCAAAGCAACGAAGTCTCTTGTAAAAATAAATACCCAACGTAGCGAACCGTCATCGGCCTCTATCGATCGCCAAAGCGTGTTCAGGCCGAAAAACAGAGCAGGAGACGGACACCGAGTGCGGAACCGGAGCCGAATGCAAGCACCTGCCAGCTCATGGCTCCACCCCAACTGCCGTCATCGCCTCGTCAGCACGGTGAGTGCCTCCCTGAGCAGGGGCGGATCCCAGCAGCAGGCAACTAAACCGTCAGTGGAAATTTACAATATCGACACGAAAACAACAACAAAAAAAACGACGGAACGCCTTTTAATATTCTTTTATCACGGGCTAAATGATCCCTGATTATTTAATCTTCGAAAGCAATTTGACGTCATGGGAGAAGACTGTTGTTTTCAAACAGAATGACCAAATGTGCAGAAAGTTTTTTGGGAGGAACAAATTACTGATGATGCTGGGATCTATACTGAAAGCAACAAATGCTGGAGATCACAGCGAGTCAGGCAGCATCCAAGTCAACAAACTTGAAACGTTAGCTTGCTGTCTCTTCCATGGGTGCTGCCTGACCCGCTGTGATCTCGAGCATTTGTTCGTTTCAGTTTACAGGAAGGTTGGCTCATCTTTTCGCATGGGAATGGGGATTTGGAAGGAAGATGTGGAACATTTCAAAGTCATGATTTGGAGATGCAGGTGTTGGACTGGGGTGTACAAAGTTAAAAAAATCACACAACACCAGGTTATAGTCCAACATTTCAGTGTCTCTTCCTGGGAGTCTAGTCAGCAAAGTTTAGAAAGATAGGGGTTGCCACAACAGAAAAACATGAACTTAAGCAAAAATAAAATCCATATTTAAATTGCAAACATTAATTGTAAATTTATAACTAATATAAATTAATATTGAAAATAGGACAAACAGCAAAGCTTAATAATAAAACCTTTCCCATTAAGAAGCTAAGGTGGAGAAAGAGGAAAAGAATCACTCCAAATTCATGATCACCAGAAAAGGGGAGATGACATGGATCGAGCCAAGGACATGATTTAACTAATGCTGATCTTGGTGAGAACATTCGGATCTCCTCACGATAAACTTCACATGAAAGTGAGAGACAGAAGTGAGTTGATTTTCAGCCTGGGGTTTGTTTTCTTAGCTGAAAATGTGTTGCTGGAAAAGCGCAGCAGGTCAGGCAGCATCCAAGTAGCAGGAGAATCGACGTTTCGGGCATGAGCCCTTCCTCAGGAATGAGGAGAGTGTGCCAAGCAGGCTAAGATAAAAGGTAGGAAGGAGGGACTTGGGGGAGGGGCATTGGAAATGCGATAGGTGGAAGGAGGTTAAGTTGAGGGTGATAGGCCGGAGTGCGGGTGGGGGCGGAGAGGTCAGGAAGAAGATTGCAGGTTAGGAAGGTGGTGCTGAGTTCGAGGGTTGGGAATGAGACAAAGTGGGGGGAGGGGAAATGAGGAAACTGGAGAAATCTGAGTTCATCCCTTGTAGTTGGAGGGTTCCTAGGCGGAAGGTGAGGTGCTCTTCCTCCAGCCATCGTGTTGCTATGATCTGGCGATGGAGGAGTCCAAGGACCTGCATGTCCTTGGTGGAGTAGGAGGGGGAGTTGAAGTATTGAGCCACGGGTTGATTGGTCCGGGTGTTCCAGAGGTGTTCTCTGAAATGTTCCGCAAGTAGGTGGCCTGTCTACCCAATATAGAGGAGGCCACATCAGCTGCGGCAGATGCAGTAAATTATGTGTGTGGAGGTGCAGGTGAATTTGTGGCGGATATGGAAGGATCCCTTGGGGTCTAGGAGGGAAGTAAGGGGGGGAGGTGTGGGTAATGTAGGCAAAGTAATGTTACATCTGCAGTTATAATTACTGATTCAAAGTAACTGAACTCACACCAGTGTGTAATTGTTTCAGCCAAGAGCTGAGTCAACAAGAATGGAAACTATGTGGAGGAAATGCATAATTTTTTTTTGTATTAGCTAAAAATGTATGCAAGAAAGAAACGGGACTGCAAAACAATGGTAGATATTACAGGCGACTAGATAAGATGCTGTGAGGAGAAGCAGTTAAGCTAGATATGCCTGTACAAACAATAGGTATAAACATCTGTTTCCCACTTTTAAAGAAACACAAGAACAAACCCCAGTTAAAAGGGTCTTAACTATCTGTATGAGAGGGGCAGCACAGATGAAGGGAGTAGATAATGGTAAGCAAAGGATATGCCTTACAATGACCCACAGCAGGACGAGGTCAAACGGCCTTGTGAGGCCAGAAATAAGCATTTTGTCATAGACAAGGCCGGATAAGGCAAGAGATAAACAGGAGTAATGGGTACTGGTCTTAGGGAAGTGGAAGATGTAAACAGGGGAGGAGCAATGAGATAAAAAATATATATAGAAACCAAATTATATAAATATCGAGTATTCGTTGAATTCGATGTGTGCCTGCCTTGTGGACAGTGGACACATTTATTTCACACCCACTTGCAAGTGTGAAATAAATGACACTGTTATAAGTGAATTCTGTCTAGGTATTCTAAATCTCCGGAGAATAGTCCCTGACACTCGGCTAACTACTCTACACTAGGGCTATGGTTCAGATCAACCGAGTTCTGCCTCCACACTCTGCCGACCGCGGACTGTCCTTTAACCCTTGACTTCAAGGGAGACTGTCCACAAGGTCCCATCCTAGGAGGCGAACTCCAAGCTGACAGCACCAGCCCTCATCCCCACCGGCTACCGCTTTTCCCGTGGCAAATCGAAATGCTGCAAGACACACAAATGAGCAACGGATGTTTATTTCAAACTTGCAAGTTTGGGCGGCTTCCAAAAAATAAAGCTTCGGAAGAATCGCGCCGGAAGATTTTACAGCACTGATATTTATACATTATTTTTACATGTAAAAACATTAATGACAATTCCATTGGTTAAAACATTTCACGCTTTTCTCTGCCAATTCTTTGATTTATATTGTTTTTAACAATTCCATTGGTCAAAACATTTCACACTTCTCTCTGCCAACGCTTTGATTATCTGTATGTTTCTAATATTCTGAGAGCTACTATTGTATCATGGCCACCTGTTTCTTAAACATTACATTATTTTTCTCTATCCCAGGCCTTGGTTATCTGTATGTTTCTAATATTTTAAGAGCTTCTATTGTATTATTGCCAAGGTTACCTAGCTTCATAGCAGCCTAGTTTTAATTAACAGCTTACGTCAGTTTCATTCAAGGTTACAAACCGCCATGTTTTTGACATAACAGTTTCTCCCTGTTTCCAGGCTAACTTACATTCAGTCTCACAGTTCGCCCTTACTTATTAACCCTTAGTTAAACTGCAGAAACTACATCACCCATATCAATCCCCCCTGTCTTTTTATACGGTCTGTAATTTCTGCAGCATAATCATGGCCTCTCTATCCCAATCAGCCTCAGGATCATCCGCATCAGTCTGGAGGTGAATGCCCACCACTGTACGCGGGTCGCCCTTCATCAGGGCCGTTTCAATAAGGCGGGTAATCAGGCCCCGTAGACAGGGAATTATACAACAGCCGAAAGCGATTAAGACCCCTGTTACCACCAGAAGTGTAACCATTACTGAGACCATCACCCCTTTCCATTTACCGAACCACCGCTCTAGCCAGCCAGTCCAATCAGTATTAACTCCTGAATTTTCAGTTATTTCCTCTGCCAGTGACTTAAGTCCCTCCAAGGCACGGGTGACCGAGCCATCAGGGGCTGTGTTGTTAGGAATAAAAGTGCAGCATTGAGAGCCGATCATGGCACAAACACCCCCCTTTTCAGCCAGGAGCATATCTAAGGCCAATCTATTTTCCCAAGCCATACGACTGGTATCATCCAGTTGTTCCGACAGACCCTTGACTGCATCTCTAGTATGGTTAATAAATCGTGCTTGGTTATAATAAATGTAGTTTATCCAATCGACATTCTTGTTTATAGTGACCCACCAGAACAGGGATGACTCAAAGCTTGCTGCAATTTGGTTACGAGCTTTGAACTCATCAGGCACTCCCCTAGGGAGCCCTATTGAGTCAAGATAAATCTTATCATCAAAAGAAGTGGGCAACAGCGATCTCCTATCCCTTCCCTTTGTTCCGACTATCTGTTCTCCCTCAAATGCCAAGGTGAATGGAATTGCCAATTGTACAATCGCACATATCCCCTTCCAATCTGGGGGCAGGGTGGGTCTCAGTAGTTTGCCTCCACAGTACCACCACAGATCCGCTCGGGGAACATTTAAAGCTGAGTAGTTTCTTCCTTCCTCCGCTTCAGTAACGTTTTTAATTGCTGAACACAATCTCAGCTCCCCCAAATCGCTAGATCGACCTTGTCTATGCACACACGACGTGTGGTTTCCAACAGCAGCCGAAAATACAGGGGGAGCTTGTGTCTTTCGTTTCTCCAAAGGAGGGAACATCAAACATCAAAGACAGGGAGGTACAATTCGGATTATTCCATGCAGTCTCATCCTGATATAGGGCTATCATACATTCCATGTCCTGTTTGTTTCGCTCCCACCCGAGCGGAAAGGGAACTACCTGAGACACTGTCCTGCCGTAGGCACATGCATAGCAATTGCTTTTGTTCAGGCTTTTTACAGTATATTTAACCCATTCAACCCAGGCATTTGTATCTCCGAATCCAACTTCAATTTCAAGAGTCTGTCTCAAGTCTTTTACCTCTATAATTTTTAGTGAATTCGGATCAGTGGAAGGGGTTAAAATTTGCAATTTAGAATGAAGGAATCCCAAAGGCTGTCTTTGTCTGACACCAATTCGAAAACAGCAGCCCACAAAACGCTTCCCATACCCTGTCATCACTATCTTTAAATTATTACTAAGGAGCTGGGACCCATTTTTATGGGGAAATGAGTCTTCAGAGGAAGCATTTTTAATGGTGAGATATATCGGATGACACTTCCTGTCAAAACAGTCTAGGGCTGGGCTAAAGGGGGCTCTATGGATAGTGATGCCAGGCGGTGGCTTTTGCGACCCAAACCTTGTGTTCGGTAGGGTGTGAAGAAATATCTTGGAGGAAAGATATTCCCTTTGAAACTCTACATCTGGGCATTCTACTAGGCTGCAAGCATTGACCTTTATAACTTGTGGAAATTCCGAAACAGAAATCGTTAACACAACATCTGAAAAAGATATATGAGCAAAACTCAGAAGTAACAGGAATAGCAGTATAATTCTGACTAGTGCTAAGAACTTAAACAATATATCAAAGCACAAAACAAGGTTAAATAATCCCCGCGCTCGCATCGCCACTGTATAATCAGTTACTCAAAGCCTGTTCAGTCTGAGTTTCAGTGGGTCACGTGTTGATTCGGCTGTCCAGACTCCTTTCTTAACTGGATAGGGTACTGGCCCTTTGCTAGCCTTTCTCCGCCGTTCAGTGGTGAGGAGTACTAGGAACGGGCCGTCCCACACAAGTTCGAGAGTTTGCTGTTGCCAATGTTTGATCAAAACCCCTTCACTGGGTTCAATAGTGTGCACAGCGAAATCCAGAGGTGGTGTCTGAGTCAGGAGTCCCTGGTGGAGTAAACGAGAAACAGCGAAGCCCAGGGTCTCAACATATTTACAGATACACATATCTCGTGACTCAAGCTCTAGGTGATAAATGTTATAAGTGATTTCTGTCTAGGTATTCTAAATCTCCGGAGAATAGTCCCTGACACTCAGCTGACTATTCTACACTAGGGCTATGGTTCAGATCAACCGGGTTCTGCCTCTACACTCTGCCGACCGCGGACTGTCCTTTAACCCTTGTATCAAGGGAGACTGTCCACAAGGTTCTGTCCTAGGAGGCAAACCCCAAGCTGTCAGCACCAGCCCTTATCCCCACCGGCTACCGCTTTTCCCGTGGCAAATCGGAATGCTGCAAGACATACAAATGGAGCAACAGATGTTTATTCAATCTTCGAAGATTAGGCGAGTTCCAAAAAGGACTTCGGAAGTCGCGACTGAAGATTTTACAGCACCAATATTTATACATTATTTTTACATTCAAAAACATTAGTGATAATTCCATTGGTTAAAAACATCTCACGCTATGGATTTTCTTACATTAAAAATCATTAATGACAATTCCATTGGTTAAAACATTTCACGCTTTTCTCTGCCAATTCCTTAATTAAAATGTTATATTATTTTACAATTCTTGCTAGTTAGTACATTCCTTTATTATCTTCATGTTCCTGCTGGTTAAAGCATTTATTGATTTTTTGTATGTCATAAAAAGAGCTTTCATTGTATTTTGCCCTCTGTGTCTAACTGAAGCATTCCTTGGTATCTTGCCCAAGGTTACCATGTTCCTGGCATAACAGAGGTGACTTCTAGTTCATGCTTCTCTATGGCCTAGCCGATCATTAGTCTCATAATTTAGCCTTTATTCATTAAACCTCAGTTTTAGTACACAAATTACCCCACTCATACCAAGAGAGTGTGTGTGTGTGTGTGTGAGTGAGTGTGTGTGTGTGTGTGTGTATGTGTGTGTGTGTGTGTGTGTATGTGTGTGTGAGTGTATGTGTGAGTGTATGTGTATGTGTGTGTGTGTGTGTGTAGGTGTGTGTATGTGTGTGAGTGAGTGTGTGTAGGTGTGTATATGTGTGTGGGTTACGTGTGAGGTGTGTGTGAATGCATGAGTAGAATGTGTGTGTGTGTGTGTGTGTGTATAAATGCATGAAACTGCAGAAATTACATTAACCATATTATATTAATCCCCCCTGTCTTTTTATACAGTCTGTAATTTCTGCAACATAATCATGGCCTGTCTATCCCAATCAGCCTCAGGATTGTCCGCATCAGTTTGGAGGTGAATGCCCACTACTGTACGCGGGTCGCCCTTCATCAGGGCAGTCTCAATAAGGTGGGTAATCAGGCCACGCAGACAGGGAATTATACAACAGCCCAAGGCAACTAAAATCCCTGTTACCACCAGAAGTGTAATCATTACTGAGACCATCACCCCTTTCCATTTACCGAACCACCGCTCTAGCCAGCCAATCCAATCAGTATTAACTCCTGAATTTTCAGTTATTTCCTCTGCCAGTGACTTAGGTCCCTCCAAGGCACGGGTGACCGAGCCATCAGGGGCTGTGTTGTTAGGAATAAAAGTGCAGCATTGAGAGCCGATCATGGCACAAACACCCCCCTTTTCAGCCAGGAGCATATCTAAGGCCAATCTATTTTCCCAAGCCATACGACTGGTAGCATCCAGTTGTTCCGACAGACCCTTGACTGCATCTCTAGTATGGTTAATAAATCGTGCTTGGTTATAATAAATATAGTTTATCCAATCGACATTCTTGTTTATAGTGACCCACCAGAACAGGGATGACTCAAAGCTTGCTGCAATTTGGTTACGAGCTTTGAACTCATCAGGCACTCCCCTAGGGAGCCCTATTGAGTCAAGATAAATCTTATCATCAAAAGAAGTGGGCAACAGCGATCTCCTATCCCTTCCCTTTGTTCCGACTATCTGTTCTCCCTCAAATGCCAAGGTGAATGGAATTGCCAATTGTACAATCGCACATATCCCCTTCCAATCTGGGGGCAGGGTGGGTCTCAGTAGTTTGCCTCCACAGTACCACCACAGATCCGCTCGGGGAACATTTAAAGCTGAGTAGTTTCTTCCTTCCTCCGCTTCAGTAACGTTTTTAATTGCTGAACACAATCTCAGCTCCCCCAAATCGCTAGATCGACCTTGTCTATGCACACACGACGTGTGGTTTCCAACAGCAGCCGAAAATACAGGGGGAGCTTGTGTCTTTCGGTTCTCCAAAGGAGGGAACATCAAACATCAAAGACAGGGAGGTACAATTCGGATTATTCCATGCAGTCTCATCCTGATATAGGGCTATCATACTTTCCATGTCCTGTTTGTTTCGCTCCCACCCGAGCGGAAAGGGAACCACCTGAGACACTGCCCTACCGGAGGCACATGCATAGCAATTGCTTTTGTTCAGGCTTTTTACAGTATATTTAACCCATTCAACCCAGGCATTTGCATCTCCGTATCCCGTTTCTATTTCAAGAGTCTGTCTGAAGTCTTTTACCTCTATAATTTTTTAGTGATTTCGGATCACTGGAAGGGGTTAAAGGTTGCAGTTTAGAATCAAGGAATCACCAAGGCTGTCTCTGTCCGATGCCAATTCGAAAACAGCAGCCCACAAAACGCTTCCCATACGCTGTCATCTCTATCTTTAAATCATTACTAAGGAGTTGGGACCCATTTTTACGGGGAAATGAGTCTTCAGAGGAAGCATTTTTAATGGTGAGATATATCGGATGACACTTCCTGTCTAAACAGTTTAGGGCTGGGCTAAAGGGGGCTCTATGGATAGTGATGCCAGGTGGTGGCTTTTGCGACCCAAACCTTGTGTTCGGTAGGGTGTGAAGAAATATCTTGGAGGAAAGATATTCCCTTTGAAACTCTACATCTGGGCATTCTACTAGGCTGCAAGCATTGACCTTTATAACTTGTGGAAATTCCGAAACAGAAATCATTAACACAACATCTGAAAAAGATATATGAGCAAAACTCAGAAGTAACAGGAATAGCAGCATAATTCTGACTAGTGCTAAGAACTTAAACAATATATCAAAGCACAAAACAAGGTTAAATAATCCCCGCGCTCGCGTCGCCACTGTATAATCAGTTACTCAAAGTCTGTTCAGTCTGAGTTTCAGTGGGTCACGTGTTGATTCGGCTGTCCAGACTCCTTTCTTAACTGGAGAGGGTACTGGCCCTTTGACAGCCTTTCTTCGCCGTTCAGTGGTGAGGAGTACTAGGAACGGGCCGTCCCACACAAGTTCGAGAGTTTGCTGTTGCCAATGTTTGATCAAAACCCCTTCACCGGGTTCAATAGTGTGCACAGCGAAATCCAGAGGTGGTGTCTGAGTCAGGAGTCCCTGGTGGAGTAAACGAGAAACAGCGAAGCCCAGGGTCTCAACATATTTACAGATACACATATCTCGTGACTCAAGCTCTAGGTGATAAACACTCAAACATTCATGCACTAACGAACAGATGACTTTCAGCCAGAAACACAACAAAATGTAATAGCTTCCGTTCTCTCTCTGTAGGTCCTCTCAAACAGCTGATCGCTCTCTCTCTCTCTCTCTCTCTCTCTCTCTGTCTATGTCTGCCTGTCACTGTCTCCTGTGTCTGCGCGTCGGAGCTCATAGCGACCTCCCCTCGACCACCAGGTCTTCAAGTGCTAACTCTTTTCCCCAACTATCTCTACTCCCAGTCTCCAGTACTGCTGCCTGGGCAGTCCCCATGTGGCAGATCTTCCCCCCCCTTCCCCGGAGGTCACTGCTCTACATATGGAACTGTTCAGGGTTGGTTGTCAGTAACATTTTAATTCTTTCAAGCACATCGCAGTTGTCAAATGTAATGTTTTCCCTGTGTCTGGGAGCATCCGCCCCCGGAGCTCCCACTCCCTACCTACGGCTGTTCAATGCAGCCCTAACGCGCCGTATAGCCCCCACAAACAATCTCAGTGCAATACAGTCTACTTACTGTCTCAACGTCCTGAAACTCACTGTCAAGTTACCCATATTAATTCGCATCTACCCTCAGAGTTTCTGTTCCCCCCTGCCTTATCAGCAGCCTATCTCTCTGTGTAACTGGGTACATTTGCCCCTGGAGCCCCTGCTCCCCTGCCTCATTTTCCTGAAGGTGGATACCACCCCTCATGTCATGTGAATTTGGAATTGTTCTAACTTATTACTATCTTGCACTCAATCTCATGAATGGTCCTCCTTTCCATAAGAAGTCAGCCGGATTTGAACATGCGCCCACCTCTATCTTAAGGTCCTCTTTATCTAAGAGCACTGCCTCATATTTCAGGATTCGGGAGTCTGTGAGCCATCGTCCCGCTTTTTTTTGATTCAGAATAGTGCGGACTTGGTGAGGAGTAACCACAGTCAGTGGTGCTCCAAACGTCAGTTTCTGGCTTTCTTCCACTAGCTTAGCAGTGGCTGCTACTGCTTGTATACATTCGGGCCAACCCCATGAAACGGGGTCTAGGATTCTGGAGAGGAAAGCTACAGGTTTTCTATGTCCACCCCATTCCTGAGTCAAGACCCCAAAAGCTGTCCCATGTTTGGCATTAACAAAGAGTCTAAAATCTTTATTAATATCTGGCAAGCTCAAAACCGGTGCTGTAACTAATTTTTTTTTCTTTTAAAGTTTCAATCAGCATTTTTCCTTCTGGGTCCCATTAACCCTGTCCGGAGCCTCCTCTGTTAGCTGCAGGTATAGCCTTTTCGTAAGAGTAGCATAATCATCTATCCAGAGTCTGCAATAACCCAGCAAACCCAGGAACTTTCGGAGTTCCCTCTTAGTTCGGGGTAGTCCTAATTCTACAATTCCCTTTATTCTTTCAGGGCTTATTCTCTTCTGCCCTTGACTGATCAAATGCCCTAAATATCTTACTTCCCATTCCACATACTGTAGTTTGTTCTGACTAACTTGCAATCCCTTCACTGCAAGGTAGTTTAATAAATCATTGGTTCCCTGCTGTGTGTCAGTTTGGGTGGGACCGGACAACAGGAGGTCGTCCACATACTGAATTAACTTTAAAGTTGGCCTTAAAGTCAAGCCCTCAAGAACTTGTTCTAGGATCTGTCCAAACAAGTTTGGTGACTCGGTAAAACCTTCAGCTAAGACAGTCCACCTATACTGCTGTTTTCTCCCAGTATCAGGGTCCTCCTTAAGTTCTAATAAAATCATATCATGAAAGAAAATAACGTTGAGCATTCATAAAATTACAATCAAAAATAGCACACTGAATCAAATGACAAACAACAAGTTTCAAACATAAAACCATTAACAAACAGATGAATTCAAGCCAGAGCACAAAGTGTTAAACTGCTTGTTAGCTGAGAAGCCTTCTGCCAGATTCTTTCTCACAGACACCATGATAAAGCTTGCAGCATTTCTTACTTGCACTTTTCCACACAGATTTTCGCAGAGAATTTCACACAAAAAGATCCATACACAAACACAAATTCTCACATCCACAGAGACTACTTTATTTTTACAATCAGATTTACACACACAAAGACACACATAGATCTTCACCAGCACAGAGATCCTCTCTCTCTTACAACAAACAGATTTTATTCAAACACCCACATACCCAGTTATACTAGCAGCTTCCGTTCGTTCTTCCTAATCGGGCCGGCCCATCTCATTCAAACATACATAAATATTCAGATTTAGATATCCACCTTATCTATCCGACTCCTTTCGCTATTCACATTCCATCCCGTAGATGCCCTCTCTCTCTCTCCGTAACTCCGGGCATTCTCGTTTGAAATGACCTAGTTTCCCACAGTGATAACATCCTGCGGGTTTCGGCCTCCATTGTCCATAGCCCTTACCCTGGACATTCCACTTCTCTTCACCACCCTTCTGCCAACTTCCTCTATCCCTTCCGCGACATCCTTGTGTCCTTCATTCATCCTCCCAGGGGACTCACAGTCCTCCCTTCTATCATTATCTTAGCCTTCCGTTTCTCCGCCACTATGTCTCTCTATACAAATACCTTCTGAACCTCCTGTAACAACTCCGACTCATTTCTACCGCTCCCGTCCTCTATCTTCTGTAACTTCTTCTGGATATCAGGCCATGCCTTTGTCACGAAGTGAACCTTTACCATCCCTCATCCTATTTCCCCATCTGGGTCTATACCCGAACATTTCCTAACCGACTCCCTTAATCTGTGTAAGAACGCACAGGGAGACCCGTCCTTTCCCTGCCTCAGGTCGAAAACCTTGGCTAAATTTTGCCGTTTGAGGATGCAAGTTTGTATCCCTTGGATTATCAAATTTCGCAAGTCTGACGTATTATCCCTTCTATATTGTGGTGGTCCCAGTTAGGGTTCTGAAGGGGATATTTGTCCTCACCCCTAACCATCCCCCTCTCATGCCAAATTGTCCGGCAAGCTCAATACCGGCGCTGCTACTAGTTTTTTTAAAAATCTCAATTAACACTTTCCCTATCCAGTATCCCCATATAAGTCTCCTTTCTCCCCCAGTAAATAGTATATTCAAAAATAGACATTAACTCAGCCCACATATACAGACCGGGCCTCAAAAATAAATTAATTTGTTCTGACAATCCTATCGGATTCTCAACCAGGACCGTCATTTCCTTTTAAATGTTCCGACCTCCCCACTGGTGAGGGGGTCATACACAAACACAATCTCCTTGTCCCCTATCGGCACTTTAGTCATTATGTTCTTCCTTTTTTTAAAGAAATATTGCAATGTTCTTAGCTTCTCATATCCTCAAACACCAATTTATTAATTCATGCTTGACTAACTTTAAAGCCTGTTCCTAACTTGTAAACATATTTATATATTTATGTCCATTTATTCAGTATTTAATATTTAAAATGTAAAATGCATACAGTTTCCAATTTTGAAATCCACTGTAATCACCCAGATTTAGTACCCTAATTTAGATCCAAAATTAGTTTTCTTATGTACTCCTGACCAATCATTTCTCAATTACAATACTTTAGGTCGTAAAATAATCAGAGCTGTCTTACAATAATTTGTCAATTCAAGTTAAAAAAAATTCTAATGGCCGAATCCAAGGTCTCAGATAATAACCATGGAAATTATCGTCTTTTTTTCCCGACAGTCTACTGTTGAACTGAAACTTAAACTGTCCTTCACATATTGAAAATAAATCATGTTAAGTTTACATAAAAATCACATTTAAAACAATCCTGGAACTCAAGCTCCAGTGAATAAAACTTCCTCATTCAATCACCAACAAACAAATGTGCATTCAAACCGAATCACAGAGGGTTAAATGTTTTGCGAGCTATTCTCGCACTCTCTCTCTCCCTGTCGGTCTTACTGCAAGCTGCTGGTAAAAAAAAATAAACTTCAGTTGGTCTTATATCATTTGAGTTTAATGGGGCTACAACAAATCCCGTGGTCCGTTCCCCAAATGGGACCTCCCGCAGGGGACACAGTCTCACTACTTCTTTATCACCTTTTTCCCTTATCTCTTTCTCCTTTAGTCGTGCAGATTTCCTAACCTCCTTCAGCTCCTGCTGCTGTGGCTCCCAAGTCCCCTTCGCCAGATCCCTCGGATCCCTCTCCCTGATTCACCAACGGCCGCTGCCGTTGTTCATTCTGAAGAGCATATGGCGGGGGTGCCACAGGCGGGGGTAAGTTTTCTAACATTTCCCACTTACTCTCTTTTTTTTCAAGTGGAATTAAAGGATATAAGGGTTGGAGCGGTTGCTGTCGGGTTCCCTACCCAACATACAACATACTCGCTCTCCTTTAAACCTGGATTCTGTTTATTCTTTACGTAATCATTTAAAATTTGACAAACCCAATCCTCGTCCGATCCAAATTTTGGCCAGAACACTGATGGCGGACGGATGGGTTCTTTTACCCAAACAAAACAACAGTATTTTATCATTTCCCTTTTCTTTAAGCCCCGACTTTCGTAGGGATTCCAATTCCCCAATTTTCGTCCCAGCGGACTATCAGGGGGAATTTCCGGGGTTTCGTCTTCCCGTTCCTTTTTAGACCTGGAACCTCGGCCACCCATGGTTGGTCTTCAGGCTAACCTATATTCTACACTCTGGTTGCTCAATTAACCCTTGTATCCCGGTTACCTGTCACAACCACCGAGTCGACAAGGCAGTGTACACTTCTCAATTCTGCGAAAACCCCAAATACCAGAGAAGGTTCTTACCTTGATCCGTGCACGGAGTTGTCCGACTCAAAGTAAAAACTTCAACTTTTTACTTTATCGAAGCTTCAACCCTTTTACTTTATTGTGAGCGCCACCTATTCACATCGTTTGCTCAAACATCTGTGTGTGTCACAGTGTCCCAGAATCATTCAGAGCCTCCCGTGGGAGTTCTTTTTAAGATCCCGGACACGAGCCCCCAAATTTGTTATAAGTGATTTCTGTCTAGGTATTCTAAATCTCCGGAGAATAGTCCCTGACACTCAGCTGACTATTCTACACTAGGGCTATGGTTCAGATCAACCGGGTTCTGCCTCTACACTCTGCCGACCGCGGACTGTCCTTTAACCCTTGTATCAAGGGAGACTGTCCACAAGGTTCCGTCCTAGGAGGCAAACTCCAAGCTGTCAGCACCAGCCCTTATCCCCACCGGCTACCACTTTTCCCGTGGCAAATTGGAATGCTGCGAGACACACAAACAGAGCAACAGATGTTTATTCAATCTTCGAAGATTGGGCGAGTTCCAAAAAGGACTTCGGAAGTCACGACTGAAGATTTTACAGCACCAATATTTATACATTATTTTTACATTCAAAAACATTAGTGATAATTCCATTGGTTAAAAACATCTCACGCTATGGATTTTCTTACATTAAAAATCATTAATGACAATTCCATTGGTTAAAACATTTCACGCTTTTCTCTGCCAATTCCTTAATTAAAATGTTATATTATTTTACAATTCTTGCTAGTTAGTACATTCCTTTATTATCTTCATGTTCCTGCTGGTTAAAGCATTTATTGATTTTTTGTATGTCATAAAAAGAGCTTTCATTGTATTTTGCCCTCTATGTCTAACTGAAGCATTCCTTGGTATCTTGCCCAAGGTTACCATGTTCCTGGCATAACAGAGGTGACTTCTAGTTCATGCTTCTCTATGGCCTAGCCGATCATTAGTCTCATAATTTAGCCTTTATTCATTAAACCTCAGTTTTAGTACACAAATTACCCCACTCATACCAAGAGAGTGTGTGTGTGTGTGTGTGTGAGTGAGTGTGTGTATATGTATGTGTGTGAGAGTGTGAGAGAGAGTGTGTGTGTGTGTATGTATGTGTGTGTGTGAGTGAGTGTATGTGTATGTGTGTGTGTGAGTGAGTGTGTGAGTGAGTGTGTGTAGGTGTGTGTGTGTGTGTGATGTGTGAGGTGTGTGTGTGTATGCATGAGTAGAATGTGTGTGTGTGTGTGTGTGTGTGTGTGTGTATAAATGCATGAAACTGCAGAAATTACATTAACCATATTATATCATAAACACTCAAACATTCATGCACTAACGAACAGATGACTTTCAGCCAGAAACACAACAAAATGTAATAGCTTCTGTTCTCTCTCTGTAGGTCCTTTCACACAGCCGATCGCTCTCTCTCTCTCTCTCTCTCTCTCTCTCATACGGTGTTGGTCTCTCTGTCTATGTCTGCCTGTCACTGTCTCCTGTGTCTTCAAGTGCTAACTCTTTTCCCCAACTATCTCCACTCCCAGTCTTCAGTACTGCTGCCTGGGCAGTCCCCATGTGGCAGATCTTCCCCCCCCCTTTCCCGGAGGTCACTGCTCTACATATGGAACTGTTCAGGGTCTGTTGTCAGTAACATTTTTAATTATGTTTCCCATCCTTTCATCTTGCATCTTTAAAACTCCACTTCTCAGTGCAATACAGTCTACTTACTGTCTCAACGTCCTGAAACTCACTCTCAAGTTACCCATATTAATTCGCATCTGCCCTCAGAGTTTCTGTTCCCCCCTGCCTCACCGGCAGCCTATCTCTCTGTGTAACTGGGCACATTTGCCCCCCCCCCCCGGAGCCTCTGCTCCCCTGCCTCATTTTCCTGAAGGTGGATACCACCCCTTATGTGAATTTGGAATTGTTCTAACTTATTACTACCACGCTCTCAATCTCATGAATGGTCCTCCTTTCCCTCCTTAAGTTCTAATAAAATTATATCATGAAAGAAAATAACGTTGAGCATTCATAAAATTACAATCAAAAATAGCACACTGAATCAAATGACAAACAACAAGTTTCAAACATAAAACCATTAACAAACAGATGAATTCAAGCCAGAGCACAAAGTGTTAAACTGCTTGTTAGCTGAGAAGCCTTCTGCCAGATTCTTTCTCACAGACACCATGATAAAGCTTGCAGCATTTCTTACTTGCACTTTTCCACACAGATTTTCGCAGAGAATTTCACACAAAAAGATCCATACACAAACACAAATTCTCACATCCACAGAGACTACTTTATTTTTACAATCAGATTTACACACACAAAGACACACATAGATCTTCACCAACACAGAGATCCTCTCTCTCTTACAACAAACAGATTTTATTCAAACACCCACATACCCAGTTATACTAGCAGCTTCCGTTCGTTCTTCCTAATCGGGCCGGCCCATCTCATTCAAACATACATAAATATTCAGATTTAGATATCCACCTTATCTATCCGACTCCTTTCCCTATTCACATTCCATCCCGTAGATGCCCTCTCTCTCTCTCCGTAACTCCGGGCATTCTCGTTTGAAATGACCTAGTTTCCCACAGTGATAACATCCTGCGGGTTTCGACCTCCATTGTCCATAGCCCTTACCCTGGACATTCCAATTCTCTTCACCACCCTTCTGCCAACTTCCTCTATCCCTTCCGCGACATCCTTGTGTCCTTCATTCATCCTCCCAAGGGACTCACAGTCCTCCCTTACTACTGATCTTAGCCTTCCGTTCCTCCGCCATTATGTCTCTCTATACAAATACCTTCTGAACCTCCTGTAACAACTCCGACTCATTTCTACCGCTCCCGTCCTCTATCTTCTGTAACTTCTTCTGGATATCAGGCCATGCTTTTATCATGAAGTGAACCTTTACCATCCCTCATCCTATTTCCCCATCTGGGTCTATACCCGAACATTTCCTAACCGACTCCCTTAATCTGTGTAAGAACGCACAGGGAGACCCGTCCTTTCCCTGCCTCAGGTCGAAAACCTTGGCTAAATTTTGCTGTTTGGGGATGCAAGTTTGTATTCCTTGGATTATCAAATTTCGCAAGTCTGACGTATTATCCCTTCTATATTGTGGTGGTCCCAGTTAGGGTTCTGAAGGGGATATTTGTCCTCACCCCTTACCATCCCCCTCTCATGCCAAATTGTCCGGCAAGCTCAATACCGGCGCTGCTACTAGTTTTTTTTAAAATCTCAATTAACACTTTCCCTATCCAGTATCCCCATATAAGTCTCCTTTCTCCCCCAGTAAATAGTATATTCAAAAATAGACATTAACTCAGCCCACATATACAGACCGGGCCTCAAAAATAAATTAATTTGTTCTGACAATCCTATCGGATTCTCAACCAGGACCGTCATTTCCTTTTAAATGTTCCGACCTCCCCACTGGTGAGGGGGGTCATACACAAACACAATCTCCTTGTCCCCTATCGGCACTTTAGTCGTTATGTTCTTCCTTTTTTTAAGAAATATTGCAATGTTCCTAGCTTCTTATATCCTCAGACACCAATTTATTAATTCATGCTTGACTAACTTTAAAGCCTGTTCCTAACTTGTAAACATATTTATATATTTACGTCCATTTATTCAGTATTTAATATTTAAAATGTAAAATGCATACAGTTCCCAATTTTGAAATCCACTGTAATCACCCAGATTTAGTACCCTAATTTAGATCCAAAATTAGTTTTCTTATGTACTCCTGACCAATCATTTCTCAATTACAATACTTTAGGTCATAAAATAATCAGAGCTGTCTTACAATAATTTGTCAATTCAAGTTAAAAGAAATTCTAATGGCCGAATCCAAGGTCTCAGATAATAACCATGGAAGTTATCGTCTTTTTTTTCTGACAGCCTACTGTTGAACTGAAACTTCAAATGTCCTTCACATATTGAAAAAAAATCATGTTAAGTTTACATAAAAATCACATTTAAAACAATCCTGGAACTCAAGCTCCAGTGAATAAAACTTCCTCATTCAATCACCAACAAACAAATGTGCATTCAAACCAAATCACAAAGGGTTAAATGTTTTGCTTGCTGTCTCGCACTCTCTCTCTCTCTCTGCCGGTCTTACTGCAAGCTGCTGGTAAAAATAAACTTCAGTTGTCCCCCTTATACGGCTTCTATGTAAGGATAATAGAGACCAGAAACGGGGTTCAACACTATCAGTTTGTAACTAATCTCTTCCGCTCTCCACAATCTCTGTAGAATCTATCAGAGGGAATTTTCGGGGTTTCGTCTTCCCGTTCCTTTTTCGACCCTGAACATTGGCCACCCATGGTTGGTCTTCAGGCTAACCTGTTTTCTATACTCTGGTTACTTAGTCAACCCTTTTATCCCGGTTACCAAGTTAACCCTTAATTTCCCGGTTACCTGTCACAACCACAGAGTCGACAAGGCAGTGTACACTTCTCAATTCCGCGAAAACCCCAAATACCAGAGAAGGTTCTTACCTTGATCCGTGCACGGAGTTGTCCGACTCAAGATAACACTTCAACATGTTACCTTATCAAAACTTCAACCTTTTACTTTATTATAAGCGCTTCCTATTCACATCGTTTGCTCAAATATCTGTGTGTGTCACAGTGTCCCGGAATCATTCAGAGCCTCCCGTGGGAGTTCTTTTTAGTATCCCGGACACGAGCCCCCAGATTTGTTATAAGTGAATTCTGTCTAGGTATTCTAAATCTCTGGAGAATAGTCCCTGACACTCGGCTAACTACTCTACACTAGGGCTATGGTTCAGATCAACCGAGTTCTGCCTCCACACTCTGCCGACCGCGGACTGTCCTTTAACCCTTGACTTCAAGGGAGACTGTCCACAAGGTCCCGTCCTAGGAGGCGAACTCCAAGCTGACAGCACCAGCCCTCATCCCCACCGGCTACCGCTTTTCCCGTGGCAAATCGAAATGCTGCGAGACACACAAATGAGCAACGGATGTTTATTTCAAACTTGCAAGTTTGGGCGGCTTCCAAAAAATAAAGCTTCGGAAGAATCGCGCCGGAAGATTTTACAGCACTGATATTTATACATTATTTTTACATGTAAAAACATTAATGACAATTCCATTGGTTAAAACATTTCACGCTTTTCTCTGCCAATTCTTTGATTTATATTGTTTTTAACAATTCCATTGGTCAAAACATTTCACACTTCTCTCTGCCAACGCTTTGATTATCTGTATGTTTCTAATATTCTGAGAGCTACTATTGTATCATGGCCACCTGTTTCTTAAACATTACATTATTTTTCTCTATCCCAGGCCTTGGTTATCTGTATGTTTCTAATATTCTGAGAGCTACTATTGTATCATGGCCACCTGTTTCTTAAACATTACATTATTTTTCTCTATCCCAGGCCTTGGTTATCTGTATGTTTCTAATATTCTGAGAGCTACTATTGTATCATGGCCACCTGTTTCTTAAACATTACATTATTTTTCTCTATCCCAGGCCTTGGTTATCTGTATGTTTCTAATATTTTAAGAGCTTCTATTGTATTATTGCCAAGGTTACCTAGCTTCATAGCAGCCTAGTTTTAATTAACAGCTTACGTCAGTTTCATTCAAGGTTACAAACCGCCATGTTTTTGACATAACAGTTTCTCCCTGTTTCCAGGCTAACTTACATTCAGTCTCACAGTTCGCCCTTACTTATTAACCCTTAGTTAAACTGCAGAAATTACATCACCCATATCAACACTACTGATTCAGATCTTGTGAAAATATTGAAATGAGTGAGCTTTGTTTCTCACAGGCTCATGCCTGAAATGTCGATTCTCCTGCTCCTTGGATGCTGCCTGACCTGCTACGCTTTTCCAGCAACACATTTTCAGTTCTGACCTCCAGCATCTGCAGTCCTCACTTTCTCCTAGAAGGTTTGTTTTCTTACCCCTCACTCCGTCTGACTCTGCCCCCTTTAACTTCAAGAAAATAATCCATGGGGTTTTGAGCGCGAAAAATGACCACTATTACTATTACCCCACCAGCAAACTTTCTGCGTTGAAATTGATGTGAATTTTTTTCTCCTTGAAGAGACATAAATGCAGTTTGGTAAAAAAAGCAATCACTGTCCAGTTCAGAAAGAACAGTTCCCCCTCTGCCATCCGATTCTCATTGCCTTCTTCTTGTGGTCCGACTCTTGTCTCCCTCCCAACTCGGGGTCTCCCTGAAAGTTCCTATCCCTTCCCGGCCTGCAGAGTAACCATTTTGGCTCTCGATGATCCTCCAATCACACACTGGTTCTCTCACGGAATTGTTGCAGATTGACTTACTGGTACGTCGGCAGCTACTTCGATCAGCTGTAGGCACTTGCAAAGTTTTTCACTTGTATTTGCATTAAATAAAACATAAACAAATTGAGAAAAAATAAACTTTCACTTCTTTTCTCGTTTGTGTTCATTCCCATGTAAGGTTATGTCATTATTAATGATGGGAACCTAATGAATGAATGGCAAATTTATCTATCATGAGTATGTGTGGATTCGTGTGCAGGAGGTGCCTCCAGCTGGAACACACGAACTCCGGATTCTGGAACTTCAGAGCAGCTCGGAGCACTACAGTGCATTCATGAGACTGTGGTTGGACGATAATATACTTCACGATGTGGCTAAAGAAAGTTCGGGTAGAGAGTGAATGGGTGACCGCCAAACAGAAAAAGGAAACCAGGCCTGTATTGAGAGAATCCTTTGAGTGTTTATCATTTTTTAGCCTTGAAAATGGTAAGAGTGACCACTGTAAGTGTGGGGAGGTCCGGCTGCTAGGCCCGGGAAAACTAAACGTCAAGGGTAATTCCTTACTGAGAGCCATGGACAAACACTTTTGCAGCTGTAGACATTACTCCAGGATAGGGGAAAGTGAGGACTGCAGATGCTGGAGATTAGAGTGGAGAGTGTGGTGCTGGAAAAGCACAACAGATCAGGCAGCATCCGAGGACCAGGAGACTCAACATTTCGGGCAAAAGTCCTTCAGGAATTCCAGGTGAAGGGCTTTTGCCAGAAACGCCGATTCTCCTGCTCCTCGGATGCTGCCTGACCTGCTGTGCTTTTCCAACCAGACTCATTACTCCAGGATAGTATGTAACCTCATACGTGCGATGGTCAAATGTCATGGGCATTTTGAAGGGACAGCATGAACAGTCAGAATTCATGGTTCATGATGCAGAGAGGAAGAGGAGTTAGGTCTTACAAGTGGGAAAACAAAATTTCAAAGGAAGTAATTTTCAGATTACTCTTTGCATTATACCATTGCGAGAAGACATGTAGAAGGATAGAGCAGATGAATGTGGGTCTCGAGAGATGGTGAGAAGGCAAGGCTTTACTTTGCTGATGAATTGGGACTATTTCTGGTGGAATGGGAGCAGTACAAGTTGGCCAGGTTACATCTGCATAGGAAAAGGACCAACATCCAGGTAGGGAGGGATGCTAATTCTGTTGAAGTGGATTTAAACTAGCTTGGCAGGTGACAAGTACTTTGTAGGGGATAATGCTAAGATGAAATTGTAAGTTAAAATGTGAGAGAATCTGGAAGGCAGATGAAACATAGGCTAGATAAGTGGGATATATTTTACTGTAAATAGAAAAAGGTAAATGAACTGAGGGCACTGATAGGCACATGGGAGTATGAAGTCATTGCTTGACTGAATGGCAATGGAATATTCCTGGTTATAGGGTATTCAGATGAGATAGGGAGGGAATACAAAGAGGAGTGGGTCACAATATTGACCACAGAATCAGTAATAGCAGAGAAGAGAAGTTTATAGGATGATTATAAATGAGGGCATGGGACAGAAGTAAAAAACACAACAGGGGAAAACACACTGACAGATCTGTACTATCAGACCAGTCAGGGAGAGATAGTGGACCAAACGCAGAGAATTTTAACTATCCAAAGATTAACTGGTTTAGTGTGAAAGCAGAAAAGACTAGGACCCAAGGGCACAACCTTAGAGTAAAGGGGAGGCCTTTTACAATGGAGATAAGGAGAAACTTATTCAGCCAGAGAGTGGTGAATCTATGGAATTCATTGCTACAGAAGGCTGTGGAGGCCAGGTCATTGAGTATATTTAAGACTGAGATAGATAGGTTCTTGAGTATCACAGGATTAAGAGTTACAGGGATTGAATGGCAGAGCAGACTCGATGGGCTGAATGGCCTAATTTCTGCTCCTATGTCTTTTGTTCTTATGGTCTGTGATGTGAAAATAGAAAGAATGGTTACTAAGTTTACATATGACACCAACATTTATGGAATAGTGAAGAAGGTTCCCTCAGAGTACAAGAAGACTTTAATCAAATGGGCTGAGGAGTTGCAGATGGAATTTAATTTAAATAAATGTGAGGCATTTCATTTTGGTAAGGGAAACCAAGGTATGACATATATAGTTAATGGTAGGGCCCTGGGGAGTGGTGCCGAATAAAGAAACCTTGGTGTACAGGTGCATAGTTTCTTGAAAGTAGTCACAGGATAGTGAAAAGTCACACTTCCCTTCGTTGGTTAATGTACCGAGTATAGGAATTGGGATTCCATGTTGCGATTGTGCATGACATTGGTAGGGCCACTTGTAGAATACTGCATTGAATTCTGGTCACCCTGCAATAGGAAAGATGTTGTTAAACTTCAAAATGTTCAGAAAACATTTACAAGGATGATGCTGGGATTGAGCTATAGGGAGAGGCTGAATAGGCTGGGGCTACTTTCCCTGGGGCATTGGATGCTGCGGGGTGACCTCATAAAATCGTGAGGGTAATGGGTAGGATGAAAAACCAAGGTCTTTTCACAGGGTAGGGGAGTCCAAAACTAGAGTACATATGTTTGAGGTGAGAGAGAAAAGATTAAAAGGGACCAGAGAGGTAACCTTTTCACACAGAGGATGGTGAATGTATGGAATGAGCTGCCAGATAAAATGGTAGAAGCTGTTACAATTACTACATTTAAAAGGCATTTGGAGGGCTACATGAATAGGAATAGTTTAGAGGAGTATGAGCCAAATGCTGTCAAAATGGCAGCAGGGTAGTTCAGTGGTTAGCACTGCTGCCTCACAGTGTCAGGGACCTGGGTTCAATTTCCTGCCTCATGTAACTGTCTGTGTGGAGTCACATTCTCCCCATATCTGCGTGGGTTTCCTCCAGGTGCTCCGGTTTCCTCCCAAAGTCCAAAGATGTGCAGGTCAGGTGAATTGGCCATACTAAATTGCCCATAGTGTTAGGTGCATTAGTCAGGGGGAAATATAGGGTAGGGGAATGGGTGTGGCTGGGTTACTCTTCGGAGGGTTCGGTATAGACTTGTTGGGCTGAAGGGCCTGTTTTCATACTGTAGGGAATCTAATCTAATCAAATAGGACTAGATTAATTTAGGATATTGGTCAGTGTGGACAAGTTGGACCAAGGGATCTGTTTCCATGCTGTATAACTCTGTGGTTTATAATGAGTGTAATGGAGTTGATCTGGTCTACATGGACTTTGATAAGGCTTTTGATAAGATTCCTCTGATCAAGAAAGTCAGAACCTATAGGATCCAAGGCAGAGTCGCATATTGAATCCAAAAATTGGTTGAGAGGCAGAAATCAAGGGTAGAGGGATGTTTCTGTGATGAGTGGAGTCCCACAGCATTCAGTACTGGGGCTCTTGCTATTTGTTGAGTGCATTAAAGCTTTAGACTTAAATACAAAGGTTGCATCAATGGTGAAAAGGGTTGCCTTAAACCACAGGAGATCTCAACAACTGGAATGGAATGGAATTTATCCTTGAAAGAGGTGAGGTAGTGCACTCGGGGAGACTTCACAAGGCAAGGAATTACACAACAAACAATAGGTCCCTAGAAAGTACTGAACATCAGAGGGACCTTAGCGTGCATATCCACAGATCCCTGAACAAAACAAGGCAGATAAATAAGTTCATTGAGAAGGCATTTGGTATATTTATTTTTATTAACCAAGGCATAAAATACAAAAACATGAAGGTCATGCTGAATAGTGCAGTTTTGGTGACCACCTTAGACAAAAGTGTAATTGCACTAGAGATAGGGCAGAGGAGATTTACCAAGATTCAGAGTGCCTGGGGTAAAGTGTTTTACTACAAACCGACTGACTCCCACAGCTACTTAGATTACACCTCCTCCCACCCTGCCCCCTGTAAAAATGCCATCCCATATTCCCAATTCCTTCGCCTCTGCCGCATCTGCTCCCAGGAGGACCAATTCAACTACCGAACAACCCAAATGGCCTCCTTCTTCAAAGACCACAATTTCCCCCCAGACATGGTCAACGATGCTCTCCACCACATGTCCTCCACTTCCCGCATCTCCGCCCTTGAACCCCGACCCTCCAATCGTCACCAGGACAGAACCCCACTGGTCCTCACCTTCCACCCCACCAACCTCCAGATACATCGTATCATCCTATGTCATTTCCGCCACCTCCAAACACACCCCACCACCAGGGATATATTTCCTCCCCACCCCTATCAGCGTTCCGGAGAGACCACTCCCTCCGCGACTCCCTTGTCAGGTCCACACCCCCCACCAATCCAACCTCCACTCCTGGCACCTTCCCCTGCAACTGCAAGAAATGCAAAACTTGCGCCCACACCTCCGCCCTCACCTCCCTCCAAGGCCCCAATGGATCCTTCCATATCCGTCGCAAATTCACCTGCACCTCCACACACATCATTTACTGTATCCATTGCACCCGATGAGCAGGAGAGTCGATGTTTCGGGCATAAGCCCTTCTTCAGGAATGAGCCTGGTGTGCCAAGTGGGCTGAGAGAAAGGTTTGGGGGAGGGGCGCTGGGAATACAATAGGTGGGAGGAGGTGAGGGTGAGGGCAAATAGCAAGAGCCCCAGTACTGAATGCTGTGGGACTCCACTCATCACAGAAACATGCCTCTACTCTTGATTTCTGCCTCTCAACCAATTTTTGGATTCAATATGCTACTCTACATTGGGGAGACAGGCCGTCTACTTGCGGAATGTTTCAGGGAACACCTCTGGGACACCCGCACCAACCAATCCAACCGCCCCGTAGCTGAACACTTTAACTCCCCTTCCCACTCTGCCAAGGACATGCAGATCCTTGGCCTCCTCCATCGCCAGACCCTGACCACACGATGCCTGGAGGAAGAGCACCTCATCTTCCGCCTAGGAACCCTCCAACCACACAGGATGAATGTAGATTTCTCCAGCTTCCTCATTTCCCTTCCCCCACCTTATCTCAGTCCCAGCCCCCAGATTCAGCACCGCACTCTTGACCTGCAACTTCTTCCCGACCTCTCTGCCCCCACCCCGTCTCTGGCCTATCACCCTCACCCTCACCTCCTCCCACCTATTGTATTCCCAGCGCCCCTCCCCCAAACCTTTCTCTCAGCCCGCTTGGCACACCAGGCTCATTCCTGAAGAAGGGCTTATGCCCGAAACATCGACTCTCCTGCTCCTCGGATGCTGCCTGGCCTACTGTGTTTTTCCAGCACCACATTTTTCAACTCTGGTCTCCAGTATCTACAGTCCTCACTTTCTCCTGGGGGAAAGTGTCTAAGCTACAAAGAAAGATCAGACATAATGTTTTTTTTTCCATGTGTAATGAAGGTTAAAAAGGCACCTGATAGAGCTGGATAAGGTTGTGAGCGTCATGGAATGGTTGGATATGAAGGCACTCTTTCTGTTAGTAGATGGTTCAATAATGGTGGGGAGTGGGGGGGAGGATGGCATAGATTTTGACATAGAAGGCTAAGAAGAAAGTTGAGAATCTTTCACTCAGAGGGTAGTATAAATCTGGAACTCACTGTCTGAAAGTGTGGTTGAGTCAAAAGCTGTAACGTTTAAACAATATTTAGACATTTGCTTGTGTTGCTATAGCCTCCAGGGCTGTTGGTCAGAAGTTGGAAAATAATTTAATGTTGTTAGATTTTTGTGATGGCATGATTACAATCGGCCAAATGGCCTGTTTCTATGCTGTAATTGTCTATGATCTACAAAGCAAACATTCGACCATGTTCATTTTTTTAATTTCACTTGTGGCACAGGGGCGTCTCTGGCTGGACTAACATTCATTGCCTGTCCCTAGCTGCCCTTGAGAAATCATAAATTGTAGGTACAACTGCAATGCCATTAGAGAGGCAATTCCAGAATTTTGACCCAGCGATAGTGAAAGAACAGCGATGGCAGGATGGTAAGTGGCTCAAAGTGGAAGTTCCAGGTGGTGGTGTTCCCATGTGTCTGCTGTCCTTGTCCTTCTAGATGGAAGTGTTTGTGTGTTTAGAAGGTGCTGTCTAAGGATCTTTGGTGAATTTCTGCAGTGCGTTTTGTAGGTAGCACACATTGTTACTATTGAGCGTTGTTGGGGAGGAAGTGGATATTTGTGGATGTGGTACCAATCCAACAGGCTGCTTTGTCCTGGATGGTGTCAAGATTTTTGTGTGTTCATGCTGCACTTATCCAGGCAACTAGGGAAATTCCTTCCTATTCCTGACTTGAGCCTTGTCAAGCTTTGAGCAGTTAGGCGAGTTACTCACTGTCTCTGAACAGCTTTTGTAGCCATTGTATTGAATGGTAAGTCCAGTTGAGTTTCTGGTCAATGGTAAACCCCAGGATGTTGATTGTAGAGGGATTAGTGGTGGTAGTACCATTGAATGTCAACAGATGGTGGTTAGATTGTCTCTTATAGAAGATGGTCATTGCCTGGCATTTGTGTGGCACAAGCATTACTTGCTCTGTTAAATCAAATGTAGGTTAGTTACTGCAACCATATAACATCACAATCCTCTCCTCAAGCTAGTGGTGATGAGCAGTTTTCCAATTTGGGCTTGTCCATTGAAAATTGATGTAAAATAATAAATAAAAAAGGTAATGCCAGGAAAGGAAAGAAAAACAAAAATGTCATCAGTGCCAAAGGTTTGCCAATATACAAAATATATGTGGTTTGAAAAGCTAACCTTAGTACAGAATATATCTGTTGATCCAACATACTTTCATTACTGAAGGTAACCAAGTAAAAGTCAGGTACCTTTACCAAGTCACTATTCTTTTATGTATGAACATGGCTGCCAAGTAGTGATTATGAAGGACTTTTGCCTGAAACGTCGATTCTCCTGCTCCTCGGATGTTGTCTGACCTTCTATGCTTTTCCAGCACCACACTCTCAACTCTAATTTCCAGCATCTGCAGTCCTAACTTTTGCCTAGTAATTGTCTATTCCCCTATCTGGGTATCACTATCAACAATCTTCATTATCTTGAGGTCCACACAGGTTCACTTTTCTTGACGGGAAATTAGGTTTTGATCAGGTACATAAACTCTCTTGGTGCTTTTCGTAAGTGCTGAATATAGCTTGTCAATGCTTTTTGGAGTTCCTCGCAATTATTACGTTTAATATATGATTCAATGTAGTTTAAAAAGTGCATTTTGACAGAAGCGAGTTTCATCCTGTATATTCCTTTCCCCCCTGAGAACTGAATTCATTACTGTCTGGCTGATAGGTCACTTGATTATTTGATTTAACCAGTTTACACAAGAGTCATACTTCCTTCTGATTTTTCATTTATCTCTCAGGGCGAATGTATCTTCTCTTGGGAAATAGTTGAAGTTGCATAAGCAGTATGGCATGACAAAACTGAAGAACCTTTGTTTAAATTACACCATTGTATTGACTCCTTTCTTTCTGTCACACTACATATGTAATTAGAAACTAGACTCACTCAGAGAACATGACCCATTTTATTTTGAGACATTACAAACAGTAATAAAATATACCAGCCTTGATATGTTTTGCTATGTTAAATAAATGCCCATTACCTTTCTGTGCACAACAGAGGCTTTTTGATAAGGAATAATGTTATGGCTGTACTTGGGGAGGATATTTCTGGGAATGTGTCCAAGCACGTCATTTGGGTGGAACTGAGAAATAAGAAATGGTGAGCACCTTATTCAGATTGTACTATAGACCCCCCACCCCCAATATTCGTGGGAAATTGAGAAACAATAGGCTGGTTATGGTCGATGATTTTAACTTTCCAGACATGGACTGGAAGTGCCATAATGTTAATGTTTAGATGGAGTGGAATATGTTAAGTGTGTACAAGAAAATGTTTTGATTCAGTATGTGGATGTACCTGCTGGAGAAGATGCAAAACATAACCTACTCTTGGGAAATAAGGCAGGGCGAGTGACTGAGATGTCAGTGGGGGAGCACTTTGGGACCGGCAACCACAATTCTATTAGTTTTAAAATAGTGATGGAAAAGTTCTAAAATTCTAAATTGGAGGAAGGCCAATTTTGATGATATTAGCCAAGAATTTTCAAAAGTTGAATGGGGGCAGATGTTCGCAGGTAAAAGGGATAGCTGGAAAATGAGAAGCCTTCAAAATTGAGGTAACAGGAATCCAGAGACAGTATGTTCCTATTAAGGTGAAAGGCAAGACTGGTAGGTGAAGAGAATGCTGGATGATTAGAGAAATTGAGGTTTTGGTCAAGAAAAAGAAAGAAGCATATTTCAGATATAGACAGCAGAGATCAAGTGAATCCTTAGAAGAGTATAAATGCAGTAAGTGTATACTTATGAGGGAAATCAGGAGGACAAAAAGGGGACATGAGATCAAGGAGAATCCAAAGGGATATTATAATTACATTAAGGACAAAGGGTAACTAGGGAGAGAATAAAGTTCCTCAAAGATCTGCAATACAGCCTATGTGTGGGACCGCAGGAGATGGGGAAGATAATAAATGAGTATCTTGCATCAGTGTTTACTGTGGCGAAGGACATAGAAGATACAGAATGTGGGGAAATAGATGATGGCATCTTGAAAAAGTCCATACTACAGAGGAGGAAGTGTTGGATGTCTTAAAATGCATAAAGGTGGATAAATCCCAAAGACCGCATCAGGTGTACCCTAGAACTTGTGGGAAGCTAGGGAAGTGATTGCTGGGCCCCTCGCTGAGATATTTGTATCATTGATAGTCACAGGTGAGGTGCTGGAAGACTGAAGGTTGGCTAACGTGATGCCACTACCTAAGAAAGTGGTAAGGAAAAGCCAAGGAACTATACACTGGTGAGCCTGATATCGGTGATGGGTAAGTTGTTAGAGGGAATCCTGAGGGAGAGGATCTACATGTGTTTGGAAAAGCAAGGATGGATTAGGATTGTCAAGATGGCCTTGGGCATGGGAAATCATGTCTGACTAACTTGATTGGTTTTTTTTGAAGAAGTGACAAAGAGGGTGAGGAGGGCAGAGGTGTGAATGTGATCTATAGGGAGTTCAGTAAGGCATTCGACAAAGTTCCTCATAATAGACTGGTTAGCAAGGTTAGATCACATGGAACAGAGGATGAACCAGCTATTTGGATACAGAACTGGTTTGAAGGTAGAAGACAGAGGGTGGTGGAGGAGGGTTGCTTTTCAGACTGGAGGCCTGTGACCAACGGTGTGCCACATGGATTGGTGCTGGGTCCACTGCTTCTCATTATTTATTAAATGATTTGGATGTGAACATAAAAGTGACACCAAAATTGAAGGTGCGGTGGACAGTGAAGAAGGTTACCTCAGAATACAACAGGTTCTTAATCAGAGATGGGCCAATGGGCTGTGGAGTGGCAGATGGAGATTAATTTAGATAACTGTGAGGTGCTGCATTTTAGAAGGGCAAATCAGGGCATGACCTATGCACTGAATGGTAAGGACCTAGGGAGTGTTGCTGAACAAAGAGAATGCAGGTTCATAGCTCCTCAAAAATAGAGTTGTAGGTGGATATGGTAGTGAAGAAGGCATTTGGTATGCTTTCCTTTGTTAGACAAAGTATTGAGTACAGGAGTTGGGAGGTCATGTTGAGGTTGTACAGGACATTGGTTAGGTCACTTTTGGAATATTGTGTGCAATTCTGGACTCCTTCCTATCGGAAGCATGTTGTGAAACTTGAAAGGATTCAGAAAAGATTTACAAGGATGTTGCCAGGATTGGAGGATTTGAGCTATAGGGAGAGGCTGAACAGGCTGGGGCGATTTTCCCTGGAGCGTCGGAGGCTGAGAGGTGACCTTATAGAGGTTTATAAAACCATGAAGGACATGGATAGGGAGATAGACAAAGTCTCTTCCCTGGGGTGGGGGAGGCCAGAACTAGAGAGCATAGGTTTAGGGTGAGAGGGGAAAGATACAAAAGAGACTTCAAGATCAACTTTTTCACCCAGAGGATGGTGCATGTGTAGGATGGGCTGCCAGAGGAAGTGGTGGAGGCTAGTACAACTGCAATATTTAAAAGGCATTTGGATGGGTATATAAATACGAAAGGTTTGGAAGGATAAGGGCCTGGTGCTGGCAGGTGGGACTAGATTGGGTTGGGATATCTGGTCGGCATGGACAAGTTGGACAGAAGGCACTTTTTATAATAAAGCTGTAGATTCTCGAGTGAGATCGTGAATTTTAGTCACTTGTTTTCAGCCTAGGGTCCACTAAAAGCCAAAACCAAACCTCATACGATAAAAAAATCTCTATTGCCATTAGAGTATGAAGTTAGCATTAAGGATTCTGAAAACCACTCTTTCCAACCTGTATACCACCTTCTTTGATGAGACAGAATTTATGTAAGACTGGAGACAAAGAAGTCTAGAGCAGTGACTGAAGGATGCGATTCTGTTAGCTTTTCAGTATGAGGTTGTTGCTTGAGAATGTGTATAGTGTATAAGCAGACAGGGAAAGAGTTAAGTTCTGAGTTTTGTGAAACAAGAGGTTCAGCTGAGCATGACTCAGATCAGATAAGAATTTACAGTTAACAATGGAGTGCTGGAGGTTCTTGTAATGGGTTAACAAGTGGAAAAGCAGTCATTATGTAGAGCCATTTAACAATTTTGGAAACATTCAGTATACAAGGTCAGCTAACAAAGGGGAAAGTATCCATTGTATGAATCCAGTCAACAAGGTTAAGAATATTAATTATATAACAGTAAAGGTCTTGGTCTCTGCTATTGATACTTGTTGATTGTAATGGTTACCCAATTAATATGTATGTTGCCATATCTGGATACTCCTCCCTGTAAAATGACTATATAGTTCATCGAGGAACTGCTATTCCCGAGAAGACATAGAACTCATGTCTCTGTGCACATGGGAGATCATTCTCTCTCCCTCCAGGGCCGGAATAAAGATGGAGGTAAAACAATACTGTGTCTCTGAGCATTTTGCTTCAACTGAGGGGGTGAAATGGGATGACAGTTTGTTTAATCTGTAGGATAAATAGAGTCATAGAGTCATAGAGATGTACAGTATGGAAACATACCCTTTGGTCCAACCCATCCATGCCGACCAGTTATCCCAACCCAATCTTGTCCCACCTGCCAGCACCCGGCCCACATCCCTCCAAACCCTTCCTACTCATATGCCCATCCTAATGCCTCTTAAATATGGCAATTGTACCAGCCTCCACCACTTCCTCTGGCAGCTCATTCCATACACGTACCACCCTCTGTGTGAAATGGTTGCCCCTTAGGTCTCTTTTATATCTTTCCCCTCTCACCCTAAACCTATGCCCTCTAGTTCTGGACTCCCTAACTCCAGGGAAAAGGCTTTGTCTATTAAACCTCTATAAAGTCACCCCTCAACCTCTGACGCTCCAGCCTGTTCAGCCTCTCCCTATAGTTCAAATCCCCCTACCTTGGCAGCATCTTGTAAATCTTATCTGAACCTTTTCAAGTTTCACAACATCTCCAATAGGAAGGAGACCACAATTGCACGCAATATTCCAATAATGCTCTAGCCAATGTCCTGTACAGCCACAATATGACCTCCCAACTCCTGTACTCAATGCTCTGACCAGTAAAGGAAAACATACCAAGTGCCTTCTTCACTATCCTATCTACCTGCGACTCCACTTCCAAGGAGCTATGAACCTGCACTCCAAGGTCTCTTTGTTCAGCAACACTCCCTAGGATCTTACCATTAAGTGTATAAGTCCTGCTAAGATTTGCTTTCCCAGAATGCAGCACCTCGCATTTATCTGAATTAAACTCCGTCTGCCACTTGTTAGCCCATTGGCCCATCTGGTCAAGATCCTGTTGTAATCTGAGGACTCTTCGCTGTCCACTACACCTCCAATTTTGGTGTCATCTGCAAACTTACTAACTGTACCTCTTATGCTCCCATCCGAATCATTTATGTAAATGACTAAAAGTAGAGGGCCCAGCACCAATCCTTGTGGCACTTCATTGGTCACAGGCTTCCAGTCTGAAAAACAATCCTCCACCACCACCATCTGTCTTCTACCTTTGAGCCAGTTCTGTATCCAAATGGCTAGTTCTCCCTGTATTCCATGAGATCTAACCTTCTTTAAGGTTTAACATAAAACCAAGTCTAATGAGCTGGGAATGCCTTTGTATTCTGTTGCTTGGGTAGTCTGTTCAGTTTTCTTTGATGTTTCTATAGCAGTTTCATAAAATTGAGTAGCTTAATTGACTTTTGGGGAATGTTGAATCATTTGCATTGTTGTGGATCTGGTATCACCTGCCAGATTGGCTAGCGTTGCCAGATTCCCTTCTGTAAAAGTCACAAAACATGAGTTTCGTTACAATCTGGTAGTTTGCGGTGATTATTGTTGAGACTGGCTTTTTTTTAATTCGCCAAATATGGAATTTAAAACCCCTGACTGCCAGAACATGTCTCCAGAAGAAATCTGGTAACATGACCACAGTGCTCCAGTTCACTTATTCCAAGATAAAATCAATAAATTTGCAGAATGAGCATTTAATTAGCAAATGAAATTATTAGTAATAATATGGTAAAACAATTAAGTTGATCACATCTTATTTCAAAGGTAAGAACCTAAATAGGACAGAGGAGCAAATTAATCTGGAACACAAACACATAAATTGCTAATTGTAGCAATGGAGATTAATAAAACAATTTTTTAAAAAAGCACATTAAGCAATGATATATATTTGTAAGGCTAAAATGGAAAAGTCCAGCAGTTATGCTAAACCTGTGTTGAATCTTAGTTTAGATCATATGTGATTTTTGTCAAAGTTTGGGTGCTTGTTTATATGCAAGCTAAAGATTTGCTGAAGATATGCATAAGAGATTCAACGGAATCAGAAATATGGTGTTATCCCCATCGGAAAATAATGAACCGACTGGTCTCATTTGTCTTGAAAAGGTAAGGCTTAGGGGTGATCTCAAGGAGGTAATTAAAATTCTGAAAGGATTTGATAGTTGGCACAGTGAGCTGCAAAGAGCAAACTATAGTCACATAATAAGGAACTCAGAAGAAATCTCTTTGCTTCAAGTGATGACAGTGTGGAACTTGCTACCATAGAAAGTCGATGAGGCAAATAGAAAAGACGCATTTGAGTGGAAACTTAATAAGAAAATGATAGAGAAGGGAATACTTTATTATGTTATTGGCGAGATAAAGGATAGAACTCTAGTATGGTCTAGTTAGATGTAATGGCATGTTTCAGTGTTGTATATTTTGTGTACTTATGTGAAATTAATTGTATCAACACACTCAATTCCAGGCAAAGTGCAGGAAGAAAGCCATTGAGCTCCCAGTAAAAGGGGAAGAAAGCTAGTTGGAAACCACAAATTGAATAAATTATAGGGGCTTACCTCTGTGACTGGCTACTGTTGGCTCGTGACAAAATTTAAAAACTCTAAGATTCCAGGAAAGGATTAAAATATACAAAAGATTTATAAGTGACCTTCACTTTAAAAGGAAATATAAAAGAAAATGCAGGAAATACTGTGGCAATGCAGGTAAATTAGCATCTGTGGAAAGGGAAACATTCCATTTCTGGATTTTGACCTTTTCATTAGAATTTCCAAATATTAGAGGTGGAACAAGTTTTATCTAGGTGCAGCAGCAGAAGGGAAACAGGAAAAATAGTAGGTGAAATACTAGTTGAAACAATGAAACGGATGATGGTATAGGTGAAAGATGGTTGTAATGAGACAAGTAGCAAAACACAATATTGGCCCAAAAGAGCTATAAATAGCAATAGCAGTACCTTGGGAATGAAAAAAATACTGGAAGCACTGGTTATGATCTGACCTGATTGAATTCAGTGTTCAAGCCCAGATGATTTTAAAGTACTGAATTGAAAGGTGAGATGGTGTTCCTTCATGTTTTCTTGAGGTTCATTGGAACAGTCCGTTATGTTCTTTTCCTTTTAGTCATCCATGGGATAAGGGTGTCACTGGCTCGGCCATTATTCATTGTCTAATCTTAATTGTCCTTGGTGATGGTGGTTAGCTGCCTTTTTGAACTGCTGTAATCTTGCCATGATGAGGGGAGGGGAGGCCATATTGGATTTGGTACTCGGTAATGAACCGGGACAAGTGATGGGCTTGTTAGTGGGTGAACATTTTGGTGATGGTGACCACAATTCTGTGACTTTCACCTTGGTTATGGAGAGAGATAGGTGCGCACAACAGGGTAGATTTTACAATTGGGGGAAGGGAAATTACGATGCAGTAAGACAGGATTTGAGGAGCATAAGTTGGGAGCATAGGCTGTTAGGGAAGGATGTGGTGGAAATGTGTAACTTTTTCAAGGAGCAGATATGACGTGTCCTTGATATGTATGTACCTATCAGGCAGGAAAGAAATGGTCGTGTGAGGGAGCCTTGGTTGACGAGGGAGGTTGAATGTCTAGTAAAGAGGAAGAAGGAGGCTTACATAAGGTTGAGGAAACAGGGTTCAGACAGAGCAGTGGAGGGATACAGGATAGCCAGAAGGGACCTGAAGAAAGGGATTAGGAGAGCTAAGAGAGGGCATGAAAAATCCTTGGCGGATAGGATCAAGGATAACTCCAAGGCATTTTAAGCATATATGAGAAACATGAGAATGACGAGAACGAGGGTAGGTCCGATCAAGGACAGTAGTGGGAGATTGTGTATTGAGTCGGAAGAGATAGGAGAGGTCTTGAATGAGTACTTTTCTTCAGTATTTACGAACGAGAGGGACCGTATTGTTGAAGAGGAGAGTGTGAAATGGACTGGTAAGCTAGAAGAGATACTTGTCAGGAAGGAAGATGTGTTGGGCATTTTGAAAAACTTGAGGATAGACAAGTCCCCTGGGCCTGACGGGATATATCCTAGGATTATGTGGGAAGCAAGAGAGGAAATTGCAGAGCCGTTGGCAATGATCTTTTCGTCTTCACTGTCAACGGGGGTGGTACCAGGGGACTGGAGAGTGGCAAATGTTGTGGTCCTATTCAAAAAAGGGAATAGGGATAACCCTGGGAATTACAGGCCAGTTAGTCTTACTTCGGTGGTAGGCAAAGTAATGGAAAGGGTACTGAGGGATAGGATTTATGAGTATCTGGAAAGACACTGATTAGGGACAGCCAGCACGGATTTGTGAGGGGTAGGTCTTGCCTTACAAGTCTTATTGAATTCTTTGAGGAGGTGACTAAGCATGTGGATGAGGGTAGAGCAGTGGATGTAGTGTACATGGATTTTAATAAGGCATTTGGTAAGGTTCCCCATGGTAGGCTTATGCGGAAAGTCAGGAGGCATGGGATAGTGGGAAATTTGGCCAGTTGGATAGAGAACTGGCTCACCGGTCGAAGTCAGAGAGTGGTGGTAGATGGTAAATATTCAGCCTGGAGCCCAGTTACGAGTGGAGTTCCGCAGGGATCAGTTCTGGGTCTTCTGCTGTTTGTAATTTTTATTAATGACTTGGAAGAGGTAATCGAAGGGTGGGCCAGCAAATTTGCAGATGATACGAAGATTGGTGGAGTTGTGGACAGTGAGGAGGGCTGTTGTCAGCTGCAAAGGGACTTAGATATAATGCAGAGCTGGGCTGAGGAGTGGCAGATGGAGTTCAACCCTGCCAAGTGTGAGGTTGTCCATTTTGGAAGAACAAATAAGAATGCGAAATACAGGGTTAACGGTAGGGTTCTTAGTCAGGTGGAGGAACAGAGGGATCTTGGGGTCTATGTACATAGATCTTTGAAAGTTGCCACTCAGGTGGATAGAGCTGGTAAGAAGGCCTATGGTGTATTAGCGTTCATTAGCACAGGGATTGAATTCAAGAGTCGTGAAGTGATGTTGCAGCTGCACAGGACTTTGGTTAGGCCACATTTGGAGTACTGTGTGCAGTTCTGGTCGCCTCACTTTAGGAAAGATGTGGAAGCTTTGGAGAGGGTGCAGAGAAGATTTACCAGGATGTTGCCTGGAATGGAGAATAGGTCGTACGAGGATAGGTTGAGAGTTCTCGGCCTTTTCTCGTTGGAACGGCGAAGGATGAGGGGTGACTTGATAGAGGTTTATAAGATGATCAGGGGAATAGATAGAGTAGACAGTCAGAAACTTTTTCCCCGGGTACAACAGAGTGTTACAAGGGGACATAAATTTAAGGTGAAGGGTGGAAGGTATAGGGGAGATGTCAGGGGTGGGTTCTTTACCCAGAGAGTGGTGGGGGCATGGAATGCGCTGCCCGTGGGAGTGGTAGAGTCAGAATCATTGGCGACCTTTAAGCGGCAATTGGATAGGTACGTGGATGGGTGCTTAATCTAGGATAGATGTTCGGCACAACATCGTGGGACGAAGGGCCTGTTCTGTGCTGTATTGTTCTATGTTCTATGTTCTATGAGCCACTTACAATGCTGTAAAGAATGAAGTGCCAGGATTTTTAACTTTGTGATGTTGAAGGAGCAGCAGTATAGTTTGAGTTTTGTGGTTCGGAGGCGAACTTCTAGAAAGTAGTGTTCCAAACTATGTCTAATTCTTTGGTCCTTCTAAATGGAAAAAGGTTGTGGGTTATCAAAGGTGCTATCAAAGAAAGCTGGATGAGTTGTTGCAGTGTATCCTGTATTAGTATACACTGATGATGGTGGATGGGATGCCAATAAAATGGATTCTTTGTCACAGAGTAAACAATTCTTTGGGTTGTTGAAAGGGGAGGAGAAAATGTTTGATGCAGGCTTCATATTGAAAGTGTCAAATATGGCAGAGTTTGATGTTTTGAATATGGAGATTGGTAAGTAGCTCAGTGGATGGAACATCCTTATAGTAGGGATGATCAGGAAGAGACACAAGCCAGAGACACAGCCAGACAGACGGATTCAGGATGATCCAGGTAAGGATTACAGACACACACAACAGACTTCACAAATACAGACAAGAAATTGCGCGCCAAAAATCATTAATTTCAAAAACCACCAATCAGGAATGGACCCGGACCATAGAACACGCCATCACCATAGGATAGAACAGGACCACACACCGCAAAAACACGGCACTAAAAGAAAAAATGGCCAAATTAACACACAACAGAGAGGACACCACAACACACCTGGGTTAGAAACCTCTCCCATAGACAGCTCACAGACACGGAAGGAACAATATTGGCCAAGGGACTCAACTATAACCACAGGGACGCCAAGACAGCAGACTTCCTAGCAGCACTAGAATGCACACTCAGAAACAATGGACTGACAGAAGAGACACAACAAACAGTGAGACAAAGTATCGTACCCCCTGATAACAAGGAAAAGACAAACACACAACCTCAACATCAAGGAGAGGGAAGCACTAAATACACAAAGAAATGATAAGAACATAATTATACTACCTGCAGATAAAGGCAGAATGACGGTCATCCTGGACAAAGCAGAGTACATCCAGAAGCACAACAACTACTTGCAGATACCAACACCTACCAAAAGAGGGAGTTTGACCAATAGGATAGCAGCTCACCAATAGGATAAACAACACATTGAGGAACATGCAAAAAAACGAACAGATAACCAGGTTTGGCCTACAGAGAATGAAACCGGAAAGCAACACCACCCCCAGATTCTATGGACTATCTAAAGTGCACAAACCAGACATCATACTCAGACCCATCGTATCGCTACCAGGGACACCATCACACAAACTGGCTAAACAACTACAACAGAAACTGAAACACCTGATCAGCGGATCCAGACACTCTATACAGTCAACACAGGAATTCTTGGACATCATCAGAAATATACATATAGACAAGGAAGAAACCATGGTCTCATTCGAAATAACGGCACTGTTCACCTCTATCGACAAAACCCTAGCCAGAGAAACAATAGTCAACCTGCTGGACATACAGAACAGACAACAGGACGTTGAACCTATCAACAAAGACGGCATACTCAAACTACTGGACCTGTGCCTCACAACACACTTCACATTCAACAACCAAATATATGAACAAATCAACGGCACACCCATGGGCTCACCCATCTCTGGACTCATAGCAGAAGCTGTAATGCAAAGGTTAGAACAAACAGTCTTACCGCAAATTCAACCCAAACTCTCGGTCAGATATGTAGATGACACTGTTGTAATCATTAAAAACACAGAAATAGAGAACACACACTGGATCATCAACGCCACACTCACAGGAATCCGATTCACTAGGGAGGAAGAAAAGGACAACCAACTCCCATTCCTAGGCATAATGGTACAGAGAATACCGAACGGAGAATTCACCACAAAAGTATACAGGAAAGCCACACACACAGACCAAGTCCTGAACTATGAAAGCAACCACCCCAACGCACACAAAAGAAGTTGCATCAAGATACTGTTCAAAAGGGCCACAACACACTGCAGTACACCAGAACTGCAAAAAGAGGAAGAAGAACATCTCTACAATGTATTCGCCTAAAACGGATACCCCCGCAACTTCATCAACAGATGCCTAAGGGAAAGACAACAGAATGAGGACATGTCACAACCCAAAGGACTAGCCACGTTACCAAACATCAAGAACATTTCTGAACTGACACCCAGACTACTACAACCACTAGGATTCATAACAGCGCACTAACCAACAACCACTCTCAGACAACAACTCTCCATAACAAAGGACCCAGTACCCAGCATGAGCAAAACCAATGTAGTGTACAAAATCCCATGCAAGGACTGCACAAAACACTACATAGGACAAACAGGAAAACAGCAAACGATCCGTATCCATGAACACCAACTAGCCACGAAACCAGCTATCCTTAGCAGCCACACACACGGATGACAAGCAACATGAGTTCGACTGGGACAACACTACTTTTATAGTACAAGCCAAACAGAGAACAGCCAGGAATTCCTAGAGGCATGGCACTCATCCACAGATTCTATCAACAAACACATCGACCTGGACCCAATATACCGGCCACTGCAGCGGACAGCTGGAACTGACAACCGGAAATGGCAGAGACAAATCAGTATAAATTCCAGAGGAAAGATCACAGAAGTGCTTCACAGGAGGCTCCCAAGCATTGAGGATGTCACCTAGACAGGGGACAAAATGTCTGCAACACAAATTCCCAGCTCGGCGAACAGAACCACAACAACGAGCACCCGAGCTATAAATCTTCTCACAAACTTTGAAGAGTAATTATGGAGATTTGAGGGCTTTCAGAGAAAGTCAAGGACCCTGTCAACCAGAGTGAATTGACATTCTCAATTGAGGAAGACAAAAGTCTGAATACAAGTATAGTTGTGGAAGGCAGCATTATTGAAACATAAGAAAACAAGAACAGAAAGGAGTTTGTGATTAATGCCATAGATTGAGAGAGGATATTTTTTGAGAGGCTCGAATTAAAAAAGGTAACCATTAAGGGAAATTAAGAAAGGATATCAATCCTTCCAGTTTGTAAGCTAACTCAGTTAGAAGCTAATTGAAAACCCCCAGAATTTCTGCAAAAGCTGAAACTGATTGAAGCCATATAAAAGGGACATCCAGCCATCAGAGCTGAGATGGTGATTCCATTGAAACCCATGCAGCAGGCCTAAGAAGGCAGGGATTAGATCTCGAAGCTGGAATAAGCATATATGCAGTTCATGAAGCTCTGTTACTTGAAGAAAACATTGGTGGACCTATATCATCTAGACTTTGATTTGTAATGTTGGAGAGGTTCTTCAGAAGTGTGCCATTTTTGGTGAAGATTGTATTCCTGAAACCTGGGTTGGTTGTATGCTTTTGTCAACTGAGAATCTGGTTTGATTATAAGAGAAAGGTGTAGTTATTATAATGAGGTCAGTCAGGTGGATCTCGTTGAGCATGGGTTTCTTGATTGGGGCTGTTAACCTGGTCCGAATTAAACCGCAGGCTCCACTCCCAGTGGTGTCATTTCTGTGACTTCCTTTTAAGTTTGAGCTTTGTAACTATACTCGCCCGGAACCCAAAGACTTGGGTTTTCAGGAGGCTGCTCCGCAGGTCATGGAAATAACAGTACCGGATCATTAGTCAGCATCGCTTAAAGTAAGAATTACGGCAGTATCTGATCGTCTTTGAACTTATGACTTTTGTTCTGATCAATTAAAACATTCTTGACAAATGCTTTTGCTTTTTTTCATCTTGCACCTCTCTAATAATTTCATCTCTGAGATACAAATGTCCCCATCTGTCCCACTTAATTATGACCCCAGTTCTGAAAACCAACAAAATAGAACCGGAGTCCTATTCTGTTATTCGTAGCTGGACTATTCAGGCAACTGTTAACCTGGTTCAATCAGGGAACACAGGCTGACTGATATAAACAGGAGTGTCAGAGGTTCTATTCTCTCTGAGAGCTGGTTCTGAATAACCTGGTCAGTGTCAAGTACTAAGCATGTGGTGGTGGGATACCCACCTCTGTGGAGTTAATTCAAAGCGAAGCTAAAATTTTTTGAGTTTTGAGGGAAAATAATATTGATTAACACAGATATTTCTGTGAAGTTCCCTGCTGGGGTGCAGCTTATTGACAGGATCGGTAAGAAACTATTCAATCTGTATTGCGTTTGTGCTATTGTCATCAACTTCTTTAATTTTTTTAAAATGATTTTCCGATTAATATAAATATTTTTATAGGTAGTAAGGCCATAAGACATAGGAGAAAAGATTAGGCTATTCAGCTGATTGGGTCTGCTTTGCCATTCAAGCATAGTTGATAAGTGTCTCAACCTCATTCTCCCATGTTCTCCCCGTACCCCTTGATTCCCTTGACAATCAAGAATCCATTCATGTCTGTCTTAAATATACTCAATGACCTGGCCTCCACAGCCTTCTGTGGCAATGAATTCCATAGATTCAGCATTGTCTGGCTGAAGAAGTTTCTCCTTCTCTCAGTTCTAAAACGTCTTCCATTTACTCTAAGGCTGTGCTCTTAGGTCCTAGTCTCTCCTACCAATGGAATCATCTTCCCAACACGTACCCTGTCCAGTCCATTCACTATTCTGTAAGTTTCAATTAGACTCTGGCTATCCAAGATGGAGGACAGGAAAACTTTCTGGTTGTAACAGGCTGCTCCTTTTTTGAGGTATTTTAGGTGTAAGAGGTGATTTCCTTTACCTTTAGTGTGCAATGCCATGTGAGATCAACAAGTAACATGTCCTGTTCACGGTCCATTTATCACTCTTACTTCCTGTTTCACAATTCTGTCATTTGTGGTGCAATAATTAGTGTTTATCTAATTATTGAGAAGTGAACCTTTATAGGCTTTTCAATTCCAGATGGTAATCAGTGCACTGGGACTTCTAAAGGGTCCTGATGGACATCTTGCAGAGAACCAACCATCTAGAGGTTGAATGATCTGAGTAACTGTCTTAAAGTAGTCCACTCACTGCTTTATTATTGAATACATATGTTGTCCCTAGAAAATATGATACCTTATTTAGATGAATACAATGTATGAGACAATGTTTTGAAATTCCCTTCATAAGTCAGTCAACCTTCTCCTTCTTTCAGACTCTCCTTAAAATCATTTATTTGACCAAGCCATTGGCCACCTCTCCTGAATATCACTTTCCTTGCCTCGATGCTCATTTTCTGATTATAGTTCTGTAATATGCATTAGGAGTTTTTACATACTAAAGGTGCTACATAAATACACAAAAAAAGGTCCTGTGAGTTGTTGCAGATTGGTCATTTTGTTGTTAACTAACTAAGTGATTTATATTCACATAAATATAAATGATAGTAAAATAATTCAGAGTGAAATTTCATTTATTCAAGGTATTAATGGTCAAATAAAGCACTTACAACCAAACAACTTTGCTGGTAAATTACAACTTTTGAGTTATACAGTTAAGATATTGAGCTTAATCCTTCAAATTCATTTTAAAATCATCTATTTTGTTTTGTACCTTTCAGAAGGATTTGGACAGACTTTGCAATTGGGCAAAAACATGACAGATGGAATATAATGTAAGCTTTTCACTTTGAAAGAAAGAATAGCTGTGTACCGTATTTCTTCAATGGTCAGAGGTTAAAAAGTGTCAGTGCATAAAGGGGTGCCATCCACTACCTGGGTGTCCTTGCCAACAAGTTGCTGAAGGTGAATATGTAGATGCAACAGACAATTAGCAAAGATAAGAGTATGCTAGTCTTTATCGCAAGAAGCTTTGAGTACAGGAGTAGCAGAGCCTTTCTCCAGCGGTATAGAATCTTGGTTAGCCTGCATCTGGAGTTTAGTATGCAATTTTGTTCCCTTTATCTCAAAGAGGACATTATTGTCAGAGATCAGGTTGCTATAACCCCAGAGGACCATAGGGCTGCTCTCTCATTAGAAAGAGATGATGGAGGTTATTTTGGTGAAATAAAGGTTCACCAGATTGATGGGAATATCCTATGAAGACAGATTCGGAAAAGGACCTGTAATCTCTATAGTTTTGAAGAATGGGAGTTGATTTCCTTGAAATTTAAAAAATGATGAAAGGGAAAGACAGGGTAGATCAGGTAAGATGTTTCCACTGATTGGAAGTCGAGAGCCAGGGGCATAATTTCAAAATAAAGTAGGTGCATTTTTGAGGATAATTGTTTTTTACTTAGAAAATTGTCAGTAACTCAGCTGGAAGACAAAAAAAAACATGCTTTCTGTCAGCTTACTTCAGAAACTGGTATCCTCCTACGTTCTTCTCAGGTTACCTAGCCTGACTCCCAAACTATCCTGCCACAGGCCAAAACTTGAGACTGCTAACAGCTATTTTTAAAGGTCAGGCTTGTGGAACTGAGGTTTTTTCCCATGTCTGCTCAAACAACCTGGGAGTGAGAATTGGGACCATATTTAACTTTACCACTTTAAATTGCAATTCAACAGTGACTAATTGAAACATCACCTGCATGTAAGACTTATATTTTATAAGTTTGGTCATAAATGAATCTCATTAACAACTTAATTACAGCTACATCATTACTGAAAGAGTAAAGAATAATGTTGAAAGAGACAGCCTTAATGAGGGCCACAGAAGCTGATACTAATCGTTCTGCTGTAGTGTGCATACCGTTAATGTGAATTTGCTGTAATGCGACTGACAAATTGGAGACAGCACAAACTTTTAAAACAAATATTGGTTATGACACAATTATGATGCTATGCTGGTCACATATTACTCTACAACAGGTTCAATCGCATTCCTGACAAACTGTTGGGTGTGTCCTTGGAGAGTGATGATCAGAAACTCAGTCCAAGCCAAACTCTTTCCAAATCAAACATGTCTACAAAACATTACACAATAAATTTTTAATGTCTTTATTTCTAACATATTTGATGAGGCAGATCTGGCCCGTTGTGATTTTACAACAGACGAGTTTATTTATTTTAAATAATGAAAGAGGCTGAGAAACATATGTGCATATGGGGAGCATTCCCTGAACATTTCCTATTCTCAACTGAATTTATTTCCAGTTTGGATAAGATGCAGAAGCTGGATGAGCTTTTCATAACTTAAGAAGTTGACACTTTGCTGTTGTGGCTTAGATCAGTTAATTAAAATACACTGGGAAACTTTCCGTCTGGATGGTTAACCTGCTGATTGCCTTAACCATCAATTTTGGAAAACAAATTGTTAACTTTGCATGATGCAATCAGTTACTCAGTGCCTGAAATATGCCCCCAAAATTACGTGTAAACAGTTGCATTCAATGCTCCTCAGTTTAGAAAAATCAGAAGCTTGGTAGATGTTCCAGATTTTGAAAGAAAAATGATTTATTATTTGTTGCTCAAAAAAATTAGCCAGAGATTAGGTCACAGTTGTGTCTCTAGAATGCTTCTATATACTTGTTACCTTTACAGATCAAAGGAACGGAAAGATTTCCTTTATGCAGACCACTTGTTAGAATAGGTTGTATTATGCATTTATGTTCATCCATTAACACTTCAGGTGCTCTTCGTCTCATAGCTCCTTTATATAGTTTCCACTGTAAATCCTTCAAACCAAGGAAGGGTTCATAGCGTATTGGCCCTAAAAATAAACACAAATACCTTAGTTGAGAAAACAATGGAAAGTCCTCTGGATGTCTCCTGTTTGGGGGCAATAGTTATTGTGTAAGTTCAGTTCAATTTATCCAGCCTCCTTCCAATCTTCAGCTGATGTTATTACAGATAATTGAAAGACCCCTCCCCTTCCCCACCACCAAGGAAATTCATGAGAAACAGGAACAAAGGTCAGTAATTTAGCCCCTGGAGCATGCTCTATTATTCAAAAGGATCATGGCTGATCCGACACTCCTCACGTCCACTTTTCTGCCCTTTCCATATAACCCTTGATTCCCTTACTGATCAAGAAACTATCTATCTCAGTCTTAAAAGTATACCAGGCCTCTGCCCTTTAAGCTCTCTGTGGCGAAGAGTTCCAAAGACTCAGGAACTTCTGAGAAAAGAAATTCCTCTTCTTCTCAATCTTAAATTAGAACCTTTTTTTTCTCTGAGACTATGCACTCTAGCCCTAGACTTTCCATGAGGAGAAACATCCATTTTAGCATCTACTCTGTTAAGCCACTTAAGAATCCTTTATATTTCAATGAAATAATTTCCTTTTCTTCTAAACTGCACTGAATACAGTCCCAACCTGTTTAGCATTTGTTCATAAGGTAATCCATCCACACTGGGATCATTCTAGTTAACCTTCTCTGAACTGCCTCCAATGAAATGATATCTTTTGTTAAATAAGGGGACCAAAACTGCTTGCAGTACTCTAGATGTGGTCTCACGAGCACCTTGAACAGTTACAGTAAGACTTCCCTTCTCTTATACTTGAGCATCCTTAATTAAGGGCCAACATTCCAATAGTCTTTCTCACCACCTGCTGCACCTGTGGGCTAGCTTTCTGTGTTTCATGCGCAAGTACTCCCAACTCCCTTTGTGTTGCAAGCTTCTGCAGTTTTTTTTTGCATTCTGTTCTTTTGTTTTTTTCTTCCAATGAACAACTTCACATCTTCCCACATTATACAATTTTTGTCAACTTTTTGTCCACTTACTTAACCTATCAATATCTCTCTGTAAATCGTTTATATCCTTCTTGCAAGTCGCTTTTCCAACAATTTTGTATACTCTGCAAATTTATCATATGTTTGTTTACTTCCTGTAAGTCACTTATATTGTAAGATGCAATGCCAGCACCAATTCCTGCAGAACCCCACTGGTTACAGGTTGCCAACCTGTAAAAGAACCATTTATCCAACTCACCATTCCCTGCCCATTAGCCAATTCTCTATCCACGCCAATATATGATCTCCAGTGCTCTTACTTTATTACTTAACCTTTTGTCAGGTACATTGTCAAATGCATTCTGAAGTCCAAATACAACACATTTACTGTTTCCAATCTAACTACGTTGGTTGAGAGTTCCTCAAAATAACTAGTTAGACATGATTTCTCTTTCATTAAGCCATGTTGACTATGTTTGATTGGATTATGATTTTCCAATATTCTGTTATTCATTCCTTAATCATTTATTCCAACATTCTTCCAACACTGGACGTTAGTCAAGTCAGCCTATTGCCTTTTTGAATAGGGGATCACATTGGTCATCCAATCATCAAGTACTTCTCAAGGATCATTGGATTTTTAGAAAATTACAACTAGTGCATCCACTATCTCTGTAACTATCTCTTTCTCAAGCTTGGACATAGTCACGGAGGGAACGGTCTTTGCGGAAGGCGGAAAGGGTTGGGAGAGAAATATATCCCTGGTGGTGGGGTATTTTCGGAGGTGGCAAAAATGTCTGCGGATGATTTGGTTTATGCGAAGGTTGGAAGGGTGGAAGGTGATCACCAGGGGTGATCTGTCCTTGGAGGGGTGGAGTCTGAGGGCAGAGGTGCAGGATGTGGACGAGATGCGTTAGAGGGCATCTTTAACCACGTGGGAAGGGAAATTGCGGTCTCTAAAGAAGGAGGCCATCTGGTGTGTTCTGTGGTGGAACTGGTCCTCCTGGGAGCAGATACGGCGGTGGCAGAGGAATTGGGAATATGGGATGGCAAGAGGTAGGGTGGGAAGAGGTGTAATCCAGGTAGCTGTGGGAATCGGTGTGTTTGTAAAAAATATCACTCAAGTCGGTCGTCATTAATGGAGATGGGGAGGGAGGTGTCAGAGATGGTCCAGGTAAATTTAAGGTCAGGGTGGAAGGTGTTGAAGTTGAAGAATTGCTCAACCTTCTCGCAGGAGCACGAGGTGGCGCCGATGCAGTCATCAGTGTAGTGGAGGAAGAGGTGGGGAGTGGGACTGGTGTAATTACGGAAGGTCCCGACTGTTTTACGTAGTCAACAAAGAGACAGGCATAGCTGGGGCCCATACATGTGCCCATTGCTACCCCTTTGGTCTGGAGGAATTGGGAGGATTCGAAGGAGAAATTAAGGGTGAGGACCAATTCGGTCAAATGAATGAGCGTGTCAGTGGAAGGGTACTGTTGGGGATGTCAGGGGAGGAAAAAACAAAGGGCTTGGAGGCCCTGGTCATGGAGAATGGAGGTGTAGAGGGATTGGATATCCATGGTGAAGATGAAGCGTTGGGGGCTGGGGAAACAGAAGTCTTGGAGGAGGTGGAGGGCGTGGATGGTGTCTCGAATGTATGTGGAGAGTTCCTGGACTGGGAGGGATAGGACAGTGTCGAGTGGGTGGCACGGTGGCACAGTGGTTAGCACTGCTGCCTCAGACCTGGGTTCAATTCCCGACTCAGGCGACTGACGGTGTGGAGTTTGCACATTCTCCCTGTGTCTGCATGGGTTTCCTCCGGGTGCTCCGGTTTCCTCCCACAGTCCAAAGATGTGTGGGTCAGGTGAATTGGCCATGCTAAATTGCCCGTAGTGTTAGGTAAGGGGTAAATGTAGGGGTATGGGTGGGTTGTGCTTCGGCGGGTCGGTGTGGACTTGTTGGGCCAAAGGGCCTGTTTCCACACTGTAAGTAATCTAATAATTGTTTCTGAAATTGACATCAATGAAATAACTCAATTAAATTTGTGCTTAAAAATGGGATATATTGTTTGGGAAGAAATTGATTGACCACTAACAAAACTTGTCAACCCAATACCACCACTGAGGGTGTACACAAAAGGAACCTTCAAGTGTGTTGTCAGATTTGATTTTGGGATTATTTTAAAAGAAAGCAACGTGAGCATAATCTGGCCTGTTATTTTAGAAAACATTTTTTCTTGCAACAAAGAACAAACACTTTCTTTTTATATTCCTGAAACCACACAGTTAGATAAGATATGACATCAATACCTTTTGAAATTGATCAATATGGTTTCTCCAGAGCTCTTAAATAATTTAGAATGGCAATATATGGAATACCCCATTTTCAGCAGAAGGATAATGATGAGGAAAGAGTGACACTGCATCAAATGGAATTGGGAATTGCTCTTTTTAGGTGTAGTTAAATGGAATATATCAAGTGTTAGGAAAATGTAGATGAAATTAGTTACTGACAACTTTCTCTTGAAGAGATGTGTGCCCTTGCCCACAAACCTTTCTTTAAATGGAACAGAACTGATTGATTTGCTCACCACCTGAAATACAGGAAATATGTGGGGATACACAACACCAACAACTCCTCCCCCTTCCAAGTTTTGGTCTTTCGAAAACACCATCTGAAAGTAATGAATTTATGGCATGATCTTGGGATGGTGGTGCAAGCATACAGAAGTGACTGTTACATCTGAAGTAACAGGCAAAATGGAATGCATGGTGAAAATAGTATGATAACAAGTCTCAGATATGTACACCTACTTGACAAAATGGTTATTGTGGATTGAACAACAGAAAACATTTCAAATTATAGGGGAATGACACAAAATCTATAGAGAAACTGACTCCTAAAATATTTGTTGGTAGGATGAGGATGTCACTAGCTAGGCCAGCATTTATTGACAATCCCTAATTGCCCAGAGGGCAGTTAAGAGTCAACCATATTGCTGTGCATCTGGACTCACATGCAGGCCAGACCAGGAAAGGATGATAGTTTCCTTCTCTGAAGGACATTAGTGAACCAGGTGAGTTTTTCCAACAATTGACAATGGATTCATGGTCATCGTTAGAGTTCCAGATTTTTGGTGAATTCAAATTCCATCATCTGCCATGGCAGGATTCAAACCTGGTTCCCCGGGATGTGACCTGGATCGTCTAGATTAACAGTCTAGCGATAGTACCCCAAAGACCATTGCTTACCCATGAAGGCTGTATCAACCTTGGCAGCTAACTAGACAGTATTAAAAGATTCCAGTAGACAGGATGGGAGAAAGACTTAAAATGGAAGATTTCTGTTTATTGTGCAAGAATAAAATGTAAAACAATAAAAGTGATATTGGTGAAAGGAGTTAAAAATTTAAGTAAAAAGAATTTTGGGCTGGAACAACTGAAATCTAAAGAGGTAAATATGTGATAAACATCCACAAGATGTCTAAATGTGAAGGGAGAGCTGAAGAAATCTTTAAGTCCATAGATAATCTGCTGATCTAATGTATGCTCTGTGGCCAGCCAAAACGCACTGGTGTATAAATTATTCAGATCCATTGACTGAATATGTTGGCTTACGTTTATGTTTAGTAACTGTCCAAAGCTTAGCCTTAGTACTTATTTGCAATATATAATCAAGAAATTTAGTAACCAAACGTGAACTTTAAAAACATTTAGGAAGAAATAGACCAAGGGCTCACTGGTTTGATTCTGTACCTTTACAAGCCAAGCTGGATCCCTGTCCAGTATCAAAAACAGAATACTGGAAAAGCTCAGCAGGCTTGGGCAGTATCTGTAGAAAGAAATCAGACTTAATGTTTCAGTGGTCCAGTGATCCTTCTTCAGAATTCAGTATCAATGAGCAGCAGCACTTAATAGGAAAGGGCAGTGTCACTGAAATTGGCTACTTTTGCTGACTCTTAATTCCGGATGACACAAATTTCACTTTAAAGAGAAACAAACCTTTATTTTTGGATAGCTGGTGAGAGATTCTGGGTGACATAGCCTTCTTGTGGTAGCACCCCTCATTGAATCTCTGAACATTACATGCAAGCAGTATATTTTCTATCTTATATGGGTGAGACTAATACAAAGTTCTTGAAGGTTGAGAAGTCCCCGGGGCCTGATGGTCTACATCCCAGGGTACTGAAGGAGGTGGCTTGAGAAATCGTGGATGTGTTGGTGATTATTTTCCAGAGTTCAATAGATTCGGGATCAGTTCCTGTGGATTGGAGGGTGGTTAATGTTGTATACCACATTTTAAGAAAGGTGGGAGAGAGAAAGCAGGAAATTATAGACCAGTTAGTCTGACCTCAGTGGTGGGAAAGAAGCCGAAGTCTATTATAAAGGATGAAATTACGACACATCTGGATAGCAGTAACAAGATAGGTCAGAGTCAGCATAGATTTATGAAGGGGAAATCATGCTTGACTAATCTTATGGAATTTTTTGAGGATGTAACTCTGAAGATGGATGAGGGAGATCCAGTAGGTATAGTGTACCTGGACTTTCAGAAAGCTTTTGATAAAGTCCCACATAGGAGGTTAGTGAGCAAAATTAGGGCGCATGGTATTGGGGGCAAAGTATTAACTTGGATTGAAATTTGGTTGGCTGACAGGAAACGAAGTACTGATAAACGGTTCCATTTCGGAATGGCAGGCAATGACCAGTGGGGTACAGCAGGGATCAGTGCTGGGACCGCAGCTTTTTACAATATATATTAATGATTTAGAAGATGGTATTAGTAATAGCATTAGCAAATTTGCTGATGATACTAAGCTGGGTGGCAGGGTGAAATGTGAGGAGGATGTTAGGAGATTACAGGTGATCTGGACAGGTTAGGTGAGTGGTCAGATGCATGGCAGATGCAGTTTAATGTGGATAAATGTATGGTTATCCACTTTGGTAGCAAGAACAGGAAGGCAGATTACTACCTAAATGGAATCAATTTAGGTAAAGGGGCAGTACAAAGAGATCTGAGTGTTCTTGTACACCAGTCAATGAAGGCAAGCATGCAGGTACAGCAGGTAGTGAAGAAGGCTAATAGCATGCTGGCCTTCATAACAAAGGGATTGAGTATAGCAGCAAAGAGGTTCTTCTGCAGCTGTACAGGGCCCTGGTGAGACCACACCTGGAGTACTGTGTGCAGTTCTGGTCTCCAAATTTGAGGAAAGACATTCTGGCTATTGAGGGAGTGCAGCGTAGGTTCACGAGGTCAATTCCTGGAATGGCGGGACTACCTTACGCTGAAAGACTGGAGCGTCTGGGCTTGTATACCCTTGAGTTTAGAAGACTGAGAGGGGATCTGATTGAGACATATAAGATTATTAAAGGATTGGACACACTGGAGGCAGGAAACATGTTTCCGTTGATGGATGAGTGCTGAACCAGAGGACACAGCTTAAAAATACAGGGTAGACCATTTAGGACAGAGATGAGGAGAAATTTCTTCACCCAGAGAGTGGTGGCTGTGTGGAATACTCTGCCCCAGAGGGCAGTGGAGGCCTAGTCTCTGGATTCATTTAAGAAAGAGTTGGAGAAAGCTCTCAAGGATTGTGGAATCAAGGGTTATGGAGATAAGGCAGGAACAGAATACTGATTAAGGATGATCAGCCATGATTATATTGAAAGGTGGTGCAGGCTTGAAGGGCAGAATGGACCTATTGACATCACATGGCTGAGTGTTATTATGTTGTTAAAATAGGTATTACTCAATCTTACAATGACGACTGTTGCCTTCCTGTGACAATTATCGAATGTTCACAGGAGCACATTATTGTATGATTCACAATCTTATGTTAATAGATAAGGAGGTAGATAACAGGATTTCAGTATTGTTCTTATTGCTGGTCATCACACACACTTGTTCATAGGTAAGGATGTATGTTAAGAGGAACAGGAGGCAGTTAATAAGATCTATAACCAGGGCTGACAGTCTTATTCAAGGGAACAAATATCTTTGCCAGGGGCTGGTAGTACGGGGTGCAGTGTAGTTTGGGGCACTGACCTCTACACCGCTGAAGCCAGGCGCCAACTCAAAGACAGCTCCTCCTACTGCCCCCTCACCCACCTTTGACCTCTTCAGTTCCAATTGCCACCGTGACATCAACCACCTCAACTTGTCCAACCACCTCACCCACTCCAACCTCTTGCCCTCACAATGCGCAGCCATCCACTCCAACCCCAATCTCACCATCAAACCAACGGACAAAGAGGGTGCAGTGGTAGTTTGGTGCACTGACCTCTACACTGCTGAAGCCAGGCACCAACTCAACACCTCCTCCTACTGCCCCCTCAACCATGACCTTGCTCCCCCCATCACCAAACAATCTCCCAGATCATACACAACCTCCTCACCTTTGGGGATTTCCCACCCACAACTTCCAACTTCATAGTTCAGGAACCCCCTACTGCCCAATTCTACCTGCTGTCCAAGTTAGTCCTGCCCCACCAAACTCCTCTCCGCCTACCTCGATACTGATCTATCCTCTCTGGTCCAGGAACTCCCCATATATGTTCGGGACACCACGCACACCCTCCATCTCCTCCAAGACTTCCGTTTACCCGGCCCCCAATGCCTCATCTTCACCCTTGATATCCAGTCCCTCTACACCTTCATCCGCCATGACCAGGGCCTCCAAGCCCTCTGTTTCTTGACGTCCCCACAAGTACCCTTCCACTAACACTCTTATTCATTTGGCCGAACTAGTCCTCACCTTCAACAATCCCTTCTTCCATTTCTCCCACTTCCTCCAGACAAAAGGGGTAGCCATGGGCACCCACATTGGCCCCAGCTATGCCTGTTTCTTTATTGGCTATGTAGAACAGTCCTTTTTCCGGCGTTACACCGGCACCACTCCCCACCTCTTCCTCAGCTACATTGATGACTGCATCGGCACCACCTCATGCTCCCATGAGGAGGTCGAACAGTTCATCAACTTCACCAACACATTCCACCCTGACCTTATGTTCACCTGGACCATCTCTGATGCATCCCTCCCATTCCTAGACCTCTCCATCTCCAACCACGAGGACCAGCTCAACACTGACATTTTGTACAAACCCGACTCCCACAGCTACCTGGATAACACCTCCTCCCACCCTACAGCCTGCAAAAATGCTATCCAATATTCCCATAGCCTCTGCCTCAGGTGCATCTGTTCCCAGGAGGACCAGTTCCACCACAGAACACGCCAGATGGCCTCCTTTAAAGACTGAAATTTCCCCTCCCTCATGGTTGAAAATGCCCTCCAACACATCTCATCCACGTCCCACACCTCTGCCCTCAAACCTCACCCCTCCAACCGCAGAACACCCCTGGTCCTCACCTTCCATCCCACCAACCTCCGCATAAATCACATCATCCGCCATCATTTCCACCATCTATAAATGGACTCCACCACCAGGGATATGTTTCCCTCCCCACCCCTATCCGCTTTCCACAAAGACTGTTCCCTCCATGACTACCTGGTCAGGTTCATGCCCCCTAACAAGCCACCCCCCCCTCCTGGAACCTTCCCCTGCCACTGCATGAATTGCAAAACCTGCACCCACACCTCCCCTCTTACCTCCATCCAAGGCCTAAAGGAGCCTTCTACATCCATCAAAGTTTCATCTGCACTTCTACACAAGACATTTTTATATACGTTGCTCCTGATGCGGTCTCCTTTACATTGGAGAGATTGGACGCCTTCTCACAGAGCGCTTTAGAGAACATCTCCAATATACCCGCATCAATCAACCCCACCACCCCGTGGCTGAACATTTCAACTCCCCCTCCCACTCTGCCGAGGACATGCAGGTCTTGGGCCTCCTCCATCGCCACTCCCTCACCATCTGATGCCTGGAGGAAGAACGCCTTATCTTCCGCCTCGGGACCCTTCAACCCATGGCGTCGAGTGGACTTCACCATTTTCTTCATTTCCCCTCCCCCCACCTTACCCCTGCTCCAACATTCCAGCTCAACACCGCCCTCAAAACCTGTCCAATCTGTCAAACTTTCTTCCAACCTATCCGCTCTACCCTCCTCTCTGACCTATCATCTTTACCCCCACCTCCATTTACCTATTGCACTCTCACCTTCCCCCCACCCCTCCACCCCCCCAGCCCCATGCCCTCCCATTTATCTCTCTTCCCCTGAGGCTCCCAACCTCATTCCTGTTGAAGGGCTACGGCCCAAAACGTCGATTTTCCTGTTCCTCAGATGCTGCCTGACCTGCTGTGCCTTTCCAGCAACACACTCTCAACTCTGATCTCCAACATCTGCAGACCTCACTGTCTCCTAGTAAAATACACATGTATGGCTCCAGACCATTGTGGCCTTTCAGAGGTAGCCAGACACCCTCAACCTGTCAGCGGACAGGTACGCAATCAAACATACAGTGAGTCACTCTAATAGGGGATCTTTAACTCTTGAATTCTCAATACACCATGATAAACAAGTAAAATAGAATTTTTACTTTTGTGGTTTTCAAACTTCATCACCTTGAGCTATGCTAAGCAAAGCACTAAAAGGGTGGAAGTGTAATGGGAATTAATTATGATTTTATAAAAATGCATTCCAGCAGAAGCAAGATGATTAGCATTGTAAGGCTCATTTTAGCAGGCATACACTTTGGGGATCCACGCCAGCAGAAATGACTACAGATGAACTCTGAAGGCTATATCAACCTTGATAGCAAACTAGACAGTATTAAGAGATTCCTGTAGACAAGCTAGGAGAAAGAATGGAAAATTTCTGTCCATAGTGTAAGAATAAAATGTAATCAATCTGTACATATGAGATCACAGGAGTAAAATGTTCGATGTTTTTCTGTATGTATTGAATAACATAGGACAGGGCTAGGACAGAGTATCAGTCTGAATTCTGTTTAGTTATTCTGAAACTGAGGTTGTTTCAATAAACACAAAGTTAACATGCATTTCTGAGTGGTCTGTGTAGTGAGAATTAACTGCAAAAATAGCTAAAGTTTACCTGCTAATGTTGACTTCTGTATCCTGGAACGAATTAGAAATGATTTGATGCTTGGACATGGAGTTCTGACTTGACGTGTCTTTTCAGCAGGTGGCCTTTGTTGTCTACTTTTTTCTGGTGGAAGTGGTTTTACAAAAGATGAACGTCTAAAGTCTCTATTAAATAATTGCACAGTTTTCTTCTTTGGTGGACTAATCCCTCGGTCAAATTGATTATCAAATTTAGGCTTTTGGGGCCAATTACATACAAGCCTTCCTTTTTGATTAACTTGTAATTTTGTGTCTATGTTCCATTTAAGAGATTTTGTATCCATATTGCATTCAAAAATGCTCCGTTGGGGGTATGCTGAAAATATTTTTGATGAGACAGATCTAATCTTGTTAAATTCTGATAATTTTGCTATTTTTATAAGCTGATTCTCGTTTGCAGTTGACATCTCCAATTTGGATACCTGAAGCTTCTGCCAATCTGATTCTTCTTTCACATACTTTTGTTCACTGTCAGACCTTAGCCACCCTTTGCTTAAACTTTCAATGGCAAATAATAATTCTGAAACCTGAAGAAGAAAAGTAAGGTACATATTAAATAAAATCTTGATAACTATACAATTTTTTTTAAGATTGCAATCTCCTTGTACCAGCTCTAATATTCCAAATGAATTCTGCTGTCTGTTAGGAACTCATCCTCATCAACCCTGCCTACGGCAAATGCATCTGTCCATGACTGTATCAGTAAGAGAGACTATAACACAGTCCTTTGGAGACGAAGTATCGCCTTCACATTGAGAATAACCTTCATCATGTTTTGTGGACAGACTAAAGACTGGACATTCATAAGGTGCTGTGGGCTATCACCACAGCAGAATCATACGTGAACACAATCTGAACATATAATCTGGCATATGCCCACTCGACCATTACCACCAACCAGGGGATCAACCCTGGTTCATTGGAGAGTGTAAGAGGGCATACTAGGAACAGCACTGGACAAACCTAAAAATGAGGTGTCAACCTGGTGAAGCTACTAACAGGACTACTTTTGTGCCAAACAGCATAAGCAGCTATTGATACACAGAGCTAAGCAATGCCACAACCAATGAATCAGATTTAAGCTCCATTTGTGAATGGTGGTGGACATTTAAATAACTCTCACTGGAGGAGAAGGCTTCGCAAAAAACTCCATCCTTAATGATGGCAGGTCCAGCACATTATTGTAAAAGATAGGGCTGAAGCATTCACAGCAATCTGCAGCTAGAAGAGCCAAGTGGCAATCTGTCTTGAACTCTTCCAATGGTCCAATCCTCCAATAATTCTGTCTTCCGCCACTCCATGTGACGTCAAGAAATACTAGGAGGCACTAGATACTGCAAAGACTATGGTATGTGACAACAATTTGAGAATAGCACTAAAGACTTGTTCTCCAGAATTTGCTGCCATCCTAGCCAAGCTTATCCAATACAATTACAATACTAGCATCTACCCAACAATGTGGAACATTGTCCAAGTCTGTCCTGTATACAAAAATCCAAGCCAGCCATTTGCTAAGCTATTAGTCTACTCTCAATCATCAGTGAAGTGATGGATGGTGTCATTAATGGTGCTATAAAGCAGCACCTCCTTAGCAACAACTTGCTCACTAATGAAAACCGAAAATGTGTTGCTGGTTAAAGCACAGCAGGTCAGGCAGCATCCAAGGAATAGGAAATTCGACGTTTCGGGCATAAGCCCTTCATCAGGAATGAGGAGAGGGTGCCAGGCAGGCTCACTAATGCCCATTTTGGATTCTATCAGGGTCACTCAGCTCTTGACCTCATTACAGCTTTGGTTCAAACATGAACAAAGGACTAAATTCTACAGGTTAGAAGAGACAGACAACCTTGACATTAAGGTCACATTTGACCAAACGTGGCAACAAGAAGACCTTGTAAGACTGGAAACAATGGGAATCAGAAGGAAATTTCTCCACTGACTGGAAGCATACCTGGCACATAGGAAGATGACTGTGGTTGTTAGAGGTCAGTCAGCTTAGCTTCAGGACATCTCTGTATATAAGTTCCTCAGGGTAGTGTCCTTGGCCCAACAATCCTCAGTTGCTTCATCAGTTACCTTCCCTCCATCTAAGGTCAGAAATGGGAATATCTACCAATGGTTGCACAATATTCAGCACCACTTACAGCTAGTCAGCTACTCAAGCAGTCCATGTTCAAATGCAACAAGCTCTGGACAATATCCAGATATCTTGGGCTGACAAGTACCAAGTAAACTGCCTCACAAATGGCAGGCAATCACCATTTTCAATAAGAGATGGTCTAACCACTACCCCTTGACTTTCATTGGTGTTACCATCATTGATTCCCCCACTGCCAACATCCTTTGGGTTACCATTGACCAGAAACTCAACTGGACTCACCACAAACATAGTGGCTACAAGCACAGGTCAGAGGCTGGGAATACTGTGGTGAATAACTCATCTCATGACTCTCCAAAGTCTATCCACCTCACTGGATGGGTGCAACTCTAACAACACTAAGAAGCTTAAAACCATTAGGACAGAGCAGCCCATTTAATTTGGCACCACATCCACAAACATCTACTCACTTCACCACCAATGCTCTGCGGCAGCAGTGTATATCATTTAAAAGATGCACTGCAGAAATTCACCAGTGGTCCTCAGACAGCACCTTCCAAACCCATGACCACTTTCATCTAGAAGGACAAGGGCAGCAGATATACGAAATACCTGCAAGATCCCCTCTGAGCCACTCACCATCCTAATTTGGAAATAAATCACAGCTCCTTCAATGTTGCTTGGTAAAAATCCTGGAATTCCCTCCCTAACAGCATTAAGGGTCAATCTGCAGCATGTGGACTGCAGTTGTTCAGGAAGGCAGCTCACCACCATCTTCTCAAGGGCAACTAGGAATGGGCAATAAATGCTAGTCAGCCAGTAATGCCCATGTACCAAAAGTGAATTTAAAAAGTGGCAACTTGCCAGAGCAAGCTTGTAGAAATTTCTAATGCTTTGGCATTTAGGAGGCTTGAATTTGGTTGTAAATATTATTATATTCACAGAATCACAGAAATGTACAGCCAGTAAAAGGCCACTCAGCCAAGCTCCAGTGAAACGTGTAATACATTATGCTCTCAGCTTTGAGGACAAATACCTTACTATTGTCTTAAGTGTTTTCAAAATATACAACTATGTTAAATATGTGGCAGGTCATGAATGAACAAGGGGGAGAAAATGTACTCAAATACAACCTCATTGATCTACCTATAGAAGATGTATCTGACTATGACAGTATTGGTAGGAGTGACCACAGCACTGAAAGTTCTGCTTTCACATTGAGGATAACCTTCATTGTCTTGTGTGAGACTACCATTGTGCGGAATGGGATAGATTTTGAACAAATCTAGCAATTCAAGATGGTCCATGTGGGATGGGGCCAAAATAACAGCAGATTTTATTCAACTACAATATGTAAACTTATGGCCTGGGATATATCCCATTCTACCATTACCACCAAGAGAGGGGAGTAACTGTGGTTCAGTGAAGAGTGCAGGATGGCACAGCAGGAGCAGCACCAGGCATACCTAAAGAATGAGCCATCAATCTATAAAGCTACAATTGGACAACATGCATGCAAAGCAGTGCACAATAGAGAAAAGTGATTTCAACAGTCAAATCTAAGTACTGCAGTCCTGCCACATTCAGTCATGAATGGTGGACAATTAAACAATTCACTGGAGAAGATGGTTCCACAAATATTCATATTCTCAATGACTGGGGAATCCAGCACATCAGCGCAGAAGAGAAGATGGAAGCATTTGCAAAAATCTTCAGTTCCAAGTGCCAGCTGAATGATCCACCTTGGCCTCCTTCAGAGGGTATCAGCATCACAGATTCAACCAATTGAACCTTCTCCATGTACACATCTCCGTGAATGTATTGTAGTTAGATTTCCAGAAGACATTTGATAAGATGGCACATTAAAGGTTATTGCAGAAATTAAAAGCTCATTGTGTTGGGCGTAACCATGTTGGCATGGATTGGCTGGCTAACAGGAAGCAGAGTAGGGATAAATGTCTTTTTGAATCAATAGAATGGCACAAGCGGTCAGTACGGAGGTCTCAAATGTTTACTATTTGTACAAATCATTGGACAAAACGAGCAAAGGTATGCTAATAAAATTTGCTGATGACACAAAAATAGATAAGAAAGTGAGTTGTGAAGAGTGCGTAAGTGTTTACAAAGGGATGTAGACAGATTGTGAGTGGGCAAGGATCTGGCAAACTGAGTATAATGTGGGAAAATATGAAATTGTCCATTTTGGCAGAAATATTAATAAAGAAGCACACTATCTTAATGGTGACAGATTCTAAAGCTCAGAGATATACAGATATCTGGGTATCCTGGTGCATGACTCGCAGAAGATTAGTACAGGTACACAATCCTTTATCCGAAATGCTTGGGACTGGCTGGTTTTCGGAATTCAGAATTTTTAAAATTTCGGAATAAGTGACAGGTTGACGGTGAAATTTTTAAAAATCTTACCGAACAGCAGACTCACTATGAATACTATGGGCCCTGAGACAGAATTGAGGCCTGCCAGTACTGGGCCCCCACCCCTCGTCGCATCCGAGTGACATGCATTGAGTGGGTGTGGAGTTTGGTTAACTATTTGCATGCCAAACAACCTTGTTAATGAGAAAAAACTTCACGAGAAAACCTTCGGATTTCGGAGTTTTTGGGTTTCAGGATTTCAGATAAAGGTTTGTCTACCTGTATACTGGGACAACGAGTAATCAGAAAAGCTAATAGCATGTTATGTTTTATTACACAATGAACAGAATGCTAGAGAAGGGATGTTATGCTTTAGTTACACAGGGCATAGGTCAGACCGCTTCTGGAGTACTGAGTACAGTACTGGTCAGTGTTCTTATGAAGGATTTTAACGTGCTGAAAGCAGTTCAGAGAAGGTTTTCTAAACTAATATCTGGACTCAGCAGATTGCTTTACAAGGAAATGCTAGACAGGCTAAGACTGTTTCCTTTGGAGTTAGAAGAGTCAGAGATGATTTAATTGAAACATAAAACATCTTAAAGGAACTTGACTGGGTGGATGTGGGAAGAATTATTCCTCATATGAGAAACTGGGGATCATAGTTAAGATAAAGTTGAAGAAGAAACCTCTCTCACAAGGTTGAGAGTCCTAGAATTACCTTTCTCAAAAGGCAGTGGATACGGTTTCTTTTAAATATTTTTAAGTCAAAGGGAGATAGATTCTCAATTACCAAGAGATTAATGGCAATATTCAGGAATGTAGAGTGAGGCTAAAATCAAATCAGCCATGATCTTATTGATTGGCAGAGAAAGCTCAAAGGGTCAGGTGGCCTACTGCTGTGCCTTGTTCAGATGTTTGTATGAACAAGTATTAAACTGAAAGGAAAAGTGAGATTTAGTTTCTTTTATCAAGGCAGCATTTAACTCTTTGTGGTACAAAGGAGCCCAAGCAAAACCGGGAATCGGGAAAAGTTCTGATTGGAGTCACACAGAGCAAGAGTAAGATGGTTGAGGTTATTGGAGGTCAAATCTCTCAGCCACAGAGCAGCATTGCAGGAGTTCTTCAGGAGAGCATCACAGGCCCAGCCATATTCAACTGCTATCAATGATCGTCCCTCCCCACAAAGTTTGAAGCGGGGGTATTTGCTGATCATTGCACAATGTTCTGCATCATTCACAATTTCACAGATCCTGAATCATTTACAAGGAAATGCTAGACAGGCTAAGACTGTTTCCTGAATCATTTGGTGTCCAATTGCAGCAAGACAGTGGCAACATTCAGACTTGGGCTGATAAGTGGCAAGTAATATTTCTACCACAAGTGCCAGGTAATGACCATCTCAATCAACCATTAATGTTCAATGGCATGCCATCACTGCAACCTCCTCTGTCAGCATCCTGGTGGTTACCAATTCCTCTTTGGAGCCAGCATCCTCAGCATCAAGGCACTAATTATTGTTAATCAGCTATATTTGGCAGCCACACCATGCCTGACACAGATTAAATTAGGGTCTCTACCCCAAGCTCTGACATGATAAGCAGTTACCAGGAAGACAGAGAAACTGATTCAAGGGTGTCCTCAAAGCCTCCCTGAAAAAAATGCCATATTCTCACTGACTCCCAGGAATGTCCTGTCTAAGACTGCCCAAACCGAAGAAGAATGTGCCAAAAGGTGCCAATAGCCTGAGCATCTCCGACACAGTCAGGCCAAGTCCAAGTGCAAGAGTGGGTCACAGGATTGCAAAAATACCAAGCATCATATCCACCGACCTTTTCAAGTATCACTTTGGCAGGATGTATAGATCAAGTGTTTCATTTTTTAATATCCTCAGGACCCATATCTCTAGAGTGGAAGGAAGGAATTTTGAGGGACTACCTAAGAAGAGGAAGAGCCGTTATAAGACATTTAACTGGATCAACCATAAGAATACAGTGACTACAAGAACATTTCAAGGACTAGGAATTTTGTGGTGAGCAACTCCTGACCCCTTAGTGCTTGTACGTCATATGAGGTACAAGTCAGGAATGCGATGGAATATTCCCCACATATCTGCATGCATGTAGCTCCAACAATACAAAGAAGCTTAATACTAACCAGGAAAAAGATCCTTCCATATTGAAAACCTTAAAAATTTGGTCCACACAAAGGCTTTGACTTTGGGATGCTGTACCGTTGAGTAATTTATTGAAAATGCCAATGACATGGAGGAGTACCAGGAGTAAAAACAGAAAGTGCTGGAGAAACTCAGAAGGTCTGACACATCTATGGAGAGAGAAACAGGTTTAACATTTTGAGGTTAGTATGACTCTTCTTTAGAACTGAAGAGGGCTGGATGAAAACTAGGAAAGTGATTAGTAGTGGCTGGGATGAGGAAGGATCCATAATGATTGATGAAGGAAACAGGTTTGTAGCAGCACACATGCTTTATATTGTGTAGATGGAAGACTACACATGTACACAAGAATGATTAGAACACTTACATTGTTTGATGCGTATGTGGCAATCTTTATGATAGAACTTAATGCGGGCAGGTGGGGGTTATAACATATGACCCCTTCAGCTTGGTCCACCATTCAATATAGTTATTTGACCTTGGCCTCAATTCTACTTTTCTACATATTCTCCATAATTCTTTATTCCACTGCTATTTAAAAGTCTAGCTTTCCAAGCCTTCAATATATTCTATTATCTATACTTCTTTGAGTCTTCTGAGAAAAGAACTTTCTCCTCACCCCCTTCTTAAATAAGCAACCCCTTATGTGGAAGCTGAATAGAGATCTGAAACTTATTCAGGGTAAGCCATGTAACATGTTGGGGTGAGGTGGAGGTTTGTTCAGACAAATAGCTGTTTTAGCAGAAAGCGAGGACTGTAGATGCTGGAGATCAGAGTCGAAAAGTGTGGCTCTGTAAAAGCACAGCAGGTCAGGCAGCATCCGAGGAGCAGGATAATCAACATTTTGGGCATGAGCCCTTCATCAATAGCTGTTTTAGGCATGGACTTTTTTTTTAAAATCTACAATGATACAATGGGCAGCACACTTGTACTAGACATGTGCTATTTGTATGCCAGACTAGAGACTTAGGGTGCCTCTTTACCACCTCAGAAGGAACAATGAATTTTTTGACCACTTTGGTTTGATTCAAGGCTGCACCAATTTGATTATTGTTCAGCAAGAAGGTATGCAGCAGTAGTTGACATGTAAATATAGCATTTAGTATGGGGCAGACCAGTGGCTCAGTCGTTAGCACTTCTACCTCACAGCACCAGGGATCCAGGTTCAATTTCACTGTGAGATATTATGTTATGAGCTATTGCGTTATAAACTATCTTTATTAACTCACTTACCAACTCGCTACATTAATTAATACGGGGTTCCCATTCATTCACTCATAACCCTTTACTAATCCATTATTTATTATAATACGATTTCTTTCTTTCATTTATTCATTCATTCATTCAAAAAATCGTGGTTCTATATTTTCCAAATTTAAAATAATCCTTTCAAATCCATTACTGCACCCTTGCTACAAGCAGTGTTTACCTCTGAATAAGTGAACAATACCATCCCCATCAAGTCTCCATGAAACATTATAATATTAGTCAGCCCTTACCAACCATCTCCTGGACCTGAATAGATTAAGTACCAGTTAAATACCTTTTAACTGGGCCAATAACCCTTTCAGAAACTAACTGACAAAACAGCGCCTCCTTGAAATTGCATGAATGAATGAAACTCTTACCAGAAAATAAATAAATCTCACACCCTGGCTGCAGTAATTATTTTATTCTTTTATTAAGCATAAATACAATTTTTAACTTATTTAGAGCATATAGGCCTAGCATTTTTACTAATATTTACAAACTTAAAAGACAAAAGGACTAACACCTCCTAGTTATGCAAGCAGACTGAACAGACATCCAATCAGAAGTAGCAGCCAGCACTTAGCACATTTTAACCCATCTCCTGTCTCCCAGGACAGAGATCCTTCAAACCTTTATGTAGCAGAAATGAAAGATGTAATACCATAGTAATGGAATTTTAATGTAAGTGAGAATTGTGTGTAAAGGAGCTCTTGTAAGAACTGGATTAGTGGTGCTGGAAAAGCACAGCAGTTCAGGCAGTTCAGCCCTTAGCTTTTGCCCGAAACGTCGATTTTCCTGCTTCTCGGATGCTGCCTGAACTGCTGTGCTTTTCCAGCACCACTAATCCAGAAACTGGTTGCCAGCATCTGCCGTCATTTTTTTTTACCCTCTTATAAGAACTGTATTTCGGGATTCTGTTGCCAGCTCAAACTTGTGCTGTGGTTGCTGAATAAAAGGGCTATTTTTTTGCCACTCAACGATTCCAGTCCACCCTTGGGCAACTGTCCCTGCTGAGTTTGCACATTCTCCCTGTGTCTGTGTTAGTTTCCTTCTGGTGCTCTGGTTTCCTCCCACAGTCCAAAGATGTGCAGGTTAGGTGGATTGGCCATGCTAAATTGCCTATATTGTCCAGGGAAGTGCAGGCCAGGTATATTGGCCATGGGAAGTGCGGGGTTATGAGGACAGGGTAGGAGGGGCGGGTTTTTGCTCGGCTGCTCTTCAGAGGGTAGGTGTGGACTCAATGGGCCAAGCATCCTGCTTCCAAACTGTAGGGATTCTATTCTACTCTAAGTAAAATTTACTGCCACACTGTTGCTCATTTGAGAGTCATTTTAAAATTTTTCTTATTGGGTAAAATTGACTCATCCTTATGTCCAGTTCAAATTACAACACTACAACTGAAGCAGGGCTGCTATTAAGAACAGTACCATAAGGTTAAGGTGATATGAAAGCATATCAACATACTGTGCACCAGTTGTGCAGGATACAATGGAAATACGATTAATAGTAATTTCAGGAAACACATCAACCAACACATATTAACGTAATATTTATACTATCGCACTAAATTCTTACCTTAAAGGAGGAATTTTCAAGTATACTGTTCTTTTCAGCACTCCCTTCTTTTTCATTTTCATTCATTTTAAAGTTCTGTAAATGTTGAACACAACGTAAAAATCCAACAGCTTGTCTTTTTAGCAAGCAGCTAACACAAAAACACAATAACACAAATAAGTTTACTTTGCTGTGATGTGACTTTTAATAACTTATGATATTTTAATAAATTATAAACAAATTGAGGCAGCATACTGGCTCAGTGGTTAGCACTGTTGCCTCACAGGGCTAGGGACCCGGGTTCAATTCCAGCTTTGGGAGACTGTATGGAGTTTGCACATTCTCCCCGTGTCTGCGTGGGTTTCCTCCGGGTGCTCCGGTTTCCTCCCACAGTCCAAAGATGTGCTGGCCAGGTGAATTGGTCATGCTAAATTGCCCATAGTCTTCAGGAATGTGTAGATTAGGTGCATTAGTCAGGGGTAAATAAAGGATTTACTCCACGACTTCCCCAAGCAGCTTGTTCCATTTGCGCACCATCCTCTGTGTGGAAAAAGTTACCCCTCAGGTTCTTTTTAAGTCTTTCCCCTCTCACCTTAAACCTATGTCCTCTGTTTTGGACTCACCCTCCCAAAGTAAAAGACCTTGGCCATTCAACTTCTCCATGCCCCTCATGATTTTATAAACCTCTATAAGGTCACCCCTCAATCTCTGATGTTTATGGGAAAAAGAGCTCCAGCCTATTCAGCCTCTCCCTACAGATCAAACCTTCCAACTCTGGCAACATCCTTGTAAATCTTTTCTGCAGCATCTCAAATTAAACAACACCCTTCCTATACAAGGGTGACCAGAATTGTATGCAGTATTCCAAGAGTGGCCTCACCAAAGTCCTACACAGTCACAACATGACATCCCAACTCCTATACTTTGTCTTTGCTCAGCAATGCTCCCCAGGGCCCTACCATTAACTGTCCTGGTTTACCTTACAAAACTAAAATGCCTCACATTTATCCAAAGTAAACTCCATCTGCCACTCTCCAGCCATTGGCCTATCTGATCAAGTTCCATCGTACTCTGAGATAATCATTTTCATTGCCCACTACACCACTAATTTTAGTGTCATCTGCAAATTTACGAACCATAACTCCTGTATTCACATCCAAATCATGTACATAAATGGAGAAAAAATAGTGGACCTAGCACTGATCCTTGTGACAACTACTGGTCACAGGCCTCCATTCTGAGAAACAACACTCTCCGACTTGACTGTATCTGCAGTGTTTCCATCTTGCTGAAACTGCCATCCTTCACACCCCATAGTTCCTATAACTTCCTCATTGCCTCTAACTGATCCATGTGGCCCACTAGGATTCCTAACCAAACACACATCCTGCAGACATAGGATTGAAAAGGCTTGGAGAAGTTGTTGGAGGGAATCCTGAGGTACAGGATGTACATGCATTTGGAAAGGCAAGGACTGATTTGGGATAGTCGACATGGCTTTGTGCGTGGGAAATTATGTGTCACAAACTTGATAGAGTTTTTTGAAGAAACAAAAAGGATTGATGAGGGCAGAGCAGTGAAGGTGATCTATATGAACTTCAGCAAGGCGTTTGACTAGGTTCCCAATGGGAGACTTATTAGCAAGGAGTCCATAACTAGAGGGCATAGGTTTAAGATGAGAGGGGGAAAAATTTTAAAGGGACCTAAGGGGAAACTTTTCACTCAGAGGGTGGTGCGTGTATGGAATGAGCTACCAGAGAAAGTGGTGGAGGATAGTACGATGCAGATTTTAAATCTAGATCTGGATGGGTATATGAATAGGAAGGGTTTGGAGGAATATGGGCCGGGTGCTGGCAGGTAGAACTAGGTTGGGTTGGGATATCTGGATAGTATGGACGAGTTGGACCGAAGGGTCTGTTTCTGTGCTGTACACCTCTATGACCAAGTCAAAATGGATCTTCTGTGCATTAATAATTTCATGAAACTCTGCATATAATGAGCAAATATTCTGTGTGTACATGATAATCAAGATAGCATCTGCCATGGACACCTAAAGTGTGTGTGAAAGCTGCAGATGTAATGCTGTATCTCTTAACATCAACTGCAGTGTCAAAGAGAAGCACAGAGGGTGGTGGTGGAGGGTTATTTTTCAGGTGGGAGGCATGTGATCAATGGAGTGCCACAATGATTGGCGCTGGGTCCACTACTTTTCTTCATTTATATAAATGATTCAGATGTGAGCTTAAGAGGTGTGGCTAGTAAGTTTGCAGATGACACCAAAATTGACACCGTAGTGGACAACGAAGAAGATTACCTTGGATTACAATGGGATTTCAATCAGATGAGCCAATGGGCTGAGGAATGGCAGATGGAGTTTAATTTAGATAAATGTAAGGTGTTGCATTTTGGGAAAGCAAATCTTAGCATTAACACTTAATGGTAAGGTCCTAGGGAGTGTTGTTGAACAAACTCACCTAGGAGTGCAGGTTCATAGCTCCTTGCAAGTAGGGTCACAGGTAGATAAGGATAGTGAAGATGATGTTTGGTATGCTTTCCTTTATTGGTCAGAATATTGAGTACAGGACTTGGAAGATCATGTTCTGTACAGCTGCAACATTGGTTAGGCCACTTTTGGAATATAGCGTGCAATTCTGGTCTCCTTCCTATTGGAAGGATGTTGTGAAACTTGAAAGAGTTCAGAAAAGATTTACAAGGATGTTCCAGTGTTGGAGGATTTGAGCTATAGGGAGAGGTTGAATAGGCTAAGGCTTTTTTCCTGGAGCATCAGAGGCTGAGGGGTGTCCTTATTGAGGTTTATAAAATCATGAGGGGTATGGATAGGGTAAATAGACAAAGTCTTTTCCCTGGGGTGGGGGAGTCCAGATCTAGAGGGCATAGGTTTAGGGTGAGAGGGGAAAGATATAAAAGAGATCTAGAGGGCAACTTGTTCACAGAGAGGTTGGTGCATGTGTGGAATGAGCTGCCAGAGGAAATGGTGGAGGCTGGTACAGTTGTAACTTTAAAAGGCATCTGAATGGGTATATGAATAGGAAGGATTTGGAGGGATATGGGCCGGATGCTGGCAGGTGAGACTAGATTGGGTTGGGATATCTGGTCAGCATGAATGAGTTGGACCGAAGGGTCTGTTTCCATGCTGTAAATCTCTATGACTCTATTACTGCCAGTGCCTTTGTTTTGTATTAAAATAACATAAAACATATGTATACTCTGACATATAACATAAAATCAATATATAAATGTGATTCTTTTAATTTTCATTGAACTTTTAACTTGAAGGATTTCCCTCTGCCAATTGCCCAAGGTTGGACTTGTTTTTATCCAAGTTTCTGGTCAACTTTCTTTCAGACCAATTATGAAAGATGTTCCTTCTTTGCTGATTGCAAAATCAAGGCCATTACATTTTAGTAAGCAGAGAGACTGAGATCTGAGAGGAAGTGTGTATATATGTTTGTGACAGAGGGGAACAAGGTTTATAGTGCCTCCTGTTTTGTGTTTTTTACTTAGAAAGCTCATGAAGGCAATTCTCTCTCTCTCTCTCTCTCACACACACACACACCTATGTCATTTGCATTTCTTTTAAAACATCTGAACATTTAAGTAAGAGCAGGAGTAGGCCTTCCTTCCCCCCGTTTGCTCCAATATTTGATGAGATCATAGCTGATTTGATTAGATTAGATTACTTACAGTGTGGAAACAGGCCCTTCGGCCCAACAAGTCCACACCAACCCGCTGAAGCGCAACCCACCCAAACCCCAACATTTACCCCTTACCTAACACTACGGGCAATTTAGCGTGGCCAATTCACTTGACCCTCACATCTTTATGACTGTGGGAGGAAACCGGAGCACCCGGAGGAAACCCATGCAGACACGGGGAGAACATGCAAACTCCACATAGACAGTCGCCCGAGGCGGGAATTGAACCTGGGTCTCTGGTGCTGTGAGGCAGCAGTGCTAACCACTGTGCCACCATGGCGATTGTGGCCTCAACTTTAGCATCCCCACCTACACCAACACCAATTAACTTCTTTGCTAGTCAAGAATCTATCTACCTCTGCTTAAAACTAAATCAATAAACCTGCCTCCATCTCTCTTTGGGTAGGGGAATTCCACAGACTCCTGACCCTCTGAGAGAAAAAGAACTCTTTCATCCTGGTCTAAAATGGGAGTCCCAGGGCTGGTTAGCTGGACAGCCAACTTGTGATGCAGAGTGATACCAAAAGTGTGGGTCCAATTCCCAGACTGGTTAAGGTTACCATGAAAAGCTTACCTTCTCAACCTTGCCCCTCACTTGGTGAACCTCAGGTGAAACCATCAGCAGTCTCTAATGAAAGCAGCCCTTTGGCTTGGTAAGACTATGGTAACGTTACCTTGGTTTCTCCCACGCATCTTTTCAGCATTTTTCCTGTCAAGTCCCCGTGGGATCTTATGTGTCTCAGTAAGATCCATCCCTCAGTTTTCTACACTTCAACAGATAGAAGTGAGAGTTTTCCTTTTAACAAAGCCCCTGCTCTCAAGAGGCACATAAGGCAAAAGCTGTCCTTCCTCGTCAAGAAGCGAGTTTCAGAAGTAGAAAGTGGAGATAAGGACAGAAGCAGCCACATACCATGGAAACAGGTAAAGTTTCGGAGGGGGGAGGGGGAGGGAAAGCTATGATTTAATATATATAGTGTTATCACACCTTGATTTTTTTCCTCTTAGCTCCTTAATCCTCCTGCTCAATATTCAACAGTGAAACGTTTGCATTAGATCATCTCGACTGTAATATCATGTCAGAGTTTAACAGGTTGTGTTCCAAAGCGCTGAAAATTGCCCGTCTGTTCAGATTTAGCAGGCGCTGAACGAAGCGCATTCTTCTACCCACCAGCGGCCAAATCAACGGCACAATCAAGTCAAGGTATCGTCACAATGAAACGTAGCTCAGGCATGACCCAGCCACAGACTTATTATTTGTTACCAGCTCCATGACGCTGTCTGTTGTTGATGCTACCACGATTAGTTGTTGCAATATAATCAGAAAAAAACGCAAGTTTTCCTTCTCACATAAAATGGATCCATACATAGTTGCAATTCTTGGATTCATTCAATTGAAATTATAGGGCAAGGAGAAAGCCAGATTTCAGCCTTCCAGTAAAATCTGGACAATCCTCAGCTGCCTGAGGACAGACAAGGGAATATGCTCGATAAACTGAAGGTTTGAACAGATCAAATTGTGGCTATGGCTATTCAAATCATCGCTCAGGCAGATATTTTAAATAACCTGTTCAGAGGTGTTAGTGACCTAAATCTGGTGAAGGTGGGACTTGAACTCAGAGTTAGGGGCACTACTTCTCACTAGATCCATGCCTGATGGCACGAAACCATTGAAACTGATGAAGGGCTTTTGCCCGAAACGTCGATTTCGCTGCTCCTTGGATGCTGCCTGAACTGCTGTGCTCTTCCAGCACCACTAATCCAGAATCTGGTTTCCAGCATCTGCAATCGTAGTTTCAATGAGGTAAAAACAGTCAGCTGAAGGTATTGACTACAGTGTGAACTTCCCTCCATCCCAAACGGAGAAATGTGGGACAAATCACAAAGTTTTTCATCTTATGGTTAGAGAAAAACCTCAGATGCTTGGTCAAGAATAGTTTGTTGCTCACTTCTACATTGGAACTTTTGACTTTTCAATTTCCAGTTATGAGGGATTTAGAATGAGTCAGATTCAGGATACAGATAATACACAAAAACAACTGGGATTAGTTAAAAATGCAAGATCTGCTTTCCATTTGAAAGTAAAATATGTTTGCTCAGTGAATATTTCGCACCGTGAAATGACACATAAAATCTAATTGCAATATTAAATAATTGTACTCAGAAATTAAAGATTGCTCTTGTGGTACAGTGATAATGCCCCTTCTTCTGGGTGAGGAGCTCTGGGTTAAGTCCCACCAGTGCCACAACATGCCTGAACAGGTCGATTCAAAATACTTAGTAATTAAATGCATCCGGCTGTAGGTAAAAGCAAAGCATGAACTTTTTAGAGCATTTAAGCAGAATTCTGAAATGGTCACAAACTTTTGAATAACCTTGTGCCATTTCCATTCTAGTTAAATTGATTTTTAAGTGAACAAAAACAAGCCGGCCATGGACAAGCTGATTTCTTTTTAAACGGAATTGAGCAGTTGGTTGTATAAGAGACCTTCTGTCATTAAATGCTACCCTGATAAAGATAACATTTTCAAAAGCCAATAATTAATGTTTGATCAATTATTAAGGTAATCCAATTTTTTTATAATATAACTATTATAATGAACAATTAACTCTCATTCTAATGATATTGTGGGTCTACCTACAGAAAATGGATTACAGTTTAATGAAGGCAAATTATCACAATTTTCTCAAGTACAACTAGGAATGGGTAATAAATGCTGGCCCAGCCAACTATCCCCACATCCCATGGGTTAAAAAACAAAGAGCAGGTGGTTTACTCTCAAATCTCAAATTGGTCAAAATTCATTACTCATGAAGTAACTTCTACATCATATGAAAGGACTTAATTCTCCAACTCCACACCTTAAAACATATCACTTATATATGGCCCTGGGACAGAGTGATAGGATGATGTCAGAGATATATTTCTATACTTTGCAAGCCCAGGAGACATGTTTGATATGTTTGCTGCTTGACAGAAGTAAGAACTTGCACTTATGTAGCACTTTTCACAATTTTTCAAAACTATTTCCAAGCATAGAAGGACTTGAAAGTGTAGTTTCAATCTGAGAACAATACAAGTCAGTCATTCAAACCACTGTACCTTTTTGGAAGAGCTGTCCAGTTAGTTGTACTCTTGTGCTTTTCTCTTCATAATCCTGCATTTTATTTGTGCTTCACATCTTGGGTTGGTTGCTCAAACATGGTAAGTGCGATGTTCTCAAAAGATGAAAACGCACACCTGCACTGCTGTAAAGCTATACCCTAAGAAATACTAGGTGCACTGAGCAGTTGTCACTCCACATTGGTCTTTTCCAATTCTGCATTTTAATTTAAAAACATTAATTGTATTGAAGTAATTATATTCTACTGTGTTGGCATGACAATCAGTATCTGTAGTCAGGATAAGGTAAAATAATGAAGCTGGATTGCAAGACAGCATTCAGATAATGGTAATAAGAGTCTACAGCAGGAACCGTGGTTAATCTAGCCAGTAATAGCCCTCTTCGGTTTTTGTTGCAACTATTCAGAGTTGTGGAAGGCAAGGGCATCCTTTATAACCTAGGCTTCAAGATTCCTCACAGGAATTGTGGTTCAGCTGCACAGCTATTTAATAAAGACAATTATGCTGCCCTCAGAAATAGATTGTCAACATAATCAAAACAATGTTCTGCCACCTGGCTCTCTCTGAAGTAGCTTTGTTGCATGTCCTGGATTACGCATTTTTTTTTGCAGGATGGTGGTTTGCAAAGCAGTGATACCAACAGCTTGGGTTCAATTTTACCCTACATGTCTCTAGGGTGAAATTCATTACCATTCATCTCTCTCTCTCTCTAATGAGAATGAAGCTTTGATCCTCTGGGACTATAATGACATTTGTTCAAGTCTATTTGAGGTAATGTGCTGCATGTTGCATTACTTTATGATAATGGACAGTAGTGATGATTTATTCATCATACATTCAAATTATCTCTGCAGTTTCAGATTACTCAAACTTACATTAATTATATCTATTCTCATGAAAAACATGAAAATCAAGCATTGCCATTTACAATAACAACCGCAAGACCAGTAATGTGTTTCAGAGGTTTGCTTTCGGTTTAATTAATAGACAGCTCTCTCCCCTTTCTTAACCTCTTCATTTCCATCTCCACTGACAGTCGATAGACTGACGTTTAAGATAAACCAGACTCCCATAACTACCTGGACTACACCTCCTCTCACCCAGTATCCTGCAAGACACCATCCCAATCTCCCAAAGCCTCTGCCTCCATTGCATCTGCTCAGACGAGGAGAGATTCCACTCCCAAGCATCCCAGATGTTCACTTATTTTGAACAACATGCTTTTCCCCACTCTGGCATCCAGACAGCCCTCCACCTCACCTGCTCCATTCCCCATTCTTTTGCTCTAACCCCCCCATGTAATAAAGACAGAGTCCCCATTGCCCTCACTTACTACCCCAGCAGTCTCCACAGTCAATGTATCATCTTTATACACTTCCACCAACTCTAACTAGACCTGAACACCAAGAACATCTTCCCCTTCTCACCCCTCTCTGTCTTTCACAAGGACCATTCCCTTTGCCAATCCGTGGTTCGTACTATTCTCCCTACCAAACCTCCAGTACATCCCCCACAACCGTAAAAGATGCAAAATCTGCCTGCAAATCACCCCACCCTCCTACCCCCCTCTCCATCCAGGGCCCCAAACTGTCTCACCTGGAAGGACTGAGATTCACCTGCCTCTCCAACCTAGTTTACTGTATCCAGTGCTCCCTTATATGGTCTTCTCTACATTGCTGAGACCAAACAAATTCAGAGCAGATTTTGCCAGGCATCTCAGCTGGACTCACAGGGGCTGACCTGACCTCCCAGTCACCACCTATTTTAATTCCTCTTCCCACTCCCAATCTCAGCCTCCCTCATTGTGAATCAGACCACAAATTGGAGAAACAACATCTCATCTTCCACCTGGGCAGCCTATAGCCTAGAGGACTCAATATAGAGTTCTCCAATTTCAAATAGCCTCCTTTCCCATCCTCTGATTCCCTTCCCAGCCCTTCCCCCTACCTTCCATTCCTCCGATCGACCTTTTCTTCCAGCTACCAAGCAGATTCATTCCTCCCATCAACCAACCAGTTTGTACCCAGTACCTGTGTTCACCTATCCCTACCTCAACACTCCAACCCTCTCCCCATCCAAAACCATCCCCCTGCTTTTATCTGCATCTCCCCTAATACCCTCCCCAGACTTGAAGGATTACACCTGAAATGTTGACCTCTCCACTCCTGATGCTGCGTGACTGCTGTGTTCTTCCAGCCTCCTTCTTGTCTACTTTCAGTTTAATTGCATACAAAATGGAAAATTATATAGGTAATTTGACCCAGGACCTGACTTCTTAATCAAAGTGCTGCATTGTATTAAAAGTGGTATTTAATATCTAACTGTCAAATTAGCAGTATGAAAATATTTTGTATTGCTAATTTACATTGTAGCAGTATTTACACTTTATTCAAGATTGAAGAATTACTGTACATCAGTTAAATATATAGTCAAGCATTAACTGAAAGCACTGGAAACATTCAGCAGCTCTAGCAGCATCTGTGGAGACGGAAACAATTAATGTTTCGAATTAAATATGACTTCTTTAGGCATACATGAAGTCACTCATGATCACTGAATAAGTTATTCCAATTTACTTTAAGGAACCATAGAACATGTCAGATGTGCCTTAATTTCACATTGTATGAATAAATATTAATATAACTCTAAATAGATCTGTGGTTGTCAATTTACTGAACTAAAAATGAAAATCAATGAAACTAATTCCAAGAAGTGTCAAAGAAATACCAGAACAAAAGCATAAGAACAAGCCTAAACTTGTTTCCTGCCCTGTCCAGGGTAAGACTGAAATACAAGCTAAGACATTCCTGACGAGTGACAGAGTTGATAGTGCCAAAAAGAGAACATAAGAAAAGCAATACAAGTGTGAATTTTCAGAAATTGAGACACTAGAGGAAGTAGTGATAAGATGAAGTGGTAATGCACCTAATGAAGATGAAACCTGAACTTAAATAGGTAGAAAATAACTATGCAATAGAAATATGTTTTTAGTTTGCGTATGCATGTAACTAAATGAAAAAGGCAGTGGAGAAGTAAGCATTGTCATTACACTTAGCTTCATGTTGAAAAGGAAACATGTTTAATGTGCTATTATGTTAAACATATGACAACTGTGTTCTTTGTAGCAGGGATTAAAATATCAAGAAAACGGACAACTTTTTGTAACGGGGCATACAACGTTAATATTTTTTTTCTGGAATGATAAGCCTTTTCCACAGTTGTTAATAAGCTTCATTGTCATAACAATCATTTTTGAAGACATTGAAAAAGTCAGGCCGTAAGAAAAGAACAAATATTATTCTAAGAAAAATGATAGAATAGTAAGGACGATAGAGTGTTCTAATTGACCTGTATGTGGGAAAAAAAGTGAGGTTTAGCATTTTATTGTGCTATATTAATGAAATCGCATGGTGAAATCTAATCTGCCTGCTTTCCTTGAGAAGACAGTCAAGTAGACTGCCAATACTGTCTCCTCTATTGTCTTGCTGTCTCTTCTATTGTGTACCATAAGCCTAGCATCACTTGTCAATATGTGCTATAAGATTGGTAGCAATTTAGGTCAACTTGCAAATTCGATACAGAAATAGAGAACATTAAAGCTCATGCAGGACAGGGGCTATTCTGAACAGATAATTGTTCACTGCGTACAGTGTATTGCACAAACATGCAAATGGATTAAAAGCCAACACTATCAGATGTGAAAAGAGCTTGTTCCACCTCAAATTGCCCAGGAAAGGCAAAGTATGTAAAATTTTTGACGAAAAGGTTAAGCAAATCATTACAGTGGCAGAATGGTATTTTCCACAAATAGGGTGCTGCTTTCTATCCAATAAGATGCTTTGCCTATCACACAACTGAGCAATGTCATATGAATTTTAGTGCTGTATGGAATGCCAGGTATATAAACTGTTCATCTCAATGATATGCTGATCAAATCATATACTTTCTCCAGCTGTTCTTAATAAACAGACTTCAAATCATGCTCAAATCAACTTCAAATCAAATCAAGCTGCACTTTCAAAACCAAAAACGTTTAATATTCGAGGAGACTCTGCAATTGGGCAACACTTGCTATATTCCCCACCTCTCTCGTCCACATCTACTGTTTTTGTTACAGCAATAGATTTCGGGTCAAGAGGTGAGGCACTTTATCAATATTACCAGTCAGGCTTTCAAAGTCTAGTTCAGAATCTTGAAATAAATTCACTGATATCCACACAAGTTCCTCAGGGATCAAGAAATCTTGTAGTAAAAGGTAGGTGAAACATAAGATATAGGAGCAGAATTAGACTATTCAGCCCATTCAGTCCTCAACTCAGTTCTAAAGAGTCATCCCTTCACTCTGAAGCCATGTCTTTGAGTCTTAGTCTCCACTACTAGTGGAAACATCGTCTCCATGTGCATTCTATCCAGGTCACTCAGTATTCTGTACATTTTAAAACAGATCTCCCATCTCATCCTTCTAAACTCCATTGTGAACAGACCCCTAAATCTCTCCTCATATGAGAAGCCCTACATCTCCAGATCATTCTTGTACATCTTCTCTGTACAAGATATGGGAGTAGAATTAGGCCATTCAGCCCATTGTGTCTGCTCCACTATGCGATCATGGCTGATTTGTTTCTCAATCCTACCTTCCTGTAACCCTTGATTACATCAATGAAGAACCTATCTATCTCTATTTTAAATAAACTCAAGGACTTGGCCTTCACTACATTTTGCAGAAATGAGTTCTGCAGATTCCTGGGGAGGCAGTGGCCTAGTATTATCGCTAGACTATTCATTCAGAAACTCAGCTAATGTTCTGGGGACCCAGGTTTGAATCCCACCACAGCAGCTGATGGATACGGAATTCAATAAAAAAAAGTCTCGAATTTAGAATTTAGTGTTGACCATAAAACATTATTGATTGTCAGAAAAACCTATCTGGTTCACTAATGTCATTCATAGAAAGAAATCTACCATCTTCACTTGATCTGGCAAGTGGTGATCACTGGAAGGGGCGAGTGGGACATTGTTGTGGCAGTATGCTCCTTTTGCTGTTTTTGCCAGTCTTGGGCGAGTGATTCCTAGGTGTCTGTGGGAATGTCACACTTCACCAGTGAGGCCTCAAGGGTATCATTGAAGCATTTCCTCTGTCTAGCTGGAACTTGCCTGCTGTTTCGAAGCTAGGAGTACAGCACTTGCTTGGGGAGTCTCATGTAGGTCATGAGGATGACATTGCCCAGCCAACTATAGCTGGTCAAGGGTGGTTAGTTCTTTGATGGTGGCCTGGTCGAGGATGCTGATGGTGGTGCATCTATCTTCCTAGCAGATTTGCAGGACTTGGTGCAAGCAGCATTAATGGTATGGTCCACTGCCTTGAAGTGACTGCTGTGGACATTCTGTCTCAGATGTATAGGAGGATGGGAGTCACCACAGCTTTGTAAACTTATGATCTTGGTGTCAGCTATGATGTTTTTGTTCTCGAATACCCTTCTCCTCAGATGATTGAAGGTCGCGCTAGCATACTGGGGAGACAATGTTGCTGGATCTTTTCATCAATAGCTGCTTTGGCCTTCAGGACACTTTCGAGGTATTGAAAGTGATCAATGTTCTCTGAGGCTACCTCTCTAAGGACCTTGATGATCGGAGTTTGCTCCACAATGTCAGGCCAATTTGATGAAGCACTTTTGTCAGGATGAGATGCATGCTCGCATATGCCTCCATAAAAAGGTGCTGACGATGGTCGGCAGTATGTCCTTGGGGATTGCCCATACACGAGCTTTATCTGTATACTACAGCTCGATGACACTGGTTGGGGTGACTTTAGTCTTGGCTTTAAGGTGGCAGAGGTTGAATAATTTCCCCACAGTTTCCAGGAGGGAGCTTGTTGGTGATGAATGTTGACGGGGCAGCACAGTGGCACAGTGGTTAGCACTGCTGCCTCACAGCGCCAGAGACGCGGGTTCAATTCCCGCCTCAGGCAACTGTGCGTGTGGAGTTTACACATTCTTCCCGTGTCTGCGCGGGTTTCCTCCGGGTGCTCCGGTTTCCTCCCACAGTCCAAAAATGTGCAGGTTAGGTGAATTGACCATGCTAAATTGCCCATAGGTGTTAGGTGTAGGGGAATGGATCTGGGTGGGTTGCTCTGCGGAGGGTCAGTGTGGACTTTTTGGGCCGAAGGGCCTGTTTCCACACTGTAAGTAATCTAAATCTAAATTAAAGCATTGAGCGAGATTGATCAAGAACAGTGTTAGGGCGATGACGCAGCCCTGCTTGACACTGGTCCGAATGGGGAATGGGTTGGTGGTGGAGTTACTTGTCATTGTCATGACTTCCATGTCATCATGGAGTAGGTGAAGGATGGTGTTAAATTTCATGGTGCAACCAAAGAGTGGACCACAGACTCAGCACCAGATCCCATGACTCAGTGTCATCAAGGATTGCTAGGTTTGTGGAGAGGAGTTGGTTGTATGAGGCTATTTTTTTCCCTGGGTTTTTAATGCCTCAACAGTGAACTTTTGGCAGCACTGCTCCTGTTGTCTCTACAATGACAGGGCTCTATTTATGTTTACCTTGGCTCGGATCATGCAATAGTCCGTCCAGCAGTCATTGGTTCCTGTCATGGCGTGCGCTTTTAACATCTTTCTGATTCCTCGCTCTTACACTGATGTTGGAATGAACAATGCTGCCATTGTCTTGTATTTGTCCCTTTGCCGAAACAGTATATTGATGATGTGGTGGTTGTGGTTATGACAGTTGGTCAGGAGAAGGATGTTGGAGTTTTGCTTCCCACCTCCCTCTTTCCTGATTAAATCTCTCCAAAGTTCTGCATTTTTGCTGACTCGAGGCATTGAAGTCACCGAGCACAATTAGTCTGTCCTCTGTAGCAACCCATGAGAGATTGGTCAAGGCTGGAGTAGAATTTCTCCTTGACCCCAGCTGCTGCTGGTTCTGAGCAAGGGTGAATCAGAGTGTCTTGAGGCATTCACGTATTCTGCAGGGGGAGGCTTGGAGTTGGTCTACTAGTATATTTTGATGGCAAAGCTGACTGCGTGGATGCAGTGCTCTTCTTCAGCCTTGCTTTTTCATCATAAAAGGTATAGCCACCACCTTTCTCTGAGTTGTTACACTGCCTGCTGTGATTCACTCAGGGTCACGATGCCAATTTCATAGTGTCTGAGCAATCATGGTAGCACTGTCCATAAGTGTTCCAGGTCCCGAAAGTCATCCTGAGGGTGTGCAAGGTGCCTGTGCAAGAGTTCTTTTAATATGACCAGGAATACTATGATGAGTAACTCATCTCCTGACTCCTCAAAGCTTGTCCACTATCTACAAAGCACAAGTCAAGAGCATGATGGAAAATCCCCACTTGCCTAGATGCTGCGACTCCAACAATACTCAAGAAGCTTGACACCATCCAGGACAAAGCAGCCCGTTTCATTGGTACCACATCGACAATCATCCACTCCCTCCACCAATGTTCTGTAGCAGCAGTGTGTATTATCTACAAGATGCAGTGCAGAAATTCAAAGATCCTTAGACTGGTCCTTCCAAACCCATGACAATTTCCACCTGGAAGGACAAGGACAGCATATACATGGGTACAATACCTGCAAATTCCTTTCCCAACCATTTATCATCCTGACTTGGAATTTTCACTGTTCCTTCACTGACACTAGGTCAAAATCCTGGAATTCCCTCCATAAAGGCATTATAGGCCAACCTACAAGTGTGAATTGCAGTGGTTGATGAAGGTAGCTCACCAGCACCTTCTGAACGGCAGCTCCACTTTCATTCTATCCAGGCCTTTTAGTAATTTGTAAGTTTCAATGAGATCATCCCCTCATCCTTCTAAACTCCATAGAGGACAGAGTCAGAGTCCTTCCTGCTTCCCATATGACAAAACCGTTATCCCTAAGGTCATTTTTGTAAACCTTCTCTGGACCCCTCTCCAAGGCCAGCATATTCTTCCTTACAGGGCCCAAAACTGCTCAAAATATTCCAAATGCAGTCTGACCAGAGCTTTAGACTGCCTTAGCAGTATATTTCTGCTGTTGTATTTTAGCCCTCTTGCAATGAATGCTAACATTGCATCTGCCTTCCTAATTGCCAAACACACCAGCATGTTAGCTTTCAGAGAACCTTAAACTGGAAAACTCAAAACCTTTTGTGCTTAAGATTTCCAAAATCTTTCCCCCTTTAGAAAACAGTCTACATCTCTATTCTTCCTACAAAAGCACATAATCTCACACTTTTCCCACGGTGTTCCAACTGCCACTTCTTTGTCCACTCCCCTCTTTTGTTCAAGTTGTTCTGCAGCCTTCCTGCTTCCTCAACACTACACTATCTGTCTCACCATTGTGTTATCTCCAAACTTAGCAACCATGCCCTCATTTTCTTTTTTCAGTTCATTCACAAATAGTTGTGATCCCAAAATGGACCACTGTGAAATTGCTCTACCATCCTGAAAAGAACCCTACCATCTTGAAAAAAAAACTCCTTTATCTCCACTCTATGCCTTTGGCCAGTCAGCCTGTCCTCTAGCCATGCTAGAACCTTGCCTCTAACACCATGGCCCCTTATCTTATTTAGCAGAATCCTGTACAGGACATTGTAAAAAGCCTTCTGGAAATCCAAATGGATCGCTTCATTAGCTCTCCGTTGCCTAACTTGCTTGTTACCTTCTCAAAAGAATTCTCAGATTTGTCGGCTATGACCTCCCCTTGAATGATGCAGTGCTGACTCAGCTCTATTTTACCATCCACTTCCAAATATTCTGCAATCTCATTTGTAAAAATTAGCAATTTTCTAGTCATAGAATCCCTACAGTGCAGAGAGGCCATTTGGCCCATCGACACCAATCCTCCTCTGGGAACCTCTCTGACTAGTGATTCCTGAAAAATCACTACCAATGCCTTCATAAATCTCCTAAGCGATCACCTTCAGAACTCTGGGATATAGTCTATCTGGTCTTGGTGGATTTATTCACCTTCAGACTTTTCAGTTTCTCTGCAGTAAACGCCACTATACTCACCTTTGTCTCTTGACTTGAAGCTCTGCTATGTTACTGATGACTTCCACTATGGAAGCTGATGTAAAGTACTTATTGGCTCCTGTGACATTTGTTTATTCCCCATTATTACATCTTCAGCTTCATTTTCTGGTGGTCCAATTCCACTCTTGCCTTTTTCTTCACATCTAAAACAACACTTGCAATCTTCATTTATATTACGAGCTGGCTTAACCTCAGATTTCATCTCCACCCCCACCCCCCCCCCCACCGCCGCCAAACTTATTTTTTAGTTATGTTTTGCTGGTTTTTAAAGGCTACCCAATCATCTGGCTTCTCACTAATCTTCACTATATTGTTTTATTTTATGTCTGTCCCGGACTTCCCTAGTCAGCCATGTTACCTCAACTTTCTCTTAGTGTCCTTTCTCTTCATTCAGATAAATTTCTGCTGTGCCTCCTAAATCTACCTCCAGAAAATTTTGCCATTCCTATTCCATCATCTTCACTCCTAGGCTCCCCTTCTAATCAACTCTCCCCATGTCTTTGTAGTTACCTTTAGTCAATTGCAATTCTGTTACATCATCTTCCAGCTTCTCCCTCAAATTACACAGTGAATTGTATCAGATTATCGTGACTGCACCTCCCCACCTCCACCACAAGGATACCCTCACCTTATGCTCCCTAATAAAGTGTGCCTTGTTACACAACACCACATCCAGAATTGCCTGTTCCTTAGTCGGCTCTACCACAAGCTGCTCCCAAAAAACCAACTCGTCCACATATTCTTTTTGTTGAGATCCACTACCAACCTGATTTGCCCAGTCCAACCACATATTGAAGCCCCCAATGATTATTGTAATAGAGTCTTTCTTACAGGCCTTTTCTATCTTGATTTATTTTCTTCCCCATATCCTGACAGTTGTTGGGATGCCTGTACATAACTCCAAGCAGTCTACAGTGAATCAGGCAAGGGGCGGTCACCACCACTTCTCAAAGGCAACTAGGAAAGGGTAACAAAATGTAGGAGCAGAAGCAGGCTATTTAACCCATTGAATCCACTCCAGCAATCCAGGAGGTCATGGCTGATCTGATCATCCTCAACTCCACTTTCCTATCTTTTCCCCATTAATCTTAATTCCTTAAGACTAAAAAAAATGTACAGCTCAGCCTTGAATATACTTAATGGACCAACATCTATAGTATTCTATTGTAAAGAATTCCACAGATTTACTACCATCTGAAGGAAGATATTCCTGATCATCCATCTTAAATATGTGACCCCCTTATTCTGACATTATGCCCTCTGGTCATAGACTCTCCCACGAGCTGAAACAACCTTCCCACATCCATCCATGCCTTGTTCTTCTAAACTCCAAATGAGTACTGGCCCAATCTACTCAAGCTTTCCTCACAGGACAGTCCCTACATACCTGGCTCATTAGGCTGATACTTTCTTTGGACAGCCTCCAACACCAGTATATCCTTCCTTAAATAGATGACCCAAAACTCTTCACAGTATTCGAGCTGTGGTCTGACTAGGGCCTTGTTAAAACTATACAAGATCTTCATATTTTTACATGCCATTTTTTTTAGATAAAGGCAGACATATTATTTCCCATCTGTATTACTGCTGAACTTTCATGTTATTTAGTGAAGCCTAAGTCATGCAAAAGAATTCAAAAAAAGGATAGTTAAGTTAAATACTTAGATGCACACTAGACATCGAAATGGCAAATAACAGCTTGTATTGAATGTTAATGCCAACTACTTAAATTTCATAAGGAGCATAACTTTTTTTATGTACTAAAATGAGGGTCATCGCCCCACTTAGCTCACCTTATAAACAGTTTCAAATCACTGCTTTCGAGTAGACAAAATGCTAGTGGCTTGTTATGAAGACGGAGAAACAATGGATAAAAAGAAATAGTAGTTTGAGTAGAGGCATGGCTAGGAGCCAAAAGCTGAATAATGTCAAAATGGATTGTTTTGGTATGAAGAGAAGGGTAATGGCGAATTCTGAAATTTATGGCAGGATTCCATTTTGTTTTTCATTTATACAAATGATTTTGACAGTGAGAACAGGAATTGATTCAAAATCTACAAATTTGGCAAATACGTTGGGCAGATAAAAGCAGTTGCAGTTCAATGCTTAAAGTTGTGCAGTACATCTTCTGGGAAAAAAAAGTGAAAAGAAGCATAACACCTGTACCAGCACAATGACTGTTCACAAATTATAATTTGGCCATAGTTATGCTCTATTTCCACCCTCAATTCTTAACATAGAGTCATAGAGATGTACAGCATGGAAATAGACCCTTCAGTCCAACCAGTCTATCCCAACCCAATCTAGTCCCACCTGCCAATAGCTTGAGAAGGGATATTGCTGTCAGACCACTCTTCTTGTACCCAATTTTAGAGGATTCTGCAAAGGCAAAACAGGCAGTATTTCTCCAGTGCCTCGTGGTGTCTGCTGTAGGTTATTCAAGTTTCCAAAGTACAATAGCTCAGGGATAATCTTTACCTGATAAATCATCTTAGACTTGCATTTAAGATCCTGGGCCTCAAACATTCTTTCCCTTGGTCAAAGGCTGAGGTCGCCCAAAAGAGAATAGACAAGAAAGCGGCTGATGGAACACAGCAAGCCAGGCAGCATCAGGAGATGAAGAAATTGAGGTTTCCGGTAGAACTTATCCTCAGGAAGAGTTATACCTGAAACATTGACCTCCATTTCCTGATGTTGCCTGGCTTGCTGTGTTCCACCAGCTTCCTGCTTGCCTACTTTGGATTCGAGCATCCGCAGGTTTTTGTCTCTAAGTGGTCCAATAGAAGCAATGAAGAATGTTGTCATCCACACCTCACTACAAGAGGATGCTCCCAAGATATGGAAAATCATTGGCTAATCATTTATAAATAGTCCTGCTGAACAAGATATTATTTGTATGCCAGACGCCAGACTTAAGAAACGATCAGTGTTCCAGGAACTTGATTATGGCAGAAGACTCACAGGAATATAACATAAAAACCTTAAGGATGTCCACAAAGTATCCTTAAAGAAGAAAAACATCCCTAGCTTGCAACCAACTAAAAATCGGGAATTGTTCATTTCAAAAGGTAACAAACATATTGAGAGGCTTTGCCAAGAACATGATCAGGGTACATTCCCTCCAAACTGACCATCCAAGAACCATGTTTTTCCACATATGGCAGATTGCTTTGTAAGTTGGAATTATATGCTATCTAGGAACCCATTAAACCATAGTGGAAACAAAGGAACTATCTAAAAAGGTTTTGCCTTCAGTTCTATTACAAGAAATTTGTTAGAAAAACATATTAAGAACTTCTAAAAACAGCACAGCCAAGGTTCACTAGAACTATATCAAGAACAGGACATTTTTTTTAAAAAAAAAAGAACAGGAAGTCTAAGAGACAAGTATATTGTTTAAGGTTAAGTGGAGAATGGGATTTAACTATGGTCAGTTCTGACATTGACCTGAAGTTTCCAAAACATTTGGAATCTTTTTTCTATCAGTATCTTACGCAACTACTTTTGCTGAGCCACATATTTCTGGGCCGATCATTATCTCATCAAAAATATCAGAATACCATTGAGAGAATCCTTTGGTAAGAAGATTCTGTAGATCTTATCATTTCATTAAATACTATTTTTATTAAACTATGAACACAAGTTGTTGCAATCCTGAGAATCACAGCTTTCTATTTTGGAATCTCAATCTCAGTATCACTCAACTCTGGTATAAAACAGTTGGATACAGAGAATATTTTCCAACCAACTTCCAAAGTTCTCCAATTCTGCAGTTCTCTTATTCTGCTGCTGCTACAGTACCTATCGTTTGCAGTCAAGGTAAATCAAGTAACAAGAGACGTACACTTATTTACACTGTGGTATTGATGCACATCACGGAGAAAGGTCCAACAGGCAGAAATGAAAATCTCATTCATTACTTTCAAGCAACTACCGTACATGTGCAAAATCTGGTTTGTACTTCACCCAATATTATGGAGTCCATGGAGTGAATTGCCCAGCACCAACAATCAAGACAAATTGTCAAATATAAATTGGCCAGTGGTTAGTAGCAACTTAAAACTAAATATCGATGAGTCCATGATGCAGAACACATCTTTCATATTTAACTTAAACCACTAGCAGATGGTGTTTGATGCAGCAAATTGAAAATTTCAACTTGCTTTAAGCCAGTCAGATCCTCATTAAACTCCTGAGATGCTACTTACACAGCACATCTAATATTAAACTTTAATTTAAAAAATATAGATAAATACAACCTTTGTTTTTAAAAAAATAACCTAAGAAAACAGAAACCAAAATTAGCACAATCATTACAGAAAATTATTGGAAATGAATTACAATGTGCACACAAAGATAGAAAAATTACTTAAAAATCTGACCATTTAAAATACAATTTACACATTAGAACTAACAGAAACTATTTTATATTTTATGGACATGGAAAATTAAAAGTTACTGGACCATCTCCAAACGCAAAAAGCATTAGCTCACAATGGTTAATACTTTCACCCTGTTAGACAAATCATTGAAGTAAATAAAAGCTGTGCATACCATCAGGAAATTAATAACTTGATACTAATTCTTGATATATGATAAACAGATTTCATTTCAAATAACATTCTTCCAATGAGACAGAAACTTTATACTTGCCTACGTATAAAATGATCAAATCTGCTCAATCATAAAATATAATTCCTCAACAATGATCATATCATGCCATTGACACCACTTGGACGCTATTTAATCTGATCAAAAAAATTTTAAAGGGTCTGGTTCCAGACAACAAAGATATTTTCTAAAGGCAAAATACTGTGGATGCTGTAAATCTGAAACATAACACTGGAGAAACTCAGCAGCTCATTTTCGGAAAAGTACATCAGCCCTATTGCTCTCTCCATGATGCTACCAGACCTGAGTTTCTTGAGCATTGGGCGTTTGTCAAAGATATCTTCTAGCCCACTAAACTGAAAGAAAATTGTATCGGATTTTGTTGGCACAGCACAGTGGACTGCATGAGTGATATGAAACAACATGGAAGGTAAGTACTCCAATTCATTGAGCCTCCATTATCAATTTTACCTTCATTTTATACACTCAGTTAATGGAAGCAGATCAACAAATTGCCTACTGGTCCTGAACATAATGGTTTAAAGCTTATTCGATACAACTCTTTCAAAATAATTTGAAGTTTTAACTTGCTGTCAAAGCAAAGTTACTGAGAATTTTTTTTTCTGCAGCAGAAAAGATGGAAGATACAATTTACGTGCATTTGGACAAAGATTGATTAGTGGATAGTCAGCATGGAGAGGAAAAGCATACGTCACAAATTTTGATTTTCTTTTTGTAATGAAGTAACCAAAAAGATTGATGCGGGTATAGTGGTAGATGTTGCTTATTTGGACTTTAGTAAAACCTTTGACACGATTCCGCATGTAGATAAAATAGTAATGTTAGGTCACATGGGAGTCAGGGTGAGCTTGCAAATTGGACACAAAATTGGCTTTATGGCAGGAGAGGGTGGGTTGGAAGGCTGTTTTTCAGTCTGGAGACCTATGTCCAGTGGTGTTCCACAGAGATCAGTACCGGGTCCACTTTTGTTTGTTTATATAAATGGAAGCAGATCAACAAATTATATATATGTTTTATATATATATAAATGATTTATATAAATGATTTGGATGAGACTTGAGCAGGCATGGTTAGTAAGTTTGCAGATGACACCAAAATTGATGGTTCTGTTGACAGTGAAGAAAGTTATCTAAGACTAAAAGGAGATCTTAATCAATTGAGTCAATAAGCTGAGGAGTGGCAGATAGAGTTTAATTTGGATAAATGTGAGGTATTGCATTTGGTTAATACAAACAAGGACAGGACTTATACAATTAATGGTAGGGCCCTGGATAGTGTTGAAGAACAGAAGAGACCTAGGAGTTTAGGTACATAATTCTTTATAATTGCATCACAGGTAGACAGGGTGGTTAAGAGGGTTTAGCACACTAGCTGTTATTGCTCAGCATATCGACATTGGGACATCGTGTTGAGGTTGTTGGTGAGATTTCTTCTGGAGTACTGTGCACAGTTCTGGTCACCCTATTATAGGAGGGATATTATTAAACTGAAGAGGGTTCAGAAAAGACTTACCAGGGCATTGCTCGGAATGGAAAGTTTGAGATGTTAAAATAGATTGGAAAGGCTGGGACTTATATCGCTGCAGCGTAAGAGGTTGACAGATGACCTTATTGAGGCCAAGAGGAGCATAGATAAGGTGAATGACAAGGGTCTTTTCCCTAGGTGGGGAAGTTCAAAACTAAGGGACTTTTCTTTTAAGGTGAAAGGAGAAAGATTTAAAAAGGACATGAGGGACAATTTTTTTTAAAACAGAGGGTGGTGCGTATTTGGAATGAACTGCCAGAGAAAATAGTGGATGTAAGTACAGTTACAACATTTAAAAGACATTTAGATAATTTCATGAATAGGCAAGGTTGGAGGAATATGGATCAAGTGCAGGCAGTGGGACTAGTTTAGTTTGGGAACGTGGTCAGCATGGACTGGTTGGACTGAAGAGTCTGCTTCCATTTGAATTTTCCACTTGCTATCAAACCAAAGTTGCTATGAAAAAATAACTCATGACTCTGACAGTTGCAGCCTTTTGAAAGATTTGTATGTGGCATTAATAAAGTTGAACTATAAAAAGGCTGAAACAAGCCCTTTATTCCTTTTTCAAACTTATCTGTTTTAGGCACAGTTTCCATTGGCCATAAATGGATAAGCAGAAACAAGAGGACAGAGGATTTGAAGATAGCAAATACAAAAACATTTTTCTTCCCTCAAATGCAAAAAAGATGTTAAACCTATCTGAATCAGACAAATGTATTAATCTCACCATCTAACACTTCAGTTACACAAACCTGATGATATTAGTTATGTCATGATGGAACAGAAGAAATAAATACGTCTTACACCATAACCTCTTGCGCAAAATTCTGCTTCAGGAGAAAGGTTCCCTGTTATTGGCAAAATGTCAAATGCATTGTCAGTTTTTCTCCTTCAAAACCAATGAAAACAAAGAATCCACTACACTCAATCGCTTGAAAAAAAAGTCAGTGTCTCAACACAGCAATGTCCACATTAGTGTTCAGTTTACACCGTTGGTTTCAGTTAAACGTGAAAGCTTTCTCCACAGCCACAGGTTCCTTTGATGTTAGGATTGTGGAATACAAATTCACTAGCGAGTTTATTTTCTGTATAGTCCATTTCAGTTCCTAAAAGTGTCAACTGTGCTTTCTTTTCAATGAATATTCGAACACCTGTAAGAGAAATGAAAAACAAATATATCTTTATTACCACTGGAAAAGTGGCATACAAACCTCCATTTTGTACAACATGCTTCAAGATGAATTCTGGAATCCCTATTCATCATATTCATGATGCTCCTTGATGATTCATCTTAAAAGTCAGTATGTTGATAACACCTAATGCAGAAGTGGGAAAATTATGGCTTGTGGGAGCTGTCCATCTTTCCTTGGAGCTTCACTGAGCTGAAAAACTTTATTGGGTCATCCAGGATTTCAAGAAATATTCTTAGGAATCCAAATCAGAGACTAGGATGAGAAGGAACTCAGATTACCTATTTCTTTCTATATAGAGAGAGATCTTTAAGAAATGAGAACAACATGTAAGTTGTCCTTACATCACATTAGGCATCTTAAAATAGCGAATGCCACTAGCAGTGCCTTTGAAAGATTCTCCAAATCAGTAACAAGACAGGTGATCCAACAGTAGCATCCTTTCTCAGGCCAACATGCGCTACGTCAAGGTGCTGATCACTTGAAGCCAGTCCACTGGGCAGGATATCTTGCATTCATGTGCCTGACAATATATTCTCAAAGTAACTGACATACTTAGAATTTACTCATAATAAACAACTCCCAGAAGACAGTGGAAAATACTTATGGATGCCCTCAAAGCACCCCTGAAGAAGTCAAACACCCATTGACTCATAGGAGACCTTGACTGATGATAGACCAAAATTGGAGAAAGCTCATCCAGGAAGACATTCAACATATCAGGAGACTTGGTCAAGAACACAGTGGCTGTCAAGTTGGTTAGCTAACAATCAATCAATGGCAAATGAGCAGATTTTAAATTCAATTAGACAGGAAAGATAGGAGCCATTGTCTTCAGTTGCAACATAAAATGGTCACCTAGACACTGAATTCATCACTTTCCTTGGCCATACATTGGGAGCTGGTTTCACAAACTTTGCACTCTGAACAAACTGAGCGCTGTCTCTTCCTTAAAGCTTAGTTGTGGCAACAATCAGCATTTATCACCATTCCCAAGGAGAATGTGGCATTGAGCCACCTTTTTGAACAGAATTGCAAAGATGATGCAATAAATTCAGGAGGTGGCATTTGTTGCAGAGTTGTCAGGTCAGGTCATAAGCAACACAAGTTATACTTCATAAAAGATGCTGGTTGATATCTTAGTTCAAATGGTTCTTATCTCCCGCTGACTATTAGCTGCAAATTGTTCATGAGTTCCTTTTCTCTCTTCTCTCCCTAATTAGACTTGAAATTGGTACAACAAGGTTTTCAGAGTTCATTGTTTTTATCTGCATCCAAGGACTCTTCTGATCTTTATACCTACCAGTCAATGCTTACACATCAATGTTGATTATGACCCATTGTCATGGTTTAACAGCATAATCTTAATAAGCAGTCCAGCTATACTTGTGGTTCTTATTAAACCAAATCATGAAGGCAGTTCATCTTCGTATCTAAAATTAACTTCATCAAGCATAACATCACAGAAAACATGTTAAAATAATTCACAACAAGGTACATATAAGCAAAAGCAGAAAGCATAAAAAGTTCACATTCCCTACAGAATCTCACTGCACTATTGGGGAAGGAGTTCCAGGATTGGGATTCTGTAACCCTGAAGGAATGGTAAAATATTTCCAAACAAGGACAGTGCATGACTTAGAAGGAACTTATGGATGATCATACTTTCAGACATCTGGTACCTTAGTTTTTTCTTTTAGACGGTAGAGACTGCAGGTTTGAAAGGTGCTGCCTCCACTTGCTATTGTTCATCTTTTCGATCATAGAGTGCAGCCATGGTGCCCTAGTGTTGGAGGGAATGAATGTGTAAGGTAGTCCCAATCAGGTTCCTTGATTTTTGTTGGAACTGTACTCATCTGTGCCAACGTGGGAATAATCTATTATGGTCCTAAATTGTCCCTAAAGGTGACAGACTGACGTTGGGAATTAAGTGGTGAGCTAACCACTGCAGAATTTCCAGCCTCTGATTTGTTCTCTTAACCACAATATTCAGAGCACTGATCTAGGTCAATTTCTACTTAGTGGTGACTCCCAGAATATTAAATGTCAAGAGGAAGTGACAGATTCTCAAGTATTTAGCATGCTACTGACCATTTATGATCTTAACCCTGAATATTATCCTGGTCTTGTTTTGGGCAGACACAGACTTCACTATCGGAGGAGATGCAAATCGTACCAAGCACATAAATCAGCAAACATCCCTACTTCTGACCTAATCATCAAGGAAAGTTATTGGAAAGTGACCAAAATGTCTGGGCCCCATATTAGATGGTTTACCTTTTGTCTAATCCAAACACGAGTATGGTGGGGAAGGTTAAAATTAGATTGGCAGGAGATGGGAACCAGATTGGGGAGATACAAGAGAGGAAAATGATGTTAGCAATGAAAAATACAAATGTAGAAATCAAAAGTGGAAGGCAGTGTTGGTAGAAAATAGGGCCTTAATACAAAAAGAAATGTAAAAATGTTACATTTTTGAACGCATGGAGCACTTGCAATGAGGTTGAAAAATTAAAAGTGCATATACTTGTATATGGGTACAATATAATTGTGATTACACAGCCATGACTGCAGGATGACCAAGGCTGGGAATGGAACATTGAAAGGAGACAAAGGTGGAATCGTTCATAAAGAATGACATCAGAGCAATGGTAAGAAAGGATATTGACCCAGAAGATCTAGAGATAGAATTAGCCTTGCTGGAAAGAAGCAATAATGGGTAGAAGTAGAGACATTTTAGCAGGAGTCATCGGTAGGCTTCCAAACAACGGTGTTAAGGTAGAGAATAGAATTAAATAAGAAATTAGAGAAATATTTAACAAGGGTATTACAGTTATCATGAGTGACTTTAATCTACATAACACTGGCCAAACCACCCACCAAGCCATATGAGCAATAATACAGTGACAAACCCCGGATGTGTACAAGACCTTTTCTTAAAAAAAAGACTAATATACTGATGAATCAAACAGGGTACAGGTTACCTTAGATATTATTTTGCAAAATGAAAAGGTGTTAATTAATAATCCATTTAAGGGATTCTTTACGGAAAAATGACCATAACAGGACAGAACTCTCCACAAAAACAAAAAGTGTAGTAGTATAATCTGCATCTGGGTTCCACATCTATGCAGAGGAATAAAGAAAACACAAAAAAAGGTGAGGTTGGCCATGGTGGACTAGGCAACTTTTCTAAAAGGCATTAAAGGAGGCCAGGCAATGGATAACTTTTAAGGAACAAATGTATGCATTGCAACAGTTATACATTCCTTGCTAGTGCAAAAACACAACAGGAAAAGTAACCCAACCATGGCTAACAACAGAAATTAAGGATAGCATTGGATCCAAAGATGACTCAAAGTTGCTAGAAAAACTAGCAATTTGGAGGATTGGGAGCAGCCTAGAATTCAGGAAATGAGTAGCAAGAGAATAAAGCAGAAAACAGTAGGAGGGTAAACTTGCAATGAACATAAAAAGGATTGCAAAAGCTTCCATTAGTATGTAAAAATCAAAAGATTAGTAGGACAATCTTACAGACTGACAGCAGGAGAATTAATAATGGAGAACAAAGAAATGAGATTGCACAATATTTGGATCACTGGAATCTCTTCTGGGATAGAAATGACCTGTTTAAGAAGGACAGGTTGCATCTGCGTAGGAAGAGAACTAATTTACTGGCGAGAGGATTTGCTGGAGCAACGTAGGAAGATCTAAACTAGTAAGGTAGGGGTGTGCATGTGTGTCAGTGTGCATCTGTGTCTGTCCCATAGAAATAGTGAGAAAAGAAATCAGTCTGAAGCTTGTGTGGTTGGGAAAAGGAGCAAGTCAAAGAGACAAGGCATGCAGGAGCCAAGTAGAGAGCAAGGTAGAAATGATAAATTAAACTGCATTTATTTCACTGCAAGATGCCCGACAGGTAAGGCAGATGAACTCGGGGCCTGATTGGGAACATGGGACTGGGATAACATAACTATTATAGAGACATGGCTCAATGATGGACAGGACTGGCAGTTAAGCATTCCAGGATATAGATGCTATGGAAGGATAGAAGAATGCGGGGTGGGCTGCTTTTGATTAGGCACAACATTATGGCTGTACTTAGGGAGTATGTCCAAAGAAGTTATCTGGGTAGAACTAAGAAATAAGAAAAGGATGGTCACCTTATGGGATTGTACTGTGGACCCTCCAATAGTCAGTGGGAAATTGAGAAGCAAATTTGTAAGGAGATCTTTCTTATTCAGTATGTGAATGTACGTACTACAGAAGGTGCAAAATTGGACTTATTCTTGGGAAATAAAGCAGAGCAAGTGACAAGGGTGTCAGTGGGGGAGCATTTTGGGACCAATGATCATAATTTTATTAGTTTTAAAATAGTGATGTAAAAGAGTAGACTTAGAATAGATTGCTTACAGTGTGGAAACAGGCCCTTCGGCCCAACAAGTCCACACCGACCCGCCGAAGCGCAACCCACCCATACCCCTACATTTACCCCTTACCTAACACTACGGGCAATTTAGCATGGCCAATTCACCTGACCCGCACATCTTTGTGACTGTGGGAGGAAACCGGAGCACCCGGAGGAAACCCACGCAGACACGGGGAGAAGGTGCAAACTCCACACTGACCTGACCTAAAACTCAATTCTAAACTGGAGGAAGGCAGATTTTAAAGATATTGGGCAAGAAGTTTCAAAAGTTGATTGGGGGGGCGGGGGCAGGGGCGGGGGGGGGGGGTGAATAATTGCAGGTAAAAAGATGACTGGAAAATGGGAAACCTTCAAAAATGAGATAATGAGAGTCCAGAGACAGTATGCTCCTGCAAGGGTGGAGGCCAAGGCTGGTGAGGTAGAGAGTGCTGGATGACAAGAGAAATTGAAGTTCTGGTCAGAAAAAGGAACCAAATGTCAGGTATAGACAGTAGGGATTGAGTGAATCCCTAGAAAATTATGAGTATACTCAAGAGCGAAATCAGGAGGGCAGAAATAGGGACAAGAGATAGCTTTGGCAAATAGAGTTAAAAGAGATCCAAAGGGATTCTCCAAATTCATCAAGGACAAAACAGTAACTATGGAGAGAATAGGGTCCTTTAAAGATCAGGAGGCCACCTATGTGTCGAACTGCAGGAGATGGATGGGATACTAAATGAATATTTTGTGGAGAAGGATATGGAAACTAGAGAACATGTGGAAATAGAGATATCTTGAAAAATGTCCATATTTTGGTGGTGCTGGATGTCTTAAAATGCACATAGGTGGATAAATCTCTGGGAACTGATCAGGTCATAGAGTCATTGAGTCCTACAGAATGGAGACAGGCCCTTTGACCCAAACTGATCCATGCTGACTAAAATGTCCATCAATGCTAACCCCACTTCCCTGCAATTGGCCCAGATCCTTCCAAACCTTTCCTATCCATGTATTTAACCAAATGCCTTTTAATTGTTACTGTACCTGCCTCAACCACTTCTGCTGGCAGCTTATTCTGTATGAGCCCACCCTTTGTGTAAAAATGTTACCCCTCAGGTTCCCTTTTATTCTTTCCACTCTAACCTTAAACTAATGCCCTCTAGTCCTCAATTCCCCAACCCTGGGAAAAGGACTAAGTGCATTCATCCTTTCCATGCCTCTCATGATCTTATACACTTCTATAAGATCCCCCCTCAGTCTCCTAAGCTCTGAAAAAAAAAAACACCCCTAACTTGTCCAATCTCTCCCTGTAACTCAGAATCCTGGCAACATCCTCAAAAGTTTCTTCTGCACTCTTTCCAGTTTAATAACTTTCGTCTTACAGCAAGGTGACCAAAACTGAACACAATATTCCAGGTGTGGCCTCACCAACATCCTCTACAACTACAATACAATTTCCCAACTTCTATACTCAATACTTCGACTTGTGAAGACCAATATGCCAAAAGCCTTCTTTACTGCCCTGTCTGCCTGTGACTCCACTTTCAGAGAACCGTGCACCTAAACACCAAGGTCCTGCTGTTCCACTACACTCCTTAGCACCCTACCATTCACCATGAAACTCCTACCTTGATTTGACTTTCTAAAATGCAAGACCTCACACTTATGTATACTAAACTCCATTCGCCATTTTTCAGCCCACTTCCCCAGCTAATCAAGGTCCTGCTGTAATTTCTGACAACCTTCCTTACTGTCCACAATACAACTTATATTAGTGTCATCTGCCAACTTACTAATCATGCCTTGTACATTCTCATCCAAATCATTGATATAGATAATAAACTGCAATGGGCCTACCACTAACCCCTGAGGCACTTCACTAGTCAAAGGCTTCCAGTCTCACAAGCATTGTTCCACCACTACCCTCTGCTTCCTACCATCAAACCAACTGTGTATCAAATTGCCAGCTTCCCCTGGATTCCATGCAATCTAATCTTCCAGAGCAGCCGATCAATGGCCTTAATGAAATCCATGTAAACTATGTCTTCCACCCTGCACTCATCAACCTTCTGGATCACTTCAATGAACTCTACTAAATCTGTGAGACATGATCTCCAACGCACAAAGCCATGTTGACTATTCCTAATCAGGGCCAATAAGTGTGGCGCTGGAAAAGCACAGCAGGTCAGGCAGCATCCAAGGAGCAGGAGAATCGAGGTCTAGGGCATAGGCCTTCTTCATCACATTCCTGATGAAAGGTTTATGCCTGAAATGTCGATTCTCCTGCTCCTCGGATCTGTAGTCCTCACTTTCGCCTATTCCTAATCAGATCCTGTCTTTCTAAATGCATCCATATCTTATGATTTCATGTCGTTTTCCACAGTAAACAGAGGAGAATATTCATTGAGGACCTGGCCCATCTTCTGCAATTCTATACATATATGTCCACTTTGGTCCTTGAGGCATCCTATTCTCTCGCTAGTTATTCTTTTGCTTTTAATATACTTAAAGAACCTCTTTGGGTTCTTCAAGGCTATCTCATGCCCGCTTTTCGCCCTCCTGATTTCCTTCTTCAGTAAACTCCTGTATCCCCTATACACCTCCAGGGATTTCCTCAATCCCAGGTGTTTGTACCTGAGCCATACTGCCTCCTTTTTTCTGGTCAAAGCCTCAATATCGCTCGTCATCCAGGGTTCCCTATTCCTGTCAACCTTGTTTTTCACCCCAATAGGAACATATAGACCTTGAACTCCAGCTGAATCACTTTTAAAGGCATCCCACTTGCTGGAGGTCCCTTTGCCTGCAAAAAAACTATTCCAATCAACTCCTGCAAGATCCTGTCTAATTCCATCAAAATTCATCTTGCCCCAAATTAGAACTTGAACCTGTGGACCAGTTTTGCCCCTCTCCATAACTATTTTAAAACGAATAAAACTATGGTAGCTTGTCCCAAAATGCTCCCCCTTCATCACCTGTCCTGCCCTATTGCCCAAGAGGAAGTCGGGTTTTGCCCCTTCCTGAGTTGGACCCTCTATAAACTGCTTGAGGAAGCATTCCTGAGCACACTTAAACTCCCCCCAATGTAAACCCTCAACGCTATGGCAGTCCCAGTCTATGTTAGGAAAATTAAAATCCCCTATGACAACACTATTGTTCCTACAGCTCTCCCTAATCTCCTGCATATTTGTTCCTTTAATTCCCAAGGACTGTTAGGGAGCCTATAGTATAACCCCAATAACATCACCATCCCCTTCTTTTTTTTAGTTCCACCCACAAAGCTTCAATGGATGATTATTCAGTTGTTTCATCTCTGATTACTGCTATGATACTCACCTTAATCAAAAATGCAACTCCCCTTCCCTTCTTACCACCACCTCTGTCTCACCTAAAGCACCTTCGCCCTGATACATTAAGCTGCCAGTCCTGTCCCTCCCTTAGTCATGTTTCTGTAATGGCAATAATATCCCAGTCGCACATACCTATCCAGGTGTACCCCAAACTTTGCAGGAAGCTAGGGAAGTGATTGCTGGGTCCCTTGCCTAGATAGTTGTATCATCAATAGTCACAGGTGAGGTGCCAGAAAACTGGAGGTTGTCTAACATGGTGCCACTATTTAAGAAAGGTGGTAAGGAAAAGCCAGGAAATTATTGACCTGTGAACCTAAGATCATTGATGGGCAAGTTGTTAGAGGGGATTCTGAAGGACAAGATTTACATGTATTCAGAAAGGTAATGACTGATTAGGGACAATCAACATGACTTTGTGCAAGGGAAATTGTGTCTCACTAACTTGATTGAGTTTTGTTAGAACAGTTTACGCAGTCTACATGGACTTCAGTAAGGCATTTGACAAGTTTTCACATGGCAGACTGGCTAGCAAGGTTAGATCGCATGGAATATAGGGAGAGCTAGTCAATAGAATATATAATTGGCTGAAAGGTAGGAGACAGAGGATGATGATGGAGGGTTGCTTTTCAGACTGGATGCCTGTGATCAGCAGTGTGCCACAAGTGTCAGTGCTGGGTTCACTGCTTTTTGCTATTTACATCAATGATTTGGATGCGAATATAGAAGGTATGGTTAGTAAGTTTGCAGATGACACTGAAATTGCTGATGTAGTGGACAGCCAGGAGGAGCACAATTGGACCAATGGCAGAGTGGTACATGGAGTTTAATTTAGATAAATGTCAGGTACTGCATTTTAGTAAAGCAAATCAGGGCAAGATGATAAAAGTAACTCCTGGAGAGTGTTGCTGAAGAAAGACCTTAGCTGAAGTTTTATAGTTCCTTAAAAGTGGAGTTGCAGGTTGACAGGGTAGTGAAAGTGGCGTTCATTGGTCAGTGGACGGAGTATAGCAGTTGGGACGCCATGTTGTGGCTGTACAGGACATTGATGAGGCCACTTTTAGAATAGTGTGTTCTATTCTAGTCTCCCTACTATAGGAAGGATGTTGTGAAACTTGAAAGGGTTCAGAAAAGGTTTACAAGGATAATGCCAGGGTTGGGGGGTTTGAGCTATAGGCAGAGGCTGAATAAGCTGGGGCTATTTTCCCTGGAGCATTAGAGGCTGAGGGGTGACCTTATAGAGGTTTATAAAATCATGACAGGCATAGATAGGGTGAACAGCCAAGGTCTTTTCCCCAGGGTTAGGGAGTCCAAAACTAGAGGCTATAGGTTTATGGTGACAGGAGAAAAAGTTCAAAGGAACCCAAGGGGCTATTTTTTTCCCAGCAGAGGGTGGTGCATGTATGGAATGAGCTGCCAGAGGAAGTGGTGGAGGCTGGTACAATAAAAGCATTTAAAAGACATTTGTATGGGTATATGAACACCAAGGGTTTAGATGGATATGGGCCGGGTGCTGGCAAATAGGACTAGATTAATTGATAATATCTGCTCGACACAGACAAGTTGGACCGAAGGGTCTGTTCCCATGCTGTGCATCTATGACTCTAGACAGAATTAAAGGATTGTTTATCTTCACAGAAGAAAAAACAAATAATTTCCAGAAGTTCGAGGAACTGAAAATGTGTTGCTGGAAAAGCGCAGATCAGGCAGCATCCAAGAAGCAGGAGAATCGACGTTTCAGGCATGAGCCCTTCTTCAGGAATTCCTGAAGGGCTCATGCCCGAAACATCGATTCTCCTGCTCCTTGGATGCTGCCTGACCTGCTGCGCTTTTCCAGCAACACATTTTCAGCTCTCATCTCCAGCATCTGCAGTCCTCACTTTCTCCTAGACGTTCGAGGGAACCAAGCATCTAATGAGAAAGCAGATCGAAGGAAATTAAAATTAGGTTTAAAAAAAAGAGGAATTAATGGGACTGAAAGCTAATAAATCCCCAGGGCCTGTTAATCTACATATCACAGTAGTAAAGGAGGCTGCCAAGAAAACAATTTGATTATTTAATTATCTTCCAAAATTGTGCAGTCCTGGCAGATTGGAGGATGGCAAATATAACGGCCCTATTTGAAAGGGGAAAAAACAACAGATAATTACAGAATATTTAGTAAAATGCTACAATCTAAAGAAAATTTCCAAAGAATTTGACAAATTCGATACAGAATAACGAAGGGAAAATCAGATCCACATCAGATGCCATATGACTTGCCCTTCACTCCTTCCTAGAGCATCTTGACACCAAGAACAGCTATGTAAGAATCTACTCATTGACTACAGTTCAGCCTTCAACACTATAATCCCCTCGAGACTGATTACTAAACTTAGTGATCTCGCACTAAGCCCAACTCTCTGCAACTGGATCCTCAGTTTCCTGACCCACAGGCCACAATCAGTGAAGACTGGGGACAATATTTCATTGTAAATAACACTCAACACTGGAGCCCCCAGGGTTGTGGACTCAGCCCCCTACTGTATTCACTGTATACCCATGACTACGTTACCAGATATCAGACTAATGCCGTTTACAAGTTCACTGATGACACCACCACAGTCGGTCGAATTCCAGATGGCGATGAAACAGACTACAGACGGGAGGTGGAAGACCTGGAAAAATGGTGCACTGAGAACAACCTAGCTCTCAATGCCGGCAAAACTAAGGAATCCATTATTGACTTTCGGCGGTATGTTAATCATATCCCCCTACACATTAACAGCACAGAGGTGGAATGAGTGGAGTATGTCAAGCTCCTGGGAGTGGTCATCCACAACAAGCTTTCTTGGATTCTTCATGTGGATACACTGGTTATAAAGGCTTAACAATGTCTCTTCTTCCTCAAGCAGCTGAGGAAATTTGGCATGATGGCGAATACCCTTGTCAACTTTTATAGGTGTGCCATTGAGAGCATTCTGTCTGGATGTATCACTACCTGGTATGGCAAATATACCTTTCAAGGTCTGAGATGGTTACAGAGTGTGGTGAACTCAACCCAGACAATCACAAAGGCCAACCTCCCATCTATCCACTAGGCCCACTGTCAAGGAAAGGCCGCTAGCACTCTTAAAGATCCATCTCACCCTGCAATGTTTTTCTACAACCTCTACCATTGGAAAGAAGGTACAGAAGCCTGAACACACGCACCAGCCGGTTCGCAACAGTTTCTATCCTACTGTTGTTCGAATACTGAATGGACTCAAAGTTTTAACATTCATCTGTACCTGTGATTTTGTTTTTGCCGCTGGTTACCTATTATTTACTTATCTATGCTACTTCACTCTGATATGCCCACATTGCTCACAGACAAAGCTTTTCACTATGCCTTGGCACACGTGAGAATATGTTCAATTCAATTCATGTTTGACAAACATATCAGAGACTTTTCAAGAATGATAACTAACAGGATTGATAAGGGAGAGCTAGTGGAGGTGGTGTATTTTGATTTTCAGAAAGCATATAAGTATGTGAGACTTGGGGCTTCTGGCATAGATTGAGAATTGGTTAACAGACAGAACAGCATAGGAATAAATGGGTTTTTTTGGAATGGCGGTGGTGACTAGTTGGGTATCACAGGGACCAGTTTGGGACCCAGCTATTCACAATATATCTCAATAAATTGTATTAGAAACTCAAATGTTATTTTTCCAAGCTTGCTACTAACACAAACCTACATGAACCTGAGAGAATGGTGATTGGATATAAAGAGGCTTTCACAGCAATTTAGGCAAGTTGAGCGAGTGAGTAAATGCAAAGCTATTTTCAACAGAAAAGCAGAATATTATACACTGATGACAGAATGGAAAGTACTGATCTACAAAAGGGGCCTGGGTGTTACTGACAGCAAGCTTGCAAGATGTTAGGAAGGCAAATGGTACACTGACCTTCATTGCAAAAGGACTTGGGTGCAGGAGCACAGATGTCTTACTGCAACTATATAGAGGCTTGGTGGGACACTTTTGCATATTCTTTCTGAGGGTAGGAGATTTGCCATACAGAATGCAACAGAAGTTCACCAAATTGATCCCTGGGATTGTTTTGTGAGGTGAGACTGGGTGAATTGGACCAACATTCACTGCAGGTAGGATCTTTTGGAACATAAAACCATCAGAGGACTGGACAGACTGGATATAGAAATGCTGTTTCCCTTTCTTTGAAGTTGATGATGGGGGCGGGTGTTAGCTATTTAGGACTGAGATGAGGAATTTCTTCAGAGGATGGTGATGTTAAGACTGTAGAGGTTATGTCAATAAATAGGTTTAAGAAAAAAAAACAGATACATTTCTAGAAGCTAAAAGTGTTGATGGGTATGGCGAGTGCTTAGCACTGAGACAGATGATCAGTCATGGTTATGTCAAATGGCATGGATGGGCCAAATAAACCCTGTCCCTAGTTTCTAGGAGACCATTATTGATTGTTGTAAAAATCATCTGGCTCAAAAATGTCTTTCACTAATGTGAAAGAAGTCTGCCATCCTTACCTTGTTTGGCCTACATGTGGCCACAAAATGTGATTTACTCTCACCTGCCTTTTTCACTCACTTCTAAAGGCAATTAGGGATAGGCATCAAATCCTGGATTTAACAGGCAGCCACATATACCATTATAGTGTATATTTGTTTAATTAAAAAAATTGCTATGCTCTATTATAAATTCCCTACATAAACTTCTTTAAATCCTTTATGGCACTCCTTAAACAAGCTTTGAAGACCATAAAGACACAGGTATGGAAGGAAGGCCATTCGGCTCATCAAGTCCACTCCGCTATTTAATCATCGCTGATGGACATTTCAACTCCACTTACTCACACTCTCCCCGTAGCCCTTAATTCCTTGCAAGATCAAGAATTTATCAATCTCTGCCTTAAAGACACTTAACGTCCCAACCTCACTGCGCTCTGTAGCAATGAATTCCACAGGCCCACCACTCTCTGGCTGAAGAAATGTCTCAGAATTTCCATTCTAAATTGATCCCCTCTAATTGTAAGGCTGTGCCCATGGGTCCTAGTCTCTCCGCTTAATGGAAAAAACTTCCCAGTGTCCACCCTTTCTAAGGCATGTCTTATCTTGTAAGTTTCTATTAGATCTCCCCCTCAACCTTCTAAACTCTAATGAATACAATCCCAGGATCCTCAGCCATTCATCATATGCTAGGCCTACATATTCAGGGATTATCCGTGTGAATGTCCGCTGGACACGCTCCAGTGTCAGTATGCCCTTGGGGCCCAAAATTGGACACCGTATTCTAAATGGGGCCTAACTACAGCTTTATAAAATCTCAGAAGCACATCACTGCTTTTATATTCCAACCCTCGAGATAAATGACAACATTACATTCGCTTTCTTAATCATGGACTCAACTTGCAACTTAACCTTTAGCGAATCTTGGACTAACATTCCCAGATCCCTTTGTATTTCTGCATTATGAATTTTCTTAACGTTTAGAAAATAGGCCATGCCTGTTTTCTTTTCTCCCCCAAGACCTTACATTTGCTCGCATTGAATTTCAGCAGCCATTTCCTGGATCACTCTCCTAAACTGTCTAATTCTTTCTGTAGTCTCCCACCTCCTCAATACTACCTGCCTGTCCACCTAACTTCATATCGTCGGCAATCAACTATCCCATGTGACTATTTGAATTTTGCTCAATAACTTTCCTTGGAAATGATTTGGGGCTTTTACTAGGTTACTGATATTATGTAAATCCAAGCTATTGTCATTGTGATTAAGACTCTAGAATTACAAACATTATGTTAATTATTACCTATCAATCACAATACAGTTGCCCTTTACCATTATGTGGTATTCATTAATCTTGAATTGCAGAAGACATTACTTTGGCCAAAACTGAACTACTGCTCATTACAGTAGTGACAATTCCGAGAAATTAAATATCATGATTAAGAAAAAGAACGATTTTCATTCTTAAACTGCAGAGAAGCTCAAGGGCATTTGGAAAATCAGATAAAGGTTTCCAATATTCTGAAAAATTTCAGAGAGCAAGTTGTTTCCATTTGTTGTTGAGTTAGTAACAAGATGGCATATATTGAAGCTATTACATCAATCCAATACTTGTAAAAAGAAAATGGAGAGCTTTTTAAACATTAGAACGGTAAGAAATGTGAAGGATTTGCACTCCAATTTGCACTAGAGTGGAATGAAAACTAGCTTTAATGTGATTTAAATATTCATTATGGAAAATAAAGAATATGAAAGCATGGGAAGGGTTAAAGCATGGAGACTACTGCCAACCTGTTGCAAAGGGTCTATGGAATGCTAGTCAAAAAAGTCACTGTGGCAAGAACAGTGGAATGTTCTTAGACCAATGAGTAGAGTAAGGTTGAGGGTGAAAGGTCACTATGGTGGAACAAACTAACACAGTTAGTAAAGTCAGCCTCACCTGCTAAATATCATCATTGCAGGTTTGGAATAGGTTGTAATAATAAATGTTCAAGACAGGACATTAAATAGCTAATAAATAGTTACTAGAGTCAGCCTGCTTGAGACCATTGACAATAAATATCTAATCATGACATTAGGAAAATATTAAGTAGCGTCTGCAACAATGGTCTTCCATTCCAGAGTTGACAATAAAGTGTCTAATCATGACATTAGAATGACATTATGTAGAAAATACCATAGTGGCAAAACAAAAGAGATAATGGGAACTAACATCACTGGTTTATTGCATGGCCAGGAGTGAGATAATTTTCATTAGCACAGTTGGACATGCTGATAAGCTAACAGAAACATGATTAAAAAAAGATATTAAAAAAACCACAGGCCCTGAGGTTCGTGGGCATTCAAGAATCTGCTTTCTGAGTGTCACAGTTTTTTGTTTTCAAATAAAAGACCTACTCCTTGAAGAACTCTCCACATCGCCTGTTGGTTGTCAACATTTTCTCCATGACATCATCTGTCTGAGCATTTTTCAGTTTACGGTTCAGTTATGCATAAATCTATCGGGAATGACAAGCCACGTTTGGGTTTTCAAGTGTAAGCGTATTTTGCATTTGCACAGTTGGAAACTATATTTGATTAAGAAAATTAACTATCAAAGCCAAAATTTCACAAATTAAACCTGGGACATGTTTTTGCAACTTTGGTTTCAGACAAGACAGGTAGATCTTTCATTTAGCCATGTTAATCTCTCCAGAGTTTCTTTCCTCCATCTCTCTAATCACTTGCAGCTCCACAAGCTTCCATGATATACAGTTTCCTCTCATTCTGGATTCCTAAGCATCATGAATTGGTGGAGCGCCTTCAGCTGCACAGCCTGCAAGTCCAGGATTTCCCTTGTCTCTATCCTTCTACCTCAATTTCTTCCTTTAACACACTCCTTAAATTTATCACTTTGACCAGGTTTTAAGTGATCAAAACAACATAGCTACCCTTGTATGGCTTGGTGTCATATTTGAAAATGTGTTGCTGGAAAAGCACAGCAGGTCAGGCAGCATCCAAGGAGCAGGAGAATCGACGTTTCGGGCATGAACCCTTCTTCAGGAATCTTGGTGTCATATTTGTTTCGTTATACTCCAGTGAATTTTCTGGGGACGTTTTATTATGTTAAAGCTGCTTGAAGTTGCTGCTGTTCAATGAAGTCATTGATTAGAAACACAACTAAATTGATCCTGTATATATAAACATCCCAAAACATACTAGATCAGAAATCAATAATATTCACGACTTGAAGTTTTAACTACAAAATGAACATAAAAGTTTGCAAGGTCAAAACTTCTTTCTCTACATATGCTGCCAAACCTGAGTAATTGCAGTATTTTCTGTTTCTATTCAGAAACAACGTTTTAAAAAAAATGTAACACTTCTGGAGTAGGTCAGACTTGAACCCAAGCCAAGCCGTACAGTCGTAGGGACACTACTTCTGTGCCACAAGAGGGCCCTACAACTGAAGTGCAAGTCAAACATTCCCTTCCACTTTCATAAATACAATGCATATATTTTAGAAAAAGATGAAGAAAGTTCAACAGAGCAGAATTTTGTAACTTATAAAATGAAAGAAATTACTTTCCAGACAATATTAGACCCTCAAACTTTCTATTGAAGCAGGTAATAAAATTGAAAAAAAAGCTATTGTTCTACTTAGAATCCTTCCTCACCAAATAAATGACTACAAATGAAGAGTATATTCATTCTAGATTTTCAGTAACAAGTTTTTTTTTTAAAGAAAGAGTTCTTTTTAGTGAAGGCTCTTATAATTTCAAATTTTTACATTTATGAGTGCAAGGCTACAAGTTTGTCATTTCATCTTCATTTACATCTAGAGAGTTGATTCTCAAAACTGCAAGGTTGCTTTGACCAAAGTGGCTCAATTAATTTTCTAATCTTATTTAAAAGCATTGACGGGAAATCTTGAGTATTGATTTTTTTTTTAAAAAGCTTTACTGATTTTAATTAATGTTATCTTTGACATTTTGGTTTGTATGGCTGATAATGCGAAAGCTTATTTTAATTAATTTTGTGAAGTGAACTAAATTTAAATTAAGATTGAAAACAAAGTTATCAGTCATACAGCATGAATTCACAACGCAAACATTAATACACTGCAAATCATAATAGTACTGATAAATATTAATACAATGACTGGAGATTTCTTGAAATTAAGATCACATTTTTTGTAAAATTCCTTTTAAGGAATTAAGGTATAATATAATTTCAGTAGTAAACAGGATGCAATTTGCAAACATATGAAATGTAAGTCATGCGGCAAGCACCAAAATCACTTGGATGATGAAGGAATTATCCATGCCTGGGTAGATTGGGTATTAAGCACTAGGCAAAAAAATTATATGAAGGTATCAGTATTAGGTTGGGGTGGACAAAATTAAAAATCACAACCAGGTTATTGTCCAACAGATTTAAGTGGAGATACAAACTTTTGGAGTGCTACTCTTTTATCAGGAAGCTAGCGGGGCAGGATCATAGTCATAGAATTTATAGCAGAAGATCAAAGAGTCATACAACTGATGCAATGCATTGGACAAACTCAGGTGGCTGTCAAGTCTTCAATTACCTTAGAATGGGGCTACAGACCTCAATTCATCGACATGTTAATCCCAGAACTTCTTTCAAGTCACATTCACAAGATAACTTAAGGTTTTATTAAAAAAAAGTGACACCTCAGGTCAGACAATGCTTTAGAAGTGTGAGGTGAGAGTCTGTATCTCAGCCTTGAGTCAGACTGGTTCTATTTCCAAAGTGTATGCGAGTGAGCGCGCGTCCGCGTGTACGCAAGAGTGCGCACGCGCGTCCGCACATACGCGAGAGTGAGTGTGCGCGAGCGTCTGCATGTACCCAAGTGAGTGCGTGCGCGCGTCCGCATCTACACGAGAGTGAGTGCGCACACGTGTCCGCATCTACGTGAGAGTGCGCACGCGTGTCCACATGTATGCGAGAGCGAGTGTGCACGCGTGTCCATGTGTATGCAAGAGTGAGTGTGCGCGAGAGTGTGCCTGAGAAGATGGACTCAACCGGGATCTTGGGTTCATATCACACTGCAGGTGACTCCACAACACACTACACTTTATACACACACACACACACACACACACACACACACACACACACACACACACCTCATACCTTGAATGCTTTGTCTAAGCAGAGACATAACTTAAGGTTTAGTAGAAAGAAAAGTGATTTCAGGAATGTAACTTTAAGGAAGTTCTAGGATTTGTGTGTTATAAATGGAGACCTGCAGTCCAATTCTAGGTGATTGAAGACTTAACAGCAACCTATTTTTGTTCAATGCACTGCATCGGTTATATGACACTTTGATCTTCTGCCATAAATTCTGCGTCCTATGATCCTGCCCCACTATCTAGCTGATGAAGGAATAATGCTCCGAAAGCTTGTACTTCCAAATAAACCTGTTGGACTATAACCTGGGGTTGTGTGATTTTTAATGTAGAAAAAGAAACTTGATCTGAGGTTAGAACCAGTTGACACTGATCACCAAAGCATCAATTGTTATGTCTGTCCATGGTCTTGGTAGTTAACCATTACGGTGTACTTGGTTGTAAATTCAATCGGGGGGGGGGGGGCAGCGGCAGGAGAGGGAGGATGAAAAAAAATAAACTGTATGAAAGTTGCTTTACATGTTAAATAAATTACAAACATTTATTGAGCAGTTTGTGTAATTTTTAAAACTTATTTTGAATTAAGAACTTTCGTTTACAGATTCCTTTTGATATTCCAGTGACATGGTTCATATTTTCAGCAGAAGAATAGCCAATGTCTTGCATCAGTGTTTCTTGAACCCTATAAAGGGTTTCAATAACCTATGGATAATGGAACAGGGCATAATATCCAATTTCTAAAATTTTACACATGACATTTGCTCTAACTGCTGTTCTAACATGCAAGAAAACACAAGAACTGTTTTATTATTTACTATAAAGTATTATCAGATTATATTGTGATTAGTCTATCTTATGCTGCTAATTTTTTGCTTCTGATTTTATCAACAAACCCGATTCATATCAATAGCTTAACATACACAATCCATCAGTACTCCAATGTTAAGAGAGGTCCCAAAGTAAACAAGTGACAGATTTATTATTAATTTGGAATAAATCTTAGTCCTAGGTTACTTCATGGACCAGGTTAAATGTTGCAAATAACCAAAGTATCTCAAGCACAGAAATCATAAAATGTTTTACGGATTTAACTAACCACTGCCATCTGCATTAAAATCAGTTAGAATAAAGCCAAAATGTTAAATGTTAGAGTCAGAGAGATGTACAGCATGGAAACAGACATTTCGGTCCAACCTGTCTATGCCAACCAGATATCCCAACCCAATCTAGTCCCACCTGCCAGCACCCGTTTATGTTCTCAATTAAACAAAAAAAATGATAGAGGTATGATTTAATAGGTACAATATCAATATTAAGACTATTTTAAATGCTAATTCGTTGTGAAGTGCATAAATAATTCATATATGATCTAGTCAATTTTCTGATTTGCTGATTTTGATCCTGGTTTGCTAATGTCCTTGAGGGAAGGAGATCTGCCATCCTTCTCCAATCGAGCCAACATAGTAACTTCACACTCATAGCAATAGGGCTGGCTCTTAACTGCTCTCTAAATGGCTTAGCAGATCACTCAGATCTCAGAGCAAATAGAAATGGGCAACAAATGCTGAACTTGTCTGTGGCACTCAAATCCCCTGGAACAATAAACAACAAGATTAAAAAAAAGTAGATCTAAGATCAACCTTATTCCAGATACAGCAGGGAGTCAGATCAAAATGGACATGTTCAGAGCTGTGAGTGGCAAATGTAGAACAAATGTAAAAAACTACTTTCTTACACCAATTTAGAATAAAAACAGCAAAGGTCAAGATTAAGGACTTATCTAGTAAACATACAAAAGTGTATAAAAATATGAATGTGTTACTAAAATTATACAAGACTCTACTAAGATCACACCTAGTATACCATCGACAGTTTAGATCCCATTATCTAAGGGAAAATATACTTGCACTGAAGGCAGTCTGGAGTAGGATCATGAGGTTGATTCCAAGTATGAAGGGGTATTCTTTTGAAAGAGGTTGAGTAAGCTACGCTTGGACCAAATGAGAAGAGACTTTACTGAAAAAGTAACCTTGGGAGGCTTGACAGGCCAAATGTAATGTAGAATCAGACGGCATAATTTCAGAGAAAGGGATCAGCCATTAAAGATAGAAATGAAACAGAATTCCTTCTCTCAGTGGAATTCTTTACTGCAGAAGCTGTCAAGACTGGGTTATTGAAAATGTTTAAGCAATAAAGAAATCATGTATTTAGGAGACTAGGCAGAGAGTGGAGTTAAGGATTATCAGCTATGATCTCATTGAATGGCAGAGCAGACTTGATGGTCCAATGGCCGATTTCTGATCCAATGTTTTACGGTTAAATTAATGGATTTGAAATTTATAGAGAGCAGAATTCATATTTTGGAAGGATGGCATCTAACAGGTCAAAGCATTTAAATCTATTTTATGGTCAGCTGAATCCCATTAACAGTACATTCAACTAAGTAACTCAGCAAAGACCAGGCACCGAGTCTGAAAAGTTGTCACAGGGCAGTTGCATTGAGCTTTGAATTGATTTCAGTCTGAACCTGTTCGGTTTCAAATCTATTTAGGCTTTCAAACTAGCCCTATACTTCAGGAAAGCTAAACTACATTATTGATCACTAAGTTCCATTGAAACAATTGCAGTTTTCTTTTAAAACTGTGAGGGAATGAGATGTAAATTAAAATCTGGACTTCAGTATTTACAATATAAACATATTTAAAATAAAGTACAATTCTGATGGAGAACAAAACAAAAAAGATGTGTAGAATAAGCGACCTTACCATCCTGGACCACCTCTTCATCTGATTCTCTTTTCTCCTTTGTGTATTCTAAAGTGTAAGACAAACCATTGCATCCTCTGGTTCGAACTCCAATCTTCAATCCAATCTACCACAGAATTATATTTTAGAAAAAAGTGCAGGTTGTTCACTTCCTTAATTACATTTATTGTCCAATAAGAATTTTATCATTAACAAATATGCTGCAAGTTAACTTATACTTTCAATCAATCATTCTCAGGGTCACAGCCACAAGGCATGAAGGAAATTCCTACATTGATTTTTATTTTAAAAACACTAGTTTAACTTTTAAAATGGCACTTTCAGACAGATAAGTTGACTGTTTCTAGAAATTTCTAGCGATTATCCAGGACAAAAACTAACGCATCATTTCTCTCGAATGTTGCGCTTCCATTTGTATAAACCTGTACTAAAACTCACACAAAGAGGAAATGAAATATAAGAGAAATTAACTACAGATAAACACAGTCAGCATGGATAGACAAAAGGGAAATCATTCTTGACATATCTACTTGAATTCTTTGAGGATGTAACTCATACAGTTGATTGGGGGAGCCAGTGGATGTGCTTTATTCACACTTTCAGAAGGCTTTTGACAAAGTTCCACAGAAGAGATTAATGTGTAAAATCGAAGTGCATAGTATTGTGGATAGTCTATTGAAATGAATAGAAAATTCATAAGCAGACAGGAAACAGTCAGAATAAATGGGTCTTTTTTGGAATGACAGGCAGACTAGTGGAGTACTGCAGGGATTAGTACTAGGATTCCAGCTATTCACAATATAACGATTTAAATGGAGGAATTAAATGCAATATCTCAAAACGTGTAGCTAGGTGGAAGGATGATGGTAAAAAGAATGCGGAGATGTTGCAGTGTGATTGGGACAACTTGAGTGAGTGGGCAAATGTGTGGCAGATGCAGTATACAGTGCATAAATAAGAGGTTATCCACTTTGATAGCAAAAACAGGAATGCAGATTATTATTTCAATGGGCTGTAAGTTGAGAGAAGGCAATTTTCACTGAAACATGGGAACCTACAAGTACCAGTTTGGTGAAAGTGCGCAGGTGCAGCAGACAGTAAAAAAGGAAAATTGTATGTTGGCCTTAATAGTGAGAGGATGTGAGTACAAGAACAAGGATGCAAGGCACTGGTGAGGTCACTCTTGGAATATTGTGCAGTTTTAGTCGCCTTATCTGAGGAAAAATGTTCTTGCTATACAGGAAGTGCAATGAAGGTTTACCAAATTGATTTCAGGAGTGGCAGGACTGATGTATGAGGAGAATGTGATTAAGTCAGTTGCAATGGTATTCAGTGTAGTTTAGAAGATTGAGTGGGAAATCTCAGAAACCTATAAAATCCTCACAGGATGAACCAGGTTAGCTGTAGGAAGGATGTTCCCGAACCAAGGTCATAGTTTAAGGTTAAGACATAAACCTTTACAGACTGAGATGAGAAGAAATTTCTTCACTCAGAGAGCGATTAGCCTGAGGAATTCACTGCTAAAGAAACTGTTGAGGCCAAAACATTATGGGTTTTCAAAAAGAATGTAAATATAGCTCTTGTAGCTAAAGGGATCAAGCTATATATGGAAGGGCTGGTTTAGGATATTGAGCTTCATGATCAGCCGTGATCACAATGAGCAGGCTCAAGGGGTCAAATGGCCTACTTCTGTTCCTATCTTCTATGTTTCAAAGAAAAATCACCTCTGTATGACGAGAAGGACTATTAAATAATTCAACTCACTTTCTCACCTTGTTGGTGACAGCTACGGCAACAATGTTATGGTCCAAAGACGTTTACATTACAGGAATGAGTGGGGTAATTTCTTTCACATAAGGCACTTCTAACATTTTTCATTTATTTGAAATCTGAAAGTATTTATTTGTATCCAAAAGATGGCTTTGGTTGTTGGAGGCTAATCAGTTCAGCCACACAACACTGACACAGGATTCATTAGAGTAGGGTCTTAAGCCCAACCAAACTCAGTTCCTTCATTAACAACTTCCCCACCAACCATGAAGCCAGAAATTGGGAATGTTTTGCTCATGATTGCAGTGTTCAGTACCATCCACAACTCCTCAGATAATGAAGCACGATATGCTCACTTGTAGCCAGGCATGGACAACATTCAGGCTTGCATTGACATGTAGCATGAAATGTTACCTGTCATTAAAGTATCAAGTGTAGATCATCTTGAATGAGAAAAAATTGACCCATTGCCCCTTAGAGTCAGAGTTTTACAATATGGAAAGAGGTCCTTTGTCCATTCTTGTCTGTGCCAGTCATCAAGTACCTATCTACTCTCGTCTAATTTTCCAGCATTTGACCTTTAGCCTTCTTTACAATGGTGTTTCAATAGTTTATCGAAGTACTTAAAAATCTTTATCCCCTGTTCAGGCCGTGAGCGCCAAATAACCTTTAACCTCTGGGGGAAAAAAAAGTTTTCCTCAAATCCTCTCCTAAACCTCCTTACCTTAAATCTACAGTCATCTCCATAGTAGGAATAAGTTTCTTCCCATCTACCCTGTGCCCCTCATGATTTTGCATACTTTAGTTAGGTGCCCTCTTAGCCTTCTTTGTTCAGTAACTACAGCCTATATGGTGTCTCTTCATAGCTAAATCACCCTGGCAATGGCAATATTCTGGCAAATCTGCTCCACACCCTCTCTAATGCAACCACATTCCTCCTCTCGCAATGCAACCAGAATTGCACACAGTACTCCTGCTCTGGCTGAACTAACATTTTACATAGCTCCATCATAATGTCACTGCTCTTGTAACTTTCACAATTTTGTAACCTTGACTAATAAAGACAAGTATCCCAAATACTTTCTGAGCTATCTTATCCACTAGACCTGTTGCCTTCACTGCCTACAGGCATGCTCATCAAAGTCACTTTGATCCTCTTACTCATTGCGTATTCCTTTAGATTTCTAAAATTCCCTTAGGCTGCTAAACTTTCAGGATTAAATTCCTTTTGTGACTGTTGTGTCCATCTGGTCAGCCTGTTTAAATCATCGTATAATCAGTTTACAACATCCCCAACTTCTCTGTCATCTGAATGATGATCAAAAACTGATCAAAATTTCTGCATTCATGTCTAGATCATTAATACAAACTACAAACAAAAAGTGACCCAGAACAAAACTCTGGTACACCGCTGAACACAGGTTACCAGTCACAAAGAAACATGACCAACGTTCACTCTCTGGTTCCTGCCAATAAGCTCATTTTGGATCCAATGTGCCAAATAGCCCTGGATCCAATCAGCTCTTACCATTGTGACCCATCTGTCATGTTAGACTAAATCAACTGTAATACCCTCAACTACACACCTAATCACCTGCTCAAAAGCTTCCATCAAACTTGTTCTAGACTTTCAACAGCATTACCATTGATACAGTACTTTTATTCATTTATTCAACAGATGATGCAAAAGGAAAGTTAAATTATTTTGCATGGTATAAGTAGCATCACACGTACAACTTCTGCTGCAAAGTAAAGCATTTTTTAAACAAAAAATGCATGTACATCAATTCTTGTCTTTTCCTCATAATGGACAGACATGCAAGTGTGATAGACAGCTAAAAATACTTACATATTCAGGTTTTTCCTGAAGCAGCTGTTTAATTTTATTAACAGCTAAAGGAGTCTAGATAGGAAAAAAAAATTAGTTTAAATGTTTAACAATGATTTCAAAATTGTAACATTACACCCACATAATATAAAAACTTATCACTACATATCTATGAAATGATAACAGAACTTTTTAATATACAAAATGTTTATAAAATTTGGGAAATCATATTTCTCATGCACATTCTGGTGAAATCAGTTGGAGACCAGGCTACTTTTTAAAACAGACCCCACCTAATTCTCATAATTGAATTTCTTCATTTCCTTCCACCACCAGAGCCTACGTAAAGCTGCATTTGTTATCATAGTTTTAGAACAATTTTGATCAATGGACACAAACAAATATTCACTTTAAAAAGAGAAGGAAAGTCTATAACAAGTTTAATTGAAATATTTGAGTAGGTGACTCTGTGTGTATTTGAGAGTACCATAGTTGATCTAACCTCACATGGACTATGACAGACAAGCCAAGGTAGTAAGAGCTTATTGGATCCAGAGATTTTTGGCACATTGGACCCAAAATTATCTCACTGGCAGGAAGCAGAGGGTGAACATTATTACGTTGGGTATTTGACATGAGGCCACTGTTGGAATATTGCGTGCAATTCTGGTCTCCTTCCTACTGGAAAGATGTTGTGAAACTTGAAAGGGTTCAGAAAAGATTTACAAGGATGTTGCCAGGGTTGGAGGATTTGAGCTATAGGAGAGGCTGAACAGACTGGGGATATTTTCCCTGGAGTGTTGGAGGCTGAGGGGTGACCTTATAGAGGTTTACAAAATTATGAGGGACATGGATAGGGTAAATAGGCAAAGTCTTTTCCCTGGGGTCGGGGAGTCCAGACCTAGAGGCCATAGGTTTAAAGTGAGAGGGAAAAGTCTCCCTGCAGCCTGAAACATTCTTCCACTGTCTACCACTCCAACAACTTAACTTTACTATTCCCTAAAGCTTTCTATAGATATGTGAAGAATAAAAGGATAACTAGGATAGGAATAGGGCCTGTCAAAGACAGAACCAGGAAGTTGTGCGTGGACCCTGTGGAGATCTGAGAGGTGCTAAACCAAGATTTCTCATCTGTTTTCACTCCCGAAAAAGAAAATATTGTGGAGGAGTAGACTTAGATACAGGTATTAGATTTAGAGTCATAGAGATGCATGGAAACAGACCCTTCCGTCCATCCCGTCCATTTTGACCAGATATCCCAACACAATCTAGACCCACCTGCCAGCACCTGGCCCATATCCCTCCAAACCCTTCCTATTCATATACCCATCCAGATGCCTTTTAAATGTTGCAATTGTACCAGCCTCTACCACTTCCTCTGGCAGCTCATTCCATACACGTACCACCCTCTATGTGAAAAAGTTGCCCCGTAGTCTCTTTTATATCTTTCCCCTCTCACCCTAAACCTATGCCCTCTAGTTCTGGACTCCCCGACCCCAGGGAAAAGGCTTTGTCTCTTTATCCTATCCATGCCCCTCATAATTTTGTAAACCTCTATAAGGTCACCCCTCAGCCTCCGACGCTCCAGGGAAAACAGCCCTAGCTTGTTCAATGCCTCCCTACAGCTCAAATCCTCCAACCCTGGCAACATCCTTGTAAGTCATTTCTGAACCCTTTCAAGTTTCACAACATCTTTCCGATAGGTAAGGAGACCAGAATTGCAAGCAATATTCCAACAGTGGCCTAACCAATGTCCTGTACAGCCGCAACGTGACCCCCCAACTCCTGTACTCAATACTTTGACCAATAAAGGAAAGCATATCAAACGCCGCCTTCACTATCCTATCTACCTACAACTCTACTTTCAAGGAGCTATGAATCTGCACCTCAAATCCTTCCTAACTACTCTGTAACTCTCCATCGCCTCATCTAAACCATTGTGCCTCAACGTTACATAAGCCTCCTCCTTCCGGTTAACAGAGATACAATTTCTTCAGTAAACCACGGTTCCTTTACCTTAACAATTCCTGCCTGCCTGACAGGGACACCAATCAGAGACACACAACATCTGTTCCTTAAACCAACTCCACATTTCGACTGTACCCGTCCTCTGCATTTTGCTGCTGCATTCTATGCCCCTTAGGTCTTGCCTGATCACATCATAACTCCCCTTCTCTTATCTATCATTCTTGACCTGTGGCATGTGCCTATCCCTTTCCATCGCTAAAATAAACGCAACAAAATTATGGTCACTCTTTCCAATCACTATCAGTAAATCAAACACCTGGCCTCGATCATTACCAAATACCAGATGCAGTGTGGACTCCCCTAGTCAGCCCTTTGATGTACTGTGTCAGGAAACCCTCCTGCATACATTGGACAAAAACTGATCCATCCGACATACTAGAATTATAGCATTTCCAGTCAATGCTGGGAAAGTTGAAGTCCTCCATAATGACTACCCTGTTCCTTTCACTCCTGCCCAGAATCAATTTGCCAATCCTTTCCTCCACATTCCTGGAAATTTGCGGAGGCCTATAAAAAAACTCCAGCAGTGTGACCTCTTCTCTCCTGTTTCTAACCTCAGCCCACACTACTTCAGTAGATAAGTCCTCATCAAAAGTTCTTTCAGCCACTATTATACCATCCTTGACTAACAAAGCCACACCTTCCCCTGTTTTTACTACCTTCCCTGACCTTAATGGAAGATCTAAACCCTGGAACCTGCAACATCTGTTCCTTACCTTCCTCTTTCGATGTCTCAGAAATGGCCACAACAAAGTCACCAGGTACCTATCCATGCTGCAAGCTCACCTACCTTATTCCGGATACTCCTGGCGTTGAAGTAGACACACTTCAAACCAGCTTGCTGTCTGCCAGCATATTCCTATGACCATGAAATCCTGTCCATGCCCTCCCTACTCTGTGCATTGGAACTATACCTCAAGTTCCCATCCCCCTGCTAAGCTAGTTTAAATCCACCCGAATAGTACCTACAAATTTGCCACCAAGATATTATACTTCTCCAGTTCAAGTAAGTTCAAGTCTGACCTGATTGTAGAGGTCCTACCTTCCCCAGAATGAGCCCCAATTATCCATAAACCTGAAAGCCTCCCTCCTGCAACATCCCTACTGCCACGTGTTCAGCCTATATCTCTCCCTGTTCTTCGCCTCGTTATCACGTGGCACGGGTAATAAACCAGAGATAACAACTCTGTTTGTGCTCACTCTCCGCTTCCACCCTAGCTCCCTGAAATCCTGCCTTACATCCCTACCCCTCTTTCTACCTATGTCATTGGTACCTATGTGGACCATGACCTCGGGCTGGTCACCCTCTCCTTTCAGGACGCCAAAGACACGATCCATGACATCATGGAGCCTGGCACCTGGGAGGCAACACACCAACCGTAAGTCTTTTTTGTTCCCAACAAACCTTCTATCTGATCCTCTAACTTTTGAATTCCCAATGACTAACACTCTCCTCCTTGCCCCCTTCCCTTTTATGCAGCAGGGACAGATTCTGTGCCAGAGATCTGCACCCCTGTGCATGCCTCTGGTAAGTCAGGCCCCCCCAATAGTATGAAAAACGGTATACCTGTTTTTCAGGGGAATCACAGAGGATCCCTATACTGACAACAAGCAAAACTAATATCATTTACAAAATACTTTGCAAGAACTGTAATAAACACTACATTGGACAAACAGGCAGAAAACTAACCATCAGAATACATTAACATCAACTAGCCACAAAATGACATGACCCACTCTCGCTAGTATTCTTCCATACAGATAAGGAAGGACTCCACTTCGACTGGGACAACACATCCATCCTAGGACAACGCAAACAGAGACTCGCACAAGAACTCCTAGAATCATGGCATTCCAACCAGAACTCTATCAACAAACACATTGATTTGGATCCCATTTACCACTCCCCAAGAAAAAGAACAGGACATTACATCACCACAGGAAATGATGTCACCAACTCTAGGAAACTCAAACATATAAATACAAAGCGGGCTACACCACCAGTGCTTCATTCAGAGGCTTGCTGAAGATGTTACCTAGTTTGGGGATGAAACATCTGGAAACGAACCTGCCAGCTCAGTGAGCAAATCTACTCTGGAACCTCAACAGGAGCTACAAATTTTCTCAACTCGGTTAAAAAGGAAGTTAGGATCCAACAAGCCAGGTTTCATTCTGGTATCTGATTTGTCCAATATTAACATAAACTAAAATCATAAGGTAAATCAAATTTTGCAATCTAACTTTATAATTTAATTCAGACATTATACTGCTAAATAGCTCTGTCATTTTGAAAGCCATTATGTCAATGTTAAGGTTTGGAGTTCAAAACTGAATGTTGTATTCGCAATAGGGCTTGCCACAGATCTATGCAACTGAAATATTATTTTGTAACTTTGACAGCAGAGAATTGGAAGAACAATGATCAGTTCTTTATACTAGTTTCTGTACCTGTGCATCAGCATTTTGTTGATTGTACACATGAATGCCTAAATAAATTCTTTAGGTCCATATAACAACTCAACTGAGGCTCAGAGGTCTATTGCACAGAAAAGAACCCTTCCACCCATCAAGTTTATGTAAGACAAACCAACCACCTAACATTCTAATCCCGTTTTCCAGCAATCTTAACATCCTGTACTAATGTGCACGGTCAGGAAAGGGAGATTTGTAAAAAAAATTTGGTCTTCTTGGTTCATACTTTGTAAGGTCTTTTCACAGGATAAATTGAAGCCAAAATTAGGGGCCCAGTACAAAAGAAAGGGTGATGTCACAGGAAAGCCATAAGTTAATTAGTTTGTAACAGCTGCTAATTTGATTAATCTATTATTGGTTACTCTGAGATTGAAGGCAAATCGGAAAAATATTTACAGGCACAAACTAAAATACCAGTAGGACTTTTAAAAAGAAAGTAGTAAGTAAATAAAATAGAGTTGAAAGGCCAGGCAATGTATTGTATCTGCGTGATGTGGGAGCTGGTGGACCCCACAGCTATTTACGTTATACATCAATGATCTGGAAGGAAAAGGCAGTGCATTATTGCAAAGTTTGCAGATGACACAAAGATAGGTGGAGGAACAGGTAGTATTGGAGAAGCAGGGAAGCTTCAGAAGACTTGACTGGCTAGGAGAAAGGGCAAAGAAATGGCAGATGGAATATAATATGGGAAAGTGTGAGATTATGCATCTTGGTAGGAAGAGTACAGGCCTAAACTATTTACGAAATGGGGAAAGGTTTCAAATGTCTGAAGCACAAAGGGACTTGGGAGTCCTAGTTTAGGATTCTCTTAAGGTTAACGTGTGGGTTCAATTGGCTGTTAGGAAAGCCAGTGCAATGTTTGCATTCATTTTGAGTGGGCAAGAGAATAAGAGAACAGATATACTCTTGAGGCTGTATAAGAGGGGGGGCTGGTCATACCGCATTTGAAATATTGACAGCAGTTTAAGGAACGATGTTCTGGCATTTGAGGGGCTCCAGAGGGGGTTTACAAGAACGATTTGGGAATGAAGGGCTTGTCATATGAGAAATGATGGAGGACTAGAACTTTAGAAGAATGAGGTGAGGCATCTCATTGAAACTGAAAGGCTTGGAAATGTATTCACGAGTAGGAGACACTAGGACTCAAGGACACAGCCTCAGAGTAAAGGGACAACCTTTCAGAACTGAGATGGAAAGGAATTTCTTCAGCTAGGACGGTAGTAAACCTATGGAATGCATTGCCACAGAGGGCTTGAAGGCCAATCATTAACTTTAAGACGGAAGTAGATACGTTCTTGATTATCAAAGAGATCAAGGGTTATGGAGAGAAGATAGGAGAATGAGGTTCAGAAAGCATCAGCCATGATCAAATGGTGGATAAGACTCAATGGGCTGAATGACCTAATTCTGCTCCCATTTCTTCTAAGCACCCTAATTTTATATTCAACTACCTACAAGATAAAGAATATTATTCTATTAACTTTCTCAACTACTTGCTGTAGCTAGATGCTAATCAATTGTGATTTATGCACAAGGACACCCAGATCTCTTTGCAATACAGAGCACTGCAAACTCTGACCATTTACATAGGTTTCTTCTTTATTTACATCAAAACTTTTCCCATGTTATACCCCAATTGCCAGATCTTTGCCCACTCAATTAACCTATCTAGTTCCCTTTGTAGAATCCACATGTCCTCTTCAAAAGGTACATTCCTACCTAGCTCTGTATCAGCAATAAACATTGCAATGATAACTTTGGTCTTTTCATTTACAGCAATTGTAAAATGTGGTAGCTCCAACACCGATTCACATGGCACAACATTCAGCTCATCTTGCCAACCAGAAAATGACCCATTTAATGTTTATTATTGACCACCCCCCCCGCACCGCAAAGAGTTGGCAGGAAATTGATGAGCAAATTTGCAGAGATGTAAGAATACTAACAAAACAGTAATTATAAAAGATTATTTCAAGTTTATTGACATTAACTGGGACAGATATAGTATTAAGGACTTGGATGGAGTGGATTTCATGTAATATGCATTGGACAACTTTTTACGCCAATATGTAGAGGCCCAACAAGGGATGGAGCTGTTCTGAATCTAATTCTGGACAAGTAGAGAGCATTTTAGTAGTAATGGTCACAACAGGGTGCAATTTAAGCTTATTATGGACAAAGAAATATCACAGGAAAGTTGCAAAAGGTTTTAGATTTGGGGAGACCTCATTTCAGTAATACAAGGTATATTGGGAACCCCTAGTGGAGAAATCTACAAAATCTACAAAAGAGCAGTGGGCAGGCATTCAGAAAGGAAATGGGGAGGGAACAAGCCTTACATGTTCCTCCTAAGATAATAGGAAGGCAATACAAGCAAGAGAACCATGTATATCCAAACGTATTCAGGATATATCAGGAGAAGCTTTTAGCAGGTACAAAGGGAACAAATCAGCAAGGTTATTGGTTGACTACAAAAAGTCAGAAGTCACATGACACCAGGTTATGGTCCAATGGGTTTATTTGAAATCATAAGCTTTCGGAGCACTGCTCCTTTGTCAGGTGAAGTGCAGTGAAGCGCATAGGTGTAAGATATATAGGTAGAAAGATAATGGCATATTCTGTATCTATACACTTCCCTCCACACCACCTGGCGAAGAAGCAGTGCTCCAACAGCTTGTGATTTCAAATACCGCGGGTGCTCCAGGTTCCTCCCACAATCCCAAGATACGCAGGTTAGGTGAATTGGCCACACTAAATTGCCTATTGTGTTATGTGCATTAGTCAGGGGTAAATGTATGGGAATCGGTCTGGGTAGGTTACTTTTCAGCGGGTCGGTGTGGATTTGGACTGAAGGGCCTGTTTCCACACAGTAGGGAATCTAATCTAAAATCTTAAAATCCTGGTGTCATGTGACTTCTGACTGTGTCATTCCCAGTCCAACACTGGCACTTTCACACATGCAAGTGCAGGGTGGAGCTTAAGAAAGCAATTAGGAAAGGGAAGAGGGGATATCAGAAAGCTCTGGCTGGTAAAAGTAGAGAAAATCCCAAGATATTCTCTAAGTATATCAATGGGAAGGGAAATAACCAGGGAACGTGTCGGTCCCATTAGGTACCAAGGGGGCAATCTATGGGTGGAGCTAGAGGACTTTGGTAGAATGCGGAACCAAAACTTTACATCAAGTTTTGCTTAAAAGAATGAGGATGAAACAATGGAACCCAGCAGAGAGACTGCAAGGTTCTTTGGCAAATTGACATAGGAAGCAAAAGGTATCAGAGGTGTTGACAGGCTTAAAGGTGAACTTTATCTCCACTTGGAGATGCAAGGCCTGATCAAAGATAGCCAGCATGGCTTTGTCAGAGGGAGGTCATGCCTAACAAATTTGATTGAGTTTTTTTGAGGTGACCAGATAGTGCACTTGATGTGATTTTTATGGATTTCAGCAAAGCCTTTGACAAGATTGCACGCACAAGAGACTTATGAAGAAGGCAAGTGCACATGGGGCACAGGGTAATTTGATAAAGTGGATTCAAAATTGGTTCACCTGACAGTGTTTTGACAGAAGGCTGCTTTAGTGACTGGAAGCCAGTGTCTAGTTGCATACCAAAGGGGTCTGTGCTGGATCCTCTATTATTTGTCATTTATTAAAGTGACTTAGATGACTGTGTGGGTGTTTGCTGATGACACAAAGATTGGATTGTGTGGTTAACAGTGAGGATGAGCGTCTTGGGTTACAAGATATATATGGAATGGTCAAATGGGCAGATAAGTGGCAGATGAAACTCAATCCTGATAATTGTGAGGTGATAGGTTTTTGGAAGGAGTAATTTGACAAGAAAGTATTCAATGAATGGCATGACACTAGGAAGTTCTGTAGAACAAAGGGACCTTGGCATGTTTGTCCACAGATCTCTGAAGGCAGAAGACACGTTAGTAGGTTGGAGAAAAAGGCATATGGGATATTTGTCTTTATTAATCAAGGCATAGTTTACAAAAGCAGGGAAATAATGATGGAGCTGTATTGAACTTTGGTAAAACTAGAGCACTGTGTACAGTTCTGGTCTCCACATTACAGGAAGGATATGATTGTACTGGAGGGGGTATAGAGAGGTTTCACCAATGTGTTGACTGAGATGGAAAATTTAAGTTATAAAGAGAGGTTGGATAAACTAGAGTTATTTTCATTGGAGCAGAGAAGACTAAGGACTGATCTGATTGAGGTGTACAAGATTATGAGGGGCATGGACAGAGTGGATAAGGAGGAGCTGTTTCCCTTAGATGAAGGGGTCAGTCTCAAAGGAACACAGGTTCAAGGTGAGAGGCAGGAGGATGCTGCAGCAGGTGGGAAGAGAATTTTTTTTAAAAATTTAGTCTGGAATGCACTACTGAGGAGGGTAGTAGAGACATTCTTTACAAAGTACCTGGATGAGCACTTGGCAAGATATAACATTCAAGGCTATGGACTAAGTACTGCTCAGCTTTGATGGGCCGAAGGGCTTATTCCATACTATATAATTGCATGTCTATCCTGTTTTCTATCAGCTTTCCAATCTTTTGTCCATGCCAATATACATCCCTACACAATGAGCTTTTATTGTCCACAATAACCTTTGATGTGGCATCTTATCAAGTGTCTTCTGGAAATCTCCCTGCAGTCTACTCAACTTTGGCATCAACTAAACAGCTGTAGTCTCAGGTTCAACTATTACAACTCAAGAATTCTGCTCCTACTTTTGAAACTTTGTACTTGTGTTTGTGTGCTTGATGCTGAGCTTTATCATTTTTCTTGGTTATTAAGTCACAAAATTGCTTTGTTTCACTGAAGAGAACCCTAATTGGCTTCTTAATTTTGAAGAACAATAAATTTCATTTAAAGTGTGATATAGCTGTAAGTAAAAAGAATTGGAGGTACACTGTGCTGACTGGGTAGTGAAGGGCTTATGCTTGAAACATCGATTCTCCTGCTCCTTGGATGCTGCCGGGCCTGCTGTGCTTTTCCAGCATCCAACTCTAGACTCTGATCTCGAGCATCTGCAGTCCTCACTTTCTCATGGATAGTGACCTTGTCAATTTGCTCACCAGAGTTGATCCTGTGGATTCTGCTAATGCTCCAGTTATCACCTCGCCAAATTTCCCTTCAGATTGTCACTTGATTCAAGAATAAAACTTTGCAATTTACAAGCTCATTATGTAAAATTCCATCAACATTACAGCCGTGACAAAAATCTGGCTGAGGGAGAATGACATTCTCCCACTCAATGACACCAATACCCTTGCCCAGACAGTCCAATGTGGTGAAGTGCATCTTATAACAAAATCTCGGCTTCCTGGTGGTATCATGGTTAGGATTTGGCAATACGCCACAATGGCCTAGATTTGATTCCAGGTCAGGGAAATGTATTTTTGCACAGCAGATATGGGCAGCACAGTGGCTCAGTAGTTAGTACTGCTGCCACACAGTACCAAGGACCTGGGTTCGATTCCAGCCTTAGGTGACTGTGTGGAGTCTGCACATTCTCCCTGTGTCTGCAAGTGTTTCCTCGGGCTGTTCTGGTTTCCTCTCTCAATCTGAAGATGTGCAGATTAGGTGAATTGGCCATATTTGGCCATTGGTCAGGGGTGCGTACATTAGGTGCATTAGTAAGGGGTAAATGTACGGTAGGGGAATAGGTCTGGGTGGGTTACTCTTCAGAGGGTTTGTGTGGACTTGTTGGGCCGAAGGGCCTGTTTCCATACTGTAGGGATTGTATTCTAAGGGTAATTGCTTTTATAACTAATAATGAAACATTAGCACACTGTTGAACATTAAAGTAAACACCTGCAAAGTACCCAGTGACCTTCTGCATTTAGCGTAGATATTAGTTTTGCCCAAAGTAAACATCTAACAGCCTCAGGAGAAAGCGAGGACTGCAGATACTGGAGATCAGAGTCAAAAAGTGTGGCACTGGAAAAGCACAGCAGGTCAGGCAACATCTAAGGGACAGGAGATTTCTTGCAACAAAGAAAAAAAAATCTTGGCATTCCATAAAGACCCTAGAATAGTAAATGGTTTTCACATTAGGGAAACGACCCCAATAGTCCAATCAGATTTGAAATGGCACAGTTAAACCAGATCTGAAGAACGATCACTGAACTTGAAACATTAATTCTGTTTTGTATCCACAGATGCTACTTGACCAGATGAACTTTTTCAGTACCACACTATTTGAATCTAACAGCCTCAGTATGATTGGTCCCCTTATTTCTTTGCAGTTTTTTTTGCTTTCAGCACTTTAATCCTGTTGAAGCCCTCACCTCTCAGTTGAAATGCTGTTGCTCAGCGTGCAACACATCCCTTATCATCTTCCCAGTTTCAACACAGCACTGAGTAGCTAGGTGATTTTAATTTTCAATTCATTCTCTCAATTTCAATTTTCTCTCCTGAAATCCGTGCTCTCCTATCCTTCTTTAGTCTCACCCTCAATATAAAATTACCCATTATTCATATTTATGGTGAACTACTTGACTATCTTGTGGCATTACTCACCTCTATTGATTGTAGATAAGATTATCTCTGATGCTTTTACTGTATAAGTTGTCATCTACAATTTATTTCCCCCTCCAAACCCTACTTCCTTCTCTCTCCCAGATGCAATTTCTATTTCTCAGCTCCTTAGACCACCCCATTTCTGCAGTTACTGATCTTCACAACCAAATTTTCAACCCCACCTTCAATCCTATTAAAATGACTTTTTCAGCATGGCCCTTCTCTCAGTTCTGCTCCTTGAAGTCCATTGGATAAAGACTTCTGTGAATATGCTAAACAACTGGTTTAACCCAGACAAAAAAAAAGAAAGAAATTGCTGCAAAACCTCAGCTGGTCCAGTAGCATTCTGTACAGACAAAATAGCATTAAATGTTTCAAGTCCAGTGATCCCTCTTCAGACTTGGTTTAACTATGCAATATCAGATCTGATTGGACTATTGGGGGCTTCTCCCAAACATGAAAACCATTTACTATTCTAGGATCTTTATGGAATGCCAAGAAAGCCTGTTTTTTTTTATTACAAGAAATCCTTTTAAATTTTCTTTTCCTTTCCACCAAACTTCGATATAAGAATATTGTTTTTAATGTTTGTATTTCTTTGTCATAAAAAGTTAAGGAGAACATATCAGCTACCTCAGTCATATCCCTTGCTTTCCCTACTTCTCAGGACAACACTTCCTCCAAAGCTTCTGCTTGTCCTAGCCATGAACTAGTCTCCTTCTTCTAATTTCTTCCTTCTCTGCCCTCATGATCCTTCCAAGGCATCTTGTCCATAGGACCTATTTCCTATTATCTCAACTTTTTTCTCACAAAACCTGGTGTGTGTTGACGTTGTTAATGGTTCTCTCACCTCTTCTAATGGAGATTTCTGCCCCAGCACAAAACCAAATGAAATTTTTATCCAAGAAGCAAATAACATCGTATGTGACTGTGACAAGAGTAAGCTATTCACCATCCTTCTCAGTCTTTTACAAAGTAAATCACATAATTCTCCTTCTATAGTTGTCCATCATCATCCAGCTAGATGTAGTTGCCTATTCCATTTGTGTCTATCAAATCATAAAAGAAGTATCGCAATTCATAACTTTAGCGGTTAGTAAGATATGGAAGATTCACCAGGGATGTTGGAATAATCCAATTTAGAAGTAGCAATAGCATGAATGAGAATTTTAGCAACAAATAAGCAAAATCAAAATCAGATGATGTCATGGAGGAAAGAGTTGAGGAGGAATGGCTCACCTTTGTAACATTCAGTTAGGATGTCATGACTCGATGAGTCATTTTGGCACTGTTGCAAAGTAGAAACTTGGTTCACTGTCCTCTGGCCGAAGAAATTGCTCCTCATCTCAGTTCAAAAGAGTTGGCCCTTCACCCTAAGGTGTCCCCATGGGCTCTAAATCAATCCTGCTGGTGGCAACAGTTTACCTACCTCCACTCTATCCAGCCTCTCAGTATACTGTAAGTTTCAATCAGATTTTCCCTTCCCCCACCCCCTTATCCTTCTAAGCTCCAAGTGCAGACTCCGCATGCTCAATGGCAAGCAATTCATTGCTGAGGTCTTTCTTGTGAACCGCCTCTGTATTCCATCAAAGGCCAGTACATCATTCCTTAATTACAGTGCCCAAAACTACTTAATATGCTAACTGCAGTCTGGCCAAACAGACAGTGTCTTATACAGCCTCAGCAATACATCCCTGCGCTTGTATTTTGGCCTTCTCGAAACAAAATATTGGAAGAGTTTCTTCCCAAGATCGAACGTAAAGTGATCTGAAAGGTCATAAGTGAAACGTTAATTTCGTTTCCTCACTCCACAGATGCAGCCTGACTTGTCCAGTACTTCCATCACTTTGCATTTTTTTGAAAGTGTGCTTGACAGAAGGGAGGGGTTTGAATAAAGTATGACAACAATATCAACACCATGCAAATCGTGGTGTATGGCGATAGCATTAATTCGGCGGGAGGAGCGGTCTGTTTGCTCAGTTGACTGGTTTGTGAATTAGAGGGATGCCAACAAGCGTGGGTCCAATTCCCACACCGGCTAAGGTGACCATGAAGAAAGCTCCTTTTCCCCTCGCCCATCTCTCTCTAAGAGAGCAGCCCTTTACCAACCATTACGTAAAATAAAAACAAGATTCCCCCTTTTCCAAACATCTGGAGTTCCACGTTGTGACAGGAGACAGACCACCTAAGTACAGCGGCAACACTGCAACTAAACCAACGAAGCTGCTTCCCGCTGACCCCCGGCCGATCCCCCCCGGGGCCGCTGGCTGACCCCGGGCCGATCCCCCCCGGGGCCGCTGGCTGACCCCCGGCCGGTCCCCCCCCGGGGCCGCTGACTGACCCCCGGCCGATCCCCCCCGGGGCCGCTGACTGACCCCCGGCCGGTCCCCCCCGGGGCCGCTGGCTGACCCCCGGCCGATCCCCCCCGGGGCCGCTGACTGACCCCCGGCCGATCCCCCCCGGGGCCGCTGGCTGACCCCCGGCCGATCCCCCCCGGGGCCGCTGGCTGACCCCCGGCCGATCCCCCCCGGGGCCGCTGGCTGACCCCCGGCCGATCCCCCCCGGGGCCGCTGGCTGACCCCCGGCCGATCCCCCCCGGGGCCGCTGGCTGACCCCCGGCCGGTCCCCCCCCACCCGGGGCCGCTGGCTGACCCCCGGCCGGTCCCCCCCGGGGCCGCTGGCTGACCCCCGGCCGGTCCCCCCCCGGGAGCCCCGGTTCTGGAATATTAAAGAGAGTGATATAACTTACCAAAGTGAGCGCTGCTCTTGTGGGAACTAGCCGTCTCCTGGCACCGACAGCTCTAATAGAGGCTCTCAGTATAGAGCCAGACATATTGTAGAGGTCAGGAGAGGGAATGAGAGAGAGAGATAGAGAGAGAGATAGATAGAGAGAGAAAGGGGGAGGAGGAGGAGGGTCAGGGAGGAGTGAAGGAGGGAAAGGGGTGGAGGCTGGAGGACCCCCTCACCTCACAGTAACCGACAATCCGATTGGTAACTTCAATAATAGGTCCCGGTTTCAGCCAATGACGTAGCTGCATGGTAAAACATCTCCACCCCCCTCCGCCCTGTCAAGGTGACAGACCAAAACAAGATGGTAGCGCAGCTACTGGTAAATATTGCCCTTTAGAGAATGTAGTTCAGTGTATTGGTTTTAACATGTTCATTCTAAAAGATGAGAAACTCAATAAACAATCCAGGTCTTTTTCAATGTGTAATTTCAGTTACATCACACTGTAAACTTTTGCTATAAATTCAGTGACTTACGATCTTATACTCCACAACCACCTGATGAAGGAGCAGCGCACTGAAAGCTAGTGCTTCCAAATAAACCCTGTTGATGTTGTGAGATTTTTAACTTTGCACACCCCAGCCATAACAAGCATTTCCAAATCATAATCTTCAAGTAGCTCCCATATTAAATTCATAATTGCCCAGCTCCGAATGATTTTCATCCAAAACCCTGAACGCTGATATTAATTATCAATCTTACAAAATCCCGCATTCCCCCCACCCCCACTGTAGGCATTGTTAATGTGGTGATAATTGTCCAGAGCTGTTTTTATTGCAAACATATAGATTAGATTACTTACAGTGTGGAAACAGGCCCTTCGGCTCTACAAGTCCACACCGACCCGCCGAAGCGCAACCCACCCATACCCCTACATTTACCCCTTACCTAACACTAGGGGTAATTTAGCATGGCCAATTCACCTGACCTGCACACCTTTGGACTGTGGGAGGAAACCGGAGCACCCGGAGGAAACCCACGCAGACACGGGGAGAACGTGAAAACTCCACACAGTCAGTCGCCTGAGTCGGGAATTGAACCCGGGTCTCAGGCGCTGTGAGGCAGCAGTGCTAACCACTGTGCCACCCATAAGTCCTTCGGCCCAACAAGTCCACACCGACCCTCCGAAGAGCAACTCACCCAGACCCATTCCCCTTCATTTACCCCTTACCTAACACTACAGACAATTTAGCATGGCCAATTCACCTGACCCGCACATCTTTGGACTGTGGGAGGAAACCCACGCAGACACGGGGAGAACGTGAAAACTCTACACAGTCAGTCGCCTGAGTCAGGAATTGAACCAGAGTCTCACGCGCTGTGAGGCAGCAGTGCTAACTGCTGTGCCACCGTGCCGCCCATATACTTTATTCATAGAAAGGAATCTTTGGTACCTGTACAGTTAATGGAGCTGTTCATATCTATCCTCTCTTAACTTACAGAGAACAAATTAAGTGTTTGATGCTCACCATTCTTTATATTTGCAGTCAATCTCTTGACATTTAGCTGAGGTGTCAGCAGGGCCCAACTACTGAATATTCTTTGGCAGAAGGACCTTACCTGGTAGTCTTTCCCGATTGCGCTTTGGCGGCAGTTGCCACAAGCTTCAGCACATCCCTCAACACATAATCCTGGACCTTGGACTGTGCCAGTCTGCAACACTTGGTCAGGGTCAACTCCTTCAACTGATGACCAACAGGTTTCCAGCAGACCAAAAAGTATCTTTCACTGAGTTGATGGACTTCCAGGCACAGTTGATGATCATTTCAGTATGCGTCCTGGAGAACAGACCGTGGAGCATGGCATCCCATATCACGGAGCTGCTCAGGTCCAACCTCGAGAAACACCACTGCATCCCTCCCCAGACCTTTTTTGCATAGGCACATTCCAGAAGGAGGTGTGTGACAGTCATGTCCCCTCCACAGCCACTTTGAGGGCAGCATGTGGTGGCACAGAGAATGCGGACATGCATAAAGGACCTCACAGCAGTGTCCTCACCACCAGCCAAGTGACATCCTGGTGCTTGTTAATTTCCAGAGCCATTGGCCTTTCTTGTTTCTCATGTTCCATTTTTTTAAAATTTGCCTTAGTGGTCACAACCACCCACATTTTTAAAAACATTACTGATTTTGCATTAATGAAGTGATTTGTAAACTTTGTTTCTCTACTGGATTTATCAGGGGTTATCACTACATCTAGTACTTTTTATTTTTGTATGCATTCAATGGTAGCTCATTTTTTGATTTAAAAATGCAAATTATACTATTTTCCTGTCATTGGACAAATAAGGTCAGAATAAATGCTGACATTTATTTTACTGGTTCTCATCTATTCTCTATGCTTTTCTCACTAGAACTTAATTTCACTCAGGAAATATGTTTTTTTATGTATGTAATTTAGAAGAGAAAGATCTGCATTACGTAGAACACTTTGTTATCTCAAGATGTCCCAATATGGCTGAGAGCCAAAGGAATAGGAACAGCACCACTTGGAAGTTCCCCTTGAAGCCACTCAGCAGCTTAAATTGGAAATATATAACCATTCCTTCAGTGTTACTGAAGAGACAATTTGCTGAGTGGCTCAGTGGTTAGGTCTGCTGCCTTAGAAAAGTTGTCACTATTGTATCTTACAGAGTCTTTCAGCGGTGGTCTGTTATTTTGTTCTTTTTAGTTGCTCATAGCAGCTTTCATAACTTGAACATTCCCATCTCTCTCTGCCATTAGTTATATTTTTAATAGCTCCACAACATTTGGGGCGGTGTTGGTGTATAGTGTTAATGTCACTAGGCTAGTAACTCAGAATGTTCCATGGGCATAGGTTCAAATCCCATTATGGTGAAATTTGAATTTAAACTTTAAAACATAAAAGTATGTCTAATGGTAGCCATGTAATTATTGTAAAAAATCATTTGGTTCAACTTAGGGAAAGGAATTTGTCATTTTTACCTGGTCTAATGACCATGTGACTCCAGACCAGTTCAAGGCCAATAACAGATGAGCAACAAACAACTCTCACATCCCATGAATCTCGTCTCATCTCCATTTCTGATACCATGTTTCAGGTTTTCAAGGCAACGCTGTACTGTGAGTTTATTTAAACTATCTTCAAGTTTGTAGCTCTGTTTGACTACCACAATTTAGGAGGCACATTGGTACAGATTGCAGATCAATTCCAAACGTATTCTGTGTAGAAGTTTCCTGCCAGTCTCCTACACATGGGCAACAACTCCTACCCTCAGACATTGGCAGCATATTGGCAGGGAGATTTGTTAGAGCTGCTTCGGAGGATTTAAACTAGTAAGGTAGTTTAGGGGGCTGGGACCCAAGGAGATAGTGAGAAATCAGTCTGAGACTGGTACAGTTGGGAACAGGAACAAGACAAATAGTTAGGGCAGGGCAGGCAGGAACAAAGCAAAGAATGAGGTAGAACTGATAGATTAAACTGCATTTATTTCAGTGCAACAGGCCTGACAGGGAAGACAGATGAACTCAGGGCATGGTTAGGAACATAGGACTGGGATATCATAGCAATTACAACGACATGGCTCAAGGATGGACAGAACGGGTAGCTTAATGTTCCAGGATACAAATGGTATAGGAAGGATAGAAAGAGGGGTAAGAGAGGGCAGGGAGTGGTGTTTTTGATAAGGGATAACATTATAGCTGTACTTAGGGAGGATAGTCCTGGGAATACATCCAGGAAAGTTATTTGGGTGGAACTGAGACATAAGAAAGGGATGATCACCATATTGGGATTGTACTATCGATCCCCCACTAGTCAGTGGGAAATTGAGAAACAAGTTTGTAAGGAGATCTCCGTTATCTGTAAGAGTAATAGGGTGGTTATGGTAGGGGATTTTAACTTTCCAAATATTGACTGGGACTGCCATGATGTTAAGGGCTGAGATGGAAATGAATTTGTTAAGTGTATACAAGAAAAGTTTCTGATTCAGTATGTGGTGCAAAACGTGACCTACTCTTGGGAAATAAGGCAGGGCAGGTGACTGAGGTGTCAGTGGGGGAGCACTTTGGGACCAGTGACCATAATTCTATTAGATTTAAAATAGTAATGTAGAAAGATAGACCGGATATAAAAGTTAAAGTTCTAAGTTTGAGGAAGGCCAATTTTGATGGTATTAGGCAAGAACATTCAAAAGTTAATGGGGGCAGATGGTCGCAGGTAAAGGGACGGCTGTAAAATGGACGGCTTAGGAAATGTGATAGCGAGAGTTCAGAGACAGCATGTTCCTGTTCGGGTAAAAGGCAAGGCTGGTAGATGTAGGGAATGCTGGATGATGAGAGAAATTGAGGTTTTGGTCAAGAAAAAGAAAGAAGGATATGTCAGGTATAGACAGCAAAGAGCAAGCGAATCATTAGAAGAATATAAAGGCAGAAGGAGTATACTTAAGAGAGAAAGCAGGAAAGCCAAAAGGGAAGATAGCTTTGGCAAATATGTTTAAGGAGAATCCAAAAGGATTTTATAAATACATTAAGGGTAAAAGGGTAACTAGGGAGAAAATAGGGTCCCGTAAAGAGCAGCAAGGCGGCCTGTGTGGAACCGCAGGAGATAGGGGAAATATTTAATGAGTATCTTAGAACATAGAAAAATACAGCGCAGTACAGGCCCTTTGGCTCTCAATGTTGCGCCGATCCAAGCCCACCTAACCTACACTAGCCCACTATCCTCCATATGCCTATTCAATGCCCGTTTAAATGTCCGTAAAGAGGGAGAGTCCACCACTGCTACTGGCAGGGCATTCCATGAACTCACGACTCGCTGAGTAAAGAATCTATCCCTAACATCTGTCCTATACCTCCCACCCCTTAATTTAAAGCTATGCCCCTCGTAATAGCTGACTTCATACGTGGAAAAAGGTTCTCATGGTCAAACCCTATCTAAACCCCTAATCATCTTGTACATCTCTATCAAGTCATCCCTAAACCTTCTTTTCTCCAATGAAAACAGCCCCAAGTGCCTCAGCCTTTCCTCATACGATCTTCCTACCATACCAGGCAACATCCTGGTAAACCTCCTCTGCACCCGTTCCAGTGCCTCCACATCCTTCCTATAGTATGGCGACCAAAACTGCACACAATACTGCGGCCGCACAAAACTGCGGCCGCACCAGAGTCTTATACAACTGCAACATGACCTCAGGACTCCGGAACTCATTTCCTCTACCAATAAAAGCCAGTACGCCATATGCCTTCTTCACAGCACCATTTACCTGGGTGGCAACTTTCAGAGATCTGTGTACATGGACACCAAGATCCCTCTGCTCATCCACACTACCAAGTATCTGACCATTAGCCCAGTACCCCATCCTCTTGTTACTCTTACCAAAGTGAATCACTTCACACTTAGCTACATTGAACTCCATTTGCCACCTTTCTGCCCAGCTCTGCAGCTTATCTATATCCCGCTGTAACCCGCCACATCCTTCCTCACTGTCAACAACTCCACCGACTTTCGTATCATCCGCAAACTTGCTCACCCAACCTTCTGGCCCCTCCTCCAGGTCATTTATAGAAATGACAAACAGCAATGGTCCCAAAACAGATCCTTGCGGAACACCTTGCATCAGTGTTTATTGTGAAGAAGGACATCGAAGATATAGAAGGTGGGGAAATAGACAGTGACATCTTTAAAATGTCTATATTAAGAGGAGGTGGTGCTGGATGTCTTAAAATGCATAAAGGTGAATAAATTCCCAGGACCTGATCAGGTGTACCCTAGAACACTGTGGGAAGCTAGGAAAGTGATTGCAGCGTCCTCTGCTGCGATATTTGTATCATCAATAGTCCTAGGTGAGGTGCTGGAAGACTAGAGGTTGGCTAACATGGTACAATTATTTAAGAAAGGTGGTAAGGAGAAGCCAGGGAACTATAGACCCGTAAGCCTGACATTGGTGGTGGGCAAGTTGCTGGAAGAAGTCCTGAGGGACAGGATTTACATGTACAGAAGAACCTCAGTTATCTGAAGGACACGGGCGGGGAGTATTTAGTTCAGTTAATCGAATTCCAGATAATCAAATCAGGATAACATAGTTTAGCCAAGCATTAGGATCTTGCGATATTGCTGGATAATATATTTGGATAATCGAATGCCACATAATCCAAGGTTTCTCTGTATGTGGAAAGGCAAAGACTGATTAGGAATAGTTAACATGGCTTTGTGCATGGGAAATCATGTCTCACTAACTTCATTGAGTTTTTAAAAGAAGTATCAAAGAAATTTATAAGGGCAGAGTGGTGGACGTGATCTATATGGACTTTAGTAGGGTGTTTGACAAGGTTCCTCATGTTAGACTGATTAGTAAGGTTAGATGAACTAACCATTTGGATAATGAACTGGCTCGAAGGTGCAAAGCCAGAGGATGGTGATTAAGGGTTGCTTTTCAGACTGGAAGCCTGTGACCAATGGTGTGTCACAAGGGATCGGTGCTGGGTCTACTGCATTTCGTCATTTATATAAGTGATTTGAATGTGAACATAGGAGGTATAGTTAGGAAGTTTGCAGATGATGCCAAAATTGGAGGTGTAATGGACAGTGAAGAAGGTTACCTCAGAACACAACTATGACTATGACATGGGCCAATGGGCCAAGGAGTGGAAGATGGAGTTTAATTTAGGTAAATATGACATGCTATATTTTGGAAAGACAAATCAGGGCAGCACTTATATACTTAATGTTAAGGTCCTGGGGAGTGTTGCTGAAAAAGAAACCTTGGAGTGCAGGTTCATTGTTCCACGAAAGTGGAATCGCAGCTAGTTAGGATGGTGAAGGTGGCCATTGGAATGCTTTCCTTTCTTGGTCGGTGCATTAAGTGTAGGAGTTGGGATGTCATGTTGTGGCTGTATAAGACATTCTTCAGCCACTTTTGGAACACTTCTTTCAATTCCGGTCTCCCTCATGTGGGAAGGATGTTGTGAAACTTGTAAGGGTTCAGAAATGATTTGAAAACTGTGGTGCTGGAAAAACACAGCAGGCCAGGCAGCATCTGAGGAGCAGGAGAATCGATGTTTCGGGCATAAGCCCTTCTTCAGGATGGAGGCTGGTATGCCAAGTGGGCTGAGATAAAGGGTAGGGGGCAGGGAATTTGGGGGAGGGGCACTGGGAATACGATAGGTGGAAGGAGGTGAGGGTGAGGGTGATAGGCCGGAGAGGGAGTGGGGGCGGAGAGGTCGGGAAGAAAATTGCAGGTCAAGAGGGCGGTGCTGAATCCAGGGATTGGAACGGAGATAAGGTGGGGGGAGGGGAAAATGAGGAAGCTGGAGAAATCTACATTCATCCTGTGTGGTTGGAGGGTTCCTAGGCGGAAGATGAGGCGTTCTTCCTGCAGGCGTCATGTGGTCAGGGTCTGGCGATGGAGGAGGCCAAGGACCTGCATGTCCTTGGCGCAGTAGGAGGGGGAGTTAAAGTGTTCAGCCACGGGGCGGCATTCGGAAATGATTTACAGAGATGTTGCCAGGGTTGGAGGATTTGAGCTATTGGGAAGACTGTTTTCCTTGGAGTGTTGGATGCTGAGGGTGACCTTATAGAGGTTTAAAAAGTCACAAGGGGCATGAATAGGATAAACAGAAAAAGCTGTTTTTGTGGTGTGGAGGATTTAAGAACTAGACAGCATAGGTTTAAGTTGAGAGGGGTAAGACCAAAATGGGACCTAAAGGGCAAATTTTGCACGGAGAGGGTGATGCATATATGGAATATCTGCCAGAAGAAGTGGTGAAGGCTGGTACAATTTCAACATTTAAAAGGCATCTGGATCGGTATATGAATCAGAAGGGTTCAGAGGGATATAGGCCAAATGCTGGCAAATGGGATTAGATTAATATAGGATATCTGGTTGGCATGAACGACTTGGACTGAAGGGTCCGTTTCCATGCTGTGCCCATTTCTATGACTGTATAACTCTAATTACAAAATTGTTACAGGTCTTCTTAACACGTTAGATCAGCTACACTCATTACTGATTAAGAGACTGTTTTGAAGAGTATTCCACCTTAAATCTCTTCAAAGATTAAAAAACGTTTGCAGAAATATTTAAAGCCTTGAAGGCATGTTAGAATGATGATTGCAAGAGGAGAACATCAGGTCATCATAAAATGTCGATTTGACAATGGTGCGTGATGCAACACCATGACCTTCACTGACATGTTCAAAGTGACTCAGCGTGGCAACCCAAAATTGCAGCCCTCAAAAGTAAAGTTGAGCCTATATGCTGGCACCATACTTGTGCTGAGAGGACCAAAACCAATCTCAAGCTGTTCCATCCATTTTCAAGCACAACTAAGCTGAATTTGAAGCTAGGAGAAAGTGAGACCCGTGCTGGAGATCAGAGTCTAGAGTATGACACTGGAAAAACACAGCTAGTCAGGCAGCATTTAAGGAGCAGGAGCAGAAGAATCGAAATTTCGGGCATAAGCCTTTAATCAGGAAAGAGCTGGTGAGCTGGGGGAGCACAGAGATAAATGGGAATGGGGTAGGACTTGGGGGGGGGCGGGTGGAAGGTAGCTGGGAATGTGATAGGTAGATGAAGGTGAGGGTGAACGTGATGGGTCAGAAAAGAGGGTAGAGTGGATAGGTGGGAAAGAAGATGGACAGATCAAGGGGGCGGTACTAGGTTGGAGGCTTGGGACTGGGATAACGTGGGCAAAGGAGAAATGAGGAAACTGGTGAAATCCACATTGATCCAGTGTGGTTGCAGGGTCCCAAGGTGGAAGTTGAAGCTTCTTCCTCCAGGTATCAGGTGATTAGGGTTTGGCAATGGAGGCAGCGCAGGACTTGCATGTCCTTGGTTGAGTGGGAGGGGGAGTTAAAGTGTTCAGACATGTGGTGATGGAGTTAGTTGGTGCAGGTGTCCCAGAGATGTTCTCTGAAATGATCTGCAAGTTGGTATTCCTGTGTCCCCGATAGAGAGGGGACCACATCGGGTGCAGTGGATAAAGTAGATTGTGTCTGTTGGGTTTGACGTGGTAGGCTATAAGTGAATAAATTAATGACATCAGCATCTCAACTAAAATAGTGTAGCTTTAAAACATTTGTAATGATTATTACTTTCATTATATATTGGTATAATTCATTATTATGTAGCAAATTTAATCTAAAACTTTATTTCCCTTTAAAAATAAACATGGAGAAAAGATAGAGTAAATTTTATTCAATGTCATACTAAATACTTAATGAGTAGTATATGTACAGATAAAATAATAAAGAATGTCATCCAGAACACTGTTCAGTACGATATGTAAATAGATGAATTCATGTTTTGGGTGTAGACCTAAAGATGGACTGAAGATGTGTCAGCTGTTTTCAGAAGATAAGGTGAAATAAATAGTTTCACTTTGAAAGGATTGAAAGGAAGACAGAGTAGGCAGTATGTTAACATATTAAACTTTTGTCAGACCAATACGTAGGTTGAAACGGTAAGTGCAATTATTGTCAACCATTACCCTTTTTTTAAACCAAAGTATTGCTGGGCTTCTACAAAGAAATTGACTGAATTTCAAAGATGAAACAATCAAAATAGAGAGTTTGTTTTCATCTATGTGCTCAAGTCTCAGTATTCCAATGTTAATGTAAGCTTATATATTCCTCTATTGAAAGTAGGTTAATTTTATTCATCATATATACAATTTGATGCTAAGAAACTGCAGGAAAGATTGAGTGCTCCTGGTTCTCATAAATGTGGCTAACTGTACTTTGCCTGTATTTTTGCTTCTATGAATCAATTCATTTTGAAAAAATATTAATAGTTTCACTTGTACAAGATGGTCTAAGGTCAAAATTTTTTAAATCTTTTGAGTTGTGGAATGAGTACGAGACACCTGTCTTGTTTTTTTCAGAATTACAGAAAAGCAATTTGGCCAATTATGTCTGTAAATATTTTTTCTCCATCTATGCCATCTCAAATTCTACTCCCCTACTCCTTCCTAGTACCTTTTAAAAGGTCCTCTTTCTCAAGCAAGTATGTATTTCCCTTTATAGAAGCAAATCCATAAATTCTTCTCAATGGTCTCTGTTGGAGCATTCCAACTTTCAACCATTCTCAGTGTTTCAGAAGTGTTTTAAAATTCTTTTATAATCACAGAGATCTCCCTCAATTCTTCTTTTTCAAGTCTGAAGCTGAGGAAAAGTATCAATATGTTAAGTGACTGATTTCCCACTCTGTTCATCAATCATTTCATTACATTCACTATTTGCTTGACTCAACCCCAGTCATCACCTTAACTTCTATTTTAAAAAAATCTTTCTTCATCATATACCTTTTAAAATCAACCATAATGGCAATGTTTCTCATAATCTCTAATTTGCCATCATTAACCAATTTCTAATCTAAACCATATTTTTCCAATTCCAAAGTAAAATAATTAACATATTATTAGAATTGGATAAGGTAGGTGATTGGCTCAACTCTTATTGAAACCCCGCCCAATTGCCGCCTTTTCACTTATGAACTGTGAAACATTCCACCTTACAAGGCACTGGAGGTAGGGGACATTGAATATTTTTAAGATAGATTCTTGTTCGTCAGGGAAATTAAATGTTATTGGATATAATTAGGAACATAGAATTCAAACACGAACTTTTCGTGCCATGCTCATTTGTCTGCAAAGCATTACAATCATAAGAACAAGATTGCAATCTTCTTTATACCTCACATGGAGTGAGGTATATTCTCAGAGCTATGCATTTTTCAGGGTAAGACATAGATGAGGCATTGAGTAACATTTGTAATATTATTTATGCAATTGTGGAACAGGCTGGAAGAATTGAATAGCCTATTTCTGCCCCTGGTTTGTGTGTTCCTAGCTAAGCATAGACTACAGTAGTTCCACTACTTTATTGAAAGTAATTAGGGATTGGCAGGAAATGCTAATTTTGTTAGTGATGCACACATCTTATGAACAACAACAAAAAAAGCAACAGCTATATATATGTGGTCTTCATTGATCAGCTGCTGAAATTGTGGCAGAAGGACCAAGTGCCTCAGAACTTTCAGACATCAGACTTTAACAAATTTGAAATATGACTAGAATGGACCATATTTTCCCAGTTATCAGTCTCTTTTGAGGAGAGAGGCAAAGTTTTCAATCTACTGTCACAATCATCCTTTTTGGAATGTTACTTAATGCCTCAGCCATTTCTTGCCCTGAAAAGCATGCATAGCTCTGAAAATCTCTCACTCAATATGAGCCAAGGGAGACACACATCTCATTCTAAGGATCAGTACATTGCAAAGCTTTGCAGAGTTTAGTCCAGGTGCTCCGGTTTCCTCCCACAGTCCAAAGACTGCAGGTTTGGGTGGCTTGGCCATACGAAATTGTCCATAATATCCAGGGATATGTAGGCTAGGTTTATCAGCAACTGGAAATATGGGCTTTACAGGGATAGGGTGGGGGTGGGTTCTGGTTGGGAAGGTTGGTATGGACTTGATGGGCCAAATGACCTGCTTCCACAGTATAGGTGTTCTATTCTATTCCGATGCAATATTCACATAGGTACAAATTGCTTATGATTAAAGTTTAGGTACTTAAGTGGTTGCGGTAAATAAAAAGTGGTGAGTGGAATTCAAATGCTAGACTTCATTTTTCTCTCACAATTAGAAACCTCAGTAAGTTTTTCTATGAATTTTATTTGTGTTGCCACAAGACTTTACGTACAGTAGTCGAGATTTTGAATGCATATTTACCACATATATACAAACACAAGGTAGCCGTCAACATTTTTTTTACACAAGCATCATTGTTTTAAACAGTGGGCAACTTGAGTAGCAAATCCTCAAAAACATCCATTTATTCAAAAGCAACACACAGTATCAAGCATATTCAAGATTCCTTTCTCCTGATGTGACTTCAGTGGATTACATAAAACATGTTATTGTACAATTTTCAGATGCATTTTCTTTCCAAAACCAACATTTAAAAAATATCACTGGTACAATAATTCAAGTTATTTGCTTTTTGGGTGTAATTCATGGTTCAAGGTAAATGAATAGAAAATTCAAGATATGAATGTAATTAAATAAAATCGATCCATTTAGCTTTGCGAAATTACCAATGTTTTCACAAGTGATTTTATTATTTAGAAACAATGATACATTTCTTCTATCATTCACATCTATAGTAATTAAATAACATTTGAATCACTGTTGTGATATTTCTTATTATCAAACAAGTTTTTGTACAAACTTTTTACTTTGATAAATACACACATATGGCACTTTTAAACAAAACAAAATAAAATTCTAAAGAATGAACATAAATGCAACATTCTATGGAATAAGATTCATGCCAGACTGAACTTTATCATTATGTTAATTGCTTTAAAATAATTTAACAATTAAGATGCCACCTTTTTATCGGTTTCATTTGCATAAAGTTAAACTGTAATTTGGTTTACTGGAAAGAAAAGATGCCAGATTGGTCAAAAGAATAAAGCTAGAAATTTACACATATCAACACAAACATAACTTTGAACAAAAAATGTGATCTAATTAAAAACATTACTCATTTAAACTCAATAAGAACAGGGATCTCATTATGGCAACATTTTATGGAACACAAAAATCTCTCTATTCCCTCAAGAACAAGCTTAAAACAATTACTGGATTGCCATAACTGTGACAGAATTGCAGAGGATTTGCACAGAAAGATCACAGTCCAATAAAAACTACAATGCAAACATTTTCAGCCTCCTTTGAAATTCATTCCAGTTGGGTCCTTTTATGTGCTGATCTTCCCTGAGTTGAGGAACTTGTTGAGAATTTACTACTAAGGCCTGTAAGCAGAGGGTTTTTTTCTTAGAAAAACATTCACAAAATGTCAAATATTAAATAAAAGTATGAAAATATATACTCATGATATTACATCAAACTGATTACTGAGAAACATGGGAAATCTGGGAGTGGGGCTCTGCCTTCACATAGAGCTCTTAGCATCGATGAAGTGGGAAGTCAAATTGGAAACAGAAACTTCCTATTCCTAAATAAAACCTTTGCTGGTTTTGCTCAGTTGAAGAACAGCCTCCACCTGAGTGGAGTTCCAGCCTTTATCCAGGTACGGCACCAAAGCACAACCACCTTACAGCAATAAAGCACACTTACCAGGAACAATAAATATTTTGTTGAACTTGTACCTTCTAAATATCACAAGAAATATTAGCAGAATTAGAATATATTTCACCTTTTGAGCCAACTGCTCCTTATAGTATCATTATTGTGGATTTTGGCCCCTTCTACTTCTCCCCTTATTTCTTGTGATCTTTAGAAGGTACAAGTTCTACAAAACATTTATTGTTCATGGTTAGTCTGTTTTGGTATCTAACTTGAGTTTGGCCTTTAACTCTACCTTCCTGCCTACTCCCCATATCTTTTGATTCCGAGAGCAAAATTATCTATTCCAGTCTTAAATATATTCCATGTTAGAGCACAGCAATCCTATAGAATAGAGAATTTCACAGACCTTTCAATTAAGTAATTATTTGCCATCTCAGTTTTAAATGAATGGTCTCTTATCCAAGACTGTGCTCTTAGCTTTAGATTTCCCAACCAATGGAAACAACCTGCGTCTGCCTCATCAAACCCCTGTAGAATCTTGTCTGACTCAATGAGATTACCTCTCATTCTCACCCAAATGACTCAGTTTCTCATCATATGACAACTTTCTCATCTCTGGAACCGGATGAGTGAACTCTTGTGGTAATGTCTTCAATATGGAGACAAACTTTTTGAATCTTATACTTCAATCCCCTTCTAATAGAGACAATGCAATTTTCCTAATTTCTTGCTGCGTCAGCATGCTGACTTTGTGTTCCTTATCTGAGCACATCCAAGTGTTTGAGTACATCAAAACCTATTCCACAACTTATAAAAAAAAATCCTGCTTTTCTATTCTTACAACCACAATGAATAACTCAACACTTCCAAACATTATTCTCCACCTGCATTCTTATTGCCCATTCATTTAAACTGTTTTTGTTTGCAGCATTCAACACCACTCCCCAGCTTACCATTCCATCTAGCTTTGTATCATCAGTAAACTTAGATTCATTACATTCTTTCACTTCATCCAATTTATCAGTATATGGATGGCAAGCACCCTAAGCCCCAGCATTGACCCTTGTGAATTTTCAGTGTATTCGCATTATTGGCTTACAAGCATTACCCAAGTTATAATCTTTGAAATCGTTGGATGAAACTTTTTTATGTGCTAATGGTATTTAACATAGCGTAGTAGGCAATGCATCAGTCTCATAATCTGAAGGTCCTGAGTTCAGTCCTCAGAGAAGGCAAGTTTGTGGCGGCTCAGTGGTTAGCACTGCTGACTCACAGTGCCAGGGACCCGGGTTCGATTCCAGCCTCAGGCAACTGTGTGTGGAGTCTGCCTGTTCTCCCAGTGTCTGCGTGGGTTTCCTCCGGGTGCTCCCAGAATCCAAAGGTGTGCAGGTCAGGTGATTTGGCCATACCAAATTGCCCACAGTGTTAGGTGCATTAGTCAGGGGTAAATGTGGGGAATGGGTCTGGGTGGGTTACTCTTCGGAGGGTTGGTGTGGACTTGTTGAGCTGAAGAGCCCGTTTCCATACTGTAGGGAATTTAATCTAATCTGGCACTCCATTATTCAATGCCTGTCAGGTTTATGCCCACACTTTGCATCCTGTTCAATAACCAATCTCTATAAAAACAAATTTATCATTTCCATTCCATAAGCCAATATTTTGCTTGTTAACCTTTTATGTGACATTTTTGAATCCCTTTTAGAAAAGTTATGAATTTATTTTATTTGCCCTGTTTGTTTCATGACCAAGGCACTTGGATAAATTTTTTCAAACATAATTTCCTATTCACCAAATCATGTTGACTCTATCTGAATGTATATTCATATTCTAAATGCCATGATACTTCCTCTTTGATAATGACTCTAGCATTTTTTCAATTACAGGTGTTACACTAATTGACCTATAATTTTCTTCTTTTTGTCCCTCCTTTCTTGGGCAGAAGTTATACTTACATTTTTGCCAATCTGTCAGCACATATCAAGAATCAAGGGAATTTTAGAACATTACAACTCATGTATCTACAATCTCTGTGGCCACTTATTTAATCCATTTCCTGCATCCAAAGGTCTTTAAGTAAAGAGAAACAGTGAGATCTCTTTTCCAGAATCTGTCAGGAGTAGGGGGTCTGTCTTGAAGTGGAGATAGCAATGACAATTTTATGAAGCATCCACATGCTATCATGATAGTGATAAGCATAATCCATTTTCAACATCATTTTCATAAAACTGAAGAATTGATAACTGACTTCAGAAAGAAAGGACAACAGACCCCCATCCACATGCACTGAAATGGTTTAAGAAAGGTATAAAAACTGATTTAAGATGGCCACAATGGTCACTTAACCAAGCTCATGAAACCAGTGTGCAATAAACAAATATAGCCTGAGCTGAAATTAACACTTAATCAAAAGTTAGAAACTCAGTCATTCAGTCTCGTTTTTGGTTTACACCTTTCTGAAACTTTCACATGCAGCAACTTTCATCGCCGTAAGGAGTGAAAGGACCTTTCCCATTACCAAACCACAAAGTTGTGGTCTCCGGTTCAACTGAGCATCTGGTGGGAGTCAAATTCAAATCATGAATTATTGAAATGAATTAATCTAACTTTGAAAGCAAGTCTCTATATTGGTGACTTCAACATCCACTTGCTCTCTAACACACTTTAAAAGACGAAATTTGCCATCCTCACTTAGTCTACATTGGAGTCCAGACCCAAAGCAATATAGTTATCTCTTAAATGAAATGGCTAAGCAAGTCACTCAATCTTCATAGTTATTCGAAATAGACAACAAATATTTTTCTTGCCTGTGAAGCCCACATCCATGAAAAAAAAGTGAGAAATAAAGTACTGAAATTTCCAAACCTGGTTGAGGACTTAAGAATCCTTTTTGTTTCCGTTTCTCCTTCTGCGTTAAAAATAAAAATGTCTGAATTAGTCAACATGTAAGTTACGCTCAAGTACCAAACTTTACTTCTCCTTCTTACCCCAACCACCCCTCATTTTTTTTGTTCCACTAGATAGATGATAGTTTAAAAACATTAAACTGACATTCAGATATCTGACACTTTAAATTATCAATGCAGATCATTTATTCTCTGCCTTACTTTGGTGTATTCATTTCCAACACTGGATGATGAGGATGCAGCAATTTCAGTGCTCGTTAAACCTGCAAAACATATGCAAATTCAAAAGTCCGGGAAGTAGCATTATAAATTAAAGATATTTCTTAAATATTCCTTGAAGGTGGATTACTATTGATTTTAAAAAAAGTATTCCATTGATTTCTATTGAATTTTTGAGCTGTAATGCAGAACAACAAAATATGACAACTAATTTGAATTAAGCCCCTAATAAGTAACAGCTAAAACTAAACTTCAGTATTTAATCAGTACCTTTGTGACGAGGGCATTCCTTCTTGATATGTCCTTCCTTCCCACAGACAAAGCAACATTTCTCTCTGTCCTCCTGTTTCTTCCTTTGTTCTGGATATGGCCTAGAAGCTCTGTCCCTGAGAACTTCATTTGTTGCTCGATCTTCCTTTAATTTCCTCAGTGCACGAATCTCTGCGTATAATTCTTCTTTTTTAACTGGAAAATCCTTTAAACCTTCTCCATGCAGCTTTGTCACTTCCTTGTTTGGGGATTCTTTGTTTTCAGGTTTTCTTTTTGCATTGGTTTCAAAGGGTTTTTGAAATTTGTCAATGAATCCTGATTTGGATCTAATATCCTCAAGATTTTGTTGTCTTGTTTTGCTGTTAATGAATTTTTCAACAGTGCTTTGTTAGGAAACAACAACTTGTTACTGCTGAATATATTTACAGAATTATTACAGTGCAGAAGCCGCCCATTCGCCCATTGTACCTACTGCAGATCGCCTATTATTTCCTGATATCCCCACACAATGTTACTATCCAAATAATTAGTCAATGCCCTCTTGAATGATCTAGTATATGGAGTGTGTGACAGGATGTTTCCTTTGCTAGTGTCCAATTCTGGCAGTCAAGAGGCAGTCAAGCCCTTGAAGGGGCGACAGAAAAGATTTACCAGAATGATGAGGGATGAGGAACTTCAGTTTTACAGAAATACTAGAGAGAACCTGGGATTGTTACTTATGAGTAGGGATGGTTATTAACAGGAGATTTCACAGACGTGTTGAAAATTGAGGGGTTTTGATAAGATTAAATAAGGAGATCACACAGAACTGCGGATAGTGGCAATAAGGAAAAACTATTTTGATTGGCAGAGAATCAGCAAACAGGTCATAAACTTAAGACAATTGGAAAAGATCGAGGGGTACGGGAAATGAGTTTTCTTTTTATGATCTGAAAGGGCACCTGAAACAAATTCAAAAGTAATTTCCAAAATGGGGTTGGATAACTGCTTGTGTAGGAAACATTCAGGGCTGGAGGAAAACAGTATGAAAGAATTGGATAATTATTTCAAAGAATCACAACTGGCACATCATCCCCTTCTTTGTTAGATGATTCTGTGATTTATGACAATGAAACCTTTCAATAAAATATAAAGCAATGAAAATTCAAAAATCAGATTTAAGCAAAGATAGAACACTCCTCCAGAATCTTCCTCAGCTTTTTATTCTTCACTGTCTTTCATTTTGAGCTCTGATCCTTCATCCAGATTTCTCTTATCTTAAGAAGTTAGAGAAGAACACCAAAATTGGTGGTGTAATGGACAATGAAGAAAGTTATCTCACAGTACAATGGGATCTCAATCAGGTGGCCACTGCATGGAGTGGCAGATGGAGTTTAGTTTTGATAAATTTGAGGTATTGCATTTTGGTAAGGCAAACCAGGACAGGACTCATACAGTTAATGGTAGGGCCCTGGTGAGTATTGCCAAACAAACAGACCCAGAGAGTGGAGGTGTAAAGTGGATCACAGGTAGGGTGAAAAAGGTGTTTGACAAGCTTGTCTTTATTGGTTAGTGCATTGAGCATAGGAGTTGGGAGGTAATGTTGTTGCTGTACAGGACATTGGTGAGGCCACTTTTAGAACACTGTTCAATTCTGGTCTCCCTGCTATAAGGAGGACTTCTTTAAACTTGAAAAGGTTCAGAAAAGATTTACAAGGATGTTGCTGGGAAGTTCAGAACTATAGTGAGAGGCTGAAAAGGCTGGGGCTTTTTTCCCTGGAGCATCAGAGGCTAAGAGGTGATTTGTCAAGGTTTATAAAATCATGACAGGTATGCATAGGGCAAATAGTCAAGGTCTTTCTCCTTGGGTAGAGAAGTCCAAAACTAGATGGCATAGGTTTAAAGGTGAGAGGGGAAAGATTTAAAAGAGACCTGAGGGTGCAATTTTTTCACGCAGAGAGAGCTGCGTGTCTGGAATGAGCTGTCAGAAGAAATGGGCACTGTGTGGTGTTGATGTGTTGAGGGACATAACCTATCAAAACAAATGGATAGAAAATTGTGAGAAGTAGTTGCTCAAATTCTTGATATGCATTTCTGGTTGCCAAATGTATTTGTTAAGAGTGTTATAGTTTACCTTTATTTGTTTTCTATGTTCCTTCTTAACATCAACTTTGTGGTTTTACTGTGTAATTTTGAAAAGCTAAGCTTCATTAGACTTTAAGGGAATAAACCAAATATTTTTATGACCATAACCTTCGCCGGGATGAAAAAGATCTTTAGCCTTTATGACCTAATTCTTCCAGAATATTACAAGTTTATGTCAAATCTATACAGGAGACAATAACAACTTCTTCACTAGTTTCAAACTGCTAATTTGATTGTATATAATGGACAGTTACCTTGTGTCAAATTGTTCACACTACTGAATGATAAAATACTTTTTGTATTCTTAAATGAGTCTAAGTGTCTTGCCTGCACTGGGAATTAAATTCAGTGGTGAAACTTTCAAATGTGTAAATTAAATGATTCGCGAATCTGTAGAATTCACTACCCAAAGTGACGAGGATGCCAGGATACTGCATAAATGTAAGCAGATACGTTTTTAATTAGTAATGAATTGAGACATTATGGAGAGCAGAAAAGACGATACCAGCTATGATCATACTAAATGTCAGAGCAGGCTCGATAGTCTATGATTGCCTAATCCTGCTCATTGTTCTTTTATTCTCAAATTTGCCACTGACTGGGATCTGATATAAATATCAAGCCATTTTTGTTTGTTCAATGGATCAAAAGGCTTCTTTTGCTATCGCTGTATTTGAAGGTGAAGAATACTTACTAACACAAAACTCTTCCCTCTGACACTAGGATCAGCCATATCGCCACACATCCTTTCCCCGCAACCCCCACCGCCAACCTTACTGCTTCTAGGGTTTTGATAGTAACCATTATTTTACAGAGTACTCCAGGTTTAAATCCAGTTTTAAATGACAAAAAAAATTACAGACCTAAAATCCCTGATCCAAAAAGCAGTCATACAAACTTGCTCAAAAAAAAAAGTAGCAAGCCTAATAGTGAGAGCAAAATAGAATTCAGTCAAGGAGCTCCAAGAGATTGGTTAAGAGGGGAAAAGTAGGGGTTGGGAACAAACTTGCAAGGAACATTAAAGCTGACCATAAAAGCTTCTATAGGTATGTAAAAAAGAAAAAAAGACAAATGCAGGCCTCTTACAGTTTGAGTTGATAATGGCAAACAAGGAAATGGCAGTGCAATTAAACAATTACTTCTGTTCTGTCTTCAAAGGCAGCGGCACAAATCACTTACCAGAAGCACTAGGGAGGCAGAGGTATTTTGAGAAGGAGTATTTGAAGGAAATTAGTATTCGTTTTTAAAAAAAACTGGAAAAAGTAATTAAACTGAAAGCTGATAAATCCGTAGGACTTGATAATCTTCATTCCAGAATATTAAAAGAGATACCCATGGACATAGTGATTGTTTTGGATGTTATCTTCCAAATTGACAAAAATGTGCAACAGTCCTGTCACATTGGAGGGTGATAAATTTTAACCGACTATTCAAAAAAAGGGAGGGAGAAAACTGGGAATTATGGACCAGTGAGCTGAAAATTACTGGATGGAAAAATGCTGGAGTTTGTTTTAAAGGATGTGATTTTTAAAAAAAAAATCAATATTACACAAATTCAACAGGGATTTATTAAAGGGAAATCATATTTAGCAAACCTACCTGAGCTTTTTGGGAACATAATTAGTATAATAGACAATGTCTGCTGGATCTGATAAAGACCCACATAAGAGGTTATGATGCAAAATCAAAACACATGAAAACAGGGGCAATGTACTGGCATGAATGCAGATCTGAGTTTAGATCAGAGTGGTGCTGGAAAAGCACAGCAGGTCAAGCAGCATCCAAGGAGCAGGAAAATCAACATTTCAGGAATAGAACATTTGGTAGGAGGTGGATGAATTGAGATCAGCTTGTCAAACAGAAAACAGAGTATGAATAATTGTTCATTTTTGCAGTGGAAAGCACTGACAAGTGGGTTACCAAAGGGATCAGTGCATGGGCCTTAACTATTCACAATGTACATCAAAGATTTGGATGAGGGAATGGAGTTCAATATTTCTACATTTGCTGATGACACAAAAGTAGATGGGAGTACAAGTGGTGAGGATGTAAAGACATTTCAAGGCAATTTAGATAAGTTGAATGAGTGAGAACATACATGGCAGATGCAGTTTAACATGGATAGGTATGAAGTTGTCCACTTTGGTAGTTAAGAAAGAATTTTGTTAGAGACAAAACAACTGCAGATTCTGGAATCCAAGGTTGACAGGCAGGAGGCTGGGAGAACACAGCAAGCTAAGCAGCATCAGGAGGTGGAGAAGTCAACATTTTGGGTGTACCCTTCTTTCAGGACTGGGGGTAGGTGTAAGGGGAACTGCAGATAAACGGGGTGGGGGGGGGGGCAGGGTGGTGAGTTGGGGATGGGTGAAGACAGGTAGAGGGTACAACTTGGTTGGCCAATGGGAGGAATGAATCCAGTTGGTGGCTGGAAGGAAGGGTCAATCAGAGGAATTGGAAGCGGGGGAGCTGGGAAGGGAGGTTATTTGAAATTAGAGAACTCAATGTTGAGTCTTCCAGGCTGTAGGCTGCCCAGGTGGGACATGAGGTATTGTTCCTCCAATGTGCGCTCTGATTCGTTGTGGCAATGGAGGAGGTCAAGAGTGGTCATGTCAGAAAGGGATTGGGAAGGGGAATTAAAATGGGCAGTGACTGGGAGGTCTGGTCAGCCCCTGCAGGCCCGGCTGAGATACTCGGCGAAGCATTCCCTTAGTGCAAAAGACCACATCGGGAGCACTTGATGCAGTAAATTAGGTTGGAAGGCGGCAGGTGAACCTCTATCTGACCTGGAGGTGAGGGGTGTGCGTGCCAGCAGATTTTGCATCTTTTCCAGCTGCAGGTGAAGGTACCTGGGGTTCTGGGGGGTCAGTAGGGAGAGTGACATGAACCAAGGATTGGTGAAGGGAATGGTCTTTGCGGAAGGCAGAGATGGGTGGGGAGGGCAAGGTATTGTTGGTAGTGGGGTCTAGTTGGAGTTGGCAGAAGTATTTAAGGATGGTAGATGAGGACATAGGGGACCCTGTCTTTATTATGTTTGGGGAGGAGGAGTGGTTAGAGCAGTGGATCAGGGAATGGAGGTGGTGTGGCGGAGGGCTGTCTGGAGGATAGAGGGAGGGAAAAGCATGTTGTTCAAAATAGGTAGACATCTGGGCTGCTTTGGATTTGAATGTGTCCTCACCTGAGCAGATGCAGCAGAAACAGAGGAATTGGGAGAACTGAATGGAGTCCTTGCAAGATACTGGGTGGGAGGAGGTGTAGTCCAGGTAGTTAAGAGAGTCTGTGGGTTTATAATAAATGTCTGTCTGGAGACTGTTGCCGGAGATGGAAATGGAGAGGTCAAGAAAGGGGAGGGAGATGTCCAGGATAGACCAAGTGAATTTGAGGGTAGGGGGGAAACTGTGGGCAAAGTCAACAAACTGCTCCAGTTCAACCTGCATGCAGGATGCAGCACCAATGCAATCATCGATGTAATGGCAGAAGAGTTGAGGCACAGTGCCTGTGTAGGTACTGAAGAAAGACTGTTCGACATAGCCAACAAAGAGGTAGGTGTGGCTGGGGCGCATCAGAGTGCCCCTGGTCACCCCCTGGATTTGGAGGAAATGGGAGGAGTTAAAGGAAAAGCTATTATGGGTAAGGACTAGTTTGGCGACATGGAGGAGCGTATTGATGGAGGGGAACTGGATGGGTCTGATGGAGAAGCAGCAGCTGAGGGCCTTAAAGGCCATCTTTGTGGGGTATGAACATGTATAAGGACTGCACATCCAACGTGAAGATAAAGCACCAAGGATCTGGAAGTTACTGAAGAGGTAGAGGGCGTGGGTTAGTATCGCGGATGTGGGTGGGAAGTGCCTGAACCACGGGGGAGAGGATGGAGTTGAAGTAAGATGGGATGAGTTCGGTGGGGCAGGAGCATGCAAAGACGATGGGTCAGCCAACTTATTTGGGCTTGTGAATCTTGGGTACCAGTTAGAACCGGGCAGTATGCGGCTGGGGTCTATAAGATTGAAGGCAGTGGAGGGGAGATCAACGGAGGCAATGAGGGCATAGACAGTGCGAGTGATTTTGGTCAGATGGGCCATGGTAGGGTGGTGGTCAAAGGGGAGGTAGGACGTTGTGTCAGAGAGGTAAAGAAAAACAGCAGAGTATTATTTATATAGTGATGATAGGTAACAAACAACGTAAGTGTCTTTGCAGGTATCTTGAATCAAACCATTTAAACATGCTGTGAAACATTTCAGGCTCAGGTAGAACTTGAACCCTCATCTTCTGACCAGGGGCTGGACATTACTATTGACCCACAAAAGAACTCTGGGTGCCCTAGTATACTGGCCATTGAAAGCAAGCATGCAGGGGCAGCATTTCAAGAAGATTTGAGTACAGGACAAGTCTTATTGTAGTTGTAGGAGAAAGTGAGGACTGCAGATGCTGGAGATCAGAGCTGAAAAATGTGTTGCTGGAAAAGCGCAGGTCAGGCAGCATCCAAGGAGCAGGAGAATCGACGTTTCGGGCATAAGCCCTTATTGTAGTTGTGCAGACCTTGGGAAGAACACATGGAGTGCAATTGTGTGCAATCCATACATTAAAAAAATGTATATCTGCCATAGAGGAAGAGCAGCAAATGGTCATCAGGCTGATTACTGGGATGGTAGGTCATAGGGGGAGAGCTTGAATTGACTGGGAATGTACTCACTGGAGTTTAGAAGGAGAGGGGATTCCATTGAAACATATGACATTCTGTTAGGGCTGGACGGACTGAATGTGTCATACTTCCCCTGACCAATGTGGTCTCAGGAAATCGGCAAACCATTTTAGACTGAGATGAGGAGAAATTTCTTCATTTCTGGGTTGTGAACATATGAAATTCTCTGCCAGAGAAGGCTGTGGAGGTGAAGTTACTGAAACATATTTAACAAATAAATGAACCCATTTCTCAAAGCTAAAGGTGTTAAGGGATCTGGTGGGGTTGAGATACTGGTTCTGTCAGATCGAATAGTGGTGTGGGTTCGATTACTTCCTGTGTCTACTTTCTAGATTTCAACGCTAGAAATGGCAGATGGTAGGATGACAGAATAGAAGGGTTCAGGTATGGAGATTCCCATACATAAAATTAAGAGCTGTATTTGAAGTTTTATTGAATACAACATATTGCACTTTATAACATCAGATTATTTTATTAACTTACAGAACAGGACATTTGGCTCAATCATTCCATGCTCGTGATTATGCTCTATGAGACCCCTCCCATTATTCCTCAATGAAACAGACATAATCCTCTGTTCTTTTCTCCTTCACATGCTTATCTAACTTTCCCTGAAATATCTCTGCCCTATTTACTTCAACCATCCTCTGTGGCAGATGATTCCAAACTGTCACTTCTTTGTGGGTAAAGGTGTTCCTTCAGAACCTCTTCCCCTTTTTGGTTTGTTAATGACGGTCTTACACTGTTGGCTCCTGGTTTACTTTTATCCTGCAACTGGAACACTCTTCATGTCTTCTTTATCAAAACCTTTTATAATTTTAAAAATCTCTGAAGTTGCTCTTCACTCTACTTTTTTCAATAGCCTGTTCATCCTTGCCCAATAGATATAATCTTTGATCTCTAGTATCACTTTGTATATGTTTTTTGCACCCTCTCCAGTTTCTGAGTAACCTTTAAATAATGTGGAGACCAGGACTATCCATACTACTTCATGTGTAATGTGTGCGAAGTTCAATATAAATCTAACATTCTTTAAAAATCTTATCCCTGTGGGAAGTGAACTCTAGTGATTGGTTTGCTTTTGTTATCATCTCATGTGGTATTTTGCTCTTCTAATCCACTTAGATTCTTCTTTACCAGCATCCTTCACTAATACTTCAATTTGGAACTCAAACAATAAAGCATGAGTTGAGCTACAATAACAATATTGTGGCCAGTTTTGTATTCTACTATGAAAAGATGTCATGGCAATGGGAATACATAGAAGAGATTCAATAGCATGCTAGAAATAAAAGGTTTTAGTTATGGGGAAGAACTGAAGACACCAGGACTCCCTGTTAAGATTATTAGAGGTTTGTTGGATTCAAAATTATGGAGTGTATGCTTGTGTTTCTCTGACAGTAACTCAGAGGCCTGATCTAATAACACACAAAATACAAATTTGGGTGTTACTACGGCTGCTTGATCATTTCAAGTAATTTAAAAAAAAAACAAACCTGGAAACAAAAAGTCAGTAAGAGCTACTGCATTCAAAAAAATACATCTGTTTTATGTGAAGAACATTACTTTTCTGCTTATTAATGGGATGCAGATGTAATTAACTAAGCTAGCATTTATTACCTATACTTAATAGCCCTGGAGGAAAAGGTATTGAGCTGCCTTCTTTGAACCACTTTAATCCTTTGGTTGCTTCCTGAACCAGTAAAGTCCTTGGCATGTAGGAACACCAACAGGACTGTAGGGTAGGAATTTCTAGGACTTTGTAGATGGATTAACTCCAGGAAAGGTAGGAGTAGCAGGCAGGAGTGTCCTATGGCCATCCCCATTTCAAACAAGTATGCTGTTCTGGAAAGTATTGGGCCGATGGACCCTCAAATGGACAGTCAACTTTCTGGTATCGACACAGGCTGTAATGCAATGAGGAGTTTGTCAGATTCCAAGCGATTGATCATGACTGGGGACTCTCTAGTCCGAGGCACAGACAGATGATGTGGCCAGCAGCGAGAAATTAGAATGGTGTGCTGTTTCTGTGGTGCCAGGGTCAAGGATATTTCGGAGCGGGTGCAAAATGTTCTCAAAGAGGAGAGAGGCCAGGAGGTAATTGTACACATTGGAATCAAAGACAGAGAAAGGGAAAAGGATGATATTCTGAAGGGAGAATGTAGAAAATTAGGCAGGAATTTAAAAAGAGAGATCCTTGAGGGGGGTAATATCTGAATTACACCTGGTGCTAACAGCTAGTGAGGGTAGGAATAGGAGGATAGAGCAGATGATTGCATGGCTCAGGAGCTGGTGCAGGGGAGAAGGATTCACGTTTTTGGATCATTGGAATCTCTCTTGGTATAGTATCTGTACAAGAAGGATGGATTGCACCTGAACTGGTAGGTGAATTAATATACTAGCAGGGAGATTTGCTAGAGCTGCTTCGGAGGATTTAAACTAGTAAGGTGCGAGAGAAATAGTGAGGAAAGAGATCAATTTAAGACTGGTATAGGTGGGAAAGGGAGTGAGTCAAACAGTCAGGGCAGGAAGAAACAAAGCAGAGAACAAGGTAGGACTGATGAATTAAATTGCATTTATTTCAATGCAAGAGGGAAGGCAGATGAACTCAGGACATGGTTCGGAACATGGGACTGGAATATCATAGCAATTACAGAAACATGGCTCAGGGATGAACAGGACTGGCAGCTTAATGTTCCAGGATACAAATGTTACAGGAAGGACAAAACGGAGCACAAGAGAGGAGAGTGGTGTTTTTGGTAAGGGATAGCATTACAGCTGTACTAAGGGAGGATATTCCTGGGAAGACTTCCAGGGAAGTTATTTGAGTGCAACTGAGAAATCAGAAAGGGATGATCACCTTATTGGGATTGTATTATAGACGCCCTAATAGTCAGCAGGAAATTGAGAAACAAATTTGTAAGGAGTTATCTGCAATAATAATAAGGTCGTTATGGCAGGGAATCCAAGACTGGGACTGCCACAGCTTAAAGGGTTTAGATAGAGAGGAATTTGTGAGGTGTGTACAAGAAAATTCTGATTCAGTATGTGGATGTACCTACTAGCGAAGATACAAAACCTGACCTACTCTCGGAAAATACAGCAGAACGGGTGACTGAGGTGTCAGTGGGGAAGCACTTTGGGGCCAGTGACCATAATTCTATTAGCTTTAAAATAGTGATGGAAAAGGATAGTCCAGATCTAAAACTTGAAGTTCTAAATTGAAGGAAGGCTAATTTTGATGGTATTAGGTAGGATCTTTCAAAAGCTGATTGGAGGCACATGTTCGCAGGTAAAGGGACGACTGGAAAACGGGAAGCCTTCAAAAACGACATTACGAGAGTCCAGAGACAGTATATTCCTGTTAGGGTGAAAGGAAAGGCTGGTAGATATAGGGAATGCTGAATGACAAGAGAAATTGAGGCTTTGGGTAAGAAAAAGGAGGAAGCCTATGTCAGGTATAGACAAGAGAGATCGAGTGAATTCTTAGAAGAGTATAAATGCAGTAGGAGTATACTTCAAAGGGAAATCAGGACGGCAAAAAGGGGACATAAGATAGCTTTGCAAATAGAGTTAAGGACAATCCAAAGTGTTTTTACAAGGACAAAAGGGTAATTAGGGAGAGAATAGGGCCCCTCAAAGATCAGCAAGTTGGCCTTTGTGTGAGGCCGCAAGAGATGGGGGAGACACTAAACGAGTATTTTGCATCAGTGTTTACTGTGGAGAAGGACATGGTCAATTCAGAATGTGGGGAAATAGATGGTGACATCTTGGAAAACATCCATGTTACATGCTGGATGCCTTAAAATGCACAATGGTGGATAAATCCCCAGGACCTGATCAGGTGTACCCTAGAACTCTCTGGGAAGCTAGGGAAGTGATTGCTGGGCCCCTCGCTGAGACATTGAGATCATCGATATTCTCAGGTGACGTGCCGGAAGACTGGAGGGTAAATAATGTGGTACTATTTAAGAAAGGTGGTAAGGAAATGCCAGGGAACTAGACCGGTGAGCCTGACATCAGTGGTGGGCATGTTAGAGGGAATCCTGAGGGACATGATTTACATGTATTTGAAAAGGAAAGGACTGATTAGAATTGTCAAGATGGCTTTGTGCATGGAGGTCATGTCTCATGAACTTGATCGAGTTCTTTAAAGAAGTAACAAACAAGAGTGATGAGCGCAGAACAGCAGACCTGATCTATATGGACTTCAGTTTGGCATTCAACAAGGGATCCTCATGGGAGACTGGTTAGCAAGGTTAGATCTCATGGATTACTGGGAAAACTAGCCATTTGGATACAGAACTGGCTCGAAGGTAGAAGACAGAAGATAGTGGTGGAGGGTTGCTTTTCAGACTGGAGGCCTGTACCAGTGGGGTGCCACAAGGATCAGTGCTGTGTCCACTGCTTTTTGTCATTTATATAAATGATTTGGATGTGAATATAGGGGGTACAGTTAGTAAATTTGCAGATGACAGAAAGAAAGCTACCTCAGATTACAATGGGATCTTGATCAAATGGGTCAATGGACTGAGGAGTGGCAGATGGAGTTTAATTCAGATAAATGCGAGGTGCATTTTTGGGAAAGCAAATCTTGGCAGGACTTACATACACTGAATGGTAAGGTCCTAGGGAGTGTTGCTGAACAAAGAGACCTTGGAGTGCAAGGTTCATACCTCCTTGAAAGTGGAGTCGCAGGTCGATAGGATAGTAAAGAAGGCATTTGGGAAGCTTTTCTTTATTGGTCAGAGTATTAAATATAAGAGTTGGGAGGTCATGTTGTGGCTGTACAGGACATTGGTTAGGCCACTTTTGGAGTAGTGTGTGCAATTCTGGACTCTTTTCTATTGGAAGGACGTTGTGAAACTTGAAAGAGTTCAGAAAAGATTTACAAGGATGTTGCCAGGGTTGGAGGATTTGAGCTATAGGGAGAGGCTGTATAGGCTGGGGCTGTTTTCCCTGGAGCATTGGATACTGACGGAGTGACCTTATAGAGGTTTATAAAATCATGAGGGGCACAGATAGGATAAACAGGGGAGTCTGGTATAGGGGAGTCCAGAACCAGAGGGCATAGGTTCAGGGAGAAAGGGGAAAGATACAAAAGTAACCGAAGGGGCAACTTTTCACATAGAGGGTGATGGAATGAGTTGCCGGAGGAAATGACAGGCTGGTACAATTACAGCATTTAAAAAGGCATCTGGATGAGTATATGAATAGGAAGGGTTTAAGAGGGATATGGGCCAGGCAAATGGGACTAGATTGTGTTAGGATGTCTGGTCGGCATGGACAAGTTAAACCGAAGAGTCTGTTTCCGTGCTACGTATCTCAATGACTGTGTTCGAGCAATAGTGAAAGATCAGCGGTCTAGCTCCAAATCAGGATGGTCTGTGGCTTGGAGAGGAACTTATAGGTAATGGTTGTACTTATGCATCTTCTGCCTTTGTCCTTCTAGGTGATATAGATTGTGGGTTTGGAAAATGTTAGAGGAACCTTGGTGAGTTGCTGCAGTACATCTAGTGGATAGCACACTCTCCTGCACTGTGTGTTTGTCTGTTGATTGAAGTGAATGTTGAAGGTGGTAGATGGAGTATCTAATCAAGAGGACTGCTTTGTCCTGAATGGGTGTCAAACTTCGAGGGTTATTGGAGCAACATCTATCCAGATTAGCAGAGAATATTCCATCATACTTGTCTATAGTAGATAGTGGACAGGTTTTGGGCAAGGAAACATGTGATCTTTACACTGTCTAGCATGAATTCTTCAGGAATGTGATTGCCTCTGAATTACCCTCAGAAGAGACCAGCAAACTACTCACTTACAGTTAACCACAACCTGTTCAAGGAACTAGCTCAGAACTAGCAATAAATGTTAACCATGTCAGTGTCAATCACACTTCCAGAATGCACTTTAAAAGTAAATGAAATAGGGAAAAATGTTTTCCAGTTTGATGGGTCAAGAATTAAAATCATCACCAAAAATGGAAGAGAACCCATTTTTGGTTTTAAATCTATGTTGGTTGTTCAGAGATAGAATGCTTCATTACATATTATTAGTGGCAGAAGCATGAAAAAATAAAAATTAATAAATATTTAAAGATCCCTTTTGTGCTGCGAAATTCTGCAATTCATACAATGAGCCAGAATTTTTGAAATAGAATTCAGGCTTCAAAAATTAAGATTCACCTACACATATTTAGATTGACTCCACAGTGAAGGAACTTAACTCACCTTCTCCGTAAGGGGCAGTCTTTCATAAAATGACCAATTTTCCCACAAATTCTGCAGCATCGGTCATTTGGAGCTAACTTCCCCTCAGTCAGAATTTCTGGATCAAAGAAATACTCCTTCAATTTTAAAAAAATCAATACGTTAAAAATAATAACAATCATTGCATCTACACAACAAGCAGCATTATTGGTAACATGTATTTGTAGAATGTCTTGCCTACGATTTTCCACGATAGATTAAATTTCAAATAATAATCCTTCTGCCCGTCATTATTCATGTAGCAGAGAGGCCCTTTTGTGTTAAAAATATGTTTCATCAACAATTTTGTAGAAGACCTAAGTTTTTGTAAAGCAGAACATTACTCCCATATTCTAGGAAGACTCTAGCAATCACAAAGAGGATACAATAAAATCATTTTATACAATAGATGATTCTTTGTTTACCCATGCATTTTATTCCATCCATATTTACTTAAGGCAACTCTAAGCAAACATATGAGTGCAAGAGTTAAGCTTCTTCCTTCATCCTACTATTTCCCTCTTTGCAGCAATTAACCCAATTTAATTATTTCCCTTTAAACCGTGAGTAGTGATAGGCCTGGCTGAAGATGCGCAGGGGATGTTTTCCAATTCTCAAGATTTGGTTTTGTTTTAAAGAAACTCTCACTCAAGTGGAAACCTAACATCTTCACATGACTTCAAGCAGATAGAAGATCGCTTTATATAGCATCTTTATAAACTTGGAAATCTGCTTATATGATTATACTATGTTGTTTTGCTCTCATCTGACAATAATAAGGGAATTACTCGTCACTGCATTCAGGGGATTTAACTTTTCACTTATAATCAAGAAAGATGACAAAAGATGTAATATAGCAATGTGCAGACACTTTAAGCTTACTTTAATCCCGTAGAAGATAAATTGATGGTCAAACCAAAGGACCATTGTACAATGACGACATCCACAAAAAGGGAGAAAAATAAAAACTGGATAATTACTACCATGTCAACCTCGTTCCAATCATCAGTAAACTGATAGTCGTTTGTAATTTTTCCACGAAGCAACACTTATTCACCAGTAACCCATAAAATGGTTATCACATTGCATTCTAGCAGAACCAGTCAGGTGCAGGTCTCACTTAACTCCTCAATCTTGACATGGATATAACAGCTCAAATGCTGGAACACAAGTAGCTATCTTTGACATTGAGACAACACTCAATACAGTATGGCTCATTGGAATCCTTTCATAACAAAGATCAATGGAGTCAAAGGAAAAACTTCCATTGCAGTCATCAGTTGTGGTTACTAGAAGTCAATCATCACAGCCCTGGGATATTGCTGGGGAATCTTTCACAACAGCACTGTTGAATTCACAAAAACAAGCTACTTCACTAATAGCCTTTTTTCCAATCATAATATCAGGACTGGGACTGTTTGTTGATGATTTTGAAGGCTCTTGCCTCATTTAGAGCTTTGTGATCAAGAAACTAGCAAACTCTAGCTAACATTAAACTAGCATTACAAGTGACAGGTAACATTTGTACTGTATTCTCCATCTTGAACAGGAGCTCGTTCAGTGATCTATTGATCTTATATGGCACTCATGAGTCCAGCTGCAGAAATCTTTATCATTAAACCTTTAAAGGTCAACTGCAGTTGAGATACTTGGATTCTGATAAACAATTAATTTGCGTTAGCTGTAGTTCTAGTAAGAGGGTTATCCTAAAACAAAATAAGATTCATTCACTTTTTTCTAGGACCAACTCAAAAGTATATTACAAAACCTTACTCTGATTTCTCTTCAGTGCTTTGTTATTTAGTAAGGCACAAGATTTCACAGGACTTCCTTTGGCTAAGATTCCCTCCAATTTATTTAGTGACCTCATGAGTCCAGATTTGACAGCTGCAGCACAGACTTCCCTGCAACTCCTGAGAGGTAACTTAAAAGATGAAACCACTCTGGTCTACAAACATTTCCTGCTCCAGTTTCTAACAGGAACCATGCTCAAAGCCAGACCTCAAATTGCAACAGGACTAGCTGCTTTTTAATGGAGGATTTCTGTAATTTTTGGGGTCGAAAGTGTGGCACTGGAAAAGCACAGTAGGTCAGGCAGCATCCAAGGAGCAGGCAAATTGACGTTTCAGGCATAAGCCCTTCATTAGAAAAGGGCTTAAGCCCGAAATGTCAATTCACCTGCTCCTCCGATGTTGCCTGACCTGCTGTGCTTTTCCAGTGTCACACACTCAACTCTGATCTTTAGCATCTGCAGTACTCACTTTCTCCCTGTAATTCTTTTGGCTCTAGTTTCCCAGCTAAAGACATCACCCAATTGTTTGTCATCTTCCAATACCTACTCCCAATCGCAGCTCTCATGGATAATGGATCAAAGATTTTACTTTAAGTGTAGGTCTACTATTATCTTTCGATTTCCAAGATGCTGCAAGCTACACAAGACCTTTAACAAAATACTAAGGTACTGTGGACGCTGGAAATCAGGAATAAAAGCAAAAATTGCTGCAAGAACTCATGTCTGGTTCCATCTGTGGAGAGAAAGCAGCATTAATGACTAAGGTCCATTGAATTAATTTTACTTTGGAAAAGGATGGTAAATATGCTGAAGATGGGATGGGGCCTGGGGGGGCAGGTGTAGGAACGATAGGTGGAGATACAGCCCAGAGACAGAGAAAAACACTTGAGCTGAACACTTAATGTGTAAAGCTCAGCCTGGGAGAATGAATAGCTGCTAATGGGAATCATTGGTAGCTGACAATGTGTTGTTTGCAGTAGCAGCCCATGTGAGGACAAAGTCTGGTGTGTGGGCTTAGGGTAAGTACATGGGAGAAGATGCTCAGGCCCTAAAAGGACTTAACTTTTAATACTGAACACTGAATGCTGCACAGACCCAAAGATGAAAAGGAGTTGCTGTTCTTCCAGTTTGCATTGAGCTTCACTGCAGCACTACAGCCAGCCTGAGACAGATAAAAATCATACACCACCAGTTATAGTCGAACAGGTTTATTTGGAAGTACTAGCTTTCAGAGTACTGCTCCTTCGCCAGACAGCTACCTGATGAAGGAGCAGCACTCCGAAAGCTAGTACGTATACAGTCATAGAGATGTACAGCACAGAAACAGACCCTTCAGTCCAACACGTCCATGCCGACCAGATATCCCAATCCAATCTAGCCCCACCTGCCAGCATCTGGCCCATATCCCTCCAAACCCTTCCTATTCATATATCCATCCAGATGCCTTTTAAATACTGTAATTGTACTGGCCTCACACTTCCTCTGGCAGTTCATTCCACACACGCATCGCCCTTTGCATGAAAACGTTGCCCCTCAGATCTCTGTTATATCTTTCCTCTCTCACCCGACACCTATGCCCTCTAGTTCTGGACTCCCCCACCCCAGGGAAAAGACCTTGTCTATTTACCCCATCCATGCCCCTCATGATCTAAAACAGCCCTAGCCTATTCAACCTCTCCCTATAGCTCAAATCCTCCAACCCTGGCAACATCCTTGTAAATCTTTTCTGAACCCTTTCTGGTAGGAAGGAGACCGGAACTGCACACAATATTCCAACAGTGGTCTAACCAATGTCCTGTACAGCCGCAACATGACCTCCCAACTCCTGTACTCAATATTCTGACAAATAAAGGAAAGCATACCATACGCCTTCTTCACTATCCTATCTACCTGCAACTCTACTTTCAAGGAGCTATGAACCTGCACTCCAAGATCTCTTTGTTCAGCAACACTCCTTAGTACCTTACCATTCAGTGTATAAATCCTTGTAGAGGGGTGACCTGGAGTGTGCAGTGAGAGAGGGACTCACTGAAATGTATAAATCCTGCCAAGATTTGCTTTCCAAAATGCACCTCGCATTTATCTAAATTAAACTCCATCAGCCACTCCTCAGTCCATTGACCCATCTGATCAAGATCCCATTGTAATGTGAAGTAACTTTCTTCACTGTCAACTACACCTCCAATTTTGGTGTCATCTGCAAATTTATTAACTATGCCTCTTATGCTCACATCCAAATCATTTATGTAAGTGACGAAAAGCAGAGGACCCAGCACTAATTCTCGTGGCACTACACTGGACATAGGCCTCCAATCTGAAAAACAACCCTCCACCACCCTCCGTCTTCTACCTTTGAGCCAGTTCTGCTCTCAGGCTAGTTCTCCTGTATTCCATGAGATCTAGGCCTGCGAATCAGTCTCCCATGGGGAACTTCGTCGAACGCCTTACTGAACTCCATATAGATCATGTCCGCCACTCTGCCCTCATCAATCCTCTTTGTTACTTCTTCAAATAAACTCAAGCAAATTAGTGAGACATGATTTCCTACACACAAAGCCATGGTGACTATCCCTATCAGTCCTTGCCTTTCCAAATGCGTGTACATCGTGTCCCTCAGGATTCCCTCCAACAACTTGCCCACCATCGACGGCAGGCTCCCCACTCTATAGTTCCCTGGCTTACCAACTTTCTTAAAGAGTGGCAATACGTTAGCCATTCTATAGTCTTCTGGCACCTTACTTGTGCTATTGATGATACAAATTCTCAGCAAGAAACACAGCAATCTTTTCCCGAGCTTCACAGAGTTCTAGGGTACACCTGATCAGGTCCTGGGGATTTATTCACTTCTATGCGTTTCAAGACATCCAGCACTTCCTACTCTGTAATATGGACATTTTTCAAGATATCACCACCTATTTCCCTACATTCTATATCTTCCACGTCCTTCTCCACAGTAAACACTGATGCAAAATACTCGTTTAGTGTCTCCTCCATCTTCTGCAGCTCCACACAAAGGTTGACTTGCTGATCTTTGAGGGGCCCTATACTCTCCCTAGTTGCCGTTTTGTCCTTAATGTATTTGTAAAAACGCTTTGGATTCTCCTTAACTCTATTTGCCAAAGCTATCTCATCTCCTCTTTTTACCCTTCTGATTTCCCTCGTGTATATTCTTATTGCCTTTATACTCTTCTAAGGATTCACTCGATCTCTCCCGTCTATACCAGACGTATGCTTCCTTTTTCTTAAATAAACCCTCAATTTCTTCAGTCATCCAACATTCCCTAGCCTTTCCTTTCACCCTAACAGGGATATACTGTCTCTGGACTCTCGTTATCTCATTTCTGAAGGCTTCCCATTTTCCAGCCGTCCCTTTACCTGTGAACATCTGCACCCAATCAGCTTTTGAAAGTTCTTGCCTAACACTATCGAAATTAACATTCCTCCAATTTAGAACTTCAACTTTTAGATCTGGTCTATCCTTTTTCATCACTATTTTAAAACTGATAGAATTATGGTCGCTGGCCCTAAAGTGCTCCCCCACTGACACCTCAGTCACCTGCCCTGCCTTATTTCCCAAGAGTAGGTCAGGTTTTGTATCTTCTCTAGTAGGTACATCCACTTACTAAATCAGAAAATTTTCTTGTACACACTTCACAAATTCCTCTCCATCTAAACCTTTAACACTATGGCAGTCCCAGTCTATTTTTGGAAAGTTAAAATCCCCTACCATAACCACCCAATTATTCTTACAGATAGCGGGAAATTGAGAAACAAAATTTGGAAGGAGATTTTTGCTGACTATTTGGGGTCTATAATACAAATCTAATAAGGTGATCATCCCTTTCTTATTTCTCAGTTCCACCCAAATAACTTCTCTGGATGTATTTCCAGGAATATTCTCCCTAAGTACAGCTGTAATGCTATCCCTGATCAAAAATGCCACTCCCCCATCTCTCTTGCCTCCCTTTCTGTCCTTGTAGCAGTTGTATTCTGAAACATTAAGCTGTCAGTTCTATCCATCCCTGAGCCACATTTCTGTAATTGCTATGATATCCCAGTCCCATGCCCTAACCAAGCCCTGACCTCATCTGCCTTCCCTATTCGGCCTCTTGCATTGAAATAAATGCACTTTAATTTATCAGTCCTACCTTGTTCTCTGCTTTGACCCTGCTTGACTCACCTTTGATCTCAATTGTACCAGTCTCAGATTGATCTCTTTCCTCACTATATCCCTGGGTCCCACTCCCCTCACCTTACTAGTTTAAATCCTACCAAGCAGCTCTAGCAAATCTCCCTGCCAGTATATTAGTCCCTTTCCAATTCAGGTGCAATCCGTCCTTCTTATACAGGTCACGTCTACTCCAGAAGAGATTCCAATGATCCAAAAATATGAATCTTCCCATACACCACTCCTCGGCCACGCATTTATTTGCTCTATCCTTCTATTCCTACTCTCACTAGCTCATAGCACTAGGTGTAATTCAGATATTACTACTCTGGAGGACCTACTTTTTAGATTCCTGCCTATACTCTCTATATTCTCCCTTCAGAATCTCATCATCTTCCCTTCCTATGTCATTGGTTCCAATGTGTACGATTACCACCTGCTGGGCCCTCTCCCCCCTTGAGAATATTCTGCACCCTTTCTGAGACATCCTTGATCCTGGCACCAGGGAGGCAAGACATCATTCTGATTTTTTGCTGCTGGCCACAGAAATGTCTGTCTGTGCCTCGGACTAGAGCGTCCCCGAACACAATTGATCTCTTGGAACCCAACGTACCCCTCATTGCATTAGAGCCAGTCTCAATACCAGAAACTTGGCTGTTCATGCTGCATTCCCCTGAGAATCCATCACCCACTACATTTTTCAAAACAACATACTTGTTTGAAATGGGGATAGCCATAGAAGACTCCTGCACTACCTGCCGATCTCTCTTACCTTTCCTGGAGTTAACCCATCCATCACACCCCCTTGGTCTTGTAAATTCCTCACTGCCTCTAACTGATCCATTCGATCTGATAGGATTCGCAACCAACGGCATTTAATGCAGGTATAATCCTCAGTAACACAAACTCTCTGTGGGTGGCACGGTGGCACAGTGGTTAGCACTGCTGCCTCACAGCACCAGAGACCCGGGTTCAATTCCCGCCTCAGGTGACTGACTATGTGGAGCTTGCACATTCTCCCAGTGTCTGCGTGGGTTTGCTCCGGTTTCCTCCTACAGTCCAAAAATGTGCAGGTTAGGTGAATTGGCCATGCTAAATTGCCCGTAGGGTTAGGTGCAAGGGTAAATGCAGGGGTAGGGGTTTGGGTGGGTGCGCTTCGGCGGGTCAGTGTGGACTTGTTGGGCCGAAGGGCCTGTTTCCACACTAAGTAATCTAATCTAATCTAAACTTCCACATCCGACAAGAAGAACATATCACTCTAATAAGGGCCATTTTTCCTTCTTCTAATCTGCAGACCCAGAAAATAGTACTGTCTCATTCCTCTACAAAACACTGCTCCAGGCTAACTTAATACTTATGACTTATATTTTTTAAGTTTAATCAAGAGACATATCTCAATAAAACATATAATCAAGAAAGAACCCACTCTACTCACTACTATAGACTTACAACAAAGCCACACTTAAAAGTATGCATTTATCTGTTTCTGTGTTGTGACCTCTCCCAAACAGGTTCCTCCAAGATCAGTTGCAAATTTCATTGTTTGTTAATTTTCTCAGATGCACTCCGATGTCCAGGGATACATGAATTCAACAGCAAAGGCAGTAACTGCACAGATTCACTGTGGTGTCAGTTAGCAGTGTGGATTTCTTTCTCTCTCTCTCCTGCACAGACCATGTACTACCTTTGTCTGTTCCTCTCCCTTTTCAAAGTGCTGTTGTTTTGACATTTATTTCTTCAAAGTTCCAAAACAATGCAACAGCATATAAAATAGTAATCGCTGCTGCTGGAATTTGAGGAAATCACCTCCAACACCTAAAGTACCTCAAAAAAGGAACAGCCTGTTAACAGCCAGAAATTTTTCCTGTCCTCCCTCTTGGATTACCCAGAATCCTTCTAAATAAATCTGCTGGACTATAATCTGGTGCTGTGATTTTTAACTTTGTCCACACTGGTCCAATACTGGCTTCTCTACATTATGAGACAGCAATGTTAGCCAGTGGTGTGTTGAAGTGGCCAGCAACAGGTAGCTCAGAGTCATTTTTATGGACAGAACATAGGTGTTCTGAAAAGCTGCTATCCAGCCTGCATTTCATCTCGCCAGTGTACAGCAGACCACGTAACAACTTAAACTGACACAATCTTTTAGCAGCTTTTCCAAACATTCATCAGTCATGCCTAAAGGGTGTGTTCCAATTATATTCACAAAGATAAACTCAAAAACAAAGAATCTCACTAACCTCCATATATCTGCACTGTAATGCGCGCGCGCGCGCGCAACTTCACCAATTAAAGTTATTTCAATCAACCTGTTCAGATATGTTCAGATACAAAACCAGGACAGGTGGGACCTGAATGTGGATGTCCTAGTCCACAGGTCTAGATACTGCCACTGTGCACCAAGAAGCTTCCTCACCAATTAAATGCTGAGCAAGGAGGTTCAGCAGGGAACATTCTGGACTTGGCAGCAATTAAGGCCCCGCTTGGTCAATTAACAGCCACTAGGCCCTGAATTCACCAGCTGCCTGATTATTTGCCTGCTGGGAAGGTTGGTAAAGTGACTGGTTTCCTGATTAAAATAAAACAAAGAACTATGGACTTGAAACACAAATAAGAAAGTATTGAAGAAATTCAGCAGGTCTGGCAATAGCTGTGGAGAGACAAACAGAGTTAACATTTCAAGTCTAGTGAACTTTCATCAGAATCAGTTGACATGGGGTGTGTTTTTCTGGATTTGAAACATTAGCTATGTTTTTCTCTCTCAGGCGTTGCCGTACCTGCCGAGTTTCTCCAGCACTTTGTTTTTGTGGCTGGATTCCTGACTGGGTAATCAGGGTGATTTGCCTGCTGCCTTTTTTTTGAGAGGTGCTCTATTTGCCCAATTTGGGTCAGTTGGGGACATGGACGGAGTCAAAAGTCTGTCCTTCCCTCTGACCCCCACTCTCCAGAGTTTCCACCCTGCCACTGGATCCCCTGGAGGATAGACCTTGACTGACAGCTTTGAGGATCTATGGACTCTTGATTTGCCAGTAGGCTTTGGTGAGCAAGGATGTCACTGTCAGCCCTTAACAAACTGACTGCTGTGAGATCTAGTGGGATTGTGTTGTGGGGAAGGAGGACAGCTTTTCAACCTCTAACATACCCAACTCTACACTTCGTGTGAACATGTGAAAATCCTGACCTAATTTCTGTCAGGTCCAAACCAAGTTTCTGTTTAAACTGTTGAGCTGTTGTGATTGGAACCAAGTGGACCTTGTAAACTGTGAAGTTCTTGATTGGGATTGTTAACCTGGGTCAAATCAGGAACGCCTTGGCTGACCAATATAATCAGGAGACAAGCCCATGTTTCTTAAAGGGAAAAATATATAACCAGGATATTAGAATCTCCTCCGTTAAGGACTGACTCCAAGCTGGGTGGCTCGGGTGACTGGATACCGGCATCTGTGCAGTTATTTTATGAATATTCTTCCCTGTTGTGAATGGTACTTCTGTTTATTTTGCATGTGCATTTAAGTATATGCTACTCAATCTCAGTTTTTGACAATCTTATTCTTTTAAAGTGTTTTCTTCTTCTGAATTATTTTTAAATCATTCTCCTATTTTGTTTTCTCCTTTTGCTTTAATTATTGCATCATATTATTTTGCTCCTCCTGTGTTGTTCTGGTTTAATCATTCTGCACATTATTAACAGAAACGAAATTAGCCATAATCCTATTTTGACCTATTGTCTATTTGCCTTGCATGGACTAAGGCTCAAAATGGTTTTAACGTCGAAGAGTTTTTAACGTCTCTTCTGCTACCAAGGTTCAGGTTTTCACTAAGAACAGTGAATATGTCAACATTCATCATCAATACTCCTCTGAAATATGACAATCATTTGCAGTCCACAATAATGCAATTAAATGTAGAAATCGCTGTCAGCGATAGTACACATTTTCATAAGACGTTGAAGCCCCTGTGGACTGGAATCAAACAAAAGAAATTCTACCTTAATGCTAACGTTTTGTTGTAAAAGCCCTTTACAGAAACCTTGTTGGATGGTTAGCTTTTTAATGGGGTACTAACTTTAAAATTTTAATGATGAACACCTTAAGTCCTGAAAAATGTATTTTATATTTGTGGAACATCAAATTCATCATGATAATTTCCAGGTAATAAATGTACATTTTAAAAGTACATATTTTACCACACAGTAAAGACGTCTCAGAGATGAAGACCAGACTACTCTGGCCCCTATGTAACCAACAAACCTACCACCACACTGAAACACAGAACAATAGAGCACAAAACAGGCCCTTCAGCCCTTGATGTTATGCCGACCTGTGAACTAATCTAAGCCCATTTCCCTACATAATCTCATCATCCATGCGGTTATCCAAGGATTGTTTAAATCTCCCTAATGTGGCTGAGTTAACTACATTGGCAGGCAGGGCAATCCACACCCTTACCACTCTGAGTAAAGAACCTGCTTCTGACATCTGTCTTAAATCTATCACCCCTCAATTTGCCATGCCCCTTCGTAAAAGCTGATAGTATCATCCCTTCCTTCAGAGGTGAGATGGTTCAGATGAGGCGATGGAGAGTTACAGGTTAGCTAGGAAGGATTTAAAGAGAGAGAGTTTAAGAAGAGCAAGGAGAGGACACGAGCAGTCTTTAGCAGGTAGAATAAAGGAGCATCCTAAAGCTTTCTATAAGTATGTGAGGAAGAAAAGGATGACTATGGTAGGATTAGGGCCAGTCAACAACAGAAGTGGAAATTTGAGTGTGGACCCTGTGGAGATTAGAGAGGTGCTAAATGAATATTTCTCATCTGTTTTCACTCAGGAAAAGCAGGAGATTGTAGAGGAGAAGAATGAGATATGGGGTATTATATTAAAAAGGATTGAGGTTAGTAAGGTGTTATCAATTCTAGAAGGAGTGAAAGTAGACAAGTCCCCTGTGCCAGATGGGATTTATCTGAGGATTCTCTGGGAAGCTAGGGAGGAGATGTTGGTGCCTTTGGCCTTGATCTTTCAGTCATCATTGTCTAGAAGACTGGAGAATTGCAAATGTTGTGCCCCTGTTCAAGAAGGGGAGTAGAGATGACCCAGGTAATTATAAACCAGTGAGCCTTACGTCTATTGTAGGAAAAGTTTTGGAAAGAATTATAAGAAATAAGATTTATAATCATCTAGCAAGCAATAGTTTGATTTCAGATAGTCAACATGGTTTTGTCAAGGGTAGGTCATGTCCCATAAACCTCATTGAGTTTTTTGAGAAGGTGACCAATCATGTGGATGAGGGTAGGGCAGTTGACGTGGTGTACATGGATGTTAGCAAAGTCTTTGATAAGGTTCCACATGGTAGGCTATTGGAGAAAATGCAGAGGCATGGGATTGAGGATGATTTAACAGATTGGATTATAAACTGGCTTTCTGTAAGAAGGCAGCAAGTTGATGGAGTCCGGTTACTAGTGGTGTGCCCCAAGGATCTGTTTTGGGATCGTTGCTGTTTGTCTTTTTTATAAATGACTTGAATGCAGGCATAAGTGGATAGGTTAGTAAGTTTGCAGGTGACACTAAAGTCGGTGGATAGTGGACAGTGCGGAAAAATGTTGCAGGTTGCAGAGGGACTTGGATAAACTGCAAAATTGGGCTGAGAGGTGGCAAATGGCTGTAATATTTTTAAAAAAACAATCGTGAAATGAGTTAAAATCAGCCCAGATAAATGTGAGATGATTCACTTTGGAAAGAATACCAGGAAGGCAGAATACTGGGTCAATGGAAAGATTCTTGGTAGTGTGGATGTGCAGAGGGATCTGTGAAAGATCTGTGAAAGTTGCCACCCAGGGAGATAGTGCTTTTAAGAAGACATGTGGTGTGTTAGATTTTATCGGTAGAGGGATTGAGTTCTGGAGCCGTGATGTCATGCTGCAACTGTACAAAATGCTAGTGCAGCAGCACTTGGAATATTGTGTACAGTTCTGGTTGCCCCATTACAGGAAGGACGTGGAAGCATTGGAAGAAGTGCAGAGGAAATTTACCAGGATGTTGCCTGGTCTGGAGGGAAAGTCTTTAAGGAGGTCGTATGAGGCAGAATGTTTTTTTTTGAATGCTTAAAGATTTGTGCAATAGGTTACCAAGGATGTCTACTGAATTAAAAAATATATTAATATCAATTTGGTATGAAATCCCTGGAGCGTTGGAGGTTCAGAGGTGACCTTATAGAGATTTATAAATCATGAGGGGCATGGATAGGATAAATAGACAAGGTCTTTTCCCTGGAGTGGGTAAGTCCAAAACTAGAGTGAATAGGTTTAGGGTGAGAGGGGAAAGATTTAAAAGGGACCCAAGGGGCAACTTTTTCACGCAAAGGGTAGTGCATGCATGGAATGAGCTGCCAGAGGAAGTGATGGAGGTTGGTACAATTGCAACATTTAAAAGGCATCTGGTTGGGTATATGAATAGGAAGGGTTTAGAGGTATATGGGCCATGTGCTTGGAAAATAAGACTAGATTAATTTAGGATATCTGGTCAGCATGGACAAGTTGGACCGAAGGGTCTGTTTCCATGCTGTATATCTCTATGACTCTATGAGCAGGATGATCATTGAAATGGAATAAAAAGGATCTAAAGACTTAAAAATTCTTACATTTCTTACGAGACTAGGTATGACTTGAAAGAAAGAGTTTACAGCTTTACTTACAGGACAAAATTATTCCAAGTAAGATTTTCTCCCATTTTCCAAAATAAAAGTAAAGCCACCTAATCAATTTGCATATATAGAAAGTTATTTTCCTTGCCAAACCAGGCAAGTAAAATACTATAAGAAGCAAGATTGGTGTTAAGAATATCAAGTTATATATATGAATTTCAGGACAAAATGCACAACATACCATAACTGTAGGATATTGTTTTGGGATGAATTTAATTGGCGTTCCGAAAACTTTTCTTCCATTGATGAAAGCTTTCATGATAAAATTTGTCACTGGAATAACAAAGAGCAACCATCTATTTATTGGACAATATTTGTAATATGGAAAACTTTTCAAGAGGAGACAAAATGCAACTTACTCTTTCGAGATAATCCAGCTCCAAGATTGTGATTGAGGTCAAATGGATCTATTACAAACAAAATCTTTTGATTATATCTTTAGAACACTTAGTTCTGTTCATAATCAACGCAACCAAAATTTAGAAATCCAACACACATTTGGCAATATCAAAAAAATGTTCAAAGAAGAAAATATACTTGATCAAAATGAGGCATTGCTATGCAATCAAGGTCATGCAGACTGTTCATCTGTACAGAAGACAGCACAAACTTTAATCAACTGTACAGTCAAACAGTCTTCTGGGAGAGGTGGAGAGAGAGAAAAATCAAATGCCAAATTCTGGAAATAATTTAAAGAAAATTTCCTCTCCAACCCTCAAAGTTCCAGGATGCTGCCATACTTAAAATACTAATCACTGCTGGTCCATTTAGCTACTATAATTCAAGTTGTCTTCTACCTAAAGGAACAAATTCAGCTCCCTCTTAAAGGCCTTTAGTAAGTTAATATTCACTGCACATTCTAACTTCTTTTTATTAGTGTCAGACCTCCACTGAGAATTTAGTTCAAGTAACCTAAGCTACTGGAGTATAGCCTGAAACATTGGAATCATAACTCCCAGAAGCCTAAATTTAGGTAATGTAATAAGCTCCAGTTTCCCCAAGTCTGATGTAAATCCGGAGCCCTCTTCTGGGTCTCAACATCCACTACCATTTGAGAAGAAAAATGCACACAGTAATCAAGAGATAGTCATAAGTTTCTTATATTTAAAAAAAGTTGCACACAGTCAAAGGTAGTCACCTCTGAGGGAACAGTAATAAATGTGAAAAGGGACCATGTAGAGCTTCATGAGCTAAGTCTCTCCCCTGTGCCATCACCTTAAGTGTGCCACCCTATACTGAATAGTAACACAGCTAATTGACTTTAATCTGGTAATATCACTGTCACTATTGTCTGGACATCCAACACCACTTCCAGATCACTGAAATCAAGACAAGTTACTGAATGCAAGAACAGAGAAACACAAGCATCACTATGGCTCATACTGGATTTCAATGTCACTTTTCCATCCACTTTACATATTCGTAGATTCCTCGAAATCCATCTACCCCAGCTCTAAGTGATCTCAACAATGGAGCGCACACAATCCACTGGGGATAGAATTCCAAAGTTTCACAACTTTATAAGTGAAGTAATTTACCTTCATCTTAAACCCAAAGGTTTTGTTTTAGTATTCGCTCTTCAATGCTGCATGAGAGAAGGTATTAATAATAACTGCAATCACTTGGACTCTTCCCCTTCACATTTTGCTTAAGCAAATTATTGAACAACTGGGTAATTAAAATTCCCAATGCATGCACACAACTTCATTCTGTATTCATGAGGGTAAGGGCATTTACTATGTCCCCTCAATCCTGTCAGACACCACAGCGCACACCTTGTTAAATATCAGTTAAAATCAGATTGTATCATGTCAGTGACAATGAATCATCTTTGCAAGATTTACCTTCTATAACAATATATTTAGAAGTCCATTGCTTCTTAAAGGTTGTGAGAAGAGCCTTTCGCCTGATGCTGATAACATGTTCTTTAAAATCAAACTCCTCTGTGTAGAACCTGAGAAGCCCCAGCCACAACTCTCCTACAGATTCTTTATTTTTTCCATAGTCTGGCCACTTGTCTTTCTATAATAATTAATTTTGAAAAGACTGCATCAGTATTTGACAAAATAAAAGTTTATTTGAGGATGAGCTTAGCAAAAACTAAGAGGTTATTCCAGAATGAAAATTGACTGAGGTGAGGAAACTAAAAATTAGTTTAAAAAGAACCATGATTATTTAAGATAACTTACCAGTTCATCCAATTTATCAAAGTAATAGACATTCCAACCATCAATTAATTTTTCTGGCTTTTTCGTTTCACTGTATATCTGAAAATTAGTGACAGTTAAGTAATGTAATTCTACAAAACAAACTCATTTCTTGTACACACAGACTTGCACATGAACTGAGTCTTTAGCCTTTTATGGACACTAAAACTGATGGATCATTTACTTAATTTTGAAAATGCAAACTGTATTTATTACCTGTATTTTCAACTGTGTATAAAACATGTCTTATTTCAATCTACTATGCAATTCAATGCTATTCTGACATTTAAAAAAATGTCCAGAAAACTGAAATATTAGTGACTGTTTACTCTGAAAGAGCAAGGAATCTTTGAGGACAAAACTTTGAATTAGTAGATAAACTTAAACAACCATGTAATCTGAGGAAGACCTTTGTATATTCTTGCATACCTCTTGAAGGACAGGAATTACCGGTGGTTTCCTTTGTTGTAGGAAGTAAAGTGCCATTAAGGTATATGCATATGATGAAAGACTGCCTCTAGATGCATCTCCAATATCACAAACCTATTCAAAATGAAACAAATTTTTATTATCTGATATGTTTAGCATCAAGACATGACAAAGTATAGTTTGGCATGACAAACTCTCAGAAAATATACTAAGACAATTGTTCCAAAGTTCAAACTCATTTTTAAAACAGTATCAAGTTAAAATAGATTCACAGAATAAGGTTATACAATTAACTATCTCAAAGTTCCATCTCTAAAAACAGAGACACAAACATTAATCAATTCCGACATACAAGAATAAAAGCATAGTTACCTTAGCAAAAACCTTCATAGTATATCCTAAACATTTCACTCTGGGATCAATTGCTGCATAAGAGGCCAGAAGTCCAGTGTTATGCAACGCCTGCAGAAAGATCATTGATTCAACAAATCAAAGCTGTATATTTATGAAAAAAGCACTAAAGTAATTGTGCAATGTTGTTTGTAATATTTTTAAAAATACAATCGTGAAAGGATTTAAAATCAGAAATACACAGTCTTTTTACACTGTCTACGACAGATAATAAAGATCTGATGGAATAAAACGATTGGTCCCAGAACAAAATATTTAAAACAGTATATTTAAAACAAGTCTACTGAAAAGTGTCTGTTAATGTTGCATTTAATTAACACGTTGTCTTCCTTACCAGAGTGTTATACAAACTAATATCTCCCTCAAGGCCACTTCTTACATGGAAAAATTTAACAATTGGAACTTTCGCTGTTGTAATAGGCAGAATGCTCTTTAAGCCTAGGATTAGAGTTTAAATCGATGATTACAATTTCAAATTAGCAACCATCATTGTTACCAATTATGGTCAATATGAATAAAACAAAAGTAACATCAATTTCTAAAAACCTGCAAGTTTGGAATACAACAGGCCAATCAGCATGTGAAAAGTACACATTAATAATACGGGACAGGACTTTTATTGAGTTTGACACACTAAGGAAACCTGTGGATGCATATTCTTACAGGGGCGATGTGCATGGGGTAGCAGGGTTGTGTGGAGGGGGGTGAGTGTGGGGAGGGTGGACTGTGTACACGTGTGGAGGGTTGCGTTGTGTGTGTGTGCATGCGCAGAGTGATGTGTGTGTGCAAGTGTGTGGAGGGTGGTGTGTGTGTGTGTGTGTGTGTGTGTGTGGAGGGTTATGTGCGCGGAGGGTGCTCAGTGTGCGTGCGTGTGCATAGGGTGATGTGTGCACATGTGTGTAGAGGGTGGTGTGCATGCATGGAGGGTGGTGTGTGTGTGTGCACACATGTGACGGGGGAAAGTGGAGTGTGTGTGTGTGTGTGGAGGGTGCTATGTGCGTGCAAGTGTGTAGAGGGCGTGTGTAGGGAGGTGTGCGCATGTTGTAAAGGGTGGTGTGTCGCGTGTGGAGGGTGGTGTGAGTGTAGGGTGGTGCGTGCGGTGGGGTGAACGTGGAGGGAAGGGTGTGTGCATGTGCGCATGGAGATGTATGTGTGCATGCGTGGAGGGGTGTGTGTGTGTGTGTGTGTGTGTGTGTGTGTGTGTGTGTTTGTGTGTGTGTGTGTGTGTAAACACGTCTGTAAATTCCTGCATAGGGACGGTGGTGGTGAGGGGTAGGGGTTTTTTGTTGAGATACTGGATTAAAAACATTAACTCTGTTTCTTTCCACAGACACTGCTAGATCTGCAGACTTTATCTGTCGCAGATTTCCAACATCTGCAGCATTTTGCTTTTATTTGAGTGCTTTGTCCGAAATGTTTCATTTTTCAACACTAATCTCTTTTACATGGGTAAACAACGTCTTTTCTTTCTAAAGACTGTTTTATCTGATATTAATGAGGCTGTGAAATACCTGGATGTTTTCTGAGCACTCTTGCCAAATCCTCTATAATCTTGATGCAATTTAAACCCTGCAACAGAAGAGAAGAAAAATGTATACTTTCATCTGTATCAAGGATCGGTGCGAGGTCCACTACTTTCCATCATTTATTTAATGATTTGGATGTGAGCATTAAGAGGTAAAGTTAGTAAGATTACAGATGACACCAAAATTGGAGGTGTAGTGGACAGCGAAGAAGGTTACCTCAGATTACGACGGGATTTTGATCAGATGGGCCAATGGGCTGAGAAGTGGCAGATGGAGTTTAATTTTACATAAATGTAAGGTGTTGCATTTTGGGAAAGCAAATCTTAGCAGGACTTATACGCTTAATGGTAGGGTCCTCGGGAGTGTTACTGAACAAAGAGACCGTGGAGTGGAAGTTCATAGCTCCCTGAAAGTGGAATTGCAGGTAGATAGGATAGTGAAGAAGGTGTTTGGTATGATTTCCTTTATTGGTCAGAGTATTGAGTACAGGAGTTAGGAGATGATGTTGTGGCTGTATAGGACATTGGTAAGGCCACTTTTGGAGTAATGCGTGCAATTCTGGTCTCCTTCCTATCGGAAGAATGTTGTGAAACTAGAAAGGATGTTGCCAGGGTTGGAGGATTTGAGCTATAGGGAGAGGTTGAATAGGCTAGAGCTGTTTTCCCTGGAGCGTTGAAGGCTGACGGGTGAGCTTATAGAGATTTACAAAATCATGAGGGGCATGAATAGGATAAATAGACAAAGTCTCTTTCCTGGTGTGGGGAGTCCAGAACTAGAGGACATTGGTTTACAGTGAGAGGGGAAAGATATAAAAGAGACCCAAGGGGCAACTTTTTCATGTAGAGGGTGGTACATGTGTGGAATGAGCTGCCAGAGGACGTGGTAGAGGCTAGTACAATCACAACATTTAAAAGGTATCTGGATGGGTGTATGACCAAAAGCGTTTGGAGGGATATGGGTCGTGTGCTGGCAGGTGGGACTAGATTGGGCTGGGATATCTGGTCAGCATGGACGGGTTGGACCGAAAAATCTGTTTCCATGCTGTACATCCCTATGACCCTATGACTATCTGCTGTTTGCAGCTGAAGTCACATGTAAATCACTATGTTCAAAAGTAGTACTTTTTAAAAGAAACTGAATTCAACCAAAAATTAGAGGCAAACCAAATAGAGTAAGTGCAGCTCAGATTCTGGTCAGTGGATTTACGTAAGATAGCTAGCAGTTGCATGTGATTATAGGTAAGTGTAAATTAAGTAGAAAAGGAACAAAAAAGGCAACATGTTTTTAATGTACACTTGTACTTCGTGCAAATAACTTTTTTTTAATTCTGACTAACAAAAAGGGAAGAGAAGAAAAATATTGCAGTGGCAGAGATGAACGTTACTACAAAATGCATTAGTCATAGCCCATTAAAATCATGATGAGAGGGGTTTTGGTATTTAATCTTAGGAAGAACGTCCTGGGCTTTGTAGTCAGAGGCAAAGAAAGAGTGATTGCTGCTGCCTATAAAGAAAACTGTCCAAGGAATATTTCTGGAATAGGAACATCCGATATTACGCAGCAGCTTAAACATGGTAGCAAGTTAACCATATCATCGCTGCTGCAAATCTGAGACTTATCAGTTCCTCAGCAATTTCGAAGAACTCACAAATAGCTAACCTAACGCATTTAAAATCCTCCACTTTAATCTAAATATTCAAATAATAAAACAAATATATGACTACTTTACATTGAAAAAGCATTTTGTGGAGAAATTTGGCAATTCATAAACTTAGGTTTCATTTTTTCAGACCTTTAAGGCAGTTTGGCAGTAGTTATTAAGTTTATATGCTGTAAAAGTCCCAGATACAACTCGTTAAACAAGTGCAACCTGTATGTGTTGCCAATTTAACAGCAATACGAACAATGTCATAATGAAACAGTTCATGACTGCATGGGAGGCAAGGAGTCTCGAGGAACTCCTATTCTAAGGAGTCTGTAATCACTCAGTTTGCCCTGAATGCCCAAGTTCCTGTTTCACCTACAATTTTCAGGTTTTTCCATTGTTCTGGGAATATCCAAACGTCCAAGTTGCTGTCAGTCTCACTGACCTAATGATGGTAAACGCTGAAGGTTTCACGGTCAGTAAACAGCAGTCAGGAGCAATATTTCTTTCCTTCAGGATACATAGTTGAATATGATTACTCCCTAAGTATCACAAATTAATTTTGTGGAATAGTTTGAAAAAACTGAACCGTCAAAATGACATGTTGAAGTTTTCCAAATCAGATTAGATTGGGGGAGGAGAAGGTGTAGTGGTAATGTCATGGCACTAGTAACCCAGAGGCCTGGATGTCTGGATGAATTGAAAGCTACTCTCAGTAAAGGTGACTGTGAAAATTACATCCATTGTTGTAAAGACCTACATGGTTCACTAATGTCTTTTAGGGAAGGAAATCTGTCATCCAAATAGCTCCAAAACCAGAGCAATAAGGCTAACTTTTAATTGCCTGCTGAAATGGCCAAGTGAGCCACTCAGTTAAAGGGTAATTAGGGATGGCAATAAGTGCTGGTACTTCTGGGATGCCCAGGCTCATGAAGGAACAAAACAAAAGATGATAGGACAATTTTCAAATTTGAAGGTGAGTGGAGTAAAACACAACATTGATAGAACTTTTCACGAAGATATTGTGCACTCAGTACATGGTATCTAGTAAAAAGCAAACTTTGATAGGCATTTGGATAAGTTTCAATGGTAAGTCCTAAACATCAGTTCATAAACATACCTCTGCTGTTTCTTGATCTTCAAATGTCATACAGATATCAAGATCACTTTGTCTAAAACCAAACCCATTCTTGGAGGACCCAAACAAGCAGAGCTTTGCTTTAGCTGAAAAATAACACACTGCACTGAAATTTACAAATAATTTTCTTCAATTGAAAAACATGTTCTTGAACTCCATTCAAAGTACCACATATGGAATGTGAACTTTCTAATGCAGTTTTTATAATGATTTTAATAAAATAGCTCAAAATAGTTTGTATTATTAAAAGAAGATTTGAGTCTGTATTGCATGATTATTATGAATAAGAGAAATTAAGCAAATCTCTCTTCATAGAAACATACGAAGTGTAGGCATTAATAAAGTTCCTCTACTTTTCAACATTTATGACTCTATTTGGCTAAGATTTCGTAAGAAAATATGTCAAAAACAACTTTTATTAAAAATAGATACTTCTGTTTGATACTTCAGTAACAATATCAAAGTGGAACAGAACATTTCAACTAAAAGCATACATTCAAAACTCTCAATTGGGAATTTCAAGGTGTTATTCAAAAATACAGACTTCGATTTTTGGGAAGTTAGTATGAGCCAGTTTTCCCGGTCCTTTCCCCAGGCAATTCCTCATTCTACAAGTGCAAGTGCCAAGAAATGTAAGATACCTGGATTACAAAAGGCTCAGGTTAAAGAGAAACACGTTTGTAAGGCAGGAGTTGATGAAAGGAGGAGGCTTCTGACTTTCCCTCTTGTTTCTTTGTATGGGCTGGTGGGGGGGGGGGTGGCATGAGAATGAGTGAGAATGTGTGTGTGTGTGTGTGTGTGTGTGTGTGTGTGTGTGTGTGTGAGAGAGAGTGAGAGAGAGTGAGAGAGAGAGAGAGAGAGTGAGAGTGAGTGTGTGTGAGAGAGAGAGAGAGAGTGTGAGTGAGTGAGTGAGTGAATGAGACACACACACACACACACACACACACACACAGGCATGTTCAGGACCTGCTGCTTCCATAGCCAGCCTCCCATTCCTGTGGATTTCATGACACCAGGACAGGCCGTAGGTCGTACATCTGCGGCTAGGTTACTATATTTATCAAATATGTACCTCTCCCTGAATGATGCCTACTAATCAGGTCTCAATCTCTGAAGGCACAAAGACAGCTTATGGAACTGTGTTCACAATTTATTTCAATTTATGTGATATATCTAAACAGGTACAGGAAGAAAAATAATCAATCTCCATCTCTACAAACAATTGACATGTTTCATAAAATAAGTTTGGTTTATAATGCAATAATTCCTTCCAATATGTCAGTCATAACAACTTGTTCTCGATCTTATAATGCTGTCTAAATTGTAATTGCTCTACCACTGATATCAGTCCCTTCAGAGTGGGCCCCAAATTTTGAATCATACAATCCCTACAATGTGGAAGCAGGCCATTTGGCCCATCACGTCCACAATGACCTTCCAAAGAGCATCCCATCCAGATCCAGCTCTATCCAATCCCAGTGACCCTGCACCTACCACGGCCAATCTATGTGAACTTCACATCTCTAAATTCTATGGACAATTTAGTATGACCAATCCACCTAACCTGTCTGTCTTTGAATTATGGGAGGAAATGAAACACCTGGAGGAAACCCATGAAGACACAGAGAATGTGTAAACTCCAGACAGACAGAGGGCCAAGGCTAGAATCAAACCTGGGTCCCTGGCACAGTGAGGCAGCACTGCTAACCACTGAGCCACTTTGGAATTCCTCAGCTGCATTTTTGGACTCTGCTTCTCACTTTTTAAGATACATCTCTAGGGCCAAGCTCTCAGTTATTTAACCTATTATCTCCTTATGTGGGTAGGTGTCATACTGGTTTTGTAATGCTTGTGCAGTATCTTACGAAGTTTCATTACATCAAAAGCAGAAAATGCAAGCTGTTTTCGATAAACATTTTTCAGATATGTAGAAAAGCTGATTAGATCTTGCAATTTGATTTTTGTCAATTATGCATATGTTTAGTAAATTAATAACTAAAGGTGTAAAATAATATTTTTACCATCAAGTTCTTTCTTGATAAACGCTTCCAGTTTTATCAATATATGTTCACGTGCTTGAATTTCTAGAAGGTCTGGGGCAAAGTCATCTGAATTGGAAAGGGAAGATGTTTAGTTTCCATAATTGATTTGATATTCTGACAGAAAACTTTGAAAATTCAAACCTACCACTTCCTCTGACCCTCTCTCCTGTGTTGGTTCTATTCTATTTTTCCAATTTACCCATCACTGTTGCATCTGTTCTGATGATACCACGTTTCATACCAGAGCTTCTGATATATCTTCCCTTTTTATTAATTCGAGGATTCCTCTCCACTCTGGATGACAAGATGCTTGACAGCATATGCCTGCATTTGTGTTCTCACATCTTACCCTTCTTCCTAGAATCATGTTCTGTCCTCAACAGCCATTGTATTCAATTAATTATTCCTTTGCCATTTTCACCCTATTCACCATCAAACACAACTTTTCTTCTTGTCTACTTTCAGCATTCGAAACAGATTGTTTCATAAAAGAAAAGAGCAACAGTAGGCTGATTGGGTCCTCTAAAGCCCGCTCCATTTTCTCCATGGCACCCTTGTCCACACCACTCTCATTAGAAGTGATGGGCAAAGGCAGGATAATGCCATTAAGTGAAATGTTCAGAGATAGGCCAGGAATCACTGTGGCCAAATGGCCTCCTTCTTCAAAATTCCATGATCCTGCAATGTTGTACCATCATACTTTTGTAATTTAATCTCTTCTGCCTTGCACCCTATTATAGGCCTTCTCCCTTGTCCTTTCCTTCCCAAACCTCTTTTCCTTATTTCCGTACTTGCTTAAAACCTCTTACATCCCGAACTTTTGCCAGGTATTTCAAAAAGACATTGACAAGAACTATTAAGGCTAAATAGTATCAGCTTCCTCGAGCAGTAGAAGCAGAGGGACAAGTAAAATAACAATCTGTTGATGGAATGGCTCAACACTGTCCTGCTGCCAAGCAATTTTCCCAGCAGAAAGCAGTAGGTGGGCATGCATGGGAACTGTCTGCCCACTGCAGAAGCAGACAGTAGAAAGGCCCATATCAGCTTCAAGGACCCTGCAGCAGCTCAAGGTCCACTGGAAAAGGCAGTGCTGCAAGCAAAGAAGTCAATCCCTGTAACGACGAACAGGCCTCCATCCATTATCGATAAAGGGAATACCCTTTGTTAATCCCAAGGTCTCTGACCTGGCTCTCCCAGAGTCACTGCTGAGGTTTCAGAATTATAGGTCCTCTAAAAGGGCTGTAACATCAGAAGCTCAACCTTGTCCTTAAACAGGGGCTTTCTGTAAATAAAATGTCAAACTGGTAATGGCAAATGTGGGCTCTGAATCTGGGTCCTAGTCAGAGTCCTATAGCCTGCAATAAAATTCACATTATTAATTCTGTTTCTATATTCTCTTAGACTGCCAGATTAGCTGAGCCATTTCTAGCATTTCTGTTTATATTTTAGATTTTCAGCATGAGTAGTATTGTGCTTTTGTACATTACACAGTATTGTTTAGCACAGAAGGGGGCCATTTGGCCCATTGTGTCTGCACTGGTTCCATTATTTAGTACCAATCTCCTGCATTTTTAACATATCGATCCATTCCATTTCTACCAAATTAACATCCAATGCCCTCTTGAAAGCTTTGAATCTGGCTCTGCTGCATTTCTCCAGTGCATTTCATACCCTAACTACTGTGTGAAAAAGACTTTTCTCACATCACCTTGGAGTCATTTGCACATTGCTTCAGATTTTTGCCCTCTCATTCTTTTCCCTTTCGCAAATAGAAACAGTTTTTTCCCTACTTACACTACACAGCCATTCATGATTTTACCAGCCACTATCAGATCAATCTGATCAAAGAGGATTTCAGCAAAAGTAAAGCTAAGACAACTGTTGAATCTCAAACGAATATGCTTTGTGGTGGAGCAAATGCGGTTACGTGGTCATATTTATGTCAATTATAACATCAAGGTTCCAAATGATGTGACTGACTTTTTCAGTTGAGTGCTTCTATGTACTGTGTTATTGTATCAGAAGCCTTGTTACTCTGAGCTCCTGCGATTAATTATAAGTTAAGACGACTAGTATGTAAGAACACTATTCTGCTGCTTAAATGTATAACTTGACCATATTATGGTTAAATGCTATATTTTCATTAAGTTAGGCACTCAAGATATATTAGGGCATTCAAAGTGATACATAGTTGCATGGACTAGATAGAGAACAAATTAATTACAAATACAATCATAATGAAGACAGGTAATAGACAATTTTCATTTGTCCTCTAATTAAATTGTGATAATGTCACATAACTGCAAACAACAAAAATGGACACATAATATTTAATCTTAAACGTTTGGCTAAGTGCAGCCAAAAGCACGTTGCCTCTAAGGTATAAGGACATTGGCCTGAGGTGACCACAACTTGATTCATCCGCTAAACAATAGCAAAGCATTGCTAAAATACTACTTAGCAAAAGAAGATTTTAAGTCAGGCAGATTGTCTAGTGTCCACATTTAAAATGTTAATCTCTCCTCTTCAGAAGCTGACAGATCTCATGCATATTTCCAGAATTTTCTGTTTTGTTTCAAATCTACCAAAACGTGTTAATATGGCAAATTATATATTCAGTGTGTAAACCACTTCCTAAAGTTTGAACTCTTCCACATTTTCTCCTCTTTCCTCAGTATGATCTGGCACCTGTCTGTCCTAAACCAATGCTAATGTAACTGAAAATCCCTATATCCATTTATATAAGTATTCTGGCTTTCACTCCAGCCCTTTGCTTATTAATTTTTCACTATTTCTTTCCTATTGATCCCTCTGGAAATCTTTACATCTATCCCATTACCTTTCCTGTTCATTGTACACACTGTTGGCTAACTTCAAAAAGACTGTCCCATTTACCTCAGCCACCGCTGCCTTCTTCTTAGACCTACTGGACTGATATTTGCTCATTGTGATAACACTCTTTGTTGCATTTACCACCAGCTTATTCTCTCTCACAAACATGACCACAATGACTGCACTGACATAACACCTGACTGACACTCTGCTAACTGATCCCTTATTTATGCCGTCCTACCTTGACAAGTCATTCATCACCCACATGAACGAAAATACTGTATTGGTGATGTTCCCTTTAATCATAAATTCAGAACTCAATCTTCCCCTACTCCTATGGTTTCTCCAAATGCATCACTTAACAAATCAATTTCCTCTTTTTAAAAATGCTTATGATTTCCATCCCGCCACCCTGCTTCCCACACCCCCAGCTCCATCGAGACATGTGTCAATCCTTCAGCTTTGTACTGAATGACATCCTTTAAATCAGATAAGCCACTCTCCATTGAAGTCAATGCTTTGTATCTTGTCTAAAATGTTGCTATCCCCATATAAGTTTGCATACCCGTAAGAACAGTCACCACGTGGATCTTACCAACTACTACATTCTGTCTACTCCCTTGATCGCAGGCATGATTGTCCATGCCACACACCTGTATCTCTTGCATTCCACACCATAGTCAGAAGTCTACAGCACAAAAAAAACAACCACCCAACAATCTGATCTCATTTTCCAGCACTTGGCCAATAGTCTTGTATACTTTGGCATCACAAGTGCACATCTAGATGCTCTTTAAATATTATGACGTTTCTGCCTCTAATAGCCTTACAGGCACATTGGCTCCAGATTTCCATCAACCTCTGGGTGAAACTCTTTTCTTCACACTACCTTCATATCTCCTTACCCTTACAGCAAATCTGTGCCCCTTTGTCACTGATCTTTTCACAAAAAGGAATAGCTTCTTCCCATCGACTCTGTTTATGCCCCTCATAGCTGTATGCATATCAATCATATGCCCCTCAGCCTCCCCTGCTCCAGGACAATCAATCTCAGTTTCTCCAAATTCTCTTCAGAACTGAAACTCTCCAGACCAGTTAACATCCTGGTAAATCTCCTATGTCCCATCTCCAGTGCAATCACATCCCTCCTATAATATGGATTCAAGAACCACGCACAATACTCTGTGTAGCCTACCCAACATTTTATACGATTCCACCATCACCTCACAGATCTTAAACTCTATGCTGAACTAATAAAAGGTAAGTAACCCATATGCTTTCTCTAATACTTTGTCTACCTGTCCCACTGCCTTAAAGGCCAGTGGACATGCACATCAAGATTCCACAAACCTCCAGTGATTCCCACGATCCTATGAGAACCGCCCACAAACACTTCCCAGTTCCACTTTATTACATGTCCATTTTCAAAAAGATCTCCATCTTTTCTTCCTTGTATAGCTTTCACTTTCACTCCCTCAAATTTAAGGAACACAAACCTCAAATGTGCAAGGAGTTTGTGGCCTCCTTCTCCCTGCAGATTGAAACAGCCATGTAGCAGTCTATTTGACATTGAACTGAGATAAAATAGCAAGCGTAAATAAGTCTATGGGTCTGCCTAAAATGTAGGGAAAATAGACTTTAAAAAAACACAGGTTTGTGAGAAAGATATTGCAATAATCAAATTGGCAAAGATAGCTTTGAGAATGAGTAACCTGGAACAGTTTGTTAGAACAGTACAATGTGGAACCAATCAGGGATCGGGCTACTTTAGAAATAATATTGGGTAATGAGACAGGGTTAATTATGAGCTCATGGCAAAAAATTCTCTTAAGCATTATATAGTAATGAAATTCACATTCTGTTTAAGGGTGAGAAACTTGTATCTAAAACATGGGTCTTAAATTTAAATAAAAGCAGTTATAAGCTTCTGAAATGTACTGGGGAAAACAGATTAAAAGGTATGACAGCAAATAAGCAGTTGCAGATATTTAAGATCATGTTTAACAACTGTCAACATAGACACATTCCATTAAAAAATAAAGGTCCTATGACAAGATCGAACCATTCGTGCCTCCTAGATCATAGAAAAAAAAGCATACAGAACTCTGATGAAAGGTCACTGAACCTAAAAACGTTAACTCTTTTTCTCTCTCCATAAATGCTGCCAGACCTGCTGAGTTTCTCCAGCAATTCCAGTTTTTGTTTCATGATTAATTGTGCTCTAGTTTAAACAGTTTTCAACTCTATAAAAAGAGGAATATGACGTGAAACACATGACTTAAGACATTAAAATTAGGTATATTTACTTACAGAAACACTGGGCAGTAACCTGATCCAGGACATTCAGAAACCTTGGAGTCATTTGTGGTAATGGATCAAGATCAACTTTTTTGAAATCCTCTGGACAATCAGATTTTAAGTGTCCTTCTCGCTTACACAAGCTGCATACTACTATGGAAGCCTATATAAGAGAAGTGATGACTGTTTGTTTAAATAAAAAGTCATTAAGCACTGTACATTATTAAGGCAATCAAATATGCTGTTGCTGACTGCAATAACTTTAATCAAATTGTGAAAGTTTATGTAAGTATTTTCCTAAGCTTCAATTATCTGATCAAAATTCAAAAATATTCATGTAACGGCATTATTTTCAGAACAAAAATGGTATTACCTTTCCCTTTGTAAAAACAGCTCTACTGAATACATAAAACATATTGTCATCACTGCTCTGTGATTCATATACAGGTAAAGTTGTTCCAAATTCCTTATTTATTTCATTCCGAATTTCTTGATTACTCTGCACAGTTGTTTCACGTTCAGCAGTCTGTCTAACTAGCAGAGAAGTTACATGATCTCTGCATTTAATTGGCTTACATCCATTGGTGTTGAGCAATTCACCAATTACCCCATCTTCATCAGACTGATTATCTTTATCTTCCTCACTAGACTCAGTGTATATATTATCAATTTCTTCATCAGCTGTAAGACTGTCCAGGTGAATCCGTTGAGTGATATTCAGATCTGATTCATCATCCTCGTCCTCCTCCTCATCTTCCCCCTCTTCGTTTCTGCTCAGAGTCCCTTTGAGGTGTTGTTGCATTGCCTCTTTGGAGAAATTATGAAATTCATCTGCACTGTCAGAGCTTTCTCTAACTTCATTATTTAATTTTGTCTTCAACGGACTGGTGTGCTCCACACAAAAATCATCAATTTCCGTATTCCGAGGATTCAGAAAACTCTCAGAATCTGAAAGACTTTCAGAATAGACGTTCTCTCTATAACAATTTTTATGCTTCACAGGAATTTCATCTTCACTAGAAGTCTCATTTTCAGCCTCCGTAGATTGTTCGAATTTTCCTTCCTTTAATATTGTACCAGTCCTGGCTGCATCATCTTTTGGCTCTCCAAACGTATCAAACAGTTCCTCATCATTGTAACTTTCTAGAAGCTGACTGTGTTTATATTCACCATCCGGCTGATTTAGATCGTCCTCATACAACTCATAGCCAGTAATTCCAATCTTCTGTAAATCAGATATCAGTTCTTCCTCTGTGAAGCTCTCAGTCTCACACTCTTGTACAGTTTGTAAGTTGCCACAGGATTCTTTAGAAGGTAGATTTTCACCAACTTTATACATAGCATTATCATGCAACTGTGGGCATTCTTCATCAGAAACCGATGCTGAGAAAGCTGATGGCTGAGACTTTGAGGCAGAAATTTCAAGCAATTCTTGTTGATTTGCCACAACATTCAATGCCCCTTTAGAATAATTTTTCTCATTTTCATTGTCTTTTTTCTTCAACTTTGCTGGCTTATACTTGGGCAATGCAAAATACTTGTAAGTTGCTCTTAAACAATGAATGATGTAATCATATACCATTTGGCTATTAAGTGTTCGTGTAACATTTCTCTTTACAGAGTATGGATCTGAAGAAAAATGACATGATAATGACAGTCAGTCACTTAATTGTACAGCAAACAACATCTTATTCATTGAATTTTACAATTGGTCTATGGGTCAGCTCCATGGATGTTTTAGTAATTCAGAGCAAGAACATTTGTAACACCAATAAGCATTACTTTTTGTGGTACCAGAAATAATTGGAAGCAAAGCAAGTAAAATATTTTTTGCATATTAATACTGTATATACAAAAATGATGATGAAACAAATAGAGCAGTTGGCTCCATTCAAGTAATGAAATTATTATAGATCTTTCAATGGAAAGTGTGATCCTCTAAATCTTCATTATAGAATATCTAATCCTATACTAGGTATGGTCTCGATAGACTAAATATTTCGACAATTTTGTGTTATAAGCAATGTCAACCAATGTTGTGAATAGACTTTTTGTTGGGTGAATAGGAGACAAAATTCTCCATTTGAAGTCTTGTGTCACTACACTGCAAACTGGAAAATTAAGAGAGAGCCCACATATCTACACATCGTTCAATGGAACCACCAATATCAACTCTGATCAAATTTGAGAATCTTCACCAACTCCTATGGACCAGCTATACAAATGACAACACTGCAATGGCAGGACAGAGGCTTCATAAAAAGCAGTGCAACAACATACTGATCACAAGCCCACATAGGTACAGCAACTTCAACATTCTTGAAGTTTGATGCAACCTAACCTGCCGCAATATAACATTGCCACATCTACCATAGCAGCACCACAACTTGTCTTTATAGAAAAATGCAGGTGCCAAGACAAAAATGGAGCTATAATGAAAGATCACCAGAAGCTTTATTAAAAAGGTAAATGTGTAGGAATAGCTTAACAAATGTAGGTAATGGACAGGTGTAAGGACAAATGTGCAATGGTGAGACCTAGGTCACCGGAAGTATGGCCACTGATATTGAGGAAAACCAAAGGAAATGTATGAGGTCAAAGTTGGAGAAAGTATTTAAACACAAGGAACAGAATTTCAAATGAGTTATTTGAAGATCCAATAAAGGACACCAATGATATTAAGAATCTGGGACATGAAAGAATATAGGAAACAGAGGTTTAGATTATCTGAGTTTATGTAATGTGGTGGCAGACTGGCAAAGAGAATATTCTAATATGTGAGATTGAGGTGAACAAACATTTCTAACATTGACAGGTTAAGACAGTGACATAAATGCTGTTGTACATGCAAAGTCATGCTGACCTTCTAAGAAGTGGATATGGGATCAGAAGCTCAGCTTGGTGTTCAGTGGGATGTCAGAGTTACTAACTGTCTGCTATTGCCCAAGACAGCAGAAATAAATAGATCTGGTAACAAATGTAAGGGTGCCTAAGAAAATGACTTTTATGAATATTACTAATGATGCAAAGGTCTGAAAGTCTAATTTTAAATTCAGATTGTTGCCATAGTGAAACAAAGTTAACAGACAGGGAATAATCCTTGGGTTGGGAACCAAAAACAATGGTTTTAATCATGCCAATATTTAATTGGAGGAAATTTCTGCTTATTCAGCACTGGCTAGCAGACAAACAGCTTGATAATTTAGCAACAATGGATGAATCAAGAATGGTGGCGAAGAAGGAGATCGTGGGTGTTGTCAGCATACGTGGGACAATACATGTGGTGTTTTTAGATGTTATCATCAAGGGGCAGAATGGAAATGAGAACTTTGAGAGCACCAAGGATAGATCCTTGTAGATAGGACCAATGATACTGACAAAGAGAAGACATTGCAAGTCACAACCTGGCTTGAGAGCAGCAGGCAAGGTGAGGATTTTGTGAAAGGCAGGTAGCATCACCTAGGGAGATAGCTCAAATCGGGCACTGAATAAAGACAGGGTGAGGCTCAGGGCCTTCTGCAGAGATAGTTGGACCTGTGGGACTGATATCATTGCAGGGTGATTTGCTACCGCTGTTGAACTTGGTTTAACCTAACTTGACAGGATCATGGGAACCTGAGGAGTTACACAAACGGGAAGGAAATAAAGTTGGGAACCAAGTTGAAAAGCTGCTGGGTAGAAACAGGAGAAAGAAAAAAATCTCATGCACAAATAGAAGTAAATGATTATATAATTAAGTGTAAAACAACAAATAATGACTGCATAGTGACCAGCACTGTGAACTGAATATTCAAGGCTATTCAACATTTAAGAACGACAAAAAAGGAGGAGGAAATGGAGTTGTCTTGATGATACAAGATGGGATAAGTAAGGACCATGGATTAGTGCGGAATCTGTTTGGGTGAACAGATTGGTTTTAGTTATTAATAGGCCACTAAATGGTAGTGATGGTGTGAGGGATGGTATAAAACAGGAGTTTCTCGAATATCTTACGGATATTTTTCTAGAGTGGGGTGTTAAGAAGCTAACTAGAGCGGCCCAAATTATTTTAGACCTGATATCACATAATGCAAAAGGGTTAATTAACAATTTTGTTAAAGACATTGTAGTGACCACAATGTGACAGGATTTTACTTTCTGTTTGAAAGTGAGTTAATTCATTCCGAAGCAAGACTGTTAATTTCGAATAGCAGAAATTATGAAGGAAGGAGGCACAAATTGGTTGGGGTTAATTGGAAAGATACATTGTTGGCCAGTGTTCAAATTTATTGCATAGTTAACAACAACTATGATTTCTTCAACGTAAAAAAAATTCAAAAGGCCAGTTCAATTGTGGTAAACAGAGGAAATTGAGGATTGTATATGATTTATAAAAAGGACATATGAAGAGGCCAGAAATAGTAATACATCTAAGGATTGAGAAGCCTTTAGATTGCCAATGGAGACTAAGAAACTGATTAAGAAAATAGAATATAATATGAAAACAATCTAGCTAATAAACAGAAAAATGAACCATAACATTTTCTATAGGTATGTTAAAAGGAAAAGTTTGGCTGAGACGAGTGTTGCTCCATTAAAGGCAGAGTCAGGAGAGCATATAGTGAGAACAGAGAAATAGCAGAAACCGTGATAATTACTGTGTGTTTATTTTTACTGAGGAAGAAACAAGAAATCTTCTAGAATTACAGACCCAAATGATTTGTAAGAATGAGGAGCTGAAGGAAATTAGTATTTAGTAAAAAGGTTGTACTGGGAAAAGGAATGAGGCTGAAAGTTGAAAATTTCTCAGCATCTGATAGTCTACATTCCAGATCATTAAAGGTGGTTAGAGAGATGGTTGATGCATTGGTGAACAACTTATAAAAATCCCCATCAATTTTAGAATAATCTTTGCAGATTGGAGGCTTGAAAATGTCACCAGCTATTTAAGAAGTGAGCAAGAGAGAAAATAATGAATTACAGACCTGTTGGCTTTGCATCAGTCACAGGAAAAATGCTAGAATCGACTGTAAAGGATGTGATAAATGGACACTGAATGAAAATGATCTGATTGGGCATTGAAGAGGTTGATCCAGTATCAGTTAGTTAAGGGATAAAGCCTTACACTTAGTAATAACCAAAACTAGTAAGGCATGTGGGAACCGCAGATGTATATAAAGGAATAACAAACAAAACATTTAGACTGTCAAGGCTAGTTGCACAGAAGCTATACTTTCAGAGGCCTTGGATAAAGAACAGACGATGCTTATCAAAGACTATTGGGAAAACAAAGGTAATGTGAGACATATGGGTGCCGAAGTGTGGGAATTGTTATAAACCTGCTCTAATCTACATAAACTAGAAGGTTCTGTAAACCATCAGTGTGTTTTTCACACTTCAAGATATTGTGGCTTTCTCTCTGTACATACATATGAAATAAAGAATTGTAACTGGAATTCCTGAGTCCTCTTATCAATTTGATGATGTTAAGCCTGGCCTGTATGGATTTGTGAATGGAAAATTGTATTTGATGAACTTGGAGGTTTTCTGAGGATATTACTAAAAAATTTGAGAAAGGAGTGTGAATAGATGTAGCATATTTGGATTTTCAGAAGGCTTTTGGTAAGATCTCCCACAATAGGTGAATTTGAAAAATTAAAGCATATGGGATTGGAGGTAATGTACTGGCAAGGATTAAGGATTGGTTAACAGACAGAAAACAAAGAATAAATAGATCATTCTCACATTGATGGGCTGCAACTAGTAGGTAATCACATGGTTTAGCACTTGGGGCCCAGCTGTTCACAATATATATTAATGAATTGGATAAACATTTCTAAATTTGCAGACGATACAAAGCTAAGCAGGAGCTGTGAGAAAAATGTATAGAGGTTTCAGGAGTATTTTAACAGGCTTAGTGAGTGGGCAAGAAGATGGCAGATGGAACAAAATGTGTTAAAATAGGAGGTCATCCACCTTAATAGGAGAAACAGATACACAATATTTCTGAAATGATGGGAAGCTCGGTCAGAAAGTAGCTGGAGTACTACCTGAACTTTTGATCTCCTTATCCGGTAAAGACATTATTTCCACAGTGGGAATACAACGAAGGCTCACCAGACTTGTTCTCAAAATGGAGACACTGTCATATGATGAGACATTAAGCAAATTGGGTCTGTATTCTCTGCAGTTTTGAAGAATAAGAAATGATCTCATTGAAATCTACAAAATACTTACAGTAAGACAACATTGAGGTTGAGAGAAGATCAGCCATGATCACGTTCAATGGGGAAGCAAGCTCGAGAGGCTGAATTGCTTATTCCTATTTCATACTTTCTTATGATGTTTCCCCTGGTTGGAGAATCTAGAACCAGTGAACACAATTTAAAAATAAGGGGGATTGAGGACAGAGGAGAATTTGATTTAGCTCAGAGGACTGTGAATCCTTGAGCTTTTTGACCCCAGAGGGCAGGTGAACTCACTCTTTGAGTACAAATCTAGAGATTGATGGATTATCAATGAAGTTATTGGAACATAGCTTTCAATTAGCTATGATCATATTAAAATGTGATGCGCTGAATAGCCTACTCCTGTATCTAGAATGGTAATGGAATCTGACCCACCAGGAAGAGGACAATGACTTGAAGAAGATGGTGTGGTCAACTATGTCACGGAATGTAGAGAGATTGAAGAGCACAAGGAGGAATAGATTACCTTTGTCACAATGACAATGTAATTTGTAACACTGATAACAAAGTAGGGACACAGGAACTTGGAAGAGTAAACAAATTGGCCCCGAAAACTTTCTCTACCATTCAACAAGATAATGGGTCATGGTCTTTTTCACCTAGGCGAAAGTGGGTACTGCAGATGCTGGACATTAGAGTCAAAATTAGAGTAGTGCTGGAAAAGCAGAGAGGGTCATGCAGCATCTGAGGAGCAGGAAAATCAACGTTTTGGGCAAAAGCCCTTCATCAGTTTCACCTATCCCACATCCCTTGAAATGTTCAATATCTAGAAATCTGTTTTGAATGTACTTGGTGACTAAGTCAGAGGGCTGTGAAAGTTCAAAGAATTCTAAAGATTAACCACCTCTTTGGTGAAAATATTCCTCATCTCAATCCGAAAAGCTTGTTTCTTATTCTGAGACTGTTTCCTCTAGCTCCTGACCGTCCAGACAAGGGAAACATGTTTTCGTGTGTCTACACTGTCAAGCCCCATAAAAATATTGTACGCTTCAATGAAATCTCTTTTCGTCGGTTTAAACTCTATAAAACGTCAGCTCAATCTCCTCAATCTCTTTTTATAAGATAATTCCACATCCCAGGGATCAGTCTGGTGAACCTTCATCGCACCTTCTCCATGTTAAATATATTCTTTCTTGGGTAAAGAGACCAAAACTGTATACAATGCTCGAGGTGAGGTATCATCAAGACTCCAGTCAACTCCAGCATGACGTTTTTGCTTCTATACGGAAGTTTTGACACTTTGGCAGGGGCAGAAACCTGATTGGAGGCATTCTGTATGGAATTCCAAGAAAGACAGGAACACAAATGAGAGAGGTGACAACACTGCAAAAGTGCCATAATTCCTTCATTGGATGGGCTTCGTGATCCAAAGAACAAAGATAAAAATATCATCTAATTTATTCACTTTTGTACATAAACAATGCACTGACCTGTAAATGTTAATCTAATGTAAGCAGAGACAACTTCAAATTAACATGATATTGGCATCCAAAGAATACCAAATTCACACCCACCCTAACTACAGAGGGGATAGATGTGGGCAGATAAAAGTTAACAGCATTGAGACTTGTGACGAGAATGGATTATTACACTCGTAGATTTTGTTATTATACCTTCCACAGCAATTCTCCTTTTGGGCCAGTCTTTAGCTTCCCGGGAAAGTGGTTCTTTGATCCGTATACAAATAACGTAATCCGCCAGTGAAAATTCCAGTGCATAAAACCGAAGTAGTTCAACCCACAGCTGCCCCAATGGTACAGAATTTTTTTGACTTAGTCCAAATACAAGTGGAACCTACCGAAGGAATGTGATTGAAAAGCTATTCAATTACTATGGCTGTTTAAAGGAAAAAAATGAAATCCAGCCACAAGACAGGAAAACATACCTTTCCTTCAATTGATTTGCCACAATCCCCACTCACAGATTTGAATTCCCAGATAACCTTGTTATTTTCTACACCTTTAAGACTGAAGTTGCCTAGGTTATCCACCGTAAAACCATCAATCTGTAAAAAATAAAATGTTTTAGAAAAGCAGTTAAGATAGCATTATTATTTTATTTATATATTTCAAAAATAATACACATACAATAATATGGAATGGCCAAATGTTAACATGCTGTTGGATCAGCATTTCAAGTCTTTTTACATAGGTTGTGCTTTATTGGGCAGAGGCACAATTATCCAGGGCACATTTGTCTGTGTCTATTCAAATGATTCTCTTCCTCCTTGTTGACTAAACATAGGATCAAAAGATAAAATATAAATGAAAGAATTAGAGAATGTTATAATGTGGAAAAATGTGAAAATATTAGTAAAGAAACCACAAAAATAACTGACAGAGTCATGCAGCACAGAAATGATGATGATGACAAAACTGACTAACTTGACGATGCTGACGCTAATATCCATGTAACTATTTTAAAGAAATAAATCAATATCTGCTGATTTTAGATAAATGCAACTGAAATATTTTAAGCAGTTTGCTAATGTTAATTATAGTTAACTGTAAAGACCTTAAGGGCCTACACGTCAAAGCATGTCTATGCTATAATCTATACATTTTGATCTTTTTAGTAGATGAAGAGAACACAAAGCTTGTTACAATATTAATGTATGGAAACCTTTACCAATCTCAAATGTGCTTGCATTTATACAAAACGTTCTCAATATTGCTGAAAATGTGTTGCTGGTTAAAGCACAGCAGGTTAGGCAGCATCCAAGGAATAGGAAATTCGACGTTTCGGGCATAAGCCCTTCATCAGGAATGGGATGCTGCCTAACCTGCTGTGCTTTAACCAGCAACACATTTTCAGCTGTGATCTCCAGCATCTGCAGACCTCATTTTTTACCCGTTCTCAATGTTGATAAGAAAAAACATGTTTTGCCAAAGTTTTTTATATTTCACTCATTAGGATAATTTGTGAGAAATACCAAAGGAAAAACAACATTGATACTCTATGACAGGCAAGTGCTGATTAGTTAGCAAGTGGACTCTGAACGATGGGTGCATTGCCATGGAGAATGTACCAGTTAATGATAGAGAATCATAATTTGCTAAGAAACTCAGCAAGTCTGACAGTATGTTTGGAGAATGGATTGTGTGTCGAGCTGGAAAAAGCACAGCAGGTCCTGCTGAAAGGTTCCAACCTGACATGTCGACTCCCCTTCTCCTCTGATGCTGCTCAACCTGAAAATTGGACGAACTGTTTTTAATAAAACTCTTACCCATAATCCCAGATACACAGGCAGAACGCATTCCTTCCTTTGTTGCAGAAAGTAGACTACCATTAAAGCAAATGCATAGGGTGGCAATCCTCCTTCATCTGGACTATCAATGTGACAAAGCTGAAAACAACAAAAGTTTCTTTGTTTCAAACAAAATTCAGTTATAATTATGGTACCGTCTATGTTTGAGCCTGAGATGATTCTTTCCAAGATTAATTCTAATTAGTTCTACAAAGCTGCTTTTTGTCAGTGGAGTGAGACCATCTCGAGCTACTGCTAGAAATGAATCGGTCTACACAAATTCAATCCAATCAGCCTACAATCAACCTAGATAGGCTGCGTTGGAGGTTTGGGGCGGGGGGGGGGGGGGGGGGGGGGAGGAGAGGAGGAGGAGGAGGAGGAGGAGGAGGAGGAGGAGGAGGAGGAGGGTGTGTGCGCATGCACAGTGGGTTTGTACATTTCCTACAATTAATTGTTAATCAATCTCTTGGACATTACACTGCCAACATCATCCTTCATGTTAGTACATATCCTTTCATGAAATTTGGTGAACAAGAATCACCTTTCTTTAGCTGCAAAAGTATAACCTGCCCCTGACAACAGTGTGCCTTTACATTTCAATTTACTCGTTCTACAAACTTGTATTTTGGAATTCTCTTCATAAACCTGTTTGCTATGCTATTCAATTGCTGAAGTCCCCTTATAATTGACTGCATCTTCATCCTCATTGACTACTTTTTTTCCTCCTTGGTTTTGTTGTCCTCCAATAATAAGACATCTTAACAGCTTTACAGGAAGGTTACTTATTCTCAGCAATGAACAACAATTTTGTCAACTTAATCACATTTTTTGTAACTACGTCAGGGATTTAAAGGAAATAATGCAATCATCTCCCATTTGTGAAGGGGAAGAAAAGTTAGAATTGCCTGATCTCTGAAAATTCTCATTCTGAAGCAGAGCATTCAAATTACTAAAAATCAAAAGGAAGGTCAACATAAACTAAGTATTTAATTCAACTTGGAAAATGAAAAGTTTACCATAAGAATATTAAATAAAATATATTTACTGTAGCGACCAAACCACTCATGCTTTCAAAATAATGAGTTTCTTACCTTAGCCCATGATCTAAAGGCAATAACCAGTCTAGTAAGACAAGGTTCCAACTTTCCCAAGGCAGCTAAGTGATATGTTGTGAGCCATGCATTTTCATTGCCTGCACTCACTTTACATAAAAGGCCACTGAAGGGAATAAAGAAAACAGCAAACTATCATTAAACGATTACAATTGAGAAGAAGGCTATTCAACCCATTATGTCAACGCTAACTCTCTACAACAGCAACTCAGCTCGTCCTGCACCTTTGTAACATTACGCGTTCTCTCTTCGTGCCCTTAGCCAATTCCCTTGTAAAAATATTCACTGTAACAGATTCCACCAGAGTACATTCCAGATCCGAACCACTCAGGATACAGATTCTGGTTCTTTTCGTCATAATTGTGTCTCCTCTGGTTCTCGACCCTTTGGCAAATGGGAACAGGTGACTTTTATCTAACTTCCATCAAATGTCCTTCCAACCTTTTGTTTCAGGAAAATAGCCCCACCTTCTCCAATCACAATGAAGTTCCTCAGACTCGGAAACATTCTCAAATCTATTCAACCTCTTCTCTAATGATTTCACATCATTCCTAAAGTATATTACCTAGAATTGGACACAGTAAGCACTCTAGCTGAAGCTGAATCAGAGTTTTATGGAAGTGCTGTAACTTCCTATAGTTTGTACTCTATTTAAAAGGCGCAGGATTATTAAGTCTTTTTAACAACTTTGTCAACCCTTTCTATCCTCCAAGGTATTTCTGTTAGCGCAACATTAGACTTGTTCCCTTTATTTTATATGACCTTGTCTTGTTCCTCCTAACAACATGTACCATTTCACACTTCTTTATATTAAAGTTCATCAGATGTTTATACATTCCATGTCCTCTTGAAGTCCATCATTATCCTCCCTAAAGAATGTTACCGGGATTGGAGAGTTTGAGTTATAAGGACAGGCTGGTTAGGCTGAGATGTTTTTCCCCCTGGAGTGTAGAGGTTGAAGGGTGACCTTATAGAGGTTTATATAATCATGAGAGGCATAGGTAAGGTGATTAGCAGAGGTCTTTTCTCTAGAATCAGGCAGTTCAAAACTAGACAGCACAGGTTTAAGATGAGGGAGGAAAAATTTAAAAAGGGACCAGAGGGACAACGTCTCCTGTACGGAGGGTGGTGTGTATAAGGAATGATCTATGAGAGGAGGTGGAAGAGGCAGGTACAGATACAACATTTAACAGACATTTGGACAGGTACATGAATAGGAAAGGTTTACATGGATATGAGCCAAACGCAGGCAAATGGGACTAGTTTTGTTTGAAAACTGGTTGTCATGGAGAAGTTGGACTGAAGGGTCTGTTGCCATGCTGGATGACTCTATTATATTTCAAAATCTTGTGTCAACTACAAATTTTGAAATTACATCCTGCACATATAAAGCTTGGCTAACGGATGTTCAACTTTCACAATGACAAAAATAAAGCATCATTGTATACTATAGATTAAGTACTGAATTCTTTCTTCTTGGACAACACCTATAGGGTAAAGGAGAGTTTCTGTTCACCTTTCTTGCACAGAATGCTTTTATAGTTTAATTAATTTTCACACCAAGGAACAGTGGCAGAATCATTCATATTTCACGATGACCAGAGTTTGCATGATTTTGGAGCTTTTATTAGATGTTGATAGGGATCTTGAAGAAATTAATTCTTCAAAGCAATCAGTATATATCTAAGAATCATGCAGCAAGTCAGTAAATTAAATGTCCTGGGGTGGGGGTTGGGTGTAGACTATTGAGTTATTGCAATAACTCAGCTGTCTACAGAGTGTAAACATGGGCAAAGGTCATGGTTGTTTTACAATGCTATGATGGATAATTCTATGGCCTAGAACTGTAACCTGAATACTTAGTAAGTTTAAAGTAGTCAGGGATAATTGTTGATCCTGAATAAGAAATTGAGTGAATTTTTAAGACAGATTTTATGCCATAGGTTAAGGCAGTCAAACCATCATTGTTGCTTTGATATTAAGAACAATAAATTTGATAACTACAACGATACTATTTGTTCTCATTTATTCTTTTCATAACAATTTCCATTTATTGGATTATAATTAGTGTCTTGGTTAAAGAAAGTGACATGCTTTCTGCCTACCAACGTTAACTTGATGGTTCAGAGCACTGACTTACAACAAGAATTCTCTGTTTGACTTCTGGGTATCACTAAACTCACTTCTCAGCGCACAAAGGCATATGCCCATTCCAAAGCGATACAAGGTCCTTATTAGTGCGGCCAGTTAGGTGACATTCGAGATGAATATATATTATAAAATTCCCAAAATAATTTCTTCTAAAACTGCATTTTACCAAGATGAATCAGCTTTCTATTTGCATCCTTAGCACAACAAATGAAACATGGACATGTTTTTGCATTCTTACAGATTTCAAAACAACCTATCCATGCAGCAATCTAAATTTTAAGATGAAAGGCTTACGTAATTTAGTTTTTGCGAATAAAAAACCTGAAAAGTACTCCATGTTTCTAATATGTCTATTCAATGGATAAGTTTCTTTTGGAAAATCAAGTATGTTATAAAAAGAAGGGAAAGCTATTCAGCCCAAAACACCCATCCCTTTTAAATTTGTACGTATGTAAAAATATATTTTAAACGCTGAAGACCATATCTAAGATCAAATCTAAGAATCACCAGTGGAAAAGACTTTTAAAAAGATCATAGACTGGAAGCATTGGACATGAGAATGTAGCAAGAAGAAAAAGGAAAGGCCTTCTTCCAAATTTTATAAATCTATATTATTTGTAAATTAAGAACTAGAAAGATTTTCCTAGTTAAGGGGAAAGCATAAAATTCCTGGCTTCAGTCAATTTCCAACCAGATATTATTCAATCACAGCTCTTGCTGTGAACTGAAGAAAATAGTGTCTTCCTTCACCTCAAATGGGATTCAACAGTAAATCACACTCAGTTTCTAATCAAAGAGTGGCAATGCCAGGGAAATGAAAAGGAGACTTAAAAAAAAAACTTAGTATACATTACAATAGAAATAGGAAGAATTTAAGTTTAGTACAACTTATTTTAATGTGTTAATATACATATTAAACTAGATTAATTAGTTTACAATGGTTAGTATTTTGTAAGTGGCTCAGTTCACGTTATACTTAACACTATAGTAAACTACATTCATATTAAGAAAAGTAAGTCCTGACAAACCTTTGCTTGTCTCTGCATAGTACGACAGGCACTCTGGCATGGAACTCCGCCTCAACATCAATGAAAGAAACTGAATAAATTTGGGAAGAGCAAAAAAATCTATTTAACAATTCTTTTGACTGTTAAACTGTTCTTTCTGCTCATCACAGGGAGGTTTGATATTTCTGAACCAAGCTTGTGCTAATCTAATCTGATCAACACATTTACTAGGGATTGTGTTGACATACAAAATGAAGATCCAAAGACCACGTATTCAGGCCCAGTCACAAATTTTCTTGAGGTAGAACTTTAAGTATTACTTGATAAACAATGAAAAGGCACACAATATTTGTCACTGTATAAACATGGTGACTCACTTTCAGTGGGCAAAAGTTTTCTAGAAAATTTTGACGAAGAACCCCTATTCTGATTTACTGGAGCTCTAATGATTAATTTTAGTTTTTGTAAATTAAGTCCTGGGATAGGAACTAGGCTCTTCTAGTTTTTACCTATTGGAAAAGGACAAAAGTATTACAAGATGGAACTAAGTTTTAATTTGCTAATGGTATTATATCGAAAACATTGTACAGCTCTACATATTTCATATAATGATTTGTAAAGTGTGCCATTAATGTGTTAAATTTAAGTGGGCAAGATACATTTCAATAATTCTCATGTCATTTTAGTTGCAGACAAAAGATAGACATACAATTCAACAAATTACATAAATTCCCATAGAATTGATCTTACATAATCATTCAAATGGTTTCATGTATGACTCTACAACATAGTATTTTCTAAAAACAGCAAATTACTTATGCATATAATAGTTGAAAGACATTTTCTCTTATCTTTCCAAAAACTTACTGCTATTCTTAAGGCTTTCCTGAACCAGCAATAGTACATCAGGTTGATTCATCTGAGAAACAAAAAAAGGACAGATATACTCATCTATAAAATCAATTATTTACGTATTCCTTTTGCATGAAGTACATTCCTCTCCTCACTTTCATCATTAACATTTTAAAATATCATTTAAGATTATTAGGGTACTTACAGGATACTAATCATTAGAAATTAAACTATAATTTGACTTTATTAGAAACAAAACAGAAACAGTCAGAAACGGAGGAAGTTATAATGGGGAACAAAGAGATGGTAAACTTGTTAAATACATATTTTGGTTCTATCTTCACAAAGGAGGATGCAAATAACATTCCAAGAACTTTGAGGAATCTAGTGAGAGGGAGGACCTGAGGAAATCAATAATAGTAGGGAAATAGTGTTAGGAAAATTGTTGGGATTAAAAGTCAATAAATCCCCAGGGTCTGATAATCTACATCTCAGAGTACCTAAGGAAATGTCGCTAGAAATAGTGGATGCATTGGTGGCTATACTTCAAGGTTCTATAGACTCTGGAACAGTTTCTATAGATCAGAGGAAGCTAATGTAATCCCATTAAGGAGAGAAACAGATTTATAGATTAGTTAGCCAGACATTAGTAACAGAGAAAATACCGAAGTTCACTATCACAGATTTAATAGCTGAGCACTTGGAAAACAATGGCCAGAGGGAATCAGCATGAATTTATGCAAGGGAAATTGTGCTTGACAAATCTATTAGTTTTTCTCAAGGGGTTAACTAGAAAAGTTGATAACGGGGAGCCAGTGCATGTCTTTTGCTTGGACTTTCAGAAGGCGTTCGATAAGGTCCTACACAAGAGACTGGAGTGTAAAATTAAAGTGCATAGTATTGGTGATAATGTACAGACATGGATAACGAACTGATTGTCAGACAGAAACTAAAGCAGTAAATGGGTCTTTTCCAAGGCACAGCCAATGACTAGTGCAGTAACGCAAGGTTTTCAGCCATTCAGAATGTACATGCAGAGATGCTTCTATGTGATTTGGACAAGTTGAACGAGTGGGCAAATGCAAGGTAAAATTATATGGATGTGGATAAATAATAAGTTATCCACTTTGGCAGTAGGAAAGCATAATATTATGTGAATGGTGATAGTTTGGGAAAGGGGAGGGTGCAATAAGAACTGGTGTCCTTGGAGTGAACATTTGGTGCAACAGGCAAAGAAGAACACAAATGGTATGTTGGCCTTCAAAACGAGAGGGTTTGAACATGGGAGTTGGGATGTCTTGCTGCAATTATACACAGCTTTGTTAAGACCACAACTAGAGTATTATGTGCAGTTTCGGTCTCCTTATCTGGAGGAAGTATGTTCTGGCTTTGGAGGCAGTGTAATGAAGGTTTACCAAACTGATTCCTGAGATGGTATGACTGAAAAGAGACTTGATCAGTTAGGACAATGTTTACTGGAGTTTAGAAGGAAGAAAGAGATTTCTCAGAAATCTATGAAATTCTAAAACAATTATTTATAGTCAACACAAAAAGGATGTTCCCGATAACTGGGAAGACCAGAACTAGGGGTCACAGTCAATGGTTCCTCTAAGTTGCACAGCTGTGGCTGCACACAGGTGCACAAAGGTTCCATGTACAACGATTGCTTTCAGCAAGGTGATCTATGTTGGCATGGTGATTGTGGCAGGGACCTCAGAGGCCTGTGGTGCTGGAAAAAAAATTGAAGGAACACTGGACATAGCTGAAAATGTGTTGCTGGAAAAGTGCAGCAGGTCAGGCAGCATCCAAGGAGCAGAAGAATGCTCCTTGGATGCTGCCTGACCTGCTGCGCTTTTCCAGCAACACATTTTCAGCTCTGATCTCCAGCATGTGCAGTCTTCACTTTCTTCTGGAACAATGGACATAGTCTAAGGACATCGGGTGAGCCACTTCGGGCTGAGATGATGAGACATTTCTTCACTAAAGATAATGGTGAGCCTGTGGAATTTTCTGCCATAGAGTATTGTTGAGGCCAAAACACTGAATATTTTCAAGAAGGAGTTAGATATAGTTTTAGGACTAAAGGGATGAAAGAAAGAGTGGAATAGAAAGTACGATGATCAGTCACGATCAGACTGAACAGCAGACTAGGCTTGGAAGGGCCAAATAGGCTTCCACCACTCCGAATGTCTGTGCATGTAAACCTGAGCAGTTCAGAGGGGGTGGGATTGGAGACAGAGCTGAGAGCGAGAGCAAATGTGTGCCTACAAGACAGACAGACAGACAGGAAGGAAGGAAAGGATAAAAAGGGAAAAGGAGGAAAAGAGGGAGAAGTGCTGGAAGGATTCTTTCCAAGATGGATGAAAGTAGTTTCACATATTAGCAAGTTATGGCAAGGGGGTACAATGTTGCACAAGATGGTAGGGAAAGTAAGCCATGCTCAATATCAGACTCTGAATCTAGATTGTAAGTGACTGTACAATGATAAGTAATACCAAACAGTGCTAATGAGACAAGTCTATCATCAGAATTCACAAAATATTTCTAAGATAGATGGAGTTTAATCTTGAAGTTCAGTATTCAAAAGGTTCAACATTAAAATTCAAATTTGAACAATTTTAATATCAGGTTTATTATCTAAACTAGTATATGCCAAACCTTACAGATATCTGTACAAAAACTGTATTCATTGCGCAGTCCCTAGAAACTTACATGAGCTGGAAACTGTATATCTATGTTAAGGTCAGAATCTTTAAAGCCAAATCTGGTACAAGAGGAGCCATACAGTCTTAGTGAGCAATCTGGATAACAACAAAAAAATATAAATGCCATAAATTTCAACAATGGCTAACTGCAATAATACAGTGAATTACTTGAGTTTCATGCCAAAAATATTTAAATTTTTACCCAGTATACCTGAAAAATTATTGTAAACTAACTTTACAGAAATCTTATTACATAGCAAGTTATAGCTAAAGTAAAAACATAAAACAATACAGAAAATGCAGGTCAGGCAGAATGAATGGAGAGCAGTTCCAACATTCCAGGTTAATGACCTTTCATCAGAATGAAAGAATTATAGAAATCTGTATACTTTTATTAATCTACACATTTTCAAAGCCAGAGGACATGAATAACAAAAGAGAAGATCTGCATTAAACTCAAGGGCAGGAAAGACTAACTAACAAAGGATGTCATGTAGCAAAAGGCAACGGTAGTGGTAATTAGCATACCAAAAAAAACTTGTCTTCGGATGAGGCAGAAATGGCTATAAGCCATCTGAATGAAACACAAAGGGATAAAAAAAAGAAACAACCTAGCAAACAAAAAGAATTCTGTCCAGGATAAGATGAGAGGAGGGGTTATGATCTAGGTTCTTAAACTCAGTACTGAGTTCAGTATGCTGTAGAAAGCGGAGACAAAACAGGAGACATCATTCCCCAAGACTGCATGGAGCTTCATTGGAAGATTGAAGACAGGAAGGTCAGACTGGGAACCAGGTGAACTAAAACAAGTGACAGCAAGCCCAAGTTCATCTTAGTAGTCTAATCAGAAGGGTCACCGGGTCTACATTTGGTCTCCCTGATGCAGAACAGAATACACTGCAAACAGAAAACAATTTACTAAATTAAAAGGAATTTGTACATCATTAGTTTACTTCCAAAGAGTGTTTGCAGCTTTCAATGATGGGAAGGGAGATGGGGAGATGAGAGGCGTTATATCACTTGTGCTTGTATGAATGGTGTCTTAGCGAAGGGAGAAATTTTAGGGGTGACCAAGGCATAGACCAGGGTTTCCTGAAGTGTCCAAGAGAACACGGAAGATAGAGGGCTGGAGAAGATGGGTTTGTTGGTGGTATCACACAGCAGCTGGCAAAAATGGTGAACAATGAACATGGATAGAAGCTAAGGACAAGGGGTTTGCTGACAGGAGAATATTGGAGCTGGATGAAAAATACATTCAAGGGAGAAAAATTCATTGTTAAAGTGGTAAGAATGGAATTGAAGACCAAGGAAGAAATGTTTATGTCATACCAAACTCAAAATTAATTGAAGTGGGGATTTAAAAGGATGAAGCTGAAGATTTTGTTGAGGACAGAATGTTCAGAACTAAGGGAGGGGAAATTCATTAGATATCATAAATACTTAGAGATAGTCGACGACATTCAAACAAAATACACAGAGGGAATAAGTGGAAAGATATGGAGACACACATGTCCCGTGTGTTGGTGCATTTGATTCTTTACACCCAAAATTTAGAAAAACTTTTCCAAAGCACTGTGTGAGGTGAAGAATGAAGTGTAACCGTAGACCAGGATAGCTTTGATAGGGTGAGCCAGTGTTGCTTAATAGAAAGATCAAGAGTGTCCACATGGAGTTGCATGGACATCGAGAGCGCATGATTGGATTTAGTGTGATTGGCAGGTTGAATGTTTTGGATGTCTTGGTTACATCTGTAATCATTAGATGAAGGGTGGAATTTGTATAGGAATTCAGGTTGAATAAGTTGAAGCTGGAGGAAGGAATCACACTTACAGAATAGGGTAACATTGTACCTGGTAATAAAATCTGCAGGTGCTTTTCCATTCTTTTTGTAATTTCATGCCTTTCGTTCACATCTTCTTCAGTCATGCCATACTCCTGGACTACCTTGTTAATGGCAGCATCAACTGCTCTTATTTGAGACACATTTGGAGGAGGGATTTTTGTGAGAGTTTCTTCTTCTTGTTTTTCCTAATAGTACAGATTCAAGTTACTAAACCAAATATTAAATGCCCCAACACAATTTTCTATACTTTTGTATTTATTTCATAACTTAGAGAACACCTAAATATTTAATATTGCACACAGATTTTTTATTTCCAATTTTGTACAAATCACGGATGCCATTTAAATGTAGAGAAGGTAAACTGTAAAAGAAAAACCCATTGTATAATCCTGTAAAGCATCAATTCGATTGTCTAAGTAGGTAAAATGAGTGTTTCAAAAATAAATATAATAGCAATTTTTTATAATGGACACAAACATTTTCAACTGTGGCAGATTTATCAAGATGAAGCATTGTGATGTTCAGACAGGAACTTTATTGCGTATATTGTGCATATCAATATTTTTGCTCCTGTCTGAAAATATTGTTGTAGTTTTGCCCTTTATTCCCTTGGAAAAAAAAGTCCTATTTAAAGCTAAGAAATGTGTTTTCTTACATTTAAATGACATAAGTTAATGAAGTAACACTTCAAGTTTTTGGATAAGGAGTGACAAAGCACAAACAAATTAATTAATTAAATAATAAGTATACCAGACTTTAGACTTCAACATAAGCTTGCATTAGCACAGTGCACATGACTTTGCCTCTCCCTGCTGGTAGGCTTGAAGGTGGGATAGAGTTTTAAAATCAGTGAGGGGCCTGCCCAATGCCTATTTGCTCGTTTTGTACCTGAAATTATACAGTAACACAAGACTTGTTGGACAGCCTGTCCATCCCCTCTGCCTACGGAAACCCTTAAATGGATAATGGCATACTTATTTTAAAGAAAATTACTTAAAAGTAAAATCTGTGCCATGTGTGAAGCTGATGTACGCTGTGCAGTGTTGTTGAACACTGCTGGGGGGAGGGAAATAGGAGAACCTCCCTTTCGGTCCTGTGGGACCAGAGGCAACCTCCACCAAGGTCATAACTGCTCAAACATCCCTCTGGACTTTTGGAACCTGGCTCCCCACTCCTCTCGCAAAGAGCCCCAATCCCAGACTTATCAGGGCTCCTCAGTGTGGTGGAACTACTTGCAGCCCTTGTAATAGTCAGCATTCCCACTGCCAGCTATACGAATGATCTGTAGCTCTCAAAAGGATGTCCTTCTGAGATTGGAGTAGGAGCCCAAGTTAAAGAATTTAATGCTGTCACAGCGGGGAATCCATGGAAATTGTGAACAGGCTCTCCAACAACTTCACAGTAGGAAATATAAGCTGTCATCAATGCCTCATATGTCCACTGATACCGAAAAGATTCTCTATTTTCATTCTTCTTTCTTTCACCCAGAGTGTACATTAACAACAAAGTCTTTCAAAGGAAGAGTGCAAAATATCAGTTCTCTCAACCAAGGTAATTTCTTTCTCATTCTTTCAGGGTGCAGGCATTACTGGCAAAGCCAACATTTATTTGTCCATCCCTAATGGCACTTGAACGGAGTATTTTTCTCAGGTCATTTCAGAATAGAATTAAGATTCAAGCACTTTTCTGGGGTCTGGAGTTACATGTAGGTCAGCGCAACAAAGAACAGCAGATCTTTTTCCCCCAAAGGTCATTAGTGAAAAGATTACAGGTCATTCTGCTATAATGCACGCTTCGTCAATGTGAATTGGCTATAACGTGATTAAAAACAGCATTCCCTATTCATTAAAGTGCAAACTTTTAAAACATGTGTTGGCTATAATAGCTGCATCATCAACTCTTTAATTGCCATTTTTATTACACAGCGTAGGGTCACACAAGAACACAACCATCGTGTTATAGAAGAACTACCTGGTATATTGTTTACAACAATGATAATATTGTGATTACGAAGTCCAACTTTACATTCCAGATGTTTATTAATCAAACGTAAACTTCACTAGCTGTCATGTGGGATTAGAACCTGTGTCTCCAAGCATTCCTACTTCAGTGACATTACCACTACCCCAACATCCACCCATGAATTTCTAAATTAATTGTAATTTTTAATAATTTAGTTTTACAAACAAAGAACACATGGATTGTGAAGCAGAAATATTTTGTAACCATACTAAATTAAACACACATTAATCATTAAATTCTACCCTTAACTTGATTAAACCTAACCACAGCCAATGTGTACCTACACCCAGAAACTAGTTTCAAACATGAGTAGGAAAAAAACATAAGTTTTGACAGCAACAATATCATACTTTTGTTAGTCAGTTATTAAATCAACTGCAATAGTCTTCACATAACTAGTTATATGGAGAGGCTAGACAAGTTGAGACTGTTTCCACTGGAGGTTGAGGGTGACCTTATGGAGATTTATAAAATCATGAAGGCTATAGATAAAGTGAATGGCAAGAGTCTTTTCCCTAGTGGGAGGGATTTCAAGTCCGGGGGCAGAATTTTTAAAGGTAAAAGGAGAAAGATTTAAAGAACAATTTTAAAAAAGACAGGAGAAGCAATTTTTCTTTTAAATCAGAGTGTGGTTCATGTATGGAATGAACGAAGTGGCAGATGCGGGAACAGTTACAACTGCCACAATTTAAAAGATATTTGGATAAGTACATAAATAATAAATGTTTGGAGGGATATGGGCCAAACTTAGGCAAATGTGAATAATTTAGATTGGGATTAGGGTAGGCATGGATTGGTTAGATTAAAGGATTTGTTTCCATCCTTTTGGCTCTATAACTCTACTACTGAAAGACAGCCTGGAGATTATCGCTACTGAATTTTGCTTATGCATAAAGATGGATTATGGAATATATTATTAGAGAAGAATTCCAAATATTATCATATATTTAACTAAAAGCCAACTGTGTGCAATTTAGAATTTATATTTCAATAGGGGACAAATATAATCTAAAGACTAACACATTGCTTAAATGTTAACATCTTGTGTCATGGAAATTAAATCGACTCGACTCAACTGCGAGCAAGAGCAAAGAAAAAGCTTTATTTTTAACCTCTGCATGCAGGGGACCAATACACATAACAAAAACGCCTCGTGTAAGAGCCCTGAACAAATTTCACATATTCTTTTTATACTAATCTGATCACATTCTCAAGGACAGGAGCTGGGAAATATTCAAGCTCCTTGTTTACACATTTCTTTACTGTGGATATAATTGCTTACTGTCTTCATGTTTCCTTTAGCTTCTTTGCTGAATTCGACTGCTCGCAAGGTCAGGTTGAATGTTTGCAAAGTTCAGCAAAGCCAAACTGTCTCCACTGCAGAATTCAGCAAAGCGTTTGCAAAGTTTAGTAAAGTATTAAATTTAGCAAAGTATTCTCTTTCAGATTCTGTTAATTTTCCATTACATCTAGCAGTGCTAATTTTTCATGTTAATAAGTGGTAGAAGTCACCACAATGGCAATGACCAGGCTGCATGTCCTGGGGTATCAAAGGAGGAGTGGGCTACTTGACTCAGTCTTCTTTGCAATGCAAGACAATGACTGATCAGATTATCAGCCTTAACTCTCTTTTATTTCCTGCCCTTACAAACTTTAAACTATACAGTCATAGTTCCTGGAAACAGTTCTGCAACTCTCTCCTAGATTCAATTTGGAAACAACTGATCCTAAAGTAGATAGATGTGAAATACACAGAACTTCATTATCAACTCACCTTCACATATTTTTTGTGTCGCTTCTCCTTAATGTGCTTATAAGCAGATGAGACAGATTCAACCAGCACATCACAAAGCTTACAGGTATACTTTGCAGTAGGGCAGCTTTGGGCACGCTGAAAATAAAATTGTGGCACAAAATACAAATAGTGAATTTCAGAAGTATTAAAGGATGTTAATCGTACACCAATGATAGACTTGCAACCTAATATAATCAGTATTGCTCATAATATAATATAATAGCAGATATTTCAACCCAACTCTGATATAAATTCTTTGAATCTTTTGCATTCACAATGTATGGCTATAATCCATTATTTTTACACTGTCAGTCTGCACCTAATGGAATTAAAAACATTTATGAAATTCAATATCATTTGGCAAGCTCTCGAACAATTTTCAAAATGCATTTCTTAAAATGGAATAAAAGTCCCAAAAACCATTACAAGCAACTACAAATAGAAGCTTTAATCTATGCATTTTCAATTACAATCAAAATAGTTTCTATGGGTCAGTGAAACAGGGAAAAAGTTATCCTGTTGGATTATACTGTTTGGTGCTCTCCAACAATTTGTGGGGTCCTCAAAGAATATTACTGAGAGTTGGTGTCTTTAACACTGTCTATTCTAAGGATCTGTCTACATAAGGATTTAAAAAACTGTCATTACAGTTAAGAGGACTGAATAAACACATTTGAATAAAGGGATGGAAATTTCCATCTCCACTTTCTCTCACAAACTATGTCAAGCTCCTTAGAGCAACTCTAGGAAAACAATTTTTTTTTGTCCAGTAACTTGAGTTACAGATTAATCCTGGTAATAATTCTCTACTCCACTATCACACGGTATATATACGGTTGCAGAGTGCAGTACCTAAAGGCTGCTGCAAGTCAGCAAGACATATTTGAGAGCACTCATCAAATCTGCAATCTCCACCAGCAAGAAGGACAAAGGCAAAAACATTTGTTCACGCTTAGTAATTGTAGCAATTAAATGAAAACATGCAACATACAACTTGCAAGCACTTGAGCCTCTTCACCTTTTGACTCTTTCAATGTAAATGCTGAGAGAAAAATACTTCAAATCTTCGCCATTTCTTTTAGAGCCACTTCTGATGGACAACATTGGTACTTTGCATGGCCACAGTGACATCTGATGGAATGTCACATTCCAGTTGGTCAAATGCCAAATAATGTAAAATTTACTGTGCAAGGACTGCTGATCCACCACCATGTGACCGTGGCCCCCTGGAGCACAAACCCGATGACCTCAGGAGAACAGTATTTCTTCTTCCACACTGACCACTTCTCTTGCTGCTCGTCAGCCGATCCAGGCCAGATGGCTTTCACTCAAAGCTGGGCCTTCTAGAGTCTAACCAGCAGTAGGTTTTCCTGCAAGAGCGGTGCAGTCTCCCCTAATGAAAGACTTCCATGAGCCATGTTGCAAGTCTGGGTCGGATTAAGAGACCAGGTAAAGGAGTGTGCAAAATAGGCACTAGGGAATGTAAAAGAATGACTGGTTTGCTTATGAATAGGATATTGAATGGCTGATAAAGCTATTTTGGAGTGTTGATTTGATGGTGCCTATTATTTAAGCATTGCAGGCAAGAGGATGCCTTGTTGGATTTTAATACAGGGTAACATTGGTCCTTTTGTTCTGAACAGATAAAAATATGTGTGGGTCTAATTTAGGAATAGAGGAAACGCTATGGATTTCTGAAATCCTTGAAACATCACAAAATCCTTTGATGAAACACCCAAATCATAATTCATGTCACTATCAAAAAATCTGGATGAAATTCCCCACCCATACAGAATCCAAATGCTTTAAGCATGCTAAAAATACAATTTCTCCTATCGATATAACATAAACAGTCGACATAAAGAACTACATTACTTTCTTGAGTCTGACGATAAATTCTCGCTGTAGTCTTTCTTCGGCCTGATATAATCCAAGCCGTTCTTCTTTCGTTAATTTGGATTCATCAATAATGGGTGCACTGAAGTCTTGCATTTTTTCATTCCTTTTTGTTTTCTTGGGCTTCTTTAGGCCTTCAAAAAAATTAATCTCAAAATAAAACTGTAGAGAGATAACATTGTTGCAAAGAGGATTTCATAATTCAACAAATAAAAGCAAAATACTGTGTTTGCTGGAAATCTAAAATAAACACAAAATGCTGCAGAAACTCAGCAGGCCTGACAGAGGTCTACTGAGATAGAAACAGAAATAATGTTTCAAGTCCAATTTTTTGGGAGTGTGCATAACCAGCATTTTATGCAGTGTTTTGTCAAATATTTTCTTAAAATTTACACAGGCAACATCTAATGTATTCTGTTCATCAGCCTTTTGTACTACTACTTCAAAAATTCACAGACCATTGGATAGAAATAAGTAAAGTAGATTTAGGCTACTTGGCCCATCAACATTTGATCATGGCTGATATGTTTCTCAACCCCATTATCTTGCCTTCTCCCAAAACCTTTGATCCCCTTACTAATTTTTAAATTTGATTTATTGGCATAAATATCTAGGCACAGTGAAGAGTTTTGTTTTGTGTACAATACAGGCAGATCATACCATACAAACTGCATTAAGGTAATAGAACTGGGTGAAGAATAGAATTTTACAGCTGCTGAGAAGGGGCACAAACAGTGAGACCAACATTAAACTTAAAATTTGAGAGATCCATTCAGAAGTCTAGTAACAGCAGGGAAGAAGCTGTTCTTAAATCTATTGGTACCTGTGTTTAAGCTTTTGTGTCTTCTGTCCAAAAGAGGTTGGAAGAGTTGGCTGCCTTCCTGAGGCAGCAAAATATATAGATGGAATCAATGGATAAAACATTGGCTTGCATGATGGACTGGGTTGTGTTCACAAGTCTCTGTCATTTCTCATGATGCTGGGCAGAGCAGTTGCCATACCAAGCCGTGATACATCTGAACAGAACGCTTCCTACGATGCATCTATAAAAATTGATGAGAGTCTTAATGGGCAAGTTGAATTTCCTTAGCCGCCTGAGGAAGTAGAGGCATTGTTGTTCTTTGACTGTTACATCAATGTGGGTGCACCAGGACAGATTGTTGATCATCATTCCTAAGACCTTGATACTTTTGACCATTGCCACCTCAGCACCATGAATGTAGACAGGGACATGCCATCCACCCTTTTTCCTGAAATCAATGAACAGCTCCTATATTTTGCTGAATTTGAGAGAGATTGTTGTTTTACACCATGCCACCAAACACACACATACTCTTTCCTTTGGTTGAGATATGGCCTACATCAGCAAACACGTAGATGGAGTTAGGACAAAATTTGGCCACACAGTCATGAGTGTATAAAAGGAGTATAAGTAAAGGACTGAGTATGCAGCCTTGCAGGGAACCGGTACTGAGAACTGTCGTGGAGGAGGTGTTGTTGCCTATTCTCACTGATTGCAGCTTATAGGTCAGGAAGTCGAGGATCCAGTTGCAGAGAGCGGAGCAGAGACCTCAGTCTCAGAGTTTGGAGATTAGCTTGGTTGGGGTTATGGTGTTGAAGGCCGAACTGTAGTCAATTATTAGAAGCCTGATGTTGGTATCCTTGTTATCCAGACGTTCCAAGGAGGAATGTGGGGCTACAGAGGTGCCATCTGCAATGGGCCTATTATAATAGTAGGCAAATTGCAAGGGATCAAGGCAATCTCGGAGGTTGGAGTTGCCATGAGCCATGACTAATCTCACAAAGCACTTCATAATTTTAGAAGTCAGAGTCACTGAGTGGTAGTCATTGTGGCACGCAGCATGAGTTTTCTTTGGGACCACGGTGATGGTTATCTTCTTGAAGCAGGGGAGGACTTCTGATCTTAGTAAGAAGTTAATGATGTCAGTGAATACTCCCACCACCTGGTACACACAGGATCTGAGTACACAGCTAGGGACTCCATCCAGGCCAGTCACTTTCCAGGAATTCACTCTCAAGAATCAAAAAACAATCTGTCTGTCTTTAATACATTAAATGCAATAATCGTACAGATTCACCACTCTCTAGCTGAAGAAATTTCATCTCATCTCAGTTCTAAACAGTTATCCGTTCACTCGGAGACTGTCCTCAAGTCCTCGTCTCCCCTATTAGTAGAAATATCTTCTGCACGCCCACTCTACTTTGGCTTCTTAATATTCTGTAAATTTCAATCATTTCCCCCCCAACATATCCTTTAAATTCCATTAAGTACAAACGCAGACTCCTCAACCTCTGACCAGTCCTTCATCCCCAGGATCAATCTTGTAAACCTCCTCTGAACCTCCCTCTAAGGACAACATGTCCTTCAACTAAATTAGACAAGCATGATCTACCTGTTACAAACCCATCGAGTCCTCAGGCATGTTTCTGTTATCTTGGAAAATTTCAAAAGGTTATGGCAAGCCCTTCTGTTATTGCCATTACCAAATTCCCTTGGCTATCAGGCATGATGGTTTATCCCCCACTCTCAGTACAGCTACACTTTTTAAAAATATATTTTTATTGAAAAGAGAAGAAAATTTTTTGGATATTACAACAAATACAAAACATACAATTCAAACCAATACAAAAAATAAGCCCACTAATTACATGAATAAATAATAACTAATAACTAAAAACACGAGTAATAATAATAATAATACCAATGAAGCAAAATAATAGCCCTTGACCAACAAGTGTATAAATGAATACATATTCATGTGTTCGTAGTTCCTCCTCTCTGAATACCAGATTCATTAAACAGAATCATTATGGCTATACAAAAGTCCTTACTAGTATGGCAGACAAATCTGTACCATGGTAGTCCAAAAAGGACCGCCACGCCTTATAGAAATTCTCAGTTTTATGGAGCACCACACTTGTAAGAAAGTCCAAAGGGATGTGCTCCATGACTAGCTTACATCAGCCCACCACCCCCGAGGGATTTTCTGACATCCACCCTAACAGAATATTCTTTCTAGCACAAAGTGAGGACACTGAAAAGCCTTTTTTTTGTGCACGTCTAATGGAAGTGGATCAATAAAGCCAGGAGATACTGGGTCCATCTCCACCTCCACCTCCACCTCCATCCCCAAGGCCCTCCCTATTTCACCTACCACAGCGTTCCGGTATACCTGCAGCCTGTGGCAGGACCACAGACAATGAGTGAGCGTACCTGTACTCATCTTGCATTTAGGACACATTGGAGATATTCCTGCTTTAAATTTTGAAAGATGGTCTGGAGCCAAGTGGACCCTGTGAACAATCTTCAATTGCAAAGTGTGGATTCTACTGCAAATCAAGAGCCTTCTTGCATTTCCCAGATATCCTGCCATATTTCAGAAGAGATCTCAATGTCCAGCTCTCTCTCCCATACCTTACAGAGCTGTTTGGACTCATTCGAGGGGCCCTCTCCCAGTAGGTGATGGACATTACTGACAGGAAGTGTGTTCTCAGTACCTAGCAACCTCTTCTCTGTGTCAGATCTATAAGAATCAGTTGGAATTGGGGTCTCTCTTTGTATGAAATTCCTAATTTGAAAACAGCAGAAGAGGTCCCTACTGGGCAACTTGTATTTTTGAGCTAGCTGGTCAAAAGACATCAGTATATCCCCTTTGAATAAGTCACCCAGGCAAGACAGACCCTTAGGTGCCTATGGTTTAAACCCCAAGTCCATCATCTCTGGGTGAAAGCCCGTCATACCAACTGTGGGTGTAAAAATTAGCTGTATAGCCCTCACTCTGACGCATTGCATGCCATGCCAATATTAATAACTATTGGACTATGACAATATTTCTTAACTGTACTCATTTTGTTCAAGAACAACAAACTGGTAAGGGAGCATATGCCCAAGATGCTTTGCTGTCTAACCATAGAGAGTGAGGGTCCCCCAGGCCCAGTCATTCATGTTAGATAGCAGTGGGCTTACTTGATAGTTTTTGAAATTTGGGAGGTCCGCTCTTCCCAGTGTGTGGTAGCTGCAGTTTAGTCAATTTAATAAAGGGTTGCTTGCATTATCAAATAAAAGGAACTGAGTCAGCCATTCAGTCTTCTAAATATTTGCTTAGTAAAAAGCAGAGTAAGTATTCACATAGGATACAGCAGCGAGGGGAGAATATTCATTTTAATGAGGGATATCCAACCTAACCAGGAGATCAGAAGCACCTCCCATCTTCGAAGGTCTTGTTTCATTCTGTCAAATAAATGGATAAAATTGGTTTTAAATAGCTCATCAAAGACAGGAGAAATGAATGTATCTAAGTAGAGAAAACCCTTATAGACCATCTAAAGGGAAATTGAGATTCGTCCTCCGGACCAGACATTTTCGGGAGACCACCCATGAGCATGGCCTCTGATTTCATAAAGTTGATCTTGTAACCAGAAAAGTCACCAAACAAATTGATGCAGTGTATCAGGTGTGACATTGAAACTGTTAAGTTTGATAAAAAGACAAGAACGTTACCTGCATACAATGCAATCTTATGGGACTTTGTCCCCATTCTGGAGATATACTGGGATCCCTACATATTGCTTCCATCAATGGTTTAATCACCAATGTAAAAAGCAATGGTGATAAGGGACAGCCCTGTCGATTGCCCCTAAGAATATCAAAATTGCTTAACCGCACGCCAATGATGAGGACCATGGTAAGAGGGTCACTACACAAAACCTTTACTCATCTGATGAAGACCTCACCCAGTATTTAAAGTATAAAAACGATAGGGCCACTCAATCCAGTCAAATGTCTGTTCCGCATCTGAAAAGATCACTCATCCCTGCACTGATCATTTGTTGACGTACTTGGATCATATTAAGTAACCTCCTGACATTATTCAATGACCTGTGACCTTTTATAAAGTCTAATCCTCCTTAACGATGGAGGGCAGCAAAGTTTCTAAACTTAATGCCAGAGTCTTACATAGAATTTTAATCATCTACATTCAGGAGTGAAATGAGTCGACAGGAAGCACAGTCCTCTGGGGCCTTCCCTTTAAGAATAAAGAGAGATGTTTACCTCTCTCAATGATGGCGGGAGGAGGCTATGATTATGTGAATCGTTAAACATACTAGGCATCAGTCCTGACAGTATACTTACAAATGCCTTATAAAACTCACTGGGAAGTTAGTCAGGACCAAGTGCCTTTCCGTTCTGAAGCTACCTCACAGCCTCCTCCACCTCTTGCACTGACAACAGGGCATTAAGGAGAGATTCTTGCACAGGGGTCACTCCCAGGAGGTCCAAATTCTTAAAAAAAGACTCCAGCCTAAACCACCTATCCTCACAACTTTCAGACTGGTATAGTTTGCAGTAAAATTTCCAAAATGCTGGGTTAAGTTTCCAGTATCCTCCCTGATCAATGTAATGGCTTGGGGAGCACTCCTCATCCTGGCAAGATACGTTAAATGCTTGCCTGGCTTTTCTCCATGCTTAAACAGCCTTTGGTTTGTAAATGTAAGCTCTCTCTTAGCTGCACATGTGAGCATGGAGTTTAGTGTAGACCGAAGCGCTGTGATCCTCTGTGGTTTACCCAATGAAGGCCCAAAGTATGCCTTTTCAGCTGCCTTCAGATGTGTCTCGAGCAAGCATTGCTGCTCATCCCTCTGCCATTTCTTACTGGCAGAATAGGAAATAACTAACCCCTGAGCATAAACTTTAGCAGTTTCCCCAAAGAATCGATGTATTAATCGAGCCTAAATTAATGTTTAAAAAAAGCCCTGAAGAATTCAATAGAAAAGAATTCAGTAAACTTGCTATCCTTAAGGATAAAGGGATCTAATCACCAATGCCTCAAACCTACCATAGTATCCTTACCTTGACCATTAAATACACTGGATCATGATCAGAAATAGTGATATTGCCAATTGTACATGACACCACTGAGCCCAAATATACTGCAGGAGTCAAAAAGACATTAATCCCAGCCTGGCATTTGAGAGGACTTGGAAAAAAAAGTAAAGTCCTTGCCAGCAGGGTGAAAGTGCCTCCAAACATCTACCAATCCTAGTTCAACACACACCTTCCTTAATTGCTTATATCATGAAGATGATACTAGGGGGGCTATGGGCAATCTGACCATCATAGGATCTATTAGACAATTAAAATCCCCCCCCCATGATTATATGCTGAGATGCGACGTTAACCAGTCTAGAAAGTGCATCTATCAGGAATTTGAGGGGGTGGGCTGGGAGATAGTAAACATTTAAGATCCCGTATTCTTCCCCATGTAACAAAGCTTTAAGGATTACAAATTTCCTGTGCGTGCTTTTAAATACACTTTGACAACTTAAATGGGAGATTCTTCCAAACAAGAATGGCCACCCCCTACTCCTTATATTGAAAGATGAGAAATAAACCCAATCATACCAATTCTGTTGCAATTTCAAATGCTCTGCATCATTTAAGTATGTTTCCTGCAATATGGCAACAGCCACCCTCTCCCTTTTAAGACTGAAAAGTACCTTCTTCCCCTTGACCAGGCAGTGACTCCCCTTAATACTCCAGGTACACCACTTGAACACATCCTTAGCCATAACATTCTATAGCACCATTTAGACTCCACAGAGAGAGAGAGAGAGAGAGAGAGAGAGAGAGAGAGAGAACTACAAAATCACTGAGCTTCAGTACAAGAAAGTCCACAAAACACAATAACTACATAAACTAAGCATCTGCAACCAACAAGCCTACAAACCTTGCAAAAACTCTGTACACCAAAAATGGAAAAACAAAAAAGTGCCAAAGGCACTAATTAGAGGAATTTGCCCCCATTCAAAGGGGGCACCTACACACCCCAAAGCCCTCCTCACCATCCCAACCACCCTCTTAGTTCCTACCAGCTAGGGTCACGCCACAAACACAGGCAAGAAAAAAAAGCAAGATTAGTAATATACACAAGTAAGTTAAAAGTAAATACATCACTCATCCCTTGGTATAACTTAACTTAGAAATTAAAGGTAAATACTCTATCCATCCAGAGCATAATTTAACGCAACTTATTCCCAACAAAAGGAGACTCTGACAAGTCCTCCATAGAAGGAGGAACCCAAACAGCTCTGTCATCTGGACCTAATCTATCATCTGGCATAAGTCAGCGAGTCCACCAAGGACCTCGCTTTTTCTGCTGAGTCAAGTAAATGTACAGCTCCATTATAATTATCTGAAGCACCGCTCGATATCTTAGCTATTACTGGTCCCAAGCTCTCTCAATCTGTTATTGATGCCATCGTGGAACTTCCTTTTCCGATCACTGCCGCTGAAAAGTCTTGATAAAACATGACTCTGGGGCCCTCGCACACCAATGCCCCTGGATCCTTCCCTTAGGCTCTGGAAGCTTCTCTGTTTGTCTTTATAATGATGGAACCATACCACGACAGGGCGAGGGCGCTGCTCCATTCCTGGCCTTCATGCACAACCCGATGGGTTCTCTCAACATTTAGCGTACCCTTTTCAGCCTCCAAACTTAGGAATTCCGGGAATCACTTTTCAAAGAATTCTATAGGCTGTTTACATTCCATCCCTTCCGGTATGCCAACACCACGAGTGTTCTTTCTTCTGCCCTATTCTCAAGATCATCCACCAGATCCAGCAAACTATGAACCTGTGTTTCCAGGCCTTCAATCCTACACTTGGATGGATCAGCCTCTGCCTCTAACCGTGGCCCGGTGTTCGAGCTCATCAGTCCTTTTCCCCAGGTCTTGCAGCATAGATTTTAGATTAGATTTAGATTAGATAAGATTACTTAGTGTGGAAACAGGCCCTTCGGCTCTACAAGTCCACACCGACCCCCCGAAGCGCAACCCACCCATTCCCCTACATTTACCCCTTTACCTAACACTACGGGCAGTTTAGCATGGCCAATCCACCTGACCCGCACATCTTTGGACTGTGGGAGGAAACTGGAGCACCCAGAGGAAACCCACGCAGACACGGGGAGAATGTGCAAACTCCACACAGTCAGTCACCTGAGTCGGGAAATGAACCCGGGTCTCTGGCGCTGTGAGGCAGCAGTGCTAACCACTGTGCCACCGTGCCGCTCACAAGTAGAGACTGGGGCCAGCTTCTCAATTTTCTCTTCAATCTGCCTCCCCAGGACTTGTGAGACTTGACAAGTTCCTCAACTAAGGCCTGGTGAGTAAGCATGCCCACCACCTCAGTGGGTTGGGCCGTGGCTCAGCCTCGGGCAAATTTCCTCCTTTCTTCGACATTCTCCCGCAGTAAAAATGAAGGTAAGTAAAATTTTAAAGTTCTACAGCTTCTTTACTGCATTTTAACTCTCAGTAGCATGGATGGGACATGTTCTAGCTCTGTCCTGCCGATGTTGTGGAGCCCAGCAAATGCAATCCTACTGTGTCGCTGTCATCTTGGATCCCCCAGTACAGCTAGACTTTTAAATACATACTGCCCATCAGTTTTCATTCCATCCTATCCATCTACAACCTATGCTTCTAACGATACATTGTCTGCAGAAGTTTTCTTAGTAAACATTGATATAAAGTGCTCATGAAGTATTCTAGTCTACCCTATGCTCACAACATACATCATTCTCATTAAAAGTTAAAATATTAACACAGTCTCTCTCTTCACAGATGCAAGTTGACCAAGTTGAGCATTCACTGGATATTTTTATATCCGATTTCCACCATCCACAGTATTTTGCTTTTGTTTCAATCAGGTAGAAGTCTAACACAGTCATGCAAAAGCTGTCTATAGGTTGTATTCTGGTCACCAGGAAATAACCAAAAGGATAATCCCTGGTGTCACAGTACTAAAACTTTGATTTTTAACCTTGAAAGGAAATGGAATGACATTTCAAGATAGGAACATATAAAAGGTAATTTCAAAACAAAAATGAAAGTACATTTTATCATACTTATGTTCAAGTCATCTTTAAATACACAGTGTACAGTACTAAACAAATTAAGTGAGAGCTTTCGGTTAGTATTAAGGAAATCCAGTAAGAAGTATAGCACTTTAAGTGAGAATTAAAGCTGGCTATGTAAACTTTTGCATTTGTGGGTCACATTAGATACATGGAACATTGCAGCCAATTATAAACTTTAAATTCATATTTCTATTCACTTGCAAATATTGCATATTGCTAACTCCAACATATTTCGGAATTTTGGTTTCAGAATTGTTCATGGAAGTAATTGTGTGAAAAGATTATTTTCCAACATATGAAATTACTATATTGCTCTTGCTTATCAGATTACTTTGATGTAATGCTTATTAAAAATGTATAAATTTCATCACATCACCAAAACGTAGTTGACTTTTGTTCAAAAATCACTTTGCTCACAATTTAATTTATGCAAGTGATTGCTAACACTTGATAGTTTCAAGCAGGTGGCACTTCTACAATTTCTAAATTTTTGACAACTCTTCCAACAGTGATTTTCTATGGACTACAAACAGAAAAACATTGTAGTATGTTTTTCAAAACCTGCAAACCAGCGTTACTAAATTTGAAGTGCAAGGGAGGAGTATCAGAGTACTAACTGAAAAGGACAGGATAATTAATATAGATTATTCTAAAAAGAAACGTACCTTCTGTTTGCTTTCCAGGCATTTCATCATTTACAAATTCATTATGTAGCTGTTTTCTAACATTTTTGACTTTATCACTGCCACTTTGAGCCTTGTAGTTTTGTTCTACTTTATTGTGTTCAATGCCTCTTGCTGGAGATTTGTACTTCAACTCAAGAGCACTGTCCCTCCACTTCTTTTCGGTATTCTGAACTGCAGAACCTTCACCAGTTAACCATTTTCTATCTTTTTCTCTGCGTGCATCATTAGACCGAGTTCCTGCTCTTATGGGTGCATTTGGACTATTCATGAACAGTTGAGCCCCTTTCCTTGGACTAGTACCATAAATGTCTTGCATTTCCCTTTGCTTTGGCATTTCTGTTCTTTTACTAAAATTTTTTGAGTAGCTTCCAGGTGCAAAATGATTTTCGTGGTGTGGAATGCTTCTCCAAGAGTTAGTTTCCTCCTTGTTGATGACCATTTCTTTGCTCCTTCTGGGGAATCTTAATCTTTCCTCCATTTCAGTTCATTGAAATATAAGAGCCTGCAATTTGGAACAAAGATTTATTTTACAGAAAGGATTACATTTAAACCTTTCCCACACCTGACACCTGGTGCTATAAAGTTCATGAGCAGGTGTCATTCCTTTACTAGCTTGACCAAATAGCCATTCTTTACATCAGCCTGTACAGCCAGACTGTCAGCAGAGTATCACAGCCAATCCTGATTTTTATTCATCCAATGCACACTCGTGTTTTTATTAGATAATGACAAATGTAGAAATTTTGTGTGAGCTTTTCCCCAACTTTCAACAAAATCCGAGACCACGTATAAAATAAATTCTGCCACTCAAGCCTGTTCTACTATTTAATTATATCATGGCAGTTTTGTACATTAACTCTATCTAATCACCTTGGTTTTATAATCATTGGAGCCCTGACTGACCAAAATCCATCAGTCTCAAATCTGAAATTTTCAATTAGTCTACCCCCAAAAGCTGCTTGGAAAAGGAGTTCTAGACCCTCACCAGCCTTCATAATCCTTTAATTATTTTCCACAACAGGTACTTTTGAAATTCTCTTTTGACTATTCCTATTAAATCTCTTTTACTACTTTACCTAAAGCTTTGCCCAAGCTCTGATTGAACTTTTTCTGCTCCAAAGAAGAGAGAGATAACTGGCCCAATCTCTTTCCATATGATCTCATTTCTGTACTATTCTTTACTCTCAAGATATCTGTCTCATTCAATTTTTTTGCATCTTGTTTCTTCTCTTCAATGTGTCATCCTGGTTCTCATTCCCTTTGTTACTGTATAATGTATAAAATAAAACTTTTACTTGCCAAAACTGAGGAATTATCCAATTAGATTTGAGTAAATGACATTAATTTGATCAAACATTAATTGAAATTAATAAAACAAATTATAACTAAACTTAGACAGAGAATGGGATAAAATAAAAGCAGAAAGTGCTGGAAATACTCAGATTTGACAGTATCTGTGAATAAAGAAATTAGTTAATGCTTCAAGTCAAACATGACTTCTTCAGAACTGTGTGGAATTAAGAGGAAGAATAGGCTCTGAAACAATTGAACTTTACTCCTGTGCTTGATTATTTCATCTCAATATCTTAGTTTAGATTATTATTGCGATAGAAGTTTACATATTAGCATTACCCAGAATGAACTCTTCAGAATTATATGTCAAAGGAAAAATAGCAAAAATCATGCCCAATAATCTTCCTAAGCAACATTAGACTGCCGCTCAAAGTAACTTTGTCCCTGTTCCTTTCCCCACCCACCTCCGCAGTCCAACACTGGCACCTCCAAATCATAACTTAGTAAGAACATTACTTGTTAATGGAAGGTTGTGGGCATTACCATTTCATAAAATAAGCTATCAATTTAAGATACAAAGCTAGAACACAAAAGTATTACAAATAGCTAAATATTTCTTTAATACGTCAGAACCTTAAACAAATGACCACATAGCCTCAGTGAGAAACACTCACAACATGCACTGCAGCTACTTACCAAGGAGGGTGAGTATGGGAAAATGATCACTTACAAGTTTCACTCCCAAGCCACATATTACCCTGGAAAAAACCATCGTGTCTTCATTGTTGCTATGTCAAAAAATCTACATGTAAAATCAGTTTGGGTGGAATTAAGAAATAGCTAGAGAAAAGAATTACCATTGGGAACAGCCTTCATAACAATACCAACACTGTAGGACAAAGTAGTCCTTAAGAAAAGACACTACAAAAATCATGGGCAATTTTAGTTTTCATTTAGATTATTCAAATCTTATTCACAGAATGAGTAGTCTTGAGAATGAGTCATAGAATTTGAAAGTTTTTAAGAGCCCAGAAAGAGGCCCTTTAGCCTAACACGTGGAATGAATTTGTAAAATGTATTCTGAAGTTTCTTAAAAATATATATTGTGGAACCAACTAGGGAACAAGCTATTTTAAATTTGGTTAATTAATTACCCTCATTACAATTTATCTCATAGGGCGAAAATATACGTGCGTAATGGACTCAGGAGACTGAGGTTTATAAAATCATGAGGACATGGATAGGATAAATAACCAATGTCTTTTTTCTAGATTGAGTGAGTCCAAAACTAGGTTTAAAGGTGAGAGGGGAAACATTTGAAAAGGATCCGAGGGGTAACGTTTTCACACACAGAATTTTGTGTGTATAGAATGAGCTGCCAGAAGAAGTGGTGGAGGCTGGTACAATTACACCTAAAAGGCAACTAGATGGGTATACAAATCGGAAGGGTTGAGTGGGAAATGGGCCAAATGCTGGTAAATGCAACTAGGTGAGACATGAATGTCCGGTCTGCCCGGATGAGTTGAACCAAAGGATCTGTTCCCGTACTGTATTGCAGATTATCAGCTAAAGTTTCACCGAGCAACCTGCCCAGGAAGGAATGGCTACCCAAACATTGGAGCCAGGACAGGGAGTCCTGTCTCATTGTGCAGCTTTCATTGTACTAGTAGCCTCAATAGGAGCTGTGGCTATTCCCATTAGGCATTTCATTTGGACATTGAGATGACCTGTGCCAGATAGGAAATTTCTAATTTTAGCAAGGATATGGGCGTGGGGTTTGGAGGTGTCAGTGAAGAGGTGGGGTAATCCTTAGAAGGGGGTTAAACCTGGATGCGAGACTCACTCCAACGGTCCCAGAAGTTGAGTTAAGTGCATACAGATCCACCAGCAGGTTGCACAGGGCAACTACTTGATGGGAGTCCCTACTGCTGCTGGTTAAATGCTGGTGATTATGGACAATAATTGCACGACCAAAGGCTCCAATTGGCTCACACGGATGAGCCAATGCCACAATTGTGGAAGTCAAGGAGAGATAGGTAAGTTGCCGGCTGGATTTAGCATAATCTTTCAGCCTTCAACAAGTCACTGGGACAGCAATTATCCAGCCCACATTAAAGGATCCTGCAGGGAAAATTGATAACAACATTGCATAGTTAGTTTGGTCAGAAACTAATCTCTAAAATTAAAATAACGCAATTGAAAAGGAATGAAGATAGTGTTATTTAAAGTAGACTAGAAAATTGGTTAAAAGCTAAGACATTAGGGAAGCAATGGAAGACATTTAAGGAGATATTTCATAACACTCAAAAACATATTCCACTGAGATAACTAAGGAAGTTAAAGATGGCAACAAATTAAAGGAAAAGGTGTACAATGCTGCAAAAATTACTGACAGGCCTGAAAATTGGAAAAATGTTATAAATCAGCAAAGAATAAGCAAAAAGAGGATAAATTACAACAGGAGTGAGCACAAGGAAAAAAATGTAAAAAACATGCAGTAAGAGCTTCTATGGGTATATAACAACAAGGAAGAGAATAGGAAAGTCAACATTTGACCTTTAAAGGAATTAATTTGTCATGGCAAAAAAAAAAGGCACAAATTCAAAGCTTTTTGTCTTGCACCAATCAGGCCCAACACACGAGAATTCAAACTTTGAAATGGAACTTCAATTTATACAGCATTATACATGTTGTTTGGTTATACTATAGCAAGCAGGGGGATGCAGGAGGAATTGAATCTTAGCTGAAAAACTCTATTGGCAGGTAAACTCCAATTGGTCAGGATGTTGCCATGGGAAATGCAGCAGAGACTGGCAGTCTCCACAACTCTTTCCTCAGTTGAAAAGGTCCTATGGAGGACAGGCTCCTGTGAGTTACAACATGTAACTTCTCACATGTGCAAATGGCACTGCAAACCCAACTGACCATCTTAAAATGGCTTCTGGTGTAATTTTTAGCACTGTCAGGATTCAATGTGATTCTCTCTTTTTAACTTTGAACAAGTTGTATCTGTTCATGTAGAAAACAGAAAATCATGCAATAAAAGAGAAGAACTGAATATAATAATTATTACTAAAGACAAAATACAGCAAACTAAATGGAACTAAAGGCTGACAAATTTCCTGGACTGGAAGATCAACTTTCTCAGGCTTTAAAATAAGGTCCGGCTACTGGTTGCATTGGCTGTAATCTTCCAAAACTCTAAATACTGGAAAGGTCTCACCTGTTCAGAAAAGTACAAATGTTAATACCCCGATTTAAGAAAATCCTTGTTACCATTGTACAGTACATTGGGGTGTCATAACTAGAGCAGTACTTGCAGTTTTGGTCTTTTTTAAATTTAGAATCATAGAAAATTTCCTGATTTCCTGAATCATAGAAAGTTGTATGACAGAGTAAAAGGTACATAAAGATGCTACTTGACTTATTGTGCCATTGCCAGCTGAAAAACAAGTATCTCAACTGAATTCCGCTTTCCAGCATTTATTTGTAAGTCTGCCAGTTACAGCACTTGGGATATATATCGAGACATCTAGCTACAGACCTCTCTGCTAAAAGAAAACCAATTCTTCCCAAGCAGGTACCTCACAATTTTGTACATTTCAATCGCATTTACCCTCAGTCACTCTATTCCCTAGAGGAACAACCCCAACTACAAATCCTCCTTCTCAGATATATTTTTCCAATGCTTTCAATAGTCTCATAAACCTCCTCTGTACCCTCTCCGATGTAATTTTTTAAAAAAATTGTTCATGGTACATGGGTATTGCTGGCTCGAGCAGCATTTATTACCAAACCTAATTGCCCCTTGACCAGAGTGCCTTGCTTGGGCTATTTCAGTCAGCAGTTAAGGGTCGACTCATTCTTGTGGTTCTGGAGTCACACATAGGCCAGACCAGGTAAGGATAGATTTCCTTCTCCAAAGTGATTTAGTGAAGCAGATGGAGTTTTTTTTATTTTAATGATAATCAACAATGGTTACATGGACTCTTAAGTCAGTCTAAATTCCAAGTTTTCATTGAATTCAAATCTCACTTTGTGCCATGGTGGAACTTGAACTAATGGCTCCACAGGATTAAACTAAACAGAAATTGCTGGAGAAACTCAGCAGCATCTGGGGGATAGAAAGTAGAGTTAATGTTTTGAGTCCAGACCCTCCTTCAGTCACTGGTCACTGCTTTGGCTCCACAGGTGCTGCAGAACCTGTAGAGTTTCTCCAGCTGTTTCTGTTTCAGATTTCCAGCATATACAGTTCTTTGGTTTCTCCCCCAGAGAATTAGCCTGCAATTGTGGTTACTAGCCCAGTGACTATGTTACTGCCTCTCCTAAATTACATCCATTATTAACATACCTTATGAACTACCTCCACACAACTCAATTTGTGACCCACTTATGATCTCTACAGTTTCAGCTCCCAGCTCTTAGATTCTATAGACATGACGCCTTCACCACCAATCCTGCCACTTTCAGGGATTAATGGACATTCATTCCTCACTTTCTCTGTACCTTCCAGCATTCTCTCATTAGTTATGTATTTCTTTGCCTTGTTTGACCACCAAATCTAGAGTCATATAGTCAGATAGCATGGAAACAGACCCTTCAGTCCAACCTGTCCACAACGATCTGATATCCCAATCTAACCTTGTCCCATTTGCCACCATTTGGCCCACATCACTCAAAACACTTCCTATTCACATACCCATCTCGATGCCTTTTAAAATGATGTTATTGCACCTGCCTCCAATAGTTTCTCTGGCAGCTCTGTGCGAAAAATGCCCAAAATTTTAGATTTTGATACTCATTTGGGAATTTTATATTTTACTTTTAGTTTTCATTGTACAAGTTTCTACAGTTCTCCTTTTATAAATTCAGGAAAAAGATTGTGACAACTGCTCAGGCCAAACTATTGCGCCTGTCTTATCTTCTCACATTCTCTCTAAGATCTGCTTGGGTCAGTATTTCCACTCACTCTGTCTGCCTATGAATCGTCAGTTTGCTAGGAAGTGTGCAAAAGAGCTCAAGATGAATTTATTTCTCCTGTAAGCAAACATCATCCACTGTGTAATCTAACATTTCAACTCAAAGCTAAGACTACAAGTTTCACGTTGTTAACATGCAGGTTCAGTTGGCAATTAGCATTCAGTTAGAGAACACTAGAATACAAGAGCAGGAAAGTACTACTGAGGCTGTATAAGGCTCTGGTCAGACCACATTTAAAATATTGTGAACAGTTTTGGACCCGGTATCAAAGGAAGGATATGCTGGCCTTGGAGGGGGTCCACAGGAAGTTCACAGGAATGATCCTGAGATTGAAGGGCTTATCATATGAGGTGGTTAAGAAATCTAGGTCTGTACTCAATGGATTTTAGCAGGATGCGGGAGAATCTCATTGAAATTTACAGAATACTGAGAATCCTGGATACAGCGGATGTGCAGCAATTCCAATAGTATGACAGACTAGGACCCAAGGGCACAGTGAAAGGATGATCCTTTAGAACTGCGATAAGGAGGGATTTCTTCAGCCTGAGGTTGGCAAATGTGGAATTCATAGTTGCAAAAGGCTATAGAGGCCAAGACATTGGAGTGTATTTAAGACAGGGATAAACAGGTTCTTGATTAGTTAGAGTATCAAGGGTTATGGGGAGAAGACAGGAGAATGTGGCTGAGTAACATATCAGTAACTGAGTAACTGATTCCTGATGAAGGGCTTTTGCCCGAAACATCGAATTTCCTGTTCCTTGGATGCTGCCTGACCTGCTGCGCTTTAACCAGCAACACATTTTCAGTTGAGTAACATATCAGCCATGATTGACTTGCAAAGTTCACTCAATGGGCCCAAGGGCCTAATTCTGCTCCTATACCTAATGGTTTTCTGGCCTAGGTGGATTCCAAACCAGCCAAAGCCTGGATTCAGAAAGCCTAGCAAGGCAGGTTCAAAAAAAATTCTGCTCTCTCACAGGTTAGATTGGGCAGAAGTTAAACAGCACATCAAATCAGTCAAAGTCATTAAAATTAGTTGAGCATTCCTGCTGTTTGCTGTAGTCCTCCACTGGAGTTACAATGAAATGCAGTATGCAAATAAAATGCAATCTAGGGGGTCTGTTCCATCAGATTGCTGTTCAGGAGGTGAAGATGTATTGATTGATCGGTTTCTGAACTGAGCAACGTCACCACCTTGTAGCTCTGCCATTTGTTTTTCCAAATAGCAGCTTCTTTTGAATTGACAATGTGCCCTGGTAAGGTACTAGGCCACAGGTTCCACCAGAGCTAAGCCTGAATTGAAATTCATCACCCAGCACTAAGGCATGCGCAATCAGAAGTAGAAAGCAAAAAGGCACACAACTTTGGAAACTGAATGAATTTCCCCATTCTGTCTCTAGCTGTTTCAATAAAAGAGATTAATGGTCACAATCTGTTGCTATCTTTAGTTATTGATACATCTTCTGCTCTCACCTATAAAATTGCAATGCAATCTCAGGCTGCTCAGAATAAAACTGATTACTCCTATGAAGGTAATGGCTTCTACATTTGTATTATCTTCCTTGAAACCTTCGTGTAATATTCAGTGGCTGACACCATGGTGCTCATTTCCTGTTAAATTAAAAAATAATTACATCTAATCGGGCTGAATTCCCATTTACCACCTTTCTGCCAACCTGACCACTTCACTGATTTTTTTTCCTGCAACCTCCAGCTATCCTGCTCTCCATCAACCACGTGGCCAAATTTTATGTTGTCTGAAAACTTATTGAACACGTCCCTGATATTTACATACAGTTTAGTAATGTCCTTTAGAGTAGGAAATCTGCTATCCTTACCTGTTCTAGCCTACATGTGACTCCCAGACCCACAGGAATATGGCTGGCTCTTAACTGCTATCTGGGCAATTAGGGTTGGGCAATAAATGCTGACCGAACCAGTGATACCCACATTCTGTGAATAAATTAAAAACATACAAATTGTTAATATCCATCACAACAAAAAGTAAGGGACTTAGTACTGAGCCCTGTAAAACCCCACTGGAAACAGCTTTCCAACTGCAAAAACATCTGTCAATTCCCCTTTGTTTTCCTATGACAAAGCTAATTTTGTAACCAGCTTGCCACATTCTCCTGGATCCCATGGGCTTCTTTTTATATAAAACTGGTCTAACATCTGAAACATTCTCAAAAGGTCTTGCCAAAATCCATGTAGAGCACATCAATTTCAGAACCCTTATCAATCCCCATGTTACCTCCTCAAAAGAGTAAATCAAATTAGTCAAACATGATCCTCCCTTATCAAATTCATGCTATCGTTGACTAATCATTGCCTTTCTAAGTACAATTTATCCTAGCCTAAATATCCTATTCAGCAGGGCAGCATGTGGCTTAGTGGTCAACACTGCTGCCTCACAGTGACCCAGATTCGATTCTATCCTCAGTCAACTGAATGGAGTTTGCAGATTCGCCCAAGTCTGTGTGAATTTCTGCCGGGTGCTCCGGTTTCCTCGCGCAGTCCAAAGAAATGCAGATTAGGTGGACTGGCCATGCTAAATTGCCTATCCATGAATGTGCAGGATAGGTGGATTAATCATGTGTAATGCAGAGTTGGAAGGATACCGTAGTGGGGTGGGTCTGGGAGGAATACTCTTCAGACGGTTAGTGTGGGCTCAGTGGGTCGAATAGCCTGCTTCCACGTGGAAGAATTCTATGATTTAAGAAGGGGCACACTTATATTGGAAGCAGTTCATAGAAGGTTCACTAAAGTTGATTCCAGGGATGAGGGGTTGTTTCAAGTTTGATGAAATTGGGCATATATTCATTGGAACTTAAAAGAATGGGAGATTGTCTTAATGAAATATAAATGATTCTGAAGGGTCTTGACATGGTAGATGCTGAGAGGACATTTCCCCTCATGGAGTATCTAGAAGTATTGGTTATAAATTCAGAAAAAGGCTATCTCATTTAAGATAAATTTCTTCTCAGAAATTGCTAATCATTGAAATTTTCTTCCATTTGAAACTCAGTTATGTATTGAAAGCTGAGTTAGATTAAGTTTTGAATTACAAGGGACTCTAGAATTTTGAATGAGCAGCGAGGAAAACAGAAAAGTAGTGTTGACTCTAAAATCAGTTCAGCCATTGATTATTGGAGTAAGCTGGGGGGGGGAATGTGTGGCCTACTCAGACTTTTATTTATGCTTAAAAATCTTGAAACTTCCCAATAGTTTAGCTATACTTTGGCCAAATGGACCGCAATGGCACAAAAAGAGGAAGGCAATAGCAACAGTGGCAATATTACTGGACTGCTAATCCATAAACTCAGATCACTGTTTGAGGGAGATGAGGTTTGAATCCCACCATGCCAGACACCAAAATTTAATTTTGGTAAAAATCAGGAATTTGATGCTAGCCTAATGACATTGATATAACCACGATCAATTTGTCAAACCTTTCTGGTTCATTTAATATCATCTTTTATGTAAGTGAGTCTGCCATTTTTACCTCATCTGTTGTACAAGGGACCCCGTTCCCATAGCCATATGGTTGTCTCTTAATTGTACTCTGGTGATTAGGGAAGGGTCAGAATACCAACTGAGCCAGAAATGACCAGATCCTGGAAGTATTTATTTTGCACCACCTTCTCAAGGGCATTTAGGGACAGGCAGTAAATGATGATCTTCCTCACACTGTCTGACTCAACTTTTTAAAAAAACTTGCAGAAATTCTTTTACTGGCACCCTTTAGATAGATGTAGGAGAATTTAATAAGGTTCAGTTTCCTGATCACTGGACAATAACATCTGTGGAATATCACCTTTATGTGTACACTAGTTTGAGGCAGAATTGGAATAATCTGTTGATCCTCAACTGGGCCTCATCCACAAAGAGCAGCCATTCAATAATGCCCACAGAACCCCACAGCAGCAAACACAGTAACCCTGCCATCTAATCTCAAATCCTTGATGACTAGTTATTTGAACTTCTGATCAGAGCAGTTCTAGATTGTCAGCAGGAAACAAACTGGCTCTGAAATAAACAAGATGTGAAAATGAGTGGCAATGGTTCTACTCAATCAATTTTTACTTCACTTTGGCACTGACAGAGGCAATACCCGGAAATAACCTGACTCCTGCTATCTCACTAACTACAACACTCACTCTCCCCCGCCCAAAGATCAACCCTCTGCTGGGGTTTATCGAAAACTCTATGAAGCTTTCGCACAAGCTTCTGCTTCCTCTCCTTAAATCGCAACCGTTTCAACTATAGATTGTTTTTTGAGCAGGGCAGAAAAAGGAATCATTAAGCTGTACCCAAGAGGTAGAGCATCAGTGATATTATAAATGTGTAGATTAGGTATGGGAGGAGGAGCAATGCCCAGTCCCAGCACCAAGGCCCGGGGCCTAGTCCCTCACGAAATCGTTACCGAGCAGTTTAAAACAGCCGCTTCCACTTCTCTCTGCACAACGCCCCGAGGCTGGAGGTAGACGTCAGGAGAAAAACACTGACCAGCGGCTCCGCTCCGTCTCCGAGCTGCTCCTACACCGCTTTCCTTCCCGTCGCTGCGCATTCCGCTCAGAGAAAGCACCGCACCGTCTCCGGAGAAGAGCAGCCTTTTTCCTTCTATCACAACCTCCGGAAAAAACAGTCCCTGCAGGCCACCCACCAAACTGCAAGGTGGACTGAGCGGAACAAATAAACACCATCCGCACAAAATAACTCACGCGGCCTTCTCATGTGCCCCCTTTTCCTCGGCGATGATGAGTTAATTTTTGTGAGAAGGTGTTGCACTCATAGCTCACTGGGGTTATTTTTGGATTTCAAAGTCAGCTTGGATTACTGAGTACACCTCTGTTGAATCAGAAGTTTGTATCTCCAGTCCAGGATTTCAACATTGCATTGAAGGGGCCTTCAGGCTCTCTGCCTTTATTCCTGATGAAGGGCTTTTGCCCGAAACATCGATTTTACTGCTCCTCGGATGTTGCCTGAACTGCAGTGCTTTTCCAGCACCACTTTAATCTGGACTCTGGCTTCCAAGTTTGCTTGATATTTGGATGAGATTGATTTCCCAATTCCAAGAAAGCCTTCCTTTCTTTCGTTTTTAAGAAGCATTCTCCAAAGTGAAAAGTATTTGAAAAGGGATTATAATTTCTGGAAGGGAATGCAATTGTTGCCCACAGAAAAGATCTGTTTGCATCGACTTAACAGCAATCTATGTTTCTTCAATATATCATTTTAGTATCATAAGACACAGTTATCTCTTGCTATAAATTATGTGTTTTATGATCATGCCCCACTAGTTTACACAGACAGTTGCCAATTCCTGCCTCAGGCAACTGTCTGTGTAAATGTAGGGGAATGGGTTTGGGTGGGTTGCTCTTTGGAGGGTCGAAGGGCCAGTTTCCACACTGTAAGTAATCTAGTTACCTGATGAAGGAGCAGCGCTCTGAAAACCAATACTTGCAAATAAACCAGTTGGACTATAACCTGATGAAGGCCTCTTGCCTGAAATGTCGATCCTCCTTCTCCCTGGATGCTGCCTGACTTGCTGTGCTTTTCCAGCACCACACTCTTGACTGTAACCTGGTGGTGTGTAATTTTTAACTTTGACTGCATTCAGTAATTCATTGCTGCTTCTTTCCTCAATGCTGTTTCCTTCCTATCTCAAGTCCCCAATTCTCTTTTCAACACTTGGATCCAAAGTGCAGTTCAGGTCTTCCTCACTATATTTGGTGTCCATCATAATCTCACAAAATACTTGCAATTCCTGGCCTAATCCATTTCCACTAATACTATTGCTATTGCTCTGCTGTTGATGTTATTACTTTTTCAAGATATTCAATATCACCATTACCTTTCTAATATCATAGAAATAATTCCACAGATGCCGGTATCCCATCATCAAAATCTCCTTTCTTTACAAATGTTTAGTACTTGACACTGGTCTGGTTTCCTCAGAGCCAGGTCTCATAAGTGTGCAGAACCTCTGACACTTCTGTTTAAATTTGGCAGCCAGGGCTCCCTGATTGGACCAGGTTAACAGCCACAATCAGGGAACTCATATTCTGGAAGGTCAATGTGGCTGACCTAGTTACAATCTCTACATCCCTCCCCCTCAAAGTCCGGGAATGTAGGCCTGTTCTTTTTATGGCGTCTCCTGGAGCATTTTTGCACTGGGTCTGGTTCTTCTGAATCAGCCTCGAATATGAGCATTTACCGGATGGTAACCCACCTCTTGTGCCTGGAGCACTCAGAAGAAATTCATTCTCTTCTTCAGACAGTAAAAGCGTTGAAGCTGCAACATCAGCCATGTCTATCTAAGATTCTGAAGTTTCTTCGATGCTAGACAGAGAGGGTGAAGCCACGGGTTCCGACAGACTTTCGGAGGGGCCTGTACATTTTGTTCCTGCACCGTTTTTGAGTTTGCTGCTTTCATGTGATCCATGTGCATGTTCAGGACTGCCATACCTATGCAAACTTTGTTTGTCATGGGACCTGTCCTCTTACCCATACAGGGCCGTTTCCGTAGTTTTTCCATCAAACTTCATTCTGAAGTAAATTGTGTGTGTGTCTCTCTCTCTCTCTCTCTCTCTCTCTCTCTCTCTCAGAGAGGTTTTGTGTGCAGTTTGGTGTTCACCAAATCATCCAGGACCAGGAAGATCAGATTTAACTTGGTGTGGAGTCTTCTCCCAATTAGCAACTCTGTTGGAGCTATCTTTGTAGTTACATGACAGGTAGTTCAATAATCAAGTAGGATTCAGGACAGTTTGATATTGAGTGAAGATGTAGGTGATTTCTTTAAGCCTGTCTTCAAAGTCTGTGCTGCTCTTTCTGCCAGACCATTAGACAATGGATAGTATGGGGCTGTCCTTATATGCTGAATACCATTCAACTTTCGGAAATACTCAAATTTCCTGCTGGTAAATGATGGCCTGTTGTCTATAACCAACACTTTTGGTAGCCTGTGTGTTGCAAAAGGTGCTCGTTTTTCTATCAATATCCTTGTGTGTGACAATTGAACTCTGTGCATGTTCGATCAATTTCACTGGACATCCACAATGAATACAAACATTGAGCCCATGAAAGGGCTGCCGTGGATGATATATAATCAAATCCAGGGTTTGCCTGGCCATTCCCATGAATGTAGGGGAGCTGCTGGCAGTAATGTTTGTTCTTATTGACTCTGGGTGGTGCCCCACCAATGCGGCTATGTCTGTATCCAATCCTGGCCACCAAACATAATTTCTCACCAACATCTTCATTTTGGACATCACTGGATGATCCAGGTGGAGTTCCGCCAGTATCTGATGGTGACCTGTGCTTGGGACAATCACTCTTGCTCCCCATAATGAAGCGCCTTCCTCTCTGAGGATCTGGTCCATTCTCGTTGTGATGGACCCTTTGTTTCCACCATCACCACAAGCTGTTTTAGCTTTGCCAGGACCAGATGTTTTTGCACCCACAGTCTGATATTGTCAGCGATGACCGGAAGAGTGTCTAGAAAGTTCACAACTAGGACAGACTCTTCCAGTAGTGGCACCACCAGTGGTCTGTCTGCTAGCAGGCAGCTGCTGTATTTGCCACGAGACCTGCTGAATGGTATTCCAACTTATATACAATTAGAATGAGAGTCCATTGCTGAATTTGACATGAAGCTAAAGGCAGCATGGCCTTGTCCTCTTTGAGTAGTCCTAGTAGGTGCTTGTGGTCTGTGACTATTACAAATTTACATCCATAACGATATTGGTGGAACTTTCTCACACCAAAGATGACCACTAAACCTACCTTCTCTATCAGGGTATATTTGGCCTCTGCATCAACCAATGTCTGGGAGGAAAACATTATTGGGTATTCGTCTCCATTGGGACATCTGTGATACCATATTACTCTGATACCATGTGGAAAGGCAATGCATGTCAGCACCAGATCTCACTTGAGATCATTATGTACCAACACCTTCGACAATGATTGTTGCTTCTTCATTTCCCTAAAGGCTCCAATTCCGGATGTAAAGGTGCCAGGATGGAGGCCAGGTTACATCTGAACTTTCCATAATAATTCACCAATTCAAGGAAGACCTAAGTTCTGGGAGCCAGGACACCTTTGATCACCTTCACTTTATCATCCAATGGATGAAACTAAGTTTTGTCAACTCTGCACCCAAGTAGGTCACCTTGGTGTGCCTGGAACACAGATTTTCCCTTCTTCTTCCCACCTGACTTGGAGAAACATCTAAGGATTATGTCCAAGTTCTCTAAGTGCTCTTTATTGGTCTTCCCAGTTATTAGGACGTCACCATGGTAAATGTGTATGATAATTTACTGGATTCAATAGATTCTGGTCAGGTCCTGGCAGACTGGAAGACGGCGAATGTTACGCTGCTGTTTGAAAAACAGTGTAGGCAAAAAACAAGTAAACATAAGCCAGTTAGCTCTGTAGTCTGGAGGCTATCATTAAAGAAGAATTAGTGAGACATTTAGATGAAAAGGGCTCCATCAGAAGCAGCATGTATTCAGAAAGGAAAGGTCATGTTTGACAAACCTACCAGACTTCTTTGAGGATGTAATAAGTGTGGTGAATGGAGGGGAACGGATGGATGCTGTAAACTTGGATTTCCAGAAGGCGTTCAATAAGGTGCTGAAAAAGGTAAGAATGCATGCAGTTGTGGAGAATATACTAGCATGGTAGAGGATTGGTTAACCGATAGAAAGCAGAAAGTTGGGATAAATGGTGTTTACTTTGTTTAGTGATCAGTGGTGAGTGAGGTCCTGCAGGGGTCGGTGTTGGGCCTGCAACTGTTTATGATCTATACAAATGATTTGGAAGAGGAGACAAAATGTTACTTATCCAAGTTTGCTGAGCACAATAAATTGATTGAAAAGGCAAACTGTGCAGAGAATGTGGAGGGTCTGCAGAGAGATTTAGATAGGTTAAGTGAGTGGGCAAAGGTCTAGCAGATAGAGTACAATGTTGGTAAATGTGAAGTTATCCACTTTTGAAGTAAAAATAGTGGGTCAGATTATCATTTAAATGGTAAAAGATTGCAACACGCTGTTGTGCAGAGGGACTTTGGAGTGTCTGTACATGAATTGCTAAAAGGTGATTTACAGGTGCAATAGGTAATCAGGAAAACAAATGGAATATTGGTTTTTAATGCTAGAGAGTTTGAATTTAAGAGCAGGGAGGTTCTGCTGCAATTGTGCAAGGTGTTGGTGAGGCTACACTTGGAGTATTGAGTGCAGGTCTGGTCTCCTTACTTGAGAAAGGGTATACTGGTTTTGGAGGCGGTGCAGAGGAGTTTTACCAGGTTGATTCTGGAGATGAGGGCGTTACCCTATGCAGAGAAGTTGAGCCGCCTGGGACTGTGCTCTCTAGAAATTAGAAGAATGAGAGGGGATCTTATAGAAACTATAAAATTACGAAATAGATAGATAAGATAGAGGCAGGCCAGTTGTTTTCATTGATGGGTGAGACTAGGACTAGGGACATTACCTATTACCTATTATTTACTTATCTATGCTACTTAACTCTGTGATCTGCCTGTATTGCTCGCAAGACAAAGCTTTTCACTGTGCCTCGGTACACGTGCCAATAAATTCAATTCAATTCAATTCAATGTGGCCTCAAAATTAGAGGGAATAGATTTAGGACAGAGATGAGGAGGAACTGCTTTTCCCAGGGAGTAGTGACTCTATGGAATTTTCTGCCCAAGGAAGCAGAAGAAGCAACTTCATTAAATATGTTCAAGACACAGTGGTTGGGGAATTAAGGGTTATGGGGATATTGCAGGTAGGTGGAACTGAGATGATGGATAGATCAGCCACTTTCTTAATGAATGGCAGAGAGGGCCCGACAGGCTAATGGCCCTCTCTTGCTTCAATTAGATTAGATTAGATTCCCATGCAATGTGGAAACAGGCCATTCAGCCCAACAAGTCCACACCACCCCTCCGAAGAGCAACCCACCCAGACCCATTCCCCTTCATTTACTAATGCACCTAACACTATGAGCAATTTAGCATGGCCAATTCACCTAACCCGCACATCTTTGAACTGTGGGAAGAAACCATTGCACATGGGGAGAATATGCAGACTCCACACAGTCAGTGGTCCGAGCTCGGAATCGAACCAGGGTCCCTGGCGCTGTGAGGCAGCAGTGCTAGCCACTGAGCCACCGTGCCGCCCAGTGACATTATGAAATCTAGATAAGTGCAAGCCGGGTTAGATCTTGTAAAATGTTCTCCATTGTCCACAGAAAATGTCCACAGGCTGATGATGCCCCAAATGGCAATCTCATATATTGATACAAACTCTTATAGCATACTTCTAGAATCCTCTACTAAGTGCAGCTACAGGTACGCATGGCTCATGTCTATCTTTGTGAGGGACAGCTCCCCTGCCAGTTTTGCGTATAAGTTCTCTGTGTGAAGGATTGGGTATTAGTCCAGCTGTGAGCAACAGTTTACCATTTAGTTAAAACCCCACAAAGATGAACCGACCCATCTGGCTTCACAATCGGTAGGGCCAGTGCTGCCGATTCCTCAAACTGTACTGGTTTGATGATTCTTTCACTTTCCAACCTCCTGATTTCTGCCTTTACTTTTGCAAGTAAGGCAAATGGCATTGGGTGGGTCTTGCAGAATTTTCTCTTGTCACCACTGAAGTAGTTCCACAAAGGCCAATATCCGTTCCCAAGTTACCCTTTATTTAAACATGAATAGTACTTTATACTGGTCCAGCTTCTTCAGAGCCAGGTCTCAAAGTGGGCAGAACCCCTGACACTTCTGTTTAGCCAGGACCCCTTGTTTAGGCCAGGTAAACAGTCCCAATCAGGGAACTCATTCTGTGAAGTCCACTTGGCTGACCTCAATGCAATCACTGCAGAGATAGTCAGTGCCATCTTAGTAACGGCAGTTATTAGATTCTCTTCAGGAATGCATTCTATTCCATGTTCTAAGCCACATTTGAATCTGTATCCACCTGGTGGTACACTCCAGGTTCTAAGTCTTGCTTCGTAATATAAGCTTTTCCTCATGTCACTTTTTGTTCTTTTGCAAATCTCTTTAAACTTGTGTCCTCTAGCTTTCAATCTTTTCTGAGAATTGGTACAATTTCTCCATCTTGTCAATCTCTTCACTTACCTTGACCAAACATTTCATGATTTTGAGCTTCTGTATCCGATTCAGACTTCTCTAAAGAGAACAGCCCTGGCTTCTCCAATTTACCTATACAACTGAAGTCCCTCAACCCTGGGGTTGTTCTTATAATTTTTTTTCTGCACCCTCTCTAAAGCCTTCACATTCTTTCTAAATCAAATGCCCGGAATTGAACACAATGTTCCAGCTGAGGCCTCACTGGTGTTTTAAACAAGTTCATCATAATGTCCTTGCCTTTGTATTCTGTGACTCTATTTAAAAAGCACAGTATCCCCTGTGCCTTTTTAACTACTTTCTCAGCCTGCCCTGCCACTTCTAATTTGTGCAACATTGAAAGGCACAATAGAAAGATGAGGCCATTTAGCAAATAATGTCTGTGCCAGCTGAATAAACTAGCCTCCCTTTCAATATCGCTTTCCAGCACAAGATCTGTAGTCTTGCAGATGTCAGTGCTTCATGTACAGATTCAGGTTCCATTTGAAAGAGATAGCTGAGGAGATTGTGGAGGCATTGGTGGTGATCTTTAGGAATCACTAGAGTCAGGGAAGATCCAGAGGATGAGAAATAGCTATTGTAACACTCTTGATTTAAGAAGGGAGGGAGGTGGAAGATGTGAAATTATAGACTCGTTAACCTGATCTCAGTTTTTGGTAAACTTTTGGAGTCCATTAAGAGTGAGTGTGAGGTAACAGAAAGATAGTGGTGGCACTTTCTCTCGCATTTCACGTTGACCTGAATAGCAACCTTGGACTAGGCTAGCAGGGTCTGATGATATGATTTCCTCTGCCAGTCCTAAGGGAAGAAGATGGCTCTCATCTGCAACTCCCTGTCCACCAAGACCTCGAGGTCCTTGTCAGTAAAGCAGAATGCTATTTGTCCTGTCTGATATAGAATTTTTAAAAAATCATAAAATTTTTACATTATAGAAGGAGGTGGCCATTTGACCCATCATATATGACCTTGCTCCGAAAAGACCTACCCAGCTATATTCAACCCCCAGCCGTATTTTCAGAGCTCTCCAAATTCATCACTTCCACATACATATCCAGCCTCTCTTTGAAAGCTCCTATTGACTCTGTCTACACCATTCTCCCAGATGGCACATTCCAAATCCTAACAAGTCTCTGAGTAAGGAAGTTTCTCCTCATAACAATCCTAGCTCTCTTGCTGACAATATTGAAATTGTGACCCCTAGTTTACTGACATACCAACTAGTGGAAACAGAATATTCTTTTTTACCCTATCATAATTGCTTATAAATGTGAACATCTCAATGAAGGTCACCTCTTAATTTTCCTGGTATCATCTTTGCAAATCTCCTTTGCACTCTCTCCAGGGCTTCAACATCCTTCCTTAAATAAACTGCTCAGATCTGAATATAATAACAATGTGGTCTGATCAATGATTTGTTGAGGTGTAGCATCACGTTATTGCTTTCATATTTTATGCCTGGTTATACACTCAAGGATCCTATTAGCTTTCTTAACAATGGCTTCAACTTACCTGGCCACCTTCAAAGAATTATGGGCTTGAATTCGAATGTTCTTCTGCTCCTGTACTCCCTCAGAGTTGTACCATTGAGCCTGTCCTATCTCTCAATTTTTCTACTACCGAAATGCATGTCTCTACATTGAAATTCATTTGCTAGGTGTATGCTCATTTGGCCAACTTAAAAATCTCGCTCAAGTCACTCAGTATCATCCTCACAATTCTCCCTTGCTTGGTACCATCTGCCCTCAACATCTATCTTCAAATCATTTATATTAATCAGAAAAAGCAAGGGTCCCAAAATCAATCTCAGGGAACACAACATTCAATTCGTTTCCAATCTGAGAAACGCCCATCTACATTTACCCTCTGTTTCCTACCTTTTAGCCAACTTCTAATCCACGCTGCCAAGGAAGCACCAATCCCAAATTTTCTAACCAACTTGCCATGTAGCACCTTATCAAATGCTTTCAGAAAGTCCAAACATTCAACATTCACAACATTACCTTCATCCACTGCCTGTGTCACCTCATCAAAGAACTTTGGATTGCACCTAAGAAACATTAACGAACTGCAAAATTTGCAGCTGACCTTGGAGGAACCTGTGTGAGAGAACTCACAGCACAGGAGAAGCTAAGTGTATGGTTTTTAAATGTAACCTTCTTGTTATCTAAGGGGCAACTTTTTCACAGAGAAGGTGGTGCATGTATGGAATGAGCTGCCAGAGGAAGTTGTGGAGACTGGTACAATTACAACATTTAAAAGGTATCTGGATGGGTATATGAATGGGATGGGTTTGGAGGAATGTGGCCCATGTGCTGGCAGATGGGACTGGATTGGTTTGGGGTGTCTGAATGACATGAATGAGTTGGACTGAGGAATCTGTTTCTGTGTTGCACATCTCGATGATTCTATGACTCTATAAATTTGTCGACCTGACCTGGCCTTGAAAAAGCCAATGTTGACCGTCTACTCTCAACATATTTTCTTTTAAGTGTATATTTATCGTATCCCATATTATGGTCTCCCTTAGTTTCCCACTGTTGATATCACGCTGACAGATCTGTAATTTTCTGGATAATTCTTTGAGCCTTTCTTAAGCAACAGTATCACACTTGCAATCTTCTGGTGCCCTGGGACTAATCCCATCTTTGGAGATGCCTGAAAAATTTCTGTCAATGGTTCTGCAATTTGTCCCCTGCACTCTCTCAGGAATCTAGGATGCATCCCATCTGGGTCTGGTGACTTCTCTGCCTGGAGAGCTGCCAGCCTTTTTGGCACTTCTTTACCTATCATTGTACTTTAGCAGTTCAAGCTTACTTTTGAATAAAGGGCAGTGAAAGTAACTGTGAAAATGACTGATTATGCAGCTTAGAAAGGTACATTACCTGAATCATTCAGTACATTGATAACACATTTGACCATATTCGAAGCTTGTTGCTATTTTTCCTCTTAAAAATGGGGATATTCAAGTTTAAACTATTTTATAAAAGATTTTGATCTTTATCAGAGTGAGTGGAAAGGACTCAATACAACTAATATAAATAATCAACCTAGTGATCTAAAAAGAACATTCCGGTTCCCATTCCCAAAGGAAGAGGAATCATCATTTTGGCATCAGGTGCTCACTGGTATCTTCCCTAAATGGCTCTTATTTACGACTGATCACTAATAATGAACATGAATAGGTTATTCATGCATGGGTAAATACAGCTGAGCCCAATCTCATTTCTTATAATATTTTTTCAGTGTCAAAAACCTATTTTTCTGTCTATTTTAAAGTACCTTAGAAAGTGGAGATGGCCTTCTATTGATTATTAATAGTAGTTAGATATAATTCCATGGCTTGTTCGACCACTTCAGAAGGCAGTTGGAGAGTCAACAACTCAGTTTTGGGATCTAGAGCTATGAGTAGGTCAGACCCATATTAAAAATAAAAAGCCATCAGTGAACCAAATACATCCAGCAGCTTTGTTATTATTTTACAAGGAGCAGCTTTTTCTTTCCAGGTTCCCTGAACTGGAAGTACAGGCCATTGAAGCACATGTTCAGAAAATAACCAATACACCACCAGACTACATCCTGTGCACATCATTAATAACAACAATGAAAACAGAAATTGTTGGGAAAACTCAGCCGGTCTGGCAGCATCTCTCAAAGGTTTTGAAGAATGGTCACTGGACCCAAAATGTTAAATGTGCTTCATCCCCACAGATGCTGCCAGACTCATTGGGTGTTTCCAGCAATTTCTGCTTTTGTTTCTGATTTCCAGCTTCCGCTGCTTTTTTTTTAGTTCAGTTGATATCACTGTTCAGTGTTGGATTGAATTAATTTTGGCCAATTTTCCTTTCCTAATGCAAGACACTGCAGACAATTGCAGCACGTGTAATATTCCAGCTGAGGCTAGCTAATATTGCAGAAAGGTGTTTGAGCATAGGATCTCACTGGTTAAGCCACTCACTTATCAAACTCACTGAGGCTTTGTGAGTTTATTAGTTTAAAAGTTAAATATATTTACAGGGAGTTTTAGATTCATCCTTTCATTCTGAAACAGTAGAACAAATGCAAAGTTGACATGCTACCAGGGTACAGCATTCCCCCACCTATGATTTTAAGGTCAGTTTGTTTCAAATGCAATTTTAGCCAGTGTAAGGTATAGAATTCTCCTCAAACCTCCGACACAAGTGCTTGTACAAATACCATTTACAAATGAAACAATTGGTGTACATTTCACAACATGTAATCTATAAAGTCAACAAAATTAGTAGCTACTCTCATGAGTTAAGTGGGCAAAATGTTGGAAAATGAAGTATAATGTGGCAAAATGTGAAGTTGTTCAAATTAGAAGGAAGAACAAAAGAACAAAATATTATTTAAAAGGAGAAAAACTGCAGAAAGCTACCACATAAAGGAACTTGGGGATGTTTGTACACAAAACACAGTCAGCCAGCAGGCAGGTACAGCAGGTAATCAGGAAGGCTAATGGAATGTAGGCTCATATTTTAAGGGGATTGGGTATAGGGTAGGGAAGTCCTACTGTAACTATATAAGGTGCTGGTGAGACCACATCTGGAATACTGTGAGCAGTTGTGGAACCTTATTTTCAAGAAAGACATAATTTCATTGAAGAATGTTTAGAGAAGTTTCACTAGGATGATTCTTGATATTGAGGGATTGTCTTATGAGCAAAGGCTGAACAGGTTGGGACTCTACTCACTGAAGTTAAAAGAATGAGAGGTGATCTCATTGAAACATATAGGATCCTTAAGGGGCTTAACAGGGTAAATGCTGACAGAATGTTTCCTGTCATGCAAGTGCTTAGGACCAGACAGCATTAGTCTCAGAATAAAGGTTCACCAATTTAAGTCTGAGGTGAGGAAAATGTTTTTCCCTGAGAGTTGAGAGTCTTTGGAATTCCTTGCCACAGCGAGCTGCAGGATAGAGTTCTCGCATATATTGAAGTCTGAAGTAGATCGGTTCTTAATCCGTAGGGGAATCAAGAGTTAGGGGGAAAGGGCAGGAAAGTAGTTATGAGAAATGTTGGATCAGCCATAATCCTAGTCAATGGTGGAGAAGTCTCAAGGGGCCAAATGGCCTATTCCTGTTCCTATTTGGTGTTATGGGAGTTCTTTATTCTGATCTATATGAAGATTAAAAATAAATATTTGCATCTTAAAGTGATCATAGTGGTTTACTTTTCACTTACTTCAATAAATCAGTTAAATTTTACACTGCATTTTACCTGATTGAAGGTAAGATTTATGGGTTCGTGCATTTCAACTCTAGTGCATTCATAAATCCACGTAGGCTTGTGACCATGATGAGGCTTTTCCTGGTGTTCATAACTTTTGTTCAGAGAAATTCACAAACTGGTCTAAGGCTTTCTTGTTGACATGGCTCTTGAACCCTTGGTTACACTGTTCTAACTTACGGAAACAGCTGTTTAAGACTCAGCTTCATCCAGGGCAATCCATACAAGCTCTGCAAGGCAGCTCCTGACTGTCAGCACTTGAGCTGGTGCACGAATACTTGCTAAATGTGGCACCCACACTGGGAAACCCAGGAGATCCCAGCAGTGCTGAGTACTTTCCCCCGTGGCAAGAGGGAATATATAATGAATGGTGCTCCATAGGGGAGCGGTATGAGGCAAGTTTTGGAAATAGTAAGAAATCAAACGTGGGCTCAAAAAGAGAAACTTTCCCTGAAACTCACAAAATTGACATTTAGTTGATATCTGGTAAAATTCAGCCCAAAATCTCTTTTTGTACAAAAGCAAATTACTGTGGATGCTGGAATCTGAAACCAAAAGAGAAAATGCTGGAAAATCTCAGCAGGTCTGGCAGCATCTGTAAGGAGAGGAAAGAGCTGATGTTTCAAGTCTAACTGACCCTCTGTCAAAGTCAGTTAGACTCGAAACGTCCGCTCTTTTCTCTCCTTATAGATGCTGCCAGACCTGCTGAGATTTTCCAGCATTTTCTCTCTTTTTGTACAGCAATGTGAAAATGAGAATCGTGTTGAATGCTGTTAGCAAATGCTGACCAAAGTGAAACTGTCCAGCTGATTGGAAATTTAGTGTTCCTCTCACCTATTCCTCAACTCCCATCCATCGAAGTAAATTTCAAAGGAATTGTCATTCCTGCATTCTTCCAGCTTAACTTCTTGTATGCAATAGAAGGGTAACTTACTTAGAACTCTGGGACAGATTGCCTTTTTATCTTTCCAACTGCATTTTATGCATGATCTGAAAGGAAAGAGAAGGGAATTTTTGTGCACAGATTAAATGAATTAAATCATTAAAGATTGCAGCTTAAATTTAAAGTTAAGTTTGACTTGAGTTTAGCATTTCCTAAAAAATAGTTAAACAATACAAAATTAGAATTGCTGTTAAAATTGTTTCTATCATGTTAGTTTGCATAGATGGTATTGGTGATAAGGATTCAGACAGATCATTGTGACTACATCTCAAAATGGCTATAATATTCCTGTTACTCTATCTTTACCTTACTGAATGAAGAGTACCTTCCTGCTACCATTCCTACTATTTCTTCTCATCATTTCCTTTTATTTCTAACTGTGAAAAAGCAACAATTAACCAATATTACTTTCGTACACATTTGTTCTTTACAGTCAGGGCCCAGAATCATGTTTGCAATGTTTGCCAAAACCACAGGATAAGTATCATTCAGTTATTCTGACAGCTCCATTAGCAATAATTATAGAGAATTAGTAAACATTTTTCCTTGGACAGCACTGTTATTTACATAGCTTTGTCCATAGCAGGTGACATCCAGACCAAAAACATTGAATCAGTAGCATGATGCTATACATTCCTGTGCTAGCAGATCATTACCTCAGTGGCATGCCTTTTTAGCCGTCCGCATGCCATTTATCACATTTCAACTCTGATTACCACGTTCAGTAGAGTATTACCAGTACAGTAGCAATGTTTTCACATTAAGATGTATACCAGTCTGATGACAATGTCTGCTGGTTTCAAATGAAATATCAATAATAAAGCAGTAATTTCATCCATGGGTATTACATAAATGCTCACCAGATGTATACTTTTTTTCTTTCACTAATATAAGTGAAACATTATTTTAAAGCTAAATTAATAAAAGTTGAAACAAATATATCAGCATTCACCCTTTTTCTATCTTAATACAGGATCTCAAATGAGGAACATTCGGGCAGGCAGTCACAAAAGCCTCAGAGTGCATCTCCCTCACAAACCAGTTTCCAGTTTTGATGAGAATGATGGTTCCTCTGGATCCTAGGAAGTATAACAGACCAGAGGGACCTTGGTGTGTATGTCCATAGATCCCATATATAATGTTGATATTATAGCTATCACAGAAACTTGGTTGAGAGGGGGACAGGACTGACATCTTAATGTACTGGGATTTAGATTTTTCAGGCATGATAGAGAGGGATGTAAAAGAAGATGGAGAGTTGCGTTAGCTGATGAGGGGAATATCACACTGTACTGAGGGGGGACACTTTAGAGGGTTCATCCAGTGAGATCACATGGGTAGAAGGTAGGAATAGGAAAGGTACAATCACTTCAATGGGATTGTACTACAGGCCTCACAACAACCAGCAGGTGATAGAGGAACAGATCTGTGGACAGGTTATGGAAAAATGTCAAAATAACAGAGTTGTTTTGGTGGGTAATTGTAATTTTGACTATATTGACTGGGACTAGTTTAGTGCCAAAGACTTGGATGGGGAGTTTGTTAGAAGTGACCAAGGTGGGTATTTTGAAACAGTATGTAAATAGTCCAACTAAGAAAAAAGCCATGCTAGACCTGCTATTTGGGAATTAGGCTAGCCAGGTTACTGAACTTTCAGTGGGGGATCATTTCATAATTAGTGACCATAATTCTGTAAATTTTTAAGTTACTTATGGACAAGCGTAACAGTGGTCCTCGGATGAAAGTACTAAATTGCAGGAAGGCTAACTACCACAATATGAGATAGGTACTGGGGAATGTAGACTGGGAGCAGCTGTTTGAGGGTAAATCCACAACTGTCACATATCTTTTAAAGGCCAGTTAATTAGAATTCAGGGGCCTGCTCTTTCATCTGAAAATGAAAGATAAAGGATGGCAAGAATCAGGACCCTAAATGGGAAGAGAAAGTGAGAGCTTAGGCAGAAAGAAAAAGGAGGCATATGTAAGGCTTAGGATACTAAAACAAAAGACAAAGCTGTCAAAGAATATAAAAAGAACAGGAAAGAACTCAAAAAGGAAATTAGGAGGGCTAAAAAGGGTCATAATAAATAGGATTAAGGAAAATTCCAAGGTATTTCATACATATACAAGCAGCAAGGGGGAAACTTGGGAAAGGATAGGTCCACTCAAGAACAAAGGAGGGAATTTATACATGGAGGCCAGAGAAAGTGAATGAAGTCCTGAATAAATACTTTGCATTGGCATTCATAATGGAGAAGGACACAATGGATGGTGAGTCTTAGGTGGGGTATGTTAATATTCTAGGGCATGTCAATATAAAAAGAAGGAATTGTTGGGAGCATTAAGGTAGACAAGTGCCCAGGATCTTATAACATTATGGTTATGCTCAGGAAGGTTATTACTGAGAGAAAGTCAAATGAAGTTGTATGGGTAAAACTGAGAAATAAGAAAGGCATGATCACATTATTGGAATTGGACTATGGACCACCATTAGTCAATGGAAAATTAACAAGCCAGTATGTAAGGAGATCTTAGATATTTGTAAGAATAATAGGGTTGTAATGGTAGAGGATTTTAATTTTCAAAACACAGACTTGTACTGCCCTAGTATTAAGGGCTCAGATGGGGAAGAATTTGTGATGTATGTATAAATTTCTTATTTAGTATGTGGATGGACTTGCTCAAGAAGGAGAAAATCCTGACCTTCTCTTGAGAAATAAGGCAAGGCAGGTGCCTGAGGTTTCAGCGGGGGAACACTTTGGGGCTAGTGATTGTAATTCTATTAGTTTTACAATAGTTATGGACAAAGATAGATGATCTAAAAGTTAAAGTTCTGAATTGGAATAAGACCAATTTTGACAGCATGAGGCAGAAACTTTCAAAAGTTGATTGGCGGAGGCTGTTCGTAGGTAAGCAGATAGTTGGAAAGTGAAGGCCTTCAAAAACAAGATAACATGAGTTCAGAAGCAGTATGTTCCTGTTTCTGTGAAGGACAAGGCTGGCAGGTGTAGGGAATGTTGGCTCATGAGAAATATTGAGGCTCTGGTAAAGAAAGAGAACAGGGCATATGTCAGCTCTGGACAGTAGGGATCGAGTGAATCCCGAGAGGAGTATAAGGACAGTAGGATTATACTTAAGAGGGAAGTCAGAAGAGCAAAAGAGGGACATGAGATACCTTTGACAAATAGAATTGAGGAGAATCCAAAGAGATTCTACAAATAATGAAGGGCAAAAGAGTAACAAGGGAGAGAATGGCACCCCTTATAAGTTCAACGAGGCTATGTGTGGAACCACAGGAGATAGGTGAGATACTAAATGAATATTTTGCATCAGTAGTTACTGTGAAGAAGAATATGGAAGCTAGGATACTTAGAGAAATAAATATTGATATCTTGAGAAGTGTCATTATTACAGAGGAGGGAGTACTGGAGGTCTTAAAATGCCTAAGGGTAGATCAATCCTTGGGACCTGATCAGGTGCACCAGAGAACTCTGGGAAGCTAGGAAAGAGATTGCTGGGCCCCTTGCTGAGATATTTGTATTATCCACAGCCATGGGTATGTTTGTGGAACACTGGAGGTAGGCTAATGTTTAAAGAAAGTTGGCAAGGAAAAGCCAAAGAACTATGGACCAGGTGAGTCTAACGTCTGTGGTGGGTAAGTTGTTCTGACAGACAGAATTTACATGAATTTGGAAAGGCAAGGACTGATTAAGGATAGTCAACATGGCTTTGTGCATGGGAAATTATGTCTCTCTAACTTGACTGAGTTCTTTGAAGTGACAAAGAAGATTGATAAAAGCAGAATGATAAACATTGTCTATATTGTGACTATGCTGTCTCTTTAACAAGGTTATTTTGTCTTTGGCTTTTCTCAAGAGGGATTGTAAAGGCAGTGGTGCCAAAATGGTTAACAGAAACTGCCTAAGTCAACAGAATCAACCGTTAGGTTTTCTTAAAAACAGTTGTGCAATGAAAGGAGAGTGGCCAGTTCTCCCAGTTCAGGTTTTTTTAACAGTTTAGTTTGTTTTAGCAGGCAGTCAGAAACTGCTGGTGACCCAGAGAAGCAACTACAATGAAAGGAAGGCTCCTTGCTTCAATAAGTGTTTCTTGCCGAACCCTTAAATCGCATCATCCACCAATATTTCTGACGCCTACAAATAGACCCCACCACCAGGGATGTATTTCCCTCCCCACCTCTATCTGCTTTCCCCAAAGACTGTTCCCTCCACCACTGGTCAGGTCCACACCCCCTAACAAACCACCCTGCCCTCCTGGCACCTTTCCCTGCCGCAGCAGGAATTGCAAACCTGCGCCCAAACCTCCCCCCTCACCTCCGTCCAAGGCTCCAAAGGAGCCTTCTACATCCATCAGAGTTTCACCTGCACTTCCACACATGTCATTTATTGTATCTGTTGCACACAGTGCGGTCTCCTCTACAATGGGGAGATTGGGCACCTTCTTGCAGAGTGTTTTAGAAAACATCTCCAGGTCACCCACACTAACCAACCCCACCGCCCTGTGACTGAACATTTCAACTCCTTCTCCCACTCTGCCGAGGACATGCAAGCCCTGGGCCTCCTCCATCGTCATTCCCTCACCACCCGACGCCTGGAGGAAAAACACCTTATTTTCTGCTTCAGGACCCTTCAACCCCATGGCATCAATGTGGACTTCACCAGTTTCCTCGTTTCTCCTCCTGCCACCTTACCCCAATTCCAACCTTCCAGCTCAGCACTGTCCTCATGACCTGTCCTATCTGTCAATCTTCCTTCCCACCTATCCGCTCCACCCTCCTCTCTAATCTATCGCCTTTATTCCTGCCTCCATCCACCTATTGCGCTCTCAGCTACTTTCTCCCCAGTTCCACCCCCCCTCCCATTTATCACTCTACCCCCGTGGCTCCCAGCCTCATTCCTAATGAAGGGCTCCGGCTCGAAATGTTGATTTTCCTGCTCCTCGGATGCTGCCTGACCTGCTGTGCTTTTCCAGCAACACACTCTCAACTTTGATCTCCAGCATCTTCTGCCTGTAAAAATCTGAGTTTGAATTTACCATTTGCTTTTGGGATATTGTAGGTATTGGATTAGCTCCTTTGTTACATTACTATTTCAAGTTGGTTGGGTTTCCAAATAGTTAAGTCATTCTAAATTCTATTTTCTTTTGTTTCAACTATAGCGTGTAAATAAATTAAGAAAGTTGGTAAGGAAAAGCCAGAGAACTATAGACTGGGTGAGTCTAATATCTGTGGTGGGTAAGCTGTTCTGAGAGACAAGATTTACATGAATTTGGAAAGGCAAGGACTGATTAAGGGTAGTCAACATGGCTTTGTGCGTGTGGTTTGACCATCTGCATCACTCCTGGAATATCGATTTTACATCTGCCTTTAAACTAAGAAAAAGTTAGGTCTTGGCTACTTTCTTAAAGTGTTTTGAGAGGGTCTGGCCTGGTCCATAACAATATGGATTTCAGCAAGGTATTCATCAAGATTCTGTGTAGTAAACTGGTTAGCAAGTTAGATCACATGGGTTCCGAGGGAGCTGACCAGTTGGGTACAAAATTGGCTTGAAGTCAGAAGGTGGTGGTAGAGGGTTGTTTATTGGATTGGAGGCCTGTGACCAAATGTGTGCCGCAAAGATCAGTGCTGGGTCGACTGTTTTCATCATTTTTAATCAAGATTTGGATGTATATATAAAAGGTATGGTTAGTCAATTTGCAGATGACACCAAAATTGGAGGTGTAGTAGACAGCCAAGAAGGTTAGCTCTGAGTACCCTGATCAGGTGGGCCAATGGGCCAAGGAGTGGCAGATGGAATTTAGTTTAGATAAAAATGAGGTGATGTGTTTTGGAAAGGTAAACCAGAGCAGGATTTATTCACTTAATGATAAGATCCTGGGGACTGTTGCTGAGCAAACAGACCTTGGAGTGCAGGTTCATTTCTCCTTGAAAGCAGATTCACAGGTAGACAGGGTGGTGAAGAAGGCATTTTGTACACTTGCTTTCATTGGTCAGTGCATTGAGTATAGCAGTTGGGACGCCATGTTGCAGCTGAACAGGGCATTGGTGAAGCCACTTTTAGAATACTCACTCAATTCTGGTCCCCATGATATTGGAACGATCTTTTGACATTGAAAGTGTTCAGAAAAGATTTACAAAAATGTTGGCAGGATTGGAGGGCTTGAGCCATAGGGAGAGGCTGAATAGGCTGAGGCTTTTATCTCTGGGGGGGTGTCAGAGGTTGAGGGGCGACCTTATAGAAGTTTATGAAATCATGACAGGCATGGAAAGGATGAATAGCCAAGGTCTTTCTCCAAGGGTAGGGGAGTCCAAAGCTAGAGGGCATAGGTTTAAGATCAGCAGGGAAAGGTTTAAAAGAGATCTGAGGGACAACTTTATCGTGCAGAGAATAGTGCGTGTATTGAATGAGCTGCCAGAAAAGGTGATGGAGGCAGATATGATTGTAGCGTTCTAAAGGCATCTGGATGGGTACATGAATACGAAGGGTTTAGAGGGATGTGGGCCAAATACTGGCAAATGGGACTAGATCAGTTTACGATATTTGGGCAGCATGGACGATTTAGATCAAATGGTTTGTCTCCGTGCTGTACAACTCTGTGACCTGAAGGAATCAATCTAAACATGCTGAGGGTGGCAGGTGAGGAAATTGTTGAGGCCTTGTATCAAATCTTTGTATCCTTTTTAGTCATGGGAGAGGTCCTACAGGATTCTACAATAACCAACATTGTTTTTTTTAAGAAGGGCAACAAGGATACTCTAGGAAATTACAGGCCAGTGATCCCTTTTACATCAGTAATCCAGAAATTATTGGAGAAGATTCTTAGGGATTGGATTTTCTCACATTTGGATAAATATGGACTTACTAACAACAGGCAGCATGATGTTTTGCAGAAAGATCATGTCTCACAAATTTGATAGAGTTTTTTGAGGAAGTGACAAAGATGATTAATGTGGACGGGGCAGTAAATGTTGATATGGACTATAGCAAGATCTTTGACAAGGTCCTCTTGGCAAGCTGATACACAAAGTGATATGGATATATAACTGGTAAGATAGATACAGAACTAGCTTAGTCATTGAAGACAGAGTTGCGGTGGAAGTGTACTTTTCTGACTGAATATCTGTGATCAGTGGTGTTCCACAGGGATCAATGCTGGGACCCTTGTTGTTTGAAATATGTATAAAATGATTTGAAGGAGAATGTAGGTATTCTAATTGGTAAGATTCTAGATGACACAAAAAGTGGGGGAGCTCCCACTTCTGGTCACTCCACTACCAGAAGGATGTGGAGGCTTGGGAAAGGGCACAGAAATGGTTTACCAGATTGTTTACTGGATCCGGTGCTCCTAATGTGATCATCTCTACATTGGGTACACCAAATGTAAACTCAGGGCACGTTTTGCCGAGCATCTCAGCTGGGCCCACAGCGACCGACCTGACCTCCCAGTCACCAATCATTTTAATTCCCCTTTCCATTCCCTTTCCAATGAGACCATCCTTGGCCTCCTCCATTGCCACAGCAAATCAAACAGCAAGTTGGAGGATCAACACCTCATCTTCCGCCTGGGCAGCCTACAGCCCAGAGAACTCAAGATTGAGTTCTCCAATTTCAAATAACCTCCCTTCCCATCCCTCAACAACCTTCCCAGCCCCTTCCCCTCTCTTCCATTCCTCTGATTGACCTTTTCTTCCTGCTACCAACCGGATTCATTCCTCCCAATCAACCAACCACGTCATACCCTATACCTATGTTCACCTATCCCTACCTCACCACCCTGCCCCCTCTCCCCACCTCCCCTGCCTTTATCTGCAGCTCCCCTCAAACCCACCTCCACTTCCTGAAGAAACGTTCCACCCAAAACATTGACTCCTCCATCTACTGATGTTGCTTGGCTTGCTGTGTTCTTCCAGCTTCCTACTTGACTACCTTGGATTTGGAAGGTCTTGGCTATGAGAAAAGATTGGATAAGCTTAGTTTGATTTCACTTGAGTGTCGAAGGATGCTGGGTGACCTGATAGACATGTACAAAACTGTGCGAGCGGTGGGCAGCACGGTGGCACAGTGGTTAGCACTGCTGCCTCACAGCGCCTGAGACCTGGGTTCAATTCCCGACTCAGGCGACTGACTGTGTGGAGTCTGCACGTTCTCCCCGTGTCTGCGTGGGTTTCCTCCGGGTTCTCCGGTTTCCTCCCACAGTCAGAAAGATGTGCGGGTCAGGTGAATTGGCCAAGCTAAATTGCCTGTAGTGTTAGGTAAGGGGTAAATGTAGGGGTATGGGTGGGTTGCGCTTCGGCGAGTCAGTGTGGACTTGTTGGGCTGAAGGGCCTGTTTCCACACTGTAAGTAATCTAATCTAATCTAATCTGTGGATTGATTGAATAGTCTGAGTTTTTTTCCAGAATAGAAAAGTCAATTGCAAGGGGACATAGGTTTAAGGGAGAAAGTTAAAGGGATGTTTCAGAAGTATGTTTTATCAAAGAACGATAGAATCCCTATAGTGTGGAAACATGTACTTCGGCCCAACAAGTCCATACCGAACCTCCGAAGAGTAACCCACCCAGACCCATTCCCCTACCCGATTATCATGACTAATGCATCAATCCTACACATCTACCCTGAACACTGTGGGCAATTTAGGACCAATTCACCTAACCTGCACAACTTTGGATTGTGGGAGGGAACCGAAGCACCCAGAAGAAACCCCCCCCTCACACAGATACAGGGCGATTGTGAAAACTCCAGACAGACAGTCACCCAAGGCTGGAATTGAAACCGGTCTCTGGTGCTGTGAGGCAACAGTGCTAACCATTGAACTCTGCCAGAGGAGGTGGTGGTGGAGGCGAATACAATAGCAATGTTTAAGAAGCATCTTGACAGATGTATGAATATGTAGGGAATAGAGAGTTGCGGACTGCGTGGAAGCAAAAGCTTTTTAGGTTGGAAAAGCATCATTTGTCAGCGCAATGTTTGTGGGCCGAAGGGGCTGTTTCTGTGCTGTATTGCTCTTTGTTTTGTTCTTTACTTGCAGCAAAACTCTATGATTCTATGAGCAAAAAACCGAAGACAATATTCTGTTGTGGTAGTAAGGGAATGCTCCATTACATTGCAACACAGCTGCAGAGCATTTTGGGACATCATGAGGTTGACTGTTAATGCAAATACTTATTGTACACTCCCCTGCAGCACCAGCATACCAGAGACTGCAGCAGCAGCAGCAGTCTCTCCTAAACTCCCCCCCCCCCCCCCCACCCCCTGCCAGGGACCTGACAGACTCACAGGAATTGGCTGTGGCGATGGAGAGACTTACCTTGAAGGTTGGGGCTGCGATTAAGGAGATCCATGGGGAGATTCATGCCCAAGTATGATCTATCGTGTCCATGCTGCAGAAGCATGAGCAGGAGATCCAGGGCTTCGCGGAGAGACTCGAGGATGTGGAGGATTGAACTAAGGCCTCGGAAGCTGTGATGGAGTCCTTATGCAGTCAGATCCAGGTGCTGGAGCAAGAGGTGCGGACCTTGCAAGGCCATTTTGATGACCGTGATAATTGAGGTCAGAGGATAAATCTCCACATTGTTGGGCTCCCTGAAGGTGAGGAAGGTGAGCAGCCACTCAGCTTCTTTGAAAGCTGGCTGCTGAAGTTTTTGAACCTTCACATTGAGTCCAGCAGGCTGCAGATTGAAAGGGCTTATCAGGTTAAAGTGCACAGGTCAGGGCCAGTGCAACTCCCCCACTCAGTCCTAGTGCACTTCCACTCTTTTAAAGATAAGCAAAAAGTGATAGAAGCTTCTAGATTACTGGGAAATGATCCACAGGCACTAATGTACAAGGGGTCAAATATCATGTTTTTCCAGGATTTCTTAGCAGCTTTAATTCAAAAGCAGAAGTCCTTTGTTGAAGTTAAATAGAAGCTGAGGAACCTGGGTATCCAGTACTCCATGAGATACCCTGCAGTGCTCTGTTTCAACCATGAGGACTCAGTTTATACATGTGACTCAGTGGATAAAGCTAAAAACTTCATAGACACTTTAAAATAGATGGACTGGCCTGAAGAATATAGTTAATATTTGTTCTCTTTCCCTTCTTCCCCCATGTTTTTCCTTCCTTTTTTTATTCCTTTCTTTCTCCCTAATAATTTCTTTTATGGAAAGGGGGAAAAAGAACTTGGAATAAGATGTTCCTTTTTTTAAATAATTGGATTTGCTGATGGCAAATTTGTGGATGTTGTTTGTTGTCTCCCCTGATTATTTGAAAGGGGTTATGGCTAAGTGTCTTATTAAGTGGTGCACCTGGAACATCAAGGGAAGTCATTCGCCTGTTAAAAGGAAAAAAGTGCTTTCTAGCCTTAAGAGGGAAAGGGTTGATATCGCTTTGTTGTAGGAAACCCATCTTGATGATAGGGAACACCTGAAATTACAACAGAGGAGTTATGACCAGGTATCCTTTACAACTAAAAGTAGGGGAGTAGCGGTATTTATCCAGAAAAATCTTCCGTTCACATTATTAGTGCAGGTGAAAGATAAGCAGGGATGGTTTGTGATACTTAAAGCCCTGATACATGGGGAGGAATATGGCATTTTAAATGTCTACTGTCCTCTGGCGCATCCACTCAAATTTTTGATTAGTGCTTTCTCTTTATCTGAGTGGTTTTGCAACACGGCACATTATTATAGGTAGGGGGGGATGTTAATTGTCTTTTGGATCTGACAGTTGACAGGATGCCTTGTTGACCTCCAACTATTTCTTCACAGCTCAAGCAGGTGGTTGACTTATGCGATGAGTTGGAGCTGGTGGATATTTGGAGATGTCTTCACCCTACAGGCAGGGACTTCACCTTTTTTTCAAACCCACATAAATGTCACACGAGGATTGACCTCTTTCTGGCTCCTTCGGCCCTTCCGGATTCAATTATGGGTTGCAAAATTGGGAATATAGCTATCTATGATTACGCGGCAGTATATTTGGAGGTTAAGGCCAAGAGTGAGGTGCTAGGTTTGTGGCACTGGTGTTTGGATCCTTTTCTCCTTAAGGATTCCAAATTTGTGGAATACTTTTTGAAGGAGTTTTAGGAATTCTTGACTATCAACTCAGGCACGATTAGTAGTCCATCAATGCTATGGAACACTGCTAAGGCCTTTGCTAGGGGATTAGCTATTTCCTACTCGGCTGGCCGGAAATGACAGAAGGAGGAACAGCAGCATCTACTTCAGACGTGGTTGAAAGCCGCTGAGGCGGCACAATTTGCACGGCCTTCGGTGACTAAGCTACAGCAGATCACGGCCCTCTGGGCTGCCTTGAATTCAATACTGAAAGAACTTGCTTTTGCTAGACAAAGGCTGTTCAAATATGGGGATAGGCCAAGGAAATATTTAGCGTACCTGACTAGGAAAAAGCGTGCTCCCAATCCATTATTGCAATCAGAGACAGCACAGGGGTCCTTACATATGAAATTAAAAAGTTTAATGAGGCTTTTTGGAGCTTTTACTCTTAATTGTATTGGTCTGAAGGTTGTGAGGACAGGAGGGCGAAAATGGAGGGCTTTTTTTTAAGAACCTGGACCTCCCAAGGCTAACCTTGGAACAGGCCTCTCTCCTTAATGCCCCCTTGACAGTTCAGGAAATACAGGAGGCAGCTAGGCAACTTCAGAGTGGGAAACGATGGTCTCCCTGGAGAGTTTTATAAGGAGTTTATAGGGATTCTGTCAGGGCCGATGTTGGAGATGTACAATCACTCCTATAAGTATGAATGCCTACCACCATCTTTGAGAGAAGCTAATATTACCTTCATTCTTAAGAAGGGGAATGTTCCTGAGGATTGTGCCTCATACAGGCCCATCTCTCTACTAAATTCAGTTTTAAAGATTCTGTCCAAGATCCTGGCGCTGAGACTGGAAAAGGTGTTGCCCATTATTGTTAAAGAGGACCAGACAGGCTTTATAAGGGGCCGTAGGTCCTCTAATAATATTAGAAGGTTGCTGAATATGGTCCAAGTTTGTCAGCAACGATTGATTCGGGGGTTGGTGATTTCCTTAGATGCAGAGAAAGCACTTGACCGGATGGAATGGCCATATCTTTTTTATGTCTTAGAACAGTTTGGGTTGGGTGGAGTCTTTGCTAGGTGGGTGGAGGTTTTATATCACCACCCTCTGACCGCGGTCATCACCAACGGGGTGAAGTCTGGGAATTTTAGGATTGGTAGGAGAAGTTGGCAAGGCTGCCCCCTCTCACTGTTGTTGTTTACATTGGCGATAGAGTTGCTGGCAGAGACCATTCGTCAGAATATCCACATAACTGCTCCGGAATGGGATCGAGGGCACACGAGATTACACAGTATGCGGATGATGTCCTTCTGTTTTTATCAAATCCGATGACCTCCTTACCCCAATCGATACAATGTAGGAGGTGCTTCCAATTTCATGGCTGGGCTGAATGTCTCTCATTAAGATGAATGTTCTTCCTTGTTTGCTTTATCCCATATGTATGTTCCCTATACTGTTTCCCAGGTCAACGCTGCAGAAGGTTATGGGATGGTTTGGTTCCTTTGTCTGGCATCTTGGGTGGCCCCTCATCAAACTTACTAAACTGCAGTCGCCACAAGGAGGGGGAGGAGTTGATTTCCCAGACATCAGGAGGTATCAATTGAGTTCCCTGCTGTCCTTTGTCTGTGAGTGGGGTAACGATCCAAACTCAATATGGCTGGATATTGGGGCCTCCCAGGCAAAGTGCCCTCTTATTAACCTGTTGTTCATGGATAAGATGAGGACAGTTATGGACCACTGCCCGAACCCCATTGTCATTAGTACAGTCAAGGCATGGAGGGCCATGCGTCAGAGTGAGGATTGCTTATCCAAGACTTCGCCACTTACACCTATATTTGGCATGCCAGGGTTCCGACCTGGGTTGATGGACTCAGGGTTCAAACTGTGGGCAGCGAGAACCGTTTCTAGTTTGGGAGACTTGTTTGAGGGAGAGGTTATGATGTCTTTTGAGCAATTGAGACGCAAATAAGGGTTACCCAGCAGAGATCTTTTCCATTTTTTTCAGGTTAGGGATTTCATCCAGAAGAAGACTATGCTTCTCACTAAGCCCTATCAGCCCGAATCAGAGAGGTTGTTGCTACGTTCCACAAGCACCCTTTCAGTTTGTGCCCTTTATCGCCTACTGGGTGGCAGGGCCTGGCAGGATATTAATCGGTTATGTGAGGTCTGGGAGCAAGAGCTAGGAGTGGGGATCTCTTCTGAAACATGGGAGAACATATGGGAGAATGCTCGAAAGATCTCAATCTGTAATAGGATATGCACTGCACAGTTAAAAGTTCTGCACAGGGCTCATCTGGCACCAGACCATCTGGCGAAGTTTAAAAAAGGGGCATCTTCAGTGTACCCCAAATGTAAAGTTAGTGTAGGTACTCTTACCCATTGCTTCTGGACTTGCCACGGGCTCCGTATTTATTGGAGCGCTGTGGTGGGAGGGATAGGGAGGGTATTGAAGACTGAAGTCAAAGTAGACCCGAAATCTCTCCCCTTAGGTGTACCAAATTTATCATCTTTAGACGGGCATGGGAAGAAACTAATATTCTTGCATACTGTGCATGGAAGAATATTCTGATGAATTGGGTGTCTGAGAACCCCCTGGGCTTGCTGGGGTGGCAGAAATTAATTATAGAGCACATTCCCTTCGACCTTTTTACAAACATGGTGCACCACACAACAGACCATTTTTATAAGACATGGCAGCCCTACTTGAGTTATTTGGATATAGATTTGTCAGTTATCTTAACTAGTGTGTTTGTTTCACCAGGATGGTTAGGTTTGTCAAACCGTGGGCCCTGGAGGGATCTCTTGAGTTTATACAGGTAGAGATACAATGCTCCTATTCCTTTGTTTGGGAGGTTTGCACCGAGCATAACTGTTCTGTATTCTGTGTTTTTTATTAGTTTTTTTTAATCTATTAGTTATTTACTTATTTATTGGTATTGCTTTATAAGTGTTAGGGTTTGTTTTGTACTATAGGGTAGGTTAGTAGTTAGTAGACAGCAGTTGTATTATAATTTGTGTTTTATTTTCTTTTTATTATACTGATATTTGTTATTGAAATTGTATTTTTCAATAATTTTATATGCTTGTAAAGTTTTAAAAAATTGCTAATAAATATTTTTACAAAAAAAAAGAGATGTTGTAGTGAGATCAAGTTGAATTGAATCAGAGTGCATGTGGAACTATGTTGATGCAAAATAAGTGGGGGGCGGGTACAGCTATATACTCCTGGGGTTTATAGGTAATGGGGGGAACCCATTTCAGATGGTTGCTCTGGTTATGCTGGATAGTTAAGTATGGCATCAGGTCATGTCAGTGACAACCAGCTGGACAATGGGGTACAGATGTTGGAGAACAATGTCCTTAACCATGCCAAGGCTATAGATTGATTGTTAGATATGAGGAGAGATAGTTTACCATGGTCCTGATCACATGTTTCAGTGTTGTGGCCAGGAAGGACACTTGAAATACAAGATTGCAAACATGGATTTGTGGGAACACTTGTGCTACATACTGCAGCTCATGCTTTATTTTGAACTGGTCTTGGCAGACACCATATAAGAATGAGTGAGTTTGCAGGGCTATTTGGCTTTATATGTTCTTAAGATTATATTTATATTTCTTAATCACCGTATATGATACAAACATAAACAGCAGGCAGATTTAATACTATCTATGTAGTTAGTACAGAATTTGAAATAGTTTCAATCACAGTCCTTAACTATGCTCTCAGAAAAGTCATGATACAATGTTTTGTTTCACCTGGAAATGGTGAATGGCCCTATAATTTTCTGGACTTATATATGATGGTCTACCACATCAGCTGCAAGCAATGTGACAAAATAGGCATTTCTGATAAACTGCTGTTTCTCTTCTGTAAGGAAGAAATAAGGAAGAACCTAGTGACCACAAGACATTCCCAAGTACTTTACAATTAATGAAGCATTATTGAAGTGTGGTCATTATTGTAATTGTAGGAAACTCCAGCTGCTAACTACGCTGCGCACAGCAAGGATTCAAAAATGTTAATGAAATAAATTAAGTAATTTGTTTTTTTAATGATGTTGGTTAATGCATAAACCTTGTCATATTTGCCACACTCTTTCCTGTGTGGCACTGGGCTAGGGGTAGTTGAGATAATTTGCTGTGACCAATTCTCCTTTGTCTATTATCTTTTTTATAAAATAAATAATAATAGTTTAGCCAGTCTCCGGTGGGGGACCATGACAAAAAAAACAAAAGATCAATGGAAACTCATCAAAATAAAATTACAATATCATTTTCAGATATGATGATGCACCCAATCCCTGTCCTCCTTTGTTAATACAATGTCTAAGGGCCCTGTCTAAGTATCAGTGGTAGAGGATAGATTACTGAACAGAAAATGCATTTTTCTTTGTTAACAATATAGTTTATAGTATGAAAGCAAGAATTGTAACTTAAACTACAGCTATTATCTAACTGTTGTTATCTCTGGATAGCCATGATGTGGAGGTGGACAAAGTTAAAAACAAAATCTCACAATACTGAGTTATAGTCCAACATGTTTATTTGGAAGTACAAGCTGTTGGGGTGCTTCTCCTTTGTCAGGTAGTTAATGGAGCAGGACTTTAGGACACAGAATTTATAACAAAAGATCATAGTGAATGAATCAGATCTCAGACTGAAATCTGGATTAATGATTTTTTTTATACAAGGTGGTCTTTTCCATGTAACACAAGGCTAGAATGCTGCAAATCTAGTTTAATAATAAAACATAGTACGCAAAAGCAGAGAAGGTAATTTGGAATAAATCAAGTTATTTACATACAATACAACTTGAAGTATTTCAAAACATGCAGTACAGATACAGTCTGTAGGGGGAATGAGGCATTAGTTATTTTATGCTGAAAACTACACCTACCCTAGCTTAAGACTTCCGTACCCCTTATGGAAAATAAAGAACATGAAAGCATAGTGTTAAGACGGTCCTACCGTCCCCGTGTTCGTTTCGGAGGAATGAGACACCGGGTCAGATTCTAAGAAACAGACTGCTTTATTCGAGAGAGAATCGGTTTACAGCAAGACATCTGTCTGGCTGGAGAAGGCGTTCTGAAATCTTTCCAAAAACCCCTGCTTGATATATTGTTTGTTAAGCTAACGCTACGTAATCACTCACACACGTGATCTCTCACAGACAAAGGCCTCCTGTGAACAGGCCTCGGCCTTGGCAGGTATCCACGAGATGGTCTGTCTCGTAAACAAGGTCTCCAAGTAAAGGCTGCCATTGTATTGGTCTGACCTTGGTAGTCCAGCTGCACAGACAGTTTCGGTAAACAGTCCAAACAACAGCTCCGCAGCGCCCCCCGATTTCCCAAGAAGTAACTACATCTCTACCCTCCCTAGGCCTATGATATATCCATCCCAACAATAGGAAGGGTTAAAGCATGAAGACCACTGGCAATCTGTGGTCTGTGGAAGGCAGGATGGGATAAGAATAGTGGAATGCTCTTGCACCAATTAGCAGAGTAAGGTTAAGGCTAAAAGGTCACTAAGGCAAGATGAGATAACACAAGTAATAAAGCAAGTTTCTCTGTTAAGAAGTGTTATTATGACAGGATTGGGAAAATAAATATTTGGGACATGACATTAAAATATCTAATTAGTAGTCAGCTTGAGACAGGAGACTATTGTAATAGATGGAATAGCTAAATATCTATCATGACAGGTTAGCCTGGAATAGAAGATCACTGTAGTAGAGTTAGCAATAAATATCTAACCGTGACATTAGAATAACATTAAGTAGAATGTACAACTAAAGAGATAATGGGAACTAACATCACTGGTTTATTGTGTAGCTAGAGTGAGGTTCTTTGATTAATATAGTTGGACATGCTGATAAGCTAATAGAAACATGATAAAAAAAAAATAAAAATCCACAGACCCTGAGGTTCGTGGGCATTTGAGAATCTGTTTTCTCAGTGTCACGGTTTTTTGTTTGCAAATAAAAGACCTACTTCTTGAAGAACTCTCTGCGTCTCCTGGTGGTTCTCTATATTTTCTCCACAACAAATTTGGGGCAGCAAGAAAGGTCGTGTAGAGATCCACTGGGACAGAGGGCGGCAGTAACAGGGCGCTCCTTGGTCCACTGGGGCACTCCCGAGACTGACAGAATAAGGGTACCCAACAAAAAAAGGTTAGCATTTTTGCTGTGAATTTGGACTATAATCTGTTGGCTTGGAGTGGTCCTTGGGGACTCGGAGGTGCAGGAACCTGCCGGAGGGTCTCTCTGTTCCAAGATCCAAAGGTAGGGGATAAATTGCTGCTGAAGGAGACATGGAGAATTGGTTAAGAAAACTGCGCAGTGGGGTAAGGGGTGAGTAAGAATAGAATGGAGCAATTGTCTGAGTAAAAAGTCCATGTGGTGTATATAAGACTCTATAGATAGATAGGGCAAAAATATAAGACCCTAAGACCCTATACATAGATAGGGCAGAAATATAAGAAAGTGAGGACTGCAGATGCTGGAGATCAGAGCTGAAAAATGTGTTGCTGGAAAAGTGCAGCAGGTCAGGCAGCATCCAAGGAGCAGGAGAATCGACGTTTCGGGCATAAGCCTGAAGAAGGGCTTATGCCCGAAACGCTGATTCTCCTGCTCCCTGCATGCTGCCTGACCTGCTGCACTTTTCCAGCAACACATTTTTCAGAAATATAAGACCCTTTGGAAGATAGGGCAGAATAAGTAAGGGGAAATTGTTTTATAAGACCCTATAGATAGATAGGACAGAATAAATAAGGGGAAATTGTTTTACTGGAAGCACTGATAGACCTGTTGAGAAAGCTGGCAGATTGGTAATGGATGATTAAAAGTAAAATAGTAGAGAATAGTCATAGTGTTATAGTGTTATTAGACTGTTAGAGTCCCTCTCCCACTGCAACTCCCAGGTAATTTCCTCTGCCCTGAAGCTCTTCAACTATGTCCTGAAACAAACTCACTACCACAGCCACATTTGCTTCCAGCTCAGCACTGTCCCCATGACTTGTCCTACCTGCCTATCTTCTTTTCCACCTATCCACTCCACCCTCCTCTCTGACCTATCACCTTCATCCCCTCCCCCACTCACCTATTGTACTCTATGCTACTTTCTCCCCACCCCCACCCTCCTCTAGCTTATCTCTCCACCCTTCAGGCTCTCTGCCTTTATTCCTGATGAAGGGCTTTTGCCCGAAACGTTGATTTTACTGCTCCTCTGATGCTGCCTGAACTGCTGTGCTCTTCCAGCACCACTAATCCAGAATCTGGTTTTCAGCATCTGCAGTCATTGTTTTTACCTTGTTTAATGTTTTAGATAAGGCCTGTAGGATTATAGGATTTTTAGAAATGAACAAAGGGTCTGTTTAAGTAAGGCTCTGCCTAAGAGAGATTGATTTACGGCCGAGTTCGCGCGTGTGTGTGTGTGTGAGAGAGAGAGAGAGAGAGAGATTATAGTTTAATCATTGTGATCTGATTTGTATGCATAATTGTTTATTGGTGGTTAAATGTTTGTGTTTTGTTTCCCTGGAACTCGAGATCCAGGGGTATTTTGATTTTATTTTGCACTTTAAGAACTTAAGATAGTTTTTTTTGAGAGTGAAATTTCTCAAGAAACCATTCGTGATTGGTGCATTTTGAAGGTTCAGTGTTCGATTGGTTTAGGCTGAATGAATGAGAATAGGTTGTTTGTATTAACTAGCTGCAATTGAGGACGTTTTGGAATTGGTAGATTGGTAAGGGACAATTGCAAGTTATAAAGTTAGGGATTGCTTATAGTATTGACAAAGCACAACGGACTTGAATGGTAGGAGGAAGTGATTTATGAGAGCAAAGATAATACATTAGTTGGACTGAAATATATTGTAGGATGGATAAAGGGACTGCAGTTGAGATACTGAGTATGAGATTCCCAGTGGCAAGAAATGATATTCTAAAAATTTCTGAGAAATGGGAAAAAAAGAACTAAGGATTTATTGACTAAATGGTCAAAAGAAGGTACCTTTGATATACAAAGGTGCAATAAATCTAAAAATAGAAACCAAAAAAGGGATCAGGAGATGGAAATACTGAAACTTTTCAGGAAAGAGGGTGAGGGTCAGGCACCTCTGATGACTAGGAAAGCTGCAAAAGAACAAGCTGAGCAGTTACAGGAAACAGAAAAGTAGGAATCAGCTTCCCCCTACACCCCCCACCCATACCCAGATGTGGAGGAGTTGAATAGAACTCCTCCCTTCTCAAATGAAAAGGCATTGAAGCAGTGTCCAGTAATAAAGGGAACAGTAGAAATAGACGGACAGTTAGAATGAGATGGAAGTGCGGAAGACAAAAATAAACGGAGGGAAAGAAGAGAAAGAGAGAAAAGGGATAAGCAGAAGCAAATAGAAGCTATACAACAAGAGCAAGAAAAGCTGAAACATGAGATTAGTATGCTGCGTGGGCTATGGGAACAAAAAGCAATTGAGGAATACTCATTGTGATATGAAAGAAGGGCTGAAGAGAAAAGCAGTGAAAGTGATGGAGAGCAAGCAGAAAGGGACGATGAGAGACAAGGAAAGAAAAAGGCCCCAGTACCTAAAGAATAGGAGGAATTAGAAATAGCATCGGACTCAGAGCCTAAGGGGATTTATTGCGAAGTAGTGTTGAAAGGGAAAACGGGCCAACAAGGAAGGATGCTACTGCTCCTTATAAAAGAGGGAAGAAACCCACAATACATTCCTTGGGGAACTCAGGATCTGGAAGGGCTGAAGAATGCGCTGCCCAGTTTACATAAGGGAGCAGGAAAGTGGATCAGGGCTTTTGAAGCTGAAACCACAGGACGATTGCTGGCTATAGGAAACTTGAAGGCATTGCTGGTGAGGTTGGCAGGGTTCCCGAAGTTAAAGGAAATAATGGTCCGAGCCCATTTGAAAAATACGGCAGACAATCCAATGATTGATGGGGTCGGGTTTGATCGAGCGAGACAGAATGTATGGCAGGCCCTAAGAGACTGTTACCCACCCAAAATGGACTCCCAGGCTCTGAGAGGGGATCCACTGGGAGAAAGTGAAAACCCGGCTGCTTACTTGGAGAAACAGTTAAAGAAGTGGAGGCTGGAAACAGAGCAAGACATAGAGACTAATCAGTTGCTGACCACAATGTTCTGAAATTCCAAGTCAGGTCAAGACTGGAGGAGGTGGTGGGTCTGACAACCTCAATGAGCCACCAGGAATTTAGAGATCATGTAGTTCATGCAGTTGAAAGGTTTCGAAAAGACAAAGAGAAAGTGTCTGAACAGCAGGAGGAAGTGCAAAGGAAGCTGGCGTGAATGCAACTCAAAGAGCTTAAAAAGAAAGAAAAAGAGAAGGCTAAAAAGGTGTTGCCAGTAAGAACAAACACAATAAATCAACGCTGGTGTGAACCAAGTGCCGGCACAAGGTGGGGGGGGGGGGGGGTCCTATCAGGGAGCCAGACAGGGGCCAGAAAGTACCATGCCAGCAATGGAAGTTTTTAGAGAAGCTTTCCCGCAGGTGCCGTATCCAGGGCAGGGCAGATTTAAACAACAGCCGAAACAAAACTGGAGTCCCCAAGGACTGGGACGTAGGAATGGGGGCTAAGGTATATGATAAATAATCAGGCTCAAGGGGGGCCAGAAATGATGTGCTGGGGATGCTATCAACCAGGCCACTTCAGGAGGAATTGCCCTAATTGGACCGGGCCTTCTCTGCCCTACAGCGGGTCAAGATGGCGGGAATCCCCAGTGGCCACTTCCCAGACACCTACAGGCCCTGTAGGACATGTTAACCCGTATGGAATGTGTTAGGGATGCCCTGAGAACCTAAGTGGGAAGGGGCACTACCCTGTAGTAGCATGGGAGGCTGATCAAGAACCAGTAATACAAGTTAATAGAGAAGGGCGGCAGACACCAATGATGATATATACTGAAGCTACATACACTTGTGTACAACCGCGGTATGCCTCTCACCTTCCCATGTCAAGTAAATTTGTTAAAATTGTAGGGTTCTCGGGAAATCACAGTTAACTCGATTTACAGCTCCTGTAAGATTAGAAATGGAAGGTAGGGAGATAGTTCTTCCAATATTAGCCAATTAACTTGTTAGGTAGGGATGCTTTACCACAGTTAGAGGTAAGATTGGAGTGCACACAGCAGGGCTTGGTCATGGAAAAGACCAATACACAATTAGTGCTGCAAGAAGTTAAAGATGTTCATGTTTTTTGGATAGGGGATTATAGCAAGTGATATTCAAGACATTTGGGGGATGTGGAAAGCAGAAGTGTTGACAATGTTGACTAAAGCAAGACCACCTAAGTCTAAACTGCACTGTACGGTGATATTTGATGAGTCTTAGGATGAGGTGTTAAAGAGTCAGTGGCAGCAGGAAATCACTACTCCACAACATTTGAGAAGTGAAGCAATAGTATTAGGGGAGCAGGGAGTGATCCTGCAAATAGAGAGAAATGTTTTCCTGGAAAAGTGGTATAGTGTATCAGGCACCACAACACGTGTAACCTTACTGGTAAATAAGTGATATCAATCTAAAGACTTAGGCCCTATGGCCAGGCATGTAGAAACAGTCAGAGAATGGCATATGCTCAGGACAGGGGTTTCGGGATCCAGGGATGGAAGCTATATTAAAATCCTAGCATGCTGAAACTTGACAGGGAATCCGAAGGAAGTCAAGGTAAGACCCCACTGGAGCATGCCAGTGACAGTGGAGGAAGGTGATCAATATGGTAATGAGCAATTGGATGCATTACTAGCCATTTTGTGGTCACAGCATGATACAGATCTGGGAAGAGTGAAATCATCTGGCCCATTGGAAATAAGGTTGAAACCAGGAGCTGGGATAGTAGTGAAATTTCTGATGAATGAAGTTATCCTAAGGTTTTGTAAACCGTCGGAAATTAGACAATGGGTTTGCTTTCATCCAGAAAGTAGTTAAGTCGGTGCTGCAGTCTTTGAGAATCAAACAGAGGTTTGGGTGAGTGTATCATCCCCAGTCACAGGTTATGGTGGAAAGGATTAATGGGACATTGAAAGCAAAATTAAACAAGATCTGTGCATGCACCGACCTTAATTGTGTTGATGCACTGCTGCTGGCGCTAATGAGTTATCTCACGCAGACTAATCGCATGACCAATCTAACACCGCATGAGATGCTCACAGGTAGACCTGTGCCAGTGCCCAGGTTGAGAGGCCCATACAAAGGGCCTAGCTTGGAGCGGTTAAGTTTAGAACTTAAGGAATATATGTAGCAGCTAACTATAATATGTGAGACTATTCACCTGCAGGAAACACAAAGGGAATCAACACCTGTCAATGAGGAAGGACCTATTAAACCCAGGATTTGGGTGTACATGCGGGTTTTTCGAAGACGCTGGAATGAGCCAAGGAGAGTCACCTTTCATAGTGACTATGGCATCACCTACCACCATCCAAGTGGAAGGACGACACATATGGTACCACCTTAATCATTGTACTAAAGCTCTCCCACCAGCACAACTAACTCTAACACTGAGGTAAGTGGAGCTGAGGCTGAGGAACTTAGACATGGGCAGGCCACACAGGAGGCTAGTACCCCTCAGCAGGGTTCCGAACAAGGTACAGGTGAAGTTTTTGGGGACACTGATCATTCCAGAAATGATTGTGATGGAGATGTGGAGCATAGTTCTCCTGGCAGCAGGGTTGGAGAAGACCTGGGGGATGCCCTGATACCACCCTCTCTGATGCCAGGCCTGCATACTCAGACTTGGAGACCACTAATTTGGCAGACCTGGACTGGTAATGCCAGTGTCAATAGGCTGGGATGCAAAGACGTATTAGAAGTGCAGACCTCGCTGTCCTCATATGGGTATTCACCCATGACAATCACTGGTATCAATGGGCAAACTATACGACCATAATGATGGCTAGACAGGACTGTTTCTTGTGTACTAAGGCAACCCTCTCATACTATGTTGTCCCTATGCCTTATAACTCAACCATCTGTACTCAATGGCATTTGCAGCACTATAGCCGACCTCTTAATCTGGATGATTCATCAATTTGCAGGCAATCCTTTTACCCGTTTTGGTGCCTCCTACTTCTGGCCTCTACGTTCTACCAGCAGGATGATGTGGGCAGACAGCAACTTCAACGGTGGTGTGACTGTAGCCCACCATGGTCCACCAGTAAGACTAATGCTGCTGGCGTTCCCCATGGCTGCTTTCGGGGTATGGAAAGGGTTGAGTTTTGAATGCTTTAAGTGAAACAGCTCCACATCAGTAGGCTATATTAAGGGTCTTTGCGGGAATACAATTGAACTAGAGGTGGACACCACATTTGGGGCTGTTTTAAATTCTCAACAATTCTCATGGCAGATACTTGGTGGCTGTGTTTTGTTAGGCAGAATTTTGTCAGGAAGAATTGCCTTCAACAGGCTATCATTCACAATGGAGAATATACAGAGGAACCTCAATTACAAAACAAAATTCTGTCTGAGCATCTAAACATGGCTTGGTTCTAATCCCATTTTCCATCACTTGGTCCATAACCTTGTATGCTTTGGCATTGTAATTACACTTCAAAATATGACTCAACCTGTCAGGTTAGTGTAGTGGGATGAGGCATTAGTTATTTTATGCTGAAAACTACTCCTATCCTAGCTTCTGACTTCGATACCCCTCTGTCCCATGATCCTCTCTCTAATGCCCTGACTCAAGCAGAATCCATCTGCCTGACCTGAGAATTAAAATTGATGGTCTTGATACATCCCTGTGTCCAAACAATCTGCACCCTAACTGCTCTTTGCACTCTTTCTATGGTAAAATTAGAACTGTTTTCTCAAGTCTGTTACTTGCATTCTAGTTCTGATAAGAGCAATTTTAATAAGTTTCAACTTCTTGTCTCCTTTTAAGCAATGTTTAAGTCATGATTAGGTGAGTTCTTCTGGCAGTAGGAGTGCTGTGTTAGTCAATATTTAACATGCTGTCTCCCACATTTCGTCCCAGACAAGAGAAAGTTTCTGCTTATTGTTTTGGCTTTGCTGCGTTTGAAGGATTTTGCTGTGTACTTACAAATTCAAATATTGCTCACCAGGTGGCAGTAATTTCTCAAAGATACAGTAATCTTTGAAGTAACAATGGCATAAGATACTCTGCTCTTCAATGTTTTTATTATTAAGTAATGTTTACACAAAAAAAAATTGCAAATACATAACCTTTTAACTTTAGAAATGTCGCAAAACACTTCACTAGACTAGATTCCCTACTGTATGGAAACAGGCTCTTCAGCCCAACAAGTCCACACCAACCCTCTGAAGAGTAACTGACCCAGACCCATTTCCCTCTGATTAACCCACCAGGCAATTTAGCATGGTCAATTCACCTAACCCACATATCTTTGGACTGTGGGAGGAAACCCATGCAGACATGGGGAGAAACCCCACACAGATAGTAATCCAAGGCTGGAATTGAACCTGGATATCTAGTGCTGTCAGGCAGAGTGCTAACCACTGAGCCACCATGCCACTCCAGTTCAATGAAAAAGCTTTAATATTGAGCTTGGTCAAGGAGGTAGATTTTTGTGGAGGATCTTTGAGGAGAGGAAGGTGAAGTGATTTAGATCATCTAGAATATTGGATCTAATGATGGGATTTAAAAATGTGTATTTGCAAAGGCAGAATCAAATGAAAGGAGAAATTCAGGAGAGATGTGCAGATGGATAGATTACAAAAACAGGGAGAGACAACCAATAAAAATATTTAAACATAAGAATGCAAATTTACATTTGAAACGTTGGGCAGGCAGAAGGCAATATAAATCAGTGAGCTCAGGAGTGAGGGGTGAGGGGGACTTTGTATTTTAGATTAAAAGTAACAGAGTCTTTTTGAGCCGATATTAATGGGACACAGAGAATGGAATGGACAGCATTCAATTTTTGAAGTAACAATGGCATAAGGCAGAAGCAGATAAGAGTGATTTTTACGTTGACTTTGTGATGGCGAGTTTAGGTGATATGCACAAAACTGGGGTCAAATAAGATGGAAGGTTTTTGAACAATTTAGTTTGGTCTGAGGCAGCAACAGGGAAAGGTCAAAGATCTTGACAAGATTAGAGAGTTTATACCAGTGATTGTAGTTGACAGCCTTTGCCTTTCTAAAATTGGAGAATAGTATAACTCAGCCATGGCTAGATGGCAGCACAACTGTAATAAAACATCAAAAAATGTGATGGAAAATAGATCAGACTTACATCAGTGTTTTCTTTGAAGCTGTTTCCATGTCTGTAGACTATATTGCTCCAGAATAGTTGATAGTTGGGGAAGATTAGGAGGCCATGGATATATTCTGAGCAGATTGGGGTTAACACTGTAGCAAATATAATCATTTCTCCCCAGTAACAAAATCTTGAAGTTTATTATTGGCCAGAAATTGGACCATATAAATACTGTGAATACTGAAGCAGGCCAAAAGATCAGAATTCTGCACTGAATAATCACCTGATTCTCCTAAGCCTGTCCACTATCTAAAAGGCACAAGTTAGGAGTATAATGGAATGCTGTCTATGTACCTGGATATATGCCACTCCAATAACACTGAACACTATTCCAGGACAAACAGCCAGTTTGATTGGCACTCGATCAAACATCTTCAATATTCCCTCACTTCACCACTGGCACAAAGTGACAGCAGTATGTACATGTGGAAGAGGCATCACAACAACTCAACAAAGCACCTTCAAGTGCTCCTTTCAAACCCACGATGGTGACCTGCCTGGCTGGGTACTTGGACTTAGAAACAAATTGACACAAGTCAGGATACAACAAAAAACAACTACCACATACCTTCAAGCTGCTTCTTCTTAGACCTTCATCTGTTCGTCTTGTAGAGTCATAGAGATGTACAGCATGGAAACAGACCCTTCGGTCCAACCTGTCCATGCCGACCAGATATCCCAACCCAATCTAGTCCCACTTGCCAGCATCTGGCCCATATCCCTCCAAACCCTTCCTATTCATATACCCATCCAAATGCCTCTTAAATGTTGCAATTATACCAGCCTCCATCACATCCTCTGGCAGCTCATTCCATACATGTACCACCATCTGCGTGAAAAAGTTGCCCCTTAGGTCTCTTTTATATCTTTCCCCTCTCACCCTAAACCTATGCCCTCTAGTCCTGGACTCCCTGACCCCAGTGAAAAGACTTTGTCTATTTATCCCATCCATGCCCCTCATAATTTTGTAAACCTCTGTAACGTCACCCCTCAGCCTCCAATGCTCCAGGAAAAACAGCCCCAGCCTGTTCAGCCTCTCCCTATAGCTCAAATCCTCCAACCATGGCAACATCCTTGTAAATCTTTTCTGAACCCTTTCAAGTTTCACAACGTCTTTCCGATAGGAAAGAAACCAGAATTGCATGCAATATTCCAACAGTGGCCTAACCAATGTCCTGTACAGCAGCAACATTACCTCCCAACTCCTGTACTCAACACTCTGACCAATAAAGGAAAGCATACCAAATTGTTTTGTATGACAAGTTAAAATGGACACAAAATAGTACCACAGCAACCTTTAACACCTAGTAGGACAAGGGCAGCAGATGCCAGGGTATACCATTGCATGCAGGTTGCCTTCCAAGCCACACACCATCCTGATCATTCCATACATGATCCTATATTATTGGATGGTATAGAAAGAATAACAAATACTTACATAGAATCAGATTGAAGGAGAATTGCAGTCCAAGACAAACCTATCTAGAAATATGAAAATGGATAATAAAAATATCCATATGTATTTAAAAAGACAAAGAGTAAGTAAATGAAATGTTAGTCCTCTAGACGATGAGTCTGGGGCATTAATTATAGAATATAATGAATGAAACAGATACTTTGTGTCTCTCTTCACTGTAGAGGAGACAAATAACGTAGCAAAATTGGGCATCAGGAATAAAAGAGCAGAAGGAACTTAGAACAATTGCAAGGGAGAGTGCACTGAGGAACTTATACAACTACAAACTGAGAAGTCACTAGATCCTGATCAACTTCAACCAGTGTCTTAAAAGAACTGGTAGCTGAGGTTGTAGATGCATTGGGTTTACTTATTCAAAATTCTCTAGATTTTGGAAAGTTCCCATCAGATTAAGAACTAGTGAATGTGACTCTTTTATACAAATGAGGAGGCAAACAGAAAGCAGCAGAATATTGACCATTTCATTTAATATCTACCATAGAGAAAATGCTGGAATGTATAATTCAAGTGATTATAACACTGAGAAATTCTTGATGCAATCAAACAGAATTAGCATGATTTTGTGAAAGGGAAGTTATATCTGAATAATTGAGTTTTGTTCATTGAGAGGAAGCAGCCAACCATGTGGATAAATATGGACCTATGTACTTAGATTTCCAAAATGCATTTAATAAGGTACCACGTCAAAAGTTACTACTAAATAAGAGCTCATGGTGTAAGGGGTAACAGATCGTAACAGGTTGGTTGGTACACAGGAAACAGAGGCATTAATGGGCCATTTTGTAAAATAGTTGTACAGGACATTGGTGAGATCGCACCTCTGGTAGTGTGTACAGTTTTGGTCTACTATTTTAATGAAGAATATGAATTAGCTAGTGTGCTTCCAATTAAACCTGTTGCACTATAACCTGGTGTTGTGTGATTTTTAACTTTGTACATCCCAATCTAACGCCGGCATCTCCAAATCATGACTATGGATAGGAGGTGGGTGTTATCTTAAAAAGGAAAGGTTGGATGGGCCATTGACCATTGAAGTTTAGAAGGATAAGAGGTGATCATGTTGCAACATATAAAATCTTGAAGATGTTTAATAGGGTGGATACTGATACGACGTTTCTCCTTGCTGAGGGGAAAAGAACTACAGGACACAGTTAAATATTAAGGATTTAAAAAGGGCTCTGCCACTTGAGATGTGCATAGAGAATTTTCTTCTTTCAGAGGGTGTGAATCTGAGGAATTGTTTTCTCCTGAGGGTGGTGGAGATGGTATTGACTATTTTTATGGCAGAGATGTATAGATTCTTGACTAACAAAGGAGCCAAAAATTAGCAGGGATTGGCAGGACTGTGTAGTTGAGGCCACAATCCAAGCAGCCATGTTAATCTTGCCCCTAATTTGGGTTTCCATATATTGATCTACTTTCACTGAATCAAATTCCTGGACATCCCATCCAGACTGTACCATGGATGTCTCTGTCTGACAATAACTGCAGCATTTCAAGAAGGTAGCTAACTTCTCAGGGGCAATTAACAAAGGGTGATGAATGCTGGTCTAGCCAGTGACACCTACATCTCATGAAAGAGAAAAAACATCAGTTTTGTCCATTTAGCTCTCTTTATAATTCTGCACTTCCATCTATTCTGCTTATACATTACTTATCTTTGAATCATGAGCACATTTTGGTTTGTGAGCTTCTATCCCAGAATGTGATATTTATATTCTATCCCATTATTGACTGTGTTGATTGGATGACTAGAATTTGGTCCTTATTATTGCCAATTGTGTGGGTTCAGCTCCCAGACTGGATATTCACTCTGAAAAAAGTAAATTACCTCTCCCAAATTAGTTCTTAAAATAACCAGAATAAATTACTAAGGGAGATTGATAGATTAGATTAGATTAGACTTACAGTGTGGAAACAGGCCCTTCGGCCCAACAAGTCCACACCGACCCGCCGAAGCGCAACCCACCCAGACCCCTACATTTACCCCTTACCTAACACTACGGGCAATTTAGATTAGATTAGACTTACAGTGTGGAAACAGGCCCTTCGGCCCAACAAGTCCACACCGACCCGCCGAAGCGAAACCCACCCATACCCCTACATTACCCCTTACCTAACACTACGGGCAATTTAGCATGGCCAATTCACCTGACCCGCACATCTTTGGACTGTGGGAGGAAACCGGAGCACCCGGAGGAAACCCACGCAGACACGGGGAGAACGTGCAAACTCCACACAGTCAGTCGCCTGAGTCGGGAATTGAACCCGGGTCTCAGGCGCTGTGAGGCAGCAGTGCTAACCACTGTGCCACCGTGCCACCCACAAAGCATAATGGTTAATATTATTTGCCTAGTAATTTAGATGCCTGGATCTAGATGAGGAGAAATTAAGCAGACTAAGACCATATTCATTGGAATTTCAAGGAATGAGGGGAGAAGGGAGCAATGAATAGAAACCTACAAAAGTATGAACAGAATTGATAAGATAGAAGCACAGATGCTGTTTCTACTGACAGGTGAAACTAGAACTAACTTCAAAATAAGGGGAGCAGATTTAGGACTGAGTTGAGGAGGACCTTCTTCACCCATAGGGTTATGAATCTGTGGATTCGCTGCCCAGTGAAGCTATTAAGAGTACCGTGTTGAATGTTTTTCAGGCAAAAATAGATGGATTTTTGAACAGTAAAGGAATTAAGTGTTACGGCGAGCGGATGGGTAAGTGGAGATGAATCCATGAAAACATCAACCATCATCTTATTGAATGCTAGAGCAGGCTCGACGGGCCAGATGGCCTACTCTTGCTCCTAGCTCTTATGTTCTTATGACTGATGCTTCAGGAGACACACCTTTGGAAAAATATCTTTGCCTTGGTGGAATATAGTGCATATTTATCAAATTATAACTGGGTTTGAGGGGGGTGTCTTATTATCAATGAGCAAGGAAAAAAAAATCAATAAAATTATTTTGAGCAGGAAAACTAATGCATTCCTCCTCTTGCACTTTTTCTGGACATAGTTTCTGTCCCTAGTGTGGCAGGACATCTATTGAGTTTGTTAATGTAGGCATTTACTCAGGGCATTTTACTGATGGCACACATGATCTCCAAAGTGATTGCAGCTCTTCAATCCACATGAAGCAAATGCAGAATGTCAGAATACCGCGAAAATAAAATACCATCTGAATACTAAAAGGCACAAATCGCTACTGTGAAGTCATCTGCAGGCAGAGGCTTGTAACTGCATGCTGATGTCCTGAAGACTGATGTTATTGACAATAACGTAATGCTTGTGAAAGCTACTGCTCCCCTGAGGCGTTGAGTTTCATCCTAGACTCTCTTATCCCTTTCACCTCAACAGAAACCTCACAACAATCCATGAAACCTGTGGACTATCCTTGCAATTGTGTGTGCTTAATTATCCTCCCACCTTCTCAACTCACCTGTGGTTCCTAGCTGGACAACAAACCAGAGGCAACCTGTAAATTTCATGCCTTGATCGTACCAGCAAACCTTTAACCTTTTTTCAGATTTATGACGTGGAAAAACATTCTACTGTCCATAAACAAAAATGCCTAACATTAGAAAATTCAGCCCAAAAGATTAAATTTTGAAAGTACAAATTAGGATTGTATTCCCTGGAATTGAAAAAGTTACAGGGTGAACTGGTCAAAGTTTTCAGGACATTAAGGGTATCAGGGGAGGTGAAATTAAATTATTTTCACTCATTGGGGAATCTATAGCTAAGAATCAGGAACTATCTATAGCCTAAAGATTAAAACCAAAACTCTCAGGAGTTAGAGAACACTATGTGCAAACAGATGCAGAATTTCCAACTCTTATGCAAACAGCAATTAATTTTGTATAAATTGTTAATTGGTAAACTGGTTTTAATATATTTTTTGTTAACCATATTAAATTGGGAATATAAGCCAACTCCTGTGTGGTCACTGAACAGTCATGATCTCATGGAATGGAGATTTGGTCCAGGAGCTAACTGACCTGTTAAATTGACTTCCCATAGTTAGTATGGCCAGGGAGAGAGTATTATATAAGAAATAGATTTTTATGACATTTGTAGTCTGTAAATCAGTAGATGAGTCAGAAGTGAATATCACTTCTTTCAAGCCCTTTTATAATTTTATAAAGTTAAAATTCACACAACACCAGGTTATAGTCCAACAGGTTTAATTGGAAGCACACTAGCTTTCGGAGCGATGCTCCTTCATCAGGTGAAGGAGCGTCACTCCGAAAGCTAGTGTGCTTCCAATTAAACCTGTTGGACTATAACCTGGTGTTGTGTGATTTTTAACTTTGTACACCCCAGTCCAACACAGGCGTCTCCAAATTATAATTTTATACATTTTGATTAGTTCACTCTCATACATCTAAACTCAAGGAGAAACTAGATCTAATACAGTACACTCAGTTTCTCAGTCTCATGAATCTTTACTGTACAGGCTCCAATATAAGTTTCCTTTCTTAACTATAGAGACCAAAACAGCATATAATACTCTGGGAATAGCCTCGACAAAAGCCTGTACAATTGTAGCAGCACTTTGTTATTCTTGTTCTCTAGTCCCTTTGCTATAGAGGCAAATATGATATTTGATCTTTCTCATTGTTTTCTGTACCTGCATACTACATTTCTGTTTCCCTTGCACAAGCACACTCATGTCTTCCTGAACATCAACATTTATGTGGATCATGCCTTTTCAAAAATATTCAGCCTTTCTATTTTTACAACCAAAGTGAATAATATCAGATTCCCCCAATATACTCGGTTTGTCATCTGTTATCCACTCACATAAGCTGTCAAGGTCTCTTTACAGTCTCTCCAGGCTGAATATTACATTTTCCTAGCTAAGTATGAGTTGCATTAAATTTTTAGAAAGTTTTCACTGCAAGGCCTAGTCAATTCTCTCACTGCATCTTACCAAATATACCTCATTAATTCACGACCACACCTTTAAAGTGTGTTTCATTTAATTTTCAACCAGCCTTTCCAACTCAGCAGTAAGTTTTTGCTCTTGTATTCTAGCACTCTCTCTGTGAATGCTAACATTCCTAACTGCCAACTGAGCCTTCAGATTGCGCTTCAGATTTATGAAGCCTTTCCCCATTTGGAAAATAGTCTATGCCTATATTTCTCCTACCAAAATGCATAAACTCACCCTTTCCCACATCTGTCAGTTCTTTGCCTACTGTCCACACCTGTCCAAGTCCTTCTGAAGCCTCCCTGCCATCTCAACTTTACCCGTCCCTCCATGTATCTTTATGTCATCTGCAAATTTAGCAGTAATGCTCTCAGTTCCTTCATCCAGATCAGTAATGTATAATGTGAATAGTTGCGGTTCTAATACGGAGCCTTGCGGAATTCCACTAGTCACTGGCTGCCATCCTGAGCAAAATCACTTTATCCTCACTCTCTGCCTTCTGTCAGTCAGCCAAGCCTTTGTACATGCCAGTGCCTTGCTCCTGACCTCATGGGCTCTTATCTTATTTAGCAGCTTTCTGTGCAGTGCCTTGTCAAAGGCCTATTGGGAAATCCAAAGAGATCACATCCATTCCATTGTCTAACTTGCTTGTTACCTCATCAAAAAATTCTAAAAGATTTGTCAGGCATGACCTCTCTTTGATGAAGCCATGCTGACTCACCTCTATTTTATCTTGCACTTTGAAATACTCTGCAATCTTATCCTTAATACTAAATTCTAAAATCATACCAATGAACAAGGTCAGAAGAACTGGTCTATAATTTTCCGTCTTATGCCTCCCTCCCTTCTTTAAACAGGAATGTTACATTAGTTATTTTCCAGTCTTCGGGAACTGTCCCTGAAACATCACCATCACGATCTCCTCAGCTGTCTCCTTCAGAACCAGGGTTTATCTAACCATCAGGTTGAATTTGTCTACTTTCACAACCTCAGCTTCCCCAGCACGTTCTCCTTAGTGATAGCCGTTACACTTGCCTCTGCCTCCAGACTCTCTTGAAGTTCTGGTCTACCTCTGGTGCCTTCCACCATGAAGACTAATGCAAAATACCTATTCAGTTCCTCTGCGATTTATTTGGTGGCTTTTCCTACTGCTGCACTCCAGTTTCCATTCTTGCCTCCACCTTCCTTTTTATAGATCTAAAAAAACTTCACACAATGTTCTTTTACATTATTCACTACAACTTACAACTTCACCCCCCCTTATTTTCTTTTTGTTGTCTGTTGGCTTTTAAAGGCTTCCCAGTCCACAGGCTTCCCACTAGTCTTCACTATATTATATGTTTTGTCTTGCTTTTATGCTGTCCCCGATTTTCCATGTCAGTCATGGTTGCTTTGCCCTCCCCATAGTATGTTTCTTCTTCCTTGGGATGAATTTTTACTGTACCTCCCAAACTACACCCCCCTCCCAAAAACTCTATCACTGTTACGCCACCACCTTCCCTGCTAGACTCCCCTTCCAATCAATTCTGGCCAGCTCCTCCCTGATGTTGTTGTAGTTATCTTTACTCAATTGTAATACTGTTACATCTGATTCCACCTTCTCCCTCTCTAACTGCAAGGTGAATTCTATTATGACCATATTAATATTTTGGCCACTGACCCCTAGGGGTTCCTTTACCATAAGCTCCCTAATCAAGTCCACATCACCAAAGCCAGAATTGCCAGTTCCCAAGTAGGCACTACCATAAGCTGCTCCAAAATAACATTTCACAAGCATTCCATGAATTCTTTTCCTTGGGATTCACGACCAACCTGATTTTCCCAATCAACCTACATATTGAATTTCTCCCTGACTATTGTAATAGTGTCTTTCTTACATACCTTTTCTATCTTCTGATTTATTTTTTCCCCTACATCTTGACTACTGTTGGTGACCTGTACATAATTCCCATCATGCTCCTTTTTCCTTTGCAGCTCTGCAACTGTACCCACAAAGATTCTACGCCTTCTGACCCCATATTATTTCTTGCCGTTGATGTAATTTCCTTACATATTAACAAGGTAATCCCTCCATCCCATCTGCCTGTCCTTTCGATAAGATGCATTTTCTTGGATATTTAGTTCTCAATCCTGATTCCTTTGCAGCCATGTCTCTGTGATGCCCACAATTTAAGTCTATGATTGTAAATCTGAACTATAGCCTCATTTACCTTTGTTTTGTTTACTGAGTGTACTTAAGTACAACCACCTCAGTCCTGTGTTGACCCTTTTCCCCCCATCCTCCCCTACTTGTCTCCTTGCCTGCTTTTCTGAGTGAGATGCAAGCACTGTTAGTGATGATGCCAATGCTTGAAAGGTGTAAGGTGTGCCAAGGGATTGAGTAGACAGCACAAAGGACATGCAGAGTTAATGATGTTGGAGGTTGGTTGGAGAGGTCAGAGTGAGTAAAGAAAGATGAAGGCAATAATGAGAGTGGTAGAACCTGTGCCTTGATGGTAGGCAGGAGCAATAGCAGAAACAGAATGAGTGTGAGATAGCAGGGAGATGAGTGTGCACTTACCTGGCACAGCCGGCTAGGCCATTGACCTTCTTATGGCACTGCTGGTCATTTCCCTGGACTGTGGTTGCAGACTGATCTGGGTGGTAACCTCAGAATAAGCCGCTAAGCTCTTGTAGGTTGGAATCCACTACCTGTCCTCTGTGAAGAGGACAACCCTTCTTCACACCATCTCTTCAACCAGGACCTACATCCAAGATTCTGTCAGGGAATTGTGGTGTCACTTTCCCATTTTCCCACATCTTCCAGAAAGCAGGATAGCTTTGGAATGTCATTGTTTTCCTGGCTGTAGAGTGCCTTTTAAAGATGGCACACTTACAAGGGATGCTGGTCTTTTGGTGGATATCCGCTGTTGTTCTGGGAACTGCATATGGGAAAATGGGACCAGAATTGGACATGATGTTTGCCATGGGGGGTTGCCATGGTTAATATGTTGAGTTTGGTAGGCTGAAGTGAAAGAATTTGCATGGCCTTATGGCAAAACCCTTCACAAAGCAACTTAGACTTAGCCAAGCAAATTAACATTAAGTCTACAACGTTAAAAACTTATCAACATTTACAGTACAGAAAGAGGCCATTTGACTTGGCCAGCAACTATAATTCTATTAGTTTTAAAATAGCGGTGGAAAAGGATAGACCAAATCTAAAAGTTGAATTTCTAAATTGGAGGAAGGCTAATTTTGACAGTATTAGACAAGAACTTCCAAAAACTGACTGGGGGCAGATGTTTGTAGATAAAGGGACAGCTGGAAAATGGGAAGCCTTCAGAAATGAGATAATGTGAGTCCAGAGAAAGTATATTCCTTTTAGGGTGAAAGGAAAGGCTGGTAGGTGTAGGGAATGCTGGATGATGAGAGAAATTGAGGGTTTGGCTAAGAAAAAGAAAGAAGCATATGTCAAGATAGATCGAGTGAATCCTTAGAAGAGTATAAAAGCAGTAGAAATATACTTAAGAGGGAAATCAGGAGGGCAAAAAGGGGACATGAGATACCTTTGGCAAATAGAATTAAGAAGAATCCAAAGGGCTTTTACAAATACATTAAGGACAAAAGGGTAACTGGGAGAGAAAGGGCCCCTCAAAGATTAGCAAGGCAGCCTTTGCATGGAGACACAGGAGATGGGGGAGATACTAAATGAGTTTACAGTGGAGCAGGACATGGAAGATATAGAATGTATGGAAATAGATGGTAATGTCTTGCAAAATATCCGTGTTACAGAGGAGGAAATGCTTGATGTCTTGAAATGCATAAAGATGGATAAATGCCTAGAACTCTATGGGAAGCTAAGAAAGTGATTGCTGGGCCCTTTGCTCAGAAAGTAGTATCATTGATAGTCACAGGAGGTGTCAGAAGACTGGAGGTTGGCTAACGTGGTGCCACTGTTTAAGAAACAGGGTAAGGACAAGCCAGGGAACTACAGACCGGTGAGCCTGATATTGGTGTTGGGCAATTTGTCGGAGGAAATCCTGAGGGACAGGATGTACATGTATTTGGAAAGGCAATGACTGATTAGGGATAGTCAACATGGCTTTGTGTGTGCGAAATCATGTCTCAATAACTTGATTGAATTTTTTGAAGAAGTAACAAAGAGGATTGATGAGGGCAGAGCAGTGGATGTGATCTATATGAATTTCAGTAAGGCGTTCGACAAGGTTCCTCATGGAGACTGGTTAGCAAGGTTAAATCTCAGAGAATAGAGGGGAACTAGCCATTTGGATATAGAGTTGACTTGATGGTCAAAGACAGAGGGTGGTGGTGGAGGGTTGCTTTTCAGACTGGAGGCCTGTGACCAGTGGTGAGTCACATGAATCGGTGCTGGGTCCACTACTTTTCATCATTTATATAAATGATTTGGATGTGAACATATGAGGTATAGTTCATAAATTTGCAGATGACACCAAAATTGGAGGTGTAGTGGATAATGAAGGAGGTTACCTCGTATTATAATGGCATCTTGATCAGATGGGCCAATGGACTGAGGAGTGGCATATGGAGTTTAATTTAGATAAATGCCAGGTACTGCATTTTAGAAAAGCAAATCTGAGCAGGACTTAATGGTAATGTCCTGGAGAGTGTTGCTGAACAAAGAGACCTTGGAGTGCAGGTTCATAGTTCCTTGAAAGTAGAGTTGCAGGTACCATAAGACCATAAGACATAGGAGTGGAAGTAAGGCCATTCGGCCCATCGAGTCCACTCCACCATTCAATCATGGCTGATGGGCATTTAGGATGGGTACGTAGGATAGCGAAGAAAGTGTTTGGAATGCTTTCCTTTATTGGTCAGAGCATTGAGTATAAGAGTTGGGAGGTCATGTTGTGACTGTACAGGACATTGGTTAGGCCCACTTTTGGAATATTGCGTGCAATTCTGGTCTCATTCCTATCAGAAAGATGTTGCGAAACTTGAAAGAGTTTGGAAAAGATTTACAAGGATGTTACAGGGTTGGACGGTTTGAGCTACAGGGAGAGGCTGAATTAGCTGGGGCCATTTTCCCTGGAGTGTAAAAGGCTGAGGGATGATCTTATAGAAGTTTATAAAATCATGAGGGGCATGGATAGGATAAATAGGCAAGGTCTTTTCCCTGGGGTGGGGGAGTCCAAAACTAGAGGGCATAAATTCAAGGTGAGAGGGGAATGATATAAAGGAGACCTAAGGGGTAACGTTTTATGCAGAGGGTGGACCATGTTTGAATGAGCTGCCAGAGGAAGTGTTGGAAGCTGGTACAATTACAGCATTTAAAAGGCACCTGAATGGGTATATGAATAGGAAGGGTTTGCAGGGATATGGGCCAAGTGCTGGCAAATGGAACTAGATTAGGTTCGGATATTTGGTCAGCATGGACGCATTGGACTGAAGGGTCTGTTTCTCTGCTGTACATCTCTATGACTCTATAACATGATAGAATGCTTTATTCTGCCAGTATTTAAAGTTAACTTCCAAAGTTACACATTGAGCATGTCATAAAGATTGCTACTCCATGAATTTTGCTGACATTTAATTTTAAGAACCCTGTTTGTAAGGTTAGCATAGGTACCTCTTATGCGTATTCACCTTGTCAGGTGCCCACTTTGATGTCAGCATCCACCAATTCATATTGAGGTGAGCTAGACAACAGTTCATATTATTCAGCTGTGCATGCAATGTATTATATGAATAATACATTGGAAAATCATATATTGGGGTTCCAAAAATATCATTTGACATAGAATTTAGAATTAACATTGTTTTGCAGTGTTTCCGAAGGAAACCTGCTCAAGTTCATTTCCTAAGGCAAAATCTAGTATTGTGCTCTGTCCCATTGGGTCTGTTACATGTAAGAAAATTCACTTGAATGCAGTTCAAGAAATTTATGCCTTCTGTGTCTCTCACAGTATTTGTATCCAGTAGATGTTTGGATGGTTGATCTGCAACTATTAATGCCGTATTGATTTTAAACTCAAGAATTTTCCTGCATATTTGTTCTTTTAACCATCCCTCAGTATTTTAGAGTATACAGTATATGCCTATCAGTGTGGTCATTCCCTTTTTGTTTCTGAGCTCAACCCATATGGCCCATTTGATACTTCATTTAGTATATCATCCCTCCTCACAGCTGTAATTGATTTTTTAATCAATATTGCTACATCCTCTTCATTTTTATCCTTTTTGCTATCCTGCCTGAAAATTCTATTACCCAGGATGTTAAGCTACCATTTTTTCCTCAATTTAAGCCAAGTTTCTGTTATAGCGGTGATAGCTTGCTGCCACATATACCTGTGCCCTCAGCTCATCAGCTTTATTTGCTATACTCTTTGCATTTACACATGTCCTTTCTATTTTTGCTGTATTCCTGTGTTGTACACTTTTTTTACTTCTGTTTCCTCTGACTTTAAGAGTCATTTGCTAAATTTCTGCCTCTCAATCCTTGCTCTGAATTTGCTCAAGGGTTAGCCTAGCCTAAAATTCCCCAGCCTAAAACCCTCTCAAAAACACTCACAAATCTCCCTATAAAGTTATTCATCCTAGTACTGTCCACCATGTTTAGGTCCCACTTTCCTCAGTACGGGTCTTGATGTATCCCTACAATGGCAGTTTTCCAGTCACATGCAACTTTATTGGTCTGTTTCTATATTCAATAGCTGATGGAACTGGGACTACTGTTTTGAGGTCCCTGCTTTCAGTCTTGTACCTAGCTCATTGGAATCTACTTATAGGATCTCACCTCCTTAATTGAATTAGCCACTTGTATCAAAGGGGACTGCAACCTCTTGTTGGTTACCCTCCTGCAGAAGGATGATTAGATTAGATTACTTACAGTGTAGAAACAGGCCCTTCGGCCCAACAAATCCACACTGACCCGCCGAAGCGTAACCCACTCAGACCCATTCCCCTACATTTACCCCTTCACCTAACACTACGGGCAATTTAGCATGGCCAATTCACCTAACCTGCACATTTTTGGACTGTAGGAGGAAATCGGAGCACCCAGGGTAAACCCATGCAGACACGGGGAGAATGTGCAAACTCCACACAGTCAGTCACCTGAGGTGGGAATTGAACCCGGGTCTCTGGTGCTGTGAGGCAACAGTGCTAACCACTTGCCACCGTGCCGCCCATGATCTGCAACTGATTTTGTAACATCCTTTGCTGTGTATCAGAAAGGCAACATGCAGTCCTGAAATGTCAATGGCCACAGAAACATTTTGATCTCCTAACTATGGAATTGCCTATTATTATCACTCAATTGCACTCTATCTTCTTCCCACCACTCTCCTGTACAATTGAGTCACCACAGGTGTTCACCAGTCATCAATCATTCTCACCAAATGGAATCCTGATGACCTTGGTGGTTGGCAAGTTGTTGGAGGGAATCATGAGGGACAGGATGTACATGCATTTGGAAAGGCAAGGACTGATTCGGGATAGTCAGCATGGCTTTGTGTGTGGGAAATCATGTCTCACAAACTTGATTGAGTTTTTTGAAGAAGTAACAAAGAAGATTGATGAGAGCAGAGCAGTAGATGTTATCTATATGGACTTCAGTAAGACGTTCGACAAGGTTCCCCATGGGAGACTAATTAGCAAGGTTAGATCTCATGGAATACAGCGAGAACTAGCCATTTTGATACAGAACTGGCTCAAAGGTAGAAGACAGAGGGTGGTGTGGACGGTTGTTTTTCAGACTGGAGGCCTGTGACCAGTGGAGTACCACCAGGATCGGTGCTGGGCCCTCTACTTTTTGTCATTTACATAAATGATTTTGATGCGAACATAAGAGGTATAGTTAGTAAGTTTGCAGATGACACCAAAATTGGAGGTATAGTAGACAGCAAAGAGGGTTACCTCAGATTACAACAGGATCTGGACCAGATGGGCCAATGGGCTGAGAATTGGCAGATGGAGTTTAATTCAGATAAATGTGAGGTGCTGAATTTTGGGAAAGCAAATCTTAGCAGGACTTATACACTTAATGGTAAGGTCCTAGGGAGTGTTGCTGAACAACGAGACCTTGGAGTGCAGGTTCATAGCTCCTTGAAAGTGGAGTCACAGGTAGATAGGATAGTGAAGAAGGTGTTTGGTATGCTTTCCTTTATTGGTCAGAGTATTGAGTACAGGAGTTGGGAGGTCATGTTGTGGCTGTACAGGACGTTGGTTAGGCCACTGTTGGAATGTTGCATGCAATTCTGGTCTCCTTCCTATTGGAAAGATGTTGTGAAACTTGAAAGGGTTCAGAAACGATTTACAAGGATATTGTCAGGGTTGGAGGATCCGAACTACAGGGATAGGCTGAACAGGCTGGGGCTGTTTTCCCTGGAGCATCGGAGGCTGAGGGGTGACCTTATAGAGGTTTACAAAATTATGAGGGGCATGGATAGGATAAATAGACAAAGTCTTTTCACCGGGGTCGGGGAGTCCAGAACTAGAGGGCATAGGTTTAGGGTGAGAGGGGAAAGATATAAAAAAGATCTAAGGGGCAACTTTTTCACACAGAGGGTAGTGTGTGTATGGAATAAGCTGCTAGAGGAAGTGATGGAGGCTGGTACAATTGCAACATTTAAGAGGCATTTGGATGGGTATATGAATAGGAAGGATTTGGAGGGATATGGGCCGGGTGCTGGCAGGTGGGACTAGATTGGGTTGGGATATCTGGTCGGCATGGACGGGTTGGACTGTAGGGTCTGTTTCCATGCTGTACATCCCTATGACTCTATGACTCTAAGTGACATAGCTTCAGTTGACTCCTGCAACACTGTACATGAGTTCACCAAAACTTGTACGTTGATAGAGCTCCTATTGTGAGCCATCATTGATGCAGGCTTTCTTTGCATTATCTTTATTCATGCAGTATTTTGGATGCCAGAAGGACACTCTGCAGATAAATGGGTACCCAGCTTCTTTGGATCAATTGCCAAAGCTCTGCTGATAATGCAAACTGTTGTAAATACTAAGATAAAAATACTCCAAAACAGGCACATGCTATTCAGAGAGCAGAACTACTATCATATTTCTAAGTGTCACACACACATATCCACAGTTTGTTCCTTTAGTTGCAGAACCATCAGTCTTCGGGAATGAAAACATACTGGAAAAACTCAGTAGATCCGACAACATCTGTGAAGAGAGAAATTTATTACAGCCAGATCAGGAAGCACAAACTCAAAACTAGAGGACAGATGAAAAGGGAGGCAGTGATGTATTGGGAATGTTATCTCAGGTTAACATTCTGAGGATCTGGGTTTGAATCCCACATTGGCAAATGGAGAAATTTAAATCATAAAAATCTGGAACTAAAAAGATGACGTAATGGTGAACACATGGAACCACTGTCAACTTGTGAAAACAGATCTGGATTTGCTAATATCATTTTAGAAAGGAAATTTGCTATCCATAGCTGTGACCACGGATCACACAGCAGTGTGATTGACTCTTAACTGCCCTCTGGGGAATTATAATGGGTAATAAATGCTGGCCTAATCCACAAACACATGCATGAATAAAAGAAAATATCAAGATGATACATGAGTGAGTATGTCACCAGCGGATCCCTTGAAAAGCCAAGGTTAATAAGAGTCAAAAGGAAACTCCTCCTGTTGTTGGAATGGTGTCTACCAAATAGCAAGTTGGTTATCATGGCCCCTGGATGTAGGAGATTTTCAGAAAGTGTTTTTTTACTTCACTCCTTCATTAATGACATCGCTCCATCATAAGGTCAGGATGATTCCAATCACTTCGTTCAATAATGAAGCAGTCTGTGCCAGCTCCAGTTGGATCTACTTAACATCCTTTGAGTTAATGAGTTTCAGGTAAGGTTTGAGCTTCCTAACATTTGAGACATCTCAGCCATTTCACTTCACTGGTGCCACCAACTCAGCAACTAATGGACGTTGAAACTAGCTTTCTATGAAAAATTTTAAAAGAGCATATTTTAAAGGTGGAATACATTGTACTTCAATCAGCACGTTTATTTCAATGTTTTGCTTGGATCCCAATTGAAGTCCACTTGGGAGTCTGAATAAGAATGAGCTGGAAGTAGATTGTTATGTTGGAATTGTATGCTTAGATTAGGTATGCAAACATTGAAGGAAAAAATTGCTTTATATGGTACCTTATATGACCTTATTCCAACCAATGAAATACATCTGAAGTGTAGTCACTGTTGTAAATGTGGGAATTGCTGCAAAGCATGCAAAGAAAAGGCTCTGACTACTGTAATGAGATAGTGAGGAAATGATCTGCTTTAGTGATGCTAAATGAGCGATAAATTTAGCCCAAGACTTGGGGTAACTTTTTGTTCTTTGTTGAAAGGGATTTTGTATACGGATTTGAGAGGGTCAGAAAGGCTTTGGTTGAACATGACAGTGTAAAGATAACACCTTTAAAGATTCCTTTCAGTATTACAATAATGGCTCCTGGTGGTTCATACGCTCAAAGTCTTGAGAGTGAAACTCAAACCCCCTACTTTATGAAATAGAGCCATAGAAAGAGCCATTAAAATTCAACAGTTCTGGTAGCATCTGTGGAAAGAAACAGTCAACATTTCGAGTCTACTGTGACTCTTCATTCTAAGCTTTCTGTTTTGGTAAGTATATAAAATAGCTCGCTGATCTTGAAGGTTTGTTTTCAGATGTTTCATCACCATACTAGGTAATATCATGAGTGAGCGTCTCCAGTGAAGTGCTGTTGGTATGTCCTGCCTCTCTATTTATAGGGCTTGGTTTCTTAAGGTGGGATCTAAATCGGTGGAGTTCTGGTTTCTATGTATACAGACGAAGAAGGACACCACTTTGACTTGGACAACACACTAGTCCTAGGACAGGCAAAACAAAGACATGCACAAGAATTCTAAGAGGCCTGGCATTCTAACTAGAACTTCATCAATAAACACATCATCTTAGATCCCATCTACCTTCCCTTGAAAGAAAAACAGAAATGACATCGTCAACCTTAAGAAACCAAACCCTACAAATAGAGAGGTGGGACATACCACCAGCGCTTCACCAGAGACTGTCACTGATGATGTTACCTAGTATGGTGACGAAACATCTGAAAACAAACCTTCAAGCTCAGCAGCTAACTTACAGACTTATCATCTATCTGAGCTACAAATAGTGGGCGGCACGGTGGCACAGTGGTTAGCACTGCTGCCTCACAGCGCCTGTAGACCCGGGTTCAATTCCCGACTCAGGCGACTGAATGTGTGGAGTTTGCACGTTCTCCCCGTGTCTGCGTGGGTTTCCTCCGGGTGCTCCGGTTTCCTCCCACAGTCACAAAGATGTGCGGGTCAGGTGAATTGGCCATGCTAAATTGCCCGTAGTGTTAGGTAAGGGATAAATGTAGGGGTATGGGTGGGTTGCGCTTCGGCGGGTTGGTGTGGACTTGTTGGGCCGAAGGGCCTGTTTCCACACTGTAAGTCTAATCTAAATCTTCTCAATGTCGTTTTCTGCTTTTAGTTAGGGGTGCAGAGCTTGGTGGAGTGGGGTGGCTTAAGAGTCATATGAAGCCAAAGTTGAAATTAGCTAAAATTGGAAAAACATATCCATGAAATGATTACATCATTATTTTAGTAAATTAGTTAATAGCAATCAGTTGTACAATAACATGAGGCTATGATATTGATTTACTCCCAGGTTTGTTGGTTGTTCCATTTCCAGGATTAAGTGAGTATGAATAATTCAGTCATTTTCATTGTTCGGTTCTTCTTCTGTTGAGTAGACGTTTAGATTGCGGTTCACATTATAGGCAGACCATGTTGCATTGACTGTCATTTCCTACTGCTGTTTGGTCCTGACTTTGCAATCACTTTGAACAGTCCAAATTGTCACATTTTGAATAGCCCAAAACTATTACCATTTTACAGTCAACTGAATATATTTATATTATGAGATTGCAAATTGCAAATATGAAAATTAGTCAGTGAACAAGGATTATGATATCAAAGACTGAAAGATAAGGTGAGGAAGTTGGCAACCTTTCGTTTTGGTTCATTTACCCCAACAATTTCACTGCAATTTATTCCAGGCACCTGCAGCTTTATGGATTCATTACAATTTATCATTTTCTATTTCCTGGAATTTTGCATTCTTTACACATATTGAAGCCTTTGTTTGTTTCTCCTGTTTGCAGCCAGCCAACTTGTTTAGTATGAATGCAATGCTAAGTAGTTAAAACTTCGTTTCCAGTCTGTCCTGCTCGATTAGTGGTAACAGAAGCTCACAATTCTGTGGTCACTAATTCAATCCACTGAGAAGCCTGGCAGTCTGCTCCTGCAGCTGTATGTAATAGTTCCCATGGTAACTTGATACAGTTCTTTGGCATCACTTAATGGGCGCAAATTATTGGCACTACACATTGTGCCACTGCAACGAATGCATCTTCTGTCAGCTGTTCACAGGGCACTATTGACATTGCTTCTTTGGGATCAGGCAGTAACTAAAACCATTGCAGAATAGTGAAAATGGGCCTCTTTCCTTCAGTTCTTGAAGTAATACAATGCTTAGATGGAAGCTCAGACAAATTCAGAAGCTGTGTACTCTTATTTAGGTCTCCCTAAAGTTTAAATAATTTTATTTTTGGAACTGCAGAGAGAGAGAGAGACATGAAGACAAAAACCGGGAGAGGATCGATCACAGCATCTGCTCAGGTAGAGAAAAACAACAGCATTAATTACAGAAACCGCAGAGAGAATCTAAAGCGAGTGGGAACTTGATTTAGACAGAGTGTAATATCAATTAAGTACAGAGACATACAAAACAGTAATTAGTCCTCAGATAGGCTGCATGCAACTCCATGATTAATTGGAGTGTATGTACAATAAATTCACTTTCTCCGTTACCTGGTCTTTCATAGTGTATCTCTGTCCTGTGATGCCTTTTGATAACACTTCACCAGGATTTAGCCTCAAAGCTGACTTTCACTATTTGTCTCTAGATTCTTGCTAAGTGATTAACAGGATTATAGAGCAAAGAGAAAAAGTTGAAGTTCAAAGACAGCATATTCTTTAAAATTAAAATCCATATTATGAATGGATGAAAAATTATTTATAAAGCAGTAATCTAATTTTGCTGAAAACTTATTCTTGACAGAAGTTTTTTTTATAGTGTAGAATCTATAAACTGAAAAGGCATTTTTCCCTCTCTCTGTTAAGCAATCAGTGGAGGAAGTGTGGAGGTGGAGTGATTGAAAGGGGAAGAGCCTGTGATGACAATTTCACGAATATGTGCAATCATCTACTGGGCCCAGCTGTTCCCCTGTGCCCTAGTTATGATTTTTAGTGTGGCTCCAGATAGTGAACCACAAAATGGCTGTGAGGACAACATTAGGCTGCTTGTATCATGGGTATGCTAACAGCAGGGAGTGCTGTTGTGAAAGAAAATTAAGTTCAGATTCAATGTACTTTTTGAGGTTATTGTCAGGCAGTCCAGCTTCTTGTGAACTAGCTAATTTCTTTGTTTTTTAATTTTCAAAATATACTTTATTCATTAAAAAAAACTGTATTTATACATACATAGTCACAAACATGATTTGGTTGTGTACAATAGCATATCAAGGAAACAATCAAACATTGGAGTTTGACTCTATCCAAACAAAATAAAGGCATCACTTACTTTACAAGACTATATTTATATGTGGTGTGAAACAGTGTGCAGTGCATTGATGCTGGCCTAATCAACCAATGCTCCAACCCATGCTGGCCCTGGAGCAGCCTTCTTACATTCATTGGAACCTCAAAATTTCAGGAGTTTAGTGTTGGAAAACTATTCATTCAGAGGGGATGTTCAAGTAAGTCCAATCTGTCTATCACAGATTGCTTGCTGGCTTTTACAATTTTTTCCATCGATTCTGTTATTTTTTAAAACCAAATAAATATTAATGCATATTTGCAGTGATCCATTTGCCGTGTACAGAATAGCCTTATTCAGGTGAAAGTAAGGACTGAAGATGCTGGAGATTAGAGTCGAGAGTGTGGTGCTGGAAAAGCAAGACAGGTCAGGTAGCATCCGAGGAGCAGGAAAATCGACATTCAGGCAAAAGCCCTTCATCAGGAATGGGGCTGGCAGTTTCAGGGATGGAGAGCTAAATGGGAGGGGGGGTGGGATTGGGGAGAAGTTAGCTGAGAGCGCAATAGGTGGATGGAGGTGGGGGCAATGGTGATAGGTCAGAGGGGAGAGTGGAGCAGATAGGTGAGAAGGAAGATGGATGGGTGGGACAGGTCATGATGGCTGTGCTGAGCTGGAAGATTGGAACTGGGATAAGGTGGGGTAAGGGAAATGAGGAAACTGGTGAAGTCCACATTGATGCCATGGTGTTGGAGGATCCTGAGGTGGGAGATGAGGTGTTCTTCCTCCAGTCCTCGGGTAGTTAAGGAGTGGCGATGGAGGAGGCCCAGGACCTGCATGTCCTCGGCGTAGTGGAAGGGGGAGTTGAAGTGTTCGGCCTTGGGGCAGTGGGGTTGGTTGGTGTGGGTGTCCCAGAGATGTTCTCTAAAATGCTCTGTGAGTAGACGTCCTGTCTATCCAATATAGAGGAGACTGAATCAGGAGCAACGGATACAGTGAATGACGTGTGGAAGTGCAGATGAAACTTTAATGGATGTGGAAGGCTCCTTTGGGGCCTTGGACAGGGGTGGGGTGGGGGGTGGTTGTGGGCGCAGGTTTTGCAATTCCTGCAGTGGCAGGGGAGGGTGCTGGAAGGGAAGGGTGGGTTGTTGAGGGGCATGGACCTGATGAGGTAGTTGCGGAGGGAACGGTCTTTACAGAAAGAGGATGGGGTGGGGAGGGAAATATATCTCTGGTGGGGCGTCCGTTTGTAGGTGGCGGATGTGGTGGAGGATGATGCGATGTATACAGAGGTTGGTGGGGTGGAAGGTGTAGACCAGGGGTTTCTGTCCTTGTTGCGATTGGAGGGGTGTGATTCAAGAGCAGAGGTGCGGGAAGTGGATGATATGCGCTGGAAGGTATCATCAACCATGTGGGAGGTGAAATTGCAGTCTTTGAAGAAGGAGGTCATCTGGTGTGTACAGTGGTGGAACTGGTCCTCCTGGGAGCCGATGCAGCAGAGGCAGAGGAATTGGGAGTAAGGGATAGAGTTTTTACAAGAGGCAGGGTAGGAGGAGGTGTAATCCAGGTAGCTGTGGGAGTCAGTGGATTTGTAGAAAATGACGGTTACTGTCGGTCACTGTTGATGGAGATGGAGAGGTCCAGGAAGGGGAGGAAGGTGTCAGAGATGGTCCAGGTGAATTTAAGGTCAGGGTGGAATGTGTTGGTGAAGTTGATGAACTGTTCAACCTCCTTGTGGGAGCATGAGGTAGTGCCGATGCAGTCTTCAATATCAGGACAGTTCACACAAGGCCTTATTCATTCCAGCAACTCCCTGGCAGCGTGGATACACACATTTCTAGGTCATGGCAAATGGCATTTTCATCTCTATAAATCATGCCACATATAAAGAAAATTGATTCAATTTATTTACCATCAATTTGCGAGTACAGGAACTAGGCTGCGAAATGTGTAAATTCAAAATAACCACAAATGCCACAATGATGACAGCTTGATTTTTTTTGTAGGTTTGTAGTTGACAGCTGCAGGTAACTCTGGTTCTGTTCCAACGATTTGTATAAATCTTTCTGATGTCTGTCAGGAAGTTTTGTTCTACTCAGTTCTTGCTCATGACCTGTCACTCAGCCCTTTTTATGTTGATGTAATCACAGAGAACAGAATAAGGTGGGATGATTCTTCAATTAGCTATCATTTAGTTTTCTTGATTTCCAAACATAATTCAAAGCCATGCCAATGTTTAAACCTGCTTCAGCCTGTAGAATTATTATTTTTTCATCCTGTAAAGAGATTATTGCAGCAAAAGAAATAATTCAAAAATTGACTGTTGAAAGATGACTATAAGCAATGATTGGATCTGCAGAGTGTAATGTTACTTTAATTTATCAATTATGGTGGCACATTGGTCAAAAATTCTCCTTTAGTGCAAAAAGCTTTACTGCAAGTTCATACTTTCTACATCTAATTCAACAATCACAATGAATCAGCAAACAATAAGTAAAACATCAACTAAACCAACAATCACAGACTTGACCTGACTAAAATAGATCAATCCCCATTTTTAGTGCTTTCAACAAATCATTGCTTGAAGCAGTGTCTGACACATTCTAATTATTTGACTGTTCCTGAGGCACAGATCTTCCACAAATATTCAATGTATGAAATAACTATGATTTATAGAAATACTAGAATGTATTTACATTCATAGAGATTCAATTGCACAAAACATGGGAATTTTAAAACAGTCCATAAAACTGAAACATTGTTTTATCACATTATATCATAGAATTGATCTTTCTATTCGATTAGCATAAGTTTCTTGATATAATATGTGAATAAAATCAACAGTTCAGAAGCAGTAACATATATAATAAGAAGATAAATTAGACATTGTTAATTATTTTAAGATTTATTTGGCACGCAACACAAGACTTGTCCTATTGATTTGTTAAGAATCCAGAGGTTTAAAGACTGTGATGGATGCTAAAACAGTACAGAAGTTCTTCAAAATGGCACGGGGTCAGCTCTCAACATGTAATCTTATGGGGACAGTTTTGTTGTTTGTTATTTGTTGCAAAATTGCAAAACTACATCTAAAAAGCATCACATGGTTGACTAAGAATCTCTCCCATTCTTACCATCTGCCATTGACATGCATTGGAAGGCTGTTAAGGTTCATATTCAATCTATTTGGCTGCATTTCCACAGGGAAAAATCAATAATACTCTAAAATAAATTCTCTGGTGTACTGGAGCTCCAGTTTGAAGTCTATAAGAAAGTGTGTCAGTCGTCAGTTTTGCTGGGTTTTCATTCTGAATTATGAATACACTTTCACTGGCCATGAAGTCATGGGGTCAGACTTGAATTGAGAGCTTTTGGTTCAGAGGGAGGGACACTACCTACTGTGCTACATGGTCTCCCTTTGGGATGAATGGATAAATGCTCCAAAAATTACCTCGATAGTCTCTTGGGATCAGAAATCATTTATGCAGAGTTCCCATTGAATATATTCAGCTGTATCTATAGAATCCCTATAGTGTGGAAACAGGCCATTCAGCCCAACATGTCCACGCCGACTCTCCAAAGAATATCCCACCCAGACTCAACCCCTTATCCATAGTCCTGCATTTCCCATGGCTCTTCCACCTAACCTACACATCCCTGGACTCTGTGGGCAATTTAGATTGACCTATCTGCCTAACCTGCACATCTTTGGACTGTAGGAGGAAACTAGAGCACCCAGAGGAAACCCACACAGACACAGGGAGAATGTGCAAACTCCACACAGACAGTTGCCTGAGGCTGGAATTGAACTTGTGTCCCTGGCTCTGTGAAGCAGCAGTGCTCATCACTGAGCCTCCATGTCATCCCAAGCTCTTGCCCAATGCTCAGGAGTTGGCACACAAATGTGGGAGATATCCAGCTCTGGGTTATCACTAGGATTATTTCTCAAACATTGAGACAAATGCAGCTGGAGTGGCTTCCTATGCTGGCATGTAATTAATCTCTATAAGTTTGCAGGGCAAAAATCTTAAAAAAAAACCCACAGGCTGACAGCTAACAATTGGCAGGGAAATCACTGCATACTCATCTGAAATCCCATCATTCCTCATGGAACACAATTGTATCCTACAAACTGATTGGCTGCAAACATCATTAACAAGATGTAATGATGGTAGCTGACCCGAGTGGTGAAGTCTCAGATTTCAAGCAGCCATGGAAAAGTGAAACAATTCTCAAATGCTTGAGAACCAGGCAACAAATTTGTGGCCACTGACTCTACAAGATCATGAAGTGCAGGTATAACTGTGATAGTGGCCATTCACATGATTTACCATTGCCCACATACTACCACAGAGGTTCTTTCCTGGTAGTATCACGACCATTGGATCAGCTGAAGCCATTGAATGGGTTGTTAACTTCCATATTAACTTCTAATTGTCTCTTCAGCCAAACAAATACAAAAAAATCCAGCAACTTATGTGGGTAGGACAGAAAGATTATTTCTGTTTTCTTCACTGGATGGTTTTGATGATTCACTGTGGTCACCTTGTTTACCTACAATATTATTGTATACCTCCAAAGAGTTGATTTCACTTAAAAGCATAAGGAGAAAAGAAATAGGGCAGCTGTAGACCAGTCAGCTGCTTGGGTCTGATCCACCAATCAATATGATCATGGCTGTTCTGCTACCTTGACTCCATGAGTGAAATTCTTGTTCTGCCTTTTTTTACATGCTGTTGACACTAACTTTCCCACTCCTACAAACTCAGCGTTTTCCCAGTACAATACAAACTGCATTTTGATAATAACATTTAAATGTTAGAATCTCATCTCTACAGAAATGTCAGAAGAACTCAAGTCTTCATATTGTATTACTGGAACTATTTAGCTGTCCCTTTATATTGCGAAACATGTTTTCTGCCTTAAAAAAAAGTCCTCATTCTTTTAGAACTAGCCAGAAATTAAAAGTTGAGTTAGGTTAAAGTCAGATGTTAAGACACATTTTAAACTACACTACCCAGTATTTTCAGTTTATTTTTATAATGCTGTTACATACTTTTGATACTTCACATATGTTCTTTTAAGGCAAAAGTCACACAGCTGTATTCTATTTCACAAACTTTTAGAACAACCAGTGGCAAAAAGCAAGGTATGATGTCAACTATTAACGTAAGCCTGCAGGGACATGTAGAATAATTGCAACATTGTGTTATCTTCAAAATGCTGCACCTACAAACCATTTAAAGATTTTTGTTTTCATATAGAATGCAGAGTGATAGCAGTGCTGTAAAAAAAAGGCAATCATGTCCATAGACTGGACTCTACTCTGACATATTATCTAATACCATACTGTCACTTTGGTCCTTAGAGCAGTAAACAGACCACATCTTGGAATATTGCATGCTGGTCTCCTTTCTATCGGAGAGATGTTGTGAAACTTGAAAGGGTTCAGAAAAGGTTTACAAGAATATTGCCAGGGTTGGAGGATTTGAGCTATAGGGAGAGGCTGAACAGGCTGGGGCTGTTTTCCCTGGAGCGTCGGAATCTGAGAGGTGACCTTATAGAGGTTTACAAAATTATGAGGGGCATGGATAGGGTAAATAGGCAAAGTCTTTTCCCTGGGGTTGGGGAGTCCAGCACTAGAGGGCATAGGTTTAGGGTGAGAGGGGAAAGATATAAAAGAGACCTAAGGGGCAACCTTTTCACACAAAGGGTGGTACGTGTATGGAATGAGCTGCCAGAGGAAGTGATGGAGGCTGGTGCAATTGCAACATTTAAGAGGCATTTGGATGGGTATATGAATAGGAAGGGTTTGAAGGGCCAGGTGCTGGCAGGTGGGACTAGGTTGGGTTGGGATATTTGGTCGGCATGGACGGGTTGGACCGAAGGGTCTGTTTCCATGCTGTACATTTCTATGACTCTATGATCAGGACTTAAAAATGTGTTGCTGGAAAAGCGCGGCAGGTCAGGCAACATCAAAAGAGCAGGACAATCGACGATTGAGGAGGGTGTGCCAAGTAGGCTAAGATAAAAGGTAGGGAGGAGGGACTTGGGGGAGGGGCGTTGGGAATACAATAGGTGGAAGGAGGTTAAGTTGAGGGTGATAGGCCGGAGAGGGGTTGGGGGCAGAGAGGTCAGGAAGAAGATTGCAGGTCAAGAAGGTGGTGCTGAGTCTGAGGGTTGGGACTGAGAAAAGGTGGGGGGAGGGGAAATGAGGAAACTGGAGAAATCTGCATTCATCCCTTGTGGTTGGAGAGTTCCTAGGTGGAAGATGAGGCGCTCTTCCTCCAGGTGTCATGTTGCTATGGTCTGGCGATGGAGAAGGCCAAGGACCTGCATGTCCTTGGCAAAGTGGGAGGGGGAGTTAAACCACGGGTCAGTTGAGTTGGTTGATGTGGGTGTCCCAGAGGTGTTCTCTGAAACATTGCGCAAGTAGGTGGCCTGTCTCCCCTATGCATAGGAGGCCACATCGGGTGCAGCGGATGCAGTAAATGATGTGTGTGGAGGTGCAGGTGAATTTGTGATGGATATGGAAGGATCCCTTGGGGCCTTGGAGGTAAGTGAGGGGGGTGGTATGGGCGCAAGTTTTGCATTTCTTGCGGTTGCAAGGGAAGGTACCGGGAGTGGAGGTTGGGTTGGTGGGGGGTGTGGATCTGACGATGGAGTCGTGGAGGGAGTGGTCTTTCCAGAACGCTGATAGGGGTAGGGAGGGAAATATATCCTTGGTGGTGGGGTCTGTTTGGAGTTGGCAGAAATGACGAAGGATGATACGATGTATCTGGAGGTTGGTGGGGTGGTAGGTGAGGACCAGTGGGGTTCTGTCCTAGTAGCGATTGGAGGGGCGGGATTCAAGGGCGGAGGAGCGGGAAGTGGAGGAGATGCGGTGGAGAGCATCATCAACCATGTCTGAGGGGAAATTGCGGTCTTTGAGGAAGGCAGCCATCTGGGTTGTTTGGTATTGGAATTGGTCCTCCTGGGAGCAGATGTGGCGAAGGTGAAGGAATTGGAAATATGTGATGGCGTTTTTACAGGGGGCAGGATGAGAGGAGGTGTAATCTAGGTAGCTGTGGGAGTCAGTCGGTTTATAGTAAATGTCCGTGTTGAGTCGGTCGTCCGAGATAGAAATGGAGAGCTGCGCTTTTCCAGCAACACATTTTTAAGCTGATCTCCAGCATCTGCAGTCCTCACTTTCTCCTAGTTAATTTTAACCTACTGCGAATCCTCTTGCAAGGATGCCTTCCTTGAAGAAGCTCTCTTCCTCCCTCTACAAGGATTTCAGTGAATCCCTCTCTCACTGCACCCCCCAGGTCACCTCCTCTGCCCTGAAGCTCTTCATCCACGTCCTCAACCCAACTGCCCTGTGGCTGAACACTTTAACTCCCCCTCCCACTCTGCCAAGGACATGCAGGTCCTTGGCCTCCTCCATCGCTAGACCATAACAACACGACGCCTGGAGGAAGAGCGTCTCATCTTCCACCTAGGAACTCTCCAACCACAAGGGATGAATGCGGATTTCTCCAGCTTTCTCATTTCCCCTCCCCCCACCTTATCTCTGTCCCAACCCTCAGATTCAGCAGTGCCTTCTTGACCTGCAATCTTCTTCCCGACCTCTCTGCCCCCAACCCCTCTCTGGCCTATCACCCTCACCTTAACCTCCTTCCACCTATCGTATTCCCAATGCCCCATCCCCAAGTCCCTCCTCCCTACCTTTTATCATAGCCTGCTTGGCACACCCTCCTCATTCCTGAGGAAGGGTTTATGCCCAAAACGTCGATTCTCCTGCTCCTTTGATGCTGCCTGACCTGCTGCGCTTTTCCAGCAACACATTTTTAAGCTCTGATCTCCAGCATCTGCAGTCCTCACTTTCTCCTCTATGATCAGGAACCTTGCTAGATCCAAATTTCAAAGTATCCCCTGAAAACCCTTTTAAGACAGGGTTCTAATGTTCTAATTTTTCAAATTTTAAAAGGTATATTTGGAATATGGGCCAAGCTGCATCCGTTCCCTATTTGTCTTGAGAAGGTGCTGATGGGCCTTATGATTTAACTGCTACACATCACGCTACAATGAAGCTGTTGACAAAGATATTGATTTAGTGATGTTGATTTTTTTCCACGTTAGGATGACATGTAACTTGGAGGTGAACATCTGGCTTATAGTTTTCTCATGCATCTGCTGTCCTTATTCTTCAAGGTGGTAGATGTTGCGGGTTTATCAGATTGTCTTGAAGAAACTTTGCTAAGTTGTTGAAATGCATTTTGTAAGGAGTACATATGTTTGTCATTGTGTGCCTGTAGTGGCAGGTAGGAGTATTTAAAGAAGTGGATGAGGTGTCCATCAAGTGGGTTGCTTTGCTATAAGATCTCAGAAACTTTCAGGTGGAAACGCTTTATGGTCAAGAAACTCTTTTGCATTTATTGGAGTTCCATGAAGACTCGTTAACACCCCAGATCTCTGGGATTGAGTTCACAGGTGCAATTTTACTGGTCAAAAATGGGAAGCACATTTGTTCACAAACCTGACGATATGTATGTCATATGAATCTGGTGGTTGAGTTCTTTCTCCACGCTCCAAGTACAAGCTTCTTCCATTGCTTGGCTCCTTCATAAAGTAACCATATCTTTATGCAGTGTACCAACTAGCTCATGAGAAAGTTTGGACTTACGTGGTACTGATTCTTATAATTAAATCCTCATAATGTAAGGGGTGATGCCTGACTGGGTTAATCAGCTCATAAAGCCTTATTCATAAGCCGTTTGTTTGTTGTGCTTTAACATTTATACTGTAAGGGGTGAAGGCTGACTAGCACCACTGGCCTGTTCAAATGATTTGGAGGTGCCGGTGATGGACTGGGTTGTACAAAGTTAAAATCACACAGCATCAGGATATAGTCCAAAGGCTTATTTGGAAGCACTGGCCTTTGGAACACTGCTCCTTCATCATGTGGTTCTTCATCAGAAGGTTACCTGATAAAGGAGCAGCTCTCTGAAAGCTAGTGCCTCCAAATAAACCAGTCGGACTACAACCTGGTGCTGTATGATTTTTAACTCTGTTCAATTGAGACAGCCTTACTGGGTAACACAAATAAAACTGATTGGGAGAATCAAGTGGGGCTCAACTGATAAGAGGTCTATACATAAGCTGAAGGCAAGCAGGCTGTACTTTCTAAGGTTGTGGCATTATTTCACAGGAGATGATGACAGCCAACAAGAGTCCTATTGAGGTAATTGCCACATTGATGGAAAGCAATGTAAAGATCAAGGTTAGGAATATCTTACACAAGGCAATATCAGCACAAGAGGCCTATGACAAGCGGCGAATCGCAATGATTGGTGCTGGGCAAAGTGCATTTTGTAGTTTATATAAATGATTTGGATGTGAATATAGGAGGTATGGTTAGCAAGTTCGCTGATGCCATCCAAAATTGGTGGAATGTGGACAGCGAAGAAGGTTACCTCAGTGTACAATGGGACCTTCATCAGGTGAGCAAGTGGGCTGACGAGTGGCAGATAGAGTTTAACTTGGATAAATGTGAGATGCTGCATTTTGGAAAGACAAATCAGCTCAGGACTTATACACTTAATGGTAAGGTCTGGGGGAGTGTTGCAAAAAAAAGGAGATCTTGGACTACAGGTTTATAGTTACTTGAAAATGGAGTCACAGGTAGACAGGGTAGTGAAGAAGGCATTTGATATGTTTTCCTTTACTAATCAATGCATTGAGTATAGGAGTTGGGGTGTCATGTTACAGCTGTACAGGACACTGGTTAGGCCACTTTTGGAAAACTGTGTTCAATTCTAGTCTCACTGCTATAGGAAAGATTTTGTGAAATTTGAAAGAGCAGATTTGCTTGGATATTGCCAGAGTTTGGGTTATGGGTAGGGGGTGAATAGTCTAGGCGAAAGTGAGTACTGCATAGGCTGGAGATCAAAGTGGAGAGTGTGGTGCTGGAAAAGCACAGCAGGTCAGGCAGCATCCGAGGAGCAGGAAAATCGATGTTTCGGGCAAAAGCTGTTCATCAGGAATGGCTAGGGCTACTTTCCCTGGAGTGTCAAAGGCTGAAGGGGTGACCTTACAGAAGTTTATAAAATCATGAGGGGCATAAATAGGATGGATAGCCAAGCATAGGGGGTCCAAAACTAGAGGGCATAGGTTTAAGGTGAGAGGGGAAGATTTGAAAGGGACCTAAGGGGCAACTTTTTCGTGCAGAGGGTGGTGTGTGTATGGAATGAACTGCTAAAGGAGGTGTTGGAGATGGTACAATTGCAACATTTAAAAGACATCTGGATGGGTACATGAATAGGAAAGGTTTAAAGAGATATGGGCCAAATGCTGGCAAATGGGACTCGAATAATTTAGGATATTCAGTTGGCATGGACAAGTTGGACCAAAGGATCTGTTTCCATGCTGTACATCTCTATGACATTATGATACTCTAATTTTTGGGGTGCTGCCTGGAATGGCAGTTCCAGGATGTTGACTCAGCAATATTGGAGGAATGGGTTATAAACTCATCATGGCAATAGTAAGGATTTGCATAACTTTGCAATCCAGGATGAATCATGAAATATGCTGCAGAGAGCACTACAGGGCTCTCCCAGAGCAGCTAGGAAGGAGACATTTTATAACACTCTAATGGCTTTCTCAATTCAATGTGGCAGTACAGTTCTCATTTATACATACCACCCACTTGGACTGCACACTAGAATCATGAAAGAAGGGTTAGTGTGTCGATGTTGTTGCCAAATAACCACTTCTGATTTGTCATATCAACTGAAACACAGTTGGCTGTGCAGAATAAAATAGTTGTGACTACTGCCAGGCTTTGACCTACATGATGCGCGGCCTGAATTTTAGTTACATATTGATTGATTGCAAACCTTAGTGATTATGGTATGTTTTTAAATTTACAAGCGATATCTACAATACAATGTGAATGCAGCTATAGCACACCATATCTTTGGAAAGTCTGCTGTCCTGGCAAAGCCACATGTATGCTCTGCCTTCTTCTCTCTGAAAAGTGAGAGGCAATAAATTTTCCTCTTTTCAAGCAGTATAGCAGTGACCTGCTGATAGAGCAATAGATAGTTATCTGTAAGATGCTGAACATTTTCTTGATTTAGCCTAGAAGAAACACAATATAATGACATCATGGTCACCTTCACAGTCCTCACAAGGTCATCCTCACCCTGCTCCATACCTGTGTCTGTCTCCATGAAGTACAAGATATCAGTGAGCACCTCCTTAGTGAATCTGAGACACTAAATACACTAGTTTAGATTGAAAATGAAAGGCAAGGTTTTTTTTATAGAGAGTGGTAAGTGACTGGAATGTGCTACCAGAGGGAGTGGTAGAAGCAGATACAATAACAATATTTAAGAGATATATTTGACAGATGGATGAATAGGCAGGGAATAGAGGACTACAGACTGCATAGAACGAAAAAGGTTTCTAGTTTAGAAAAGACGCAACATGATGATGCAGGTTTGGTGGGCAAAAAAGCCTATTCCTGAGCTGTACTGTTCTTTGTTTATTCTCTCTTAAAGAGAGCTGATGGATATGGTATACTTACACTTTCAGTAGGCTTTTGCTAAAGTCACCCATAAGAGGCTAGTGCAAGTTAGGTGGACTGGCCATGGTAAATTGTCCATACGATCCAGGAATGTATGGTCTAGGGAGATTAGCCACGGGAAATTCAGGGTTACAGCAATATGGCAAGGGCTGGGTCTGGGTTGGAATTGACTCAATGAGCCGAATGGTCTGCTTCCATACTGTAGGAATTGTATGACTGGCTAACAGACTGAAAACAATGACTAGGAATAGATGGGTCATTCTCACATTGGCAGGATGTGACTGGTGGGGTACTACAAGGATCAGTACTTGAACTCTAGCTGTTCACAATATATCAAGTAAAAAGTGAGGTCTGTAGATGCTGGAGATCAGAGCTGAAAATGTGTTGCTGGTTAAAGCGCAGCAGGTCAGGCAGCATCCAAGGAACAGGAAATTCGACGTTTCAGGCTAAAGCCCTTTCCTGATGAAGGGCTTTAGCCCGAAACGTCGAATTTCCTGTTCCTTGGATGCTGCCTGACCTGCTGCGCTTTAACCAGCAACACATTTTCAGCGCTGTTCACAATATATATCAATGAATTGGAAATCCAATGTAATAGTTTCTAATTTGTCGATGATATAAGTTGGAATGTACACTGTGAGGAAGGTGTAAAACAGTTTCAGAAGGATATGGACTGGCTTAGTGTTAGGGAAAGAACACAGCAGATGTAATATAATGTGGAAAATGTCAGACTTTCCATTTTCGTAGGAAAGGTGCAGAATATTTCTCAAATAGTAAGAAGTTGGAAAGTGTCAATACACAAAATGACCTAGATATCTTTGTTAATAAGTCACTGAAGGCAGCATACATGTACCACAAGATCTAAAGGAGGCTAATGAAATATTAGTCTTTATTGCAGGAGGATTTGTTTGCAGGACTAGTGAAATCAGTTTAACAAGAGCTTGGGGTAGTGTGTAGTTTTAGTTTCAGGAAAGATATTATTGCCACTGAGGAAGTGCAATGAAGATTTTTGGAGACTAAGTATGGGGGTGTTTCTAAAAGCTGGAGGTGTTTCCACTCGGGGGCAGGTTGAGTTTTATTTTCTGATTGTATATTGATGCATGAGTAAAATATTTCTTGAGCAGCTGACAGGAAATTTTGCCTCAGTTCAGGGTCTGCTGGACTCCAGCTGAACCCAGTCATATTTAAAAAACATCCAGCCAACACTTCACTCTTTGCAACCCAGGATCTTCTTTCATTTACTGTTCATCACTTCTAACCAACCCTGGAGATGCCAAAGAGCTGGCAGAAAGCAATGGTCTGGTTCACCAATGCCTCCCTAAAGGAACTCTACAGGAGGGTGGGAAGTGCTTTTCCTGAGGGATGGCATTAAGAGAGAACATGCTAACTGATGAAGGAAACTTGGACAGAGATGATTAGATTAGATTCAGCATTTTCTTGATCACCCCTGTAGATTAGATTAGATTCCCTCCAGTATGAAAACAGGCCCTCTGAAGAGTAACCCTCTGAAGAGTAACCCACCCAGACTCATCTGCACATTTTTGGATTGTGGCAGGAAACTGGAGCACCCGGAGGAAACCCACACAGACATGGGAAGAATGTCTAAACTCCACATAGACAGTCACCTAAGCAAGAAATCGAACCCAGGTCCCTGGCACTGTGAGGCAGCAGCGCTAGCCACTGAGCCACCTTGCTGCTCCTAGATAGGTGACTCAAGAGAACCTGTCTCCAGTTCTATAAGATCTGCTGCACCCTGCTAAGGTATTATCATTGTCTACTCAATTCATCATGCCCCTATGAGTGAGAATTAACATTGTAAGCTTGCTACTGTGAAGAAATGCAAGACAGGAAGTCGAGTGCCAGGCATCTCAATGAGATGCTTCATATACATTAATTTAGTCACTTAATTTCAGCTACCAATGTAATGCTGCTAGCACCACAGTGACATAGTTAGATTCTGAGTGCTGTTAGGGAAGAAATTCCAGAATTTGACCCAACAATACTGAAGGAACAGCAATATATCTCCACATCAGGATGATGAGTGGCTTGGAGGTGAACTGGCAAGTAATGGTGGTTCCATTGATCTGCTATTCCTGTCCTTCTGGATAGTATGGGGTCACTGGTTTGGAAGGTTCTCCTGAAGAGGCGTTGGTGAATTTCTGCACTGCGTCTTGTAGATGATACACACTGATCCTACACTGTCATCAGTCAAAAGTCAAACAACACTCGATTATAGTCCAATAGGTTTATTTGAAATTGCAAGCTTTCAGAGAATGGTACGCTAAAGAGGTATAAGCGTATTTATAAGCGGTATTTATAAGCAAAATTTACAACTTCAAAACTTCAAAATTAGCAGTTCTTGTTGAATCCTTTAATCAGTCAGTTCTTTACTCAAAGAGTAGTAGGGGAGTGGTACATACTGCCTGCAAAAGTAGTAGACTGGCCAACTTTAAGGACACTTAAATGGTCATTGGATAGACATATGGATGAAAATGGAACAGTCTAGGTTAGATGGGCTTCAGGTTGGTTCCACAGGTCGGCACAGCATTGAGGGCTGAACGGGCTGTACTGTGCTGGAATGTTCTATGTTCTATGTTCTAGTAAGGAGGTAGACAGATGATTAAAATATAAAATCCAGATTCCTTTCGAGTCTTTGTACATTGACAAAAGCTTTACTTATCTAGGGACAAGAGGTGACATCTCAGCTTACACAATGCCCTTTAAGTGTGAGGTCCTGCTTCGAATCTATGTTTCATTAAGATCAAGTTTCATGTTTTGACAGAAAAGAATCTTGAAAGAAATAATGTGTGTGTGTGTATATATTTGAGACAATGTGAGTGTGTGTGCAACTGTGTATATATGTGAGTGTGAGTGTGCATGCGAGTGTGCATATGCCAGTGTTTGTGTGTGGGAGAGGATCTTTGTAAGTGTGCGAGCGTGTGTGTGTGAATCTGTGTGTGGGAGTATATAGTGTGGTGGGGCTACCTGGAGTGTGACATGAACCTACATCATTGACATTAATGGTGGGTGAGGGTGTTTTATTAACACAGGTTAATTGTTTATAGGAACATGCAATTGTTGTAGTCTTTAAACAAATGAGTTCTCAAAGCAGAGGCCACTGTGCGCCTTCATCCATCCACATCTTTTACTTTTGACCAATCAGATCCCTGAAACAAGGATGAATCATAAATCATAAAAGCATTCCAAAAAAAATGATTTCTCTGGAAACAGATATTGAAAGAAATTTCATTGGTATATTTGCACCATTGTTTGGTATTTACATAATTTAATCAACAAAAATATGAAATACCTGGCCCTAGGAAATAATTGGCAATAGCACACAATTGTTAAAGAAATTGTTCCATAAATGAAACAAACCACCAGAGTCACTATTCACTGACCTCCAAAAAAAAGCTGATTGAATGGAATTACTGAATCTGCAAACCTTTCAGTGAGGTCACATGATGCAATTTGTGGTGGGAAATATATTAGTTTTGAACACAAACAATCAGAGAAAACATCACAGGAAAACAGCCTTCACCCCGCCCCCTCTTTTCCTGAAACCACTCATCAAATTTCATGAGGTGAAAACTCATTAGCAGGCCTCATAACTACAAGTGGAGGGTTCTTAAAGTTGTCTGTAACTACTACTGTCTCCGGAATAAAGGAATTCAACCAGCTCTAACTGATCCAGGAAGATATCTCAGTGCCAACCCTGTGTGAAAGTAGTTTTGACTAAAAGCCAGCATTTGGACAATCTGTGAATAACTTTTTCTTTTGTATTGAACAGTTATTTGGTCAAAGTACTTTCTAAGGTCAAACTCTGCAGAGTTTTTTTAAGGTTTGAGATTATGTGTGGACGTTATGATTCAAAAAATAGTTTGTAATCTATATACATTTTAAAACTTGGACTAACAATGTTTGCCTAAGGTTTTGTTTTGGATTAAACTATTTATTTATTTTTAAGTTTAAGGAACTAGGCTGGTTTGTTTCTGATACAGAATTCTATACAGTAATCTATAATGGTCTATATCTCCTTCCTTTATAACCTTAATCTGTGTTATGACTAATGAAGGACTGGAACAAAGAAAGGAATCAGCTTACTCCTCACTGAGTTTTACCAAGTCCCTTCATTCAGGTTTGGAAATCTTAGTTCCAGGACCTGTTCCATGCTGACTTACAGTCTTGGACTTCACCACCCTTCACACCTGACACTATTTTTAATTGCTGGTTCTTAGGTCTGGACTTTGCTAATCTGCCATTATTTTAGACTGGAGTGAGTGAAAGTCAATAGCAACGTTGGGCCCACGAAATAATCATGACATAGGGGTTTCCCCAAAAGTGAATACTCACTGAAGTCCTAACTCTGGCATAATTTTTAAAGAGTAGCATATTTTATAAAATGAAGCATACATAATAAAATAATATTGGGATCTTGAGTCCGTAGCCTTATTTAAAAATATATTAATACTTGAATTTTTATATGGTGCTGGTAGTGGTGCACTTGATCACAGATTCACGGTAATTATATTGTCCCTGTCATCTTTTGGTCCATGGTCAGCTGCAACTTTGCCACTTGCTATATCCCTTTTAACTATTCCTTGACATTTTGTTTTGCTGCCTCACCCTTTTTTTTTAGCTTGAGAGCTCAACATACCCTTGTCTCCTGACTGAATTGGTTTATCCTTTGCTTTGCTGCAGCCAGTGGATTTAGCCTTGCTGCTGGCTCTCCTCATGTCTGGAAGAGAGTGAGTCTCAGAGCCCGTGCTGTTGAGTTGGGGATGTGAGCAAACCTTAGAGCAGGGACAAGACTTCAAGCACAACAGATCACACATACAGATTTTGTAGAATGCTTCTGTTCAGTCAGTAAGCATGACATCTGATTGCTAGCCATTTCAATTCATTACTTGTTGTCACATTGACATCTCCGTCCTTAATCTGCTGCACTGTTCCAGTGAAGCTCAGTACAAGCTTAAGACACAGTACCTCATATTCTGATTAGGCACATCTGGAATTAATATTGCATACAGTGATCTCAAACCATATTTTGCCCCACATTTTGATGTTGTATTTGCTAGCCTGAATCTGCTTTCAGTCAGACATTTTCATTATTCTGCCATACTCATTCACTTTTGACAGATGCTTTGGGTTGAGTTTTATCAGAAATCTGCAGGTGCCTATTTTGTTAGTTTGATGAAAGGTTTCTGTCCATGAGACCTTGGCACGATTTCATAGAATCTCTACAGTGTGGAAGCAGGCCATTCAGCCCATCGCGTCCACACTGACCCTCTGAAAAGCATCTCTCCCAGATCCAATCCCCTACCCTTTCCCTGTAACCTCACATTTCCCACGGCTAATCTACTTAGCCTGCACACCTCTGGATATTAACGGGCAATTAACTTGGCCAATCTACCTAACCTGCATACGTTTTGACTATGGGACAAAATCAAAGCACCTGGAGGAACCCCCGCAGACACAGGGAAAATGTGCAAACTCCACACAGACTGTCGCCCACGGGCAGAATCGAATCCAGGTCCCTGGTGCTTTGAGGCAGCAATGCTAACCACTGAGCCAAGTGTTCTGGAATTGAAAATTATTTTATTATATCAAGATTTTCTCACACTATTTTTCAAAACTCATCTCATTAGCTTTGGCACCCCACTCATTGTATCATCCTTTAAGCCGTAGCTGAAAGTTCTTACTATAGTTGGACCTCCCGGAATCCATGATGATGATGCCATCTTTAAAGCCCAGCCATGCATCTGGTCAAAGAATGTCAGCCAGGAATTGCTCTTCATTTGCTTGTGCTGGGAATGGAACAAAAAAATTACTGATCATAACAAATAGGTGGCTATGAGACCAAAAACAACTGGACACTTGTAAATCTACTGCTAGCTAAGAACCAAGCTGACATGGTGGTGTAGTGGTAGTGCCACTAGCTTGGTCATTTAGAGGCCCAGGCTAATTCTTTGATTCCTGATGAAGGGCTTTTGCGCGAAACGTCGATTTTCCTGCTCCTCAGATGCTGCCTAATCTGCTGTGTTTTTCCAGCACCTCTCTGATCTAAACTCTGGTTTCCAGCATCTGCAGTCCTCACTTTTGCCTAATTCTTTGAAGGCATGTGTTCAAATTCAGGCACAGCGCCTTAGAGATGTACAGCATGGTAACAGACCCTTCGGTCCAACTCATCCATGCTGACCAGCTATCCTGGTCTTACTTGCGTGCACTTGCCTCTTAAATCTTTCCCCCTCTCACCCTAAACCTATGCCCTCTCGCAGAGTTTAAACTCAATTTAGTGGCCCTCTTGTGGCACAGTGGTAATGGCACCTGTGCACTGAAAGGCTCAGGTCCAAGTCCCATCTGCTCCAGAGGTGTGTAACAATATCTCTGAACAGGTTGATTAGAAAAACAGGTTAATAAAAGAATCAAGCTACATTCAATACCCTTGGTTAGCTTCATCCCATTTTATAACTCTGTCATAGTGCTACTCTTTCTCCCATTGCTCACCATCACCCAGCATTATCTCATTCCTCAACGTGGGGCCATCAAATACAGGAAAGCCTTCAAAAAATTGAAATCACTCAGGGAATGTTTGTCTTTCAAGGTGGAATGTAAATTTAATTTTAAAAATCTGGAATTAAGAATCTACTGATGACTATGACCATTGTCGATTGTCGGAAAATCCCTCTGGGTCATTAATGTCCTTTAAGGAAGGAAACTGCACACTTCCCTGGGTTGCTTGATATGTCACTCCATACTCACAGCAATGTGGTTGACTCTTAACTGCCTCCTGGGCAATTAGAGATGGGCATTAAATACTGGCCTAACCAGTGATGCCCTCATCCTGTCAATGAATTTTAATAAATCAAATTTATAGTCAATGAGTGTTCACCAAACCCACTCTCAACTAGTGGGACTGGGGTGTTCATTAAATCCTGCCTGGCTTGTTGCTGCAGTGCTGTATCATGTACAAGGTGATGTTCCTCGTGACGTGCTTTAAGCCATTTATCATTTCAAGTGTGCATTTATGAATCATATGAGGATGAAAGGCATTGAAGGTCATGTTTGGCACAGTGAGTTGCAGACTCAGCCTGACAATCAAGGCCCCATCACTGAGCCTTAATACTCCTTTCTTCCTGGCATTCCCTGTCAATTCCTTCAGTACTAAACTTCTAAATATTTCCACACACCACTTTCAATTATTCAATTAATCTCCAATCATTACCCATTAAGCCCTCTCCCTATTGCCAATCGTGCAATACTGATCCCCATCAGAACCACGGTGGTGCCTACAGCCATATTCGTCTGAAAATGCCTGATCTCGGAAGCTAAGCATACTCAGGCCTGGTTAGTACTTGGATGGGAGGCCGCCTGGGAATACCAGGTGCAGTAGACCCGGCACCAGGTTGACCTCTGGGGGGGGGAGGCACGGGCGCCAGTCGGCCGGTGGACAGTCCTTTGGATTCAGCTCCCTTCACTGTTTTGATCACATAGCATTGCCCTTTGATGTGAAGGGCATTGCTTGTCACAGGCCACTCGGGTGTTTTCCTATCTTCCTGGTGGTGGAAATTGAATAAAGATTTGTGCACCTTATGTCTCTCACTGTGTCTCACAACTGCACACACACCATGGGTGCTGGGGGAAAAAATAAGCACTACTGCAGTTAGGTGGTAGTGTGGGGGTAAAAAAAAAAATCAGGAGTTAAAAAAAGAAGAACCAGGGTGGTGGTGACCAACAATGACCCTCTTTCACAGTAATCCATGTCCTCCGTAAGATCATAAGACTACTGGGGTGTCAGAGCAGTAGACCATTCAGCCTTTTATTTCTGATCTGCTATTCCATGAGATCATGGCTGATCTGCTAATCCTCAAATCCACACCTCTGCCTTTTCTCCATAATCCTTGATTTTCTTGCTAATTAAAAATCTGTTTATCTCATGCCTTGAACATCCATAATCAACCAACCTCAACAGCTCTCTGCAGTGTAAGGGAAAGGAGCTACTAAAAACAATGCTTGACTTTTCTGATATCCAATTGATAAGAGAATTATGTGTCATGTAAAACTTGAGGCAGACCAACAGCACAGAAGTAGTGGGAGAGAGGGTAGAGATGTCGTGTATACATGTAGAAGCTGACACCCTTGCCTGGGGAACGTGGCTGAGTGGCATGCTGAGATCTGATGTAAGTTCTTTGAATGTCATCGCAAAATTATATCTAATGCACAGTCACCTTTGAAGGACCAAAATGAATCTCTTCATGGTTCTAGTTCCTCAGTAACACCATTATCAGATAAGGCTGCTTTAATCATGGGAACTTATTTCTCTTGAGAGGCTGAAAAGGCACACTCAGCCAGATAAGCTGCTACAACTGAGGAATTCTCTTTTTAAATAACGGTGATTTAAATTATTGAGCAAGTAAATAATTAATTTAGGAAAGAGTCCCTGTATTGAAAAATGTTTAAATAATCTAGTTTTTACAATCAACCTAAGCACACAGGTAAAATGCTGTCAGTTTATTTATTCATAGATGGGTTTTCTCAAGTTACTTATATTACAGTAAGTTTACATTTTATGTAAACTAGAATAGCTTGAGGCTGAGTACATCCCCAAGTCAGTATGTAAGTTTGGGTTACTGAGAGGTCTTTTTTCTCCCATATTCAATTTGTAGCACGTTCTGTTTGAGATGGTTAAAAAGGACAGGAGTCATTGGTAAAATCTGGTAGGAGTGACAAGATGATGAATTCAATGCAGTCTGCCTCTGGGAATGATGGATGATAATCAAGCACTCACAGAGAAAAGTGTGTTTACATTTCAACTGCTACTTTAATCTACCATAGAAAATTTTGCATTAATCCATGGCAAACTGAATCTGTCACAGGCAATACGGCAGTAGGTCAGAAAAACAAAGGAGGACCAGTTAGTGAATATTGAACTGGATATTAATAGTGATGCAGCAACTCCTACTTACCATACAATTTTTACAGTGTGTTAATGCAGTGACCCGCTCTTTAATACGCTGAACTAAAAGATATAATAAAATTTAATGGCTGAGGGAAAAATTCTTTATTCTGATGATCAAACACTTCTGCATTGTCATGAACGTCTGAGGTGTCACATGAGGACAGGACCAGATTTGGTTGTAATATCCTCTTTGAATGAATAACTTGCTTGCTGACACACTGTTAGCTGTTGCACCCCAGCACAAAATAGCTCCTTCAGCAGAGGAGAGGAAAATAAGGAGAAATAAGTAGCCAGACATCTACTATATTCCAGTATATGAGAGAAAACAATCCATGTGTTACAAAAAAATGTATGTATTAAATGAAGCACAGATTTTTTATTACCAATTTGACACACTTTTCTGGGAAATAAATGAGACTTGAATTGCTGGGGGCCTTGATCAGGATATCATATACTATAACTGATTTTGGTAAGCAAGAGTAGCCTATCTATATCTGCACATACAAGGCCGGTTCCTATTAGACATACTTGGAAAGATTAGGCATGCTGTGAAAGAAAGACAGTAGAGGTTGTGTGCATTGATCAAAGCAATTTCAGTCTATTTGGTTGAAATAAGGATACACAGCACTTGAGATTGTTAGTAGACAGCTTGCAGAGACCATTCCTTCAGCAGGTACTGTGTCCTTTTTCTTCCATGTATAGTTATCAAGGGAAGAAAGTTAACCAGGAAATAGTTTGGATCAGAGATGGGAGCCACGAAACGACATGACCAGCTATCCCTAGTAGCCATACAATCAGATGACAAACAACACAAATTTGATTAGATTAGATTAGATTACTTACAGTGTGGAAACAGGCCCTTCGGCCCAACAAGTCCACACCGACCCGCCGAAGCGCAACCCACCCGTACCCCTACATTTACCCCTTACCTAACACTACGTGCGATTTAGCATGGCCAATTCACCTGACCCGCACATCTTTGGACTGTGGGAGGAAACCGGAGCACCCGGAGGAAACCCACGCACACACGGGGAGAACATGCAAACTCCACACAGTCTGTCGCCTGAGTCGGGAATTGAACCCGGGTCTCAAGCGCTGTGAGGCAGCAGTGCTAACCACTGTGCCACCGTGCCGCCCACACCACTTGATTGGGACAACACCACTATTATAGGGCAGGCCAAACAGCCAGGGAATTCCTAGAAGCATGGCACTCATCCACGAATTCTATCAACAGACACATCGACCTAGACCCTATATACCGACCACTGCAGCGGACAGCAACTGACAACCGGAAGCGGCAGATTCAAACCAGTATAAATGCCGGAGGAATCAGTACAGAAGCGCTTCACAGGAGGCTCCCAAGCACTGAAGATGTCACCTAGAAAGGGGACGAAACGTTTGTAACAAAAACTCCCAGCTCGGCGAACAGAAACACAATAACTGCAAATATGTAGTCTGTCATTTTAAATATTTTAATGAGCCTCGTTGTTCAGTTTTATAAATGTAATTATGAATAGCAGGATTTCTCCAGCCTTGGGAATCCCAGTGGCATCCAAGTGAAAGTTATCACATGCAGCAAATGAGTACCTTTAAAACCCACCTACTGCATCCAATGTTCCCACTTCGGCAATCCACAGGATCCAGTTTTCGTTCAGAGACTGTCAATGTAACTCCTGCTCACTCAGGATCTGACACCATCCCTATTGTCATGTCTCTGACTCACCCGCCAATATTCAGCGTCACTGAACCCTGCCCCCACACCTTCAAACACCTTACAAAACATCCAAAATACTCCCTCAGCCTCCATCCGTCAAACCTCATATTCCTCTTCTTCAGCCTTCTGATTACTCTCTCCTGCCTTTCAACCTGTTCACCACATTCTCAGGCCCTTAACCTGACCTCTTAATAGATTCTAGAATCCTGGGATCAGCAGCCACCCATGCCCGACCCCTCTCCTGAATTATCCATTCACCTTCTCATCTACATTGTCCACCTTCCATCCCCACCAACTGAACATCCCGTTTACATTGTCTTTCAGTATTCTTCTGAACAAAGTGCACCACCTTATTTTTCTTTGCATTGAACTTCACTGAAATACAGGAAGAAAGGAAAAAGAGGAGAGGTGAATCTGTTCATAGAAAATGAAATCTGTAGTGAGCAATGATCTTGGTTCAGAAGATGGAGATCCAGAATCAATTTGAGTGGACATGAGAAACAGCAAAGGTAAGAAGTCACTGGTAGGATGTGCTTTATTTAGGCGGCACAGTGGCTGAGTGGTTAGCACTGCTGCCTTCCAGCACCAGGGTCCCAGGTTCGATTCTGGCCTTGGCAGCTGTCTGTGTGGAGTTTGCACATTGCCTGTGTGGGTTTCCTCTGGGTGTTCTGGTTTCCTCCCACAGTCCAAAGATGTGCAGATCAGGTGAATTGGCCATTGTAAATTGCCCATAATGTTAGGTACATTAGTCAGAGGGAAGTGGGCCTGGGTGGATCACTCTTCGGAGGGTCGCTGTGGACTTGTTGGGCTGATGTGTCTGTTTCCACACTGTAGGGGAGCTAATTAAAAAATGGTCTTGCAATAGTATTTACATTGGAGGACTGAGTTAAAAATCAAGAAATAAAGGGTTTTGTACTGCATAATTTTGGGAGAATCATATAGTGTGGAAGAATCAAATTGATAAATATAGACTGGACAATTAGTTTTCAAAGTGTATTTGGGATCATTTCTTATAACAATATCTTATCAAATCAACCAGTTAACAAGCAATTTTAGTGTAGTGATGCAGGAATAATTAATAACCTCACAGAAAAGGACCTCCTAGGTTAGCATGGACATTATATAATAGAGTTTCCCATTGAGTTGAGGATAAGGAATTTAAGTTTAAAATTAGTATCTTGAACTTAAATGCACATTAAGGATATATGAAGATAAATTATACAAAAAATGAATGGGAAATAGGTTGAAAGTAAGACTGTAGTAGCCGTCTGAATTAGTAGCAGACATTTAGGAGATATTTCATAATTCTGAACAAAGAATTATTTCATTACGAAATGAAGAAACCATGAGAATGTGACAACATCCGTGGCTAACTGAGGTAGTTAAGGGTGGTAACAGAGGCAAAGAAAGTGCAATGCTGCAAAGATTAGTGGTGGCCAGAAATGTAGGATGATTTCAGAAAATGCAGCAAAAGATGACTAGAAAAAAGGGCGCATTAATAGATGAAAATACTAGCAAGAGTTACAAAAGTGAAATTAAAAGCTTTTACATGTACATAAAAAAAGAAAGTATCTAAAGTCAGCATTAGTCCCTTAGAAGGTAAGACTGAGGAATTAATAATGGGAAACAAGGAAATGCCAAAGACTTTGAAAAATATTTTATGTCTGTTTTCACACAGATAACACAGAAATCATATCAAGAATAGTAGAAAATCAAGAAGTAGGAGAGGGAAAAACTTAAAATGATCACTATAATAACAGAAAAAAATTGGGAAAAAAAATAAGATTAAAGACTGACAACTCATCTGAACCTAATGGTTAGGTGTCAAGTTTCTTAAGATTTTTTTTAGCTGCAGAAATACTAGCTTGAATGGATGTAACATTCCAAAACTTTGAAAAGCTCTCAGTTGATTGGAAATGTCATGAAAATAATGTCCCTATTCAAGAATATAAAAAGTAGAATAGATGTCAAGAAACTCTGTTCTGATTAAATTTTCCAAAAATAGGTAGGAAAGTAAGCTGTCAGGAAGATATAAAGTGTATACAAAATGTAATGGAAAGGTTAAGAAAGTTGGCAAAACTTTGGCAGATAGAATAAACTGTGAAAATGTAAGGTTGTCTATTTTAGTTGGGAGGCTATAAACGAAGAACATTCTTTAAATGGCGATAGATTACAGAACGATATGATAAATAAGAGTTTTACATTATCTCAAAGCATTAGTATGCAAGGGTAACAAGCATTTGTGAAGGCAAATAGAAATTTGGCCTATATACCAAGGAGGATGGAACAGAAGAGTAGGAACACCATTCTACATCTGTACAGAGTATTTGAGAATGCACTTGGACTACAATATGCAGTTATGATCTCCTTACTGAAAATGCAATATGTTTACACTTGAAGCAGGTTAAAGTAGGCTCAGATAGGCAGAAGTAAGTTCTTGGGATGAAGAGATTGTCTCATAAGGAAAGGTTGAATAGATCGATCTAATATTCATTAGAGTTTAAAAGAATGAGAGCAGACATTTTTTATTTGTTCTTAAGATGGTTTCACCAGCATTTACTGACCATTCCTAATGCCCAGAGGTCAGTTATGTGTCAACTATATTATTGTGGGTCTGAACTATAAACCAGTATAGGTAAGAATGGCAAATTTCCTTCCCTAAAGGACATTAGTGAACCAAATGGTTTTTTACAGCAATTGGCAGTGCTTGCGTGATCACAATCAGGCTAGCATTTTATTGAAACATGAAAGCCTGGGGGTAAATGCTGAGAGGATATTTTCTCATGTGAGGGCTCTAGAACAATGGGGTAATATTTTGAAAGATGGGATCATCCATTTAAAATGAAGTTGAGGAAGAAATTTATCCGCAAAGTGCTGTTAGTCTTTGGAAACCTCTTCCACCTGCAACAGTGGAGGCTATATCATTGAATATATTCAAGACTGAGTTAGACAGATGTTTGATCAGCTAGGGAGTTAAGAGTTTTGAGGGACATGCAGGAAAAGTGGAGTTAAAGCTGTAGTCAGATCAGCCATGATCTTATGAAATTGTGAAGCAGACTCATGGGGACAAATGACCCATTCCTGTTCCTAATTTGTCTGTTAATATTAAAGGCAATAGTCTGCAAAAAACCTCTAAGGCATCCACATGAAAATGTATAGGTTACCGGTGATTTATTATTTTTGGACCAGTGTGCAAATCAGACTAAATCGCTACATCCATGTCTCAATTGAGCATGATTTCAATCTGTCTGGACCTCTGCAATGCTGCAATGAAGTTCAAGGAGCAGCACCCCATCTTTTGATGGGGTAGTTTATAGGCTTTGGCCTCGACATTTATTTCAACAACTTTAAATCATAGCCACTTATCCCCTTTGTTAACACAACAACATGCCAATTCTGCTGTGACATTTACTGATCCTCCAGATCCAGTTTTATTTCACTCTTTGTATTATTAGCTCTCTATTTTGCTTCATCCTCTTGTTATTTAATCTCTTTTCTTCCATTATATGGGACTATACTCAATGGAATTTAGAAGGACGAGGGGTATCTCATTGAAGCTTACAGAATAATGAAAATCCTGGATGTGGAAAGATGTTTCCACTAATAGGGAAGACTAGGACCTGAGGGCACAGCCTCAGAGTGATAGAATGACCCTTTAGAATTGAGATGAGAGGGAATTTCATCAGACAGAGGGTCGTTAATCTGGGGAACTCATTACAGCAGAAGACTGTGGAAGCCAAGTCATTGAGTGTGTTTAAGTTAGAGATTGATATTAGGAAGGCGTTCAAGGGTTTTTGGGAGAAGGCAGAAGAATAGGGTTGAGAAATACATCAGCCATGATCAAATGGCAGAGCAGACACAATGGGCTGAATGGCCTAATTCTGTTCCTTTCTTTTATGGTCTTACGATTTATCACAGATCTTGCCTTTTTCTTTCTCCTCTTCTATTGTTTACTTCCCTCTGTGGTTTTTAACCATCTGTTATATCTCTACGTTTTCTCCTCACTTCTGACGTAAAATAATTGATCTATAATGTAAACATTATGCTTTCACACATGCTTTGAGAGTTTCCACTTTATATACACATGTACCTTTTCATTCTCAGAAAATAGTATCATTTCAAAGAAATATCATTTTTGTGTTTTGAATGAACAGTTTCCATCATTGTTCCACCTGATTTAATTAAAACTTCACAATTTGTGTGAGTATCCACCAAAATAAGGAAAAACATTTGTGGTAAAGATATGCCCCAAAAGAGTTTGTTTGTAGGATGCTTTGGCTATAGTTACTAATCATAGGACAACAAGCCTGCATTTACTATAATGGACGCATTGCTTCATGTCATTTTTAACAGACGTTGTTTTAGTCAAACTTCTTTCAGATTTGAAAAGGTTATGGGGGCTGTTCAAATACAGAAAAATTAATGTGCCTCTCAGACTAAACTAAGTTCAGTGTCATACTTCTGAAGAATATATTTATGTCAGGGATACTTAGTTAAACAAATGTGGGTAAAGTACTTGTGAATGTATAATATTGAATGAATTGGGTCCCAGAGAATCAAATGCTTTGCTATTTTCTTTTAACTACATTACTTCTTTCTTCTTTCTCCCATGACTTCAAATTCTGTCTCCCAGTGAAGTCAGGTGTTAACTACAATTATTAAAGATAGAAATGAAACCTTTAACTCACCCATTGGATTGTCCACCCTATACTTTTGCAGAAACATTTCTTAAAACTCAGCTTAACATATGATATTTTTAAAAAGGAGAAGACTAATTTGGCCCTACAATAAAGTACATCAAACTAAGAATGAAAACACTATCAATGCTGGAAATTTGAAAATAAAAGTGTTCTGTTTGATCCTGAGCTAAGTTTTCAATTCCATATCCTCTCCAATGCAAATACTGCCTAATTCTACCTCTAAATCCTCTCCCATCTCTGCCTTTACACCATATGATGTGCATTTCCAGCCTTGGTGATTAAATGCTCTCTAGCCTTGCCTCTTCCAGTTTTTAAGAAGGGCCCTGAGATTAGATGTGCAAACATCACTGAATGTGGCAGGACAGGTCAAGAGACAGTTAATAAATCATACAGAATCCTGGGCTTTGTTAAAAAGGAAAATAGAGTAGTAGAGAATGGAGGTTATGCTGAACTTATACAAAACACTTATTATATCTCAGCTGGAGAACTGTGCACAGTTCTGGACACTACACTATGGAAATGATGCAAATCAATGAAAGAAAGTATGGAGCCAATTTACAAAACTTGTTCCAGTGATGAGAAACTTCAGTTATGAGGACAGGTTAGGGATGTTGGGTCTATTCTCCATGGCGACAAGAGGAGATCTGATAAAAGTTTATTAACTCATGAGAGGTTTGGAATCGAGAACATAGGGCGTATGGTTCCCACTCAAAAAAAAAGGATTGAGATCAAGAGGGCACAGGATTAAAGCAATTGATAAATGAAGCAAATGCGATATGAAAAAGAACTTTTTGATTTGAGTTGTTCAGGTCTGGAATGCACTGCAGTATGATGGAGGCAAAGTCAATTGAGATATTCAGGAGGGCACAAGATAATTGTTTGAATAGAAACAATGTGCAGAGCTAGGGAAAAAAGGCAGGAGAATGGTACTAAGTTATGATGCTCATTGGAAAGCAAATGCAAACATGATGGGCGGAGTGGTATCAAAGGCTCCCCCATAGCATCATCCAAAGCTGTGAGCTCTATCATGGGATTGGAGCTGGTCCACCCATATCCGTGCGACAATCAAGAAAGGCCAACAACATCTCTACTTCCTCAGGAGGCTAAGGAAATTCGGCATGTCCATAAAGACTCTTACCAATTTTTATAGATGCACCATAGAAAGCATCCTATCTGAATGCATCACAACATGGTTTGGCAACTGCTCTTTCCAAGACCACAAGAAATAGAGGGTAATAGTGAAAGGATGCTTGTTGGACTGGAGACCTGTGACTGGTGGTATACCTCAGGGATCAGTGCTGGGTCTATTGCTGTTTGTTATCTATATCAATGATTTGGATGAGAATGTACAAGGCATGACTTGCAAGTTTGCAAATGACATTAAATAGGTGATATTGTGGACAGTGAGGAAAGTTATCAGAAATTGCAGGAGGACCTTGATCAGCTGGGGAAGTGGGCTGAGAAATGGTAAATGGGGTTTAACAGAGATAAGTGTGAGGTCTTACATTTTGGTAAGTCAATCAAGGTAGAAATTTCATGGTGGATGGTAGGGCCTTCAGGAGCATAGTGGAAATTGGAGTTCAGGTGCATGATTCTCTGAAAGTGGAGTCACAGGTAGACAGGGCAGTGAAGAAGACTTTTGGCACACTGGCCTTCATCAGTCAGGGTGCTGAGTATAAAAGTTGGGGAGTTATATTGCAGTTGTACAGGACATTGGTGAGGCTGAAGTTGGAGTATTGTGTTCAGTTTTGGTCACCTTGCCATAGGAAAGATGTTATTAAATTGGAAAGAGTGCAGTAGAAATTTACAAGGATGTTGTCAGGACTTGAGGAACTGAGTTATAGGGAGAGGTTGGATAAGCTAGGACACTTTTCTTTCAAGCATAGGAGACTGTGGGAGAATCTTATAGATGTGTATAAGATTGTGAGAGGCATAGATATGGTGAATGCACTCAGTCTTTCTCCTAGGGTTGGGGAATCGAGGACTAGAGGGCATCAATTTAAGGTTAGAGGGGAAAGAATAAAAGAGAACCTGAGGGGCAACATGAGCTGCCAGTGGAAGTGATTGCGGTGGGTACATTAAAAACATTTAAAAGATATTTCAACAAATTTGTGGATAGGAAAGATTTAGAAGTATGTGGGCCAAGTGCAGGAAATGGGGTTGGCGTGGATGGATATTTTTGTCAGCATGGACCAGTTTGGGCCAAAGGCCTGTTTCTACACTGGAGGATTTGAACACTCTATAACACTAAACAATGGATAGTCATGAACACAGTCCAGTCCATCACACAAACCAGCCTTCCATCCATTGGCTCCATCTATGCTTTCCGCTGCCTTGAGAAAAGCAACCAACATAATCAAAGACCCCTCCCATGCCAGTTATACCTCTTCACTCTCATCTGTTGGGAAGAAGATATAAAAATTTGAATACACATACAAATAGATTCAAGAACAGCTTCTTCCATGCTGTTATCAGACTTCTAAATAGACCTCTGAAATGTTCGTTCTGATCTCTCCCTCTCTCTCTCTCTGCAACTTCTCTACAGCTGTAACACTGTATCCTGAACTCTGTTCTGCTGCCTGATACACTTTGTATGGCATGATCTGCCTGTAGAGCATGAAAAACAATACTTCTTGCTGTATGTTGGTGCATGTGACAACAATAAATTAGTTGATCAATCAAGCAATAAAGTTTGCCTCCAAATCTCTTCTCAGTTGGATTTGGAATTGTATTATTATACCTTCACTCTTACTGGTGAATTCTGGAATACCCTCCTAAAGAGCACTTTAGACATACCTTCAACATGTGGCTCAGAATGGTTTGAGAAGGTGGTCACCACTGCCTTTCCCACAGTAATTCTGAGGGAAGGTATACACTAGCCTTATTAGAGACTTACACATCCTGTAATATATATAAAAAAAGCTCTATAATATACAAAAATAAAGGTTACTGACTCTCACAAGGTGCTTTTCAAACATCTTCCTGTCCACCATTGTTGGGAGCCTTCCTTTGCTCCCAGTTGGTAATATAACCTCTCAAATTGCAGGATTGCAACTCTCTCATCCAAGTGGTAATTTGTAATTTTAATGGTTTATTGAGAATGAGTGATGTGACCTCTGACTTAGCTTTGCTTCCCATACCTGTTGTCTGACCTCAAACAAGTGATATTAAATGGGGTTCTACCTGAGGTCAGCTATCTTACTCCAGACAGAATTAAACCAGACAACCTGTTAACGATTTTTATTGCATTGATGAACTTCCTAAAGCAATGGGACTTGCTCTGATTGCAATCACAAAGTGATGCTAGCAGCCAAACTGATTGACATTATCTCTTGCTGCCAGTAAATAAGATTATATTGTGAAGTTTTAAAGTTGCTATTATCCTTCCAAAATGCTGCCTTCTCATTAGAGAGAGAGAGAGAGAGAGAGATGACTGATTCGCCATAAATGAGGGATTTCAGATACAAGGAATGAATAGGGAAATTGGGTTTATTTTCCTTGGAGCAGAAAAGATTAAGCGGTGACCTTATTGAGGTGTTCAAAATTAAGAACAATTTTGACAGAAAGATATTCTGTTTCCACTAGTTGGTACTTCAGTAAGTAAGGAACAATTTCAAAGTTGTCAGCAAGACAGCCAGGAGTAAGATGAGGGGAAACATCTTTACTGAGAAAGTTGTTAGCATTTGAAATGTGCTGGGAAAGTGGTGGAGATGGATTTCACAGGAGGTTTCAAAAGAGAGCTAAATATGTATATTCATGGTTGCGCAGTGGTTAGCACTGCTGCCTCACTGCACCAGGGTCCCACGTTCAATTTCAGTCTCAGCCGACTGTGTGGAGTTTGCACATTCTCCCCGTGTCTGTGTAGGTTTCCTCCGGGTGCTCCGGTTTCCTCCCACAGTCCAAAGGTGTGCAGGTCAGGTGAATTGGCCACACTAAATTGCTCGTGGTGTTAGGTGCATTAGTCAGAAGGAAATGGGTTTTGGTGGTTTACTCTTCGAAGGGTCAGTGTGGACTGGTTGGGCCGAAGGGCCTGTTTCCACACTGTAGGGAATCTAAATTGCCCATAGTGTTAGGTACGTTAGTCAGAGGGGTGTGGGTTACTCTTCGGAGGGTCAGTGTGGACTTGTTGGCCTGAAGGGCCTGTTTCCACGCTGTAGGTAATCTAATCTAACATACACACACAGAGATAGGGTTGGAGAATGGGAATAGCTGAGTAGCTCTTTTGGGAAATGGTATGGACATGACAGGTCAAATGGCCTCCTTCTGTATTGTAACAATCTCCGAGGGGCGGCAAGGTGACTCAGTGGTTAGCACTGTTGCTTCACAACACAAGAGGCCCAGGCTCGATACAAGCCTTGAGCGATGATGTGGAGTTTGCACCTTCACAATGTGTCTGCATGGATTTCCATTGATTTTCTCCCACAGTTCAAAGATTTGCAGGTTAGTGGGACTGGCCATGCTAAATTGCCTTGCAGTGTCCAGTGTTGAGCAGGCTAGGTAGATTGGCCATGAGAAATGCAGTTAGAAGGAGAGGGGAGGGGTTTGAGTCTGGATGGGATGCTGTTTAGAAGGTCAGTGCAGGACTCAATGGGTCAAATGCCCTCTTTTTGCACAGTAAAGAATCTATTCTCTAATCCTGCACTTCTGTAAGTTTTAAAACATCCAAAATATGGCTGGTATATCCTTTCTTGAACCAAGTGCTACTGATTATTTAACTCTGTCGCGAGTATGGTGCTGGAAAAACATAGCAGGTCAGGCAGCATCTGAGGAGCAAGAGAATCGACGTTTCAGGCATAAGCCCTTCATCAGGAAGAGTTTTCCTGATGAAGGGCGCTTGCCAGAAATGTTGATTCTCCTGCTCCTCGGATGCTGCCTGACCTGCTATACTTTTCAAGCACCACACTCTTGACTCTGATCTCCAGCATCTGCAGTCCTCACTTTCTCCTACTTGATCATCTAACTCTGCTGAGTGTAAGCTGTGGTTTAGTTGGTAGCACCTTTCTTTTCTAAAGTACAAAGTCCTGGGTTTATGTCCATTCCAGTATTTGCGAAAGAAGTCAAGACTCACTCTCATGTGCAGTGTCATCTTAAGGTAAGATGTTAAACTGAGCCCACTGTCCTGTTCAGATGAATATAAAAATCTCCATGAAGCTTTTTTTTAGCTAGGCAAGTTATCAGCAATATTCCTGATGAAGAGCTTATGCTTGAAACATCGACTCTCCTGCTCCTCGGATGCTGCCTGACCTGCTGTGCTTTTCCAGCGCCACACTTTTGTCTCTGATCTCCAGCATCTGCAGTGCTCACCTTCTCCTATCCTCAATATCCTGTCCACTCTTAATTCCTCAGCAAAAACCACTAGAAAAAAGGTCGCGTTCGTATAAAATGCTGTTTACAGAAATTTGCTGTGTGCAAATTAATGACGATATTTTCAACATTACAAAGGGACTATATTTTAAAAATATTTTATTTGCTGTTAAGTGCTTAGTGGTGAGTGTGAAAAGCTCTATATGGTTTCAGGTCTTTCATTTTTTTGCTTTCCCTTCTGACTGAACATGGTTGAGTTTATTGCCCTGAAAAAAGATGTGTGTTCACAGTTAGGGCAAGGAGAAACCCAGGGGTTAGATTCTTTGTCTGCAGCAGGACAATATTAAGGAACTTGCTGGTTAATGTAGGCAGTGCTGGTTAATGTAGGCAGTGCTGAACAGTGCACAATTTTCTAAATTTGTCTCATGAAAAGTAAATTGCCGCACAGTTTTGTGGTTCAGAACAGGGGCCTATTACTTTAATGTTTTCTTTTGTTTCTTTAAGCTTGACAGGGGGTGAGTTCAATTATTTTTACGTTTGGTGTCCTCCTCCCTGGGGCTACCCATTTCCCACAACTGGGTGGAGTGACTTGTTTCACACTACCATCGCGTCAATCCTGGCTGTTCACCTGAAAGTGCATAAAAGCATCCCAGTAACAATTCTGCCAAATGCTTCCCCCCTACTTGCTGACAGTGGAGATTTTGAGGAGGCAGGTGGAGGAGAGGTAAATAGGAGAGTCCCCAACACAAGGACACTCATCGTGGTGGGATCAGACAGTCTGTCACAAGTAAACTTGACACTAATTGGTGTAACAAGGAAGCTGAAGGTTTTTCTTCAAAACCTTGAGTCTGGAATTTCAGTTGAAGTCAGAGGTGAATCACCATGCAGGACAGGCCTTCTCTCCAATCAAAATAGGACAAAATGTTCCATTAATAATCAAAGCACTTGTAAATCTGAATAATGTTGCAAATTTCTCATTAAGTAAATTAATTTACTGCCAATGATAACTTGTGATGATGTTGGCAAGAATTGCCTTATAACCACTAGTATTTTAATCAGCCACATAACTTTTACCAACATTTTTAGACTATACAATTTTTCTTAAATATGTCAATTTAATTTGTATTTTGGCAAATAAAAACAAATGGCATTAAGCCAACTTCAAGGGCACTTGACATTCCAAAATAACTAACTCAGGCGTATTTTATTTGCCTTGTCAGTTTTTTCTTTTCTGTGTATGGAAGAAAAAATGACTAAGCCATGGCTTTTTGTTAATTTGGCTGATTTCCAGATTGCATGCACTTGTTGTTATGTTGCCATTAGGAAGTGGTGGTGTATTGATGATGAATTAAAGGTAGGCCTAATATAATCCTTACAGTGTGAAAGCAGGTCATTCAGCCCATTGATTCCACACCAACCCTCTGAAGAGCATGACAGCCCACATTTCCCCACATTTCCCATGGATAATTCATCTAACCTTTGCATCCCTGGATATTATGGGCAATATAGCATGGTCAATCCCCCTAACCTGCACATCTCTGGACTGTGGGAAGAAACTGGAGCACCTGGAGGAAGTGTACACAGACACAGAGAGAATGTGCTACTCTACACAGGCAATTGCTCAAGGATGGAGACAAACCCAGGCTCCTGGCGCTCTCAGGCAGCAGTGCTAGCCACTAGTAATAATGACCATATAATCACTGTTGATTGCTATTAAACCTAATCTGGTACACTAATACTATCCTTACCTTGTCTGGCCTACATGTGACTCTAGACCTACAACAATATGGTTGACACTTAGAACAACAAACATAAAACAATGAACAACACAGCACAGTACAGGCAATTTGGCCCTCCAAGCCTACACCAACACATTTTTGCCCTCCCACACTAAAAACAAGTTCTCTTACAGGATCCATATCTATCTATTCCCTTCCTATTCATGTATTCATCCAGGTGCTTCTTGAATGCTGCTATTGTGTCTGCTTCCACTACCTCCTCTGGCACCACATTCCAAACACTCACCACCCTTAGTGTGAAAAATGTGCCTCGCACTTCTCTTTTAAACTTACCCTCCCACCCCTACCACACACCCCCATCCACAACTTCCCCCCCCCCATCCCGAACCTGTGTCCCCTAGTAATTAATCCTTAACTCTGGGGAAAAGCGTCATACTTTCCACATTGTCCATGCCATTCACAATCTTATAAACTTCTGTCAGGTTGCCTCTTGAACTCTTGTGTTCCAATGAGAACAAACCCAGCCTATCCATAGCTAAAATTCCCCATATCAGCCAATATTCTGGTAAACCTTTTCTGTACTTTGTCTCAAACATCCATATTCTTCTGGTAGTGTGGTGACCAGCACTGTATGCAATATTCCAAGTATGGCCTTTCTAAAGTTCTATAAAGCTGTAACATAACTTGCTTATCCTTATACTCAATGACCCTTCTAATGAAGACAAGCATGCCATAGACTTTTTCCCCAACCTTATCTATCTGCTCTGCCACCTTCAGTGATCTGTGGATCTTCACAGCCAGATCCCTCTACATTTTAATACTCCTAAGGGCTCTGCCATTCATTGTATAATTTCCACCTGTACTTGATCTTCCAAAATGTATCACCTCACATTTGTCTGGATTAAACATCATCTGCCATTTTTCTGCCATGCCTCCAACTGACTATATCTTGCTGTATCCTCTGACAAACCTCTGACTTTCCATAATTCCACCAATCCTTGTATCATCTGCAAACTTACGAATTAGACCTGCTGTGTTTTTCCTTCAAATTATTTATGTAGACCACAAACAGCAGAGGTCTCAGCACTGATCCCTGTGAAGCATCACTAGTCGCAAACCTCCATTCTGAAAAGTATCCTTCCACCACTACCCTCTGTCTTCTATGACTAAACCAGTTCTGTATCCATCTTGCCAGTTCATCCCTGATATCATGTGACTTCATTTTTTGTGCCGTCTGCCATGAGGGACCTTGTCAAAGGCATTATTGAAATCTATTTAGACAACATCAACCGCTTTTCTCTCATCAATCATCTTTGTCACCTCCTCAAAAAAGTTGATCAAGTTAGTGAGGCACGGCCTCCCTGTACACATGCTGTCTATTGCTATTAAGTCCATTTACTTATAAATGTGTGTAGATCTTGTACCTGAGAAAGTTTTCCAAGGATTTCCCGACCACCGATGTGAAACTCACTGGCCTGTAATTTGCAGGATTATCCCTGCCCTCCTTCTTAAACAATGGGACAACATGAGCTATTCTCCAGTCCTCTGGAGCCTCACCTGGGCCAAAGAAGATGCAAAGATCTCTGTCAATGCTCCAACAATTTGTTCTCCCTCAATATTCTGGGAGAGATCCCATCAGGACCTGGGGTCTTATTAATACTTTTTATGTACAACACCTCTCATTTTTTAATCACATCTTGCCTTAGAAACTCCCTTCCCTGAGATCATCCTCCATCAATTTCTTCTCTATGGTGAATACTGACACAAAGTTATGCATTTTGACCTCACCTACCTTTTCTGGCTCCAACATAGATTCCCTCCTTTGTCCTTGAGTGGGCCAACCCTTTCCTTAGCTACCCTCTTGCTTTTTACACATGTATAAAAAGCCTAGGGACTCTTCTTAATCCTGTTTGCTAACGACTTTACATGACCCCCTTTTCGTTCTTCTAATTCCTTGTTTAAGTTCTTTTCTGCTGTCCTTGTATACTTCATGGGCTTCATCGGTTCCCATCCTCCGTGACCTTACATATGCTTGCTTTTTCCTTTCTGACCAAGGGCACAACATCCCTAGTCATCCAAGGTTGATGTAACTTTCCATACCTATCCTTTATTCTCACAGAAACATTTCACTCCTGAACTCTTATCAACAGCCATTTGAAGTACACCCACATGTCCAGTGTGGATTTACCCTCAAACAGCCACCTCCAATCAAAATTCTCCAGTTCCTGCCTAATATTGTTGTAGTTCACCTTCCCCCAAATGAACAACTTCACCCAATGACTGCAGTTATCTCTATCCATGAATGCCTTAAAACTCAGTATTATGGTCACTAATCTCAAAATGTTCCCCCGCTAAAACTTTACTCACTTGGCTGGGGCTCGTTTCCCAAAATCAGGTGCAGTTTAACTCCTTCCCTAGTTGGACTGTTTACATATTGATTGGATGTTTATTTTCTTAACTACCCTTGGAAGATAGCCTAACAAGTCATTGAGTTTATCAAAGCGCAATAAAACCCAAAGAAAAAAGGCAGCGGGATGAACTAGGCACTAGAATGACAATGGCACAGATAACCCTGTCAATCCTGAAAGGTCCTCTTTGTTGACATCGGACGGCTTGCCGAAATTCGGACACCTATCCTACAGACTAGATGCAACAGCCTGGAAAAGTAATAAATTGTACCTTACAGACAAAGTCCAAGACACATAATCTTCTACAAGTGTTGGCACAGTGGGATAATTTGAATGGGAGCTGTCCATCACTTGAAGAAGCACTGAAAGTGACAAGGCCACAGAATGCACACTCAGCCTTCATACTTCAATGCCGATCTCCAAGCTGCCAGACTGGGCCTGTAGAAAGTGGTGAGGGAAACCACGAGGGGGAAGAAAATCTAATGGATTTTATCTTTACCAAGATACCTGTTGTAGATGTGGTCATCATGATAGTATTAGGAGGAGTGATAACTGCATCTTCACATTGAGGTTAGCTTTTGCTGTGTTGTGTGGCACTATCACAATACTAGATGGGACAGACTTTTTGCAGATTTAGTAACTAAAAACTGGGAATTCATGACGTGCTGTGGGCCATCAATAGCATCAGAACTGTATTCAAACTTGATCTGTTACATCATGACCTGGTATATACTCCACTCTACCATTACTATCAAGCCACGCAATCCACTCTGGTTCAATGAAGAATGCATGAGAGCAGTACCAGGCATACCTAAAAATGAGGTGTCGAATTATGAAGCTACAACCCAGAACAATTTACATTCTAAACAGCAGAAGTAGCATGTAATATACAAGGTTACGTGGTCACAACCAATAGCCTTGATCCTTGCTCTGCAGTCCTGCCCATTCCATGATTGGTGGTGGATAATTAAACACCTTACAGAAGGTGAGGGTCCACAAATATACCAATTCTCAATGATGAAACATCCCAGCATATCAGTGCAAAAGATAAGACTGAGGTATTTTCACTCATCATCAGCCAGAGGTGCTGAATGGTTGATCCCTCTGATCTTCCTCCTAAGTTGCCCATTGTCACAGGTGTCAATCTAAAAACAATTCAATTAATTCCATGAGATATCAGGAAGCAACTGAAGAACATTGGTATTGCAAAGAATATGGACTCTGACAACATTCTGTCAATAGTACTAAAGACTTGTGGTCCAGAACTAACCATATCCCAAAATAAGCTATTACAGAGCAGCTACAACACTGGCATCTACCTGCTAATGTGGATCATTGCCCAAGCATAGCATGTTCACAAAAAGCAGGACAAACCCAACCTGACCAATTGCTATCCCATCAGTCTACTCAATGAAATGATGAGAGGGATTATCATCAGTGCTATCAAGCAGCTCTTGTAAAAGAATAATGTGTTCAGTTATGCTCAAGTCGAGTTATCCCAGGGCCATTTGGCTCTTGACTTCATTACAGCCTTTTGAAAAATATGGACAAAAGAGCTGAATTCCAGAGGTGAGGTGAGAGTGACTGGCCTTAACTTCAAATCAGCATTTAACATGGTATAACATCAAGGAGCACTAACAAAAGGGGACATAGTGTGAAAGGGGACAAACTATCTGATAGTTGAAGTCATACACAACACATAGGAAAATCATTGTGTCAGTTGCAGATCAATCATCTTAGCTCCAGGACATTTTTATAGGTATCCTTCAGCGTAGTGTCCTTACCCTGACCTTCAGGGTCCAATTTTCTTCAGCTGCTTCATCAATGACATTCATAAGGTGAATGTGAGGACGTTCACCAAAGATTTCACAATGTTCAGCATCATTTGTGACTCCTCAGATGTTGAAGAAGTCTACATCTACGTGTAGCAAAACCTGAACAACATTCAGGATTGGGCTGATAATTGGCAAGTAACATTCACACCACACAACTACAAGGCAATTACCATCTCTAACAAGAGAGAATCTAAGTATTGTCTCTTGACAGTCAATGGCATTACCATCAGTGAAACCCTAAATCAACATCCTCGGTGAGAAACTGAGCTGAACTAGCCATATAAATACTGTGGCTATGAGGACAAGTTACAGGCTAGGGATTTTGCAGCAGATAACTCACCTCCTGTCTCCTTAATGCCTGTCTACTAACTAAAAGCAACAAGTTAAGATTATGATGAATATTGTCCACTTGCCTGGATGTGTACGGTCCCAACGATACTCCAGAAGCTTGACAGCATCCAGGACTGGCACCTTATTCACAACTTTCAACATGCACTCTCTAAACCACCAATGCACAATGGCAGGAGTGTCTACTATCTGCAAGATGAGTGAATGTAACTCAACAAGGCTCCTTTGATTGCTTCTTCAAAATGTGTACCACTTCAAATGACAGAGCAACAGATACATGGGAACACTACCATCTCAAATGTCTCCTCCAAGCCAGTCATCATCTCGACTTGAAAATACATCATCATTCCTTCACTGTCTCTGGCTCAAGATTCTGGATCTTCCTTCCTGGAGCACCATGGGTGTCCCTACACACCAAGGACTGCAGTGGTTCAAGAAGATACCTCACCACAAGGACAATTCCAGATGAACAATAAATCTGGCCTAGCCTGCAACATCAACGTCCTATGAATTACCAAAATAAATTATTGCCCAATCTGACCCCATCATTCAAATAAATTATTGTGTGACCATATCACATATTGTAGCTCATTTGCCTAATGTTCAATATGATCAATACCATAGAATCATAAAATCCCTACAATGCGGAATCAGCCCATTCAACCCCTCAAGTCTACTCCGGCTCACCACTTACCCTGCACATCCTCGGACACTATGGGCAATTTAGCATAGGCAATCCACCTAACCTGCACATCTTTGGACTCTGAGAGGAAATCAGAACACCCTGGGGAAACCTACATAAACGCAAGAGAATGTGCAAACTCCACACAAGGATGGGATCAAACCTGGGTCCCTATATGTTTGAATATTTTTGGATCTATCTTCCACTTCTCATCGTGTTAGCTCAGACAGTGTCTATTTCTCTTCAGGAATCATGTTTTAATTAAGTTGGGTAATTGTCAGTAGAGATTAGTAGTTCAGTATCCATGAGCAAATATGTTACTAACCAGTTCAATGAAGAAAGATACCCTCTGCTACACTACAGGCTATGCACATCTCTGTGTTTCAATAACTTTTGTTTAACTCTATTTATTGAATTATTATAAAGGTTAAATAATTCTACAGCCCTGCTGTGTGGAACATGATGTTCTACATTGTATATGGTAAGGAGACAGTTGTTAGGCCAAATTTAATGAAACTGTGAAGATGGGTGGGTGGGCGGCAGCATGTGATGTTTTCTTTTTCTTCTGGAGCCATTTATTTTAGACTCGATGTAGGAGGTTTGTGTAGCTGATGGTGCCCACAGATCACTTGCTGCATGAAGCTGATGAAGGCAGTCTGACAGCTGAATAAATCACTGTTAGATGCCAGTAAAACATTGCTGCATAAAATCTGTGTGGGACCACCCATGCAGATGGGAATATTGGCTTGAAACCTCTTGCATGAATAACAGTCAAGATGTATTTGGAGTTAACTCCTCACTTTCTAATTTCAAATACTTCATTTCTAACCAGACTTTAATAAACAGACAAATTCACTGCATCACACCCTCTCTATAAGCCAGTGAACCATGCAAAAATATATTATGTTACAGGCCAACTTACATAGTGACATCTGCAATTGGGGTTTGTAAGTAAAATTTACAAATTTAAAGTCCTGGAATAGCACAAACCGTCATGTGATGGCATTGTAAATGGATACCTAAAGGTTATAGAGGAGACATACACTTCAGCATTTAAAGCAGGTTTCATCCAAAAAGGGACAAAAATAACTGGAAAACATAAATATACTCATGTGTGGGCATTCCAGCCTGTACTGAGGTAACTAACCTCAGCCAATGTGGGGTATTCCGAATGCTACTGTTGATATTAGTGACAACAAGGCAATAAAATGAGCTAGGAAGAGAATAATTAAATCAGATTTTAATCCTGATTCCTATTCAGTGACTTCAGCTACAAATTACACTTTAGTGAACATTGGGTAAGAATAGGATTTGTTTTTCGCTATATGTGAATAACCTTATGGTGGTTATTAAAATAAGCTTCCATCTTCCGTCTTGAATGTTTTTGGGATGCAGTGCGGAGTGTCAACATAAAATGGATAGGGAGTACATGTAGATGCAAGGAATGAGGTATGATCTAGGAACAGATTTCTGTTATGCGATTTTGGAGAAGATTTGTAGCTCAGGTTGTGGATCAGGTTGTAAGTTTGCATGCTGAGCTAGTTTCATCACCATGCTAGGTAACATCATCAGTGAAACCCCAATGAAGGTTCATCAGAGGCTCACTGATGATGTTACCTAGCATGGTGACGAAATGTCAGGGAACAAATCTACCAGCTCAGCGAACAAACTTACACCCTAAGGTTTCTGTTATGTTTCATGGGCAGTATATCAATATGCATTTAAGTAATGTGCTCATGATATCACTGTATCAAAGCATGTGACTTGATGATATAAAGATCTCCTATTCCATCTTAACCAGGGATCACTTGAAGCATGCTGCTTTATTTGTAATCAGTTAAGCACTCAGGTGTCTGAGCAGCACGAATTGATCGAAATATGAATGAGTTAGCCTCATTGAGGACCTGATGCAGAGAAACATCTACAGATAGTGAGAACATCCAGCCTATTAGAGTTCTCAGTCTTCCCACCATACCTGCCCTGAATGAATAGGATTCTCCAACAAAATGGATTTCAATTGAACAAAGTAATCTGTTGCAATGTGCTCAGTGGAAATGAAGCAGTCATAGAATCATGGAGATCTTCAGCACAGTAAAAATGTTCTTCAGCCCATCAATTCTGTGCTGTTCAAAAACAACGATCTAACTGTTCTAATCTCACTTCCCAGTGCTTGCCTCAAAGCCTTGTATGCCTTGGCATCTCACACACACATCTAAATATTTCTTAAATGTTATGAATGTTTCAGCTTCTACCACTTTTACAGGCAGTGAGATCCAGATTCCTACCACCCTCAGGTGCACAAAGCAGCATAAGCAGGACTTTTATCAAACTATGTACAATTTACTCATCAAATATGGATTAGAAGTGAGTTTCTGATTCAGGTATCAACCTTCAAATTTGAGCAGCACAGTCGCTCAGTGGTTAGCACTGCTGCCTCACAGCGCCAGGAATTCAGATAGGACAAAATTCAGAGTAGGGAACAGGAAACTAAAAATTAGCAGGTGACTCTGAAAAACAAGAAGCAATGGTTAAACTATAGACATTTGGCAGTGTTAGAAGGTATAGATGCAACGGAAAGGAGTATAGCAAATAAAGTTGATGAGCTGCAGGGAACGGATAGAATGTAATTGCTTGAACCAAAACTTGGCTTAAAGACTGCCAAAACTGGCAACTCAACATTCTGGGTGTAGAAAGTGAGGACTGCAGATGCTGGAGATCAGAGCTGAAAATGTGTTGCTGGAAAAACGCAGCACATCAGGCAGCATCCAGGGAGCAGGAGAATCGACGTTTCGGGCATAAGCCCTTCTTCAGGATGTAGAGTTTAGAGGCAGATAGAGAGTGCTATAAAAACGATTAAAACAAGACCTGCAGCCTGATTGATTAGAGAATCAATTACAGTTGGGAGAATGGATTATATATATAATAATTATGAAATTAGGTAATTTTGGTTAATCTCACAAATAACAAAAGGGACAGCCTCAGTGCTAAGACTATAGACCAAACTTTGGGAAGGAATGACAGAGCAAAATCATAGGCAAATGTCTGACTGCAAAATCAATCAAGAATAATGATTAGGGACTTCCAATACCTTACTGTCAACTGGGTATGTAAATGATACAGAGGACAGAAAAATCTTGAACTCCACACAAGGAAACAGTTTGAGCCAACAAATAACAAGCCCAAAGAGAGACTTATCTTCAGCCATTTCTAGGTTTAGTCTAGGAAATTAGATTACTTTTTTAGATTAGATTAGATTAAATTACTTACAGTGTGGAAACAGGCCCTTCGGTCCAACAAGTCCACACCGACGCGCAACCCACCCATACCCCTACATATACCCCTTACCTAACACTACGGGCAATTTAGCATGGCCAATTCATCTGACCCGCGCATCTTTGGACTGTGGGAGGAAACCGGAGCACCCAGAGTAAACCCATGCAGACACGGGGAGAACGTGCAAACTCCACACAGTCAGTCGCCTGAGGCGGGAATTGAACCCAGGTCCCTGGCGCTGTGAGGCAGCAGTGCTAACCACTGTGCCACCGTGCCGCCCCTCAAATGAAGCTGAGTAAATGGATGAATTAGCAGTGGGTGACCATTTTGGAGATAGTGACTGCAATACAATTATATTTTGGACAATATTTTGGAAAGGACAAAGATAGAACAGGATAAAAAGTTCTAACTTGGTGAAAGACAAATTTTACAAAGCTCAGAGGCAGTCAGATAAAATGGTCTATTTGAAGGAATGGGAGGCATTCAATGGGAGGCATTCAACAGCGAGATTTTGAGGACATTGAAGGGACATGCATTCAAGAATAAAGGGTGGTAATGCCAAATCTAGAACCCATAGGGTACTCAGAAGATAAAGCAGAAAAAAAAAGCTTGTGACAATCTCGAAAACAAATTCTATCGGTAGCTTAGGGAAGCATAGAATGGACAGGGTGAAGTAAAAATGGAAATTGGAAAGTAAACTGATGATAGAAAAATATATGGGGAGATAACTCAAGGAAAAGGCAAGGATGTAGTATCAGTACGTTAAGAGTAATAGATGACGAATGAAAGGCTGGAGCCAAGAAGAGATGTGCATGATAACTTGTGTATGGATGGAGAAGATGTGGCAAGGTTCTAAATAATTATTTTGTCTCTGTCTTTGCAAAAGAGAGGGATGGTGCAGACATTCTCGTCAATGAGGAAGACTGTGAAATATTAGGTATAATTAACATGATGCCTTGGAAGTACTGCAGGGACTGACGAGTCAGGGATGGATTGTATCCCAGACTGTCAAAGAAAGCCAGGAAGGAAATAACAGTTGCTTTGATTACTGTTTTTCAGTCCTCACTAGACAAAAGTGAGATATCAGAGGAGAGGAGGACTTTGAAGATTGTTCCATTGTCTAAAAAGGATGCAAGGGATAGGCCAATTAATTATGGACCTGACAGTCTGACTGCTCTGGTTGGCAAATTATTGGAATCAATTTTTAGCGAGAAGATAAAGTGTTCACTTAAAAGTGTAATAATTTATCAGGGATAGTCAGCATAAGGGAAATAATTTCTCACTAATTTAATTGAAGTTTATTTGAGAATGTAACAAGGAGGATAAATGAGAGTGGTAAAGTGGATGTTGTCTACATGGATTTTCGTGAGGAATGCGACAACGTCCTACAGGGCAGACTGGTCTGAAAAGCCCATGAGATACAGGAGAATTTCACAAGTTGGATCCAAAATTGTCTCAATGACTGGAAAAAAAAAGGTTAATGATGGACAGGTCATAGAGTCACAAAGATGTATAGCACAGAATCAGACCTGTCGGTCCAACCCATCCATGCCAACCAGATATTTTAACCCAATCTAGTCTCAACTGCCAGCACCGACTGATATCCCTCCAAACCCTTCCTATTCATATACCCATCCAGATGCCTTTTAAATGTTGCAGTTGTACTAGCCTCTACCACATCCTCTGGCTGCTCATTTCATACATGTACCAGTCTCTGTGTGAAAAAGTTGCCCCGTAGGTCTCTTTTATATATTTCCCCTCTTACCATAAACCTATGCCCTCTAGTTCTGGAGTCTCCCACCCCAGGGAAGAGACTATGTCTACTTATCCTATCCATCCCCTCATGATTTTATAAACCTCTATAAGGTCACCCCTCAGCCTCCGATGCTCCAGGGAAAACAGCCCTAGCCTATTCAATCTCTCCCTATTGCTCAAATCCTCCAACCCTGGCAACATCCTTGTAAATCTTTTCTGAACCCTTTCAAGTTTCACAACATCCTTCCGATAAGAAGGAAACCAGAATTTCATGCAATATTCCAACAGTGGCCTAACCCATGTCCTGTACAGCCTCAACATTACCTCCCAACTCCTTTCGACACGGATACCACCATTACGCGTGGAGACACCATTCGTCATGTACATGGCAGGTACTCATGTGACTCAGCCAGCGTTGTCTATCTCATACATTGCAGGCAGGGAAACCTTGAGGCATGGTACATGGGTGAGACCGAGTAGAGGCTATGGCAATGGATGAATGGACATTGCACAACAAACAACAGACAGCAATGCTCCCTCCCAGCTGGAGAATGTTTCAGCGGTCCAGGACATTCGACCTCGGATCTTTGGGTGACCAGCCTCTAAGGCGGACTTCAAGACAGGCAACAATGCAAAGTGACCGAGCAGAGGTTAATAGCCAAGTTTGGTACCCGTGGGGATGGTCTCAACTGGGACCTTGCCTTTATTGTCACACTACAGGTGACCTCACAGCACTATACATACACACACACACACACACATTCTTCCAGACCCATACTCTCACATACACCCTCTCTCATACACAAGCCCTCTCTCATACACAAGCTCTCTCTTATACACTCATACATACACTCCCACACTCACACGCACACATGCACTCTCGAACAGACTTAAGCCCCTTTACAGTCACACTCACACACATACGCATATACACACTCTCTCACAGACACTCATCACACACACACACACACACACACATTTTGCGCAAAATCTGCATGAATCCAGGTAAGATTCAGTAAATCCCTTTTTTACATTAGAATTAGTCTGAACCCTTTCAAGTTTCACAACATCTTTCTGATAGGAAGGAGACCAGAATTGCATGCAATATTCCAACAGTGACCTAACCAATGTCCTGTACAGCCACAACATGACCTCCCAACTCCTGTACTCAATACTCTGACCAATAAAGGAAAGCATACCAAACGCCTTCTTCACTATCCTATCTACCTGTGACTCCACTTTCAAGGAGCTATGAACCTGCACTCCAAGGTCTCGTTGTTCAGCAACACTCCCTAGGACCTTACCATTAAGTGTATAAGTCCTGCTAAGATTTGCTTTCCCAAATGCAGCACCTCGCATTTATCTGAATTAAACTTCATCTGCCACTTCTCAGCCCATTGGCCCATCTGGTCCCAATCCTGTTGTAATCTGAGGTAACCCTCTTCGCTGTCCACTAGGCCTCCAATTTTGGTGTCATCTGCAAACTTACTAACTGTACCTCTTATGCTCGCATCCAAATCATTTATGTAAATGACAAAACGTAGAGGACCCAGCACCGATCCTTGTGGCACTCCATTGGTCACAGGCCTCCAGCCTGAAAAACAACCCTCCACCACCACCCTCTGTCTTCTACCTTTGAGCCAGTTCTGTATCCAAATGGCTAGTTTCTCCCTTTATTCCATGAGATCTAACCTTGCTAATTAGTCTCCTGTGGGGAAACCTGTAGAACGCCTTACTGAAGTCCATATAGATCACATCTACTGCTCTGCCTTCATCAATCTTCTTTGTTACCTCTTCAAAAAACTCAATCAAGTTTGTGAGACATGATTTCCCATGCACAAAGCCATGTTGACTATCCCTAATCAGTCCTTGCCTTTCCAAATACATGTACATCCTGTCCCTCAGGATTCCCTCCAATAACTTGCCCACCACTGAGGTAAGGCTCACTTGTCTATAGTTCCCTGGCTTGTCTTTACCACCCTTCTTAAACAGTGGCACCACGTTTGCCAACCTCCAGTCTTCCGGTACCTCACCTGTGACTATCAATGATACAAATATCTCAGCAAGAGGCCCAGCAATCACTTCCCTAGCTTCCCACAGAGTTCTCGGGTACACCTGATCATGCCCTGGGGATTTATCCACCTTTAACCGTTTCAAGACATCCAGCACTTCCTCCTCTGTAATCTGGACATTTTGCAAGATGTCACCATCTATTTCCCTACAATCTATATCTTCCATATCCTTTTCCACAGTAAATACTGATGCAAAATATTCATTTAGTATCTCCCCCATTTTCTGTGGCTCCACACAAAGGCCGCCTTGCTGATCTTTGAGGGACCCTATTCTCTCCCTAGTTACCCTTTTGTCCTTGATCTATTTGTAAAAACCCTTTGGATTCTCATTAATTCTATTTGCCAAAGCTATCTCATGTCCTCGTTTTGCCCTCCTGATTTCCCTCTTAAGTATACTCTTACTTCCTTTATACTCTTTTAAGGATTCACTCGATCTATCCTGTCTGTACCTGACATATGCTTCCTTCTTTTTCTTAAGCAAACCCTCAATTTCTTTAGTCATCCAGCATTCCCTATACCTACCAGCCTTCCCTTTCACCCTGACAGGTCTATAGTACAATCCCAATAAGGTGATCATCCCTTTCTTATTTCTCAGTTCCACCCAAATAGCTTCCCTGGATGTATTTCTGGGAATATCCTCCTCAGCACAGCTGTAATTCTATCCCTAATCAAAAATGCCACTCTCCCTCCTCTCTTGCCTCCCTTTCTATCCTTCGTGTAGCATTTGTATCCTGGAACATTAAGCTGCCAGTCCTTCCCATCCCTGAGCCATGTTTCTGTAATTGCTATGATATTCCAGACCCATGTTCCTAACCATGCCCTGAGTTCATCTGCCTTCCCTGTAAGGCCCCTTGCAGTGAAATAAATGCAGTTTAATTTATTAGTCCTACCTTGTCCCTGCCTGCCCTGACTGTTTGGCTCACTTCTGTGCTCAGCTGTACCCGTCTCTGATCAATCTCTTTCTCACTGTCACCCTGGGTCCCCCCCCCACCTTACTTATTTAAATCCTCCCAAACAGTTCTAACAAATTTCCCTGCCAGTATATTAGTCCCTGTCCAATTTAGGTGCAATCCGTCGTTCTTGTACAGGTCACTTCTACCCCAAAAGAAATTCCAATGATCCAAAAATGTGAATCCTTCTCCCATACACTAGCTCCTCAGCCATGCATTCATCTGCTCTACCCTTCTATTCCTGCCCTCACTAGCTCGTAGCACTGGGAGTAATCCAGATATTACTACCCTTGAGGACTTCCTTTTTAAATTTCTGCCTAACTCTCTGTAATCTCCCTTCAGAATCTCAACCTTTTCCCTTCCTATGTCGTTGGTTCCAATGTGGACAATGACCTCCTACTGGCCCCTCTCCCCCGTGAGAATATTCTGCACCCTCTTTGAGACATCCTTGATCCTGGCACAGGGAAACAGCACACCATTCTGCTTTTTCTCTGCTGGCCACAGAAACGTCTGTCTGTGACACAATTGATCTCTTGGAAGCCGGCATACCCTTCGTTGCATTAGAGCCAGTTTCAATACCAGAAACTTGACTGTTCATGCTACGTTCCCCTGAGAATCCATCACCCCCAACATTTTCCAAAACAGCATACTGTTGAAATGGGTATATCCACAAAAGACTCCTGCCCAACTGCCTACATCTATGTGACTGTATCTGAGACTTTCCCCCCCTTCCTATAACTGCCATCTATCACATACTGTTGTTGTTGCAAATTCCTCATCGCTTCTATCTATCTCTCCAACCGATCCATTCGATCTGATAAGATTGACATCCAACAGCATTTATGGCAGATATAATCCGCAGTAACCCTTTAACTCTCTTTAAACTCCCACATCTGACGTCATACATCTCACTGCAAAGGCCATTATTGCTCCTTCACAATCTACAGACCCAGAGAATAACACCATCTTATTCCACTACAAACACTGTACCAGATTAAATTAATAGCTATGGCTTATATTTTAAGTTTAATCAAGAGACTTATCTCCAAAAACATATAATCAAGAAAGAACCCACTGTACTCACTAATACAACCTTTCCCTTGGACAGACAAAAACAACAAATAACTTATCTGATTCTGAGCTGTGAACTTCGCCCAACAGTTCCTCCAAGATTAGTTGTGAATTTCACTGTTTGTTAATTTTCCCAGATGCACTTTGATGTCCACCGATACACGAATTCAAACAGCAAAGGCAGCAACTGTGCAGGTTTTCTCTCTCTCTCTCTCTCCTGCACTGTCCTCACCATGTGCTTCCTTTGTCTGCTCTTCTCCCAAATGCTGCTGTTTGACTTTTTTTTCCAAAGTTCCAAAACAATGCAACAGCATATAAAACAGTAATTGCTGCTCCTGGAATTCAAGCAAGTCACCTCCAAAACCTAAAATACCTCAAAAAAAGGAGCAGCTCTTACAGCCAGAAATTTTTCCCATCCTCCATCTTGGATTCCCATTTCTGATAATCTTAAATAATTATGCTGAACTAGTAAATATTAATTGGACCCATTGTCATCAAGCTAAAATCTATACTTCATTGACAAAGGTCAGTGCCTTTTCTTGTGAAGATATAACAGTTGTTTATCCTCTACCATTGTTACTTAAACAAGTCTATAGATAGAGTATATTAAGGAGAATTGTGAGTAACAATACGTTGAATTGATAAGTTTTTGCTCCAGTTCTGCATTGACTGTTTGATTTTCTTTTTGTCACTGTGTCCAACCAGAGTCTATCGATCCTGTTAAAGTTTTGTTTAAAGGAAGAGAAAGGAGAGTTGAATTTTTAAATTTACTTTTGCAATTTTTGGTTGTTATTGTCATGCCCTTCAGGATCTGTTAATCTTAATTTTTGTTAAATTCAGTTAATTGAGGAGTAGGATGGGAAACTCTCACATAACATGACTGGATGGGACAGATATTAGAATATATAGCCAAGTGGAAATACTTTAGCAAAGGGCAAGATTTTGCTACCTCTGGACCTGGTTTTAGTCAAAACCAGATGGTTACTCATACACCATAAGGTAATGAATTCAAGGGCCTTTTCTGTGAATGAGCAGACCTTGTGTGAACACAGCGTTATGGTGGGACCTTTCTGAAAGACACAGGGGTACTCCAAAGGTTGTTCCCCACTGCCTTGTCTGATATAAGCCTGTGCGGTGAAAACTGCAGGCCTCCCAACTTGGTGTTGACTTCCCCTGCTGTGGCTAATAATAATGGGGGTGAGATGACATACATAGGTAGCCATTAATAGTCCCTAGAGTAGGTGCAGCACTCAACATATTCACCACACTCCATAAAATGAGAGATAGTTCTGGGCAGATGGCAGGCAGAATTTACCCATGAGCTTAAGCCAGGAGGATTCTAGTCTGGAACAGTGGTAACACAGCATAAAAGCAGATGATAGTAACAGGTCAGAAACCAAGTGATGGAATGAAAGGTTGAATGATTAGAAGACATGAAGGACAGAAAAATAGACAAGGACCTGTGAGAGACCAACAGGATAAAATAGAGGCAGAAGACATGAACTCAGATCTAGAGTGGATTGAAAAATTATAGAATTAGCTCTACAATGGGCAAGACAATGTTTGGAATAAACTTGTTCTGTGTCATATTTGGCTCTGGGTGTGGGGGCAGAATGCTGCCACCACTCCTTTTTTTGGATATTTTTAATCGTCCTGTTATGTGTTATGATACAGCTCTTGAATAAATGGGACTTGAACCTAGACCTTCTCTTCTTTTAAACCTAGAACAGGTTTACGAGCCCCTAATAAGGCGCTGTAACATAAATATGATGGTTAGTGGTAACTTACTAAATCAAATTAACATTATCTTGGATGTGGATGCACTTAGCAAACCTGGGCATTCTTGATGGGTCTAATTATCAGGGGCTGAGGATAGACCACTGATGAGAATTAAGAAGAGGCACTTGTCTTACATATTAGCAGGTAGTTTATTGCTTGACAGCATTAGATATATAGTGCATTGATTTGTTAGGCATAATTATTTAAGACCATCAGGAGCCAGGTTTGACTCCTCTGTCACCGTTGGGATTTGTGTTCGGTCCCCTTGTAATATAGCCAAAACTGTGTGACATCATCCATATTTGGTAAAGTCTTGCACAATTTCTAACAATAATCCTTGAAGAACCATTATCTTATATAATATCCTGTTGGTAAAAGGGATCATACCATAGGTATCTTGTACTAAGTGATGAAATAATGAATTTATGAAGTACAGTTGCATAGGTGTATTTATTTCAGAAGTTCACAATTAGAAAAGAAAGTATTGCTAAGGTACTGAGTTCCACCTACAGTTCAAAATGTTTACAGCACTCGGTGGCTAAGGGAAACCCAGGAGAGAATTGTTCATTGACTAACATTCTTAAAAAATGTTAAGGATTTGAAGGCTGGGCCATTGAGTCAGCTTGAAAACCAAGATGAAGTGTTTATCTGAAGTAGGTGGATCTAGAACAAAGTAGCTGATAATTACCTTCCACTGAATCTATTTGAGGAGAATTATGTTATTACATGTCATATTTACAGCCTTGTGGTTTATGAAAGATATTTAAAAGATTTTAGTGAAAACCTAAAAGGGAAGTACATCGGTGCCATATTTAATTGAAGTCTTCCAAAATGAACATACCTTCCAATCAAAGCCTTTTCACAATTGACTTAGAATCAATAGTCAACAGATGCATTTTGTAAATACTATCACATCATTTCAATTTGGTTCCGCAACATTTGAAAGCCACTTGAGAGTTAAAAATAGATAGTTACAGTGTGATGTCATTTGTCTTATCAAGAGGTCCCAGCGAAAGCTAGAATCATCTAAAACCACATGTTTAAGTGAAAAATGGTTTTCTTTTTCTAAATCTGTGAGATGGTTTGTGCTCTCATTAAATCCACGATGTGATTCTGAAAGCTGAGATTGATTTATACATATGGAAGGATGAAACAAATCTTGAACCTTTGAATTTCTTTGACTATGTTTATAATAGATTCTCTTTTACAGGACGTTTCTTAGGTTATTTCTAAACTAGAGGTGAAATATAAATATGCAAGTTAGTGTTTTTGTGTTGGATCTGGCAATTTTTGTCTTTCACTATTTGCTAACATTTGATGGCTTTCTGCAGAACTGGTTTTGTCCTCCTTTTGACCCGTGGCAGACATGAATAACTAGACTAGATCTGGGGCTACATTTTGGATTACTAGCTTAGTTTCTTCAACATAAACTTGCACTGATATGTATTAGATGATAGGTTTCTGGCTTTTCAGGCCTCTCACAACCCAGGAATTTTTATTGGTTCCTTAACTATTTCTATGGAAAATGCTGAAATGAGAGAAAGTGGAGTTAACATGGACAGATTTTAATTGTGATGGGGGAGATCCTGCCCACCATTTGGAGAACTGGTGGGCACTATGTTTCATCTTTCAATGAGAGGCCTGATATAATAAGCAGATGTGCAGCTAAGCAAGGTTTCCCTGGTCTTCTCTTGGTCAAGTCCTCAGTAGTTGGAAATCCTGCCCCTGAGAGCTGCTAGCTACTCAGTGGACAATCAGAACAAATTTCATTACTGTATCATAGCATATGATCTGAGGATATAAAGGTCTTATTCTTCACCTTGCCCAAGTGTGGCATTCTACTGGAACAATGATCTTCTGTTGTAAACTAATAGCTTAATATGATTCAAAACATATGTGCCCGAGGAATGTAACATTTGTACATAATAGCTAATTGTAATAAATGTCTATTTAATTCTTCAATACTATGATATCCTCATTCAGCAAGCCAGCTATTCTAATATAGGACACAACAAGATAGCTTTGGCATTCAGGATCATGAGGTATCATACTTATTTAGCAAGAAGTGCACTGTTAAAGTAAATCATAAGCTACTTGGAATGAAATGCTGCATACTGCTAATGAGTCCACTGCCTCAGTTACAGCACCTACTTGGCATATCTCTGACTTTATGACTCTATAACTTTGAAGTGAGACATAAACCAGGTATATCTGATATTCTGAACAGATTTCCTAACTCAATAAAGACCAAAATATTTCTTTTGATTTACATATTGATGTTCTTGACTACAACGTTGCAGATGTTCTCAAAGCTGATCTGTTATACTTTGACCAGAACCAGTTTGAACTGCTACAATTGGCAGTTGCCAAAGTTCAACACTGCAGGAGTTGTAAAAGATCATTATCCAAAGATAGCCTGGCAAGATAAAGAACTACCTGGGAAGATTTGATCATTTTTGCCAGACAGAAATGAACCTGGTATATCACAACAACTAAGGCCAAATAAGTTCTAAACCAAAAGCATCTTACCCTGTCATGTTCCTATTACACTAGGGACTCATGGCTATTGCAAGAAAGTGAGGACTGCAGATGCTGGATATCAGAGTCAAGAATTTGGTGCTGGAAAAGCACAGCAGGTCAGGGAGCTTTCGAGGAGCAGAAGAATTGATGTTTCAGGCAAAAGCCCTTCATCAGAAATGAGGCTTGTGAGCCAAGGTGGTGGAAAGATATATGGGAAGGTGTGGGGCTGGGGGAAAGGTAATTGAGAGTGTGATAGGTAGATAAAGGTGGGGGAGAAGGTGATAGGTTGGAGAAGAGGGTGGAGTGGATAGGTGGGAAGGAAGATGGACATGTAGGACAGGTTTGACACCCTGCAAACTTGTTATGCTTTTCGTCTGGGACACGCAAGAGGTTCAGGGCACAATCTGATGGAACATTCAGAGCAGGCCTGGTGAACTGACAAGTCTCCCATTTGTTCCTGTGTTACACGGTAAAACAGAGAAGGGTCAGACAGACTCTTTGGTTTGGAGTTTCTGTCTCTGTCTCTCCGATGGAGTGTAAGGTGTGTGTGTGTGTGTGTGTGTGTGTGTGTGTGTGTGTGTGTGTGTGTGTGTGTGTGTGTGTGTGTGTGTGTGTGTGTGTTGAGGGGGTGTGTGGGGGGGTGGGAAGTGTGTGTATTGGATGGAGGCTGGAAGTGGGGGGAGGTTGCTTGCTCCGTGTCTTTTACAGCCTGGGGCAGCTTCACAGACTCCCCATTTTCTTGCAAAATGATTTGTTGGTGCTGCGGGGTGCCCTGCTCTCCCCACCTCACCACCTCTGCACTGACCCAGATTATGAGAGCCAGGGGAGTAGGGTGGGGGGAACTGCCTATAAACCATTACAGAAAGAACAAACGTGCCTTTCTGGGATCCCTTACCACATCTCCAGGCGTCGGAAGACTTTTACAGACAGTGAAATATTTAAAAGGGGTTGGGGCGGGGGACTGGGGATGGGGACAGGAGTCACTGTTGTATTGAGGCAGCCAGTTTTCACACAGCAAGATCCCACAGGTGGCAGTGTGGCATTGACCAGGTAATGGATGAATAGTGTTGGTTAAGGATTTTGGTGTTAACCAGCACACGGGGGAGGGGATGGGAGTGGGGGTATGGGGTCCTATACCCTGTACCCTGGCCCGGGTCCACCAGGAGGGGAGGGAGATGGAGCCCCTGGATAAACAGATAGCAGCAGCACCTCTGACAGTGCAGCACCCCCTCAGGGCTGCCCTGGACAGTGAGCCTGGGCACTGCTCTCCAGTAAGGGAACTGAACCTCAGCTACCCCTTGAGCTCCAGATGATGTTCTGATGTGGAATCCAACTCCCCATTGCCGACCCCTCCCTCCAAATATAACCAGCTGCATTCCACCTGCATCCTCATTGATGTCTGCAGGGTCCTAGCGCTCGTCGTTTGTAGGGTGGGGTCACAGACAGATTTCTTAAATATCCATTTTTCCCTCCACTCTCTGTACCCAAAACCTCTCACTCCACAATTTCAGTATCTTTCTTTACATAGAAAGTCTCAATAATGACATATGTAGCAAGCTATTCACACGTGAAAGACATCACAACTGATACTGAGTAAAAACAATGACTGCAGATGCTGGAAACCAGATTCTGGATTAGTGGTGCTGGAAGATACTGATACTGCTACTGGGTTCCGCACAAACATCAGTTTCCAACTGAGATCACTAAATCGTAATCAGGAACAGGAGTTGCACCATTCCCCTCCAGCTCTTACTCCCTCGCCCTTTCCCCAGTTAGCATCAGATCATTTTAGAACGTGTGATGCTTGTTTCTCAAGCATTCTGAAGTAAAGGCGGGCAACCATAAAGCTCAGATACTTTATCTGACTTATGATGGCTTCAAATGGATATCCCAGATGTGAAAGATAACAATTGATTACATATTGGTAGTTAATTATCCCAATGTCTCTATTCCTAATCCCATTTATTGAAAACTCATTTGAGAATCCACAAACTATCAACAAACAAAAAGAGAAATTGCTGAAGAAACTCAGCAGGTTTGGTAACATCCATGGGGAGAATTTCACACCGTCCTTACTTTACTGCCCCCTACTCACTCTGCTTCATTTCTATCCTGGAATGGCAGGACTACCTTGCGCTGAAAGACTGGGGCAACTGGGCTTGTGTACCCTTGAGTTTAGAAGACTGAGAGAGGATCTGATTGAGACATATAAGATTATTAAAGGATTGGACACTCTGGCAGCAGGAAACATGTTTCTGCTGATGGGTGAGTGCCGAACCAGAGGACACAGCTTAAAAGTACGGGGTAGACCATTTAGGACAGAGATGAGGAGAAACTTCTTCACCCAGAGAGTGGTGGCTGTGTGGAATGGTCTGCCCCAGAGGGCAGTGGAGGCCCAGTCTCTGGATTCATTTAAGAAAGAGTTGGATAGAGTTCTCAAGGATAATAGAATCAAGGTTATGGGGATAAGGCAGGAACAGGATACTGATTGAGGATGATCAGCCATGATCACATTGAATGGTGGTGCAGGCTCGAAGGGCAGAATGGCTTACTCCTACACCTATTGTCTATTGTCTATCTCTCCTCTCAGTCCCTGAAGCCTGCCTTTTGCCTCCTTGAGATTTATTTCTCTCCCACACATTTCTCTCATTCTCTTTATCCTTTCTTCCATTCCCTTGCAGTTTCCTGTCTTTTATGTAGTCAGAGAGACATACAGCATGGAAATAGACCCTTCGGTCCAACCCGTCCATGCCAACCAGATATCAATCTAGTCCCACCTACTAGCACCTGGCTCATATTCCTCCAAACCCTTCCTATTCATATACCCTTTCAGATGTCTTTTAAATGTTGCAATTGTACCAGCCTCCACCACTTCCTCTGGCAGCTCATTCCATCCTCGGAGTGAAAAAGTTGCCACTCAGGTCTCTTTCATATCTTTCCCCTCTCACCCTAAACCTAGTTCTGGACTCCCCCACCTCAGGGAAAAGACTTTGTCTATTTATCTTATCCATGCCCCTCATAATTTTGTAAACCTCTAAAAAGTCACCCCTCAACTTCCAAGGCTCCAGGGAAAACAGCCCCAGCCTGTTCAACCTCTCCCTTGGCTCAAATCCTCCAACCCTGGCAACATCCTTGTAAATCTTTTCTGAACCTTTTCAGGTTTCACAACATCCTTCTGACGGGAAGGAGACCAGAATTGCACGCAATATTCCAATAGTGGCCTAACCAATGTCCTGTACAGCTGCAACATGATCTCCCAACTCCTGTATTCAATACTCTGACCAATAAAGGAAATCTTTTTTCATCTCCCGTTGTTTTCTAATTGCCCAAACTTTCTACTTCCTCCACACTTCCTCTCTACCCCTCTTTGCTGCTCTCTTCCTCTCTTTTCACACATTCCTCCCCTCCCATTTTTTCATTCCTCTCTCTCTCCTCAACAGAGGTGATCAAGAGAAACTGTTCCTCCTTGGAATAGGATCAAGAGCCAGAGGGCACAGTTTCAAAGTGTTTCGCAAAGGAATTAGATGTGAGATGAGAGAGAATGTTTTCACCTAGCGAGTAGTGTAAGAGGCATCTCGATGGGTATATGAATAGGAAGGGTCTGGAGAGATATGGGCTGGGTGTTGGCAGGTGAGACTAGATTGGGTTGGGATTTCTGGTTGGCATGGACGGGTTGGACCGAAGGGTCTGTTTCCATGCTGTACATCTCTATGACTCTATGAGGTCATGAGGGTGGTGCTGAGTTGGAAAGTTGGATCTGGGATAAGGTGGAGGGAGGGGAAATGAGGAAATGGGTGAAATCCGCATTGATCCTATGTGGCTGGAAGGTCCCAAGGTAGAAGATGAGGCGTTCTTCCTGCAGATTTTGGGTGGTTAGGGTTTGGCAATAGGGGATGTCCAGAACCTGCATGTCCTTGTTGGAGTGTGAGGGAGAATTGAAGTTTTCGGCACGGGGCAGTGGGATTGATTGATGCAGGTGTCCTGGAGATGTTCTCTGAAGTGTTCTGCAAATAGGAGTCCAGTCTCCCCAATGGGCCTCCTCTATCACCAAACCCTAACCATCTGCTGCGTGGAGGAAGAATGCTTCATCTTCCAACTTGGGACCTCCAACCACATGGCATCAATGTGGATTTCACCCGTTTCCTCATTTCCCCATTCCCCCACCACCTTATCCCAGATCCGACCTTCCAACTCAGCACCGCCCTCATGACCTGGGCGGCACGATGGCACAGTGGTTAGCACTGCTGCCTCACAGCACCAGAGACCCGGGTTCAATTCCCGCCTCAGGCGACTGACTGTGTGGAGTTTGCAACGTTTGCACGTTCTCCCCTTGTCTGCGTGGGTTTCCTCCGGGTGCTCCGGTTTCCTCCCACAGTCCAAAGATGTGTGGGTCAGGTGAATTGGCCATGCTAAATTGCGCGTAGTGTTAGGTAAGGAGTAAATGTATGGGTATGGGTGGGTTGTGCTTTGGCGGGTCAGTGTGGACTTGTTGGGCTGAAGGGCCAGTTTCCACACTGTAAGTAATCTAATCTACCTGTCAATCTTCCTTACCACTTATCCACACCACCCTCCTCTCTGACCAATAACCATTCGACCCACCTTCATCTACCTATCACACTCTCAGCTACCTTGCCCCCAGCCCCAGCTCCCTCCCATTTATCTCTCACCCCCCCCCCCCACCGTCCCCCAAGGCTCCCAGCCCCATTCCTGTTGAAGGGCTTTTGCCCAAAATGCCAATTATCCTGCTCCTCAGATGCTGCCTGACCTGCTGTACTTTTCCAACACCACACCTGACACGTGGATATTGAACGCACAGGACAACCCTAGCTATGGAGGGAGCCTTTACATCTATACAATGGTCCATCCACTCCTGGATAGATGGTCACTTAAGACCTACCTGCACTGCACATGGAAGAATGCACATTTGTGACATATAACTTCTGTAAGTTTCTTATTGTTTAACATCTTATCAAAACACCAAACAGAACAATCATTGACATGATTATTGTCATTTTCTGCTTATTTGATGCACCAGATCAGATAGTGTCTGACAATGGACTGCATTACACTGGCAAACAATTTGTGGGGAGTGACCTGTCTCTCACAGAAACATATGATCCAATAGTTCGTCATTAAGAGTTGAGCAACAAACAAGATTTTCCCATTGCATTGCTATATTTTTATGCAACAGCAATGGGGAAGTGATTACCATCTCCAGCACAACATATTCTCAGAAAGCACGGATGTATGATTTTACTCAGCAGCCAATTTCTTCAGGACACAGGACATCCTTCATCAAAAACATGAAAATGAAAGGGATATGTGATGAGCAATGTGGATAGAAGAACTACCAAAGCTGAAAACTGGACAGAGAGTGTGACTTAGAAGTACAATTACAAATACTTGAATATCAGCAATATCTAAAAGAAACCATTTACCCAGATCATGTAAAGCTATTCCTGATCAAGGTGCTCACATCGTGAAAGAAAAGAGACCAGCTCAGACCAAATGTATTGCACACCAACAATGCACAAAGAAAGTGAAGAAGAACACACCGATAATTGTATGGTATTGTTGATTGACAACAAACAATAGCAAGTCAACCAAATGATCAAACAAGAGCACATAGTATGTTGCGTACCTTTCCTGATATACAATTACTGTGTTAGAATGAATTGTCAAAAATCCAAAGTTGTACATTGACATTTGAAACTTTTTTATGTTTGGAAAAAGGAAATGTGTTTTGTCTCATGGCCAGTAAGTCAGTATGCTTTTCAGAGACTGCTCATGATGTTACTAATGTATCATAGTATGTGACCTGTGGGTATAAATATCTCCATCTCCATCTTAGTTTGGATCTCTTGGAGCAGTCCACTGAAAGCATACTCTTCTGTGTAACACAACTGCTTAATATTCACCTAGATACCCATGTGCCTGAGAAATGTAATGACTGTACATAATAGTTTGTTGTCATAACTGCCTGTTGAATTCTTCAATATTACAATATCCACACCCAGTTTCTTATGTTACAGGAGATACAGTAAGCAATGCCACATCATAAGGTTAAAGTTCCAACTGGGGACCATTTAGCCAGTGAGAAAGATTTGTTCTGCCATGTGTGGTGCCACCAGATAACGTCCGGTAGTTCTTGACCTGGGGAAAAGGAGCTTCTTTATCAGGTGCTCTCTGGTTCATAGATGGGCTGCCTGATAGCAATGGCCATTTCCACAATGATAGCAATAACCACAGCAACCTCTTGCCAGGTTGTGCCTGTTTGATCCCGATGCCCCAGTAGTATGACTGCGACATCATTTTTCCATTGATGTGTGTTTTTCTGCTGACCACAGCTCCTGAGGTGACTGCCCCCTGCTTTCGAGCCTGGCACTGGGACCCTGGTTGTCAACTCTAAATTTGGCCCTAAATCTCTCTCATTTCCCTATTTATACAACGTGGCAATTTAGTAATTACTGCACTCAGCAAAATACATAGTCTAAAGATGACATTTAAAGAGAATTATATATTATTCACATGCTGCTTTAATTTACTTCTGAGGTTTCATGAACTTTGCCTTACAGTCGCTTTGCAACCAGATTTGCCAGATTTATCTGGATAGAAGTCTGTGGTAACGTTTGGGCTGGGAAGTATTATTTTTTAAATTAAGAAACCTAAGTGAAGGACAATAACCACTCTAGATGTTAGTATCCTGCATATTTATCACGTCAAAGTTCTGTAAGGCAGCAGTTAGCAAAGTAAACAAAATGCTGATTACTTTGCCAAAGCAATAGTTTATAAACTGGAGTAGGTTACACTGAAAACTATGGGGAAATTTTCAACATGGTGAGTGGGTGGGAACTGGTGGGGGGATGGTTTATGAAATATACATAATCCCCATTCAGAAATCCAGTTCCAAATTTACAACTTTTGAAATAAGGCAAAATACCGCCAATCAATACAAAGTTTCAAAGAAATGGAACTGGACAGATCACCTGGCATTGACCTAGGCACCAGAAAAGACAACAGCGGAAACAGCCCTGTCAACCCTGCAAAGTCCTCCTAACTAACATCTGGGAGTCAGTGCCAAACTTTGGAGAGCTGTCTGACAGACTAGTTAAGCAACAGCCTGACCTAGACATACTCATGGAATCATACCTCACAGGCAATGTCCCAGACACCACCATCACCATCCTTGGATATATCTTGTTCCAGAGCAGGGCAGACCAGGCAGAGGTAGTGGCACAATGGTATACAGTCGGGAGGGAGTTGCCCTTGGAGTCCTCAAAATTGACTCTGGACCCCATCAAGTCTTGTGGCTTCAGGTTAAACACGGGCAAGGGGATTGCCTGCTGATTAACATGTACCATCCTCTCTCAGTTAATGAATTGGTACTCCTCCATGTTGAACAACACTTGAACAAAGCATTGAGGATAGCAAGGACACAAAATATACTCTGGATGGGGAATTTGAATGTTCACTACCAAGAGTGGCTTGACAGCTGTACTACTGATCAAGCTGCTCAGGTCCTAAAGGACATAGCTGCAGGATGGAGTCTGCGAGTAAAAAAATCTTCGAGTAAAAAATCGCCCCCTTGACCACGACCCCACCTCCCACCACCAAACCATCATCTCCCAGACCATCCAGGACCTCATCACCTCAGGGGATCTCCCATCCACCGCCTCCAACCTCATAGTCCCACAACCCCGCACCGCCCGTTTCTACCTCCTGCCCAAAATCCACAAACCTGCCTGCCCCGGCCGACCCATTGTCTCAGCCTGCTCCTGCCCCACCGAACTCATCTCCCAATACCTCGACACGGTCCTGTCCCCTTTAGTCCAAGAACTCCCCACCTACGTTCGGGACACCACCCACGCCCTCCACCTCCTCCAGGATTTTCGCTTCCCCGGTCCCCAACGCCTTATTTTCACTATGGACATCCAGTCCCTGTACACCTCCATCCCCCATCACGAAGGACTCAAAGCCCTCCGCTTCTTCCTTTCCCGCCGCACTAACCAGTACCCTTCCACTGACACCCTCCTTCGACTGACTGAACTGGTCCTCACCCTGAATAACTTCTCTTTTCAATCCTCCCACTTCCTCCAAACTAAAGGAGTTGCCATGGGCACCCGCATGGGCCCCAGCTATGCCTGCCTCTTCGTAGGATATGTGGAACAGTCCATCTTCCGCAACTACACTGGCACCACCCCCCACCTTTTCCTCCGCTACATCGATGACTGTATCGGCGCTGCCTCGTGCTCCCACGAGGAGGTTGAACAGTTCATCAACTTTACTAACACCTTCCATCCCGACCTGAAATTCACCTGGACTGTCTCAGACTCCTCCCTCCCCTTCCTAGACCTTTCCATTTCTATCTCGGGCGACCGACTCAACACAGACATCTATTATAAACCGACTGACTCCCACAGCTACCTGGACTACACCTCCTCCCACCCTGCCCCCTGTAAAAACGCCATCCCATATTCCCAATTCCTTCGTCTCCGCCGCATCTGCTCCCAGGAGGACCAATTCCAACACCGCACAACCCAGATGGCCTCCTTCTTCAAGGACCGCAGATTCCCCCCAGACGTGATCGACGATGCCCTCCACCGCATCTCCTCCACTTCCCGCTCCTCCGCCCTTGAGCCCCGCTCCTCCAACCGCCACCAAGACAGAACCCCACTGGTTCTCACCTAAAACCCCACCAACCTGCGCATACAACGTATTATCCGCCGCCATTTCCGCCACCTCCAAACGGACCCCACCACCAAGGATATATTTCCCTCCCCTCCCCTATCAGCGTTCCGCAAGGACCACTCCCTTCGTGACTCCCTTGTCAGATCCACACCCCCCACCAACCCAACCTCCACCCCCGGCACCTTCCCCTGCAACCGCAGGAAATGTAAAACTTGCGCCCACACCTCCACACTCACTTCCCTCCAAGGCCCCAAGGGATCCTTCCATATCCGCCACAAGTTCACCTGTACCTCCACACACATCATCTATTGCATCCGCTGCACCCGATGTGGCCTCCTCTATATTGGTGAGACAGGCCGCTTACTTGCGGAACGCTTCAGAGAACACCTCTGGGCCGCCCGAACCAACCAACCCAATCACCCCGTGGCTCAACACTTTAACTCCCCCTCCCACTCCACCGAGGACATGCAGGTCCTTGGACTCCTCCACCGGCAGAACACAACTACACGACGGCTGGAGGAGGAGCGCCTCATCTTCCGCCTGGGAACCCTCCAACCACAAGGTATGAATTCAGATTTCTCCAGCTTCCTCATTTCCCCTCCCCCCACCTTGTCTCAGTCGGTTCCCTCAACTCAGCACCGCCCTCCTAACCTGCAATCCTCTTCCTGACCTCTCCGCCCCCACCCCACTCCGGCCTATCACCCTCACCTTGACCTCCTTCCACCTATCCCACCTCCATCGCCCCTCCCCCTAGTCCCTCCTCCCTACCTTTTATCTCAGCCTGCTTGGCTCTCTCTCTCTTATTCCTGATGAAGGGCTTATGCTCGAAACGTCGAATTCTCTATTCCTGAGATGCTGCCTAACCTGCTGTGCTTTGACCAGCAACACATTTGCAGGATGGAGTCTGCAGCAGGTGGTGAGGGAACCAACAAGGGGGAAAAACATACTTGACCTCATCCTTACCAAACTACCAAATGTTGATGCATTTGTCCATTAAAACATGGGTAAGAGTGGCCACTGCACTGTCCTTGTGGAGACAAAGTCCCGCCTTCACTTTGAGAATAACCTCCATTGTGTTGTGTGGACTATCACCATGCTAGATGGGACAGACTTCGAACAGACCTAGCAACTCAAGACTGGGCATTCCATGAGGTGCTATGTGCCACAGCAGCAACAGAATTGTACTCCATCATAATCTGTAACCTCATGGCCCAGCATAACCCACACTCAACCAATACCATCAAAGCAGGGGATCAGCCCTGGTTCAAAGAAGAGTGTAGGAAGACTTGTCATGAGCATCCTTAGGCATCTCAAGGTGAGATGTCAATTTGATGAAGCCACCAAACAGGAGTACTTGCTTGCCAAACACCATAAGCAGCAAGTAATAGACAGTGCTAAGCAACCCCGCAACCAACAGATCAGATCTAAGTTCTGCAGTCCTGCCACATTCAGTCATGAATAGTGGTGGACCATTAAATGTCTCACTGGAGGAGGAGGGTCCACAAATACCCCCATTGTCAATGATGGAAGAGCCCAGCACATCAGTGCAAAAGATAAGACTGAAGCTTTTGCACCAACCTTCAGCCTGAAGTACCAAGTGGATGATCCACCTTGGCCTCCTCTAGTGATTCAAACACTACAGATACCAGTCTTCAGCCAATTTGATTCATTCCACGTAATATCAAGAAATGGGTGGAGACACTGGATACTGCAAAGACTACCGGCCCTGATAACATTCCAGCAATAGTATTGAAGGCTTGTGCTCCAGAACTTGCCGCTCCACTAGCCAAGCAGTCACAACACTGGCATCTACCTGACAATGTGGAATATTGCCCAAGTATATATAAAAGAAAAGGACAAATCCAACCCAGCCAGTCACTGTCCCATCAGTCTACTCTCGATCATCAGTAAAGTGATGGAAGGTGTAATCAACAGTGCTATCAAGCAGCACCTGCTCAGCAATAACCTGCTCAGTGATACCCAATTTGGGTTAGCCAGGGCCACACAGTTCCTGACCTCATTACAGCATTGGTTCAAACATGGACAGAAGAGCTGAATTCCAGAGGTGAGGTGAGAGTGACAGTCTTTGACATTAAGGCTGCATTCGACCAAGTGTGGCATCAAGGAGCCCTAGCAAAACTGGAATCAATGGGCATCAGGGGAATCTCTCAGGCAACTGGAATCATACCTGACACATAAGAAGGTGGTTGTAGTTGCTGGAAGTCAGGCATCTCAACTCCAGGACATCTCTGCAGGAGTTCCTCAGGGCAGTGTCCTTGGCTAAACCGTCATCAGCTGCTTCATTAATGACCTTCCTTCCATCATAAGGTCAGAAGTGGGGATGTTTGTCAATGATTGCACAATGTTCAGCACCATTCACAACCCCTCAGATTCTGAAACAGTCCATGTTGAAATGCAACAAGACCTGCACAATAGGTTTGGTCTGGCAAGTGGCAAGTAACATGCATACCACACAAGTGTCAGGCTATGACCATTACTAATAAGACACAACCTAACCACTGTCCCTTTGACATTCAACTGTGTTACCATCACTGAATCCCATACTATCAATATCCTGGGGGCTATCATTGACCAGAAACTCAACAACATTATAAACAGTGGATACAGGAGCAGGTCGGGGCGAGGAATACCTTCAGATTCCCCAAAGCCTGTTTGCCATCTACAAGGCACAAGTCAGGAGTGTGATGGAATCCTCCCAACTTGCCTGCATGTGTACAGCTCCAAATCAAGAAGCTTGACATATCTGGAACAAAGCAGCCTGCAAACACAAGGATCCATTCCCTCCACCACTGACACAGTGTGTAGAATCTACAAGATGCACTTCAGAACTTCAGCAAAGATCCTTAGACAGTATCTTCCAAACTGCCAACCACTTCCATCTATAAGGACAAGAGCAGCACATCTGCAGAAACATAGCCACCTTTAAATTCCCCTCCAAGCCACTCACCATCCTGACTTAGAAATATATTGCCATTCCTTCACTGTCACTGGGTCAAAATCCTGGAATTACCTCCACAACAGTATTGTGGGTCAACCCACACACATGGACTACAGTGGTTCAAGAAGGCAGCTCACCACCAACTTCTCAAGGGCAGCTAGGGACAGGCAACAAATGCTGGCCATCCAGCGACACCCACATCCCACAAATGAATATATTAAAAAAAGTTCAAGTCCGACTTGCTCCAGAATAGAGTAGATTAAATTCCCTACAGTGTGGAAACAGGCCCTTCAGCCCAACCAGTCCACACCGCTTCTCCGAAGAGATACCCACCCAGACCCATTCACCTACATTTACCCTTGACTAATGTACATTATACTATGTACAACTTACCATGGCCAATTCACCTCACCTGCACATCTTTGACAACATCTCTGAGCAGGTTGATTGGAAAGGAAAGAAAGATAGCTTTTAACTCTTTTATATCGGATTTTATTTGGGAGAGTTTGGATCATGATGGGTTCTCCACCACAAATAGTCCTGTCCCATTATGCCTCCCAGAGTTTTGGAAAGAGGGGAAGTTTTAAATTCTGCCTCTTGCTTCTTACTGAGGGTTAGATGGGTTAATTGCTCCCTAAACACTTAGGTCAGAAAATGTTAACTGCTGAGAACCCAATTGCCCCCTCCCTTTCATCGTCCAGCAGTTCATCCTGCTCTGTGTGTCCTCTGTTTGGTTTGCAAAGCAGGCTGCATTCTGAAGGGAATGCCTACTTATTTAACCATATCTGGCAGCAAATAGGTTGCATGGAAGCTTTGGCAACAGTGAAATCCTGTTCAGCAAGTGCCACATTATTCCTCGTAGATTTTTGCAACTTTGAAACAACCATAGAAACCATTTGTAGAATCAAAGTGCCATTGAAAGTCAATCAGCAACAAAACTATAAGTAGTTGATGTAAGTAGCTTTAAATAGCATGGGTGGTGGCTTCTTCCTCCAGCTGAGTATGCATTCAGCCGAATAAAATCAGATGGAGAGTTGAACGACATCACATGTTGATTGATGTCATGATCAGCCTGATGTGTATGTGTAGGACAGATGCTCACTGCCTACAGCCAACAGCCTCACATACAAAGTTGGTGCCATTGACACAGGGATTCCATTTTGAAGATCATAGTGTACTAATCGTACTCAAAAAATAGATAATAATTGATCCCAATTTCTGATTCTTTTCATTCTATAGGTGAAACCTTATTCCAGCTGAAAGATTAGGGTGGTATGGTGGGTCAATGCTGCCTCACAGTGCCAGGCACCTAGGTTCAATTCCAACCTTGGGCAAACTGTCTGTGTGGAATGTGCACATTCTCCCCATGTCTGCACTGTTTTCCTCTCACAGTCCAAAGATGTGCAAACTAGGTGGATTAGCCATGGGAAATTCTGGGTTACAGGGATGGGGTCGGGGCCTAGATCTGGGTGGGATGCTCTTTGAAGGGTCAGTATGAGCTGAATAGCCTACTTACACACTAGAGATTTGGAGTTCAGATAAAAACCATGAGTCGGATCACTCATATCAGAATACTGACCGATGAACACAGATAAAGGAAACTGAGGTTGTTTAGCTTAGAAATTGGCTGAGAAGCAAACTTCATGGAAATACAGGGAGAATTTTACTGCCTATGATTGATAGGAAAGAAACAAAGGGTTAAAAATTTTAAAATTTGAAATCCAACCTTAATACACCTGTAACACGCCCACAGCTGGTTTCAGCTGGCGATGGACTATTAGCCTGCTCTCCAGCTGTGGGTCCATCATTTAAATATTTAAACGAGACTATGTACCTCAAGTTTTGGCATTGTGAGAATTCAGGAAAAGAAATTTGGAAAACATTTCTATGACATCTGCTTTTATCAAAAGGAAAGTTCCAGGATGACAAGGGCCACATAAAAAAATTACTACCACCTGATGAAGGAGCGTCGCTCCGAAAACTAGTGTGTTCCAATTAAACCTATTGGACTATAACCCGGTGTTGTGTGATTTTTAACTTTGTACACATAAAAAACAGAATGGAAGATGCCATGGACAATGTGAGAGCAATGGAATAAACTTCCTCCAGGAATTTGAACTCACTTTGGAATGTTTACAATTAATCTAAACCCACTCCAAAGATCAATAAATCTCTTTAGAAGGAAAACAACGTCCAACTTCAACCTAGTTCAATGCTTTTATAATATCAATGTGTATCAATACATTTTTCAACTATAGCTAATTCAAATAATTGTACAATTGAGAATTGAATAGCATCTGTTTTGTTTTACGTACTTCACCAAATTTCTTTGGTAGAAATATTCTTCTATACGACTTTTATCCACGATAAGAAATGTGTTTTCATTAGTATTCTTTCCTGTTCATCTCTTCTTTGTGTTGCCTTCCATAACCAAAGTCTTGAAGTTATTGCATGTGCTTCTTCACTTCATGTCCACAAGGACTCAATTAGATGCTGAGTGACTGTCTGTATGGAGTTTGCACATTCTCCCCGTGTCTGCGTGGGTTTCCTCTGGGTGCTCCGGTTTCCTCCCACAATCCAAAGATGTGCACGTTAAGTGAATTGGCCATGCTAAATTGCCCTAGTGTTATGTACATTAGTCAGGGGTAAATGTAGGTGAATGGGTCTGGGTGAGTTGCCCTTCGGAGGGTTGGTTTGGACTGGTTGGGCCGAAGGGCCTGTTTCCACACTGTAGGGAATCTAACCTAATCTAAAAAAAAATGCACATTGAAGAACTCAAGCATCAGTAGCCTTTATTTTTATACTCCTTCCTTCAATGAACCCTCTGATATTTTTCATTATCTCTCCTCTTATGGTGATGTAGTTGTAAGAATGCGAGCAGATCTCTTGCCCAAACAGCCATTTCTTATCTCTTTAGTTGGATACTCAGAGTGCAGGGGCCAACAGACCTGAGATCAAGGACAGGGTAGTGAAAAAGGCAGTTAATATATTTGCTTTTATTGGTTAGTGTATTGAATATAGGACTTGGGATGTCATGTTGCAGCCATACAGGACATTGGAATACTGTATTGAGTTCTGGTCTCCCTGCTATAGAAAATATGTTGTTAAAATTGAAAGAGTGCAGAAATGATTTACAAATATGTTTCCAGGTTTGAAGTGTTTGAGCTGTAGGGAGAGACCAGTAGGCTGGGTGTTTTCCATAGAGCTTTGGAGGCTGAGGGGAGACCTGATAGAGATGTATAAAATCATGAGGGGCATGGCTAGGGTGAATAGCTAGGGTCTCCAGGATAGAGAACTCCAAAACTGGAGGGCACAGGTTTAAGGTGAGAGGGGAGAGATTTAAAAGGCACATAAGTGACAACTTTTTCACACAGAGGGAGATATATGTTTGGAATGAGCTACCAAAGGAGGTGGTAGAGATTAGATTACTTACAGTGTGGAAACAGGCCCTCGGCCCAACAAGTCCACACCGACCCGCCGAAGCGCAACCCACCCATACCCCTACATTTACCCCTTACCTAACACTATGGGCAATTTAGCATGGCCAATTCACCTGACCCACACATCTTTGGACTGTGGGAGGAAACCGGAGCACCCGGAGGAAACCCACGCAGACACGGGGAGAACGTGCACACTCCACACAGTCAGTTGCCTGAGTCGGGAATTGAACCCGGGTCTCAGGCGCTGTGAGACAGCAGTGCTAACCACTGTGCTACCGTGCCGCCCACGGCTGGTACAATTACAATATTTAAAAGGCATCTGGATGGGTACATCAGCAGGAAGGGTTTGAAGGGATTTTGTTCAAATGCTGACAAATGGGACTAGATTAATTGGGGACACCTGGTCAGCAAAGACAAATTGGATCAAAAGTTTTGCTTTTGTGCTGTACAACTCCATGACTGTTTGACTATATCATCTCTGTCAATATCCATATGTATGCATCTTTAGCAGAGGTCACCCAATAGTAGTGCACAGCAGGACAATATTCATCTTCCAAGCTAGAATATATGAACAGTCAAAAAGTGCGGCACTGGAAAAGCACAGCAGGTCAGGCAGCATTCGAGGAGCAAGAGAATCAACGCTTTGAGCATAAGCCCTCAAACAGGAATGTGGGAGAGGGGAAGCAGGCAAAGGGGCTGAGAGATAAATGGGAGGGGGTGGAACTGGGGGGAGGAAAGGTAACTTGGAAGGCAATAGGTAGAAGAAGGTGGGGGATTATGGTGATAGGTCAGAGTGAAGGTTGGAGCGGATAGGTGGGAAGGAAGATGGATAAGTAGGACAGTTCAAGGGGGTGGTGCTAAGTTGTGGGGTTAGATCTGGGAATAGGTGGGGGGAGAGGAAATGACCTATCCACCCTCTGCTCCAACCTATCATCATCACCCCTCAACTTCATTTACCGATTGCCTTCCAAGCTAGCTTGATCCCAGCCCCACCCCTCCCATTTATCTCTCAAACCCTTCTGCACTCCCCCCACCCCCCAGCCCCCCCCCATCAATTCTCCTGCTCCTTGATGCGCCTGCTGTGCTTTTCCAGCACCGCACTTTTTCACTCTGATCTCCGTCATCTGCAGTGCTCGCTTTCTTTTATAATATACTGAGGTCAATTCTGCTGCGAACCATCATTTTTCCTACAGTGACTGATCTTAGCAGGCTGTTTTTTAAATCTTGAGAAAATGCTGTAAAAATTGGGCCTTTGTGTATCACTAGAAAGTAAGTTCAAGATACATAAAAAGTCCACATTTGTCATCAATTCACTGCAATCAGTGTGTTTTTTTTCTTAATTATTGATATCAAATAGTTTAAGCCTGTATTTTACTCACCTGCTGTGTTCAATGGCCCTAATATTTCTTGGCAGCAGCATATGCACACTTTTATGAATCTCTCCTTTATTTATCTTTGCTCTTTGAAGTTTGGATTGGAAATGTTGGACTGGAGGTTTGCAGCCAGGAAGACTCCACTGATCTTTAAAAATGCCAGGAAGTACACAAATGTGAAAGTCTGGTCCCCATTTCCAACAGACACAATTCTTGTCAGTGAGAGTAGGGGTGGTGTGTGATTCATGCAGGTGGAAAACTCAAAGTCAGCTGGGCTATTTGGACTTCATACTGAGTTCAAATAAGTCCTGTTTTGTTTAATCCAAGAGCTTTAACTCATGGTGTGAGAGTCAGAAACTGATGGAGTAAATCTCAATGGTCTTGAAGGGTGAATAATGTCTGTTTAAGTGCAATAATCTGACATTTATTTTTAAAATTGCTTGCTCTTTAAACTTGCCAAATACAGTCTTAAACTATCATTGGAAGTTTTTTTAAAAAATCATCTGCTGGACTGCTTTGATTGACTGGCCACTTACCATAGGATAGAAAAACCATCACCAGATGTTTGTGCAGTTTAATGGAGTACTTTGTACACACTTGCAGAAGACTATTATTGTGTAGTACTGAATGCTTGACTGCATTACAAAAGCCAAATTATATTAGCAGGGCATTTTCACTTTGCAGTTTGACAGTTTAAAGAAGCTATTAAAGGATTGTTTGGTTTTGATGTGGGATCTGAATAGAAATTATTTTTGTTTTTATAAGACAGTGAATACTTATGATTCTAAAAGTTTTGAATGGGCTTCATAAATTTTAAGTTTTTTTCACTGTCAAGTTAGAAACATAGTTTATTCTCACCAGCACATCTTCATCTTCTGAGGTCTGCAATGAAGAAAGCATAAAGGTGCTATGGGGGACATAGGACTATGAGGGATGTGAGTATGAATTGAAGGGCAATGGAAAAAAGGCTGGATGGGATGTGTGGGATCATGTTCAAATAATGATCGAAATTGTAGTGAAAATAACCTCTTCAGTCAGCAATCACAGCACAAGTTGAGGTGGCCATAGAATCCTGAAATACATTTCTTACAAGAGTCCCTTTATACACAAGTCTTTCATATCATTGCTATAGTGTTACCTTTTTCATTTATGTTACACAAAAGTTTGAAGGGCTTCTGTCCTGGGAGACAGGAGATGGGTTAAAAACATGGTAAGTGCTGGCTGCTACTTCTGATGGTATGATTTGGAGATGCCAGTGTTGGACTGGGGTGTACAAAGTTAAAAATCGCACAACACCAGGTTATAGTCCAACAGGTTTAATTGGAAGCACACTAGCTTTCAGAGCGACGCTCCATCACAATCACCTGATGGAGGAGAGACACTCCGAAAGCTAGTGTGCTTCCAATTAAACCTGTAGGACTATAACCTGGTGTTGTGTGATTTTTAACTTCTGATGGTATGTCTGTCCGGTCTGCTTGATAATTAGAGATTCAGTCCTTTTGTCTTTTAAATTCATAAATGTTAGTAAAAATGCTAGGTCTATAATCCCTAAATACCTGATGAAGGAGCGACGCTCCGAAAGCTAGTGCTTCCAATTAAACCTGTTGAGCTATAACATGGTGTTGTGTGATTTTTAAGTCTGTACACCCCATTCCAACACCGGCATCTCCAAATCATGACTAATCTGCCTAACCTGCTGTGCTTTGACCAGCAACACATTTGCAGCTAATATCGACACCACTAACCGCCGAGGTAAACACTACTTGTAGCAAGAGCTGATAAGGTGTGGAAATGCAGTAATGGGTTTGAAAGGATTGTTTTTGAATTTGGATACTACAGAACTACAGTTTTATGAATGAATGAAAGAAATTGTGTTATAATAATTAACAGGCTAGTAAAGGGCTATCAATGAATGAATGAGAACCCGGTATTAATGAATATAGCGAGCTGATGAGTGAATTAATAAAGATAGCCTATAACACAATATCTCACATATGACATGATTTAGCATGTAGAAAGCATGAGGTTAGTTGGGTGTGAGGTGGTCATCTATGATCAGCTCTGAGATGGCTTGCTTGTAGGGCAAAAATAAATTGTATTTGAGTCCTTTAAACTATGGCTGGTCTGCTCATTAAGAAATTCCTCTCTCAAGCTACCTATCAAGTGACATATGGGCATTGATTTTATTTCATTGTTCTTCTATTCAACACATGTCTGTAAAGAACACACACCTGCGAGTGTTGGATGAAGCAATGGTACAAGCAATAATAACAATGAGAGGCTCAAATATTTCTTATAACCTAGATATGTTCAGGCAAGCTATGAACTCTTAGAGGGTATGGGCAAATAATTCACCAATCAGGTGGGTGGGAGATATGCTTTTCCTGACCCCTAAAAATCAGTGGCCTTTATTTTTGATTTGGAGATGCCTGATAGTGGAGTCTACCTGATGAAGGAGCGACGCTCCGAAAGCTAGTGTGCTTCCAATTAAACCTGTTGGACTATAACCTGGTGTTGTATGATTTTTAACTTTATTTTTGAAGTTGTTTATGAGCACCTTTAAAGTTAGCTATACACTCAGTACTCATGGGCAGAATATGCTCGACGCACTCTCTATTCTTTGGTTTGGAGGTGCTTGTGTTGGACTGGGGTTGGCAAAGTTAAAAATCAAACAACACCAAGTTATAGTCTGACAGATTTATTTGGAATCACTAGCTTTTGAAGCACTGCTTCTTCATCAGGTGGCCGTGGAGCAGAATCATAAGACACAGACTTTAGAGCCACAGGACTGCAGTGTCATGGATGTAATATTAAACAAATTTAGCTTAAGTCTTTCATCTTTTAGAATGACCATGTTAGTTTCACTTCTTTCATACGTAAATCCCAGAACTTTTAAAAGTTACATTTTCAAGATTGTTTTGAACAATAGGTGTCATCTCAGCTCAGATAACGCATTGAAGGTGTGAAGTTAAAGTCTGTCTGTGTCACAATGTTAGGTCAGACTGATTCTATTTCTAAAGTGGGAGTTGCAGCATCTTACATGAATTTATGCAATTTTTGAGTAAAATAAAATGTAATTCTGCAAGTACAAATTCATCCACAAACTCATATGTGTGTGTGTGCAGGGGAGACCGAGTGAGTATGTATATGTGAGGGTGTGCGTGGGGGTGTGAATGTCTGTAAGAGAGTATGTGTCTGTGTGAGTGTAATGGGGTATAAGTCTGTGAGAAAGTGGTGTGTGTGTGTGTATAGTGGAGTCACCTGTAGTGCGATATGAACCCAAGGTATGTAGATTGAATTTGTACTCGCAGAATTACTTTTTACTTCAGAAGTAGAATCAGTCTGTCCTAACATTGGGACACACAGAGTTTAACTTCACGCCTTTAATGCATTATCTGAGCTGAGATGACACCTATTGTTAAAAGCTATTTTGAAAATGTAACTTTAAAAAGTTCTGTGATTTACATATGAAAGTACCAAAGCTAACATGCAACACCAGGTTATAGTCCAACAGGTTTAATTGGAAGCACACTAGCTTCCGGAGCGATGCTCCTTCATCAGGTGATTCTCCGAAAACTAGTGTGCTTCCAATTAAATCTGTTGCACTATAACCTGGTGTTGTGTGATTTTTAACTTTGTACACCCCAGTCCAACACCAGCATCTCCAAATCATGAAAGCTAACATGGTCATTCTAAAAGATTAAAAAATCACACACCAGGTTATAGTCCAACAGGTTTAATTGGAAGCACATTAGCTTTCGGAGCGTCATTCCTTCATCAGGTAGTAACCTGTGGATGGCACGGTGGCACAGTGGTTAGCACTGCTACCTAACAACGCCAGAGGCCCAGATTCAATTCCCTCCTCAGGTGACTGACTGTGTGGAATTTGCACATTCTCCCCATGTCTGCGTGGGTTTGCTCCGGTTTCCTCCCACAGGCCAAAAATGTTCAGGTTAGGTGAATTGGCTATGCTAAATTGCCCGTAGTGTTAGGTGCAGGGGTAAATGTAGGGGAATGGGTCTGGGTGGGTGAGCTTCGGCGGGTCGGTGTGGACTTGTTGGGCTGAAGGGCCTGTTTCCACACTGTAAGTAATCTAATCCTGATGCAAACTGAGATTTTTATGATAAGCCGCGAGAAGTCTTTTAATGGGGATCGTTGTTCAATCCCAGCCTTTTAACGAATTAATCTTGCTTCATTAATATGCAGGCTCCCATTTGCTGGATGGAAAGCAGATACTGAGAATTCCCAACATGCAAGTCAGAGTGATGAAGCGATTCCAACTTGACACTTGCTTGTCTGGACATCTGTTCTGGTTGTTTCTGATTCATGCGTTTTGATGAGTGTGTGTTATCCCATTGTGATTTATTACTAGCATAGTGCTCAATTGGTATTGCTGCTGAGTCAGATTCATAGAGCCATAGAGTCCTACAACAGGAAGACTAAGATGTCCATCCATGCTAATCCCATTTTCCTGCACTTGATCCATATCCTTCTAAACTATTCCTATCCATGTATTCATACGAATGCCTGTTAAATGGTGTTAATGTTCCTACCTCAACCATATGCATACACCCGCTATGTAAAAATGTTGCCTCTCAGGTTCCTTTTTATTCTTCCCCCTCTAACCTTACATTGATACCCTCTCGCCCTCAATTCCCCAAACCTCAGAAAAGGACTAAGTGCATTCAAACTATTCGTACTTCTCAAGGCCTTATGCACTTCTATAATATCACCCCACAGTCTACTACACTCTAAAGGATAATATCTTGGCTTGTCCAACCTCTCCCTATAACTCAGACCCTCGGGTCCTGGCAATGTCCTTGTAAATTTCTTCTGCACTCTTTCCAGTTTAAAAACATCCTTCTGACAGCAAGGTGACCAAAACTGAACGCAATACTGCAAGTATAGCCTCACCAAAGTCCAGTACAAATGCAACATAGCTTTCCAACTTCTATATTCAACGCCTTAACTGATGAAGGCCTGTGTGTCAAAAGCCTTCTTCACTGCCCTGTCTACTGTGTTTCTACTTTAAGCAAACAGTGCATCTGAATTCCAAGGTCCCTTTGTTCCACTACACTCCTTAAGGTCCTACCATTCACCATGAAAATCCTACCTTGATTTCCAAAGTGCAAGACCTCACACCTAACGCTATTAAACTCTATTTGCCATTTCTCAGTCCACTTCCCCAGCTGATCAATGTCCTGCTGTAATTTCTGATAATCTTCCTCACATTCCACAGTACTGCCTATTTTAGTGTCATCTGCTGACTTACTAATCATGTCTTGAACATTCTTATCCAATTCAGTGATATAGATAACAAACAGCGATGGGCCCAGCGCCGACCCCTGAGGTACACCACTAGCTAAAGGCCTTCAGTCCGACAAGCATCCTTCCATTATTACCATCAAGCCAATTGTGTATCCAATTTGCCAGCTCCCCCGGATTCCATGCGATCAAAACCTTCCAGAGCAACCTTCCATGTGGAACCTTATCAAAGGTCTGACTGGGTAATCCAAGATGGAGGACGAGAAACGTTTCTGGCTGTAACAGCTACTCCTTTTTGAGGTATTTTAGGTGTTGGAGTGATTTCCTGGAATTCCAGGAGCAGCAATTACTGTTTTATATGCTGTTGCATTATTTTGAAACTTTGGAGAAATAAAAGTCAAAACAACAGCACTTTTAAAAGGAAGAGGAACAGACAAAGGAAGCATATGATGAGGTCAGTGCAGGAGAGAGAGTGAGAGAGAGAGAAACCCATATTGCTAACTGACAGAGCAGTGAACCTGCACAATTACTGCCTTTGTTGTTTGAATTCATATATTGCTGGACATCGGAGTGCATCTGTAAAAATTAACAAACAGTGAAATTCAGAACTGATCTTGGAGGAACGTGTTTGGGAGAGGTCACAGCACAAAAACAGAAAAGTGGATATTTTAACCATGGCCATACAGTAAGTCTGCAGTAGTGAGTAGAGTGGGTTCTTTCTTGATTATATGTTTTATTGAGATATGTCTCTTGAATATACTTAAAATATAAGCCATAAGTATTCATTTAACCTGGAGTAGTGTTTTGCAGAGGAATAAGACAGTGCTATTTTCTGGGTCTGTAGATTGAAAGAAGCAAGAATGGCCTTTATTAGAGTGATATGCTCTTCTTGTCGGATGTGGAAGTTTAAGGAAATGCTTACAGGTTACTGAGGATGATATCTGCAATAAATGCTGTTGGTTATGAATCCTATCACATCAAATGCATCAGTTGGAGAGGCAGTTAGAGGCAATGAGGAATTTACAAGAGCAAGGGAATGTGTTGGATGGCAGTTATAGGAAGGGGGACAAGTTGCAGATACAGTTGTGTAGATGAGTTAACTCCAGGAAAGATAAGAAAGGTAGGCAGGTGGTGCAGGAGACTTCTGTGGCTATGCCCATTTCAAACAAGTATGCTGTTTTGGAAAATGTAGGGGGTGATCGATTCACAGGGGAATGTAGCACGAATAGCCAAGTATTTGGTATTGAGACTGGCTCTAATGCAATGAGGGGTACGTCAGGTTCGAAGAGATTGACTGTATTAGGGAACTTTCTAGTCTGAGGCACAGACAGATGTTTCTGCGGCCAGGAGTGAAAAATCAGATGGTGTGTTGCTTCTCTGGTGCCAGGATTAAGGATGTCTCAGAGAGGGTGCAGAATGTTCTCATGGGGGAGAGGGGCCACCAGGAGGACATTGTATACATTGGAGCCTATGACATAGGAAGGGAAAAGGTTGACATTTGACAAAGGGTCAATTAGACTTGAAGCTCTTTTCTCTCCTTACAGATGCTGCCAGACTGCTGAGATTTTCCAGCATTTTCTCTTTTACTTTGAGATTCTGAAGGGAGATTACAGATAGTTAGGCAGGAATTTTACAAGGGGATCCTCAAGAATAGTAATATCTGGATTATTCCCGGTGCTATGAGCTAGAGATGGCAGGAATAGGAAATGAGCAGATGAATGCATGACTGAGGAGCTGGTGTATGGGAGAAGAATTCACATTTTTGGATCTTTGGAATCTCTTCGGGCGTAGACATGACCTGTACAAGAAAGAGGAATTGCACCTGAATTGGAAGGGGACAAATATACTGGCAGGGAGATTTGATAGAGCTGTTCAGGAGGATTTAAACTATTAAGTTGGGAGTGGTGGGACCCAGTGAGATAGTGAGAAAACAGATCAATCTGAGACTGATACAGTTGAGAACAAAGGCGAGTCAAACAGTCAGAGCAGGCAGGGACAAAGCAGAGAACAAGGCAGGACTGATAAATTAAACTGCATTTATTTCAAGACAAGAGGCCTAACAGGGAAGGCAGATGAACTCAGGACATGGATAAGAACATGGGACTGGGATATCATAGCAATGACAGAAACATGGCTCAGGGATGGACAGGACTGACAGCTTAATGTTCCATGATACAATTGCTACAGGAAGGACAAAAAGGGAGGCATGAGAGGAGGGAGAGTGGTGTTTCTCATAAAGTATAGCATTACAGCATTACTGAGGGAGGATATTCCCGGAAATATATCCAGTGAAGTTATTTGGGTGGAACTGAGAAATAAGAAAGGGATGATCACCTTATTGGGATTGTATTATAGACCCCCTAATAGTCAGAGGGAAATTGAGAAACAAATTTGTAAGGAGATCTCAGTTATTGTAAGAATAATAGGGCGGTTATTATTGGTGATTTTAACTTTCCAAACATCACCTGGGACTGCCATAGTGTTAAGGGTTTCGATGGAGAGGAATTTGTTAAGTGTTACAAGAAAATTTTCTGATTCAGGATCTGGATGTATCTACGAGAGAAGGCGTAAAACCTGACCTACTCTTGGAAAATAAAGCAGGGCAGGTGACTGAAGTGTCAGTGGGGGAGCACTTTGGATTTTAAAATTGTGATGGAAAAGGATAGATCAGATCTAAAAGTTGAAGTTCTAAATTGGAGAAAAGCCAATTTTCTTTTGTAAATATATTTATTAGCAATTTTTTAAACTTTACCAACATATAAAATTATTGAAAAACACAATCAATAACAAATATCAGTATAATAAAAAGAAAAAAACACAAATTACAATACAACTACTGTCTACTAACTACTAACCTACACTATAATACAAAACAAATCTTAATACTGTGCAAAGTAACACCAAAAAAAACAGCAAAAAAAATCAAAACAAACCCACAAAATACAGAACAGCTATGCTCGGCGCGAAACTCCCAAACAAAGAAACAGGAGCATTGTATATATACCTGTACTAACTCAGGAGACCCCTCTCCAGGGCTTGACAAATCTAACCATCCTGGTTAAGATAACTGACAAATCTGTTTCCAAACAACTCAAGTAGGGCTGCCATATCTCATAACAACGGTCTATTGTGTGGTGCACCGTGTTTGTAAAAAAGTCCAAGGGAATGTGCTCCATAATAAATTTCTGCCACCCCAGCAAGCCCGGCGGGTTCTCAGACACCCAATTCATCAGAACATTCTTCTGTGCACAGTATGCAAGAATATTAAATAGTTTCTTCCCATGCCTGTCTAAGGATGGTAAATTTTGTAGACCACTTAAAAGGGAACTTGGGGCCACCTTCAACTTCTGGCACATCCTTAAGGTTCCCCAAAGGCATAGCCTCCGATTTTGCAAAGTTAATCTTATATCCTGAAATAGCCCCAAATGAATTGATACATTGTATCAAAAGGGGTACAGAGATCATCGGGTTCGATAAAAACAGAAGGATGTCATCCGCATAAAATGTGCCCTCGATCCCACTTCTGGAGCAGTTATGTGGACATTCTGACGAATGGTCTCTGCCAGCAACTCTATCGCCAATGTAAACAACAATGGTGAGAGGGGGCAGCCTTGCCGACTACTCCTACCAATCCTAAAATTCCCAGACTTCACTCTGTTGGTGATGACAGCAGCCAGAGGGTGGTGATATAAAACCTCCACCCACCTAGCAAAGACTCCACCCAACCCAAACTGTTCTAAGACATAAAAAGGATATGGCCATTCCACCTGGTCAAATGCTTTTTCTACATCTAAGGAAATCACTAACCCCTGAATCGATCGTTGCTGACAAACTTGGACCATATTCAGCAACCTTCTAATGTTATTAGAGGACCTACGGCCTCTTATGAAGCCTGTCTGGTCCTCTTTAATAATATGGGGCAACACCCTTTCCAATCTCAGTACCAGGATCTTGGACAGAATCTTGAAATCTGAATTTAATACAGAAGATGGGCCTGTATGAGGCACAATCCTCTAGAACATTCCCCTTCTTAAGAATTAAGGAAATATTAGCTTCTCTTAAAGATGGTGGTAGGCATTCTTGCATATTGGAGTGATTGTACATCTCCAACATCGGCCCTGACAGAATCCCTATAAACTCCTTATAAAACTCACCCGGGAGACCATCAGGGCTAGGCATTTCCCACACTGAAGTTGCCTCACTTTCTGTATTTCTTGAACTGTCAAGGTGACATTAAGGGGAGAGGCCTGTTCCAAGGTTACCCCTGGGAGGTCCAGGTTCTTAAAAAGAATCTTCATTTTAGCCCTACTATCCTTGCAGCCTTCAGACCGATATAATTCAGAGTAAAAGGTCTGAAAAGCCTCATTAATCTTTTTAGCATCATACGTAAGGATCCTGGTGCTGTCTCTAATTGCAGTAATGGATTGGGGAGCACGCTTTTTCCTAGTCAGATGCGCTAAATTCTTCCCCGACCTATTCCTATATTCGAACAGCCTTTGTCTAGCAAAAGCAAAGTTTTCTTTGCGTTTTGTATCAGTATTGAATTCAAGGCAGCCCGGAGAGCCGTGATCTGCTGTAGCTTAGTCACCGAAGGCTGTGCAAAATGTGCCACCTCAGCGGCTTTCAACCATGTCTCAAGTAAATGCTGCTGTTCCTCCTTTTGACATTTCCGGCTAGCTGCATAGGAAATAGCTAATTTCCTAGCAAAGGCCTTAGCAGTCTCCCATAGCATAGACGGACTACTAGCCGTGCCTGAGTTGATAGTCAAGAATTCCTGAAATACCTTCAAAACGTATTCCACAAATTTGGAATCCTTAAGGAGAAAAGGTTCCAAACACCAGTGCCGCAGACCTAGTCCTTCACTCTTGGCCTTAACCTCCAAAATACTGCCATGTGATCAGAGATAGCTATATTCCCAATTTAACAACCCATAGTCGAATCCAGAATGGCCGAGGGAGCCAGAAAGAGGTCAATCCTCATGTGACATTTATGTGGGTTTGAAAAAAAGGTGAAGTCCCTGCCGGTAGGGTGAAGACATCTCCAAATATCCATCAGCCCCAACTCCTTGCATAAGTCAACCATCTGCTTGGCCTGCAAAGAAATAGTTGGGGGCTCACAAAGCACCCTGACCACTGTCGGATCTAAAAGACGATTAATATCCTCCACCTATAATTATGTGCCGTGTTCCAAAAGTGCTCAATTTAGAGAAAGCACTAATCAAAAATTTAAGGGGATGTGCCGGAGGACAGTAGCCATTTAAAATGCCATATTCCTCCCCGTTTGTCAGGGCTTTAAGTACCACAAACCGTCCCTGCTCATCTTTCACCTGCACTAATAATATGAACAGAAGATGTTTCTGGATAAGTACCGCCACTCTCCTACTTTTAGTAGTAAAGGATGAAAAGAATACTCAGTCATAACCCCCTGTTGTAATTTCAGGTGTTCCCCATCATCGAGATGGGTTTCTTGTAACAAAGCGATATCAACCCTTTCCCTCTTAAGGCTAGAAAGCACTTGCTTTTCCTTTTAACAGGTGAATGACTTTCCTTAATGTTCCAGGTGCACCATTAAATAAGACACTTAGCCATATCCCCTTTCAGAGACCCTTGAACCCCTTGGATGGAGAACCCTACTTACAAAGCACCGAGCATAAGTAAATATATACAAAAACAACTTTATCATAGCTATAAACAACTATTACTACCAAAAAACTACAAAGAAAATTAACTATAAAACCTTGAATGGAAGACTCTTGCCCCTGCCAATAGGGGGCACTCACCCTACCCAACCCCTCCTTCACAGCTCCTTCAAACCCAGACTACGCCCCAGCCTTAGGCTAGAAAAAAAACAAGGAGATGGTCCTTAAAACAACAGAAAAAAGACAAAGTCAGGATGAGCACTCCACCCATCCCTGGCTTCATGTCACCCCTATTTGTGACTAAATGAGAAACAGAACAAACAAACAAAAAAAAGAGGGAGAGACAACAAAGAACATCCACAAAATTTCCCATCAGAAAGTCCACTTTTTAAAAAAAAGGAATAACTTATTCCAAGGTCTTTTCCCCCTTTCCAAAAAGGAAAAGAGAACAAATATTAACCGTATTCTTCAGGCCAATCTGTCGATTTTAAAGTGTCTACAAAGTTTTTAGCTTTATCCACTGAGTCAAATGTATTAATTGAGTCCTCGTAGCTGAAATGGAGCACTGCGGGGTATCTCATGGAGTACTGGATACCCAGATTCCTCAACCTCTATTTAACTTAATCGAAGGACTTCCTCTTTCGAATTACAGCTGCAGAGAAATCCTGGAAAAACATGATTTTTGACCCCTTGTCCAGCAGTGCCTGCGGATCTTTTCCCAGGGATCTGGAGGCTTCTATGACTTTTTGCTTGCCCTTATATGAGTGGAAGTGCACTAGGACCAGACAAGTACACTGACTTCTGCACTGTAACCCAATAAGCCCTTTCAATCTGCAGCCTGCTGGACTCGTGTGAAGACCCAAAAACTTCAGCAGCCAGCTTTCAAAGAAGCTGAGTGGCTGCTCACCTTCCTCACCTTCAGGGAGCCCGACAATTCAGAGATTTATCCTCTGACCTCGATTTTCGAGGTCATCGATATGGTCTAGCAAGGCCCACACCTCTCACTCCAGTACCTGAATCCGACTCCATCTCAGCTTCTGAGGCCTTAGTTCGACACTCCACCTCCTCCACCCACTCTCCGAGGCCCTGCATCTCCTGTTCATGTTTCTGCAGCATGGATGCGATAGGTTGTACCTGGGCACGAAACTCCCTACAGATCTCCTCAATCGCAGCCCCAACCTTCGAGGTAAGTCTCTCTATCGCCGCAGCTAATTCCTGTGAATCTGTCAGGTCCCCAGGGGGTTTAGGAGAGGCAGCTACTGCTGCAGTCTCTGGTGTGGTAGGTGCTGCAGGGGAGTGCCCTCCCTGCTGCTGTTTACCCGCTCCTTTTCCCTTTGGCATCCTTCCCACTCCCAAATATGAACAACTATGTGTTCTGTAAGGTTTTAAACTAATAATTCCACCACATAAGTTGGCCAGGTATGGCAAAAAACACCAGTATGCTTTGGCTAATAGGCAGAGCTGTCCACAGCAGTTCTATAGAATCACTGCCATCTTGCCGAGTTCCCAAGAAAGGCCAATTTTGATGGTATTAAGCAAGAACTTTCAAAAGCTGATTGGGAGCAGATGTTCACAGGTAAAGGGATGGCTGGTAAATGGGAAGCCTTCAGAAATGAAACAACGAGAGTCCAGAGAAAGTATATTCCTGTCAGGGTGAAAGGAAAGGCTGGTAGGTATAGGAAATGCTGGATGACTAAAGAAATTGAGACAATCAACAGATAAGTGTGTTCCCTCCCAGTTGGAGAATACTTCAGTGGTCCGGGACATTCGATCATCGGATGACCGTCCTCCAAGGTGGACTTTGGGACAGGCAACAAAGAAAAGTGGCCAAGAAGAGGCTGATAGCCAAGTTTGGTATTCATGGGATGAACTCAACCAAGGTCAACCAGGACCTTGGGTTCATGTCACACTGCAGGCACTACACACACACACACACACACACACACACACACACACACACACACACACACACACACACACACACACACACACACACCTACTCACACACACACCCTCTCACAGACTTAACACTTTTTACACTCACACTACACCAGGTTATAGTCCAACAGGTTTAATTGGAAGCATTAGCTTTCAGACTACTGATCCTTCATCACGACCATCTGTGCTCCGAAAGCTAGCGCTTCCAATTAAACCTGTTGGACTTAACCTGGTGTTGTGTGATTTTTAACTTTGTACACCCCTGTCCAACACTGGCACCTCCAAATCATACACTCACACACATACACACACCCTCTCACAGACACTCATAACATCCCCCCAACACCACCCCCCAAAACCCCACCACACACACACACACACACACACACACAATTGCACATGTAAGTTTGTGGAGTGAATTTATACTTGCAGAATTACATTTTACTTTGCTCAAAAACTACATTAATCGTAAATCTGTTTTTTAAATTAGAATCAGTCTCACCATTCTGGCACAGACAGCATCGCTGGGAGCTAACACCTTCAATACCTTATCTGGGTCGACTTGACACCAATTGTTAAAGTGCACTTTAGAATGCAATTTTTGAAAAAGTTTTGTGAATTACATATGAAAGAACTTAAACCAACATGGTCATTCTAAAAGATGACAGATTTAACAAACAATATATAATTTCAATATATAATTTCAGTTACATCACGCTGTAAACCTTTGCTATAAATTCTGTGTCTTACAATCTTATTCTCCACAATCCCCTGAAGAGAGAGCAGTGCTCCAAAAGCTAGTGCTTCCAAATAAACCTGTTAGACTATAACCTCGTGTTGTGTGATTTTTAACAAAAGAACTTGAGGTTTTGGTTAAGGAAAAAAGAAAGCATGTGTCAGGTGTAGTCAGGTTAGATTGAGTGAATCCTTAAAGTATAAAGGCAGTAGGAAAATACTTAAGAGAGAAATCAGGAGGGCAAAAAGGGGACATGAGATAGCTTTGGCAAATAGAGTTAAGGAGAATACAAAGAGTTTTTACAAATACATAAATGACAAAAGGGTAACTAGGGAGAGAAAGGACCCCTCAAAGATTAGCAAGGTTGTCCTTGTTTGGAGCCGCAGGAGATGGGGGGATACTAAACGCGTATTTTGCATCAGTATTTACTGTAGAAAATGACATGGAAGATATAGAATGTAGGGAAATAGGTGGTGATACCTTGAAAAATGTCCGTATTACAGAGAAGGAAGTGCTGCATGTCATGAAACTCATAAAAGTGGATAAATCCCCAGGACTTGATTCAGGTGTACCCTACAACTCTGTGGGAAGCCAGGGAAGTGATTGCTGGGTCTCTTACTAAGATATTTGTATCATCAATAGTCACAGGTGAGGTGCGGGAAGACTGGAGGTTGGCTAATGTGGTACCACTATTTAAGATAGAGGGTAAGGACAAGCCAGGGAATTATAGACCAGTGATCCAGATGTCCGTGGTGGGCAAGGTTTTGGAAGGAATCCTGAGGGACAGGATGTACATGTATTTGGAAAAGTGAGGACTGATTAGGGATAGTCAACATGGCTTGGTGCATGGGAATTTATGTCTCACAAACTTGATTGAGTTTTTTGAAGAAGCAACAAAGAGAATTGATGAAGGCAGAGCAGTAGATGTGATCTATGTGGACTTCAGTCAGGCATTTGACAAGGTTCCCCTTGAGAGACTGGTTAGCAAGGTTAGATCTCACAGAATACAGGGAGAACTAGCCATTTGAATACAGAACTGGTTCAAAGGTAGAAGACAAAGGGTGGTGGAGGAGAGTTGTTTTGCAGACTGGAGGCCTGTGACCAGTGGAGTGCCACAAGGATTGGCGCTGGGTCCACTACTTATCATCATTTAGATAAATGATTTGGATGTGAGAATAAGAGGTATAGTTAGTTAGTTTGCAGATGACACCAAAACTGGAGTTGCATTGGACAGCGAAGAAGATTACCTCAGATTACGACAGAATTTTGATCAGATGGGCCAATGGGCTGAGAAGTAGCAGATGGAGTTTAATTCTGATAAATGTAATGTGCTGCATTTTGGAAAAGCAAATCTTAGCAGAACTTATACACTTAATGGTAAGGTCCTAGGGAGTGTTGTTGAACAAAGAGACCTTGGAATGCAGGTTCATACCTCCTTGAAAGTAGAGTCACAGGTAGATAGAATTGTAAAGAAGGCGTTTGGTATGCTTTCCTTTATTGGTCAAAGTATTGGGTAAAGGAGTTGGGAGATCACGTTGCGGCTGTACAGCACATTGGTTAGGCCACTGTTGGAATATAGCGTGCAATTCTGGTCTCCTTCCTATTGGAAAGATGTTGTGAAACTTGAAAGGGTTCAGCAAAGATTTACAAGAATGCTGCCAGGGTTGGAGGATTTGAGCTATAGGGAGAGGTTTAGTAAGCTAGGGCTGTTTTCCTTAGAGTGTCGGAGACTGAGGGATGACCTTACGGAAGTTTGTAAAATTATGAGGGGCATGGATAGGATAAATAGTCAAAGTCTTTTCCCTGGGGTCGGGGAGTTCAAACCTACAGGGTATAGGTTTAGGGTGAGAAGGGAAGGATGTAAAAGAGACCTAAGTGGCAACATTTTCACACAGAGGGTGGTACGTGTATGGAATGAGTTGTCGGAGGAAGTGGTGGAGGCTAGTATGATTGCAACATTTAAAAGGCACCTGAATGGGTATATGAATACGAAGGATATGGACCGGGTGCTGGCATGTGGAACTAGATTGGGTTGGGATATCTGGTCAGCATGGATGAGTTGGACCGAAGGGTCTAGTTCCGTGCTGTACATTTCTATGACCCTATGACGCTACCTCTACTACCCTGCCACCATCAACCTTCCTGGTCACTTCATCAAACAACTCTAACAAATTTGTGAGGCATGATCTCCCACACACAAAACCATGCTGACTGCTCCTAATCAAGTGCAGCAGGTCAGGCAGCATCCCAGGAGCAGGAGAATTGACATTTCGGACGTAAGCCCTTCGTCAGGAATGAGGGCTCCTGAAGAAAGGCTTATGCCCGAAACGTCGATTCTCCTGCTCCTTGGATGCTGCCTGACCAGCTGCGCTTTTCTAGCAACACATTTTTCTGCTCTGATCTCCAGCATCCGCAGTCCTCACTTTCTCCTACTCCTAATCAAGCCCTGTCTTTCCAATGCATGTATATCTTATTCCCTCTGAATCTTCTCAAGTAACTTATCTACCACAGGTGTTAAGTTTACTGGTCTATTGTTCCCAAGATTTTATTTTCAGCCCTGAATAAGGGCACAACATTCGCTATCCTCAAGTCTTTTGGGACTCCACCTGTGGCTAATGACGATACAAAAATATCAGCCAGGGCCCCCACAATTTCTTCTCTCTCCTCTTGCAGTGTTCTTGGATACATCCAGTGAGATTTATCCACCTTCGTACAGTCCAATACATCCAAACCACCTCTACTGTGATATGGACTGTCCCCAAAATATCATCATCAACTACCCCAAGTTCCAAGTCTTCATGTCTTTCTTCACACTAAATACAGAGGAGAAATATTCATTGAAGACCTCACCCAGCTCCTACGGTTCCACACATACATATCCACTTTGGTCCTTGAGGGGCCCTATTCTCTCCCTAGTTATTCTTTTTCCTTTAATATACTTGAACAATCTCTTTGGATTCACCCTAATCTTTTCAGTCAAGGCTATTGCAGGCTTCCTTTTTGCCCTCCTGATTTCCTTCTTCAGTAAACTCCCATATACCTCCAGGGAGTCCCTTGATCCCAGCTGCTTCACCTGTGCCATGCCTCCTTTTATTTTCTTGTCAAAGCCTCAATATCTTTTGTCATCTAGGGTCCCCTACTCCTGCCAACTTTCCCTTCACCCTCTCAGGAACATATAGACCTTGACCTCTAGCTATCTCACTTTTAAAGGCCTCCTACTAGCCAGAGCTCCCTTTGCCTGCAAACAAACTAGTCCAATCAACTCCTGCAAACTCTTATCTAATTCCATTTAAATTTGCCTTACCCCAATTTAGAACTTGAACCCGTGGACCAGTTTCAACTCTCTTCATATCTATTTAAAAATTATTAGAACTATAATCACTGGTCCCAATGTGACTGTCACCTCCTGCCCTGTTTGTCAAGAATAGGTTGAGTTTTTCACCTTCTGCTGTAGGACCTCAATATACAGCTTGAGGAAACTTTCCTGAACTCACTGAAGAAATTCTCCATCTAAGCCTTTAATGCTCTGGAAGTCCCAGTCTATGTTAGGAAAATGAAAATCCCCTATGATGACAACCTTATTCATCCTGCAAGTCTCCCAGTCTCCCTGCATAAATGCTCCTCTAATTCCTGTTGACTATTTGGAGGTCGATAGTACAACCCCAATAATGTCACCATCCCTTTCTTTCCTTAGCTCCACTCACAAAGCCTCACTGGATGATCCTTCAGTTATTTCATCTCTGACCATTGCTGAGAATCTAGCCTTAAACAAAAATGCAACTTCTCCCTCCCCTCTTTCCACCACCTCTGTCCTGCCTAAAGCACTTGTACCCAAAGCTGCCAGTTCTGTCCCTCTCTTACCCATGTTTCTGTAATGGCTATAATGTCCCTGTCCCATGTACCTATCCACGCCATGAGTTCATCAGCCTTACCTGTCAGCCCTCTTGTATTGAAATAGATGTACAGAGGAATCTCGATTATCCGGCATTCGATTATCTGAATTTCAGATTATCCGGCAAGATCCCGATGCTTGGCTAAAATGTGTTATCCAGCTCTTGATTATCTGACAAAATAATCAAAATAATCAACTCCTCGACCGTGTTGTTTGGATAATCGAGGTTCCTCTGTATCTTCTTCCAGCCTCACACCTGCCTTCCAGTTGAGGATCCCATGCCCCTGCTAATTTACTTTAAACCCTCCATTGTAGAACTAGCAAACCTGGCTGCCAAGATATCGGTCCCCTTCCAGTTCAGGTGCAACCTGTCCCTCTTGAACAGGTCAACTCTGCCCCAGAAAAGATCCAATAGCACATTACTTTTTCTCTCCCTTTTTTTTGGTTAAAGATTAAGGGAATGAGGGAAACACTACAGATATAGCACTTAAGCCTTGATCCCCTACCCACAACAATCCATTCTTTGGTGTAAGTGACTACTTCCAGGCTGTAACTTATTTGCCGAAGTGATGCCTCTCCTTCTCGATTGTCCTCTGCTGGGTGAGTCCTTTTATAGGATTTCTTCTGATAAGAAACATGTCATACCTAACCCTTTACCAAGAGCGCAGATTCCTACTATAAAGGCATCTTTTACTGATCTTTTGATTATTTTAGCTTCTCAGGTTAAAGGGCACCATTTGCCTCTATTTCCCCCAAGAAATATTATAAACTCTCCTGCAATTAAGAGCTCACCACAGAGACCTGCATAAGAAAGAGTGATACATATGTGTGGAATGAGCTGCCAGGAGAAGTGATGGAAGCTGGTGCAGTTACAATGTTCAAAAGGCATCTGGATGGGTGTTTGAATTGGAAGAGTTTAGAAGGATATGGATCAAGTGTTGACAAATGGGACTAGATTAATTTAGGATGTCAGATCGGCATGGACGAGTTGGATGGAAGGGTTTGTTTCCATGCTGTATGACACTATGACTTGAAGAAGCATTACTAACAACAAGTATCTTCATGTTCCTGACAACACTCAATAGCGGAAACTGCAAAGCACCATGCTCCATTTTAAAATTTTCAGTGCTAAGTTAGCCCAAGTAATATTGTCTGACTTGGGATATTTCATTGTCATACTCAACTCTAAGACCTCAAAAAAAAATGCATCTGGCCTTGCTTGGTTGCCCAGCGAAGTCAGCTTTGCAATTGCTTGTTGCAATTCCCACATTTCAGTTTTCCAAGTTGCTGCTTCTTCCTGCTTTGATAATTAACAATGAAGCTACCATTTTCCAAATAAGATTGCTGATGCAAATTGATACTTAATCCATTCTGCTTGATTTCCAAACTGATGTACTTAGAAGTCTGCCTCACAAATTTTAATTCTGCTTTAAGGCCATTTATGACAGAGTTTTCATATTCACTGCTCTCAGTCTACAAAATTAAATCACCTATATGCACTATCAAAGTGCCTGGATGATGATGATAGTTAAACTTGGCAGTGTCTATGTTTAACTGAAGACAACCTAATTTTAATGCGATAGACCTTATTGAGGTGTCCCAAACTCTACAGGCATCATTCAGGCCATTTGCATGTTTATTTAACTTCCGCAGAGATGCCTCTTTTAAAGGAAATGTATTTTTCTCTCTTGAATCGATTTCCCTGTGGAAATGCAGCTTTAATATCAAGCATTTGTTGATGACAAAGCCAAAACAATTTTAGAAGTTGCTTTTCCTTCCATTGGTGAATTTACTCTTATATCATGATCCTTCAATTATTTTCAAAACTCATTTTGATATAATTAAAAATCACACAACACTAGGTTATAGTCCAACAGGTTTAATTGGAAGCACACTAGCCTTCGGAGCGACGGTCTGTCATCAGGTGGTAGTGGAGGGCTCAATCCTAACACACAGAATTTACAGCAAAAATTTACAGTGTGATGTAATTGAAATCATACATTGAAAAATTGATTGTCTGTTAAGCCTTTCATCTGTTAGAATACAGTGATAGTTTCACTTCTTTCATGTGTAAATCACAAAACCTTTTTTTAAAAAGTTGCATTCTCAGGTTAGCTGTTAACAATGGTGATAGCTAGACAATATGTTGAAGGTGTTGACCCCCTATGTTCTTTGTCTATGCCATGATTTTAGAATCTAAACATCATGGCATAGACAGAGAACACAGGGGACCAACACCTTCAACATACTGTCTGGCTATCATCATTGTTAACAGCTAACCCATGAATGCAACATTTTAAAAAAACCTGAAAATGTATTGCTGGAAAAGTGCAGCAGGTCAGGCAGCATCCAAGGAGCAGGAGAGTCAACGTTTCAGGCATGAGCCCTTTTTCAGGAATGAGGAAAGTGTGCCAAGCAGGCTAAGATAAAAGGTAGGGAGGAGGGACTCGGGGGAGGGGCGTTGGAAATGCGATAGGTGGAAGGAGGTTAAGGTGAGGGTGATAGGCTGGAGTAGGGGTGGGGGCGGAGAGGTCAGGAAGAAGATTGCAGGTTAGGAAGGTGGTGCTGAGTTCGAGGGTTGGGACTGAGACAAGGTGGGGGGAGGGGAAATGAGGAAACTGGAGAAATCTGAGTTCATCCCTTGTAGTTGGAGGGTTCCTAGGCGGAAGATGAGGCGCTCTTCCTCCAGCCATCGTGTTGCTATGGTCTGGCGATGGAGGAGTCCAAGGACCTGCATGTCCTTGGTGGAGTGGGAAGGGGAGTTGAAGTGTTGAACCACGGGGTGGTTGGGTTGGTTGATCCGGGTGTCCCAGAGGTGTTCTCTGAAACGTTCTGCAAGTAGACGGCTTGTCTCCCCAATATAGAGGAGGCCACATCGGGTGCAGGGGATGCAGTAAATGATGTGTGTGGAGGTGCAGGTGAATTTGTGGCGGATATGGAAGGATCCCTTGGGGCCTTGGAGGGAGGTAAGGGGGGAGGTGTGGGCGCAAGTTTTGCATTTCTTGCGGTTCCAGGGGAAGGTGCCGGGAGTGGAGGTTGGGTTAGTGGGGGGTGTGGATGTGACGAGGGAGTCACGGAGGGAGTGGTCTTTTCGGAACGTTGATAGTGGAGGGGAGGGAAATATATCTCTGCTGGTGGGGTCCGTTTGGAGGTGGCGGAAATGGCGAAAGATGATACGATGTATATGGAGATTGCTGGGGTGGTAGGTGAGGACCAGTGGGATTCTGTCCTGGTGGCGATTGGCGGGGCAGGCTCAAGGGTGGAGGAGCGGGAAGTGGAGGAGATGCGTTGGAGAGCATCGTCGATCACGTCTGGGGGAAATTGCGGTCTTTGAAGAAAGAGGCCATCTGGGTTGTTTTTGGAATTGGAACTGGTCCTCCTGGGAACAGATGCGGCGGAGACGAAGGAATTGGGAATATGGGATGGCAGTTTTACAGGGGGCAGGATGGGAGGAGGTGTAGTCTAGGTAGCTGTGGGAGTCTGTCGGTTTATAGTAAATGTCCGTGTTGATTTGGTCACCCGAGATAGAAATGGAGAGGTCTAGGAAGGGGAAGGAGGAGTCTGAGACGGTCCAGGTAAATTTGAGGCCGGGGTGGAAGGTGATAGTAAAGTGGATGAACTGTTCAACCATCCACAAACCTGACTGCCCCAGCCGATCCATTGTCCCAGTGTGCTCCTGCCCAACTGAACTCATCTCTGCATACTTCGACACGGTCCTGCCCCCCTTAGTCCAAGAACTCCCCACCTATGTTCGGGCCACCACCCATTCCCTCCACCTCCTCCATGATTTCGCTTCCCCGGTCCCCAACGCCTTATCTTCACCATGGACATCCAGTCCCTGTACATCTCCACCCCCCATCACGAAGGACTCATAGCCCTCCGCTTCTTCCTTTCCCACCGTACCAACCAGTACCCTTCCACTGACACCCTCCTTCGACTGACTGAACTGGTCCTCACCCTGAACAACTCCTCTTTCCAATCCTCCCACTTCCTCCAAACCAAAGGAGTAGCCATGGGCACCCGCATGGGCCCCAGCTATGCCTGCCTCTTCGTAGGATATGTGGAACAGTCCATCTTCTGCAGCTACACTGGCACCACCCCCCACCTTTTCCTCTGCTACATTGATGACTGTATCGGCGCTGCCTCGTGCTCCCACGAGGAGGTTGAACAGTTCATCCACCTTACCAACATCTTCCACCCCGACCTCAAAAATACCTGGACCATCTCAGACTCCTTCTTCCCCTTCCTAGACGTCTCCATTTTGATCTCGGGCAACCGAATCAGCACGGATATTTACTATAAGCCGACCGACTTCCACAGCAACCTAGACTACACCTCCTCCCACCCTGCCCCCTGTAAAAATGCTATCCCATATTCCCAATTCCTTCGTCTCTGCCGCATCTGTTCCCAGGAGGATCAGTTCCAATACCGAACAACCCAGATGGCCTCTTCCTTCAATTTCCCCCAGACATGGTCGACGATGCTCTCCACCGCATCTCCTCCACTTCCCACTCCTCTACCATTGAGCCCCGCCCCGCCCCGCCCCGCCAATCGCCACCAGGACAGAACCCCACTGGTCCTCGCCTACTACCCCACCAACCCCCATATACATCGTATCATCCGTCGCCATTTTTGCCACCTCCAAACGGACCCCACCACCAGGGATATATTTCCCTCCCTTCCCCTATCAGTGTTCAGAAAAGACCACTCCCTCCATGGCTCCCTCGTCAGGTCCAAAGCTCCCACCAACCCAACCTCCACTCCCGGCACCTTCCCCTGCAACCGCAAGAAATGCAAAACTTGCGCCCACACCTCCTGCCTTTCTTCCCTCCAAGGCCCCAAGGGATCCTTCCATATCCACCACAAATTCACCTGCACCTTCACACACATCATTTACTGCATCCGCTGCACCCGATGTGGCCTCCTCTATATTGGGGAGACAGGCCGCCTACTTGCGAAACGTTTCAGAGAACACCTCTGGGACACCCGGACCAACCAACCCAACCAGCCCGTGGCTCAGCACTCCCATTCCACCAAGGACATGCAGGTCCTTGGACTCCTCCATCACCAGACCATAGCAACACAACGGCTGGAGGAAGAGCGCCTCATCTTCTGACTAGGAACCCTCCAACCACAAGGGATGAACTCAGATTTCTCCAGTTTCCTCATTTCCCCTGCCCCCACCTTGTCTCAGTCCCAACCCTCGAACTCAGCACCACCTTCCTAACTTGCAATCTTCTTCCTGAGCTCTCCGCGCCCCACTCCCACTTCGGCCTATCACCCTCACCTTAACCTCCTTCCACCTATTGCATTTCCAATGCCCCTCCCCCAAGTCCCTCCTCCCTACCTTTTATCTTAGCCTGCTTGGCACACTTTCCTCATTCCTGAAGAAGGGCTCATGCCCGAAACGTTGACTCTCCTGCTCCTTGGATGCTGCCTGACCTGCTGCACTTTTCCAGCAACACATTTTCCGCTCTGATCTCCAGCATCTGCAGTCCTCACTTTCTCCTTTTTAAAAAAAAAGGTTTTGTGATTTACACATGAAAGAAGTGAAATTATCACTGTATTCTAACAGATGAAAGACTTAACAGACAATAAATTTTTAATGTGTAATTTCAGTTACATTACACTGAAATTTTTGCTCTAAATTCTGTGTGTTAACATTGAGCCCTCCACTACCACCTGATGAAGGAGCATCGCTCCGAAGGCTCGTGTGCTTCCAATTAAACCTGTTGGACTATAGCCTGGTGTTGTGTGACTTTTAACTTTGTACACCCCAGTCCAACACCGGCATCTCCAAATCATTTTGATATAGCCTTATAAGTCCCAACAAGAGACAACTTTTGGGTGCATATCTATCTATATGATGGATCTGGTAGTTTTGTATTTGGTATCTTCATGTACATCCTAAATTTTTTCGCACTTTGTAGTTCTTGCCATTTGATCATTTTTATGAATTGGTTTCTAATTTGTTTTTGACCACAAAGACTTTTTGAATAGACAAGCTTCTGCTCCTGACGGTATTCCTGATTTGTGCCATATTTCTTGTCCTTGTTAAGCTACACCCCTATCTTGACTCCTACTTTTTCTGCACTGCTATTGTTTGATCTCCCCCTCCTATTAATAGGATTTCTTTCAATGGCTATGAATCTCAATTGAGGGACAGGGGTGGCACGCTGGCACAGTGGTTAGCACTGCTGCTTCACAGTGCCAGAGACCTGGGTTCCATTCCCACCTCAGGCAACTGTCTTGTGGAGTCTGCACATTCTCTGTGTGGGTTTGATCTGGTTTTCTCCCACAGTCCAAAAAATGTGCAGGTTAGGTGAATTGGTCATGCTAAATTGCCTGTGGTGTTAGGTAAATGTAGGGGAATGGGTCTAGGTGGGTTGCTCTTCAGAGGCTCGGTGTGGACTTGTGGGGCTGAAGGGCCTGTTTCCACACTGTAAGTAATCTAATCTGATCTATCTTATTTATAGGCGGCACAGTGGTTAGCACTGCTGCGCCAGAGACCCGGGTTCAATTCCCACCTTAGGCAACTGCTGTGTGGAGTTTGCACATTCTCCCCGTGTCTGCGTGGGTTTCCTCTGGGTGCTCCGGTTTCCTCCCTCAGTCCAAAAATGTGTAGGTTAGGTGAATTGGCCATGCTAAATTGCCCGTAGTGTTAGGTGAAAGGGTAAATGTAGGGGAATGGGTCTGAGTGGGTTGCTCTTTGGAGGGGTGGTGAGGATGTGTTGGGTTGAAGGGCCTGTTTCCACACTGTAAGCAATCTAATCCAATCTAAAAAAAAATTCAACTCAGACCCTCAGTCTGAGTTTACACTTTATTTCCTTACCTCCATCTTTATACTTCATGTTCTCGATCTGTCGACTTAACCTCCTCCTGTACACTCATCTAACTTTTTCCAGTGATTGTCTTGGCTCTACATATTTCTCCAGTGGCTAGCCCCTTCTGGTACGCATTTGATTTTAATATCCAATTTTTGGCAGTTGTGCTTTTGGATCAATGACCTTATAATTGACCATCAGAACTGATGTGTTCATCACGGACAAACTACTGTACTATTGGGTCAGCTTGATCCTCCTTGTAGCTGTGCAACATTTGAGTAGGAGAGGTACATCTGTGTGAATAAAATAATTGATTTTGGCTGCTTTTTGAAAGATTTTAGTGTGTTGCGATCCCCAAATCTGAGACTGATGTAACTCTCAAATTCCTTAACATTGTTTCTATCCTTATTAGTCAGAGAGGGGAGGTAGCATAGCAGCCAGTCTGTTCCACTCACTATAGAAATGCAACCACTGTCTAATACTGCACAATTAAAAGATTCTGTCACCAACTAGGTCATCGCTGGGCTGAAACTTTTTGAGGTTAATGCATCTCCTTGTGCACTTTTACAAAGTTGCTAATTGTCAACAACATGGGATCCTCACCTGGAGCTGAGCAGTGTCTGGCTCCTCTCTGAGTGCCAGAAGCCTAGAGCATTCCTTTCTTGGCCACTTGGGGAAGAAGTGGCTTTGAAGTGTTCAACAGTAGGTGCTTCCAATTCTAATCTAAATAAATTACACACCAAGTATCAAGGAGCTGGGGTTGCAGGAGTCTGCCTTTCCAATGGATTTTCTCTGCTGCCTGGACTGGATTCCTCCGAGATAGGGAAAGGCATGTCTTGCAGGGTAGCCCTCTTGATTGTGGTCACCATGTACATCATGCTCATTTCTGCATGAAACAGAAGAGAGAAAGTTTCACAACCAAAAATTAAGAATTGAGGTATTTGACAATAAAATCATAGAGGAGGCAATAGGCGAGTTGCAGAACAATGCACATTGCTTCTACCTTCTTTCCAAGGACAGAAGAGTTTCTGCATCCACACAGGACTGGTCTTGGTTTTCACCTGCGAAGACAAATATCGTCTCCTCATAGGGGATTAAAGACAAATATATGTTATCCCTGTGCTGCCCCTACCATAATCCACTGGGTTTTGCCATCCCGTCGAACAGAGTGAACATGGATGGCACAGTTACTGCTGTTATTGAAGGTGGGAGGTGGAAGGGTGATGAGATGTCCATTCTGAGTAAGTAGGCAGCACAGAGGGCATACAGCATTAATAGTGTGATTGTTAAGGTGGATGAGAGTCAGTGAAGGAAGATGCTGCATGCAATAATGAGTGAGATAGAATTTGATCCTTGGTGGGAGGATGCACAAGATGAGTGAGTGTAAGATCAAAGCGAGCAGCTGGTGACACATACCGTGCAGATTGGCGAAGGTATTTTCCTGTCTTCCTGCATTGCTCACTTCTCTCTGGATCGTGGAGACTTCCTTGACCTAAATAGTGACCTTGGATCAGGTTGGCAAGGTCCAGTGTTTGACCTCCTCTGCCGATCTTGAGGAAAGAGGAACTCTCTCCTCTACACCATCCTGTTCACCAACCTACTCTTGTTTGCCATGTTCAGGGCAAATTTCAGTAACTGTGCAGGGCAGCTCTGAACTGTCAGTACTTGACTGGATCAGCAACAACCTTTTAAAAATGGTACCAGTGCCAGGAATGCTAGTATATCCCCAGATATCCCAACAGTTGTGAATACTTCTGGCTATGATGAGTGGGAGAATCAAGATAACAGTTTACATGAGGGGTATCATAAGAGCAGGGTAGGTAGCTAATGAGGCAATCATGCAATAAAACCTAGTCGACCTATTGGAAGGAAACTCGTCAAAAATGGTACTTAGCCAAAATATAGGAATGGTCAGTCTTTTACAAGTTTTTACAAAAACTGAAAGGCTTTTAATGTTTTGAGCATTTTTTTGCTTTCATTTCAGATTTGCAACACTTGCCAATTTTTTTGTTTCCCCTTTATTAACAACTCTCAACTTGATCTACTGAAACAGTGAGGAACCAGATTTTGAAATCTATCCACAATGTAGAAACAGACTGAAGAGATTCTAGTGCATCTCAAACCCTTATGATCATACTGTCTGCATGGTGTCATTGCAAACTGTTAATCCTTTGTGTTTGTTGTTAAATCCAATATTCTGTTGACTTTTGGCTTGTTTTGTTTGCCATTAATCTCCCTCTTCATCCTTTATACCTTCCAGCGACTTCCTGCTGTCAGGAGATAATGCAGGGAGCCCCTGCGGTCTGCTGAGACAAGACTTTCTTCCTTTCACCTTTTGATTCATCATTGTTAACAGCTTGGTTAAACACAGCAGGTACCTCATTTCTTCTAAAGCTAGCCTATCCCTTAGAATTGTGTTAAGTTCAAGAGAAATGCAGAAGATTAACAAATCAGTAAAATCATCACATAAGCTTTGATGGTGTGTCCTGTATTGCTGTATTCAAATGTAAACATGTTGTCGTGGCTAATTTACAACTGGAAGTTCTACTTTGATAATCAAGTAAACTTGAAACAAGTGGTGGTAGAGGATTGTTTTTCAGACTGGAGGCCTGTGACCAGTGGAGTGCCACAAGGATCGGTGCTGGAAGCTTTACTTTTTGTCAAATTTAAAAATCACACAACACCAGGTTATAGTCTAACAGGTTTAGTTGGAAGCACACGAGCATTCAGAGTGACGCTCCTTCATCAGGTTGTTGCTTCACTCCGAAAGCTAGTGTGCTTCCAATTAAACCTGTTGGACTATAACCTGGTGTTGTGTGATTTTTAACTTTGTACACCCCAGTCCAACACCGGCATCTCCAAATCATGACTACTTTTTGTCATTTACATAAGTGATTTGGATGCGAGCATAAGAGGTACAGTTAGTAAGTTTGCAGATGACACCAAAATTGGAGGTGTAGTGGACAGTGAAGAGGGTTACCTCAGATTACGACAGGATCTGGACCAGATGGGCCAATGGAAGTGGCAGATGAAGTTTAATTCTGATAGATGCGAGGTGCTGCGTTTTGGGAAAGTAAATCTTAGCAGGACTTATACACTTACTGGTAAGGTCCTAGGGAGTGTTGCTGAACAACGAAACCTTGGAGTGCAGGTCCATAGCTCCTTGAAAGTGGAGTCACAGGTAGATAGGATAGTGAAGAAGGCGTTTGGTATGCTTTCCTTTATTGGTCAGAGTATTGAGTACAGGAGTTGGGAGGTCATGTTGCGGCTGTACAGGACATTGGTTAGGCCACTGTTGGAATATTGCATGCAGCGCTGGTCTCCTTCCTATCGGAAAGATGCTGTGAAACTTGAAAGGGTTCAGAAAAGATTTACAAGGATGTTGCCAGGGTTAGAGGATTTGAGCTACAGGCAGAGGCTGGACATGCTGGGGCTGTTTTCCCTGGAGTGTCGGAGGCTGAGGGGTGACCTTATAGAGGTTTACAAAATTATGAGAGGCATGGATAGAATAAATAGACAAAGTCTTTTCCCCGGGGTTGGGGAGTCCAGAACTAGAGGGCATAGGTTTAGGGTGAGAGGGGAAAGATATAAAAGAGACATAAGGGGCAACATTTTCACGCAGAGGGTGGCACGTGTATGGAAAGAGCTGCCAGAGGATGTGGTGGAGGCTGGTACAATTGCAACATTTAAGAGGCATTTGGATGGGTATATGAATAGGAAGTGTTTGGAGGGATATGGGCTGGGTGCTGGCAGGTGGGACTAGATTGGGTTGGGATAGCTGGTCAGCATGGACAGATTGGACCGAAGGATCTGTTTCCATGCTGTACTTCTCTATGACTCTATGACTTAGTTGGGAGAGAAATTAGTCCAGTGCCAACACCCTGAAGATCATTGCAAGTCATGTCGTGAGCCTTGGGGTTCACCAACATAAAAATGATGAGCTGCAGATGTCTATTGAATGCCTTAATGCAGTTCACTTTGGCTAATAAAGGGCAGAGATAGAGGTCCAGGGTCACTGATGTGATACTGGTGCCTGATGGTCTTAGCACTTGAAATAGACAGGAGAAGAGATGCCATGGTTCTACAGAGTATGCGCTCATGAGCGCTCTTCTCAATGTGATATGTCACACTAGAAGCAGGTGATGGTGCCATATGCAAACCCAAGACATGTTTAACATATGTTGTGCCATCAGCAGTGGCCCCATGATTTCAAACTGAGCCATGAACTCTGCACAGCTCTCAAAGTTATGTGATTTTTCTGGCACTGGCAAAAATTCTAATTAAAAATTTTGGAGAAACAGAATCTTGAAAATTCCTCTGTGACCTTCTGAGGCAATCAAGATTATACAAAGAGTTCATTGTACCTAATGACTTTATGCAGCAGTTAGTCTTCATAAAAGGTGGACTTTGCTGCAGCTAGAAATATGTTTAATTTTTGCTTGGAAGGAATTTAGAGAATAGAAATCTGCCACAAATGTCAGCCATCTGTTCTTGAGGTGTCCCATTGTCTGAGTGAAGAAGCATTTCCTGATATATAAGGTGTAATGAAATTGTGTGATATTAATGCTTAATAAATATAATATATTTATGCAAATTCCTCATTTTAAACAAAATAAATATTCTTATTCATAATCAGATGTATGATTTACAACTACAGGTTGTTCTGATATAAAGCATGTTTTGTCAACGTGAATTCACTGTAATGCGATTGACGAATTAGGGATACTGTTTCTAAAGCACAAACTTTTAAAACGTGTGTTGGCTGTAACACAATTACTTGACAACACTTTAAGTGCTCTTTCTAAAATGTGACTTTTCTATAAAGCGAGGTTGCACAGGAACACAACCATTGTCTTATAGAAGAACTACCTGTTGCTAATTTTAGTCATTTTGCTTGAGAGGCACGGATAGGGTAAATAGACAAGATCTTTGCCCTGGGGTGGGGGAGTCCAAAACTAGAGGGCATAGGTTTAAGATGAGAGGAGAAAGGTTTAAAAGAGACCTAAGGGGCAACGTTTTCATGCAGAGCATGGTACATGTATGGAATGAGCTGCCAGAGGAAGTGGCGGCGGTTAGTACAATTACGACGAGATGGTCCATGGATAGGGAGGGTTTAGAGGGATTGGGTGAAATGCTGGCACACAGGGCTATATTTATTTAGGATGTCTGGCTGGCGTGAATGAGTTCGGCTGAAGGGTCTGTTTCTGTGCTATATATCTCTGTGACTCTGAGTAGGTATGGCTGTTAGAGTACTTTCATGAAAATTGAGAAATGAACACATTTTACTGCCACAATGTAAATTGGTTACTTTCTATATTATCACATGACTATGTACTTCAATTATGTGTCAGCTGAAGTTATGTTTATTTATGACCACAGTCCATAAGATGTAAGAGCAAAGATAGGCCATTCAACCATTAACTCTTCAAGGTAATAACAATAACTGCAGATGCTGGAAACCAGATTTTGGATTAGTGGTGCTGGAAGAGCACAGCACTTCAGGCAGCATCTGAGGAGCAGCAAAATCGACGTTTTGGGCAAAAGCCCTTCATCATTAACTCTTCAGCAGATACGCTTCTTAACGCCTTTCTCCTGCCACCTCGCTGTAACCCTTGCTGCCCTTACTAATCAAGAACCTATCTATCTCTGTCTTAAGTACAGCTGTACATCCTGCTCTTTTATTCTCGTCCTCTCAAAATAAATGCTAACATTGAATTTGCCTTCCTAACTGCCAACTGAACCTGCATGTTAACCTTAGCCCTTCTAGTCTCCTTCTGCATGGTGTGATCCAATTAATTTTTGACAAGAGTTCACAATATATGCACAATAAATAATAAAGACTGTTATCCGCTTAAATGATGTTGGCATTGTATTCAAGTAACTTAAGGCTCATACTTTGGAAAACAATTTCTCGGTAGAAAGGAGATAAAATAGAAATCAAAACAAATGGACAAGAGGCATCTGGGGTCAAAGCTTTGGGAATTGCCTCTAGCCTTCTTAGCCTTGACTGATACAGGATGAAGGCAAACCACAACATAAACTGTGCTAAATGGAAAGGCTATGTGGAGCAGTCAATGGCATTCCTATCTTGTTCCACGAAAGGCTTAAAATGTTTCAATCCCAAAATGATCTGCTCAGTTGCCTTTGACATGTCTTTAACAGTAAAATATTTTGACAATCATTACATTTGGATCTAATTTAGAATTGTGAAGTTATCCTCAAAAGTAGCCCTATTTTGCAATAATTGCTATGAAAGATTATTACTGCCAAAACATTTTAGAAGATCACATATCATTTCCTGTCTAAACCATATTTTGAAAGTTTGAAAGTATAACTCAATAAAACCATTCTGAATTAAATTAGCCAACTATACACTGTGAATGGCTTTGGGCGCCTTTAGGCACCTGTCATGTCTTGGTCTTGTTTGCTTACGCTTTGGTTTAGCTAATGATGAATGGCCTGAAAGCTTCTCTTCCTCCCCATTTATGCTTAATCCCTTGTGTTGCTTTCTGTGATGCTAAAGTGTTTGTTTAAACCTGGCAGAAACTGTCTGAAGTAGGATTTCTTCACAGTTGCTATACGGCCAAAGGATATTTATTCATTGAAAAACATAGGTTTACTACAGTTTTCAAAGGATTAAGCAGCAATTGCTTTCTGAATAATAATACCCCACCCTTAAAGTCAATCATATGTGCTCCTCAGGGAAAAAAAATGCCCTTTTTCATACATCTTGTTTCTACACTTGCAATACTTTTGATTGCAAAGGTTTCCCTCACCCAATTTTTGATCAAAACATTTATTCCACTTCTTTAGTTGCCCTGTTATAGGAAGGATATTATTAAGCCACAGAGGATTCAGAAAAGATTTACCAGGAAGTTGCTGGAAATGGTGGGTTTGAGCTATAAGGAGAGATTGGATAGGCTGGAATGTTTTTCACTGGAGCATAGCAAGTTGTGGCGTGACCTTATAGTGGTTTATAAAATCGTGAAGGATATAGATAGGGTAAATGGCAGATATACCTTCCCTTGGGTTAGGGATTTCAAGACTAGAGGGCGTGTTTTTAAGGCGGGAGGAGTAAGATTTTTAAAAGGCACAAAGGCCAATTTTTCTACATAGTGAGTGGTTCATGTATAGAATGAACTTCCAGAGGAAGTGGTGGATGTGGGTAAAGTTACAATGTTTAAAAGACATTTGGATAGTCCATAAGTACGAAATGTTTGGATGGATATGAGTCAAGCACTAGTTTAATTTGGGATTATGATCTGCATGGACTGATTGGACCAAATGGTCTAGTTCTGTGCTGTATGACTCTTCATATTTTTTGTTTAAAGAAGATTTGATCTATGGATGGAAACCTTTATTGCCTTGAACATGAGATTGGATAAGTATGTGAAAAGTTGCAAAATCAGATTCTCAACATCGAGAAAAAAGTTTTGACTTTCTCCTCAAAGTTTTGATCTTGAATTCAGTAAACTTCTCTAGTAAGTGGTGCATTTTTTCTTAAATTTTGCCTCATGTCTATGCAGTTCCCAATCCCTCCCTCCTGCCCGAAGAAACTAGACTGTATCAGATCCCAATGTGAGAGTGGTTACCTTGTTACAGTAGCTTGCCCTTACTTTTCCCAGGTCTCCAGATTAATCCGTCTTCCCCAAAGTGTCCCTGCAAGCTCCATGTTTATTAATTTCCTCCACTCTTTGTCCACACATACCACCGAATTATCTGTGGCAACTTTCACCATTTATTCCTGTACAATTACCTCTTAAAGGATCGTATTCTCCATCACCTATTCTCTTGTTCCATTATGTCTCATGTTTCGCTTCAGATTTTATTAGATGATCAGAATTATTGGGACAAAAGGGGGGGACTATTGTCAATTAGGTGATGCTGCTCCATTCAGTTACAGTACTGGCCTGACCCTAGTGCTGACTGTTAACCATGGTGAGTCTACTAGAGACTGGGAATCTATGTACATTTTCAGTCTGTGGATTGGGCAATGGTCACTCCTGCATGTAAAGTACCTTCAGTTTTGGGATTACACATACGCCAGTAACATTGCTGTGGAATCATATGATCTGGGAGTTTTAACAGTCAATAGTTCATCATGGCTGGTGCATGAGGTTGTGGGGAAATGGGCGATTCAAGTTTGGGAATAGGATTCATTGGGTTTGGTTGCTGGGGGAATGACTATACTGAAAGGGAAATTCAAAAACAAAAGCAAGGTCCTATAAAGCAGTGGAGGAAGTTGTGGGAGGGGATGTTCTCAAAAATCCCCATCCCTCTCTGGCCTTTACTTGACGGGATTGTGTGGCTAATAAGGGCATGGCAATTTGCAAAGGTCAGAAGATTAAATGGGAACATTACTAGCTAAATGAAGGGGCTAAAATGAAAAGGAGGGAGGCTGAAAGGTCACCAAGTACACAGGAAGAGCAACATAAAATGGAACATGATGGATGAGAGAGATTAGCATTCATCTCAGGCTGAACCTGCAACTCACTTACAAGGGCACAAAGCTGAAACCTTCTCATCTTTGATTCAATCTTAATTACACAACAATAATAAACAAAATGGCTGCCATCGCATGCAGCTTGGGCAGAGTAATTAATTGTTTTTCTCTCTAGGGCATGTTGGAGTATAATTCTTTCAATGTGAGGTGTTACTAGAGGGAAAATGTATTTGCCATGCATTTGCTCATTCAAAAATGCTGGCATCAAATTGAATTTCATTGGCTGGTCATTCATTTTGCAACAATGAACATGAAAAATTATGGCCCCTTGACATCCTGACCCTTGTAAGAATAGCATCGGTTAGCTCCTTATCTTGTCAGATATACAAATTTTTGCCCGTGCAAACTGAATAGTCTCATCCACATTGCCATTTCTGCATCCTCTTTCGGACCTGACGCTGGAAAACAAAGATTCAGAGCTGCCACATTCTCAGACTAAAAATAAATTTGCAAAGACAAAATCTGTGATGTTCGGAGTGGCATTTTTGGGAGGTAGTCCATCAAGGTGGATAACTGCCTGAACTACATACCCCAGTGAGTTTGGTTTTGCAGCAATTATCTGGATAAGGTACATAGCTCAGAGCTCCTTGTTGAGGCATAACATGTGAAGGCTCCATGCCACACAATCTGGGCATAACTTGTCACTTCGTAGTGATTGATGTAAGGGATCAGAAATATTGTTACTGATATGTTACTTAATTCAACATTTCACAGTTGGAGAATTTCTTGTGGTCTTATTAGAAATCAGAAATCGTTGAAGAAAACAGCAATTACTGTGCTGTTACCAAGCCCAGCATGCGCAATAACTACTAGTAGCTGCCAAGAAGCACAGATTGGGTGACCGCTTTGCAGAACACCTACACTCTGGCTGCAAAAAATGATCTTGAGTTTCCATTTGCCTACCACTTCAATCAGCACAAAGTGCCCTGTCCAGTATCGCTGCCTTCAGCTTGCTGCAGTGCTTCAACAAGCTCAGCACAAGCTCAAGAAACAACATCTCATTTTCAGCTTGGGGACCCTGCAACCTTCTGGACTCAATATCAAGTTTGATAATTTTAGGGTTTGAGGCACCTTTTCCCATGTGTTATTCCAACCCCTACACACTGGGCCCTGTCATCGCATGGGCTACTACCACAAACATTTGTCAGCTACTAATGGCCCTGATCAGCAGTCATTCATCCTCCCAAGCCGACTTTTTCGCCATTCCTTTGTCTGCCCAACTGTTGTTTTCTCTCTTAGGGCTTCACCTCCACCTATCATTTACTTCTCCCCCCCCCCTTACCCTTCCTTTGCCAAATATGCAACCTTTCTCTCGCTACAATCGGTTCTGAAGAAGGATCACTGTCCCCAAAATGTTACTCTGCTTTTCGTCTACATCACATCAGTTGTATGACACTTTGATCTTTTACTATAAATTCTGTGTCCTATGTACCTGGCCCAGTAGCTACCTGATGAAGAAACAGTGCTCCGAAAGCTTGTACTTTCAAATAAACCTGTTGGACTATAACCTGATGTTATGTGATTTTTAACTTTTCCCTCTACAGGTGTTGAGAGACCTGTTGAATTTTTGCAGCAATTTCTGATTTTATTTCTGTCAGTGATATCATTTTTTTCCAGATTACAAAAGTCAAAGGCTTCCCCCACAAGGAGATGAATGAGACAGCTTAGACACTGGGATTTTCTATCGAGGCCGGTATCAACACCAAATCATCCTTTATTTACATGTAGAAAGTCCTTGACGCTGATCCAGCTTCCTCACAGTTAGCTCTCAGAGTAAGCAGAACCTCTGACACTCCTGTTTATATCTGTCAGCCAGGACTCCCCGATTGGACCAAGTTAACTGCCTCAATCAGGGAACTGATAGTCTATGAGATCCACCTGGCTGACCTTGTTACAATCACTATAACCCTCCCCCTCTGAGTCTGAGAAAACAGGCTGGGTTTTGTCTGAAGCTCCTCCTGGGGCGTTTCAGCACCAGGTCAGGTTCCTCCAACTCTGCCTCTGATACAGACATGCGTAACACACAGTAGCTCACCTCTTGCGCCTAGATCATCTCAGAAGAAATTCATTCTCTTCTTCAGGTGGCAAAGCTGCGAGGCAGTGACATCCACCATGTTCATCTCAGATTCTGAGGTACATTTCATACTTAATGGAGAAAGGATTCCGTAACAGTTGGAAAGGCAGTCAAGAAGCCAGGCATGTTTTGCTCCCCCAACCATTTGTGATTTTGGAGCTTTCACATGGTCCACATGCTTGTTCAGGACCATTCCACCTACTCGCTTTATATGTCACTGGATCTGACTTTGCGTCAAACATGCTTCTTACCCATGCAGGGCCAACCCCATGGTGCCTACACTAAATGTCATCCCCTGAAGTAAACGAGCTCCCTCAGATAGCGGAGTCTTGTGTCCAATATTGGCATTCCTGATGCCATTTCATCCCCAGTCCAGGATGATCAGTTTTAACCTGATGCACAGTCTTCTCCCCATTAGCAACTCTGCCGGAACTATCCCTGTAGTTCTATGAGGGCTGGTTCTATAATCAAACAGAACCTGGGACAGTTTGGTATCTAGTGAAGCTGTAGGCTGTTTCTTTAAGCTTGCCTTCCAAGTTTGGACTGCTCTTTCTTCCAGATCACTGGATGATGGATGGTAAGGAGTTGGAGACCTTTCCAACTGTTACGGAATCCTCTCTTTAGTATTTGACTTTAGCAAATACACAAATTTCTTGCTGGTAAATGATGGCCCATTATTTGTGACCAACACTTCTGGAGTCTGTGTATTGCATAAGACGTATACAGTTTTTCAATCATCATCCCCTGTTTGACGAATGAACTCTGTGCCATTTTGAGTGGGTGTCATAAATGACTAAGAACATTGAGCCCATGAAAGGACCTGCATTCTCGACATGTAATAGTGGTCACCATTTACTCAACCATTCCCATGAATACTGGGAGCTGTTGGTGGTACTTTTCGCGCTTGTTGGCACTCTGGTTGCAGGGATTGCTGCTGGGTCAGCTTTTGTTCATCATTTACATAAGTGATGACATAGTTAGTAAGTTTGTGGATGACATCAAAATTGACTGTATAGTGGACAGTGAAGAAGATCACTGAAGATTACAAAGATACAGCATCATTAATAGCATTGATGCACAGGCAGATCTTGAAGTCCTATCATAGCTCCCTGAAAGTGGCCACACAAGTAAATAGGATGCTAAAGCAGATGCTTTTGGTTGGGGCATTATGGACAAGAGTCAGGAAGTCATGTTACAGCTTTATAAAAATTTGGTTAGGCCATACTTGTCACATTATGGGAAGGATGTGGGGGCTTTGGAGATGGTGCAGGAGAGATTTATCAGGATGCTGCTAGGATTAGAGTGTATGAGCTATAGGGAGAGACAAACTAGGAGTGTTTTGTCTAGAGAGGTGGAGGCGAGGGGAGACCTGTTAGAAGTTTATAAAATTATGAGAGGCATAGATAGGTTTGACAGTACCTTTTTTCCCAAAGTTGAAAAATCAGAATGCCAGAATACCAGAAGGCATGCATTTAAGGTAAGAGGGGGAAAAGTTCAAAGGAGATGTGAGGGGCAAGTTTTTAACAATGAGAGTGATAAGAGTCTGGAACACGTTGTCAGGGGTTGGTGGAGGCAGATACAATAGGGGCATTTAAGGGATTTTTAGAGAAGCACGTTATGAGCAATGAGTGGAGGGATATGGCCTATGGGCAGGTACAAAGGATTAGTTTAATTTTACGTCATGTTTGTCAGAACATCATGGGCCAAATGGCATGTTCATGTGCTGTACTGTTCTATGTTCAGTGTTCTAGATCTTGATTGATTAGGTCAACACCCTGAGGAGTGGCAGATGGAGTATACTTTGGATAAATGTGAGGTATTGCATTTTGTTAAAACAAGGGCAGCACTTAAACAATTAAAACTAGGGCCTTGGATAGTGTTGTAGAGTGACCTAGGGGTTCCCGAACATAATTTTTTGAAGTTTGCATCACATGTAGATAGGGTGGTTAAGAAGGAGCTTAACACATCTTCATTGCTCAGACCTTTGATTTTAGGAGTTGGGATGTCATGTTGAGGTTGTACATGGTGTTAATGGGGCCTCTGCTGGAATACTGTGTCCAGTTCTGGTCACCATGTTATTGGAAAGATATTATCAAGCTGGAGAAGGTTCAGAAAAGATTTTAGATTAGATTAGATTACTTACAGTGTGGAAACAGGCCCTTTGGCCCAACAAGTCCACACTAACCCTCCGAAGCGCAACCCACCCAGACCCATTCCTCTACACTTACCCCGTCACCTAACACTATGGGCAATTTAGCATGGCCAATTCACCTAACCTGCACATTTTTGGATTGTGGGAGGAAACTCACACAGACACGGGGAGAATGTGCAAACTGCAAACAGTCAGTCACCTGAGGTGGAAATTGAACCCGGGTCCCTGGCGCTATGAGGCAGCAGTGCTAACCACTGTGCCACCGTGCCGCCCATTTACTAGGCTGTTGTTGGGACTGGAAGATTTGATTTACAGAGAAAGGCTGGATAGGCCAAGACTTGTTTCACTGGAGTGTAGGAGGTTGAGGGTTGACCAGTAGATATTTTTAACTTCATGAAGGGCATAGATAAGGTGAACGACAGGTGTCTTATCCCTCGGGTGTGGGATCTCAAGTCTAGGGAGCATATGCTTCAGATGAGCGGAAAATGATTTAAAAAGGATGTGAGGGGCAACCTTTTACACAACGAATGGTCCTTGTGTGGAATGAACACCCAGAGGAAGTAGTGGATTCGGGTACAGTTACAACATTTGGATAAATACATGAATAAGAAATGTTTGGAAGTATATGGGTCAAGCCCAGGCAGGTGGGACCAGTTTGGGATTGTGGTCGACATGGACTGGTTGGACAGAAGGGTCTCTTTCCATGTTTTATGTCTGCACCATTCTGTGACTCTATGTGCATGATCTTTGGTTCTGACATGTAGCTGTTTGTGTAATGTTTACTATTTTCATTGATGAAATTAAATTTGTAAATCTGTTAACTCCCCACACAAAACCTAGGTACGTGAATGAGAAGAAAGAAATAGAAAATTATCCTGTTAGGCTAGATGAAGCATACTGTGATGACATTCATGTCTAACATAAAATATAAGCAAAGGCAATGTTGGCTTGATGATTTTCTGTGTTGTAATGTCTATGTAACCGCAGTGATTGGAACTAGTTTGATCTTATTGATTATGAGATCTCAGATTGGCGTTGTGACCCTGGCCCATCAGGGAGCCCTGGCTGACAGATGTAAACAACAGATTCAGAGTGCCTCAACTTGAGGGACTGACTCTTAGCTGGCTGCATGGCTACAGCCAGTGTACTGTGCACATGTAAGTAAAGGGTAATTTGCTGGCAGGATACTGACTTCTGTACCATTATTTCAGTAATCAAGTTAAAGCAAACGTTAGAGACAGGAATCTGGAACAATCCAAAATGTCATAGTGACTTTTACTGATATACACATGTTTATTTTCAGATGCATTTATAACTGCATTCAAATTTTAAAACTGCATAGTAGGATTTAAATGCACATTTTACTAGATTGCTAATTCAGGGTTCTACCTCCTTTTTGTATTAATAATCATTATATTTGTTTACCCTGCCATTCATCAATGAGAATCATAATGTGTGATTGGTGATTCGTGTGTGATGTAAATATAGGTATGTGTCTTTCATGGCTGTAGTCATGAGACAGCACATGAAGTTTGTGATATTTCTTCGCTTACAAACTGACCATGTTACTAAATGTGCTGATCCGAACCCCTTGTAAAATAATGGGGATTCCATGTTGTTTCAAGTAACCAGATTGGGCAGGACACTCCACTGTGGCTGTTTTGAATTAGCCTCCACAAACCATGAAGTTAAATTCTAAACATGTCAACTTGGACTTCAGCTGAATTATATAATCATGATGTGGCACAGTCTTCAAAGTACCAAAGCTTTCTTCTATCCCTTACTTTCAACATTAATGTTGACATTAAACAGATATAAAATAACATACAACAGAGGCTTAATAGTTCACAAGGCTTTGGCTTTGGGAAAGGTTTGGCCCTTGTCCCAAGAAGTATCTTTCAAATACTTGCCTAAAATTGTGGGATTTTTTTTCATTTAAGATTATAAAAGAAATTGTAAGATTATAAAAGAAGTGGAAATCTGTTAATGAAAATTTCTACACTTTCAGCAGTAACATTTTCACAAATCGACAAAAAATAATGTTTTGAAGTGCCTTGCAGCTTGAGAGAAGTGTACTATTGGCTTCATGCTGAAGTTTCTGGGTTTGATTACATATTTTTCAGGATGCCACGTAACTACATATCAGTACTATAATGTGACACTGATGCCATTTCAGTTCCATCAGGGCTAACAGCTGGGATTTCCTAGAGGCCAGTCATTATTTCATGTAGATGGCAAATACTCCTAGGGACCCTGCAGAATACTCAATGTAACACACATTGCTCAGGAAACTTAACTTTCTACTGGGCAATTCCTGTATGCCTAGAACCCTCTGAAAGAGATTAAGGAAATAGTTATTCAGAAAAAGTTAGACTAAGTACTGAGTTGGATTCTTGAGTAACTATTTTAAAGACCCAATGCTTACACACATCGCGAACACCCCAAATACACTGCCCACAGGCAACTCATCCTCCTACCTTGAACCAAACACCCCTGCCACAAAAGACCCACTCACACCAGCCACTCCCCCACCCAACTGCCACTACCATCCTATTGTGGCCTCTAAACCTGACATAATCATTGACCAGCTTCTACCACTGCCAAAAAACCTTACACCCAACTTCTCTGCCTCCCCCCACTGGACCCAAATTTCCTGCCCACCCTGACCAACCCTAAATGCTGCATCAGAGCTCTCCACTTGCATCCCGTCACCTTACTCACTTGGCACCTTACCTTCTCACTTGGCATCCCAACCATTTGACAACCTATACATCCGACATTATGTCCTCAGCACCCTACACATGTGGCACCCTAACTCTATTCACCAGGCACCCGACATTACCTGGCACCTTATCCTCTCTGCACTCTGATATCACATGCACCTTACGTATTTACCTTTTAACAGCAGCTGACAAAGTGGCTCTCTAGACCTTTAAATTTTTGAATATCACAGCTGACTGCATGAAAAGGGGGCGTGGTTTGCCCTCCCCCAGCAGTTGTGCGCTATGAAAGAACTGTGAGAATGAAAGTATGCCTCCACATTTTTGAGGGAAACCTTAACTGTAAAAATTGAAGAGTTCTCATCTTTCATTAAAAAGAAGGGGTGGAGTTGCATTCTGTGTATGACTTGCCACTCAGAAAATCGGACTTGTTGTCTTTATTCCCATTTGTTTGTTGCTCGAGGAGTTTGGTTCTTCTGTCTGAGAGAGAATGCAATTTAAAACCAGTACAGTATTTGACATTTCTGTGAAGCATTGCAATCCCTTTTTGTTTTTGGTGCACTAACTTGCACCATCTGCATGTCCTAACTTTTCATTTGGGAATGCAGTTCACTATCACATCTGGATGGAATATTCCAGCAACATGGAATGCAGTAAGAAATTATGGTGAGATTCTAGAAAGGAGTTTCTCCATGTTGGGAGCAAAAGTCCCATTTTCCAACTGACTCTTGACCCATTTTCCTTTGTCTGCCATGACAGGGGAAAATGTCAGAAACCATTTAAGCAGCTTCAGATTGCCAGTCCTTCTCTGGGTGTGCAATTGCGTTTTAAAGATGACTTGGGCACCCATTCCAAGATATTCATTGTGGCAGTTGTGGTGAGATGGTAGAATTGATCTGGTATCAGAAGAGGGGGGCACCAAAGTGATCGGTAGATAATGAGGTGAGTTTGGAATAATGAACAAGAAATCTTACCCGGCCTCATGGGGATTAAGCATCCACCAAACTTAAATTGGCACATTGCCAAAATATTGTAAATGCAGCCCAATATATCAGTTTCCACGTATATGCTGAAAACCATCAGCTCTAATTCACAAGCACTTCCCTCAACTCATGCAATGTCATTAAATTGTTGACTGGCCAACACCTAGTAGCTGATAAGAAAAATAAAACCTCCTTCAATTAACTATTAAGAAGATTGGAACCATTGGATCTGGTGTCTGCCTCAAACTCTGTTCCGTTGTTATTAATTCCATCTCTCAAATTCTTCTGTTGACAGCCTCATGAAGTAAAGCAGCACCTCATCCATCAGGGTAAGCAGTCATGATTGTGGCTTCCCTATCAGTTCTTTGTTGCTGTTATGGATGTCCTTCTCCAGCAAAAGAGAGAATAAAACGTCAGAGATTATGTCGCGTTATGTCTAGATGCGATGTTTGCCAAAGCTGATTAGCTGGAGGCTTGTGGAGTGTGAGGCTTGCATCATATGAATATTCCAGAGTGCCAGAGTCTGCTGGCTGAATGAGGTTGTGGTGCTTTTAGGGGAAGTGGTGGAGGCTGGTACAATTACAACCTTTAAAAGGCATGTGGATGGGTGAATGAATAGGATGGGTTTGGAGGAAATGGGCCAAATGCTAGCAAATAGAACTAGATTAAATTAGGAGATCTGGTCAGCATGGACAAGTTGGACCAAAGGGTCGATTTCTGTGTTGTACGTCTCTATGGCTCTATGTGGGCATTGCTGGATAGTCTGGCATTTATTGCCCATCCCTGATTGCCCTGAGGGCAGGTACAAGTCAACCACATTGCTGTGGGTCAGGAGTTATATGTATACTGGACTGGGTAAAGATGGCAGTGTCCCTCCCTAAAGGAAATTAGTGAACCAGTTAAGTTTTTTCCCCTGATAATTGGCAATGGATTCCTCACACTGGATTCATGGTTATCATTAAACTCTTAATTTCAGATATTTATTTAATTCAAATTCTACTGAGGCAGAATTAGAACATTACCCAGGTCTCTGGGTTAACAGCTCAGGGATAATGCCACTAGGCCATTGCATTCCCTGCAATGCTCGGCCTATCTCCTCTGATCCACTTCTGGTTCTAGTGCCCGCAAAGCAGCATCAACAAATCTTGGAGATCTCTTCCTAGGCTGGTGCTTCTTTCCTAGTTTCTATTTCTGCTTCAGTTATTTCCAGAATTGATCATTTCAGTACCATCTCTTCAAGAGGAACAGATTGTCTTTGAAAACTGGAAATTAGCTGACACCGCATCCCTCCACCACTTGCCCCATTGCCATTGTGTTTGCAGCCAATGAGCAGTGGAGGAGGAAGAGGGGACTGAAGATGCTGGAGATCAAAGTCAAAAAGTGTGGTGCTGGAAAAGCACAGCCGGTCAGGCAGCATCCGAGGAGCAGGAGAGTCGATATTTCAAGCATAAGCGCTTCATTGGCTGTGCAGGTTGTATTATAATGCACAGAGACACCCTAGTAGCAAGATAGCAGCCCAACTGTTACATATTACACTCCTTAACAGGGTCAGCGGCAGAAAATGATGAATTATGGCACCCATGCCCCATGATCATTTCAGTCAAAACTTGGCTTTGAATATTTAAAGGATTCTTGTATATCCATAGAATCTGTACAGCACGGGAATAGGTCATTCAGCACAACAAGTCCACACCAACCCGCTGAGCAGCATCCCACCCAGACCCATCCCCATACCCGTGGCTAACACACCTCGCCTATGCATCCCTGAATGCTGTAGGTAATTTAGTATGGCTAATCCACCTAACTTGCACATCTTTGGACAGCAGGTAGGAAACCAGATGGAAACCCACGCAGAAACAAGAGAACATACAAACTCCACACAGACAGTTTCCGAAGTGTGAGATCAAACCCTGGCCCCTGGCACTATGAGATAACAGTGTTAACTACTGAGCCAACATGCCACCCACTTTTTCCTTTTTTTCTACTACAAACAATAAAGTAGTCGTTGTTGTGCGGCTGATGTGACTCTAATTCTGCCTCAATAAAGTTGTTTGTTTTTAAGTTCTTCAGAACAGATTTAATTAATTCCTTTGTGACCCTCAAAAAACTGTCATGCAAAGTTATATTACTTTGGTGAAACAATAGCTATTAACTGCAAAGGACAAATGAATTATTTTAGATTAAAGTGGTGCTGGAAAAGCACAGCAGGTCAGACAGCATCCGAGAGCAGGAAAATCGACGTTTCAGGCAAAAGGCTTCCTTAGCAATATTTTAGTCTCTTGCAAATAGAATTAAATTGAATTGAATTGAATTTATTGTCACATATGCCGAGGCACAGTGAAAAGCTTTGTCTTGCGAGCAATACAGGCAGATCACAGAGTTAAGTAGCTTAGATAAGTAAATAATAGGTAAACAGTGGCAAAGAAAAAAACACAGGTACAGGCGAATGTTAAGAGTTTGTGAGTCCATTCAGCATTCTAACAGTAGGGTAGAAACTGTTACGAAACCGGCTAGTGCATGTGTTCAGGCTTCTGTACCTTCTCCCCGATGGTAGAGGTTGTAGAAAAACATTGCCAGGGTGGGATGGATCTTTGAGAATGCTGACGGCCTTTCCTTGACAGTGGGTCTGGTAGATGGATTCTATAGATGGGAGATTGGCCTTTGTGATTGTCCAGGCCAAATTCACCACTCTCTGTAACTGTCTCAGATCTTGAATGGTACAGGTGCCATACCAGGTAGTGATACATCCAGGCAGAATGCTCTCAATGGCTCACCCATAAAAATTGGCAAGGGTATTCACCATCATCCAAAATTTCCTCAGCTGCCTAAGGAAGGAGAGACGTTGTTGGGTCTTTGTAACTAGTGCATCCACATGAAGAATCCAAGAAAGCTTGTTGTGGATGACCACTCCCAGGAGCTTGACACTCTCCACTCATTCCACCTCTGTGCTGTTAATGTGTGGGGCCATGAGTAACATCCTGCCGAAAGTCAATAATGAATTCTTTGGTTTTGCTGGCATTGAGAGCTAGGTTCTGAGCAGTTCTCAGTGCACCATTTTTCCAGGTCTTCCACTTCCCGTCTGTAGTCTGTTTCATCGCCATCTGAGATTCAACCAACTACGGTGGCGTCATCAGCAAACTTGTAAATGGCATGAGTCTGGTATTTGGCAATGCAGTCATGAGTATACAGTGAGTACAGTAGGGGGCTGAGTATGCACCCCTGGGGGCTTCAGTGTTGAGTGTTAGTGATGATGAAATATTGTCCCCAGTCTTCACTTATTGTGGCCTGTGGGTCAGGAAACTGAGGATCCAGTTGCAAAGAGTGGGGCATAGTTCGTGATCACTAAGTTTAGTCATCAGTCTCAAGGGGATAATACTGTTGAAGGCTGAACTGTAGTTAATGAGTAGGATTCTTACATAGCTGTTCTTAGTGTGAAGATGTTCTCGGGAGGAGTGAAGGGCAAGTGATATGGCATCTGATGTGGATCTGTTGGTCCGTTAGGCAAATTGGAGTGGATCAAGAGTAGTCGGGAGACTGGAGTTGATTAATGCCATGATCAGCCTTTCAAAGCACTCCATGCCCACTGAAGTTAGGGCCACTCGGCGGTAGTCATTGAGACATGTTGCATGAGCCTTCTTAGATACAGGGATGATGCTGGCCCTCTTGAAACAGGCGGGGACAGTGACCTGCTGCAGGGAGGGGTTGAAGGTGTCTGAGAAGATCTCTGCCAGTTGATCTGTGCATGCTCTGAGTGCACGGCCTAGTACTCCGCCTGGTTCCATTGCTTTCCTTGGATTCACACGAAGGAAAACTGATCTGACCTCTGATGCAGTGATGTTGGGATAGGTTCGTCACGACTTGTTGGAATAGTTGTTATCTCTCCACCGAAATTCTGCTCAAAGCAAGCATAGAAGGCGGTGAGACGATCTGGGAGGGATGTGTCATCGCCTGCTATCATGCACTGTCTCTTTTTAGAACCTGTGATGTCATTCACTCCTTGACATAGTCGCTGGATGTCTGTCTGGGTCTTTAGTTTGGATTGGTATTGGTCCTTGGTTGACCTAATGGCTCTGTGAAGGTCATACGTGGATTCCTTATATTTGAGTGGGTCTCCTGATGTGAAAGCCTCACGCCTGGTTTTTAGCAGGCTCTGTATGTCCTAATTCATCCAGGGTTTCCTGTTGGTTCCTAGAACTAATAGGAATGATTTAATTGTCTGCTGCCCTGATTTGAAATTGTTTGGTAGAGTATTAATACATTGCTGCCACTTTTGTGTTTTAACTGCTTTGATTTATAATGTTGTTTTCCCTTTATAAATTCCAAGCAGAGAATGAGAGTCATGACAAATGATGCTGGCTCTTTAATCGGTGATCTATTTTATTTCTGTAAATGGTTGAGAAAACAGATTTTGGAAAAGATTGTGGGCAGTGCTGCAACACTCGGACAGCTGGAGCTTGCTGAAAAGTGAGCCCATTATATTGCTGCCTTATCTTAATGAATGTCTACCCCTTGCAAAGGTTCAAATTTAACTCTTGTCACTCAGAAACTAGCATCAGATTTAACATAGTTCGTGTACTGCAATTCTGTTAAATTTCAGGAAAAGAACGGTACAGATGTTTGCTGTCTTACATTTGTTGAATTTTAAAACCATTTTTACATTGACTGAAAATATATCAGCAACAATTTGAAATGATGCAAATTGTAAACAGGACTTTGGTATGACAATGCATAGAAAGAATAGCTTATTCACTTTCTCCAATTTAAAATCTGGGCTAGAGTTACAGCAAAGAACTGAAAGCTTTCAGTCTTCATCCTTTGTTTGTCCTTATCTGCATTCCTCCTACCGTATCACATTTTACTGGCTAACTTTCAAGCTATTATTTTAGATTAGTTGCTCTCAAAGTTTGGGATACATTTCATTAGCAATAAGAAGGATATAGTGAGGAGTAAGCATCCTGTGCATGTTTCTAAGAAAATAACGTAATGTAATGTTGAAATCCCACATTTGTGAAATTCAACATTTTCAGAAATGCCTCTCTCCTTATAGAATCAGACCTATGTGTGTTTGTTTTCACATGACTGAGCCAACATTACAAAATATTTGGTCTTTTTTCTAATCTATAACTCAATTTTCCCAATTTATCCTTACAAATAATAGATAAATTTTGCTGATTTGGTCAATTGCAGTGTCAAAAGATACAAGGCAAGATTTTTTTGAAAAACAGATTGATTTAGCTTACACTTTTTTGAAAATTATAATAAAATACAGGAAGAGACATAAATTGGCCTCAGGAATAAATATACACCCAGCTAATCCTTGATCATTCTTCTTATCATGGTAGCAGTTTGAATCACCATCTCGAATGGTGGCAGTTTAGGAAAAGATGAGATGTAACAGACGTGGGTGTCATGGTGGAATAGTCATTGAAGGTTGGCATGCGGGTGCAGCAGGCAGTGAGGAAAGTTAATGGCATGCTGGTCTTCATAGTGAGAGGATTTGAGTATCAGAATAAGGATGTCTGCTGCAGTTATTCAGGGCCTTGGTGAAGCCACACCTTGAGTATTGTGTGCAGTTTTGGTCTCCTAATCTGAGGAAGGATATTTCTTGTCATTGACAAAATCCAGCAAAGGTTCATTAGACTCATTCTCAAGATGGCAAGACTGACATATGAGGAAAGATTGAATTGACTGGACTTTTGCTCGCTGGAGTTTAGAAGAATAAGGGGGAATCTCATAGAAACATATAAAATCCCAATGGGACTAGATGCAGGAAGAATGTTTCCCATATTGGGGAAGTCCAGAACTAAGGGTCACAGTCTAAGAATAAGGGGTAAACCATTCAGAACTAAGATGAGGAAGAATTTCTTCACTCAGTTTGTGAACCTGTAGAATTCTCTCCCAAAGAAAGCTGTTGGGGTCAGTTCATTAGGTATATTCAAGAGAGAGCTGGACATAACCCTTGTGGATAAAGGGATCAAGAGGTATGGAGAGAAAGTGGGAGATACTGAGGTTGCATGATCAGCCATGATCATATTGAAAGGTGGTGCAGACTCAAAGGTCTGAATGGCCTACTCCTGCACCTATTTTCTATGCTTCTATGGCAATATCCAACCTTGCTTGGGAATTTTGCCTGTGTTCATAACTGGAGAGACACAAATACAATGGGAATATTTTGCTGGGGTTCATTCAAAACGTATTTGAAATGGTAGGACACAACCAAATGTTTGACAATCAACTAAGCTAGTTGCAGCAGAATACTTATTGGATATCATAAATTCTTTGACATATGGTTTTAGGGTCACACCTAAGAATTTGGGTTCAAGACAGACTGGATGTGGAGAAAACAAAAAAACACCTGTATTCCAGCTTAGGCTTTTGTAAAACTCCATCCTTCATGTTAACACTACATATAATTATACATGATGATCTGAGAGATACCAAGTTCTGATCTTATTGAAGCGAGACTATTCACTGAACTCTAATGATCTTCTATCTTCAGTCTATCTACTTTCTAACTAATTCCACCTACATTGTGCTATCTATATTTGTTGCAAGCAGCTGTGATATTATTATAAGATTTTTCCAAGGTCCTAATGCACTGATTGAACATCCCTCCCTGAACTTTTAGTTGCATTATGGCATATACATTCTTATTCATCCTCATAGGTGCTACTTAAGTTGTTTATTTTTACAAAATTTTCGACACATTTCATTTTCTTTACCTCTAACACCCCTCCCCAAATCTTTGACATGGTTTGTGTGAGGTGTTAGGAGGGTATAGAATACCTATGACAAGGTATAGAGGCACTCGAGGTGAAAATTATGAACTTTCTTTTTCTCTGCTATCTTCCATTTTGTCAGAGATTTCGCTCATCCAGTGTTCTGAACACATACATTGAAGGGGTAGTACTTGCTGAAGAATATGGCATTGAAGTAACTGCAGCAATGTAAGGGAAAGTTATATTTCTTCTTCTCTGTCAATCACATCTGGATCCAGTGATGATGTTATTTCCTTGAGAAAGGAGTGATGTTGTTTGTTTATAGGTAGTTGTTTCTCATAAAAAGAAACTTGTCCCATTGGAGTAGTGTTCTGTTCTTCCAAGTTCTGTTCCAAAGCAAGAGAGTACACATCAGTTTGGAAATGATTTAGTTTGATGTTCAGTGTGTTCTTTAGATTGTAACATTTATTTGAAAAGTAACTTTTTTTCTATTAGCTATGCATTCTTGGAGTAAGCCTGGACTATTTTGTAGTTGCAGATATTTGCAGATATTTGTTTTGGAATAACATCAGTGACAATATACCAAAACATTAAATTGCTTTGAATTTCAGTTGAAATTATTACATACAATATATTTTTCACATCAGAAGTTTGTCTGCTCTAGTTGAATACTCTATTGTGCTTTAAATCTGAAGATTGTTCTGCATGAAATGAAACTTTTGCTGTATATTGCTTCTTCAGCCATTTTTTAGATTGCTTTTCTATACTCTGTTCTACATTATATCCTCTTTAGATTGAAGACGATCAGTATAGATGTATTTCAGAGGCCAATGACAGTTCTTTCACAAGTGACATTTTGTAAGTCACATGGGTCAGATAACAGCTCAGGTCATTAACGAAGCTATCCACAGACTCAAAGGAAAGCAAAATACTGTGGATGCTAGAAATCTGAAATAAAAAAAAACAAAGTGCTGGAGAAACTCAGCAGGTCTGGCAGAATTTGTGGAGAGAGAAACAGAGGTAATGTTTTGAGTCTGATATGATTTTTGTTTAGAACAGAAAGTTGTTGGAAAGTTATATTTTTAATGCTGTACACAAGAGGGAGAGGAGGAACAAGTTGTAGAGATGGTAAGGGTACTCAGCACCAAAGACAAAGGGGTATCCGTAAGTGGTGAAGGGAAGATAGAGATGTAAAAAGGGTGTAACTGTAGGAATGAAAAGGAGAAAACAAGTCAGTTCAGAAATGAGACATGGCTGTAGAGGAATGTGCTTACCTTCTATATTTGATTAGGTGTCCAATCCAGAAACTGGTTGAAATTTTAGGAATCGTGCTTTGTACATTTATCAATTCGCTGATCCATCAAATGGATGTAATAGCTTGAATTTCTCTGCTGGAAAGATTGGCAATTGTAAATATTGTTGTATAGGTTGACTATTGATGGGCATTTCAAGTTACTGAGATTTTTTGATCTAGAAGATAATTATTAGGATTACTTGTACTGCACTAAATTTGTTGCCTTGTGGTATTCTTTGTTAACTAAAGTTGTTATTAAACCTTTGTTGCTGTAAAGATTATTTTTGTAGTACTATAACTGAAAATTGTTAAAATTTCTGCTGTTCTATGTGCTTTTTTCAATATAAGGCATAGTTTTTCTTTACCAGTAGGGTACTTTCATGGAAATGAATGAAGATATATCTTTTCCAAGGTGGCTGAAGGATTCTCAATGATCTGAGGATGCAAGCATTCTTTAAATGGCTTCAGTAACCAAGATTCAATAATATTTTGACTGTGTCAGAGATAGGTGCCTTGATGCCATTTGCACTGATTTTGTTCTGCATCTGAGATATTTTTGTGCCTAATTTGACACCATGTGATCAGATTCACACTGAGCTTGTCTCTGATGCTTTTTATTTTAAGCAAATAAGTTTGATAAAGCTTCTTAGTTACGAATTACAACTTACACTATTAAGACTTAACTAACTTCACTGCTAGGTTTCTGAAATTCACTTAGCATTCCAAAATAATTCTTACTCCCAACTTTTTTCATCAATTTATCTACTTTAAGCTGTTACTTAAGAATTAGCTTAATTTGCTTGTTGATATGTTTTTCATTGAGTAAATAGACTGAAGCTGTGAAATGACTTTCAGAAATCATAGCCACAGCTCTACAGCAGACCGACCCCTGGTTGCCTCCACCATGACTGCCGTCAATGTGTGATTCCACCACAAGTAGAGCCCCTTGTTGTCATTGCAAGTTATGAAACAGGTTCATAAACCAACTAATTTCTGTGTCTGCACGTTGTAGACCCACAGCAGACTAACTGCTCAGCAGAATTGTATGCACACAGTACATGGAGTCGTTAAAGATGAACTATCATAAAGGCAATATATACATGCAACATCCCTACCTTTTCAAAAAGAAGTTTATGCATTTGCCATAATAAGTGAATCTATGAGTCTCTATGTGTCCAAATCTCATCATTGCAACTTTCTCTGGAGATGCCATTGATTATCCAGTAAGGTTTTATTTCATGGACTTCATTTACTGTTTCATAACTTGTCCTGATGTACTTTAGCCAAGTGATATTCTAGATTAGCCATTGACCCATTTTGCTTTGAGTGGTTCAAATCTTCTTGACATTTGTTGCTTTGTTCTTTAAGACATATCATCTTGTTTTGTAATTTCTGGTTTTACATTTATTTCTGAAAGGACTGCTTCATGAGTGGTTTGCAACTTCTTTTTATATGCACTGTTCATTTTCAGCTGTTTTTTCAGGTCTGTCATTTTCTCCAACATTATTTTGAGCTTAAGCTGGTGTTTCCATAGCTACTTCCACAGCATTTTACCTGTTTTACCTGTCGGTTGCTCCAGATCCTCCTGTAAAACAGCAATCTCTTCATTAAATTTATGATTTTGGGATTGTGGTTCATTCTGCTTCTTTTCTTTATCTTTCATTCATGTTTGTGAACTGAGCAGGTTCCCCAGGTATCCCCCAAAAAAATCATCATTTCAGAGATGGTATTCTCAATTTCACATTTATCCTGAGCTAACAACCTGGTCTTCCTGAACTTACAATTTCTCTCCAAAGCAGAGCTGAGATTGTAATTCAGAAGAAAGTGAAGTGTTCCGTTCTTGATCAAGTTCAATACTACAAGTATTTCTTTAACTAGCCTGCTGCAGGTTCTGTTGTCTACTGATTGCATGCATTGTGACTAGTACAAGGACACAGCCTGATGATATATCTGCAAATACTGGTGGAGCAGTGTCTACAGTGGAGAACAGTTGTGATGTCCAGGTAGATTGATTGCACTTGCATTCCAGCATTATTGAACCTGCAGGCAGGTTTAGTGAATCATTGTACGCTGAAAGCATTCGTATGTTTCATCATGGATTCCTCTGTCCGTGGAAACAAGTTTTTTACAATTTGCAGGGGTAGCATTTTGACCCTTGCTCTATGTTAATCTTAACCAATAACAAATTGTCACAAATTTTCAGAGGGCAACTAATCTGAAATTTTGAATAACTTTGGATGATACGATAACATTGATATTTTTCATGAGATTAGCAATGTGACATATGTGTTTACTAATCTGTCTCATTATGTACATCATCAGATTCTGTTTTGTCAATCATATCATGATACTGCTAAAGCAGGATACCAGAAGGGATTTATTGTAGCTTGGAGATACCCATGTGGAAGATCTGATTGGGTCATTGCACATTCCTTTGCAATTGCATTAGCCTTTGTACTAGTGCCTTTCTCTACCAGTGGTCTTTTTGCCAAATGCATTGCAAAATTGATTGAAAGTTACGCATTTCCTTGGTGCATGCAGAAAGCCACACTTTCCATATGGCTTGCTGTGTTTCGGTGTTTTACTGATTGTGTGAATTATCAAGTTTGTAACCATGACCTGTAAGCTTCATCAACCTGCAAAAATTGCTTAGTATAAATGTGCATCCTTCAGTAACTCCACAATGTAATAATTCTTTGGTTTGTCTCGCAAAAAATGTTTTTGGAAAGTCTCCATGGGTACAGATGAGCAATCATGCATTCAACGATTCTGTTTGTTAGTTCTTCAACGAGCCTTTTTTTCTGCAGCTGTCCATGAAGTGATTAGGCTTTTATCTAAATAATATGAATTTTAGTTAATGGATATGGATGTTTAATCTGACTCTTAATTGGTCTTCTAATGTCGTCTATATCTTCAGAGGATCTTATAGCTTTTTGATTGTTTATTCTAACATGACAATTCAGTGTACACATTTGCACCCAATTGCTTAGCAAATCTTAAAATTCATTTTACTGAACTGAGCATACTTGAATCCATAAACCATATAACACTGTTATAAACATTTTAAATTCTGTTAGATCTCCTCCATTCTAACTTAAACTAATTTTGTAAACATTCTGACAAGCTATTTTTTTCAGAGTCATTGAATTTGAAATGTTAATTCTGTTTCTCGCCACAGACACTGTCAGATCTTTTGAGTTTCTCCAGAACTTTTATTTTTATGATGTCTTTGACTCCCTGTTCCTTGCTATCGATTCAGCTCACACTCTAATCACTTGTCTTTCTGAAGTGAGTTATCCTGGCCTCTAATAGGGATTGGTCTGCTGACCAGCAAGCTGTGTTTTCAACACTCTCTGATGATGTGATGAGCAAAAATATTGAGGCCTCTCTCATGTCCTTTAGTGTGATTTTAAGACTGTCTGCCCCTTCCTGAAGATTAATTTGTTAGCTGACTGTTCAAATATAATAGGCCTCATTAGCATAATGCTTTCCACCACTGTTTACCATGTCATGTTTATCATAATGGTCTAATAGTTGTTAATTCATTAGGGATTGATTATTTCCATGATTTAGTCTGCTTAAACCTGTTAAAAATTGCCACTTATGAATATATTATAGCAAACTCATTTCTATGTGTGAAGCTTGTAAACTCATAAAAGACAAACTGCCCAAACAGAATGACAACATTGTATACGCAGAGCCTTTGGAGTCCTAAAAAGGCAGGTCGCACAAGGTAGGTTATGGACCAGATGTCATTTAAACTGTTGATAAAACTTACTAAATTACCTGTATGTTACTGTTCCAGTTGGATGGAAATTGACTAATTTGTATTTTAGGCAGCCCTGAGCTGAAGGCAAGTATTACGCAAATGCATTTTTTTTACTTTGTCCTGTCCGGGAGCAGTGGGAGACAGAGCGGAGGTGACGTGGAGACCAGGAGGGTGCCGGGAAGGTAAGTACTTAGTATATATTTGGGTAGCGGCTAAACTCGAGATACTGCACATGTAACATTTCCCTCCCATCTCCCCCTCCTGTAACCAGAAAAAAAGACTCTGTAAGGTAAGGTTTTATTTTTTTCTTTTTCTTTTTCTTTTCTTGCATGTATTTCAGTCTATTGTTTGGTTTTAGTTAGTTGATATAAAGCCAAGGCTTACAATGGCAGGGACCTCAGACCCATGGCATGTACCTTTTGCTGGATGTGAGAGCTCAGGAATGTGGCTGATGTTCCTGACTCTTACACTTGCAACAGGTGTGTCCAGCTGCAGCTCTTGTTTGACTGCATGATGGCTTTGGAGCTGGGGATAGACTCACTGTGGAGCATGTTTAGTGAACTGGTCACACCGCTGGTTAAAATTGCTGAGGGAGACAGTGAGTGGGTGACCAAAAGGCAGAAAAAGAGTAGGAAGGCAGTGTCGGTGTCCCCTGAGGTGATTTCCCTCCAAAACAGGTATACCATTTTGGATACTGTTGGGGGAGATGGCTCACCAGGGGTGGGCAGCAGTTGCCAAGATCATGGCACCGTGGCTGGCACTGCTGTTCAGAAGGGTGGGAAAAAGACTCATAGGGCCATAGTCATAGGGGATTCTATTGTAAAGAGAATAGATAGGCAGTTCTGTGGCAGAAAACGGGACTCCCGGATGGTACGTTTGCTCCCAAGTGCTCGGGTCATGGATGTCACCGATCGGCTGTGGAGCATTCTGAAAGTGGAGGGTGAACAGCCAGTTGTCTTGTTGCATATAGGCACCAACAATATAAGTAAAAAATGAGATGAGGTCCTGAAAGCAGAATTCAGGGAGCTAAGAGAGAAGTTTAAAAGGACAACCTCAAAGGTAATGATCTCGGGATTAATACCAGTGCCATGTGCTAGCCAGAGTAGAAATGATAAAAATAGGCTTGAGGGATGGTGTAGGAGAGAGGGGTTCAAATTTGTTGGACATTGGGACCGGTTCTGGGTAAGGTGGAACTATTACAACTTCTGAACCAGACTGGAATTAATGTTCTTGAGGGAGTTTTTGCGACTGCTGTTGGGGACGTTTTAAACTACTGTGGCAGGGGGCTGGGAACCAGGAGAGAAGACAAGAGGTGGAAACTGGAGACTGTAAGAATCATGAAGGTAGCATTAATAAGGGGAAGAGTAGGCAGAGAGCAGGTGAATGCAAAAGAACTGGTGGCCTGAAGTGTATATACTTTAATGCAAGGAGTATAGTGGGTAAGGCAGATGAATTTATGGCTTAGATTGGTGCCTGGGAGTATGACATTATTGCAATCACAGAGACTTGGTTGAAGGAAGGGCATGATTGGCAACTAAATGTTCCAGGATATAGACGTTTCGGACAGGACAGGGAGGGAAGTAAAAGGGGGGAGGAATTGTATTGCTGGTCAGGGATGATATCATGGGTGTGCTAAAGGAGGACACTTATGGAGAGCTTGAGTTGTGAGGCAATATCGGTGGAGCTGAGAAATAAGAAGGGTGCAGTTACATTGTTGGGGCTGTAATACAGGCCTCCCAACAGTGAATGTGAGGTAGAAGAAGAAATAGGTAAACAAATTATGGAAAGATGCAACAGGGTAGTGGTGATGGGAGATTTTAATTTTCTCAACGTTGACTGGGATACACTTAGTGTCAGAGTTCTGGATGGGGCAGAATTTGTAAGAAGCATCCAGGAGAGTTTTCTCAAGCAGTATATCAATAGTCTGATAAGGGAAGGGGCCATATTGGACCTGGTACTGGGTAACGAGCCAGGACAGGTGGTAGAAGTTGCGATGGCGGTTTCTTTGGGAACAGTGACCACAATTCTGTAAGCTTTAAAATACTCGTAGGCAAAAATGAGAGTGGTCCTAAGAGAAGAGTACTAAACTGGACCAAGGTCAATTATATCAAAATTAGGCAGGAGCTGGGAAATGTGGATTGGACACAGTTATTTAAAGGGAAGTCTACATTTGATGTGTGGGAGGCTTTCAAAGATAGGTTACAGATAGTGCAGGATAGGCATGTCCTGTTGAAAGCAAAGGATAGGAAAGGCAAGATTCATGAACCGTGGATGGCAGGAGAAATCATACGACTAGCCAAGAGGAAAAGGGAAGCGTACATAAGGTCCAGGCAGCTCAGAACAGAACGGGCCCTGGAGGAATATCGGAAGAGTAAGACCAGTCTTAAAACGAGGAATCAAGTGGGCTAAAAGGGGTTAGCGAGCAGAGTAAGGAGAATCCCACAGCATTTTATTCTCATATAAGAAGCAAGCGGATAACTAGAGAAAGAATTGGTCACTAAAGGATAAGGAAGGAAAGCTGTGTGTCAAACCTGAGAGAATAGGTGAGATTCTGAATGATTACTTTGCATTAGTGTTCACTGAGGAGAGGGACATGATGATTGTTGAGATTAGAGATAGAAGTTTGATAACTCTGGATCAAGTTGACATAAGGACAGAAGATGTGTTGGGTAGGCTAGAAGCTATTAAGATGCACAAATCCCCAGGACTGGCTGGGATCTATCCCAGGTTGCTGAGGGAGGTGAGAGAGGAAATAGCTGGGGCCCTGACAGATATCTTTGTAGCATCCTTAAACCACAGGTGAGGTGACGCAGAACTGGAGGGTTGCTCATTTTGTCCCCCTGTTCAAGAAGGGTAGTAGGGATATTCCGAGTAACTATTGACCAGTGAGCCTGGTGTTAGTGGTAGGAAAGTTGCTGGAGAAGATACTGAGGGACAAAATCTATTTATATTTAGAAAAGAATGGGCTTGTCAGTGATAGGCAACATGGTTTTGTATGGGAGGAGATTGTGCCTTACCAACTTAATGGAGTTCTTTGAGGAAGTCACCAATCTGATAGATAAAGGAAGGGCTGTAGATGTCATATACGTGGACTTTAGTAAGGTGTTTGATAAGGTTCCCAGGGTAAACTAATAGAGAAAGTAAAGTCACATGGTGTGCAGGATGTTCTAGCTAGGTGGATAAAGAACTGGTTGACCACAGGAGACAGAGTAGTAGTTGAAGGGAGTTTCTCAAAATGGAGAAAGGTCACCAGTGGTGTTCTACAGGGATCAATGCTGGTGCCACTGTTGTTTGTGATGTACATAAATGATCTGGTAGAGGGCACTGTTGGTATGATCAGCATGTTTGCAGATGACACGAAGATTGGTTGAGTAGCAGAAAGCATAGGGGACTGTCAAAGAATACAGGAAAATATAGATAGACTGGAGAGTTGGACGGAGAAGTGGCAGATGGGAGTTCAATCCAGGCAAATGTGAGGTGATGCATTTTGGGAAGTCTAATTCTAGAGTGAATTATACAGCAAATGGAAGAGCCTTGAGAAAAGTTGATGAGCAGAGAGATCTGGGAGCTCAGGTCCATTGTACCCTGAAGGTGGCTGCGCAGGTGGATAGAGTGGTCAAGAAGGCATATGGTATGTTTGCCTTCATCAGACGGGGTATTAGGTATAAAGGTCATGTTAAAATTGTACATGACATTGGTTCAGCTGCATTTAGAATATTGTGTACAGTTCTGGTCACCACATTACCAAAAGGATGTGGACACTTTGGAAAGGGTGCAGAGATGGTTTACGAGGATGTTGCCTGGTATGGAAGGTACTAGCTATGAAGAGAGCTTGAGTAGGTTAGGTTTGTTTTCATTAGAAAAAAGGAGATTGAGGGGGGACCTAATTGAGGTCTACAAAATCATGAAGGGTATAGACAGGGTAGATAGAGAAAAGCATTTTCCCAGGGTGAAGGATTCAATAACGAGAGGTCATGCTTTCAAGGTGAGAGGTGAAAAATTTAAGGGGGATACAAGCGACAAGTACTTTACACAAAGTGTGGTAGGTGCCTGGAACACATTGCCAGCAGAGATAGTAGAGACCGGCATGGTCGATTCATTTAAGATGCATCTAGACAGATGCATGAGTAGGTGGGGAGCAGAGGGATACTGATGTCTAGGACTTGGGTGACAGGTTTAGACAGTAGATTTGGATTGGCTCAGGCTGGGAGAGTGGAAGGGCCTGTTCCTGGGCTGTAAACTTTCTTTGTTCTTTATTTTGTGACCTGGTCTTTCATTTTGCTAAATAATTATCTCAGCAATGATCACAATACTAATGCAGTGTACTTGGGGGAAAAAAAAATGTTTTAATTGTTTCCATACTGTAGGATGACACGAAGAAAGAGTGGGTGCAGAAGACTCTGTCCAAATGTCCTCATAACCTGTGGATGAAATTTATTTGGTAAATATAAATGCAGATTTTTAAACAGAATTTTCCAAAGCATTGTACACAGTTTTTGTTTTGTTTTCTAGATTTTTTCCATCCTGTCCAAATTTTAGACTCCACTTTGTTGGGATCAGATTGCAGAGGAACTGACATTCTTCCAATAACTTACATAAATGGTTATGTACTAAATGTTAAATAGTGAATACTGACAGGCTTTTCAATAATGCAGGCTGTCACAATTGACCTTGATGCCCTACCCTCATATTGCTCTAAATTCCTTGGAATCCTTGTCCATTGCCGTTAGGGAGATAAATGGGAAGGAATTGGGGTCCCTGGATAGGTTGGCCCTCTGACCATGCTGGAGTGCTCAGTAACTGGGCAAGTTCATGTTAGTTAAGTGTTTCCAGTGACTCCTATGTTAGAGACTGAGATACCTTCCCTACCTAGTGGAAGGGAACAACGTGGAGAAATGGAAAGCTTCTTGTACATTGAGGTAACAGCCTAATTATTCTGTTTAAAAGCACAGTGGGTGAAGTCCTGTAGCATCATATGATAATTGAAGAATTGCTGCTGTAGTTATTCTGGGATGCTCCAGCCTGAAGTCTAGGCCCAGTTACTTATATGGTACCCATATGCCTCCTATGAGATATTCTGCCTTAGACTTCACCTTGGCAAAGGTGTCTTTCTCAGGTTGCTTGGGAGAATGAAAATGTGACTCCTGGTATGTCACCTTATCCCCCTTTACTAGTATTTTCTTTATTTAAGCCTATTAATATAGTTATTCCTCCACTCCCTCCCCACACCCACATTCTGCTACATGAACCGGCCTGTTGTTTTTAAATTTCACCTAATTTTCAGCCTCTGCCCATTCTTTCCTGTCACTTTAAGGGAAAACCCAGAGAGAGAAAAAAGCATAAAACTTTTAAATGATAGTACTGGTCTGAACTGAACTTCTATTTTTAGACATACAAGGCGAGTCTGGACAATTTCCCTCATTTGAAATTGTACTGATTTTTCCGTCTGTGATTCTTTTGTTTCATTCACTGGCGGTGTCGTTGGCTGCGTCAGCATTTATTGCCCATCCCTAGGTTCCCTTGAGAAAGTGTTGGTGAGCTGTCTTATCGAACCGATGCAATCCATTTGCTGTAGGCATCCCCCACAATGCCTTTCAGAAAGAAAGCCCAGCATTTTAATCTCAAACATTGCTGCAGGCCTTGAGAAGGTAAGGGGTGGTATCCAGCATTCCTTCTAATTTTCTAACCAGTTGCATGAGCCTCTGAGGCCTGTGCATAGCAGTGACTTCCAGAATCAAAAGTCAATGCCACAAGTACTTGTGAGTTCGTGAGGCCCCTTTCGGCCATGGGTTCAATCTTTGTTGTTCTAGCTTTCTGCTTCCCTGAAGCAATGTTGTTTGTGACTGAAGAGACCAATGTTGGAGTGACAGTCCCAGCCAGAGAGGTCACATCTGTATGTGGTCGTTGATCTGCTAGAGCTGCTGAACTCCTTCCTGTGTGCCCTCTTGTCTGCTGCTTTTCCCTTTTGAGGCGTTGGTTCAGGGTCCTTGTCCAACTCGGGCGGTTGACAGCACGCCTTTTCCCAGGACTCCATAACAATAACAAGTGCCTTCATGTCCCTCATGCAGATGTCCTTGTAGCGCAGCTGGGGAAGCCCTGTGGGTCTCTTCCCAGATGGAAACTCGCCATAGAGGATATCATTTGGGATGTGGCCGTCCTATATGCAGTGGACATGGTGCAGCCAGCACAGTCTCCACTGTCTGAGCAGCCTGCATGTGCTGGGAAGGCCAGCCTGAGATAGGATCGCTGTGTTGTCCACTCTGTCTTGCCAGGATACGCCCAGGATACAGCAAATGCTCCTCAAGTGGAAGGTGTTAAGTCTTCTCTCCTGTCTGCCATATGTAGTCCACGTTTCATTGCCATACAGCAGTGGGCGTATGACGCAGGCATTGTAGACTGACATTTTTGTCTTCACTGTCAACTTGGGATTTGTCCATGCTTGAGTTGTGAGGTGAGCAAGAGTTGAGGCTGCTTTCCCAATCTTCTTGTCGATCTCTGTGTCCAAGGAGAGGTTGTTAGTGATGGTAGAACCAAAGTACGTAAACTGATTGTCGACATAGTCATCGATGGTGATGACTGGTGATGTCTCCGTGTCCTGTCCCAGGACGCTCATCTTCTTCAGACTGATAGTCAGATCAAAGTCCATGAAAGTGTGAGAGAGGCGATCTATCAGTGATTGGAGTTCCTACTGGGTGTGTGTTGCAACTGCAGCATCATTGGCAAACAGTATATCTCTGATGAGTGCTGCACGTACTTTTGATTTGGCTCTGAGGCGGGCCAGGTTGAAGAGCCTACAGTCTGATCTAGTGCGTAGGTAAATCCACTCTGCTGCAGTGCCAAAGGAATGTTTCAGAACCACAGCAAAAAAAATCTCAAAGAGTGTGGGAGCGAGGAGGCAGCCTTGTTTGACATCGCTGTGGATGTCGAAGGGTTCAGAAGAACTGGCCGTTGAACTGCACTGTCCCCTTTATGTTACTGTGGTAGGATTCGATCATACACAGCAGTTTCAGTGAGCAGCCGATCTTCAGGAGAACCTTGAAAAGGCTGTTTCTACTGACCAGGTCAAAGCCTTGGTGAGGTCAATGAAGATGACATACTGGGGCATTTTCTGTTCTCTGCACTTCTCCTGCAGTTGGCAAAGGGAGAAGATCATGTCTACTGTTGACCTTTTAACTCGGAAGCTGCGCTGTGACTCTGGGTATACACGTTCTGCCAGTTTGTGCAGGTGAGTCAAGATGACCTGAACAAAGGCTTTGCTGACAGTGTTGTGGGGAGAGACGCCTCTGTAGTTGTTGCAGTCATTTCTCTCAGCCTTGTTCTTGTAGAGGGCAATGATCTTGGCATCTTCATGGCCTGCAGTGCAGCTCCTTCTTGCCAGCACTGACAAAGGACTTCATGCAAGGGGAGCAGTAAGCTTGATCAGATCAGAAGGAATCCTGTCGCTACCCAGGGCCTTACCTGGGGCCAGGCTGTCAATGGCCTTGCTGAGCTCTTCTATTGATGGCTCTGCGTTTAGTTTGTCGGCAAACACGTGATGGAATCAAGTGCTGAAGTGGACATGATAAACTCTCTGGAGTAGAGATCAGAGTATGTTCAACCCACCTGGCCATCTGCTAGCCTTTGTCTGTGATTACTTCCCCAGTAAAGGATTTGAGGAGGGCTGTCTTGCTTTGAGCTGGCCCTAATGCCTTCTTGATGCCTTCGCACATTTCCCTAATGCTCCCCGTTATAGTGGCTGTCCGAATTTCCTTGCTTAGCTGTGTCCCATACTCATTAGCGCAACGCCTGGCAGTCTGTTGAACCTTGTTCTTGGTAGCTCTGAGAATCTGCAAGTTTTCCCGCTTGCTGACCGCTTGTACTCAGCTAGGGGGACATGCTTGGCTTCAGTGATCGGCGTCATCTCAGTTGCCTTAGCCTCAAACCAATTGTTGAAGATCTTGCAGGTCTTCTTCCCAAAGATAGCCAGGGATGTGTGGTGTATGGTATCCTACAAGGTTTCCCACATCTCTGTGGTGGAGTGTCCATGTCACAAGGCGCTGAGTTCTGTCTCGAATGCCTCTGAGAACTGTTGCATAAGGTCTGGCTGGGACATCTTGCTGATGTTGATGTGAGGATTCCTCTGTTGCTTAATGCATTGGAATCTCTTAGATTGCAGCCTGATCTTGCAACACAATTAGGAGTGTCACAGTCGGCACTGTGGTAAAAGCGTGCGTGGAGAATGTGTTGGACGCCTAACTAGGATCAGACCGAGTTGGTGCCAATGCTTTGAATGTCTCCAGGAAACCTTGTGCTGAGACTTTGTCTGGAAGTAGAATTTGTTATGCCTAGATCGTGATAAGTGCATAGCTTGAAGAGTCACTGTACGTTCTCATTCATTTTGCCCACACCAAAATGTCCAAGGCAGGAAGGCCACAAGTCATGGTCTGCAGCCAGCGTCTAGATTAACGTGGTGCTGGAAAAGCACAGCAGGTCAGGCAGCATCCAAGGAGCAGGAAAATCGACGTTTCGGGCAAAAACCCTTCATCAGGAATGGAGGCAGGCACCCACTCTGGCGTTGAAGTCACCCAGAAGAAAAAGTTGCTCCTTCCTAGGGATGCTGCTAATGAGGGGTGCACATTTGGCTAGAATTCATCGTTTGTGTCTGGCTTGGAGGACAGTTTCAGGGCATACGTGCTAACTGGGACTGCGATGGTGTTGAGGCAAAGAGTCATGAGTCACTCTGAGCCATTGCTGCCTGGTTTTACTGTGTTCAGCAGGCTGTTCTTTACTGTGAAGCCAACTCTGTGCTCTCTGGCCTCATCAGAGCCCTTCCCCAGCAAGTAAAACATGTTGTCCTTCTTTTTCAGTTAGCCTGCCTCTGCCAGCCTTATTTCCTGGAGGCCAGCTATGTCCACGTTGAGTCTCTTGAGCTCGTTATTTATGACAGCTGATTTCCTAGAGACATTGATGTCCTGGAGGTTTTCTGAGAGGCCGGGCATCACTGTCTGGACGTATCAACTTCCCGGTTTTAGAGCTGGTCTCTTTTGTTGCTTGGTGCGGTGATTACAATCTGCTGTTTGGATAATTCCTAATCCCCTGCACTCATTGAGGATCGCAGATTGTGGCGGGAAGGCACCTTACTGGCCGGGGACTGCCCAGCTTGAGGCGGGTGATAGCTGTCCAGTGGGATCTAAAAATCCCTCTCACCATCAGGAGAAACCCCTGGTGTCACGCTCTACACCAATCTAGCAATGACTTAAAACCGGTATCTGCTGCCCACCCCCCAGTTTTGTGTCGATTCTGCGGGCAAAGCTGGAGTGTCCTCTCCAGCTGCAATGGTGGCGAGGATGCGAGCCTAGGTGGTGTGGTATGGGGAACAAACTGTTACCCGTGAATCATGTCCCCCCTGTCCATGTCACTGACTAATCCAAAGGAACGGCAAAGCCATTACAGTTTGATACCAGTGCTGTCGCAGGAGCTGTCAGAATGAGGTTGTAGATAATGATGAACTGCATTTGAGGCCCTGGCTCTGGAGTTTTCCTCAAGGTTTACTCCTGAAGCCTTTCCCACATGTGGGTCTGACTGCAGGGCAGAGGAGGTTTGAAACCAAAGTTTGCCTTCTCCTTGCCAGGAAGCAGCCCGTCCTGGGGGTGGGGGAGGGAAGCGAGGTCTCTCCCCCATAACTCTCCCACATAACTTACATCATCCTAAGCCTCCCCCAACGCCCACCCTACCCCACCCCAGGGTCTCTCCCCCACTCCCATCTCTCTCTCGCTCCTCCACTGCCTCTTCCCACTGCCCAGGTCTCTCAACCCCAGACCCTGTTCTTTTTTCTGCCAAACTGACCCCTTCCAATTTTCCCCCTGCTGCCTCCTGACCCCAACCTCACATCCCCATCCCATGGATCTCTTTCTGTCTCTCCCCCCCCTGTCCCCGGTACCTTTGGAAAGTTGAGTGATGGCGGTGGCTGAATTCTGGGAGCACAGCCAAAGCCGCTGTCCGTGGGCCTTGGCTTCGCTTCCTCCAGGGCCGCTCTCAGGCCTGGGCTCCTTCCTCTCGTCCTCCTCCAGGCATTGGCTGGACAGCCAGTTTACGGGTCCATGCCTCGCCATACCAGATTCACTGGGAGCCTTTGGCCTCCTCCATGGGTGGCCCTGCAGCCCCCGCCCTTCCCCCCCCCCCCCCGCAATGCCCCTAACCACTGCTACTCCACCTCCTGCTCCCATCCCAGTGCAGCCTCCTATCCTGATAGAACCTCAAGTTCAGTGCTGACACAAATTGCTGTGCATGGAACCTTGGCGTTACTGTGCAAGTATGCAGCCATGTAGCTTAGAGGGAATGTTAGTGATGTGATTTAGAAGTTCCTGGATAGAATGGACAGCGAGAATTCTGGCTGGTTCTTCTCCTGACAAGCTATAAAGTATTGAGGCTTATTGTTACTGAGTAAAAGAACATCCAGGAACTTTGTAGTCAGTATTCTTAAATACTACACCAAGAGATACCTTTATCTCACGGCCAATGCTAAGCAATCATTTAAAGAATGTGACAAATTGAACAAGGAAGTGTCTCCCAAGCCATTGACTTAATACATATTCTTGCTGCAAGTTAAGAAAATCTTTTATGTTTATGTAAGGCAGGTATGTGAATAGAGATGATCTTGAGGATAAACGTAAGCAAAAAAATATTTCTTGAAAAGCAGTAAGAATGCAGAACCATTAGACACAGCAGACCAGAGTACGGTCTCTGAAATAGGATAACGTGGTGTGACAGTCACAGAAAAAGAATGCACTAGAAACAAGTGCTCAAGTGAGATTGTGAATACAAAGGAGTATTTGGTTATGCAGAGTAACGCTACCAGTGCTGTCATTGTACTATACGAATAGAAAAGGAGCAAAAATGCACTCAACATTAGAAACTACCAGTTAACTATGAGAAATGATGACCCAGGAGGAGTTGTGGCAGAAACTGGTCCCACAGGGACAGGGGACTTACTTGCCATTTACTTTGAGTTGGCTTTGAGTTATCATCTTGTCTCAAAGATACTCATAGTGCAAAGGCAGTTTTGAAATGAAGAATTTCATTAATTTAAAAGGTTTGCAATAAAGTCTGCCAAATGAAAAAACCTTACCCAGTCTTTAGTTAATATTTCTGTCAGCATATAAGAATCTTGCTTCATTGCAAAAAATGAAATGAGATAAACTTGAACCAGAACAAAGTGGAGTGCAGTGTACTGAGCAGATGAAAAGTAAAAAGAGCTAACACTTGTCAATGTTGTCTTTTATTCTGTCTTGTAAGAGCAAATTTGTTTGGTGAAGATGGCCTACGCTACCCAATCCAAGCACACAATGCAAAGATAAGAACTTTTCACTCTTTGAAAGGTTCTTTACATTGCATTGTGAATCCAAATTTTTAATGTTTTACATTTTATCCTTTGGAAAGTGCTAAAAGGTTTTTTTCCGGCACGTCAAAGCAAAAGTTCCTTCCAGGAATAGTTGAAATAATAAATGATAAGCATTCTTCCAAGTGCAAACTAACTTTCAATAGGCTGTAATTCTGAAACAAACAAAACAAAGCAAAATGAATATAGGAAGGTGCCTTGATTGCATGCCTTTAAAGTAGTAATTAAGGGGGAGGTGAAGATCGGAAGAGCACACAAGAAAGATTTTCTATTGACAACAGAAAGTCCATAGAAAGCATATAATTTAACCTCATGGTTCAGTGTATTGAAAGAGCTGATTAGGGTGGGTTTAATTGCAGCTTGTGAAGAAGGGTCCAGCAGAGCACACCAGCCCCTGGCACAGGATTATGGCTGCAAACACAGGAAACCTTTCCAATCTGATCTCAGAAGTCATTAGTCTGTAACGACAGACTCAGCGACAACTATTCAGGGGCTGTGACATATTGTGAGATTGCAAAGATTTCTCCCAAGACGTCTTCTGCTCCAGAACATTGACTAAATGAACAGTGTATTATGTATTGTTATGTACTCAAAAAGGTGGTTATCTACTGCCAGCTTCTTATTAAGAGATACATGGTTATTTTACACATCATCAACTATATCAACATAAGAAACATAATAAATAGAAATCTATTTATTACAAATAATTCAGCAACTCCATCCAGTATATTTTGAAGGGGAGATGAACAGAGACAAAACAGCGGTGTGTCAGAATCTGTAGACCAAAGTGAATGTATCTCATTTTAGCTGATAGTTAATTTGTGCTGTTTTGCCTTTGTCAGAACAGCAGAACTAATGGCATCACCAAGATATGTGAATGCTTATCCAACTGTATTGTCTGAATACCTAATTACTGTTTGCCATGCTTTCAGTGGCATTGTGTGGAGGAAGACATGCCAGCCTGATCAGTGACCACTGTAACCCGATTAGTCACACCCGCCAAAATGCCATCAACTATTTCTGCAGCCTTGGCATACTTACCTGGCAATGACATAACATGTTGTCCCCACCGTTGAGAAGCATATGGTGCAGTGCCAACTGCTGGAAGTAGTCATCATCCTTCAAAGGGCTGGCATATTCAGTGACAGTATAGTCAGCCATAGCCTGAATCTTGTTGTACAATGTAATGTTCAGATGTGGGGCTAACATAGTGATGGGGCCCAGCAATATTGAAGCAGGACCTCCATGTCCACAGCCATCAAACACTGGGAAGGTGTTGCATTGCTCCATTGCGTGATACACCCGTACACAAGGTTTGCTGTTCCTTCATTTTGGTCTGTCTCTTAGCATGGAACTTTCCCATTTGCAGTTTACATGTTTTTTGGAGTGAGATGCACGGAACCTGGTCCACTGAAGCTCTCAGGAACTTTTCTCATGCAATTGTCTGCTTTTTCCCTTCACCTCATTTGTTTTTGCAAGCAGTTCCTTCAGTGCCCTTCTCATGGAGTCACGTAGCAAGATGAAATGAAGGAAGAGCAAGTGCTTGCCACTGCCAGGAGCTTCTGGCACTCATGCCACTTATGCCATATTTAAAGCCCATTGGCACATCACTTTAGACATTGCAAGTGCTGCAACCAGTCCCTAGGTGAGATTCCCCAATTTATTCTGATTCCACAGGGGATACCCCAGATTTTCAAGCTTTCCAGAAGTGAAGCAATGAACTAATACTTCTCTATTCTGCAACCCCCCCCCATGGGTTGTAACTGGGATAATTTAGAAAGGGATTCGTTCCCTTGTGGAAATCTTCCTCTTAGACAAAATTAGTTTTTTTTTAAAGAAGTGAGCATAACCAAGCTTTCTTGAGTTAACAAAGGAGTGAGCTTTTTTGATTCTAAATATACGAAGAAATAATAACACAGCTTATGTATACACAGAGTTCACAAATGTCCAAAGAAGATGCAAGTTTAAAAAAGTGTATGAATCAATCTGAGTTTCATGAAGAGGAGACGGTGGAATGGTACAGTCATTACGCTGGGCGATACTAGTAGATAAACCTTACATAAAACTCAACAAAACTGACGCTTAGCCAAAAGAAAGTCAGATTGAGCCTAACAAAACCCCAAATAATGCCTGCTCGCTCTCATGCCTATCAACCTCAGCCTCCACACACTCCTGGGCTTTTGCCGGAAACGGCGATTTTCCTGCTCCTCAGATGCTACCTGACCTGTTGTGCATTTCCAGATCCACTCTAATCTTGACTCTAATTTCCAGCATCTGCAGTACTTTCACCATGTTCCATCCATGAAAATTTATGTACCTCCATCCACTTACATGGTTCCCAATGCCCTTCATGCCCACCAATGACACCCATTCAGCCTCGATCATAGCCACTCAGACCTCCATGCCAACCTCTGACACTTCAATGCCCATTCAGCCAGTATACAGTTACGGAGAGCTGAAATGTTCTGTAATGCTGCAAAGCTGGGAATTTCTTTAAAACGCCCGTTCTTTAAAAATGTTAAAAGCACTGCCTACCTTTGTCAGTGAAGTTAAACAAAGCACAATCCGTGAAGTCATTTAAATTTCTGCATTTAAAAATTAAAACCCAGCTTGCTTGCATTAGTGAGTAAAAAAAAATCTCAAGCTGTGCAAAGTTTTTAAATCTTTAACCCTTTAAAAATGAAAAATAACATGCTTATGTCTGTAGAAATTAGAAAAGGAAAACCTGCCGTAACACTTAGATTAGTTGTCTGTTAACATTACTCACACATCCCATGTAGGTGCTTTTGATCTGCATCCTGGAATGACTGGCCTGATACCAACCTACACTACTCCCTCCATTGTTCCCTGTCCTCAAATCCCCAAACTTGGAGCAAAGATTTGCTCTGTCAGGGCAGCGTTTTTCCTAAAATAGGTGCGGTGATCCAAAATCTAATCCCATATTTTAAATTTTATATATGCAGATGTATCCAGAGTATCATTTCACCAGTACTGACCATGTATCGAAGCAATAATGTAGCAGTTCTTAACAAATGGTGTGATCTGAGAAATACACTTGAAAATAATCCAGATTTAAGTCAGAAAATGTGTTTTGTTTGAAAATCTAGGAATCACAAGTCATATCTAAAGGCATGGCAAAGGCTTTTAATTAGCCTTTCAGAGTGTTTCTCTTACAATATGACTGTCTTCACTTATTAAATTCACTTGCACACAACTTTAGGTTCCAGAAGGATTTGAACAGGCTAGGAGAATGGGCAAAGAAGTGGCAAATGGAATACAATGTAGAACAGTGTGATGTTATGCATTTTGGTTGGAAGAATAGAGGCATAAACTAAATGGGGATTGACTCTGGAAATCTGAAGCACAAAGAGGTGCAGGAGTCTTAATTCAGAATTCTCTTAAGGTTAACATGCAGGTTCAGTTGGCAGTTATGAAGGCAAATATAATGCTAACATTCATTTCAAGAGGGCTAGAATACAAGAGCAGAGAATGTATTGCTGAAGCTATATAAAGCTCTGGTCAGACCACATTTGGAATATTGTGAGCGGTTTTGGGCCCTGTATCTAAGGAAGGATGTGCAGGCCTTGGAGAGGTCCAAAGAAGTCACACAAAGGATTAACAGTCCAACAATAATTCCACTAGGTCGTCACCTCCCCACAGTTAACTTTTAACTTCCAGAGTTAACTTTTTGACTCCAAAGATTTTTCTTTGAACTCAAACCATCAACTCTGCTTCTTTCTCTGCCAATTATATTGCCAGACCTGCTAAATTTTGCCAGCAATTTCTGTTTTGTTGGAAATTTATATCACGTGATTGATAGTAAACAAGTTTATATTATGAAGAACAACACATAACTGTTTAATGATATATCTGCGTAATATGTCCTGGTGTTTAATTTCTAAGAATATTCATATTTACTAAGTATAGATTGTGTTAATTTATTTTGTGATTGCGGATCTTATGAAGTATTATCATTGGATTAAGGAATTTAAAACCAAGTTGCATACCCATGATTAGCATTTTGAAGAAATCTGTCAAGTAGAATTGATACCGCAAATTAGACTGAGCCTGAGACTGGTTTAGGCAAGTTGCTGTAGAGAACACTAAATAAAGCCCAATTACTGACCTCAGAGGGAGTCAGCATTCCAGAGATTACAGTCAGTGGGAATCCACTTCAGAAACTCACTTCTCATAATTTAAACAAGCATTATTCTGCATTTTGTCTGTCAGCAAATAAGGTATGACTACAGGCAAATGAGGAGTTTTGGAGCTGAATTGTTAATTAGAAGCACACGGTTGTGGCAAGAACGAATCACCAACAATGGATGGTAAAATATGACAAGCGAGAATCGTGTAAACTTTGCAAAATAGTATCACAAACACACAGGCCTTTTTCAAAGAATCCTATTTGCTATTCAGATGCCAACATGCGAGCTGTCTGTTCCTCCGTTTAAATTTTTCTGAAAGAATCCTATAGAATTTTGGGGACAAGAAAGATGAATTATTTTGAATGTAATATCTACAGAATTTGACTGTTTCATGTCATCCAATACTGTTTCCTGGAGCAATTTCAAAGACCTCCAGGACATTTTTAATGTTAATAAATTTTCAAAATCTACAGTCTTTATGAAACTCAGAATTTGCCAAATACTAATCATTTTCTGATGGATTCGGTATGTACATTGCTGTGTAAACCATTCTGAAGCTTGGATCTCTGCTTTTTGTTCTAATCTAAGGTCTATTATAGTGATGATAAGGTCATTCTTCATGGGATCATCTTTAGTTTTGCAACTGTTGCACATCTGACAGCTGTGAACTCTCAGCATGAGTGAGCTCCAAATGGAAAGAAGCGGAAAAAAAGTTTGCAACTTCTTTTTACAGATTGCCAAACTTTGCTTAATGGTAATGCTCGATGCATCGCAATAAATTATCCGCTCCAGCAATAGCAAGAAGATTTTCTGCAGGGACATTTCTCAAGTTGTGCCATTACAAATCAATCAAAATAAGCTGTTTTAACATGCCTGATCCCTGGGGTTTCTTGGCCCTGTAATTAGTCAGGTTCTGGCTGTTTTCTTGCATGACAGAGAAGAAAAGGTGGCTGCCAGTAACTTCTACCCAGGTTTACAGTTTCACAGGAACAAAAACTTTTGAAAAATCTTATCTGTTTCTATAGGGTTTGGTGTTACATATATTATAAAGACAATTAGCTGGAAAAAAATGGATTAAATCAGGCTTTTGTTGAATACACATTATATAGCGTGGCTATCCATAGAGATATTGTGCGTGAATACCTTCTAATCTTTAGACATTAAGGTACCTGTGCTTATCAAACAGGGCTGATAAAGTGGCCCAGACGAAGATAAGAGATTCAGGGAAGTTAACAATGAGTTAAAAGTTTAATAAAAATCTCCATAAACAAATTTATGAAAAACATTCCTTTCCAATGTTCTAAAGGAGTTTATTTTCTTGCACAGAATATTTTAAAGCTTCTTCATTCAGACTGCAACAAATACTGCTTTTGATGAGGTTTGTAGCTCATCAGTTCCTGTTAAGATCTAGCAATACTTGAATGTGTCCAAAAAAGATAATTATCAATGAGTTTTGAAAGTGAGTAAACAAGACCAAAGTTCCATCACATCAACGTTTCCATTTAACTACTAGTATTTTAGATACTTGTGTATTTTGAGCAGCCTTTCATTACTTCACTCTTAAGTGTTCTCAGCTGTAGGCATGGTGGTGTTAGTGGAATAAGTAATGCATCTCATAGCCAATGACTCTAGATTAAAAAACATTTAAAAGTTAGCAAGTACATAATCTTAAGGCAATTTGATACAAATTTAACTAGATGTGACAATACGTATAATACAGTTTCTGCTGTTTATAATAGTCCTGTGGTAAGCTAATTCTGAAAGTGAAGCATGAGAGAAAATAACACACTATCCAGTGATTTTCCATATACTTCACCCTCCTACATTATTGCGCTTAATCATTCTTATCTGAACGGGGAGAAATACTGGGGCATAGATATCCCGTGGATAACATAAAACTGTGGTTGGTGCTAGAATAGGAATCCTGAGCCATTTTGACAGACCCAGAAGTGTTGTGCAATCTATCAGGAGCCATCAATGGAGACAACTAGATGGCTGTCAGGGCCAGCCCTGGGAGTACACTGTGGATCCGTGTGTGACGATGATCAAGAGTATGAATATGTGACCTGAATTCTCCTGAGATCATTACATTGACTTTTTTGGTGATTGACCAGCTGTGATGAAATCATGAAGAATGAGACCAAACTGTAGATCAATAACAAATTCCTCTTGGAGAAGTGAACCATTTCTGCTAAACCTAACAGGGTGGGTCAGACTTTCAGACTGGAGGGTAACTAAAACCTGACACATGGATGAATTCCAGGACCTGATCCCACACTTCAAGTATGTTGTCTTGCCCTGCTATGCTGATGTTAACACCTTCAACTGGCAGGAGGCAAGCTTGCCATCCCAATTTGAAAAAACTAAACCGCTCCAGGAGGTGGGAACTGCCTGTCTGGGTACTGCAGTTGTCTTGCTGATCCAGACTGGAGTGTGATGGTGACCTGATCATGTGATCATCAGATTACCCAAGGGCCATGTAAACCTCTACAACATTAAGTTTCCCCTTACCCTGCAGCAAATGTAGCTGCTTGGCACTGTTAGGATGGTAGCTGGAGAGATGTCAGATGATGATTCTGACAGATGACTCCGCACCATAAAACTGCCTGGTATCATCATACTAAAGATGATAAATGGTTTGTGACTGTTAGAATGATGACAGCAGAAGGAGAGCATCAAGTAAATGTGCAACGTGAAATATACACGGGTGACATATTCAACATCGCGAGTGTTGCACACCTGTTTGGTTGCTCAAGATGGTGACTCAGAAGTTGAAGGTAAATTGGAGAATCCATCTATTCTCAATTGTTCCTTTTCTCAAAAATTCTCAAGTTTTTGGATCATTGTGGTGAGGGGGGAGCAGCCTTAAGTCATCATTCACATAGGCACCAATGACATAGTAGGAAGAAATGTGGGGATCTAAGGTAGAAATTCTTGGAGCTAGGGTGGAAGTTTAAAGCTAGAACAAATAGAGTTGTTATCTCTGGTTTGTTGCCCGTGCCACATGCTAGTGAGGTGAGGAGCAGGGAGAGAGCGGAGCTGAACATGTGGCTGCAGGGATAGTGCAGGAGGGACGGTTTTGGATTCTTGGATAATTGGAGCTCTCCCTGGGGAAGGTGGGACCTCTACAACAGGTTGGTCTTCATCTGAACCAGAGGAGTACCAATATCATGGGGGGTATTGATTTGCTAATGCTCATCAGGGGGTTTAAACTAATGCAGCAGGGGGATGGGAACCTGAATTGTCATTCCAGTGAAAAGGAGGTTGAGGGTAGTGAGGTCAGGGATCAGTTAACAAAGTCGCGAGAGGGAACTGGCAATCAGGATGTTGGTTTGAAATGTGTGTACCTCAATGCTAGCAACATCCAGAATAAGGTGGGTGAACTTGCAGCATGGGTTGGTTCCTGGGAATTTCAATGTTGTGACCATTTCAGAGACATGGCTAGAGGAGGGACAAGAATGGTCTGGGATTTAGATGTTTCAGTAAGAACAGAGAAGATGGTAAAAAGGGGGGTGGGGGTGGCATTGTTAATCAAGGGTTGTTTTACAGCAGCTGAGATAACGTTTGAAGATTTATCCACTGAGATAGTTTGGACTGAGGTTAGAAACAGGAAAGGAGAGGTCACCCTGCTGGTAGTTTTCTATAGGCCTCCAAATTGTTTCAGGGATGTAGAGGAAAGGATATCAAAGATGATTCTTGATAAGAGTGAGAGTAACAGGGTAGTTGTTATGGGGCACTTTAACTTAATATTGACTGGGAATACAATAGTTCAAAAAGTGTAAATGGGTCAGTTTTTGTTCAATGTGTGCAGGTGGGTTTTCTGACACAGTATGTAGACAGGCCAACATAGGGCGATGCCATATTGGATTTGGTATTGGGGAATGAACCCGGCCAGGTGTTAGATTTGGAGGTACGTGAGCACTTTGGCAACAGTGACCACAATTCGGTTATGTTTATAATAACAATGGGCAGGGATAGGTATATACTGCAGAGAGAGAGGTAAAACTGCGGGAAAAGCCATTATGATGCATTTAGGCAAGATTTAGGATGCATAGGATGGGGAAGGAAACTGCAGGGATGGACATACTTGAAATGTGGAGCTTATTCAAGGAGCAGCTACTGCGGATCCTTGATAAGTATATACCCCTCACGCAGGGAGGTAGTTGCTGAGAGAGGGAGCCATAGTTTACTAAAGAAGTTGAAGCTCTTGTCAAGAGGAAGAAGAAGGCTTATGTGAGGGTGAGGCGTGAAGGCTCAGTTAGGAGGCTTGAGAGATATAAGTTAGCCAAACAAAACGTAAAGGGAGGGCTAAGGAGAGCTAGGAGGGAGATGAGATTTTGTTGGTGGATAGGATCAAGGAAAACTCTAAGGCCTTCCATAGATATATCAGGAATAAAAGAATGACTAGAGTTAGATTAGGGCCAATCAAAGATAGTAGTGGGAAGCTCTGTGTAGAATCTGAGGACATATGGGAAGTGCTTAATGAATACTTTTCATTAGTATTGACATTGGAAAAGGACAATGTTAGTGAGAATACGGAGTTACAGGCTACAAGATTAGATGGGAGTGAGGTTGACAAAGAGGAGGTTTTAGCAATTTTGGAAGATCTGAAAATAGACCCTTTGGCCAGATGGGATCTATTCTTGGATTCTCTAGGATGCCAGATTGGAGATTGCAGATCTTAATGTCATCGTTGTCAAATGAAGTAGTGCCAGAAGACTGGAGGACAGAAAATGCTGTTCCTTTGTTTAAGAAGGGGAATCAGGACAACCCTGGTAATTAGAGGCCAGTGAGCCTTACTTCAGTTGTGGGTAAGATGTTGGAAAATGTTATAAGAGATATGATTTATAATCAACTGGAGAGGAATAATTTGATTAGAAATAGTCAACACGGTTTTGTGAAGGGTAGGTCATGCCTCAGTAACCTTATTGAGTTCTTTGGGAAGGTGACAAAACAGGTGGAAGAAGGTAAAGCAGTTGATGTGGTGTATATGGACTTCAGTAAGGTGTTTGATAAGGTTCTATACGGTAGCCTATTGCACAAATTACAGAGTTTTGGGATTGAAGGTGATTTTGTGGTTTGGTTCAGACATTGGCTAGCTGAAAGAAGACAGAGAGTGGTGGTTGATGGGAAGTGTTCTTCCTGGAACACAGTTACCAGTAGTGTGCCATAAGGATCTGTTTTGGGTCCACTGCTGTTTGTCATTTTTATAAATGATCTGGAGGTGGGGATAGAAAGATGGGGTAGTAAATTTGCGGATGACACTAAAGTAGGCAGAGTTGTGGATAGCGCCAAAAGATGTTGTGGGTTACAGAGGGACATAGATAAGATGCAGAGCTGAGCTGAGAAGTGGCAAATGGAGTTTAATGCAGAAAAGTGTGAGGTAGTTCACTTTGGAAGAAGTAACAGGAATGCAGCATACAGGGCTAATGGTAAAATTCTTGGCAATGTAGATGAAGAGAGAGATCTCAGTGTCCAGGTACATAACTCCCATAAATGTTGCCACCCAGGTTGATAGGGTTGTTAAGAAGGCATTTGATGTGTTGGTGTTTATTGGTAGAGGGATTGAGTTTCGGAGCCAATGGGGTCATGCTTCAGCTATACAAGACATTGGTAAGGCCGCACCTGGAGTATTGTGTGTAGTTCTGATCACCACATTATAGGAAGAATGTGGAAGCTTGGAAAGGATTCAGAGGAGATTTACTAGGATATTACCTAATATGGAAGGAAGATCTTATGAGGAAAGGCTAAGGGAACTGAGGCTGTTTTCATTGGAGATAAGAAGGTTGAGAGGTGACTTAATCGAGATGTACAAGATAATCAGAGAGTTAGATAGAGTGGACAGTGAGAGCCTTTTTCCTCCGATGGTGAAGGCTAACATGAAGGGACATAGCTTTAAATTGAGGGGTGATAGATTTAGGACTGATATCAGGGATAGTTTCTTTAAACAGAGAGTAGTAGGGATGCGGAATGCTCTGCCTGCAACAGTAATAGATTTGCCAACATTAAAGGCATTTAAATTGGCATACATATGGATAATAATGGAATGGTGTAGGTTAGATGGGCATTAGATTAATTTCACAAGTCAGCGCAACATCGATGTTCTATGTTCTATGTTTTATGTCCCAAAGTGATGATAAGAGTTGTCAACAGTGCTATCAAGTAGTACTTAATCAATAATAATCTGCTCAAGCTCAGTTTGGGTTCCACCAGGCTCAACCAGCTTCTGAGCTCATTACAGCCTTGGTTTGAGCATGGATGAAACAGCTGAATATGAAGGGAGGATGTGGCACTGTCTTCTCTTGATTTCAAGGCAGCAGGGAGCTATAGCAAAGCTCTACTCAATGTTAATCGGGGAGAAGTTCTCTGCTGCTTGGGGTCACACTGAGCACAAATGAAGGTGGTTATGGAGATTAGTCATCTCAGTCCAAGGACATCCAAGGTGTTCCTCAAGGTAGTGTCTTAGGCACAAACATTTTCAGCTGCTTTGTCAATGACCTTCACTCTTGATGATTGCATAATGTTCATGACCATTTGTGACTCCTCAGATAATGAGACAGTTTGTATTCATACACAGCAAGACCAGGATAACATTTAAGCCTAGGCTAATAAGTGGCAAGTAACAGTTTAGATTACATTCCCTACAGTGTGTAAACAGGCCCTTTGGCCCAACCAGTCCACACTGACCCTCCAAAGAGTAACCCACCCAGACCCATTTCCCTCTGCATCTAGCACTATGGGCAATTTACCTGACCTACACAGCTTTGGACTGTGGGAGGAAACCCACGCAGACACAGGGAGAATGTACAAACTCCACACAGTCGCCCAAGGCTGGAATCAAACCTGGGACCCTGGTGCTTTGAGGCAGCAGTGCTAACCACTGAGCCATCATGCTGCAGTTGTGCCACAAAAGTGCCAGATGATGACCATCTGTTATAAGAAAGAATCCAACCATCACCCTTGAGTTTCAATGACCTTATCACTCTGAATTCTCCCACTATCAACATCCTGGGCATTAGTTTTGACTAGAAGTGGACTAGCTATATTAAATAGCTATATTAATAGCGTGGATGCAAGAGCAGGTCAGAGGCTAGGAATCTTGTGGTGAGGAATTTGCTTCATGACTCCCTAAAGTCTATTCACTATCGATAAGACACAAGTCAGGAGTGTGAAGGAATACAATGCACCTGTGTGGGTGATCGCAGCTCCAACAACACTCAAGACACATCACACCATCCAGGAAAAAGCAGTCTTTTGTTTGGCACCTCAGCTAACACCTTCAGCATTCACTCCACTCACTGCCAACAGTGGCAGCATTTTGTACCATCAATGAGATACACTGTAACAATTCAATGAGACTCCATAGACAGCACCTCTAAAATACACACACTCTACTATGTGGGAGGCAGCAGATAAATGGAAATTTCACCTCCTGGCAATTCCCCCCCGAAACATATGCAGTTCTAACTAGGAAAAATATCACAGTTGCTTCACTGTCTCAGCGTCTAATTCTTGGAACTTCCTCCTTAACAGTATCATTGATATATCTACATCACATAGACTGCTGCTGTTGCATAGTGGTAATATCACTAGACTAGTAACTCTGAGGAGATAGTGGGGACTGCAGATGTTGGAGATCAGAGTTGAGAGTGGGATGCTGGAAAAGCACAGCAGGTCAGGTAACATTTGAGGAGTAGGAAAATCAATGTTTAGGGAAAGAGTCTTTCATCAGGAATGCCTGCTAAAGGGCTCCTGCCCGAAATGTTGATTCTCCTGCTCCTCAGATGCTGCCGGACTTGCTGTACTTCTCCAGCACCACACTCTTGACTAGTAACTCTGATTCCCAGATTTATGTTCTGTGGACATGAGTTATAATCTCACTGTTGTGAGCTTTCAATTCAATAAAAATGTGGAATCAAAATGCTAGTCTAATGGTAACCAGGTAATCAATGTCAGGGGGTCAGTTAGCTGGTGTTCAGTTCTAGGACTGGTTGAGGCTATCATGAAGAACTCTCCTTCCTGACCTTACCCCTTGTCTGAAATGTGGTAACCCTCAGGTTAAACCACCACCAGTTGTCTTTCTGATGAGAAAGCAGCCCCTAAGACTATGGCGACTTTACACTTTTAATCAATGTCAATACTTTCAAATACCTATCTGTTCACTAATGTCCTTTAAGGAAGGAAACTTGGTATTCTTATGATCACTCTGACCTACATGTGACTCCAGACCCATAACAATGAGGTTGACTATTAACTGCTCTCTGAAATAGAACATTACAGCACAGTGCAGGCCCTTTAGCCGTTGATGTTGCACCGATTTATGGAAGCAATCTGAAGCACATCTAACCTACACTATTCCATTCTTGTCCATATGCCTATCCAATGACTATTTAAATGCCCTTAAAGTTGGCAAGTCTACTACTGTTGCAGGCAGGGCATTCCGTGCCCCCAATACACTCTGAGTAAAGAAACTATCTCTGACATCTGTATTTTATCTATCACCACTCAATTTAAACTTATGTACCCTTGTGCTAACCATTGTAATCCAAGGAAAAAGGCACTCACTGTCCAACCTATCTAACCCTCTGATTATCTTATATGTTTCAATTAAGTCACCTTCTTCTCTCTAACGAAAACAGCCTCAAGTCCCTCAGCCTTTCCTTGAAAGACCTTCCCTTCATACCAGGCAATACCCTAGTAAATCTCTCTACCCTTTCCAAACTTTCCACATCCTTCCTATAATACAGTGACCAGAACTGTACACAATACTCCAAATGTGGCCACACCAGAGTTTTGTAGCTCATGGTTCCGAAACTCAATCCCTCTACCAAGAAGAGCTAGCACAGCGTATGCCTTCTTAACAACCCTATCAACCTAGGTGGCAACTTCCAAGGAAATATGTACCTTGACACTGAGGTTTCTCTTTTCATCTACCTCACCAAGCATCTTCCCATTAGCTCAGTACTCTGTATTCCTGTTACTCCTTCCAAAGTGAATCACATTACACTTTTTCACATTAAACTCCATTTGCCACCTCTTAGCCCAGCTCTGCAGCTTATCTATGTCTCTCTGTAATCTACAACATCCTTGAGCACTATCCACAACTCTACCGACCTTAGTGTCATCTGCAAATTTACCGTCCCACCCTTATATGCCCTCATCCAGGTCATTTATAAAAGTGACAAACACTGTGGACCCAAAACTGATCCTTGTGGTACCGCACTAGTAACTGAACTCCAGGATGAATATTTCCCATCAACCACCACCCTCTGTCTTCTTTCAGCTAGACAATTTCTAATCCAAACCGCTAAATCCCATGCATCAGTATTTTGTGCAATAGCCTACCATGGGAAATCTTATCAAATGCCTCACTGAAATCTATATATGCCACATCAACCGCTTTACTCCCATCCACTTGTTTGGTCATCTTCTCAAAGAATTCAATAAGATATCTGAAGCATGACCTATCCTTCACAAAACCGTGTTGACTATCCCAACCCAACTTATTCCTCTCTAGATAATTATAAATCCCATCTCTTATAACCCTTTCCAACACTTCACCCACAACCGAAGTAAGGCTCACAGGTTTATAATTTCCAAGGTTGCCTCTATTCCCTCTCTTGAACAAGGGAACAACATTTGGTATCCTCCCGTCTTCTGGCACCATCCCTGTAGACAATGGCTATGTAAGGAGCAAAGCCAAAGGCTTGTCAATCTCCTTCGTGGCTTCCCAGATAATACTAGGATAAATCCCATCTGGCCCAGGGGACTTAGCAATTTTTACACTTTCCACATTTGCTAGCACCTCCTCCTTATGCACCTCAACCAGTCTCATCTAGCAACCTGTATCTCAGTATCCTCCTCGATCACATTGTCTTTTTCTAGTATGAATACTGACGAAAAGTACTCATTTAGCGCTTCCCCTATCTCCTCTGACTTCATGCACAACTTCCCACTATTATGTTTGATTAGCCATAATATTACTGCCATGATTCTTTTATTCCAGATACACAGATAGAAAGCCTTAGGGTTTTCCTTGATCCTATCCACCAATTACCTTTCGTGTCCCCTCCTGACTCTTCTTAGCTCTCTCCTTAGGTCTTTTCTGGCTAAGTTATAACTCTCAAGCGTCCTAACTGAGCCATCACATCTCATTCTAACATAAGCCATCTTCTTCCTTTTGACAAGAGATTCAACTTCTTTAGTAAACTATGGCTCCTGCACTTGACAATCTCCTCCCTGCCTGACCGGTACATACTAGCAAATAGCCTAGCAAGCCACTCAATTGACGGACAGTTAGGGATGGCAGTAAATGTTGGCCCAGACTGTACTGACTACATCCAATGAATTTGGAAAATTAGGGATCAACAATATATATTGGCCCAATCAGCAACACTCACATCCTGTTAATGAAAAGAGGGGTGTTTGGAGAAATGCATTTGTAAGGATATGACTTGTGTTTAGAGAGATAAGCCATTAAAATTAATGAATGAAACATTTACCTTAAACAGGAATAAAAGCTAAATGTTCACTCTCATCCTCTCCAATGTGTAAAGAAGGTCAACAAGCTTTTCTTGTACTTGCTCTTTAATAATTAGTTCAAACACATCCAAGGCAGCTGATCATGTAATCCCTATATTATAATTATATCTTACTGTCAACTGCAGGGAATCAACTGGACTGCTTAGATTACTTTTTTTTAGATTACTTACAATGTGGAAACAGGCCCTTCGGTCCAACAAGTCCACACCGACACGCCGAAGCGCAACCCACCCATACCCCTACATTTACCCCTTACCTAACACTACGGGCAATTTAGCATGGCCAATTCACCTGACCCGCACATCTTTGGATTGTGGGAGGAAACCGGAGCACCCAGAGGAAACCCACGCAGACATGGGGAGAATGTGCAAACTCCACACAGTCAGTCGCCTGAGTCAGGAATTGAACCCGGGTCTCAGGCGCTGTGAGACAGCAGTGCTAACCACTGTGCCACTGTGCCGCCCCAAAAAAAAATCAATAAATAATAATGCTGGAATCACTAAAGGCAAAAAGTATTCAAAAGAGGGGTTTGAATAGCTATTGAATTGAAACTATTCATATAATTAGCAATAAGATGTAACACAGCATTAAACAAAATGATCCATTGTCTAAAGAGCAGCTTATGTTCAACTGGTGTCCAAACAGGTCAGGCATATATTGGAACACAGGATCCAAATGTGCAGAGCTATCCAAAAGCATGTCAAAAGTTCTGAAAACTCTCTTTTCTGGCAATATTAAATTGGCTTTTTATATTTTTGACATTTATGCCATTGTCACATATGGGGAATAGAAGTGGGGCAATTTTCCCTTTTCCTACCATTATACAAAAGCTTTGCCTTTCCAACTTTTTATTATAAGACAACTAGAAATTAGTCTAGATACTAATCTAGTAAACCTTTTCTTAACTATTTCTAATGGATTTATAACCTTTTTTAATAAAGAGATTGATATCGTACACAATATCTAAGCTGTGATCTCACCAGTGCCCTGTACAGGTGCAGCACAAAATCCCGACTTTTCTATTCAATTCTCTTCATAATAAATGATAACATTCTATTAGATTTCCTAGTTACTTGCTGTACCTTCACACTATCTTTTGTGATCATTTATTCCGACACCAAGATTGCTTTCTATCTCAGAACTCTACATTCTCTCACTGGTAAGTTAATATTTTTTATTCTTCCCATTAAAATGGACAATTGAACATTTTCTTATATTATATTCTATTTGCCAGATCTTTTTACCTATTTAAATCCCTTTGTAACCTCCTTTTATGTCTCAACAATTTATGTTTCTATTTCGTAGTCATCACGTTTAGCTAACATGCCTTCAGTCCTTAAATCAGAGTCACCTGTCAAATTTGTAAAAAGTTGAGATCTGCAAGATCCCTGTGGCACACCACTCATTACAACTTGCCATTCAGAAAAATATGTGTTTATGCCTACTCTCTGTTTCCTGATGTCTATCAATGCCATTGTGTTCCCCAAAATCACGAGTCCTTATTATCCACAATAATTTTTGATGTGACACTTTGTCAAACGCCTTCTGGAAGTCTAAATACAGTATGCCACCTGTTCCCTTTACCAAAGCACGTTCTAATTCTTCAAAGAACTACAATAAATTGGATAAATATGATTTCCCTTGAATATGTGACTGCCTGATTACTTTGAATTTTTCTAATTGTTCTGTTATCGTGAATTTTAGCACCTATAGTACACCATTGCTAAAAGCGAAAATGACCATCTATTTATATATTGTTAATCTTACCAAGAATATACTCTTATGGTTTTGTGGTTGTGTCCTGACCCATGGGCCAGGACTTCCAAGTTTGAGTAACACATTGGGACTTGTTGGGCATGGAAGGTTGTGGCCAAATTATCAGTCTGTAAATTCTTCCACTATGTCTGACATTAGATGATAGAAGTGGGAGAGTGTCCTGGTTAGCCATTCCAGAAAGGCAGTGTTAAACCATTGCTCTCCCAATCCAATGGAGTCCAGACTTCAAAAGCAAAGACAGAAGGCACTATTAGAAATGTTGACCAACTCCAGTGTGATTTATGGAGAACACTATTTCTTTCTTTAGCATATAGAAGAATTGTGAATTCAATTTTATTTACATCCAAAATGGAAAGCATAGCAAGTTTTGTGAGGCTTCACCTTGTTGATCTGCCCACACTTGTAGCTGGCCCATATTGTCAAATTGCAACTCTCAATTTGCATCCAATGATTTCGAACAATGGATAATCATGGGTTATGCATCTGTGGTTTTTATGCACGCTGGCTCTGTGCAAGTACCCGCCAATGGCACAGGCAAGACTTTTCAGTATAAGTGCGGCTATAAAATTCATTGAAGCTTTCCGAATGTGGTGTTATTTTGTCAAGATATATGTTTCAAAGCTAGTTACCTATTAAGTAGTCATTGACAGTTATTGAAAATCATCCAAATCTGAAGTGTTGGACACATGGTCGCTCTCTCTGTGTTGGCCCATGGCAGAGAGGGGAGAGACTGATCTGGAGCTGCATGAGGTAAGGGATGAGATGGTTTCTTTGCAAAACAATTTTTAAGTGTGGTTTTCCTGTACACACATGATTCCCCATGGAAACAACTATGTCTGCACCAGTAAAAAGCACATATTAATTTTAGCATGAGTCATTGCCTTCAGAAGGATGAAGAAAACAAGAAAAACATTGATACAAAATTTGATATATTGGTAGCATTTAAAAATTTTTGGCAGGTCTTTACTGCTATAATTGGACCTTGAGGGTGAGGTGAGGTTCTGGGAACATTTAAAACTACTCTCAGAGTTTATGTTATCACGAGAAGCTCTTCAGTTCAATTACAGCCTTGTATCTCAATGGTAGTCATTTATCATCCTATAGAAGCTGTCGGCTAAACACTTTATGACTTTATTTGACTTCTTTGTTTCCACCGTGAGACTGAATTTGCAACAGAATCAACTGTTGACTGAAGGTAATGTAAATGACATTTAAAGTAATAACTTTGGAACCAAGCCAGCTTGGAAAGCCAACTTAGCAGTCAGTCAAGGGCTTCAAGCTGGTTCTACTGGAGTAAAGCCAGTGTAAATGTCTCCTGAAGACTCTTCAGCCTATTGAATGCCAGGCTTTGCTGTTGCCTAGGGAGGCTAATACAAGCAGGCTGATAGCAGTGATGCATGAGATCAGCCTCTTGGCACTGAGTTTTCCCATAATTTGGTACAGGTGTGCAGTTTAGCAGCATGACAGTTATTATTATCATATCCATTGAATATTGTGTAGCTTTGGTGAAATTAGTCCCTGTTACTTACGTAACAAATATATCATGCAGCAGCTTTCATTTTAAAGAAATTACAATTGCTTTCACGTAGCACATCAGCTTTCCAGAGCAGATGTCAATGTGTTTGATAGAACAGAAAAACAAAAGGCCTGCTTTTCATAAAGTAGAGATGAGTCATACATATTTGTGGAAGCTCTCTTCCATGTTATTATTTTTTGATAATTTGCATTGGTTTTGAATCATCTGCATTCTTGAATAATAATTGTTCAATCTATAGTACTGTAAATTTGAAAATACTGAGCTGGCTTTTTCCTGAGCATTTATATTCTTTTCCAGCCACTGTCAATGTTGGTTTGCAAACCCACATAGACATTTAAAGAGATGGTTCAATCTGCTTGTCCAACAGTGGAGGGAGTTAATGGCCCAGAATATTATGAATATAATGAAGGTGGAACTGAATTAGGGAAAGAACTCTTAGTTTATATAAATATCATTATGGCCAGATGATAAGGGGTGACAGGCTGCAACACACCCCTCCCCACCTTGGTCAGTTGCAACAAATATTTTTTATCATGTAGCAGTCACAATACAATAAAACGTAGTGAACCAAATTAAAAATCAAAGAGGTCCAATTCTAAGGTCTATTTGAGTTATAGACTTTCAGTGTCTATTAAACCCAGGAAAAATAAGTAAGTACATCAACAAACGAATAAACATAAACACAGTTAATAACATTTTAAACAGAAGTGGAGAGGTAGGTGTCTATACTACAGAAAGGTAAGGACAGTTTGAGTTTAAAGATTTTTAGCTTCCTTGAGTTGCAACAATGAACCCTGAATCCCAATTGTATAGCTCTTGCCCTGTTTTCTGAAGATAACCTGAATTTCTCAGTGAACAATGGTTTCTCCAAGTTTATTTTTCACCAGCACCAGTCCCTGAGATGATTGAGAGGGAGGGAGGGAGAAAAATATTCAGTATCCTTGCTGCCATCAGCCCATGTGCTTACACACTGCTTGGTTGTTTAAAGAATGTTGTTGAGGATTCTCATATCTATGTCATAGTTTCATTTCAAGTTTGATAGTTGTGGACAGAAGACTAGCCACCAGGATACATGAACATCAACTAGCCTCAAAATGACACGACCCTCTCTCACTAGTATCCTTACATACAGATAAGAAAGGACACCACTTTGATTGGGACACCACATCCATCCTAGGACTAGCCAAACAGAAACATGCATGAGAACTCCTGGAAGCATGGCATTCCAACTAGAACTCCATCAACAAAGACATCGAGTTAGATCCCATCTACTACCCTCTGAGAAAAAGAACAGGAAATGACATAACCACAGGAAATGACATCATGGCAGGAAATGGCATCAGCAACCCAAAGAAAGCCAACCATATAAATAGAAAGCAGGAATTATCAGCAGTGCTTTGCCCGGAGGCCAACTGAAGATGTTACTTAGTGGGGTGAGGAAACGTCTGGAAATGAACCTTCCAGTTCAGCAAACAAACCTACATCAGAACCTCAACCTAAGCTACAAATCTTCTCAAAACTTGCTAATCTTATATTTCTCAATTTGTGAATTTATTATGCAAATGTGAGTAATACAAGAGACATAAATTTCTCGACGCCTCTCTCAGTGTCAGTGCCTCTAAATTGAAATAGTCATTCCAATGGATTGTCAAATAATAGACAAGCAAGAGGCTGGAACAACACAGCAAGCCAGGTAGCACCAGGAGGTAGACAAGTCATCATTTTGGGTGTAACCCTTCTGAAACGTTAACTTCTCCAATTCCTGATGCTGCCTGGCTTGCTGTGTTCTTCCAGCCTCCTGCTTATTTACTTTGGACTCTAGCATCTGCAGTTTTCTTGTCTCCAACTGGGATTCTCAGACAAGCGCAGGAGTAATTGTAGGTTGCCAGTGTCCCTTTTAAAACCATTTTAGTTCATGAAAGTCTCAGGTATTAAAATCAAATGGCAAAAGATGAAAATTGATAGTCCATTTTCACCACAACCATAATAATATGCACAAACAAGAAAGCTCATACCTCAATGTTAATAAATTAAATGGTAGCCACTTGGTACTAGTTTTATAGGTGATATCTTATGACACTGTTGGTGATGTGTGTGACAATGTAGGTATTCATAGAAAATGCTAGAAATACATGACAGGTATGGCAGTATTTGTAAAGCAAGAAGCAGTTAATTATCAACTGAATAACTGTTTGATAGAACAAAAGACATGGTAGCTAGGAAACTAGGGAAATAAGTAGTGATGTCTTAAAAAGAGTCCACATTACAGAGAGGAGGAACTGGAGGACATAAAATGCATAAAGATAGATAAATTCCCAGGTCCTAATCAAGAGTATCTGAGGACATTGACGAATACTAGGCATAAAATTGCAGGGTCCCAGCAGTGATATTTGTATCATCTACAGCCACTGGTGAGGTGCAAGAAAACTGGAGTGCAGCTAATGTTGTGTATTATTCAAGAAAGGCTGCAAGGAAAAGCCAGGGAATTATAGACTGGGGAGCCTGATGTTAGTGGTGGGTAAGTTCTTAGAGGGCTTTTGATAGACAGAATCTATATACAATTTGAAAGGCAAGGACTGAGTAAGGATAGTCAACATGGCTTTGTGCACAGGAAATCATGTCTCACAAATTTGATTGAATTTTTTGAAGAGGTAACCAATAGTATAGATGAAGACAGAGCCACAGATGTAGTCTACAGGTACTTTAGCAAAGTTTTTGACCAGGTTCTGCATGGCAGTTTGGTTAGTAAGGTTAGATCAAATAGGATATAGGGAGAGCTAGCCAAATGGATACAAAATTGGCTTGACAGTAGGATACAGAAGGTGGTGGTTAAAGGGTTGTTGGTCAGCCTGGAAGCATGTGATCACAAGGATTAGTTCTGGTCCACTGTTGTTCATTATTTATTTAAACAATTTGGCTGAGATTATAGGAGGCATAGTTCATAAACTTGCAGATGACACCAAACTGGTGAAGAAGGTTATTTAAGAATATGGAATCTTCATCAATGGGACCAGTGGGCTGAGAAACAGGTAGATAGAGTTTAATTCAGATAAATGTGAGGTGTTGCATTTTAGGAAGACAAACCAGGACTTTAACAGTTATTGGCAGGGCCCTGTGGAGTTTTGTCAAACAGAGAGACCAATGGGTGCAGGTTCATAGTTCCTTGAAAGTGGCATCACAGGCAGACAGTGCATTGAAAAACGTATTCAGCATTCTTGTCCTCGTTGGTCAGAACATTGAGTACACTAGTTGGCACATAGCATTATGCTTTACAAGAAATGCTAAGGCTGCATTTGAAATAACGTGTACAATTTTGGTTGCTCTGCTATAGGAAGAATGTTATTAAATTTGAAAGGGTGCAAGAAAGATTTACAAGTACGGTACGAAGACTAGAAGGTTTAAGTTATTAGGAAAGGCCAGGACTTTTTCTCCCTGGAGTGTCAGAGGCTGAGGCGTGACCTTGTAGAGATTTATAAAATCATGAGGGGCACAGATAAGGTGAATAGCCAAGGTGTTTTGTCCAGGGTGGGGAAATCCAAAACTAGAGGGTGTATTTTAAAGGTGAAAGGGGAAAAATTTAAAAGGGAACCGGGGGCAACGTTTTCACACAGAGGGTGCTGCATATCTGGAATGAACTGCCAGAGGAAATGGTGCAGGTCGGTACAATTGCAACACTTAAAAGACTTTTGGGCAGGCTCATGAATTGGAATGGTTTAGAGGAATATGGGTCAAACATAGGGAAATTAGACTAGTTCAGCTTAGGAAACCTGGTCAGCATGAACTGAATTGGGCCGAAGGGCCTGTTGCCACGCTGTGTAACTCCATGACTATGACAGAAAAAAAGTATAGCTGGGACAAGGTTTAAGCAATTGTAGAGGCAGGCAAAGTTTGCTGTAGGATGATTTAAGGAGAAAGAACAGAGACAAAGTCTGTGACAAGCAAAAGGCTGGAAAGATTACAAGACAAAAGATATGATGGTGCAAGGCAAAAGGAAGTGGTAACATAAGCATTATACTTTTCAAAGAGGTTTTTTTTATTTGCAGATCAATCCAGACCAGCAGATTTGAAATGCAGCAATTGCAACTTCTCAGTCCAAAACACCAGCATAATCAGCATGACATCCACCATGACTCGCTTCTATGCTATTCAGGAATTTAGCTTTGCAAGCATTGAGGATACGGGGCATACCTGCAGTACACTCTGTTGCTTTAACTGAGTAGGGATTGTGTATTGTACAGATAAGAACACGTGAATCATTCTTTAAATTGTTCTTGGACAAGTAGGTTACTGAATCAGGGCTGTTTAAGAACTGAGTAACAACAACAATTTGCATTTTTATAGCACCTTTAATGTAGTAAAATACTCCTTAGATGTCACAATAGCATTATCAAATAGAACCTTTGCACTGATACATAATCATGAATTAGGATTAGTGGTCAAAACGGTAGATTTTAAGTAATATCTTAAAGGAGGAAGAGAGACAGAAAGATAATGGGGAATATAGATAGAGTTTCCAAATTCCAGTTCTTGGCAAATTAAAAACATGGCCACTAATGGTAGAGTGACATATTTGGGCAAAGGCCAGAACTAAATCAGGCCATCTTGGAAAACATCAGGATTGCGGAGGACTACAGACTTAGTAAAGGACCAAGCCGTGGAGAAATTGGAATTCAAGGATGAACCTTTTGCTTTAACAGAGTAACTGACTGACACAAGTTTTCAATGTATTTGTGAAGTTGAATTTTTAATTCTGTATATTGTCAATGACATCTTGGATGAAAGACTGCGGCCTAGATTTTTGCAGTGACTGAGAGTCCCTCTGTTGTTATGAAAATGGTGAATAAACCTGAAAATAGCAGGTTATTGCCCGAACTATAGTTATTGTGATGAGGTCAGGCAGGTGGACCTCACAGACGATGAGCTCCCTGACTGGGGCTGTTAATCTGGTCCAATCAGGGAGCTCTGGCTAACAGAGGTAAACAGTGTCAGAGGTTCTGTTCATTCTAAGAGCTGCCTCTGAGTAAGCCGGACTAGTGTCAAGTACTAGATTAGAGTGGTGCTGGAAAAGCACAGCAGTTCATTCAGCATTCAAGGAGCAGGAAAATCAATGTTTCGGGCAGGAACCCTTTGCATGTGTAAATAAAGGGTGCCTTGGTGAATGGGATTTTGGCCACAGTGGAGTTATTTCAGTGGCAACAAGAGTATCGAAACAAAGAGATTGCACCAGAGATGCTGCAGAAGAGATTACCAGGATGTCGCCTGAACAGCAGCACTTCAGCTATGAAAAGAGGTGAGATAGACAGCTTTCTCAGAGCAGAGAAGGCTGAAGTAGGATCTGATTGAGGAGAACAAAGTTCAGAGTGGCAAAGACAAGAAATTTTCTCCTTTCATGGCCAGGTTAATAACCCAAGGCATAATTATACGGTAAGGAACAGGAAGGTTTGAAGAACTTTAAGGCAAAACTTTCTCACCAAGAGGGTTGTGGGAATCTGCATCTCACTGCCTAAAAGGATGGTGGAACAGGAACCCTCAAGAAATTGAATAGAATCAATGGATATTTGATATCTGGCATGGACACAATGGCTAAAGGCTTCTTTCTATGCCGTAAAAATTCTATGACTCTATATGTGATGACTTTTGGGAGATGTAAGATGTGCTTTCAGATTTTCAGAAGGTAGGAATGTATACATCTATTTAGTACATGAGCTCGTTGAAGATGTAAGCCCATTGTTAATGTCACAGAACTGGTCAAAAGTATCAAGAGGATTGTTAAAGGGAGCTAAAGCCATTGTTAAAGGGAATCCTGGAGCATTTAAATGTCCAGCCCTTTAGATTTTTAAAAGAATGTTTGGTCTATTTAAAAAAACAATGGTTGGTATTTCACTTTGTTGATGTAATCCTGAGGACTACTATTACTGGATTAATGGCACATGGTGAGGACAGTGCAGGAGAGAGAGAGACAGAGAGAGAGAGAGAGAGAGAGAGAGTACCTGCACAGTTACTGCCTTAGCTGTTTTTGAATTCATGTGTCGCTGGACGTCAGAATGCATCTGGGAAAATTAACAAACAGTGAAGTTCACAACTAATCTTGGAGGAACCAGTTTTGGCGAAGTTCACAACACAGAATCAGATAAGTTAATTGTTGTTTTAAGTCTGTCCAAGAGAAATGCAGTATTAGTGAGTATAGTGGGTTCTTTCTTGATTATATGTTTTTGGAGATAAGTCTCTTGATTAAACTTAAAATATAAGCCATAGCTCTTAATTTAACCTGGTACAGTGTTTTGTAGAGGAATAAGATGGTGTTATTTTCTGGGTCTGTAGATTGTGAAGGAGCAAAAATGGCCTTTGCAGTGATATGTACTTCTTGTCAGATGTGGGAGTTAAAGAGAGTTTAAGGGTTACTGTGGATTATATCTGCCATAAATGCTGTTGGATGTGAATCTTATCAGATCGAATGGATCGGTTGGAGAGACAGATAGAAGCGACGAGGAGTTTGCAACAGCAACAGTATGTGATAGATGGCAGTTATAGGAAGGGGGGAGATTTTCCGATACAGTCACATAGATGGGTGAGAGAGGTTGGCACCTAGGGCAGGAGTCTTTTATGGATATACCCATTTCAAACAGGTATGCTGATTTGGAAAATGTAGGGGGTGATGGATTCTCTGGGGAACATAGCACGAGCAGCCAAGTTTCTGGCATTGAGACTGGCTCTAATGCAACGAGGGGTACGTCGGCTTCTAAGACATCAATTGTGTTAGGGGATTCTGCAGTCTGAGGTACAGACAGATGTTTCTGTGGACAGCAGAGAAAAAACAGAATGGTGTGTTGTTTCCCTGTGCCAGGATCAAGGATGTCTCAGAGAGGGTGCAGAATGTTCTCACAGGGGAGAGGGGCCAGCAAGAGATCATTGTCCACATTGGAACTGACGATATAGGAAGGGAAAAGGTTGAGATTCTGAAGGGAGAATACAGAAAGTTAGGCAGAGATTTAAAAAGGAGGTCCCCAAGGGTAGTAATATCTGGATTACTCCGAGTGCTACGAGCTAGTGAGGGCAGGAATAGGAGGATAGAACAGATGAGTGCATGGCTGAGGAGCTGGTGTATGGGAGAAGGATTCATATTTTCGAATCATTGGAATCTCTTTTGAGGTAGAAGTGACCTGTACAAGAAGGACAGATTGCACCTAAATTGGAAGGGGACTAATATACTGGCAGGGAAATTTGCTAGAACTGCTTGGGAGGATTTAAACTAGTAAGGTGGGGAAAGGGGGGACCCAGGGAGATAGTGAGGAAAGAGATCAATCTGAGACTGGTATATTTGTGAACAGGAGTGAATCCAACAGTCAGGGCAGGCAGGGACAAAGTAGGACTAATAAATTAAACTGCATTTATTTCACTGCAAGGGGCCTAACAGGGAAGGCAGATGAACTCAGGGCAAGGTTAGGAACATGGGACTGGGATATCATAGCAATTATAGAAATATGGCTCAGGGATGGGCAGGACTGGCAGCTTAATGTTACAGGATACAACTGCTACAGGAAGGATAGAAAGAGAGGCAAGAGAGGAGGGGGAGTGGTGTTTTTGATAAGGGATAGCATTACAGCTGTACTTAGGGAGGATATTCCAGGAAATACATCCAGGGAAGTTATTTGGGTGGAACTGAGAAACAAGAAAGGGATGATCACCTTATTGGGATTGTATTATAGACACCCCCCCCCCCAATAGTCAGAGGGAAATTGAGAAACAAACTTGCAAGGAGATCTCAGCTATCTGTAAGAATAATATTGTAGTTATGGTCGGGGATTTTAACTTTCCAAACATCAACTGGGACTGACATAGTGTTAAAGTTTTAGATGGAGAGGAATTTCTTAATTGCGTACAAGACAATTTTCTGATTCAGTATGTGGATGTACTTACTAGAGAAGGTGCAAAACTTGACCTACTCTTGGGAAATAAGATAGGGTAGGTGACTGAGGTGTTAGTGGAGGAACACTTTGGGGCCAGTAACCATAATTCTATTCGTTTTAAAATAGTGATGGAAAAGGATAGACCAGATCTAAAAAAGTTGAAGTTCTAAATTGGAGAAAGGCCAATTTTGATGGTATTAGGCAAGAACCTTCGAAAGCTGATTGATGGCAGATGTTCATAGGTAAAGGGACGGCTGGAAAATGGGAAGCCTTCAGAAATGAGATAACAAGAATCCAGAGAAAGTATATTCCTGTCAGGGTGAAAGGGAAGGCTGGTAGGCATAGGGAATGCTGGATGGCTAAAGAAATTGAGGGTTTGCTTAAGAAAAAGTAGGAAGCATATGTCAGGTATAGACAGGATAGATCGAGTGAATCCTTAGAAGAGTATAAAGGAAGTAGGAGTATACTTAAGAGGGAAATCAGGAAGGCAAAAAGGGGACATGAGATAGCTTTGGCAAATAGAATTAAGGAGAATCCAAAGGGTTTTTACAAATATATTAAGGATAAAAGGGTAACTAGGGAGAGCATAGGGCCCCTCAAGCAAGGCGGCCTTTGTGTGGAGCCACAGAAAATGGGGGAGATATTAAATGAATATTTTGTACCAGTATTTACTGTGGAAAAGGATATGGAAGATATAGATTGTAGGGAAATAGATGGTGACATCTTGCAAAATGTCCAGATTACAGAGGAGGAAGTGCTGGATGTGTTGAAATGGTTAAAGGTGGATAAATCCCCAGGACCTGATCAGGTGTACCCAAAAACTCTATGGGAAGCCAGAGAAGTGATTGCTAGGCCTTGTATCGTTGATAGTCACAGGTGAGGTACCGGAAGACTGGAGGTTGGCAAACGTGGTGCCACTGTTTGAGAAGGGCGGTAAAGACAAGCCAGGGAACTATAGACTGGTGAGCCTGACCTCAGTGGTGGGCAAGTTGTTGGAAGGAATCCTGAGGGACAGGATGTACTTGTATTTGGAAAGGCAAGGACTGATTCGGGTTAGTTAATATGGCTTTGTGCGTGGGAAATCATGTCTCACAAACTTGATTGAGTTTTTTGATGAAGTAAAGAAGATTGATGAGGGCAGAGCAGCAGGTGTGATCTATATGGACTTCAGTAAGGCATTTGACAAGGTTCCCCATGGGAGACTGATTAGCAATGTTAGATCTCATGGAATAAAGTGAGAACTAGCCATTTGGATATAGAACTGGCTCAAAGGTAGAAGACAGAGGGTGGTGGTGGACGATTGTTTTTCAGACTGGAGGCCTGTGACCAGTGGCGTGAGGAGAAAGTGAGGACTGCAGATGCTGGAGATCAGAGCTGAAAATGTGTTGCGGAAAAGTGCAACAGGTCAGGCAGCATCCAAAGAGCAGGAGAATCGACGTTTCGGGCATGAGCCCTTCTTCAATGATTCCTGGTACGTGTATGGAATGAGCTGCCAGAGGATGTGGTGGAGGCTGATACAATTGCAACATTTAAGAGGCATTTGGATGGGTATATGAATAGGAAGGGTTTGGAGGGATGTGGGCCGGGTGCTGGCAGGTGGGTCTAGATTGGGTTGGGATATTTGGTCAGCGTGGACAGGTTGGACCGATAGGTCTGTTTCCATGCTGTACATCTCTATGACTCTATGACTGATTTCATGACTTTCCATTATCACTGTAGAGTACCTCTCAATTAATGATATGGCTGACACCTCCAAGCACGTCTAAATTCTTTGAAGTGAAACTTTAAATTTCAATGCTTGCTTTATTTTATTTATTCCTTACAGGATATGGGCATCTCTGTCATCAGATTTATTGTCTATCGCCAGTTTCCCTTGAACTGCTATAGTCCATGGATGTGGGTATACCCGAAGTGCTATTATAAAGAGAGGGAGTTAATTTTTTGAAATTTTGACCCAATGACAGTGAAGGAATCATGATGTTCTTCCAGATCAAAATGAGATGTGGTGTGGAGAGGAACTTGGAGACAGCAGTATTCTGATGCAATTGCAATCCTTGCCCTGGTAGACATTGTGGGCTTGGATTCTGCAATTCAATTAATCTTGATAAGCTGCTGCAGTGCATCTTGTAGATGGAACACACTGCTGTTACAGTGTGATGGTGGTAGAGGAATGAAAGCTTAAGTTAGTAGATGGGATGCAAATCTCATTCTCTATTGCCAGAGACAAGCAGGCACAACAAACACAAGAGTTTACTCAGGCTGCATATTTCTCCATGCTATTGTGCATTTCTTTGAGTATGCTTCATGTCAACTCAGTTGTTTCCATCTTATGTGTAAAACCTGATGTGCAGCTGTTGTGTGTCCATTATCTTGGCAGCAATTGCAATTTTATCATGATGCGGTAGATACACTGTGGCAAGGCTGACTGCTGGGCGACAGGATTCACTCAGGATGTGGAGATTGGGCATGACTAACATTCTGAGATTATACCATGAATGGTAGAACCCTGGAAAATACTAAAGATTAGTGGGGCCTTGATGTGGGGATCTACATCAGAGCAGGTAGATAAGGTAGCTCGGAGGCAAATGGGATACTTGTCTTTATTAGGTGAGGCTTGAATACAAGTATGAGGAGGTTATACCAAACTGTATAAAATACTGATTGGGCTACAATTGGAGTACTGCATGCAGATCTGGTGCATTATGGGAAGGATGTGATTGCACTCAAGAGGGTGCAATGGAGATTTTCCCAGATTCTACTGGGCTGCAGGATCTGAGTGATGAGAGAAAATTAGATAGTCTGGGGTTTTTCTTTGAGCAGCAAAGCTTGAGAGAGGATCTCAGGGGTGTAAATGATTATGAAGATTAAATTTTATTATCACATGTACCCGGTTACAAGAGTATGGGAATACAGGGAAACGTGTGTAGAGTCGCCACTCTCCGGCGCCGTCATAGAATATAATGGTTAGAGTTAAAAACAAGAGCTGAAATTAAGGAAACAGAAACATAAAGAAAAGAAAATGTTCAGATCATCCTTGCTGCAACTGCTGCCATGAATCTTGAGCCAGGGTGACCAATTTCCCATGAGCTGGCCCCACCAATGCCACAGCACTGCCATTGCTGCAATTATCACTTCACCACTGCTGATGCCACCATCTAAAGTCCTACACCATGCTGCTACTTGTACTAGACCCACCAATGTCAGAGTTGCGACGTTCCAACACCATCACTCGCCACTGAACTCACCTTGGAGACACTACTGCCATCTTGGAATTATTTAATGAGAACTGAGTGTGTGTCAGGATAGGTGGAAAGGAAGGGACGTTTTCATTAATAGAGAGGTTGATGAGAGGAGGGCACAGATTTAAGATAAGAGCTAAAAGGCTAAGAGGAGATTAAAGAGAAACGTTATAACCCAAGCATAGTGGGCATCTGGAACTCACTGTTTGAAAGGATAGTTGTGTCAGAAATTGTCATAAACCTTAAGCAGAATTGGGATATTCACTTAGTTGCCACTGCTTCCAGGGTTATTGACCAAAAGCTGGAAAATGTCATCAAACATCATCAATTCTTTGCTAACTGATGCAGAATTGGCTTCCTTCTATACTGTAAATATGTAAGAGCTGATGTGACTCTGATGCAGAACTCCCATGCATATGTACAAATCAAGCCCACAATGATAACAATGCTGTCATTAAGAATGTAATAGAGCGGGCCGTTGATTAATGTTTCCACTGCCTGGGCTACTCTGAAGGAACCCTGCCAACTTTGCTGAGCAGATGTCAAGATTTGGGGAGTACACTACATTCTGCATAATGTGATCTTTATGGAGAGCAGCCCTTGTAGGTCAACAGCAATTGTTGCCAAAGTTGGATTCAACTAGAATAACTATTTGAATCGGTAGTAACCAATGAATTGATCGTAACCCAAACCCAAGTTGTGATTATTAATCAACTGTTTGTCCATTTCCTCCCCTTCCCTCAAAACAAATGAAACTAAGCCTTTGCACCAAGAATTAATCAAAACAACTCTTCAAAACACATTTTTAAATAATCTCCACCAAATGAATAGAGTTCAGTGAACTTTCAATTCTGTCAACCACTGCCTGCAAATCACACGTTAGACCACAGATGTTATTCCACAATACTTAGGTGCTGGAAATACTGTATATGTGACTTATTGACATTATTGGCAGTGCTTCTGAAGCTTTCCGACCTCAAGCATGCAACCCGCATACTTCCTGAAGTTAAACCAGTGCTCTGAAAAGTCATACATGAGTAACCAGTTGTTGTTTGCATTTGTGATAGTCCAACACAAATTCCAGATTTCTCTAGGGTCACAGAGGGCAATTCTAAAACAAACATTACCAATCAGTGGCTAGGATCAGAAACAGGGAGGCAAAATGTGTCCAAATGTAGACAAATATTCCAATGCTGGTGGATATACATTGCATTTCTGCCCCTTCCAACACCCACTCCATTGGAATTTTTCTGGATTTGCTTTTATTGCATGAATTAACATTGATCTTTTAATACCCTGGATACAGAATGTTAAGTAAAGACCACATTTGACATAAATATGATTATAGAACATATGTATTTGTGAAATTGATCTGACAATAAATACAAATGGGATTTCACACTTGGTGTATGAAATCTCTTAATAAGGGCAAAACCGATTGTAATAAAAATGTAAGGGCAACGAAGGATAAGAAGATAATAGAGCTGCAAGGTAAATGTAGAGATTTGTGTTGTAATAATCTGTTTTGCCTTCTAGTGTTCAATTTTGAATATAATTAATCAACTGAACCTTGAATGTATGAGTAGGAGTTTGTCTCCCACATATGGGTATTTATTTTCGCTGTGCATAGTACAGTATTACATAGCTATTATATATAACAGCTTGCATTTCCAATAAACCAGGTGAGTGGTTTCCAGTAATTGCCAACTTTAAGTGCACCTAATTATTTATTATGCTCTCAGTATCAAAATTCTGCTTTTGGATATGGTAGACTATTCCATTAGTTCATAGTTTCAATTTTAGAAAACTAAATTATTTCCTGATTGTTACTTAGCAATTTATAACTACAACCATCCTGTTTACACATCCCCAATTAATTTAATCTCATCTGGAAGTTATGGACCATCCCTCAAGCCACATGTACACTGGTGCTGTTTCAGTTACTGAATGGCTTTGCACTCCCAGTACAGAGTAGAGAAATGAGCAATATATGATGTAATACTAAGCAGGTAGATAATATTCCTTAATTGAGCCATCTGATTTTCTGTCTGTTATGTTTAATGAGCAAATATGTCCCGTGATATATGGGCACAGAGCAGAAAATTTTGGAAATGCACAAAATGCCAGTTGGCATTTCCAAAGAGAAAATACTGTTTCAGGACATGCTGGAAGTGTCAGTGCTGATTGACCTGCTGAACATTTTGTTCTGAACATACGTGTATATTTAAGGACCAACTGGAAAATAACTGAAATTATAAAAATCCATTTGGTCATACTCTGAGTTGAATTGGGGGTTTATTATTTGATTTCTTGAACTGAAACCAACCATTAATGTATGCTGTGGATTATCTGTGTTTAACTGGAAATCGTGTGATTTTAGAGAAACAGCTAAACACATCTTTAAGGAGATTTATTGCCTTAATTACTGAAAATAAATCTTCGCTTTGAGGGAAATAGGGGCAATGTACTAATAGTTGCCTAGCAGCCTTCTCTGGATTTAGTTTCAGTTTTACAGCAGTCAGAATAAGGAAAACACATCTGAAGCTCTAAAGCTGTCTCCTGAAATCTTGTTCTCAGCTGAAGTTCCAGTGAATCTGATAGATTCTAAATACAGTATTTCCGTCTACCTGATAAAACCTGAAGAGGGGGAGGGTGACCAATCCCCAACAACTTGAATCCAAGTTGATCGGAATCAGAAATGAATACCTGCCATTGATCAACAAGTCAACTTTATCAACAGGAAATCCAGGGATGTGAGAAACAATCTCACTTCTTCCTTAATTTCCTGATCCTTGGCTCAAAATGTTGTTTTTCATTGTTTTGTCTTTTGTTTTTGAAAGCTATCCCCTTCTGTTTGTTTTGTGTGTTATGTGAATATGTCTGTTTGGATAGCTTAAGAGAATATTGATTTGAATCTGAATCATAACTATGATATTGACTAGTGTTTGTCACTCACCTCAAAAGTAGGTTTTGTTCATAATAAAGAGAATATTTTGAATTTGTTAAAATTTTCTTTTAATCTGGATATTAGTATAAAAGGGAAACAATTAGTTATTTTGGTAATTGACTCAACAGTTTTATATTAATGCGGTAGAGTAGTGGATCTTGAATATCAACATACTTCTGATACAGTTGTAACAATTTCCAAAAATTCTTTTGCTTTTGTTTTAAATCGCAGGTGCTTGCATGTTTCCCTTTTTTTGTTTTGATTTGTGTTTCCGATTCTTTTTTGTTCTTGGTATAAGCTGCTCTTTTTTTTGCTGAGTGCGCAAAGGTGAAAAGTTAATTCTTATTTTATGAAATCTGATAACCTTATTATGGCAGAAGATGCATAAAGCCATTTTTTTTAAACTGGAAGGTGAACTTAACTGTGCCAATATAAATGTGGCTTCATACTCAACAATGCTGGTTTTACATTGTGAAAATTGAAGCTGCCTTTTCTCCACAGCTACTGACTCAGTTTGCCAAATCAACCCTGGTGGTAGGCCACATTGAAAGGAATGAAGTTACAGCTGGGAAATCAACTTAATTCTTTTCTGTGTGTGACTTTTATAAATTCTTGTCATTCATACGATTCTGTAACTAATACTTGTGAACCAAATTTATAGCTATTCATCTGACTGATATGTCCATGGACTTTTGGAGCATTGCTTCTTCATCAGGTAGCTAGTGGAGCAGGATCATAGGACACAGAATTTATAGTAAACGATCAAGGTGTCATACAATGGATGCAATTGATTCAAAACTAGATTGCCTCAGAGGCTGATAGCCAAGCTCAGTACCTAAGAGGACAACCTTAATTGGGATCTTGGGTTCATGTCACAGTACAGGTGATCCCACTATACTATATACACTCACACACACACATACATACATATACACACACTTTTACACACGATCACACTCACACATTCACAGAGAGGCTCTCTCATACACACGCTGTATATCTCACACACACTCACATTCAGTGTGCACCCTTTCACAGGCATGTACTCTGTCATACAACTGCACACACTCAATCAAACACACACACACACGCTCATGCAGACACACGCACACAAACACACACACAAGTCTATGGGGTGAAGTTGTTTTTGCAGATATGTTCTATTTTGTTCAAAAGCTACACAGTCTAGAGGCTGTCAGTCCATAGGACATCTTATACATTCCTACTTTGGAAATAAAACCAACCTACTCCAGATTGGGATACAGACAGACTCTAACCTCACATCTTTAATGCATTGTCTGCGTTTAGATGTACTTTTTTTAATACTGATGAAACCTTAAGTTATCTTGGGACTATGACTCGAAAGAAGTTCTGAGATTTATATAGTAATCTAGCAAAACCTGCATCCCCATTTTAAATGATTAAAGACATAACAACAATTCGGTTCTGTTCAATACATCATCAGTTATATGGCATTTTGATCTTTTACTATAAATTCTGTGTCCTATGATCCTGCCCCACCAGCTACCTGATGAAGGAGCAGTGCTCCGAAAGCTTGTACTTTCAAATAAACCTGTTGGACTATAACCTAGTGTTGTGTGATTTTTAACTTTGCCCACCCCAGTCCAACACTGACTCCTCCACATCATGTCCATGAACTGACAGCTGAAGAGTCAATTATTCTTATGTAGAGTGACTTACCTTAAATGGGGGTGAATGTTGGCTTTAGCAACATGTGAATGTCATGTACCTACAAATAGGTAAAAACAATGACTGCAGATGCTGGAAACCAGATTCTGGATTAGTGGTGCTGGAAGAGCACAGCAGTTCAGGCCGAGGATGCTGCCTGAACTGCTGTGCTCTTCCAGCACCACTAATCCAGAATGTACCTACAAATGACTTGTGCAATATAATTAAATTACAGTGCCTTGGGTTTTCATTAATTGTGTTCGGCCAGTGAGGATAATTGGGATTGTATGCAAAGTATAAATTTCAATAATGGTGAAACAGCAGCTCATTTTTTATCAAGTGAAAATAAAAATCGGGGAGATGTCAAATATCCATTAATTTCCTATCCTTTCCTTTTCACACTGATGTACAATGTCACAATTTATTTTATTGTCTAAATCACAACAGTTTGCACTTATATTGAGCCTTCAAACACAGCAAACATCCCAAATCATTTCAAGAGGTTGAGAAGTGAGGGCAGAGTCTCCTGGGAGCTGATATGTACGTAGCACAAACACATTAAGTCACTTCTATCTTTCTTGCAGCTTTAATTGTTCAGGCAACATGCTGTCTAGTTCGGTTTTTAAACATACCCATTCTCTTTCAAACTACCTGGTATTGAGGCTCTGATTTCCATTATGATCTGCCAAAGTGTGTCACACCATCTTCTGCAGGTGCAGGTACATGGATGATGACAAGTGAGCGGCACAGTGGCACAGTGGTTAGCACTGCTACCTCACAGTGCTAGAGAGCCGGGTTCGTTTCTCACCTCAGGCGACTCTCTGTGTGGAGTTTGCACGTTCTCCCCATGTCTGCATGGGTTTCCTCCGGGTGCTCCGGTTTCCTCCCACAATCCAAAAAATATGTGCAGGTTAGATGAATTGGCCATGCTAAATTGCCCGTAGTGTTAGGTGAAGGGGTAAGTGTAGGAGTATGGGTCTGGGTGGTATACGCTTCGGCGGGTCGGTGTGGACTTGTTGGGCCAAAGGGCCTGTTTCCATACTGTAACTAATCTAATTTAATCTAAGTTGCTGCAGAGCGCCTTGTGTATATCATGAATCAACTGTCATTCTTTTGGACTCCTCCTCTTCTTTACAACATCTCTTACCAGTGCTCATGTTCCATTTCCTCCACATCTGGTGATACCTGTGTATTGAAAGAAAGTGAAGTGACTCTAATTGTGTTCTAACGGAAGTAGCACAGCCTATTCAGGATTTCTCTTGAACAAGACCATGTAAGACATTGTGTAGAAATTGGTCCTTTTGTTGATTTTTCTTGGATTTGGAGGCAGGGTGTTGCTGGTTGAACAAACTAAGGCTCTAATCTTGTGGAAAGAATGTCTCTGTTTATTTCCTTTTGCAGTGATCAACCGATCAAACTGAGTTAGTGCAAGCAGGAGATGTCCCTTACCCCAAGCTCTGCATTTCCCAAACACCGATCAATGTGAACCCTGACCCAACCCCAATCCAGACTGCAAATCCCTGAACCTGACCCAGACTTTGGTCATGATTTTAACTGTGAGTCCCCTACACAAGCCCATACCCGCAACATGACTCAGATTTTGTCCCTAAATAACTGAACCTAGCTTTGACGTCTAATATTTGATCCAGAACCCAAACCCTAACTTCCCAATCCAAACCCTGACCCCAAATATTTGACCCAGTCTCTGACCCTGAATACCTGATCCACCTGGCTTAGCTATAAATCCAGACCATGGCCCTCAGCCCAGGGCAAGACACAAGGCCAGCCCACTATGACCAACCCCAATTCAGGTTTTGATCCCTAAAACTGTCCCATGCACCCATTTTATTTCTTGTCCTAGGACCCAAATCCAGATAGTACTTACCTGAGAGAATTCCATGATACTAACAATAGCATAAACCTGGACTCCTTTTTGGGTGGGCTCATCAAGCTGCGTTGGTAACATTAAAAAGAAGCTCAACTTACAAAATTTCTCCTCTATCACGCATCCAACACTAGTCACAACCAAATTTCTAAGCCAATTCTATTAGTTTCTTTTTTGTTATTTGCATTGAAGAAATCCTAAGAATAAAGCTGACAATATATCATATTCTTGAATGTCAGAAAATGTATCCTTTATAGCTTTTGACCTGTGTAGATCCCTTCAATCAGATTTCCAAATCTGCTACAAACCACATCTTACAGCATTCTCTGTGAACGTGACAAAGATAAATTTTATTTCTTCATCCATTTGATCTATCTGCCGCTTTTGCAAGGTTGATGATATGATCCATCTCTAACATGTCTGGCCTTTGTCTGGGACTATACTCAGACAGCACCTTCCAAACCCATGACCACTTACAGTCATACTCACCTCGTTCGATCCTTAGCAATCTAACCATTGCTAGAAAATCATGTGGAATGGTTGCTCTTCAGACCCTTGCGGCATTGCTTCTGCTGTCTCCCAAAGATTCATCCGTGACTTCCTAATATTTCTCATTTATCTGACATTCGTTGGTGACACCATTGGAAAACAAACTGTTAGTTTTGACTTGGTAAAAACAATGACTGCAGATGCTGAAAACCAGATTCTGGATTAGTGGTGCTGGAAGAGCACAGCAGTTCAGGCAGCATCTGAGGAGCAGTAAAATCGACGTTTCGGGCAAAAGCCCTTCATCAGGAATAAAGGCAGAGAGCCTGAAGGGTGGAGAGATAAGTGAGAGGAGGGTGGGGGTGGGGAGAAAGTAGCAAAGAGTACAATAGGTGAGTGGGGGAGGGGATGAAGGTGATAGGTCAGAGAGGAGGGTGGAGTGGATAGGTGGAAAAGAAGATAGGCAGGTAGGACAAGTCATGGGGACAGTGCTGAGCTGGAAGTTTGGAACTAGGGTGAGGTGGGGGGGAGGGGAAATAAGGAAACTGTTGAAGTCCACATTGATGCCCTGGGGGTGAGGTGTTCCGAGGCAGAAGATGAGACGTTCTTCCTCCAGGCGTCCGGTGGTGAGGGAGCGGTGGTGAAGGAGGCCCAGGACCTCCATGTCCTTGGGAGAATGGGAGGGGGAGTTGAAATGTTGGGCCACAGGACAGTGTGGTTGATTGGTACGGGTGTCCCGGTGATACTCCCTAAAGCGCTCTGCTAGGAAATGTCCAGTCTCCCCATTGTAGAGGATTCCGCATCGGGAGCAACAGATACAGTAAATGATATCGGTGGATGTGCAGGTAAAACTTTGATGGATGTGGAAGGCTCCTTTAGGACCTTGGATGGAGGTGAGGAAGGAGGTGTGGGCACAGGTTTTGCAATTCCTGAGATGGCAGGGGAAGGTGCCAGGCTGGGAGGGTGGGTTGTAAGGGGGCATGGACCTGACCAGGTAGCCATGGAGGGAACGGTCTTTGCGGAAGGCGGAAAGGAGTGGGGAGGGAAATATATCCCTGTGGTGGGCTCTGTTTGGAGGCGGCGGAAATGTCGGCGGATGATTTGGTTTATGCAAAGATTGGTAGGGTAGAAGGTGAGCACCAGGGGCGTTCTGTCCTTGTAATGGTTGGAGGGGTGGGGTCTGAGGGTGGAGGTGCGGGATGTGGACGAGATGTGTTGGAGGGTATCTTTAACCAGGTGGGAAGGGAAATTGCGGTCTCTAAAGAAGGAGGCCATCTGGTGTGTTCTGTGGTGGAACTGGTCCTCCTGGGTGCAGATACGGTGGATGCGGAGGAATTGGGAATAAGGGATGACATTTTTGCAGGAGGTAAGATGGGAAGAGGTGTAATTCAGGTAGCTGTGGGAGTCGGTGGGTTTGTAAAAAATGTTGGTGTCAAGTTGGTTGTCATTAATGGAGATGGAGAGGTCCAGGAAGGGGAGGGAGGTGTCAGAGATGGTCCAGGTAAATTTAAGGTCAGGGTGGAATGTGTTGGTGAAATTGATGAATTGCTCAACCTCCTTGCGGGTGCACAAGGTGGCGCCAATGCAGTCATCAATGTAGCGGAGGAAGAGGTGGGGAGTGGTGCTGGTATAATTACGGAAGATTGACTATTCTATGTAGCCGCCAAAGAGACAGGCATAGCTGGGGCCCATACGGGTGCCCATGGCTACCCCTTTGCTCTGGAGGAAGAGGGAGGATTCGAAGGAGAAATTGTTAAGAGTGAGGACCAGTTCTGCCAAACGAATGAGAGTGTTGGTGGAAGGGTACTGTTGGGGACATGGGGAGAGGAAGAAACAGAGGGCTTGGAGGCCCTGGTCATGACGGATGGAGGTGTAGAGGGATTGGATATCCATGGTGTTAGTTTTGACTTGCACACCTGATGACACTTAGCTTTACCTCACAACTCTTGGTCCTTCCACCTAACTTGTCAGACTCTGCAGAGTTAATAGCAACATGAAAGTCTACTTATGCTATTATAAGTTTTGTAACTAACTGTGATCTTTTAAAAATGGCCACAAATGAGCTATTTTTAAAACATGGTTCCCAAAAGTAACCTGATTTCAGTTGTGGATTCAACTTTTATCAGACATCTGGTGGAATTAGACTGTACTTATCTGAAGAAAATACATAAACAGATATACCTAGATATGAGAAGACTTCTGAAATTCAATAAGCATTTTCACAAAGGTAATAAGGAATTCATTGACAATGACTCACCTGAAGGTGAGACTAACTCGTTTCTGTCTTACCAAACCAGGAAGAATTGGAACTATTTGAATTAATGGCTGAGACAGTTTACTTGGACTCAAAGATTATCGATGACGTTGTGTGTCAGACTTGGGCTATCGCAACATCTAATACAGAAACATGATTTACATTTGCGATAGCCACCATGTTCAATTTGAATGGGATAAAAAGTATAGTTAGGGGCAATCATTTCATGCAGTGACCTTAGTAGAATCTCTGAAATTAGTTCCAGGGAACAACATGTTTTACCCTTTTCACTGGATGTTTCGGAGAGGAGTGCCCAGAAGTTATCAATATTCTGCAGCAAAGGAATCCAAGTTTTCAGATGTTGTGCCAGAAAAATATCAGGAAAAATAACTCCATTCACTCTCCTAAGCTGATTTATTTGTTGAGTCCACCTATAAAGGTAAACTCCATGTTTTTGACTTTAGAAGCCATCATAATTGCTGGAAACAACTCTTCAACTTCAACTTCAACTCTTTAGTCCAGACAACTAACACTTCAACCACAATCTCCAGGACATGCAACAGTATCTTAACAGATTGATTTGAATTTCAATTTTATAAGTATCTGGTATAGAACATAGAACAATACAGCACAGAACAGGCCCTTCGGCCCACGATGTTGTGCCGAACATCTATCCTAGATTAAGCACCTATCCATGTACCTATCCAATTGCCGCTTAAAGGTCGTCAATGATTCTGACTCTACCACTCCCACGGGCAGCGCATTCCATGCCCCCACCACTCTCTGGGTAAAGAACCCACCCCTGACATCTCCCCTATACCTTCCACCCTTCACCTTAAATTTATCTCCCCATGTAATACTCTGTTGTACCCGGGAAAAAAGTTTCTGACTGTCTACTCTATCTATTCCTCTGATCACCTTATAAACCTCTATCAAGTCACCCCTCATCCTTCGCCGTTCCAACGAGAAAAGGCCGAGAACTCTCAATCTGTCCTCATACGACCTATTCTCCATTCCAGGCAACATCCTGGTAAATCTTCTCTGCACCCTCTCCAAAGCTTCCACATCTTTCCTAAAGTGAGGCGACCTGAACTGCACACAGTACTCCAAATGTGGCCTAACCAAAGTCCTGTACAGCTGCAACATCACTTCATGACTCTTGAATTCAATCCCTCTGCTAATGAACGCTAATACACCATAGGCCTTCTTACAAGCTCTATCTACCTGAGTGGCAACTTTCAAAGATCTATGTACATAGACCCCAAGATCCCTCTGTTCCTCCACCTGACTAAGAACTTTACCGTTAACCCTGTATTCCGCATTCTTATTTGTTCTTCCAAAATGGACAACCTCACACTTGGCAGGGTTGAACTCCATCTGCCACTCCTCAGCCCAGCTCTGCATCATATCTAAGTCCCTTTGCAGCCAACAACAGCCCTCCTCACTGTCCACAACTCCACCAATCTTCGTATCATCTGCAAATTTACTGACCCACCCTTCGACTCCCTCATCCAAGTCATTAATAAAAATTACAAACAGCAGAGGACCCAGAACTGATCCCTGCGGAACTCCACTTGTAACTGGGCTCCAGGCTGAATATTTACCATCTACCACCACTCTCTGACTTCGACCGGTTAGCCAGTTTTCAATCCAATTGGCCAAGTTTCCCTTTATCCCATGCCTCCTGACTTTCCGCATAAGCCTACCATGGGGAACCTTTATCAAATGCCTTACTAAAATCCATGTACACTACATCCACTGCTCTACCCTCATCCACATGCTTGGTCACCTCCTCAAAGAATTCAATAAGACTTGTAAGGCAAGACCTACCCTTCACAAATCCGTGCTGGCTGTCCCTAATCAAGCAGTGTCTTTCCAGATACTCATAAATCCTATCCCTCAGTACCCTTTCCATTACTTTGCCTACCACAGAAGTAAGACTAACTGGCCTGTAATTCCCGGGGTTATCCCTATTCCCTTTTTTGAACTGGGGCACAACATTCGCTACTCTCCAGTCCCCTGGTACCAGCCCCGTTGACAGTGAAGATGAAAAGATCATTGCCAACGGTACTGCAATTTCCTCTCTTGCTTCCCACATAATCCTAGGATATATCCCGTCAGGCCCGGGGGACTTGTCTATCCTCAAGTTGTTCAAAATGTCCAACACATCTTCTTTCCTAACAAGTATCTCTTCTAGCTTACCAGTCCGTTTCACACTCTCCTCTTCAATAATACGGTCCTTCTCATTCGTAAATACTGAAGAAAAGTATCCTTACTTGTAACCAGTAACTTTCGTAACTTTATTACATTTAATGAGTAACTTACAGCAATGTTTTGTAATAAATTAACCTTTATCTTATTTAAGGTTAGAGCTTTGTTTACAGTCATTTTTATGTTGAATCACAAATGTGGGTTATATCTTCACATATACATAACACACAGACACATTCTTATTTTGCGAATCACTGAGGAAACACTCTTGGTCATGACAATAAATTGAAATTTCCTCTAATTAAATATTAGGTTCTGAAGCAGTTGCATTTATTTTTTGATACAAATTCCATTCCACAGCACACAACTCTACCTGTTTTCCTAGCAAGTGTCTAAGCCTGAATGAGACGCTTTGTAACTCTGGTGTCATACTTGACCCCATGAGGAGCTTCTGACCATGTCATCACTAAAACCACCTACGTCCATTTTTTTTTAAACAATGCTTGGGCTATTGTCTAACTTAACTCAAACGCGTAGTTGCCTTAGACTTAAACTTAAGTTCATCCAAAACTTTGCAGTTTGTATTTGCTCTAATTCACTCAACCCTTTTTGTGCCCATGATCTATGGCCCCTGGTTAGTCAATGCCTTGGTTTCAAAATGCTTTATCTTGTTTCAAATGTTTGATCAGCCTTGTCCTCTCTTCATTTGTAATCTCTTCCAGCCATATAATTCCTCAAGACATTTATATGTCAAGTCTTTTATTTCCTCAAGTCATTTACATAAATGGTTTGGATGCAAACATTGGCAGCATGGTTAGTAAGTTTGCAGATGACACTAAAATTGGAGGTGTCATGGACAATCACGAAAGTTACCTCTGAGTACATTGGGATCTTGATCATATGGACCAATGGGCTGAGGAGTGACAGATGGAGTTTAATTTATTTGAATGTGAGGTGCTGAATTTTGGAAAGGCAAATCAGGGCAGGACTTATACACTTAATGATAAGGTCCCAGTGTTGCTGAACAAAGAGACCTTGGAGTGCAGGTTCATAGTTCCTTGAAAGTGCAGTCACAGATAAATAGGATAGTGAAGAAGCCATTTGATATGTTTGCCTTTATTGGCCAGTGCATTGAGTACAGGAGTTGGGAGGTCATGTTTGGCTGTACAGAACATTGGTTAGGCCACTATTGGAATACTGTGTGCAACTCTGGTCTCCCTCCTATAGGAAGTATGTTGTGAAACTTGAAAGGGCTCAGAAAAGATTTACAAGGATGTTGCCAGGGTTGGAGGATTTGAGCTAAAAGGAGTGGCTTAATAGGCTGGGAGGTGACCTTATAGAGGTTTATAAAATCATAAGGGGCATGGATAGGCTAAATAGACAAGGTATTTTCCCTCGGGTGTAGGAATCCAAAACTTGAGGACATAGATTTACGGTGAGAGGGGAAAGATTTAAAAGAAACTTAAGGGGCAACTTTTTCACAAAAAGGGTGGTGCTTGTATGGAATGAACTACCAGAGGAAGTGGTGGAGGCTGATACAGTTACAACATTTGAAAGGCATCTGGATGGGTATATAAATAGTAAGGGTTTAGAGGGGTATGGGCTAAATGCTAGCAAATGGGACTAGATTTATTTGGGATATCTGGTCAGCATGGATGAATTGGGCCAATAGGTCTGTTCCTTGCTGTACATCTTTATAACTCTATGACTCTATATTTGCCCGCATCTAGTTTTATTCTCCTAAAATTTCCAATTTTAATTGTTGCACCATTGGGTGGACATGCCTTCACCTGCCTAGGCTCCAAATCCTGAAATTCCCTCAGCACATCCCTCTCCCTCTGCCTCTCTTTCCTGTTTTAAGAGCCTCCATAAAACCTACCTCCTTAGCCAAGCTAAACACACATTATGTGTCTCACTGAAAAATTTTGCTTTATAGTGCATGCCATTAAAGGTACTGTATAATCAAGACAAATTGGTAGAAAATTTCTAGTTACCTTAATGACTGGATTTGCAATCGATGTGTTCCTGAGTAAGAGGATTCTGATGTAAAATCAAACTTGAATATTATCATTGCCATTGTTGTTTTAAACCATTGTGTGTTGGGAAGGGAGAATTCAGGAACTTGATGAGCTGGGTAAACAGCCACAACCACCTAATGAAGGAGCAATGCTCCGAAAGCTAGTGCTTCCAAATAAACCTGTTGGACTATAACCTGGTGTTGTGTGATTTCTAACTTGGTAAAGAGGTTATGCCAACAGCTGTATGCATTATCACCAAATCATAGAGGCACCTTTGCCACAGAAATCTCAGAGCATTCCATGACATTCTGCAAATGTACAACACAGAGAAAATGTCCTTCCCTCACATTAAGTGCATATTGTCTTTCACAAGCAATCTGAGCTTGATTTAATGCATCACAGAATCACCTTTCACTGCCTTGCGTTGTAACAATAGGTGGTGTTTAGTTTTGGAAATCACAGAATTGTTTAAAATGTTACGCTAGCAATACAGGTACAGGAATACAGATTATTAATCAGCAAGAATAGTGGGGAAGAATTCAGCAAAGTCGTTCTCTCATTCTCCTGTTACACATGAGAAGCTTTGCTTTAACCTTAGGCAAACATACTTCACAAAATTGAAACCTCATAGTGCAATACTGGGTTGGCAGCACCTACTTGAACTAGTGACATTCATATATTTTTGTGTCACCTTCTGTGTTTCCTTTGTAATAATTTCCCTCCAGACTGATAAACATTTTCTCAATGTAGCAAGGCTCCACCTCTCTGTTCCTGTGTGTTTCCCCCTCATTGTATTTCCTTTCCATCTGCTGATTTTTCTCCTACAGATCTTCAATAAAAAGGGAACAATTCACTTTATTATAGTGACTATAATGTGTCCACTTCATTTATTTCATTCTTACATTTTTAAAAATTATTTTCTTGGCTTCTCTTTCTTCACTTGGTTTCACTGCTTCTGTTTAACTTTTATTTTCTTTCCCTGTTTCTAAAATTTCTCTTTCTCCATTCCTCATTATGTTTCATTATTTCATTTTGGTTGCAGTGGCATTACTGATTAAGTCTGTGATACAGATGAATATATTTATCCCTATTTTAACTCTGGGAGTAATTGGGACATGCAGGGGTCAAGATGAGCAACAACTGTCTGCATCTCTGAAGAGACAGACATAAGAGAATTTAATTCTCATGATTAACTAACATGATTTAAGTGATTTCAAGAGAAATCCCACCCAAATACAAGAGGAATTTTCTTCTGATTCACAAATCTTCTTCCAAGAAGTCATAACAATGAAGTTTACCTGCACCTCCTCTGACCATGATATTTCTAGCCACCAGGTCTTATTCATAGTTCAAGCTCAGATTCAGGATCAGCAATTAAGATTGTGTTGAGGTCTGGTCAAACTCTGAAATGCCAACAAGATAAGCAGGTACCTCAGCTGGACAGACCAGATGATGCCAGAAACCTGGCCTTAAAATGGTGGTGGAAATGAATGAGTGATAAAGAATGCAGTGAAATGCAATGAAGTCCCTGATTGCCAGTTTAACCACTCAGCCAACATGAAAGAGGAGGACCAGGAAAACCTTCCCGTAAATTTTGTCTTTTGTGATTAATGACCCACGATTGTGATCTGGTGAATGATTAAAATGACATCAGTCCAAAATTCAGTCAGAGTACAAAATGGCCCAGTAAAGAAAAGTGTGAAACTTTGATTTCTCTTTTTAATCATGATGTAAATAACGAAAGTATAATAGACCCTGAAAAAACATGGAGAATCAATTGGACCCGAGTTCCCTTTTCTGGTCAGTAAACAACGTTAAGAGATTTTATTACGTGTTCATGAATTTGGTCACCTAGCGGTGTGCACATGTGTATATTTGTATGAGATTTCTTTGCTCTTTTAATGGAAATGTTAACCCTTTTCAGATTAATGCATCCATTCAAACAACAGACAAAGTTATTTTATACAAATGTATTCACCACATGTACACATTTCAAGGTTGTAATATAAATTGAACACTTCATAAAATAATCTTTTAAAACAGCATTGTGACTTCTGAACAATCTCTGTGCTTATTTATTTCAGATACGTTATTGATGTAGGCAAAGCAATATAGTTCAGCTTGCTGAGTGGCATTTAGGGCCATAAGGTCTCAGGTTTGAATTTTTTCACCATTCACCCAACATGTCATCAAAATGAAGACCATGTCATAGGCTTTGGGGTCAGAGACAGGGCACTGCAGCTGTAGTCATGCCTGCCATGCTGTTTAAGTATCTACTGGCAATAAATCAGAGCTACATTTTAGTAGGCATTTCACACCTAACGGAGACCACCCTCCCTAGGTAATTTTTCTCTTCATCAGTTGTGTACATTAAGTATATCATTTACATCTATTATTTCCCACAGAAATACAAGACTAAGTTCCAAACGACAGGGCTTTTGTGTTTAACTGCTGTTATTATTAAAGAGTGTGCTGTTAAAAGCATCTGGTACTAATAAAAGCTGACTCTTCAGGTGACCAGCAGTGCAAGGATTACAGCTTACTCTAATTAATCAGGATTTATAGCCAATTATGGGTCAATACATTAATAGTTTGTTCTTTGCCCTTTTTTATGGGCATTTGCTTCCTCAGTTCCCAAAAGAAACATGAAAAGTATTGTGGTAAAAATAAAAAAAATGTATATTGTCTCTTAATTTGACTTGAGTTGTGGCAGAAAGGAGCAAAAGGTCTGAGTGAAAGTTCAGGTAATGATTTCAACACATGACCACTGTCTCCTGGTAATTTTCAGACTTCAAAGACTGAGACAGGCAGTTGTTCAAGATTCCAAGAAGTGGTCTTCATTAGACAAAGCAGGGAAATGTGAAACAGATGATTGATTATTACAGTGCCCTTGAAATGCCTACTACACTGAATGTAAGGAATTCCATATGTTCAGGATCTTTATAACCAGCAGAACAGGGTTGCAATTCTCTGCTCCCAGCATAATGTGTATGCCTACAGATTTATTAAAACATAGTCCAAATTATTCAATGCTATTTACAAGGACAGGATCCACGGACCCCAATTCAAATTTCTGACTGCTGAAGAAAACTAAAGTTAACACTAGCTCAGAAAATTCACAAATTCTCAGCATAAGGGCAATGGTCCAGAAAGGTGATTTATTTTCATCATGAATTCACAGCAAGCAATGACTAGTATTTAGTATGAACAACAGTGCAGTACATTTGTAGTGTTATAACATTAAGACGCTTGGCTGAATTTTTCCAACCTCTGATTGACAAGGGCATTGGCGGCAAAGTTGTGAAAACATAGTTACAGTGACAAAATGAGATTTGCATGTTGAGAAAATAATGTCTTATTTTATGTTGAATGTTTTAACAGGTTGATGAGACTCTCAGTAGTGAGACGTGAGAGCCTTTCTGCATGTATTATCTTCTCATTATTATCGACTGTCACTTCATTTATATGCAGGTTACTATTTCCCCTCTGGAAAACAAATTAGAACCAGTCAAAGAGGTGGACAAGAGTGGCACCATTGATAAAAAAGAAATTGCTGGAAAAGCTCAGCAGGTCAGGCAGTATCTGTGGAGAGAAATCAGTGTTAATGTTTTGGGTCAAGTGACTCTTTCTTAGAATTCAAGAATGGTGCCATGTTACATCAGCACCATATCCCCTATAGATTTGGCAGCAGCTTACACGGCAAACATGTTCTTCAATGGTCATGTCTGAAAGTGTAAGAGGAGCAGGCCCTAGTTTATAGTTAATGGTCAGTCAGTGGGCTAATCAGTCTTTGGTAGAAAAGGTGAAGAGATTTCACAAGTGAGTGAGTAGGCTGCACTGAGGACAGGAAGGTTAAATATTTTGGGGGAATGGTATGGGTGAGAGCCATTGAAGGAACATGTGGTTAGGCCATGAACCTTAGTGCGAGGTTGGTGCAATGACAGAGTTAGTGAGCGTGAAGAACCAGAGAGAAGATGATGGCACTTACCACTGTGGAGCACAAAGATTAATTAACTGTACATTCCTCCAAACTGCGGAAACTGCCTTGACCTGACTGCACACTTTCGATCAGGCAGGCAGTATTTGAAATGGTACACAGTTGGATATTAAACATATTTCCCATGGCACAAGCACCATTAGGTGAGCAATTTCCACTGCTGCTAAGCACGAGATAACACGAGTATGGTGAAGTGAGCAGTGTGAACATTCATGAGAAAATTTGCTTGGACCCACAGAGGGAAACCCTCCATGGAGCTCCCTGAAATTGATACTTTGCCAAATATTGAGAAAATCCAGACATTTTTTTTGACAGCGCACAAAATAAATTACATTTGTAGCTCCTCAGGAACAAACACAAAGCAAATTGGAACATTTTGGAGTCCATCATGACTCTTAGTCAATTAATAAAAGCCAGTGTGAATAGAATGAGCCTTTTGTTTATGTGTAAAGTAAAAATAAGCAGATGGTGATGGAGAAAGATTTTGCTGCCAACAATGAAATAATGTTCCCTCAGGATGACTGAGAATGCATTAAGAGGAAAACAATTCGTTCAGTGATTCTGTTCGGGATAGTGCGATGAATAAGGATTAGAAAATCTTCAATCTTTCCTGATCTCCCCTGTTATATATTCAGTAAATATTTGATGGAAAGTTCAGGACCCATACAGTCTAGGATATGGGACATCTACATGCATGCATCTTGTACAAGACAATAAGTGTAGCAAGTGATAGGATTGGAGATGATGATTCCTAATGTCAGTTCTTAGAGGGACACACATTATGATTGACACTGCACATTTCTATGGAGACAGGATGTGTCAGAAAGCCATTGAATAGAGGTAGGTTCACCTATGTGAAAGATGTATGTATTTATAAAAGATATTCATTTCTTTGGCATTCTTGCACCCAGAAATGTCAAGTTATAAAAACTGAAAATGTTGCAGATTCTGTAAATTAGAGACAAAAATAGAAACCGCTGGAAATGCTCAACAGGTCTAGCAGCATCTGTGGAGAAAAATCAGAGTTAACGTTTTGGGTCGACTTACCCTTCTTCAGAACGGGTGGTAGCCAGGAAAATATCAGTTTCTATGAAGATAGAATGGGGAGAGGATGTAAGGAGTAGACGACAAGTAGGGATAAAGCCCAAAGAGAGAGAAGAGCAGTTGGACAGACAAAGAAATGGATAACAATCTGGCTAGGAGAGTGAACAGCTGTTAAAGAGGTCTGTTAGTGGCTAACAATGAATGGTGTTTAATAGCAAGCTGTGTGTTAGCAGGGCCTGGTTGTGAGGATTGGGGCAAGGACATGAGAGAGCTCAAGCCCTAAAGTTATTGAACTCGATCTTGAGTCCAGAAGGCTGCATGGTACCCAGGTAGAAAATGAGGTGTTCTCCTAGCTTGTGCTGAGCTTCGGTGGAGTTTTACAGCAAGCCTGAGACAGAGATATTGGCCAGGGACAGGGTGGTGTGTTGAAATATCAGGCAACTGAAAGTTCAGAGTCATTTTTGCAAACAGAATGCAAGTGTTCTATGAAGTGGTCATCCAGTCTACGCTTCGTTCCCCCAGCGTAGAGGAGACCACATTGTGAGCAGTGAATGAAGTCAACAAGATTGTCTGAAGTGCAGGTAAAATGCTGATTCACCTTGAATGTATATTTGGCTCCTTGGATACTGAGGAACGAGGAAGTAAGTAGACAGGTGTTACACCTTGTGCGCTAGTAGGGGAAGGTGTTGTGAAGCTGTGGGAAGTGTTGAGAGTGAAGGAAGAGTGGACCAAGGAGAGAGAGTTTGTGTCTGGTGATGGCATCTCACTGGAGGTGCTGAAAATGGCAGCTAATGATCCTTTGGATGTGGATGCTGGTGGGATGGTAGGTAAGTTTAAGGGGGACCCCTTCATTATTGTGGAAAGGAAGAGAGAGGGTGAGGGCCAAAGTGCAGGAGATGGGTTGGACCCAGCTGAGGGCCTGTCAACAATGGTGTTGGGGAATCCTCAATTGAGGAAGGAGGTGGCCATTTCAGATGCTACCTTGATGAAGTTGACATCATTGGAACAAATGCAACATAGACAGAGGAACTAGGAGAATGGAATAGACCTGTGTTCTGCATAAAAACTGATATTTTCCTTGCTACCATCAGTTCGGAGGAAGGGTCACTTAACTTGAAACATTATCTGATTTCTCTCCAAAGATGCTGCCAGACCTGCTGAGCTTTTCCAGAAATTTCTTTTTTGTCAATGTCAAGTTATAATGGACCTTCTGGCCTATGGGCAAAACCAATTGCTCCTAATGTCATGGATTCCCCCAAACACCATTCAAATGACCACACAGAGAGGAGCAGAGACAGGGCCTGAGTCAGAGATCACCACCTGGCCCAGACCCTGTGTAATGATCTTTCTGGGTTACAAGAGATTATGTTGTAGTATGGTAGAATATGAATATACCCAATTTTTTTTATCTGTAGGTTCCTGAACTGAGCTTCGTTGTATGGGAAAAGATCAAGTTAAAGGCAAGCAAATCCCACCGGGGGGAAGACAAAAATTGAAAGAAAGTCACTGTTACCAGTTACAGATAGGCAATGGCAATGATGTGAGAGTAGGTTAGTCTGGTAGGTAGGTAGCACTGCTGAAACATAGCAATGGAAATGAAGAAAAAAGAATACTTTATCAAGTTAAAAAAGCAAGCCCCTGCTTTAATCCATTTCTTAGGCACCCCCACACAATAGCACACTTCCAATAGTCATCTCAACTCAAATTCTTTAGTTGAATAGTGTCAGCAGTGGTTGCTTTTGCAACACGCAATCAAGTGTTTGAATCCTGTAGTGCGATTATTTTAATGGCAGTTTTGTACTTGTTAATGACAGGTGAGGAGCTGGGAATATTATTCAATGCTTGCCAACAATAAGTATCCACTCAGTTTGCAGCCAACAGTTTTCAGCCTTTGGCTAGGTTTTCATTTTATTTGGCAAACTGGATTAAGCAGAAAAGCTTCCCAGAATAACGTGCTGCTTACAATGAAACTATTGCACCGTCTTGTGTGGTGTCACATTATAGCACAATGAAGGCTGACTGGAATCTATACACATGGCAATTGTTCAAGATTCACAATAATTGCCATTATTTTTCTGCACTTTAGACTAAATACTGAACAGGCCCCGAATGAATCAGTGAATATTGAATACCTATTGCAACATCAATTACTGTCAATTATTGGGTGGAGGAAACCTAATTTGAATGAGCTACAGTGGAATTTTATGACCTTTTTGTGCATCAAAGTTGGGGGCTCTTGTGGCACAGTGGTAGCGCCAGTGCCCGTACCTACTGAGACAGGAAGCTCGCGTTTAAGTCCCACTGACTTCAGAGTGTGTAATAACAGGTGGATTGGAAAATTATCTAGTGCATTAATGATTTGGAGATGCCGGTGTTGGACTGGGGTATACAAAGTTAAAAAACTGATGTGTGATTTTTAACCGAGTGCATTAAAGTTATGTCAATTAAATTGAATTAGGATCTTTGCTATTTTCCATTTTGATCACAGGTCATGATAATAGGTGAAGAAAGAACAGGACGGGATCATTTGTGGTGATGGGAAATTACAGGGGCTGGTGGGGAATTTGGTTTTAATTATTTCTATGGCATGTCAGTGACATTGGCAAGATCAACATTTGTTGCTCATCGTTAATTTCCGTTGAACTGAGTGGCTTGCCTTTCCAGAATGTAGTTCGAACCTTCCACATCGCTGTGAGTCTATTTTGCATAAAATTAAATCAGTAATGAGAAACCAAAACATTTTGTTTTGTTTTGTTATATCATTTAGATCCTTTAACAAAAGTGTTATATCTTGAAAACTGACAGTGATATTAGGAAATGGTACAAATGTTGGCCTTGCCAGTGGCACTCACATTCAATTGAAATCTTAATAATCCCCAGCAATTTCACATTTACCCCACATGATGCCACATTATACTTAAAGAATCCTAACTGAGAAACTGAAAGGTGGAGGTTAAACCTCCAAAAACAATTGTGATTAAACCCAATTTGGGAAACAATGAACTCTAACCCAAATATGCTTGAAAACCCTCAAGCTGTTATTCAGGTATGTCTGTGCTTACCTAACATAGACCTTAGGTCCCCTATGTTCACAAGAAGCAAAGCAGTTTTCCTGACAAACAATGAAGTGGTATTTGGATACAAGAATCAAGAAGAAAAGGCACAGACATAAAAGTGATGAGGAACATTTGGAATAGGCAAATATAAATAATAACAAAATAAATAATGGGAATGGTAACAATTTTTGTGTAGCAGTTTGCTTTTCTATATTAACTAGTCTTATACCTCAGTACTGAAAACTTATAGTGTGTCAGTTGGCTCAGTGTTTGCTGAAAGCATATTTCAAAAATACTTCCTTGGAGTGATCTTGGGATACACATGAAAGGTGTCAAATAATGCAAATCACATGTTTTAAAGTATATTTTAATGTCTGTCTCTATAATTTTGTTTTTGTTTTCCATCTGTATTTATGGGTGGAATTTCCCAGCATCTGAGCAATGAGGGCAATAGCAAGAAAGTTGGAAGAATACAATGAGAATGAAAAATTAGATTCTCAATGTGGAGGAAAGAAAAATCAAAGTTTCTCCTTGAGGTTTCCATGGCTAGCCAAGAATCTGAACGTCTGTTTGAATGTGTTAATATCTCATTGCAATCCAATCTCACCTTATTTCTATTCTCTTAGCTACAGTGAAAAACTAGATGTAGCTGATTACAAACGTGAAAGTTAGAACAGTTACTTGGAAGCTTCAGTTTATCAGCGTCTTCTCCAGGCATCCATGTTGGCTAGTATTCTCCAACATCTCAGGGCAAGTACAGAGAAACTGAGGAGAAACAAAAATGCCAGGAAGCCTAACAGCTTCCACATGAAGAAGATCCCGTAAATGTGATACAGGAAGCCCAGTTAATATTGTCTTTGATATTATTCCTTCACATGAGTGAAGGGCATTAGTGCCATAGACTGAGGATTTTCTGGGTGACTGTCACAGAACTGTATCATCTGCTTGAGGTCTGAAGTGGTGAGTGGCCATCTATCCTAATGGTTGTCTATGTGACAGCAGCTCTTAATTTTGATGCAACTGGCTGTTTCTAAGGATCCACAGAAAACCTCTGTGGTATTTCTCAGTTCAAGACACTCTGGAAGCTGCCATGGTGCCTATATCTTTAGTAATTCTCACGGTCTTGCTTCATTTCAAGGATTGGATGCCTTGCTGTTGGTTGCTAGGAGACAAGGACTACCCTTTGGAACTGTTATTGATGACTCCATTATATAACCCCCTGATGGAGACAGAGTGTAGATACAACACAGACCATTCTTCCATCAAAGTCATCTTGGAACAGATGATAGGCTTCTTCACGATAAGGTTCTAATGCTTGGATTAGTCTGGAGTTGCCTTACAGTACAGTCCAGACAGAATGTGCCAAATAATCCCAGCATGCTGTGCTGTGCCCAAGTGCAGCAGGCAAAGGAGGGATGTGATGAACACGGAAGGGCTTGGAGAGTGGCAACAATGTTCTGTGAGGACGATGAGGGCATTGAGTAGGTAGAACATCGCCTTCAACATGATAGAGAAGTGCACCGTCAGGCACAACTAGCCAGGCAGGACTTGGTTGACTCTTGTTTTCAATAGATCCAAAATGGATAAAGTCATTATCTATTGACTGTAAATTTGTTGTAGGTCAAAAGGCAAGCAGTGCATGTTTAGTTCCAAAAGCAAATGTCTGCAACCTGGATGTTTGTTTATGCATTTTGAGAAATCTATCAATGGCAGACTCCATCGGGGTTCTCTGCTGCTTGGAGCTGAGCAGGTCCTTGGTCTCTGACTGTCCCTGAGTGAGAGTGTCCTGGGGCATTTCTACCCTGACCAGCTATGGAGATATGCCAGTGACATGCTCCCCAGATGTGATGCTGAATCTAATCTAGCAAACATACCCAACAAAGTGGAAGTACAGGTCGTTCTGCTATAACATGCGTTTCATTTTCAATTGATGAACTGGGGACATTGTTTCTAAAGCATGAACTTTTAACACAAGTTGGCTGTAAAGCGATTCCATCACCAACACTTTAAGCACTGTTTCTAAAGTGCAATTTTTCTGTAATGTGGGGTTGCACAAGAATGCAACCATCACATTATAGAAGAACTTCCTATATCTGAACTGGTGGAATATGCAGGAGACAGTATTGCTGGTGCTTCCTCTGAGGGATCTGTGGCTTTTTCCCCAGAGGTGGAGGAGGAGATGGTGTCTGGAGGAACTGGTTTCTTCATGGCAGCGATTATGTGGATGCCGCTGGTACCTGCGAGAGACAAGAGGAATGAATTACGAACTAGAGGTGGAAGCTTGAGCATGTCATGAAAACATTCATGGTGGTGGTAATGGGAGAACACCACAGTGGATTGCAATGAATCTATTGAGTTGCTGTGACATGGAGATCTTGGCATTTGAGCAGTTAAGATTCACTTCTGCAAACTCAAGGATTTTGTATTTGTACAGGGTGAGGAGATGAATATTGGCTACCTTGCCTCCCACCCTCTCACCCTTACCATGAGCTGTTTTCTCCTATGGGAGGGATTGAGTGAGATGAAAGTAGCTGGCCCAGCTGTGAGTGTTGGCTCAGAGGCAGGAAAAGTGGTGAAAGGTCCTAAATGAGTGAGTAGGAAGTGCAGAGGGCAGGAAAGGTTAGTAGTTAGTGAGAGAAGATATTGCACGCAATAGTGTGACCTAGATCTTGGCTTTGGACTGGACTGGTAGTGCTGTGGTCTCCTTAGATATTCCTGGGGAAAAAGGATAGCCTTTGTCCCTCCCACCCTGTTCCATGTTGACACACTGGGGTGCTAGTTTGGCTCTCTCAAACGTGGTTGTAAACAGCAACATTTTGTGAAGGGCATTTCTTGACTTGCAATGTGTGTGAAATGGGACACAGCAGGAGTTTAAACATAGACTCTGCGGCTTGCACACTGCAAGGTTCCTGAACTACTGAATACATTTGCCTCTGCTGACCAAAGGATTTTGTGAAAGTAATGCTGAGGAGGCTGAATATGTAGTTGATGAGATAAGCAGAGGACAATTAGAACTTAGAACATAGAACATTACAGTGCAGTACAGGCCCCTCAGCCCTTGATGTTGTGCCAACCTGTGGAACCAATCTGAAGCTCATCTAAACTACACTATTCCACTTTCATCCATATGCCTATCCAATGCCTATTTAAATATCCAGAAAGTTGGAGAGTTTGCTACTGTTGCAGGCAGAGCGTTCCATGCCCCTATTATTCTCTGAATAAAGAAACTACCTCTGACATCTGTCCTACATCTATCCCCCTTCAATTTAAAGCTGTCCCCTTGTGCTAGCCATCTCCATCTGAGGACTGTCCACCTATTTAACCCTTTGATTATCTTATATGTCTTGATTAATTCACCTCTCAACCTTCTCCCCTGTAACGAAAACAGCTTCAAGTCCCTCAGCCTTTCCTCATAAGATCTTCCCTCCATACCAGCCAAGATCCTAGTCAATTTCCTCTGAACCCTTTCCAAAGCTTCCACATCCTTCCTATAATGTGGAGACCAGAACTGTATGCAATACTCCAAGTGCTGCTGCACCAGAGTTTTGTACAGCTGCAAAATGACCTCATGGCTCCGAAACTCAATCCCTCTACCAAGAAAAGCTAACACAACGTATGCCTACTTAACAACCCTAACAATCTGGGTGCCAACTTGTAGGGATTTATGTACAATGTGCAAACTCCACACAAACAATCGCCTGAGGCTGGAATCAAACCCAGGTCCCTAGTGCTGTGAGGCAGCAGTGCTAACCACTGAGCCACCGTGCTGCCCATATAACATGTCTGCTTCTGGCTTTATTGATAGATCATGTCATGTTATCCAGATATCATCATTTACTCTCTCAAGCCTAGCAATAGCCCTGAGATATTCACCTCTAGCTAGTCATGATTTGGAGATGCCGGTGTTGGACTGGGGTGCAAAAAGTTAAAAATCACACCACGCCAGGTTATAGTCCAACAGGTTTAATTGGAAGCACTAGCTTTCAGAGCGCCGCTCCTTCATCAGGTGGTTGTGGAGGATACAATCGTCAGACACAGAATTTATAGCAAAAGTTTACAGTGTGATGTAACTGAAATTATACATTGAATAATACCTTAAATTGTTTGTTGAGGCTTTCATCTATTAGGATACTATGATAGTTTCACTTCTTTCACGTGTAAGTCACAAAACCTTTTTTTTAAAAGTTGCATTCTCCGGTTAACTGTAACAGTGGGTGTTAGCTAGACAATATGTTGAAGGTGTTAGCCCCCTGTGTTCTCTGTCTTTGCCATAATGTTTAGACTGATTGTAAACTAAAAATTGAGATAACAGAGTTTTACATGAATTTGTGCAGTTTTTGAGCAAAGTACCATGTAACTCTGCAAGTCCAAATTCACCCCATCTTTGTGTGTGTATGTGTGTGTGTTTGTCTGTTTGTCTGTCTGTTTAGGTTGGGGGGTTGTGAGTGAGAGAGAGTATATGTGTATGTATGTGAGTATCATACGTCTGTGAGGGGGTGCATGTGTGAGTGCGGGAGTGTGTGTGTGTGTGTCTGAGGTGCGGGGTTGTGAGTATCTATATGTGTGTGCGTGAGTGTAGAGTGGTCTAAGTCTCTGAGAGGATGCATGTGTGAGTGTGGGAGAGTGTGGGTCTGTAAGGGTGTGTGTGAGCATCTGCGCGCATGTCTGTGTACATGTGTGTATGTGTGTGTATAGGAGTGCCTGTGTGTGTATGTAGGAGTGTGTGTGTGTGTGTGTGTGTGTGTGTGTGTGTGTGTGTGTGTGTGTGTGTGTGTGTGTGTGTGTGTATAGTGCAATGGTGGTCACCTGTCGTGTGACATGAACCCAAGGTCCCAGTTGAAGTCCTCCCTATGAGTACGGCACTTAGCTATCAGCCTCTGCTCGGCCACTTTTTGCTGCTGCCTGTCCCGAAGTCCGCCTTGGAGGATGGTCACCCGAAGGGCACCTGGAAGTCCTCAGGGATGCTCTCATAAGAACGGGGTACAATGCTCAACTCATCGACCGCCAGTTCTGATGTGCCACAGCAAGGAACCGTAATGACCTCCTCAGGAGACAGACACGTGCTGCAACCAACAGGGTACCCTTCGTTGTTCAGTACTTCCCAGGAGCTGAAAAACGGCACCATGTTCTTCGTGACTTCCAGCACATTATCAATGAGGATGAGCACCTCGCCAAGACCTTCCTCACACCTCCACTACTTGCCTTTAAACAACCGCCAAACCTCAAACAGATCATTGCTTGTAACAAGCTGCTCTGCTTTCAGGACAACTCCATACAACCCTGTCATGGTAGGCTCTGCAAGACGTGTCAGAGTGTGGATATGGATACCACCATTATATGTGGGGACATCTCCCACCATATACGTGGCAGGTAATCATGTGACACAGGTAAAAACAATGACTGCAGATGCTGGAAACCAGATTCTGGAGTAGAGTGGTGCTGGAAAAGCATAGCAGTTCAGGCAGCATCTGAGGAGCAGTAAAATCGACATTTCAGGCAAAAGCCCTTCATCAGGAATACAGGCAGAGTGCCTGAAGGGTGGAGAGATAAATGAGAGGGGGGGGGGGTTGGGGAGAAAGTAGCATAGTGTACAATAGATGAGTGGGGGTGGGGATGAAGGCGATATATCAGGGAGGAAGGTGGGGGAAGATAGCAAAGAGTACAATGGGTGGATAGGGTGGGATGAAGGTGATAGGTCAGAGAGGAGGGTGGAGTGGATAGGTGGAAAGGAAGATAGGCAGGTAGGACAGGTCCTGGGGACAGTGCTGAGATGGAAGTTTGGAACTAGGGTGAGGTGGGAGAAGAGGAAATTAGGAAACTGGTGAAGTCCACATTGATGCCCTAGGGTTTTTTTTAGATTAGATTAATTACAATGTGGAAACGGGCTGTTCAGCCCAACAAGACCACACCGACCCGCTGAAGTGCAACCCACCCAGACCCAGTCCCTTACATTTACCCCTAACACTACGGGCAATTTAGCATGGCCAATTTACCTAACCTGCACATTTTTGGACTGCGTTGAAGTATTCCGAGGCGGAAGATGAGGCGTTCTTCCTCCAGGCTTTGGGGGTGAGGGAGCAGCAGTGAAGGAGGCCCAGGAGCTCCATGGCCTCGGCTGAGTGAGATGTGGTGTTGAAATGTTGGGCCACAGGGCAGTGTGGTTGATTGGTGCGGGTGTCCCAGAGATGTTCCCTAAAGCGCTTTGCTAGGAAGTGACAATCTCCCCAATGTAGAGGTGACTACATCGGGAGCAACGGATACAATAAATGATATTGGTGGATGTGCAGGTAAAACTTTGATAGATGTGGAAGGCTCTTTAGGGTCTTGAATGGAGGTGAGGGAGGAGGTATGGGCACAGGTTTTGCAGTTCCTGCGGTGGCAGGGGAAGGTGCCAGGATGGGAGGGTGGGTTGTTGGGGGCGTGGACCTGACCAGGTAGTCACGGAGGGAACGTTCTTTGCAGAAGGTGGAAAGGAGTGTGGAGGGAAATATATCCCTGGTGGTGGGGTCCAGTTGGAGTTGGTGGAAATGCCAGTGGATGATTTGGTTTATGCGAAGATTGGTAGGGTGGAAGGTGAGCACCAGGGGCGTTCTGTCCTTGTTATGGTTGGAGGGGTGTGGTCTGAGGGCGGAGGTGCGAGATGTGGACGAGATGCGTTGGAGGGCATCTTTAACGACGTGGGAAGGGAAATTGCGGTCTCTAAAGAAGGAGACCATCTGGTATGTTCTGTGGTGGAACTCAGCCAACATTGTCTATCTCATACGCTGCAGGCAAGGATGCCCTGAGGCATGGCACACTGGGGAAACTGAGCAAAGGCTACTGCAACAGATGAATGGGCACCGCACAACAATCACCAGACAGGAGTGTTCCTCCCAGTTGGGGAATACTTTAGTGGTCCAGGACATTCAACCTCGAACCTTCAGGTGACCATCCTCCAAGGCGGTCTTTGGGACATGCAGCAGTGAAAAGTGGCCGAGCAGAGGCTGATAGCTAAGTTCCATACCCATAGGGAGGGCCTCAACCGGGACCTTGGGTTCATGTCACATGACAGGTGACCACCATTGCACGAAACATACACACACAGACACTTCTACAAACACACACACACACACACACACACACACACACACACACACACACACACACACACACACACACACACAGGCATTCCTATACACACACATACACACGTGTACACAGACACGCACGCAGACACTCACACACACCCTTACAGACACACACTCTCCCACAGTCACTCATGTATCCTCTCAGAGACTTAGACCACTCTACACTCACGCACACACATATACAGCTGCAAATGCGTTGCTGGTCAAAGCACAGCAGGCCAGGCAGCATCTCAGGAATAGAGAATTCGACGTTTCGAGCATAAGCCCTTCATCAGGAATGAGAGAGAGTCCAAGAACTCCCCACCTACGTTCGGGACACCACCCACGCCCTCCACCTCCTCCAGGATTTTCGCTTCCCCGGTCCCCAACGCCTTATTTTCACTATGGACATCCAGTCCCTGTACACCTCCATCCCCCATCACGAAGGACTCAAAGCCCTCCGCTTCTTCCTTTCCCGCCGCACCAACCAGTACCCTTCCACTGACACCCTCCTTCGACTGACTGAACTGGTCCTCACCCTGAATAACTTCTCTTTTCAATCCTCCCACTTCCTCCAAACTAAAGGAGTTGCCATGGGCACCCGCATGAGCCCCAGCTATGCCTGCCTCTTCGTAGGATATGTGGAACAGTCCATCTTCCGCAACTACACTGGCACCACCCCCCACCTTTTCCTCCGCTACATCGATGACTGTATCGGCGCTGCCTCGTGCTCCCACGAGGAGGTTGAACAGTTCATCAACTTTACTAACACCTTCCATCCTGACCTGAAATTCACCTGGACTGTCTCAGACTCCTCCCTCCCCTTCCTAGACCTTTCCATCTCTATCTCGGGCGACCGACTCAACACAGACATCTATTATAAACCGACTGACTCCCACAGCTACCTGGACTACACCTCCTCCCACCCTGCCCCCTGTAAAAACGCCATCCCATATTCCCAATTCCTTCGTCTCCGCCGCATCTGCTCCCAGGAGGACCAGTTCCAACACCGCACAGCCCAAATGGCCTCCTTCTTCAAGGACCGCAGATTCCCCCCAGACGTGATCGACGATGCCCTCCACCGCATCTCCTCCACTTCCCGCTCCTCCGCCCTTGAGCCCCGCTCCTCCAACCGCCACCAAGACAGAACCCCACTGGTTCTCACCTACCACCCCACCAACCTCCGCATACAATGTATCATCCGCCGCCATTTCCGCCACCTCCAAACGGACCCCACCACCAAGGATATATTTCCCTCCCCTCCCCTATCAGCGTTCCGCAAGGACCACTCCCTTCGTGACTCCCTCGTCAGATCCACACCCCCCACCAACCCAACCTCCACCCCCGGCACCTTCCCCTGCAACCGCAGGAAATGTAAAACTTGCGCCCACACCTCCACACTCACTTCCCTCCAAGGCCCCAAGGGATCCTTCCATATCCGCCACAAGTTCACCTGTACCTCCACACACATCATCTATTGCATCCGCTGCACCCGATGTGGCCTCCTCTATGTTGGTGAGACAGGCCGCTTACTTGCGGAACGCTTCAGAGAACACCTCCGGGCCGCCCGGACCAACCAACCCAATCACCCCGTGGCTCAACACTTTAACTCTCCCTCCCACTCCACCGAAGACATGCAGGTCCTTGGACTCCTCCACCAGCAGAACATAACAACACGACGGCTGGAGGAGGAGCGCCTCATCTTCCGCCTGGGAACCCTCCAACCACAAGGTATGAATTCAGATTTCTCCAGTTTCCTCATTTCCCCTCCCCCCACCTTGTCTCAGTCGGTTCCCTCAACTCAGCACCGCCCTCCTAACCTACAATCCTCTTCCTGACCTCTCCGCCCCCACCCCACTCCGGCCTATCACCCTCACCTTGACCTCCTTCCACCTATCCCACCTCCATCACCCCTCCCCCAAGTCCCTCCTCCCTACCTTTTATCTTAGCCTGCTTGGCTACTCTCTCTCATTCCTGATGAAGGGCTTATGCTCGAAACGTCGAATTCTCTATTCCTGAGATGCTGCCTGGCCTGCTGTGCTTTGACCAGCAACACATTTGCAGCTGTGATCTCCAGCATCTGCAGACCTCATTTTTTACACACACATATACACTCTCTCACAGATACTCACAACCCCACACCCCAGACACACACACCATACACACGCACACACGCACACACACTCTTACAGGCACACACACTCCCGCACTCACACATGCACCCCCTCACATACGTATGACACTCACATACACACACATATACTCTCTCTCACTCACAGCCCCCCAACCCAGACAGACAGACAGACAAACACACACACATACACACACAAAGATCCACATGCACACACACACATATACATATACATATACATATACATTTGTGGGGTGAATTTGGACTTGCAGAGTTACATGGTACTTTGCTCAAAAACTGCACAAATTCATGTAAAACTCTGTTATCTTACTTTTTAGTTTACAATCAGTTTAAACATTATGGCAAAGACAGAGAACACAGGGGACTAACACCTTCAACATATTGTCTAGCTAACACCCATTGTTACAGTTAACCGGAGAATGCAACTTTTTAAAAAAAGGTTTTGTGATTTACACATGAAAGAAGTGAAACTATCATAGTATCCTAACAGATGAAAGCCTCAACAAACAATTTAAGGTATTATTCAATGTATAATTTCAGTTACATCACACTGTAAACTTTTGCTATAAATTCTGTGTCTGACGATTGTGTCCTCCACAACCACCTGATGAAGGAGCGGCGCTCTGAAAGCTAGTGCTTCCAATTAAACCTGTTGGACTATAACCTGGCGTGGTGTGATTTTTAACTTCTAGCTAGGATAGTAAAATATTCAAAATAATTAAGAGAACCTCACAAATGCCTCTAGTTCCTTTTGAACCCTGAAAAATAAATATTATCCATCTTAAATTATTTGCAGGGTTGAACTCCATCAGTCGGTTTAAGGTATTAAATCCAGTTATATTGATATTGTTAGTTTAATTTGAAGAATTCCCGCACCATTTATTGATGGTTATTGCATATGTCTTCCCTGGTGAATACTCAGAGAAAGTAATCATTTGTATATTAACAATCACTATACCTATTATTAGTTCATGGGCATCTATCACCATGTTCACAAGACATCTGATTTCCATTGTATTCTTACAGTACTGAAAGAATGTTTTACTATTGTGTAACAAATGTAATTACTTTTTTTCTTGATTTTTTTTCCCTAGCTTTCCTACTTAGACGTGTCAATTTTGGCATCTGGAATACAAAAAAATCAAAATGACCCTTTGCAGAGCTGAACCGGCAGTATCCTAATATTGGGGAGATGCGATACAATTCTGCATGGGCGTGGGGAATCTGACAATAGTGAAAACATTTACAGTCCCACAAAAAAGTAATAAAACAAATTTTTTTTACTGACATTTGTTTGTAATGATCTGTGATGGCCTTTCAAAGGTCCACACATTCCCAACACACTATGTTTAATTCTATTGATCCATTAGTTTAAACTGGCTTTACGCAAGATCACAGAAGTAGAGAAGACATATGTCACCTCATTCTCCAGCCAGATTTCAGATTAACGTCTGTACGCGGCACCTACTTGAAGCCAGAAAGTGGACATCTTTAGATTCTTATGGCCAGGCTGGAATGCATTGCAACTAAGACACTTTCCCTCTAGAAATGTAGCTTAACGTCCTCTCTTTGTTTAGACTGACATTTATTTAATTCCGATTCAGGAAGCCTCCTGCTGCATTTTACAAACAAAAATTGATTTATCCATTATTGCGAGGTATATCAGGAGAAGGAGATTGTCCATTGAAATGCATTTCCATCCTTTCATGTTTCTGCATCAATTCAATGGAATAAGAAAGTCACATAATCCATTCCATCTGGTTTTACACTAACTGAAGGAGCTCAGTAAACAAACACTCTTTGAAACGGGTAATGTGTTAAAACCTGCTGCTTTACAGGATTGATTACAAAGAATATGACTTTCAATTTACTGTGGCCAGTAACACTGTGCATACACATGTAATCTCACTTAATTACCATAAAAAGAATACCTGACCTAAATCAGGTTCTGGCAAAACACCAACAGTTACTCAGGAGAGAAGTTTAATTTTCATCTGTTGTTACGTATAGACGATACACATTTCCATCTGTTCACCAGGTTTGGAATTTCTTTCCATTCTTATCTGGCCCTGATACTTGTTAGTTTCTTTTTTTTCAACAACAACTAGGGGAAAAAATGTTTGTAGCACCAGAAATCAGCACAAGGTGGATCACTTTATGGGTTCAAGTTAGCACCGCTTACAATATGAAATCTAGCTGAAAAATGAGTTGACACATGCCTTCTCCATTTTTGTGATCTTGTGTAAATCCATTCAAACTAATTGATCAATTGAATTAAACATAGTGTGTTTAAAATGTGTGGATCTTTGAAGGGCTATTACAGGTCGTTACAAACAAATGTCAGTAAAAAATCATTTGCTTGATAGTGGATATCAGTCTGGGAACAAATGTCTGATGCTCACTGGAAATTGAGCCTAAGTGTGTGAAATAACTGCACAAAGGTCACATTACCAGTCACCCTTTATTTACTTGATTTGGAGGTGCCAGTGTTGGACTAGGGTATACAAAGTTAGAAACTACACAACACCAGGCTATAGTGCAACAGGTTTATTTGGAAACATTAGCTTTTTAGATTAGATTTAGATTATTTACAGTGTGGAAATAGGCCCTTTGGCCCAACAAGTCCACACCGACCCGCAACCCATCCATTTACCCCTGCCCCTAACACTATGGGCAATTTAGCATGGTCAATTCACCTAACCTGCACATTTTTGGACTGTGGGAGGAAACCGGAGCACCCGGAGGAAACCCATGCAGACACGGGGAGAATGTGCAAACATGTGTGTGCAAACTCCACACAGTCAGTCACCTGAGGCGGGAATTGAACCCGGGTCTCTGGCGCTGTGAGACAGCAGTGTTAACCACTGTGCCACCATGCCGCCCACCACATTTGGAGCACTGCTCCTTCATTGGGTGGTTGTGGAGTATAAGATCGTAGGACACAGAATTTATAGCACGAGTTTACAGTGTGATGCAACTGAAATTATACATTGAAAAAGTCCTGGATTGTTTGTTAAGTCTCTCAACTTTTAGAATGACCGTGTTGGACTCCACAACACCTGATAAAGGAGCAGTGCTCCGAAAGTTAGTGCTTCCAAATGAACCTGTTGGACTATAACCTGGTGTTGTGCGATTTTTAAACTTTATTTACTAGTGCACAGTACGCAGGTTGTGGCCAGCTAGCTTAGGGCCAACCCCCTGAACTGAGGAGATTATAAATCTCCTGTTTTTTTTAAATATAGGAGATTCTACATCCTCTTTTTATATATTTTTTAATCGTCTAACAGGGGTAGTGGTTATTCACTGCCCAGCACCCATGGTGTTTTTGTGTGCAGGTGTAGAACTCAGTGAAGAATCTTTATTTATCTCCTGGTTATATTTTATTAAACAGTACAAAATACAGTTGACAATAAACAGAAAACAGCAGTTCACAAAAAAACCACTATTTACAGGGGAAGGGGCAGAAAAACCAAAGCTCAAACCCCACCGTTCAACCAGTTTCAGGGAAATAAGGTCAAACCTCTTATCCCACTTTCAGTCAAAGGTAACAGTAACAAACACAGATAAGGCAGTCCAATCAAATAAGAAAGAGTGCATAAACACAGACCCAATATAGGTGACACCAATCCACACCACTTACTGATCAAGCCCGTTCTTGATTAGCCTTCCTGAAGGACAGTCATCAGCCTTCCGGTCTCCGGCCACCCTGTGTACTGACCGGCCCTCCCCAGGCCTGCTTTCCTACAAGTTGGTTGTTGGCCTTCTGGTCTCTGGCTGCCCTGCATATTGACTGACCCTCCCCAGCCCACTTTCCTCAGGCATGGTTGTCAGCCACTGACTCACAGTCACCCTGCACACTAACCAACAACCCCCAACTAACCAACACGGCCATCCTGCGTACTGACTGACCCTTTCTCCTGGCCAGCGTTCCTACGGACCGGCCATTGGCTGTCCAGCTCCCTGTGTACTGACCAGTCCTCCCCCAGTCAACCTTCCTACAGGCTGCCTTCCTGGCTCAGCCTCCCTAAGTACCTGCCGGGCTGCCCTATACCAGCTTTCCTGCAAGGATGCTGTCAGTTGCCTGGCCCTGCCCGCCCCGTGTACTGACAGGTACCTCCCTGCCCACTTCCTCTCGGCCGGTCATTGACCATCTAGCCCCCAGCCAGCCCGCGTACTGGCTATCCGTCCCCTGACCAGCTTTCCTACAGGCATCCTTTAGGCTGCATGGTCCCCAGCTACTCTGTGTACTAACAGACCCCCCATCCCGCTTTCTCGCAGGCCAGTCATCGATCCCCCAGCTCCCGGTTTTCCCATGTACTGGCTACCCCACTCTGGCCCACAATCAAATACAGTTAATTACAAAACCCAAATACATTAACAGAATTCACAAAATCCTCACAATACAGTTTCAAGTACCAAGGCAGAGTCCACACCCAAAGGCAGCAAATGCACACCCTCCAGCACACACACAAGTATTCAATTTCTAAAGAGGCCCAATGCTTGAGACTCCCAATGCCACCTGCTTAATGATGCCTTCAAAAATATGACATTGCCAATGCTGGTAAGATTCCAGGGAGATGGGAATAGATGAACGGGGAGGTACAATCCAAGACTGACAGCATTGCACTATTTTGTAAAGTGAGGAGAAAAATGTGAGAAGTTTTGCTTTCTTTCCATGAGCAGCCTGTAGTGCTTCATTTTAGGGACATTGGTTAAATCGTTGAAGTGACAGGATAACTGGAGCGTGCAGTTAATGCTGGAGTTGGAGATGGACCCACCAATGGCTGGAAATAGTTGCTATGCCATCTGGTGATTATGTCAGATGACCCCCCCCCCCCAGTTATAGACTTAGGAATTGGGAGGGATCTTGTTCAGTCATCCTGTCTTAAATGGAGGGCTTTTGCCAATGGAAACCAAAATCAACTAAGTGTCAAATTTGGGATCTTTTATGGACGGTTTCTCACCTTTAGCTCCAGTGAATTGTCTCATGCAATTCTCTATTGCTCACCTTATTATATATGCACCCTGTCTCTCCACTGCCACACATGTTCAATCCTGTACCCACCAGCAGCAGAAGTGCTTGCCTCTGCCAGGACATTCTGGCATTCCTGCCACAGGCATCATACTTAAACCTCAGCTGTACACCTGGTCAAACACTGCCAGCTAGGAATTACCCTTCACAGTGCACATAATGGGAAAATGAAAAGCTTCTGAGGGTGCATAGGTGGCATTGGGTGATATTTCTTTCAAAGTAGAATATCACATTTGTAAATGTTTTGCTGCTTTACATCATCACCTGTCTATCGTCTCATTATAACTGTCGCTGCAAGAATATGGCTTCAGAGGCTGTGCGTCCTCATCAACATACTGTGATAGAACTCTGCGAAAGGAGTGCTACTCTTTCCCTATGCCCATCTTGTCATTGTTGGATGTGAAAACATCTCATGTTTTGTAAAGCCTTCAAACAATTGTTATATTAACTTATATTAAACAACAGGAGAAGCAAATTATGAACAAACAAAAGCAAGCATTTGTTTTGGGGATTAAACAGGAGCTGCTTTTCTTTTGATCAACAACAAATGCAGAGACAGTGAATGAAGACCTCAAGTTACTCAGATCTATTGAAAGTGGTCTCAATTAAGTTCGGCCAACTTTATTGTTCCCAGTGCAAACTTTCATGTTCCTTTCTTCCTCACATTCCCTGTCAATCCCATCAGGTTTGATTGCCTACATGAGTTCCTGCACATCTCTTTATTTAAGTCTTCATCTCCTCACTTTACTCTCTGAGTTCCAGGTCTACACATCAGTAATACAAACCATTGTGACGCACTGTCCCCATGGAAGCCAGGCTAGTGGCGGATATCAATGTCACCACCCCCAGCACCACTTCCCCATAAATGTAAATTTGTGCCCCTCCCCCAGACACTATTGTCTCCCACCTTACACGTTGATTTGCCTCTCTTCATAATTATTGCCCCTCTGTAACCCTGTATTCTACCTCCAATCCCCAAAATTGATTTCCCAAACTTCCCTCCCACAGCAGTGGTCAAAATTAATCTTTGACTTTCAGTGAACAGGCCATCAGGACTGATTGTGGCCAATCCCCTTAACTGATGTGTGACCAGACCCCTGACACATCTCTATTCAGATCCATGACTGACTTACTGCTAGTCCCCAAACTGGTTGCATTGGATCTGCAGGACTAGACTGTAATGACACGATTGTAATTGCCCCAAGCAAGCAACTGGCCATATCCAAGTCCCTAGACTGAGATTGGACAATATTTTGTCTCACTGCGGTGAGAGCTCCCCCTGAGACTGATAACAATGCCCCCTGGGCTGAAGACTATTCCTCCTTCGACTTTGTGACTTGACCATTTTGCTGAAGCACATGCAGTGTGTCTGCCACGTAAGCTACTGGCACATGATGTAGCACAAGGATACACAGGAAACCAACACACACAGACCAAGTCTTAAACTATGAAAGTAACCACCCCAACACACACAAACGAAGCTGCATCAGGACACTATTCAAAAGGGCCACAACACACTGCAGTACACCAGAACTGCGAAAAGAGGAAGAGGAACATCTATACAAGGTATTCGCCAAAAACGGATACCCACGCAACTTTATCACCAGATGCCTAAGAGATAGACCACGGAACGAGGACATGCCACAACCAAAAGGACTAGCCACTCTACCATACGTCAGGAGTGTCTCAGAACTGACAGCCAGACTACTGCGACCCTTAGGACTCATAACAGCACACAAGCCAACATCCACGCTCAGACAACAACTCACTAGAACAAAGGACCCAATACCCAGCATGAGCCAAACTAACGTAGTTTACAAAATACCATGCAAGGACTGCACAAAACACTATATAGGACAAACAGGAAGACAGCTAACAATCCGCATCCACGAACATCAGCTAGCCACAAAACGACACGACCAGCTATCTCTAGTAGCCATACACTCAGACAACCAGCAACATGAATTTGACTGGGAAAACACCACTATCATAGGACAAGCCAGACAGAGAACAGCCAGAGAATTCCTAGAAGCATGGCATTCCTCCCCAAACTCCATCAATAGACACATTGACCTGGACACCATATACAAACCACTACAGCTGAAACTGACACGCGGAAACGGCAAGAACATCCATCAACAGACACATCGACCTGGACCCCAGATACAAATCACTGCAGCTGAAACTGACACCCGGAAGCGGCAAGAACAAACCAATATAAATACCGGAAGAAACATCAAAGCAGCGCTTCACACGAGGCTCCCACCGCACTGATGATGTTCCCTAGCCAGGGAACGAAATGTTTGCAGCAAAAACTTCCAGCTCGGCGAGCAGAACCACAACAACGGATACCCGAGCTACAAATCTTCAATCAGATTTTATGATGTAGCACAGTTAGGTAAGCAACATATTTCAATATATTTAGGCCCAACAATCTTTGGGCTGCTTCATCAATGACCTTCCCTCCATCATTAGGTCAGAAATGGGGACGTTCACCAATGATTGCACAATATTCAGCCCAATTTGCAACTCATCAGATATTGAAGCAGTCCATGTTCGAATGCTTCATCACCTGGACAATATCCAGCCTTGGGCTGAAAAGTGGCAAATAACATTCATGCTACACAGATACTACAGCAAGTAACTCACCTCCTGACTCGCCAAATTTTGTCCACAACCTACAAGGCACAAGCCAGGAGTGTGATGTATTACTCCTCACTTGCTTGGATGGGTGTAGCTCCACCAACACTCAAGAAACTTGACATCATTCAGGACAAAGCAGCTTTATTGGCACTACATCCACAAATATTTACTCATTCTACTACCAACATTCAGAAGCAGCAGTTTATGTTATCATAGAACATAGAACATCAAAGTGCAGTACAGGCCCTTCAGCCCTCGATGTTGTGCCGACCTATGAAACCAGTCTGAAGATCATCTAACCTACACTAGTCTATTATTATCCATATGTTTATCCAATGACCATTTAAATGCCCTTAAAGTTGGCAATCGGTTGAAGGCAGGGTATTCCACGCCCTTACTACTTTTGGAGTAAAAAACTTACCTCTGACGTCTGTCCTATATCAATCACCCCTCAATTTACATGATGCATTGCGGTCATCCACCAAAAATCCTTAGACAGCACCTTCCAAATCCACAACCACTTCCATCTGGAAGCACAAGGGCAACACCTCCACCTGCTAGTTCTCTTCCAAGTCCTGACTCAGAAATATATCATTCATTCACTTTTGCTGGGTCAAAATCCTGGAATTCCCTCCCTAAGAGCTTTGTGGGTCAATCTACAGCTCGTAGACTGCCGTAGTTCATGAAAGCAGCTCACCACTTTCTGAAGGGCAACTAGGGCAGGGTAATAAACATTAGTCCAGTCTGTGTCACCCACCACTCCCACAAATGAATAACAAAAATAAACATGTCCATCTGACTCTTCATTACTGGCAGCTATGACATACTGCTTCACTTTGTCTCGGAGCTGAAAAGCAAGGAAACACAAAAGTACTGTGAACTTGTCAATCCTGAAGGAGGTGGAAATTTGGAAAAAGATAAAGGAGAGCACAGCAATGCAAAGATGCAAAGAGTATTTAAAAATGCACAAAGTGAGCAAGCAGTAAGAAAGCATGACTCCCAAGGTGCACCCTGTTCCAATGCATGAGATGGGTGCCTATCTCTACATGCGAAGCAGCCTCATGGCAGCAATGCAATGAAGATGTGTTCCACAGTGCAGTATTGAAGAGATGAGTTGTATTGGAAGAGAGTTGGAGATGTGTCATGTTAATGTGATGAAGCTATTGCTTATCTGATGCCAACCTTGGTGGATGAAGGATGCAGTGAACACTGCCCAAGAACTGAGTCCTGAAGTGTAGTGGAATGATGGCCAAGATGGCTGTCCAGTGAAGATGCCGCTGATGTGCACCTGTCAGCTACCAGCTCTGACATACATGTCAGAAATTGCACCGTTTAGATTCCACTTCATAGGAACTTAGTCATTTCCATATTAATGGGGTGGGATTAGGCATTAATGAGATGATTGGAGCAATGAGATGTTAATACATGCGTATATGCAGCCCACCGATCACAAGCGAGGTTCTTACCTTGACATTAAAAACCTTGCCTTGAAATTTGGGCTTCTTTTGTTTACAACAAAAACCTGATTTTTCCAATCTTGCCATATTTTCCCAACAGGCTTATCCTTGCCCATTGTTCTGCGGCTGGTAAATTCTGCCCAAAGTATTTCTTTGTGTGGCTGGGACGCCTGCCACTCTAAAGATACAGTGGGTTCCAAGCAAGAATGAAAATCATAGCCTTTTTCTTCTCAGCAGAAGCCCCTGAGAATAAACAAGATTTTGGGACACATGCAATTACTATGGGGAACAACAACATTCCTGCACATTACAGGGGAATTATTTTTACCATAGCCATCACAGGGATCAGCTTCTGATGGAAAAAATGAACTATTCCTTATCAGGAGCAAGCAAAGACAATATTTATAAAAGAAGTGCACCTGAATAATTATCAATGCTATCAGTGCTGAGAGCAAGTAATCTTATTACAACTGAACTTAACTGCTAGGAATTCTTATAGATCATTTCTTCATGGATCTTTAATTCAATGAAGGTAAGTTCTGAATTTCTACAGATTGTCAGTGTAATCCTGCCATAATCCATTTAGGAATACAAGGTCGAGTAATTACTTTGAATTCCAGTCTTTGCAACCATTTTCCAAGCTTTCTTTTTTTAAGCAAGCTTATACATGTCAGAGAATCAATATGTGGAAAGGGAGACTCCTGGGCCAAAGGTTTTGTCATTTTCTGACTGGAATCAGCTGGGATCAGCTGGGAAGCAAATATAGATAGTTCTCATGTAAGGGGTGTTTCAGTAGTGCAATTTGGCTATAATGGCGCTGAAGAATTAAGGAATGGTATTTTTGAGAACGCGTACCTCTATTCACAATAAAGCGATCCCAGTGGCAATCATTTTGCACACTTCATTCTGCGTATGTGCTAATGTCAGCTGCCATCAGAGCATGTTAGAGTTACAGTATTATACATAGAGTGACTTCATCTCAAAAATTAAACTCATGAATGTTCATTGCTCTGCCTCTGAGACAAGAATATTCTTGTATAATTCCTGCATAAGCCCTTTATAATTCCTGACAGGACTGCATTGACATTATTATAGAGGCCTGGGGCGATGTCAGTAAGGACTGCCTACATACAGTTTGGCGACAGCTTCTCCCAGATTTCTTTCAAGAATTTAAAGGATGTGAACTGGCAGAGGAGCTCCCAAGAATCAAAGAGCATTGTGCTGCCTTTGCAAAGCAGGTTGGCTTTGAAGAAGTGGGAAGTGAGAATATTGAAGAGCTGCTTGAGTCCCACTGTGAAGATCTCTCTCTAGCTGATTACAACAGTTTGTTGCTGAGGAGGAGGTGGAAGCTAGAAGTGAAAAAGATGGAGTCTAAAATGCAGCACCACGAGAGCTTTCCATTCCTCTTTTGTATTCTATCCTGAGGGAAATTGAGAGGCAGTTACAGGTGATAGAGGACAATGATTATAACACAGTGCAGCAGGGTAGCAGTTTGTTCAATAAGATATCTTCTGGCACCCTATCATCTTGAGCAACTGCTTCAAGATGGAAGAAAAAGGGCAAAGCAGCAAAACTGGATGTCCTTTTGAAACCAACCCCCAAGAAACAGTCAGAAGACAATCAACCACTTCTGCAACCACAACTGCACCTGAAGGTGGTAAAGATGATGATGACCCTCCATCCCTGCATTCACAATTTTTTCAATGTAATGTGTTAAATTTACTTTTGTTTCATTAATAAGTATGACTTAAAGCTTCATTCAGGTTTGCTATACCTTGTGTTAGGCTTTTGAGTGATTTTTGAGCAATCTTGAGTGATATTTTTTACTGGGAGAAAGTGAGGACTGCAAGTGCTGGAGATCAGAGTCGAGAATGTGGTGCTGGAAAAGCACAGCAGGTCAGGCAGGATTCCTGATGAAGGGCTTTTGCCCAAAAAGTCAATTCTCCTGCTCCTTGAATGATGTCTGACCTGCTGTGATATTTTTTGCTGTTCTGCCTCTAACCCCACTTTTCCTATAGGTCTCATTATTTCTATTTAGCAATTTTTATTCAGCAAAGTTTCATTGGAATATAACTACAGCGTTATGGGAAAACTACCAGTACATTAGTTCAGACAAGTTGCGCTGGCCAAGTGCTAAATAGAAGTAGATATGTCCAAGCTTATTAGAAGTAGATATGTCCAAGCCTGCTTGTCAACCTAGATCCATAAAGAGAAAATAAAAATAATGACAGAAATGGCCTTGAGCAGAAATTCTTGGTTCTGGAAATTTGGATCCCCATTGCTTTTGCTTCTCTAGTGCAATAGTGGGTGTCTGACACTGACATTTCCACCATTATCCAGGTGGGAATGTTCTGGAAGCCCCTGGAATTAGGGTCAGATTGTCCTAATGTAGACTTCCCAGTATTTGCACAAAGTTATTGAGCTTACACAATTTCTGTTTGTTGAACAGCATTCTAGGTGTCATACCTGCAGATTCAGAAATGTGGGATGTAGCTGCAAACCAATCACCCACTGAGATTGCTGATGTACTCCTTGACTCACCAATCACAATGCAATATAATGATAGTTATGTTACAATGATCATTATAGACAATTAACAATGCAGTGTTAAAACATTTAACTGTCAAACATTACAATAGACACTGGCCCAACTCCCAAATAACTGTGGTCCATGCATGTAGCATCAATTCAGCACACAGCCTTCTTGATGAAAGATTGGCACCAGATTGGCATTATGGCAATAGTTCACATACTTTGTTTCACATCTGCTGTAATATTTTCCTGCCACACACCATTTATTAAAAGAAAATACATTTCACATGTGAAATGAGTTGTGTGTGTCTGGATCCAGTTTTTTTTTCGATGGATTTTGAGTACTGACTTGAATCTGGCATTCAACATCTGACTGCGTGTCCAGACAGCCCGGAAGGTTTCAAACAGTTATGATTAGTGTTAATTGAATTTACATTGTTAGGCAATTTCCTTTGAAATAATCCAAATAACTATCCATCTAAAACAAATCCATAGAAAACAGTAAAAGCTAATATTGTTTATTATAAATTTGTTATATTATACTTTTATAATGATGCACAGTCATTCCACTGTGATATCATAGAAACAGTGCATTGTATATTGAAGCTAGCCAAATTGCATTGAAGTAAATGGCATAAGACCAGCTTTAGTCTCTCATTAATTTGTCATTATATCAACAGGTATCATTATTTTTGTTTAATGCGACACTAAATAAAAATGTCCTTTTAATTATTTTTGTTCATTCATAGGGTGTGGGTGTTGCTCACTAGGCTAATATTTATTGTCCATCGCTAATTGCCCAGAGGGCCGTTAAGAGTCAACCACATTGCTGTTGGTCTGGAGTCACATGTAGGCCAGATTGGGTAAAATGGCAGTTACCTTTCATGAAGGACATTATTGAACCAGATGGGTTTTTCTGAGATCAACAATGATTTAATGATCATCATTAAATAATTAATTTTAATTAAGTACAAGTGTGCAGATTGTAAAAGGACATTTTAAATTTTGTGAAAATATCTATATGTAAATACTTAGATGCGTTTGAGTTATATAATGTTATAACAGACCATTTAGGCACACTGTGGATAAATCACCAAATATGTGGTGTGTGATGTCTCTGAAGCTTTGGTCCCAGGCTCAGACAACTGATGACCTATAGCCTATATTATGAATGTGATCTCACACTCCAATGATCTTTTTGCTTCTCATTGCCAAGAATGTACACTGATAAAATTATCCCTTGTTTTTATGTGATGACTCATGGGTACTGGAGAAAAATATCAGGATTAGTGTATTCATTCATGTAATTAGTGATGAAAATTGAACTAGATTAAACTTGCTTTCTGCACATTTTTAATGATTGCTGAGATCACATTGAATGAAAAAGGTTGGGATGTCCGGAGAACAATGTTCTCAAAGAGGAACAGCTGTACCAAGTGAATATGGCTGCTTGCTATAGCAACTTTGTTTTATTAACTGAGAGGCCAGTTAGCCATTATTATGGTCAGCTGGGCATGCAGAAACCCAAGCAAACGTTAACAGTCTCCAAACCAAAATGCTGCAGAAACTACTCTCAGGTTTGAGGGTTTTCTTTTGTGTAACACACTTCTACAGAGACAAACCTGATTGACCCATGTTGTCTACTGTGAGAACAAAGGAAAGATTAAGAACACAGAGCATAAGATTAGGAGCAGAAATAGGTAATTCAGTCCTAAGACTGCTCGTCATTCAATACTTTTATGACTGATCTGATCTCGGTTCCAACACCACTTTCTCGCCTGTTCTGCATAATCCTCAATTCTCTGATAGTTCAGGAATCTGTTTATCTCAATAGTATATTCAATGACTCAGTCTCCACAGCTGCTGAGAGCAGAAAGAAGTTCAATATTGTCCGCAACTTAAATTATTGAGTCCAAAATGGAACTCCAGGATATCCAATAGGTTCACTCACCTTGTTATGTTTCTTCAGCTGTTTTCTCTCTAGGTTGTAAATGTAATCCCTAGTTCTAGACTCCCCCATAGGAAAAAGTTCATTTCATTGTCTAAATTGTAAGCCTTCCTCACAACTCCTGAATATTTTCCTAAGGGAAGGCCCCACTCAATCTTCAAGACTCCAATGACCAACGGCCCAACATGCTCAACTTTTCTTCATTTGCCAATGGCTCCATCCCAGGAATCATTGCAGTAAACCTACTCTGAACCGTTTCCAAGACGAGGATATCCCTCCTTAAAAAAGGAGGCCAAAACTGTATGCACTGTGACCTCAATACCCTGAACAGTTCTAGTAAGACTCCCCTTCACTTGTATTTGGATATGCTTGCTATATAGGCAAACATTCTATTTTCCTTCCAAATCAAGCTAAATTGTTATGTTTCATGTAGGAAAATACCTATTGTGGACATAATGCAGTCTAACTCAATTTAAATTATATTTCTCTTCTATTCTTTTGACCAAGATGAATAATCTTAGATTTTTCTACATTGAACTCTATTTATCAAATTTCTATCTACTCATTACTCCTTACAATACTTTACAAGCTCATTGGCTTCAGGTTAAATATGAGTAAGGAAACTTACTGCTGATTACCATGTACTAGCTTTCCTCAGCTGATAAATCAGCACTACTCCATGTTGAATAACACTCAGAGGGAGCACTGAGGATGGCAAGGGCACAGAATGTACTCTGATGGGGGATTTTAATGTCCAACATCAAGATGAGCTCAGCAACTGTACTACTAATGGAGCTGATCGGGTCCTAAAGAACATACCTGCTTGACTGGGTCTGCGGCAGATGGTGAAGGAACCAACAAGAGGGAAAAACATACTCAACCTCATCTTTACCAATTTTCCAGCTACAGGTGCATCTGTCCATGACAGTATTGGTAAGAGTGGCCACTGCACAGTCCATGTGAAGACAAAGTCTCCATCATGTTGTGTGGCACTAGCACCGTGCTAAATGGGACCGACTTCGAACAGATCTAGCAACTCAAGACTGGGCATCCATTAGGCACTGTTGGTCATCTACAGCAGCAGAATTGTACTCCAACACAATCTGTAACCTCATGGCCTGCATATCCCCCGCTCAGCTGTTACTATCAAGCCAAGGGATCAATCCTGGTTCAATGAAGAATGTAGAAGGGCATGCCAGGAACAGCACCAGGCATAATTCAAGATGAGGTATCAACCTGGTGAAGCCACCATCAGGACTACTTGCACGCCAAACAGCAGCATGTGATAGACAGGCACCAACCAAGTAGATCTAAGCTCTGCAGTCCTGCCACATGGATGGTGGTGGATGATTAAACAACTCACTGAAGGAGGCGGTTCCACAAATATCCCCATCCTTAATGGTGGAAGAGCCCAGCATATCAATGCAAAAGATTAGACTGAAGATCTAGCAGCAACCTTCAGCCAGATGTACCAAGTGGATGATTCAGCTTGGCCTCCAGTGATCTCCAACAATACAGATACCAGTCTTCAGCCAATTCAATTCACTTCAAGTGATATCAATAAATGGTTGGAGGCACTTGATACTGCAAAGGCTATGGGACCTGATAATATTTCAGCAATAATATTGAAGACTTGTGCTCCAGAACCTTTTCTTTCCTTAGCCAAGCTATTCCAGTACAGTCACAACACTGGCATCTCCCCATCAACATGGAAAATTGCCTAAGTATATACAGTGTACTGTGTATAAAAAAACAGGATAGATCCGACCCAGCCAGTTATTGCCACATCAGTCTACTCTTGATCATCTGTAAAATGATGAAAGGTGTCATCAACAACATTATCAAATAGCACCAGCTCAGCAATAACCTGCTGAGTGATGCTCCCTTTGGTTCTGCCTGGGCCACACAGCTCCTGACCTCATTACAGCCTTGGTTCAAATATGGACAAAAAAACCTGAATTCCAAAGGTGAGCTGAGAGTGACAGTCCTTGATGTCAAGGCTGTATATGACTGACTGTGGCATCATGCAGCCCTAGCAAAACTGGAATCAATGGGTATCAGAGGGCTAACTCTTCGGTGTTAGAGTCATATCTTAGACATAGGAAGATGATCTTGGTTGTTGGGATCAGTCATCTCAGCTCCAGGAGATCGCTTCAGGAGTTTCTCAGGGCAAGTCCTAGGCCCAAACATCTTTAGCTGCTTCATCAATGACCTTCCCTCCATCATAAAGTCAGAAAAGGGGGTGTTCACTGATGATTGCACAATGGTCAGTACCATTCACGACTCTTCAGACACTGAAGCAGTCCATCTCCAAATGCAACAAGATCTGGACAATATCCAGGCTTGGGCTGACAAGTGATATGTAATATTTGTGACACACAAATGCCAGGCTATGTCTGTCCCCAATCAGAGACAATCTAACCACTGTGCCTTGATATTCAACAGAGTTACCATCACTGAGTCCTCCACTATCAACATCCTGGGAGTTATCATTAATCAGAAACTCAACTGGACTCACCTCATAAATGCAGTGGCTACAAGAGCAAGTTAGAGACTAGGAATACTGCAAAACCTAACTCACTTCATGACTCCTGAAAGCCTGTCCACCATCCACCAGAAGTGTAATGGAATATTCCCCACTTGCCTGGATGAGTGCAGCCCCAACAACCTGAAGTTTGACACTATCCAGGTAAAAGCAGCCTGCTTGATTGGCATCACATCCACAAGCATCCACTCCCTCCACCTCTGACACTCATGAGCAGCAGTGTGTACTATCTACAAGATGCAGAAATTCACCAAAGATCCTTCGACAGCACCTTCCAAACCCAGAATCACTTCCATCTAAAAGGACAAGGGCAGCAGATATATTGAATTACCACCACCTTCAAGTTCCCCTCCAAGATACTCACCAGCCTGACTTGGAAATATATCACTGCTCCTTCACTGTCACTGGGTTCAAATCCTGGAATTCCCTCCCCAAGGGCATTTTGGATCAACCCACAGCAGGTGGACTGCAGCTGTTCAAGGAGGCAGCTCACCACCACCTTCTCAAGGCCAAGTAGGGATGGACAATAAATGCTGGCCAGCAGCAATGCCTACATCCCACAAAATTAATAAATATGTTTGTTTTTAAAAATGACCCTGAGTTCCTGAGTCACATAAAAATTTCCCAACACATCACTCCTAAAATCGTGCCCATTAATCCTCAAACAGTATCCCCAGGGTTTGGACTCACCAACAGGATGAAACATCCTTTCCAAATTCTCTATGTCAAGACATTTGGAATCTGATAATCTTCAATCAAATCATCCTTCATATTTTTACACTGCTGTGAAAACAAGCCCAACTTGTTCAATCTTTCCTTATTACACATTCATTCCAACTGTTTTTTGTTGGTTAAGTAACTGTCTCCATGCTGATATATTGCCTTCAACACCATGCAATCTTCCTTTGTGCATGAAGCTTACATGGGTTATCGATGCCATTTGGAAATCCCAGTGCATGTAACTTTTTAGTTTATCTTTATCCACCCTGCTGATTACATCCTAAAAAAGCTCTAATCAATTGGTCAAACATGATTTCCCCATAACTGATGACGGATTAACTAGTAGGTATTATACTTATTCCGGTCTCCCTCTTTTTTTAGATGTTACATTTACAGTTTTCCAATACATTGGGATACTAGAACCTAGGGAATTTTGGAAGATTCCAACCAAGGCATCATTATCTATGCACCACAAGTTTTAACATTCTATGGCATCAGGATGAGGGAATTTGTCAGCCTTTCATACCAATAGTTTTTCTGGTATATTTCCACAGTGATTATGATTGCTTTAGGTTTCCCCTTTTTTCCTCTCTGATCTAATATGATTATTGGGATCTCTTGTGTATTTTATCGTAGAAATATTTATTCAAAGCCTCTGTCAATTTGTTTTTCCCATTATTAATTCCCTAATCTCATCCCCTGAGGGACCAGCATTTAACTTCGCTATTTCCTTCCTTTCATATATTCATGTTGAAACAAGATCTTTTTTCTGATTTATTCTCATTACCTATTTTACTGTGTTTATTTGTTTCAACATTGTGTGCTGGTCTTAAAGCCATTCCAATCACTTGGTCTACCTCTTTCCAACAATGTAGAACTTTTCTTGCAATTTGATATCAACTTCTGCTTCCTTAGTTACCTAAACAAATCTCAAGATCTTCCTTTCTCAAAGAAATGCACAGTTCTTAAGAATTAAAAATTATTTCTAAATTCTACCACTGATTTACCTCTTAATATATATTTTCAATTTTCTTCAGCCAACTCAATCTTCGTACTTTCATAAATACTTTGACTTAATTTCAAGACACCAGTGTTAAACTCAAGTTACTTGCAGTTAAACTAATTGTGGAATTCAATCATGGTATGATCACTGTCTCCTGGAAAACCATTTACAATAGGATAATTAATTCACCTGTCTTATTACACATCATTGGATCTAAAGCAGCTTGTTCCTTGGTTCACCCCACAACATAATATTTGAAGAACTGTTCCCTAAGGCTATGATTTCATTTGTTCAGCTTTATGAAAGTTAAATTATCTGTGATTATTGCATTTGCTCACAACATGTCTGCTTTAATTCTTATTTTGTAGCTAGTGTTACAGACCAGTGACTTATCTTCCTTGCTACTACTTACCTCCACTAAAATTAACTCTACACCTTGAATCTTCAAGCCATAATAATATCTCATTACAGTACCAAATGTAGTCTTTATTAATAGGTTAATCGAATATCCTTTTTTGTCTGCCTATCATCCCAAAATATCAGATACCCTTGGTTACCTTGCAGCTTCATCTCAGATCATGTCCATTTATTTCTTTTCATGCCATCAACGCATTCATCAGGTAATGAATATGTGCATTTAGTACTTTTTCTATGTCCTCTAGTCAGTTCCAAATTGGTGGAGCATATTTGTGTTTGTATATTTTGTTTGTACATTTCACACACTCAGGTTATTGGTAAACACATCGCTACCGTGCACATTTTTTTTTGTTGCTTGTCTTTCACTTCCCAATTTTCCTCACCTTTAAAATCCTTACCTATAGCCAAATTATTCCCAATACAATTTAAATGGAGCATGTCCCAATACAACTGCTTCCTTCTTCACCATTACAGTCCCAATGCCCTAATAATTGCACTCAATTTCTCCTGCACCTGTCTTGTAGTCACACATTCAAATGCCTGAACTTGTTGCGCCTATGCCAATGTTTCATGAATCAAATGGAAATCATTTGTGATCCTTCACCCATACTTTCTTTAATTCCTTCATGGGATGTGGGTGTTGCTGGCTGGCTAGCACTTCTTGCTATAATAAGCTGACTACTTGAACTGTTGCAGTCCACCTGACATGGGTTGACTCATTAGAGAGGGAATACCAGCGTTTTGACATAGTGGCAATAAAAGAATGGTGACATATTTCCAAGTCATTGAGTCATAGAGATGTATAGCACAGAAACAGATCCTTTGGTCCAATCTGGCCATGTCAACCAGATATCCCAACCTAATCTAGTCTCATCGGCCAGCATACAGACCGTATCCTTCCAAACCCTTCCTATTCATATACCCATCCAAATGCCTTTTAAATGTTGCAATTGTACCAGCTTCCACTACTTCCTCTGGGAGCACATTCCACACATATACCACCCTATGCATGAAAACGTTGCCCCTTAGGTCTCTTTTATATCTTTCCCCTCTCACCCTAAACCTGTGCCCTCTAGTTCTGGACTCCCTCACCCCAGGAAAAAGACTTTGTCTATTTATCCTATCCATGCCCTTCATAACTTTGTAAACCTCTATAAGGTCATCCCTCAGCCTCCAATGCTCCAGGGAAAACATCCCCATCCTGTTCAGCCTCTCTCTATAGCTCAAATCCTCCAACCCTGACAACATCCTTGTATAAGTCTTTAATAAGGCATTTGATAGGGTTCCCCATGGTAAACTAATGGAGAAAGTGAAGTCACATGGTGTGCAGGATGTTCTAGATAGGTGGATAAAGAACTGGTTGAGCAACAGGAGACAGAGAGTAGTAGTTGAAGGGAGTTTTTTTGAAATGGAGAAAGGTCACCAGTGGTGTTCCACAGAGATCAGTGCTGGGGCCACTCTTGTTTGTGATATACCAAATGATCTGGAAGAGGGCACTGTTGGTATGAACAGCTTGTTTGCAGATGACACGAAGATTGATGGAGTAGCAGAAAGCATTGGGGACTGTTAAAGAATACAGGAGGATATAGATAGACTGGAGAGTTGGGCGCAGAAGTGACAGATGGAGTTCAATCCAGGTAAGTGTGAGGTGATGCATTTTGGGAAGTCTAGTTCTAGAGCGAATTATACAGTAAACCCAAGAGCCTTGGGAAAGGTTGATGAGCAGAGAGATCTGGGAGTTCAGGTCCATTGTACACTGAAGGTTGCTGTGCAGGTGAATAAAGCGGTCAAGAAGGCATACGGTATGTTTGCCTTCATCAGATGGGGTATTCAGTATAAAAGCTGCAGACCATGTTAAAATTGTACAAGACATTGGTTCGGCTGCATTTAGAAAACTATGTACAGTTCTGATTGCTACATTACCAAAGTGGATGTTTTGGAGAGGGTGCAGAGAAGGTTTTCGAGGATATTGCCAGGTATGAAAGGTGCTAGCTATGAAGAAAGGTTGAGAAGGTTAGGATTGTTTTCATTAGAAAAAAGGAGATTGGGAGGGGACCTAATTGAGGTCTACAAAATCATGAAGGGTATAGACTGGATAGGTAGAGTTAAGCTTTTTCCCAGGATGAAGGATTCAATAACGAGAGGTCACACTTTCAAGGTGAGAGGTGAAAAGTTTAAGGGGGATACACACGGCAAGTGTGGTAGGTGCCTGGAATGCGTTGCCAGCGAGATAGTAGAGGCAGGGACGATAGATTCATTTAAGATGCATCTGGACAGATGCATGAGTAGGTGGGGAGCAGAGGGATGCAGATGCTTAGGAATTGGGCGACAGGTTTAGACAGTGGATTTGGATCAGCTTAGGCTTGGAGGGGCTGTGAATTTTCTTTGTTCTTTGTTCTAAGTCTGGATGGTGAATGGCTTGGAAGTGAACTTCATGTGGTGGCATTCCATGTTTCTGTTGCCCTTGACCTTCTAGGTGTTAGTGGTTGTGGCTTTGGAAAATGCTGTCTAAGAATCATTGGCAAATTTGTGCAGCGTATTTTGTAGATAGTACACTGATGCTACTGAGTGGCACTGGTGGAGTGAGTGAATGTTTGTGCATGTTGTGCCAATCAAGCAAGCTGCTTTGTCCTGGATAGCGTCAAGCTGCTTGGGCATTGTTGGGCTGCAGTCGTTCAGGCAAGTGGGGAACATTCCATTACATTCCTAACTTGAGCCTTGTAGTTAATGGACAGGATTTGGGGAGTCAGGAGGTGAGATATTCATTGCAGTATTCCTAGCCCTGACCTGCTCTTGTCGCCACTGTATTTATATGGTGAGTCCAGTTGAGTTTCTGGTCAATGGTAAATGTTGACAGAGGGGGTTTTTGAGCAGAAGTTTTTCCTTGGTCCCACTCATTGCCATAGCCACTTACACAATTCCACTTAAACAACTGGATCACTCCCTCACATTTCCAGCCCAAAGCTGATGTTCTTAACACTGGCACTGAGTAGGCATCACAGCCTTCAGAACTCTTGTTCTTAAGTTCAGAGAACGGTATCTACCCCCTGCACAAACTGTCACCTTCCATTTCTACATTCCTTTTTACTTCCCCAACTTGAATGACTTCCTATGTCAAAGTGATGTGCTCAGTTTGCTCATTACCCCTGCATTCCTGTTTTCATTCATACAAACTGCTAGGACCTCTTGGACAAATGCAAGTGTTGCGACTCCTCCAATGCTTCTTCCTGGATCTTCATATATGCCTTAAGTCCAGTTGTACCCAACTATAGTTGATGATTGACTATATGTAAAGTATTTAACCTAACTGGTGTGATTGCCCCTTGTAACAAATTAATACAATCCAGTGTCCGAAGCTTGGACTTCGGCTCAATTCTAAGCTGGAGTTCAACAGGCTCCAGATCTGACTGCTGTGAATCACACTGATGTCCATCAGACCGAGCATGTTATAATTGCAACACATCCGTTTCCCTCCCCTCAGGATTATATTCCATTTAGTTATTTAATCTTCACACCCAACACTTAATTGGGACAGAGGAGGGAATGCGGCAGAGTTTTTCTCCATCCCCCCCATCAGGCCTAATTAAGCTCCATCCCTGTCTCTGGCCCACCACATCTAGGCCTGAGAGATCCCACCCACCCTTTTGGTAATTGATCAAACAGTACTGTTTTTCTATAGATCACTGACTTCTGTTACTTGCCAAATTCTCTTGCATGCTTGTGAAATCTGCACTTAAATGAAGCTGCTCTGTGCTAACAGTATTATTGTATTGTTATTTCACGTATTGATTTTACTTGACCTGATTGAAATGCTTAATGTTCCGGTTCCAAGTTTAAATTTTGCCCATGTTAAGAAAGAAATATGAAAGCAGATTACAGACAAGCCAATTTCCCATGGTATCACATTTTCTCCTCACTCCCCCCAGTGCATTTTATCAAGCACTTGATCTGAAAGTAGCCTATCTGCTCTCATTACTACCCCCAATGAAACTAAAAGGGCCAAGCTAAGGGGCAGACAATTGCACAGAAGAGTATGGCTGGAATGTAACCAGCTGAAACCACACAGTTTACTGAAACTGCTTCCTGTTTCTTGTCCGGCAAGGACCACCCTACCTACTGGGACTTTGGCTTTCAGGGTGATCTGGAGCCAAGTGGAAAGAATCCCAGGCCCCAGTGACCCTTGTCTACTCCTCCAGCTTCCATTAGAGAGCCAAAACATCTGAACAATCATCATTAAAGTTAAAATGGAAAAAGTAAGGAAAAATATTGAAAACAGAAATAAAAATAAGCAAATACAAATACTGGAGATATACACAGCAGCAGTAATAGGAAAGATGGGCTTTACTATTCATGTGTGCACCCTTATCTGTTTGTTAAATGACACATGTCCAAATCATTATAAATCACATTTCCCCTAGCAGGTGCTGACTAACCTATTGTGTATTTCTAGTACTTGTTGTATTATGGAATGTCCCAAGCAATATCCTGAAATGTGTGCAGGCAGTCTAATGTGACTATCAAGAAGCACAACAATGCCTCTTCTTCCTTTAGGCAGCTTAGGAAATTTGGCATGTCCAAAGGGCCCTCCCCATCTTTCACAGGTGCACCATACTATCCAGGTGCATAACGGCCTAGAACGGCAACTTCTCTGCCCCGAACTGGAAAAAATGACAGAAGGCTGTGTGTACAGCCCAGATCGTCATGGAAGCCAACCTCCCATGCATGGTCTCCCCTTACATTTTTGGTTGCCACTGAAAGGCTGCCAAAATCATCAAAGACCCTTCCCACCCCAGTAGTGCTCTCCTACAATCTCTTCCATCAAGCAGAAGATAGAGAAGCTTGAACACATGCACCAACAGGTTCAAGAACAGAATCCTCCCTGCCATTATTGGACTGATGAATGGACTCGCTAACTTCAAGTAATGTTGATCTTGTTAACATTGATCTTGCTTCACGCACTGCCTGTGCAGTGTAATCTGTACACTTCACTCTGTCTAAGCACCCTTCCTTGCTATGTTCTGCCCATACTGCTGGCAAAACACAGCTTTTCACTGTACTTATGTACACGTGACTATTATAAATCAAATCAAATTGAATCTAATCATGTACCTATAGGGGATTGACTTTTGAGCTTTTGAGCCCATTAATATTTTTCTGTTGGGTGAAGGTATCAAAAGTTATGGAACAAAGCCTGTTAGATGAGGCTGAGGTACAGATCAGCTTTGATCTAACTGAATGGCAAAGCAGACCAGAGCAGCTGAATAGGACACTGCTATTTCTATATTACTAAGTATCAAATATGTAATCTTAGACTCATTTCAACCTCAAAATGATAAGACTGTATGAGTGGGCAGCTCATTCTTGGGTGCTGGGAAATGTGAAGTGGGGAGAATGCTAAAAGAGTCAAGTCTGCCCCAGATACCTTCCCGGTTAATTTGTTCTGTTCTTTCCTGTAAAGTGTCTCAGTATTTTAGGACTTTCCCCAAATGTCCGAATGGGAACTGTACCCAACACTGAGCAGCATGAATTTTGTAGAAGAAATAAATAACATGTGTTTGTCTATTTTTTGGTGCAAAAGTTTTGTTGAGTTTATGGGGTAGGAGCGGGTAATGAAAGTGCTTTTTAGCAAGCTTAATGAATTCAACCATTTCTCCAGTGAGCTAAGCAAAAAGCCAGAATAGTAAGCTTCTCACATGAATATTATTGATGATATTAACAGAACATTTTATGTCCTAAATGAAGAGTCCAGATGGTTCCAAAACAGGAAGGACTTTAAGTCATTTGGTGTGCAGCTGGTCTATGATGTTAGGAATTAAATTATGAATGTCTGTGTCCGGTTTCTTCACAATTGCCATGATGCCTTTATTCAACACTAATTCACAGACCTCTTTCCCATCTTATCTTTTAGGTGTCTGACTGCTTGAGATAAACCTGGAACACAGATGTTGCAGAGGATGCTAGTCAGGGTTTCTCTCAGAGTTGTGATTGAGCAAACAATTAGCATTTTCAAGCAGAGGTTCTGCTTGCTGACAAGAGGTGACCCACCATACAATCCTGTGAATGTTTCGAGATTCATGGAATGTGCTGAATGTTGCATTAATTTGCACAGTAAAGCAAGGAATCCTTCAAACAGCCTGGGGAAGAAGAAGTTGAGAACCAGAGCAGGAAACTGAGCAGGAAATCACAGCTGAATAGGTACAGCCAAATATATGAATCATACAGCTGCCAGAATTCCTCTCATTGAACACTCTCCTTTATAGAAGTGTGAGTGGTGCCATCACGTACCTGCAAGAAACCAGTCCTGGCCATGGCACCACTTGACCACTCACACCTGAAATAAAAACAAGAAGTGTTGGAGAAGCTCAGTAAGTCTGGCAGCATCTGCGGAGAGAGGAACAGAGTTAATATTTTGAGTCCAATATGACTGCTACAGAACAACTCAGCTTTGTTGTCTTGATCCAACCAGAATTTAAGGAAGTCACTAGCCCTTTTGAAGAGTGTCACAGAAGCCAATGTCTCTCCATGGACCCCATTTGCACTTCTCATTGCCACAGAAAGGCTGCCAGCATCGTCAAAGACACGTCCCACCCAGGATTGCTCTTCTACAACCTGAGCCATTGAGCCTTTCATAGCCCCAGTGGCTGATAATATGGGGCATTTGTTTCAACCTCAATGTGCACACCTTCAAGTACTCTGTGTGGATGACTCCTTTGTTGAAACCTTTAAACCAATGATACACAGAGCTAAGTAAGGGCTAACACTTAAAGAGGTATACCTCCTCTTCTTCAGTGAGCACCATCCACCTCCCGTGAATTATCTCCTCACACATCTAGTATTTTTCTGCCTAGATCCAAGTTCAGAGTTATTGTGTCAAGTGTAATGCAAGTCAGTTTTAAACTCCCAACAGCTCAACTAAACCACTGAAAGCTGTCAGATTTCACAGGGCCAATTTCTACATGAACAATAATGCAGAATTTCGTGCTCCTGAATGTTTTAAACTTGAAGGTGCAAAAGCCACTTAATTAATTGGGATAGTAGCAGACCTGAACATTGCTATTTCTTGCAACCACTGGAATTAAATTCGGAGTGGGATAGCCCATTGTCAGCCTTCCCACCCTTCCACTAATTGAGGCCCTTAAGCAGCTAAGTAATGACTACTTAGCGGCCTGTACATGCCACCAATAGTTGGGATTAATCAGCTACAGGCAGATCTGTCACCACACAGTAAATGTGGGCTGTCAACTGGGAGTCAGGGTAGTCAGTGTATTAAACGCATTTAACTCCTCCTAGAGGGACTGGATATTAGGTGTGGTGTTGAGAGTGGGGTGCTGGGAAAGCACAGCAGGTCAAGTAACGTCTGAGGAGCAGGAAAGTCACCGTTTCGGGCAAGAACCCTTCAGGACTGTGGCTTGTGAGCTAGGGGGGGTGGAGAGATAAATGAGAGGGGGGGTGGGGTTGGGAGAGAGTTAGCTGAGAGTGCAATAGATAGTCAGAGGTGGGGGTAATGGTGATAGGTCAGAGGGGAGGGTGGAGCAGATAGGTGGGAAGGAAGGTGGACAGTAGGCAGGTCATGAGGAAAGGGCCGAGGTGGAAGGTTGGAACTGGGGTATGGTGGGGCAAGGGGAAATGAGGAAACTGGTGAAATCATGTGGTTGGAGGGTCCCAATGTGGAAGATGAGGCGTTCTTCCTCCAGGCATTGGGTGGTTAGAATGTGGTAATGAAAGAGGCCCAAGACCTGCATGTCCTTGGTAGAGTGGGAGGGGAAATTGAAGTGTACAGCCACGGGGAGGTGGGGTTGGTTGGTGTGGGTGTCCCAGAGGTGTTCTCTGAAGCACTCTGCAAGTAGGCATCCTGTCCCCCAATGTAGAGGAGACCACATCGGGAGCAACAGATACAGTAAATGACATTTGTGAAAGTGCAGGTGATGAATGTGGAAGGCTACTTTGGTGGCCTTGGACTTAAGTGAGGGGGGAGGTGTGGACGCATATTTTGTAATTCCTGTAGTGACTGGGGAAGGTCTGGGAGGGGATGGTGGATTGGTGAGGAGGGCGTGGACTTGACAAGAGAGTCATGGAGGGAATGGTCTTTACAGAAAATGGATAGGGGTGGGGAGGGAAATATACCTCTGGTGGTGGGGTCCATTTGTAGGTGGCAGAAATGGCAGAGGATGATGTGATGCACGGAAGGTTGGTGGGGTGGAAGGTGAGGACTAGAGGGATTCTGTTTGTGTTGCGTTTGGATGTGTGAGGTTCGAGGGTGACAGTGTGGGAAGTGAATGAGATGCGCAGGAGAGCATCATCAACCATGTGGGAGGGGAAATTATGATCTTAGAAGAAGGAGGTCATCTGGTGTGTTCTATGGTGGAACTGGTCCTCCTGGGATCAGATACGGCAGAGGCAGAGGAAATGGATTTTTACAGGAGGCAGTGTGGGAGGAGATGTATTCCAGGTAGCTGTGGGAGTCAGTGGGTTTGTAGAAGATGTGCATGTTGAGTTGGTCACAGTTGATAGAGATGCAGAGGCCCAGGAAGGGGAGGGAGGTGTCTGAGATAGTCCAGGTGAACTTAAGGTCTGGGTGGAATGTGTTGGTGAAGTTGATGAACTGTTCAACCTCCTTGTGGGAGCAGGATGTGGCACTGATACAGTCATCAATGGAGCGGCGGAAAAGGTGGGGAATGAAGCCAGTGTAACTGTAGAAGATGGATTGTTCCACGTAACAGTTTCCTCTTGAAGGGCTCTTGCAAGAAACGTTGATTCTCCTCTCCTCAGATGCTACCAGACCTGCTGTGCTTTTCCAACACCACACTCTCGACTGCATCTGCAGTCCTCACTTTCTCCTATTAGGTATGGGGTATCTGCCGGGCACCATCACCTGCCCTTGCTTTTGACAATCATGACCACCCAAATCCTTGACATAAAACTCCCCAGTAAAGTACTTACATCATACCTTGCTCTTCTGTGATGCTTTCAAGCATGAGAGCTGGTAATCTCTGATTGGCTTCTCCCAGGGTGATATTTGCATCCTACTTCCAGACAAAGACCGAAGTGGTGGCCACACATATGCCTGATTGGCATTAGATTCAGTGGACTAAGGATGGAAGTTCCAGGCATGTCTCTCACTGGGTTCTCTAGCAGTCTGTCATGACCCCAAGGCCTCATCAAAATTGTGCCCATGGGATTTTCATTCAATTACCAAGTTACATTGTGGTGGTTCATTCCTAATTTATTTTGGCACACTCATTAATGAGCTTAATTATCTCCCCATTGCTAGTGGATGGGTTGTGCGCATTAGTTCCATTCTGCTTGATTGTGGTTCGTTCTCTCACTGGTGACAGGCAAATGCAGAGCTTTCCACATGAGTTAGTAACTGAGGCTACTGTAAATTGAATCCTGAAGAAGGGTCTGGATTAGTGGTGCTGGAAGAGCACAGCAGTTCAGGCAGCATCCAAAGTGCAGCAAAATCGATGTTTCGGGCAAAAGCCCTTCATCAGGAATAAGGGGTTTTGCCCGAAATATCGATTTCGCTGCACTTTGGATGCTGCCTGAACAGCTGTGCTCTTCCAGCACCACTAATCCAGAATCTGGTTTCCAACATCTGCAGTCATTGTTTTTACCTCCTGAAGAAGGGTTAATACTCAAAACATTGACTCCTTCTGATGCCACCTGGCTTGCTGTGTTCTTCCAGCCTCCTGTTTGTATAATTTGGATTCCAGCATTGGCAGTTCTTTTTGTCTATAGCCAATGTAAATTTTGCCTCAATAGCTTATTTTGAATATGATTACCAGTCTCCACCTCTACCTGTGTCAAAAACTGTGGTGTTGGAAAAACACAACAGGTCAGGCAGCATCTGAGAATTCAGAACATTTCAGCAAACATCTCTGGGACACATGCACTAAACAATCCCACTGCCTTGTGACAAACCACTTCAACTCATCCTCCCACTCTGCCAAGGACATGAGAGTCCTGGGCCTCCTCCACCACCAAATCCAAGACATCCGATGCCTGTAGGAGGAACGCCTCATCTTCCGCCTTGGGAGCCTCCAATCACACGGCATCAATGTCGATTTCACCAGTTTCCTCATCTCCCCTCCCCCCACGTTATCCCAGATCCAATCCTCCAACTCGACACCGCCCTCTTGAATTGCCCCACTGTCCATCGTCCTTTCCACCCATTCACTCCACTCTCCACCCTGACCTATCACTATCACCCACCACGTTCATTTACCTATCACCTTCCAAGTTACCTTGCCCCCAGTCCTACCCCCTCCTATTTATCTCTCAGCTCCTTGCACCACGAACCCGCCCGCCCCAACCTCATATTCCTGATGAAGGACTTATGCCTGAAACATCAACTGTCCTGCTCCTTGGATGCTGCCTGACGTGCTGTGTCACACTTTTGATCCTGATCTCCAGCAGTCCTACTTTCTCCACCTCTACCTGCACCCAGCTTTCTGCCCAGGTTTTGCTGAGATTTCCATTTATTTGTTTGCTGCATTCCAGACATAATTATTTCAATGGTGTTAGGCTAACAGAAAAGTAAAATATAATAGGATATAGTAGCGAAAACCATATATCAAGGTTAATTTTGATATCTTGGACCAGCAAACACTAAATTGTGAATTTACTCCCACAGTTGTGAAATTGAATTCAATAACTCTGGCTATTGTGGACCAGCACCTGATAAAGTGATGATAAAGAGATCTAACTTATTTACTGGTATTCTTCAAGAAAGTTCCCTTCTCCTCCTTCCCAGTCTGTTCTATATGAGTTCTTTTCGCCTCCGGGGCAACTGAGAATGGGCCATAAATATTGGCCTGCCACTGTCACCCACATCTCACCAAAGCAAACAAACAATAAAGCTGGGAAGTAAAGATGATGACTGTTGAAAGATTATTTGATTTTAAGGCCATCCTATATCATTAATAGATCATTAACCATAATAATAAAAAAGTCAAATGTAACAGATGTATGTAAAAGTGATCTTTTACTTGCTGTTAATTAATTCAACATGTGACTGAAGCAATGACTGATCCTGGGAAACTGTGGTTTGAGCCTGGTTAGTGATAGCCTATATGTATATAACCCTTTGAAGCTGGTAATGAACGTGAACGTCCTTCAGAGTTGTTCAAAGTTTGAAACTATACATATTAAAAAATTGTTTGCACTAAATTCAACCACATGCAAAAGTACAGCAACATTACCTGTTTCTTGTCACTGCATTGTCATTGGTGTATTTTCTGCTTTTTATTGCAAGACCAATTCAAGTGGTATTGCTGCTTCTGGAGGCACTATTTAGAATGTATAGTCATTATTATTATCTATTATTTATATTATAACTTATATTTGTATAGGAAGGAAAATAAGGAAACATCCCCAAGGCTTTTCACAGCAGCATTATTAGACACAGTATGGCACTGAGCCACATAAGAAAATATTAATTTAGATGACCAAGAGCTTGTCAAAGAGATAGCTTTGAAGAGCCTTAAAGTAGGAAAGTGAAATAAAAATATTGGGACATACATGGAGGGAATTCCAGAGCTTGGTGCCTTGGCCACTGAAAGTGTAGCCACCAAAGGTACAGAAATTATAAATTCATTCTAAGTCATTCATTGATTGCCATACACCCCTAGCGGCAATGAAACACAGCAGAAGCCTAAATGCATGTCCACATTCACGCTGCCATCATTTTACTTTTAGTGATACAACCTATTCTAACCAGCGGTGTGCATCATTTAAAAAAACTGAGTTAATAAACAGGTTAAAATAGCACACAAAAGTACCTGCAGGAGAAATTAAATCCATGCATTCTCCTATTGCTCTGTTATTTTTCAAATCAGAAGAAATATGTGAGAAATATGTGAGAGAAAGTCTGCAGTGTTTCCCATAGGTTACCGAAGTTTCCAGTTCTCAGTGGGTCAATAAAGCCACCTGTTTGCAATGTTGCCAGCAGTGCCAGCTGCACTATAACATGTGTGTATGGAACAATTGACTACAGTATATGTCACCCTCCATACCTCCTAAACTGAAACAGCTGCATTTCAAAGCATTGCAAAAAGTCATTACTGCAACAACAGTATTTCTCTCCCACAACCACCTCCCCTCCTACACCACACCTCACACATTAATGCAAGCTTATTCTTATTTTAATTTTTTTGTACAAATGAAAAGGACGTCATTATTGAAAAACAATATTGCAAACATCTTCCAAACCAGGAATAATGCAATCATCTGCAAAGCAAGGTTTTCCTTCCTCCTAGATTAACATACGACATCCCATTCATCAATTCGATACTTCCGTTTTTAGAACAATCACCATTAAGATTTGTCTGAGTGTCAAACTTAATACCAGTCAGAGCCAAATGTAGGCACATTTGAGTCATGAATCCATGCCTTCTTGCAATGGTTATGACTGTCCAGATTAAATGTATTTGAAACTTTTATGCACAATGATAAAGAAACTTTCAGCACATTATTCTATTCTGGTGTCATTTCCAAGTTCCAGAGATAAAGGATAATGTTTTAATTATAATACCAAGTTTTCTGTTTTAGTTAAGTTCTAGTTTATGCAAACCTTTTGAATAGATGTTTCAGCATTGATGAGCTGTTAGAAATAGTTCTACAAGTACTGTGAAAGAAATAACTGTTTTTCAAGACATATTATTTTATTTCAGAAAACTATGGTAAAACTCAGAGAAAACAACTGGTGCAAAGTGATTTTGTGTGAAATAAGCTGTTCAACTGTCTGAACGTGTGCATTGAAGTTTATTTTATAGTAAATTGCAACTTGACTCACCATGTTCCAATACTGGGTTACAACATTCTACATTCAAAAGTAAGTTTGGTTTGTGGCACCACAATGTTACCCAATGAGAATGTGAGTAATTCAAATGAGGTAAGTCCTCAGCCTGTTTTGAATTGACTAATCTCATCTTGGGCAGTGATAGGTGCATCAACACAACTTGTATTTACATAGCACACTTCATGTAAAAAAAACTCATTTATTTTCAGGGGGTTGTAGGACTAGATGTTACAGAAGTGAGGAGGGCCAAGGAGGTGGAGAAATTTGAAAACAAATTGAGTCATTACTGGAACAGGATTTGATTTAGGTTGGCAAGCTTAGGATATTGGATGAGTGGGATTTGGTGAAACTTAGGATATGGGCAAAAAGGTTTTGGATGAGCTGAAGTTTATGGAGGGTGCAAGGCAGGAGACTAAACAGGAGAGCAATGGAATAGTGAAATCTGAAGACACCAAAAGCATAGATAGACTTCGCAGTAAATGATCTGAGGTTAGTACGGAGTCAGTCAATGTTATCAAAATGGAGATGTTTTTGGTGATGAAGATATGGGATTGTTTGCTCAATTCAGGGGGAAATAGGAAACGGAGTTTGTGAATGGTTCAGCCTCAGGCTGCAGTTTGGGATTGGGTTAACACTGATGGGTATGGCAGTTTGTGAGAGGCACAAAAACAATGACTTTGGTGTTTCCAATATTTAATTGAAGAAAATTTCTACACATTCATTACTAGATAGGTGCCTAACAGCATTTTGGATGGAGAAGCAGTGAAATCAGTTAGAGATCCAACTCCAAATCATTAGCTATTGAACTTGGCTGGACGTACAAGTCAGAAAGGCTTGAACCACCATAACCCTCCTGGGATCACAGGCAACCCCATACTAAGTGGCATCCAAATGCACAACCTTGCTAAAATAGTTCAAATTAGATCTCTTTTGATTCCCAGTTCCAGAATAAGATTCCTCTAAAATCAGTCTACAGATATTTGCATGGGAATCCCGACAGGATGTCATTGCTGTGGTGCAGACCTATATATTTTCTCTAAAAATCTTGATTAATGGGTTTATCTTTATCAGTGTCTCAGTGATCAATGGACTTGAAGAATGTCTTATGCAGCACACATGTCCCAGTATTGGATTTGGAACGTATCACTGGAGAAAGCCATCACAGTTTGGCGATCTCATTGCAAATGTCAGCCTAGAATTTGTGCTCAAATCTGAAGGTATACCCTTTAAAGCCATGTGAATGGGATGCAACAGATTTAGCTGGAGTGTCTGCCATACCCTTACCAAATTAATGGTGATGTGAAAACCTTAGGAATAATTTTCACCTCATTATCACATTTTGTCAGATCATCAGAATCCTATTCTGGTCATGCAGATTTTCACAGCAACATGCTCTGGATAGCTGTCGTTCACCATATATTACATCGCCACCTAGTAAAGTGAAAGATGCTGCCAATAACTTTGTTATCTACAGCTACCTGCATGCCTGAAAAACTGGTCACAAGATGTGTAACTCTACAACCAGTGAAGCATATTCCATTGTAGGGGTTAAAGTTGAGGGGTATGGCTACTTATACTGCAGAGATGCATTTGGAGTGTAGAATGGGCAGTCAGCTATAAAACAAAATCAAGGAGATTTGGGTGTAATGTGCTTTCTCAAAAAACTGGTCTCCACCCAAGTCTTGCAGTCCTTTGAGCTGCATGATTAATTTGCACTCCAGTTAAGCATCTTTGATTTTGGCTTCCTGTACATTGTTGATTTCCATTGCTTTGCCATTGGTGGCGGTGTTTCAGATGCTTATGTCCAAGCATTTGAAATTCTTTCCTTAAACCTCTCTAATTCTCTATGCCCTTTAAACATGTTCCTTTTGGTCAATCCTAATGTCTCCTTTATACATCTTAGTGTCAAATTCTTTTTGATAATGTCCTTTGAAGCTCCTTGGGAGCTTTTCATAGTGTTATAGGTGGTATTAAATGCATGTTATTGAGGACAGAAGAAATAGTAATAGGAATAGTTAATTGGGCCCTTTGAGCTCCTGATCTGTAATTCATCAAGACCATGGTTGATCTACCTCAATTCCACTTCCTAAACTATCTCCATTTTCTATTATTGTCTTAATTACCCAAAATCTGTCAATCTCTATCTTTGAATATATTGAACAATGAAGCATGTACAGCCTTCTAGGATAAAGAATTCTAAATCTCTTTGAGTAAAGAAATCATTCTCGTTCCAATCCTAAATGGAGGCAGAGAACCAAGCTAGGAGGAGGTGGTGAGGCAGAGGATGGGAATCTCCAGCACCAGGTATCATAGTGGCCAATGGTAAGTCAGTTCCACTTTCTCCAGGAGGTTACAGATGTCAGATTATTGCCATGTACACTTATAAGACATTGCCATGAAAATGCTGCAGTGATTGGTGGAAATCTTTGTAATCAATGTAAAACAAAACACAAGTGTACAAAGTAGAACTTAGCTTGATCTTTAGTCAAAAAAACTTCATACAGATAGGTGTTCTGGTTGGAAGGGAAACAAATGATTTCCAGAGGTTGAACAGAAGCAGGCCTCTTTTCTGTGTGACTAAATGGCTACAATACAATTTTCCTACCAATGTTTTTCTGAGTCAGTTCTTAAGATGGTTATTAAATATACAAGTTATAAGTTTAACCATGCTTTGGAAATTATTTTTTGAAATTATATCTAACCAGTATTATGTTTCTGGTAATCAGCAGTAAAGTATTTCTTGAAGACTTTTCAGTAATACTATTTCCATGGTTAATTCTCCAATGTGAATGTTACAATGCATAGATAACACAAAGGACACAGTAAGAGCTGTTTTGGCTGCAAAATGGGCCCAATTTAAATCAAAACACCCCCAATAAATTTAACAGCATAGATTTCAGAAAATAGCTGACTTCCAAAGTTGACATCCAGTCAAGTGACAAGATGGCTATGAAACACTTGAGGTAAATGAAGTTCAGGGTTATAAAGTATCTGAAACTCATCAGCACTAGTTTGTACTCATGACATAACTATCTAATATTCATTTTAAAAGGATTATTAAGTGGAATTACTACATTACAGAAAAAAATTCAGCATTTAATAACTCAACATTTCTCTAAAGTGAGAAGATGAGTGAGTTTGATCATGATTCTGTTGGTCGATAGTGCATATTTCTGGAATTTGCTTTAGTGGGTACATTAAATTCAGCTATGTGATTCGAATCAAAATTGATATGGCCATTAAGAGCACCTGAAATCCTTGGTCAAAACAAGATACCAAAATCCAAGCCAAACCCAGCATTTGAGGGCAATTATCATTGAATTGTTATTGTCAACCTGCCCCCCTGTGGGTTCAATACAAATATAAAGTTCTTACATTGTCAACAAACATCAGTGAAATTAGAATAAAAATAGTTGCATAGGGAAAAAAGAAAAAGATTAGTTGCAGCTTCACATCAGCTGACATCCTTCTAAATAACTGCAGGATAGCAGCGTAAGTGCTTCCAGCTCACAGAGAATTTTGTTTATTAGGAACCAACTGAGATTTTTTTTACTTTGAAAGTCCCAGCAATTGTACAATTCTCTTTTCCTTTTATATTTAGTGAAATGATACTGCCAGTATCTAACATCATACTTGGCAAGACAATGGAAGTTGCTACTTTAAGTGAAGTTGGCAAAAGAACAAGGTCAAGAGCTTGTGTGGAAAGGAAGGACAAAAATTGTGGAAATATTTTTTCTTAACTGCTGTAATTGTTTTCAGATTAAATGAGTTACTCCCTCAGTGAAAGTACAGAGGTTAGCCTTTTATAACAAAATGCTGCAAATTGAAATAAAAATATAAATTGCTGAAGAAAACAATATTATCCAGTCATCGACTGTGGAAAAAAATGACACCAGTGTTTTGGGTGTGGAAAGGATCCATAAACTTGCCTATTCTCTGTGCACATGTTGACTGAAGAGAAATTTCTGAACTTGACTGTGGGTGAGCCTGTGGAATGTTCTGCCACAGAAAGTGATTGAGACCAAACTCTTGAGTGTTTTCAAGAAGGAGTTCAGTGGGCTAAAGGGATCAAAGGGTATTGGGTGAAAATAAAAACAGGGTACTGAGTTGAATGATCAGCCATGATCATATTGAATAGCGGAGCAGGCTTAAAGGGCTGAATGGCCTATTACTGTTCCTATATGTCCGTTTTCAACAGTCTCTATTTTCTTTCTTACATTTGTAATCCATTTTAAAGGAACCAATTACACGGTTTGGAGAATTTATTTTACAGTCATGACAAACGTGGTTTACTGAATAGATTATTACACAGGTCAAATTGGGTCATCACTTTTCATTTTGTTCTAGGATTGTTAACTCTGTTTAGATATATTCCTGGAGGTTTCATTGCATGGCCTGCTATCTTCAAGCCCCAAAAGGTCCAACCGTTGTTAATTCCCACGTTTAATATTTGTATCACTAATGTGAGTTGTTCAAAGGAAAAGGAAAACACACAATTTTCTAATGTCCATGTAACTTTATCATGGGTGATTGCTGTAGTTTTCTTGCAATTTTTTTTCGAGGAGATGTCAAGACCAACCCTGGATTATTTGCAGCCTTATCTTGGAATATTATTTTACAAATAAAGTCAGATGTGAAAGAGGAGAAAGTGAGGACTGCAGACGCTGGTGACCAGAGTATAAGAGTGTGGTGCTGGAAAAGCACAGCTGGTCAGGCCACATCCGAGGGACAGGAGAATCGACATTTCATCAGGAATAATGAAGAACTTATGCTCGAAATGTCGATTCTCCAGCTCCTCAAATGCTGTCTGACCAGCTGTGTTTTTCCAGCACCACTCTTTTCCACTCATATGAGAAAGAGTTTGTAATTGTTATTCCATTTTACTCATATGATAGCTAATGATTTGAGTGGCAGTGCTGGATGATTCATTCTGGTCTTCATTTTCCTCCAGTAACCTTTTGAAACATACAAATGTTAGACAGCAGCTGCTGCTAAACAGATTGAAATTACACAAGTTAGAAGTGTAAAATTATTTCTGGTTACATAGAGTGATTTTTTTTATAACCCTTAGTATCAGTAACCTGGGCATTTGTACTGCTGTTAGTGTAATATAACAGCTGGACAAGCTTTATTAATTTGATATAATTGAAACAAAGTAGTAATGGGAGAAGAATTAATGGTGGTCACTGAAAAGGTTTGAAAGAGGCTAGTGTACTGTATGGTTCACCAAGGCTGTTCCATACTATGTGGCACAGATTAGTGAAACATTAATAACTGAAAGTTAAATGGAGATGGGGGTGAGGTGGTGGGATGGGTTTGCAGTGGAGGAGTTGCAAACTAAAGGTCAGTGTTGGGATAGTAATGTGAAATTGAAGAAGTTTGCAGAGATGAAAAAGGGTTGAAGCTGTGGGAGACTAATGCTTGAACACAAGAGCTTTTGAAATTGATAGTATGGGGGGAGTAGAAGACAAAGAATTTTGTATGTAGTGTTTTTTTTACAGAGGAGCAGGACATTGTGCAGAGTTTTGGCCAAGTTGCAGTTCATTAAGGGCAGAATTCATAAGGTCAGCAAAAGCGTATTGGAGTTATATGGTATTTGATTAACAACTACATAGATAATTCTTTGTGGAAGGAGCAAGATGGAGGCAAAGATTTGTGTGAAAATAATGGAAATAGGTGGTGTTTCTGGGAACACACACACACACACACACACACACACACACACACACACACACACACACACACACACACACACACACACCCCTAACTTAGAAGCTATCATTGTGAAAAAGGAATACTGTTCCAGAGCCTGAGGGGCACTTCCATAGCACGTAGAACATTACTATTGTTCAACTTTCCAGAATCATGGATAAAGTATTGTTTTTACACATGCAAGGTTGGCAAAAGCATTGATGCATGCTGTAATGCCTTACTCCTTTTTCCAGTCTCTCAACAGGACATTGTGCCTTTTATAATAGCTGTCAGCTTTATGACAGTAAGTTGATCATTCTTAAAGAAAAAATACCAATAATCCTTTGTCAAAAACTTGCACATGGTGAGCTGAAAATGTAGAAAATTATTTAATTGCTAAGATAAGAAAATCTCAAATATGGTTAGTATAATATTTACAATACTATAGATGCACCTGTGAAATATCTCAATATCAAGCTGTTGGATTATCTGGTTGTCATAGGTAAGTACTTTATATGTGTCAAAATAATGATAGTGATGCTACATTTTATAACATGCAGCAGCTTTACAAGGATACTTCACCTGGGTTGGTTGGAATGAGGTTGATTGGAGGAGCATCTCTGATTTATTTGGATATTATAAAGTGGAAAAGATCCACGTGGGAAAGGGCAACTTCTAGATAAATAAATTAGTATTCATTCAAAGCAACAAGTGAAAGCAAAAGCACTTGCCAGTTTATGTGCTGTTTATTATTTTTATACACCACATCACAGTTTACCTTCTTACATGGATATTAACACAAGAGGAATGCAGAAGATAAGCAATGGCTCAGAACAAACAGATAAATTGCTTATGCTGTAAGGCAATGCATATTGCATCAAATTTCACAGTAATCAACTGCAGGTTACTTGCAGTAATGGTGCATAATTATCAACTGTTAAAAACATATTATGCTAGGGACAGAGAGCATATGTTTTCATGCATGACTGACAGCAGAACACCACTTCACTTTTGAAAAAAAACTCAAAAAGAGAAACCACTACAATTAGCCTCAGGCCCTTAAAATTGGGAGAAAAACTCAACCAAAATGTGTGCTCCTATTCCCTTTCCAGTGATGGCTACTGAATCATTGCACAATTGTGGACGTTAGATGTTAGCTGAGGAGAGGATTAAACTTCAGTAGTTGTACTGGCTGTTGAAACCCGCTTATGAATTCCAATGCCGGCTTTGCTGAGTTGGCATCAATCCTGAGCCTAAACCAGGGGTTTCAGCTTCAAACTATATTCAAGATTTGAACATTACCAAAGAAAGTTTTTATTGGTATAGATGCTATGTTTCAGAGACAGGTTAGTTTCCATAGATGTAATAGTGTCTATGGCAATACTTGTAGCACAGAAAGTTCTCTTAACTAAGAAAATTAATTGATTAAAATAACAATGCTTATGGAGTTTTCTATTGCCCAAAAAGCTTCCATTTTCTTATGTAAGTCATTACATTTTGGAAAAAAAAGCTTAATATGCGTTAGTTTGATATTCTACAGAGAAAAAGATAATATGGTGGTATATAACTTTATTTTCATTTCTTTACCTTAAAATGAAGATGATTGTATGATGATTCAGTATATTTCTTTATTTCCACGATTCTTTACCATCCTGAATCAAAACCCACTGACAGCTTGTTTGATGAATGCACCAGTTAGTGACAAATCCGTGGCCTGTGCCCTTACCGGATTTCACTGGAAGATATGCATGTTACTATAGGCTTCAGTATTTCAGGGTTAGTGCACAGAAGCAAAAATCATCCAAAAGTCTCATTTCTGACTGGACCATCTGCCACTTGGCGATTGTACTGTGTTCCTATCCCCCATGTTCCAGAGGTGAATAATAACATCTCTGAACAGGTTGATTAGAAAATACATACACAAAGGTTTCATGGGTGATGTACATGGGTAAGGATGAGATCAATCTCAGCTGTAATTTTCCCAACCCACATGATAGAACAGCCAGCTCAAATTCCCTGCTGAGGCACAGAGGGATGTAAAGGTCTATTTGTAAGGAACAGAAGCCCTGTTTGTACTCATTGAATTGCAGTTCAATCAGGATTCAGCACATTCAGAGCAGGAGAAAGAAGAGATGAAAACCTGAACAGATGTAAACATAAAGTGCTAAAAGTTACAAGAAAAATGAAATGATAAACTAGTAGGAATAAATTGTTAGAAAAAAAAGCATGGGGTCGCTAATGCATGCCACAGAGACGCAGCAAATATATATGATAAATATGGGTGCCAGGTGTCAAAGGGACATGCAAACTTAAGAGGAGGCACTTTTATGGTGACAAGGAGAGAATTTCTAGTTCATCCTCATCAATCTCGTACAGCTTCTATCAGCTGATTCAAGCGTAGCATTATCAAAGACCTGGAGGCTGTGTCTATCATGATAGATGAAAGAACTTAAAAGAACCATTGAATTTTGGCATGCAAAATGAGGGACAACTAAAAAGCATACAGATGAAATAAAGATGTGCAGCAAAGAAATAAATCAATCATTGCAAGTGTATTAAGCTTAGTTTTAACTTAAATCCACTTGCACAACATTGAAGTAGATGGTATCATAAATACTAGGAAAATAAGTTAGCATTTCTAAATGAAGGAATGCGTGGGTGCAGCTTTCTAAAATATGATATCATACATCATCCGTGGCATTCGGATGTCTGATTATGCACTGGTATCATTTTAACATCATTTTCTGACAAGGTTCTGGCTCTCATTTTGGTGAATTAACTTGGATTTGAACAAACCTAGCTGCCAAACCAGTCTTTGACAAGCTTAACTCATTGCAAATGTGCACTGCATCTCTGAGCTGCTTTACAGCATTTATAATACAACTTATACACTGGAGTAATAGTAAATTCTTTCTAATTTATAACATTTCTAATTGATAAATTTACATGGAAGTCCACTTCAAATAGTCACAGGGTGAACTAAGTTCCTCAAGTCTAAAACTAATTTTTCATAAATTTTGTACTTAGCTGAGATACTGAGGTTCAGGCAATGCACAGCCAAAAATAGAACTAAAACAAATTTGGTTAGAAACATTCTTTTTTTCATATTTGCTATATTTGGACCATTTAAAACCCAAACTTTGATTAGATTCAGGTACCAAATTATTATTAAATGCATTTAGCAGACTTTAACTTAGTTCCTTCAATATATATTATTCGCTATATCATGAAAGGATAGGTAAATTACTCCAAAAATAGTTAAAATAAAAAAACGTGGAAGGCTGGATTGTGTACCTGAATATTACAGTTTATATTTTCATGATATTATTCTGATTTTAATGAATTTTCTGCTGATCATGATTAAGAATGTTAGTGACCATCTTCAAAAAACTATCCAAATAGCAGAAGCACAATCGAAATACAATAGCAGCAATATCTTTTAACTCATTCCTGGGCATTGTTGGCTGGACCAGCATTTATTACCTGTCCTAAGTTGACCTGGAGCAGGTGGTGGTGAGCTGCCTTTTTGTATCACTACAGTCTATGAGCTGGAGGTAGAACAACAATGACATTAGGAAAGGAAATCCAGAGTGTTGGCAGGAACAGCAATATACTCCCAAGTCTGGATGGTGAGTGGCTTGGAGGGAAACTTGCTGGAGATGGTGTTCCCATGTATCTGCTGCCCTTGTCCTTCTGGTTGGAAATAGTCATGGATTTGGAAGGTGCTGTCTGAGGAGCCTTGGTGATTTTCCACGATGCATCTTGTAGATGGTGCACACTGCTACTGAGTGTCAGTGGTGGAGAGAGTAGATGCTTGTGGATGTGGTTCCAATCAAATGCCTTAGATGGAGTCGAAAAGTGCAGCACTGGAAAAGGACAGCAGGTCAGGCAGCAGCTGAGAACCAGGAGAATAGGCATGTTGGACATTCATCAGGAATGTGGAGGGGGAAGGGAACTGAGGGATAAATGAGGGGGTGGGGCTGGGGCTGGAGGGAAGATGGCTGCAAACATGATAGATGGATGCAGATGGGGGGGGCAACTATGATAGGTTGGTGCACAGGGTGGAGAGGATAAGGGGGAAGGAAGATGGGCAGGTAGGACAGGTCAAGATAGCAGTACCATGTTAGAGGGTTGGATTTAGGATGAGGTGAGGGCAGGGGAAATTTTGACACTAGTGAAGTCGATGTTGATGCGTGAGGTTAAAGGGTCTGAAGGTGGAAGATGAGGCGTTCTTAGCAGTGGAGAAGGCCCAGGATTTGCATGTCCTTGAGGAAGTGGGAAGGGGAATTGAAGTGGTCAGCCACAGGTCAGTGGGATTGTTTGATACATATGTCCCAGAAATGTTCCCTGAACTGCTCTGTGAGTTAGCATCCTGTCTCCTTGAAATAGAGGAGACCACATCGAGAGCAACAGACACAGTAGATGAGAGTGTTGGATGTGTAGGAAAATCTCTTCCAGATGTGAAAAGATCCTTTGGGACCTTGGACAGAGCCAGGAGGAGGTATGGGTACAGGTTTTACACCTTGTGTGGTGGCAAGGAAAGGTGCCAGGTGTGGAGGGTGGGCTGGTGAAGGACACAGATCTAACGAGGGAGTAATGGAGGGAATGGTCTCTGAGGAAGGCAGATAAAGGTGTGGAGGGAGATCTGGAGTCCGATTGTAAGTGGCAGAAATGGCGGAGAATAATGCACTGTGTCCAGGTATTAATGGGATGGAAGGTGAGGATTGGGGTGGGGGGTGGTGTTCTATCCTTATTGCAGTTGGAGGGGTCGAGTTCAAGGGCAAAGGTGTGTGCTGCAGTCCTCACTTTCTCCTTTTGCCTTAGATGGTATTAGGCTTCTTTACTGTTGTTGGAGCTGCATCATCCAGGCATCCTGATGGTGAACAGACTATGGCAGTCAGGTGAGTTATTTGCTACTGGATTCTTAGCCTCTGACCTGCTTTTTGTAAACACTGTAATTATACAGCTTGTCCAGTTCAGTTTCTGGTCCAGGATGTTGATAGGGTGGAATTCAGTGATAGTGATGTCATTGAATTTTAATGGATGATGGTTAGATGTTCTCTTATTACAGGTGGACATTGCCTGACATTTGTATGGCAAGCAATGACCATCTCCAACAAGAGAGAATCTAACCAGATAAGCCCCAGTTTGATCTGTGGGACAATATTGCAACTATCTGAATTTGTCTTTCATGTGTCTCTTATAAAATAAAAGACTGGGTGATAATGCTTTTGACTTTTGATCAATACATTCAGGGCCAAATTTGAAAGCACAGTACACCACCTTTTTTCTCTTGTTTTTTGATGTAAACTAAGAACTGAGACATCTGATGCAGTCAGCGCATGGTTATCTTTCATAGATAACCGAGCCAGATTTCTGTTCATTATCACTTAAAGAAGGATTATACAGTGCATTTCATGTCACAAAGCTCTTGAGAGCAAATTAATTACATTTACAAGTTGAGTCACCATTGTAATATAAGAAGCAAGGCATGTAGTATGTACATTGCAAGTTCCCACAATAAAACAAAAACAAGATGATCTACTTTAGTGATATTGATTGAAGAATAAATATTGGCCAAGATTCTGGGAGAATTTGCTAATGATTGTCTGGAAACTAACTTACAATTTCTTTATGTGAGTCGCCAGACAGAGGGCTGTAGATCAAAATTGTAACTGAAACCAGGGCATTTCCAGGAATGTTTATTTAGTTGAGGCAAATATCACACATTGGTTCTAGATTAGATTACTTACAGTGTGGAAACAGGCCCTTCGGCCCAACAAGTCCACACCGACCCGCAACCCACCCAGACCCCTACATTTACCCCTTACCTAACACTACGGGCAATTTAGTATGGCCAATTCACCTGACCCGCACATCTTTGGACTGTGGGAGGAAACCGGAGCACCCGGAGGAAACCCACGCAGACATGGGGAGAACGTGCAAACTCCACACACTCAGTTGCCTGAGGCGCTGTGAGGCAGCAGTGCTAGCCACCGTGCCGCCACTATTCAGAGAACATAGAACATAGAAGGATACAGCGCAGTACAGGCCCTTCGGCCCTCGATGTTGCGCCGACCGAATCCTACCTAGCCTATACTAGCCCAATAACTTCCAAATGCCTATCCAATGCCCGCTTAAATGACCATAAAGAAGGAGAGTTCACCACTGATACGGGCAGGGCATTCCATGAACTCACAACCCGCTGTGTGAAGAATCTACCCCTAACATCTGTCCTATACCTACCACCCCTTAATTTAAAGCTATGTCCCCTAGTAACACCTGACTCCATTAGCGGTAAAAGGTTCTTAGTATCTACCCTATCTAAACCCCTAATCATCTTATACACTTCTATCAGATCTCCCCTAAACCTTCTCTTCTCCAATGAGAACAGCCCCAAGTGCCTCAGCCTTTCCTCATAAGATTTTCCTACCATTCCAGGCAACATCCTGGTAAACCTCCTCTGCACTCGTTCTAAAGCTTCCACATCCTTCCTATAGTATGGTGACCAAAACTGCACACAATACTCCAGATGAGGCCGCACCAGAGTCTTATACAACTGCAACATGACCTCAGGACTCCGGAACTCAATTCCTCTGCCAATAAAGCCCAGTACACCATATGCCTTCCTCACAGCACTATTTACCTGGGTGGCAACTTTCAGAGATCTGTGTACATGGACACCAAGATCCCTCTGCTCATCCACACTACCAAGTAGCCTACCATTAGCCCAGTAATCCATCATCTTGTTATTCCTACCAAAGTGAACGACTTCGCACTTAGCTACATTGAATTCCATTTGCCACATTTCCGCCCAGCTCTGCAACTTATCTATATCCATCTGCAACTTATCTATATATTCAGTTCTTCAATTCATAGCAATCATTTTTTTTAGCAGGATTTACTCCAGTAAATGGAAATATACTGAACTATAAACAGAAAATACTTGAAATATTCAGCAGGTCAGGCATATTCTATAAGGGGAGAAACAAAACTTACACAAGGAATTTGTGGTCGTGACCGATGCCTTAGCCATTGACCGGGGACCAATGAGATCTCCGTGTTGCCGCTTTTCAGGTAATTCCACTGGATCTTGTGTCACTCATTTGCTTAACAGGCCAGTAGCATTCCCTTGCATCATGGGTATTTGAGGTGGATGTCCCGCATACCCAGATCTGTATCAGCCAATCCCCAAGGCTTGCATTATGCCAAATAAAGGCAAGTAATTTTCGAAAGGGAGTTTCAGGAAGGGGTCATGGGAGAGGAGTTGAGGGACTCAGCAGCAAGGGCAGGGGGGAATCTTTTAGCAGACTCTCTCTTTCCAAAGCTGGGTTCCTTGACCAGGCACTAAGTGCCTTTGAATTTAAGATCCTGCCTGGGAGTGTGGAAGCAAGTATGACAGAGATTTCTTGATGTGGTACCTGCATGGTGATACTCCACTAGCTGCGGAGTTAATGGTAGCAGTGGTTGTAGGGGTCTTAAAAGTCATCCATTTATAGGACCATCCATCCACACCCATCACTACCACTTCAACAGAAAAAATACCACTTGCTACAAAACCTGCCTGGAGGGAGGACATAAGTTGCCACTCAATGTTTTTTCAGAACTGAAGTCAATTGTTTGATTTTTTTAAAACTGCAAGTTATTAGATTCTTTTTGTTGAGTAACAATGTCTTCTTAAATTTTCCCATCATTCTTTAATCCAATGCCATATTACTAATGAAAATTCAGTCATCATTTCCCTATCTGATAACTGTAAGCAATTTGTTTGATCTCAAAGTGTCAAATATGAAATTGCATTTTTCCAACAAATCTATAACCCTTATATGACCCACATGTCCTATTTCAGTACAGTGAAAATTCTGCAAAGTATTAGTCATGTGCTTGATAAATGTTGTGAAGGCTGAAACTTGAATGTATAAAATTTGTATTTGCTATGCCCTGAGTCTTTTCATTGTGAGGCAAGCTCAGGAATGCCATGCTGCCTTGGGTTATTTTATTATGTCAGTTTAAAATGATGTACAAGCAGATAAAGCAAGTATGCTTTACTTTAGTTCAAGCCAACTAAATTCAAAGACCATCTTTCTGGAAAATGATTCCACTTTCTCATGGAAATCAAATATTGGCATTTACACAATAATGGACATGGATACATTAATCTAATGTCTGCCACATGCGTGCATAGTTGTACTCTTCAAATGTTCCACTTATGCTTATAGCAGACTTTGAAGTTTATCAGAGCTACTAAAACTTTTGGCAAGTCACCAGTCAGCATTAGCTTCCAGACCATGTAATGTGTTACAGATCTTCTTTAGCCTCTAGAATTCTGGTCAACTGGGAATATATTCTTACTAGATGTCTGACAAGTTCTTTTTTCCAAATGTTTATTTAAAAAGTGACTTTCTTCAAAAAGCATGAAATAAGAAAAGTAGTAAATCCCAGCTGATGCAGACTGAATTATATTCTGATAGTATTGTCTAATCGGGTCAACAGAGAAGAAGAGTAATCCATTCTTTGATATTGCAATTCTGAAAATAAATTAAATTTTGAGAGCTCCTGGTAATTTCACTTCAACCTGAATGTCTCATTTCAACTAGTTACTTCAGAATGTGTTTCTTTACAAATAGCACCTTTACAGTGAGAAACAAAAAACATCACCTACATGTTGCTCAGACAGCTGCATGTTTGAATATGATAAGTGAAAACAATTGTTATTTGTTCTTTCATTCATAGCAAACCCCAGTTAATAGAGGCCTATGGTAAAACATGATGTTGGACCGGAGTGGACAAAGTCAAAACTCACATGATACCAGATTATAGGCCAATGGATTTATTTAAAATCATAAGTGCTACTTCTTTGTCAGGTGAAGTGGAACATTACTGTTAACTGGAGACTTCTGAGTACAAAGTGGCACAGATGTTTTTGACAATTAAATTTCAGTTAAGTATTTCACATTACATTGTTTGCATTCGATTCAAATGTGCATCAGTATGATGTTTGGAGATAAGCTTAATCAGAGAGCCATACGTTCATGGTTGGCATGCATTGATAGTTATATGGGAGTTAGAAACATATGCTTTACTGTGGAAGAAACAACATTGTGTTTTTTGTTTTTGGTTGAATGCTCATACTACAGTCCATGTTTGAGCTTATAGATTCAGCTGGCCTTCTTTCCATACTCCATAAAGGACATTATCCAAGATCATTCTCAGCTGGAATAATTGATGACATGGGAGAGATGGTAAGATAGTTCCACTTTTCCTATCTCTTGACTGGCTGAAGACAGATGTGTTTCAAAAGAGAAAGCTCTTTTAACCCTGTTATGATCCCACCTGATGTTATTACAACTCAGGTTACAGAGTGAAACCTGGCTTGATAGACAATGTAGCGAAAGTGAGGAAAGCAGGTCAGGCAGCATCTGAGAAGCAAGAGAATCAACATTTTGACAAAAGCCCTTCATCAGGACAGACGATGAGTTTTACCTTTTTAAAGTTGGTTACTGTGGTGGTCAGCTGGGTTTTTTTCTGGCAAAACACTGAATTCAATTTTCGCTATTTCCTTTAGATAATGTCTCTCCATACAGCACAGAAACAGACCATTCAATCCAACTTGTCTGTGCTGAACAGGTTTCTCATGCAAAACTCATCCCATTTACCTGTGTTTGGCCCATATCCCTCTAAAGCTTTTCCAGTCATGTACCAACCTAAATATCTTTCAAATGTTGTAACTGTACTTGCATCTATCATTTTTTGTGGGTTCATTCCACACACAATCCACCTTCTCTTGCCCCTCAGGTCCCTGTTAAATCTTTCCCTTCTTACCTTAAAATTATGCACACTAATTTTTAACTCCCCCACCTAAGGGAAAAGACCCTGGCTACTCACCCTATCCGTGCCCCTCATGATATTATAAATCTCTTCAAGGTCACCCCTCAACCTCCTAAGCTCTAGGTAAAAAAAGGTCTCAGTATATCCAGCCTTTTCTCATATCTCAAACACTCCAGGCCTGGTAACGTCCTTGCAAATATTTTCTGCACCCTTTTGAATTTGATAATGTTCTTCCTACAGCAGGCACACCAGAACTGAACACAGTATTCCAAAAAGCAAACTGTTAACACAGCTCACTTACTTCTGAAAATGAAATTTCATTAAACTTGTCTTTCACACCCTCTGTTTCTGGAACTTCTCAGGACTTCTTTCTTCTCAGCTGACTGTTGTGGAGACTGCTAAACTACACTGTGGCTGACTGGGCCTTTACCCTCAGAAAGAAACCTGCACATACACCGTCTGAAAGAAGATTTCATGTACATTGAACTTCTGGATGTCATCTTTAAAGGAAAATGTTTCTGCCTCTATCTCCCTGGGTCACTGCACACCTTGTTTGGCAACAGCCCAAATGCTTCTCTTTTCATCCTAACCCTGTTTCCGACAGCACTGAAATATTCACTTCAAGCAATATGGATAGTGGGGATTCTGTGGATATAGTATAACAGAACTTCCAGAAAGTATTTGAAGATGTCACACAAAATATTAATACTCAAGGTATTATCACATGGCATTGAGATAATTTATTAGTTTGGAGAAAGGAATGGATAACCAACAAAAAGTAGAGTTGAAATAAGTGGGTCTTACTCTCGCTGGCAAGGGGTAAGAGGAAAGGAGAGGCACCGGATTCAGTTCTTGGACCTCAACTATTCGGAATCTGCATAGAATTTATCATAGCCAAATTTACAGATGACACTAAAATAGGGTGGAAAGTAATTTGCTATGAAGAAAAGAAAATTACAAATAGATATGGATAGATTAGGTGAATGGACCAAAATTCAGCAGATGAAGTTTAACATTGACAAGAATGAGGTTATTCATTTTGGTTGGAGGAATAGAAAGGCAACTTATTATCGATATGGAGAGAAACTTCAGAGTGCTTCAGTGAAGAGGAATCTTTGTGTCCTCGTCTATGAATCACAGTAAACTAGTATGCAGGTACAGTAGGAAATAAGGAATATGATTGAAATTTTTGCATTTACTGCCAAAGGTACAGACTATAAAAGCAGTAAAGTGTTGCTACAGCTATACAAGAAATTAGTGAGAACCTGCTGGAGTATTGCATACACTTTTGGTTCCTTATTAAAGGAGGGATGTAGTTGTTTTGGAGGCAGTTCAGAGCAGTTTCACAAGATTATGTGCAGACTTTTGTCTTATGAAGAAAGATTGAGCTTATACTGCCTGGAGTTTAGAAGAATGAGAGGAGATCTAATTGAGGTTTATCAATAAAGGCAGAAAGTCATGGAGATGTACAGCACAGAAACATACCCTTCGGTCCACCTCATCCACGCCGATCGGCTAATTCAACCTAATTTAGTCCCATTTGCCAGCATTGGCCCATATCCCTCTAAACCCTTCAATTCATATACCCATCCAGATATCTTTTAAATGTTGCAATTGTACCAGACTCCACCACTTCCTCTGGCAGCTCATTCCATACACGCACCAGCCTCTGCATTTAAAGGTTGCCCCTTTTATATCTTTCCCCCCATCTTCAACCTATACCCTCTAGTTCTGGACTCCCCCAACACAGGCAAAAGATCTTGTCCATCTACCCTATTTGTGCCACTCATGATTTTATAAATGCCTATAAAGTCACCCCTCAGCATCCAAAGCTCCAGGGAAAACAGTTGCAGTCTACTCAGCCTCTCCCTATAGCTCAAATCCTCCAACCCTCCAAAAGTGGCCTAACCAATGTCCTGTACAGTCGCAACATGACCTCCCAACACCTATACTCAATGCTCTGACAAATAAAGGAAAGCATACCAAACACCTTCTTCATTATCCTATCTACCTGAGACTCTACTTTCAAGGAGCACTTTCAACCTGCACTCCAAGGTCTCTTTGTTCAGCAACACTCTCTAGGACCTTACCATTAAGTGTAAAAGTCCTGCTAAGATTTGCTTTCCCAAAATGCAGCACCACGCATTTATCTAAATTAAAGTCCATCTGCCACTTCTCAGCCCATTGGCCCATCAGATCAAGATCCTGTTGTAATCTGAGTAACCTTCTTTGCTGTCCACTACACCTCCAATTTTGGTGTCCTCTCCAACCTTACTAACTACACCTCTTATGTTCACATGCAAATCATTTATATAAATGACAAAACATAGTGGACCCAGCACCATCCTTGTGGCACTCCACAGGTCTCCAGACTGAAAAACGGCCCTCCACCACCAATCTGTCTTGTACCTTCGAGCCAGTTCTGTATCTAAATGGCTCGTTCTCCCTGTATTCCATGACCTTTAACCTTGCTAACCAGTCTCCCATGCAGAACTTTGTCGAATGCCTTACTGAGGTCCATATAGATCACATCGACTGCTTTGCCCTCATCAATCCTCTTTGTTACTTTTTCAAAAAACTCAATCAAGTTCGTGAGACATGATTTCCCACGTAAAAAACCATGTTGACTATCCCTAATCAATCCTTGCCTTTCCAAATACATGTACATCCTATCCCCCAGGATTCCCTCCAACAACTTGTCCACCACCAACATCAAGCTCACTGGTCTACAGTTCCCTGGCTTGTCCTTAACACCTTTCGTAGATAATAATATCACATTAGCCAACCTCCAGTCTTCCAGCACCTCACCTGTGATTATCGATGATACAAATATCTCAGCAAGAGGCCCAGCAGTCACTTCCTTAGCTTCCCAAAGAGTCCTAGGATACATCTGATCAGGTTCTGGGGATTTATCCACCTTTACCAGTTCCAAGACATCCAGCACTTCCTCCTCTGTAATATGGACATTTTTCAATATGTCACCATCTATTTCCCCACATTCTATACCTTCCATGTCCTTCTCCACAGTAAACACTAATGCAAAATACTTGTTTACTAACTCCCCCATCTCCTGCAACTCCACACAAAAGTTGCCTTGCTAATCTTTGAGGGGCCCTAATCTCTCCCTATTTACCCTTTTGTACTTAATGTCTTTGTAAAAGCCCTTTTGATTCTCACTAACCCTACTTGCCAAAGCTATCTCATGTCCTCTTTTTGCCCTCCTGATTTCCCTCTTAAGTATACTTCCACTACCTTTGTACTCTTCTAAGGATTCACTCGATCTCTCCTGTCTATACCTGACATATGCATCCTTCATTTTCTTAACCAAACCCTATACCCACCAGCCTTTCCTTTCACCCTAACATATATATTACAGGGTCTGTAATACAATCCACATGAGGTGATCATCCGTTTCTTATTTCTCAGTTCTACCCAAATAACTTGGATTTGTTTCCTGGAACATCCTCCCTAAGTACAGCTGTAATGCTATCCCTTATCAAAACACCACTCCACCGCCTCTTTTGCCTCCCTTTCTATCCTTCCCACTGCATTTGTATCCTGGAACATTCTTTACATTCTCAAATTTTTTAGTCATCCAGCATTCCCTATACCTACCAGCCTTTCCTTTCACCCTAACAGGGCTCTCATTATCTCATTTCTGAAGACTTCCCATTTTCCATCCATCCCTTTGCCTGCGAACATCTGGCCCCAATCAGCTTTTGAAAGTTATTGCCTAATACTGTCAAAATTACCCTTCCTCCAATTTAGAACTTCAACTTTTAGATCTGATCCGTCCTTTTCCATCATTACTTTAAAATTAATAAAATTATGATCGCTGGCCCCAAAGTTGTCCCCCACTGACACCTCAGTCACCAGATTCTGGATTAGTGGTGCTGGAAGAGCACAGCAGTTCAGGCAGCTTCCAAAGTGCAGCAAAATCGACGTTTCGGGCAAAAGCCCTTCATCAGGAATAAAGCCAGTGAGCCTGAAGAATGAAGAGATAATGGAGAGATAAGCTAGAGGAGGGTGGGGGTGGGGAGAAAGTAGCATAGAGTACAATGGGTGAGTGGGGGAGGGGATGAAGGTGATAGGTCAGGGAGGAGAGGGTCACCTGCCCTGCCTTATTTCCCAAAAGTAGGTTAAGTTTTGCACCTTCTCTTGTTGATACAGCCACATACTGAATTAACTGATTTTCTTGTACACTCTTAATAAATTCTTTTCCCTTTAAACCCTTACACTATGGCAGTCCCAGTCTATGTTTGAAAAGTTAAAATCCCCTACCATAACCACCCTATTATTCTTACAGATAACTGAAATTTCCTTACAAATTTGTTTCTCAATTTCTCACTGACTATTTGGGGGTCTATAATACAATCCAAAAAAGGTGATCATCCACTTCTTATTTCTCAGTTCCACACAAATAACTTTCCTGGATGTGTTTCTTGGAATATCCTCCCTAAGTCCAGCTGTAATGCTATCCCTTATCAAAAATGTCACTCCCCTTCCTCTCGTGCCTCCCTTTCTATCCTTCCCACTTTTGCATTTGTATCGTGGAATATTAAGCTGCCAGTCCTGTCCAATCCTGAGCCACGTTTCTGTAGTTGCTATGATATCCCAGTCCCATGTACCTAATCATGCCCTGAGTTTATCTGCCTTCCTGTTCAGCCTCTTGAATTAAAATAAATGTGTTTAATTTAACTGCTTTCCTGCCTGCCCTGACTGTTTGACCACTCTCTTTCCCAACTGTACTAGTCTCAGATTGATCTCTCTCTTCACTATTTCCCTGGGTCACACATCCCAACCCACTGCACCCCTCCCCTACCCCACCTTACTAGTTTAAATCCTCCCAAGCAGCTCGAGCAAATTTCCCTGCTAGTATACTAGTCCCCTTCCAATTCAGGTACAATCCATCTTCCTTGTATAGGTCACTTCTATCCCAGAAGAGATTTGAATGAGCCAAAAATGTGAATCCTTCTCCCATTCACCAGCTCTTCAGCAAAGCTTTCATCTGCTCTATCCTCTTCTTCCTACCCTCACTTGCTCGTAGCACCAGAAGTAATCCAGATATTGCTACCCTCAAGGACCTCCTTCTTAAATTCCTGCCCTACTTTCTATATTATCCCTTCAGAATCAATGTGTACAATGACCTCCTGCTGGTCCCTATCCCCTTTGAGAGCATTCTATACCCTGAATGTAGGTTTGCTCGCTGAGCTGGAAGTTTCATGTTCAGACGTTTAATCATCATACTAGGTAACATCGTCAGTGAGCCTGCTGGTGGTATAGACCGTTTTCTATTTATATATTTGAGTTTCCTAGGGTTGGTGACATCATTTCCTATGGTGCAGTAATTTCCTCTTCCTTTTCTCAGGGGATGGCAAATGGGATCCAAGTCAATGTGTTTGTTGACAGAGTTCCGGTTGGAATGCCATGTTTCTAGGAATTCTCATGCATGTCTCTATTTGGCTTGTCCTAGGATAAGTGTTGTCCCAGTCAAAGTGGCGTGCTTTCTCATCCATATATAAGAATATTAGTGAGAGTGGGTCATGTTGTTTTGTGGATAATTGATGTTCATGTATCTTGGTGGCTAGTTTTCTGTCTGTTTGTCCAATATAGTGTTTGTTACAGTTCTTGCGAGGTATTTTGTAAATGGCATTAGTTTTGTTTGTTGTCTGTCTAGGGTCTTTCAAGTTCATCAGCTGCTGTTGTAGTGTATTGGTGGGTTTGTGGGCTACCATGATGCCAAGGGGTCTGAATAGCCTGGCAGTCTGGCAGGAACTACGCAGAGCAGAGGAAAATCACCTATTGAATGTATTCAAAAAGAACAGGTACCCAATGAACACAGTCCAATGATTTCTCAGCAACAGACCCAACAAGTTGAAACCCTAGCCACTCTCCCCTACATCAAAGGCATCTCGGAAATGACATCTATCTGTGCCCCTGTTCAGAGAGTCCCCTAACACAATCGATTGCTTGGAACCTGATGTACCCCTAATTACATTAGAGCCATCACCCCCTACAGGTCCCAAAACAGCATATTTGTTTGAAATGGGGATAGCCACAGAAGATTCCTGTACTACCCACCTACCTCTCCTACCTTTCTTGGAGTTAACCCATCTACTTGACTGTATCTGTGGCTTTTCTCTCTTCTTATAACTGCCATCTATCATACCCCCAAGCTCTTGTAAATTCCTCATTGCCTCTAACTGTCACTCCAACCCATCCATTCGAACTGACAGGATTCGCAACCAATGTCATTTATTGCAGATATAATCCTCAGTAACCCTTAAACTCTCCTAAAACTCCCACATCCAACAAGAAAAGCATATCACTCTACTAAAGGCTATTTTGCTCCTTCCAATCTACAGACTCGAAAATAGCACCATCTTATTGCTCTACAAAACATTACTCTACGTTTACTTAATACTTATAGCTTATATTTTTAAAATTTAATCAAGAGACAGATCCGAATAAAAACATATAATCAAGAAAATAACCCACTTTACTCACTATTGTAGATTTACAGCAAGACTATACTTAATACTATTCACTTATCTGTTTCTGTGCTTTGACCTCTCCCAAACATGTTCCTCTAAGATCAGTTGTGAAGTTTACTGTTTATTACATTTTCCTAGATACATGAATTCAAACTGCAAAGTCAGTAACTGCACAGATGCACTGCTGTGTCAGTTAGCAGTTTGGATTTCTTTCTCTCTCTCCCTTACAGACCATGTGCTTACTGCCTTGTCTGCCTTTCTCCCTTTTAAAAGTGCTGTTGTTCTGACTTTTTTTTTCAAAGTTCCAAAACAATTGCAGCAGTATATAAAACAGTAATTGCTGCTCCTGGAATTTGAGGGAATCATCTCCAATACCTAAAATACTTCAAAAAAGGAGCAGCCTGTTACAGCCAGAAATTTTTCCCGTCTTCCATCTTGGATTACCCAGAATTCTTTTCTAAAGAGATTGGCAAAGTAGACATAGAAAAAATGTTTCCTCATTTGGGGCAATCTAGAATGAAGATTATGGTCTTAGGATAAGGGGTAACAGATTTAAAACAGAGATGAGGAGAATCTGCAGAATTCACTACCCCACAGTGCAGCGAATGCCTGGACATTGAGTAAATTTAAGGAGGAGATAGATTTTTAACTAGCAATGTGTTCAAGGGCTATGGAGAATGGGTAGGAAAGTGGAGCTGAGGACAAGATGGGATCAGCCATTATTGTATCAAATGGTGGAGGAGACTCGAGAGGGCTGAATTGCCTACATCTGCATGTTCTCATGTTCAAGGGCTCCTTAACAACCTCATCAAAACACATGTCAACAAATTTCAGACAACTCAGACTTCAAAATCAAACTAAAATAATCTTTCTTGACATAAACGATACAGAAATACAAATCAAACTTAAAGCTATACACTTTTGAACCCAGGTTTTCAAATCAAACATAATAGTCATATCGCATGAACCATCTTTACAACTCCTGAGAAAAGACAAGTGGCTGTTTTTATCATAAGTTTTAAAGGTTGAATTTTTGTTGCTCAGCATCTGAAAAATCTTCACAGACGCACTCATGCAGACACACACACTCAGGAAAAGATGATGCATGGGCACCTAGAATGAGATCACAGTCCCTTGATGCTGAGTCTTAAGGCCAGAGCAATAGAATGCAGATCCTTGCACAAATACATCAGATACTGATGCAGACAGCATTGATAACATTGGTAGATGTCTTCATCCTTCGATACAAAAAATGGGAGACATACGTTCATAAGATGAGAATTAGCAACAATGTGGGTGATAATGAACAACAAATCCCATTAATAGATCTCTCACTTCTCATTAGTGAGAATATCATCTTGAGGTCCAGGAGTTTTCAGTCCTGATGTTGAGAAGATCCTCACTTGAAATCTCCTTTGATGTTCCCAAATTTCTTGCCATAGCCCACTACATTCAGGGCCTAGGCAGACTTTGCCTGTAGTTTCTGTTATGTAACCAGAATATTAGGTTCTCATTTTCCTCACAAATATTCTTTGAGAACTTGGGCAGTGACAAACAATGGAGTCAGAGTTTCAGCCATTCACATGCCACTGTGGTAGAAGAGGGAATTTTCACTCATTCTTTCGAATTCTATTACAAAGTAAAAAAAATCTGTAAAATGTATTATGGACATGTTTCTCGAATTATTTGGAAAAAACGTATAATTAATCTATTGACTTCTCAATGAGATGTCCCAAATGTTCATTTGCATTTTAATATCTTGTTCAGGCAGGAAGATTAGCTCCAGAGCCTTATGTGGTCCCGTGTAAACAGACAGGAAGGAAAGGGTGACCTGAACTCTCAAATTCATTTAGTTTTAAAAGTTAAGTATTCCTTTTGAATTTACAAATTATTAATTCATAAATCCATATTGTGTACGCATGACATTAAAATGTTGCAAGTCGAGAGTGTGGTGCTGGAAAAGCACAACAGGTCAGGCAGCATCCAAGGAGCAGGAAAATCGACATTTCGGGCAAAAGCCCTCAGGGGCTTTTTCCTGCTCGATTTTCCTGCTCCTCGGATGCTACCTGACCTGCTGTGCTTTTCCAGTACCACACTCTCGACTCTAATCTCCAGCATCTGCAGTCCTCACTTTCACCTATTAAAGTGTTGCAAGCCTTGTAAGAACTCTACTTGACCACAAACCAAGATGGAAAGAGGACTCTGGACCCCTGAACCACCTTCCTTATCACTGACTCACACTAGTTGGTTCCAGGCCTACATGCAAGCTGCCAGCTTCCTGCTCCTCTCCCCTGCACTATTTAGTTCAGTGTGGAAACCCACTGACTACATACAAATGAATAAAACCCACTGGTGCATACAATCTTCAAACAAACATGAATCAAAGACATTGAGATTCTCATGCATCACTGATTTTATCATTAATGTACGCTGTAATTAATAGAAGTTTGATTTTTAAGTATTCATGACATGGACATGGATTGTAAGAATGAACCATGAGCCTTGACATGCCTCAAATACATATTTGTGTTTTGAGGAATGGGTACTGGACTCAAAGCATTAACTCTGATTGCTCTCCACAAATGCTGCTAGACCTGCTGAGCTTTTCCAGCAATTTCTGTTATTGTTGCTCACTTTATCTCCTCTTCTAAACCAATGGTTTAATGCACTGGTATTACTTGCATTCTACTTAAAGATGGTTTTACTGGTCTGCATTCAGTAGAAGAGGGAGACTTGACATGTGAGGAACATGTCAAATGAACCAAGGCCAAACTGTTGTTCGCAGGCTTCCTGGGGAAAGGGAAAGGGCCCACACTCAATGCCTGGCATTGGGATGGTTGCTAAGACCCAGCAACCTTGTTGCTGATCCCATTCCCCATAATTCCTCTCAACGTCAGCTCATGGCCCCTGCCATGCTATTGCTCACCTCTGACTTGGCACCTAACAATGGTCACAGACCTCAGCCTGGCATTGTTCCGCCAGCAGCCACCACCATCCCAGAAACACTACAGTTCAAATAAGCTGCTAGCCTTTAATTGGCCAACACTCCTCAGTGAGTGGGAATTCCACAATGAGGGTCTTTGATCCTGGCGGAATGCCCCCTTCCCCCACACTGATACATTGTAGAATGGACCCTCCCAAAAGGAGCTCTCATTGACTTTCCAACCTGGGGATGAGACTCCTGTTATCTCCAAGGATTCTGCCCACAAAAACACAAATGACAAATCAAACAATCTTGGGAGTCTTTTTGTTTTAAATGATGAGTGGGTCTACTCTTTACTCACAACACTCAGCACTGTAAGGGTAAATCAGCAAGTCCAGCCCACTTCTTCTCTTCCTTCACATTTTACTAGCTCCTTTTGCTTTTTGAATCAATTATCCTCTTTAGGGAGCAATGAAACATATGTGCAACATTTGACTTTCTATTTGTTGATCTTTAACCAACAAAGAAATTTCTACATAAATGAGATTGCGAATGAAAATATATCTCACTGGGGAAATCAGAGAATGAAATGGTTCCAAGTGAAACTCTGGGCTAGATTGATTTGTCATATTTCTTTTCCCATACAGTCTGAAGTGAGTATTGCTCTCACAAATCCTTCCCTCAAAGGTATAAACTTCACAGGTCTTGCCTTTACAGTTACCACAGGGGAACATGTGTGGCATAATTCAGGGCGTGTTAGAGCATTCTTCATTGAATGAGCTCAAGGCAAACGATATTCTAGAAGCTCAGCACTATCCAAGACATAGCAGCCTACTTGATTGACACCTCATCCATCGCCTTCACTATTAATTCCCTTCATATCTGGTGCACCATGTAAACAGTATGCACAAAGTAAAAGATGCACTGTAGCCTTTTGCCAAGGCTCCTTCAAAAGCACAATCGAAACTAAAAATCTCTGCCACCTACAAGAACACACATAGCAGATGTATTGGCATCACAACTAGCTATAATTTAGCCTCCAAGCCACAAACAATTCTGACTTGGAATCATATCACATTCCCTGACTGTCGTTGGATCAAAAATCTGGAACTCCCTTCCTAACAGCAGTCTGGCTTTACTTCCACCACATGGACTGCAGCGGTTCAATTACCCACTTCTCAACGGCAATTAGGCATAAGCAATAAATGCTGGCTTGGCCACCGATGTAATCAACACATGAACAATGTTTTATAAAGTATCTGTCTGCACAGTTACTACTCTCTCTCGACAAGAAACATTGTTTCTTCTTTCCGAAAACCACAAAATGTTAAGCTACCTCGGATATATTCAGCAAGGTACTCTGACATGCATCCACTAGCTTTGCAGGAGGAACAAGAACCCATGAGGCAGTATGCCAGAACAGGAGAAGTTCTTATCCATATACACGTACAACTCCACTGGGAAAGGCAAGAAGTGTTGGAAATGGGAAGGTAGCTGGAGGCAACACATATCAGATTATCCTTCTCTTCCTTTCCTCTTTTTGTGTAGTTTTTATACATAATTACTCAATATGGCAACCTGGTGGAGCAGTGCATCTAATGCTATCTATCCTATTATTATGGGCTAAGCTGTGCCTGTCTTCTCATTTTCTAAGACTATTGTTTAAGTCTGGTGGGAGCACCAATTTATCCTGCATTGTGTTGTGACGCAATCCTTCATAAAGAGGAGTTGCCTCACCACAGAGACTCGCGGCTATGCCATCCTAGACATGTAAAGTCTACTGGAAATGTAAGATTCCTCTAAACCCAGCCACTTCTATCTGGGCTCTTTGTAGCTGCATTCAATGTACTTATCCTCTCGTTTCTTTTCCTGCACCTACTGTTGTGCGTTTGAATCTTGAATCTATGATTTGATCAGTTCATTTAGGTCAGGCCAAAATCAGGCTTTCTTGTTTCAACTGAACTTTCTGCAGCAAGATTGTAGAAACGAATGTCTGGTGCCTGTCCTTCACACTAACCAAGGATCTTCCAAAACTGCAGCGGAATACTTCGGAAAATTCCTCAGGAGCTTTGCACAGGCTCACCACTTGCCCCTGTCAATTCCCATATTTTTCAGCAGAACTGATGGGAGGATGTTGAGCTTATAAACATTGGAATTTCTTCATTATGAAGGAAACTCATCTTTTTAGCTAAACCTTTGAAGTTGAGCCAAGTTTAATTTCTCCTGTAAATCAATGAAATGAGTCATTATGACTGGTTTTTCAGAAAAAAGGAAAAAACTTGCATTCATTTAAATAACTAGGAAGGAAATAGGTCACACTTCTCATACCTTTCGGATATACTAAAGCAATTTACAGCCTTTTTTAATGTGTGGTATTGTTGAAGGAAAATATGGCAGCTAATTTGCATACAAGCATCAGTAAAATAAAAGTGCTCAGATAATTTGTGTCAAGTAACATTGACTGAAGGAGAACTCCCTGACTCTTTGTTGAATAGTGATCTGGGATTTATTTATGTCAACCCAAGAGGGCAGACACGACTTCAGATTAATGTTTCATCCAAAAAATAACAGCATCAATAGCACAGCGCTCACTCGGTGTGTATAAAGTTGAAGGGTTAGCATCAATTACGTGCTCAATTCTATGGAACGGAGCTTGAACTTATGACCTTCTGTCTCAGAGATGAAGTACTACCACTGAGCCGAGACTGATGTGGGAAGAAGATGATGTCTGAAGTGCAGCTATCTTTTCTTGAGCCTGCTAAAGTAACAGGAACAAAATTGTTTTCAAGAAATAGCAGACACAGTTCTGAGTTTAACATGATTCTAATGTCTGATAGTTTGAGCATACACTTTTACTTTCCTTAACAGTTACACAAGGCAAATGTACCAATTTATTATTCCAATATCTAACACACAAACCTATGCCCCATCCTTCAAATATACCAGATCCAATACATGCTGCATCATCTGTGTCTCCTTGAGTACTAAGGCTGTATATTTCCAGGCCTGCAAAACATAGAACATAGAACAGTACAGGCCCCTTGGCCCTTGATGTTGTGCCAAACTTTTATCCTACTCTAAGATCAAACTATCATACATACTCTTCATTTTACTATCATCCATGTACCTATCCAAGAGTCACTTAAATGTCCCTAATGTATCTGACTTTACTCCCACTCCTGGCAGTGTATTCCACACACCCACCACTCTCTGTCTGAAGAACCTATCTCTGACATCTCCCCTAAACCTTCCTCCAATCACCTTAAGATTATGCCCTCTCGTGATAACCATTTCCGCCCTGGGAAAAATTCTCTGGCTATCCACTCTATCTATACCTCTCATCATCTTGTACACTTCTATCAAGTCACCTCTTAATCTTTCCTCACTCCAATAAGAAAAACGCTGGCTCCCTCAAGCTTTCTTCATAAGACCTGCCCTCCAGTCTGGGCAGAATCCTGGTACCCTTTCTAAAACTTCCACATTCTTCATATGATGAGGCGACCAGAACTGAACACAATAATCCAAGTGTGGTCTAACCAGGGCTTTATAGAGCTGCAGCATAGCCTCACAGCTATTAAACTCAATCCTCCTGCTAATGAAAGTCATACGCCTTCTTAACAACCCTATCAACTTGGATAGCAACTTTGAGGGATCCTTGGACCTGGACCCCAAGATCCCTCTGTTCCTCCCCACTGAGAAGAATCCTGCCTTTAACCCTGTATTCTGCATTCAAATATGATCTTCCAAAGTGAATCACTACACACTTTTCCAGGCTGAACTCCATCTACCACTTGTCAGCCCAGTTCTGCATCCTGTCAATGTCCCATTGCAACCTACAACAGCTTTCCACACTTCCACCCTCCACCAACCTTTGTGTCATCAGCAAACTTACTAACCCACCCTTCCATTTCCTCATCCAAGTCATTTATAAAAATCACAAAGACCAGAACTCCCAGAATAGATGCCTGCGGAACACCCCTGGTCATCAAACTCCAGGCTAAATACTTTCTATCAACTACTACCTTCTATCTTCTGTGGGCCAGCCAATTCTGTATCCAGACAGCCAAGTTTGCATGTATCCTATGCCTCTTTACTTTCTGAATGAGCCTATCATGGGGAATCTTATCAAATGCCTTGTTAAAACCCATGTACACTACATCCACTGCTCTACCTTCATCAATCTGTTTTGTCACAACCTCAAAGAATTCAATAAGGCTTGTGAGGCATGGCCTGCCCCTCACAAAGCCATGCTGACTATCTCTAATCATACTATGCTTTTCCAAATAATCGTAAATCCTGTCTGTCAGAATCCTCTCCAATAATTTGCCCACCATCGATGTAAGACTGACTGGTCTGTAATTCCCAGGGTTATCCCTGTTTCCTTCTCGAAGAAGGGATTAACATTTGCCATCCTCCAATCATCTGGTGGTACACCATTGGACAGTAAGGATGCAAAGATCATTGCCAAAGGTGCAGCAATCTCTTCCCTCACTTCCAGTAGTAACCTTGGTGTATCCCATCTGGCCGGGGACTTACCAACTCTCATGTTTTTCAAAATTTCCAGCACATCCTCCTTCTTAACATCAACCTGTTCAAGCGTATTGGCCTGTTTCACGCTATACTCACAAATGACAAGGTCCCTCTCACTAGTGAATACTGAAGAAAGTATTCATTAAGGACTTCCCCTGCCTCTGCTGATACCAGGCACATGTTCCCTCCATTATCCATGATTGGCCCTACTCTCACTTTGGCCATCCTCTTGTTCATCTTGTTCCTCACATAAGTGTAGAATGCCTTGGAGTTTTCCTTAATCCTACCCACCAAGGCTTTTTCATGCCCCCCTTCTAGTTCTTATAAGTCCATTCTTCAGTTGCTTTGGCGACCTTGTAACCCTCTAGAGCTCTATCTGATCCTTGCTTCTTCAACCTTCCTTCCTCCACTTGACTAGATGATCCACATCTCTTCTCATCCAAGGTTCCTTCACCCTACTATCCCTCCCTTGCCGAAGTAGGACAAACCTATTCAGCACTGACAGCAAGTGCTCCCTAAACAACCTCCATATTTCTGTTAAGCAGTTCCCTGAGAATATCTCATCCCAATTTATACTCCACAGTTCCTGATTAATAGCATTATAATAACATGGTGTAATTGAGAAAAGTAGTCTGATTTAAGCAATAATGTTTTAACAGCTATATTAGAATCTCACTAAAACATGGAGAGGGGGTTATTTGCATACATCATCATCTTATTATTAAATCATCTCATCTCTTCATTTGCAGGTTGCAGTTTTCCCAGATAATGCAAAAAGACTGGATAGTGGCAATGCACAGCTTGGATATCAGAACCATTACCCAGCAGCTCCAGATTGTGGCAATCTTCTTCAGGTGTCCTTGGATCGTGTTCCTCAACACCTCAGGGTGTGCTCCATTGCCTGAACCTACATTCCACTGAGGCTGGCATCAGACAAGCACCACAAATCATCATGGCATATCTCCAACCCACTTATAATACACTTCACCACTGGCTGCACTTTCAAGCTCACCAATATCTTATATAGTTTAGTGCTGCCACCAGGCTGCTTTTGTGAGGTTGGAGGGGCATTGCAGCAGGATACAGCTCAGGGGTCTTAGTTTAATCTCTGAACATTCGCTCACTTTGCACCTACTTCGATGTTCACAGTATCTCTTCTTTTCATTTTTCTGCATTGGCACCTCAGTTAGAACTTAAAGGCTCGCTGTGTTTCTGTGCAGCCTTGTCGTTGTGCAGCCTGTCATGTTTGCCAGCTGTAATCAGCTGCTGCTTGACACCATGCTCTATCACACCTGCCATGTGTCAGCAACAAACACACTGAATGTGCTTCAACCAAATGACCATGATTCGAAGGGAGGAGGCATCAGTCAAGTCAAGCCAAACTGTCTTACAAGCATGTTATGCCAAGAGCAATGTCTGATATCTGTCCAGGAGCTTTGACAAAGCCAGTTGACTGTTTGGGGCATTCAGGGTCAGGGGTTCTGTTTCATGACAGTCTGAGGTATGGGCACCAGGTTAAGTTTGGAGATTAGTGATAAATCAGTCAGGGAGCCATACAGATCATCACCACCCTGACTTTGTCAGGGGCTAATGCATCACCTTTGGCATTACTAAAGTGTAAGCACAGGGCTCAGGAGGTAAGGTCAGAAGATGGAGAGTGAAATAAAGGATTGAGGAGGAATGCAGAGAGGCCCAGAACAGATGTAATTGACAGAAAGGGCAAGACAGAAATGAACATGAAAATTTGAGGGGGTCATCTAAGTTAACAGGCCAAGGCTGAAACAAATAGGCAGAAACACTATCTACATTACTTTCTATTTTCGTCCATATCATAAATGCACAGTGGAAATGAAAAGTACCTGCCATCATTTGTATACGGAGTGCGCGCATTTATTCTCTCTCTGGGAGAATGGGTTTTACTTGTGCTTGGTGTGAGGGGCAGTTATATTATCAATTAAACTGAGATAAGGAAGAAAATTTTTCTAAGTTGAAGTCAGTGACCAGTAGGGTAGTGCAGGGATCAGTACTTGGACCCCAACTATTCATAATACATATAAATGTTTAAATGAGGAAACTAAATGTAATATCTTGAGGTTTGCAGATGACATAAAGCTGGATGGAAGGGTCAAGTGAGGAAGATTGTTTCCCTGTGATTTGGACAAGTTGAATGAATGAACAAATGCGTGACTCATAAAATATAATGCATAGGTTTGAGATTATCCACTTTGCTAGCAAAAAGCAGAAAGGCAGATTATTATCTGAATAGTAGAAGACTGAGAAATGGGGAGGTATAACAAGACCTGGGTGACCACATACACCATTCACTGAAAATAAATATGAGTGTAGCAGACAGTGAAAAAGGCAAATGATGCGTTGGCTTTCAGAGCAAGAGTATTCGAATACAGAGTAGGGATGTTTAGTTGCAGTTGAACAGTGCTTTGGTGAGACCACACCTGGAATATTGTGTGCAGTGTTGGTGTCCTTATCTTGGAAGGATATTCTGGCAATAGAGGGAATGCAGCGAAGGTTTGACAGAGTTATTGAATTAAAATGAATTGAATTGAACTGAGTGATTTATTGGCACTTATATCTTCCAGAGAATAATACAGTTAAAAACTTCAACTGGTGCCACAATCCAGCGTCATTTTCAATTGTTTAAGAATAAAAAGATATAACTGAAACAGGATCTATCTTTGTTCCAACGCCTCTACAATGAGTCCAGAGACAGCTAACCAATGACTGCTGCACATCCACCCCTCCTCTACAGCCTCACTGCTGCCTGTGCTGGACCCACCAACACAGGAAATGCCACTCTTTCACTGCCATCTCTTTTCTGCTAGACCCACCTCTCTGACGCTGGCATCACTGCTGAAACCGGATTCCATGCTGAACCCACACTCGCTCCGCACTGCAGGCACTACCGCCTCACTGATAACCAGGGGTGCCAGTTCCACAACCACAACCAGGAGCCCCTGACTTTGCTGCCTCCTCAATGATGCCAGGAATCCTCGCTCTTCAGGGTGGCACCTTGCTGGCACTGCCATCTTAAAAGCTCCACTGCTGCCTTTGATAGCTGGAGGAGTTTTGCCAACACTGCCACTGCTACCAGGCCCAATTGCTGGATGGCTGCTATCATTCTAGACATGGGCCACTTTCATTACTGTGCCGATGCCACCGATTAACCTGCTGCCAAAGGCTTTAAAGAAAGGAAAATCAAACGAGCATATGAAAGAAGAAGGTAATGGAGCAGAAGTAGAAAGAAAAGAAAAGAGAGAAAGCAGACAGGAGGAGGTGAGCCCTGGCTCAGGAGCCCATGTGCAGCCCTTCTAATCATATCTTAATCCTCGGATGGCAGGTCTAAGAGATGGGTAAGGGTTGAATTGTAATTATTGAATGAGTAAGGATCACATGATGTGAGGTCTTCTGTTAGTTTGCAACATTAACTTAAACAAGAGGGAAAGTGAAGCACAAAAAACCAGCAAGCTTTAGTTGCAGTTGGGATTAAATGGTGACATAGCCATTGCAGCATCAACATGTTTACAGACAGTGAATGATTACTTCATGTTATTCAGTTCCATTGAAATTAATTGCTAAGCAAGTTCTGTTTGAGTTGCTGCAGTTAACAATGGCACTACAAGCTTGCGAAGCTGTTATTGTCTCCTTGGCTGCTGCACTAGGAGCAGTCACAGAAGTTGATGAGGAATACATGTCTGGAAGGTTAGAACCAGCAGAAAACACCAATAGCTGTGGAGAAGCCTCCTAAAGCAAAGTTTCCATCAAAGGGTGCCCTCGGGAAATAGAGAAAATACAGGAGAGACACAATTGTCCACCTTCATTTGAATGTCCTCCAAATGGGAGAGGACAATAACATTGCCAAATGTGGACATCCAGAGCACCATAACAAAACTATGTCTCCTGCTGCAACATTCAAGGTGCTGGATGCTTCCACTTTGTATCACAGTTGCGTTCAGAATGCTATGACATGAGACCCAGTGTACATACAATGTAAAATGTTGCTCCATTGGATCTATCAAGATCATAGGTCGTCTCCTGAACATGCCTTTCCCATGCTTGCTCTGGTCTGTGGTTTTCTTGCATTACACTACAGTCACAGAATACTGTATAGCTTTTGCATGCTTTGCTCTGTACAACTGGAAGATGCAATGAGTGTGTGTGATGAATGATGAGGATCTGTGAGAGTTGCGGCATTGATCTGAGTAGAAAAATGAGAAGGTGCATCATCTTCGCAAGCTTGTAGTGCCATTGTTAGCTGCAGCAACTCAAACAGAACTTGGTCAGCAATTAATTTCAATGGAACTGAATAACATGAAGTAATCATTCACTGTCTGTAAACATGTTGATGCTGCAGTGGCTATGTCACCATTTAATCCCAACTGCAACTAAAGCTTGCTGGTTTTTCTTGCTTCACTTTTCCTCTTGTTTAAGTTAATGTTGCAAACTAACAGAAAGCCTCACATCATGTGATCCTTACCCATTCAATAATTATAATATTTGTTGCTACTATGAGTGTTCTGGAGAGAGTAGCCAGTATTCAGACAGGATTGTAACATTGTGTGGTATTAAAGATGGCTGGCCTTTTTATCTTCATTCTTGTAACTACAACTAAAATGACAGTCAATCACACAGATGATGATGTAGGTTTACAACAATAATTTTCTATTTTCAATAATGCTTAACCTGAGCCATCAATGTGCCTACTGAAGATTTCTTTTTTCCTTTCCTGCCTTTTTGGAGTCGTCCTTAAGTCTGCAGTTGGGATGAAGGGAGCTTGTCCTATAGGGAGAACCTTATTGGCCTTCAGGTTTTGAGGAGCTGACCCTGAATGTGTTTCTATCTAGAGGGCACAGACATGCTGAGGTATCCAGGGTAGATGCAGGCTCACTCCCCTCTGCTTTAATTTTCACAGGTTGAGGGTTCATAGACAAGGTGGAGGTGGACCATCACTGCACATCTGGAGTGTCCTTAGGAGAGCCTTCAAGTGAGGCCTGTATGTGGCTCCTCCTCTGACTGAATGCTGACTTGGGCGAAAGTAGGTACTGCAGATACTGGAGATTAGAGTCAAGGTTAGAGTAGTGCTAGAAGAGCACAGCAGGTTAGGCAGCATCTGAGGAGCAGGCTTGTTGATGAAGCGCTTTTGCCCAAAACATCGATTTTCCTGCTCTTCAGCTGCTGCTCTTCCAGCACCACTCTAAACTTGACTGAATGCTGACTTGCTCTATCCATCTCCATGAGAGGAAGAGGTACCAGGAGTGAAAGCAAAGTCTCTTATATTCCTGTCACCTTGCTATTAGTGCTGAGCACCAATGGTTACAGCGATGGAGTGCAAGTCTGTGTAAATATCTGGTAGATACTCGGTTTGCTGGACCTGGCTTTCTGTGGCAGCCTCCAACCTGTCCACAGAGACAGCCAGAAGCATTCATGCCAGAGCCAAAACGGTACACACGGTATTGTGAACGCCACCAAACTTCAATCCAGTTTACTAAGTGTCTCTGAAAAACCTGCCTGCTGCTCCTGCATCAGCTAATACATTTGATGAATATATTATTGACTGACACCATGGGTTTCCTCCCTACCTGAGGCTGCCAGTGACCTGGGACAATAATACGATCACGAGAATGTGATACCAACTGAACTCTAGCTAATGTACCCAGCATAGTGACTATATCTGAGTGCAGGAGGAGACCTTGCTAGGGCTTCACCTGAGGGATCTGTGCCTATTTCTCAGAGGTGGAACAGAAGGGGTTGGCCAGAGATTGTACAGATGCCACTCATGTTTAAAGAATACAAGGAAGGTAATGAGCTGTGAAATAGGAGTAGAAGCTTGGGCATGTTATGAGCACATTCACAGTGACAGTAATGGGAGAGTAGCACAGAACTTGACAATGAATCTTATTTGGTTGCTGGGACATAGAAGTTTGGTCATCACCACAATAATGATCATTGTCCTCTCCTACTAGAGCAAGGATCCTCTCCTCATTGGAGATGTGTGGACAAATCTCAGGCATCCAATCTTGGGTATATCATCCCTACTTTGTGCCATTTTCTCCGCAATGAAGTAAAGGCAGGGATTGAGTGAAATTAAAGTGGCTGTGACTGTTGTTAATGCTGAAGCAAGTGGTGGCAAAGTTGATGAGGCATCGCAAGTGAGTGAGTAGAAAGCGCAGAGAACAGATACATAGTTTGGGAGAATGGGCTGAGAGAGAGCTATTTTTGCTGCATGCAAATAGTGGGAGTCATAGACTATGAGTCTTATTTTGCAGTGGGTCAGTAGCAGAGTCGGAGTCAGCGTGAGGTGGCAGAAAGAAGGTGATGGCACCTACCACAGCAGAATGCAGAGGTCATTAACTTCCTTGTGATGTTGCTGGGTGCTCTCAAGGCCATGGAAATGGCAATTTTTGATCAGGATGGCAGTATCTCGTGCTGTTGTCTCCTCTGGTGGATTTGAGGAAAGATGACGGGTTGCATCCAACAAAATGTCCAGGTCCCTGTCAGCAAAGAAGAATGCCAGTATGGCAATCTTTGGAGCAATCTTTCACACACTACAATTGTGAACCACAACTCCCAGCTTGCAGCATTTGATTAGATTACTTACAGTGTGAAAACCAACCCATCAAAACACACCCACCCAGACCCATTCCCCTACATTGAACCCTGCACCTAACACTACGGGCAATTTAACATAGCCAATTCACCTAACCTGCACCTTTTTGGACTGTGGGAGGAAACCAGAGCACCCGGAGGAAACCCACACAGACATGGGGAGAATGTGCAAACTCCACACAGTCGGTCGCCTGAGGCAGAATTTGAACCCGGGTCTCTGGCGCTGTGAGGCAGCAGTGCTAACCACTGTGCCACTGTGCCACCCACATTGGTTGAGTTGGTGCATAGCTGGGCTTTAATTACAATGCCAGTGATGTGAAACTCAGAAGGTCCCAGGAGGGATGAGCATTTCTGCTGTTGGTGAGTGCAAAATAGTGTGAGAGCAATGCCACAGTGATGTGGTGCACAGGTAATGAGATGAGCATTGTAGAATTAAATGAGAAAACTCACTGGAGTTCAGGGACAGAAACTTGCCATGAAATTCCCAGAACTGACAAACTGAGACTTATGTAAATGTTAGGAACAATCAGCCTCTAGCCGAGACACGTATCAGAGACTTTAGGGGTAACTGGAACATGTGTTTTTTTTAAATCAAGTTGTCTGCCTAACATACTCCACACCTAATTTAACTTGCATTCATGTTAATTGCAAACCAGCAGAGAAATATAATGGCAACTTTATTGATATCTCACTGCAGTATCTTCTCCTCTAAAGAATCCCAATTAGTGAATGTGCTGACAAGTGAAGAAGGGGCAGAGGTGGTGATTGCAGAAATACAATGCGCCATGGACTCTGTTGAATTAATTTTTGGCTCCAAGGTCACAGAGTCATTAATGCAATGGAACAATCTACATTATCAGAAACTGGTGAGCAAATCACTTGCCTAATCAAACTCGGTCATAGAGTCATAATGATGTACAGCATGGAAACAGGTCCTTCGGTCCAACTTATCCAAGCTGACCAGATATTCCAGATAAATCTAGTCCCATTTGCCAACATTTGGCCCATTTCCTGTAAACCTTTCTTATTCATATACCTATCCATATGCCTTTTAAATATCATAATTGTACCACCACCACCACTTCCTCTCACAGTTCATTCCATACAAACACTGTGTGAAAAAGTTGTCTCTTAGGTCCCTTTTAAATCTTTCCCCTCTCGCCTTAAAGCCATGCCATTGAGTTTTGGACTTGCCCATTCCTGGAAAAAGACCTTGTCTATTTACCTTATCTATATCCTTCATAAATTTTATAAACCTCTATAAGGTCACCTCTCAGCTTCTGATGCTCCAGGGAAAATTGTCCCAGCCTATTCAGTGTCTCCCTTTTGCTCAAACCCTCTAACTCTGGCAATATCCCTGTAAATCTTTTCTGAACCCTTTCAAGTTTCACAATATCCTTCCTATATCCGGTGACACAAGTTGGTCTGGATAAACTTGATTAGGTATTTGTAGAGAAGACTCTAGTATGCAGTTGTTGAGGAATGCAATTGCCACAGTCCACAGGAACACTCCATTTTAGTATGAAGGATGTATCCAAATCGAAGATTTGCTTGGAAACACATTATGGACAACCATCAACGAGAAATTCCCAGATCTCATGGTATTGTAACACAGATCAATGTTTCCTGTTAGGATTTGAGCTCCAGAAGTACATGTGCGTAGAAACGTAGGAGCTGGCTTGGATTCTATTCATCCTTACTGATATGTCAGGGCTTGCCTTTCAGCAAGTGTCAGAAAAGTACCCAAAGTGTCGAATTCATGTTTTCCAAAACTAATACAAAAAAGCATGAATGAAATAATCTCAGAAATGAAGAGAGTTATGAAAGGGGTGAGTAAATTCAAAATGGTGGTGAAACAATGATAAATAAACAACCAAATGTTAGGAAGATAGGGAGTTTTAAAATATATTTGCGCGTGCAAGCAAATGACTGCAGATGTTGGAAATCTGAAATAAAATATAGGAATGCTGGGAAAAATCAGGTCCGGCAATACGTATGGAGAAGGAATCAAATTGTTAATTCCACCTCAGAAGGTACCAGATGGCTTCCTTTTTCCACCGTTGAAACTTCCCTTCTCACATGGTTGATGATGCCTTCCAGCGCATCTCCTCCACTTCACGCACAATCACTCTTGAACCCCATCCCTCCCAACGCAACAAGGACAGAACCCCTTGGTCCTCACCTTCCACCCCACCAACCTCCACACAAAACGCATCATCCTCTGACACTTCTGCCGCCTCCAAAGCGACCCCACCACCAGAGATATATTTCCCTCCCCACCCCTATCAGCATTCCGAAAAGACCATTCCCTCCGCGACTCCCTCGTCAGGTCCACGCCCCCCAACCAGCCCACACCCCACTCCTGGCACCTGGCCCTGCCACAGCAGAAAGTGCAAAACCTGCACCCACACCACTCCCCTCAACTCTGTCCAAGCCCCAAGGGATCCTTCCACATCCATCAGAAATTTAACTGTACCTCTACCAATGTCATCTACTGCATCCGTGGTCTCCTCTACATCGGGGAGACAGGATGCCTTCTTGCAGATCGTTTCAGAGAACATCTCTGGGACACATGCACCCACCAACCCCACCGGCATGTTGCTAAACACTTCAACTCCCCCTCCTACTCCGTCAAGGACATGGAGGTCCTGGGCCTTCTCCACTGCCAAGCTGTTACCACCTGATGCCTGGAGGAACAATGCCTCATATTCCGCCTTGGGACCCTGCAACCACATGGGATAAATGTGGATTTCACCAGCTTCCTCATTTCTCCTCCCCCCACATTAGTCCAGTCCCAAGCCTCCAACTCAGCACTGCCCTCCAGACCTATCCATTGTTGCCACTTCTGACCTATTACCTTCTCCTTCACCTTCATCCATCTATCGCTTTCTCAGCTATCTCCCTTCTCCCCATAACAGCCCCCAGCTCAACCCCCCTCTCATTTATCTCTCAGCCCTGACCCAGAAGCCTCATTCCTGATGAAGTGCTTATACCCAATTCTCCTGCTCCTCGGATATTGCCTGACCTGCTGTGCTTTTCCAGCACCACACTCTCGACTCAAATTGTTAAGGATGGCAAAAATCAGTGTTGGTAATTTTAAATGTAAATTGTTTTTGTTTTTTTCATTGATGCAGAAGGAAGACAATTTTGAAGGCAATAAGCAGGTCTGTATTGTGATGGATACAAGTGAGTGTTCAGGGATGTCTTTGTCAGAAGAGATCATAAAAGAGACCGTGCAGTTCACAAAATGGCTCTCCTTATAAATTACCACTACTCCACAATCAGCATTAAAACCACAATTAATTGTCTCTCAATGCACCACAACACATATATTAGCTATAATTCACAGAGTAAATTGAACCTCGGCTTAGGGAATACCACTCACAAAGGCTGGAAAGAAAGTTAATGCAGGAAATTGAAATGGTATCTGCACTAATGTTGCTCATCAAGGATGAAGGTGAGGAGATGGGAGGTCACAGCCAAGGAACATTAAGAATAAGAATTTTATGTGATGGTGACATATTTGAATTGGAACACTCAAGGCATTGGAACCTTGACTTGGGCTGTCATTAGATTAGATTACTTACAGTGTGGAAACAGGCCCTTTGACCCAACAAGTCCACACCGACCCGCCGAAGCGCAACCCACCCAGACCCATTCCCCTACATTTACCCCTTTACCTAACACTACGGGCAATTTAGCATGGCCAATTCACCTAGTCTGCACATCTTTGGACTGTGGGTGGAAACCGGAGCACCCGGAGGAAACCCACGCAGACACGGGGAGAATGTGCAAACTCCACACGCTCAGTCGCCTGAGTCAGGAATTGAACCCGGGTCTCAGGCGCTGTGAGACAGCAGTGCTGACCACTGTGCCACCTGCTAAAATTTTGAAGTAAGTTCCACTGTCTGCCTTAGCAGGATTTGAACCCAGGTCCCCAGAGCATTATCTCATCTCTCCATTAACAGTGCAGTGATAATACCACTAAGCCATTGCCTCCTATAAAGCCATTGCTGTGAATTAATTTCCATTCAACAAAATTCCATTCTCCTCTGCTAAGTATGATCCCTGCTGTCTATTCCTTTCTTAGACATTCAAGGAGAAGAGTTCGAGAGATTCTTTGCCCTATCTCTTGTGCTGCCTTAATCACAATTATAGCATTTCCTCACCCTGCATCATACTTAGATTGAATCCTCATTTAATTTAGAACTGGAAGAACTGAAATTCTCCTCACTTTGCAAAGTGATATTTTGTGTCTCAAACCCCTTTGGATATTGCTGTTTGCTCAGAATTCAGAACAAAGGATCTTTGCTTTGTTTCAGAAAAGCACTGTATTCCTGAAATCTGACATTCTTTTCCTGTAATGTGATGCTCTAAAATAGCACAGAGTACCTTGGGCAATGGACAAGACAAACAAATTCCTGTTGTCTCCTGATTGAGAGGATTCCGGACCACTAACTTTATCTATGGCTTCAAGCAAAACAGAAAGACTCTTCTTTCTCTGAGTAATGTTCACATCAGTTTTACTTTCTGTGAACCACATAGAGCCTGGCACCTGTCCCTGAAGCAGTGGGATCACATTTCTCTATGTCTCAATTAGTCTGACCATTAGGACTCCAAAGGGGCAAAGCAAATGGTTCCTGAAGAGTGATATTAGCAATGAAGATTAAAGTTGCAAATGGAAAACAAAATCTGACTAAGGCAAGAAAGAGGAGACTTTTGCAACAAAGATCAGAAGCCGATTCTGACAGTGGACCCCTTGACCTTCAGACTGCTGTACCACCTTTTTCTAATTTTGTGTCTGTGAGAAAACATTCAGTTGTGCACAGAACACTGGGCCACCACTGCTTTCTCTCAACAACTTGGAAATGTTTTTGCAATGCTTTGCACATTCTGCATGACACGAGCCAGCAAGAACTGCAATACAATCAAGCATGCCAACAATAAACAATAAAGCAGATTAAAGAATATTTCTTAATTAATGGACCATGGTGACAGAAAGGCCTTTGAAATTATACAAAATGTCAAATAATGACTGAGAAAATATTGTATGAAAATGCAAATTTTAATTTTATCATTTAATTTAAGGTATAAGTTAAGAACATTCACTTTTAAAAAGATTTTGAAGTAGGAAGGAAGTTAGTATATACAAAGTTATATATCTGATAGAATGTTTTTTAGGATTCATTAAAGCTGACTGGAATTGGTTCCTGCTCTACTTCAGAGAAAGGAATAAGCTGTTTGTTCCATCTCAGTAGTGGTTGAGGTCTTCACTATTATTAAATTTTCAGATAGTGTGTCAATTGGAAGTAAATTTGATAAAATATATGAAAGGCAACATAAGTAAATGAATAATATAATTCAAATTTATTAAGAATTGCAGTCCAGATGATGCAGTCGTGAGTGTGATGCTGGAAAAGCACAGCAGGTCAGGTAGCATCCGAGAAGCAGGAAAATTGATGATTCAGGCAAAAAAAACCTTCCTCAACAATGAGGCTGGAGCCTCAGGGGTGGAGAGATAAATGGGAGGGGGATAGGAATGGGGGAAGGTAGCTGAGAGTGTAATCGGTGGATGGAGGTGGAGGTAATGGTGATAGGAATGGGGGGAGGGGGGATCAGATAGGGGGGAAAGAAAGATTGACAGGTGGGACAGGTCATGAGGATGGTGCTGAACTGGAAGGCTGGAGCTGGGTTAGGGTAGAAGGAGGGGAAATGAGGAAACTGGTGAAATCCACATTGATGCCGTGGGGTTGGAGGGTCCCAAAATGGAAGATGAGGTGTTCTTCCCCCAGGCATCAGGTGGTTAGGGAATGGCGATGAAGGAGGCCCAGACCTGCATGCCCATGGCGGAGTGGGAGGAGCCTCTCTCTCTCACTGCAATCCCAAAACCTTTCATCATCCTTCCCAACTATCCACTCACCCTCCCCTCCCACCTATCACCATTACCCCCACCTTCATCAACCTATTGCACTCTCAGCTGCCTTCCCCTCAGCACCACCTCCCTCCCATTTATCTCTCCACCTCCAAGGCTCCCAGCCTCATTCCTGATGAAGGGCTTTTGCTCGAAATGTCAATATTCCTGTTCCTCGGATGCTGCCTAACCTGCTGTGCTTTTCCAGCGTCACACTCTCGACTCTAATCTCCAGCATCCGCCATCCTCACTTTCATCCAAATGGTACAGTCAAGGTCACAGTATGTAGGAATTTGTGGATACCATTGTGATCCAAAGCAAACATGACTGCAGTAAATGTTTGAGGTTTAAGCAACATTAGCTCAGAGTTTATAGCTAGAGGGTAAACTGCGGACACAGCAATGCATTTTGAAAAGGTAAAGTTACCTAAGTCTTTGTAGCAGGAGACAGTCACATCTCTTGGTTTTTCTAATTTGGTCACTGCTCAGGGACAGGAGGGTATGATCGAGTAAGCAGGCAAATAAGGAGGGCTAAAGGATTGGAGGATCAGCCTTTGCAGTTGACATTCTCTCAGCCTGCTTGGATGAGAGTTAGAGCTGCAAGGCCAGTAAGGAAACTGACCATAGTACCATTGTGCTATTGTCATTGTCATTGAAATGAGGGGAACAACAAAGAATGTAGACAGAGTAAATAATGGTGTAGTGAATGGGGATTTACATTGCGTTCTGTAGCAAACAGTGTGAGTCCAGATGGCTGTGTTGCCTGTCTAGTGCCAGTGCTTACGCTGGAAAGGAACTTGGAGGGGGAGGGGGAGGATTGAATAGTTGTGGTCCATGTATGTTCCTATTTCTACTATGAGAGTAGAAAGAGGAAAGAGATTTGGCATAGAGGGCACAAGGCATTAAGTTAAAAAGGGAAAAACGAGGAATGTGTGTGCTGGAGATCAGAGTTGACAAGTGTGGTGCTGGAAAAGCACAGCAGGTCACAGAACTTCCGAGGAACAGAAGAGTAGATGTCACACTTATTGACATTATATTAAAAAGGGTAGCCTCAAACAGTTTAAGCTCTAGAGTATTACCTGAACCATGTGCAAATTGGCAAAGGATACATCCCAAGTTGAATAGGTGGATTAAAGGATGGTATGGGAATAGTGGGTTCCAATTCATGGACCACTAAGCACCCACAATGGGAAAATAGGCTATTACATCATTATGACGTTCTACACCTTAACTATATTGGGGACAGTGTTTGATTATAGTGAACATTGAAAGACAATATAAAATAACCTGCATAATTCTAAAGGGGGTGCAAGAGCAGAGAGAACTGAGTGTATTTATCAGATCATTGAAAGTGCCAGGACAGATGGAGCAAGCAGTTAGGAAAGCATACTGTATTCTTAGCTTTATTAACAGGGCATAGATTCTAAGAGCAATGAAGTACTATTGAACTTGTACAGAACATTTGTTAGAACTCAGTTGGAGTATAGTGTACAGTTGCGGACAGTTATACAGTTCCTCCAGTTATAGGAAAAATGTGACTGCATTGGAGAAAGCACAGAAGTGATTTCCAAGCATGGTTGCAGGAATGAGAATTACAGGATGGAACAGAGGGAAATCATCTAGGAATATACCAACGGTAAAGACTACATTTTACAAAGATAACAAAAAAGGCAAAACTAAATGCTCTGTGCCTGAATGTGCATAATATTAATAACAAAGAGAATCAGGATGTCGAAGCAATTTACATGGAGACAAAGAATAATACAGGAAGAATGTCACAAGTGGGAGTTATTCACAGACACCCTTAACAACAGCTACAATGTGGAAATAACTATACAAGAAGGAATACTAAGTGCTTACGATAAAGGGACAGCATAACCATGGATGCCTTTAGCATACATGTAAATGGGAAACATCAGGTTAGTTGTAGCAAACTGCTTTAGACATTCATAATATGTTTTCTGATAGTTTCTTAGAGGCACACTGGAACTGATTCCACTTTGGAACTGATCGGACAACAGGTTATATTAGACTTGGTGTTGTGTGATGTGACAGGATTAGTTAATGACCTCAGAGTTAAAGCACCCATGAGCATCGGTGACCACAACGCAATTGAATTTTACATCCAGTTTGAAAGGGAGAAGATTGAGTTGAAGACTAATATTTTAAACTTAAAAAAGGCAGTTAAGTGGGCATAAAATCTGAGCTCGCTGAAGGGTACTAGTGAACAAGACTATGAAATCGATCAATAGGGATCTAATGGTAGACATTTAAGGGAATATTTTAGAAAACACAGAAGAGAAAGGAAAATTGTAAAGGCATGATGCACCATCTGTGGTTATCTAAAGAAATAAGAGAAAGCATCAAATTGAAAGTAAAAATATTTGTCTGTGCAAAGATACCAATATAGGTTTCTATGCAGATCCGATGATTGGTCAGAATATGAGGAGTGACAAAGAGTGACAAAGAATGACTGAAAGATAAATCGGGAGGAAGGAATTAGAGTATGAGAGGAAGTCGGCTTGGAATGTAAAAATAAAATGAAAGAGTTTCTGCAGGTATTTAATAAGAAAAAGAGCAAATAAAGTAAATGTTGGTGCTCTAGAAAGTGAGAACAGAGAGTTAAAAGTCAGTAATGGGGGATCCAAGATGGCGGCAATCCAGGAGGATTGCGTTGCAGAGCTCCACACTGCAGCACAGGCAGGACAAACTTCTAACCCACCCAACCTGGATCATTGCGATATCCTGGGGCTCTGGAAAGATCGTGGAGTTCCAGGAAACTGTGAAAAATGAACTTACCTGCGTTTTCCCTGTCCAGAGATACTGAAGAAGGTTGGAGGAGCATCCAAGGCCGGGTCCATGGCCCAGCCTGCAGGATCCTTAGACTCGATTACCTACCAGTCCCTGGTGAAGGAGCTTGCGAAATCTCGCGAGATGTTGGGTAAGCAGATTGAGGAGAAGTTGGCCCTGATCTCTATCTGTAGAAGCATGAACAGCAGCAGGGAGACCTAGAGAAAAGGACAGTTGAGGTTGAACACAAAGTCACAGTGGTGGAGGCTGATATCAGTTCCATCAAGGAAAGGAACCAAGCCCTGGAGACGCAAGTCCATAATTTGCGCGATCAAGTGGATGATTTTGAGAAGAGGGGCAAGAGAAAAAATATTCAGATTGTCGGTCTGCCGGAGGATAAGGAAGCGGAGCGGCCTGCTGAATTTATTGAGGACTGGTTGCTGAAATTCCTTAACTTGGAGGCTGGAAGGAGAGGTTTGAAGATAGAGAGGGGTCACCGGGTCACGGAGTGGAGATCAGGTCTGGATCAGTGTCATCATCCTCTCTAGGTGCGATTTCATCATTATAGAGATAAGGAGAGAAACGTGCAAGCTTCCAGAATCCAGGGGAAGGATCCAGAGGCCCCAATTTATGAGGGCTCTAAGATCATGTTCTTCCAGGGCTTCTCAGAGTCAGTGATCCAGAAACGAAAGTCCTATGATGGTGTCAAGAGAAGACTGAGGGAGCTTGGGATCCAGTACTCTCTGAGGTATCCAACGGTGCTTCGGAACAACTTACAGTGATCCGATGGATCTCTTTGTCACATTGGAGAAGACAAGAGACTTTGTGGAAAAATTAACTTAATCTGAACAATTTAGTATGTACAAGTAGTAGTGTTGTTTGGGTTTTTTTTAAACACAGGAAGTTTGGTTGGGGCTTTCTTTTCTTTTTTTATTGGTAATAATCTGGTTTAAACTATGTTTGGCGGTGGTTGAGATATGTAGTTTGAATTTCTAAGTGAAGTTATACCAAAAGAGGGTATTTATCCCTCTTTTAAAAATTTCTTTCTTTATTCACATTGCCATTCCATGGTGTATTTTCAATCTTTTCTGCTTGTGCAGCTCTAGCTAGGAGGAGGGAAAATGGTTGGGATGGCTCAATGCCTATTTACAGGCAGTTTATGCCTGGTTCAGGTATTTGTACACCTGGGCTGCAATGTTTGCAGTGGGATGGGAAATTGGGTTATGGGATGGGTAGTTGCCCCTTTGGGCAGGGTGTGAGTTCCCCTATTCAGTGCCGTTGGTGCTTTATATGTTGGTTTGTTTTTTGCTTTTTGTTGTATTAAATCTTTGATAGCTTTGTAGGTTTATGTTCAATGGATCTTGCGACACTAACGATCGGCTATTTGTAATTCAAGTTCCTCCTCTCTGGAATGTAAATGTTATTGCAGAAAGTTATGGCTAATGACTTGATTAAATAGTGTACCTTGAATATCAAAGGGAGTCACTACCAATTAAAAGGAAGAAGGTGCTTTTGAGTCTTAGAAAGGAGAAGGTGGATATTACTTTGTTGCAGGATACACACTTGGATGACAGGGAGCATTTGAAACTACAGCAGAATGGCTTTGATTGGGTTTACTTCTCATCTTTTAATACCAGAAGTAGGGGAGTGGCTAAATTGGTTAGGAGGCATCTCCCATTTAATTTACTAGAGTGTGTTAAAGTCACACAGGAGGTGCAAGAAAAGGGGAAGAATAAGTTTTAAATGTTTATTGCCCTCCAGCCCATCACCTCAAATTTCTGGTAGATGTGTTCTCTAAACTGATCAGTCTTGAGTCCCGGCATATCATTATAGGGGGAGATTTTAACTGTCTCATGGAACCACAGTAGACAGGTTGCCCAAAGATCCCCCATTACACTCTGTACAAACTAAACAATTCGTGGATCTGTGTGTGGAGTTAGGGCTGTTGGACAACTGAAGGCATCTCCTCCCTGCAGGCAGGAAATTTACGGTTTTTTTCCAATCCACGCAGACACCACACTAGGATTGATTTTTGTTTTCTGACCCCCGTGGCAACCCTGGACTTGGTGGCATCTTATACGATTGGTAATATTACCATCTCCGATCATGCTCCAGTGTACCTGTTGGTTAAGATTAAGGACATTACACTGGGCCCGAGCACTAGCAAATGGATCCCTTTATCTTCAAGGAAAATACATTTGTGCAGTACTTCTCCATGGAATTTCGGGCGTTCCTAGCTCAAGCTCGGTTAGTAGCCCATTAGTCCTTTGGAAAACTGCCGAAGCCAATGCCAGGGGGTGAGTTATTTTCTACTCTGCCAGTAGGAAGCAGCAGAAGGTGAGCAGCAACGTCTCCTTGAAGCACGGTTGAAGGCAGCCAAGAAGGCCTACTTTGACAGGCCCTCGTTGGTCAAGCCAAGAGGAAATATAGCGCTGCTGTCTGCATTGAATTCCGTGCTCTCGCAGACAGCAAAGAAGGAGCTTACCTTTGCAAAGCAAAGGTTATATGAGCATGGCGACAGGCCAAGCAAATACTTAGCATATCTCGCCAGGAAAAGAAGCACTTCTCAAGCCATTACGGCGATTAGGAAAGGATCTGGGAACCTAACATTGACTCCAAAAAGATTAATGTGGTATTCCAAAGATTTTACTCTAAGTTATACCAATCTGAGGGTTGTGAGGAAGGGCGGGCCAAAATGGAGTCTTTTTTCAAGGATCTGGAACTCCGAGGTGTGAGCCCTGAATAAGAGTCTTTTCTCAATATCCCCTTATCAGAGAAAGAGGTGCAGGAGGCTATGAAGTAGCTTCAGAGTGGAATGACGGCCAGTCCTGATGGACTTCCCAGCGAATTCTATGAGGAATTTATAAACATATTGTCAGGCCCGATGTTCAACATGTTCAATGACTCATACAACCATGATTGTCTGCCGCCATCTCTGAGAGACGCCAATATGTCACTTATTCTTTAAAAGGTCCTGGAGGACTGTGCTTTGTACAGGCCCATTTCACTCTTAACTGTGGACTTTAAAATCTGAATCTAACATTCTTGCATTAGGAGGCTGAAGGCTGTGTTATTTTCTAATGGTAAAGAGGACCAGATAGGCTTTGTAAAGGGCCGTAGGTCCTTCAATAATGTTAGGAGGCTACTTAATGTAATTCAAGCGTGTCAACAACAGTCAATACAGGGATTGGTGATTTCTCTAGATGTAGAGAAACTAGATGGGCGGCATGGTGGCACACTGGGTTCAATTCCTGCCCCAGGTAACTGTGTGGAGTTTGCACATTCTCCCCGTGTCTGTGTGGGTTTCCTCCCACAGTCCAAAAGAAATGTGCAGTTTAAGTGAATTGGCCATGCTAAATTGCCCATAGTGTTAGGTGAAGGGGAACGGTTTTGGGTGGGTTGCTCTTCGGAGGGTCGGAATGGACTTGTTGAGCCGAAGGGCCTGTTTCTGCACTGTAAGAAATCTAAAGCATTTGACTGAGTTGAATGGCTGTGCCATTTTTATACTCTGGAGTGGTTTGGGTAAAGGTTCTCTACATGATCCTCTCGCTGCGGTCATCACCAATGGTGTATGAACAAGCAATTTTTGTATTTTTAGGGGCAGCTGGCAGGGCTGTCGCCTTTCGCCACTGCTTTTCACAAGGTGATTTAATAATTGGTGGAGGCCATTCATAGGGATCCCAATATATCAGCTCCAGAAGTGGGGCCAAAATTACATAAGATGATGTTGTACGCAAGTGATGGCCTTATTTTCTTGTCAAATCCAGGTAGTTTTGCCTGATACAATACATCAGTGCATTTGCCACCTTTTTACGGTACTGGATTAATCTTGCAAAATCAGAGGCTATGCTTATGGGTGGTCTTGCATAGGTGCTAGGTCTTGAGGGTGATTATCGATTCCCATTTAAGTGGTCACAAAGGGGTTTGTGTATTTGTGCAGATTCATTACTCCAGTTCTGGATCAGTTTTTCAAAGCTAATTTTGTTCAATTATTTGACAAAATCAAACAAGACATTCAAAGATGGGAGACACCTCCAGTCATAGAATCATAGAGTCATGGAGATGTACAGCAGGGAAACAAACCCTTCGGTCCAACCCATCCATGCCAACAAGATATCCCAACCACATCTAGTCCCATGTGCCAGTACCTGGCCGATATCCCTCAAAACCTTTCCTGTTCATATACCTTTTAAAGATGCGTTTTAAAGGTTGCAATTGTACCAGCCTCCACCATTTCCTCTGGCAGCTCATTCCATACACATACCACCCTCTGCATGAAAAAGTTGCTTCTTAGGTCTCTCTTATATCTTTCCCCTCTCACCATAAACCTATGCCGTCTAGTTCCGAACGCCCCCACCCCAGGAAAAGCTAATTCTATTTATCCTATCCATGCCCCTCATGATTTTGTAAACATCTATAAAGTCACCCCTCAGCCTCCGACGCTCCAGGGAAAACAGCCCTAGCCTACTCAATCTCTCCCCATAGCACAAATCCTCCAACAGGAATATATATTCTCTGGACTCTCATTATCTCATTTCTGAAGGCTTCCCATTTTCCAGCCGTCCCTTTACCTGCAAACATCTGCTCCCAATCAGCTTTTGAAAATTTTTTGCCTTATACCGTCAAAATTGGCCTTCCTCCAATTTAGAACTTCAACTTTTAGATCTTGTCTATCCTTTTCCATCACTATTTTAAAACTAATAGAATTATGGTCACTGGCCCCAAAGTGCTCCCTCACTCACACCTCAGTCACTCCTGTCTTATTTCCCAAGAGTAGGTCAAGTTTTGCACCTTTGGAGTGGTGCTGGAAAAGCACAGCAGGTCAGGCAGCATCTGAGGAGAAGGAAAAGGGCTTTTGCCCGAAAAGTCAATTTTCCTGCTCCTCGGATGCTGTCTGACCTGCTGTGCTTTTCCAGCACCACTCTAATCTTGACTCTGATCTCCAGCATCTGCAGTCCTCACTTTCGCCAGTTTTGCACCTTTAGTAGTAGTTACATGCACATACTGAATCAGAAAATTTTCTTGTACACACTTAACAAATTCCTTTCTGTCTAAACCCTTAACACTATGGCAGTCCCAGTCTATGTTTGGAAAGTCAAAATCCTCTGCCATAACCACCCTATTATTCTTACATAGAACTGAGATCACCTTCCAAATTTGTTTCTTGATTGCCCTCTGCCTATTAGGGGGTTTATAATACAATCCCAATAAGGTGACCATCCCTTTCTTATTTCTCAGTTCCACCCAAATAACTTCCCTAGGTGTATTTCTGTGAATATCCTCCCTCAGTACAGCTGTAATGCTATTCCTTAACAAAAATGCCACTCCCCCTCCTCTCTTTCCTCCCTTTCAATCCTTCCTGTAGTATTTGTATCCTGGAACATTAAGCTGCTAGTTCTGTCCATTCCTGAGCCATGTGTTGAAGTCTCCTCAGAAGAATGGGAAGATGTTTGGGAAAACACAAGAAAGATACCAATTTGCAATAGGACCCATGCTTTTCAGTTGAAGATTCTCCACAGGGTCCACTTAGCTCTGGACCATTTGTCAAAATTTAAACCAGGGGTATCTTCAGCATGTCCCATGTGCAAGGTTTGTACGGGCACTCTTACCCATTGTCTTTGGTCCTGTAGTTGGCTTCAAACATAATGGAGTGCTGTGGCGGTGCAATGACGTGGATTTTGGGTGAAAGGGTGGAGAAGGACTTCTCCTCTTCTTGGCCTGCTCAGTGTGTTCCCTGCACATGTGCATAAGAAAAACTTTTCAACATTCTCACTTTCTGCTCAGGATAGAATATCTTGCTAAGTTGGGTATCCAAAATCCACCAGGACCCGTTGGGTTGGTGGAAGATTGTTATGGAGCGTATCCCCTTGGATTTTCTCACAAATATGGTACACCACAAAACTGAAAATTTTTATAAGACATGGCAACTCTTTTTGGAATACCTGGACACAGATTTATCTGCCAACTAACAAGGGCTTTTATATAACAGTAACGATTGTGTTCAGTAATAAGGAAATACTGTATAAAATGAACACATATTTTGTTTCTGTACTCACTATAGATCTTTTTAAACAATTCATTCATGGGACATGGGTTGCTGACTGGCCAGCAGTTATTGCTCACCCCTAGTCATCCTTGAGAAGATAGTGATGAGCTGACTTCATAGATTCCCAACAGTATGGAAACAGGCCATTTGGCCCAACAAATCCACACCAACCCTCTGAAGAGTAACTCACCCAGACCTATTCCCCAACCCTATTACTCTACATTTATCCCTGGCTAATGCACCTACATATCCCTGATAACTATGGGCAATTTAGCATGTCCAATTCACCTAATCTGCACATCTTTGAACTCTGAAAGGAAACCGGAGCACGAGGAGGAAACCCACGCAGACTCAGGGAGAATGTGCACACTCCACACAGACAGTTGCCTGAGGCTGGAATTGAACCCAGGTCCCTGGTGCTGTGAGGCAGCAGTGCTAACCACTGAGCCATCACGCCAACTTCTTGAACAGCTGCAGTCCACATGCTCTAGTTTGACCAAAATGCCATCAGGGAGGCAATTCCAGGATTTTGACCCAGCGTCAGTAAAGAAATGACAATATACTTCCATGGCAGGTGGTCAGTGGCTTGGAGGGTTGCTTGTAGGTGGCGGGTGGCCCATTGTATCTGCTGCCCTTGTGCTTCTGGATAGAGTTGACCATGAGTTTGGAAAGTGCTGTCTTACGATCAATTTCTGCAGTGCATCTTGTAATTAGAACACACAGTTGCTCCTGAGCTTCAGTGGTGGAGGGGGTGTGTGTTTGTTAATGTGGCCTGCTTTGTCCTGGATGATGTCAAGCTTCTTGAGTGTTATTAGAGCTTCATTCATCCAGACAAGAAGGGAAAATTCCTGACCTGTGCTTTATAGATGATGGGCGGGCTTTGGAGAGTCAGAAGGTGAGTTACTCATTGTTGCATTCCCAGCTTCTAACCTGCTGTTGAGGCCATTATGTTTATGTAGCAAGTCCAGTTGATTAGATTAGATTTACAGTGTGGAAACAGGCCCTTCGACCCAACAAGTCCACACCGACTCGCCGAAGCGCAACCCACCTATACCCCTACATTGACCCCTTACCTAACACTATGGGCAATTTAGCATGACCAATTCACCTGACCAGCACATCTTTGGACTGTGGGGGGAAACCGGAGCACCCGGAGGAAACCCACACAGACACGGGGAGAACGTGCAAACTCCACACAGTCAGTCGCCTGAGTTGGGAATTGAACCCGGGTCTCAGGCGCTGTGAGGCAGCAGTGCTAATCACTGTGCCACTGTGCCACCGTGCCGTGAGTTTCTAGTCATCGATAACCTCAAAGAAGTTGATAGTGGGGGATTCAGTGATGGTAACAAAATTGAATGTCAAGGGGCAGTGATTAGATTGTCTCTTACTGGAAATGGCCATTGCCTGACATTTGTGTGGCATGAATGTTACTTGCCACTTGCCAGCCTAAGCCAGATTTTGTTGTATTTGAACATGGACTGCTTCAGTATCTGAGGAGTGGTGAATGGTGCGGAATGTTGTGTAATCATCGGTGGACATCCCACTTCTGACCTTATGATGGAGAGAAGATCATTGATGAAGCAGCTGAAAATGTTTGAACCAAGGACCCTACCCTGAGAAACTCCTGCAGAAATGTCCTGGAGTTGAGATGCCTGACATTCAACAATCACAACCATTTTCCTATGTGCCAGTTATGGGTCCAACCAGGAGAGAGTTTGCTCCCGAAACCCATTCATTTTAGTTTTGCTAGGGTCCCTTGATACCACACTTGGTCAAATGTGCCTTGATATCAAGGATTTTCAATCTCACCTCACCTCTTGAATTCAGCTATTTTGTCCATATTTGAAATAAGGCTATAATGAGGTCAGGAGCTGAGTGACCCTGGCAGAACCCAAACTGAGCATCATTGAGCAGGTTATTGATGAGCAAGTGATGTTTGATAACACTGTTGATGACACCTTCCATAACTTTACTAATGATTGAGAGTAGACTGATGGGCAAATAATTGGCTGGGTTGGATTTGTCCTGCTTTTTATGAACAGGATATACTTTGGCAATATTCCAAATCATTGGGTAGATACCAGTGTTGTAACTGAACTGGAAGAGTTTGGTTAGGGGTGCAGAAGGTCTGAAGCATAAGTCTTCAGTACTATTGTCAGAATGTTGTTAGGGCCCATAGCCTTTGTAGTAACCAGTGTCTCCAACTGTTTTGTGGTTTCACGTAGAATTGGCTGAAGACTGGTATCTGTGGTATTGGGAACCAAGGGAGGAAGCCAAGATAAATCATCCACTTGCCTGAAGATTGCTGAGAATGCTTCAGTCTTATCTTTTGTACTAATGTGTTCAACTCATCCATAATTGAAAATGGAAATATTTGTGGACCATCCTCCTCCAGTGAATTGATTAATTATCTACCACAGCTGGATGTAAGAGGGCAGCAGAACTTAGATCTGATCCATGTGTTGTGGGTTCACTTAGCTCTGTCTATCATACCCTCTGCCTGTCTTTACCTATCCCCTCTACACCACCTTGCCCCCCGCCCCCTTTATCTGCAACTCCCCCGACACCCACCCCCAGTCCTGAAGAAGGATTACGCCTGAAACATCAACATTTCCACCTCCTCACCTGAGCTGGCATGCACATACAATTCATAACCAAGGAGGCTAATGTGGTGATATCCTTTACTACAAGGCAAATTGAACAAAAGTAATGATGTTGTGCTACAGTTTTACATGGTAGGGCAGTAGATGTTATTCACATTGACATTTGACAAGGTCCCTCAGGGTACGTTGGTTCATATGATAAAATCACATGGAATCCACAGTGAGTTAGGAAGTTGAATACAAAATTGCTTTGGCCATAGAAGATAGAGGATAGTTGTGGACAGGTGTGTTTCTGACTGGACATCTGTGACCAGTAATGTTCCGCAAGGATCTGTGCTGGGATTTCTGTTATTCATAATGCATATAAATGCTGGTGGTCTGATTAATAAATTTGCAAATGACACGAATGTTAGTGAAATTTTGGATAGTGAGGAAAGATACCAAAGGATGCAGTCGGATATTGGACTCAACATTGAGTTCTCCAGTTTCAAATAACCTCCTTGCCCATCCCCCAACTCCCTTCCCAGCCCCTCCCACTCCCTTCCACACATCCCAGCCACCTATTTCCTCCATTGACCAGCCAGATCATACCCTCTGCCTGTCTTCACCTATCCCCTCTACACCACCTTGCCCCCCGCCCCCTTTATCTGCAACTGCCCCTATACCATCCCCCACTCCTGAAGAAGGATTAAACCTGAAACATTCCACCTCCTCACCTTAGCTGGCTTGCTGTGTTCTTCCAGCCTCCTGCCTGCCTACATTGTATATAAGTCAGCTGGAAAGTTGGGTGGAGAAATGGCAGATGGAGTTTAATCCAGATACATGTGAGATGATTCATTTTGGGAGATCGAATGCAAGAGAAAAGTATACTTTAAATGGCTGGGCCCTTCAGAACATTGATATACAGACGGATCTTGGGGTCTAAGTCTGTAACTCCCTGAAAGTTGGCAAAGAAGACACATGGTATCCTTGCCTTCATCTTTATGAGTATAAAAGTTGCCGATTTCATGTTGTAACTGTATAAGAGTTTGGTCAGGCCACATTTGGAGTATTGCGCACACTTGCCACACTATAGAGTCATAGAGATGTACAGCATGGAAAACATACCCTTTGGTCCAACTTGTCCATGCCGACCAGATATCCCAACCCAATCCAGTTCCACCTGCTGGCACCTGGCCCATATCCCTCCAAAGCCTTCCTATTCATATACCCATCCAAATGCCTCTTAAATGTTGCAATTATACTAGCCTCCACCACTTCCTCTGGCAGCGCATTCCATACACGTACAACCCTCTGCGTGAAAAGGTTGCCCCGTAGGTCTCTTTTATATCTTTCTCCTCTCACCCTAAACTTATACCCTCTAGTTCTGAACTGCCCAACCCCAGAGGAAAAGACTTTGTCTATTTATCCTATCCATGCCCCTCATGATTTTGTAAACCTCGATAAGGTCACCCCTCAGCCTCCGACACGCTAGAAAAAACAGCCCTAGCCTGTTCAGCCTTTCCGTATAGCTCAAATCCTCCAACCCTGGCAATATCCTTATAAATTTTTTCTGAACCCTTTCAAGTTTCACAATATCTTTCCGATAGAAGGGAGACCAGAATTGTATGCAATATTCCAACAGTGGCCTAACCAATGCCCTGTACAGCCACAACATGACCTCCCAACTCCTGTACTCAATACTCTGACCAATAAAGGAAAGCATACCATACGCCTTCTTGACTATCTTATTTACCTGAGACTCCACTTTCAAGGAGCTATGAACCTGCACTCCAGGGTCTCTTTGTTCAGGACCTAGGACCTTATCATTAAGTGTATAAGTCCTGCTAAGATTTGCTTTCCCAAAATGTCGCACCTCGCATTTATCTGAATTAAATTCCATCTGCCACTTCTCAGCCCACTGGCCCATCTGGTCAAGATCCCATTGTAATCTGAGCTAACCTTCTTTGCTGTTCAATACACCTCCAATTTTGGTAGGAAGTCTTTGGAGAGGGTGCAAAAGTAGTTTCGCAGGATGTTACCTGGATTGGAGTATAATTACTATGAGAGGTTTGATAAACTTATATTGTTTTTGCTAGAGCATTATAGGCTGAGGGGTGACCTAATATAATTTTATATAATTCTGAGAGCCATGTTTAGGGTGGTTAGTCAGAATCTCTTTCCCCGGGTGGAAATGATAAATACTAAGTGGCAAAGGCTTAAGATGAGTGGGGGGATGTTTAAAGGAAATTTTTGAGGCAAGTCTTTTTACAAAGAGGGTGGTAGATGCCTAGAATAGTAGAAGCAGATACTATAGCAATGTTTATGATGCATTTAGACAGATGCATGAGTAGGCAGAGATTAGAGAGATATGGTCCATGCGCAGGAAGATGGGATTAGTTTAGAATGGTATCATGGTTGGCACAGACCTGGTGGGCCGAAGGGCCTCTTCCTGTGCTCTATTGTTCTATGTTCTATTTTTAAGGCTGCTAGAGGGAGCAGCAAGGTAGCTTGGCGAGGATTCAAGAGAGGTTCAGTTCAAAGAACTGGGAGAAATCCTGGGACAGGGAGGTGCTCAAGTTCCCTGAGCAATTAAAAAAAATTAAATTAATGCCATTGCCAAAACAAACCACAGGAGGAACAATACTCTGGGCACTTGACACCTTACAGCCCAGAGGACTCAACATTGAATTCTCCACTTTTCAAAAAACCTTCCTTCCCATCCCCCAACTCCCTTCCCAGCCCCTCCCCCTCACCGCCACTGCTCCCTACCACCAACCGGATTCATTCCTTCCATTGACTAACAAGGTTGTCCATTCTATCTATCTTCACCTATCCCACTTCACCACCCTGCCCTTGCCTTGCCCTTTATCTACATCTCCCTCCAGACCCATCCCCCAATCCAGAAGAAGGGTTACATCTGAAACGTTGACTTCTTCGCCCCTGATGCTGCCTGGCTTGCTGTGTTCTTCCAGCATCTGCAGTTTTTTTGTCTCTACACATTTAAAGAAGCACTCTACAAGCTTACAGCAAGTCTTTCTCTTGCCTATTCAGAAGAACAGTTTATAATTTGTCTGGAAATCCATTCATCAGTGAAACCTAGGGGCTATTTTAACTATGCACCCACCTGGCTTCCTTGGAGAAGGCAAGACAAACATTTCCACAATAATTAGCATGAATCTGTGGGATTTTGAGAAAAGGAAAATGGAAATATTATCAGCTGGATTGTAAACTGCCTTTGAAGAGAAATAAGGTGGAGTTGCTGGTGTTGGACTGGGGTGGACAAAGTTAAAAAATCACACAACACCAGGTTATCATCCAATAGGTTTATTTGGAAGCTAGTACTTCCGAATAAACCTGTTGAACCATAACCTGGTCATATAGTCATCGAGATGTATAGCATAGAAACAGACCCTTTGGTCTGTGTGATTTTTTACTTTGCAGAGAAAGGAAGTGATGACTGAAGAGCTCAATGCCCTTGAACTTGTGAAGTTTCACAGGAGCTAATCTGTTTCCTTTGTAGTTTATTCATATGCAAGTTGAGAGGAGATATATCTAATCTATGTGTAAATTCACCAAAGCCAGGTGTCTAGTGCAAGGGAGATTGATAGCATTCAAAGGAATGGGGCATCAAGTGAATGTGGTAAGAAATAGATTTTAACATTGATAAACGTAAAGTTATTCACATGAAACATACACAGTCAAGGGATATTGTAAAGGTGGAGAGAGAAATGAATTTAAACATCCATTGCAAAGTATTCAGTTGTGAAGTGGTCATCAACAAAGATAATGTGACTGTACTCAAGAGCATTTGATTATAAGTATAAACTCCTGTTTAGCTGTTACCAGATAGCAAAGATATGTATGTTGTAAATTGTCTGCCAGTAAAATAATATCTTACTATGCATGGAATATTTCCCTAAATTGCCATGTTCAGCTGTTCACAGTATAAATCCTTCTGAAATAAATATATTGACGATGCCCTGTCTGATTCCATAGCATGTTGCCCTGGAATATTTTATGTATCAATGTTCATTACTTAATCTTTACCTATTCCTTACATTCCTGTCCGATTCTCTTAATTAACATTTCCTATACTTTTCCTCATATTCTTGAAGAAAACCTCAATAACCTTCTTGATGAGCCAATGATTTGACATTTGGATGTGGTTGGACTTGAGGGATGCAGACAAGATTAACCAGAATGTTGCCTGGGATGGAGCACTTTAGCTATGAAGAGAAGTTGGATAAATTCAAGTTGTTTTCTTTGGAGCAAAGAGGGTTGAGGGGAGACCTGATAGAGGTATACAACATTATTAACGAACAGAGATGACAGAAAGCTGCTATTCCCTTTAGTTGAAGGGTCAAGAACAAGAGTGCACATGTTTAAGGTGGAAGGTGCAGAGGGGATTTGAGGAAAGACTTTTTCACCCAGAAGATGGTAGGAGTGTTGGATGCGCAGCCTGTGGAAGGTAGTTCAGATGGGAAACCTCAAAACCTTTAAATATTGTTTGGATGAGCATTTAAATGTCATGACATTCAAGGTTTGAACCAGTGCTGGAAAGGAGGACCAGAGCAGGTTTAGCATATTTTTATACAGGCTTCATAGGCCAAAGGGCCACTTCTGTACTGTATGATTCCATGATTTTACTGATGAGGCAAGCGTGTCAGAATTGACTTGAATGTGATGACTTTTATGATGATAGGCAGATCTCACGTGCCAATTGACAAACTGCCATTATCAGGTCAACTTTCTCTCCATTATAGAGTAAGTGAGGACTTCAGATGCTGCAGATCAGAGTCAAGAGTGTGGTGCTTCTTGAAGGACTTATGCCCGAAAAGTCGATTTTCCTGCTCCTCGGATGCTGCCTGACCTGCTGTGCTTTTCCAGCACTGCATCTTTGATCTCTGCATTATACCTGTCCTATTAAAATTCCTCTTACCTCAGTGGAAAGAAAAATCGACAAGGTGCAATATGGATGATGATCTGACACCTGTCAGTGCTCTGCTAGGTTGGTGAGATAAAAATTAACCTTTTTAGATTAGACTAGATTAGACGAGAATCCCTACAGTGTGGAAACAGGCCCTTCGGCTCAACAAGTCCACACTGACCCTCTGAAGAGTAACCCACCCAAACCCATTTCCCTCTGACTAATGCACCTAACACTATGGGCAATTTAGCATGGTCAATTCACCTGACCTGCACGTCCTCCGACTGTGGGAGGAAACCGGAGCAACCGGCGGAAACCTATGCAGACACGGGGAGAATGTGCAAACTTCGTCTGCCATCAGCCTTCAGTAGAATATACAATGGTGCAACACAACAAATTATCCAAGTAGCTGAGCCAATTTGAAAAAGTTCTGTTCTGGACTGATGTGGGTAGACTCTAATCACTTGAAATGTGATTTTCTTTACATTGTTGGGAATGTCTCTCTCTCCCCTGAATCTAAGTCAGTTCATGTTTACTGCAATGACAATACTGAACAGTGTGCCTGTCAGTGTTATTAACAGCTGGTAGTAACATTGTTGTCACTGAATGTTTGTCCATTAACAAGTCCTGTATCACAGAAAACCAGCAGCAAACAGTGCGCCAAGCAATTCAGAACCACTTCTGCTAAAAGAGTAATGTGGCAAGTTACAACAAGCTGGAAATGAAACACATCAGGATTCGCCTGCATCGGGTTGAAAATTGTCTACTTGCCTGCTCCTCATGGAGGCTGCCAATTTTATTTCAAATCGGCACATGATGAATACTGTGACAAACCGCAGACTGATTTTATTAAACTGCCAACCATTTTGAAACCGTAATGAGGCCCAGAAGGACTCTCAATATAGAGCTATGGAGCTGTGATTAGATTAGATTACTCACAGTGTGGAAACAGGCCCTTCGGCCCAACAAGTCCACACCGACCCGCCGAAGCGCAACCCACCCATACCCCTACATTTACCCCTTACCTAACACTATGGGCAATTTAGCATGGCCAATTCACCTGACCCGCACATCTTTGGACTGTGGGAGGAAACCAGAGCACCCGGAGGAAACCCACGCAGACACGGGGAGAACGTGCAAACTCCACACAGTCAGTTGCCTGAGTCGGGAATTGAACCCGGGTCTCAGGTGCTGTGAGGCAGCAGTGCTAACCACTGTGCCACCGTGCCGCCCAGCACGGAAACAGATACTTCAGTCCAACCTGTCCATGCCAACTAGATATCTCACCCCAATCTAATCCCACCTGTCATCACCCACCCCATATCCCTCCAAACTCTTCCTATTCATATACACATCCAGATGCCTTTTAAATGCTGCAATTGTACCAGCCTCCACCACTTCCTCTGGCAGCTCATTCCACACACGCACCAATCTCTGCATGAAAAAGTTGTCCCTTAGGTCTCTTTTATATCTTTCCTCTCTCACCCTAAACCTATGCCCTCTAGTTCTGGACTCCCCCAGCCTAGGGAACAGACTTTGTCTATTTATCCTATCAATTCCCCTCATGATTTTATAAACCTCTATAAGGACACCTCTCAGCTTCCCTCACTACAGGGAAAACAGCCCTATCCTATTCAACCTCTCCCTATAGCTCAAATCCTTCAACCCTGGGAACATCCTTGTAAATCGTTTCTGAACCTGTTCAAGTTTCACAACATCCTTCTGAAAGAAAGGAGACCAGAATTACGTACATTATTCCAAAAGTGGCCTAACCAATGTCCTGTACAGCCGCAACGTGACCTCCCAACTCAATGCTCTGGCCAATAAAGGAAAGCATACCAAATATCTCCTTTACTATCCTATCTCCTGCAACTCTACTTTCAAGGAGTACTTTCAACCTGCACTCCAAGTTCTCTTTGTTTAGCAACACTCCCTAGGACCTTACCATTAAGTGTATAAGTCCTGCTAAGATTTGCTCTACCAAAATGCAGCACCTCACATTTATCTAAATTAAACTCCATCTGCCGTTCTTCAGCCCATTGGCCCGTCTGATCCGTTTTAACATCACTTCACTCTTCAAAGCATTGAAAATTTACCATGTACGCCCATGGTACATGGATGGAGTATGGTGGAAAAGATGGAACCTAGGCTTGTAACTTGTGCAGCTGCATTCACACTGGTCTATTGGTGGCAAACATGATCAAACATGATCGCCTTTGCTGGAGGGGCCAGTGCCTGAGCTGGGACTCCGAAACTTGAGAGTTGCTGAATTCAGGGCATTCAGTCCACCCAGGTTCACCACCCTGACACTGTCACTTGTGCCATTTAATAACCTGGGCTCTCACAAACTAGAAGGCTACATTTTAGGTGGGGGTGGGAGGGTGGGGTTTGCAAGAGAGACGTAATACTGAGACTCTTCCCTTAACAAGGCGGGTGCCATACAGAGAAGCCAAACCTGCTTGCAGCAAGAGATTGACAGCTGGAATCTATATTGCAGATTTGCTCAATCTAGATGCAGATTAAAGTCATCCATAATTACAGATATTCCTTTACTGCATGTGTCTCTGATTTCCTGTTTAATACTACTCTCAACATCACCACTACAGTTTGGTGATCTATGTACTGCTGCGTCTAAAGACTTTCTCCCTTGATATTTCTTAATTCTACCCAGACAGATTCTGCAATTTCTGAGCTAATATTGTGTTTATATACTCATTAATCAGTTTCTTTTCATCTATCCTTCCTGAATACTGAATACCCCTGAATGTTCAGTTCTCATCCCTGGTCACCTTATAGTCATGTGTCTGTAATCCCAAACACATCATACCCGTTAACATCTATTTGCCTGATTAATTTATCCACTTTATTTCAAATGCTCCATGCATTCAGGTCACAAGACCACAAAATCTTGGAAAAGAGTTAGGCTATTTGGCCCATTGAGTCTGCTCCACCATTCATCAGCATAGAATCATAGATTCCCTATAGTGTGGAAACATTTAGCCCAACAAGCTCATACCGACCCTCCGAAGAGTATCCCACTCAGACCCATTCCCCTAACCTCTTACTCCACATTTTTCTAGACGAAAGCACCTAATCTACACATCCCTGAACAGCATGGGCAATTTAGCACGGCCAATTCACCTAACCTGCACATCTTTGGACTGTGGGAGGAAACCAGAGCACCAGGAGGAGACCCACGCAGACACAGGAAGAACATGCAATCTCCACACAGAAGCTGGAATTGAACCTGGGTCCCTGGCGCTGTAATGTAGCAGTGCTCATGGCTCACATGTTTCTCAGCCCTATTCTCCTGCTTTCATCCCATAAACCACGGTCCCTTAATATTCAGGAACTTACTTACCTCTGTCTTAAATACACTCAATGAGTTGGCCTCCATAGCCCTCTGCAGCAATGAGTTCCACAGATTCACCACCCTCTGGCTGAAGAATTTCCTCCTCACCTCAGTTCTAAAGGGTCGGTCCCCTCACTTTGAAATTGTTCCCTCAGGTCCTAGCCTTTCTTACTAATGGAAACATCTTCTCCGTGTCTGCACTATTCAGGCCTCTCAGCATTCTGTAAGTTTCAATGGGATTCTACCTCATCCTTCAAAACTCCATTGTGTACAGACTCAGATTCTTCAACAGCCCCTCATATGACAAGCCCTTCATCCTCAAGATCATTCTTGTAAAGCTCCTCTGGACCCCTTCCAAAGTCAGCATGTCATTCCTTACATACATGGCACAAAACTGCTCACAGTATTCTAAAACCATTCTGAACAGAGCCTTATACAGTCTCAGCTGTATATTGCGGCTCCCTTTAAACAAATGTTAAAATTGTGTTTACCTTCCTAACTGCCAAATGAACCTGCATGCTGACCTTAATAGAATCCTGAACTAGGATTCCCAAGTCCCTTTGTGCTTCAGATTTTCAAAGCCTTTCCCAGTTGAGAAAATAGGCTATGCCTCTATTCTTACTACCAAAGTTCATAACCTCACACTTTCCTACATTGTATTCTGCCTTCTGCCAGTCAGCTAGTCCTCTATCCATGTCAGTACCTTGCCGATAACACCATAGACTCTTATCAAATTCAGCAGCTTCCTGTACGGGGCCTTGTCAAAGGTCGTCTGGAAATCCAAATAGATCACGTCCATTGACTTAATTTTGTCTAACTAGTTTGTTACCTCATCAAAGAATTCCAACACATTTGTCAGACATGGCCTCCATCTGACAAAGCCACGGTGTCTCTGCTCTATTTTCCATACACTTCCAAATACTCCTCAATCTCATCCTTGATAATGGATGAATCCTTAATAAATAATAGATTCTTAACAAATCTCATTCTAAAATCTTATTAATGACAGAGGTCAGGTTCACCAACCTATTGCTTCCTATCTTCTGCTACCCTCCATTCTTATAAAGGGCTGTTACGTTAGCCATTTTTCTGTCCTTTGGGACCCTCTCTGACTCCAGTGATTCCTGAAAGATCACCATTAATGCTTCTACAACCTCCTCAGCTATCTCCTTCAGAATGCTGGGGTGTAGTCCATCCAGTCTGGGTGATTTATCCAGCTTCAAACCTTTCAACTTCCCAGCAATTACCCCTTAGTGATGGCTACTAGACATATCTCTGTCTCCTGACTCTCTTGATGTCTTAGTCTTAGTACACTGCAAGTGTCTTCCACTGTGAAAACTGATGCAAGGCACTGATTCAGTTCCTTTACCATTTCTTTGTTCCCCTTTACCAATTCTTCAGCCTCATTTTACAGTGGCCAATGTTCACTCTTGCCTCTCTCATTCCTTTTAGATATCCAAAAAAATCTCTTGCAACGTTCTTATATATTACTAGTTAGCTCATCCTCATATATCATCTTCTCCCCCTTAATGCTCCTTTAGTTATGTTCTGCTAGCTTTTAAAGGTTTCCCAATCCTTGGACTTCTGACTGATCTTCACTATATTGTACGCTTTTTCTTTTCCAGTGCCCGAGACCAGTATATGTGCAGGAAATGTCTCCAGTTGCAACTCCTGGAAGCCGAGGTGTGGGAGCTGGAGTGACTGCTGGGGGAGACGATGCAGTGTCCCTGAGGTGCTGGTGGAGTAGAGCTCCTATGCCAGAATATGTCTGCTCTGACCACTTTTCATTTTCTTTTTTTTTCATCACATTTCTTTTTTTTTATTTGATTACCTTGTCCTGAGATTGGACAGCATCAGCGGCGGTGAGAACCCAGCATGTGGACCTTGAGCAGGGCTAGTGCAGTGGAAACTGAACCCCTACATATCTTTCCAGAGCAAGCACTGGGCAAACGGTGGCTGCTACATCGGCAGAGGTGACATTGGACAGGTAGGCCCAGTGGCAAAATATGGTCCAAAAACTGGTCCAGCACAGCAGCAAGAGACACAATGGCGATAAGGTGGTGGTGATGGGGAAAGAATATCAACCCAGTGGAAATGTTAACGCCTTCCTCTGTGGACACCTTCCCCTGCCACCGCAGGAATTGCAAAACCTGCGCCCACATCTGCCCCCTCACATCTATCCAAGGCCCCAAGGGAGCCTTTCATCTCCATCAAAGTTTCACCTGCACATCCACCAATGTCATTTGTTGTATCCGTTGCTCCTGATGCGGTCTCCTTTACATTGGGGAGACTATGCGCCTTCTTGCAGAGCACTTTAGGGAACATCTGTGGTACACCCACACCAATCAACCCCACCACCCCATGGCTGAATATTTCAATCTCCCTCCAACTCTGCCGAGGACATGCAGATCCTGGGCATCCTCCACCACCGCTCCCTCACCTCCCAATGTCTGGAAGAAGAATGCATTGCTTAATTCTTAAACTATAAACTGACTCCATATTTATTTCACGTCCTCCAACTACAACTACACACACTCCAGACACTGACTTGACACCCCCTCCTGGGATCAGACACTTCTTTGCAACCCAACACCCCCTTCCCCTCTGTTGGGCCCGACCTGACCCCACCTCTTCCATCAGAACCCCACACTGTATCAGGTACCATACCACCTGGCACCCTACCGTTTGACATCTTGTCCCCTTCCCACTTAGCAACTTACCACTGACACTCTATCCCCTCTCCAGCTGCATCCTATCCAGCTGTTACACTAACACCTTACCAACTGGCACCTGACTAATCTGCCATTCTATCCTCCCATCCTTCTGACACCCTACCCTCCCAGCACTGCAACATCACACTTTACCTTGTGTCCTTATGGTTTGATAGCAGCTGTCAAAGTGGTTTCGAAGGGATGGCATTAAAAGAGAGAAAATACACTATAGACTGGATTTTAATCAATTCAGATTTGTTATATTAACAGCTTCTTCCATGTTGTTATTAGACTTCTGAATGGACCTCTCAAATTTTAAATTTAATGTTGATCTCGTTCTCTGTGCACCTTCTTTGCAGCTTTAGCATTGTATTCTTCACTCTGTTCTGTTACCCTATGCACTTCATATGGTATGACCTGCCTGTACTGCACACAAAACAAAATGTATTACTGTATCAAGGTACAGCTGGTTCTGTCTATGGAAGAGCCAAGAGCAACATCTGCATTGTGTTGCATGACTATTTGACTGAGCAATTGGCAATCACAGACAGCATGATCAGTCTATGTTCTAATGGATCGTTGATTGGTTCCATCAACTGCTTTTAACTGAGGTCCTCTGGACCTTGGTCCTCAATATACAATGTAGGGGTCAGAAAACATTAAATTTCAATTTCTTCATTGCTTCATTGTTGTCCATTGGTCTCTGGTTATAAAAAAATTCTAGCAGTTCGACAATGGCAGGATCTGGTTTGGAAGATGGATGTGTCTCTAAGGGCAAATACATAGCTTTAGTATTCATTCACAATCAATGACAGAATATCATACAACATGACTACCCCAAGCTTATCTTGTATGGTCAGGATCTCCAAAGTGCTGTCGGATGAGATAACATTTTGAAATTTTTCCAGTAGGTGGTTTAGCAACATTTGTGGACAGAAAGCGGAGTTAATGTTTCAGGTCTAGTGAATTATCTCCAGAACTGATTGTAGCTAGGAAAAGATTGGTATATATGCTGAAAATGCTATGGGGAGAGGGTGGGAGGAGTAAATAATAGGTGGAAATGAAGCCAAGAGAGGGAGAACAACAGTTGGATAGACATATAGATCAGCCTGAGAAATAAATATCTCCTAATCAGTAAAGAAAGAAATGAAGAAGGGTCACTGGACTTGAAAAGTTAACTCCGATTTCTCTCACAGATGCTGAGATTTTCCAGCAATTTCTGTTTTTGTTTCTGATTTCCAGTATCTGCAGTTTTTCAGTTTTTTTTGCTGTCAGATGAGACTTTCTTTTGAGGCCCCATCCGCTTTATTACATGGATGTAAAATATCCCATGGCATTAGAGTCATATAGCACAGAAAAAGGCCCTTTGCTCTAACTCATCCATGTAGATTGGGTTTCCTAAACTGGGCTCGTCCCATTTTCCTGCATTTGGCCCATGTCCCTCTAAAACTTTCCTATCCATGTACCTGTCCAAATGTCTTTCAAGTGTTCCTTCCTCAATCAAGGAATGGCAGAGTAGCTCAGTGGTTAGCACTGCTATCTCATAGTGCTAGGGATGCAGGTTCGACTCCAGCCTTGGGCAACTGTCTGTATGGAGTTTGCACATTCTCCCCACATCTACACAGGGTGCTCCGGTTTCGAGAGATGTGCAGAATAGGTGAATTGGCCATGCTAAATTGCCCGTAGTGTTCAGGGATGTTTAGGCTTGGTGCATTGGTCAGAGGTAATTATAGGGTAGGGTAATGGGTTTGGGTGGGTTACTGTTCAGAAGGTTGGTGTGGACTCGTTGGGCTGAAGGGTCTGTTTCCACACTATAGAGATTCTATTATGATTTCCTCTGGCAGTTCGTTCCATAAAGGCACCACATTCTGTGTGAAACATTTACCCCTCAGGTCCCTTCTAAATTTTTCCCCCTAACCTTAAACCTATACTCTCTAGTTTTTGGACTCCCCTACTATGGGTTAAAGAACTTGGCCATTCACTATATAAAGTCATGGAGTCATACAGCATGAAAACAGGTCCTTCGGTCCAAATCATTCCTGCCAACTAGGCATCCCAATTTGATCTAATCCAATTTGCCAGCATTTGGCCTATATCCCCTTAAATCCTTCCTATTCATATACCTACCCAGATGTCTTTTAACTGTTGCAGTTGTACTTTCCCTTACAACTGCCTCTGGCGGATGATTCCATGCAGCCACCACCCTCTGTGTAAAAGGGTTTCACTGCCCTCTGCGTGAAAAAGAACCTGCCAAAAGGGCCTTTTTAAATATTTCCCCATCGCACCTGAAACCTATGCCCTCCTGTTTTGGAATCCCCAACCCCAAGAAAAAGACCTTGGCTCTTTACCCTATCCATGCCCCTTGTGATTTTCTAAACCTTCATAAGGTCACCCCTCAGCTTCCAATGCTCCAGGGGAAAAAAAAAGTCCCAGCCTTATTTCAAAAAGGAAAAGATGAGTTATCCCTGATGTCCTGTCTTGATGTATCCCTTAAGCAAACTCACAAAAAGAGATTATCTGGTCATTCAGTTTATGGGAATTTGCTGTGTGCACATTGCTGCATTTCCTGTATTATTTTGGTGACCACACACTAAAAGTACAAAGATTGGCTGTAAAACATTTTGAGATGGTAATGAATATAACCTCTTCTTTCTATTTTCTCCTTCAGAATTTCTGTTCCCTGCCTGTAGGTGTGTTCAGATATATCCAGATAGAATTAGGCAACTGTGCAAACATGGATAGTGCCAGCTGAATGTCGAAGGTACACATACCCCTCTCTAGCTTTTCTCCCATGTTGCTTCTTCATCTCCTCCAAGACTAGCAAATATCTGTATAGGTAATCAAATCATCTTCGTGAATCAAAGATAGTAAAGAGCAACTTTATGGAACTAATAGTAAGTTAATCTCTGGAAAAAAAATTTAAGCATTAAAGAAGCACTGAAATAGGTATAAAGATAAAAAGAGGGGACGCATTATGAACCCCAATTAATCATGCCCCTTTAAGAGCTAAGATCCAGTGTGAGACAAAAAACCTGACTGTCTTTCAACACCTGTTTTATACATTGCAACTCTGATCTGGCTTTTTGCCCATAGTGCAGGGCCTGGCCTCAATTTACAACTGTTATGGAGCTTTAATGAGTCTGGTGCACAATACTGATACAGGTTTGCAGTGTTACAAGAGCTTCTGTATTATAATATGACACAAGCTGTGCATTGGTCACTGAACAGACCTCAGCACAGCATAACAGGCTCACTACTGTACGACTCATTCAATCCAAACAAGAATTGCTGATGATTGCACCCTGGGAAGATGGGTAATTGCACTGGTGTAAAAGTTAAAATGACAATAACATAACTCAATAACTTTTATTATCTAATTATATATTTTCTACACAATTGTAAAGCTCCCTGAAACCAGAAATTCTTTTGGGCACAGAATGAAACTTTGTCCATACATCTATAGTTCCAAGCAAATTGCCTTGCAGTAAGTATGAAAACTCCATGAATCTGACAACAACACATAATTTTCTAGCTTTTTTCAGAACTGAAGAAGAATCATAGAGGAGTTGAAACATCAACTCTGTTTCTTTCCCCACAAATGCTGCCTGACCTGTTGAGCTTCATGCACCACATTTATGTTTTCAGATTTCCAACACCTGCATCATTTCCTTTTATTTCTCAAATTTTATTTTAAAAGTAAAATATGATTAATCAACGTTTATGAAAAAATCATCCCCAATAACCTCCTGAACAGTATGGTTGTTTTCTTGCCACCATTAAAATGGAGAAAATGCTAGTTTATCTGTGTCCTGATATCTGTCCAGCAAATGAATAGCACAGAAAAAGCTATGCATTGAAGAGATGTCAAAGTGATAAGATTTACTAACACTAGCATCTACATAGATACCACACCTACAAATGATATTGCCTTGTGATAAAAAGTTGATGAGAGTGTGTCAAGATTCAAATCTTGGGAAAATCTAATGTGACAGTAATTCATTGTCACAGATACGCTGGCAAGATTGAGACAAAAACACATTAAAGGAAATTGAACCAGTTACAGTGATAGTGCAAGGTGCTAGATGCTGATGGTTCTTTTAAAATCCAAGATGAGGAAACAAAGATTAAAAATGTAGAAATGGATGAACAGATGTTAAAACTATTTAAAGAAAGCTTTTTGTAAAAATCTGAGCAGCAACTGAAGGTCCTAACTTAGTAAATTGTTGGCTAATTTAAAGGAACAACATGTTCATGTAAAACTGTAAACTAAACCAAACCTTTGGATTAAAAGTGATTTAAAGGCACTGAGCATTGAAGTATTTGCTACATGATACTGTGCAAAACCCTTTAAAATGTTTAGAGAAATGTAATACCCTTCAATAAATGACCACAATAATTAGTTTAAATTTAGGAGAAAAAGACACCTGGCATAAAACTAGTTTTGAGTGCAGATAAACAAGGTGCTGAGGTTTCTAATGCCTTGATTAAAATAGTTTTTCCTTGTCCTAATTTTCCAGTTCTCTCATCAGGTGAATCATAGGAAGCCAGTTGCATACCTGACTATTACGTTAGATTCCTTTCCTGTCCTTCATCGGAATCTATAATGAAGGAAAAAGAGCTGAGCCCTGATCTTGCAAGCATGATGGAATCTGACTGAAGTTGAAAGCTGACACCATTTCTCAAGTAAAGCAGTGGCAAAGGAGGTTACCATGACAACCTTTTTTTTCTAATATTCTTTAAGGAGCAGGACACAGTGCTGTGACAGTGCACGAAGTGTTGTCTAAATTATGCAATCTCATTACTATTAAAGCACCTGTTAATTTGAGATAATATGGGTCATATAAATAGTAAATATATGACCCAAAGGAAGTCTACTTAAATAAGTAGCTTCACAGAGAAAGAAAAAGTGCCAGGGAAGTAAATAGTTTCAATTCATCTGCAAATATTGTCTCGTTTCAGATAGCAAAAGAAACATCTTCTCAATTTCATTTGACTTATAGTCTTCACGGATATTTTAGTCAACATTTTACATTATAAGCATGACTTACACAAGTTTATATCCATACTCATTTTTAATCAACCCCTAGTTACTCGCAGGATTGAATCACTTGATTTACAGTAGATCCACATCATAGGAAAAGTTTATATGAGATATGATGAAACTCTTCTTTATGATAGCAAAAAATAAATCTAGATAATAATGCTGCTTTGATTATTATTTTCAAATCTTCATTATCCTTGCAGATATTAAGCTGGTGGTTTATTTAACAACAGGAATGTACCAGCAGAATGTAAGGGAAAAATCTAAGTGTAGCAATGAAAGATTACCTTCAGTTTTAAATTTTTTTTTCATTTATTTGGAGTCTGCAAGACGACATTGAATGTGGAGTAGACTTTAATGTTGCTTTAGGTGTCTGGGTGGATATATATTACATACTGCATATTATGTAGAAAATTGCTTAATTACATTTAACTGTGAATAAGATCCATTTCTATGTTTGTTCCAAAAGCCTTCTCTTTCCGAGATGGACTGGATGAAGGATTGCATCAACTAAATGTCAGCTGTGCCATATATATGTACTGAACAAGGAAATCAAAATTGGACTGAATCCTCCTTAAAATTAATCAGTTGTGCTTAGTCCAGTGTTCTTCCCATTCTTAAATGCATCTGATTCATCAATTGTTCCATTTCTGAACTTTTGCAACTTTTTATACTTAAAAACTTTTTATACTTATAAAAAGTATCACAAAAATAATTTTATTACACATGCAACGAAAATTAAAAGGTAGAAGACAGAGGGTGGTGATGGAGGGTTGTTTTTCAGACTGGACGCCTGTGACCAATGGAGTGCCGCAAGGACCAGTGTTGGTCCTCTACTTTTTGTCATTTACATAAATGATTTGGATGTGAGCATAAGAGGTACAGTTAGTAAGTTTGCAGATGACACCAAAATTGGAGGTGTATTGGACAGCAAAGAAGGCTACCTCAGATTACAACAGGATCTTGATCAGATGAGCCAATGGACCGAGAAGTGGCAGATGGAGTTTAATTTACATAATTGCTAAGTGCTGCATTTTAGGAAAGCAAATCTTAGAAGGACTTATACACTTAATGATAAGGTCCTAGAGAGTGTTGCTGAACAAAGTGACCAGCAGGTTCATAGCTCCTTGAAAGTAGAGTCGCAGGTAGATAGGATAGTGAAGAAGGCGTTTGGTTTGCTTTCTTTTATTGGTCAGAGTATTGAGTACAGGAGTTTGGACGTCATGTTGCGGCTGTACAAGACATTGGTTAGGCCACTGTTGGAATACTGTGTGCAATTCTGGTCTCCTTCCTATCGAAAAGATGTTGTGAAACTTGAAAGAGTTCAGAAAAGATTTACAAGGATGTTGCCAGGGTTGGAGGATTTGAGCTATAGAGAGAGGCTGAACAGGTTGGGGCTGTTTTCCCTGGAGTGTCGGAGGCTGAGGGGTGACCTGAAAGAGGTTCACAAAATTATGAGGGGCATGGACTGAATAAATAGACAAAGTCTTTTCCCTGGGGTCAGGGAGTCCAGAACTAGAGGGCATAGGTTTAGAATGAGAGGGGAAAGATATAAAAGAGACTTAAGGGGCAACATTTTCATGCAGAGGGTGCCGCATGTGTGGAATGCGCTGCCAGAGGAAGTGGTGGAGACTGGTACAATTGCAACATTTAAAAGGCATTTGGATGAGTATATGAATAGGAAGGGTATGGAAGGATATGCGCCGGGTGCTGGCAGGTGGGACTAGATTGGGTTGGGATATCTGGTCAGCATGGACGAGTTGGACCTAAGGGTCTGTTTCCATGCTGTACATTTCTATGACTCTATGATCTATATACCTGATCAGGTCCTGGGGACTTGTCCACTTTTATGCGTTTTCAGACATCCAACACCTTTCTCCTCTGTAATATGAATATTTTTCACAATTTCACCATATATTTCCCCACATTCTATATCTTTCATGTCCTCCACAATAAACACTGATGCAAAATACTCATTAGTATCTCTCCCATCTCCTGCGGTTCCACATATAGGCTGCCTTGCTGATCTTTGAGGGGCCCTATTCTCTCCCTAGTTACTCTTTTGTCCTTAATATATTTATAGAATCTCATTTAGATTCTCCTTAACCCTATTTGCCAAAGCTATCCCATGTCCCCTTTTTGCCCTCCTGATTTCCTCTTAATTATACTCCTGCTGCTTTTATACTTTACTAAGGATTCACTTGATCTCTGTTGTCTATACCTGACATATCCTTCCTTCTTTTTCTGAATCAAAACCTCAATTTTTCTAGTTATTCAGCATTCCTTACACTTTACCAGCCTTGCCTTTCACCATTAAAAGAATATGCTGAATCTGAACTCTCATTATCTTATTTTTGAAGGCTTCCCATTTTCCAGCTGCTGTTTACCTGCGAACATCTACCCCCCCCAATCAACCTTTGAAAGTTCTTGCCTAATACCATCAAAATTGCTCTTCTTCCAATTTAGATTTTCAACTTTTAGATCCAGTCTGTCCTTTCCCATCGCTATTTTAAAGCTAACGGAATTATGGTCACTAGCCCCAAAATGCTCCCCCACTGACACCTCAGTCATCTGCCCTGCCTTATTTCCCAAGAGTAGGTCAAGCTTTGCACCTTCGCTAATAGATACTTCCACATACTGAATCAGAAAATTTCTTTGTACACACTTAACAAATTCCTCTCCGTCTAAACCCTTAACATTATGGCAGTCCCAGTCTATGCTTGAAAAGTTAAATCCCTATCATAACCACCCTATTATTCTTACAGATAGCTGAGATCTCCTTACAAATTTGTTACTCAATTTCCCTCTGACTATTCGGGCGTCTATAATACAATCCCAATAAGGTGATCATCCCTTTCTTATTTCTCAGTTCCACCCAAATAACTTCCCTGGATGTATTCCCAGGAATATGCTGGAATCTGTACTGAAAATAAAAAATGCTGGAGATCTCAGTGGGTCAGACAGCATCCATGGAGAGAAAGCAAGCTAACCTTTCGAGTTTAGATGAAACTCGAAGCGAAGTGAAGTGTGGAGGGGACAACATTTATGAAATTGTGGTGAGCAAGAACTTGTACTAATGTAATCCTTTTTAAATAATTAAATGTCCCAAGGCATTTCACAGAATTGTTATCAACAAAACTTTTGACACTGAGCCATATGGCACTGGAGAGTTACATGTGACAATAAATAAATAAATATGATTAATCAATCAATTAATCAATAAAGATCATTGAACCCCCGCAGTGAGGAAGCAGGCCGTTCAGCCCATCTAGTTCACCCTGATCTTCCGAAGAGAATCCCACCCAAACCCACTCCCCTAACCTAGCCCTGTAATTATGCATTTCCCATTGCCAATTCACCTAGCCTGCACATCACTGGACACTATAGGTACTTTAGCATAGTCAATCTACCTAACCTGCAAATCTTTGGACTGTGGGAAGAAGCTGGAATACCTGGAGTAAACCCATGTCCACAGGGGAGAATGTGCAAACTCTACACAGACAGTCACCTAAGACTAGATTGACAGAGCTGTCATAATACAGAAATAGAAAACACACACTGGATCATCAATGCCACACTCACAGGAATCAGATTCACTAGAGCGGAAGAAAAGGACAACCAACTCCCATTCCTAGACATGATGGTACAGAGAACACCGAATGAAGAATTCACCACAAAGGTATACAGGAAAGCCACACACACAGACCAAGTCCTGAACTACGAAAGCAACCACTCCAACGCACACAAAAAATGTTGCATCAAGACACTGTTCAAAAGAGCCACAACACACTGCAGTACACCAGAACTGCAAAAAAAGGAAGAAGAACACCTTTACAATGTATTCGCCAAAAACGAATAACCCCGCAATTTCATCAACAGATGCCTAATGGAAAGACAACGGAATGAGGACATGCCACAACCCAAAGGACTAGCCACATTACCATATATCAAGAACATTTCTGAACTGACAGCCAGACTATTGCGACCACTAGGACTCATAACATCACACAAAGCAGCAGCCACTCTCAGACAACAACTCACCAGGACAAAGGACCCGATATCCAGCATGAGCAAACCCAAAGTAGTGTACAAAATCCCATGCAAGGACTGCACAAAACACTACATAGGACAAACAAGAAGACAGCTAACGATCCGCATCCATGAACACCAACTAGCCATGAAACGACACGACCAGCTACCCTTAGTAGCCACACACGCAGAGGACAAGCAACATGAGTTCGACTGGGACAACACTACTATTATAGGATGAACCAAACTGAGAACAGCCAGGGAATTCCTAGAGGCATGGCACTCATCCACAGATTCTATCAACAAACACATTGACCTGGACCCAATATACCGGCCACTGCAGCGGACAGCTGGAACGGACAACTGGAAGCGGCAGAGACAAACCACTATAAATGCCGGAGGAAACAACACAGAAGTGCTTCACAGGAGGCTCCCAAGCACTGAGGATGTCACCTAGACAGGGGACGAAACGTCTACAACATAAATTCCGAACTCGGCGAACAGAACCACAACATAGATAGACATTTCTGCAGCTGCAAACGATAGTCCAGGATGGTATGTGGCCTCCCAGGTGCAAGTGTAAAGGATATCTCGGAGCAGCTGTAGTACCTTCTGGAGGGGGAGGGTGAACAACCAGCTGTTGTGGTGCATATAAGGCACCAATGCTATTGATAATAAACAGGATGAGGTACTACAAGCTGAATTTAGGAAGTTAGGAGTTACACTCAAAAGTAGGACCTCAAAGGTATTAATCTTGGGATTGCAACCAGTGCCATATGCTAGTCAGAGTAGGAATGACAGGATTGCTAAAATGAATATATGGCTTGTGGGACATTGGAACTGGTTCTGGGGAGGCGGGACCAGTACAAACCAGATCGTCTGTACAGGGGGAGGACAGGAACCAATGTCCTGGGGGGAGGAGGAAGAGAACCAGTGCAAGAAATTGGAGGAAAGTAAAGTGGGGACAGAAATGAAAGGCAGTAAGGGGAAAAGTGAAGTGAAGGCAGAAAAAAAGAACCACATACTACATCATAATTCTAAAAGGGCAATTAATGTCAAAAATGGCCAAAAGACACTGTGTCTCATTGAGAGGATTATTTGTATTAAGGCGGATAAATTAACTGTGCAGACAGTTATTAATGGATATGATGTAATTAGGATCATGGAGATCTGGTTTCAGGGTAATCAAGGATGGGAACCCAACATCCAGGAGAATTCAATTTTTGGGAAAGATAGATGGAAAGGATAGGTTGGTGTGGTAGCATTGATGGCTAAGGAGGAGATTAACATTATAGTCCAGAAGGCAATCTGGATGGTGTAGAATCTGAATGGGTGGAGCTGTGGACCACTAAAGGGAATAAAATGTTAGTTGGAGTTGTGTACAGACCAGTTGTGGAGTTAATAAGAACAGGTAAATAGAAACAATGTTCAATTTTATTATAACAGTACAATAATTGTAAGAAACAAGGACAATTTCAGAGGATGTACAAAAGTCAAAGTCAACCTTTGATCCATAGACCTAGTGATGCTTACATACACAAAAAAGCTGAGGCATGACACCAAGTGTCTTTGGAAGAAATTCCAGAGTACCAAGACATACCTTAATTAGAACACATGTAATTATATGATATGTTACCTCTAAGAGATATGAATCGATGTTTCTTAGGCATAATTGATGACTCATCTGAGCCAAATGTACACAGATTATACAGTTTTACAGTCATCTAACTAATTTCAGACTTGACACAGGGACAAAAGACACTTTGTTATCTAACAACATTTTTTCAGTGACGGGAATGCATCTACAACTGCCCGACAGAGAACTATATGGTACAGCAGAACACCATTCAAAGTGAAAGAAATGCTGTGAATTCTCTAAAGGTACATAGACCATTACCATATGATATAAATGTACATCATCAGAAACCAACACTTCTCATTTCTGAGTAGAAACATATGCTTCACTCTTAAAATTATACATCAATAAAATTCTACATTTCAAAAACCTTAAACAGCTCAGAAACCAAATACCAGTGATCAATGTAACCTTACTCAACCAGAGGAAGACTTCATAACTCTTAGAAAAATATTTATGTTGGCAACTAACACCTTTTCATGATTCAGAGATAGGAAGATTCAATAGATTTTGCAGGTTTGAATGCATTATTCAAATTGTCTTTCAACAGTAGACAAATCTTCAAAATCTGATCATTGGACATCCTTGGCCCTTCAATATCAGGAATTCATGGTAGACTTTTGATCCAATCAATTCTGATGTTTACAAGAAGCAGTAACAAAACAGCAAAATCAGCTTTACTGTCTACGACGAACCTTGTGACAATGACAATGTTGTCCAAAAGAATACAACCAAAAATGGAAAGATCATATGTGAGTATACTTCATTACAACAATAAAAGGAGATGACAATTTCTTTCAACAACATAACTATCTTCTCTGACATGATTTGAAGACATTAATCACAGTCTATGGGAACCAAACCTTCATCAGTGTCATCGATGTCAGTGGATACCTTCAGCAAAACTTACCTGGGAAAATCAAAGAGCCACATTATAGTGTGGTAATAATCAATACCTTAAAAATTTCATCCGCCAGAGCAGACTTCCAAATCAACAAAATCCATAAGGTGTAAGGCATAGAAGCAGAATTAAGCCATTTGGCCCATTGAGTCTGCTGTGCCATTCGATCATGACTAATATAACTTAAGGGTGGTATAGTGGCTCAGTGGTTAGCACTGCTGCCTCACAGCCCCAGGGACCCGGGCTCAATTCCAGCCTCGGGCAACTGTCTGTGTGGAGTTTGCACATTCTCCCCGTGTCTGCGTGGGTTTTCTCTGGGTGCTCCGATTTCCTCCTATAAGCCAAAGATATGCAGGTTAGGTGGAGTAGCCATGCTAAATTGCCCATAGTGTTCATGGATAGGTAGGTTAGTCAGGGGTAAATTTAGAGCAGTAGGGGATTGGGTGGGATACTCTTTGGAGAGTTGGTTTGGACTTGTTGGGCCAAAGGGCCCGTTTCCACTCTGTAGGGATTCTATGATATATTTCTCAACCCATTCTCCTGCTTTTCACCATTACCCTTGATCTCCTTACTAATCAAGAACCTATCCATCCAGGTCTTAAGCACACTCAATGACTTGGCCTCCACAACCATCTCTGGCAATGAGTTCCACAGATTCACCAGTCTTTGGCTGAAGAAATTCCTCCATATCTCAGTTCTAAAGGGTCGTCCCTACACTCTGAGGCTCAGCTGTAAGATCTTAGTCTCACCTACTAGTGGAAACATCTTTTCCACATTCACTCTATCCAGACTCTCAGTATTCTGTAAGTTTCAATCAGATCCCTCTTCTCCTTCTAAACTCCATTCAGTACAGACCCAGAGACATCAACTGCTCCTCATATGACATGCTGTCATATTCTAATCATTCTTGTCAGCCTCCTTTGAACCCCTTTGAACCTGCCTGTTAATCTTCAAAGAATAGGAGAAAGTGAGGACTGCAGATGCTGGAGATCAGAACTGAAAAATGTGTTGCTGGAAAAGCGCAGCAGGAAAAGTGCTTTTCCTGAAGAAGGGCTTATGCCCGAAACGTCGATTCTCCTGCTCATTGGATGCTGCCTGACCTGCTGCACTTTTCCAGCAACACAATCTTCAAAGGATCCTAGATTGGGACTCCCAAATTCCTTTGTGCTTCGGATTTTCAAAGCTTTTCCAATTAGAAAATAGTGTACGCTTCTATTCTTCTTACTATAGTGCAGAAACTCACACTTTTCCAGATTGTAATCCACTTACCACTACTTTGCTCACTCTTCTAGCCCATCCAAGTCCCTCCGAACCTTCCCTGCCTCCTCAACACTATTTATCCTTCCACCTATCTTTGTGACATCTGCAAACTTAGCAATAATGCCTTCACTCCCTGCCCCAGATTATTAATGTGTGATGTGAATAGTTGCAGTCCAAAAACTGACTCCTGCAGAACTCCACAACTCACTACCTGCCATTCTGAAAAAGATACCTTTGTCCCTCATCTTTGTCTTCTCCCAGGCAGCCAGTCCTCTATCTATGCCCCTAACACCATGTGCTCTTACCTTATTTAGAGTCTCCAGTGCAGCCCCTTGTCAAAGACCTACTGAAAATCAAAATCGATCAATGTGCCCGTTATCTCCTCAAAGAATGCTAACAGATTTGTCAGGCATGACCTCCACTTGACAAAGCTGTGCTGACTTGGCCCCATTTACAATGCACTTCCTAGCACTCTGCAACCTCATCCTTAATAATGCACATTAAAATCTTACCAATGACAGAGGTCATGCTAACTGACATATTGTTTGAACAGTCATTTACAGACTGATTTAGAATGTCAAGAGATTTGGTGGTGCAGATGGGTAATGATGAGTCTCCTTTAACGATTTCAAACAATTGCATAAAGAATTTAAAACCAACAAAGATTGGCGGAAGGTGTTATGTAAGATGGTTAGTACCTTAAAGTAGTAACTGATATCATAAATTAAACTCCACCTATCAGAATATAAGAACTGTCCGATAGGAGCTAACCAGTTTTGTGTTTGTTACCAAATCACTGTGAGAATGGTTCAATAGTAGTTCTATGACTTTATTCTTAAGTTGAGTTTGATTTTAGCAGTCCATCGTTTATCAGATATGATGTGAGTAGCTAATAAATAATGTGATCAAGATGTCTACTACTCAACAGGTGAAAGTGAGGGCTGCAAATGCTGAAGATCAGAGTCAAGATTAAAATGGTGCTGGAAAAGCACAGCTGGTCAGGCAACATCTGAGGAACAGAAAAATCGACATTTCAGCCAAAATACCTTCATCTCTACTACTCAACAGGGCTAAGCCTATCTTCAACTGAAGACTTTGTGTGGTCATCCTCCCACACATGATATCAGCAACTTAGACAAAGACCAGCAAGAAGGATTGGTGGCAGTAAAACTATCCAAAACTTCTCATCCTCAACAAGATAATTGGCAGTACCTGAAAAGAGAGAACTGTTGATAATATTAGTTAATATGGGAAGCAGGAAGGGAATGTGGTCAGCAGTTCATTGAGAGTAGGGTTGATGGAGCAGGAGGTGGGTACTATTAGAACATAGAACATAGAACAGTACAGCACAGAACAGCCCCTTCAGCCCACGGTGTTGTGCCGACCATTGATCCTCACATATGCACCCTCAAATTTCTGTGACCATATGCATGTACAGCAGTCTCTTAAATGTCCCCAATGACCTTGCTTCCACAACTGCTGCTGGCAATGCATTCCATGCTGTCACAACTCTCTGTGTAAAGAACCTGCCTCTGACATCCCCTCTATACTTTCCTCCAACCAGCTTAAAACTATGACCCCTTGTGTTAGCCATTTCTGCCCTGGGAAATAGTCTCTGGCTATTGACTCTATCTATGCCTCTCATTATCTTGTATACCTCAATTAGGTTCCCTCTCCTCCTCCTTTTCTCCAGTAAAAAAAGTCCGAGCTCAGTCAACCTCTCTTCATAAGATAAGCCCTCCAGTTCAGGCAGCATCCTGGCAAACCTCCTCTGAACCCTCTCCAAAGCATCCACATCTTTCCTATAATAGGGCGACCAGAACTGGACGCAGTATTCCAAATGCGGTCTAACCCAAGTTTTATAGAGCTGCAACAAGATCTCACGACTCTTAAACTCAATCCCCCTGTTAACGAAAGCCAAAACACCATATGCTTTCTTAACAACCCTGTTCACTTGGGTGGCCATTTTAAGGGATCTATGTACCTGCACACCAAGATCCCTCTGTTCCTCCACACTGCCAAAAATCCTATCCTTAATCCTGTACTCAGCTTTCAAATTCGACCTTCCAAAATGCATCAACTCGCATTTATCCAGGTTGAACTCCATCTGCCACCTCTCAGCCCATTTCTGCATCCTGTCAATGTCCCACTGCAGCCTATAACAGCCTCAATGACACGTCCAACCTTTGTGTCATCTGCAAACTTGCTGACCCATCCTTCAATCTCCTCATCCAAGTCTTTAATAAAATATACAAACAGTAGAGGCCCAAGGACAGAGCCCTGTGGAACATCACTCACCACTGACTTCCAGGCAGAATATTTTCCTTCTACTACCACTCGCTGTCTTCTTGTTGGCCAGCCAATTCTGTATCCAGACAGCTAAGTTCCCCTGTATCCCATTCCTCCTGACCTTCTGAATGAGCCTACCATGGGGAACCTTATCAAATGCCTTGCTGAAGTCCATATACACCACATCCACAGTTCGATCCTCATCAACTTTTCTAGTCACATCCTCAAAGAACTCAGTAAGGTTTGTGAGGCATGACCTGCCCCTCACAAAGCCATGTTGACTGCATTTAATCAAGCCATGCTCTTCCAGATGTTCATAAATCCTATCCCACAGAATCCTTTCTAACACCTTGCAGATGACAGACGTGAGGCTTACTGGTCTGTAATTGCTAGGGATTTCCCTATTTCCTTTCTTGAAGAGAGGAATTACATTTGCCTCTCTCCAGTCCTCAGGTATAACTCCAGTGGAGAGCGAGGATGCAAAGATCTTCGCAAGTGACGAAGCAATTGCATTTCTCGTTTCCCAAAGCAGCTGAGAACAAATCTGGTCCAGGCCTGGCGACTTGTCGATCTTAATATTTGACAAAATTTTCAGCACATCAGCTTCCTCTATCTCTATCCATTCCAGCATGCACACCTGCTCTTCAAAGATTTCATTCACTATAAAGCTCGTTTCTTTCATAAAGACAGAAGCAAAAAAACTCATTTAGGGCTTCCCCTGCCTCCTCAGACTCCACACACAAGTTCCCTATGCTATCTCTGATCAGCCCTACTCTTTCCTTGACCATTCTCTTATTCCTCAAATAGGTGTAAAATACCTTTGTGTTCTCCCTAATCCATTCTGCCAAGCCTTTCTCATGCCCCCTCCTTGCTCTCCTCAGACCATTTTTGAGCTCCTTCCTCGCCTACCTGTAATCCTCTTGAGCTGAGCTTGACCCTAGCTTCCTCCACCTTATGTAAGCTACATTCTTCCTTTTGACGAAACGCTCCACCGTTCTCATCATCCAAGGTTCCTTTATCTTACCCCTTCTTGTCTGTCTCAGAGGGACATATTTATTCATCACTTGCAACAACTGTTCCTTAAACAGTCTCTACACGTCTATAGTGCCCTTACCATAGAACAATTGCTCCCAGTCCATGCTTCCTAACTCATGTCTAATCGCATCATAGTTTCCTCTTCCCCAATTAAATATCCTCCCATTTTGCCTAATCCTCTCCTTCTCCACAGCTATGTAGAATGTGAGGCAGTTGTGGTCACTATCACCAAAATGCTCTCCCACCACAAGATCTGATACCTGCCCCGGCTTGCTTCCGAGCACCAAGCCTAGAATGGCCTCTCACCTTGTCGGCCTGTCAATGTACTGAATTAGGAAACCCTCCTGAACACACCTTACAAAAACAGCTCCATTCAAATCTTCTGCTCGAAGGAGGTTCCAATCAGTATTGGGAAAGTTAAAGTCACCCATTACAACAACCCTACTATGTCCACACTTTTCCAAAATCTGCCGACCTATGCTTTCTTCCATCTCCCTGCTGCTATTGGGGGGCCTGAAGAAAACCCTTAACGAGGTGACTGCGCCCTTGCTGTTCCTAATTCCAAGCATACTGACTCGGTAGACAGATCTTCCTCGACAATGGAAGCTTCTGTAGCTGTGATACCCTCTTTGATTAGTAGTGCTACACCCCCTCCTATTTTCCCCCCTCCCTATTCTTTTTAAATGCTCTAAACCCTGGAACATCCAGCAACCATTCCTGCCCCTGAGAAACCCATGTCTCTGTTACGGCCACAACATCATAGCACCAGGTACTGATCCATGCTCTAAGTTCATCACTTTTATTCCTGATACTCCTTGCGTTAAAGCAAACACACTTTAACTGATCCTGTGGTTCCTTCCCAGGAAAATCCTTCCCATTAGCTGGTGTACCTCTTGCTATTGCCTCATCTGCATCAACTCTCACTTCCGGTATACAGCTCAGCTTCCCACCCCCCCCTGCCATACTAGTTTAAACCCTCTCGAACTACTCGAGCAAACCTTCCACCCAGGACACTGGTCCCCTTCCAGTTCAGATGCAACCCGCCCTTCTTGTACAGGTCCCACCTTCCCCAGGAGGCATCTCAATAATCTACATATCTGAAGCCCTCCCTCCTACACCAGCTGCGCAGCCACGTGTTAGGTTGCGCCCGCTCCTTGTTCCTCGCCTCGCTACCTCGTGGCACCGGTAGTAAACTAGAGAACACTACTCTGTTCGTCCTGCTTTGCAGCTTCCATCCTGACTCCCTGAAATCACTTTTTATATCCTCAATCCTTTTTCTGGCTATATCATTAGTGCCAACATGTAACACGATTTCTGGCTGTTTGCCCTCCCCTTTTAGAACCTTATACACCTGATCGGAGCTGTCATGATGAGCTGAGACAGGGCATGAAGACAAAAGTGTAAGGAGACAATTATGTGAGTTCAGGGCTCGTGCTAAGGGCGACTTTAGAGGAAGCTTAGCCCAATGGCCTACAAGAAGGAGAAAAATGGTTAAGGCAATTGCCCAGTTGGTTTCAATCTTAAAGGCAAAGAAATCCATGAGCTCCTCACAATTATTGTTGAAGTGAGAGTAAAGGAGACTAAGGAAAATGTTTCAGAAGCTGCCTTTTAGTTGATAAAATGTTAGGGCTAGACCATAAGACCAAATGACATGAGAGCAGAAATTAGGCCATTCAGCCCATCAAGTCTGCTCCACCATGCAATTATGGCTGATAAGTTTCCTGGGAGAAAGTGAGGGCTGCAGATGGTGGAGATCAGTCATCATGTGTGGTGCTGGAAAACCACAGTCAATCAGGCAGCATCTGAGGAGCAGGAGAATCGACGTTTTGGGCATAAGCCCTTCATCATTCCTGAAGAAGGGCTTATACTCGAAACATCAATTCTCCTGCTCTTCAGATGCTGCCTGACCGATGGTACTTTTCCAGAACCACAATCTGATAAGTTTCTCAACCCCATTCCCCCACTTTCTCCCCATAATCTATGGTCCCCCTTGATAGTCAAGAACCTATCTATCTCAGTCTTAAATATACGCAATGACTAGCCTCCGCAGGCTTCTGTGGCAAAGAATCCCATCAACTCACCACTCTCTGGCTGAAGATGTTTTTCTGTATTTCTGTTCTAAAAGGTCTTCCCTTTACTCTAAGGCTGTGCCCTCGGGTCCTAGTCTCTCCTACCAATGGAAACATTTTCCCAACATCTGCTCCGTCCAGGCCATTCAGTATTCTGTATGTTTCAATTAGATCCCCATTCATCTTTCTAAATTTCATCACGTTTCGACCCAGAGTCCTCAAACATTCCTTTCATTCCTGGGACCATTCTTACGAACCTTCTCTGAACCTTCTTGAGATATGGGGACCAAAACTGCACACAATACTTCAAATGTGATCTGACCAGAGCCTTACCGAGTCTCTGCTATTAATCCAGTGTCATTTTCCAGTGGCACAGTGTCCACTTTTGCCTCTCTTTTGACCTTTATATATCAAAGGAAACTCTTACAGTCTTCCTTTATATTACTGGCTAGCTTACCCTCATATTTAATCTTGTCCTGGCATTTTGGGATGGTCCTGAAATAGCTTCAGATGCTGAAAGTGGTGGTCTCAGATAGTGATTTATATGTTCCAAACTAGATCTGATGGTAAATGCCTTCACCGATTTCCTGACATATTAAGTCTGTGACCTTTGTACTGAAGGATAGGAGGTGAGGACCATGGGCATATTACACTGGAAAACAACAGCTAGGTTACTTGCATAAATATAGATTGGTGTGAACGTGAGGTTAAACCACAACTTTTTCAGTCAGAGATGAGAGTCACAACCCTGAAAATACCTATTATATCTAAGTTACTTATTGGTCATATTCTTCAATTACACCTGATGGAAACCCATTGGTTTTGTTTTATTATATTCAATATCTCAGAAAGATTGGGCATTAGATACAATAAATTGTGATGGAAGCTCATCTATTGATTTAAAATTCATAGTTTTCAAGATTAAGATTTATTTGACTTGAATAAATTATTGAACTGATGATCCCTATGGAGGACCACAGCCTCCAAAATCTTTTTTTATATATTGATCTCAGAAATAAGGTCATGGTGGCAAGTTAGATTTGATGTTTTCCTGAGATACAAAGCGTGTGCCATAGAAATTGTTAGTTTTACAGTAGGTCACTTCCATGGTGCTAATAATCAACTACATCAAATAAAACTGGAGTCATGGGTAGGTTAGACCAGGTAGGAATGGCAGGCTCCTTCCAGCAAGGGCTCTTATGAATCAGTCAGCATTTACAACAATCCAACAACTTTTCTATTTCATTGCAGTCAAATTGTGACCTCTGAATTGCTAGTTCAGGTCCATTGCCATGCCCATAAATCATTTGAAGTTTAAAAGGTCAGAATGATAAACATAGTTGAAGGTGAGAAAGTTGTAGCTAAGTTTGAATGGATTTGCTATGTATTGCTGTGTAAAACCTTATGCTGCAGCAAGTCATTACCGTACTCTTCAAATATCTGGTGGTCTCTAATGACATTTCACATGCTAAGGCCAGCATTCAAGTTAAGCATATTTAAAGGATTACTGGACTGAGGTGATGATAGGGATCTGTGGAGGGGGAACAGGTTATTGTGTGGGAGAATGTTGTTGACAAAGACAACAGTAGAGAGAAAGTAATGGGGAGAGAAAGAAAGGGAGAAGGAGATTTCTGGATAGGGGAGTGGAAGGAAAGAGAGAATGGAAAAGAAGAGAGGAATAAACTAAAAGGATGGTTGAAGGAGAGGAAGCAGCAGAAGAAAGTAAAGAGGTGTTTAACACAGGAAAGGCCCAATTTCTCCACAGTTGAGACAAGGTTGTCATTTGGGCAGAGCCTAGGGTGGAAGACTAAGTTTGTCCTCATTGAGCATGGAGTTATGAGCCACTACTCATGGAGGCTGGGAAGGTGGGGGAAAGGGTAAATTTCTACAAATTAGAGGGATTAGTCATTAATTTTTGTCCAATCTGGTTGGGGAATTGAGCATGCTGAAGACATTTCTGTTTATTGCGGTTGCTGGGATTTCTGTTCAGTGGGAGTTAATTATCAGGTATATTCCCAGAGGGAGAGAGATTTATCCATTCACAGAATCACAGAAGTGTTACTGCACAAAAAAAGAGGTTAATTGGTCTGTCATGTTCCATCGGTTCTTTGGGCAATTCACTTAGTGCTGTTCCCACAAATGCCTCCACACAACTGACTGGGTTCATTCTTTTTAGCTAACAACCTAATTCCTTTCAGAATGCCTTGATTAAGCCCATCTCCACCATGAATTCTGGCAGATACTCCAGCATGAGAGAGAGAGTGTGGACACCAGATATAACAATGGGAGAGAGAGAAAACATCTCAGAGTGATACCACTGGAAAGTCATGATTTGATTGGCTTTTTTAGCAGCTGCTGTTAGAGTTTGCATTTCAAATCCAGTACTTTTGAAAAAGGTACATTTCAGAATGAGCACAGGGAAAGTAAGAGTTTAAAGGTACAGGAGAAGGCTCTGATTTGTGAGTGAGGGCAAGAAACCTTTCGTTTCTACTCCTCTCCAGCTTCACCATTGACAGTACCTGATTAAACTTAAAATAATTTAAAGTAGGTAAGTTAAAATAAAGTAAAGCAAGTTTCTGAGCAGGCTGCAGGTTTCAGTGACCTGCATGATATACCTCTGGTATTCCATTAATGTTCACAAAACAGCAAGAGAACTTGCACCGAACCCTATGGTATAACAACAGGCACATGGTTCCAGTCATGAAAAATCCTTTAACCACTCCCCTCTCTTCCTGCCACAAAGCAATTTTGAATCCAATTCACCAAATTACCTTGGATTCAATGAGCTCTTAACTTCTTAGTCAAACTAACATGCAAGACTGTATTGAACGATACACTCAAATTTGTGGGACATGACCTCCCCCACTAAAATCCATGTCAATTTTCTTTATGTCTCCTTGTTTCTTCAAGTGAAAGTTATTTTGGTCTCACAGATTTTTTTCTCAATAATTTCATGACCATGGTTTGGGGTGGCATGGTGGCTCAGTGGTTAGCACTGCTGTCTCACAGCACCAGGGTCACAGGCTTGATTCCAGCCTCGGGTGACTGTCTGTATGGAGTTTGCACATTCTCCCTTTTTTTGCATGGGTTTCCTCCCACAGTCCAAAGATGTGCAGGTCAGGTGAATTGGCCATGGTAAATTGCCCATAGTGTTAGGTGCATTAGTCAGAGGGAAATGGGCGTGGATGGTTTACTCTTTGGAGGGTCGGTGTGGAAGGACCTGGTTCCACACTGTAGGGAATCTAATCTAAAAAAACACATTGGCCTGGAGTTTTCATCTATATATCAATGATATCATCACTGCTGCCTCCCTCTCTTGTCCAGAATCAGAAAAGTTTATCGATTTTGCTTCCAATTTCCACCCACTCTAACCTTCATTTATTCCATTTCTGACTCCCCCCGTCCTTCCTCAACATCTCTGTTTCCATTTCTAGGGATAGACTAGCCACCAATATCCACTATAAACCTACCAACTCCCACAGTTACCTGGACTATATGTCCTCACATTCTACTTTTTGTAAAGACTCAATTCCATTCTCCCGGTTCCCCCAGCTCTGTTGCATTTGTTCCAATGATGTCAATTTTGACAAGAGAGCCTCCTAAATGTTGACCTTCTTCCTCAACAGAAGTTTTCTGAGCATTGTTGCTGAGAGGGCCCTCAGCCAAGTCTGACGCATCTCCAACACTTCAGCCCTCACACCATCTCTTCCCTCCCACAACAGCAATAGTGATGCCCTTGTCCTCACCTACCATCCTACAGGTATCCACTTCCAGAGGATCATTAGCCAACATTTTCACCATCTCCAGCAAGATGCCACCACCAGACATATATTCCCCCCACCACTTCCCTTGTCAGCCTTCCTCAGGGACCGTTTCCTCCAGGACACCCTAATGTACACTTCCTTCACTCCCAACATCGCCCACAGCCTGACAGCACCTTCCCTTGCAGCCGCCAAAGTTGTAACACCTGTCCATTTATATCTTCCCTCCTCAGTATCCAGGAGCCCAAACGTATGTCCAAGGTGAAGCAGTGCTTTGCCTGTATTTCACACAATCTATTTGACTGCATTCACTGCTCACAATGTGGTCTCCTTGACATTGAGGGAACAAAGCATAGACTGGGTGACCATTTTGCAGAACACTTGTGTTTTGTTCACAAAAAAGACCTTGAGCTTCCAGTTACCTGCCACTTTAACACATCACCCTGTTCCATGGCCAACATCTCTGTCTCTGGGTTGCTGCAGTGCTCCAACAAAGCACACTTCCTGCTTGGAGTCACTGTTGCCGTCCGGACTCAACACTGAGTTCAATAACTTTAGGGCCTGAGCTTCCCCCATGTCCTTACCCCAACCTCCACAATCTGGCCTTGGTATCACATACCCTTCTATTACACACTACCCGTTGTTAACCACTAACAGTATCCATTAACAATTATTCACACTCCTAGCCCAATTGTCACCCATTACTTTGTCTGGTTAACAGCTCTTCCCCTCACACCTCCCCCCCCACACCCCCACCTTGTCTTCTGCATATAAACTGACATTTTGTTAGCTACCATCAGTTCTGAGGAAGGGTTATGAAATCATAGAGTCACAGAGAAGTACAGCATGGAAACAGACCCTTCGTTCCAACCCGTCCATGCCAACCAGATATCCCAACCTAATCTAGTCCCACCTGCCAGCACCCAGCCCATATCCCTCCAAACCCTTCCTAATCATATACTCATCCAAATCCCTCTTAAATGTTGCAATTGTACCAGCCTCCACCACATCCTCTGGCAGCTCATTCCATACACGTACCACCCTTTGTGTGAAAAAGTTGCCCCTTAGGTCTCTTTTATATCTTTCCCCTCTCACCCTAAACCTATGCCCTCTAGTTCTGGACTCCCTGACTCCAGGGAAAAGACTTTGCCTATTTATCCTATCCATGACCCTCATAATTTTGTAAACCTCTATAAGGTCACCCCTCAGCCTCCGGTGCTCCAGGGAAAACAGTTCCAGCCTGTTCAGCCTCTCCCCATAGCTCAAATCCTCCAACCATGGCAACATCCTTGTAAATCTTTTCTGAACCCTTTCAAGTTTCACAACAACTTTCCGATAGGAAGGAGACCCGAATTGCACATAATATCCATCAGTGGCATAACCAATGTCTTGTACAGCCGCAACATGACCTCTCAACTCCTGTGCTCAATACTCTGACCAATAAAAGAAAGCATACCAAATGTCTTCTTCACTATCCTATCTACCTGCAACTCCACTTTCAAGGAGCTATGAACCTGCACTCCAAGGTCTCTTTATTCAGCAACACTCTCTAGGACCTTACCATTAAGTGTATAAGTCCTGCTACGATTTGCTTTCCAAAAATGCAGCACCTCGCATTTATTTGAATTAAACTCCATCTGTCACGTCTTAGCCCATTGGCCCACCTGGTCAAGATCCTGTTGTAATCTGAGGTAACCCTCTTCGCTGTCGACTACAGCTCCAATTTTGGTGTCATCTAAAAAACTTACTAACTGTACCTCATATGCTTGCATCCAAATCATTTATGTAAATGACAAAAAGTAGAGGATCCAGCACTGATCCTTGTGGCACTCCACTGGTCACAGGCCTCCAGTCTGAAAAACAACCCTCCACCACCACCCTTTGTCTTCTACCTTGGAGCCAGTTCTGTATCCAAATGGCTAGTTCTTCCTTTATTGCATGAAATCTAACCTTGCTAACCAATCTCCCATGGGGAAACTTGTTGAATGCCTTACTGAAGTCCATATAGATTACATCTACCGCTCTGCCCTCATCAATCCTCTTTGTTACTTCTTCAAAATACCCATTAAAGTTTGTGATTTCCCACGCACAAAGCCAAGCTGACTATTCCTAATCAGTCCTTCTTGAGTAATAGCATCATATTAGCTGTCCTCTTACCTTCTGGCATCCCTTCTGTGGCCAGGAGATTTGAAATTTAATTTTCAGTGTCCCTGCAAAGTCCTCACTTGTCTCCCATAGCAACCTTGAATACATCTCTTCTGAGCCTGGTGTTTGTCCACTTTCACAACTGTTAATATTCCTTCTCTCTCAATACTAATTTGTTCAAGTATGTGACAGTCCCCCTTCCTGATGTATACGCCTACATCATCCTTCTCTACAGTGAATATAAATGCAAAACATTTATTTAAGACATTAGCTATGTCTTCCAGTCCCATGCACAGATTGCCACTTTGAACTCTAATGGGTCCTACTCTTTCCTTAGTTATTCATGTGCCTTTAATATACTTATGAAATGTCTTTACATTTTCCTTAATGTTACTCACCAGTGATTTCTTAAAAATGTCTCCTTTCCCACAGTCCAAAGATGGGCAGGTTAGGTGAATTGGCCATCCTAAATTGCCCATTGTGTTCGGGGATGTGTTGGTTAGGTGCATTAGTCAGGGGAAATGTAGAACTATAGGGTAGAGGAATGAGTCAGCGAGGGTTACTCTTTGGAGGGTCAGTGTGGACTTTGTTGGGCCAAATGGCCTGTTTCCACACTGCAGGGATTCTATGATTCACTCTCTTAATTTCTATATTTAAGCAACCCTTTTCTACAATAGTGATACGACTCTTCTTCAAAAGTCTTAAAGGACTAAAAGGGTTAATTCTATTTCCATCTCCACAGATAATGACAGAACTGCTGAGTTTCTCCAGCATTTTCTGTGCTTGTTACAGATTTCCAGTATTCTGTGCTTGTTACAGATTTCCAGTATCCGCAGTATCTTGCTTTTTTTTCCTGATTGGCAACTGTTATTTATGTGCAGTCAAGTCTGGAATATAAACTGGACAAAATAATGTCTGATCGAATTATTTTCCCAAGAAATAGTTGCATTTTTGCCATGGCTTCCTTTGTCTATTTCTTTACAAGTGTTCTCCCTTCAATCCAAAATCAAGGTAATCACAAATTAAATTTGCTCATGTTTCTATATTCAAACCATTGCATCTTTTCAGCTCTCAGGAAATGGAACTTCTTTTCTAGTCTGCCATGCAACACATCAAATACATCCTCCAAACAGCCAATCATATTGACACTGAAAAGCAGCTGAAAGAATGCTTTATGCTATCTGCAATTAACCCAATCATTAAATAAATCATAATCACTAGAAACTCACATAATCCATTACATATACATGCTGACACACAACCACACTTAGCCCAGCAAATAGTCTACCTCTGTGTCACTGATGATTCTGACAACTCTCTAGTTATTTAGAAATTTTTTTTAAAATTCAAAATAAACAATATCTTTCAGCCACATTTCCTCTCTGTTTCTTTTTCACCTGCTCCCCTCTGTCCTGGCCTTCTTTGCTCGAATCCTCTTTTTCCCCTCTTTCTGACCCTAATCCCAACCCAGTGACCCTTCCCAAATTTAACACCATGACTTTTACACTTGATTTATGGTGTGCCTGTGAAGGGTCAGGCCTGTTTTTTAGTGCCGAGTTATAATCACTACTAATGTCTTTATTGGGCTACTGTGCTTCGAACTCAGGAAGATTGACATTAATTTTTTAACTTTTTTCTATTGTGTTTTTTGTTTATACTGCCATAAACCATTGTTATCAAATGACACAGGAAGTCTAAACCAGAGTGTTAAGATAATTGTTCTGTTGCACTGACGAAAAAGCTACATATTAGTCTTAAAGAGTGTGTTATTTCCCACAATACTATTAGAGTATATCTGAGGCGTGGATGCCTTGGGGGAGGTTTGAGGAGCTGTTCGCGTGAGGTAATCACAATAACAGAGGCAGTTTCTCATATATTACGAAGGGAAACTTTCAAAGTAGCGGTATTGCCATTTTATTGTCCATCCAATGCCTCACCCGCACGTCGTCCCATGTATTATTTCAGCTACCCCGGCGATGGCTGCACTACTTTGAAAACTGCTCGGATTGTGTTTGAAAGTTTACTATTTTCCAGCTCGCGGTTGGTTGTCCAATTTCAATGGTTCCATGTTGCACTCACTTCGAGGTGCTAAACGTTTCTTACAAAAGCGAGTACTACTTTTTCCCCCCTTCTTTGCTCTCCTTGCCTTGCTCTGTTTCTTATTCATTAATTACTCTAAGGGTCTATTTATGTAGTTTACAAAGCCACTTAAACTGCGCACCAATTTAACATATTTATGACCCCGTTTTTCTTTCTTTTCTTGGAGACTGTACGCTGATTGTTCTCCGGACCCGAGGACCCCGGAGCGGCGTAAATGATGAAAGAAGACACATAAAGAAGGAAATGAATGTGTGAATGATGAATACCTTCGAGAAACAACTGGGTGCAATTTGGCCCATGGCCCTGGGGGGTCACTTTAATAGAGTCTCGCCTCAGCCCATTGAGTGCATGAGAGACTATTAAAAAACAAGAGATCACTAGTGTAGGTGGATCATTCTAGATCTCGTTTATTTGCATCCACGCTCAGGCAAAAATATAACGATCAGATCTGAAAAAGGAACCACAACTCGAACGTTGCTCGAGTCTGCATTATTATTATTTTTTTTTGATGCCGGCTCATAAATCGTGGAACTTGAGTCCCTTTCAAAAGCCCTCCATGGTCTAGTTTCGCTTCTGGGTCACTAAAGGCATTGAAGTTTTAATGGCATGCCACGGCAGATTACACGATACAGCTGTCCCGGCACCGTGAAAATTAAGTTATGCCCCGTGTCAGCAAGTTTTTATTGGCAAAGCGCTGAGAAGTGCGCATCCAGGAGTGGAGTCATTGCTCTGAGTGCTTACTGACTGTCAGCAATGGAGATGATGGGGGAATCCGAGAGAAATGTGCTCTTTGTTCTGCTCTCACACAGAGGTCTCACCCCATAGAGTCTCTCCTATAGACCCAGCCTCTTTATTAAAACACTTCACTCCATCTTCAAGCCACTATACACTCCAGAGAACAATCGCCCTGAATCTGGTGCTGCTTATCCAGCTGGTTTTTCAAACTTGCCTGCTGGTCATGAGTTCTGCCTCAAAGCACTCCCCCTACTTAAAGTCTCCTTATTCATTAGAAGATTCTCCACCCCCAACCCCCTCCCAACTGTTTTTTTTCGCGGACCAACTCTTCTCACTATATTACTCGTGTTACAAAAACTAGCGCCGAGTCATTCAGTTAGGCCGAGGTGTGTGTATCAATCAGTATATTTGTGTGTGGAAGATCTTTTTTTTGTATCAGTAACACGATTTAAGGTGGGAAAAAATTCTAATGGCGAAACTTTACAAAAAATGTATGTTTTCTTGTAAAAGGTTGTTTTTTGCGTCCTGGGTAATTGCAATGCCGACTCAGTCATCTGATTGCCTCAGTTCAATAAGCCTAAACAACATGTTACAATGGAAGATGTCAGACCACAGAAATGTCAGGAGAGCAAGAAGCTCTTGAAATCACTGCGTTGTCCAAGGGATCAAACGTTTCATTAATAAAAAAAAAGTGCCCAGCAAAAATTAAGTTAAAACCTCGATCTCTGAAAGACGATGCCACTTCCCTCCTTCCTCAATTCTCTCTCGCCTCATGTGTACAGCCAGTGAGTCTGAACATGTACATTTGCCCGAATGTAAATGTGCCGTTGGCTTGTTCCGCGTTTGTTTACGTTTCCAACGTGCATGGCGTAATTAATATGTTGTTTTTAAGTCTCACCCACTCTGCCTGCTCAGAAACATTACCTTCTCCGGCCGCGCAAACCCGGGGCGAGCATTTCAAAACAAGGTTTACTTTGAAACCTCGCTATCACTCGACAAAATTCATTAGTACGCGATGCTGTCAAATGACCATCATTTATCATCACTTAAAGATAAACAAACAGAGAGGTACAAGGACAAGGACTCCCAGATAAATCTTTCTCCTCCTTCAACCTTGACGTCTTCTCCTCCCCGGAGAACAACTGGATCAACATATTTGAGAAAGAAACTCAATAAGAGAAAGCCTGGCCCGGAATTTATAGCACATAATACCTGTCTGCTCGCCCCCGAACCCATTTCACAGGTCACAGAGCAGCAAAATGACCAATTTAAGAAGGTGCTGGGGACCAAAATGTGCTCAGTAAGCTGATGCACTGGAGACCTCGCACCTCCCGGGTCACAAAATTAAAATGTTTACCAGTACTATTGGAAACATGAGCGCGTGTGTTAATCTGTTTTCAGTAAAGAGAAAAAGGGATACATCAACATATTGAAAACTGGTTGACACTTTCGCGTGCATGTGGAACACATTTCATTGCAATGTGAAATGGAAATGGTGGACTCAGCTTGGTGCATGTGCTGAGAGTTTCAGAATAGAGAATTGTAATGCCGTGAAAAGGGATTATGAAACAGCCCGGGCTCAAAATGGGATTCTTGAGATGACTTGGCATTTAACCATCCAAGCTACCATCTTTGATTAAATCTGTACAGCTCACTCCAGAACGCCATGAGATTTCAGATGACTGTGAAAAAATAAATCTAGTGAGACAGTTTACCCAGTTAGCAAAAAATGGTTGTTCGACGGGTGACCGAAATAAACGATTGAAAACACAATGAATAATGACTCAGGCCTGAGCAAATAAAAGTAAAACAGGATTTCGGAAATACAAAAGATTCAAGGGCATGTCTGTGAGGAGTCTGAGCTATTAGTGATACCTTGTGTATCTTGTGGTCAATTGGCACACGCTAACGAATATATACATATTCACTTGCTTGACAACACATACAGTGATTAACTGGCTGGTGCTGTGAATCGCCCCTCTTTCTATCAAGTTGCAAATGTTTTTTTAACTTTGAAATGAAGTGTATCTTGAGCCAATCTATAATCCCTCTCTCTCTGTTGCTCCATAAAGTGGAATGCTCCCAAGGAACAGGGAGCCGGACACCAGCCGTTCTAACTGGATTAAAAACCTTTTCTCATTTCAAAGGTTTGATCTCAACAAGTTTTTGATGTGATGAAATCAAAGTGGCAGCTTTGACTTTTTTAAAAAAAACCCTGGATTTAAGCATTAGGAGGAGGGAAGTTTCATGCCAATAGGGCAAACGTTTGTGTTGTGTTTTTTTTGGTTCAATGAAATAGTAACATTTCAGCGTCCGATCGAAGTGTGGTTATGATTACTTTTTAAGAGTAACATGTAGAAAAGTTTTCTCTTAAAAAAAAGTTTTCAACACTATGCTTGAAAACAATTTCAAATACCCCGAGTTTTCCTATATCCCCAAAAATATCCAGTGGGCCAGTACGTATGTGTTATAACTAATAGAAGGAAATGGACAATGCCAGGATATTGGCCACTGGAATGCCATCTGAGTGCAAGAAGATCTTGCTCATAACTTTAGTTTGCAGTCAGAGGAGCCGGAGGTGCTGTCTGTTATTCCCTAACATTTTCAAACATGAAACTTCGATCATTTCTGAGTGCCTTCGTATTTGTACACCAATCTCCAGAATTTAATTTCGTCACGGTAATTTGGAGACATGAATAACGTTTAACCGTGCCATTGTTCCAATGTGCACATACTTATCACCTTCATTTATGTAGCGCCTTTAACCGCTTGAAGACGTTACAAGATACTCAACCAGAGAGGGAGTGGGGTTTTAAAAGATAATGTCAATAATTGACATAAATATGCTCAAAACGGCAGAAAGGAAAGTTGGGGATCTAGGGACGTCAAGAGTAGGTGATCTATGTGATAAGCCAGAGTTGTTGAAATGCCAATAGTTTGAATATTGTTAGCAGCAAGACTTAATCGTTCAATGTCCAGCCAAACCAAACTTTGTAAACATCTTAGCAAATCATTAGTAATTGCAAATCCCCGGGATTCGCTTCATGATCAATACAAGGGTCTAAAGGCTGGGTAGAATTATTATCCGCCTTTTTAATGAAATTCCATCCCTGCTGAGATCTTCCTTAGTAGGTTTCTATATTGCAGCCTGGGAAACGGTTTACTCCTCTCCTGCCATTGCCAAACGGTATAATTGAAAACCTTTCAGGGGACGTCAGATTGAAGGCGAATACTGGGATCCCAAATGAAAATAATATACTCAGATTATCAGCCATACCGGAGACAGAAGTCACATGACACCAGGCCCCATAGCCGACAGGTTTCTAGGACATTCAGCCTCGGACCTTCGGGTGACCATCCTCCAAGGTGGACTTCGGGACAGGCAGCAGAGAAAAGTGGCCGAGCAGAGGCTGTGAGCTAAGTTCAGTACCCATTGGGCCTCAACCAGGACCTTGGGTTCATGTCACTTTACAGGTGACCACCATTGCACTATACACACACACACAGATACTCCTACACACACACACTCTCTCACACACACAGGCACTCCTATACACACATACACACGGACACACATATACACAGACGCGCACACAGACACCCTTACAGACACACACTCCCACACTCACACATGCACTCCCTCACAGACTTAAGACTCTTTGCACTCACTGTACACACACATACATACACTTTCTCACACTCACAACCCCCACCCCAGACAGACACACAGACAAAGACCCACATGCACACATATATTTTGTGGGATGAATTTGTACTTGCAGAGTTACAGTGCACTTTGCTCAAAAACTGCATACATTCATGTAGAACTCTGAGCTCAAAAACTGCATTAATTTATGTAAAGCTCTGTTATCTCACTTTTTCGTTTAGAATCAATCTAAACATCAGGTCATAGACAGAGAACACAGGGGGCTAACACTTTCAACATATTGTCTAGCTATCACTATTGTTAACAGCTAACCCGAGAATGCAACTTTTTTAAAAAAAAAGGTATTGTGATTTACACATGAAAGAAGTGAAACTACCACCGTATTCTAAGAGATGAAAGGCTTAACAGACAATCAATTTTTCAATGTATAATTTCAGTTACATCACACTATAAATTTTTGCTATAAATTCTGTGTTAGGATTGAGCCCTCCACTATCACCTGATGAAGGAGCGTCGCTCCGAAAGCTAGTGTGCTTCCAATTAAACCTGTTGGACTATAACCTGGTGTTGTGTGATTTTTAACTTTGTACATCCCAGTCCAACACCGGCATCTCCAAATCAGGTTTATTTGAAATCACAAACTTTCTGAGGGCAGGTCTTCGTCGGGTGAAGTGAGAGAGAAGAGCACACAGACACAGAGTTTATAAGTGGAGAGATCAAGGACAGAGAGATCAAAAGATCACACAACTGGTGTGAGTGGAGCCGACAAAGTGTGCCTTGATGTCTAAAAAGAGCAATCTTTAATTCTGCCAGCTCCTGAAACAGGTGGCAGACTCACCTACTGAAATAGGCATTTGTGTTCTCCATGTAGTAAAATGAGCTAGATTCTTTAATGTTAGCGTGGAACCTTTGAACTGCCGTTTAAGCTGGTTTGTAGATTTACCACAATAGTTCATTGTGCCCCTAGAATAGAGAATTGATTATAGCAGTTTGGCGACTGGGATGGGATTACCGTAGATTGCGATTTCACGTCTAACTGTATTGATTTTGTTTTTCGATGTATTCTTCAAGAACACATGTTTACCACCACCGCCACCCCACAATTGAAAACTCAACAGTTAAGAATGATTGATCAACGAGGTGACCCCAGACATAATCTTTAGTAGAGGTATTTATAAAACATATATAACCTGCGTCAGTGTTTGTCGATGGATTCTCTGCTCTATGATGGATACCTTATCGTCGTCTCCATTAAATACTATGGACACAAATTGAAAATATAGATAGAAAATGTTGGAAACACTCAGCACATCAAGCAACATCTCATTCAAAGTAATCGACGTGGTTAGGTGGCCGTTCCCCTATCAACATAATGACTGCAAAAAGAAACCCACATGCCAGTCACAAGAGGAAGCTGGTAAAATGGGCAGACACATGGCAGATGAAATGTGATGCAAAGTGTGAAGTGATGTGGTTGCAAGGAAGAATGAGGAGATACACTATGCACCAAACAGTAGGATTAGTATAGGAACAGAGAGACCTGAGGGTTTAGATGTTCACCATTTTTTTAAAATGCCAGGACAAGTTGCTAAGGCTGCTAATAGAATATCCGGTAATAACAGCTTTATAAATGAAGGCATTGAATACAAATTTAAGAACATTATATTAAATCGTCAGAAAACACTGGTAGTGTTTACCCAAGTTTTGTGACCAAATCTGTGTCCCATACTTGGTACTTTATCTCAGGATAAAGAGGATACATCAGAATGTTATCGGGATAGGAACTTCGGTTACATAGACATATTAGAAAACCTGAAATTATTCTCTTTAGAGAAGGCAAGTTAAGTGCGAGATTTACTAGAGGTGTTCAAATCTATAAAAGTTTTAATTGAATAAAAGGAACCGTTCTACCGGGAGGTGGGTTAATAGTCAAATGACGCATTTAATACAATTGGCAAAATAGAGGGAAAATAAGGCTAATTTTGTTTATACATACAGGGTTTTTAAATCATCTGATATGTGCTGTTCAAAAGGGTGGTAGATAAATTAGCTCTTTTTTGATAAGAGTTTAGTATATACTTAAAAACGAAAAAAGAAATCATAGAACTTTGGAGAAAGAACAGTAGAATTAGGCTAAATTGTTAGCTTTCTCAAAAAAATTAGCACAGGTAGTGCTTTCTTCAATGCTGTATGTCTTATAAAATATAGAGTTCTTATAAAGAAGATTAATGTCAAGTGATTCTGTGAAAGTGGCATTACTTATTAATAATAATGAAATATTTTCATATCCTATTGGGTAATTTATACATTTACACTGTATTTTATCATGGTAAAAATTATTTCTAAAATGTGGTTTGCAAAGTTCTTGGAGGAATGATTTTCTTTGTGCAATCAAATCTTAAACTTGGATATGACAAATAGGTTTAAGATTTAATTAAATCAAATGCACAAACAGCAAATCTTGCACCTGTGGCATTTCATTGGAATTTAAGTACAATCCATGAGACGTTTTTCTCCTGTCTGTATCTTCTCCTTTTAGGTAGTCAATAGGATCTACCAATGGACAGAAGTACAAAAACAAAGCAAACATTACTTAGTAGAAATTGCTGTGAGTTAGGAAGTACTGTCTATTACAGTCAGAACATATGGAACTTTGGGATTGGAACTTGGTCAACCATACAAATGCTTCACATTCCTTTCCTCAAAAGGACAATACCAGTATAAAGAAATTGTTTCATTGCCAACAGCTAGCAAATTGCAACGTTTAAAAGTTGCGACATTTTCATAACTGACTATTTATAGAATTGAAGATAGAACTCTCTTTAGAATCTTTGTCAGATCAGTAATTTGTTTTTAAATGAAAGAATTTTACTACACAAAAACCAACAAACATGAAAACCATTGGTTACTTTCTATCTTAACAAGTTAATTACATTAAAGATATTAAAATTATAATGAACATACTTACTTATACTCCACCTTACTTATACTCTAAACCAAACAATTTAAATTTTCTTCTACAGCAAATACACCAATCAAAAACTGAAGTCAGTTGCACATCAAAAATTGGAAGATTTAAAATGGATGTTGAGATTTCATGACCCTTCCACTTATTTCTTCCCCTCAAACTCTTCCATTGACCCACAGTTGCAAGCTCTAGAGTAGATAGGATAGTGAAGAAGGCATTTGGTATGCTTTCCTTTGTTGGTCAGAGTATTGAATACAGGAGTTGGGAGGTCATGTTGCAGCTGTACAGGACATTGGTTAGGCCACTGATGGAATATTGTGTGCAATTCTGTCTTCCCATCGGAAAGATGTTGTGAAACTTGAAAGGATTCAGAAAAGATTTACAAAGATGTTGCCAGGGTTGGAGGATCTGAGCTACAGGGAGAGGCTGAACAGGCTGGGGCTGTTTTCCCTGGAGCGTTGGAGGCTGAGGGGTGACCTTATAGAGGTTTAAAAATTATGAGGGGCAGAGATAGGATAAATAGACAAAGCCTTTTCCCTGGGGTTGGGGAGTCCAGAACTAGAGGGCATAGGTTTAGGGTGAGAGGAGAAAGATATAAAAGAGACCTAAGAGGTAACGTTTTCACGCAGAGGGTGGAATGAGCTGCTAGAGGATGTGATGGAGGCTGGTACAATTGCAACATTTAAAAGGCATTTGAATGGATATATGAATAGGAAGGGTTTGGAGGGATATGAGCCGGGTGCTGGCAGGTGGGACTAGATTGGGTTGGGATATCTGGTCGGCATGGACGGGTTGGACCGAAGGGTCTGTTTCCATGCTGTACATCTCTATGACTCTATGACTCTCAATTCAAGAGGCACAACTAGTATCTTTAACACTACCTCCTTGGGTCCAATCTCTTCTTGTTATAACATTCTTCAACCCTGGTGTCTTCATTGAGAAACTCTCTCTCCCCCTCTCTTTTTCTCATCTCATCTTGGATATCCAAGAATTTCAAACTCCTGTTAGCAGTCTTTCAGCTATGAAGGCATTTAGCTCCATTTCAAAAGTGTAATGCTGGAAAAGCACAGCAGGTCAGGCAACATCCAAGGAGCAGGAGAATTGACGTTTCGGGCATAAGCCCATCATCAGGTTCTCCTACCCCTCAGATGCTGCCTGACTTGCTGTGCTTTTCCAGCACTACACTCTCGACTCTGAACTCCAGCATCTGCAGTCCTCACTTTCGCCTATTTAGCTCCATTTAACAAGCACACAGAATTTCAACTGAATCCTGCTCGAAAGAGATGTTTCCTGGAATCAGCTGGTTGCAAACTAAACTGCCTGAAAAATAAGCACACCCCAGGAAATTATCTCCTCCCTGCAAATAAATTCTCATTGACCCATTATCCATTGTTTGTCCTCCATGCAGCTTGGTCTCTTGGTTTATTTATGGAAACCAGTTGTGTTTTACAAAAAGTTATGTTACAGAGAAACTTAATATTTAAAGAAACGATCACTCTGGCACAGAAATTGTTTCCCACCCAAAAGCAAATGGATCATCACATAAAGCAAATAAAATTCAATCTACACTAAACTTTGTTTCCCTTTGTAATAAATCCTTTAGGATGAGGGATTTTCAACCATCCCTTACAATGATTATTTTAATCTATTTCATAGTTCCTGTTCAATTACATATAAACAATTTGTATAGTATTAGTTTTTTTGAGCTGTATCTGTACAATGCTATCCTTGTATTATTAACATCAGTTAATGGGATGTATGCAATGCAATGTATGGGATTTTTGATTTGCTGCATTAGTAGTACAATCGTTCAGCCAATAAAATTCAAATGAAATATAGACATTATAGCTGCCAATCATTTAGTAAGTAACTAATGTGAAGTGATGCACTTAGATCAGATTAGATTACTATGAGTGTGGAAACAGGCCCTTCGGCCCAACAAGTCCACACCGACCCACCAAAGCGCAACCCAACCATACCCCTACATTACCCCTTACCTAACACTACGGGCAATTTAGCATGGCCAATTCACCTGACCCGCACATCTTTGGACTGTGGGAGGAAATCGGAGCACTCGGAGGAAACCCACGCAGATACGGGGAGAACGTGCAAACTCCACACAGTCGCCTGAGTCGGGAAATGAACCCGGGTCTCAGGCGCTGTGAGGCAGCAGTGCTAACCACTGTGCCACTGTGCCACCGTGCTGCCCACTAAGACAGGATAAACAAGGCAAGGGAATGCATGTTGAATGATAGGACATTGGGAAGCACTAATGGTCAGAGGGACCTTGGCATGTAAGGATACTGTTCTGTTAAGGTATCAAGGTTGGTGGATAAAGAAGTTAAGAAGGTAATTGAGATACTTGCCTTATTAGTTGAGGCACCGAGTTTAACAGTGGGAGGCTATGTTCAAACTATATAAAATAGTGGTTTGACCACAACCAGAGTATTGTGTGCAGTTCTGGAACCCACATTATAGAAGGGATGTCAAAGCACTAGAAAGGGTGAAGAGGTGAGCTATGACGATGTTGCGTGGGCGACAGAGATTTGGTTATGAAGAGAGATTGGACAGACTGGGATCGTTTTCCTTATAACAGAGGAAATGGAGAGAATACACATTTGAAATATATAAAATTATGAGGGGCATAGATAGGAAAATACCTTTTCCCTTGATGGACAGATCAATGACCGGAGACACAGATTTAAGGTAAGGGGCAGTATGTTTGCAAAAATGTGAGGAAAAATCTTTTCACCCAGAGATGATGGGTATCAGGAACTCACTGCCCATAAGGTAAGTACAGGCAGAAACTCTCATAACATTTATGAAGTATTTGGATGTACACATGCAATGCCAAGGCATTCAGGGTAATGGGCCAAATGCTGGAAAATGGGATCAGAATAATAAGGTGGTTGCTTTTGACACAATGGGCCAAAGGATATTTTCCTATGCTGTAGATCTCTATGACTCTAAAAAGTATTTCCCATCCAAACAAGTGCAGAATAAGTGCATTTAATTGTAATGGAAATGGGGAAACCTATGAAAAAAAGCCTCATTCGAGGTATCCTTGTTGATTTTTGAAAGATTAACAGGTGTGAAACAAATGCAGAGATTGCTGGAGAAATACAGAAGGTCAAGCAGCATCTGTGAAGAGAAAAACAGAGTTAATGTCTTACTCATCATCAGTTCTTCTCCAGCATCTTTTTTGTAGATTAGATTAGATTACTTACAGTGTGGAAACAGGTCCTTCGGCTCAACAAGTCCACACCGACCCGCCGAAGCGCAACCCACCCATACCCCTACATTTACCTCTTACCTAACACAGGCAATTTAGCATGGCCAATTCACCTAACCCGCACCTCTTTGGACTGTGGGAGGAAACCGGAGCACCCAGAGGAAACCCACGCAGACACAGGGAGAACGTGCAAACTCCACACAGTCAGTCGCCTGAGGTGGGAATTGAACCCGGATCTCTGGCGCTGTGAGGCAGTAGTGCTAACCACTGTGCCACCGTGCCACCCACATGTGTTTGCTTCACATTTCCAGCATTCACTGTATTGTGCCTTTATTAACAGGTGCAAAATGGATTAAATGTTGTTGTCTTTGTTATTATGAACAGCTGTGTGTGACTGACATTTCCACTAGCTTGTAAAATGAGCAAATTATTTTAAGATGATTTTCAAAGCCACATTATTTCTATTTTCAGTTTCACAAGCATTTCAAACTTGCTGATGGTTCATTGCTTCTGTACATAGTGGATACCAGAATGGAGAATATGGAGAATTGCATGAGGGGAATGGAAGGGGCATGGGAGATATGAAAGGACATTGAGATATGGAGAGGCATAGGAGATGAGAGTGAGCATGGAAGGGCATTTGGGTGGGCAAGGGAATGAGGGCTGAGGGTTACAGGATGTAATACCCATGATTAAAAGTGCGCCAATGTTCAGCAATGGAGGTGGATCTTGCTACCTGTCAGGCTGTCTCTTCAACGAAAGAAAAATACTCCTGATGCTAGAAATCTAAAATGAAAACAGAGAATGCTGGAGAAATTCAAAAGATCTGGAAGCATCAATGGAGATGGAAACAGAATTAACATGTTGAGTCTTATATTACTTCTTCAGAACTGAATCCAGTTGCAGAGTTGAGGACAGATAAGCTAATGAGGGATTTAGAGTCATAAGGTCTACTGCACAGAAAAATGTCCTTCAGCCTATCATGTCCATGCTGGTCAATGAAGTACAGGTGTGTTATAACTTTTTTTTTCAGTTGAACTATGCTATATTACTTGCCCTCAATAGAGATGTTTATGCAAAAAAAGTATCTTTGACCACAAATTCTTAGGTATTAGTCAAATGCTCAACGCTCTGGGGTTAAAAAGAAGTAGGTAGATCGTGTCAGATAGTTTCCTGAACAGACTGCCAAAATCATTTGCCAGAATGCTTCATAGCTGAAACTTGCAAACAAGCACAAAGTCTTAGCTTAGCTGTTGGTGAGAAAAGCTCTTCCTATCAGGTCATTCCTACTGACCCAGAGTCTCACCCTTTTATGCTTTGCCATTTTGATGGCTGTGGTGAGAAAAAAACTGTTGTTCACCAGCTTGTGGAATGTACTTTTGTAAAGAAGGACTACAGAGAAATGCAGTGATATCTGTCAAGGTTTATCTCAAGCAGCTCTGTGGGACAGATCTCTGTGGTCTATGAACCTTTCCCAGGGATGCACACCGAGGTGAACATCAACAGCAGCTGGGGAACTATCTACTGGTTGAAAGATGCCCTTTGGTCTGTCCAAAACATCTTGTTCCAGGATCCAGACCAACATACTGAGGGTTGCGATAAAGCTCGGGGCAGCATCTGCCGAGGAGGCACAATGGGGGAAGCTCACTGTCTAAAGACCCTCGGCCTTGGTGGGCAGAGAGGCTGGAAATGGTCTAGAAGACTATAAGCTTTTCAATTAATGTACATTATGAATCAAAAATATTGAAAATACATTGAGGCTCCTCAAAATAAGAACATGGTGTATAGTAAAAAAAACCTGTTGTAGTGTTTGTAACTTCCAATTTGAAACTTTTACCCTCAGGCTATATACCTGACTTGATGTAATTTGAAAATATAGACTATTACAGTTCTATTGAATAAACATGTTGTAAGGGGACAAGTGGAATTTTCTTTCAAATCTTGTCGCAATTAAGTCAAATGTTATAATCATCACAACAGTAAGCAATCATAGTACAAATATCTTATCAAACACCACATTTCATAAGTCCTCCACCATATCCTTGAAAAACTATATTTATTTTCATTCAATCAGAATGTGTTTGCCAGCAGGTACTAGGAATTATACAGTTGCAGTTCCTGGATTCGTCATTTGGAACCCAGGCACACAAGTGTATTCAAAGAGAAAACTAAAAGATAATTAGAAAGTATTTTTAAGAATGTGCCACTGTATAAACTGTATACAGCGTCTGATATCATTTTTTGTCTTCATAACTGCATTCAAGTTATTTGTCTTAATCACTTCCTATGGTTGCTCTATATTTTAACCACCCTCTGAGTTAAAAAAAATTTACTCATGTCTTGTATCGTTGAACTCTGGTTGTGGCTTCTCTGACAAATGGAAATATGGGGTTGCATTTTCCAAAGAGGATTAAATTCCACCCTCAGGGCTGAAGGCCGGAGTTGGGAATCTATGGCAAGCAATTAACAGCCAGTTCAATTAGATTAAGGAGCGAATTGATTCATGGTGAGATGAACTTAGAAAGTGGGAAGTTTGTTAAGATGATCAGGACCTGCTATTGGCCCTATTCTAGTGGTGGCACCTTAGATATCTGTAGTGTTTAATACCAGCAGGACCTTCTGTGGACCATGGAGCTGCCATTAAGGGAGGGGTTCCCTCCAAGAACCTGCTATAAGGCTGCTAGTGCTTACCTGACAATCTTGTGATGCGGTGACAGGTCCTTTGACATGGAACAATTGCAGAGGTAGGAAGTGGGTCTTAATTGGACCTTTATTTATTTCAATTCACTATCAATGGGCAACCACATCAATGAAGTTTCTGACACTGGCAATGCATCAAGCTGGCTGAAAGATTATTAGAGTCTTTTCCTAACAGCTTCATCCATTATTTTCCCTGCCTCGCAGCCCATCTCTAAAGACCTGGAAACATTTCAATGCATTCTTTCCACAATCATCTGTGCAGCACATTAACAATTTTAAAGTTTTTTTTCATTTTCCTCTGAGATTTTTCTTTTCCTTAAAAAAATAACCACAATCTATTCAATCTTTCCCAAGTGTTTTAATTTCTCACTCCTGGGACCATTCTTGTAAATCTTGCTTGCAATTTCTTCAGTGTACCTTTCACAGCACAGAGACTAGAACTGGTCTCAGTTCAAGATAACTCAAGTCTGCTTAATTCTATACCCCTTGAAGTAAATCTTGATACTTTGTCAACATGTTTAATTGTTTTGCTAAGGTGCAATGCTATCCGTTCACTCTTATCTCTAAATTGCTATTTGTTGTAGCCTTTTAATATCTTAAGAAAATAATGTTTAGAGGATGGTTTGCTTTCCCTACCAAAGTACATCGCCCCATAATATTCATGTTCAAGTTAATTTGCAACTTAACTTCCCAGCTAGCAAATTTAGATTCCATTTCTAGATCCATTCAAAAATACATCCACCTAGATGTAAGGAAAAATTCTAAACAAGTTTGATGCGTCTAGAACCAGTGAAATAGGTGGAAAGGAGTTTTGTGCAAGTTTTTAGTTATCCAGGTGCCAGTCTATGAATCACAGATAAGAGACTAGATTGCAGTTTCTGTTTTGCACCAAAACAATTCTTAACACAGCATAATTTTCTCACCCAACTCCAGAGTACAATAAAGTGAGATCTGCTCAAAACACTTTGTTGTGGGCTTGACTTTACTTGTAACATAATGTCTTGTTAATCAGATTTTAAGAGCAAAACCAAACACTATGAATGTTGGCGAACTGAAATAAAAAGAGAAAATGCAGGAAAAGCAAAGCAGATCTGGCGCTATCTGTGGAGACAGAAGCCAAGTTAAAGTTCTGATTCTAAAATGATTTATTTTGAACACTTCTTCAGAGTTCTGGATGAGTCACATTGAAGTTTGCTTCTGTCATAATGCCATCCACAGATACTGTCTCTAGCACATTATTTTCAGATTTTAAGAATACTCAGGTAGTCTACCTGATGAATTGGGCACTTTATGGTCAATTTAGAGGTACTTTTGATTGGTTAGAAGTTTTGACGATTTCATGCATGGTCTCAAACCATTCCATATTCATTGGAAGAGAGCATGCATTTACAGAGCTTTATCCTAGTACATAGAATATGATTTCCAGGAGTGATTCTGGTGTTGCCAAGAGTGCATTTCAATTGCAACCCCAGAATGAATGAAAAGTTTGACTCTTTCCTCCATTAAGTTTCAGAACAGTGCAGCACTAATGCACATGAAAGCTACTTACCACAGACCAGTGCAAGTAGAAATATTTCTTTGGTATCTATTTGAGTTGATTGAAAGAGGTAGTCTGACAGAACTTGTGTGAAGCACTCTGTTTAAATATTAAATGCAGCATTTATTTTAAATAGTTATGCCATCTTTCTCTTGTTTATTTATTTTCTTTATATGATTTATTAATATTGGCTTATAGGGTTGACATCAGAGTAACTAGCTCCCATATAATTCCCAAGAGTTCCCTAGAGCTTGAAACCCAACTGCTTCTTACTTCCACTGGTACATTTTACCATTGCCTGAAATAAGATAGATGCATAGGAAAACAGTATAGTCATGAAAAATTATGGTGATGTACCTATTCTAAGCCAGAGTAATGCACTCTAATTCATTCAGTCTTCTTGTTATTTATTAATTTCTTTCTTCTTTGACACTCTCTTTTAAAGGTCGTTCCAGCAAAGTCTGTGGAACCTAATTCGCTTTCACGATCCCATGAAGTTTGCAACTCAATTCTCTAGTTTCTGTTTTCTCTCAGTTTTTGTCTCAGTAAGAAGAAGTAACATTTGCCAGTTGATCACAACTGAAAATGCACATAATTAGAGAAGATAGATAACAGCCCTGCGCTTCACACATATCATGCCTTTGACCACTCTGTGCCTTTTGTGATCTGTTTCATTAGTTCTTGGTTTATCAACATGTCAGATCTGAGCACAATGAATTTGTCATGCTCATGACCTAATGCAATGTAAATATTACTCAAAATAAAACAAAGCCTGCAGATGCTGAAAATCTGAAACAAGAACAGAAATTGGTGGATGAACTCAGCAGCTCTTGTAGCTTCTGTGGAGAGAAAGCAGAGATAATGTTTAAGCTCAGTGACATCTTCAGTTGCTGAATTTTCCAGCAATTTCTGTTTTTCTTGTCAATATTACCTACATCATTCACCCAACAGTCCAGAAGATCTTTGCTATACACGCATTGCAAATTTTGAGTTTCTAATCCCTATTTTTGAGGTGATGGCTGAAATCTGTCACCCTATAGATATTTGAATAACTCCGTTCATCTTTTAATATCGCACCTTCTTTGTGTGGTACAACATTTCCTTCAACGACTGAAATACAATTTTCCCATAAATCTGACAAGTGCAGAGCAAAGCCCATCAAGGTGCCAGTGTTTCCCATGTCATTTCTTGCAGTGTCCTGTCAAATGCATTATACTTGCACTTAGTCCTTTAGTTATTTTTCTCTCACACCAGCTCTTTTGTCTCTAAATAAAACATTTCCACAATAAGCAGATCTAATTCATACACGTTTATGATGTAACAGGGACCGCGGACTGCCACTGTGCGGATAATCCCCAGGCAGTGTCACTGTATTGGTTTTGTAAAGGGTCACCTAAACATTTGGTGGCTGAAAGCATTCTTTCCACAATAACAATATCTGAAGCCCATACATTTATGATGCACCAGAGACTGGGGGTTGCCAGTGTGTAGATATTTCCCACATAATTCCCTGCAGTTTCCTAGACGTGTAGTATGCTAGAATGAAGTGCCTCCTCATTGTTTGACTGAACTATTATGTGCTTAACATTTACATAACAAAAGTGCCACTCGACTTCCCCGATTAATGCAGCTGAAGGGCTCTTGTGGTCCAGTAATAAACATTGTTGAAATAATTTATTTGGAGCCCTGGTTACTCGTGGGAGAATGGTCACTGCGAGTTAGCTGATTGGACGGTCAATGTTGTTGTCATGATGGTTTCATAAACACCAAGTACTGTTTTTCTCCATTGTGTCTTGTATACAAAAGGTCTGCTGTCTGCCAGGGTGATCAGTGGACCAAGAGACCCTCTCTCCATATACTGTATGCTCTCTGTCAGTTAAATGAACTGCTCCTTGTTCTCTTGCATTGTTCAGGAGTCCCTTAAACATTCTGTCACAGAGAGCGAGAGGAAAAAGTCCTTGCACTCTCTCAACGCTGAAACTCAGAATTCATTCTCTCCTGTGTGGCGCCGTGCGATCATTTTATCATAGCTCCCGGCAGCATTCGTTCAAGTAATCGATAAATCAACCTGTTCTTTTATTTAGCAACAAATATAATTGGAACAACTCCCTGATCGCATCATCACAACATCTACTAATTATAGTGGAGAATGGAACGATTTTGGCTAGATGATTTAGCAGTGTGGCATTTCAGAGCTGTGCCCTCTCTCTTCAACTTAACAGGTTGCACATTTTTGGTGGGAGCTTCAAAATAGAAGTTTGTGAATATTTCTGCGTTTCGTGAGGTAGGATGGGAATCTGACGAGCAGCAGATTCAATCTTATAATGTATAAAACAAAAAAAAACGGTGTAATTATTGAGGTCATGTAAAACAAGGAACACTTTCCATACTATGGTTTTGAAGAAAGACTGTCCGATTATGTTATGATGAAGAGAATGGTTCATCCACTGTACTTGTCTCCCTCTCAGTTTGTCCTGTCTCTTGCCACTCTCAGACTGAAGCACTTTTTTTTTACACAACGGCAACTCCGTTTGCAAAGCAGTTTGGCTAGTGATTTATTTTAGGCAGATGCTATTGACAGCCGTTTGTAAACCAGTCCTCATTTTTCCTGTGAGTTAATTATCACTCCAGTTGCTAGACCTCAGGCTTTGCAGTGCTAATGTTTTCACTCCTTACGGGAACTCTCGGTGTACCTTGTACTGCAAAATGTGTTCAATGGGGAAAAAAAGGAATGCTAAACCTACTTAAACTAACATAAACAGCCATTACTTCAACTATCTGCAGAGGAGAAACCAAAAGCATCTGGACAGTAGTCAGCAAACGATGATTTCACTTTGGGTCAACAGGTCATCTTTTAAAACATAATATGCTTACAAGACCAATACGTTTGTAAAAGTCACCGATAGTTAACGACATTAAACTACTCTTCGAAGTACTGTATCTTTCCCTGCACTGAAATTTACATAATGGGAAGAGAGTGAAAACCCATATTTACAAAAAAAGATTATAAATTCAAATATGCTCATAAATTGAGAACGGAAGGGCAATTGCAACAGATTAAAAATACTGTCAGTTTACAGTGAACTGAATAAAGTTGCTTTCGTGCAGACTGCCCACTTTAAAGTGCAAGTGACTAGGTGTACAAACAACTCCTTACAGCGGTTACAGATGTAAACATATAGGTCTGTCTTTATGTAAAATCCGCATTATAGTGTTGCGGTCGTTAAACAAATCCGTCAACCAAAGTAAGTTTATTTGTGGGCACAGTTAAACTTCTGACTGGGCTTCCAACCGCAACATTAAAGAATAAAATAAACAGCAAGAGAAAAGATAAATAAACTTCTGCGAGCCTGATGTGGCGCGACTTACTTGAGAAGGCACGGGCAATCCCCAGAGGACTGAGCCTGCTTTGTGCTAAACGTTTAAAGATTTCAAACGACGGAGTTTATTCCTACTGCAAACACTTCTATTTACAAGGTCAAGTATAGCAGCACTCGACGGGTGCTTAAGAGTATAATTATTTATCTAAGGGCGTTTGAGTAAGGATCAGGAGCCCTGGCAGGAGCCCAGATTGAACGCCCTCAGAAAGCGACTTAAACCAAATATGCACACATTCATATACTTTTTTCTCTTGTGTTGATTCGACATGTTTGTAAAAAGTACAACTTACAGAAAGTATTCTGATTCAACATCTGCTGTCCATAGCACAGAAAAAAAAATGTAACTTCTAGCAATCCTTCCGAATGTTTGGGCATTACGCTAAAGAAATTTTTGACACTACGCATCTCATCAGGAAGTGTGCAAAGAAACACAATTTTTCGTAGCTTCTGGCTCGTAGTCGAAGTATAATACGCAACAATGAGGCATTGTTTTTTTCCCCCCAAACCCATTATATATTGTACAATGAACATATCAGTCAGTGCTGCATGGTCAGCCAGCTAAAGTCATGAAGTGTATCCTCTTACACCAGGATATCAAAAATAAAGAGGATTTCGGCAATGATAACTTGTGTAAAGCTTTCTGGAGTTAATGGCAAAAAGAAAACTAAGGCCGGCAGAAACTCTCAGTCACAGCTCAACTCAGCTGTGAAAACAGCAAATGTGATGGCGCTGGAAATTTGGGAAACTTAGTATCTTACATGTCCGCGGACACATTATCAAACATCGGCAAATAACCGTCAGCATTTTCATTTTCACTCAACTCTTTGAACAGACACGCAACTCTTGCGAAATTTTGTTTTAAACTAGCTGACTCTTTATGGCTTCTATGAAAATACAACGTTAATGACAGCCTTACAAAGTCATTTCAAAGAACAATATCTATCAAGGCCTTTTTTTTATATCTCTGCATTTCCAAAAATACATATTTAAAGACAACCTTTCGAAATCTCCATGTTGCATCTGAGACTATTCAACTGGACAATTCATTATAAATCAATTTCCCTTTAGAATAAGTATTGAAATCCTGTAACTTCGCTGGTAAATGTATCACTGCATTCTTTCACAGCTCGATGCTAAACCATAGCCGTGTGGTTAAGTCTATATTTCAATAAATTATTCCCCAAATGTATACATTTGTAACTTTATACACAAACACGCAACGACTGGCTAAAAAAAACCCAGTCATATAAGATTTATACTAGTTGCACCAGAGATTAATTCCGCACCTCTAATACAACCGAAAATACAAACAAATCTTACCAGAATTAAATTTATATAAAGGTCTATTAAATTGTCTTTTGTATATTGAAGATGGCAGTGCAGAGCTTCTTTCATTGAAGAAGAATAAAAGTTGTACTGTTTATTTATAACCGAGAACTAGTAGTAGTAGTAGTAAAATGGATGCCATCAAAGTCAAAACATTAGGCACTGGGAAATTGCAGGATGATCTGGCGCTTGTAGAGTACCTGTATGTGTCTCTATTCTCATCATCATAACTGATAACGTTGTCTCCTGGATCTTCTTCATAGTCCCAGTAATCATCTGGCTCCATGTCCGAGCCGCTGCTGCCAGAACTATGCTCAGGTCCAAAGAAGCATAGTTTGGCCATGTTGTCCTTGATCGCCTCGCAGATAGGTCGATCTGCTCCGTCGCAGACGCATTCCTTCAGGAGCAAGGCTTTAGGGATGACCAGCATGCTCTCGATCACCTCCCGGCACTGATCCGTGCACTTGATGCCATTGAAAAGTTTGCCGCAGTTCTGGAGGTAGCGGCGCATGGCGTTGCTGCACTGGAAGTCGGTCTCGCACTGCAGGCGGGCTTCGGTACAACCCATCACCCCGTCCCGGTTGCGGGTTCTCGGCAGGCAGGGCTCGATAGCACGCTTGGTCCTTTTGCAGAGCTCGTCCTGGAGGCAATCGCAGTTCTCGAGCATGGGCCCGTTCTGCGTGTGGCTGAGGTGGATAAGAGCCGAAAGGCAGTGGCTAGGACAGCGTCTGGTCTCCAGGTTTAAGACAGATCTGCAAGCCTCTATATACTGGTCGTACGCGAAGCTGCAATCTTGCTCGACCTGGCACTGCACGATAGCTTGCCAGCAGATCCGGCGAACGAGCGTTTGAGAATTGCTGAAAACCAGCAGAAAACACACGAGAAGGTGGCTTCCGATTCGAATCAAGGCAGCGAGACTTGCCATCGTCTTGGTGTCTGAAAGTTTTGGAGTTTGCTAATCTTTTGCATAAGGGACGGCTGGTGTCAGGCATCCATTCAGAAGTCCCGTGCGGTTGCAGCCAAGAGTTTCTTTCTCACTGTGTTGTGCAGAGTGAGGGAGACTGTGCGCCTCTCGCCTGCTTTTCCGTCCACATTCTGCAGGCAATGCTGCCCTGAGTTTGGCTACGGTGCTTTTTTTAGAGGAAAGACTTCCCTCCTCCCCGCGTATCCACACACATACAAAAAAAACCCCTTCAGCGTGCTCTAATTACCTCGGCAGCGTCTCATTATCTATTCAGCAAAACTGCAAACAAATAGCGGAACAGCCGCTCCACATCCTGGTCACTGCCGCCTCCTGACCCCGCCCACCCGGTCCGGTCCGCGGGACACGATTGGTTCTTGGCTCCACACCCTGCCAGCCCATTGGCGGGCAACAGACGAGCTGTCACTATGATCGACAGCGATGGTAACCAGTCGGACGGTGAGCACAATCCCCCTCCTGGCGCTCCGGGGTCCGCCTGTGGTCGCTGTCCCGGGGCCACGGTGAATGGCTGATGGCCCTTTGCGAACTTGCTCGGAGAGACAATATCTGCATGCCCCCCTCCCCTCCAAGCACCCTCCTTCGGGGCTGTACTCATTACCTTTGCCAGACGCGCGGCTGCAATATCAGCTGCCCATCAAATTGATGAAAAACAAAAGTTACAGTGTTGTGTTTTGAAAGAAAAATGCGCCCGCACTCCCACCGAGCCTCAATATAATCCTTACAGAACACGAGTGACGCGGAAGCTCACCCAATTCTTCTCGAGCATTATCTGAGCCTTCGGGCTGTGATTTGATATGCTTAAACTTTCTGGTGTGGCCCAATGTAGAACATGAAAAATCTAATCCGTGATAAAACTTGATTAGAAGTTTGAGTGAACTTTAGTTGTCTTTGCTTTGCTGGTGATTTGTTTGAGAATTGGGGTCCTGTTCACTTTTTTCCAAAAAGTTGTCATTTCCTTTCTCGTTCCCTCCTTTTCGATTTCATTCATAAATCCCATTCCCTCTCCGCCCGAGTCTCTGATCAGTATTGATTCATTCTCATTGTCTTTCTGATTGACATTCGCTCCCGCTCTCCGATTGGCCGCCAGCCTCAGGTAGGTTCACTTCCATGGAAACCGCCCTTTGCGTATGACGTCACTGATGCCTTCAAATCATTTTAATTCACAAATTTGGGACAACTCGTGTGGCTTTGTTTGTACCCTGTATTTGGGGGAGAAACGAAACGAAAAGCAAACCACACTTAAGAACTGGTGAGTCGAATGCCTTCGTCCCACCAGTTCTTGTCAGAAGGAAACTTCAACTGATAACACGTTCTTTTCTCTGGATGAGAGATGACATTTCCCAATGCATTAAAATCAGTTAAAAAAAAACGGGAAATAACTTACAAATAAATTAAAATCCGGGTGTCAAAATGTTAAAATGCATTTGAAAATAAATGCAGCAGCAAGATATGGTTCCTGACAATATGACAGGTTTGGAGACACTATACCGGTACCTGTAATAATTACTGAACTATAGCACATGGTGCAGATAATTGCCAGATTTATTCGCACATTCTCTGTATTTCATAATAAACATGAACTTTCACAAAACAAATCACAAATTAACGACATTGGAAAGTCATTCCATGTTACCATAATAGACGACAACCCATGACTAATAGCAATAATAACAAAACATCTATGTGCAAACATGCAAATCAAAATAGTATAATATATGTTTGCATAATGAATAACTGGAGGTGATATACTTCGTTAAGGAAAGTACAGCAGAGTAGAATTTTGAATTTAGGTTGGTACATAACTTACATGAAAATAATAATTACGCTATGTTTCTTTATTTAAACACCACAGTTGATTAAGAATGTGAAAGAAGCAGAAGCGGATGAATGTAATTTGATGCCATGCATTTTCTAAGAGGCATGAATCCAAGGTTCTTCCCCTGCTAAGTAGTTTAGAATGTGCTTCCTGTGGTGATTTGGCTGAAAGAATGGACACAAGGGATTTAGAAGTATAAAAATGTTTAAAAGGACATGATATTTTGAAAATATGAGAACAGGATATCGTTCCTGTTTTATCTTGTGCTGAAAACTAATATTCTACATACACATTGAGATACAGGTCTGATGTATCTCAGCCTGTGTATGTCTGCACACACACTGTCCTGAGGTTATTGTTGCTTATTACAAAGTTAGGCATTTCAACTCCTTACTTAATGTGACACTTAATTATTTATATTTGTACATATCAGCAGTAATCTTTCTCATTTTTCTGGAGGCTGTGAAGATCACAGAGTAGTCAAGCCACGTTGCATACCTTTAGCAGAAGTCATATTGCAATTATTTGTTGTAGCAGATGAGGACAGCCTCAGAACTTATTACAGTGTCTGTGGTGTTTGTACAGTGCAGAACCTGAGAATGCTGTGGAACTGCAGGCCAATGAGTGGATACAGGTAAGATTGTCTGTCTCTTTGAGCTTGTGAAGGATTGTGATTGGAAACATCTTTAAAACTCCACCAGTAATTTCTGCAGGAATTCTGTTGCATTTGCACTATAACTTCAGATCAGCGATGATTCAAATGGAATGACATTTCCAAGGTTTTGCTGAAAATAATAGTAAATGATTGGGGAACTATGCCTGGAATTCTATCCCATATTTGTTTCAAAAATATACCTTAAAGGATTTAATTACTATGCACATTTGCATTCCACTTCTTTCTTTGCAAAAGTGAGCTTTTGCTTATAGAGATTTAGAAACCATAATAGAAGTTATTCTACAAATATAACAAGTCATTTGTTATATTTATATATTTATCATAATAACCAGAATAAAATATGTAATAAACTGTTGCAAAATTGACTCTCTTCTTACTTGTTTTAAAATGTCCAACAGGCTCTTCCTACTTGATTTTAAGATGTTACATTGAACATTGCAAGCATTAGTACTACCTTGTAAGACAACAGTCTAACTACTACTGTCACTTCATTGACCTGGTTGTAAAAGTAATGTTGCAGGTGGCTGCCTCATTATGGAAGTTCACTAAAACAAGCCCGGGGTTTGGTACACCAGACCATTTCTATCCAAACAAGCATTGCTTATAGATTTATACTATTATCATTAAATATCACTCACATATTATATATTAATAGTTTCTTCAATTAACTGGTTAACAGGCTTTTGTTTGTTTTGAATAAAACAGGGCATTTTAGTTCATATGTGTTAGTTCTATATTATTTTAAATTATAAATTTGGTGTTATTTAAAAATACTTTGTAATTGACAGCATTGCACTTTGCTTGAACCTATTGGACAGAAGTTGGTGAATAATTCAAGCTATTTATTACAATTACACTTGCTGACAGACTTTTATTGAAGATTAGTCTTGGAACTTACTGTGATGAGAAAACTATTTCAACACAATTCTCCCGTTGGGGTTCAAGGACTTGTATGAACACAACATGCAACAATACCTATTTAGCCAATCAAATTCATTACTTTAGGGTGGCATGGTGGCTCAGTGGCTAGCGCTGCTGTCTCACAGTGCCAGGGACCTGGGTTGGATTCCAGCCTCTGACAACTGAGTATATCGAGTTTGCACATTCTCCCCACGACTGTGTGGTCTCTTTTGGGTCCTCCAGTTTCATCCAGGCAAAAGTGAGGACTGCAGATGCTGGAAACCAGAGTCTAGATTAGAGTGATGCTGGAAAAGCACAGCAGGTCAGTCAGCATCCGAGGAGGAGGAAAATCGATGTTTTAGGCAAAAGCCCTTCATCAGGAATAGAGACAGGGAGCCTCCAGGGTGGAGAGATAAATGGGGTGGGGGGAGGGGGAGGCGGTAAGTGGGGCTGGGGAGAAGGTAAGACATGCAGGTCCTGGGCGTCCTCCATCGCCGCTCCCTCACCACCCGACATCTGGAAGATGAATGCCTCATCTTCCACCTCAGACCACTTCAACCCCAGGGCATCAATGTGGACTTCAGCAGTTTCCTCATTTCCCCTCCCCCACCTTACTCCAGTTCCAACCTTCCAGCACAGCGCTGTCCTCATGACCTGTCCTACTTGCCAATCACCCTTCCCATCTATCCGCTCCACCCTCCCCTCTGACCTATCACCTTCATCCCCACCTCCATCTATCCATTATACTCTTTGCTACCTTCCCCCACCCTCCCTTCTGACCTATTACCTCCATCCCCACCCCAATTCACCGATTGTACTCCTTACTACCTTCTCCCCAGCCCCACCCCACCCCCATTTCTCACTCCACCCTGGAGGCTGCCTGCCTCCATTCCTGATGAAGGGCTTTTGCCTGAAACATCGATTTTCCTTCTCCTTGGATGCTGCCTGACCTGCTGTGCTTTTTCCACACCACTCTAATCCAAAGACCTCCGGTTTCGCCCCACAGTCCAAAGATGTGCAGGTTAGGTGATTTGGCCATGCTAAATTGCCCATAGTTAGGTGCATAAGTCAAAGGTCAATTTCGAGTGGGGCAATGGGTTACTCTTCGGAGGGCCAGTGTGGACTTGTTGGGTTGAAGGACCTGTTTCCACACTGTAGGGATTCTTTATTTTTTAACTATTAAAAATGTACATTTATATTTACAGTTACAGGCATTTACCTGCAAACAGCATTTTATTTCACAACATTAGATATTAAAAGTGTGCATTTATGTTCTTTTAGAGTTACAGGTATTTTATCTGCTAGCATAAACAATTTTATTTGCTTGGTGCTATTTAGCAGTGGCATTATGTATACCACAGATAGGATGTGACCAAAAGAGAACTCTAGTAATTCATTCACTCCTATGTTGGCAAGTTTTCACACCTAACTATATTTGCTATCCCATGATTCAGGCTGATATTTTGTACAGATGAAATGTATGACTTAATGCACATCAAATTGTCCAAGTGATCCGTATCTAATCTATTTTTGCATTTACACTTATCAAGTTAATGAGTCAGCACATGATGTCTGATAAGTTGCACAAATGTCCAGAAGAAGGGACATTGCTTGAAATTAGTCATCTTTTAAGAGCACAGTCTACCAAATGTCTGAATGGAATTTCACTTGACCTTTTCCACAACCATAATGCAGAATAAAAACAGAAATTACTGATGAAACTCAGCAGGTCTGGCAGCATGGAGTAGCATGGTGCCTCAATGGGTAGCACTGCTACCTCACAGCATCACGGACCCAAGTTTGATCCCAAATTCCAGCTTTGGGTGACTGTCCGTATGGAGTTTGAACATTCTCCCTGTGTATTCCATCCCACAGTTCAAAGATGTGCAAGTTAGCTGGACTGGCCATGGGAAATGCAGGATTGCTCTTCAGAGGGTTGCAGGAGAGTGGGTTGCTCTTCAGTGGACTCAGTGGGTTGGAAAGTCTGCTTCTACACTGTAGGGATTGTATGACCTGTGGAAAGAAAGTAGAGTTAATGTTTCAAGTGTGCTATATCATCATCAGATCTGCAGTTTTTTTGTTTTACATGAATTTGGAATTGGAGCATTCCTCACATATCTTTTCAGTCACATTTTCGTTATAGTTTGGCATAGAAGTAGAATATTCCAATATCAGTCACACAATACTGTTTTTTTCCAAATTCCTAATTAGTTGCTGTGATGATTGCAGTCTGGTCAAATGCATGGCATTTTCATAATTCCTCTCCTGTAAATCTGCTTTCCGCATGGTCACATAACAGTTAAATAAATTGAAGGATTACAACAGTGTCCACATCTCTGTTGAGAGCAGCTAGAACCTTCTTAAGTTCATCACTGCAATAAATACATTCACCTAGATACTGAGTCTTCAGTTCATTGATCTTGGGCTTTGCAAATTACACAGCTTTGGTTCCTGTCAAGCAGCTTCTCTGTAAACATTTGCACAGTGATGTCAGTTCACCAAGAACATAATTCAGAGCTGTTAATGCAATCTGATATTATGAATTTGTAAACATTTTCAGGCAACATTTTGAATTTGTGAATTGGATCATTGCATTTATTCACTTACTCTCTGCAGTACATTTTCAAGACATTGCAGTTTCAAATTAATGCACTCACTACTAATTGTGTTGACAGACACCTCATTTCTTTCAGGCATTAAAATTCCACAGCATTACATAGAATCCCTACAGTGTGGAAACAGGCCCTTTGGGGCAACAAGTCCACACCAACTCTCCAAAGACTAACCCAACTAGAGCTATTCCCCAAACCTATTACTCTACATTTGCCCTTGATTGCTGCACCTAACCTACACATCTCTGAATACTATGGGCAATTTAGCAAAGCCAATTCACCTGATCTGCACATCTTTGTTTTGTAGGAGGAAACCCGCACAGACACAGGGACAATGTGCAAACTCCACACAGATAGTCGTCCGAGGCGGGAATCAAACCTGGGTTCCTGGCTTTGTGAGGCAGCAATGCTAACCACTGAGCCACCATGCCGCCCACTTTCTGATGTTGGCAAAATCTTCACAGAGTCAAAGAATCATAAAGATGTCAGCATGGAAACAAAACTTTCGGTCTAATTCATCCATTTTGACCAGTTTTCCTCAGTTAATCTAGTCTCATTTGCCAGCAGTTGGCCGATAATCCTCTAAACCCTTCCCATTCAAATACACATCCAGATGCCTTTTAAATCTTTTAATCGTACCAGCCTCCACCATTTCCTCCAGCAACTTATTCCACATGTGTACCACCCTCTATGTGAGAAGTTGGCCTTAGATCCCTTTTAAATCTTTCCCCTCTCTCCTTAAACCTATTCCCTCTAGTTTTGGATTCCAACACCCCAGGGAAAAGACTTTGGCTATTCACCCTATCCATTTCCCTTATGATTTTACAAACTTCTATAAGGTTACCCCTCAGCCTCTGACACTCCTGGGAACATAACTCAAGCCCTCCAACCCTGACACCAGCTTTAAAAATCTTGTCAGAACTCTTTCAAGTTTCACAATATCCTTCATCTAGCAAGGAGACCAGAATTGAATGCAGTATTCCAAAAGTGGCCTAAACAATGACCTGTTTATGACATTGCAATATGACCTCTCAACTCCTATACTCAATGCACTGACCAATGCAAGCATACCAAACACCTTTTTCACTTTCCTGTCTATGGGCAACTCTACTTTCAAGAAAACATGAACCTGCACTCTGAGGTCTCTTTGTTCAGCAATCCTCCACAGGACATTACCATTAAGTGTCTAAGTCCTACCCTGATTCACCATTCCAAAATGCAACACCTCACGTTCGTCTAAATTAAACTCCATCTGCCACTCCTCGGTCCATTGGCCCATCTGATCAAGGTTCCATTGAACTTTGAGGTAACCTTCTTCCCTGTCCACTACACCTCCAATTTTGGTGCCATCAGCAAACTTATTAACCAAACTTCCTATGTTTACATCCAAATCATTTCTATAAATGACAAAAAGCAGTGGACTCAGCACTGGTCCTTGTGGTCACTGCTGGTCACAGGTCTCCAGTCTGTAAAGCAACAGTCCACTACCACCCTCTGTCTTCTATCTTCAAGCCACTTCTGTATCTAAATGGCTTGTTCTCCCTCCCCTCATCCTTCTAAACTCCATTGCATATAGATTCAAAGTCCTCAAATGTTCTCATATCTTAGACCTTTCATTCCTGAGATTATTCTCATGAACCTCCTCTGGACTGACTCCAGGGCCAATACATCATTCCTGAAGTATGGGACCCAAAATTGCTCACAGTATGCTAAATGTGTTCTGACCAGAGCTTTAGAAAGAAGGCCATGTCTGCTTTTATATTCTAATCCGCTCAAAATAAATACCAACGCTGTATTTGCCTCCCTAATTACCGACTCAACCTGTAAGTTTTCCTCCAGAGAATCCTGGACTAGGACTCCCTTTGCACTTCAGATTTCTGAATTTTCTCCCCATTCAGAAAATAGTTCATGCCTCCATTCTTCCTACCAAAGTCCATGACCTCACACTTTATCACATTGTATTCCATCTGCCACTTCTTTGCCTACTTTCCTAACCTGTCTAAATCCTTCTAGTAGTCTCCCCACCTCCTGAATATTACTTGCTCCTCCACCTATCTTTGTAGCACCTGCAAACTTAGCCAGAATGCACTCAGTTCCTTCATCCAGATCATTAGAGTCATACAGTCAGCTATCTCTTTCAGAATTATGGGGAGTAGCCTCAGTTTTTCCAGCAACTTCTACTTGGTGGTGGCCACCATACTCACCTCTGCTCCCCGACTCTCTTGAGTTTTTGGGATATTGCTTGTGTGTTCCATTGTGAAGACTGATGCAAAGTACTTATTCACTTCCTGAGCCATTTCCTTGCTCCCCATTAGTACTTCTCGAGCATCTTTTCCAGCAGCCCAATGTCCACTCTTTTGCCCTTTACATATCTGAAGAATCTCTTGCAATTTTTAAAATATTACTGGCTACGTTACCCTTATATTTAATCTTCCCCCTCCCTTATTTCTTTTCTCATTGTCCTCTGTTTGTCTTTGTAGGCTTCCAATTCCTCTGACCTGTTCACTGCCCTTCGCCACATTATATGCTTTCTCTTTTGCTTTTGTTCTGACCCTGACTTCCATTGTCAGCCAAGGTTGCCTTATCCTCCTTTAGTATGCTTCTTTTTCTGAGGGATGAATTTTTGCTATGTCTCCCAAATTGGTGCATCTTGTGACACAAGTTCTGATGACTGTTTGGAGACCTGAACATAACTCCCATTATGGTATTTTTTAACTTTGCGGCTCCTCAACTCTACCTACATAGATTAAGCAGAAGAAAGGCCATGAATGGATTTATAGATAAGGATACTATTTTTGAATTTGAGCATATGAATAATGATAAGATATAAGGAATAATGATAATGATGTAAATTGGATATCTGCTATAAGGTTTTTAATGAATAGAAAATTATGAAGAACAGATAATAAAAGGCCAGGTAAGATTGAAATTACAAGGAAGTTAATGAGAATTTCAGTAGCAGTTGGGCTGAGGTAACAGTTGAAGCAAGAGAGATTGCAGTATTGGGTCAGAAGCTTAGTTTTGTCAATTAGTTTTCAGATGTCGTGAAGTATAAGAGTTCCCCTAAAAGTGGGATACTCCAGTAAGTTAGTTAATTATAATTTTCCTTTCATAGGTCCATGCTGATTTTGCCAATTTCATGGATACTTTCCAATTGTTCTGTCAGCACATTGTTTTATATAATAGACTATCGTATGTCTTCACCCACCCTATACCACCACCACCACCACCACCACCACCATCGCTACCACCCCCACTGCAGAAGACAATGCACACAATCACTGCAGTGGCTAAGGCAAAGACTGTCCAATGTTAGGGCTGAAACTATTGAAGATGATGTTGAAACTTCCTTCTCACAGTCCATTTTTTCCTCAACTCATAATCTCTTCTGATTTACAAGCTGCAAATAGTATGAAAATGCATCTCCTGTTTTCCCTCCTGTAATAATCGCAATCCTACCCTTGTGCATTTCAGGACATGCGGTGGTGGAAGAATGGCTGGAAGACAATGATGAAATTGACATGAAGTGTCTACAAAATGAGGTGTGCAATGGCCTAGTGGTATTGTTACTAGACTATTAATGCAGAAACTTGGTGAATGTGAAAGGGGCCATCTGCTAGGTGTAGATACCCTAAGCCCATAGATATTATGGGGAAGTATCAAGGAAGCCTAGCAACTAGCTTTGCATAATACATAGCTTAAAGCAAAACCATACCATTCTTCTGGGATGCTACTGTACATTTATAATTAATTTCACTACAGATTTGACATCAAATTTCATTCGAATCTAAAGTCAATCAAGTATCATCAAATCCCATTCATAGTGTTGATAGTCAGAAATATTAAACAGACAGCAGGTTTATGGTACTGAAATCTGCTCTACTGTAACAAAGAGTGCATGAGGTTCCAAGCGATCAACTGTGATAGGGGACTCTCTAGTCAGAGGCACGGACAGATGTTTCTGCGGTTGACAATGAAACTTGAGAGTGGTGTGTTGCCTCCTTAGAGCCAGGATCCAAGATATTTCGAAGAGGATGCAGAATAATCTCAAAGGGGAGAAGTCCAGCAGGTGATCATTGTACACATTGAACAATACAGGAAGAGAAAAGGACAAGATTCTGAGGAGAGGATATAGGAAGTTAGGCAGCAATTTAAAAAATGGGTCCTCGAGGGGAACAATATCAGGATTTACTCCTAGTGCCATGAGCTAGTGAGGGTGGCAATAGGAGGATAGGGCAGATGAATGCATGGTTGAAGAACTGTTGCGGGGGAGAAGTATTCACATTTTTGGATCATTGGAATCTCTTCCACAGTAGAAGTGACCTGTATAAGAAGGATGATTGCACCTGAATGGGAAGAAGACAAATAGACTGATGGGGAGATTTACTAGAACTGCTTGGGAGGATCTAAACTAGTAAAGTGGGATTCAGGGAGACAGGGAGAAAAGAGATCAGTCTGAGACTGGTACAGTTGGGAAAAAGAGTGAACCAAACAGTCAGGGCAGATAGGAACAAAGTGGAGAATGAGGTAGGGCTGATAAATTAAATTGCATTTATTTCAATGTGAGAGACTTAACATGGAGGCAGATGAACTCAGGACATGGTTAGTCACATGGCACTGGGATATTGTAGTGATTAGAGAGATGTAGCTCAGGGAGGAACAAGACTGGCAGCTTAATGTTACTGGGTATACATGCAATAGGAAGGATGGGGAGGGGGGGATCGCAAGAGAGAAGGGGGAGTGGGGTGTTTGGTTACAGCTATACTGAGGGAGGATATTCGAGGCAATACATCCAGGGAAGTCATCTGGGCGAAACTGAGAAATAAGAAAAACGATGATCATCTTTATTTAGATTATACTATTCACCTCCTAATCGTTAGTGGGAAATTGAGAAACAAATTTATAAGGAGATTTCAGTTATCTATAAGAAGAATAGGGTCGTTATGATAGGGGATTTTAACTTTCCAAGCATTGACTCAGACTGCCATACTGTTAAGGGCTTGGATGAAGAGGAATTTTTCAGTGTGAACAGGAAAATGTTCTGATTCAGTATATGAATGTACCTATTACAGAATGTGCAAAGCCTTACCCAGTCTTTGGAAATCAGGCAGGACAGGTGACTGAGGTGTCAGTGGAGGAGCACTTTGGGATTCAAAAGATTCAAAATAGTGATGATAAAGGATAGGCCAGATCTAAAAGGTAAAGTTCTAAATTGGAGGAAGGCTAATTTTGATGATGTTGGGCAAGAATGGGCAGCACGATGGCTCATTGGTTAGCACTGCTGTCTCACAGTGCCAGGGACTCAGGTTCAATTCCACCCTTAGGTGACCGTCTCGGTGGAATTTGTATGTTCTCTCTGCGTCTTCATGGATTTCCTCAGGTGCGCTGGTTTCCTCCCGTTGTCCAAAGATGTGTAGGCTGGGTGGATTGGCCACAGAAAATGCAGGGTTAGAGCTACAGGGATAAAGTAGGGGGATGGATCTGGGTAGGATGCTCAATGGAGTGTCATTGAGGACTTATTGGGCTGATTGACCTGTTTCCACACTCTATGGATTTTACGGAACTCAAACTTTCAAAAGTTGATTAGAGTGGGGTGGGGAGCAGATGTTTGCAGGTAAAGAGAAACTGGGAAATGGAAAACTTTCAAAAATGGAATAATGAGAGTCCAGTGACAATATGTTCTTGTTCAGGTGAACGGCAAGTCTGTTAGGTGTAGGGAATGCTGGATGATGAGAGAAATTGACGTTTTGGTCAAAAATAAGAAGGAAGCATTTGTTAGGTGTGGAGAGGAGAGATCAAATGAATGCCTATAAGAGTATAAAGGCAGTAGGAGCATACATAAGAGGGAAATCAGAAGTTTTAAAAGGGGATATGCAATAGCTTTGGCAATTAGGGTTAAGGAGAATCCAAAGGGACTCTACAAATACATAAAGGATAAAAGAGTAACAAGGAAGAGAATATGGCCCCTTAATGACCAGCAAGGCCACCTATGGGTGGAGTCGCAGGAGATGCAGGAGTTACTAAATAAATATTCTTCAACAGTGCTTACTATGGAGAAGGACATGTAAGATAGAGAACTTGGGGAAATAAATAGTGATATCGTGAAAAATGTCCATTTTACAGAGGAGTAGCTATTGGTTGTCTTAAAAAGCATAAAGGTGGATAAATCCACAAGACCTGATCAGGTGTACCCTTAGAGCTCTAGGAAGCTAGGGAAGTGATTGCTGGGCAAAAAATGAGGTCTGCAGATCCCCTTGCTGAGATATTTGTATCATCGACAGCCATAGATGAGGTGCTGGAAGACTAGAGGTTGGCTAACTTGATGCCACTATCTCAGAAAGATGACAAGGAAAAATTAGGGAACTATAGACCAGTGAGCCTGACATCAGTGGTGGGCAGTTTGTTGGAGGGAATCCAGAGGGACAGGATTTACAAGTATTTGGAAAGGCAAGGACTGATCTGGCTTTGTGCGTGGGAAGTCATGCTTCACTAACTTAATTGAGATTTTTGGAGCAGTAACAAAGAGGACTAATGAGGGCAGAGCAGTGGAAGGGATCTGTATGGACTTCTGTAAGGCATTTGACAAGGTTCCTCATGGTAGACTGGTTAATAAGGTTAGGTCACATGGAATACAGAGAGAACTATCCATTTGGATATAGAACTGACTCAAAGGTAGAAGATGGAGGGTGGTGGTGGAGAGTTACCTTTCTCACTGGAGGCCTGTGACCAGTGGTGTGCCACAAGGATCGGTGCTGGTTTCACAACTTTTCATCACTTATATAAATGATTTGAATGCAAACATAGGAGGCATAGTTAGTAAGTTTGTGATGACACCAAAATTGGAGATGTAGTGTTCAGTGAAGAAGGTACCTCAGACTACATTGGAATCTTGATCAGATGGGCCAGTGGGCTAAGGAGTGGCAAATGGAGTTTAATTTAGATAAGAGCTGCATTTTGGAAAAGCAAATCTTAGCAGGACTTATACACTTAATGGTAAAGTCCTGGGAGTGTTGCTGAACGAAGAGATCTTGGAGTGCAGGTTCATATTTCCCTGAAAGTGGAGTCGCAGGTTAACAAGGCATTTGGTACCCTTGCCTTTATTGGTCAGTGCATTGAGTATAGGAGTGGGAGTTCATGTTGTGGCTGTACAGGATATTGGTTAGGCCACTTTTGGGATACTGAAATTCTGGTCTCCTTGCTAGACAGGATACTGCAAAACCTAAATGGATTCAGAAAAGATTTACAAGGATGTTGTCAGGGTTGGAGAGTTTGAGCTACAGGGAGAGGCTGAATAGGCTGGGGTTATTTTCTCTCGAGCATCAGAGGCTGAGGGTTGACTTCATAGAGGTTTATAAAATCATGAGGGGCATGGATTGGGTAAATAGCCAAGGTCTTTTACCTGGGGTGTCTGAGTCCAAAACTAGAGGGTATAGGTTTAAGGTGAGAGGGGAAAAATTTTAAAAGGAGGAATTTTTTTCATGCCTAATGAAACTTTTTCATTCCCTAAGGGGAAACGTTTTCATGCAGAGGTGTATGTCTGGAATTTTGGAGGCTGGTACAATTACAGCATTTAAAAGACTGCTGGTGAATGGGAATATGAATACGAAGGGCTTAGAAGGATATGGGCCAAGTGCTGGAAAATGGGCCAAATGCTGGAAATGGGGACTACATTAATTTAGGATATCTGATCAGCATGTGTGAGTTGGACTGTAGAGTCTGTTTCCATCCTGCACATATCTATGACTTTATTATAGGGCCAACGGAGAAAAAAAAGTAGATATTTGTAAGGCACCAGGGATGGCAAAACACCATATCACTGTACGATAGATCACATTGTTCATAAAGTAGGCAATCACAGTTGACAGAACGTTTTCTGATTCACATTGCAGATTAAACTTCCTATCAGATAAAACAGTGAACAGCACAATACTGGCAGGTACTTCTCCTTGGCCTCAGATGCTGAAACAGAAGAATCACTCTCCAAGGATCAATTATGAGCCAAATGCTCATTACATGGGAGCAGCAAATGGATTCATCCCCAAAAGTCTCTAAAATGTCTGGCAAAATTCAGTCGTGGGGACCCATCAGAGGAAGTTTTCTCCTGGAAATGGATAGAATCTCTGAGGAGCTGCTATTACAATGACATAGTGGTTCTCTGTCACATTTACAGCTGATAGCTTCAGAGGATCATGGCTGAGAAGCAGAATATGATTGGACGAACAGCAAGAAGGTGCGTGGCTGAGTTAGCAAGGCTGTTGGGCTGGGCTAAAATGGAAAGTGATGTTTGCAAGGAGTGAGATTAGTGAGGTCGGAATCTGGGAAGTGGAGCTGCTGGGCTGGGGTAGAACTAAGGATACAAAGAGTTGCGTAGGATAGAGAGGAGTTGCGCAAAGACGAGAGGAGCTCCAAAGCAGGGACAGAGACCAGACTGGCTGCAGGGAAGGGGAAAGTAAGTGGGGGGCAACTATAAAGTGGGTACAGGTGTTACAATGGGGGAGAGAGGCTGCAAAGAGAAAAAGGATGGTAAAGAGAGAAGGGGAGCTACAAATGTGGAGGAAGGACTGCGATGATATGACGGACTTGGAAGTGGAGAGAGGAGCTGCAAAAGGCAGTGAGGTGTTCTTCAGGGAGGGGAGAGCTGCAGATGAGAGAAACTGTTATAAACCTTTCAATAAAAGGATAGTGATTGCAATAATATAGCTATTGTAATGACCATTTTGTTAATTGGATAATTTATTTTAGCAAGACTTGCATTTATGCATTATTGTATCTTATTATTAATTATTTGAGGTACATTGACTGCATTAGAGACAAACATTCAAATATTTAGCTGCAGTCTTTTAGTATAATATATGTTTATAGTGATGGTTTATTGTGTATAGGTGTATAACAGCTATTTAAAAATTTTAAAAAGTCTGTTAATTTATGCTGGCTGTTTTGTGCCAAATTAACTGCTGTGGTATCTAACAAATGAATGTTTTGCTTATGCACTGGGTTTCAACTTTAATGAAGCAGTAATTATTATTGAGGAAAATGATGAATTCTTCTAATTCTGTTTCTGTTTTAGTCGAAATACACAATCCATCAACACAAATGCAAAACTTAATGTTATTACTTGACTTGCATAATCTAATAATGGAATTACTAAGAGGGGAGTTACTGAAAACGAAAATATCATTCCTGAAAATCAAAAGGTAGCACTTTGGAAAGCCTCAAGAAGAGTCCTAAAAAAAAATTGATCGCTGTATCAGTCGACATAAAATATTCTTCAGCTTCTTGCAACCAGTCTCTTATTAGTTGTTCACAATATTTTAAAAAGACAAGCATTTATAAAGCCCTTTTCATGATTACAGGATATTCCAAAATGCTTTATAGTCAATTAAATGCTTTTGATTTTTAGCCACTGTTATAATTTTAGAAATATCGTAGTTAATTTGCTTACAGCAAGTTCCTACAAGCAGCAAATTATTAATGACAAGATAATTTTTTTTGTTCCTATTGGTTGAGGAATAAATATTGATAAGGATTTAGTGCCATAGAACTTTAACAATCAAATGATTGCCAATTAAAGTATATTGATTGGGAATTTCAGAAGTGTTTCATAAAAAATCATTAAAAAATATTTCACAGTAAATGTTTTAGGTCAAGACTACAATTGGATAGCTCTACTTCTCTTTCCATAGACGCAGTCTGAACTGCTGAATATTTCAAACATTGTTATATTTATTTCAGATTTCCAGTATGTTGCTTTTGAAGAAGTTGTTCTCTTTTTGTGTGAGAGACGCAAATCAACGGTTCATTCAACTTCAGCTCAAATATGCCATCATCTGAACAATAAAGTACATAAGCAAGTTTTACAAGGCAATGGCCATTTGGTTAGGATCAGAGAACAAATTGTTCCACAGGCAGTGACTGAGGTCAAAATTGGAGTTACGGCCAATTAATATTTATTATGCCATTCACCCTCCCCTCTAGTTGCTTGCACTATGATACCCACCTTGACAAATTTCTCCTCCTACCTCCAGAAGAGCACCTGAAGAGCTTATGCTTAAAAAATAATCTGAATCTCCAGCTCCTCAAGTGCTGCCTGACTGGCTATGCTTTTCCAGCGCCACATTTTTTGACTATGAATTAAGTTAAGTTATCCACTTTACACTGGTAATTGGAATTTGGCTATTTGTCACCCATGGCACTTTAATGACATCTGCTTCACTTTTCTCTACAGAACCTAGAAAATTTATGATGCATCATGTTGCTCTAATAACTACATATTACTAGTAACTAGTGCCTGTACTAAATACCAGGATTCATAAATTGCAACAGAGACTACATATTAAATGACTGTAAAAACATCGATCACACAATCTTTCCAAAATTGCTCAACCATCTGAGAGAAAATAAATTCTTCTAATTTCTGTCCTGAAAGGTTGACCCTTTTTAAAAATAAAAGCATCTCTAGTTTTGGACTCACCAAAAAGAGGAAACATTATTTCCACATCAGCCTTGCCAACATAGTTCAGAACCTTACATATGGAAATCCAAATACAGTTCGTCAACATGCTCTCCCTTATTCAGAAGTCACTCCCTTAAATAACTCCAATAAATTAATTAAACATAATTTCCCTTTCATAAAACCATGCTATCTCGGACTAATTAACTTGTAATTTTCTAAATGTCTATTTATAACTGCCATAATAATTGATTCCAGCACCTTTCTCAGGATACATGTCAACCTAGCTAGACTAGATTTTCTTGTTTTCTGCCACCTTCCATCCTTACTTGAATTGAGGGGTTATATTTGCTACTTTTTAAAAACCTAGCAAATTTTGAAAAATTAAAACCAAGGTATCCACTACTTTATTAGCTACCTCTTTTAAAACCTTATGATGTAGTTGATTTTGACTAACCCACAACCTCCATCAGTTTACTCCAGTAGTGTGTTACCATCTCCTAGAATAAAGTGTTCAAATGTCTTTCCACCAACCTGATACAGTGCAGCATTTATAAGTCAGCTTCCAGCCTCCTGACTGTGAGCAGAAGTTCGCATACCTGCAAACAGGTATTGGAGATATGTTTGTGCTGGATTGCGCTGGCATCTGAAGGTCCTGCAGTCTCAGCAAAACATCTGCCCCGGCATCTTTATTGTATGTTAATTTGTTAATTTTTTTGTTAATTTATCATTATTAGATGCTACACCTTACTGTCCATTAAGTAAACTTCACCAATATGAATAAAGATTTAAATTAACTTTAAATTACTAATAGTTGTAGGTCACTAAATACTTAAAATAAAATTATTTTCCAATATCGGTAGTATACACAAAGTTCACAACAAAGCAATTCCAATAGATATTATTCACAAAACAATCAGCCCATGATTTTCCTGTGACCGCACTGCTTCATTATGGTTTCTCAATTGGGTGTTCTCCAGGAATTTAGCTAGTAAACTCTGCCTCTTTTCTTACTACTGCCTGGAAACTATAGATAAAGATAATGTCGGATTCAGCGATGATAATTCAGTGATGGAACATCAAGGGTTAATAATTAAATTATCATGCAGTGGTTATAATCCTGCAGCAATCAATTGGTATGGTCACACAACAGTTAGATATTGAGGGGGTGGACCTCTCTTGTTAATAGAAGCATTGATTTGCCTATGGAACATTCATGGTCATGTGTACAGTCAATCATATCCTGTATCCGGGAGAATCCAGTGATGGCTCTGAAAACTTTGACTGTCTTGGACTAAGTGTTTTGAACTGTACAGTGATGGATATACTAACTCATCCTTCTGACAAGGGCATTGGACACCAGCTTGATGAAATGGTGTGACATGTCTCCAATGGGCACCTGGATGAAAGGAGGCATAGAAATTGAGGGCCAGGGTGATCTTCACAGGTATTGGCATTGCTGACTACCCATCTCATTGAGATTCTGCTCCTTTGCCAACCTAGCACAAATATTTGAAATAGTCTCTCAGGAAATGCTCTGGAGTTAGCTCTGTTCTCGATCTGTTTATTCTTATTTCAAGACACCTTCATTGCAGTGGTACCAGCTGGCAATCCCCTTTGTGGCCTTCTGCAATTTCTCCATCAGGATATTGCTTGAACAGCTGGATATGAAGTTATTACAGTTCGGATGTCTGTGGCTGCAGATCCTCAGACTCTCCTCTTCACTGGAGGAGCAATCTTTTGAATCAATGATGCAAAAATGAAGGTAAGCATTCCCTGTCCTAAGGGTCACTGTCCTAAATGCTTCCTCAAACCATCTTCCTCTCTGTCTCCATATGAAAACATACATATAAGGAGGCACTATCAAGACTTAACTCCAACGCCCTGGTACTTGAGCTCTTCCTCCCCTTTGCAAAGGGCTCTTGTTCCTGTGAAGACATGTTGTCTCACTTGAAGCCTGGTTGCTGTACACAAAGACTTGTGGAGTTTTTTGTATCCTGTGGCCCTTGCACACTTTCCAGAAAATTAGAGCAAGTCTGAAAAATACTAGTCAATTGTCACATTAATTGTCTTAGCTGCCCTTTAATTTCCTATTAATTCAAAACCATGTGCCATCTCCACTTGTCTTGACATCCACTTGTCTTGATAAAATCTGGACTGAACATAATGTTATTAGAACTAGGAGTGAGGAAGGCCAGAAAACTCAGCAGTTCAGACAGTATCTGTGGCAATAACATCAGACCTCTGTCACTGATATAACAGCTATTCCAAAACGGTCTGCAGTTGAGGTTAAAATCAGATCAGCCACAATCTTATCGAATGGTTGAGAGAATTAAAGAGCTGAAAGGCCTACTCTTGTTCCTTGTTCCTATGTTCATAGCCCATGTACCCCAAATGCCACTCCTAAAGCCATTTTAAAAGGAGCCAGAAAATCCACACCATAATATCGACCTGTTAAAATAATTCACTGAGTAGAAAAGCATCCTTATTGCAGCTTTATTCTGCATATGATCAGACTGTAAACCAGGTCACTACAATAAGACACATGAATAAGGTAAATAAGAGTATTTAATTAAATCATTTACAAGTCCATGATGAAAATAAATATTTTTATGCATTGCCTTTTTTTGTAGTTCATTCTTAAGCACTTTATAGATCATGTCAGTTGGATGTGGGTTCTTTTTTATACTAAGAACTGCAATGTGATGTGAAATGCATTGCACAATATGACATTTTGTTAACACAATTCAGGGTCAATTGTGGTTCAGCTTCCTCTGAAACTTGGAGCACAATTATTCATAGAGAAACACTTAAAAGCACTATCTTTCCTGTAATATGTACAGGTTGCAAAAATATAGGAATACTCTGATTTTCAGAAGAAACTGGTTTGCTCACATTTTGAGAATTTTTCCAGACACTTAAATCAACCAGCATATTTTTACTGGTCTAGGATGGGAATCACACTTACATTGCTTAATAGAGATTTCCCAACCACATTGTGAAGTTACTTGTTTATGGAGAGTTGTGCTTCATAGTTTTTACACTGGAGATGGAGCAGCACTCCATCAGCATTAGACTACTCAACTTGTCTTACTGAAACAAGAATAACCAGGCTTAGAATTAAAAATCATGGAACACTAGGTTATAGTCCAACGTGTTTATTTGGAAGTACAAGCTTTCAGAACGCTGTTCTTTCTACCTGGTGTTGTGTAATTTTTAACTTTGTCCACCCCAGTCGAACAATGGCACTTGCACATCAGGTTTAGAATGAGATGTAGTTACTCAGAATAGGATTTTCACATTGAACATTGCTTACACTTGGTATAAATGCAGCTGTAAAATCCTTTTTTGATACTTAAGGCTTCTCTTGCTCCATTGTTGTACATTTGGTACAAATTTGGCAGAAGTAGCATTTGTATAGCAGTGATGCTACAGTTATCTTGAAGAAAGTGAGGATTGCAGGTGCTGGAGATCAGAGTCAAGAGTATAGTGTTGGAAAAGCACAGCAGGTCAGGCAGCATCCAAGGAGCAGGAGAATCAACGTTTCAGGCATTAGCCTGATGAAGGGCTTATACCAGAAATGTTGATTCTCCTGCTCCTTGGATGCTGCCTGAGCTGCTGCGCTTTTCCAGCACTACACTCCCGATCCCCATGTTACAGTTATCCCCTTGGTTTTGAAAAAGAAACAATTAACTTGGGTTCTTTTCCTATAAGAGGATCAGGTTTCATAAGGAAGAGCTTGCATTAATACAGAATCTTCGCACAACTCTCAGTTATCAGATTGTGCTTTACAATCTTGACGATAGTGTGTTGTCTGGACAGTAATGTTGTGCACGAAACATTCCCATTAACAGTAACAAATTTTGCAAAAGGCAGTATGTTGGCCACAAAACCCCTTTTCCCAAACAGGGTTGCAAGAACTACTGAATGATGAGAGAAGACGATCAAAATTGGTTTTCATCCAAAGATAGCACCTCTAACAATGCAACACTCCCGCAGACCCAATCTAGGTATAGTGCTTAATTGTTAAAATGGAGCTTAGACCATCAATCTTCTGACACAAATGGAATAATGCTTCTCAGTGAGCCAGGCAGTTATAATACACCCTCCTGCATTGAATGCCCTGTCAAAATTCACTTCTTACAATCACATGTAGAGAAGTCTGTTACATGAAGTACAGGAAAACTGCCTGAGCAATGGACCCACGCCCTTCAGCAAGTTAACAATTGTCAGAAATGGGACAAAAGTTGGAGGAGCACTTTGAATCAATATTCCCTTACATGAGTTAGAGTCTTAGGCTAGGAAAAAGAAAAATCTTAATTTAAAAAAGTCAGTAAAGAAAAACATATCAAGGGCATATTGAATGCAACATTTAGCCAGAAAATAGGCCTGTTTTGATCTGAGAGATATATGCCTTGTGCTCAAACCCATCATTACGTTTAAAGGCTTTTTGTCCAAGGTTCTGAGAAATTCTCACACATCTGAAATTTTTTGTAGTTTAAACAGACCCTACATTATAACAACATTATGTCCTCATTATTTTTAAGTTCAGATCTAAATCAGATGCTGGCAGGATTAATGTCTTATTTTGAAATATATATTCTCTGACTACTTTCTGATCATATTATTAAGGTACACTTGGACTGGATGATGAACAAGAGCCATTTAAATATAATTGTCTACACTGCAATGAGATTTCACCATACAAAGCAAGCATTGTTCAGTTTTGACATTCTAATAGGTATGTGTCATTTTATGGCAACCATCCTTACTTTTCAAGCTGAGTTAAAATGATAGCAAGCCTGCATAATCAGTAAGTTGATACAGTACATGTTCACACATGAAAATGCTTTCAACATTGAGAACAGGTACAGCTGTAATGGAGGAGAAAAAAAAATGTACAAAAGGATTGCTATTTAAAGTAGTCTTCTGATATGTACCTTTAGGGGAATTACAGAAATGAGTGTACCAAGTATTAGCCATTGCTGGTTACATTGAACAGTTACATCCTGGTATTTTTGAATGGTGGATGCTGGGAAACTCAGTTTCTCCCCACCCCCTCGCACTGAGAGTCAAATGCCTGCTGCAATTGAATGAAATGCACAAAGATAATGGTTTTAGTTATTAACATGTCAAAGGCTGATACATGTGACAGGTTAGCAACCCCCCCCCCACCACCCTTTCCAAAAAAGGGAAAGTGATAAATATGCAACTCTCATGTAAGGCATGCATGGAGACATTTTCCAGATGCACATATCTGGAATGGAGTATTGCTTGCTAGAGATATGCTTGGGAATTCAGAAATCGATGTCAGATGACTTAACAGGGCCTTCTAACCTTTTGCACCTGAATTCCTGATGTGCATCCCAATAGATAACACTCCGTACTAAGCAAAAACATTTCCCTGTAATGGCACCAAACAGCAGAAAGTTTTAACGTAGACAAAATAACTAAATCATTTGTCTGTTATTTGCATATATAGAGTTGGGGTGAAGAGTTGGACATTGAAAGAGTTGTGTCTGCAGCAATTTTAACTGACTGCGATTGATACCACTGTGTGAAGTTGTGGGAAGAAGTTATCAATCTTAAGTGAAAGGTCAGAATTAAAGCATTTCATCATTTAAGGATCATTAGCAGTATGTAATTCATAACAGTCTTTCTTTCTTCCATCAATGTTGGTTCCCCTTCCAATTTTCTTTTAAAAATACATTAATGCAGAGGGCTTCTTGTATGTTCCACACAATAGAGTTCTTCATTTGTTTCATTGTGAATGGTCAGTGCAGTTTTTCACTGTTTTGGTTTACTTCTCCTTACAACTGTTGGGGTGGGGGTGATCAACACAGAGCAATTGCTAGTCAATGGAATACGTATGCTGACTCTGTTGATGATGTGATCCTGATGGTACCTCTGAACAAAGTCTCTGCAAATGCTAAGCTCTGTGACTGATCTCATTGGAAGATTAAGATCAAAAGGAGCTAAGCTAAACAATTATTAGTGTAAGCCTCAAAAGTACAGAGCAATGATAATACCTACTATAATGGCATTATCTTCTCTGTCATGGTATACATTCATCAACCCTCTTGTTTCATCAGTTTAGTATAGCTGCTTCGAATAAGTTCCTCTATTGAATTCACCTGGATTTAAGTTAAACATTTATAGTAAAAAAAATTATATTTAAACATTAAAGAAGTCAAAATAAACTATCATTTAATCTACCGTTGCAAAATTTCTGATCATGAGATCATCTTTAAACTGTAGTTTCTGCTGCCTCAGATTCGTATTTTCTTCCACTGTAGTGCTAGGCCTCTTAGAAAATTTCTTTGTCAATGAAGAAGTCCATACTGGAAGCAAACTAAGCTTTGTTCTTTATGAGAATCTGATATTTTGTTATGTTTTGATTAACTGCACTCAAGTCACTCTTTCCCGCATGTAAATGAATGAATTCATAAAAGTATAGAATTGTTACAGCATAGAAAGAGGTAATTCAGCTTGATTGTCATGTTTGCTCTGTGCAAAAGTAAATTAGCAAATCCATCTCGCCTGCCAATTCCACGAATCCCTCTGGGTATTTATTTAATTCCTTTTTGAAAGCTATGGTTGATCCTGCCTCCACCGCCTTTCATACAGTATTACCAGTTCATAAGCATTTAAATTTATAGAATCCGTACAGTATGGAAAGAGGTTATTTGGTCCATTATCTCTGCACAAATCCTCCAAAGAGCATCCTACCCAGACCCAGCCCTCTACTCTATCCCCATAACCCACATTTACGATGGCTAGCATTGGACATTACAGACATTTGAGCATGGCCAATCTACTTAACCTGCAAATCTTTGGATTCTGGGAGGAAACTGGAGCACCCAGAGGAAACCCACACAGACACAGGGAGAATGTGCAAACTCCACACAGACAGTCACTCAAGGCTGAAATCAAACCTGAGTCCCTGGTGCTGTGAGGCACCAATGCTAACCCCTGTACCACCGTAGCCCTCATTGAGTCACTATACAGCCCATTTGTTGAGTAAAGAATGGTTCCTTATGTTGCCAGTACACGATTTGAGTACTGTGTCAGTATTAATCTTCGCATTGGTCTTTGCTTTAGAAACAGCCTGTTCAACCATTTTCATTTTATCTGAGTACTTGATTAAAATTAGAGTCAGTTTACAAAACAGAATTTCCAATGAAAAGCAATAAAGAAAAAGATGCACTTGGAACTACAGAACAGAACTACAACACAGAAAGAAGCCATTCAACCTGCTAAATCTGCTGAAAAATAAATATCTGCATGTTGTCATCCTACCTTCCAGGATCTCGACTTTGCAGGTTGCAGCATTTCAGACACAGATCCAGGTATCTTTTCAACAACTTGAGGGTTTCTGCATCAGCTGAAAAATCAGGTGGCAAATTCCAGACACTCAGCCCCTTCTGGGTGGGAATGATTTTCCTCAGGTTCCCTCCAATCTTTCTATCAATCGGCTTAAATCTGTGCTCCCTGATAACTGACCTCCTTACTTGGAGAAATATTCAATTCTATCTTGAATTCTTATAAGCTTCAGGTCACTCCTCAGTTTTCTCTGTTCCTAAGAAAACAATTCAAATCTTAGTTCAACATTGGAGAATATCTGGAAAATATGTTTTGTTAAGTGATCAAAATGAAAGTATAGGGCAGACAGTTTGTCCAGTTATCAACAACTAATATATTAGAGAAGATAAGATCGACATTGATATGTAAATATTAATATATTATTATCTATATTAATATACGCAACAGCTTCAATTGTAGAAAATGTCATTTTGTGAACATCTTCCGTTCTCTGATATGCTCCCAAAACATCTGTCAAATGCACGTTTATTTGCCAAAAAACATTCAGAATGTAGGCAACAAAAGGTTTTTCTGATTTCATAAACTTTAATATTTTCAGGCTGAGTAGAAATAATTGTAGCGCTCGTTCTATTGCTCATGTTATCAATTTTGATTTTCAAAATGCACACATTATTTGTAATAGTCCAGCTCAGCTGTGTAACATATCCAGTTTCAAGACCAAGTGCCCAAAATAATTCTCAAAGTTTATGAAACACAGACCAGTTACTGTGGTAACATTTTTACTTAAATAATGTATTTCTTACACAGAAAATGATTCAACATCAGTGCTAGTTTAGATGAACTCAAACTATATCCCTGATTATCAAAACATCATTTTAAACTATCCAACCAGTTGACTGAATGGTAGTTGTTCCTTCTCAAGTTGTTCCCATTCATTCTTTGCAAATGGCTAGTTTTAGGTGCTAGGAGTTTTATTCCTGAGGCTCCATTTTATGGAAGTGCTGGGAGGTAGAGGGCGGGGTGGGGGGGGGGTGGATGGGGTTGAGGGGCGGTGTCAGGGGTAGGGACTCTGACTGCTTCCCTGCTGGAAAGAAAGTTGCATTGAAACTGCTGTACTCCAAACTGGGGGACACATAAAATCTAGCTGCAAGAGTTTTATTCTGATAAGCTTTTGTGCATTTTCCATGTTGCTCCACAAATCCTTAACCTTGTAATATATGAAGACCTTTCTTACCCCACAGTCATATAAGGAACTGCTTTTGATCCTCCTGATCTAGATTGCAGCAACTCTTGCCAAGATTGAAAGATTTTATTAAAAATTTAATAGTGAACTTGTATTGAAATTTTATGTAAACATTATGTGCAGGATTTGTTTCACTGAGAGATTCTCTGAATCTTGCAAATACCATCATGGGAATAAACAATTTTGGAGCAAATACAAAGGAGGATGGAGAGATTGACTTGCAAATTAATAATATGGTTTGCAAAGAGGTGGCATCTAAACAAACGGGGTTGAAAACCAATAATTACAGCATGTCTTCACAGATGTCAGGTTTCTTAATGTGCACTCTTAATCTTAACATCGAAAAAAATCTGCAGCTCCATGAAGCATCTATAATGAAAAATTGGTGCCACGTACAGCACAAGCAAATTCTCACTTTTGGTTTGCTTTGGTGGCCATTCTTGTCCAGAAATAAAAATATAAGTACAAAGCATACTGACAGGTTAGTTAGAAAAACCACTTGGGATCACTGAAAGACAACATCGCTGTCCTTTTATAGGACTTCAGGCAGCAATCTCTTGTATTGGTAGTATTAGAGAGCTAATGAATCAAAGAGAAAGGATACCCATTTGAAAAAGATAAACATTCGATAGATAGTTAATGTTTGTTATTTAGTACTTACTATCTATTAACATTAAACTTAAGTTACATATTCTCTTGTGAGGCATAAGGCTCAACTTATGAATAAGTACTGAGAGCAAACTTAGCTTAGTGCTAAAACTACACAAACTGAACATATACTGAGCACTCTAGGTAGCTCCTCTCAGGAACATTCTTTACACACTAATGGAGCTAGTCTCATGATGCCAGCTGGAAGTGGGGGACCTAAATTGGGTGGGATGGCAGAATGCACTGGCCATCGCCTTCCCATTATTGCTGACATTTTACCTGCAACTGGGGAGGTGGCAGACATCCTTCTCATCCTTAAACCAATTGAGGTCCTTGTGTTGCTAATTAATTGTTATTTAAGGACCTTTCCTTGCTAATGTATAAGGCAATTCTTATCAAAAAGGCATCATGAGACTAGCTCCACCCAACAGGATATTATACTTATCTTCTTCAAGGGGGTATCCTTTACTGCTTGGTATCAGTAGCTTATGGTGAAAACAAGGACTGCAGATGCTGGAAACCAAAATCTAGATTAGAGTGGTGCTGGGAAAGCACAACAGGTCAGGCAGCATCCAAGGAGCAGGAAAATCGACGTTTTGGGCAAAAGCCCTTCATCAGTAGGGTATAGTATTATCAATCTACACAAGGCATCCCAATGGCGGAGTCACAATGTATCACAGTTTGTGACATCGGTGAAGATTTTGTCCAAATATGATGCCAGCCACCAGTGGTATTTTGCCAGTGGTGGATGGACCCTTCATCGTGTAATGAGACTGTCAGCTATACTCTGGAGGCCTCCTGTTGGCTCAGGGACAGACTCCTAACCACCCAGTCTGTGACCCAGAGATGGTCGCACCAACAACAAGGGTTTCCCCTACTGAAATACTCTGCTACACTTATGACTCCCTTTCATATGCTCAAAAAGGCCTCCCTGATTGGCATCAATGGGCTTGACCTGAATTCTGGGATCTCTTGCATCTTCACTGTCTGCAGTGGTCATCATTCCTGGGACTACAGGCAATTAAATGCCTGAAGATCATAATATACATCTTGGGCTCCATACGCAATGGAAATAGATTTCTCCACCACCATGCAATGGAAGCACACACACACACACACACACACACACACACAGAGACAAAACACCCTCCACACACACACACACACACACACACACACACACAAAAAACACCCTCCATACACACACACACACACGCACAAAACACACACACAGATATCCCGCCCTCCACACACACAGACACATACACACAAAACACCCTCCACACACACACACACACACACACAGACACCTCACCCTCCACACATACACACACACATACACACAAAACATCCTCCACACACACACACACACACAAAACACCCTCCATACACACACACGCACACACAACACATACAGACACCCCGTCCTTCACACACACAGACACATACACACAAAACACCCTCCACACACACAGACACCTCACCCTCCACACACACACATACACACAAAACACCCTCCACACACACACACACACACAAAACACCCTCCACACACACACACACACACACAGACACCCTGCCCTCCACACACACACATACACACACAGACACCTCACCCTCAACACAGACACACACACACACAGACACCTCACCCTCCACACACACACACACACAACACCCTCCACACACGCACAACACCCTCCACACACACGCAACACCCTCCACATACACACAACACCCTCCACACAACAAGCTCCACACACATACACACAAACGCGCACACGCACACATATATATCACCCTCCACACACATACACACCACCCTCCGCGCACATACACACACACTCACATATGTATCACCCTCCACACACATACACACCACCCTCCGCGCACATACACACACACTCACATATGTATCACCCTCCACACACACAGACACCCTGTCCTCCATACACACAGCACCCTCCACACACATACACACCACCCTCCACACACGCGCGCACACATATGTATCACCCTTCACACACACACAGACACCCTGCACTCCACACACACAGCACCCTCCACACACATACACACACATGCATACACACACGTATCACCTATCACGCACACAACACCCTCCACACACACACACAAACACATGTACACACACAGGCACGCGCGCGCGCGCACACACACACACACACAGACACACACACACACACACACACATAAACACACATGCAGACACCACCCTCCACACACAGGCATGCACACAAGCTCACACACACCACTCTCCACCCTACACACACACACACACACACACACACACACACACAAACACACTCCACCCTCCACACACACACACACAAACACACATACACACACCACCCTCCACACACAGGCACGCACACAAACTCACACACACCACTCTCCACCCTCTACACACACACACACACATACACACACACACAGACACACACAAACACATATACACAGACACACACACACAGACACACACTCACAGACACAAAAATATTGGGAGAGGAGAGCTGCCACCCCGTGAAACCCTGATGTGTGTAAGAGCTAATTTCTTCACGTGAAAATTCCTAGATCACAAAACAGAGCTCCAAAGTGCCCATAGTTTAATGTTACGCATGTCATTTTGGAACCAAGTGACATGTGCATACTTTCTGTATGGTCATGCCAATACTATCTCAGTGACTCAACTAAGTGTTGGAAATATGGACGATGGATGGCGGATGATGTCAGTCAGCACTTAACGCTGACTGAACACCAGTGTTGACATTATGGACTTTACTGCTCTATGTGTTCAGAGACAAGAAGAGCCATCTCACTTGCTGTTATTTAATGAGGTGATCAATTTATAGGTTAGTTTCTGATCAATTTTCATGGGTCTTTTTAAGTTTGCAGATTTGATTGGTAGTTTGAAGGACTGTTTAAGATTGGTAAAGACCAAAGTGAGTGGAGGTGAATGATCTAGGTTTGACTGCAAGGATGTAGGCCTGAAGCATGGGAGGGAGAAAGCACGGGGCAGCAAGAAGGACAGTTTGAGGAAGAAGTGCCCTAAGCAGAAGGTATTATCTGTGGAGACTCTTCCAGGCATTTCCATTAACACTATTTAAGGAACAGTCTATGCATATTTACATTCTTAAAGGAAATGCTCATACAAAAATATACTACTTTTGAAAACTAGACCCACAGTTACAGCAGAGCAAGAATGTTTCTGCCAATGCCTGAGAAAGTGGCCCAGAATGTTATTATGCAGGGATCTTTTCACACTTGTTTTAGTTAATATATTTGATATCTCCCAGTTCACCATTCACTGGTCCATCAGAGAGGTAACAGATGCTCTTTCAAAACAAACAAACTTAAGAAATAGAAGCTGCAGTAGGCCATTCAGCCCCACAAGCATGTCCTCCCATTCAACAGTTAATTTTCTACCTCAACTGCACCTTCCTGATTGCCCCGATTCCACTTAATTCAATTAATGGTGGTATCAGTTAGCTTGGCGGCTAGGCTATAATGCACAGTAAAACCAACAGTATGGATTCAATTCCCATACCTTGAGGTCACCACAAAGGACTCGTCTTCTCAACCTCTCCCCCTAGTGATCCTCTGGTTAAGGTACCACCAGCTATCTCTCTCTAATAAGATGTGGCACTTTTGCCTTTACTTTTATTCAATTAATGGTGAAAAACCTATCGCTGTCTGTCTTGAATATACTAAAAGACTCAGTGTCAGCTGCTCTCCAGGGCAGTGAATTTAAAAGATTCACAACTCTTTTAAGTGAGGAAGTGTCTGCAGTATGATATGGTCTACCCCTTGTTCTGAGACTCTGAATCACCAGGAGCAGGGTCACCCAGTTACCTTGTAAAAGTCCTGAAGGATTTTGCTTTTCGTTGAGATCACCTCTCATTCTTCTTAACAATGAAATAGGCTGACCTGCTGTTTCCCTTGTTTTTAGGACAAATGTCTCTATTTCAGGAGTCAGTCTCATTAACCTTTAAACATCACACAACACTAGGTTATAGTCCAACAGGTTTGTTTGGAAGCACTAGCTTTTGGAGCGCTCCTCCAATTTATAACAAAAGATTACAATGTCATGCAAGTAAAATGATATATTTAACAAATCTCAATTGTTGTTAAGTTTTTCATCTTTTAGAATGGGTTACAGGTTTCAGTTCATTAATATGTAAATCCCAGAATTTCTTTTAAGGCACATTCTCAAGATACGTTAATGTTTTATAAATAAAGGTGACATCTCAGCTCAGACAATGCCTTAAAGTATGAAGTCAGAGATGTCACTATCCCAATTTTGACTCAGACTGGTTCTATTTCCAAATTGAAATTTGCAAAATATTATATGGATTGATTGTCTTCATTGACTGCCTACCGGTTGTGTATTTTTTGAGCAAAATGGAATGTATCTGTAGATACAATCCTGCAAATACAAATTCACCCCATAGACTTATATTTGTGTGCACGTGCAGGACAGAGAGATAGAGAAAGTGAGAGTGACTGTGTGCACGTGAGTGTGTGAGTGTGAGTGGAGTGCATGTGAGAGGGCATGTGTTTGTGTGTGTGTGCAAGCTTGGTAACCTGTGTGTGTGAGTGTGATGGGACACAGGCCTGTTAGAGGATGCATGTGTAGGTGTGAGTTTGAGGGCTGTGTGCGCGCATGCATAAGAGAGAGAGATTCTGCGTGTGTGCTAGTATGTAAGGGTGTGTGTGTGTGTGTGTGTGTGTGTGTGTGTGTGTGTGTGTGTGTGTGTGTGTGTGTGTGTGTGTGTGTGTGTGTGTGTGTAAAACGTAATGGGGTCACCTGTAGTGTGACATGAACCCAAGGTCCTGGTTGAGGTCATCCTCATGGGTACCAAACTTGGCTATCAGCCTCTACTCAGCCACTTTGCATTGTTACCTGTCCTGAAGTCTGCCTTGGAAGATGTTTACCCAAAGATCCGAGGCTGAATATCCCAGACTGCTGAAGTGTTCCCCGTCTGGGAGGGAACACCCCTCTCTGATGATTGTTGTGCAATGACCATTCATCCGTTGTGGAAGCCTCTGCTTGGTCTCGCCAATCTACCATGCCTGGGGGAACCTTGCCTGCAGCTTATGAGATAGACAATGTTGACTGAGTGACACGAGTACCTGCCATGTACATGGTGAGTACAAACTCAACAGCCCTAATGTTGAGTGATAACCTTAAAATACAACTGCATTACATCTTCTAGTTTATTATTACCCTTTTAATTGTAACCTCAACAGACAGTAATAGATTTGTCAAACATATCTTCCATTTCATAAATCCATATTGACTTCACTTGATCACATCATGATTTTCCAGTTGTCTTATTAATTCATTCCTAATAATAAATGTTAGCACTTTCCCTATTACTGATGGCAAAAGAATTGGCCTGTAGTTTCCCATTTTCTCTCTTCATCCTTTCTTGAATTCAAGGTTATATTTGCCATCCTCCAATCCATAGGGACAGATTAAATCAAAACGAATCTATCCAATATGTCTGTAGTGACTTGTTTTTAAAGCAGTACAATGCAGGCAATTAGTCAATACAACAAATAAATATCAATATAGTTACAAGCAAGTGCAACACTTTTTACACAAATATGGCACCAATGGCAATCTCAGTCTTTTCAGTTTGGCTCTGGTATGTCCCATCACAGCGTATGATGCCATTCAATTGGCTGGGGTTATGCAACACCACAGTCCTTGCATCCCAGCTAAAATGCTAGTTAGGCACTCACACATGATCCTGATGGCTGCCCCACAGCAATTTAACTCTAGAAACTGTGTTAATTGCCTTAAGAAGCCTGCTCACACCTCCATTAGGAAGTCTATCCTTGGAGAGTTACTGGCCAATCAAATGGTGAAATGCTCTGCAATCCCAGCTCCAGCAGGGGGAGTGTTGTAACTGCTGAGATATAGGCAATGCCACCACACAGAGGTGCCCAGGTAAATCTGTTAAGTCTTGATAAAGGTAGAAGGGAATATGACACTGGGTTCAACCAACCAGGGAAAGGTTAAAGGGCTGGATGATCTTTGGGAGTTTAATCCCCAAAGGGCTCAGAATTCATTCCTCCTTGGCCTGACGCTAGCCCATGTGGCTAACGCTGCCAGGTTTCTGTATGGTGTGGGCCTTTCCTGGCTACAGGTAAAGTACCAGTGGCAATAGGGTGAGTTTCTGAAGTGGCCACTAGGATCTCAACTGACCCAATGGTTGACTAGCACTGAGGCCTCCTCACTTCCCTGCAAAATTTCAGACAGGCAGCATGTGGGTATACAAGGTAGAAAACCATCTGCCAATTTTATCTACCGACACCCCTCCCCAGTCTTTAAATCTACAGATGGGGAGCACAAGGTTCAGCCTAATGATGACAGACACTGGTTGCCATATTTTCCCTACTGTTCCCAAGAATGAATGTTTCACAAAAAATACTGTATAGAGTTCAAAGTTGCCAAAGTTTGCAAAATGTGAGGAATGTAACCTTGTTGCTATATTAGTTATAGCCCAGTGTTATTATTATTTGACTATTAATCTGGGGACCTGGGCTCAAATGCTGTCATGGTAGGGGTGACAAGTTTGGAACTAAGAGTTTGATGATGACCATGAAACCATTTTGGAAAATCTCATCCAGTTTATTAAAATTCTTGAAGGAGGACAACTGCTATCCTTACCTGGTTTGGCCTACATGTGAGTCCAGAGCCACTGTAATGTTGACTCTTAATTGCCCTCTGGGTAATTAGGGATGACCAGTGATGCCCACATCTTGTGAATGAATAAAAAAACACCTCCAGTATGTGAATTGTGTGCCCATCATATTCCCTTTCTTTTAAAACTAGAAATCAATAGGTTGTGTTAGGTTTCAAATTTTTTAACAATAATACTTAACATTTGAGCTGAAAACGTGTTGCTGGTTAAAGCGCAGCAGGTCAGGCAGCATCCAAGGAACAGGAAATTCGACGTTTCGGGCATAAGCCCTTCATCAGGAAACGTCGAATTTCCTGCTCCTTATGCCCGAAATGTCGAATTTCCTGTTCCTTGGATGCTGCCTGACCTGCTGCGCTTTAACTAGCAACACATTTTCAGCTCAGATCTCCAGCATCTGCAGACCTCACTTTTTACTTAACATTTGAGCCAAACCCACCATTTAATGAGAGCTAAAACTCCTCTGATGTATTTTAGAAGAGTGAGTGTACACTGTGTGGTTAGCTTGGTCTGTATACATTTTACTGTGTGATGAGTTTTTTCAAAGAGTGTACTTAGATGCCCATTGTCATTAGAACAATAATTGAGTTAATTAAAGTTAATGAATGGAAGTATAATTAACAGTTGATCCAATATTGGCAAATTTTCATCTCCTAAATTTTATAAAAGATTTGTAAAAGATTTATTGACATTAAGTCTGCAACACCTCAAGTTTCCACTAAGCAATATCACCACAATTGGAGAGGTATTGGTGGAATCAATGCAAATGATCTAGGTATTTTAAACCTGATGTTATACTGGTATGACTAGATGAAATCATGAGAGGACCACTCATGGTACCGTGTTATTTGAGCGAGTTGAAATCTTCGTTACCATAAAGCAGATTTGTTGCTACCATCATCTTTTTAATTTGGGATCTACAAGGGCCTGCTTGTCTAGTGTAGTAGAACCACTCTGTAGTCTATTGAGAAGAGGCTCTTGTTTTAGACAAGATGTAGATTATGAGAAAGTGAGGACTGCAGATGCTGGAGATCAGAGCTGAAAATGTGTTGCTGGAAAAACGCAGCAGGTCAGGCAGCATCCAAGGAGCAGGAGAATCGACATTTTGGGCATGAGCCCTTCTTCAGGAATTTAGATCATTGCATGATAGCAATAGGGCACAAGTTTTGTTAGTATGATAGATATTGTTACATAGTCTATAAGGAGTCCTGGATAATAGACCTGACTCCTTTGAGTTTTGGAGCTGTCCCCCCTTTCTCCACTCAAATCCTTATGACACTATCAGACTAATGCAGTCTTTAGCATTAACCCTTTAAGATTCATTACCTCATACAGCACAGATTTGCACCCTAAGTCACTTATGTTTCATGGTCTTTTGTATTGGCTTAGGATTCAACTTGCCACATCAGCCTTCCACTACAATACGGACTACTCCTTCAAATCAGCTTCATTCTTCAGCTGACACTGGTTGGTAAAGATTCTGATCTCCTAGGCATACACACAATAGCATATATCAAAAAAAAATAATTAACAAACTGACTGGTACACACTAAGGAAATGATTATAATGAAAATAAATAGAAATACAAAAGAAATAAAAATAGAAAATGCAGGAAATATTCAGCAGGTCTGAAACATCTGAAGGGAGAGAAACAAAGCTCATGTTTCACGTCAATGACCTTTCATCAGAACTAAATGGTTGAACATAGTTTTATAGATATTTTCATTGATATTAAATCACGTTACTCACAGATGGAGGGTAAGACACCCACATTGAAACTCCTTGCTTTTCTGATAAACCAATGTTCAGTTGTATTAATAAAACTAAACCAGATTATGACTTAAGGTATTTAAACTGTGAACCAGCATTGTTTCGAGCGTACCTCAGGCGCAATTTCCTCATTGTGTCTAGTCTATACTGTAATGTGTTTCTCTACTAACACCACTTGCTGACCTTCTATTTTAATTAACAATAAAGCCTAGAAACTGTTGGTTGTGGAATTAACTGCAGTTTACAAAAAGTTTAAACAAATCATTGTCTTCATTAAAATCCCAAAGTTGTTGTTCTTCACTGTTACTACAGAGATCAGAAATTGGACAGCTCATGAATTCTACCAGCATGAAAAGAAGACACTGGTGATGAAGATAGTTACATCAGTTGCACATGATACAAAGTATACTGGTTGCACTTCTCACCTCATTCATCAGCCTTCTGGAATGCATTAATAGCTCAGCAATTACATTCTCTTGATCTGTGTTCAACTTTTGCTATCATCTTGATTCTATATTGATATTCCCTTCAATAGTTAGAACTTCATCTCAAAAAAATTGTGACCATTTGATAGAGAAAGGAAAAACTTGCATTTATATCAAGGCTTTCGCAACCTCATGATGTTCTAAAGCACTTCATAACCAATATACTATTTTTGGACGTGTGGCATTATGGTTCAGTACGTAAATGTGGCAGCCAACTTGTGCACTTCATGGTCCTATAAACAGCAATGTGATAATGACTAGTTTAGATGGCTCTGCTGGTATTGGCTGAAGGGTAAATGTTAACTCAAAATCCTGCTTGCTCCTGTCCAGACCAACAAGATCTCAGTTTAATCTATCGAGTGAAAACAGCTCCTCTGATGTTAGCATTCACTTAGTAATGCACTAGAATTTGTTAATTAGAAAACTCAAGCTTATAACAAGAGAAAATCTCATAATATGTTACACACTATCCACTTTCCTGCATGTTTCAGAAACCAAAGAATAAGTAAGTGATCTTTGGAATGAAATAGAGGCTTTTAAAATGTGGATGCTGAAAATTCCACAAACAGATAAAACAAGTAGAGGTATTTGAAATTGCAAGAGCAACAAGAACTCTTAAAAAGTGTTGGCCAGAAATGATAATGTAAGTATTTCAGTCATTTGATCAGATTTGGTGAGAGATCTCTTCCTGAACAGAAAATGGAGGGCAGCAAAAAGATGGGTGAAGTTAGTGAAGAATAGAGTGGTTGCAGACAAGCTATAGTGGATGTGTGAAGGGGGCATAAGATGGATGAGTTTGGTACAGTATACCATGACAGCAGGTCCACTGGGAGCAGCAGTGTCAGAAGCAGCAATTTTAGTCTCCATGTTTACAGGAAGACAAGGTGGGAGCAGTGGAGCAAATTAATAGTCAGAAAGCTAAGAACTGCACTTATTACTCAGGCCCAGGCAAGGTTGCCATTTTTGGAATAGGATACCTATTACAGCATGCCTGATTCAGATGTGAGCTGGCTATTATCCATGCACTCTCTAATTTTTATTTGGTAGTGCATTGTTGATTAGTTTAAGTGCATGGCTCATTAAATATTTTGTGTAACTGTGTACCTGCAGTAAATTGAGAGTGCTGATTTGTGTGCACATTGCAGGAAAAGGATTGGGGTGCTGGACAGCTACATGGCTGTCTGGTTTCTAGAAGACATTGGCTGTCAGGCAGATTTGCTTGTGTCATAAGACATGGTTAAGAACTTAAATGAGGAAGGAAGGTAAAGATTGGGGATCATGAATGACACGAGTGGAGAGAGGTTAGAATTGTTGGTCTTGGAGAAGATTCTAATGGACAGACTAAGGAAGCAATCAAATGCAGAGATCTTGGGAAAAAAATTACCTTAATTGCATAGGTCATACAACACAGAAACAGTCAATCCAACCAATCTGCGCAGATATTCTTCTTTCCTCTCTTACCCAAATCCATCAATGCAAGCCTATGTTCCCTTCTCCCTTATATGTTTGGCATTTGCCTGTGATTTCCCTCCCTTAGTACTCAGAGAGTCATTGTCATGGATTATACAGCACAGAAACGGACCTTTCGGTCCAACCCGTATATGCCAACCAAATATCCAAACCTGATCCTAACCTATGCTCTTCTGGGGAATCACTCTATCTTTGCTGTCCATAGCTGAGATATGCTTCCTTCTTATTCTTGATCAAAACTTTAATTTCTCGAGTCATCCAGCATTCCCTGTAACTTCCAGGCTTGCCCTTCACTCTTACAGGAATATACAGTCTCTGAACTCTCGTTATCTCATTTTTGAAGGTTTTCCATTTTTCAGCCACCCCTAAACAACTTTGCGAACATCTGCCCCCGATCAATTTTGATAATTCTTGTCTAATACTGTCAAAGTTGGACTTCTTCCAATTTAGAACTTTAACTTTTACATCCAGTCTGCCCCTTTTCCATCACTATTTTAAAACTAATAGAATTATGGTCACTGGCCTCAAAGTGCTATCCCACTGATGCCTCAGTCACCTGCCCTGCCTTAGTTTCAAAGAGTAGTTCAAGTTTTGTACCTTCTCTAGTAGGTACATCCACATACTGAAAATTATCTTGTACACATTTAACAAATTTGTTTCCATCCAAGCCCTTAATACTATGGCTGTCCCAGTCTACATTTGGAAAGTTAAAATACCCGACCATAACCACCCTATTATTCTTACAGATAACTGAGACCTCCTTATATATTTGTTTCTCAATTTCCTGCTGACTACTGGGGAGGTCTATAGCACAATCCCAATAAGGTGAGCATCCCTTTCCTATTTCTCAGTTCCACCCAGATAATTTCACTGTGCAAATTCCTAGGAATATCCTACCTAAATACAACTGTAATGTTATGGTTAATCAAAAATGGCACTGCCTCTCCTCTCTTGCTACTCCTTTCGATCCTTCCTATAGCATATAAACCCTGGAACATTAAGCTACCAGTCCTGACCATCCCTGAGCCACGTTTCTGTAACTGCTATGATATCCCAGTCCCATGTTCATAATCATGCCCTGAGTTCATTTGCCTTATCTGTTAGGCTCCTTGCATTTAAAAAAAATGCAGTTTAGTTTATCAGATCTGCCTCATTCTCTACTTTGTTTCGGCTTCCTCTGTCTGGTTGACTTACTCCTTTTCTGAACTGTACCAGTCTCAGACTGATCTCTTTTCTCATTCACTCCCTGGATCATAGAGTCATAGAGCTGTACAGCATAGAAACAGACCCTTCAGTCTAACTCATGCATGCTGACCAGACATCTTAAATTAATCAAGTACCATTTGCCAGCATTTGGCTCATACATCTCTAAACCCTTCCTATTTATATACCCATCCAGATGACTTTTAAATGTTTAAATTGTACCAGCCTCCACAACTTCCTCTGGAAATTCATTGCATACACACACCACCCTCTGCGTCAAAAAGTTGCTCCTTAGCTAATCTTCCCACATCCCCCTTACTAGTCCTGTGCAGTTCTAGCAAATGTCTCCACCAGTATATTAGCCCCCTTCCAATTTAGGTGCTATGCATCCTTCTTATACAGATCACTTCTACCAGAAGACATTCCAAAGATCTAAAAATGTGAATCTTTCGCCCCTGCACCAGCTGCTCAGTCACGCATTCATCTGCTCTATCCTCCTCTTCCTATCCTCACTAGCTCAGGTCACTGGGAGTAATCCAGATATTACTGCCCTCAAGGACCTACTTTTTAAAGTCCTGCCTAACTTTCCTGTATTGTCTCTTCAGAATCTCATCCTTTTCTCTACCTATGTCATTAGTTCCAATGTGGATAACAACCACATTGCTGGTCCCTCTCCTTTGAGAATATTCTGCACCTTCTCTGAGATATCTTTGGTCTTGGCTCCAAGGAGGCAATACACCATTCTGATTTCTCGCAGTTGGCTGCAGAATTGTCTGTCTGTGCCTCTGACTAGAGAATCTCCCATCACAATCGATCACTTGGAACCTAGCATACCCCTCATTACAATTGAGCCAGTCTCAGTACCAGAAACCTGGCTGTCAATGCTACATTACCCTGAGAGTCCATCACCCCCTACATTTTCCAAAGGATACATATTTGAGATGGATATAGCCACAGGAGACTCCTGCACTCTCTCTCCTGCCTTTCCTGGAACAAACCTATCTACCTGACTATATCTGTGGTTTATTTCCTTCCCTGCAATTGTGATCCATCACACCCCATAGCTCCTGTAAATTCCTCATTGCCTCTAACTGCCGATCTAACCGATCCATGCAATTGTTAGGATTCACAACCAAACACACTTCCTGCAGACAAAATGATCAGTGACACAGAAACTCTCCCTAATCTCCCACGCCCAACAGGAAGAATATATCACTCTATTGAAGTCCATCTTCCTTAGATAAAGAAGGAAATACAGTGATGTAATGGTATTGTGTAATTCCAAATCCCAGGCTAGTGGTCCGCGAACGCATGGGTGTGAATCACAGTGTGGTGAAATTTGAATTCTATAAAAATCTGGAATAAAAAGTTGGCTAATTACCTTAAAAAGTTGGATTCAATAATGTCATTTATGGAAGGAAATCAGCATCTATATCTGGTCTGACTCACAAATGACTCGAGACCTATAGCAATGTGGCTGACTCCAAACAGTCCTCCAGGCAATTAGGAAGTACAGTATATGCTGACATCACCAGCAATGTCGTCATTCCTTGAACAAATCAAAAATAGTTTCAGTCTGAATTCCCAACTATATTTCTTGGAGACAAGTTTATTTGATAGCTCACAATTATGCATTTCCTAACATTTCGTAACATCATTGCATTGACTCTATTAAAACTTTTTCATAATTTTAAATAGCATTGTTAGGTTACCACTCAGTTGATTTTTTTTCCCAAAAGAGAAGAGAATCAGCCTGTCATTATTTTCCTGATTTGTTTACCCATCCATTTCGAGTATCATGTTAGTGGATTACCTCTGCACCTACATACACACAATACTCAAAATGTAATCTAACTAAGGTTTCACACTGGTTTAACATAAACTTTCCAACTTTTTAATTCTATCCCTCTAGAAATAAAGCCTTCTGTTTGGTTTGCACACTTGATTCGTTAAGTCTACCCTATCCCCACCTCCTTCTGTGAGTGATCAGGATTTGGACCTTCTCCACCGAAAAGGTCAAATAAAAGGTTTCATTAGTTAGTGTTGCCTAGCACTTTTTAATAGTAATTTTTACTCGGTTATTATTCATTTAAACAGTAATTTTACTGTTTTGAAATTGTTTCTGTTCGCAAATCATGTTTACCATAATGATGTCTTTAATTTTTCTGAAATCTGCATACCAGTCCCACCAGCTGCGGGAAAAATTAAAATGAACCCTACATCTCCCCATAGCCCTTGTGTAAACATTGGACAACTCAGTTCCAAAATAGGATTACCAGAACTTTGCACAAGATTCCAAATACATTTTTCTCCAAGATTTGATACAAATTCAGCATGGCATGTCTAATTTTCAGCCATATTCCTCTATGAGCAAACTCTTATTTATAGTTTTAATAACTTGTGTCATTACTTTTAATAATTTGTGTATTTGTGCTGGTCAGATCACTTTCTTTTATTATCGCTCTTAAATTCTGATATTTCAAGTAATATGTGACCTCTTTAAGATGTGCAGATGTAATCTTTCTTGACCAGATGGCTTAACTTCCTTGGATTTGATCATGTTCTTCAATTTGTTTTTGCTTTGAATTATATTTGCAATGATATTATCTTGAATTTCATCTTATGATGACATGGCATCTTAGCTATTTTCCTGATAAATACTGAAACAAAATGCATAATATCAAATTTTCATAGTTTCTGTTTGCTTACCAACTTTTTTGAAACTTCTTTCCTGATCTCTTCCTACTCCCCCTTGTGATCCTCTCTCCTGCCGATCATGTATTTAAAAGTATGCTTTGTCCTTCCCCCTGAACTTCTCTCTACATTAATCTATGGTGTGCTTAGTTTCTTGCTTCTTTTTTTTAAGTAAAATATACTTTTCCTGAATTATGTTGATTGTTTTTTCAATGTTTCCATTTCTACGCTAAGCAATTGTTTGTCAATATTATTGCCCACTTTATTTTCCCAAGTTCCATTCTCAGCTATTCGTCAATTTATTCTCCTGGTCTTTGTCATACTTACGTTCTTCTGAATCCTTTTTATCTCAAAAAAATCATATTATGATCAAAGAATATATTGAACAAGTACATTGAGAAAATTCTGTTTTTTTTATTTATTGTGTGCAAATGCGCACTATAAAATATGGATTTTCTTTGTCCTTACTCAGGAATTGATGCCATGTAAAATTCAAATGTGAAACATTTGCAGCCATTTAGCTTGAATGAATTTGCAGACCTGTTGTTGAATTGTTTATATTCCCAACCATTTCCCCATTATTGAAGCCAAAACCAGCTGGCTCCTTCCCACTGAAAATAATGGAAATTCCTGAAAACCATAGCGAGAAAGGCTTTCACTGTGGGGAAGGGAAGAAAAGACTGCCAACAAGCTAACTGCTTGGCAAAGGGTACATTATATTAAGATTCAGGATCATTGAACCTTTGAAACAAAAAAAAGACTCAAACTATATAGTTCATTTTCCATCATCCTGGTAACAACATGATCCAACAATAATGGAGCTATTATTGTGACAATAGATCTCTATCAGTTAATCTTCAACAGAGTCAGACAGAGAATGGAAAATTCACCTGAGATGGCAAGCATTCAGAAATATTGTTGAAAATTTGGATTCAATGGCACTCATTCCTTGCATGCAGATGTCCAGCATAACTCGCACCAAAAGCTTTCTTGGTAACAGACATTTAGATTGTGTGCTGGAAGTGTGCAGAGTAGCTGATAGTGATCAGTATGCAGCATGAACTCAGCAGGAAGTACCCCAAACAGAGAAAAATAAAGTGATCATAAATACCTCTTAGGTTAGTTGTAGATTTATTTGTACTGCCTCAGTAGGATTTTGCGGAAGCATTTGGTGTTTTAAGAAGTTGTTTATACTTAATGAAGTAATACTAGATGCGGAGAAGACCTTGAACTTACACCCAGTCATTAAATGTAGAATATCGGTTGCATTGCCTGCACTTTATGAAAGATGACAGCTCAAAATTACACCAACTCTTGCAACCAGAATTGCGCCTAAAAGGAGAATGTCACCGGAAGACAATGGGTTGATGCATCATGGAATCACTGCTGCATTTACCAGGCCAGAACCTCAGCAATCCCAGCAATCCGCTAGAATGCATGGATTGCTGGACTGTTGTGTGAGTCTGAAAGGACTTTTGAGCATTGGAATCTGGAACCATGATGACACCAATCTGAGCTTCCATGGTACCAAGCTGGGTTCCACAGAAACCACTTGAGATTTCATGGCTTAAGTCTGAGTCTCCAACATAGCATTCAGATGCTGGGTGACCCATGTCTGTGCTGCATGCAAGATGAGACATCAAACATCAGGTGATATGGAACGGTTGGGTCCTGAATCAGCACTTCAAAACTGGAAAGGATGATTCAAGGCCTGCCTAACGCCGTGTTGCCAGAACGTCTCCATGCTCTGTGACAAATACAGCTGCATTTCCATGAAGATCTTTATCAACATTTTTCTGTACCAACCCAATCAAATTCTTTATCAGAGTCCCCTGCAGCAGAATCCACTTGGAACCTTTCCATCTGGGAAGATGGCACACATATTATCCTTGGCATATGCACTTTGGGCCGGCTGCAGACTAGTGTCTACTCTTTTCTATGTTCTGCTTTTCTGTTGTCCTCCAAGTTTGTGAAGCTCCACTACCTAAAGTGTTGGCTGTATAATTGTGTTTCTCCTTTGCAAATCCTTTGCTTATCTTGGATTTAAATTGCCACACTCAACGTTGAAGTGGCAGATGTTCCAGACTATCTGAAAGGACAAAGCCAAAGAGTAGGGAAGCTTAACAGTTGGGGATGGTAGTAAGAGCTGGGCTTGTAACTCAAGAGAGATTATGTAGTGAGGGTGAATGAGATGTGAGAGGTTTCTCAGGTAGGAACACTTATCATGTATGATAGTTTTAGCCCTATTATTGGCTACTGCATCAATTGTAATGCTAATGATTGCCAGCCCTCTCTCAAATATAGAGGTGAGGACAAGGGACCATGCCAGTCCTCTATGTGTTGGGTGCTGGTGTCTCTGATAATGAATTACCTTAATCTGCAGGAGGGAGGTAAGTGTGCAGAAACTATAGTGTCATGTGTTTGTGTGATGTACTTGCCACTGATGAACAACCAGAGCTCAGTGCTAATTATGAGATGTTGATGTGAAGCTTATCGCATTGCTAAGTGTCTGAATGTAAGGTGAAGCTACATATGGTGGATATAAGACATAGGGACTGGGTGCTCCAGTTTTCTCCAACAGTCCAAAGATATCCAGGTTTGGCCATGCTAAATTTCCCATAGTGTCCAGTGATGCACAGTTTAGGTAGATTAGCCATGTGAAATGCAGGGTTACAGTGGTAGGATAGGGGATGAGGCTGGGTGAGATGCACCTCAGATGGTCAATGTGGACTCAATGGGTGAAATGGCCTGCTTCCATCACTGAAGGAATTCTACGACTCTTTGAAATTTTGCTATATTTTCTCATACGCAAAGCATAGCAAGTATATTAACTTGTTAACAGCAAGGGAACATCTTCCATACAAAGCCAAAAGCCAGTTTGAAAATAAGATGTAACCATAAGTCAGAACAATATTGGCTGTTCCAAAAATATCTTGTGCTCTCCTTTGAAAGAGAGATGTTAAAACTGATAATGCTGACCATTGGGATCTGTGTCTACAGCACCTTTCATTTTATCAAATATGTTTGTCATTTGAAAAGAGTGTGACAATAACCTCAGCATTCTACTTCACGGGTATACCCTAACCTGGCACCACTGGGTTAGACATTGCATTTATTCATATACCTACAACATTTTAGAATTTATTCAAGTTGCATGGAATGATCCTACAGAAATCTGAAACATATTATCCCAAATTCTAAGAGCACTGGAAGAAAATCAGCATGATGAATAGATTATAATAACAGACCAGTAACTGTATTTTTGGCATGCACTTGGAAAGCTTTGTATATGGTAAATCATTTATCATTTCCATTGTCTGCAGTCTGAAGTCTTTCTTTCCCTATAGCCTGTCACATAATCAGCTCGTTTTTCATTCAAAGAACCTTTGGCTGCACAATCTAGAAATTTATAGTACCTGGCATTGGTCTGGAAGACTCGTCTGCAAATAAATTTGCCCCTGAAGCCTCAAAGAGCAACAGGTATTCAAAAAATGAAAGACCCATGGAACAAGTTACTGAGGTGTGCTCAGGTTGAATATGCCCTGAAAACTAGTTTCACAGAGTCTGGTCTTTCATATTTTGGGCAGAGTAAGATTTTAAGGGATTACAGATCTGAATCCAGATCCCAAACTTCCACTGAGCACTCAGTTTTAGTTTTGAGGGAGGATGCACATGTTGGGGAAGTGCGTTGGCCAGCCCCCTCTCTTCATTGAGTTGGATTGAAAGATTTATTGTCACTTGTACTTTACAGTGAATAATACAGTAAAGTACAGTGAAAACTTTCAAATGTGGCCACAATCTAGTGCCATTTTGATTCGTTTAAGAATAAAAAGATAGAATTGAAAGAGAGTCTATTTTAATTCTGTCACCTCCACTAATGGGTCCTGAGCCAGCTCACCAATGACAGCTGCACTGCCACTCCTCCATCATTGCCTTGCCACCGCCTGCTCCAGGTGCCATCTCTTCGCCACTGGGTCCAACTTTCTGGCCAACGCTGTTGCACCGCAACCGACACTTGCACCGCAACCAGGAGTCCCCAGTTCTGGGCCTATTGCAATCAGGAGTCCCCAGCTCTGGGCCTACTGCAACCAGGGGTCCCCAGCTGTGGGCGTACCACAACCAGGAGTCCCCAGCTCTGGGCTTACTGAAACCAGGAGTCTCTGGCTCCACTCCCACCTCATTAATACCATGCTGTCACCACTGCAGCATCCACCTCGCCAATACCAGAGTTCCTGCTTGGGTAACCTCAAGGAGGTGTGTTGGCAATTTTAATATTATTATGAAATTGCATGTCTCATTTTTATCCACAACTTTCAACTTAAGGTTGGATGGCCAGATTTCCAGGGTCTTGGATATGTGGCAGCCAAAAGGAAGTGAACACTGCTAGATCCAGTGTGCCTTTCCATTGACCTGTTTGATCTGGCATGACAGCTTTGACCACATACTCCGACTTGAAAACCTATCCCTTTTGACCTCACCCCAACCTCTTTACCATTAAACTTCAACCTCTCTCCACGAACTCCCATCAAATCCTCCAAACATCCAATGCCCTCCCACTTTAGATCTGTTCCAGGTCTCCCACCAAGGCTTCCCTCTGCATCCTAACCTGCAACAAACTCCCCAGCTCAACCAAGGCTTTCAACCACCACCATCTAGATGTCCTACCTTAAAGGTAAGATTTTAGATAAGCACAGGCAGATAATTAGAGCGATATTTCATAAATCTCAACAAAACATATGCTGTTAATAAAGATAAATTTTATGACAAGCTATGGGCTTATCAAGGAAGCTAAATTTAATATCAAATTGAAAGAAGTGGCAAATAATGTGACAAAGATTTTTACTCAGAGAAAATATTAGCAATTAGCAAAGGATACCTAAGAAAAGGGAGAAAAATAAATGGTAAGAATAAACTATCAAGACATATGAAAACAGATAATCAGGGCTTCAACAAATATATAACAAGAAAGAGTAGAGCTAAGGTAAGCACAGAACTCTTAAAGAATAAGACCAGGGAATTAACAAATGGAAATAAGGAAATAGAAGAAGTTTTGAACCTTTTTAAATCTACTCTCAAACTACAAGTTTCTCATAATTTTAAAATCTATGCTAAAAGGCAGGGAAGAATTCAAACTACTCATTACCATGAATGAAAAAGTACTGGGCAAATTAATAGGATCAATGACTGATGTAACTTCTGGACTAGATGGACTGCATACTAGGTACCCAAATTGAAAGAAATGGCTTCATGTCCTTGTCAGTTCTCCATTAACTTTGAGTCGTCTGTAGTTTAGGTGTATGCCTACCTCAGCTTTGCACAGTCCAATGACTCGGCTTCTACAGCTCTCTGACATTGAATACCAACGATAAATAATAATAATAATAAAGATGTTAAGAGCAAAGGTATTCTTCCTGATCTCCATCTTAAATGGGAGATTATTTATTCTGAAGTTATACTCCCCAGACATTGATTCTTCCTAGAATTTAACCTGTCAAACCCCCTCTGAACATTACATGTTTCAGTAAGATCAGCTCTTATTCTTCTAAATTCTGCTGAGTAGAGTCAAAACCTACTCAACCCTTGCTCATAAAATTCTTCTTCGCAGGAATCAACATAATAACCCTTCACACAACAACCTCTAATTCTTTTTGAACAGAGCCCAAAATCCTAGGCAATATTTTAAGTGTGGGCTCACCAAAATGGTGTACAGTTGGAGCAAACTTTCTAACTTTTATACTGCATTCAATTATAATGAAGAACAACATTCCATTTTAGATTAGATAGCTTCCCTACAGTGTGAAAACAGGCCCTTTGGCCCAACCAATCCACACTGACCCTCCTGCCTTCCTTTTATTTGGTGTATACTAATTGCATGCTAATATTTTGAGATTCATGTATAAAGACATTGTAATCCTTTTGTACTGCAGCATTCTGTGTAGTCTCTTTCCATTTAAATCACGTTATATTTATTTTTCTGTTCTTCTTATTAATATGGGTAGCCTGATACATTCCCACTTTCTGCTCCATCTGCTGAGTGATTGCTCATTCACTTAATTCACATTTATTTGCCAATTCTTGGGCTGAAACTTTGTGGGCCGTTTGAGAATTTACTCAAAAGGTGGGGGTGGTGGGGGAGTATTAAAATGTAAGACATCAGCTATATCTTCAAATTGTTGCCAGATATTCCTGACACTTGCCAAAATAACAAAAGAACATTACATACAAGGACGACAAAACAGTAATTTGACAAATTAGGTTTTCAATTGAGAGCAATTTATTAAATTGACTTACAGAATACAGAGCCACGGGCCTTCAGCTTCATTCATTTCACCCAAATCTCAATCAGTGTTGAACTCAGCCAAACATTGAGTTCTTCTTCCACCACCTTCACATTTATTTCTTTGGTCAGCATTCCTGCCCCTGAACAGCAGACTCTTTCACTCCTCTGAAATACTCTTCTTCCTTCAGGCCTCCCTCTGGCCTCTTTCACTTTCTAGATCTTTTCATAGAGAGCTGCTGATGTGACATTAGATGTTTGAATTAGTTATAGAATCCCTACAGTGTGGAAACAGGCCATTTGGCCTAACAAGTCCACACCGACTCTCCAAAAAGTAACCCACCCAGACCCATTCCCCTACCCTATTATTCTACATTTACCCTTGACCTACACATCCCTGAACACGATGGGCAATTTAGCATGGCCAGTCCACATAACCTGCATGTGTTTGGATTATGGGAAGAAACCAGAGCAACTGGAGGAAACCCAAGCAGACACATGGAGGATGTGCAAACTCCAAACAGATAGCTGCCCGAGTTGGAATTGAACCTTAGCCCCTTGCGCTGTGAGGCAGCAGTGCTAACCACTGATCCACCATGCTGCCCCTTTTTTCTCCCTTTTCCCCCAAACTCTGGTTCCCTCCACCCTCCTACCTGCCACTCGCCATCTTCATCTCTCTCTCCGCCTCTCCTAGACCCTCCCCTCCACCCGTCTCTTTCCCCACATTTGGGAGGGGGTGGGAGAGGGGGCTGAACCTGAGAGCTAATCTCCTGCTATCTTTAGAATTCATACTCCCACCCCCACTCCCCACTCCTCTCCTACAGCTCTCCCTTCCCCCCCTAACCCAACTGGGACCTGGGTCCTTTCAATCCTGGACCTCAGTTGTGTGCATTCCAGTCTTTTCTTTAAAAAAAAGTCTGCAGCCCTAACTCACCCCAACTTGTTAACTTGCTGCATTTCATTCTCTTACACCCACTGTCAAGATCATCGTGCTTGCTGGCAAGGGTTGTTTTGCTGTTATCCAGCATACTGAGCTCCTACTGGCAGGACCTAATAGCAGTTTTCCGACACCTCCTCTGATCATAACCCCACCACTGAAACATCAGTTGTGGGAAACACAGCATTTGCCATTTTGCTTTGTGCTTTTCTACTGCCCTAAAGCCGTTCTTTCCAGGTGAAACAGCGATTTTCTTATACATCCATCCATTTTGCATTCTGTATTTGCTGCTTGTAATGTAGTCTCATTGGCATTGTGTATATCACCATTTAGGTGCTCTCTTACATTGCTCAAAATTATCAAGTGACTGCTGCTGAACAACATAAAGTCTACTAGTTTTATAGGAGTATCAACTACCTTGTAAAAAAGTTAATAGAAGAATCAACAGCGACTCTTCCATTGCAAGAAATCTGACATGGCAAAAGAAGGTTAAAAGCGCTGAGCAAGATCTTTCTAGCACTACATTCTTCTGCAGAAGCACTTTGATTAAAGTGAATTTTCTTTTCTCTCTAGTACATGATGATTCAAATAGGGCTGTCACAAAGTGTTTCCCTTTCATTTTTAAATATTTCAATTTTGAGAAGCAGGTATAGAATTTACTGTTAGGTTTTGCCAGATAATCTAGACAGCAATCATAACAGAATTATTATCCAAACTTTGATCCCAGCATAGGGCAATTTTCTGTTTAATTAGCTGATAGCATATGTAATAATTATAAAAAAGCATAAAACTTTACCAAAATCAGAAATGTACTCAAAAAGACAATGGTTCCAGCAGCTATGTAGCTCAGACTTTGCACAACACAATAAAGCACACTATTAGCCATGTCGTTTTGTCGCACAAAGTATCATTCTCAAGTTAGATGCTAACCTTCGCATTTTTACAGCAGATCACAGCAACAGAGGGGTGACTGTCACATTGTTGAATTGGAGGAATGCAATATATTGAAACTCATTTTAGCCACGTGGCTTCCTTCTGCCAACTATTACAGATTCCTGAATTGCTGCAAATCTGTGTCAAACTACTTTCAGCGTGTAGGCAGAGGAGAGCTCCAACATATTAGGGCGATATATCAGGGACTGGGGCAATTAGCTAATAAAGTGACTGAGCTTTCATTCTTTTCCTTAGCTTTGCTCTGAAACATTTAAGTACTGTATTGAAGCTTTACGGATCAAGTCATTCAGTCCTCTTAGTGTAAGAGCTGATGATTGACATGAACGGGAACCTGGAGAGAAGGATTTGGGATGATTTTTAAATTTCTTTTAGATTGAATACAGACAATTAACACCAGATGTGGCAGGAAAATGTGAGAGAAACATTTTAGCTTTCTACAAAAAGTCTTTGAGTGATGGATATGACTTCTCTGAAACAGCTTTCAGAGAGCAATGTCAAAATTAGCCCTTGCAAATGTTTTATCCTTTGAAGAGTTTTACGATGGTGTTCAAGCATGTAGTTTTAAAGAGATTGCCATGGACGTGTTAATTTAAAATTGGGCATTGTGTCTTGCCTCCGCCCTGAGATGCAGAGTTGCAAGACAAATAAGGAGAATCATCTGAAACGTTCCAGTAAAATCCATCAAAAAGAAATCACAAACATAAAGAAAATTAGCTCATGTTTATGACACCATACAACAATTCTCATCTAGAACACGTTTCCCTCATAACATCACATGAAGAAACAGGAGGATCAGTGTAAAACAAGACTCCAGAACTCTATCAATTTTTCAGAGGAATGCTAATACATTCATTCAGACTTATTGAGGACAAAACCATTTGTGAATTACAAATAAGATTGGACAAAATTATAAACACTAGTTCTCCCATCCCATCACAGGCACATCGGCTTTAATATTTTATTAGTTGTTCTACCATTAGTTATTTTATTAAATGCATTGATTAGCATTGTTCTTTTTGGTAATTATTAATTGAATTTAGTCAATAAATGATTGCTGCAGTATTCCATTCTCTATTTAAATATATCAAGTAGACCAGTCAAGCCTTTGCTTGCCTTGTAACCATTTTTGAATCTTTGCATATGGAGGGTTGGACCAGCTGGGGCATGATATTTCTCACCATTCTATCTTAGCCACTCTAAAAGTTTGATTATTTTGATTACTCTGAGGATGCCTCCATTTTGTGACACCTTTACTTTCTCCCACTTTTTTACAGTGTAAATGTTTGCTATAAATTCTGTGTCTTCACAACCACCTGATGAAGGAGTGTCGCTCTGAAAGTCAGTACTTCCAGTTAAACCTGTTGGACTATAACCTGGTGTTGTGTGATTTTCATCTTTTTTAGAATACTTTCAAGCTATGCCCTCTGGTTCTGAATTATTTTATGAGTGGGAGATCTTTTGCCCTATCAATTCCGTCCAGACCCCTCCTGCCTTTGAAGACATTTATCAAATCTCCCCTCAGCTTTCTCCTTTCTAAGGAAAACAGTCTTAATTTCATTAATCTATTCTCATAACTGAAGTTTTTCATTCCTAGAATCATTCTTGCAAACCTCTTCTGCACCGTCTCCAATGCATGCATTGTATAGCACTCAGAACTGTACGTAATATCCCAACTGAAGTCTAATTTCAAACTTCAGCATAAATTCATTGCTCTTGTTCTCTACATTCCTAATCATTAAGTCTAGAATACTTAATGTTTTATCAACAGCTCTCTCTACCTGTCCTGATGCCTTAAGGGATAACATAAATATATACTGAAATTACTCTGCTAATACATGCAATTTCAAATAGTACACTGTCTCTCCGTGCTCGCAAGTGTATCACCTCAAACTTCTCCACATTGAACTTCAACTGCTACTCATCTGCCCAATCCACCAATATGTCAACGTCTTTTTGAAGTTCCACACTTTCTCCCTCTCATAGCATACAATTCATCCTTGTTTTGTGTTGACTGCAAACTTTGAAACTGTCCCCTGTCCACCAAAATCAAGATCATTAATATATTTCAAGAAAAGCAAAGGCTCCAATACCAATTCCTGGGGAATTGCACAACAAATTTTCTTCCGGCCCGACAAACACCAATTAACCTTTTCTCTAATTTCCTATTCTTCAGCCAAATTTGTATCCACGTTGCTCTGTCTGTCTTGTTCCATGAGTTCAAACATTTCATACATCTGTTGTGTATACTGTATCAAGTGCCTTTTGGAACTTTATGTGTAACCACATCAACAGCCTTCCCCTAATAAACCCTTTGCATTGTCTCTGCGAAAAACTCCAGGCAGTCAGACACCATTTTGACTTAACAAATCCATGCTGAACCTCTTCTGAACCGAGCAACAATGTTCATTGTTAATTCTATCCCAAATAATCATCTCTCGAAGATTTCCCACGATTGAAGTTAAACTGGCTGGTTTGAAATTGCTGGTCTTATCTTCACAAACATTTTGTGAACAAGAATTTAATGTTTGATGAATATTTAATCCCCTGGATCGAGGGAGGATAGAGAGATAATTGCCAGTGTGTCTGCCTGTGCCACATTCACTTCCTTCAATATCCTTGGTGCATTTCATTCAGCCCTGGTGTATCCAATACTTCTTTGTAAATTTTAAACTCTACTAGTGACTGACTACTACTCCTATACCATCATGACCTGAGAAGCATTTGCTTCTTAAGTAAAGACAGATGCAAAGTATTCATTTAACACCACTGTCATGCCTCTTACCTCCATGTGTAAATCACTTTTTGGACCCCAATCAGCCCATTCCTTTTGCCACTATTACCACTGGTACACTTATAGACGGCATTAGAATTTCCCTATATGTTAGTTGTCAGTCTTTTTCCATAATCCCTTTTTGCTTCTCATATTTCCTTTACAATTCATAGAATCCATACATTGTGGAATAAGGCCATTTGGCCCAACAAGTCCACACCAACCCTCCAAAGAGTATCCCACCAAGCCCCATTCCCCTACCTATTGTCTACATTTCCCATGACTCATGCAACTAATCTACACATCCCTGAACATTATGGGTAATTGAGCATGGCCAATTGATCTAACCTGCACATCTGTGGAATGTGAGAGGAAACCAGAGCACCCAGAGGAAACCCATGCTCACATGGGAAGAATGTGCAAACTCTACACAAACAGTCGCCATGGCTGGAATTGAACCCGGGTCCTGGTGCTGTGAGGCAGCAGTGTTAATCACTGAGCCACCGTGCCACCTCTAAATAAAGCACCCCAAGTCCCTCCACTATATTGTAGTCTGTAACTTCCTCCTAGGTATCAATTATTCTGTATATAAACCATCCCAGCCTCTTCAAATAGATTCCAGTCTGTTACTCACTTCCCAACATGTGTTTTTCCATGTATAAACCACCCCAAACCCCTCTGAATTAGATTCCAGTCTGTAACTCCCTCCCAGGTATCTGTCATCCTGACCACATTTGGAATATTGTGTTCAGTTCTGGTCACCTCATTATAGGAAGGATGTAAATGCTTTAGAGAAGGTGCAGAGGAGATTTACCAGGATGCTGCCTGGATTCGAGGGCTTTTCTCATGAAGAGAGGTTGAGTGAGCTAGGGTTTTTCACACTGGAGAGAAGAAGGAAAAGAGGTGACTTGATAGAGATGTACAAAGTAATAATGGGCATGGATAGAGTAGATAGCCAGAGACTTTTCTCCAGGGCAGAAATGGCTGTCGTGAGGGATCATAATTTTAAGGTGATTGGAGGAAGATATAGGGGAGATGTCAGAGGTATGTTCTTTATGCAGAGAGTGGTGGGTGCATGGAATGCATTGCCAGCGGTGGTTGTAGAGTCAGAGACATTAGCCATATTTTAGCAACTGCTGGACAAACTGATAGATGGCAGTAAATTGAAGGGCGTGTCAGTTCGGTTGATCTTAGATTAAGATAAATGCTTGGCACAACATCGTGGGCCGAAGGGCCTGTACTGTGCTTTACTGCTCCACGTTTCATGTTCTGTTCTATACCACCCCAAATTCCTTGATTAGATTCCAGTTTCTGTATTGAGCTTGGTTCTGTATTTATTACTTAATTGCCAACTTTGCCTGCATATTAATAGTAAAATCCTGAAGTAAAGACTCCTAAGTCCCTTTGAGCTTCAGACTTCTAAAATTGTTCCCTGTTTAGAAAATAGTCTAACTCTCTATTCTTCCTACCATAGTGCATAACCTCACACTTTCTCACATTGTATCCCATCTGCCACTTTTTTCCCCACTATCTGAGCCTGTCCAAGTCCTTCTGCAGGCTCCCCATTTTCTCAACATTACCTGTCCCTCCACTTATCTTTGTATCATCAGCAAACCTAGCAACAATGCCCTCAATTCCTTTGTCTAGGTTGTGAACATATGACGTGAATAGTTGTGGTGCCAACACTGACGTTTGTAAAACTCCACTAGTCACAAGCTGCCATCCTATTGCCACTCTGCCTTCTGCCATTCAGCCAATCCTCCATCCATGCCCAGTACCATATCCTGAACACAGTGGGCTCTTATTTTATTGATTAGTATTTTGTCAAAGGCTTCTGGAAATCCATGAAATTGATCATGTCCACTGCCTTTCCTTTTCATTTACATGTTTGTAACCAACTCAAAGAATTCTAGCAAATTTGTCAGGCATGACCTCACTTTGATGAAGCTGTGCTGATTCTGCCTTATTTACTGACACACTTCCAAGTACTCTACAATCCTATCATTCATAATGGACTCAAAAATTACACTAATGACCGAGGTCAGGCTAACTAGCCTAGTTTCCTGTTTTCTGCCTGCTTCCCTTCTTAAATAGGAGTGTTAGATTAGCAATTTTCCAGTCCTCTCACACCCTCCCTGACTCCAGTGATTGCTGAAATATTACCAATACCTCCACAATCTCCTCAACTATGTCCTTCAGACTCTGGGGTGTAGTTCTTCTGGCCCAGGTGAACCTTCGGATCTTCTAGCTTTCCCAGTGCCTTTTCCTTTGTTATAGCCACTACACTCACCTCTGCTCCCTAACTCTTTTCTGATACGCTGCTGGTGTCTTCTACCATGAGGACTGATGCAAAGTACTTATTCAGTTCTTACAGCATTTCTTTGTTCCCTACTACTAGTTCTCCAGCTCTTTACAATATATATTAATGATATAGAAGATGGTATCAGCAATAACATTAGCAAATTTGCTAATGATACAAAGCTGGGTGGCAGGGTGAAATGTGATAAGGATGTTAGGGGATTACAGGGTGACCTGGACAAGTTAGGTGAGTGGGCAGATGCATGGCAGATGCAGTTTAATGTGGACAAATGTATGGTTATCCACTTTGGTGGCAAGAACAGGAAGGCAGATTACTACCTCAATGGAATCAATTTAGGTAAAGGGGCAGTACAGAGAGATCTGGGTGTTCTTGTACACCAGTCAATGAAGGCGAGCATCAGGTACAGCAGGTAGTGAAGAAGGCTAATAGCATGCTGGCCTTCATAACAAGAGGAATTGAATATAGAAGCAAAGAGGTGCTTCTGCAGCTGTACAGGGCCCTGGTGATACCACACCTGGAGTACTGTGTGCAGTTCTGGTCTCCAAATTTGAGGAAAGACATTCTGGCTATTGAGGGAGTGCAGCGTACGTTCACGAGGTCAATTCCTGGAATGGCGGGATTACCTTACACTGAAAGACTGAAGCAACTGGGCTTGTATACTCTTGAGTTTAGAAGACTGATAGGGGATCTGATTGAGACATATAAGATTATGAAAGGATTGAGCATTCTGGCAGCAGGAAACATGTTTCCGCTGATGGTGAGTGCCGAACCAGAGGACACAGCTTAAAAATACAGGGTAGACTATTTAGGACAGAGATGAGGAGAAACTTCTTCACCCAGAAAGTGGTGGCTGTGTGGAATGCTCTGCCCAGAGGACAGTGGAGACCCAATCTCTGGATTCATTTAAGAAAGAGTTGGATAGAGCTCTCAAAGATAGTGGAATCGAGGGTTATGGAGATAAGGCAGGAAGAGGATACTGATTAAGGATGATCAGCCATGATCATATTAAATGGCGGTGCAGGCTCGAAGGGCTGAATGGCCTACTCCTGCACCTATTGTCTATTGTCTATTGTCATATTCTGCGTACTGTAGGGGGCCTGTACATAACTCCCATTAGGATCTTTTCCCCTTTGTGGTTCCTGAACTCTACCTTACAGATTCTATACTGTTCAACTCTATGTCACTTCTTGCTATCAATCTAATTTCATTTCTTACAACTGACGTCAACACCCTTTTGCCCATCTGCCTGTCCTTTTGATAGCATAAGTACCCGTGGATACTTAGTTCCCAGCCCTGATCCCCTTTCACTATATCTCTGCGCTACCCATAATTCAATCAATTTCAATCTGCACGGAAACTCACTTAGCTTGTTTTATATACTATATACATTTAAGTACAATATCCTCAGTCCTGTAGACGGACGTGGGTACTGCAGATGCTGGAGATTAGAATCAAGATTAGAGTAGTGCTGGAAAAGCACAGTAGGTCAGGCAGCATCCAAGGAGCAGGAAAATCCCTTCATCAGCCCTTCATCAGCAATGCTTAATTTTTATCTTTTTGACCCTCTGCCAATTTCGTTGTGTCTTGGGTGGTAATCCGAAAATTGCACCTTTATGGTTCCACTTTTAACTTAGCCTCGAGCTGAACATATTCTTTCAGCGGAATCGCTTTCCTCTTTCTATCTACATTGTTGGTACTTATGTGGACTATGACAACCTGATCTTTCTCTCCCCATTCCAAATTCGTCTGCAGCCAAATGAAATATCCTGAATCCAGGCTCCAGGCAGGCAACACAGCCTTTGGAACTCTCAATATTGGCCACATAGAACATAGATTGCCATGATTGTACAATCTTCGAGTAAAAAGTGAGGTCTGCACTTGCTGGAGATCAGAGCTGAAAATGTGTTGCTGGTTAAAGCACAGCAGGTCAGGCAGCATCCAAGGAACAGGAAATTCGACGTTTCGGGCCAGAGCCCTTCATCAGGAATGAGGAGAGGGTGCCAGGCAGGCTAAGATAAAAGGTAGGGAGGAGGGACTTGGGGGAGGGACGATGGAGATGTGATAGGTGGAAGGAGGTCAAGGTGAGGGTGATAGGCCGGAGTGGGGTGGAGGCGGAGAGGTCAGGAAGAAGATTGCAGGTTAGGAGGGCGGTGCTGAGTTCAAGGGAATCGACTGAGACAAGGTGGGGGGAGGGGAAATGAGGAAACTGGAGAAATCTGAGTTCATCCCTTGTGGTTGGAGGGTTCCCAGGCGGAAGATGAGGTGCTCTTCCTCCAACCGTCGTGTTGTTATGTTCTGGCGATGGAGGAGTCCAAGGACCTGCATGTCTTCTGTGGAGTGGGAGGGAGAGTTAAAGTGTTGAGCCATGGGGTGGTTGGGTTGGTTGGTCAATCGATTGTACAATCCCCAATTACAATTACATTTCTCTTTTCTCCCTCCTCTTGAATAGCTTCCTGTACCATGGTGCTATGATCAGTTTGCTCATCCTCCCTACAGCCCCCGCTCTCATCCACAAAAGGAGAAAGAATCTCAAACCTGTTAGACAAGATTAAGAACTGATCCTCCTTCAGCACTACCTCCTGGATCCCTCTACCTGCCTCCCTGGTAGTCATAAGCTTCTCTTCCTGACCACTGACTGAATTTGGAATTGTTAATCTAAGGAGTGTGATTGCCTCCTGAAACAGTGTCCAGGTAACTCTCTCCCTCCTTGATGTGTCGCAACGTCAAAGCTCAGACTTCAGCTCATCAACTCTTAGCAGCAGTTCCTCAAGCAACCATCACTTGCTACTGATGTGGTCACAATGACCCACAATGGGTTCCACCAGCTCCCACATGATGCAGTTACAACACGTCGCCTGGCCCAGCATCTCCATTTCAACTACTTAGTTCTTAACATAATTTATAAAAATATCATTTTTTTTATTTTGTAGCCTGTAACTACTTCCCTTATTTATTTTCAATCTGAAATTTACCTATAATCATCAAATTAGTAGCTATTACCAACTAATGAAAATACTGATTTCCTGTGATGTCACTCTGTCTTTTGTGTTGAGCCCAATCCTTGGCTTCAATTTATCCTGTTAACACTTTACAAATTTTGAGCCAAAAAAAGCACTTCTTCTCCTCTGCAGTGAATTTCCATACAGCCTCCAAATTTCCAGAACTATATATTCACTCTGGCTCTGTCTCACTCTGGATGTGATCTCTGTTTTCTTAATGTACACAGATCATATGACAAAACATTAGTCTCTTAGATTTTTTTTCTCTCCTGTTGGACTGTTTTTGCCAATCTCCTTCTCTCTCCTGCTCTTTTAGGTGCTGATCACTGTCTCTAGGTCCGAGTCCTCTCCTTTCTCTGGAACTGCCCACTCAATTATGAGACCGCATCTAAGGTCCTTGGTCTGGCTCCTGATATCTGCAGACTCAGGAATCGCACCTGGTCCCAACATTCGGGTCTCAGAGGCCACAGGAAAGTGTGACTCAGGGAGACAATGGTAAGGGGGAGTTGAAGTGGTGGATGCAGGAATAATTACAATGTTTAAAAGACACTTAGGCAAGTACATGAATAAGAGATGTTTGGAGGGGTATGGGCCAAGTGCAGGGAGGTGGGACTAGTTTAATTTGGGATTATGGTTGGCATAGGCTGGTTGGACCGAAGGGTCTGCTCCCATGCTGTATGACTCTATGACTCTTAGTGACGTTGTGTCACATCTAATGGCTATTTTATAAAACTGGAGAGAGAAATATATCTGATCTAAAACCATCCAACACTCTGTTTAAAAATAAATATGGCATGATATACAAAGCACAATTGAATATCCATAGCGCTCTTTAACTGCTAACTAAATTATTTCAGATTCTTTTATGGCACTAATACAACCCCAAGCTTCTGTACCGTATATTTTTTGCTTTTCATCTTCTTGTGATTTCTCTTTATTTTTCCAAGCTCTCCTTGTACTGCTGTCCGTTGTTTTCCTAGACCTTTGCCTAGTAGATTTCTGGCAAATGTGAAACAGTCATCAATCACAAACACTGTGTTCTTTTAAACAAATGAAAGAATGTCTGTAACACCCCATTAATAGGACGATGTTCTGTTTATTCCATGGATTCACTCTTAAACGTGTTCCGGAATGTGTTGCTTGCTATGGAATGTTAATGTCATTCTTCATGAGCAGAAGCATTAAATTCTCAACATTCAGACACTGAGTCAGAAAAAAGCACTCAGGGAACTTGCTCCTAGCTTGCAAAGTCCTTTTTATAACAGGTGCATGTGTTTTGGGGAGTGTTACTGCAGTAACCATAAACACAAAGCAGTGCACTGAGATCTGTAGGCACTATTAAAAATATATTATTGCTTAATGTTTAGTCATACAATCAAGCAGAAGACTCCAAATTATAAAAATCAATATATGGAAATGTTCTTTGCATCACCACTTAATCAGTAAGTGCTGGGGATATTCAGTGCATCCCAACGGACTCCGTGAACATGATCTCTGAACATCAACCCCTGCAAAATGCTTTCATATGAGGTATTATCAAGCAAAGCAGGACATCTAGACAATGGTGCAATCATTCAGTGCAATGGCTATCTGGTGTATTTTGCAGTCAAAGTTAACCAAACAGTGGGATTCAGACAGTAGAGCTAGAAAGTGAACTCAGACACTGGTCAAAATAAAAATATTTGATCCCAAAACATTCTAAACAAGCACTCTAACCTGTAGTAATCAAATTAATTGATGATCAATTATTCTACACAAAACTGACACTGAATTCAATCCTATAAGATATTGAAGGTGACTTTGAGACTATGCTGTACTGCATCACAAGGTTTGCAGTACAATCACTAAGGCAGAAAGGCTCTGCAAAGTGAAAAATCACACAACACCACCAGGTTTATTTGGAAGTACTAGCTATCGGAGGCAGTCAATACTTTTTTTTATATTCCATGTGACATTTTATAACTTCCTACTTTGGAAATAGAACCAGTCTGATTCAAGATGGAAATACATAGACTCTTACCTCACGTCTTTAATGCATTGTCTGAGCTGAGATGTCAGCTTCAGTTACTCCTGGAATGTGACTTGGAAGAAGTTCTGAGATTTACATATTAATGTATGAAAACCCGCAGCCCATTCTAAAAGATGAAAGACTTAACAGCAATCTAGGTTTGTTAATATATTGCATCAGTGTATGACACTGTGATCTTTTGCTATAAATTCTGTGTCCTATGATCCTCCTCCACTGGCTACCTGATGAAGGAGCAGTGCTCCAAAAGCTTGTCCTTCCAAATAAACCTGTTGGACTATAACCTGGTATCATGTGATTTTTCACTTTGTCCACCCCAGTCCAATACCAGCACCTCCACATTCTGCAGAGTGCCAAGACAAACAGATTGGTGATTTCATACAATTTTAATTCCCCTCCCCTCTCCCTTTCCACTCTACCTTCTTGGCTGCAAATTTAATTCCCCTTCCCACTCCCTTTCTGATGTTCCTCAACTACTGCAAAGACATATTCCACTAAGAAATTAAAATTCAAAAGGAGCGTTACCTCTGAAAATCTTCTATTCCCAAATTCCACAATGGAAGGCTACAGAAAAACAAACTTGCTGGGAAATGTTAATAATCTTGGAGAACTTGGTTCCTCCAAGATGGTGACCTCAGCCAGACATATGAAGATGCCTAAACTGAGCAAGACTTGCATTGACAAAGATTGGTAATAGTATGGCCAATTGGTTGCTTGATATGACCACATTAGTGAACATGTACGGCCTCATCAAACATCTGATGCAATGTTCTATGCCAACATCCTGTAATCTTGAGGAAGAATTTGAGACAATTAACACAATCTGATCTGCCTTTGAATGGTAAAAACTGTACTAATAATTTAGAAGATGTCCCCCAACTGTGTCGCAACCAGTGAATTGTTTTTAAGAACAGTTATTGTTGTAGTGCTGGAGAAATACAGGAAAAAAAACAAATAAAATGCAAGTATTACAACATTAAGTGGAGGAAAATAAAATAAATTGGACTGGAGAAATTATCTCACAGTACAATATAGATTTAAAATCATGAACAGAAATCTAGTTGAAAAGAATATAAAATAAAGTTTTTAGACAAATTATTAATTTAGGGAAAAAACAAAATAGGAGGCATAGTGACAATATTGGTAGAAGTAGAAATGCAAACCATGCTCACTAATCTGCTGCAGTAACATTTTGCATGCATAGTTATAGTCAGGAGTCATGGAAGGGAATGGCAGAGGCTCCAAATTTCCCTCGGCAGATGGCTGGCCAGAAACCTTTGCTGCTCTTACCATCTGCACTTGGCATATTGGAAGGATTTACAGTTTGCTAATCCTGTTTAACCACGTTATGAATATACGTCCCTTGGCCTTCAAGTTCTGGAGTCTCACTCAAATCCAGAGCAGCTAGCTTATGGCTGGGACATTATCCACAATGCTATAACATATTCTGAATAAAGACTGTCATAAGGGTTAATGTAGATTTAGAAAGGGTACAGCCACAATCAATGTGGTTAGAGTTGAAAGAGAAAAAATGATTTATTATATTAGCATGGGTGTGATATGGACCTACAAACTGGGGGAAGGAAATAGATGGGGCACCTTGCACTCAGATTAGAGAGGTAAATAAGAATTACTGAAATATTGTTCTGGGAGATTTCAGTTGACTGTTTATTGATTAACACAATGAGGACATTAAGTGAAGAAAAGACAATAAAATTTATAAAATATATTCAGGATTACTTCCTCAAGCAGGTGACAAGCCTATAAAAGGTTGCCAGGTCTGTTATAAATAACATTTGATAGGTTATCAAAATGTGAGTGAACAACTTGGGAGCAATGACCTCAGTATGATCAGACTAAAAGTACATCAGGATAAAAATCAGTCTAGAAACTAGAACAGAAGATTAGAAAAGGACAGATTTTATGAAGTTGAGGACCAAATCACATAGGATTGTAGACTAAAAGCGAGACTTTTTTTCAGAAAAGGGATTTTATGGTTTCCAAACCTTAGCTTGCTTGAGATGATGAATTCCAACTCATGAGACTGCATGTCACACATCAAAAAGCTGCCTGCCAGCCAGCCATTTTCAGTCTCAGGTACACCACTGAGAGCGATCAGGGGGACAATTGAAGGCCAGATTTCAAGGAGAGTGTAACTGAAGTGGCTTTGCCAGGGCCAGTCACATGCCTTTGGCAAAGTTAGGGATGGAGGTCACATGATGAAGCTATCAAATGCCAGCCATTCTTCCATGGGGGCAGGGAATCTCTTATGAAAGCAGGACGCTGATTAGGAGGATCCCTGCTCCCATCACCATGTGGGTTGAGAACCTTTAACCGCTGAAAAAATATTATTAGCAGCAGGATGAGGCCCATAAATGGTCTTTAATTGACCAGTAGAGTGTCATTGGTCCATGGGTAGGTAATCCAGCAAAATTCTAGGAGCTATGTGGATAACAAGCATTGCAGCACGGATCTCACCATAATTTATCCCACCTTGCTTGCCAAGTTGTTCTCTGGACCTGGAGAAGGCAAAAGGTTTTGTCCATGAAAAGTTCCAGTAGTTTTCAGATGCCATGGAAAGAGGTTAGAAACGAGTAAAAATTGAAGAAGAGAGATCATAATGACCAGAGGAATATGAAGAAAAAAAACAATTGTGGCAATAAGAAAATAGAAGTTGGAGACAACCTTTCATCAGAGCAATTGGCTTTGGGTTTCCCTCTCACCTGATTCCCACATTCCTCAATCCCACCATGACTCCCACCCCAACACCCAAACCCCAACACAACACCCACCCCAACTCTGATGCTCACAAAGGTCTATATTTTTTTCACCAGACCATCAATGGAGCTCTCACTTATCTCCTTAAATGGAGTCACTTTGTTTTTGCAGCAGACTCCGATCTCTACCAATAAGAGCAGCATATCGTGTGAAAACTAAGTTCCTCTACAAATCAGAGACCATTTTGGCATTTTTTGCAAGTCATTCATCATCGTAATCCTGGAATTCCATGCTAATAGCATTGTGGGAACAACCTTCTCCATTTGATGATGGTACTTTAAAAAGAACTATCGCTGGATCTTAGGACAGCTGGGTCAAATTAGGGCAATAAATGCCAATCTCACCAGTACCATCCACATGTTAGGAGCAAATATAAATTAAGCAATTAACTTGCAATAATATATGAACCCATGGAATGATCATAATCTATCCAATTTTTAATGAATATTCTTTTCACAGACCATACACAATCTAAAATCTTCATTAAAGGACCCGAGATTAAATTCTTCATAGATGCCACTTTGTTTGAACAATTATTGGTTGATTCTGCATTTTTGCTGCTGTATATTTGATGCAGAATTCCCAAAGACAACATCATCTGGGCACGCTCTCAGAGATAATATCAGCTGCAAGTGTTCCGCAGAACAAAGAATACACACATTCAGCTGTTGCTACTTACAGACATATTCTTATTATTCACTGTTATTCATATATGCCCTCGATATAAAATGTTAAAAATAACTGGAATTTGCCAACTGATTATAATGCCTAAATCTTAAATCTACTGTCCCAATATTTGTCCCTGCATTTGTCAGTGTCATGGTGTGGTGTTTGTCCTGATTACATGCTGAAGTTATATTGGGAGTTTGGGATTAACCTGTCTGCAAATTAATGCTACTGTCTCAAGATTAACTTCGGGCTGTGAAAATGTTAGGAACAAGATTTCCAGATGGGAAACCCTTCAGTTAATGTTTCTTGGACAGCCAACTGAAGTTAACTGCAGGAATTTCTTTCAATTCTTTTACAACAGATTTCATGCCTGCTATCCAACCAGTTTATCAGGCAGTCTGTCTGTTGGGCAGAGCATCAGCCAAGGAGCAGATTGTAGGAGATTGTAAAAGGTGTTAGAGAGAGAGAGAGATAGGAAAAGTGGAGATCATGGATGGTGATAACGAGCCAAATGTTGCAGGGAATGCATGAGGTGTTGGAGAGAGTGACAGAGGCAACTGGAGATCACAGGTGATGGATGAGGGGTGAAATCTTATGGATGAAGGAGTCAGAGACATGATACGTGGAGAAAACGATGATGGGGAATCTGTTGACTATTGGGGTGCATGTAGTGAATGTTAGAGAAAGTGGAATCATGGAGTTTGGATTAAGGTTAGTGGATTGGAGCAGAGTGGATTCAGAGAACATAGGGAAAGGGGAGGTGTGGGGAAATGGGTAAGTCAATGATCTTGGCAAATGTGGGAGATGGTGGAAGTTAGACACTGCAGAAGCTCAGTAATTGGTGTTCATGAAATTAAGGCAGTCTAATATTGCAGGTTCCAGTTATTGGGGTTGTAAATGCATTTTGGGTCTAGGGAAACACTCCAGCTTTTCTTGGCTCTCATGCAGTGCTATAAATACATTAATTTCATCGATCCAGATATTTTAACTGTCAGGATTCCTGACCTTCAGGAGACTGACCACTTTGGGTAAAAACAAATGTACAATTAAAGTGAAAGCTCACAACTGCTTGTGGAAGATTTTAACCCTTTGTTTTCCAATTCTGAATCGGTCACTGTAGATTTATCACCCTCCTCACTGAAAGTTGGAAACTCAGCAGCTCAGAGGTGTCGGCTGGGCCCCCACTGTATTATACATGTTCCCTGTCAAAATCATGCCTGGTGGGGTGCCTGAGGCCCAGCCCCAGAAGCAAACCAAGTTCAAGCAGGTTTGTGTTAGTTTTCAGGATTCTAAACCTTTTTACTTCCCTCTGAACCTCAATCTACACATCTTTGCGGCTTAAAGTTCCCCTGATTTGAGTCAAGAGGAAAGGCTAAGGATTCATAATTTAGTATGGGCCAGATGTTTGCAGCTTGGCTGGTCTGATGTCATCCTGGCAAGTCATCTGACTTTCGACCTAATCAGGTTTGATCTCTGCAGCAACAGCTGTTGCATTCCACTTTCAAGAAACAGCTTTCATATTTACCCTCTCTTGCCTTTTTCCTTCATCTGTAGAAGTGAAATTAATCTTCTTCAACTTTCATATTTCTATCACTTTCTGAAGAGAGCAACTTGTTGACTACATTCCGGTGTTCTATGGTGTGCGGTCTGGTACAGCTCCTTGGGTGAAATGTTCTGCACCCTGTGGTGGGAAGGGCACTTAATTAGGCAGGATGGTGATGTAACTGAACCCTGCCACCTTCCTGCCTCCACCAGAATTATGTTCTGGCTGGGAAAGGCATCGTTGAGCATACTGTCCCGTCAATTAATGCCCTATGAGATTAATCTGTGCGCGCTTTTATGGGCCTCAACCAGGTTGCACTGGGATTAACCCAACTGCAGGTGGGCCTTTCCCACATGACACTCCCAAAAGCCGGTACTCTGGAGGAAACATGCCACTTTGGGCTGAATGGGCTGGGGGGGAGAAATGGTGGCTCATAGGTGATCAATGCCCAATTGAGGTACTAGAAATCAGGCTTCAGGGTGTTCATAGGGAGTCAACCCCTGCCTTTGCTTCTGATACCCCATTCCCCCATGATCCAAACTTGGGAACATGCCCCACCCTAACTGTACTCAAGTGCTCCAGCCTCTGATTGGCTCATATCCCTCACTGGGTGTGATCGCTGCCCCTTCCCACGTCCACCTTGATTCCAGGGGAAATCCTACCAATGGCCTCACCACTACCTTATTAATATATGGGTTAGTGCGTCTCTCTAGGAAGAGATAGTACAGATTTTTTATTTGTTTCAGAAAATATTAATATGCACACATATCCACTACAGTAGTTCGGCTCTGTACAAATGCTGGAGTTTGACTTCCCCCAATAACTCCAACAAACAACCCCATAGCCTTTCTAACTTATGCAAGATACTATTTACATATATTTGAGGAACAGGGAGGGTCCAATAACTGAACAGACCCCTAGTGTACTTTGACCAAAAGACCTTAGGTGGTGGTCTTTCCCCACAGCGCTTTGGCAGCAGCTGACTCAAGCTTTAATGCACCCCTCAGCAGGTCGTCCTGAACTACAGGATGTACCAGGCTGCAACACTCAGTCAGGGTCAACTCCTTGTTCTGGAAAACCAATTGCTTTCAGGCAGCTCAAAGAGCATCTCCCACCGAGTTGATTGTCCTCCAGGTGCAATTGATGCTTGCCTCAGAATGCGTCCCGTGGAACAGACCGTAGAGCACAGAGTCCTGCGTCACGAATTTGCCTGGGACGAACCTCAACAAAAACCACTGATCTCTGCCCAGACAGCCTTTGCAAAGTCACATTCCAGGAAGAGATGTCTGATGGTCTCTACCCACCTGCAGCTGCTTCGAGGGCAGCATGCGGTGTTACAGACAGATCGGACATACAAGAAGGATTTCACAGGTATCACCCTTCTCACCACCAGCTAAGTGATGTCTTGGTGTTTGTTGTAAAGTTCTGGTGATAAGGCATATTGCCAAATGACTTTGACAGTCTGCTCAGGGAATAACCCGAGAAGATCCACTCTCTTCTTTTCCCGTAGGCTCTTAAGGATGTTACATGCTGACCACTATCTGATGGACTTGTGGTCAAAAGTGTTTCTCTTTGCAAATTTCTCCATGAACAACAGGCAATACTGAATGGTCCAACTGCTTGGAGTGTGTTGCAGTGCCAGAGCTAGTCACATCCTTCCCAACACCAGGGAAATGTAGAACCTCAGTACGCAGTGTTTGCAAACCCAAGGTCTATGCCTGATGCAGCCACACACCCTCAGGATGAGGGTGATGTTGGGTACCTCCTTCTGCCTCTTATCCAAAGCTTTGCACATGGAGTCCCAGTGGACATGGTCCATCTTAGACCTCCAGACCAAGTGGAAGATAGCTCAGGTGACTGCAATGGAACAGGTTCTGGAAATGCTTCCTGCCAGAAGCATACTTCAGCAGGTCCTTGTCAATTGAGTCCAGGAGAGCTGAATACAACTCAGCCTGTAAGCCATCACTTCCAGGAGTCTTATTATTTTCTAAGGGGGGGCATTGGTCAGCTCATCCAGAGATAACTGCTGGCCCAGCATCTCCCTCATGCATGTCATCTAAGACTTCTGTGGTAGAAGAAGGAACGACAAGGAGGCTGCGCTGCTGTGGGTTTCTTGTCGGACAGTTTTTCATAAAAGGATTTGCTGATCCTCAGAATGTCAAACTAAGATGACATCACTGAGTCAACTTCTTCCTTCAGGCTGCTGATCACACAGCTCTCCCTGTGCACCTTCTGGAAGAAGAAACATGAGCACATTGTCCTGTACCACATTGCAGACCCTGGATTGGAAGACTTTCTTGGAGTCCTCTGAGGCAAAAAGACTCGCTGGCTTTTCACTTCCCAGAGATCCTCTTTGACCTCAGTCCCTACTGTTTGCAACAAGAGAAGATTCTGAATGCTTTTCTCCAGTTTGGACAGTTTTCCCCATCTCTCTCTCTCTCACTTTCACAACACCTTTGATAATGAAGAACCACTTGATGCTCCCCTTGACCATTTGAGGGATTTACAGGTTCTCCAACCTTGTAATCCCTTCTGAGCTCCTCGATGTATTCTGGGGTCAAAAGTTTCAAACTCAGCTTCCACGTTTCCTTGCTGGCCCATAGGTTGTCCTGTGACAGCTGGTCAGTAGGAGGCAAAGGTCAGAGAAGAACACCACCTTGGCATTAAAGGATCTGACCAAGAGCACCGAAGACACAGACAGGAAATCTATCCCTGAGTCATAACAGTCTCGCCGTGACTAGGTGTATCTATGCTGCACTCTGTCTGCAGAGGCACTGAAGACATTGTGCAGCTTGGCAACTTTAACTGTGTCCATCAAGCCTCAAGGTGAGGCACCTGGTTTCTTCTCAGCCCCTCTGGATCATCCATCCATATCGATGATGCAGTTGAAGTCTGTGGCTGGAAAAACAGCCTGGGCATTGCCAGCAGCAGTGGGAGCTGCTGAAAGATGGCTAGATGCTTGCTTTTTATCACCCGCGACTACACGTTAATTAGTCTCAGGCAAGCATTGCTGTACATTAGCGTGGACTTTTAATTTCAAAACTATACTTTATTTGTAAAAAATCTTTATGTATGTAGTCACTAAAACAGTTTGTTACTGTTTAGGCAATTCTTAATTATGCAAGATACTATTTATATGTATTTGAGGCACTGGAAGGGTTCTATAACTGTATGAACCCCTTTTATAAATTTCAAAAAAATACGTTATTCATAAAAATCTCTTTGTATATATACATTGTCACAAATGCAGTTCAGTTCTGTATAGTTGCATGCAAGTAAACAAACAAAACAATGGACTTTTACTCTATCCAAAAAACCAAAGGTATCTCTTGTACATACAATACTAATATTTACATATATTTGAGATACTGGGAGCATCCAATAACTGAACAGACCCCTATTTACATTCAGCAGGAAGACCAGAAAATGTGGTCTTTCCCCCACTGTACCTTGAGGCAGTTGCCTCAAGCTTTAATGTGTCCTTCAGCACATAGTCCTGGACCTTGGAATGTGCCAGTCTGCAACACTCCATCAGGGTCAACTCATTGTTCTGGAAGACCAACAAGTGTCAGACAGATTAAAGAGAGTCTTTCACCAAATTGATGGTCCTCCAAGCGCAGTTGATTATTGTCTCAGCATGCTTCCCAGGGAACAAACTGTAGAGCACAGAGTCCTGCATTGTGAGGTTGCTTGGGATGAATCTCAACAAAAACTGCTGCATCTTTCTCCAGAATTCCTTTGTAAAGGGACATTGCCCCAGCAGGAGATGGGCAACAGTCTCAATCCCCCACCCCTACAGTTGCTTTGAGATCAGCATACAGTGGCACAGATTGAATGTACCCCATTGTACTCACTGCTCTCCAGAGTCGGACAGTGCGTATTGATCATAGGGACCACTATAGCTGACCTAGTCATAGAAATGTACAGCATGGAAAGAGAACTTTTGGTCCAATTCATTCATGGCGACCAAATACCCTAAATAAGTCTAGCCCCATATCCCTCTTAACCCTTCTGATTCATATCCCCATCCAGTTGCCTTTTAAATGTTATAATTGTACCACTTCCTCTGGTGGCTCGTCCAAACATGCACCGTCTCTGCGTAAAAACATTGTCCCGAGGTCCCTTTTAAATCTTTCCCCTCTCACTTTAAACCTATGCAGTCTCAGTTTGGACTCACCCACACTGGGGAAATGACCTTGTCTATTTATCCTATCCATGCTCCTCATGATTTTATAAACCTCTATAAGGTCACCTCTCAGCTTCTAATACTCCAGGGAAAATAGCCCAGCCTATTTAGCCTCTCCTTACAGCTCAAACCCTCCAAGCCTGGCAATATCCTTGCAAATGTTTTCTCAACCCTTTCAAATTTCATTACATCCTTTCTATATCAGGGACACCAGAATTGCATGTGGTATTCCACCCATGTACTCACTTTTATATCAGAGTGACCAGAGTGGAAATGCTGGCTGCTCCTTCCTTCCTTAATTCAGAGCAGTAACAATAATTGTCATGGCTGCACGGTGACCAATCTTTATTTAACCTATTACTATTAAAGCTATTTTCAAATATCAACTGGAGCTGGTACAACTACAGGCATATTTTTAAAGCAATAAATACTTCAAGAAACATGCTCAAGGCCTACCAAGGTTAGAAAAAAAGAATCAACCTCTGAAAAAGGCAAAGTATTCAATTGTAAGGCTTAAATTATATAGGATGTTTTATAAAATAGTGCTAATGTTTCTACCAGAAGATTAATTGATAGCATTATTTGATTAGATACAACGTGCCTTCATTATATTACCAAAATATATTTTTCTTGTTGACTATATTGAACTGGTCTAACTCTAAGGGAAGAAAATGCTTTGAGTGACATTTCTATTGGTAATATGTTTAAATAGCTTATTTATTGAATTGTAAATGCTGTGTTACCAGTAATTACCCATGAATTGTACGGTAGGAGCAACAATGTTTATTTTCTAGACAGTGGATTACCAGATGTTATAACATAATTACAGAGGGCTTCACGGACTCATACAACATATAAATAAGGCTCTGCAGGGAGTACTGGAATCAGCTTGTGTATTTCTGGTCAACCAGCATGTGCATAATCCCGTCACTGTATTTCAGAAACTACTAAACAAATTACAAAGTATATGCACATATATTTAGAATACACTATCTCTCCACTTGGCCACGTCCAGTCAGTTTTGCAGAAGCCCATCCTTAATTCCCTTAGTGTATACATAGCTCAAATTCCTCAAAGCTGTTCCACTGTCATTAGGGTTACAAAGTGGGAATCCCAATGTTACACCAGAACATTAACAACAACTTGCAATTATATAATAATTTTAATGTAGTAAAACTTCTTTATGCACTTCTAAGGGATCTTACCAAATTAAATTTTGCATAGAGTGATATGAAGAGACTAATTAGGACTGGAGATCAAAAACCTAATCAAAGAAGTAGGTTTTGCTGACTACAGTCTGTTCTGCTATAACATTGTAGCTCGTTCTCATGCAATTGCATAATAGTAACACCATTTAAACTAATAGGGCTGCCATCACGTTATAACCAATACACGTTTTAAAAGTTCATGCTTAGAAACTGTATCTCCAATTCAACAATCGCATTACAGTGAACTTGCATTAACATAGCTCTCGTTACAGCAGAACGACATATCTTAAATGGGAGACATGGGTATAATTGCACCTGGACAAATTCAATGCCTTAGAAAATTTCAAATATGATGTAGCATTGTACTTTAGAGGAGATGCAAATCCATGGATTGACCCTCCTAGAACATGCAGTGTTCACACACAAGAAAAGCTTAACTGTGAACTGGATGACATCGAACATAATGATATCATCCACCATATGGATCATCACACAGACAGGTATAATTCAAATATGTATTAGCTATAGAAGGATGGCAAAGTAAGATTATGTTTAGATCTGAGAAATTTAAACATCTTCCTAACATACTCATGATACACTAAGGGAACTGAATTCCAAAATTACAGAAGGTAAATTCTTCTCCAAGTCGGACACCAAGCACAAACAAACCTAGTGTCAGTAAGAATAGAAGGAAATCTCTCTGCTGACTGGAGCTATACCTGGCACATCGAAGATGGTTGCTGTTGTTCAAGGTCAGTCATCTCAGCTGCAGGATATCCTGAAAGTCAATGCCTTGCAGGAAGTGCGAGGAGTCTGCATCTTGCAAGATGGCCAACCAATAGCATTTCAATCCGAAAGCCTATTGCAATCCAATTATTCCAACATAGAGTGTGGAGCACTGGAAAATTACCATTCACTGTCAAAACCAATCACAAATCTTTGGAAATAGAAACAGAAATTGTTGGGAAAACTCAACAGGTCCGGCTGCATCTATGGAGAGAAAGTAGAGTTTAATATTTTGGGTCCACTAACCCTTCCTCAAAACGGAATGTGTTTCTCATCCCCAGCATCTGCAGTTCTTGAGTTTTTTTGTTCACAAGCCACTGGGAATTATTTGCTCCAAGAGCTGATAACCACTCCATTTAACTTTCAACTTCCAGGAAAAGTACAGGAACATGATTTTGACAGCTGCTACAAACATGGTACCAAAACGGTCATCACAGAAACTCAGAGAAGATTGCCAAACCCAAACAAGGATGCAGATGCTTAATTGGACTGACAAGTCTACAGCATGGAAATTGAAGTGTAAACTAGACTGAAGTTCAATCAGTTGCATTTTAGTCTCCATAACTATAACCAGCCTCAAGTGGAAATAGCTAATGATCCACAGTTGAAGGCACAGTGGAAAGTTATCATTGAAGAATTACCTGAAATAATAATCCAGGTGCCAGACGCTTTCAGATGCGACAAAAACAGAATTTGCTGGGAAACCCAACAGGTCTGGCAGCATCTGTGGAACACAGTTTAACATTTGGAGTCCAGTGATCCTTCTTAAGAACTGAGAGTGGCTAGCAAAAGCTCTCAGATGTTTCAGCCTTACAGTTGAGCTTTGTATCTCCAGATTTCATCTTCAAAGGAAAACAAGTATTGTCCCCACCAGGACATATTGTGTGAATTATAGAAATGACGCATGGGCATATAGAGAATGAGACAATTATCATGCAATATGGTCTACTGGCCAAGGATTGATGGTAAGATTTAAAAATTAGTCAGGATGCATGCAGCATGCCAGAGCTGCGAGCCACAGGAATATAAAGAACCTTTATACCCGCAAAAGGTTGTGTTAGTCCTTCAATTCACTGATCTACCTACTGTAAATACTGATGACTTAATTTTAATCAAGGAGTATTTCTTCAAATTTCCAATTGTCAGACAAGTGAAGAACACTTCAAGAACATCTGTGGCAAATACATTGAGTGCTGTATTTATTCCATTTGGAGCACATAGAGAAATAATTTATGACAATGGACCAAAGTAGACAGACCTTTCAGGTGTATGTGTGCCAAATGGGGTGGGAACTGTGTGAAGTCCTATCACATTGCCCAGATCAAATGGTTTCCACTGACTCAATGGTTTATACCACTGAAGGATAGTAAAACAAAGCAAGTTAATCATGTTACTGTACTATACCTACACGCCTCTGGATATGGGGTTACCATTATCTGAGGTGATTATGTTCAGAAGGTAAGAGTGATGTGATAGGCATGCCACCACCTATCCAATTTTCTGAGATGCAGAATGCACTTCTTGACAAGCAAGGGAGGATGAAGAGGGTGCATAATTGACATGTATTGCAAAATGGCCTCAACTTAGAGTCATAGAGACGTACGGCACTGAAACAGATACTTCGGTCCAACTTGTCCATGCCGACCAGATATTTTAACCTAATCTAGTGCCATTTGCCAGCACTTGGCCCATATCCCTCTAAACACTTCCTATTCATATACACATACAGATGTCTTTTTAAAGTTTTAATTGTACCAGCCTCCACCAGTTCCTCTGGCAGCTTATTCCTCACATGCGCCAGCCTCTGAGTGAAAAAGTTGCCCTTAGGTCCCTTTTAAATTTTTCCCATCTCACCTTAAACCTATGGCCTCTAGTTCTGGACTCCCCTGCCACAGAGAAAAGGCCTTGTCAATTTACTCTATCTATGTCCCTCATGATTTTATAAAATTCTATAAGGTCACTCCTCAGCCTCTAATCTTTCAGGGAAAACGGCCCCAGCCTATTCAGCATCTCCCTGTAGCTCAAATCCTCCAACCCTGGCAATATCCTTGTAAATCTTTTCTGAACCCTTTCAAGTTTCACAGTATCCTTCAGGTAGGACGGAGACCAGAATTGCACACAATATTCCAAAAGTGATCTAACCAATGTCCTGTACAGCCGCAACATGACCTCCTAACTCCAATACTCAATGCTCTGTTCAATAAAGGAAAGCAAACCCAATCTACCTGCTACTCCACTTTCAAGGAACAATGAACCAGCACTGCGGGATGAGGAAACTGGTGAAAGTGACTTTGATGCCATGTATTTGGAGGGTCCCAAGGCGAAGATGAGACATTCCTCCTCCAGGTGTCAAATGGCTTGGACTTGGCGATGGAGGAGGCCTAGAACTTGCATGTCCTCGGTGGAGTGAGAGGGGTGTTGAAGTGGTCAGCCACAGGGCGGTGGGGTTGTGTGTGTGTTCGTGTACCTTATCCCAGAGCCAATCCTCCAACTTGGCACCGCCCTCTTGAGCTGTCCTACCTGTCCATCTTCCTTCCCATTTATCTGCTCTACCCACCGCTCTGATCTATCACCATCACCTCTCACCTTCATCTACTTATCACCTTCCAAGCTACCTTCCTCCCAGCCCCACATCCCTCTCATTTATCTCTCAGCCCCCTTGGGCATCATTCCTGATGAAGGGCTTATGCCCAAAACTTTGACTCTGCTGCTCCTCGGATGTAGCCTGATCTACTGTGCTTTTCCGGCACCACACCTTTTGACTCAATACCAATTTGTGGATGCGGTTCTTTATGGCCATCATTCCATTTCCTTGTGGGAGCACATTACTGCAGATGCTGGAATCTGCACAAAAAATGAAAACTACTAGAGATTGCAGCAGGTCAGGCAGCATCCATGGAGAGAGAGCAAGCTGACATTTCACGTCTAGATGGCTCTGATGAAGATCTCCAGCATTTGTCTGTTTTCATCTGATTTCCTTGATTGCTTCTATGAACCTCGCTGGTTTGCAGTGGTAAAAGAAAATCATTAATGAGTCTTAATGAGAAGAGGCTCTTGTTTTAGGATCATAGAATTTTGCACATAGAAAAAGGCCCTTTGGTCTGTTGAGTCTGTACTGGTGAATACCAGCTACCTAACTATTTAAATCCAATTTTCCAGCACTTGGTCAATAGTTTGGCATCGTAAATACTCCTTAAATTATGTGACGGTTTCTGTTTCTACCACCCTTATGTCAATGGGTTCTAGATTCCCATTACCCCCTAAGTGAAAAACATATTCCTCACATCCCCTTTAAACCTCCTGCCCTTTGCCTTAAGTATGTGCTCCAGTCATTAATCCCTCCATCAAGGGGAAATGTTCCTTCTTATTTCTGCATGTCTACCCTGTCTATGTCCCTCATTAGTTTGTGCATCTTAACCATGTTTCTCCCTCTGTCTCCTCTGCTTTAAGGAAAATAGCACCAGTCGATCCAATATCTCTTCATAAAGTTGTTCCATCCATGCAATATTCTGGTAAATCTTCTCTGTGCCCTCTCCAGTGCCATCACATCCCTCCTATAGTGTGGATTGTGGCACTGTACACAATACTCTAGCCATGGCCTAACCAAATGTTTACTCATTCCCAGAATAATCTCCATGGTCTTAAACACTTTGCACCCCCCAATTTTATCCACTTGTTCCACTACCTAAAGGGATCAATGGACTGTAGACCAAAGATCTAATACAGACCCAACAGCATGCAATTTAAAAGATAAAACACAATAGCTTCTGCAAACATAGCCAGAATTAACCAATCCAATCATCCTGACCCATCATTACTTTGCAAAGAAGTTGCATTTCAAGGTGTGATCTTGAATCCCTGGAGCACATAACATGCAGCCTTGGATCACCTCACACTTATCTAGATTGAATTCCATCTGCCATTGATCAGCTCATCTATTATCCTGCTGTCATCTAAGGTTGCTCTCCTTGCTGTTTACACCCCAACAAGTTTTGTATCAGCTGCGAACTTAGTAATCAACCCTTCTATATTCTAGTCTAAATTGTTTATATGCATCATAAACAGCAAGGGCCGTAACACTGATCACTGTGGAACTCCACTAGACATGGGCTTTCAATCGCAAAACCACCCATAAACATCACCTTCTGTTTTTTGCAATTCAATCAATTCTGGATCCAATTAGCCAATTGGACTCATGGACTCTCATTTTCATTATCAGTCTCTCATGCAGGGCCTTATCAAAAGCCTTGCTGAAGTCTAAGCAGACTACATCGAATGCATTACCCTCAACTATGTACCTGGTCAGTTAGAGTCATAGAGATGTACAGCACAGAAACAGATCCTTCATTCCAACTTGTCCATGCCGACCAGATTGCCCAACCTAATTTAGTTCCACTTGCCAATACCCGGCCCATATCCCTCTAAACCTTCCTATTCATATACCCATCCAGATGCCTTTAAAATGTTGCAATTGTACCAGCCTCCAACACTTCCTCTGGCAGCTTATTCCATACACGCACTGCCCTCTGCAAGAAAAAGTTGCCTCTTAAGTCTCTTTTATATCTTTCCCCTCTCATCCTAAATCTATGCACTGTAGTTCTGGACTCCACTACTCCAGGAAAAATAACTTGTCTATTTACCCTATCTATGCCCTTTATGATTTTGTAGACCTTACAGAGTTTATAAGGTTCCCCTCAGCCCTCAACCTCTGATGCTGCAGAGAAAACAGCCCCAGCCTATTCAGCCTCTTCCTATAGTTCAAATCCTCCAACCCTGGCAACATGCTTGTAAATCTTTTCTGAACTATTTCAAGTTCACAACATCCTTCCAATTGGACAGAGACCAGAATTGCACGTAATATTCCAAAAGTGGCCTAACCATGTTCTGTACAGCCACAACATGATCTCCCAACTTCTATACTCAATATTCTGACCAATAAAGGAAAGCATACCAAATACTTTCTTCACTACCCTATCTACCTGTGACTCCACTTTCAAGAAGCTATGAACCTACACTCCAAGGTCTTGTTTTTCAGCAACACTCCCTAGGACCTTACCATTAAGTGTATAACTCCTGTTAAGATTTATTTCCAAATTAAACTCCATCTGCCACACCTCAGCCCATTGGCCCATCTGATCAAGATCCCATTGTAATCTGAGGTAACCTTCTTAGCTGTCCACTAGACCCCCAATTTTGGTGTTATCTACATACTTACTAACTATTAGCTCCTACGTTCACATCCAAATCATTTATATAAATGACGAAAAGTAGTGGACCCAGCACTGATCCTTGTGGCACTCCACTAGTCACAGGTCTCCAGTCTGATAAACAACCCTCCACCACCACCCTCTGTCTTCTACCTTTGATCCAGTTCTGTATCTAAATGTTTAGTTCTCCCTGTATTCCATGAGATCTAACCTTGCTAACCAGTTTCCCATGGGGAACCTTGTCAACCGCCTTACTGAGGTCCATACAGATCATGTCAACTGCTCCGCCCTCATCAATCCTCTTTATTACTTCTTCAAAAAACTCAATCAAGTTCATGAGACATGATTTCCCATGCACAAAGCCATGTTGACGCTCCCTAATCAGTCCTTGCCTTACAAATACGTGTAAATCCTGTCCCTCAGGATTCCCTCTAAAGACTTGCCCATCACTGATGTCAAACTCACCAGTCTACAGTTCCCTGGCTTTTTCTTGCCACCCTTCTTAAACAGTGGCACCACATTAGCCAACCACCAGTTTTCTGGCACCTCACTTGTGATTATTGATGATGCAGGTATCTCAACAAGGGGGTCTTCAAAAAATTCAATCAAATTGATCAGAAATGACCTCCCATTAAGAAAACCATGCTGACTGTGATTTTTTGATCTCCGATTAATTCTGTCCCACTGAATTGCTTCCAGTAGTTTCAGTACTACTGAGGTTTTAAACAACATTCATATTATATAACAGTTATTAGGTACAAGTTTCATTCTTAAGTTAAACATCATTACAAAGACAGTTTATTGGAAGATCTGTGGAAATAAGTCATCACCCTCCAATATCTTAAATTGTTCTGTGATTCCCTCCCAAGCCTTTATGTCATCCTCAAATTAGGTGGAGTTTGAATTCCATTTCGAATGTTAACCCTTTCAGAACCATTATCTTGTGCAATAAAATGTACAAACACTTTGTACCCTTTCCTTTTCCTCAGTATCACTACATGCATTAATTAAAAAGAACATAACTGTGTGGGTCTGATTGCAGCTACCATCTGTAGAGCCTAGGATGCTCTGAGGCCTAGGACTCAGGTTGTGTGGTTTTAACCTATGTATTTGTCTTGTCACCCAGTGACAATTCACATGACCTATCTTGCTATTGCTGTCAAATGTCTGCTCATGTACATGTCAGGCTATAGAACCTTCAGACTTCCCGTATCAAATGATCATCCTTTTGGAGAACAAACTTCAGAAGCTTTTGAAAAATGTGCATCTGATTAGAACTGAAATTACATGAAGACTTGAGGCTTTGAACTGAAACAGATGTGAAAGAGAGCATTAGGGTCCCATCACATGCTATTTTCTGCTGAAAATGAGTAATGGCCACCCTTATATTTTCTTCTCACTTCCATTTCTCTGCTGACTTCAGTTTTGCATACTCTGTTATATGGTTAAACAAGCAAACTGACAGCAAGCAAAATTGTTAATTGCACCTTGATTCAATTTTTTTCTCCCCTTTTCCAGTCCCTTTCCACTTGCATCGACAATTCTTCTGATGCTTTATATCAGTTTCATAATTTCCAATTTATTGATACCAGGCACCTCCTATTGATGTGCAATCCCCTTGCATGTCCATTCCCCATCAGGATTGTCTTTGAAAGTCTCACTTCTTCCTTGAAAGAATGCCTAAGCCTTCCCTATCGACCACCCCTTTCCCTGTCTGGCCATGTTTGCCATAGTCACACAGCACAGAAACAGGTCCTTCAGCGCTAGTAGTCTACTTCTCCTCTACTCCTAACACATCGCCACAGTACCTTCCCATGCATTCACAGAAGGTGCAACTCCTGCCTGTTTACTTCCTCCCTCCTCACTATCCAAGGCTCCAGACACACCTTCCAGGTGAAGTAACAATTTACCTGCTAATCACCCAATCTAGTTTACTGCTCACAATGTGGTCTCCTATATAGTGGGGTGATGAAACACAGACTAGGTGGTGGTTTTGCAGAACAGCTATGTTTTGTCTGTAAAAATGACCCTGAGATTCCAGTTGTCCACCAGTACAACACACCACCTTGAACCCTGGCCAATGTCTCCAGGGTGATATGGTGACTCAGTGGTTAACACTACTGTCTCACAATGCCAGGGACCTGGGTTTGATTTCAGCCCCAGGTGACTGTCTGTATGGAGTTTGCACATTTTCCCTTTGTCTGCGTAGGTTTCCTCCCACAGTCCAAAGATGTACACGTTAGGTGGATTGGCCATGCTAAATTGCCCATAGTGTCCAGAGATGTCTAGGTTAGGAGGATTAGCCATGGGAAATGCAGGATTATAAGGATAGGGTGGGTCTTGGTGGTATGCACTTCATAGGGTCAGTGTAGATTTGATGGGCCAAATGTCTGCTTCCACACTGTATGGATCCTATGGTTCTATCTTGGGATTGCTGCAGTACTTCAGCACAAGCTCAAAGAACAAAACTTCATTTTTGACTTGGGGACCCTGCAGCCTCAAACCTCAATGTCAAGTTCAATAATTTTAGAACCTGAAATCTTTCTTCCATATCCTTTACCCCACCCCATGCCCCAGGCCCTGTAATGACATGGGCCGCTTTCAGCACATCCAACCCATTTTCACCTAATTATGGTCCTCATTATTAGCGGTTCGTTCTCCTCTGCATATTGTCATCCATCCTACTGTTTACCTGACTATTTGTTCTCTCAGCAGATCTGGCAGCATCTGTGAAGAGAAATTAAATCCGGTGACCTTTCCTCAGAACTGGACCTGATACGTTAACTTTGATTTCTCTTCACAGATGCTGCCAGACCTGCGGAGCTTTTCCAGCATCTTTTTTGTTTATGATTTACAGCATCTGCAATTTTATTTTTGGTTTTTGTTCATTCTCTCTCTTTCTCTGAGCTTCATGTGTGCCTATCCAATCACTCCTACAAGGTCCCCCTTCCTGTACTCCCTTTCTTCAGCATCCATACTACCTTTTCCTAGCTACTATCAAGTCTGAAGAAGATTCAATGGACTCAAAATGTTAACTTTGCTTTTAAGTGATTGCATTGAGGTCAGCTGGTGACCTCATGGAATAAGTGTTCTCTGAGCGGGGATGTTAATCTGGTCCTATCAGGGACCCCAGGCTGACAGATAAGAACAGGAATATCAGATATCCTATTCACGCTGTGAGCTGGCTCTGAGGAAACTGGATCAGTGTCAAGGATTCTCCACATGGAAATAAAGGTTGACTTGGTCAAGTGATACTGGCCTCTGTGAAGTTATTTCAGTGGCAATGAGAGAAAAGCATACTCCTGAAGAAATTTGCTGGGAACAGGCACCTTTGATTTGGGGTACGCATTTCTGGTGTTGTACCATTATTTGGGAAGCTTGACTCATTTCATTCTGTCATTGAAGACAGGATCCAAGCAAATGACATTGGGGTAGATGAACAAAAATGAGTAATTCTCCTGACAGCTTATGGGCCCACAGTTTTTTTCAGCTACTTGGTTCCTAACTTTCCCTGAGCACCAGATATTCAAACTTTCAAAGGTTAATGGATTTAGTTAATGAGTATTACAACCCCAAGCTTCCGTTAATTCCGAGACATTATCAGTTTTACGCAGCAATTCCAGAACCAGGGGAATCTATATCAGGATTTTTGACTAGATTAAGACGACTGGCAAAGGCATGTGATTTTGGTTTAACCCTTAATGAGATGTTATGAGACCACTTGGTACTTGGGATTAATGATGTAGCCATGCAAAACTGCTAACTAAGTGAAGTCCAACTGGACCTCAAACAGATACAACAACTGGCTTTATCACTGGAAAATGCAGTGGGTGGAGCATATGAGTCCAGGGTATTCCGATGAAAGTGGGCAGCCTCACCAGGCTGACTCAGCTTGGGGAACCCCACTTCAGTGAAGGCAATTGCACAGTGTCACTCAGGATATATTCTAAACCAGGGGTGGGGAACCTGCGGCCTTCTAGGTCATTGTGTGTGGCCTTTTGAGTGAATCCAAATTTTGCAGAACAAATCTTTTATTTTTTCTGAATTTTTTTGTCCTTTATTATTTTTATTTTAATCTTAAAATGAATGTATTTAAAATACCGGAGAGTAAAAGAAAATTCAATAAAATAATCCCCACTTATTGCTGCAAATTTACATTCTCCTACTTAACCAAAATCAAGACGGATACCCATCTAGAGGATCAGCTAAAACTGCAGACCTCCATGCTGCAACGAAATATTCAAATACTTTCCTACAAAAAGCAGTCACAACAAAGTCATTAAAAGGTCAGTTAACCTTAGAATTAACATTCTTTTTTTTTTAGTTAGTACATAGTCGTTCGATTTTTACAAAATAATGTGAATTTTGAAGAATATATAATTGAAGTTTCTTGGATGCAGCCTTATTAGATTACAACTAACATAATGTGCCCTTCCAACATGAAAAGGTTCCCCACCTCTGTTTTAAACAGTGGAATTCTAGGTCAGCCCACAGCAAAACCCCAAAACAAAGCCAAGCCTTGGCCAAAAGGTTAAAATTTTCTTCAGGATCTGGGCCAGCAAGCCATTGTAGTAGATGCCGGTTTGCAGACTTGACGCAGCATAAGAGTTCCACTAGGAATAGTGAGTAAGAGAACTCAAAGGCCAGTTTCCAGGAAGGTGCACATCCTGGAAAGTCCATCTACATCTTATTTGGAACAGATGAACTACTTCGCAACGTCCAAATCAAAATCATACAAAATGAACTTCTGGTTAAATGGTCACCCTGTTCTACTGGAGGTCGATACTGACGCAGAACCAGTCATTAGCAAAATTCACACTGGACTCCAATCCTTAAGTTTACACAAGACCTCGGCTAGACTGAGCATCCATACTGGGTAAGATTTACAGATTAAGGCTATAACTTCAGTTCTAGTCTCTTATGAGAAGCAGTTCCTTCAGTTACCACTGAATGTAGTAAATGGCTCCGGCCCAAGCTTGATGGGTAAAAATTGGTTGAGAAAGGTTTATCTAGATTTGCTCAGTATTTTTTAATTAGAAAATGGCTGCCTGAGTGAAGTCCTAATTAAATACACAGAAGTGTTTCAGGAAGGTCTAGGGAATATCAAAGGAGCCAAAGCCACCTTGCATGTTGACCAGGAAGCAATTCCCTGATTTTGTAAAGTCTGCCCAGTGGTATTTGCCTTATGGGTAAAAGATGGGGAAGAAATTAGAAGGCTGAAAAGTGAAGGAATCATCAAACTAGTTCAGAAAAGATTTACAAGGATGTTGCCAGGATTGGAGGATTTGAGCTATAGAGAGAGGCTGAACAGGCTGGGACTATATCCCCTGGAATGTCGGAGGCTGATGGGTGACCTTATAGAGGTTTATGAAATTATGAGGGGCATGGATAGGGTAAATAGGCAAAGTCTTTTCCCTGAGGTCGGGGAGTCCAGAACTAGAGGGCAAAGGTTTAGGGTGAGAGGGGAAAGAGAAAAGAGACCCACGGGGCAACTTCTTCACACAGAGGGTGGTACGTGCATGGAATGAGCTGCCAGAGGTAGTGGTGGATGCTAGTACAATTGCAACATTTAAGAGGCATTTGGATGGGTAAATGAATAAGAAGGGTTTGGAGGGATATGGGCCAGATGCTGGCAGGTGGGACTAGATTGGGTTGGGATATCTGGTCGGCATGGACAGGCTGAACCGAAGGTTCTGTTTCCATGCTGTATATCTGTATGACTCTATGACTCTAATACAGTTTGCAGAATGGGCAACCCCAGTTGCACTGATTGTGAAGCCGAATGGGTTGGTAGGCCTTTGTGGAGACCTTATGTGAACAGTAAACCACTTCTCACAGCTAGATAAATATCCAATCCCTCGCATAGAGGATTTATATGCAAAGCTGGCAGGTGCTGGGGTGTGGGGGTGGGTGGGGGGGGGTGGGGGGGGATGGGCGCGGGGGAATGTCCTTCATGAAACTGGGCATGAGCATACGTATTTGCAATTGTGGTTCAATGAAGATTCCCAGAAGTAAGCGACAATTAATATCCATATGGGTTTGTATCAGTATACGACTGCGACTTGGGGTATGGTCAGCCTGTGTAAGTTTTCAATGGATGGTGGAGAACATTTTACAAGGTCTACCCCAGGTCATTATTTATCTGAATGATCCGCTAATAACGGGAAAGGCCAATAAGGAGCACTTAGAGAACTTAGACATTTCTTCCAGGCTGGGGTATGGCTTAGAAGGGAAAAAATTATGGTTTCAGGCTCCCCGAATGACCTACTTGGGCTACAGAGTCAAGAAGACCCCATTACTCTCGTTGGAAGATAATGTGAAGACGATCAATGGTGACCCGATTACCACGTCTGTACCGGAGCTTTGATCGTTCCTTGGACTGATGAATTATAATAGAAAGTTCATGCATAACCTGGCCTCCAGCCTGGCATCTTTGCATCACTTTTTAAGAAAGAGTCAGCCTTGGAAATGATCATGTAACCAAGCCATAGATTTTAGCGAAGGAGAAAATGAGGTCTACAGATGCTGGAGATCAGAGCTGAAAATGTTTTGTTGGAAAAGCGCAGCAGGTCAGGCAGCATCCAAGGAACAGGAAATTCGACGTTTCGGGCATAAGCCTGAAAGAAGGCTTATGCCCGAAATGTCGAATCTCCTGTTCCTTGGATGCTGCCTGACCTGCTGCGCTTTTCCAGCAACACATTTTCAGCATAGATTTTATCGAAGTCAAGAAACAGCTCTCATCCTTTAAGGTGTTTACACACTATGATCCCAAGCAAGATCTGGTATTGACATGCAATGCCTCCCTGTACAGCATCGGTATAGTATTAGCTTATAGATGGCCCAATGGAGATGAATGCCTAATAGTATAGACATTCAGGAGTTTGGCTAATGCAAAGCATAAATACACCCAGATAGAGAAAGAAGGTTTGGTGAACATATTTGGAGTCAGAAAGTTCCACCCATACTGGTACAGTCATAAATTTGTAATAATAATGAACCACAAACCTCTACTAGATCTACATATAGAGGACAGGGCAGTGCTACCCATAGCTTCAGGCTGAACTCAGCGGTGGGATCTAACATGAAGCATGTCTAATTACAAGTTGGAACATTGTCCAGGAGGCCCAGTAGCAAATATAAATGTGTTGAACCACCTCCTGCTGGCAGATACACCACCAGTGGCACTGCCACTCTAAGAGTCAGTAATAGTTTTAAATTTTTTAAACATACTTGCAGTTACAACTGACAATTAAGGATCTGGTCCTGGCAAAACTTAAAATTCTGGTGGTGATGGGGGAAACCAAATGGCCAACACAATTAGAATTGAAACCTTTCTGGACCTGGAGAGACTAGATCACAGTAGAGGATGGCATCTTATTATGGGGAGCAGAGTGATTGTCTTGAGGAATGGCTGCAGCCAGATACTGACTGAATGCCACCCGGGTCATCCATGGTTTCCAAAATGAAGATATTGGTGAGAACTTATGTCTGATAGACAGGATTAGATGCACACATAGCTGTGTTGGGGGGGGGGGGCAGTGTCCAGAGTTCCAGCTGAACGTTGGATCTGTTTACATGTTAACTGTGCAGACCCTTTCATGGGCTCCATGTTATTAGTTATTGTGGATGCTCACTCAGGGTGGATGGACGTACAGAGAGTTCATAGAGTAGAGTAGAGGAGCTTTTATTTATCATTTCTACCATATACAACTGATACAGTAAAAATGAGACAACATTCCTCCAGGATCGAGGGTGTTACATGGACAGCACAAACTACATAATTGTACACAGCATTAAGTGCATGGGACAATGATAGAAAGACTTTGCACATCTTTTGCAGTACACAGATTCCTGGAAATGTTGGTCACAGACAACATGCCATCATTTATCAGCAGGGAGTTTGAGTATTTCCCAAAGTCACATGTTATTTGATCTATAATGACAGCTCCATACCATCCATCATCCAATAGCAGAAAAAGCATCCCCAACTTTGGAGGCAGGCTTAAAGAAACAGTCACAACTTCACTAAATACCAAACTGTCCTGGTTTGTTTGGTTATAGGACCACCCCTCATGCAACTATAGTGATAGCTCCAGCAGATTTGCTAATGGGGAGAAGACCCTACATCAGGTTAAATTCATCTTCCTGGACCCTGGTGGGGTTGGGAGGAGGGGGTTGAAATGCCGATGCTGCTCACAAGCGTCTACTAGGCAAGACAGACAGTTTACTTCAGGCGACGAAATTTGGTTTAGGAACCACAGGAATGGCCAATTATAGGTAAGAAATATAGTCGATGTGAGGTCTGGTCCAGGGATGAGTAAAACTTGGGTGGGTGCGACGGTCCTGAATAGGCACTTGGACCATTTGAAAGTTGCAAACTCGGAAATAAAGGGTGACTTGGTGATGGGATACCGGCCTCTGTGGAGTTATTTCAGCTTTCTCTCCACAGATGCCGCAGAGCTGCTGAGTGTCTCCAGCAATTCCTGTTTCAATTAATTGTACTGACAGGTAAGATGAGTTAGATCCCAAGGTGGAACCATTTCTGTAACCTCCAACTTCAGTAATATTTGGTTCACCTCTGCTCCTGTGCACTGAAATCAAAACTTGAAACAAATGAATTATCTTGAAGAGAACATCTAAATCCAATTTGTATTTTAGATTAACCATCACAATTTAAATCAGGAATGACATCAGCTGTATCAACAACATATGAATCAGCAGTGACATCCATTTCCATAAAGGAATTATTTTAGACCAGAATCAATGAATCAAAAATATACTAAACCTGACATGGAACTGTACATTCTCTTGTATATGGATGGAGAGTCAGAAACTGGAAGTAAAATTTTTTGCAAGACTTAAGTATGATAAATCACTGCATTTTGAAAATATCAGAAATAAATTTGTTCTCAAGGGCTGACAGCTGGATGTAGTCACCATTTTGCCCCTCCTCTCCGAATATTGCTGCTGGCTTGATAAAGTTTCAGAAACACTCCTATTTTTGTCAGAGCACAAGACCCCATTTCCATGATTCAGATTTTGAGCCCCTCTTCCCACTGCTTATCTTATTTCTATGTTTAATCCTTTGTAAAAAGAAATCCTATTACTGAACCACAGCTCCTATGAATGCAGCTAATATGATTGTAATTACCCAAAGACCAGCACCTATTGAAGTACCATCTAAAGAGCCATACTAGTGGTTTGGCAAAATGCTACAGTCAGGGTCCATGCTGCCTGCTGGTCAGAACTGTGGCCCCACAATTATTTGTATGAAAACCTGAAGGTGTAACACAAGCAACTGTCACAATATAAGCATTTAACTGGATATAAGCTTGCTTGCTGAGCTGGAAGGTTCATGTTCATGACATCACCATACTAGGTAACATCATCAGTGAGCATCCAGTGAAGCACTGGTGGTATGGCCTGCTTTTTATTTGTGTTTTTGGGTCGTGTCTTTTGATACCCATTCTCACTAGTATCTTTACATACAGATGAGGAAGGTCACCACTTTGACTGGGACAACACATCCATTCCAGGACAAGGCAAACATAGACACATGTGAGAATTCCTAGAAGCATGGCATTCCAACTGGAACTCTATCAACAAACACATTGCCTTAGATCTCATTTACCACTCTCTTGGAAAAATAACTGGAATTGACATCACCTCAGGAAATGTCATCACCTCTGGAAATGACATCACCAACCCAAGGAAATCTAAACACACAAATAAAAAGTGGACCATATCACTAGACCTTCAGCGGAGGCTCACTGATCATGTTACCTATTATGGTGATGTCATGAAAATGAATTTTCCAGCTCAGCGAGCAAACTTATATCTAGAACCTCAACCTGAGCTACAAATCTTCTAAAAACTCGCTAATAAATATTTAACATTTGGAAAGCACAGTTACAAAAATATGATAATATTTTGTTAGGGACCACAGTTAGAGTAGTAAGATTGATGTCTTTGTTGACTGGACTTTTGCCAAATTTAATATAGTACACAGTTAATTGATAGACTAGACTAAAATGTTTACATTATAAAGATATAGAATAATTACTGCAAAACAAATTCTCAGACATTTTGTGGTTTTAAATTGCAAAGTGATGTAAAAATAGATTGGAAACAAAACCTTGGCAGATCTTTGATGTTTTACACATACTTGTGTTCACAAACACAATAAGGGTGTTTTGAATGAATATAAACTATTTCAGCACAATTTAAATAACTTTGGCTCCAGAAGAAAACATTTGAGTCACTCAACAAAACAATGGTTTCTTTTCAAATAAACAAAATAAAGAAGGGCTCTTGAAACTCACTAGAAACTTGGGGACACTCTCAGCAACTGCTGGTTAGTATAAGCTGCCCAGTATATTGGCTGCAGCAGGGAGATATTATCAGCCAAATAGTTAGGCCCCATAATTGCATCTCATTCCTGACTCCTGAAAAATAATGAACATATCCTCCCACAGCTTGAGCACAGCACATACAGAGGAAATAGTGCTGCGTAGCCCTGGCTTCACAAAATTCTATCCAGATGATAGCGAGCATTTCTCAGAAGAAAATACTAAAAGCACTTTGTTAATAGGACATGTTCAGAAAAATAAAGGATGCATTCTGTGTAGCTAAGTGCTGTGACAGGTTACTAATGGGCTAAACGTCTGATTCAATATATCAGAAGTGTCAGCTTTTACAAACTTAGTATCGTTTTGAACTCAGTTTCCAGCACAAGCTCCAGTGAAGTCTCAGTGGAGTTTCCTCTTGAATGAGCTGAATGTGCAGATCTGTTTGCATTCCTGATCTTTAACTTGAGTCTGACAGGCAATGCTGTTTTGTATCTGGACAATCTATAGGTAACTTGGCCAACTTTATATTGAGACAAAAAAGCTGTTTTAGAGGTTTTTTTTTAAGAAGGCTGAAGCAGATAAAACGGTAGCATTCAGTGATAACAATACATTATTTTTCCAAAACGGTTTTAAATTCATTTGCTGGAAAATGTTAGATATTAGTTCTCTGATATGTCAAATACAATCATTAAAGGTTCAATTGAAATGCATTTGAACCCTTCTCAAAACTTATAGCTGAAAGTTCTGAGCACTTCTCAGAATCAGAGAAAACTTAAGACCTAGATTAATATGTTTTTGCAAATCTCCATAAAAAGCACTGTACATGCAACCAGTCTAGACCACAAGAAATATGTAGATACCAAAAGATTATTGTATTTCCTGAGTGCAACAGCAATTCAACAAAGTAAGCAAAATGAGACAGCAAATGAATTCCTTACAAGTATTTACAAACAAGAACAGACATTAATAAAAATATACAATATGGATATTTTAATGACTATTGTATTGTTCACTTTGGGTAGTTTCCAATTATACAATTAATTAGTACTTTTGATTTATTTTCTTTCACTTGATTTAACTGCAAATTTTCTAAAACTAGCATATATTTGTATGTGGATATATTCCAATCTTGCTTCGGTGTAACCCTTAGACTACAACATATCCACAATCTCAATTTTCACCTTGAATCAGATATTTTGAAAGTTAAAGTATTAGCTTATTCACAATGATGCAATGAAACCTATACTAAATAGTTTGAATTAAGAAAGCAATTTTGTGCCAAGAATGACCTGATACATAGATTAAGTACATCTTCAGTGCAATATTAAAATGGAAGTAACTTTAACTTGCTTTCACTTTCTACAACTTTTCTTCATGGGCTTCACAGCGCAAGGAGCTTGGGTTTGATTCCAGCCTTGGGTGTCAGTCAGTGTAGAGTTTGCGTGTTCTTCTCATGTCTGCGTGGGTTTCTGCAGGGTACTGCAGTTTTCTCCTACAGTCCAAAGATATTCAGGTTAGGTGAATTAACCGTGCTGAAATTGTTTTTGTGCACGGGATGTGCAGGTTAGGTGGATTAGACATAGGAAATGCAGGGTTATGGGAATACAGTCGGGTCTATGTCTTGGTGGATTGCTCTTTGGAAGGTCAGTGGAGACTCGATGGGCCGAATGTTCTCTTTCTGCACTGTAGGAATACTATGATTCTTATTCTCTTGGGACTGACATTATTTTTGGCTAAGTCCAAGTTACACCAAGTTTTTTGGAGGGTTTGTGGCCTCAAAGCCTCACAAATTGTCTTGCCGTATCTTACCAAACTTGCCTCATTAATTACCTGCCCAGTTCCTCCTCCAATTCCTGCCCCACCTTCCTAGGTGCCTTTAGCGGAACATCTCACCACTCAGCAGATATCCCAGAACTCACTGGCCCTCCTTGCACCTGCACCTTATGTGTACACAGATAATCGCTGTTAGCCTGGAGCTGCCCTGCAAAATTCCTAATGTTTACCCTGGGCTTGGCAAACAGGGGAAATCAGTGCCCATCTTGTAGGCAAAGTCCTGGAGGTCCTGCTGGATGAGGTGGTGCACAGGTGAGACTTCTTCCACCAGCGATAGGCATCATGACATGAGAGCTCAAAAGTGTGTTGCTGGAAAAGTGCAGCAGGTCAGGCAGCATCCAAGGAGTAGGAGAATCGACGTTTCGGGCATAAGGGGCTTATGCCCGAAACGTCGATTCTCCTGCTCCTTGTATGCTGCCTAACCTGTTGCGCTTTTCCAGCAACACATTTTTGAGCTCTGATTCTCCAGCATCTGCAGTCCTCACTTTCCCTGTCATGACATGAGACCATGCCAGCCTGGTCCAAAGTTGCCACTCAGATTAGAGCAATTTTAGTCAACTGGAAGGAGGCTGATCAATGTCCTTCTCCACTCTGCAAGTGTAGTGACACCATCTTTTCTCTTATATCTTATACACCTTCTGTCTTTCATTTTGTTCACTCAAGGGATATGGATATCTCTGGTTCAGCATACACTTATTCCCCATCCCTAATTGTCCAAAGGTCAGTAAAGAGTCAACCACATTGTTGTGGGTCTGGATTCATATGGAGGCCAGACCAGGTCAGGATGACTGATTTCCTTCCCTAAAATACATTAGTGAACCAGATACCTTTCTCCAACAATTGACAATGGCTGCATGGTCACCATTAAACCCTTAATTCCAGATTCTTTATTCTGAGTTTCTGGATTAATAGTCTACTGATAATACCACTAGGCCATTGCCTCCCCTTTGCTACTGTACTTGTCACCTTACTCTACCACCCTCACTCTTGCCTGCAACATCTTCCCCCACTCTCTGTCACCCACCACAGCCACTGACACCACTGACCTTGCATGTCCTCTGTGCTATCTACTCAATTGCTCAGGACACCTTCCCACCTGGACCAACAGTAATAGCCACACCATTCACTTTCATCACCTGTAATATCTGCCTCTCTCCCATTCCAGGAAGAAAACGCCCACAATTAGGACAGAAAGGTTCAATTTGGGTAGTGTGTTACCTATCATACGGTTCCTCACCCAATATGAGCAAAAGATTCTGAATCTGAATATCCCAAGTTAGTTCTGGACTGGCATCAGAGGCTGCCCTTAACTGACTGTGGTGGAAAACCCTGAGCAAATGACAATCCTTCTTAACCAGATTGAGACCTGTTGACAACTTTGACAAACTTCTTGGCTCTGTCTGTGCTAAATGGCACAACAGCACAATAGTAATATGAGGCTCGTATCTCTGGCTGAGGGGGAAAAGCACAAAATGGCAAAACAATTGAAAGCAAGGATGCAATAAGATTCCAGATAGGTTCAGAGTGAGCGAGTACTTTGATAGCTGGTAAAGAGCCAAGAGATGCAGCCTAGAGCAGTCCATGGGCTGGATGTTGCCACTGAGCACACAGTGTCCTTGCTATAGTAATGCAACAATATTTGTCAGTGCTGTGTTGAGAAATGTCTCTATTTTGATCAGAGATGTGCCATCAGGGTTTTTAGAGGTTGACACATGTTAGATGCCATTGCCTGTTTATGAGAGGTGTGGCCATTGCCCATAAAGTGTGCCCTGAGATGTCATTGCCTAGTTTCCAACCTGGAGGTCATTTAGGGCAAGTAGGGAATTAACTCCACCAGTGCTCATTCATTTTCCTTATCAAGCTTTTCTAATGCTAATCTTATTTGTGAATTTGATAAATTGGGAGCCTGAATGTTAGTGGGGCAAGTTGTTCCATTATAACAAGTGTTGATACATGTCAGCTGACATCTTGCCACTGCCTAGTGGGGATCTTACCATGCCCCTTGAGAAAAGCATAAAAGGTGTAATTGAACTCATTTCGATGTCAAGATGGGCCTTGCTGCACATGTTACCTGATTCTGCCACATGTCTCACCATAACCTACATTAATCAGACCCCTGTTAGATTCCGGCTGATGTATGCATAATGTTCAGCACTATTTGCAACATTTCAGGTACTGACACATTTTGTGACCATCACAGAATGTTACACCGTGTCAGACCACTAACATACACCGATCATGCTCATTTTAACCTCTGTCTCTGTGCATTCTTGAAAAAGGTAGAAAATGCAAATATGTCTCTCACCCAGGCTGCTTTTTTTTAAGCATCATGTCATCTTGGCCTAAAATACTCTCAAGTTCAGTGTCTCTCTTTGAAACTTCTTTGACAACTTATCAGGTGTGACATTCCAGACTCTCTCCAGGCAGCCACATCTGCAGTTAAGATTTGATGATATGTTTGTTTCAAACAAAGCACATTGTAATTGCAATGACTCTGAATGTCAGGGGGATCTAAATGCAGCACACACGATTAAGATTGCATATTGGCAAGGTGGCAGCAGCAGTGACACCAGGATCTCCTGGGGCATTGGCGTCATTGTTGCTGTACCAAGGGGAAACTCCTTGAGGCGCAGAATGCCTTGCAGAGACCTTGCAGAAGCACTAGAACCATGTTTGAGACCCAATTTGAACAGAAAATGAACTTAATTTAAGTAATTTCTTTTTATTCTTTTGCAACACAAATGGCACCAGACTGTGGTGACAAAACATTTTTCATGCTATCTTCCGTGTTATATGTGGCAATAAAATCATTCATTCATTCATGAATCAAGAAACTATTGGCTGCACACTCCTGGTCCATGATGATCTGACTTAAGCAAGATGCCTCTTCAATAATTTATACTTGTAACATTGTTCCAAAGAGGTCAGGCAACTATGATAAGGCCATTTCAGTATGTTTGTCAAGAAAGGGTTTGAAACAGACTGCTAAGGTATCCTGTGTTTTGTGTACAAGAGAGCAGTTTTATTTTCTGTCATTGTAAAAATGACTGAAAATTCTGAAAATGCTGCTGAACTTGATCAAATCTTCCATTGATTAATAATTTGCTATACACACACTTTTCATAAAATTGCAGTGGTGGTGAAAGGGTTATATAGAACACTATTGGGAAAAAAATTTAGTATTGTACAGAATACTGGAGGGGGAGGACAGTAATTGGAAAAACATTTCCGTGAGTGGGCTGCTTGATCACTCATGAGGGAGAACATCTTGCGTAAGATATCAAATGGTACCAGTAGGGAAAGTTGTACTCTGCTTTCACAATTCTAGTTTTCACAATCTTATTTTTTTTCAAATTGTGAAACTTAATTTAAGATGTCAATACAGTTGCTGCATTGAATGAAGTGGAAGATGCTGCGGGGCATTTTGGGAGAAGGTATCCTGGCAAAAATTTACAAGACTGTTCAGAAAAGAAGTCAGGCGTGAGATAACAGATGCAGAGAGTAAGCCTAATCCACGGCCATGGCATGCTCAGGGAGGTCTAACTGAGTGCAGTGTCGGAATTCCACCCTCACTGGGGAGGACATCTCACCCTGGGGAGTTTTAACTAGGTCGGGGGTAGGCAGCACAATGGTAGGCATGTCCCATTGTCACAAACATACCCAGTGGTGACATGTCATGTTCAGCGCTATTGCTCCGAAAAATATACTGTCATATTCAATAATGGTGGAAAATTACTTCAGATGTGTGATCAACTGGAGCAAATTGAGTAATTGGACAATGAAAGTCTTTCAGCAAAGTAGAATAGGAAGTGTAACAAAGGTGAGCTGCCCTCTGACAAATATGGAGCAATTTTATACTGCATGCATTTAATGATTGCTTAACTGCTAGACACAATACAGATTTGACAAGGTTTGATTTCCAATTTTTTGTAAGCACAATACAGAGGTCAGTCAGCATGTCATACCAATTGTACTGCCATTGCTGACCTTAGTGCCCCAGCTTATGCCCCTATAAGCCTTACCCAGCCGCACTTCAATTCAGCAGGAAGAATACACCTCCAACAATGCTATTTAAAGGGAATATATGTCCTGCATGACCTTGACAAAGTGGGAAGGGGAGTTGAAGTGTTCAGCCAAGAGGAGGTGGGGTTGTTTGGTACAAGTGTCCAGAGATGTTCTCTGAAACAATCCGCAAGTAGTCGTCCTGTCTCCCCGATGTACAGGAGACCACCTCAACTGAACACTTCAACTACCCTCCACTCCGTTAAGGACATGCAAGTCTTGGGCCTCATCCATTGCCAAACCCTTACCAACCAATGCCTGGAGGAAGAGTGTCTCATATTCTGTGCAACCACACGAGATCAATGTGAATTTCAACAGTTTCCTCATTTCCCCTCCCCCCACATTAACCCAGTCCAAGCCTCCAACTCGGCAATGCCCTCCTGACCTGTCCATCACCTTTCTCATCTATCCACTCCACCCTCCTCTCCGACCTATCACCTTCTCCCTCACGTTAACCAATCGCTTTCTCAACTACCTTCTCCCCCAACCCCACCCCCTCCCATTTCTCTCTCAGCCCACCCAGCCCACAAGTCTCATTCTTGATGAAAGGCTTATGCCTGAAATGTCAATTCTCCTGCTCCTCGGGTGCAGCCTGACTTGCTATGCATTAACCACACTTACGACTCTGATCACCATTTTCTCTTGGTTATTGTGAGGGAACATACCCTACCAATACTTATTAAATCAGAAGCTGAGCAGCGGCATCACAAAACCACCACGACAAATCAAAAGGTGGTTTCATGACTCATGACTTTAGTTTTCAATCCACATACATGTACATCATGTATGCAATAATATATCATCAGAATAAATCCAGTTGCTGAAGCAGAGTTTTGGAGAAGGAACACTGCATTACTGGTGGACTGACTCTCAAGATTTATGCTATGCATTACACAATTTCACTATCACAAGGAGACAATCCTTCCTACCAACTATGTGATAGGTATGTGAGGGGGAGGAGGGTTGTGGACTTTAAATGAACGACTTCAAAATAAAGAGACATAAAACTCAGTTTCCTGTTCAACTCAATTTTATGAATGAAATATTCCTTACTAAAAATACCATGAAATATTTCCAAAATTCCTACAACATTTGCTCTTTATTTAGCTCTATCCATCTGGAAAATGATATTACCCACAATGGTCCATGTGGCTGGGCTATTGGAATCTCCGTCCTCTTTAATGTCAAGCTGGCTGTCTTCTATGAAGGTGGGTCTCGCAGGTCAGGGCAGATCTTCTCCTGAAACTTCGTGGGTTGCTGCACAGTGTTGAACCATAATGTGGAGCTGCAAGAGATGGGGGAGATGCTAAACGAGTATTTTGCAACAGTGTTTACTTTGGAGAAGGACATGGAAGATATGGAATGTGGGAAAATAGATGGTGACATCTAGAAAAATGTCCATATTACAGAGGAGGAAGTGTTGCATTTCTTGAAATGCATAAAGGTGAATAAATCCCCAGGTGTCCTGATCAGGCATAGCCGAGAACTCTGTGGGAAGCTAGGAAAGTGGTTGCTGGGCCCCTTGCTGAGATACTTGTATCATCAATAGTCACAGGTGAGGTGTCAGAAGACTGGAGTTGGCTAACATGGTGACACTGTGTAAGAAGGATGATAAGGACAAGCCAGGGAAATATAGACCAGTGAGCCTGACATCATTGGTGGGCAAGTTGTTAGAGGGAATCCTGAGGGACAGAATGTACATGTATTTGGAAAGGCAAGGACTGATTAGGGATAGTCAACATGGCTTTGTGCGTGGGAAATCATGTCTCACGAAGTTGATTGATTTTTTTGAATAAGTAACAAAGGGATTGATGAGGGCAGAGCAATGGACGTGATCCATATAGACTTCTGTAAGGCGTTCGACAAGGTTCCCCATGGCAAGCTGGTTAACAAGGTTAGATCTCTTGGAATACAGGGAGAACTAACCATTTTAATACAGAATTGGTTCGAAGGTAAAAGACAGAGAGTGGTGGTAGAGGGGTGTTTTTCAGACGGAAGGCCTGTGACCGTTTGAGTGCCACAAGGATCAATGCTGGGTTCACTACTTTCCATCATTTATATAAATGATTTGCATATGAACATAGAAGGTATAGTTAGTAGATAACACCAAAATTGGAGGTGTAGTGGACAGCGAAGAGGGTTATCTCAGATTACGACTGAATCTTGATTGGATGGGCCAATGGGTTGAGGAATGGCAGATGGAATTTAATTTAGATAAATGCAAGGTGCTGCATTTTGGGAAAGTAAATCTTAGCAGGACTTATATACTTAATGGTAAGGTCCCAGGGAGTGTTGCTGAACAAAGAGACCTTGGAGTGCAGGTTCATAGCTCCTTGAAAGTGGAGTCACAGGTAGATAGGATAGTGAAGAAGTGGTTTGGTATGTTTTACTTTATCGGTCAGAGTATTGAGTACAGGAGTTGGAGGTCATGTTGCGGGTGTACAGGACATTGGTTAGGCCACTTTTGGAATATTGTGTGCATTTCTGGTCTCTCACCTATCGGAAGGATGTTGTGAAACTTGAAAGCATTCAGAAAAGATTTACAAGAATGTTGCCAGGGTTAGAGGATTTGACCTATAGGGAGAGGCTGAACAGGCTGGGGCTGTTTTCCTTGGTCTGAGGCTGAGGGGTGACCTTATAGAGGTTTACAAAATCATGAGGGCATGGATAGGATAAATAGACAAGGTCTTTTCCCTGGGGTGGGGGAGTCCAGAACTAGAGGGCATAGGTTTAGGGTGAGAGGGGAAAGATATAAAAAAGACCTAAAGGGCAACGTTTTCATACCGAGTGTGGTGTGTGTATGGAATGAGCTGCCAGAGGAAGTGGTGAAGGTTGGTACATTTACAGCATTTCAAAGGCATCTGGATGGGTATATGAATAGGAAGGGTTTAGAGGGATATGGGCCAAGTGCTGGCAAATGGGACTAGATTAGTTTGGGATATCTAGTCAGCATGGACGGGTTGGACCGAAGGGTCTGATTCCATGCTGTACATCTCAATGACTCCATGCCTCTATACATCTTCCTATAAGTCTTCGCTGAAAGGATGGCTTCCAGATGTGTGTCTTTATTCCCCCGTATGCTCAACTTTATGCTAATCACTGGCTGCACACTACAATCAATGAAATTAGCCGGCAGAATCAAGTGTGTATGCAGTGTGCATCTGAATCCCATTTTGTGATTTCTGTGCTTGTTATCAGATCCTTTGAAATTTTGTGGCCTTTGCATTTTACGGCAGAAAATTTCTGCCCAGTTGTTCAACATCTGTAGGGATTAGAGTGTGGGAGATAACTGATAGCTAGTCCATTTCAATTCAGTGCTTGTCTTAGTTTTTGTAAACCTTAACTCCAATTTAATTTTGGGGCAGAACGTCAGCATTTAAGACCATAAATCTCATCTGAATTTCTTTTGGCAGCTGTCCATCTGAAGACTGGTTGGAAGAAACAATTGGCTAGATGTGCACGCCATGTGTTGAGAGACGGGTGATTAGCCAACAAAGACTGAATGAATGTCTGCATCACTTGGGGAAAGTGTACAATGGAATTCTTACAAGATGGGAGGGTGGAAGCCTGGGACAGGATGGCTGAAACTTTCCTAATCGCATCTGACTTTTTTTCTCTGCTGGAATGTTTTCCAAGGAGAGTAACAAATTGAAGTCCTCTGGTCTCAATTCTTCTGCCTACTAACTTTACCCCAAAGGAAAGCAATATGATTACTCACAAGCTATTGATTACAATAACAGATGGACATCAGTAACAGTATCTGAGCCTATTCAGTACCTTTCAAGATGGCCCTGTAAGTTTTGCTAATAGTGGGTAGGTCAAATAATTTTAACTGACTACCTGCTCGTTTACAGCAAGTAGGCAGGGTTCAAGGCAACTAGTCATAGAGTCATAGAGTTATATAGCATGGAAACAGACCCTTCGGTCTAACTCATCCATGCCAAACAGATATCCTGGACTGAGCTAGTCCCATTTGACAACATTTGGCCCATATCCATCTAAACTCTTTCTATTCATATACCCATCAAGGTGCCTTCTAAATGTCATAATTATACCCACCTCCACCACTTCTTCTGACAGTTCGCTCATACATGTCCAACTGTCTGTGTGAAAATTTGCCCCTCAGGTCCCTTTTAAATCTTTCTCCTCTAACTATGCCCTCTTGTTTTGGACTCCTCTACCCTGGCAAATATGACTTTGACTATTCACCCTATCTGTGCCCCTCATGATTTTAGTAATCTGTATAAATTGACTCTTCAGTCTCCGATGCTCCAGGGAAACCAACCCCAGCCTTTTCAGCCTCTCCTATAACTCATACCCTCCAATCCCAACAACATGCTTGTGAATCTTTACTGAACCCGTTCAAGTTTTACAACATCTTTTCTATCGCAGGGAGACCAAAACTGAATGCTGTATTCTCAAAGTGACATCACCAACATCCTGTACAGCAGTAAGGTGACATCCCACTCTTATACTCAATGCAGTGACAAATGAAGGTAAGCATGCCTAATGCCTCCTTCACCACCCTGTCTACCTGTGATTCCACTTCCAAGGAACTATGCTGCTACACCCTTTGGTCTCTTTGCCCTACCATTAGCTATAGAAGTTCTACCTTGTTTTGCCTTACCAAATACAACGCCTCAAATTTATTTAAGTTAAATCCAATTTGCCATTCTTCGCCCCATTGGCCCATCTGATCAAGGTTCCATTGCACTCTGAGATATCTAACTTCGCTGTCCACTCCACCACCAATTTTGGTGTCATCTGCAAACTTGCTAATCATGCTTCCTGTATTCACATCCAAATTATTTATATAAATGATGTAAAACAGTGGACCCAGCACCAATCCTTGTGGCATACCACTGGTCATAGGCCTCTAGTCCAAAAAACAACTTTCCAACACCACCCTCTGTCTCCTGTCTTCAAGACAATTTTTTATCCAGTTGGCTAGCTCCCTCTGGATTCCATGTAATCTTGCTAAACAGTCTACCCTGAGGAACCTTGTCGAATGCCCTGCATGGCTTCTCCGCCTTCATCAATCTTCATTGTCATTTCTTCAAAAAACTCAATCAAGTTAGTGAGACGTAATTTCCCATACACAAAGCCATGTTGACTATTCCTAATTAGTCCTTGCCTTTCCAAATGCATGTAAATCATTTCTCTCAGAATCCCTCCAACAACCTACCCACCACTGATGTCAAGCTCACCATACTATAGTTCTCTGACTTTTTCTTACCACCTTTCTTAAATAGTGGCATCACGTTAGCCAACCTCCAGTCTCCTAGCACTTAATCTGTGGCTAGCAATAAACAAATATCTCTGCTAGAGACCCAACAATCTCTTCCCTAGCTTGCCACAAAGCTCTGGGATACAACTGATCATGTCCCAGGAATTTATCTATCATTTTGAGTTTAAGACATCTGACACCTCCTCTGATGTAATGCGAGCATTTTTCAAAATATTTAATTCCTCAAGTTCTCAAGCTACCATGTCCTTGGCCACAATAAATACTAATGTGAAATACTCATTTAGTATCTCACCCATCTCCTGTGGTTCCACACATAGATGGACTTCTTGACCTTTTAGGGTCCCTATTCTCTCCCAAGTTACTCTTTTGTTTTAATGTATTTGTAGAATCACTTTGGGTTGTTCTTAGCCTCATTTCCCAAAGCTGTCTCATGTCCCCTTTTTGCCCTCCTAATTTTCTTCTTAAGTGTACTTCTACTGCCCCTATACTCCTCTAAGCTGATTACGGTTGAAACCTTCAGCTTACACCATGGATATTAATAAATGGTTTTTAAAAACAAGCATTTTCATCTGGTTGTCTTTTACTTTAAAAACTGTTTGCTCCCTATTAAGCCATTGTTTTAAGCCCAAAACAAAAGGGTTAAATTCTGTTTAACTGTAAAAGTTCACAGCTGGTAGAAATTGAAAAAAACACTTTTCCTCAAGCCAGGCCCTAGTGGTAAGCTGTGTTGAGCGCTCACATTCTTTTTGACCCAAAACCAGGAGAAAGCATGTTTCCCTCCATAACAAATCATTTGTCTTGGATACCGTTAGATACTTAACTTTGAATGATAAGTTTCAAAAATTCCAATATTATGATGAAAATTAGGCAATCCCTCAGAACAGCAAAGATGCTCAAACTATGTAGAACATTTGCAGCTACAGATTGGAAAGAAATTTGTTGAGCTGCTTCTCAAATCAACACTCATTTTATTTCAGAGGGAATTTTAATCTAAAGGAGTTTTTGGTCTGAGTGTATGTACTGTAAGTGTAGAAAGTTGGCCATCAGCATCTACATTAATCTTGAGTACACCAGGCTAAATGTGAACCTTTTAGGAGGATAGAATTGCCTATTAATATGGGGCAATCAGTAAATTGGGTCTCTGCATATTAAGAGCTATGTATCTTTTCTCCTGCAATAAGAAAACAATAAACATTTATGTTATTGTAATGACATGTGTTCAGCTTACGAATGCAATGCATTTAGTAAAGGTGACTATCAGGGAAAGGCATGAAATTCATAAGAATGAACGTGAGTGGTAGTTGTGGTTGGATAGTTTGGGATTTGAGTAAATACATAGAGAAGGATGGATGTGAGAAGTGATGTGATGGTTTAGGTTTAGCAAGTAGAGTGAGGAGATAGGGTAATACACTGAGCAGAATGTAGGTGAATATGCAACAGTACTTTCCTTTCTTGACCTTGTTTGGTCACTAAACTGCTTCCGGCACTGAAGTTTGGAGTATGGCGGATGCTTTAGCTGTTGATATCTGGATTTCTTCCAGTCAGATCTTCTTTTTGATGTTATCAGGTTTCTTCTTCACATTGCTGTGGGCAAGTATCTCTCTCCAGCTTTTTACACTCCCCCATCAAGTGGTGCATCACTGAAACAGTGCACAGCTTTTGAGAGCCTTGAATCCATTGTCATGCCTTGTCTTATCTTGGTTCCAAAACCAATTCTTCCAACTTCCATCACTGAATTGATCTTTTAAATATTGGTCCTGAGATTGCATCGTACAAATCCTTATCACACAATTAATATACACTTGAAAGTAAAATGATAACTGCCTGTGACAAAATGTAATTGATACGCAATAGAGATGGTTCCACTTTCCAATGTAATATCTCCACCCCAATTTCTGCTAATCTACCATCTGTCCAGTCAATATCACTCTATGTTTGAACATCATAATTCAGTTTTGCACCCTGCTATAGCACTGAAATAACACTTGTCAAAATAACAAATGACATGTTATGCAACTGGAGCAGTGATAGACAATCTCCCATTCCTCATTTCTTGACCTTGGACACAAATGACCACACTAGCTTTCTTTAAAGTCTCTCTTCTGTTACACATCTAGCAGGACTGGCCTTAACTGGTACCATTGAGCCATTTGATTTTATAATCAGAACATTCCAATGAGCCCCAGGCTAGTCTTTGATCTTCCAGCCTCGATAAGCTTGAGCTCACAGAAATTTGACTGCCCAAGCCCTCAAACATGACAGGTTCGATGGACAAAAATCTCAGCGTGCTAACTGGTATTGATTCCCAGTTTATCAATGTATAAACTATAAAATGCCCACTGTAGTGTTCAAATCTTCCCATGGACTTGTCCCTACCCTAAAGCTCCATGAAGCAGACAACCCTGAAAGGACTCTTCAATTTTCCAAATTTCACTTTGTGTAAATCCCCATTTCCTTCACCCCATTTTCACTGTCTGTACTTTTGAATATCTAAGCTAGACTCTGGAATTATTTGGTTGAACCTTTCAGTTTCTCCAACTATCATCTTTAAGGCACTCATTAAATCTATCTCTTAGACCAAGAATTTAATTATTGATTGTTATATCTCGTTATTTGGCTTAATAGCAGTTGTTGAAAATGTGTTGCTGGAAAAGCGCAGCAGGTCAGGCAGCGTCCAAAGAGCAGGAAAATCGATGTTTCGGGCATGAGCCCTTCTTCAGGAATGAGGAAATTGTGTCCAGCAGGTTAAGATAAAAGGTAGGGAGGAGGGACTTGGGGGAGGGGCGTTGGAAATGCGATAGGTGGAAGGAGGTCAAGGTGAGGGTGATAGGCCGGAGTGGGTGGGGGGCGGAGAGGTCAGGAAGAAGATTGCAGGTTAGGAAGGCGGTGCTGAGTTCAAGGGATTTGACTGAGACAAGGTGGGGGGAGGGGAAATGAGGAAACTGGAGAAAACTCCAGCATCTGCAGTCCTCACTTTCTCCTTAACTGCAGTTGTTGTCTGATTACAACCCTTTGAGGCATTGGGATTCATAGAGTCATACAGCTCGGAAGAGGCCTTTTGGCCCATTGATTCTACATTGACCTGTCTGCAATAATCCCACTTTCTAACACTTGACCCACAACCTTGGATGTTTTGACGTTTCAAGTGCTCATCCACATATCTTTTATAGGCTGTAAGGTTTCCCGTATCTACTGCCTTCCCAGGACGTGCATTCCAGATTCCCACCACTCTCTGGGTGAAAATGTTTTTTTTCAAACTCCTTCTAAACCTCCTGCGCTTGACCTTAAAATTATGCCCCTTCAATCCCAACTCTTCAACTGAGGGAAATAACTACCTCCTATCCATCCTATCCATGACTCTCATAATTTTATAAACCTTAATCAGGTTCCCTCTCAGCCTTTGCTACAAAGAAAACTTGAATGTTTGCAGCCTTTTTTCATCTCCGAAGCACTGAGGAGCATTTTACTACATTAATGGAATATAAATGGAAATTATTGTTGTATAGTCCAATAGTATTGTTCGGCTAAAGATTATTCATTCCTCATACTGCCATGTACATATTTGTTATCATCCTAAACCCTCTTGCAAGATAGATCTTTTACAAGACAGCAACTGCTCAGTCTTTGCAAAATATGGCTGAAATGATGCATTTCTGCACTCAAAGTTTTGACACCTTGACTCCTGTTTGACTTCAGGAATTGAGTGTGATGCTAATTCCCCAAAATAACCTTCAGATAAAACAGAAAAGTCTCTCCATCTGTAGCCTTTTGTCTTTTTGTCATCTTTACTTTGGCCTCAGTCATGTAGCTTGCCAATTTCAAGTCTCTATCATTTTGAAAGAAGGCTACTGGAATTCTATATGTATAATTACACTAAAGACATTAATAAGAAAATATTGCTTACTGTTGATTGAACAACAGATTTTTATGCCATGGTAAGTGTAGTTTAAAATATTTCACAGCTTGTACACAAAACAAGCTGGCTACCCAGTATTGATATTGTAGTGGGAAGGGGAGGCAGGGAACAGTCCACCAAACTTGAATTTGATGACAAAATATCAAGACATCATTTTCATTTATCTTTTCCATCTCTCACCTGGCAGCCAGCCAAAGGTGCTGTGTAGGAAAACCAGCGACAGGAAGTCAGTGCCAGAGAATTCCCTGTAATTGTTCAGAAGATGGATGGAAACAGCCATTATTGGTCCCATAATGTGGAAAAGGCACTGTTTCACAGGGAATGGGAAATTGGTGAGGAAGAAACTGCAATTCACATTAGAGGAGGCTGAGGTTTTCTTGAGGGTCCCAGAGAAGTATTCCAGTTCCTGGAAAAGGCCCTTAACTTTATAATTGTTCCCACCTCCCTTTTACTGCTGGATTTTCTGACTGTGGAATACCCATGAAGTATCTATAACATTTAATAGACGTTCCTTACTGCTCTCTGAAGGTAACTATTTAAAGGGAAGTAAAATAGCAAACGGTTTATTGTTTTGTGAAATATATTAGTCAGATTATCCAGCTTTGGAAAAATTGTTTCACCAGGAATGAAACTACCAACTTTGTACTTGGATATAAACATGCATCTCTTGGTCTATTCCACTGAGAAGTAAAATGGTGGCATTCAGTGTTAGAATCAACAGAGGTGGATGTTTAATATTTCAAATTTAATAGGAACGATTATCGATTGATTGACAACACACAGTGCACTCAGGCTGTCCTACTAATACTACAGGAAAGTACCCAAAACTCATTTATGAATTTCATTGTGATTAACATTTTGTGAATTCAAAAATACTTCTACCGATTATTTTATATGAATCAACAAACCATACGGTTTAAAAGGAAGTGCTGGCTCATGTAATATGAAATCAAGTCTAATGACTTGTAGGAAAGTCTGTGTCCTCCAGCCTTAACTGAGCCAGGTTTTTTTCTGATCATGCATGGAATTACGAGCTCTGGTAATAAAACCATTGGAATTCTGACTCGAGTTTCAATGCCAAATGAAAATGAAGCAAAGCTGAGACTAACGTGCTGCTGGTAATGAGTGCTAAACACAATAACCAGTTTACAAGCAGAATGAAGCAGCATATCCAAATTAGAACTGGATAATTCCAATTGGCTTGAGTTGTCCATATTCAAATTTTAAAATTCAACTCTTGCCACTGGTTGCTGACAGACAAAAGAAGAAGGAATAAGATATTTTATTCTAGATTGAAATTTTGTTGTTGTGTGATATGATCCAGATTGGAAGCAAAATGTAATGCTTCAGACTGGCTGGACAGACTGACACCTGTGGTATCAGCAGGAGTTTAGTAGGTTTAACCTGGTTGTTTGCTGATGAAAGATAGACAATTTGATTTTGACAGAATATTGTGGTGTTACATTATAGCACGGTAAGGTAGGAGCTAATTAAAAATATTATTTCCAGGATCACACCGCCTTCACAACAAAATACATTTTATTTCAGATGAAATACAAGACCTCATCTACCACATTTGCAATTCATTACTGAATTAATTGATTTTTTTTTCCCTGTTGTTATTAAGACAAGATGTTGTTCCTTAAACGCATGCTGGATTAATCTTTCAAGAAGAAGGAGGGGAAAAAAGCTTCAAATGAGTCATTTTTTCCAGTCTTGCCTAATTTAAAACTTGCTTAGAATCCTAAACAAAAGCTTCCTTGCTGGTATTTTGCAGCTTAGCTCCACGGTGTCTGGTTTCAGGCAACAATGCCAAGGTCATAATTTTCGGCCGCTGACGGGGCCCCCAGATGTCTTTGGTAAAATTAATCGCAGTTTGCCCGAAGGTCACCAGCAAGTAATCCATCAGGAAGTAATTTTAAATCACACTCCATGGCAAAAAACAAAAAGTAGCCATTTTAGCCCAGTTCATGCAGAGGTAACATGAAAGCAAATTGGGCTTGCTTTTTCCTGCAGCTGGCAAGACTGTAGCTTGTACCTATGATAACATTTCAACGCCAAAGGTTTTGAGGAACGTTAACATTTTATTCCCTTTGGTGATTTTATCTGCAATTAAACTTTATTTTTGGAGAAGAGGTAATTTCCCACTGTTTTTAATTCTAGCAAATGTAATTAAAAATAATACAACAATTCCAAGAGTTAAAATCACTTATCTGAGTGCCAAGATAATCTGGATTTTCCCTGTCTAAGGCAAATTTACGTTCCAGTTTTTTAAACAAATCTGCTCTTGGCAATTGTTGTAACATGAACCCTGCTCTGAAATGCAACTTTAAACTGTCTGACTCATGATTCTCCTGTGAGAATTTATGTAATTTCGTACTTCCTTTACACATTGGGAATCAGAAATCTACTCTGCTTTATTAGAAATGTACACCAAGAGGACTCAGGCTGAAAACCAGAGTGTGTGCTTCTTCAGAAAACTGCCCTGTAAGTTCAGTATCTTGCTTTCTGCACTGGATTGGATCTCTCTCAGTTTGGCAGAATCATGAGGACCTGATATTGGCGTTGCGAAATGTTCATGTAGATTTAACCCCACACTTTAACAGTCTACCTTAGCCTTGTTTAATTGCATTCAGGAGAATAAAGCTGACCAAGAAATGTAATTGCTACCTTTCTATATTATAAATAAACCAAGTTTAAACTTGGACTGATGTCTCAAAGTTAATTAATACCAGTTAATTAAGATTAAATCTGTCTTCAGTGTTAATTAGGTAGTTTTCTACATTAGACAGCAGTCTAATAAAACATAGTTAAAGATAAATGATCAAAAAATTTGCGTACTCTCCCTCATGATGTTTTGGTGAGTGCCTGATGTGAAACTAATTCAGAATGGCCTGGAATGTAACAGGTTCAGATGTAATTAATTGACCTCATGACGATTTGCGACAGCATCCGCCCTGAGCCATTTTTGCGAAGAGGAGTAGCCAATTGAGGTAATTAAGCAGCCTATGGCTTGTCTCCAAGGCCAACTGCAATTTTCCTGTTGCTGGGCAGGCTCCATGCTGCAAAGTCAAAGTCCAACCAGTTAAATGAGGCAGATTCTCAACAGGGAGCTAGCTGTGCTTCTCCCCACTGGGGCCACACCTGCCATGGCTGTCAATTTGGGCTACATCTGCAGCACTGGCCATCCAGTTATATAGTTAACATCTTATGACCATGGCTGGGCAACAGTGGTTTTTCTTTGGTCCCAGAGAACTGGAGAATTGCTAATATTGTCCCCTTGTTTAAGAACAGTAGCATGGATAATCCAGATAATTTCAGACCAGTGAGTCTGACGTCAGTGGTAGGGAGGCCACTGGAGAAGATAGGAGAAAGTGAGGTCTGCAGATGCTGGAGATCAGAGCTGAAAATGTGCTGCTGGAAAAGCGCAGCAGGTCAGGCAGCATCCAAGGAACAGGAAACTCGACGTTTCGGGCATAAGTCCTTCATCAGGAATGAATCAGGAATTCCTTGGATGCTGCCTGACCTGCTGCGCTTTTCTAGCAGCACATTTTCAGCTACTGGAGAAGATAATAAGAGATAGCATATATACCCATTTGGAAAAAAATGAGCTTATCAGTGATAGGTAGCATGATTCTGTGCAAGAAAGTCAAGTCTTACAAACCTAATGGAATTTTTTGAAGAGGTGACAAAGCTGATTGATGAGGGAAGGGATGTAAATGTCATATACATGGACTTTAGTAAAGTATTTGATAAGGTTCCCCATGATAGGCTGATGAAGAAGGTGAAGTTGAATGAAATCAGGGTGTTCTAGATTGATGGATAGAGAACTGGTTGGGCAACAGGAGACAGACAGTAGTAGTGGAAGGGAGCTTTTCAAAATGGAGACCTGTGACCAGTGGTGACCCACAGGGATCCATGCTAAGACTAGTGTTGTTTGTGATACACATAAATGATTTGAAGGAAGGTTAGGTTGCCTCATAAGCAAGTTTGCAGATGACCCTAAGATTGGTGGAGTAAGGACTGTCAGAGAATACGGTAGAATATAGATAGATTGGAGACTTGGGTAGAGACATGGTAGATGGAGTTCAATCCAGACAAATGCGAGGTGATGCATTTAGGAAGATGCAATTCCAGAGTGAACTGTACAGTAAATGGAAAAGGCCTGGAGAAGATTGATGTCCATAGAAATCTGGGTGTTCAGGTCCATTGTTCCCTGAAGGCAGCAATGCAGGTCAGTAGAGTGGTCAAGAAGGCATTCATAGAGTCATAGAGATGTACATTCTGCATGCTTTCCTTTATTGAACAGGCTATGGAGTACAAGAGTTGGCAGGTCATGTTACAATTGTATAAGACTTTGGTTCAGCCACATTTGGAATACTGTGTATAGTTATGGTCACCACATTAACAAAAGGATGTGGATGCTTTAGAGACGGTGCAGAGAAGGTTCACCAGGATTTTGCCTGGTATGGAGGGTGCTAGGTATGAGGAGAGGTTGAGTAGATTAGGATTATTTTCATTGGAAAGAAGGCGGTTGAGGGGGGACCTGATTGAGGCCTACAAATCATGAGCGGTGTAGACAGGGTGGATAGCAAAAAAATGTTTCCCAGAGTGGAAGACTCAAATACTAGGGGTCATGAGTTCCAAGTGAGAGTGGAAAAGTTTAGGTGAGTTATACATGGAAAGTTCTTTATGCAGAGAGTGGTGGATGCCTGGAATGCATTGCCAGCAGAGTGGTAGGGGCAGGAACATTATTTAAGATGTATTAAGACAGATACATGAATGGGCAGGGAGCAGAGGGATAGATACAGATCCTTAGAACATAGACGGCAGGTTTAGATAGAGGATATGGATCAGCGCAGGCTTGGATGGCCAAAGGGCCTGTTCCCGCACTATAATGTGCTTTGGTCTTTGTTCTTTCTAATTTAAATTTTATTACCAGTTTTCAGAGGACACTTCCTGCTTGAGGTACAACGTCTCCCTATTGCTCTCTGTCTCTATGAACCACAGTTCCCAACTCACCATAGAATCCTGATGAGTCATCACTAGAGGCTTTCCAAGTGGTCCTTCACCATCAAGAACATCCCCAGCGATCCATAATTGGATGACAAGCTCATCTTCTGTACATAAGAAAGCCAATAGCACAAAAGTTGTTATTTGGTTATCAAGGGCTGAGAGTTAATGTGTGCGATTGGCATCTTAGTCGCCAAATGCCAGGTATTTAATTGGGTCTGCCTCAAGACTTAGAACCCCAGGATTGAAATTTTGCCCACTCCAACAGTTGTCAACCAATCAGAATCCAGCAGCATTCCTTTGCGACTGGTGGCTGCAATTTGTCATGTTCCAGGCACTTTACCAGGGATCATGACTGGACACAAGTGAGTGAACAGGTTGGTGGGGATTGCAGGAAAGTGAAAGGAGTTGTGGGGGGGTGGTGGGGGGTGGGGGGCGGGCAGGGGGCAGTGTTGCTTTCAGCAGTGCATCCCTTCTTCCTGGGTGGCCTTCATATGGCACAGGAGAATCATGCCACTCAAATAGCTTTTGAGCTGCGCTAACCTTTCAGCCACTGATAAACTCCATTCGGCTTCGGGATTGATGTTGAGTGGCTCATGACTGTGCCTAACCATCATCTTGCCATGAGTAAATTATTAATCACAGGATGCTTTCCTGTCACCAGTGGACCGACAAAATGCCTCCACCTTGATTTAGTGGCTTTGACAACCATTTGTTTTGCTGTGTCAAAAAGTATGGTGCTGGAAAAGCACAGCTGGGCTGACAGCATCCCAGGAGCAGGAGAGTCGATGTTTCGAGCATAAACATTTCATCTTCCTGATGAAATGCTTATGCTTGAAACGTTGACTCTCCTGTTCCTTAGATGCTGTCTGACCAGCTGTGCTTTTCCAGCACCTTACTTTTTGACTGATCTCCAGCATCAGCAGACCTTACTTTCACCATGTTTTTTTATTGTGGTAGGAATTGGCAGCTCCATTGATCCCAGATGTCACTGTCCCAATACCTGCCCTGAAAGTTTACGTTGCTGATCAGTTGATTACGTTATTGATTTACAGGAAGGTAGTGGTGTATTGGCAATGTTAATGATCTAGTAATCCAGAGCCCCAGGTTAACATTCTTCGTATAAGGTTTCAAATCTATCATAAGAAGTAGTGAAATCTGAATTCAACAAAAATCTGAAATGGAAAAGGCTTCAATGCTTGTTAATATGGATCATGTCTCTTTATGAAGTGTGCCTGAACAATACTGTTTTGAGTGCAGTTCTGTTTTCTTCTGTTTTCGTTCATTTTGAAATCTGCTGTGCTGATTTTTGTCTGAAAATTAGCAAACTTGCTATTCTATATAGTTCTCAGAACATTTACAATATTTGTCACTCCCACGAGGTTTTGTTCTGTATCTTTTCCAGATGAATGGAGCTGTACAGTTTAGGCAGAATATCCAGTGCATTTAGTTTGTAACGTTGTTTCCTCTTGCGTCTTCTCTATTTCACAATCAAACCCACCAGAGAAAAGTTAGTAATGACAAAACGTGAAAAGTGTTGAGACTTTTTAGATTATAGTGTTCCAAACCATGGGCTCAAGTACAGAGGTAGAGTGTCCCACTTTACTTTGCATTATGAAATGTACTTTGTGTTGTTAAGACATGAAACACAAGCAGCACATTTCCATATCCTGCAGACCCAATAACAGAAAATAAGATAAATAATCAATTAGCTACATTTTTGGGAGGTGTCATTGGTTGAGGAAAAAAAGTTGACAGTGTTGTCAGGATGCATTGTGGGATTTAAACACAGAAGACCCAAAGGTCATGCTGATTTTCCTCTAATTTTCTTCCGGCTGCAGATCATCGAGTCCAGTGCACAGCAGTATTTTCCAGAACCGGACGTCAATGCCACAACTGGCGAGCTGATGCTCATCGGTGCGCACAGAACCTTGGAGGGTTACACACACATGCAGACATGTTGCTTTGAGGGACTATTGGTCACGAAGCAGAGATTTGTAATTCCAATGGTTAGATTACTTACAGTGTGGAAACAGGCCCTTCAGCCCAACAAGTCCACACCAACCTGCCGAAGCACAACCCAACCATACCCCTACATTTACCCCTTACCTAACACTATGGGCAATTTAGAATGGCCAATTCACCTGACCCGCACATCTTTGGACTGTGGGAGGAAACCGGAGCACCCGGGGGAAACCCATGCAGACACGGGGAGAACAAATATGAATGGTCATGAAGGCTAAATGAGGAAAAACTGTATGTACATGGAATTAAATTTGTTGTTCATATCTAGTCGAGAAAATCTTTTCTTGTCCAGTGGCCAGGCTCGATTTTCATGTCCATCTGTCACTGCATTTGAACTGAGTCGTTCTGCCAAGTCATTGTGAAAATGTATTGGCTGCCCCTTGATTTGAGGATGATATCTAGTCAGGGTCACAAATTGCTGGTTTTGTGCCTTCTTGTGATTTACCATCCTGATTCTCAATCTGTAGACCTGCACACGAGGCAGAATGGCCCATGAGGCAGTGCAGAATTTGCTTCCTTTGTGTTACTTCTGCTGCCGTGTCTCATCAGGAAGGAATTTGAATTTGAGGTATTATGCTACTTGATGGTAGGTTATTGCCTCCATGAGGCCTCTCCCTGTCAAAGACACCCTTTTCCTCAGTGAGGGCTTACTCAACTTCTCAAGCTCACTTCCTGGTGACCTGTCTCACCGTTACCATGTGCTGTTGAAGGTCCTGTTGAAGGTCTGCGAGGATTTATTTCTAATATGTGTATGAAAAGGTTTAGCAGGAACAATCGCTTACAATAACTGACACTGCTTGACTAATTGACTGAGAAAAACATCTCTGTTGTTTATACAAAACTGTTCCTTTCACAATACTCTATCAATTATTTGTCACTTTTACTTTTATGTGAAAACATAAATTCATCGAAGTTGAAAACTGAGTGATAAATTCTATATTTGACCAATCATCCAGTCACAGTTATTCTTGTTCCATACACTGGTTATTTCCATTAATAGTGTTTATCGGATAATTCAGCAAACAGGAACCTATTGGCAAATGTACTTTCTAATGTGGAACTGAGTCATGCAAATAGAAATATGATAAGTTCAGCATCTGGCTTGTGCTAACTGGGCTGATCTCAGCCATTAAGGTATTAAAATATGCCTCACTTTTCCTTTGTTTAAGAAAAGGAAAGGTCAATTAGATTTACCATCCACATTTCATTTAGGTGTTTCCATTCTAATGTAACTGAAATAACAATTTGTGGAAACCTTAAAATTGTGAATGAAAGCAAAACATGTGCATTTCCCTTTCTGAAAACTTTTATAAAAATATGACAGCTTCCATTCTTTCTTGACTGCAGAAAAACAATTTTGTGTTCACTTTTAGCTGAAACACATTCAATTTTTCTATTTTTTTTCCAAAGAATTTGTACTCAAGAATCTGTACCTGTGTATTATTTGTACCTATGCAGCAAAGTACCTAAGATGGAAACTATTCATCGTACTCATGTGAGTACATATGACAATGAAGCTAATTCAATTCAATATATCTGCTTTGAGGTTTGAAGATCAACTTAGCAAACACTGAAGTCAGTAAATCAGTTTAATAGTTTTTCAGCGCTCTAGGATTCCCCCTTTTATATATGGAATACGAAACTGGATGTTAGAGCTACCAGTGTGTGCACACCCCAGACAGAATTCTATTTGGTCATATAGAACTTGAATATTGCAGACAAGAGAAATAAGATGTCCAATTTCAAACCATCACAACAATTGATACTACAGACACAAAAAAAAACTCTCCAACTTGGACAATTCAAAATATGTACATATGGAAATATATTATTTTGTTTGCAGAGAATAGGTCCCTATGCATGAATGTGAGCTGCTTCAGGCAACTGTAAATTAACTGGGAGCTTGAGCATCCGACAGTTCCCTGCTGCTTTTTTTAATGGCAATGCATTGGCCAATCAGAGTTCACTTACCCAACCAAATAGCACTCTTTTCTCTTGTGGTGTAAATGTTTCACCCCCACCCTGCTCAATTTTGCAATAGAGTAGGAGGGGAAGTCTAGCATTACTGGATTGAATTTCCTTCTCAAATATTGTTCAGTCAGAGTGATTCAGATCCATTTCAATTTATCTGTCCTTTCTGCTGCTGTTCCTTTGGACAAGCTGAATTATTTGGTATGGATGAGTATATAAGCTGTACAATAAAAAGGAAATGGGTTTGAAAATCATTGAATAGAAATGCCAACAACCTAAAGGATTATTGGCAACAAGAGCGTACATTTTTAAATTCTATGAGATTGGATTAAGATAAAGAGCACTCTGTATCTAAGAAAGAATAGATTACATTCTTGAAGATAAAAGCTCAAATGTTATTTTGCTGTTCAGGTAAAGCAAGTCAGAACTCATGAAATTAAAGAGGTAATTTCTCATTTAATTCACTTTTTTAAATAAAACTAATAGAAAGACTATTTTATTGAATTCCTTTTTCCCCTAATGTTGATGTCACACTTTATAGATTACTATCCAATTTGCATAGCTTTGCCAAAGTGTTCATTTCTTGAATGTGTATTTTGATGATGAATGGTGGCAAACTGTGAAACTCTGGAGAACCAAGCCAGGATTTACCTGACATGTGAACATGAGATTTAAGAACAGGACTGGACTGCTTGACACCCTTGAGTTTACTCTGTCATTTGACAAGTTGTTAGCTGATCTGATTATTCCACATTCCCGTCTACCCGAAAACCTTTCGCCCCCTTCCTTATCAAAAATCTATCTATATCTCTGCTTTAAAAAATTTCAAGAACATTGCTTCCACCACTTTTTGAGGAAAGGAATTAAAAAGGCCACAATCCTCTTTGAGAAAAAATTCCCATTTCTGTCTTAATTGGGCAACCCCTTATTTTTAAGCAGTGACATCTAGTTCTAAACATTCTCCCATAAGAAGAACTATCTTTTCCACATTCACTCTGTCAAAATCCCTCACAATTTTATTTATTTCCATCTTGTTGCCTGTCACTTTTCTAAACTCCAACAAATGCAAGCCAGGTCTGTCCAGCCTTTCTTCACATGGCAACTCTCCTACTCCAAGCATAAATGCAGCAAATCTTCTCCAAATTTACATCCTTCCTTAAATAAGAAGATCAATACAGTACACAGTCCTCATTGTGACACACAAATGTAGCACAGACCACCATCAAGAATTTTCTAACTTAAAAATTATATCCATATGTTTCAAGCAAATTTTACCACCTCCCAATGTTTTGTATACAAACAAACAACAAGAAGAGATTCTTCCAGTTTCCCCTTCTCTGTCTCCTTCCAAAAATGTTTAGCTTTGCTTTCCCCACCATGTCCAAACTGTTTGCTGCATTAATATCCTCACCTCTCCCTCCCATTCCGCAACAAAGACAGGGTCTCCCAGTCCTCACTATTCAATTTCAGCTTCTGCTTACAAAAGATCATTAGCTGCCATTTCCATCACTTCCAGCAAGATGCCACTCTCTTCCTTTGTCAGCCTTTTGCAGGGATCATTCCATCTGGAATACCTTGGTCTGCTCTTTCTCCACTTCCAACATACCCCATAACCCATGGAACCTTACTATGCAATTCCTGAAGGTGTGACACTTGTCTGTTTGCTTCCTGCTTCTTCACTATCCAAGGCTCCAGACACACCTTCCAGGTTGAAGCAGAGATTTACCGGCACTTCACTCAATCTAATTTTCACTGTTCACTATATGGTCTCCTATGCACTGAGGAGACAAAATGCAGACTGAGTGACTATTTCAACAAATACCTACACTCTGTAAAAAAGACCCTGAGCTTCCAGTTGCCTGCCACTTTAATACACCATCATGGTCCCTGGCCAACATTTCTGTCTTGGGCCTGCTGCAGTGCTCCAGTGAAGGTTAAGGCAAACTGAAAGAACAATACCTCATCATCTACCTAGGTACCTTATAGCCCTCAGGACTCAATATTGTGTTTAAAATTTCAGAACATGAACATCATCCTCCATGTTGGTTACCACCACTAGATCCTGCATTGTATGGGTTTCACTCTGCACATCCAATGAGTTTTCAATTTTTCACTCATCTTGTTAGCACCCTAACTAGCATTTATTTCTTTTTCATCTTATTGTCAGCTATTACTTTGCTTGTCTATGCCTTTTCTATCTCCCTCTGGGCTCCAACTCTGTGTACATTTTATTTTATTTATTGTATTTTATTCATTAACACTACAGTCTTCTATGTCATCAGTGTAAATATGACCATTTCCCAGTTATTCAGTTCTGACAAGCATCATTGAAACATTAACTTTGTTTTTCTGTCTACAGATGCTGTAGACCTGCTGTGTTTCTCCAGCACTGTCTGTTTTTGTAACACGTCAAATACATTTCGGCAAGAGTATCTTTATTTCATTATATTCAATCTCTCTTCAAAAGACAGCCTTCTAATCCCAACCATCAAACTAGTGAATGTTAATTATACATTTTTCAGGCACGTATGTTCTTCCTTAGACACTGGGACCAAAACTGCACAGAATACCCTATGCATAGTCTTACCAAAATATTGAACAATTGCTGCAAGACTTCTTTACTCTTGTTCACACCTACTCCAACTCCTACCATAATAAGGGCCAACAAATCATTTACAGAGGATTCTGGATAATCCGAGATGGAGGACAGGAAACATTTCTGGGTGTAACAGCTGCTCCTTTTTTGAGGTTTTTTTGGTGTTGGAGGTGATTTCCTCGAATTCCAGAAGCAGCAAATTCTGTTTTATATGCTGTTGCATTGTTTTGGAAATTTGGAGAGAAAAAAAGTCAAAACAATAACATTTTAAAAAAGAGAAGAACAGACAAAGGAAGCACATGGTGAGGTCAGTATAGGAGACAGAGAGAGAGAGAAACCCACATTGCTAACTGACAGAGTTAGCGGTTGCTGCCTTTGCTGTTGAATTCATGTATCAACATTTCATGCAGGGGGTGGTATGTGTATGGAGGCCAGTACAATTGCAACATTTAAAAAGCATTTGGATGGGTATATGAAGAGGAAGGGTTTGGAGGGATTTGGACCAGGTGCTGGCAGATGGGATTAGACTGGGTTGGGATATCTGGTTGGCATGGACGAGTTGGACTGAAGGGTCTGTTTCCATGTCGTACGTCTCTTTGACTCTATGCCTTATTTAATTGCTATACCTACAACTTAACTTTTTGCCTTTGGTGTACAAGAACGCCAACATTGAGACAGAGTCATAGAGTCCGACAGCACAGAGATAGGCCCTTTGGCCCAAAATGGTCCATACTGATCAAAATGTCCATCAAGGCGAACTCCATTTCCCTGCACTTGGCTTATATTCTTCTAAACCTTTCCTATCCGTATATTTAGGCTCAAAGTCTTTTAAATGTTATTAATGTACCTGACTCAACCACTTCTGCTTGCAACCCATTCCAAATGCGTACCATCCTCTGTGTAAAAAAGTTGCCCCTCAGGTTCCCATTTATTCTTTCTTCTCTTACCTTAGACTGATGCCATCTAGTCTTCGATTCCCCAACCCTGGGAAAAAGACTGAGTGCATTCACCCTAACCATGTCTCTCATGATCTTATACACTTCTGTAAGACGCTCCCCTTAGTGTCCTATGCTCTAAAGAAAAAGATTCTAGCTTGTCCAACCTCTCCCTATAACTCAGACCATTGAGTCCTGGCCACATCCTTGTAAGTTTCTTCTACACTCTTTCCAGTTTAATAACATCCTTCCTATAGAAAGGTGACCAAAACTGAACACAATATTCCAAGTTCAGGCCTCACCAATGTCCTGTTCAACTGCAATATGACTTCCAAACTTCTATACTCACTGCCCAAACTAATGAAGGCTATTCAAAAGCCTTCTTCACTGCCTTGTCTACTTGTGATCCCACTCTCAGAGAACCATGCACCTGAACTCCATGATGTCTCTGTTCCACTGCACTCCTTGAGGCTCTACTAGTCACCATGATCAAGATCCTGCTGCAATTTCTGATAATCTTCCTCACTATCCACGATACTGCTTATTTTAGTGTCATCTGCAAACATACTAATCATGCCTTGTACATTCTCATTCAAATCATTGATATAGATAATAAGTAGCCGAAAAATGTGTTCCAAGGAGCAAGAGAATCGACGTTTCAGGCATAAGCCCTTCTTCAGGAATCTATCCTTGGATACTGCTTGACCTGCTGCGCTTTTCCAGCAACACATTTTTCAGCTCTGATCTCCAGCATCTGCATTCCTCACTTTCTCCATAGATAATAAGTAGCAATGGGCCCAGCACTGATCCCCAAGGTACACACTAGTCACAGACCTCCAGTCTGACAAGTATTCTTCCACTATTTCCCTCTGCTTTCTACCATCAAGTCAATTGCGTATCCAATTTGCCAGCTCTCTCTGGATTCCATGCAATCTAACCTTCCAGATCTTCCGACCATGTGGAACCTTCTCAAAGGCCTTACTGAAATCCATATAGACTATATCTACCACCCTACCCTCATCAACCTTCCTTGTCACTTTATCAAAGAACTCCAACATTTAATATTTTCTCACTGTTTCAAATATTTCTATTTTTCTAGTCTTCCAATGGAAGAAAAAAGCTTCACACTTCATCCCTAACATACATTCACTAACTTTACATTGCCAGCAAACTTTGATGCGTTACCCTCAGTTACTTTGTCTGTTGCTGATATAATTTGAAAATAGCTGTGTCCAGCACCAATTCCTGTGCCTACATTAGTTGCAGATTGCAAATGTCAAATTGATCCAGTTATTCCTGGTCTCTGCTCTTTGTCCTTAACAAATGTGCAATCAATGCAAATATTAACCCTAACTACATGGACACTTACCTTCTGTAAGTGTCTCTTAAGTGTCACATTATCAAAATCTTTAAAATCTAAGTATAATGCACCCAAATAGTTCCACTTTCTCTCTAATTTTAGTTTGCATCTCAAGAAATCCCATAAATATATCCAATATAGCTTCATTTTCAAATAAACCCATGTTGACTCTGCCTAAACATATTGCAATGTTCTTTGTATTTTGTTACAACTTCCGTTATAATGGAACCGAGCATTTCCTGGTAATTGATGACTGACTTAAACTGGTCTTCTAATCCGTTGAAACCTTTCCAGAATAAAAGTGAATTTTGGAAGACCACAACAAATGCATTCAGCATCTCTGCAATAACTTTTTTATACCCAAAGGATATCTATATATTGTTATTAATTAGGAAGTTACTTGAAATTAGACTGTTCTCAAAAAAAAGTTTCTCTACAAAACACTGTCTCTCGTCAATTGTGTTTTTCTGTAGATTTTTAAAATTTTTGTAGAATATTGTTTTACATCTAGTATATGTGAAATAGAAATGCTGTACTGTCTGACACAGGGTTTAGACAGAACTAGCAGCTGAGGTTCACCTGCCTAAAGTTGGACAAAGTTAAAAATCAGGTTATAGTCCAACATGTTTACTTGGCAACATTAGCTTCCTAGTGTTGTGTGATTTTTAACATTGTCCACCCCAATCCAACACCAGCTCCTCCACATCTAAAGTTGGGGACAGCAAAGGTTATTGTCATTCATTTGACTTGTCTGTGTGTGGTTGGACTCTACTACAGCTAAAAATCAATACAGCTGACTGGGACAACAAAAGCCAAAACTCGATGAGGATTCCTAGCCATCTACCAGCTTTCCCAACCTGTTTTTCCATTTACTTTCTCTGTATGTTTTCAATCTGATTAAAATGGTGAATGCTTGTGCTAACAAATGCTTTGTATATTTAAATAATGGGGATGACTGTCGGGCAGGATTTTCAATATAATGAGAATGGGAGGTGAGGCTGGAAATCACAAGCCCCACTCTCAAACACCCCACTTCCCATTTTCTTGTGGTTGGATGTCATAGAATCATCAAATGTTTAGAGCGTGGAAGGAAACCATTCAGTCCACCATGTCTATGCCTGTGCTCTACAAGAGCAGCTCAGCTTGTCCCAACTCATGTGTAGAACTGTGCCTTGCTGCTAATAATTGTATTTTCAGTGAAGGGCTTTGTTGGGTAAGACTTTTGACCTACCCTTATGAATAAAGAATTGTGTACTCTGGAACTGTACAGTTACATAGCCGAACAGGGAATTATGCAAGTACCTGTGATTTTATAGTGAAATGGAACTTCATTTTTGAAATATCATTTTCCTGCTAATTTAGTAAATGTGTTGTCTTGGTTTACAGTTTCCCCACAATTAGACGGATAAGAACGTAACCAGGCCAGTACAGTCAATACGCTGAGTTGTGCATGTATGATTCATAGAGGCCATTGTCTAGTTAAATCATTAACTGCTTCCATTGAAGTGGGAATTTGGTAACCTTGGATTATGAAACACGAAGTGGGCACATTAAATCTTGCAAGTGCGGGCCTTGCCTTTCTATATTTCTTTGAACAGTCAAAGTTTCTCCAAAGTTTTGAACCTGTGTTCCAGATTTCCAGCATCCATGGTATTTTTTTCCAAAGAAGGTCAATGTCATACTTCCACAATGAGCTCTGAGATATGTCACTTTATCCAGCCAAAGACGTTATGCTACCTTGGGAGTAGAATTCTGCCAACAAGCCATCATGATAAACCCAACTCAAATAAAAGACTCCCTTCCATGTTACAACCATGTCCTTGCATACTTACAGTTCTGTGTGCAAATTTAGCAGCTGCCTTACAGTATTTGTTACGGAATGTGTTTGTAAACTGGAAACTTCAGAGTCTGCTTCTAAATGTCTAGATCTCATTACAGTTGCTTAGCTAACATGACACGGAAGTAATTAATGCTCAGAATTTAAGGGTCAAGATTTCTTGAGGCCATAACTGCTAATCTTAATGCTTTGAACGATCAATAAAGTGCAAATCGAAGCCAGACTAGTGGCATTACTGAATCATTGCAATCGTAATTACATCAATTGCCCCTAGCAGGACATCCAATTCCAAGAATTTTACTCTGCAACCGAAGAAGAAAACAATAACTCACTCAATCCACTTTGCATCCGGTATCAGCCATTGTGTATAGTCATTGTACATTGGAAAATTGCCATGCCAGACTGAAAGTCCAAGTTCATTTTTAGCAACAGTGACTTAAGCTCTACCTGTGACGTATGAATTTCCCCATCCTCCATGCTCTTTTTTGTGACCCTTATAAGTTGTGATCATTTCTTTTGGGTCCCATTATATATCTATTAATGTCTCTATTTTACATTAAGGGCCCAAACTTTGGGAATTCCTATGCCTTTTTGACCCTCCCATGATCAATCCAGAATGAACCCCCTCTCCTTCCTTTTGGAGATTCCATCCCACTCTTATTCACTATCAGGGCCCACCCTATTAGATACAATTGTCACCACTCTCTCAGTGACACAGTAAAATGAACCCCAGACTTGAGTTGACCGCTTTCCCCCCAGATTCCATGGATTTCTACTTGATAGCCTTACGGCAGTACAGTGGCTCAGAGGTGAGTGGGAGGGTTTGCAATGAGAAAGATGCAGGGATGCTTAGGTGTAATTTGGACCAGTTGATTGAGTAGGCAAGTACATGGCAGATGAAGTATAATGTGGATAAATGTGATATTATCCAATTTGGTAGTGAAAACGGAAGGGTCTATTATTATCTAAATAACAATAGAGGGAAAGGGAGAGGTGCAGTGAGACCTGGCTTTTCTTGTACATCAGTTGCTAAAAGTAAGCATGCAGGTTCAGTAAGTGGTGCATAAGGCAAATAGCATGTCAGTCTTCGTGGTAAGAGGATTCATGTTTGGGAACAGGAATATCTTGTCGCATTTGTACAGGGACTTGTCCAGCACATAACTGACTAGTCAAACAAATGTAGCTGATTGGGAATCTAGATGTGGCATTTCTGATTAGCAAATTAAAATAAAACGCATTATAATTGAATACATGATAGGAAAATTGATTTGTAAGGAGCATGCACATATACTTTAACATTCTGATCCACTTGCTGGTAAAACTAAAAGGTGTATAATACACTGTAAGAGCTGTGATTTTGGTCTTTTCTTGATTACTGAGTAGTGGCATAAGTTAAAAGTATACTCATGTGAAGCACATTAATTCATGTTGTGTGTGGCTTGAAGATATTTCCACAAAAATAAGTGTTTGTGTCTAAAATTGTGTCACAGTAGTTAACCCAGTGGCTAGTTAGCAAGTTCTCTTGGTCAATAATGATCCAGTGCTTGTGAGTGTAGCTGTTGAGAGGAACATTTCTGAGAGGTGGCTCAATAGACTGATGATCTGTCACTATCACGGTGTGATACTTGTGTTAGTTCCTGTAAGAGATGGGTGACAAATGATTCACATAGAACTGAAGAATGGAATGATTTTTTTATTTAAACACGAGTAATCTAAATATGTGCATTATAATCATAGACACTTGAATGTCTGGACTCAAACTAAACAATTCAGATGTACTTCTCTCAGCCTCAATTTAACATGCTGCAAGAGAACAAAGCTCCACACAAGATTCAGACTGCAAACTTGATATCATTAGTTTCTCAGTGACAACATTATGAGCATGTCCCTTAAAGTATACTGCATATCTGCTGAAAGACATTACACGATGGAGTACATCATTTGGCAAGGATGATCCTGAAATTAAAATGACTTTTTTTTGCAGGTATCCTGTAAATTGCCAGGCCTGAAAGCATTCTGGACATCAGGTTTTCAACAAATACCAGTAGATGCCAAAGCCAACAGTTACTTCAATTACTGCAGGGCTCTCAATAGAAGATATAAACTTTCAATTTAAGTTTATCTAACACTGGCAACTGTGAAAATTACATTCATGTCGATGTCTGTTGGACCAACGCAGATCCTGAAGCAGCAAATAAGAATGGATTATGATCAACTGGCAATAAAATTCCACCCAGTTAGCATGGTGTAGGAGAGAGAGAGGAAAAGTGACCATATCCTTGTCCAAATTTCAGCAGCTCACTCAATACACATCAAAATTATCATAAAGCCCAATGCCACTGATAAGTTGAGAAATATTATGGGTTGTTTTTGTACTTGGGAAATAAAGAATTGCTTAATTTCTAAGACAAGATATGTACATTTTTTCAGACTTATTGTAGCAACAAAACAGCAAATCATTGTGGCTAAAATATTATAAAGCTCAAGTGGTTAGCATGATGAGAAGTCGGTTTTGGTCTGCATTGTGGTCAGACAGTGATTTTCACTTGCTGATATTCACATTTTTTTTGACTTAGAGGGCAACACAGTTGTGAAGTAAGTCAGAGTAAAAACAATTTCTTTTGATTACTAGTTCTACCGTATCTGCTCCAACATCCCTATGCTGACACTCATATCCTCCAATCAAAAAATCTTAAGTATTTAAAATAACAAAGTTGACAAACATTACAAGATGATTTTGAATGATACTGCCATCAGGAATGATCATAGACTTCTGAAATTCATTTGATTTCCAGATGAAAATCTGCAAAAAAATTCTTATTATTCTATGCATCCTCCAATAATTAATCTGATGTAAAAAGGCAACTAAGACTGAGATATTAATATTGGTGAGAGTAATGGTATCACTGGGGGGTACAAACAGTGACAAGTCAATAGTGCCATAGTTGGTTCAACTGTACAGGGGATTTGGAGGGTATTTTGGAGACCATTAAGGATATTCTATAATTAGGAGAACACATTACTACAGCCACAGATGTGGATCTAGGATAGCAAGCTGTCTTAGACGTGTCAGGATAAGTTATGTCACTGAAAAGCTGGGAGAAATTTCCACTGTCATTGAACAGCATGGATAATAGCAACAAGTTTTGGTAAATAGAACAAAAATGGAAATATCAGAATCACAATATCAAGAAAGAAAATTCCAATTGTCCCCTTCAGGGTTAAATGTGAGTTTAGAATCATTCTAACAGGCAGCAATTATTTATTACCATGGGTTTGAATTTCATTATTAGCCGAATTCATCTTATTTCTATGCAGCTTCAAATTCTCCTCTCCTTTTCTGTGAAACCAGTCAAGAAAGTCAGGGCAGTTACCTGACAGTAGCAGCTCATCTCTTGCTTCTCTGGGTCTTCATCCAACTTTAATTACAACAGAACACATCAACATGCTTTAGAGAGAACATTCTTCATTCTCCATCCAAACAAATTGGCGACAAGAGGACAACAACCTCACCACATCATCATGCTTCCTTTCACACCAACTCACACACCACATTGGCCCCTCAGAGCCTCATATGACTCTGTTTCGGCCAGGTCACTTTGCACAAAGGGACATGCAGCTACGTCATACTTCTACTCAGAAGTCATCTTATAGTTCTTAGTCATTTCTTAGTGCTTCATCACTCTGTGCTTAATTTTAGGTTGTCAGCCCTTGTATCTTGCATTGCTTTTTAATGCATTTTCTGGTCAGTGGGATAAAGTACTACCCTTTGTTTCCTACCCTCCCCCCAGACCCCACAAGCATCTCTGGGTTCCTGTTGCTATACTGAGAAGTTAGTCTGCTTTTCTGGGTTATTTCCTTTGGGTAATGGTGCAGGACTACTGTACAAAGGAGTCGTTCCTGGCTTGCGGTGTCTCAAGTGGTGGTCAGCTTTAAATTTATCACTAGTGCAATGACATTGCAAAGTCCTGCTAGCAGTGAGCATTTAAACTACTTTACGACATGATTCCATAAGATGGGCACTGAAGAGGTTTGTTAAATCAGTAATGAGATGAAGAGCTGACGATTGAGTGGAAAATGTTACCGTGGGCCATGGTAGACCATGTGCTATAAATCTCATTTGAAAATTCATTTCACTGCCAAGGAAGGGAAAAAGCAGCCATGTTCTTTTTGAATAAGGGGCATACCATCCAAAAATAGTGAGCACTTTGGGCCCTTTCAAAGTAGAACCAGTTATATGATCACTGTCAACTGTAAGGCCATCGGCTCACTGTGAGGCCATACCAGTGGCCCTACCAGACATGAAATGAATGGAAATTGACTTCATGAAATATACTGGCTGCAGTGTCCAGCAGGATATAACATGGACTTTTATGTTGTTTTATGCTGGTCCAAACCATGTAAAGAGTTTTCTCCTTCATCATTGTTAAGTAAATGCAGCAACATGTACACATCTGGCTTCTGTCAGGTATGATCTAACAAGTATTGCTGGCTCTTGACCATCCTAATTTACCCGCATTTTATCTGATTCCTATCTGAAGCATGATATACTGTGATTCAGATATCTCCAAGGAACCTTTCAGCATTATGGATCATCAGACTTTCATACATATTTTTGTACTTTTTGATCTAATGTCTCTGTTTCCTTTGAGTGTAGCAAGGTCTATATTTGCTGATCCTCTGCCAAAGTGAGGACAAACAGTCTTGTTTATAAATACTGGTATGATGATGGGTGACTGCAGAATACTTACACTGCAGCCTGATCTGACTGGCATTCCTGCATCTGCTATGTCCAGAAAGCTCACATTTTGGGGAGCTCTTACCAGGAAACCCACATTGCCATTAGCAAGGTAGTAAGAAACAGCAGTGTAACTGGCACAATTGGCTTTAGTTTGGATCTAAATACCTAAAAAAACATAAAATATGAAAGAATTATGAAAATTATGTCAGAATTCATTGGCAGCTGGAAAAAGTATAAGACAAGGGGCAGATTCAATATGGACTGCTTTACACCCACACCCAACATCAAAGTGCCAAACAGCAGCTTCTAATCTCATGAAATCTATATTGCTATCCATTTACTGTGAGACAGCATTGACAGAATTCTCCTCATTTGCTCCTTTCGCCGCCCAACATTCCTGTGCAATGATTCCTCTGACACTGAGATAAGTCTAAATACCAGAAATACCAGAATACTGGTACGAGTGGTGGTAACTCTGGGGTGTATAGACAGAACCAAATCCACTGTGTCATGGTTGATGCAGCTGCACAGGAGAACTGGAGGAAGATTGGAGAGCATTAGTGGGATGCGATTCTGTAGTAGAGAACAGATACACATCTGTATTGCCTCAAATGTGAATCTAGGTTGGTATGTTGTCCTACCACTGCCAGGGTCAATTATGTTGCTGAATGACTGCAGAACACTCTAAGGGTTGGAGAGGGAGTGGGGGTAGGTGTTAAAGGAAGGGGTACAGGGATAGATGGGAGAATGAATAAACACGGCTGAGGTCTACAGAAGTTGAAAAATAAATGAAGTCAGAGTTTAGGAATCTAGAAAAGAAACTGGTGTGCAGGCTCTCAAAGGTTAGAATGATCCCCAGATTATTCTCAGTGCCACACACCAGTATAGTGATAGGAGGAGAGAACAGATAACTGCATGGCTGAGCAGAAGCAGCTAGAGGGAGGGGTTTGGATTTCTGGGTGCAGGACTATTTTTATTGGAAATTGACCCAATGCATGTCAGATAGGTTTCACCTAAACAAAGGGTATGTCTTTGTCAGGTTTTTTGAAGCGTTACTTTGATCAATTTAGTTGGATAGGGATTAGGAACCAGATAACATTAGAGAGGAAAAACAAAGTGAACAAAGTTTGTGTTAGACTGACAGCACGAGAGTAAGAAATAGCAGGCATAAGTGGGGTTTGGCTAAAAGGTAATAGAATAGGGTCTAAGCTAAGTTTATAGTGTATGGAATTTATGGGATGTGAGAACTGTGATTGTTAAGCTCCATGCCAGCAATATCGAAACACAATATATGGTGATAAAAGATACTTGAATCAAAAAAGAGTTGAACTGGCTTTTAGATATTTCTGGATGCAGCATGGTTAGAGAAGGAAAGAAAAGAGGAAGGCAGCTATATTGTTTAAGGAGAATTTTACAGTGTTGAAAAAGGAGGCTTTCCTACAAAACTTTCCTCCAAGACAGTTTATTTGGTTTGAACGAAGCAAAGGTAGATGTATACAGATATGGGTGCCTTCCATATCTTTTCCATGAGTTCATGACTGATAAATCTAGATTTTACATGAGATCAGGTTGCGGCAGGGAGAAATATACTGTACACTTCTCCAGAAAAGAAGGTGGTTGGACATCAATCAACATTAAAGAGATTACTCTCAAACAATAACACAATGTGGCAGCTTAAAGAAGCTGATGATTGGAATGCTACCTCTCAATGGACAAGATGTCCTACACTCGAGTGCTGCCAACTATTCTGATTGTTCCGCAGCTCAATAATCCAATCAGTGTTAGACCTCAGTGATGAGACTAGATATTGCCAAACCTTCACAGATACAAAATAAACCTGCAGATTCTGGAATCCAAGACAGACAAGCAGGAGGCTGGAAGAACATGGCAAGCCAAGAAGCATCAGGAGGTGGAGAAATTATCCTATGGAGGATAGCATGAGGGATAGAGGCACATATTTTGCAGACCACACAGGAAGGAGCAAAGGGGATTAACATCCTAGGAATATGTACTCCCTTCTCCATAATGCAAAGGGGGCATCAACAAACAACTGTTCCCTTCCCTTCCAACCTTTCCAAAACAAGTTGTTAAAAAGTAGCCTTTCCACTCTTGCCTGACTGCCAGTGTCCATGTTTAATGATGGTGGATGCAGATTGACCTTTAAGTGGATAATAATGGAAGTGTTTAAAATCGACAAGTCACCATGACTGGATCAGGTGCATCCAAAGAAACTCAGAAATGTAAGGGTAGAAATCACTTAGATTCTGGCCCTAAGATCCTACTTAGAAAAATGGATGATAACAGAGATAGGAAAATTGGAAATGTTGCACCCTCATTCCAAAATTAGGTTAAATCAAGCAACTACAGGCCAAGCAATTTAAACTCAGTCATATGAAAACTCATAGACATTTCATGCAAGACAAAATTGACTGTCAATTCAACAAGTGTAGATTAATTAAGGAAAGCCATCAGACATTTTTTTAAAATGTAAGCTGTGTTAACTAACTCAATTGAATTCTTTGATGATGGAACAGAGAGGATTAAAAAGGTTAAATTTGTTGATACTTTGATCATGGATTTCCTAAAAGCAATTGATAAAAGGTCACATAACAGGCATGTGAGCAGTAGAGTTACAGGTAGATAGAATAGTGAAGAAGGCATTTGGTATGCTTTCCCTTATTGGTCAGAGCATTGAGTATAGGGGTTGGGAGGTCATGTTGCAGCTGTACAGGATATTGATTAGGCCACTTTTAGAATATTGTATGCAATTCTGGTCTCCTTCCCATTGAGAGGATGTTGTGAAATTTGAAAGGGTTCAGAAAAGATTTACAAGATGTTGCCGAGGTCGGAGGATTTGAGGTACAGGGAGAGGCTGGAGAGGGTGGGAGTGTCAGAGGCTGAGGAGTGACCTAATAGAGGTTTATAAAACCACGAGAGGCATGGATTGGATAAGTAGACAAGTTCTTTTCCCTGGAATGGGGGAGTCCAGAACTAGAGGCCATAGGCTTAGGATGAGTGGGGAAAAATTCAAAAGGGACCTAAGGGGCAACTTGATCACACAGAGGGTGGTGCATGTATAGAATGAGCTGCCAGAGAAGTGGTGGAGGCTAGTACGATTACAACATTTAAAAGGCATCTGGATGGGTATATGAGTAATCATGGGTCTGTTTCCATGCTATACATCACTATGACTCTATGACTCTATATGTGTGTCAGCATGAATACGATGTTGGCTGAATAACAGGAAAGAGAGTCGTGATGAACACTTATTTTGCAGTCTATGGAAACTATATAGTGTTGTGTCCTAGGAGTTGCTTTTCTTGTATTAATGAGTTTGACTTGGATGTGTAGAAAATAATTTTAAAATTTACAGATGATACAAAACTTGTAAGGATTATAAAATATTAGGAGGACAGCGCAGAGGTCAGGTGACCTAGGCTGGAATTGGTGGACGTGTAGCAAATTAAGTTCAATGCAGAGAAGTATATAATTATACACATTGGAACAAAGAATGAGTAGGATATTAAAAGTGTGACATTCTGTCTATGTACTCTTAACATTGTCCTGACTTCAATATTACACAGCTAAAACACATTGTGAGATAGATTGATGTTCATCTACAACTCTATAATTAATGAACTGTATATACAACATATCCTTGAACATGAGCTCACCAGAAACATAATTTGACTCCCAAAGGACAATATGCAAGAGTTGGCAAATGTACTTGTTTCTTGGAGACGTGTTGCTTGGTTTGGTTTATGATAGTTTTGACCCAGTGATCAAATCACTGGAATGTGTGGTTTCGAAGTGTGTGAGACTTGAAATGAAAATTATGTTGATGTAATCCTTTCAAGCAGCCAACAAACCACTTAACCAGCAAAATAAATGTCAAAATATGTGTTAATCCAGGTGCATCAGATATAAAGATTGATGCAATCATTTGGATGAAAAGCCCTGTTTTCATACCATTGGAAGCCCTTCTAATAGATTGGGATGAGGGTTGGAACAGATAGATGCCTGGGTGGGGAAGGGAATGTACTTCCAAACATGGAAACTACAAAACATGGGACAGCACAGTGGCTCTATGGTTAGCATCGCTACCTCACAGTGCCAGGAACTTGGGTTTGATTCCACCTTCTGTGTGGAGTTTGCACATTTTCCTCATGTCTGTGTGGGTCTGCCAGATGCTCCTGTTTCCTCCCACAGTCCAAAGATGTGCAGTTTAGGTGAATTGGCCATGTTAAATTACACACAGTGTTCGGGAATGTGTAGGTGTGGTGTGTTAGCCATGGGAAATACAGGATTATAGGGTAGGTCTGGATGGGATGCTCTTTGGAGGGTTGGTGCGGATTTATTAGGGCTGAATGGCCTATTTCCACATTGTAGTGATTCTAATTAACAATTTTGTTATAGTCATTTTCATTTCACTGATTTGGAGGATCTTAAATTTTTGGGGGGATTAAAAGAGAGCACAAAGCATGAATTTTGCTGTAAAGATGCAGCACATAATTCAAATGAATATAAAGGAAAATCGCAGCTGTTACAGATGGATACAAATCTGCTCTGCAAACATAAAGATGCAATGGGAAAGATTTTGTAAATGGGTTGTGCCTTGTTTTTGTAATCTAGTTGATTGCAAGTCCAAAATTAGGCTCAACTTTTATTTCAATAATTTCAATAAGAACCCATTGTGACTCCAGAGATATTTGCCCAATACACAAGATTAAAAATTAGACAAAATAAAAACAAAAGAACTGCGGATCCTGTAAATCAAAACCAAAACAGAAATTGTTGGAAAAGCTCAGCACATTTGGCAGTACCTGTGGAGAGAAATCAGAGTTAACATTTCAGGTCGAGTGACCCGGTCAGTCAACCCAAAACATCAACTCTGATTTCTCTCCACAGATGCTGCCAGATCTGCTGAGCTTTTCCAACAATTTTGTTTTGGTACAATTCAGATACCTTGCACCTTCACAAGTCATACGAAGCAGTGGAAGGAGGGAATTATCGTTGCCAGCTAAAGAAGGTCTGTAGAACCAGGAATGTTATGACAGGAATTATTGCTTAGGCCACAGCAACATTGATAAATCCTGTGAGGAGTAGATCCCACGTCCTGTTCCAGCCTTTGCTTTCCTATCTTGTTTGGGAGGTTTGAAACAGGAACAGGGTCTCAATCTACATATGTAGAGTTCCAAACTTCAATTACAGGTAGATGTCATAAGTGCCTGGTCAGTCATCTGGGTCAATGTGATAATGATCATAAAATTACCAGAGTCCTACTGTATCATAAAGCAGCTCTCTCATCAGAGGGGGTAGGAGAGAGAGAGAGAGAGAGAGAGAGAGAGAGAGAGAGCAAATAGTGATGGTTTAATCTGTGGTTCTCAGGCGAGGAGAAAGGTTGAGAAGGAGAATCCATCGGAGTCAGGGACAAGGGCTCAGTGATATCAGTTGGTTGGACAGCTAAATTGTGATGCAGATTGATGCCAACAGTGTGGGTTCAATTCCAGCACCAGCTGAGGTTACCATGAAAGTCTTTCCTTCTCAACTACTCCCTTCCCTAAGAACTGGTGACCCGGAAGTTAAATTGCCAGCGATCATCTCTCTAATGACAAAATAGCCCTATGATCTGGTAAGGCTATGGCAAATTTACCTTTTGAGTGCTGATACCCCTTGTGCTGATTGAACATTGTCCCTTATTGGTTTTCATTGTTCTTATTTATGCAGACACAATGACAAGAAAATCCAATTCCTACCCAAACAGTAAAAATAATGAACTTTTAAAAAAAAGTCATACTTTTCATGATAGCAAACATACCAAATCATGTTCTTATGTTTATAAACCAAATTGGCACATAATTGGAAAGCACAGCGTGGTACAGCTGTTGAACCATTAAATGTGGAAAACTTCAGTATTCATGGAAAGTATGATCAAAATATTCTGTAGAGAGAACTTCGCAGACATCAGAATTTTAGATGTTTAAGAGCTATTGCTGTGTACTATAAAATATATTCTATGACTTATAAGATATGTTCCATTATCAATCGTACTTGTCAAAATATGACACTCAGATGGATGAAAGTATCTATACAAGTACCAGATACATCAAAATCTTACCATTCAAAGCTAGTATAGTGGAGTGAATTTTTATTCCAATGATTTCAATGAAATGAGTAGACAATCCACTCTGCCAAACTATCATTCCTGTGGTTATACAAAAATCTACTGGAAAACTTTTCAGCCTCTCCTGTTTCAAGTAATGTGTTTTAATGTGTAAGCAAGTTACAGCAGAGGTCATATGACATATAAGCCAATACATTATTCATTAATCAGTCTTTTCACAATCAGTCTTGTTACCAAGATAAGGGCTTAAGGAGTGTGAGGCACAATTGTACAATGTACAAACACATTCTCCAAACATCTCTCTTTAGTCATCCAGGATAACCCAGTAATTTGCAGTGTACTATTGGAAGAGCACTACACAACCTTCATCTGCTTTTGAAGCAGGCTAGACATACACAGATACAAATGCTACAGGATAATATCATTAGGATAATTTAATGCCTCATTGGAGGGCAAGTGTGGTCAGGGGAGTCATGTAATTAGTTGAGAATAAGCAAGTCGAGATCCTGGCCTGCTCGTGTTTAATGTGGAAGGCTCAAGGTTAGCCTTCTCGTGCCAGCATCTGATCAGCCATTACTCCACATTACGGTTTCTGAGTGGTTAGTCACATTGCAGTAAGTAGAAAGCCCAGTGGCAGGAAAGACAAATATCTGATTGGTACTTAATTCTATCAGATCTCTGTTTTCCATCTGGTGGAGGAACCCAGATTAAAGTTGAGCAGGAAGCATAGGTGAGCAGTAGTGATGAAGGAAGAGCACTGATGGCATATGGCAACAAATTAATTATCTCTAAGTGGAGGTCTTTTGAGCTAACAGATGTTATAGTATCAAAGCAAGGGAAATTATACACCTCCATGCACATGATTTTGGTCATATATGGTTTTTAAATGCTGAGCTTGAGTACTGATCCCTGTTGCACTAGCTTAATAACAGACATCGAACCTGGAAGTGACCTATTTATACTCTTTTTACTACTATAATCAATTCTCTGTCCATATTACCCCAACTTCTTCAGCACTTATCTTGGTAACAAGACTAATTATGAAAGACTGATTAATAAATAACACAGGCTCCTAAATACAATCCAAGGTTTATAGGTTTTGCTTTTACATTTTAACAACTTGCCATAAAAGGAGCACAGTTTAAAAATATTCCTGCCTGTGAGTGGTATTTGTTTTATATCAACAAGCTGTCTTCTGTCTGTTTATAGAGACTATCTATTGCAATCTTTTTCCATTACTGCTCATTGGATCCTAAAACTGTAATGAATCATGGGGTTCACGTCCAGTAATGTTCAGCTGTTACTGTCAGGGCCACATTCTTCAAGTTGCACCTTGAATGTTCACGATGCATTAATGTGTGCTACATTTTTGAAACATAATAAGGTCCAGTTTATCTTTATCCGCTCAAAATAGATTTTCAGTTTTGTAATTGTGTAAAATAGATGAAGGCTTGTTGACAGTTTATTTTACATTTCTCCAGGTTTGTGTTTGCATTAAAGTGACAGTTTCAGCATCAAGATTGCACGGTGAAATAGAGCACATCAAAGACATTCTGTGGGATAATGGCTATCGTGATCAGATCATATCTCACATATATCGTGCACACATTTTAATGGTCTTAAGACAGTCATTCTTGGTTGTGAATAATGCTCAGTCCATCTCAAATTACTCTGGAATTGTAAGGGATGTCAAATGTTTGAGCAATAGGTGAAACTAGCTCTTTCACACTGCTACTATACAGTAACAGCAGGAGTAGTGATTCCCACTGAGAAGATGCTGCTATCAAGCCAAAAAGATATTCTGCCAGGAAGATGAATGAATGATGATGATCAGTTCTGTTGTGATGATTGGTACGTAGGCCATAATTACCAAAGATTGGCAGATTGTATCAAATAGCTTGACAGTTCAGTAGTTCACAATGAGCAAGGTGCCGACCATACCCAACCAGCCCATGCTTGCAAAACTCACAGCTCAGTGTCTAACATTAGATGTGATTCCACAATTGGACAACATTTACTTGATAATTCTGAGTATATGAGGAATTACGCTGAGAACCAACCCTAGGATTATCAGCCAGGCTCACCATGTGGTCCACTTACAAATACTGGAAGTGACGGATATTAATACTCAGAGCCCTATTCTTTGCAGATAGGAAGAACATGTACATACTCTGTTCATACTTCAACTCAATACAATAGGTCACAGCTAGTCACTGTTCATTTCTCAGGGCAACACCCTACCAACCAAAGTCAACAAAAGCAAAGCCTGGCAGTTAACTCTCAATCAACACTGAAGAGTACATTCTTCATGACAATGCTCCTATCAATCATAGTCCACTTGCTAACCAGTCACACTGTTATTTCATGCAGTATAAATGTTTGTTTTTGCCTCGTATTGGTATTCTTGTGAATTGAAAATGTGTTGCTGGAAAAGCGCAACAGGTCAGGCAGCATCCAAGGAACAGGAGAATTGACATTTCAGGCATAAGCCCTTCTTCAGGAATTCTTGTGAATTGTCATGATGAGTGCAAAACATGGAGCTTTGACAATATGCGTCTTCTTTCAGCAATGCTTGGGTTCTGTATCACCAATTGACTACAGAGGAACCTCGATTATCAGAAAGACACAGGTGGGGAGTATTTCATTTGGCTAATCGAATTCTGGGTAATTGAATGCCAGATAAAATAGTTTAGCCAAGCATTGGGACCTTGCAATCTTGCCAGATAATCCGATATTCAGATTATCGAATACCAGGTAATCCAGGTTCCTCTGTATTTGGATACCAAGAGCCAAAGTGCTTGAGTGGAAGTGCTGCTCATGCTCACCACCATCAAGAAGTGGATTATTAGTGGTACTCATTGCTTCCTCTCTAAGATAGTTGAATTAAAGCAAAAGATAAATTTTTTTTGCAGTGTAGGTTTGAACTGGACATTTAGCTGATCACCACATACATTGACAATTGAAGATGCATGGTTGGTCTGATTAGCCGTGAGTTGAAAATGAGTTGCTGGTTAAAGCACAGCAGGTTAGGCAGCATCCAAGGAATAGGAAACGCTTCAGAGAACACCTAAGGGACGCCTGGACCAACCAACCCAACCACCCCGTGGCTCAACACTTTAACTCTCCCTCACACTCCACCGAGGACATGCAGGTCCTTGGACTCCTCCACCGGCAAAACATAACAACACGACAGTTGGAGGAAGAACGCCTCATCTTCCGCCTGGGAACCCTCCAACCACAAGGGATGAACTCGGATTTCTCCAGTTTCCTCATTTCCCCTCCCCCCACCTTGTCTCAGTCGGTTCCCTCAACTCAGCACCGCCCTCCTAACCTGCAACCTCTCCGCCCCCACCCCACTCCGGCCTATCACCCTCACCTTGACCTCCTTCCACCTATCACATCTCCATCGCCCCTCCCCCAAGTCCCTCCTCCCCACCTTTTATCTTAACCTGCCTGCCACCCTCTCCTCATTCCTGATGAAGGGCTTATGCCCGAAACGTCGAATTTCCTATTCCTTGGATGCTGCCTAACCTGCTGTGCTTTAACCAGCAACGCATTTTCAACTGTGATCTCCAGCATCTGCAGACCTCATTTTTTACCTGATTAGCCATGAACCTATCAATGACAAGGTCTCTCTGTCACCCATGACGCAGAAATGCCCAATCTGGAGCCTTCATCATGAGCCTCATTGTTCAGTCCTTACTATCCTTTGCCCTCAAGGTATTATAGCATTAGAGAATCATAGAATGATACAACACAGAAGGGAATGATTTGGCCTATAATCCCTATTACATCTTGTTGGAAGAGCTATGCATTCAGTCCTACAACCAGCTACTTTTCTTCCCCATAGCCATATCCACTTTTTTCCTTTAAGGTATACATCCAATTCTCTCTTGAAGGTCAATGTTGAATCTGCTTCCACCACCTTTTGATGCAATGCATTCCAGGCCATATAACTCACTGCAAGAAATAGTTTAGAAGACTGTGACCACAACCATTTTAATTTCTAACTTTATATCCATTCAATTCTGCTCTCCCTGCTATAGGAAAGCTCTTGTTAAACTTCAAAATATGCAGTAAAGATTTACAAGGATGTTGCCAGGGTTGGAGTGATAGGGAGAGGCTGAAAAGGCTGGGGTTATTTTCCCTGGAGCATCAGAGGCTGAGGGGTGACCTTATAGCGGTTTATAAAATCATGAGAGGCATGGACAGGGTGATTAGTCAAGAACGTTTCCCTAGGGTAGGGGAGTCCAAACCTAGAAGGTGTACCTTTTAAGGTAAGAGGGGAAAGATGTAAGACTGATCTAAGGGGCAACTCTAAGAGGATGGTGCATGTATGGAATGAGCTGCCAGAGGATGTGGTGGAGGCTAGTACAATTATAGCATTTAAAAGACATATGGAAAGGTAAATGAATAGGAAGGGCTTAGAGGGACATGGGCCAAATGCTGGAAAATGGAACTAGATTAATTTAGGATTTCTGGTCAGTGTGAACGAGTTGGACCGAAGGGTCGGATTCTGTCCTGTACAACTCTATAACTCAGCATCCTAAAATCAAGAATATGCAGACTTATGGCTTTTCTACTTTGAAGACTGAGAATATTTTAAAAATTGCCTCTTTACCTAATTTTATCCAAAGCATTTGTGCCATTAGAGAATGTTCCCTTTTCAGAAAGTTGGGTACAAGGCTAGGACGTGGTAAATTCAAATTCAAATGCCTCCCAATACCACAGTAATGGATTGTGTAGTGACATGCTTTGCTGCACACACCCTGTTGCATAGCAAATTCAGAAATTATTCTTCAACAGTTCCTACTCTTGTAACATTAGGTTCTCATTAACCTTTGTGCAATAGTTTAATTTACTTACATAAATAACATAATTTGCTCTGACAGTATCAGGGTAGTACAGCAAGTGACAATACCAGTCACTTGTGAATAATGGCTTTCCTCCACTTTTCTCCAAGCATATTGTAATGTTGTTTTGCATGTGGGTTTATGGACTGGCATGGAAAACAAACTTCTTTGCAACCAACACATGCCTGACATTTCCACTTTGGTTGCCATTTAACAAGGACTCAGTCACTTGCTTGCTGATTTGGTCCATCCATGGAGTCTCTTTTCTAATCATTTCTGTCAAACACTTTTAAAATTTTTCTCACCTTCAGTAGCAGCAGTGGCATCTAATGTATTTCAAAACTTCTTGAGGTTTTTCAAATTTTTGGCACTAGGTCCTTTCAGACCTTTATGGTAGAAGTTTCCTTTCATGCTGTTCCTGCTCCATTGATACACTAGTCCTGCATTTCCAGTGTGTTCATACCAATGGAGCAGGAACAGTACTAAAGAAATTCCAACTTGTTAAAATATATTTACAATGTTCTGCTCCCACAATCATGCTACGTCATGCATCTTCCTAAATCTACATTTGGATATGTGAACAATTCTGCAAACAGTTGTACCCAAGACCGATGAGAAACATAAGTAACAAACCATCCTAGTAAGATTAACATCAGTTTGTAACAATTTAGAACTAACAGATATCTAATATTGTTTGTGCGAAATGACAATCATCTAAAGGTCTTCAAGGTGGAGAAGTTGAGATGATAGTTTCTTAGGCTGAAGGATATTTGGAAGATTCAATCAGGTGGAAAAGTCTGGATCAGCTAACACACTAACATTTGAACATATGAGTATGAATTAGAAACATAATAAACCATTCAGCCCCTTGAGCATGTGCGGCCATTTGATAAAACCTGGTTGATTTTGTACATGGCTGCAAATGTAGTTTACTGTTGACCCTCTATACCTCCGGTTAAGACAGTTTCCATATCAAAGCAAAGTTTGTTTCAGATTTACTGCATTCAGAGTTTTGTTTTATTATTGTTTGTTTTCACACCAGCCACATTGATCAGGGTTTACCATAATCAATCCATCTCTGTTTTATTTGTAACTTTCTATCTGATCAGCTATATTACTGTGTCATTAGCAAATTCGTATTTACAATTCTATACAGCTTATGCATAGTTAGTTCCTTACACTCATACTAAACTAAACTCAGTTTAATGAGTAAGTGAGGACTGCAGATGCTGGAGATCAGAGCAGAAAATGTGTTGCTGGAAAAGCGCAGCAGGTCAGGCAGCATCCAAGGAGCAGGAGAGTCGATGTTTCGGGCATGAGCCCTTCTTCAGGAATGAGGAAAGTGTGCCAAGCAGGCTAAGATAAAAGATAGGGAGGAGGGACTTGGGGGAGGGGCATTGGAAATGCGATAGGTGGAAGGAGGTCAAGGTGAGGGTGATAGGTCGGAGTGGGGGTAGAGAGGTCTGGAAAAAGATTGCAGGTTAGGAAGGTGGTGCTGAATTCGAGGGTTGGGACTGAGACAAGGTGGGGGAGGGGAAATGAGGAAACTGGAGAAATCTGAGTTCATCCCTTGTGGTTGGAGGGTTCCTACACGGAAGATGAGGCACTCTTCCTCCAGCCGTCATGTTGCTATGGTCTGGTGATGGAGGAGTCCAAGGACCTGCATGCCCTTGGTGGAGTGGGAGGGGGAGTTGAAGTGTTGAGCCACGGGGTGGTTGGGTTGGTTGATCCGGGTGTCCCAGAGGTGTTCTCTGAAACATTCCGCAAGTAGGCAGCCTGTCTCCCCAATATAGAGGAGGCCACATCGGGTGCAGTGGATGCAGTAAATGATGTGTGTGGAGGTGCAGGTGAATTTGTGGTGGATATGGAAGGATCCCTTGAGGCCTTGGAGAGAAGTAAGGGGGGGGGTGTGGGCGCAAGTTTTGCATTTCTTGCGGTTGCAGGGGAAGGTGCCGGGGTGGAGGTTGGGTTGGTGGGGGCTGTGGACCTGACGAGGGAGTCACGGAGGGAGTGGTCTTTTTGGAATGCTGATAGGGGAGGGGAAGGAAATATATCCCTGGTGGTGGGGTTCGTTTGGAGGTGGCGGAAATGACGACGGATGATGTGATGTATATGGAGGTTGGTGGGGTGGTAGGTGAGGACCGGTGGGGTTCTGTCCTGGTGGCGATTGCAGGGGCGGGGCTCAAGGGTGGAGGAGCGAGAAGTTGAGGAGATGTGGTGGAGAGCATCGTCGATCACATCTGGGGGGAAATTGTGGTCTTTGAAGAAGGAGGCTATCCGGGTTGTTCAGTATTGGAACTTGTCCTCCTGGCAGCGGATGCAGCAGAGATGAAGGAATTGGGAATATGGGATGGCGTTTTTACAGGGGGCAGGGTGAGAGGAGGTGCAGTCTAGGTAGCTGTGGGAGTCAGTCGGTTTTTTAGTAAATGTCCGTGTTGATTATGGCAGATATGGAAGGATCCCTTGGGGCCTTGGTATGGAAGGATCCCTTCAAATTCACCTGCACCTCCACACACATCATTTACTGCATCCACTGCACCCGATGTGGCCTCCTCTATATTGGGGAGACAGGCTGCCTACTTGCGGAACGTTTCAGAGAACACCTCTGGGACACCCTGACCAACCAACACAACCACCCCGTGGCTCAACACTTCAACTCCCCCTGCCACTCCACCAAGGACATGCAGGTCATTGGACTCCTCCATCACCAGACCATAGTAACACGACGGCTGGAGGAAGAGTGCCTCATCTTCCCTCCAACCACAAGGGATGAACTCAGATTTCTCCAGTTTCCTCATTTCCCCTCCCCCCACCTTGTCTCAGTCCCAACCCTCGAACTCATCACCATCGATTCTCCTGCTCCTTGGATGCTGCCTGACCTGCTGCGCTTTTCCAGCAACACATTTTCAGCTCAGTTTAATGAGTGTCCTTCTTTCACTAACGATGATGCAATTATGAATTACCCTTCTGCATTTTACTGAAATGAACAGAACTTAGCCATAATTATAACTGACACAAACCAGATCAATAAAATATTTTCACCAGATGTTTAAATAATGTATAAAAAATAAAAACAAATTAACTGCAAGGACGTTCCAACTTTTTTCTAAACTTTTTTTTACCATTCTTGAAGTGTTTTAGCTTTGCAAAGTTTTCCATGATGTACTTTTTTGTTAAACTACTTCAGAACCAAAAGCCTTTTTTACCTTGTTTTTCTATCAGGTTGGAAAGGCAGACAGTCTATTAAAGCAGATTTATATCAATATGCACATATAGTGACTCCATTCTTCTCCAGCTCTCTGCTGAACTGAGTGATGTTCCCAGACTTCATGTATTATCTGACTTTAAGATGCATCATAAATACACAAAGCAGCACTGTTGTATGGTTCTCTTTGTCTATCCTCAATAGAGCTGTTCATCTGACATTTTTAACATGCATTAGGAAGGTCAAAAACTAGCCAATGTGATGAAAGAGGTAAATATAGAGAAATAATGGTTCTACTATTTTTGAATGAATCTAGTACTGTTGTCAAATCTAAGGTATCTATGTTTAATCAAATGGGTGTGGGCTAGTTTCCTGACAGGTAAAAGATAGAGATGTTTCATTTGGATGTCAGTTAAGAGGTGCCCTTCATTAGTAGAAAAGTGCACAAGTGTTTGAAGAGAGATTATAATTTACTCAAGTAATCAGTGGAACATCAAGCGACCTAATAGTGGAACAACCCACCTTGTGAAACAATGTTACCACATACATAATTTTAAAGGTTGTGAGACAACATCCAGAAACTACAGCATTATAATAAGATTATTCTAATCTCTACAGACATTTAAAAAAGCTAAGTAAAAAAAAACAAAACAATTGCAGATGCCAGAAATCAGAAGCAAAAACAGAAATTACTGGAAAAACTCAACATTCCTGGCAGCATATTTGAAGAGAAATCAGAGTTAACATTTTGGGTCCAGTGACTGTTCTTCACAATGGAAAGTTACAAAAATCACACAACAGGTTATAATCCAGCAGGTTTATTTAGAAGCACTAGCTTTCAGAGCACTGCTCCTTCATCAGGTGGTTGTGGAGTAGAAGATCGTAAGACACAGAATTTATAGCAAATGTAGAAATTTAATGTTTGTGTCAATATGTGTAATCTTCTTGGAGATACCACAACCATCTGATGAAGGAGCAGCACTCCAAAAGCTAGTGTTTCCAAATAAACCTGTTGGACTATAATCTGGTGTTATTTGATTTTTTACTTCGTACACCCCAGTCCAACACTGGCATCACCAAATCAGAATGGAAATGTTTTTTAAAGAATAGGTCTTTATAAATGGGCCTTTGCAAATTGAAATCACTTCATGAACAATTCATAAGCAAATCTGAAGCACAAGTCAATGAAGTTACCTTTATAATGGAACAGGTATATTTATAACAGTAAAGATCTTGCGTGGGGATAGTTAGCTATGTTAGCTACATGGCTAATGTGTTTTTCAGAATCCAGCCAAAAGCACGGATTTGAACTTCTGATCTGATTGTGATGCTGCTTCCCTGTCTAACATGCATGGTGTGGAATGGTGCCTCTCAAGCTATCCAATCCATATTACAGAGAGATGCCAACATCCGTCACGGACTACGGTTAATTATCGACCTAAAGGTCTTAGAAAAAGACCTATGTTTTGCATACAGGAACAATAGGACTACAGCTAAAACACATTTTTATATTGATGCCATGCTGAGGGAGCTCTGAATAGGAATTGTTCATTTACTCTTCTGCATGTCTCCTGACATCATTAATTCTTAATAAGATACAATTCTGCAGCAAATAAGCCAAGGCAACAAAAAGAAAAACAAAAAATGTGCAATTATAGAAATTCTGTTCAAACACGTGACGCAACTTGGGAACAAGTGATAATTGAATCCTCAAGGGTCCATAACACTTGCAATTATACATTTTTTAATCAGCCTGTTCAGCGATATTAATACATACCTCAGGAGCAGGTGCGACTTAAATGCAGGCCTCCTGGCTCAGAAATAGGGACATTACTACTACCACGAGAGCCCTCCGACTTATAATTATACTGTGTGCTGTGAAGAATGGCAGAACTAGCATGGAAATACTGGTAGAGACCAGTTGGATGAAATGGTTTGTTCTGCGCAGTAGATTCTCCAAAATGTTAAAATTGCTATACAAATGCAGATTAGTGTTCCTGTTGCAAACCATACTCTGCATCATCATGGCTTGCCTGTAGAAGGAAGAGGGTGGTGGTGGAAGGGTCTTTTTCAGGCTGGAGTTTTGTGACTCGTGGTGTTCTGCAGGGATCTGTACTAGGTCTCTGCTGTTTCTAATGTATATAAGTGACTTAGATGAAAATGTAGATGGGTGAATTAGTAAGCTTTCAAGATGATACAAAGATCGGCGAAGTTGTGAGTAGTGTAGAAGGTTGTCAAAAGATACAGTGGGATATAGATCAGTTGTGGATATGAGCAGAGAAATGGCAGCTGAAGTTTGATCCATGTAAGTGTGAGATGTTGCACTTTGGGAGATCAAATATTAAGGAAATGGCAGGACTCTGAACAGCATTGGTGTACAGAGGGATCTTAGGGTTCCAGTCTATGAAAGTGGCCATGTAAATAGATAGGGTGGTTAAAAAAAAGGTGTATGGCATGCTTGCATTTATTGGTCAGGGAATTGAGGACAAGAGTCAGGATGTCATGTTACAGCTTTATAAGACTTTGGTTAGGCCACACTTAAGAGTATTGCATTTAATTCTGGTTGTCACATTACAGGAAGGATGTGAAGGCTTTGGAGAGGGTGCATAAGAGGTTGCTGCCTGGCTTAGAAGGTATGAGCTATAAGGAGAGGCTAGAAAAACTCAGATTGTTTTCCCTGGAGTGGTGGAGTCTGGGGGGGAGACTTGATAGAAGTCTATAAAATTATGAGATGCGTAGACAGTCAGAATCTTTTTCCCAGACTTGAAATGTCTAAAATTAGGGAGCAAGCGTTTAAGATGAGAGGAATAAGTTCAAGGGAGATGTGAGAGGTAAGTTTTTTACACAGAGTGTGGTAGGAGTCTGGAATGCAATGCCGTGTGGTGGTGGAGGCAGACTTTTAGGTAAGTACATGAATATGCAAGGAATGGAGGGATTTGGACAAAGGGCAGGCAATAGGGATTAGTTAAATTTGGTGTCATATTCAGCATAACATCATTGGCCAAAGGGTCCTTTCCTGTGCTATATTGTTCTGTGGTCTATGTTCTATTTTGTTATTGAAGAAGCCACAAATCTTTTACAGAACCTGGTAAGTTATGAATATCATGATATATTTATTAAATTTTGCATACATTCAGTGGAGCCAGGAAAGTCTAACTCCTTGGAGTGGTTTGTGTATTCAATAACTCCTGGCTTGCAGTCCAGAAATTCCATGCTGTAAACACAATCCACTCTGCTTTACCAAAAAAGGTTGGCAAGCAGTGAATTCAATAAATGTTTTCTAAAAATTTATTCTTCACTCTCAAAATCTATTAATTTGTTACAATACACATTAAAAATTTCTTTGTGAAACTTTGGAGATATTGTTAATTTGATCTTTTACTTTAGTTTTCCACTTGTTTCCACTTCTGGCTTAAATAAAGGGTGCAAACATTTAAGTGAGTATTTTCTTAAGAACTAAAGCAATGATTGTTATCAGATTATTCAGCTGTGGAAACCATCACAGTGGAATTCGACCCTGCTGTCAACCAATATCCACATGTACATATCAACGGGAATCATTGCACAGCAAACAGCAGGAGAGAGCCCAGCTGTTTTTCCTGTCTAGCCCTGAGACACTGGGTTCAATTGTAATGTCTCCAATTCAACCCTAGCTAAAATGAGCTAGTTCTCCATAGGACAAGTTGACATAGCTTTATTCATTTCATTACAAATTCAAGATACAATAACATAAATCATGTTGACAGACAAATCATATCAATTCCTCGCGATGTCACATACTTTGGTTGTTCCTCACTCAGACAAATGTAGTTGGCATTTTACTGTCAACATTACCCCTTCAAAATGACAGCACTATTCAGTTGCACTTGACAGCATTGTGTCACTCGTCAATAAATGTTTGAAAAGTACTTTTGCCATGTTATTTTAATTATAAAATATAAAAATATGTGCCACATTGGAACATTTTGTGCCTCTGCAGCTTAACCTGAAGGGACTCACTCTGCAGTGCCATCATGTCGAATAACTGCAAAGTTGCCATTTCAAAATGTTGTTCGCATTGAAGTGTTCAGCTCGGATAATGAGGTGTAAACTTGTTCAACATTTTGAAGATTATATTAAACATGGGTTTAACTGTGACGTTCCAGTTCTACACCTCTAAAAAACAACATTAAAGTATTTTCTCAATGTAAATAACATTCTAGTTATCTTTTTGCAGGACTATAATGTGATTTATTCAGCTTTGGAAATATCTTTTAATTATGTGGGTAGGACTAGATCTATGAAATCCAAACAACCAACACATTTAAGACCCAGTCACACTCACATGGTTAGATTAATAGTAAATGAATTTTGTAACAGTGCTGTTTAACAATAAAAAATTAATTCACAATTGGTTTTATCACAATTGACTTCAGCCTAGGAATATTTTAGAATTAAATGGTCTGAATAATATAATTTTGCAACACAGCAAGCAACCATTCAGCAAATCCTGTCACTCAGTCCCTTAACACTTGTGTTCCTTTTTTACTTTCAATTCTTTATAAAAATATTTAACTGTAATTCTACTTCCACCTTTGTTTCTGAAGGCATTGCAAGCCCAAACAGTCCTTTGCTTGGAAATAATTCCTCCTTTACTTGTTCCTTCATGATGATTTTAAACTTATGCCCTCAAATTTCACCGAGATTAACAGAGTAGTGGAAAACATTACCGTAATTCTTTTTAATCTGGAAACCCCTCAAAAAATTTGAAGTCCCACAGCTTTAAAATACTAACCAGTGCAAAATCAACAATCTAGGAGAAAGTGAGGACTGCAGATGCTGGAGATCAGAGTCGAGAGTAGTTGCTGGAAAAGCACAGCAGGTCAGGCAGCATCCGAGAAGTAGGAGAATCGATGTTTCGGGCATAAGCCCTTCATCAGGAATGAGGCTTGTGGGTCAGGGCTGAGAGATAAATGGGAAGGAGGTGGGGTTGGAGGGAGGTAGCAACAACCAAGATGCCATGATAACGAAAGATTTTTCAACAAGACCGTGTGTAAAATGATTGTTGTTTCCCACCTAAATCCATCTGGTCTACATTACATAGCAAAATACAGCCTCAAGTTCTCAGGTACCTGAATTCAAATAGTACAATCTTAAATAATGGCAGCATTGACTCAAAAGAATGATGACACCAGAGAGCACAGCCTCGGGACCCCTTGCACCGGTGCTTTGCAGCAAGAGTATTGATAACATTGCATCCTCAACAACTTCTCTTTCCAATCCTTCCACTTCCTCCAAAACAAAGTGGTAGCGATGGACATGCACATGGGACCCAGAAATGCCTGTCTGTTTGTTGGATATGTGGAAAGTCCATCTTCCGCAGTTACACTGGCACCACCCCCTCCTGTTCCTCCGTTACATCGATGACTGCATCGACGCCACCTCATGCTCCCACGAGGAGGTTGAACGGTTCATCAAATTTACCAAGACCTTCCACTCCGACCTCAAATTCACCTGGACCATTTCAGACGCCTCCCACTCTTTCCTGCACCTCTCCATCTCCAACTCTGGTGACCGACTAACCACAGACATATTACAAGCCCACTGACTCCCACAGCTGCCTATACTACACCTCCTCCCACCCTACCTCCTGTAAAAACTCCATCCCCTATTCCCAATTCCTCCACCTCTGCCGTATCTGTTCCCAGGATGACCAACTCCACCTCAGAAAGCCCCAGATGGCCTCCTTCTTCCACGATTGCAACTTTTCTTCCCACATGGTTGACAATGCCCTCCAGCACATCTCCTCCACTTCATACACCACTGCCCTTGACCACCCCACCCCTCCGAATGCAACAAGGACAGAAGCCCCCGGCTCTCACCTTCCACCGCACCAACCTCTACATACAACGCATCATCCTCCGCCACTTCCGCCACGTCCAAATGGACCACACCACCAAAGATATATTTCCTCCCCACCCCTATCAGCATTCTAAAAAGACCATTCCCTCTGTGACTCCCTCATCAGGCCCACACCTCACTCCTGGCACCTTTCCCTACCAATGCAGAAGGTGCAAAACCTGCACGCACACCACTCCCCTCATGTCCATCCAAGGCCCTAAGGGATCCTTCCACATCTGTCAGAAATTCACCTGTACCTCTACCAATGTCATCTACTGCATCTGTTGCACCAAGTTTGGGCTCCTCTACATCAGGGAGACAGGATGCCTTCTTGCAGATCATTTTAGAGAACATCTCTGGGTCACCCACACCCACCAACTCCACCGTCCTGTGGCTGAACACTTCAACTCCCTCTCACACTCCATCAGGACATGCAGGTCCTGGGCCTCCTCCACTGCCAAACCATTACCACCTGATGCCTGGTGGAGGAACACCTCATTCTCCGCCTTTGGACCCTGCAACCACATGGGATAAATGTGGATTTTAACAGCTTCCTCATTTCCCTTCCCTCCACATTATCCCAGTTCAAGCCTCCAACTCGGCACCGCCCTCCTGACCCATCCATCACTGCCCCCCTCTGACCTATCACCTTCTCCTTCATCTTCATCCACCTATCGCTTTCGCAGCTACCTCCCCTCACTGCCCCCCAACTCACCCCAACCTTACCTTCCTCCCATTTATCTCTCAGCCCTGATCCGCAAGCTTCATTTCTGATGAAGCGCTTATGCCCGAAACATCGATTCTTCTGCCCCTCGGATACTGTCTGACCTGCTGTGCATTTCTAGGACCACACTCTCAACTCGATTTCCAGCACCTGCAGACCTCACTCTCTCCTTGGAGTTGTACATCAGCCATTTATCAAGCTATTTGCCACTTCTCTACCAATCCTGTTCCACCAGTCAACCCCCTCCCCACCTCCAGTATCTCACCAAAGTTCTCTCCATGTACACAAGAGGTAAGTGCAAGTAGGCTATCCAGCTATACATGCTATTACAACTTATCCAGGGATGGGCATTTGGGGGCAGATCACTCTGATTTTCCTCTCTTGTTGTGATACAGTGGTAAACAGCTACTACTTCCCCCACCACCCACTATCAAATTAGATCAGGTTAGATTAGATTAGATACCCTACAGTATGGAAACAGGCCCTTTGGCCCAACAAAAAGAAGGGTTTATGCCCGAAACGTCGATTCTCCTGCTCCTTGGATGCTGCCTGACCTGCTGCACTTTTCCAGCAACACATTTTTAAGCTCTGATCGCCAGCATCTGCAGTCCTTACTTTCTCCTTTGGCCCAACAAGTCCATACCGGACCCTCTGAAGAATAATCCACCCACATCCATTCCCATACCCTGTATTTCCCTCTGACTAATGCACCTAACACTATGGGCAATTTAGCATGGCCAATTCACCTGACCTGCACACCTTTGGACTGTGGGAGGAAACCAGAGCACCCAGAGGAAACCCACACAGACACGGGGAGAATGTGCAGTCAGTTACCCGAGGCAGTAATTGAACCCAGATCCCTGGTGCTGTGAGGCAGCAGTGCTAACCATTGAGCCACCGTGCCACCCTAAATTAGGAGCACAAATTATATCCTGGGATCAACAACAGAGAGAGCAAGTCAAATTGGCATTTGCGTTTCACTCTGGACCTTTTGTTTACGAACTTAGTCATCAGAATCACTTGACAACTCTTCGTTTTGCCTGATGTTGTGGCTGAAATCTGAATGCAATTGGTTTGATGATGTTGCTACTAATTGTATTCACAAAGAATAGAAAACAAATATGTTCTTGTGCAAAGTTCAAACTTTGACTGCAACACTATAACCAATGTCCTATTCAGTTATTCATTGCAAGAGTGAAAAAGATGAGTTGTTATATTAAATTAATCCAGATACCATAGAGTGAAAACTATTTATCAGTTCAACGATCAGACTCATCTACCATTAAACTGATGTCCCTTCACAATGCAATAGCAGTATCTTTTTTTCTGACTTTCATTTGTTTACTTCTTTCCATATGAAGAAAGCAGGGTAATGAGACGAGCAGCTGTCATTCTTAATACCTTCAGAAACCTGTAACATCATCCGACAAGCAGCTGTTAACCCGTATTGCAGGCATGCAGCATTCTTCAGAGACTGCCTCTTATTGTCGGAATCTCTGCAGTCAGCCTGCAACCTGCAGGAACCTCTCATTGTGTAACCACAGCCTCATTTTGTAGGATATGGCAGCCAAAAAGCCGAATGAATATAGCCATTTATTTCATTATGTTGGATTGATCTCAGAGAAGCAACATTGGGAAAGGGGAGTGAGGAAACTTGATCCCCCCCTTTAACTACCATCAAGTCCCTCCCTCAGGAAATACCTGTCTGGAGGAGGTTGTGGGGGATGGGGGTGCAGTGTGTTGTGGGGTTAGGATAGGAAGTGAGTCAGACAGAATGAGAATTGTTGGTAGAAGTCAGTGTGTCAGGGCTGTATGATAGACTGCTATTTCCTACAGGCTATTTTGAAAATTGTTTAGCAATCAGGCTATCAGTCCCCTGCTTGACAACTGCCAGCAAGAGGAACCATCTCAGCCACTCTTCAGTGAAATCAGTCCAGTTTCCCCTCCAGCTACAGGTGTGACCAAGGCTGCGGGCAGAGCCAAACTTCCTAAAATAAATAAAAACAAACGCAGAATGTTTTTCATTTTCTGCCTTTTAGATACTGTATTCCTTGATGGGTCGATGTTATCAGATGAGCTATTTAGTCTCCTTCTGGTGCAAACAGAGTTTGGAAGCTGATGTCACGTCAAGCAGATTTTTAACACATTCATGGTTAAAATAAAAAGCTTCCAAACAACCACAAGAAGTTAACAACAGTGATACAAACGTCTTTCTTTTTTGTCTTCTTTGCACCACTCTTGAAGACAATGGATCCTACTGGGAATCCCCCTCTGCAAGCAATGCCCTTATTGAGGAACCATCAATCCAAGAAACTACCAACAGTAGTGACAGAGTCATAATTTGGCGCAACTTTCCCCTTTCCACTGCACCAGGGGGTCGTTTATTATTAACCACGAGCAAGAGCTATGTCTAATTCCTCCATTTCCTCTGAGATGCCATGACCAACTGCCAACCCAACTATTGGTCCGGCTGAGATTGACTTATAAGACACTGAGAAGAAATTAAATCTAGAACCAGTTAAGCCTAAGTAACTTAATCACGCACATTTCGACTTTGACCAGTTTGGAGGTATAGTGTAGTATTGGAAAAGAAAAGGTAACCAGTATTGATATTGCATCTTCATGACCTTCGACTGTTCAAAAATATGTCTCACATCCCATTAGGTAGTTTTGAATATTATCCCTAATTATAGATAACACTATAGTCAAATTACATATACCACCAGTTCCCAAAAATATTAATAATATTAATAACTGTATTTTTTTACATAGTTATGTACCTTAAGGGAAAAGGAATGATTGAGTATTTGAAAAAGTAGTATCTTTGCTGGCTGAATATCATCAGTGCAGTGGGGGATAAGAATGATAAGAGAAGGAGACACCAAGACAGCAAAACCTGAGAGATGCCTCAACTGTTGTGTAAATTCCAGCATACTTTACGACAATAAATCACCAGGCGTGAAAACTCCTAAAGCTGTGCACAATTCCCTTGTCTGGCAACTTCCAAGGCAAAGCTCATTACTGCCACAGGAGGCTAGACTGTGACTTTTGAAAACTAAAATAGTCAGTGGCAGAAATTGCAATTTTTTATAAAAGGAAAGACTTGCAATTACATAATTCACAATCTCAGGATATTCCAAACTGCTTAACTGCCAATGAAGTACTTTTGAATTGTAGTCACTGTTATAGCATAGGAAACTGACAGCCAATTCACACAGTAAGTGCTCATAAATTATGACAATAATTATGACAGATAAAGCTAATTTTGATATGTTGATTGAGAGCTAAATATAACCAGAGCACCTGCTTGTTGTCAAAGTAGTGCCAGGGATCCTTTAATGCCACCTGATAGGATAAACAGGGCCTCAGTTTGAAGTTTCATCGAAAAGCTGGCACCTCTTACAACACAGTACTCCTTCAGTATTGCGCTGGAGGCAAAATCGATTGTGGGGTGCTCAAATCCTGAAGTGTAACTTGAGTGTATAAACTTCCATCTCTGAAATGGGAATGCTACCGCTGAGCAATGATTGACTCTGAAATAGCAAAAACTAGGGGTGCCAGGAGGTCAGTGATACAATTTTTAGGAATTATACAGGCAATTTCCTACCCTTCCTTAGTAACAGTATAGTTGTGAAATTACAAGATCATAAATCCAGAAGACTAGACTCATCATCCAGTAAACCTGAGTTTAACTCCTACCACAGCAAATTGGAAAATACCTGGAAACAAAAAGAAAAACTAGCGTCAGTTAAAATGCTCTTGCGGCCATAAGATTATTCTAAACTCATTTCCAAAGAAGCAGACTCGAAACGTTAACTCTGTGTTTCTCTCTCCACAGTTGCTTCCAGGCCTGCTGAGTTTCTTCAACACTTCCTATTTTTATTATAGTAGGACTGTTGTATTACATGCCTTGCAAATATGCAGAGATTACATTACTCTTTCTAGATCTGATCAGGAGCTTTATTTATGAAAACTTTTCAAATATCTGTGCAGCCATAAACTTATTGTTTACTTTTAATTTTCTGTGTAACTGCAGGCAAATTTGATTATTGGTACACAGCACTTGAAGCAGTTAAAAGAAGTACAGAATCAAATACCAAGCAATGGACTACTACATCATTTCCCCTTTGTAAAATGAAAACATTTTAAATTAAATCATCCTAAACAAATAATATACACACCAAGTCATTTCAGCATCTCCATTTTCCCAAAGAACAAAATGGGAGAATATGGAGGTCGCTATTGACACGATTAAGATTTCTGAATCTGTGACTGTGCAACAAGACAAGCACTGAGAATGAGGAACTGCCCTGCATGGTTCCTGACAATTGTCCTGGGAACGGGAAACAGGAGAAAATCACTGACCCTGGTGCATGATTCTATGACTCTATGACCTGGTGTGCAGGCAGGGACCTTAGAGGTCATATTGGATAGGGGACACAGTGGTGGGAATTCCTCATTCACAAGATCACCAGTGGAGACCATGACAACAGATGCTGCCAGCCTGGTGTGAGATAGCCACCCTAGCTAAAGCACTCTCACATCTTCTGAAGTGAGTAAATGACTCTTGATGTGTCTCCTCTACACTGGGGAGACAGAACACCAACTTGCGGAACATTTCAGAGAACATCTCTGGGACACACGCACCAAACAACTCCACTGCCCCATGACCAAACACTTTAACTCCCTCTCCCACTCCGCCAAGGACATGCAAGTCCTGGGTCTCCTCCACCACCAAATCCTTACCACCCAACACCTGAAGGAAGAATGCCTCATCTTTTGCCTTGGGACCCTCCAGCCACACAGGATCAACGTGGATTTCACCAGTTTCCTCATTTCCCCTCCCCCTACCTTATGCCAGATCCAACCTTCCAACTCGGCATTGCTCTCTTGTCCTATCCTACCTGTCCATCTATCTTCCTGCCTATCCACGCCACCCTCCTCTCTGACCTATCACATTCACCTCCAACTTCAGCTACCTATCATATTCCTAGCTACCTTCCCCCCCCCTCCCATTTATCCCTTGGGCCACAAACCTCATTCCTGATGAAGAGTTTATGCTCGAAACATCGACTCTCCTACTCTTTGAATGCTGCTGACCAGCTGTGCTTTTCCAGCACCACACTCCTCTCCAGCATCTGCAGTCCTCACTTTCTCCCAATGACTATATACGCTCCCCTAGCATAAGTGCCGACATCTTCTCTCTGATACATCACATTCATTCTGTCTCTGCTACTATACCCACAAAGGTTCATGCTCTAACACTCTCACAATTACTTGCACTACCTTCCTTTTTTTGACATCACCCACCTCAATTCACGACAGCACTAATCCCACCTTCCCTCTATCCCGACCCTACACATTCACTGGGGACACCTCCCCATCTGCACCAGAAGTAACGGCTGTGACCCTCATTTTCATCTCCTTTAATACACAAGCAATGAAATTAAAGTTCACATTAGCCAATGCAATGTTAGTGGTGAATACCAAATGGAGCAAGCTAATGAGCCACTAAAGGCGCAAGATATCCCAGATAGACATAGGTGTAACTTGGAGTAGATCTCTTCGCTCTTGTGCCATCTTTTCACCATCAGTTTTATTATGACCACTGAGAGTTAGGCCAACTGACATCAATGACTACTAGTGAGATGAAAAGCACACTTCAGTCAGTACAGTATCCTGGACTTTGTATTAAGTGACAGTGACTCTCAAATCATGTGTGGAATTCAGTTACTTCAAATATGATTGGAAAATTCAATATCATATGCCATGTCCACACTAACCGCAGTCACAAAAGAAAGCTGAGGTGGCACAGTGGCTCAGTGGTTAGCACTGCTGCCTCACAGCGCCAGGGACTCGGATTCAATTCCAGCCTCTGGCAACTGTGTGGAGTTTGCACATTCACCCGGTGTCGGCAAGGGTTTCCTCCAGGTGCTCCAGTTTCCTCCCACAGTCCAAAGATGTGCAGTTTAGGTGAATTGGCCATGCTAATTGCCATAGTGTTCAGAGATGTGTAAGTTAGATGTGCTAGATATGGGTAAATGTTGAGTAATAGGGTAGGGGAATGGGTCTGGGTGGGTTACTCTTCAGGGGGTTGGTATGGACTTGTTGGGCCAAAGGGCCTGTTTCCTCACTGTAGGGATTCGATAATCATTGAAGGAATTCTGAAAATATCGAATAAATCCAACATAGACTTGAACAAAGCAATTATTGAGTGGAGAAATAAAGCAAGTAAAGGCATGAAAAGTGGTCTGGTTCAAAAAATAATATTACACCACGTCTAACTATTCTTCCAACAGTGAAAAACTACTCAGGTCTTGTGACAGGTCTGAGTAACAAAATAAAGGTAAAACAATAGACAGCCAATTTTCATTCAGGTGAAACTACAAAGTCATTGCGAGAGCTGAGCATTCAAAAGCAAGTCAGAGTGAAAATGCTCAACGCTCTCAACAAAAGTCAATCCAAGTGGCAATAATAGTTCCCATCTCAGTTCTATGAATGAACATGAATGACCAGTTGGTTTGTTCAACTGCAGGGATCTATGTACAACTAGAGAATCTGTTTCTTCACAACAGGCAGCTGATCAGGAAGGTGTGATCTCATTGCTGACACAGAGTAAAGAATGATACTCCCGGAGAATAAATAGGGATGAGCAGATACCAGATGAATACTGAATATAAATGCATATCATGAGAAGACCTACGCAATTTAAAGACAATATATTCAATGCATGTGCAGAGACTGATGGAAGTGAAACTGACTAGAGTTAACACACTATTCCATTAATGCAGGGAACTTTCTTGCAGCAATAGCTGCCTCACAATTTGAGGATATTTTTGAGAACATCTGACCATGGTCTCTTGCATATGTAGTGGGATAGGTATCATTTGTTATCGCAGTTTTCTTTGGTCTGAAATATTTTTTGAGAGCAATTACTGTTGCATCATATGAAAATTTATATTCTGTGAACTGCCTTCTGTCTTTTAGTCAAAAATAATATCCAAGCATTTCTTCAGTCAGGTCACTGAGCCATACAAAACATTCATCCTTATAATGAACAAATAGGCTTTGAACTCTGAAGTCCCTTCATACCACAGTATGGAGGAACTCTCGATGTAGAAGGGAAAAATATAAGCTAAATTTAAATTATTCTCCATTTCATTATCAATTGTATTTTATGTCTCAGAGATGTGCAGAAGGATCACATCTGTTACAATGTTTTAACAGGAATTTTATTTACAAATGCTTTGAAAGCCACAAATTTACAGTTTAGTTTTAATTTCTATTTTTCTGTAACCACATCCAGGCTGGACTAATAGCGCACAACAAGCATAACAGTTAACACAAAGAAACAATCAAAAACTGAACAATCAAACAATTAATTATCATAACTGTGATATCATGCCCAAAATACTCATTAATATCTTCATGAAATTAAACCTGCCTTTCTTACCAAATCTGCTTGCGAAGTGACCCACTCTCACCTTAGGATGACTGAGTTTTGACTTCCTTGGAAATAGTTTAACAATCCATCTGGTTGCATCCAATTCTTATAACTATTCAGCGAGAAGGCCCATCAAAATCTTCACTGGGCAATTAGTCATGGAAAATAAAAATCAGCCTTATTTAGCAGGACCTGCATCTGGTTAATTTTTTTTAAAAACTGGATAAATTTCAGAATTTTTCAATAACTTCTTTCACAAAGTCAACACACTTGTACCTCTCATCATAACAAGCAATGCGACCTTGTGAGACCTCTCTAGCTTTATCGAGGACATCTTGAAACCCATTGTACAGGGGACCCCAGCTTCTGTTGTGACACTACAGATTTCTTACAGAAACCCAGCATCCATGGACCAGTCATACGGCGAGTCCCAGGAACATTCCTCGTCACAATGGACATGTCAGCACTCTACACCAACATCCCCCATGACGATGGCATCCTGAAACAGCCTCAGCACTCAATACCAACAACTGCCCATCTCCAGGCACCATCCTACGACTCATCCGTTTCATCCTCAACCACAATATCTTCATCTTTGACAACCAGAACTTCATCCAAACACACGGAACAACCATGGGGAACAAATGTATACCTCAATGTGCCAACATTTTCATGCACAAATTAAAACAAGATCTCTTTGCTGCATAGGATCTCTGACTACCACTAAATATCAGATACATTGACGACATTTTCTTCCTCTGGATCCACGGCGAGGAGTCACTGAAACAACTCCATAGCGATATCAACAAGTTTGATCCCACCAACAAACTTACCATGCACTACTCTTTAGAATCAGTCTCATTCTTAGAAACGCACATCATCATCAAGGATGGACAAGGAACTTATCTCTACCTACCTCGACACTGTCCAATCCCCCCTAGTCCAGGAACTCTCCACATATGTTCGAGACACCACCCACGCCCTCCACCTCCTCCAAGACTTCCGTTTCTCTGGCCCCCAACGCCTCATCTTCATCATGGATATCCAATCCCTCTACACCTCCGTCCGCCATGACCAGGACCTCCAAGCCCTCTGTTTTTTCCTCTCCAGACATCCCCAACAGTACCCTTCCACCGACACTCTCATTCGTTTGGCCGAACTGGTCCTCACCCTTAACAATTTCTCCTTTTGAATCCTCCCACTTCCTCCAGTTCAAAGGGGTAGCCGTGGGCACACGTATGGGCCCCAGCAATACCTGTCTCTTTGTTGGCTACATAGAACAGTTGATCTTCCATAATTACACCGACACCACTCCCCACCTCTTCCCCCGCTACATTGATGACTGCATTGAGCCACCTCGTGCTCCCGCGAGGAGGTTGAGCAAATTCATCAACTTCACCAACACATTCCACCCTGACCTTAAATTTACCTGGACCATCTCTGACACCTCCCTTCCCTTCCTGGACCTCTCCATCTCCATTAATGACGACCGACTTGACACTGACATTTTTTACAAACCCACTGACTCTCACAGCTACCTGGATTACACCTCTTCCCACCCTACCTCTTGCAAAAATGCCATCCCGTATTCCCAATTCCTCCGCCTCCGCCGTATCTGCTCCCAGGAGGACCGGTTCCATCACAGAACACACCAGATGGCCTCCTTCTTTAGAGACCGTAATTTCCCTTCCCATATGGTTAAAGGTGCCCTCCATTGCATCTCGTCCACATCCCGCACCACTGCCCTCAGACCCCACCCCTCCAATCGTAAGAAGGACAGAACGTCCCTGGTGCTTACCTTCCACCCTACAAACCTTCGCATAAACCAAATCATCCGCCGACATTTCTGCCACCTTCAAAAAGACCCCACCACCAGGGATATATTTCCCTCTCCACCTCTTTCCGCCTTCCGCAAAGACCGTTCCCTCCGTGAATACCTAGTCAGGTCAACGCCCCCCCTACAACCCACCCTCCCATCCTGGCACCTTCCCCTGCCACCGCAGGAACTGTAAAACCTGCACCCACACCTCCTCCCTCACCTCTATGCAAGGCCCTAAAGGAGCCTTCCATATCCATCAAAGTTTTACCTGCACATCCACTAATATCAGTTATTGTATCCGTTGCTCCCAATGCGGTCTCACCTACATTGGGGAGACTGGGCGCCTCCTAGCAGAGCGCTTTAGGGAACATCTCCGGGACACCCGCACCAGTCAACCACACCGCCCCGTGGCCCAACATTTCAACTCCCCCTCCCACTCTGCCGAGGACATGGAGGTCCTGGGCCTCCATCATCGCCGCTCCCTCACCACCAGACGCCTGGAGGAAGAACGCCTCATCTTCCGCCTCAGAACACTTCAACCCCAGGGTATCAATGTGGACTTCAACAGTTTCCTCATTTCCCCTTCCCCCACCTCACCCTAGTTCCAAACTTCCAGCTCAGCACTGTCCCCATGACTTGTCCGGACTTGTCCTTCCTGCCTATCTTCTTTTCCACCTATCCACTCCACCCTCTCCTCCCTGACCTATCACCTTCATCCCCTCCCCCACTCACCAATTTACTCTATGCTACTTTCTCCCCATCCCCACCCTCCTCTAGCTTATCTCTCCACGCTTCAGGCTCATTGCCTTTATTCCTGATGAAGGGCTTTTGCCTGAAACATCGATTTCGCTGCTCCTTGGATGCTGCCTGAACTGCTGTGCTCTTTCAAGGATCAAGGATGGACATCTCAGTACCTCATTCTACTGCAACCCCACAGATAACCTCACGATGCTGCACTTCTGGAGCTCCCACTCTTAACGTATTAAAAAAGCCATCCCCTATGGACAAACTCTACACACAAACAGGATCTTTTCAGATGTGGAGGAACAAAATGGAAACCTGAAGGTGCTGAAGGCCACCCTCATGAGAACAGGGTACAATGCTCAACCCATCGTTTGCCAACATGCCACAGCAAAAACCCATAATGACCTTCTCAGGAAACAGACATGGGATGCAACCAATAGGGTACCCTTCATTGTCGAGTACTTCCCGGGGCAGAAAAACTATGCCATGTTCTTCACAACCTGCAACATATTATCAATAGGATAGGCACCTCACCAAGATCTTCACTACACCTCCACTTCTTGCACTTAAACAAGCACCAAACCTCAACAGACCATTGTTCGCAGCAAACTGCCCACCTTTCAGGATAGCATCGAATACAACACCATACAACCCTGTCATAGCAACCACTGCAAGACATTTCAGAGCGTCAACAAGGATACGACCATTACACGTGGGGACACCATCCATTACACGTGAGCAGGTACTCCTGTGACTCGGCCAGCGTTGCCTCGCTCATATGCTGCAGCCAAGGGTGCCCCAAGGCATGGTATTTGGCGAGACCATGTAGACACTACGACAACGGATGAATGGACACTGTGCATTAATCACCAGATAGGGATGTTCCCTCCCATTCGGGGAACACTTCAGCAATCAAGGAAATGTAGCCTCAGGTCTTTGGGTGAGCGTTCTCCAAGGCAGACTTAGGGATACGCATCAACACAAAATCGCTGAACAGAAGCTGATAGCCAAGTTCAGTACACATGACGATGGCCTCAACCGCAATCTTGGGTTCATATCACATATCAGTTGACCCCACCACACTGTACACTTGCACACGCATGCACATACGCACACAGACACCCACACACACTTGCACATACACACATGCACACCCTATCACAGGCATATACTCACACACTCTCTTAAGCAAGCACACACTCTCTCTCTCTCACACACACACGCGTACACCCTATCACAGGCATATACTCACACACACTCTTAAGAAAGCGCACACACACACACACACACACACACACACACACACACAAAGTCTATGGGTGAATTTGCATTTGCAGATATATCCTACTTTGTTCAAAAAGCACATTTAAGTAAGCAGTCAATGTGACATTTTATAAATTCCTACTTTGGAAATAAAATCAGTCTAACTCCATGTTGGGACACAGAGACTTTAACCTCGCACCATTAATGCACTGTCTGAGCTGCGATGTCAACTTTTTTTAATATACTGATAGAACCTTAAATTTTCGGGCAGTGACTTGAATGAACTTCTGGGATATACATAATAAACAATTGAAACCTATATTCCCATTCTAAGTGATTAAAGATTTAATAGCCATCTAGTTATGTCTTATACATCGCATCAGTTATATAACATTTTGATCTTTTACTTTCAATTTCTGTGTCCTATGTATCCTGTCCCACTAGCTATCATACGAAGGAGCAGCACTCCAAAAGCTTGTAATTTCAAATAAACCTGTTGGACTATAACCTGGTGTCATGTGATTTTGAACTTTGTCCACTCAAGTCCAACACTGGCATCTCCACATCTTCACAAAATTAGTTTGACATAAATTAGTTTGACATTAATTAATAGACAGTTGGGGCAAAATCTTTCAGAATAGGAGTAAATTTCCTAAAGCCACGTTGGATTATGTATACAGAGACAGACAACAGATGCTCTCAATGTAGCATTAAGAAACATTTTCCATAATCCTGAAAAGTGGCTAATTTTTCAGCAATATAAGCAAGACTTGTATTAAAAAGAGTCAAGCTTAATCAGTAAAAGATCGCTTAGGCATAAGGATCATAGCATGGTTATATTTATATATGATGTTGAAGGGTGAGAAACTTGTGTCTGAAAATAGAGTCTTAAACTTGAATAAAGGAAATGCAAAGTTGTGAAGGCCACGTTAGCTACAGTAGCCAAGGAAATAGAATCAAAGTTAGCATGTTAGTGAAGCAATGAGAGACATTTAAGGAGATAATTCATAATGTTGAAAGAAAATATTTTCAATTGAATAATAGAGTTTCTTCGAAGAATGCACTATTTGTGGCTAACAAAGCAAGTTAAAAGATGATATCAAAGTGAAAGAAAAAAAACATACAACTCTGCAAAGGTTAATGGCAAGATAAAAGATTGGAAAAGTCTTAGAACCCAGCAAAACAAGAGTTTCTATACGTACATAAAAAAGGCAAAGAGTAACTAAAGTAAGCATTGATCCCATAGAGTGGCCAGGAAAATTAAAAATGAGAACTAGAAATAGCAAAGGCTTTGAACAAGTACTATATCTAATTTTCTGGTAGAAAATACATGAAAGTATTTGAAAATCAAGGGACAAATTATAGGGAAGAAGTTAAAATAATCACTATCATTTGAGTAATGCACAGCACTAGAAACATTAACCTGACTGAAGGCTCACAAGTAATTTGGATTTGAGGAAACTGGAAGTGAAAAGTTTTATTCTGTAATGGTGACCAAGAAATTATCACCAATTGTTGTAAAAATCCATCTGGTTCACTAATGCCCTTTAGGGAAATAAGTCCTTACTGGATCTGATTATAGATCCACAGTAATATTGTTGACTCTCAACTGCTCTCTGGAATAGCCTAATAAGCCACATGGTTCCAGGTTAGTTAGGAATGAGTAATAAATGCTAGCTTAGCCAATGATGCCCACATCTCATGAAACAATAAAAAAAACTTAAACGTTGCTAAAGGTGGCAAGAGTTGCAGTCTTTTCATCTTGCACTCATTAGGACTATGTTGCAAGAATCAGACTTGAGAACAAGAGGCACCATTTTTTACGGCATGAGAAGAAAGTGCTGATTGGTGTGCAGACTTTAGTATGATTCTGCTCTTGGAACTCATTTGTTAAATAATCTGGACAGTGCTAAGAGTTACACTGGAAACAAATTTAAGATATTTAACTAGACTTGCAGTGTGATGTATTTGCATGTGCTGAAAGCTACACTTATTAATACACAGGATCCCGTTTTATGTTGGCAAAAAGGAATTTGTAAATGGCTGACTCTTCTTTCATGAAAAGAAAGTCATTGTGGTGACTTCCAACCTTCACTGCATTCCCATGGCAACACTCTGACCAACCAGCATCTATCTATCTGATCTGAGATTGAAGATTGAGAGGTAACTGTTCTTGCTGCATCTCCATGCCAATGATGGCTCAGCCAGTCAGGGCTCTTTTCTTCTGCTGTTTGAATTGGTTCCCCTGTTTTTCAAGCCTGCTTCTTGCTTCATAGTCCTGGAGATTGCAAAATGAAAAATTTCAGCTTCTTTTAGCAATTTTAAATTCTGTATTGCCATGCAATAATTTTAAAAAGTGAATACGTTTGTGTAATCTTCCAAGATTCAGTAGAATATGGAAAAGCTCTGCTAGATTAGAAAACCATAAATGTAATATTGGAATCCAATAGAGGAACAGTAACAGAACAGGACTATTGGTAGGTCAGGTGGCTAGACAATTAGCCAATTTTTAACCCTGCTCAATGTCATTCCTTGCCTTCTCATCCTGCTCCCATCTCTCAAATCACCGTGGCTATGACCTGAACATGTTATTGCTGGGCATTTAGAAAATCAAAACAGACTTTCACAAAAGTGAAATCATGTTTTTTTTTCAATTTACTTGTGAGATATAAGCATCGTTGGCTAGATCAGCTTATGTTGCCCACCCCTAGTATTTCTGAACTGCTGCAGATTACATGCTGTAAATTGAGAGGGAATGCCAGGATTTTCACTCAATGACTGTGAAGGAATGGTGATATATTTCCAAATCAGCATGCTAATTAGCTAGATTAGGACCTTTGACAAATTTGTTTATGTTCTTTGAGGATACAAAAAGCAGAGTAGCCACCTGGGAGTCACTATAGGCAATATATTTGGATTTGCAAAATTCATTTAATACATTGACTGAAAATTGTCTAACTGGCAGGAAATAGAAAAGGATCACTTCTGATTTGGCAAACTATAACTAGTGGGATGGCATAAGGCTCAATGCTGGAAATTCAACTAACTACAAACTATATTAATGATTTGGATAATGAGATAAGGTTATTGTAACCAGATTGGCTGAGAACACAAACGTAGCGAGGAAAACAAGTTGTGAGGAGAATATAAAAGTGGCCAAGGGATGGAGGTGACTTAAGTAAATGAAAAAACAATAGACAGATGGATGATTGAGCAGGAAATAGAAAATACAATTCACTATGACAAGAAAATTATTATTTAAATTAAGAGAGACTGAAAAATGCTGTGCAACGAGGTCTGGGGATTCTTATACATGAATCAAAAAAGTTTGCAACAATACAGCAAGTAATTAAAAAGATAAATGGAATGTTAGCCTGAAATGCTTGGTGGATCAAATATAAAAATAGGGAAGACTTGCTATAATTGTACAGGGCATTGATGAGATTGCACTTTGATTACTGTATACAATATTGGTCTCTTTATTTTAGCAGTGGCTTACTTTCATTCAATGTAGTTTAGAGAAAGTTGTAAAGTTGACTCTTGGAAGGAAAATGTTATCTTATGTGGAAAGATTGAGAATGTAGGGCATATACTCATTGGACTAGAAGAATGAGAGGTGATCTTAAAGTTTTGAACGACCTTGCTAGGGTTGGCATGGGAGGCTGTTTTCTCTGATAGGGGATAATAGAACTATGATGCACAATCTGAAAGTAAGATATCTCTCATTTCAGAAGACAGTGAGTAATAATTTCTTCTCTCAGAGGGTTGGGGATCTTTAGAAGCCTAAATAGATACTTACAACAGAACTTAATCAGAAATTACTTTGTTTTTTTTTCTGGGCAAATTCATGTTGTTAACAGAAACTTGGAAAAGGAGCTGGAATTAACATATGTTTGAGTACTGTGTGTTTCAGTTAACAACCCTTCCCCAGCACTTAAGGAGAATACAGTACTGGCATTATCAAATGAACCATTTACTTTACAGTGGATACTACTCAATAGCAGGAACAGCATAAAAGCATTTTGCTCACCATGAGGGCACTCCTGTCAAAAGACTTGTTATCATTGGTCATGTACACAAAAGGATTATTTTTATAGGATTTCTGTTAGTTCAAGAAAAGGGTTCAGGTTCCCAGAGTTAGGAAAATGTTTACACAGTTTAATCTGTAAATTTGATAGTTTTTGAAGAAACCACACCACAGCATGGGTCCCATTTATTAGCTATACACTAATGATCAAGCAATTAAGTTGAAGGCAGCAGTGCTCCTTCCCATCATTGGACCTTCTCAGGAAGTGTCATAAAAGAGAGAGGTTAAAACATGACTGTGCCCACTTAGGATAGATGTTTTTCACAATAAACTCTGAAGAGCATTTTTGCAGTCACTTTAGTCTTATCCTTAACTCTTTCAATACCAGTGCTCTAATTGTGCAGTTATGTTTTTCAATGTTAGAAAAGTTCTGTGAGTGCATAACAACAATAATGGGCAGTAACATAAATAATCAGAGCTGGGATGCTTAACAGTTCCATATCCTTTCTAAAATTCTGTCTGGTTTCACTTTTCATAAAACCTAGCATGAGGATTTTGACATAAACATGGAAATAATTATTCTAGATCCCATTGAACGAGATATACAGACGTTTCTGTTAAATCCTTAACAATGTAATTCACAGAAGAAAAAAATGCAGATGGTCACAGTTAAACATTCCACTTCAATCCTCAGATATTGTGTAAGGATATTAAAATTAATGCATAACTCATTCTACAGCTATAGTGTCCTACATGAAGTCATTGAGGTCTGCAGCACAGAAAAGGGCTCTTTGCCCCATTTTTTCTCCACTAGTGAAAACCAACCACCTCACTATTCTAATCCCATTTACTGACTCTTGGCTCGTAGCCTTGTATGCCTTGGCATCACAAATGCACATTGAGTCCCCTCATAGCATTTACCAGATTCTAACGAAGTGTTTTCCAAATGCATTGTTATTTAACAGCATTTGAGATTGATTTTTAAAAGGCCTGCCAACTTTGATAAAATTAAGATCTTGATCTGAAATAGCTCACCCTAAGTCTGTCACTAAGAGTCCGAGATCTAGACCACCAGCTCAGGGGGAAAAAAACAGCATCTAACATGTTAAACTGTGTATGATTTGTTAAATTTCAATGTGATCCATCCCCATTCTTCTAAACCCCATCGAAAACAGGCCTTGTATATGCAATCTTTCCCCATGTCCATATTTCAAGAATTAGTCTGATGAACCTTTATTGTGTTCCTTTCAAGGCTTTTAGAACATAGAACATTACAGCGCAGTACAGGCCCTTCGGCCCTTGGTGTTGCAGCGACCTGTGAAACCAACCTGAAGTCTATCTAACCTACGCTATTCCCTTTTCATCCAAATGTCTATCCAATGATCATTCAAATGCCCTTAAAATTGGCGAGGCTACTACTGTTGCAGGCAGTGCATTCCATGCCCCTATTACTCTCTGAGCAAAGAAATTATCACTGATATCTGTCCTAAATCTATCGCTTCTCAATTTAAAGCTATGTCCTATCATGCTAGCCATTATCATCTAAGGAAAAAGGCTCTCCCTGTCCACCCTGTCTAACCCCTTGATTGTCTTATATGTCTCAATTAAGTCACCTCCCAACCTTCTTCTCTCTAACGAAATCAAGTCCCTCAACCTTTCCTCATAAGACCTTCCCTCCATACCAGGCAATATCCTAGTAAATCTCCTCTGCATCCTTTCCAAAGCTTCCACACCCTTCCTGTAATGGGGTGACCAGAACTATACGCAATATTCTAAGAGAGGCCACACTTTTTGTACAGCTGCAGCATGACCTCATGGCTCCGAAACTCAAACCCTCTACCAATAAAAGTTAACACACTGTATTCCTTCTTAACAATCCTATCAACTTGGGTGGCAACTTTCAGGGAGCTATGTATATGGACACCGAGATCTCTCTGCTCATCTACACTACCAAGAATCTTACCATTAGCCCAGTACTCTGCATTCCTGTTACTCCTTCCAAAGTGATTCACCTCACACTTTTCTGCATTAAACTCCACTTGCCACTTCTCAGCCCAGCTCTGCAGCTTATCTATGTCCCTTCATAACCTACAACATCTTTCACCACTATCCACTAGTCTACTGACAATGTCATCTGCAAATCTACTAACCCATCCTTCTACACCCTCATCCAGGTCATTTATAAAAATGACAAACAGCAGTAGACCTAAAACAGATCTTTGTGGTACACCACTAGTAACTGAACTCCAGGATGGACATTTTGCATCAACCACCACCCTCTGTCTTCTTTCAGTTAGCCAATTTCTGATCCAAGCAACCACCCAAATATATAACCTCACTTACTCAGCAGTCCCTGTGTCTGCTCCTACTAGCGTGCACTCCTCCTTTAGACAAAGTAAGTTTTTATATTTTAAATTTATCTTCCCATCAGGCCCCTGGTCTCTGCTGTCACTCCTTCCACTGCAACTGCCGCCGAAAAAGAAATATTATATCACCCTTTACAAGATGAAGGCTTGATTTTCCAAAATTGCCTCAGTTATTGAATGATCCAAGCATAGTAGAGATTGACAAATATATCACCATTATTTAAGAAATGAAGGAGGGAGAGAGAGAGAGAAAGAGAGAGACAGACAGACAAATAACAGGCAATGACAGGCCAATTAGCCAATAGGCGATACCTGAGGAGATTATAGAGGCATTGGCGGTGGACTTTCAGAAATCACTGGAGTCAGGGAGGGTCCCAGAGAACTGGAAAATTATTAATGTAGCACCCCTGTTTAAGAAGGGAAGGAGGCAGAAGTCAGGAGAAAATAGGCTGGTTAGCCTGACATCTATTGAAATTAAGATTTTAGAATACAAGAGCAGAGAAGATAAGCTAAAAGAGGCGGAAACTAGAACTGAGTCTGCTGATAGGTTTGTAGCAAAACTGGAAGGTAATTGTTAATTACACCAATTTTCTTGGTACACTCCCCTGTTTTCCTCCCCATCAGCTTAATTAACTGATATTGGTTCTGAAGCAGGAAAGTCAAAATGCAGCATTTTTTAAAGAAGTACACTCAGGAATAATCCTGTGTTTTGGTATAGAAGTTGGGATGGTGGGGAAAAAGTCTTAATTGCATTGTTTGGTTAACATGATTTTGGAATTAAGTTTACAGTTAAATGTAGTAAGTTACTCTTTTGACTACTTCTGGTGTAGTTTTGAAAGATGGAAGAAAGAGAAGTGATAAAAGTAAGACAATAAGAATAAGACATAGGAGTGGAAGGAAGGCTATTCTACCCATCGAGTCCACTCCGCCATTCAATCATGGCTGATGGGCATTTCAAAGCCACTTACCAGCATTCTCCCCATATCCCTTAAATCCTTACAAGATTAACAATTTATCAATCTCTGCCTTGAAGACATTTAATGTCCTGGCCTTCACAGCACTCCATGGCAATGAATTCCACAGGCCCACCATTCTCTTGCTGAAGAAGTGTCCCCTCATTTCTGTTTTAAATTGCCCTCCTCTAATTCTAAGGCTGTGCCCCCAGGTCCTAGTATCCCTGCTTGATGGAAACAAGTTTCTAGTGTCCACCCTTTCTAAGCCATGCATTATCTTGTAAGTTTCTATTAGATCTCTGCTCAACCTTCTAAACTCTAATGAATACAATCCCAGGATCCTCAGCCATTCAGCGTATGATAGGTATCATCTGTGTGAATCTCTGCTGGACACGCTCCAGTGCCATTATGTCCTTCCTGAGATGAGGGGCCCAAAACTAGACAGTATTCTAAATGGGGCCTAACTGGAGCTTTATAAAGTCTCAGAAGCATTGCTTCTCTTATATTCCAACCCTCTTGAGATAAATGACAACATTACATTTGCTTTCTTAGCCACAGACTCAACCTGCAAGTCAACCTTTAGAGAATCTTGAACTAGTGCTTCCAGATCCCTTTGTACTTTGGCTTTATTTTCTCACCGTTTAGAAAATAGCCAATGCCTGTATTCTTTTTTCCAAAGTGCAAGACCTCGCATTTGGTCACGTTGAATTTCATCAGTCTTTTCTTGGACCACTCTTCTAAACTGTCTAAAATTTTCTGCAGCCTCCCACCTCCTCAGAACTACCTGCCTGTCCACTTAACTTCATATCATCGGTGAACTTCGACAGAATGCCCCAGTCCCTTCATCCAGATCATTAATATATAAAGTGAACAGCTGTGGCCCCAACACTGAACCCTGTGAGACACCACTTGTCACCACTGCCATTCCGAAAAAGAACCTTTTAATCCCAACTCTCTACCTTCTGTCACACAGCCAATCCTCAATCCATGCCAGTAGCTCACCTTAACACCATGGACCCTTTACCTTACTCAGCATTCTCCCATGAGGCACCTTATCAAATGCCTTTTGGAAGTCTAACCGACTTGTTACCTCTTCAAATAATTCTAACAGATTTGTCAGATACAACCTCTCCTTATTAAATCCATGCTGACTTGTTCTAATCCGACCCTGCATTTCCAAGAATTTAGAAATTCCACCCTTAATGACGGATTCTAGAATTCTACTTACAACCGAGGTTAGGCTAATCGGCCTATAATTTTCCATCTTTTGTCTTGATCCTTTCTGAACAAGGGGGTTACAGCAGCAATTTTCCAATCATCTGGGATTTTCCCTGACTCCAGTGATTTTTAAAGATTACAATCAACGCCTCAGTTATTTCTTCAGCCACCTCCTTCAGAACTCTAGGATGTAGCCCATCCAGGCCAGGAGATTTATCAATTTTTGGACCTTTTAGCTTTTCTCGCACTTTCTCTTTTGTAATAGCTCTCACACTCAACTCTGCCCATTGACTCTCCTTAATTGTTGGGATATTACTCATGTCTTCCACTGTGAAGACTGACACAAAGTATAAGTTCTTCAGCTATTTCTTTATCTCCCAGTACTAGCCTTCCTGCATCAATTTGGAGCAGCCAAATTTCTACTTCTATCTCTCATTTGTTTCTTATGTATTGAAAGAAACTTTTATTATTATTTCTAATATTACCAGCTGGCTTACCTTCATATTTGATCTTCTTCTTCCTTATTTCTCTCTTTGTTATCCTCTGTTTGTTTTTGTAGTGTTCCCAATCTTCTGATTTCCCAGTGCTCTTGGCCACTTTATAGGCTCTCTCTTTTTCTTTGATACATTTCCTGATTTCTTTTGTCAGCCATGGCTGTTTAATTCCGCCACTCCCATTCCACCCCCCCACCCCAGGATAATTTTTCTTTTCTTTGGGAAGAACCTCTGTACTGTCTCCTCAGTTACACCTAGAAACTCCTGCCATTTTTGCTCTGCTGTCTTCCCCAATAGGCTCTGCTTCCAGTTAATTTTTGTCAGTTCCTCTCTCATGCCCCTGTATTTACCTATGTTTAACTGTAACATCATTACATCTGATTTTGCCTTCTCTCTTTCAAACTACAGACTGAACTCTACCATCTTATGATCGCTGCCTCCTAAGTGTTCTCTTACTTTAAGAACTTTTAAAAAGTCTGGCTCATTACCTAGCACTAAGTCTAGAATAGCCTGCTCCCTTGTGGGCTCCATCACAAGCTGTTCCAAAAAGCCATCCTGTAAGCATTCCATGAATTCCCCTTCTTTGGATCCACCAGCAACATCATTCACCCCGTCCATTTGCATATTGAAGTTCCCCATGATCACCATGACCTTGTCTTTCTGACATGCCCTATCTATTTCCTGGTACATCTTGTGCCTCTGGTCCTGACCACTGCTGGGAGGTCTGTACATAACTCCCATTATGGGTTTTTTTGCCTTTGTGATTCCTCACCTACACCCACATAGACTCCACATCATCTGATCCTATGTTATTCACTGCCATAGATTTAATTTTTTTCTTAACTAACAAGGAACCCCACCCCCTCTGCCCACCTCCCTGTCTTTTCAATAAGTTGTAAATCCTTGGATGTTTAACTGCCAGTCTGAACCCCCTGCAACTATATCTCTATGATGCCTGCGATTTGTGCTGTAAATTCATCTACTTTGTTACAAACACTACGAGCATTCAGGTAAAACATCCTAATACCAATTTTCTTATCCTCATGATTTCCATCACCTCTGGAATTATGTCCTAAGTTATCCTTCCTTTTTGCTTCATTCCTAGTCTGCCTTGAACTTAAACCCTGCACACATACTAACCTGCTGCTTATCTTTCTGCTTGACTCCATACTCCCTGTCGCTTTCCCTTTCCCTTCCCCCTGACTCACAAGTTTAAAGTCCTAGTGACCACCCTATTTATCCTTTCCACCAGAACGGTTCAGGTGGAGACCGTCCCATCGGTACAGATTGCCCTGATTCCAAAACTGATGCCAATGTCCCATGAAATGGAATCCCTCTTTCCCACATCAATCTCTTAGCCACATGTTTACTTTCCTAACTTTCTTATCCATATGCCCATTAGCACGTGGCTTGGGCAGTAATTCAGAGATTATGACCCTCAAGGATTTGTTCTTCAATTTCCTTCCTAGTGCTTAATACTCCCCAATCAGGTCCTCCTTCCTAGCCTTGCCTATGTTGTTTGTGCCAATGTGGAACAAAACAACTGGACCCTCTCCCTTCCACTCCAATATCCTTTCAAGCCAGTCAGTAATGTCCTGCACCCTGGCACTGGGCAGGTAACACATCATGCATGACTCCTGATCAGGTTCATAAAGGATACTATCTGTCCCCCTAATTATATAATCCCCTATAACAACTACTTGTCTTTTTGCTTCCCCTCTTGAATGGCTGGCTCATCCTGTCCACAGCCCTTTTCCTCATCCATACAGGGAGCAAAAATCTCTTATCTGTTGGACAAGGACAAGGGCTGAGGCTCTTCCACTCCTGAACTCAGGTTCCCCGTACCTGCCTCACTTACAGTCACACCCTGTTGTCCCTGATCACTAATTGAATTTGAATGACTTAATCTACCGGGTGTCACTGCCTCCTGAAACAAAGCATACAGGTAACTCTTCCCCCTCCCGGATGTACCGCAGTGTTTGAAGCTCAGATTCCAGATCATCAATTCTGATCCGGAGTTCTTCCAGCAATGAACACTTGCTGCAGAAGTGATCACTGTCATTCAGAATGGGATCAGCCAGCTCCCACATCACACAGCTACAGTACATCACCTGTCCAGCCATCTCTACTTATTTAATTGATTTATACAAATTTACGAGTTAAATAATTTCTAGTACTTCTCTGTCATCTTATTCAATTAACCAACTAATGGTAAACTTTTAATCAATCACACAATACACAAGAAATATCAATTGAAACGCCTTAGCAACACACGAGAGTCCTTTTTTTGGTTAGAGAAGGAGGGTGGGTGGGAGACACTACACGTGTAGTGTCTCAGGATTCAGCTGCTGCCAAAATATATAGCTGAAACTCCCAAGATAAGTTTTTATATTTAAAAAGTACCTTCTCGTCGGGCCACTGGTCCTCACTGTTGCTCCCTCCACTCCAACTGTCGCCGAGAAATGAAAAATGAAGTAAATATTAATTTGAGACCAGTTTTATCTTGTGCTAACACGTTCGACAAGGTTCTCCATGGGAAACTGGTTAGCAAAGTTAGATCTCATGGAACACAGGGAGAACTCACCATTTGGATACAGAACTGGCTCAAAGGTAGAAGACAGAAAGCGATGGTGGAGCGTCGCTTTTCAGACTGGAGGCCTGTGACCAGTGGAGTGCCACAAAGATCAGTGCTGGGTCCACTACTTTTCGACATTTATATAAATGATTTGGATGTGAGCATGAGAAGTATAGTTAGTAAGTTTGCAGATGATATCAAAATTGGAAATGTGTGGACAGCGAAGGAGGTTACCTCTGATTACAATGGGATCTTGATCACATGAGCCAATGGGCTGAGGAGTGGCAGATGGAGTTTAATTTAGATAAACGTGAGGTGCTGCATTTTGGGAAAGCATATCTTAGCAGGACTTATATACTCAATGGTAAGGTCTTATGGAGTTTTGCTAAACAAAGAGACCTTGGAGTGCAGGTTCATAGTTCCTTGAACGTAAAGTCGCAGGTGGATAGGATAGTGAAGAAGGCATTTGGTATGCTTTCGTTTGTTGGTCAGAGTATTGAGTACAGGAGATGGAATGTCATGTTGTGACTGTACAGGACATTGGTTAGGCCACTGTTGGAATATGGCATGCTTTTCTGGTCTCCTTCCTATTGAAAGGATGTTGTGAAAATCAAAAGGGTTCAGTAAAGATTTACAAGGATGTTGCCAGGGTTGGAAGATTTGAGCTATAGAGGGAGGCTGAATAGGCTAGGGCTGTTTTCCCTGGAGCATCGGAGGCTGAGGGGTGACCTTAGGGAGTTTTATAAAATCATGAGAGTCATGAATAGGATAAATAGACAAGGTCTAGGGGGAATCCAGACTAGAGGGCATAGGTTTAGGGTGAGAGGGGAAAGGTATAACAGAGATCTAAGGTGCACTGTTTTCACGCAGAGGGTGTTGTGTGTGTGGAATGAGCTACCAGAGGATGTAGTGGAGGCTAGTACAATTGCAACATTTAAAAAACATCTGGATGGGTATATAAATAGGAAGGGTTTGTAGGGATATGGGCTGGGTGCTGGAAAATGGGACTAGATTGAGTTGGGATATCTGGTCAGCATGAACAAGTTGGACTGAAGGGTCTATTTCCATGCTGTTATATCTTTATGACTCTTTGACTCTATATGTTGTTGAGGCTGTATAAGGCTCTTGCCTGATCGCATTTAGAATATTGCTGGCAGTTTAGTGCTCTGTGTCTAAGGAAGGATGTGCTGGTCTTGGAGGGAGTCCAAAGGAGCTTTACAAGAATGATCCCAGGCATGAAGAGCTTGTAGTATGAGGAGCAGTTGAAGATTCTGGGTCTATACTCCACCGAGTTTAGAAGGACGGGGGTGGATCTGATTGAAACTTACAATATAATGAGAGGCCTGGATAAAGTGGGCATGATGAAGATGTTTCTACTAGTAGGAGAGACTAACACCTGAGGGTACACACTCAGCATAAAGAGATGACTATTTAGGACTGAGATGACAGGAAGTTTTCTCGCTCAAAGAGTGGTGAATCCATGGAACCCATTGCCATAGAGGACTATGATGGCCAAGTCATTAAGTATATTTATTACAGAGATAGATAGGTTCTTGATTGGTAAGGAGATGAAGAGTTACGGGGAGAAAGCAGGAAAATGGGGTTGAGAAACATATGAGCCATGATTGGATACTGGTGCAGACTCGATGGGCCAAATTACTTTGTACTTCTCCAATATCATATGGTCCTATATCGCATGGTCTTATATCGTATGGTTGTATATCATATGGTCCTATATCATATGTTCCTATATCATATGGTCCTATATCGTATGTTCCTATATTGTATGGTCCTATATAATATGGTCCTATATTGTATGCTCCTATATCATATGCCCTATATTGTGTCATCTTATGGTCTTACCAGTTGTCAAGAAATAAGAAACTATTATTATAAAATAATAGAATCATTCTTAGAGAGTCCACAATATGCTCAAAGTAAATTTGATAAATTTATTAATATTTCTGTGTTGTAATTGGTAAAATAGTTAAAGGAGAATCAGTAGATGTAATATACTTGAATTTCCAAAGATCATTCAATAAGTTATCATGCAAAACAATAATAATCATAAGGGCTCAGAGATTCTTGGTAATATGTGAGCATGGATTGAGGATTGAACAACAAATAGGATCAAACTGTAAGGATAACTGGGGCATTTACAATTGACAGAATGTGACCAGCTGTGTGCTGCAAAGCGTAGTGCTGAAGCCACATGTTATTATTCTATATTGATGATTTAGTTGAAGATTCAAGGAGTAATGTATCATGACTTTGCTGATGATACCAAACTCATGGGAACATCAACTGTAAGGATGACACTTATGTAATGATAAGGTCCTATGGAGTGTTGCTGAACAAACAGACTTTGGAGTGTAGGTTCATAGTTCCCTGAAAGCAGAGTCACAGGTAGAGAGGATGGTGAAGAAGGCATTTGGTATGTTTTCCTTTATTAGTCAATCCATTCAGTATAGAAGTTAAATGGTCACATTGCAGCTGTACAGGACACTTGTTAGGTGACTTTTGGAATACTGTGTTCAATTCTGATCTCCCTGCTTTAGGAAGGATGTTGTGAAACTTGAAAGGGTTCAAAAAAGATTTACAAGGATGTTGCCAGGGTTGGAGGATTTGAGCTACAGGGAAAGGATGAATAAGCTGGGGCTGTTTTCCCTGGAGCATCAAAAGCTGAGGGGGGGGGGGAACCGTATAGAAGTTCATAAAATCATGAGGGGCATGGGTAAGATAAATAGACAAAGCCTTATCCCTGGAGTGGGAGTGTCCAGAACGTGAGGGCATAGGATTAGGATGGAAGGAGAAAGATATAAAAGAGACCTAAGGTACATGTATGGAATGAGCTGCCAAAGGAAGTGGTGAAGGCTGGTGCAATTACAGCATTTAAAAGGCGTCTGGATGGGTATATGAACACGAAGTGTTTAGAGGGACATGTGCCAAGTGCTGGCAAATGGGACGAGATTAGGTTAGGATAACTGGTTGGCAGGGACAAGTTGGACCGAAGAGGCTGTTTCTGCGCTGTACATCTCTATTACCCTATGACTCTATGACACAGAAAGAACTGTAAAGAGATACAGAGGCATTAATTGTGGGGGAAACACAAAGGCAGCTGGTATATAAAATGGCAATGTTTTCACTTTGATCATAAGAATGGAAAATTAGAACCCATTTTAAAAGGTGTGAATTTTGAAAATATTGATGTTCAGAGACCTGCTGTACATAGAACGCAGAGTTAACATACACACAGAATAGACAGTTAAAAAGGGAAATGACACCTTTTCCTTTATTACAGGAGGATTTGGGTAAAGGAATACATTTTTTTGAGACAATTGTGCAGTGTTTTGGCTAACATACAGGAATACTGTGTGCAATTTTGGTCTCCCATTGAAGGAAGGAGCAATCTGAGTTGGTGGTGATACAGTGAAGGTTCACTGGATTGGTTATTCGGATGTGAGTTTTGTCTTATATTGAGGGGATTCCTAAACTCGGCCTATATTCTACAGAGTTTAGAAAAATTTGAGGTGATTTAATTGAAAAATTGGAGATTCTGATGGCTCATGATCCCGTAAACGTAACTTTATTTCTGCCAACTGTAAATTTTCACAGTCTCAGGATAAGTGGACGATTGTTTACAACTGAGGAAAGGAGACATTTCTTCATTCAAATTTTTGGCTCCATGTATTGTGGATCTTCGAAATTCTCCATCCCAGAAGGTTTTGGATTTCCAGATGGACCTTTGTTGAATATATTTAAAGCTGAGATGGGCATATGTTTGGCTTCTCAGGGAATCAAAGAATATGGCATGCAGACAGGAAAGTGGAGTTGAAGCCAAAGATCAGCTACAATTGTACTGAAAGACAAAGAAGGCTCAGTTCGAAGTTTGCTCCTGCTCCATTTCTTGTATTCAGGAATTTTTTTTTGTAACAAAGTCCAACATGCTACTTGCTTTCTTAATAACTTGCTACGTGGTTAACTTCTGTGATACAATTAAAAATAACTAGGTCCCATTGGATACTAACATTTCCTAATGTCTCAATATTTTTAAAAAATCTACTTATTTTAACCAAACATTATATTTCATATTGCACACCTTTCATCATGTGCATCCCCACGCCCAAAGCCAGGAGAACAGGGTCCTAAGTACGAACAGTGCCAGATAAGTAGTGTACCAGGTATGTAGGGGTGAGGGTGCAAAGAGGCTAGGAGTTGTTGCATTCTGGGGATCGTGGATGAGTGTCAGGTCATGGGGGAAGGGTGTGTGAATGATTGGGCTGGTGTTGCATCTTGGTAGGGCAGGCAGTGGTTGTTAGATCCACTGGGAGGAGAAATGGTGTCATGTTGGGCTCAGCAGTTGGAGAAGATTTTGGGTTGCAGGAGTAGAGAGGAGGTATTAGGCTAGGGTTTATGGGAGTGTAAGGGGTTTGTAGAATGAGTAGTTTGCAGAGCGTATATGTTATAAGTTTTGGGGGTAATTTTAATAGTTACTCAAGAGATAGACCAGACATTTAATAGTCTCACTGTTTAAGTAAAGACTTACATAACTGCAGTGGAACCCTTCAAATTCTCCCATTTAAACGGATACTTTTAGAGGGATATGTTTAGGTGATTTTGGTCATTGGAATCTTCAGTTTTTCAGCAATTCCCTCAATCTACTGCAAAGGAGATTCCACAAGCATAGCTCCTAAATACACTGAACAATATATCTGATCATCACAAAATCCAGGCCAATATTTCCCTTTCCTATATTTGTGTTGACTCTACATAATTATGATCATGATTATGTAATTTCTTCATTTTCATGTCACTGATAATAGATTCTAGTATTTTTGTGTAATTGAATCCAGGCTAGCTGAGCTATAATTCACTGATATTCTCTCTCTTTTCTTGAGTAGTGAATATATTTGCTGCCTTCAAAATTCATGGAGACAATTCTGCAATCTACATTTCTGGCACCTCACATATTTTTGCAAGTCTATGAATTTGCGACTGAGATACCTGGGATGAATTTTCCAGACCTTTCCCTTTAATAGTTAATTACCCTTAATTAATCTGTTCCTGTGCTTCTTTCCAGAAGATTTAACAATTAGTAGAAGTATTGTGATGATTGGGATATGGTGACTCCATGGATAAAACGTTTAGTGTAAATTTGATTGAACCAATCCAGAAGAGTAGATTAGTACACTGGGGACAAATGTTCAAATCCCACCATGGCAGCTGGTGGAATTTAAAAATTCAGATAGTTAAAAAAAACTCTCATGACCATTAAACTATTGGAATGTTGTTTAAAAACCCTCTTATTCATTCATGCCCTTCCCTAAAGGACATTAGGAAATGTCCTTCCCTGGCCAGACTTCGAGATATGTGGTTGACTTTCAAATAGCCTATCAAGCCATTCTATTGTACCAAACAGTTGCAGAAGAGTCAGAAAGGAGTAAAAGTGAATGGACCATCCAGATTAACTGAAGGACTAGAAAGGACTATGGCACACCCAACTCAATCAACCCTGCACAGTTCTCCTTACAAATAGCAGGAAGCTGGAGCCAAATCTGGGAGAAGGGCCTCACCGTCAAATCCAGCAATAGCCTGATATAGCCAGACCTCATAGACACAATCCCACTCTCCATCAACATCATAGACTTTGGCCTGTTCAACTGGGAGGGCAGAGCTTCCACATTGGTATCCAGTCAGGACAGAGTTCCTCAGGGATTTCTCAACGTTTACCTTGGGCTCCATGGACCCTCGGGCATTAGGTGAAACAAGCAGAGGAAAGCGTTCTACTGATTACCATTTACTGCTTACTCTCATCTGATGAGTCAGTACTTTACCATGTTGAACGCCACTATGAAAGAAATAGTGAGGCTAGCAAAGACACAGAAGACACTTCGGGTGGGCACTTTGATACCAGTCACTAAGAGTGGCTCAATAACACCATTAATGACGAAACTGACAGTTTCTGAAGGACATATTCTCAAGTCTGGGCCTGCAACATGTGGCAAGGAGATCCAGAGTGGGAAAAACCAACTTGTTCTTGCCTTATCAATCAGCAGTTGCAGATGCAATCATCCATGAGAGTAAATGTAGGAATGTCCTTGTGAAAAGAAAGAATCATCTTCACACTGAGGATACTCTCCACTGTGTTGTTTGGCACTATCTCTGTACTGAATTGGATAGAGTCATAAGAGTCATTTAGCATGAAAAAAAAACCTTCAGTCCATGCTAATCAAGTTTTCCAAACTAGATTAGTCCCGCTTGCCTGCATTTGGTCCTTTTCCCTCTTAAACCTTTCCTATTCATGTACCTGTCTCTTGTATCTTTTGAATCTTGTAACCAAACCTGCATATACCACTTCCTCTGGCAGTTCATTTTACATACAAACTACCCTCTGTCTGAAAAAGTTGTTCCTTAGGTCCCTTTTAAATTTTTCTCCTCTCACCTTAAAAATATGCCCTCTTGTTTTGAATGCCCCCGCCTTATGGAAAAGAATTTTGCTTTTCAGCTTATCTATACCGCACGGCATCCATGCCACATTGTGGGCTATTTGCAGCACTACTATGTTCAAGCACAAACAGTAGCCTCAAGGTCCTTTGTATCCCTCATTAGTATCCCTCAGGCTGGGAGATTAATCCCAGTGCAGTGAGCGTTTGAGTGGTGCATGACAGGAGCAGCACCAGGTCTACCTAAAACTGAAATACCAACATCATGGACCTACAAAACAAGACTAAAGGCACACCAAACCATGGATGCTGCATATAATGGATGTAAGTGATTCCACATTTAATGGATCAAATCAATGCTTTACAGTTCTTCCATGGACAGTCTTATATGTTGGTGGATAATTAAACAACCAGCTGGAGGAGGAGGCTCCACAAATATCCTCATCCTCAATCATGGGGGAGCTCAGCAGATCAGTGCAAAGGAAAGGTTGAAGCATCTGCAATGATCTTCAGCCAATACTGCTGAGTGGATGATCAATCTCAGCTTTCTCCTTAGCATCACAGGTCATCATTTATCAGCTCATTTGATCCTCTTCTCAGGATAACAAGAAATAGCAGGAGGCACTGGAAACAACAGCTATAAGTCTTAATGATATCCTGGCAGTATTAGTGAAGGCTTGTGCTCCCTAACCAGCTGTGCCCATCGGCAACTTTTACCATTACAACTACAACACCAACATGTACCAATGTAGAAAATTGCACACAATGTACACAGGAAAAGAAAGATCTAACGATGCCATTGCATCAGTCAACACTCCATCAACAGTAAAGAGATAGACTGAGATTTTCCATTTTGGGGTTAAAATATGGCAGTGAGTACCTTAGATGGGATTACATCTGCAATGGCCTAGGATAAATTATTTCACAAGATTGCATACTTCTCACCTTATTGTCTATGCAAACAAAAACTTTGTACAAGTGACTCGGTGAATCACGTGCGACAAGAGAACAGCAAATTGAACTCCTGACAGGGCCTCCCACTGTTGTAGGTTCTGGCACCATATCTAAAGGTCAGCTGGACCCCCACTTGACTTGCTGCAAGCCAAAAACATCCACTCAGTCTGCTGGTCACCTTAACAATGAAGTGATGCTTCCTAATGTCACCATCCTCTCTTTGCTAGTTCACACTCACAGTCTTAACTCTGTCACTGCACAGGTATCTCTGAAAGCTTCATAGCCGTCAAGCATCAGAATCATATACACAATCAACCTTCAAAACCTTACACCCACCACATACTCTGAAACTCGCAGGCTGTTGCGTTTCCTGGGGAGAACTCACCTCTTTATATGCTTATGCATGCTCACAAATTGCTCTTGCACCTATTGCCATTGCATTTAGTCCTTATTCTTATCTCATTTCAGGAAAAACAAGCCAAAACCACACAGAGAAGGTAAAGAGAGTTGGATGGTGTCAAACATTAAGATTCTCAGCACATTTGAGGAAAGGGCATTGCAGCTGGCCAGGGAAAACCTTCCTGTGGTAACAGGGAGACAGAGGTCAGGAATCCCATAAGCAATATTGCACTAATCACAGATGGTTCTCATAGTCACCCTGGAAAAGTTAAAGTTTGAGAAGTGGGCATATTGCATGCTACTGTCATTACAGAGTTGAATGCACAGAACTTAACCAGGCCTGGTTCAGGCATTGGCACTTCATTTTGAGGAGGTTTTTTTTGTACAGTGATCCTGGTGGAAGTGTCTGTAGCATTGTATTTCTCTTTAGCATCAGTCTAAGAATGTCATAGAGGTGCCCTTACCAGATGTGGAAGGATTATCCCTCGTCATCGAGTTACCATCCTTGTATGGGCCTAGAACCTTTGAAAAAGGCTGGCACAGGACAGCAGTCCAGAACAGAAGAGTCACGATATCTCACTGAATATCTAACACAGGGCCACATTATCCTGCTGTTGTGGTCACAAATGACTTGTAAATTAAGGGAGTGGAATCTTTTTCGTCTTGAACCTGCGAAAAGCCAGCACCTTAGAATCTCAAAGACTTCACTGCCCAACTTTCACCTGTCAAGAGTTCACTTACAAAGAGAGCATCAGTGAGCTCCGAGATGCACTTATAAATTACACCTGAGACATATCACACAGGAGCCCAGTCACTCCCAGAAACAACCAATTGAAAAAAGAAACTAAGGGCAGCTGTTACTTTCACGGCTGCCAAGATAGGATTGCTATCCAGTATCTATGGCCACTGGTTTTCATCCAGCAACCTTCCATCCCATGCATGGAAGACTTTTTTAAAAGAACTAAAACTAAAACTAAATCAGGTGGTTGAAGCTGATCATGAAGGTTCAATGTCAGAGCAACAAATAAAGCCCTAACAATCAAAGGAAATTAAGTTGGTTTCTGCAGATAGCGTTTTTCTGTTATTTTTCTCATCGTAACCTGGCACTTCAAGGTCCATTATGGCATCTCTTGCCCACCACTTATCCAATCAGGTAATTGAAGCAACAGTTCAAATCTCAAGCATTTCTGTTCCGTATGACTCCATTACTCATTGCCTAGATCAGAGTGGTGTTGGAGAAGCACAGCAGGTCAGGAGCATCCGAGGAGCAGGAAACTCGATGTTTCAGGCAAAAGTCCTTCATCAGGAATGAGGCTGGCAGCCTTCAGGGTGGAGAGATAAATGGGAGGTGGGTGGGGCTGGGGCGAAGGTAGTTAAGAGTACAATAGGTAGATGGAGGTGAGGATGAAGGTGATAGGTCAGAAAGGAGGGTGGAGCGGATAGGTGGTAAGGAAGATTGGCAGGTAGGACAGGTCATGTGGATGGTGTTGAGCTGGAAGGTTGGAACTGGAGTAAGATGGGGGATGGGGAAATGAGGAAACTGGTGAAGTCCACATTGATGCTCTCGGGTTGAAGTGTTCCGAGGTGGAAGATGAGGCGTTCTTCCTCCAGGTGTCGGGTGGTAAGGGAGTGGCAGTGGTGGAGGCCCAGGACCTGCATGCATTACTCACTGCATCAACTTAAATAACCTTAGAAGGAATCCTGAAAAGATGCTTGGTAAATATTTCAATCTTCAAATCAAGGAGACAATCACAATCTACACTGTTCAAATAGTCTCCTAAATATATTAGAAATCGATTTCTCAAGCCTGCGAAACAAGTGTGAAGCACTTTTCCTAGTAGAGTTGAAGTTTTTCTTTGCTTTTTGGCATCAGTTTGTAAAGTCATATAATCACATTGGTAATAGTTCTGTTTCCATATTACAGCTGTGCACTCTAAATCACTCTCTACCTTACCATATAAAACATTTTTATCCTTAGAAAAGCATTTCAAACACACCAATGGGAGCCAGCCAGGACTTAGTAAGCCAGGAATTACTATGCACAGCTGCCAATAAAGTAGTCAAAACTGCTAATAATCTTCAAAAAAGCAAATAATGGATGATCTAGAAATTAGCCTATTCAGATCCTTTTATTAGAGGATTTGTTGGTAGAGTTGGTTAAAATATTGAGCCTGAAAATCTGGAGTCATTCTATATTCATGTATCATGAGTACTCCAGCTTTAACTCTGGTGCAATTACCCCTGATAGCAGCTAAGTATATCAGGCCTAAATGCGTCAGCCTCCAATATGGCAACAAAGATCCTTTGGATAATTAGAATTTTATTCTATCTTTGCATGGATCCTGTAGTCTATTCACAGTGGGTTCTAACAGGCAGCACAGTGGCTCAGTGGTTAGCACTACTGCCTCACAGCACCAGAGACCTGGGTTCAATTTCCGCCTCGGGCAACTGCCTGTGTGGAGTTTGCATATTCTCCCCATGTCTGTGTGGGTTTCCTCCGGGTGCTCTTGCTTCCTCCCACAGTCCAAAGATGTGCAGGTTAGGTGAACTAGCCATGCTAAATTGCCCAAAGTGTTAGGTGTAGGGGAATGGGTCTGGGTGGGTTGCTCTTCGAATGGTCGGTGAGGACTTGTTGGGCCGAAGGGCCTGTTTCCAAACTGTAGGGAATCTAATCTAATCTAACTATTGACATGGAATGTGGAAATGCAAAGGATGATAAGTGGGGAGCACCAAGGGTTGGTACTATGTTGACAAAGGGGCTGTAAAGGGAACATTGATGGTAGGTGTAGGTGTGGGTTAGCACGGACTGTATGAGGGATCCTTGCAGGTGGGGAAGGAGTATGACATGCCATGGAGGCTGTGAAGGGATTGGATAGGGACATAGATTGTTGTTAGGGCAATAAGGGCCAGTGAGGGTAACTGAAGGTGAATAGGTTAGCATAAGGTGGCAAATATGAACTAAGGGGAATGAGTTGGGTTATATGAGGATTTTAAGGAGGAAGACCTCCTTACAGTTGTGAACTACCTTCAGTTGTGATGAAGGATAAGCACTCTGAAAGCTAGTGCTTCCAAATAAATCTGTTGGACTTTAACCTGGTGTAGTGTGATTATGAACGTTTTCCACTCCAGTCCAATACCAGCTCCCAGTCCTCCACATCAGAATGAAAAACTCACTCTTTAGGGCATTTTTCCCAGAGACAGCTGTGGTAATCCATGAAATTTCCCAACTTTAGAGTATAAATCTAGGCCCTCGTATTCACTGCTGATACTTAGACTTGATTTAGGTCAAAATAATGTGTCAGATTCATTTAAGGTAACATCAAGATTTATTCATAAGTTAAGCTACTTTTTCTCACTAATCAAAATATATTTTTTTGGACATAACATATTATACTAAGGAATCCAGGCATGTACAGTAATAGAATACTCAAAAAATTCTTTAAAAGAATGATCTGCTTGGTTGATTTAGAGTCAAACAATGAATTAAATTTGTGACATCTATTTATATAACTCAGCTTTTCATAATTACACCCTGTTATTATGCACCTTTTTAAAAACATTTCTCCAGAGCTAATTTGTTCAAGGATTTACTCCCATATCTAAATGACTATCCAATACACATGGTTAACACTTGTTTGTTTTACATTTATAAAACACTAACAGTTATGGAGAAAGTAAATGCAGCAGAATTACTCTATTTAAGAAAACAGCATCTGGCCATCTGTAGATGCCTAATTTTGACCTGTGAATAAATGAATCTTGAAAAGTTGCATTGTATTTGATAAATGTTCCGGCTTTCTCCCAAGCAATTTAGCAAATTTTGCTTATTTAAGGATTGTCCCTTGTGGTAGCAGGTCATAAAATTTCATCTAACAGTCGGTGGGTATTCAGTCTGAAGCCAATCTGTTGCCATTTAAGGGGCCTATTCAGCTTGCTAAGCAAACACCAGCAGCAGTCCAGCTTTATTATACAGTCTCACAGTACTCAAGATGCAGAGGGGGAGGGAGGAGGGAAGAAGATCACATTAATACATTCTAAACTTTGTTTTTACACCAATATAAGAGCACAATAGGTCTTTGTTCCACTGATATTATGAGCTATGTGTTATTTATAACTGTGTTACTGATGCTTTGCTGAGAGCTACAATTGAAACCATGCTCAAACGCCATTCTCTGGGGCTGAGAGTGATGGCATGCAAGTCTGTGTTTGCCATTCTCCACACTTTCAGTCATGTCACTGTGGACTGTTGCCAAGTAGAGGCCAGGCACTTACTCACAGGAAGAGAAATAATAAATTGAACTGTTTAAATTTAAGGTTTCTTTTATATAGCTCTCTCTTATCATTTTGCAGGTGGGATTCACTTATAGCAATTTTACCTTCGTTATTTTGCCTCCTTTCCCAGAGTTGAGGCTTCTGTTGGAATTTTAAATTAATGTAGTCAAGATATCATACATTAGTATATCCAAGTGGCCATTCTTCATTTGTGAATCTACCCAATTAAAGTCAATAAGCTATTTAATCAATGAGGTATGTATTGGACTCTGGTGTGTACATATTTATATTTTTCCAGGTGTGACCTCGAGAAAAGTTAGACCTCACCTTCCAAAAGCACAGGAATTGCCATCGAGAAGAAGAGGTCAGCAAATACATGAGAACACCATGACTTGCAAATTCTTCTCCCATCCATGCACCATCCTGACTTGGAAATATGTCACTATTCCTTTGCGATTGTTAGGTCAAATTCCTGAAACTCACTCAGTAACAGTATCTTGGATGTACATAGACTGAATGGATTACAGCAGTGACACAGCTCCCCACCAACTCTCTAAGGCAATAAGGATCGGGCAGCATGGTGGCACAGTGGTTAGCACTGTTGCCTCACAGCACCAGAGACCCGGGTTCAATTCCCGACTTAGGCGACTGACTGTGTGGAGTTTGCACGTTCTCCCCGTGTCTGCGTGGGTTTCCTCCGGGTGCTCCGGTTTCCTCCCACAGTCCAAAGATGTGTGGGTCAGGTGAATTGGCCATGCTAAATTGCCCGTAGTGTTAGGTAAGGGGTAAATGTAGGGGTATGGGTGAGTTGCGCTTCGGCGGGTCGGTGTGGACTTGTTGGGCTGAAGGGCCTGTTTCCACACTGTAAGTAATCTAATCTAATCTAAATACATGCCGAGCCAGCATACAGATACACATGTATCTCTTGAACAAATATATATTTTAAGAAGTTGAACAATAGCATGATAGGCTAGCTATCTGACACATTTCCACTTCCAAGAGATCTTGCTGGAGGAAGTCAATGTGGCAGAACTGTATGATCATACAGGATTCAAGAGCAAAGAACACAGAAAATTTACAGCCCAGAAACAGGCCCTTCGGCCCTCCAAGCCTGAGCTGATCCAAATCTACTGTCTAAACCTGTTGCCCAATTCCTAAGCATCTGTATCCCTCTGCTCCCCACCTACTCATGCATCTGTCCAGATGCATCTTAAATAAATCTACTATGCCTGCCTCTACCACCTCTGCTGGCAACGTGTTTCAGACACCCACCAAGCTCTCTGTGAAGTACTTGCCGCTTGTATCCCCCTTAAACTTTCCACCTGTCACCTGGAAAGCGTGACCTCTTATTATTGAATCCTTCACCCTGGGAAAAAGCTTGTCTCTATCCACCCTGTCTATACCCTTCATGATTTTGTAAATCTAAATTAGGTCCCCCCTCAATCTCCTTTTTTCTAATGAAAACAAACCTAACCTACTCAACCTCTCTTCAGAGCTAGCACCTTCCATACCAGGCAACATCCTCATAAACCTTCTCTGCACCCTCTCCAAAGTGTCCACATTCTTTTGGTAATGTGGTAACCAGAACTGTACATAGTATTCTAAATGCAGCTGAACCAATGTCTTGTACAATTTTAACATGACTTGCCAGTTCTTATACTCAATACCCCATCCAATGAAGGCAAGCATGCCATATGCCTTCTTGACCACTCTATCCACCTGTGCAGCAAACTTCAGAGTACAATGGACCTGTGCTTCCAGACCTCTCTGCCCATCAACTTTTCCCAAAACTCTTCAGTTCATTGTACAATTTGCTGTAGAGTTAGTCTTGCCTAAATGCATCACCTCACATTTGTCTGGATTGAAATCCATCCGGCACTTTTCCGCCCAATTCTTCAGTCTATCTATATCCTCCTGTAATCTTTGACATTTCATTATGTCCTCCACCAATCTTCGTGTCATCTGCAAACATGCTGATCATGCCAACAGACTCCTCTTCCAGATCATTTATGCACATTACAAACAACAGTGGCCCCAACACTGACCCCTGTGGAACAGCACTGGTCACCATTCTCCATTTTGAGAAACACCCTTCAACTACTACTCTGTCTCCTGTTGGTCAACCAGTTCTTTATCCACCTAGCTAGAACACCCTGCACACCATGTGACTTCACTTTCTCCATTAGTCTACCATGGGGAACCTTATCAAATGCCTTACTAAAGTCCATGTATATGATATCAATTGTCCTTCCTTCATCTATCAACTTGGTCACTTCCTCAAAGAATTCTATTAAGTTGGTCAGGCACAATCTCCCCCACACAAAACTGTGTTGCCTATCACTGATAAGCCCATTCTTTTCTAAATATAAATAGATCCTATCTCTCAGTACTCTCTCCAGCAACTTTCCCACCACCGACGTCAGGCTCACTGGTCTGTAGTTACCCAGAATATCCATACTACCCTCCTTGTACAGGGGGACAACATGAGCAACCTTCCAGTCCTCCGGCACCTCACCTATATTTAAGGGTGCCATGAAGATATCTGTCAGGGCGCCAGCTATTTCCTCTCTCACCTCCCTCAGCAACCTGGAATAGATCCCATCTGGTCCTGGGGATTTGTCCACCTTAATAACCTCTTCCCTACTTATGTCAACGTGATCCAGATTAATCAAACTTCTATCTCTAATCTCAAGATTCATCATGTTCCTCTCCTCAGTGAACACTGATGCAAAGTAGTAATTCAGAATCTCACCCATTCTCTCAGGTTCGATACACAGCTTTCCTTCATTATTCTTTAGTGGACCAATCCTTTCTCTGGTTACCCGCTTGCTTCTTATATAAGAACAAAATGCTTTGGGATTCGCTTTAAAAAGGGAAATGGTGCTGGCTTTGGAAGCTGCAGCATATGGACCTTTGGTGTTTTTCTGCAGTGCATCTTGTTAATGGTACACACTGCTGTGGCAGAGTATTGGTGGTGGATGGACTGGACATTTGTTGATGTCGTGCTAATCCTGGATGGTGTCAAGCTTTAGATTAGATTCCCTACTTACGGAAACAGGCCCTTCAGCCCAACAAGTCCATACCGACTCTCCAAAGAGTAACCCACTCAGACACATTCCCCTACCCTATATTTACTCCTGACTAATGCACCTAATACCATTTGGCAATTTAGCATGGCCAATTCACCGGACCTGCACATCTTTGGATTATAGGAGGAAACTGGAGAATCTGGAGGAAACCCATGGCTGGAATCGAACCCAGGTCCCTGGCGCTGTGAGCCACCATGCCAGCTCTAATCAACCAACTTTTTGGGACAGGAAACTATGTAAAATGTGTTTCTCAAGGCTGTCTTCTAAATCCACAACAAAATGCTAAAACTATGTACACCTTCCAATCCCAAGAAGCTTCTAGTTCTCTTTCAAGTCTACCAAAAGCTTAATCCACTACATTGAAACAAAAGCAAAGGGATGTAATTAACCCTTAATTCTATCCCACATGCTCATTTCCACCCAAAATCTGCCTCAAGTAATTATTACTACCATATCAATGACAGTAAGAGGTATTACGAGGCAGATGCTGTAAAAATAAAAACAAGATGTCACACAGTGTTGGAAATATGAAACAAAAACAATGCTGGAAATATATAGCAGGTCAGACAGCTTCTGGGAAGAGGGTAACAGAGTTAATGTTTCAGGATAATGACCTTTCATCAGAACAGTTTAGAATCATTGGCCAAAATATAATGGCACGCCACGGTTAGCACCCCTCTGACCAACTGTAGATGTTAAGCCCATGCATGTGAGCAGCATGACTGTGGAAGACATTTTTCCAGTGGTGGTCAATTAAGAGACATTAGGATCAGTGACTTGCCTCTGTGCACTGTCGATCCAACCAGAGGACTCGACACTTCACCAGTACCACAGACTATGGTGGTCACAGGTAGAAGGAGAGAGAATTTCTATGGCAAAGCAATAGCTGAACTTTCCACTGGTGGTATCAGAAGCATGGGTTTGGCTGTTGTTCCCAGTTGCCCCCTCCATAATGAATAAACCATTATTGAAGGAAGGATCCTACCCCAACTGGATGGCCACTGTGAAGCTTTCTCTCCATTTGGTAATGATAGAGGAAGCAACTTTGGCAATAACCAAGTTAAAAACAATTCAGTTTGAAGCTTGAAAAAATGTGTTTACTTTCTAAAGGAATGGTCAGTTCCAATTGAAAGAGCTCTAATTTTAATTTGCACCTCTTATATATCTATAAATATTTGGAGAAGCTCATTCCTGTTTCCAATTGGAAGTTTCAATGGATACATCTATTGAAGTAACAAGGAAATTGTCAGCTTTGCTATAAAAATCCATTATTAATGGCTTATTAATGTACTTTAGTGATGGAAACCTGTCCTCTTCACCTGGTGTGAGTCTATATTTATGACTTCAATTTGTGTCAATGTGGTTGACTCTCAGATATCCTCTGAAAAAGACACACAAGCTACTCAATTGATTAAACAGCTATGAAAAGCTGTAAAAAGAATGAAACAGGATGGAATTCTTGGCTTTAACCAAGCTGTGAGTTATGCAGTTCAGTGAGAGTCATTCTCAATAACATTTAGTATATGATGGCAAAGTTGAGATGAGATGAACAACAGCTCACACAAATATACACATTTGTTTAAAATCCAAGCAATCGTGAAGTACTTTACATCATCAGAACCAGCACAGTTGCATTCCATTACAATCTGTCAATTCATAGTGTAGCATCTCTTCACTCCCCCATCATCTTGAAGCCAGATAATTAAACTGGTTTCAATGGGGATTGCAGAACAACATACCAGGAGCAGCATCATGCACATCTGAAAATCATAATTTTCTTCAGTTTTCCAACACTATCACTGGACACAGTAATATATGGTCCTGTGAAATTGCGTCTGAGAATCTTCAATGTTAAAGTTGTATCCCATGAAGCCTCAAAGCATCGAATCAAAAATATGAGGAAACATGCACCTGGCTACAGTCTGCCATCCTTCCTTAGTTCTGCCCCTCCCCCATGAGTTGGACGAAGCAGGCAACAAAGGCACAGAATAGAGGACTTCAATGTTCATCACCAAAAATCACCCAGTAGCACCATCACTAACTGATCAAATCTTAAAAAATACATCTGTCACATTAGGCTTGTGGTAGGTGTTGAAAGAGCCAACACGAGAGAATAATCTCCTTGTCTCCTCACCAATCCTCTCATCACAAATGCAAGGTGTTCAAGGTGGCAATTTTGGAGTAACCAATGTACAATCTTTGTGGAGATGAAGTCTCATCTTTACATTGTCCAGACCTTTCATTGTATCATACATTATTGCCATGCTAAATGGGATAATTGCCAATTAACAACAGAGGTAGCAACTAAAATCTAAGCATTCACAAAATACTTTACATCATCAGAAGCAGCAGAGTTGCATTCCATTACAATCTGTAAGTTCATGGTGTGGCATATCCTTCACTCCCCCATCATCTTGAAGGCAGATTATTAAATTAGTTTCAAAGAGGATTGCAGAACAGTGTACCAGGAGCAGCATCATGCACACCTGAAAATATATCACCAACCTTGTGAAGCTACAATGCAAGACAAAGTGCTTTTTAGAAAGCAGAAACAACATACTATAGACAGAACTGAGCAATCCCAAAACAAACTGAGTCAAATGCATGTTTCAGCCAATGGTCCCTGACACTTCTTTCAATATCCAAATCATTACAGGCAGTTAACTTCCACTATGACATGTAGCACTCATCCATCACATGGGTGCACTGACACCCATTTTAAGCGTGAGAAACAGGTGAAGCACCATTGAAATTCTTTACAAAGTTGCTGCATCAACTTATTCCATCTATATTTTTGATACTGGAATTCAACCACTGCACAGATAATTTTGTTTCATTTTCAAAACTGTCTTTATTTGGTAATTTTATAAGAAAAATTAAATTCACAGAAAGCCAGTTTCATAAACAAACCTATATTCAATATGAAAAACAAAGGTACTAGAGATACTCAGCAGATCAGGAAGTAGCTGTAGAAAGAGAATCAAAGTTAACATTTCAGGCCAATATCCTCCCAAGTGAACAGGGAAAACAGGAAGATGGGCTCATTTTTTAGATGACTGCCCTTTATTCTCACTCTTTTGATCCTGTTGAAACTGTTCTTGGGAGAAAAGATTTACACAGCTAATATTTATGTATGTGTTGAACTGTGCAGAAGAAAGTACACCTTTAAAAATATAAATTTAGATTGATCTGCAACCTTTCAAGAATGTTTTTGACTGTAACTTGCAGTGGAATCTGTGCAATGCTGCCTGACTTTTCTCAGAAATTAAGAGGATTTTAAATCAATGTTATTTTGAACTTATGCTTGGGTTCATGTTTTTCAGGAGGCTACTCGAAATGCAACAGAATACTCGCTGTATAAAGACTGGGTCAATTGTAATGCAAGTCATTCATTATATGTTTGGCACTTAGTTGGTGTTCTGACTAAATTTTTATTTTTATTAAATAAAATGCCATTATTAATCAAAAGGTCATAATGGAACTTTAATAAATCATGTTCTATTAATTGTTTCTAAATGCTAACATATTGATGAGTTATATATCAGCAGTATTCTCTTGAGATAGATCTGAAATAGCATGAAAAATATTTGACTAATACTAATTTAGTCATAAGTATACAGTAGGATTCTCTGTGCTCTGCATTTGTGTGCATGCAAGTCAATAATTGCATAAATGCTGTTACAAACATAACTTCAAGTAACTGGACTTAGTAACTCCTGACCAGGAATAGGAAATTGATCAGGGTTTTTGGCCACAATCCAATGAACTGTGATGAGAAAGTGCACTTGCATAGACCACAGGTTCAGAGAAAATTCAACTTCTCTAAAATTCCCTCCAAACCAAAATAATCTGGCATACTGTTTGAAATGTGATCCCTCCTGAAGCAGTTATTTTTTTAAAAAACTGTCTCCAATTAGCTAAGATAAAACAGAGGCAGAGTTTAGGCAGTGGGGGCATTCGTGAGATGCATGAAAGAGTTGGAAGAGTAGTCCGGTGAGGGAAATCTTGATGTCGAGATTATCTCATTCCAAGTTGTATACTTTTCATGAATGGCCTGACATAATTCCCACCAAGGTGATAAAAACAATGACTGCAGATGCTGGAAACCAGATTCTGGATCAGTGGTGATGGAAGAGCACAGCGAAATCGACGTTTCAGGCAAAAGCCCTTCATTAGGAATAAAGACGTTGAGCCTGAAGCATGGAGAGATTAGCTAGAGGAGGGTGGGGGTGGGGAGAAAGTAGCATAGAGTACAATGGGTGAGTGGGAGAGGGTATGAAGGTGATAGGTCAAGGAGGAGAGGGTGGAGTGGATAGGTGGAAAAGGAGATAGGCAGGTAGGACAAGTCCAGACAAGTCATGGGGACAGAGCTGAGCTGGAAGTTTGGAACTAGGGTGAGGTGGGGGAAGGGGAAATGAGGAAACTGTTGAAGTCCACATTGATGCCCTGGGGTTGAAGTGTTCCGAGGCGGAAGATGAGGCGTTCTACCTCCAGGTGGTGAGGGAGCGGCGGTGAAGGAGGCCCAGGACCTCCATGCCCTCAGCAAAGTGGGTCGGGGAGTTGGAATGTTGGGCCACAGGGCGGTGTGGTTGATTGGTGTGGGTGTCTCGGAGATGTTCCCTAAAGCACTCTGCTAGGAAGCGTCTAGTCTCCCCAGTGTAGAGGAGACCGCATTGGAAGCAATGGATACAATATATGATATTGGTGGATGTGCAGGTAAAACTTTGATGGATGTGGAAGGCTCCTTTAGGGCCTTGGATGGAGGTGAGGGAGGAGGTGTGGGCATAGGTTTTACAGTACCTGCAGTGGCAGGGGAAAGTGCCAGGATGGGAGGGTGGGCTGTAGGGGGGGTATGGACCTGACCAGGTAGTCACAGAGGAAACGGTCTTTGCAGAAGGCAGAAAGGGATGGGGAGGGAAATATATCCCTGGTGGTGGGGCCTTCTTGGAGGTGGCGGAAATGTCGGCAGATGATTTGGTTTATGTGAAAATTTGTAGGGTGGAAGGTGAGCACCAGGGGCGTTCTGTCCTTGTTACGGTTGGAGGGGTGGAGTCTGAGGGCGGAGGTGCGGGATGTGGACGAGATGCGTTGGAGGGCATCTTTAACCACGTGGGAAGGGAAATTGCGATCTCTAAAGAAGGAGGCCATCTGGCATGTTCTGTGGTGGAACCTGTCCTCCTGGGAGCAGATACGGTGGAGACAGAGGAATTGGGAATACGGATAGCATTTTTGCAAGAGGTAGGGTGGGAAGAGGTGTAATCCAGGTAGCTGTGGGAGTCGGTGAGTTTGTAAAAAATGTCAGTGTCAAGTCAGTCGTCATTAATGGAGTTTGAGAGGTCCAGGAAGGGGAGGGAGGTGTCAGAGATGGTATAGGTAAATTTAAGCTCAGGGTGGAAAGTGTTGGTGAAGTTGATGAATTGCTCAACCTCCTCACGGGAGCACGAGGTGATGCCAATGCAGTCATCAATGTAGCAGAGGAAGAGGTGGGGAGTGGTGCTGATGTAATTATGGAAGATCAACTGTTCTACATAGCCAACAAAGAGACAGGTATAGCTGGGGCCCATACGTGTGCCCATGGCTACCCCTTTGGTCTGGATGAAGTGGGTGGATTCAAAGGAGAAATTGTTAAGGGTGAGGACCAGTTTGGCCAAACGAATTAGAGTGTCGGTGGAAGGGTACTGTTGGGGATGTCTGGAGAGGAGAAAATGGAGGGCTTGGAGGCCCTGCTCATGGCGGATGGAGGTGTAGAGGGATTGGATTCTCACCAGTCAGTGGCAAGATGCCAATTGATAGTAATTAACAATTTTGAAGGTCCTTATTGACTGCTCAACCTGCCAAAAAACTAGCCATCAGGATTACCCAACATGAAAGCCAGAATGGGTGTTTGGCGAGTTCAGCTCACTGCTTCCACTAAACAAACTCCATTTTGCTCTTCGCCAAACTGCAGAGTTGGGTATAATCAATTTGGTTTCGCTGCACACACTTCCACCATAGACACTGTTTCCTGACTTTCAGACAGCCATTGTTGCTATCCTGGCATCTCTCCCAATGCACTGGAACTTGACCTAAAACCTAGGGTTATCTAGCAGAGTACAAATTCAACCAACATTATTCAAGTGCATCAGGGACAGGTTGTTATTCAGCTATTGACATTTTACTCACACCATCTAACACTCTTGGTCACCTGCAGAGACTTATTATTCAACACCCCACTCACACTATTTATATGATCTTTTGATCTCTCTGCCCTTGATCTAACTGCCCATAAATTCTCTGTTCTGTTTGCTTCCCTCTCACTTCACCTGTCAAAGGGGCTACACTCTGAAAGCTTGTAATTTCAAATAATTGTTGGACTATAATTTGTTGTTGTGTGATTTCTGAAATTATAAATCGAACAATTTGTCAAAGGATCAGATTCAGGTAGGCACCAGTAGAAATATATCTGAAGGTCCTCATGAAAAATTTGGACAAAAAAAAATCAGCTCAGGATAACTGCAGCATTCCATAAGTTCTAAATTAATTGCAGAAGGTGAACAATAAACATAAGCCAATCAGGAAATAGAGTGGTTCTCATGTCAGCCATTTTTAATTGTGTTTCCAGCAATTGGGATGATATGTAGCAGTAGGTTTAACCAAAAGGAACAACAAACTTCTATCAAAGACTGATTTAACATAAAAGGTGATATAGCGTGCCAGAAACAAAGGCTGTCAGTCTTATCAAAAGAAGGATGAAGTGGAAGATAGGGTAATTTCTGTTAATGATGGAGCCAGACCATATTCATCTCATGGAAAAGTGATCTCTTTATATTGAGCTCATTTCTCCTGGCAAATTCACTTGAGTCTTGAATGGCCCAGACCCTATTTGAATAATTAATGCCATTATTTAGCAAATGCTGAAAATATGTGCTTTGTTCTGAATGGCCACAATCCAATATTAAGCACATAATCAGTGTATCATTATTTTGTGAACTGCATGGAAATTTTCAGTGAAACAAACATTGTATATGAAAATGTTGGAAAACACAATTTTACAGATCATCAAAAGATTAATCAAGAGTGACCTTGAGAGAATTCAAAAACTTTCCAACAAATGTTTTAGTAACATATGTCCAAAAAAGGACAACAAGCAACGATCAAATGTTAAAACTTCAGCCATAGTCATTAGAGCCACAAGAGAAAAAATTTTCAAACAGTCATCAGGTAGTACAGAACCTGAGAATTGCTTTAAAAGGGATATACTTGGTTGAGGCTTTTCATCTTGCACTCATCAGACAATACACAGGAAACACCAAAGTAAAGGGAAAACATTTATGCTGCTAGACAGGAAAGCACTGATTGGTTGACAAGGTTGACAAAGCTTTTCACTGTGCCTTGGTACACATGATAATAAATTCATTTCAATTCAAGTGCTCTCTGATTGATAGAGATGTTGCTATGGAAAATGTATCAGTTAATGATGAATGAAAAGCAGTTAACTATCAGTCATCATTAGCTCGTGTTTCTCTATAGCAATGCCTCTGCCAATCAGTTCACTTTCCAATCAATCAGCACTCTCCTCTCATAAGAGCAGGAGTATACTATACAGTCCATCAAACTTATGCTGTCATTAATTTAATCACAGCTGATGGAATAATCCAATATCTTTACCCACTCCATCCTCATAAACCTGTACACCACTGGCAATCAAAAATCTATCAATCTCTAGCTTAGACATACGCAAAGGCTAACCTTCCATAGACCTCTGTAATAGAGAATTCCAAAGGTTTACAACCGTTTAAGTAAAAATATTTATCCTCTTTTCAGACTTAGGTGGCATCCCCCTTAATTTTAAATTGTGTGCCCTGGTCTAGGCTCCCCATCCATTATGAACCAGGGAAAACATTTTACCTTCATCTTCTTTGTTCATCCTTTTAAATAGTTTGTAAGTTTCAATGCGATTGCTTCTCATTTTCTGCAAATCTCATATGGTATAAATATTGTTTTCCCTTTAATTTGGTATTTCTTGTGAATTGACCTGATGCGCACAAGACAAAAAAATTCAACAAAATGCGTCTTTTTTCTTCAAAAATATCCGAAACTATTATTTTAAGAATTCTTCCTTTTACCTCCTGAGACCAGCAGTCAAGGTGTGATATTCAATGCAAATGCAAACAATCCTTTGGTAGTTCAATCATCTGTCTACCTGGATGATTACCATTGCCAAGTTGGACAATGTACCCCATCCTAATCTTGTCTTCAATCAATGTCCAACAGAACTCATTTGGTAGTGATTAGGCTCAAGACTTGCTGACTTTTCCTCCTATTTAGCTTAGGGAAGTTGGAGTCGCTTATGACATCCCTATGAGAGCCCTGGCTGTGTTTAAATAACTCTGCACAGATCAGAGATCAAATCTGGATCTAGTCTGTCTGAATTCTCTTATGTAGAAGTGAATCAATTATTGTCATTTTCTGGATTATAATAATGTCACTGAAAATCTTTAAGGGTTATGAAACTTTAAATATTTGTTTCCTGTTGGCTTTTTAGGATTATTTGACTTTGTCCCCGTGATGATGATTATTGCGAGAGCAGCAATTAAAGAAAAAATTGTGATAACTAATGGTTTAGGAAAAATGTGATGTTATTCCTGTGGAATCCTGGGAAGCTGGAAGCACTTAACTGCAAGAACTACATCTGTAGAAAGAACCAATAATTTGTTCAAGGAGCTGACATCTGGTTAGTTAGCTTTCAAATAGGGTTGATGGTCTGACAGAAGGCAGCGTTTGCACTGAATCAGTGGCAGAAGTAGGTTTATGTACACCAGAATCTCAAATACAGGAAATGCATTTGTTATGATAGCATAACCATTTGGACTGGCTAACAACCAATAAAAACAGACTTAAAAGGGATTGTTTAATATTTTTAACAAAATATAAATTAAAGTTCAACAATATGTACACATGGACATTTGGGCTGTGTTTTTAATCACTTTATGCTGCATTATTTAACATGATTAAAAATAACAAACTTGAGGATAATTTTTACACGGCTCAACAATAGAAAAATCTGTTTCGAAGGCTGTATGAAACCAAACATTAAATTTCTATCAAATGGTTATTCCCTTTATTTCTGTCTCTATAAAAATCTTTTCAGTCATTTCATCCGACAGCCAAAACCTTTCAATGTTCAGAGATATCATACACAGATGTTGGGTAATGAATATAATTCTTGAAGAACATCCTTGTGGGAATGATGCTATACGTACAGGTTCTACTATGGTTGCTATGAAAATAAATGCATAAAATATGGCTTCCTTGTGTTTGTTCGAGTTTTTAATTGACTGGCATATTATGGGATATCCCAGGACGTCAACAACATAAAGAAAAACAAATTAGAGAATGTTGTATTCTCATAACTGAAATGTGATCCTGTAAGAAAAACAGGAAGATTAAGTTGTACATTTATCATGAATTATTTTCCATACATCATGTGGTTAGATTAAAGTTGCATTCACATGACTGAACGTTAGCAGACTTTACTAAGTATAAACATACAAGGGATGGTAAGAGAAGACATCTCTGATTGACCTACAGACTTGGGTTTAAGTTCTATGTGATCTGATGTGATTATAATATTGATCTGCACACACATATTGAGTAACTATTCTTAACATTAAGGGTTGGTGTGGACTTGTTGGGCCGAAGGGCCTGTTTCCAAACTGTAAGTAATCTAATCTAATCTAAGTATAGTTAACTCTTCACATATCTCCCAAGTCTTTACACTATTTATACATCTTCTTATTCTACCTCACATACAGTCTCTGTGCATTATATGCATGCTCTGTGGGGAGGTTTCACCAATCACTTTGAACCTACACAGAAGCTTATTTGGAGGTTGAGGAGGGTCAATACATGCCATACTACTTCTCTGAGTGTCTGTGTCATTAGTGACATCCCTCATAAGCTGTGCATAGCCACTCCAATGTTCTGTGTCTGACCTCTGGCTCTGTACGTCTCTGCCGTGCTTGGGGTCCTGAGGCCTGAAAGGAAATGTTGGTCATTAATAGTTACATTGTCTTATTTTCTTCTATGGATTAGGTTTTGCAGGACATCCAGCTATTTGCTTCTTTTTAACTAAATTGTGGTATGGTTATTTCTTTGAAGAATGCCACTTGATGTCCAGACAGGATAAGATCTCTGTTGTTAGAGCCTCATAATAACAACTCTCTCGTACTGCTGGTCCCTGAGCCATACCTGGTCTCACTTTTCCAATATGGGCAGGTTATGAGTCTGTATCACTGGTTGCAGGTGTGAATTTGATCTGTCCTTTAATTTTTTTTACTGTCTTGTTCATTCATAGGCCTGTGCCATGACACTTGGCCTTAGTTTATGGGAAAGACAGGGGAGTTGAGTTTGCAGCCTCCAGCCTATTAAACGTGGCTTGGGCCAAAGCCATTCTATAAGAGTGTAGAAAGGGAGCTGAGTAAGGCTAAATGGGAATCTTAATTTTTTTTCAGGTGATTTGTATGATATGAACCCCTCTCCTGGCTTTATCTTGGCTTGTGGGTATCCTAATGACTCTGTAACATGGATAATTCCATAAGAGACAACAAAGGATTGGAAAACTATTGATGAATTATGGTGCATTGCAAGTGAATTCTACATGTAGGATTTCATGCATGGAAAATATGATGGATTATAACAACTTCCGAGATGGGTCAATTGAACTTCTAGACCTTAATTCATTAGAAATAATCATCAACCAAGATGAGATTATCCCTTAAATTCAAATAATTTATCCCAAGTATTTTCCATGGTCTAGCTGAAAAAAAAGAAGGTAAAGAGTAGCACTGGGGTAGCACAGTCCTCAATGGGTTGTGACATACCTGGCCACAACTTGGATTTCCATGCCTTGAGCTGACACTTGAAAATACCCAGATGCCTTCTGTGGATTTTCTGGAGATTGTCTGGAAACAGCCTTCAATGGATCAAAATATCATTGATATTTCTGATGTGATTACATTGCTCAAATTCCTGCCACAAAACAAGTGTTATTCAGGTGGTACTCTGGCCAGTGAACAAGGTAGAACATGGTTAAAAACAAGGTAAAAACAATGACTGCAGATGCTGGAAACCAGATTCTGGATTAGTGGTGCTGGAAGAGCACAGCAGTTCAGGCAGCATCCAAAGTGCAGTGAAATATTTCGCTGCACTTTGGATGCTGCCTGAACTGCTGTGCTCTTCCAGCACCACTAAGGTAGAACGTGTGAATCTGCATTCTTCATCACACAATTGAGCGTCACAAACTTCCTGAAACTTCTTTGCTAGGATGGCAAATATTGTGGGGTTAAAGTGACAAAGATCTAAACGTCTTAACTTTTGGTTTTCCTTTACTATGGGCATCTTCAATGAAATGTCTAGTAAATGGGATTAGAACAAGTTGGTATTTGTTGATAAGCATAGATGTTGTGGCCCAAAGGGCCTTTTTCTATGCTGTATTACTTGATGATTCTATCCATGATTCTATGATTCTAATATCAGCTGTTGTCTGGTGTTTGCCTTATAAATATTTTTAACTGCGTTATAACATATCAGCTGCAGCTGAAATTTTGGGATTCAAACTCAACCCTGCACCTGAACCCAGTCTTTGTGGCCACCTGGTTGTTCAATAAACTTAATGATAATCTGTGGTTAATTTAAATCTTTACCAGTAAGCACAAGATGTAGCCTTGGGACTTTTCGCAGGCTCAACCCATTGTGAGTGCAGCTTTCTCAATGACAGCATATCTTATCTATCAACAAGAGGCTTGAAAGCATACTTGGCTCGCCATCTGATTCCATTGTAGTAAATCTGAAATGAGACTGCTCCCAGACATTTGGATGGTACATCTGCCACTAATATAGCTGGGAGGTCATGAACATAACGTGCATGAACCTCAAACAAATTCCAGTCAAATTGACTGTTGGTCATGCTCAGTCCAACATCAAGCTCAATCTTGTTTCAAAAGTTTCCGAAGAATTCATTACCTTGGGTTTGGTCAGGTACAAATTTTCCCAATTGGTTCACCATTCCCAGAAATCTTTGGAGTTCTATACAATCCCATTGTGCTGGAAATTTCCTGTTGGCTTCCATTTTCTGTGGATATGTAGTGATTCCTATTGCTTCAAAAACATGGTCCAAAAATGTTATCATTAGTTTTGAGAATTCACACTTTTCATTAAGTCTTAACCCAACATTTACATCCCCCTCATCTGGAAGGAGGAAAGTATGCCAAGCTGCAATAAATATGACAATCTTCAAGAAAGAAGACTAACTGCAGTAACTACAGTGGGATCTCACTGCTGTCTGCCACAGGGAAGGTCAGCGTAAGAATCTTTTTCATTGGCTTCCTAGCTTGGCTAAAAAAACTCATCTCAGACTCACAATGAAAAATAGCTAGATATATGAATATATAACTGCTATCTATGCACAAAGTTTGAGGGGGGTAGGGGGAAACATTGTGTAAGGTAATGGCTGTGGAAGAGTTAATATTGAGTGAGAATATCAGGGGAATGAGCCACAATAGAAATGGGTCACCATCTTCTTAGGAGGAGGCCAGGAGTTCCCCTACATCAACCTGAAGGAAAGACATTTCAAAATAGCTGCCCATTCCTCCATTTTGCAGGACACCTTCAGAATCAGAATCAGAAAAGTGTTCTCATCTGTCAACGTCGTATACTTTACTTAACTCACTGAACATAACCATAGAATCCCTACAGTGTGGAAGCAAGCCATTTGGCACATCAAGTCAACATTGGCCCTCTGAAGAGCATCCCACCCAGACCCACCTCCCTACCTTAGCTCTTTAACCCTGCAGCTCCCACAGCCAATCCACCTAACTTGTACAGCTTTGGACTGAGAGGAAACTGGAGCACCCAGAGGAAACCTACACAGACATTGGAAGAATGTGCAAACAGGGAGAATGTGTAAAATCCCCACTGTCACCCGAAGCTGAAATCGAACCCAGGTCCCTGGTGCTATGAGGCAGAGTGTTAACTGCTGAGCCACCATGCTGTATCATACCTAAACTGTTACTCCCTAAACAATTTCAACAAACTATTAGAAATTTATTGCAATGCCTATATTAGGAAATTGTGATCATGAAGGCTTCTCACAAAAATCAAAATTTGAATTCCACCGAACCTGATGACGTTACAAAATCTTTGTGATTTCCACAATGTTCCGATCGAATGAGATATGACATATCTGGCTCTTGGTAGTTATAATTATGCATATCTGTTTAATGCTAATTGTACCTAAATCTATCATTCAATTATATCTTGTTACACAAGTCAAGTGCCTCTTCTTATTAAGATCTTACTACTCATAATTAGACAGACCTTTAGACATTACACTAAATGGAGAATAGGCAGAAACCATCTACTCCAGCCACAATCCACCAGGTGATGGTAACCAGAAGAGACAGCATTATGAAACCTGAGAAAAATATACCATGAAACCATAAGACTTAGGAACAGAGGTATGCCATCATGTCTGCTATGCCATTCAGTGATATCATGACTGATCTGATAACCTTTAACTCCACTGTATTGTCTTTTCTCCATAACTCTGAATATACTTGATGATGCAGCCCTACCAGCCCTATATATTAAAGAGTTCCACAGATTTTCTACCCTATGAAGAAGGAATTCCTCCTCATCTTTGTGCTAAATTGCAACCTCTTATTCTGAGATTATGCTCTCTGGTCCTAGTCTCTCCCACAAGGAGAAACAACCTTTCTGTATCTCCTCTGTCAAGTTTACTAAGAACCTTGTATGTTTCAAAAAGGTCACCTCTCATTCTTCTATATTCTAACAAATATAGGTCCTGATCACTGAAACTCTCCTCATAAGACAGTCCCTCCGTACTTGGTATCAACCTAGTGAATCTTTTCTGGCCCGTCTCCATTGCTAGTATATCTTTCCTTAGATAAGAGACCCCAAATTGTTCACAGTATTCCAACTATAGTCTGAGTAGTATCTGTTATAGTTTTAGCAAAACTTCCTTACTTTTACATTCTATTACCATTGAAATAAAAAGTATTTATTTCACTTTCCTATTACTTGCTGAACTTTTGTGATTCATAGATGAAGGTTCTTTTCATAGCTTTCTCGTCATTCTCACTTTTAAGAATATTCTGGTCCTCTATTCTACTAGATAAAGTAGATGCCTCACATTTCTCCTCATGATATTCCATCTGCCAAGTACTTTTACCCACTCACTTAACCTGTCTCTCTCGCTATGCAGATTTGTTGTGTCATTCTCACCTGTTGCCTTCCCACCTATTTTTTGTAATGTGCAAATTTGGCCTTAGTATTTGACTTTTTTCATCCAAGTTATTAATGTATATTTTAAATAATTGTGGACTAATACTGATCCCTGTGGTACCCCACCAGTTGCAAATTGCCACTGTGAAAATGTCCATCCTATCCCACCTCTCTGTCTTCTATTAGTTAGCCAATCTTATATACTTGCAAACATAATAAAACACCACGGGCTCTTAGAGTCATGGAGATGTACAGCACAGAAACAGACACTTTAGCCGAAATCATTAATATCAACCAGATGTCCTAAATTAATCTAGTCCCATTTGCTAGCATTTGACTCATATCTTTCTAAATACTTCCTGTTCATATACCCATCTAAATGTCTTTTAAATGTTGGAATTGTACCACTTTCTCTGGCAGTTCATTCCATATATGCATGACTCTCTGCATGAAAACATTGCCCCTTAGGTCCCTTTTAAATCTTTCCCTTCTTATCTTGAACTTATGGACACCCCTACTCTGGGAAAAGACATTGACTATTCACCCCTCATGATTTTATAAAACTCCATAAGGTCATCCCTCAGCCTCTGATGCTCCAGGGAAAATAATCCCAGCATATTCAATGTCTCCGTACAGCTCAAACCCTCCAACCCTGGCAGCATCCTTGTAAATCGTGTTTGAACCCTTTCAAGTTTAACAACACCTACCCTTTAGCAAGGAGACCTGAATTGAATGCAATATTCCAAAAGTGACAAAACCAATATCCTGTCCATGACCTTCTAACTTATTAAGTACACGTAGAAAATCCTTTGTCTGAAATTCCGAAATCCAAAAAGGTCCGAAATCCGAAGCTTTTCTCGAGAAGTTTTTTTCTCCAGAACAAGGTTGTTTGGCTTGCAAAGAGTTAACCCAACTCCACACCCAGTCAACCCAAGTCGTGACATGACATGGTTGCGTGGCCCAGCACTGGCAGGCGTCAATTCTGTCTTAGCTCTCGTAGTAGTCAGACACGTGTCTGCTGCTCAATCGTTTTTTTTTAAATTTCACTGTGAAAATGTCACTAGTTCCAAAATCTAAAAAATTCCAAAATCTGTAAACCAGTTAGCCTCAAGAGTTTCAGATAAAGAATAGTATAAAATTAACATCCAATTATATTACAAATACTACATCCCTTTTATCTATCCTGCTTGTTACCTCCTCAAAGAATTCCAGTCAATTTGTCAGGCATGATGTCCCCTTCACGAAGTCATGCTGATTTTGCTTGATCATGTTATGCATTTCTAAATTTATAATAGACTCTAATTGTTTCCCAATGAGAGACTTTCAGTTAATTGACTTATAGTTACTCGTTTTTGTCTCCTTCCCTTTACAATTCAAGGTTTAATATTGGCAATTCTCCAGTTCTCTGTGATTTTTCCAGAATCTAATAATGCCTGAAAAATTACTATCAATTTATCCACTATCTCTGTAGTTACTATTTTTAACATCCCAGGATGCATTCCGTTGGGTCCAGGGTCTGATTGGTCTTTAGCCACATTGGACTTTTGATAACATTTTTTTTAGTGATAGCTATTTCCTCTACTCCTTTTGCCATTGAAATATTTAGTCATTTTGGAATGCTATTAGTGTTTTCTCCTGTGAAGACTAATGTAAAGTATTTATTGAACTCCTCTGCCATTTCCTTGTTCCCCATTATTATTCCTCAGCATCATTCTCTAGGGGCCTATATTCAATTTGACTTGCCTTCCTTTTTAAATCGTTAAAGATGCTTTTGCTGTCTAGTTTGATATGACTTGCAAGTTTACCCTCAAAGTTTATTTTCTCCCTTTTTTTTGCCATCATTTGTTAGCTTTTAAAATTTTTCAATCCTCTAGCTTACCATAAATCATTGAGACATTGTATGTTTTTCGATCAATCAGATGCTATCCTTGTTAATCATGGTTGGCATATTTGTTTCCTAGAATCCTTCTTCCTCACTTAAATTAATCTTTACTGTGAACCATAAACTATTTTGTTAAACATCTGCCATTGTTCCTCAACTGTATTAGCTGCTAAATTCCTTTCCCAGTTCACTCCACTCAAATCTGCCTCATCCCTTTTCAATTACCCTTATTTAACTTCAGGGCCGTTTTTTCTGACCCTAGTTCTTCCTTTGAAAACTAAACACTAAGTACTACTATGTAATGCCACTTTTTCTAAGGGAATCTTTTAATGTGACATCATTTATCAAAGCTGCCTCATTACACACCACCAGATCCAAAATAGCCTGATCCCTAGTTGGATTCATTACATATTGTTCTCGTAAACTGATCAAATATGCTTTATTTTCACTCATGACATCCTCTGACGATCTGACTATCTAAATCACCCATGCATAATGTACTGCCCTCATCATCCCTTGATTTATTTTCTGTCCCACAATATAACAACTGTTAGGTGGCCTGTAAACTAGTTCTTCTAGTGTCTTCTTTCACTTTTTATTTCTTACTTTCACCCATATGGATTCTACATTTTCTAATTCAAGATCATTTCTTACTACCACACTTATTCCGATCAGTACCCTTTCCATCCTATCTGGCCTTTCAAAAGGCAATTTAGATCTCAACTTTGAACTCCCTGTAACTATATCTCCACAATGGCTTTACCATCATATCTATTAACTTGTAGTTATGATGTTAATTCATCTATTTTTCTCTGAATACTATTTGCATTCAAGTGATGAACTATTAATTTTGCCTGTTCGACCATTTTTCCCATTTTGACATTATTTATTGCAATTTTTCTATGTATGCATATTGTCTCTACCTGTCCCACTCTGTGTCCTGTAATCATGCCATATCCTCATGTTTTGTAAGTTGTTGAACGGTTTAAATGAAGTTCTATCCCAGCAGAACAGCTCCCTTCACCCCAATTCTGGTGTCCGTTCTCCACAAACTGAAACCAATTCCACATTAATGTTTCAGACATGCATTTAACTCCTTTACTTTATCTCTCGTATGCCAGCTTGCCTGTGGTTTAAGTAGTAACCCAGAGATTATTGCCACTTTGCAGTTGAATAAATGATGCTGCAGTGTAATCTTTCACAGACATTTAGGGCTTTTAGTGATCTTAGCATTTTGATATCGATCATCATGGCCTGTGAATTCGATAAAAGTAATCATCTGCTGTGTGCTTTTAAATCCTGTTACCATGCATTCTTTGAATATGGGCTTTTATATATAGAGTCCACCATAATTGAAATTTTGGCTTTCGATCGGATAGGCAAAAACTTCTTCCTGCTTCTAGATATTCTAACAGTGACAGACGTCCTCCAAAGCACTATCATCTCCCCTCTTATACGTTGAGTTGTCCTCCCTTAACAATTATTGCCTCCTCTGCATCCCAGCATGTTGCCTCCATTCTGACCTATTGACTTTCCCAATTTCATTAAGATAGCTGTGGCCCATTACAACCTGCTTTGATGTTCAGTGAACGGACCTGAGGATGACCATGGCCCATGCTCTGACTGATTTGGAAGAACAGGCCTGACTGTTGAGTGACCAAACCCTGGAATGATCTCTGTACACCTACCTGACTAATGTACAGGTAATCCCCTGGCTTGTTGCATTGAATGTGCAGGATTGACTATGGCGCACCTTTCTGACATTAATGATGCAGAATCCCTGACCCTCCCCCCCCAGTCCTCACCTTCCACCCCACTAATCTTCGGATACAGCACATTATCCTCTGCCCTTTCCGCCACCTCCAATCAGACCTCACCACCGGAGATATATTTCCCTCCCCGCCCTATCTGTGTTCCCCAGAGACTATTCCCTTTATGACTCCCTCATTAGGTCCATGCCCTTCACCCTTCACCCTCCACACCTGGCACCGTCCCTTACCACCTCAAGAGGTGTAAAACCTGTGCCCACGCCTCCCCACTCATCTCCATCCAAGGCCCCTGCACATCCACCCACCTCATCTACTGTGTCAATTCCTCTCGATGTGGTACATCAGGAAGACAGGATGCCAATGTGCAAGCATTTCAGGGGACATCTCTTGCACTAACACATCAATCAATCCCAATGTCTTGTGGTTGACCACTTCAACTCCCCCTCTCACTCCCCCAGGACTTGCAAGTCCTGGGCCTCCTCCACCACCAAATCCAAGCCACCTTTCAGCGTTCCCTAATGAGATTCTCCCTCTTCCTAATGAGATTGCCACGTCTTCACAATTGACTCACCCACGTCATTCAGGGGCTGGAAAATTCAGCCCTAATTATCACTACTACTTTCCACATGAAGGCAATTCCAATAACTATCTGCTTATCTTTACTATTAACAAAGTGATTATTGGTCATGATTGGTAATAAATCTAACATACCCAAAAAGTGAACAATTATAAATGTAAAGTCACATTCCTTTAGGCTGTGAACTGTTTTAGTACACAAATAAAACACTGATTTTTAAAATTCCATTATGTACAGAAAATGGTGATATTTGATTAAATTTATTTTGAAATATTGCTTACAGATATAACTAATTTTAAGGAGAGAAAAAATCTGTTCATTGTATATTAGTTGTGTTCAATTGTATACAGATAGTGAACATTGATTGTATCTTCCTTTTTATCCCTTCATCTAAATGTAAAGTAAAAATCACTAAAGCCATTAGAGAGAGGTGACTGGTCATGATTTAAACTGAAGGTCTCTGTGCCTCAGGTGAGGGAAGAGCTTCAGAAGGAGAGTCCTTCATGGTAACTGCAGTGTGTATGGGAATTGAACCCAGACTGTCAGCATCTCTGTACAATACTAACCCCCTATCCATATAAATAGGCATAACTGAAACTGGGTTTGGAGCTATTTGCATGTAATGTGCAACACAGAAAATAAATGTTTCTGAAAATATATGAAGATTGGTTTTAGTTCTGTCCTTCAGTGGTTGGCTTTCTGGATTATAATAATTTAAAATTTTTGTGCGTGCAAATGACATTGTAAAGGTAATATTTCGACACAAGATTAAAAAACATTTTCAATCCCTGAAATTCCAGAAATTTCCAAGAGGATTTTTTACATTTTTCAATAACCAAACTTTGCTTTTTACAGTAAGAGGCATCCATTCTCCTGGATCTCCAATAATGTTTATAATTGGATATGAGATTCATGACACACATTGTATTGATGTAAAAGTCTCCACATTTAGCAAACACAATAAAACAAGTTAAGATCAGCATGATGAATGAAGCGCACGTTCAGGCTTGTTATTTACCAGTTCTGTTGTGACATCACTTGAACTTGAGGATATTTCCTTCTAACACCTTTTTTCCCACAATAATTTATGTCTAGAGTCATAGAGTCATAAAGCTGTACAGCACAGAAAGAGACCCTTCAGTCCAACTCGTCCATGCCAGCCAGATATCCCAACCCAATCCAGTCCCATTTGCCAGCACATGGCCCATATCACTCTAAACCCTTCCAATTCAAATACCCATCCAGATGCCTTTTAAATGTTGCAATTATACCAGCCTCCACCACTTCCTCTGGCAGTTCATTCCATACATGCACCACCCTCTGCGTGAAAAAGTTGCCCCGTAGGTCCCTTTTAAACCTTTCCCCTCTCACCCTAAACCTATGCCCTCTAGCTCTAGAATTCCCCCACCCCAGGGAAAATACCTTGTCTATTTACTTTACCAATGTCCCTCATGATTTTATAAACCTCTATAAAGTCACCCCGCAGCATCCGAAGCTCCAGGGAAAACAGGCCCAGTCTACTGAACCTCTCCCTATAGCTCAAATCCTCTAATTCAGGCAACATCCTTGTAAATCTTTTCTGAATCCTTTCAAGTTTCACAAGATCCTTCCGATAGGACAGAAACCAGAATTGCACACAGTATTCCTAAAGTGGCCTAACCAATGTCCTGTACAGTTGCAACATGACCTCCCAACTCCTGTACTCAATACTCTGACCGATAACGAAAAGCATGATAAATGCCTTCTTCACTATCCTGTCTATTTGCGACTCCACTTTCAAGGAGCTATGAACCTGCACTCCAAGGTCCCGTTGTTCAGCAACACTAACCAGGATCTTCCCATTAAGTGTAAAAGTCCTGCCCTGATTCTACGTAAGGCATGAAATCATTATCATTTTAGATGTTTACAGGTAAGCAAGGGGCCATAACTGAAAACCTCTTGAGATTGCAATACCAATGCAAAAGAAAACTCAAAAACACAAGATTAGAATTTATTTTAATTATCACGAACAAAGCCATTTTTATGCCCGCAAAATTATTTTTCTTTATTTTGAACACCTACTTAGACATAAGTTCTGAGAAATAGGATGGTTTTCTTTCCTCATTGGTATACAATCGATCCAGGTAAAATCCAAGTCAACTATCTGAAACAAGTCCACATTTAGCTCTCCTTATTCAACTCTAGTATAACAGTTATTGAACAGAATGAGGCTGTTTTCCTCAGGCAATCAAGATTGAGAGGGGGCATGACTGAAAATATAAAATTATGAGGGGCATAGATAGGATAGACAGGAAGAAACCTTTTCCCTTGGAGGAGGGGCCAATGACCATGGAGTATAGATTTAAGGCAGAAGTTTGAGAGGAGATATGATGAACAACCTTCTCACCCAGAGAATGGTAAGAATCTGGAACTGACTGCTAATAAGGGGGTAGAGGCAGAAACTCTCACAACATTTAAGAAGTATCTAGATATATGCTTGTGATCCCAAGACACACAAGGCTATGGGTCAAGTGCAGGAAAATTGGATCAGAATATTTAGGTGTTTGTTTTTAACCCTGCATAGACACATTGGGATGAAGGGCCTTTTCCTGTGCTGTAAACCTCTGTAACTCTATAACATAAACTGATCATAGATGAACATCCACTATTCCATAAAAGGAATATTTCTATTGCCCAAAAAGCTACCATTGTGACCCTTTGATGTTGAAATGTAATATTTTTATGTCTGCTGTGCTTCTATCTGCACAGAAGTTCAATCTAATAAAAAATTGATCACAGCCTTCAACAGGCAGTCACCACTGCAGGTTTTCATCTTAATATTGAACGTGGAAATATTTGAACATTTGTAGAATTGGAAGTGGTAGAAGTTGTCTCCATTCCAACTTAACCATTCTTTTCCCATCCACTCCATCCCCTCAGTACACTCCAACCTCTCCTCCAGCATACAGGCAATCTGTGCTGAAATGGGCCACTGGCTACCACAGTCACTTGGTTCATTCTGTTGTTTTGCTTGCTTTGGAAGTTGTAGCAGTGTGCTTTCAGTTCTGTTAATTTTGGAGAGAGGTTAAAGACTTTAAGCCCATCTGTTGTTCTTCACTAATTTAGTGTCACTTCACATTGAATTTGTGGTAATTTCATTTCTTAAGGTTATATCAATTCACAAACATACTGAGGCATATCAAACCTATTTCACACAATGACTAAATTTTGGTTTGAGACTCCCACATGGAGCATTTTGGAAAATTGGGCACCACTTCTCATGAGTTTCCAGCCATCTTGGATGAATAAAAATCAGAGGCAGCCTGTCCCTGTTTTTTTTATGTGTGTACCCAACTGGTAGCCCTACTGGGAGCACAGAGTACAAGAAAGTGTTGTGCACTACATAGGAGAAAGAGAATAAACGTTTATCCCTTTGGTATTTTTGAATAATTCAAACTCAAGTCTAATATATCTGTGGATCTTTCTAAATTGTTTATTTTCTATTCCTTCCTCCTATCCTGCTTGTTGAGTTCCAAAGATAGCAGGAGCCCTGTGAAATCATTAATGTGTTGGTAACAACAGTGGCTGTCAGAAGGCTGTTCAGCTGTAAAGGATCACTCTTGAACCCAATCCTGTTCTCATCCAGTATTTCTATGTGGACTCTCCACAAACAACAGCACTCTGAGGGTTATCACGCTGAAGAGATGGCAATCTTTGACATGCTCTTAATCTGGCTAGATTGGATCTTGAATCTCTATCTGCCTAAGGAGATTCAATACAAAAAAAAAGCAGTTGGTATGATTTAAGCTTGTACAACTCAATTCCATAATAGGACCTATTAGGGCAGATGACAGTAAACATTTTTATAATTCTGTGCAATACAAACATTTCAGATTTCTGGCACTGAACTCTCCTCATGAATAATGTCTAATATTAACCTAGTTTACCTGTTGCCTTGGAGTCTAGACTTCAGTCTACATTCTGTAGTTTGTATTGTCTGGCATGTTCTTTAATGTTTGCAGGACTAAATTTGATTCATGTAATGGGCTCTAGAAAACAACTTTGACTAGAAATTTTCATGAAAATATACTTTCATGAAATTACAAAATGAATTAAAATATAGCTCTGAATTTTGAGAGTATAATGTACCAAATGAAATGTTTTTGAAGAAATGTTTAAAATGCCTTCTCAAATCTTTGGCGACTTTTAATCTACTAATGGGTCACATCTATATACCCCTGTGGCATTAAATCTTGAAAGAAACTAAAGTTATTTGGCATGTGTCTGTGTGTGCCTTTCAAATATTGAATCCACTTTACTATTATGCGCAGTACCATGGTATTTTGAAAATCTAATAAGCAACACTTTCAGGCATGGGATTTCGCTGCAGTCACATAAATGCACAAACACTTTCACTTGCTCACCAACATTCTCATTATCTTGCCATCTCTATTAACATAGTACTGGGTTGGGAGGGGGTATTATTGAATTCTGTCTGCAGGCCATAGTTCAAAATGGTTCACATTTCATTATAGTGTGGATGAATTCCAGATGTGGTACTGTGAGTAATCAGTATTGAGACTGGGGGCAGTGAATGTGTTTTACACAGCTGGGAAATGGCTGTCACTAAAATATGACTAATGGCTAAGTAGTACACTTATATTACAGACTAATTCACGTTATTCAGCCAAAAAATAGCACAAACCATGGGAATTTAATTCATTTCAATCCATTGGTGCCAATAATAATAATATTCAAAAATGCCAATAATATTCAATGATATCTATTTTATATAATTTTAAAAATCTCCACTTCATCCCTGAATCATGTAGTCTTGGGACATAATGATGCATTCAAATGCATCATACTTTTTGGCAATTTAATGTAATGGAATTGAAGGATAGTGATTTGATATGTTCCAGTTCTACTGGGAATATTGTACAAGCAGTCTGCATGGAAAGTTAAGTATGTTTTCTTTTGACTGGAATGTACAGTTGTCCAGCAGATAAATGGTTGCAGTAAAGATCTAAGATGGAGTGGGAGAAGGAAGGAACCATGGCCATAATCAAGAGTTCAGCTGTCAGGAGAGGGTGGGAGAGGTGGCTGTGGATGAGCAAAATCTGCTGGGAAAATTGCTAAGGAAGAGGATAAAGGAGAAAGGGGTTTAGAAATCAGTCACAAGACAAAGAAGTAGTTTTAAATATCACAACCATCTGAACTACTTAAAACAGGAAATGGAGAGAAGGAACATAGAAACCAGGAATTAGTGAAGAGATAGCCACAGTTGGAAGAGTACAAAGGGTAAGCATTCAGAGTTTTAAGAGAAAGAGAAAGAAAGATCAAACATGAAGGCAAAAGCTACCATGCAAGGTATTGGAGAGAGATTCCTCCAATTGCAGAGAAAAGAGAGGAAAGATTGAACAATAGGCAAGGATGACAGAGTCCAAAGCTAACTTTGAAAATGGGCAAAAATGGTGGAAGCACAGAGGAATTTGTGCCTGGGTTGAAATACTATGATGTACAAATGTCCTTCCTGGCTTGCCATAATCACGTGTCCCATACCGTGCAGCACACATGATAGCAACAGCCATTTGATAGACAATTCAATAAAGGTATTGCACAGCCACGGCTGCTATCTGATGAGCACAGAACAAGCAGTATCTTCAGTGCAGAGAGCAGAAGGGACACATAACACAGATAGCACGAATGGTTTGAACAAAAGAAAATCAAGTATTGGATTACATAATGTGTGCCATCCTATTTTATCTTTCTCTCATTTCTGTTTGATGGGGCACAAATTGCCTAATATCAAGACTTTTGCCCCATTTTGACGGGAACATTCTGTCTTAGAGAACTCCAAGAAAATCAAATTGACTGACTGCCTCAGTAGTGACAGATTTGAGCAATGGACACTGCTGGGACTACAACAGTTAACAGACTTCAACCAAGTCCAAAGTATCACAGATCCAAGCTGGCAGACTCTTGTGAGAGTGGAGAAAGTGCTTGAGAGGCTAATATTAAAGAATGATGGGGTGGGGTGGAAGGGAGCTTTTTCTTTGTGGGGGGGGGGGGGGCACCTCTATGGAGGGCTAACATAATGTTTTCCCTAACTTGCCCAGTACTATCACACCCAGTAAAAGTTGCTGGGCTACTCACCTGCCTTGTGTTTCCCCATATCTCAGGCATGTTCAGGATAAAGCACTCAAATGTCATTTAAAAACCTCAGCAGGTTTAAAGGCCAGCAGACTGCCAAACACCTCCACAATGCGTGGTAAAATGAATCAGAGCAGCCACATAGCACTAGTGCTCTGTGTCCCAGTTTCTTGCCAACTGTCCTTCTCCAGCTCCCCACCTCCAAACTTTTAATTCATATGTCTGTTGGGATATTGGATAATATGAAGCTTTCAGACAGGTCAAGTGTTAGCATTTTCAACTGAATAACATTTACAAACACAATTTCAGTGGTTTGTCTAAGACCAGTTGGTGCTTTGTTTATTCCATCTAATTGGAATACCGTATGCATCGCATCTGAGATCCATTCACTCCCTCGGTACTGCGTAGCTTACTGGGAGTTGTAAACAAACTGATCAATAATCAATGAACCAACTTTCATTGCAAATGTGACTACATTGCATAAACAAAACCTTTCTCCTTCCCTTCCTACCTTCCCGCTTCCCTCCATCCCTTCCCTCTTCAATTCATTCCTACCTTTTGTTCCCGTTTTCTGAAATCAACAAACATCAGCAAATATATCTGTTGGCAAAGAACCAATTATAAATATGATACTGCTTTATTCGTTGTATTTGGGTTATGGTGAAATTGAGGTAATTTAATGAAATGAACAAATTAACAACTGCTGTTCATACACTTCATGAAGGAACCAATTCGTATAATACAAATTCCAATAATGTACAACATTGGCAAAGCTTATAACTTTAAGCTGCTTTACATTTAAAATTAAAGTAACATTGATTTTTAAAATAAATATATCAGTTTTTAAATAGTGTTTGTCTCTCATTTCTACTATTGTAAATTGGCTTTGATTAACTTAGTTTCATTGTCCTGAAGATGTAATTCACAAGTTGTGAAATAGAATGATACACATTACACAATACAAAATGTGTTTTTTTTTTCTCCTGTCCATTAGCTCTATTTATATATGTGTCCCTTCTGCTCTGTTCATCAAAAATATTGTTTGTTAGTGCTCACCAGATTGCAGCCATGTTTGTGCAGTGTCTTCATTGAAGGGTCTGTCAAATAGCTGTTGCCAGTGTGTGTGTTGCATGGTATGGGACACGTGACTATGGCAGACCAGGAAGAACATTTGTGCATGACAGCATTTCAACCCAGACACAAACTCTCTGTGTTTCCACTATCCTTACCCCTATTTAAAGTTAGTTTTGGACTCTGTCCTTCTTGCTTCTTGTTCAATCTTTCCACTCACAGCTCTGCTATTGGTGGAAACCCACTCCTAAATCTTGCCTGGTAGCTTCTGCCTTCATGTTTCAAAACTCTTACCCTTTCTCTTAAATGTCTCCATAAACACTTTGGGGTTGGAGTGGGACACCCCACAATCCAAAAATTTGTTGCCATTTAAGATACCACAGCACTGTTAGAATATGTAAAATATTACACCTTAACTTGTTAGGAATGAAAAGGGTTAAAAATGAAGGCGAAGAAAGAAAATGATATGATAATCCTGATGTGATAGGTTTCCAAACCAATATAAATTTAGGGCTAGAACACACTTGTTTAAAACTGTCTTCTTTAAATATTTAATGATAGCAGATGCCTCAGGCAAGGTAACACTTTTCCCATGTCTCTGCTTCTTTTTAGTTGTCACATTTATTTCTACATATGGCTGTTGATTTTGAGTTGACCATTGGTACTGAGCTGATTAGGGGCTGGTACAGCAGCAGTAGGTTTGAACAGAACACTTTAAAGTAAATTTGACCACAAATGATCCATTAGCTCTTTTCATCAAATATGTTTTTAGAAGTGGACAACTTAACTATTGCAAATGATAGTCATTCCCAAGACTATTCAGACCTTGTTTATTCAGTGGGGTAAAGATTAATTAACCCAAACTCAGACATATAATTTGTGATGATTTTTTTCTTACAATAAAACAACTTGTGCCATTTAAAGTAGTCATTATAGAGTTTAATCACCTAGCTCCAAGCTAAATGTAACCACAGGTTTGTTTCACTGACTGTTTTTCATAGCTTGGCTGTTAACCTTTTTTTCCTTTGGAATTATTGAGCTCTCAACAGTACAGTACAGAATTTCTCAAGTGAAGAAACCCCATAACTCAAGAATTTTGAAGTTGACTGTAGTGCATAAGGTTTCTCTCACAAGAGATGACAATTCTGTATTCACTGCATTTAGAATTTCTACTGGACCTTGTATGTTTTTGTATTGGGGTTGATTTTATGGACCACCCACAGGATTGCTGCAGGGGAAGGTAGGTTGACCAGTAAATTAGAGTGGGTGAAAGTGAGGACCGCAGATGTTGGAGATCAGAGCTGAAAAATGTGTTACTGGAAAAGCGCAGCAGGTCAGGCAGCATCCAAGGAGCAGGAGAATCGATGTTTCGGGCATAAGCCCTTCTTCAGGAATCTGTAAATTAGAGTGCAGTTCCATTGGTTGTGTGACTGCTGTCAGTCATCGCCCCCACCCCGACTGCAAGTTTATCAAATAAAATGGCAGGAGTGTGTCGGTTCCCAACACATGACTCTATTGAGGCTCTTAAGTGAGTGATTAATGCCCAGTTAGGGGCCTCTGCTTTGATTTCATCGGTGGTGGCAGAACCTCTGTATCCAACATATTGTCCATTGTGTTTAGCCCCTTAAACAGAAGCAAGGGCCCCTTGTGCCAGGTCTCTGGTACCAATCAAAGTACCCATGCCACAACTTTGCTGCCCCCTCTCCCCCGCACTCCAACATTCCATCCTGTCATTCCACCCAACTCCAAACCCCACTGCTCACCAGGCCTCTCAGCCTGGCCCCAGCAAGATCCTGGGCATTGCTGAATGATAACTTCTGCCATTCAAGCAGCCAAACCAGCAGAGGTCACTGATTCTTCTACAGTCAGTGCACAGAGGTGCAGATCTCCAATTGGCCCATGGCTCAACAAGGTGGGCCCTCCTCCTACAGAGAGACTGAAGTCTAACCTTATAATAAATAAAAGATTGATACCCAGAAAACTAAAGTGTGTAAGCCAATTTAGGAAAGGCAAGTTCTCCCACCATCAGGGTATAATCCGACCCTAATTGTGCAAGGTATTTCAATCTTTCCAAATAATTAAAAATTCCAGACAATCAGAATCTATTTGTCTGGGATGGTTTATCAGCATATCATGATGAATAATCCCATCAACTTACATTTGTTTTATGATGCTGATCAATCAATCTTTTTCAATAGGCCTTACGAATATTCCCAATCTTTCCTCACATTACATGGTATTGCCACCACAGTGCTTGATCATTCCTCATATCAGTAATCATGTTTGGAATGAGATGGTTGTTTTCCAACCTGGTATTCTTCCTCCACTAACCTATGCTGTTTTGTGTACTGTGTTCTTTAGCATGTCTTAGGGAGAATTTTAAACCCACGACCTTCAGCCTCAGAGGCAGTGAGCTACCAAGGGAGCCACTCCACTTCTTACTTTGATTTCATATTTCTAAGGTGCAATTTCAACCCAGCCAGTCTTACAGAAACAGAATGGACTGGGGATTAAAATCATGTCAGCAGTTCATTTGCAATTTTAGCTCACTAATTTTTGTCTTTGGGGCAAGTAGCAATCCCAAGTCTGCTAAAATAGAGTTAAAATCTTATAGTTATATTCCAATGTCTTAAACATCCATCAAATGACTTTAACATCAAATTGCTAGTACCTTAGTCTCAAGCAAACTAATAAAATCTAATGGATTGATGTCTAAGACAATCTGAAAAGTATAAAAAGGAACTCTAAAGACAGCTCACTGGAGCCCAAGATATTTTACTGCTTGGTTTTGCAGGCACAATTACAGTGTTACTTCCACACTTTAGTTGTGTTATAACCTTTCAGTCAGCAACAGCATGTGCAATCCATCTGCTTGTGCAGTAATTCAACAGGACAGATATAAGGTTCCAGCAGTTATTCTTGGTATCATAAGTAGCACTGAGATACACAAATGAAAAAGGAGCCAGAAAACAACAATATTTATCAGAAAAATGTTTTCTTGATTAATTATGCTAAAGAAGCAAATTACAGTATACTACAGAAAACACAGACTTGGACAATTGAAAAATTATCTAACTTTACAGATTGCACAAATATATAGTTGCCACTCTGATACCTTAGTTTTTAGCTACAATATTTATAAATGTCGTAGATCCTGGAATATTGTGGTTAGTGTATGAACAAATGTCAGATTACAGATTGTTGCTGATGTGTTTGGAATATCTCAAAAGAAATAGTAGAGCACAGCCAGCTAACAAATTAACGTGAAAGATTTTACATTAAATTAATAATTTGAAAATACTCACAGGGCAGAACATACAATAACTGCATCACAAGATAGTTATCGGTACTATTGTTTACCAAAGCCTCTAATTTGTTCATTTAGTTAGATAGCAACTCCTGCACTGAGCTGCCATCAGTCAAATTTCCAAATCACAATTATCAGCTTCTTTGTAGAAAAGAGTTCTCCTTTCTAGATTAGAATTGTAGAAATGTAAATTTTAATCCATTTTCAGAAACTGATACTTTGTCTATCATATCTATCCCCCTTCTATATATATTTTTTGTTGATTCTTGAGTTAATTTTGAATTTGATGGTGAGGGGTGTGGAGAAATTAACCTTTTGCTCAGATGAAGAACAGAATGAAAGAGGAATCCACCCGAATGGAAATCACACCAACCTGAATTTACTTCCAGAATCTTCCTGAATATGTCCTCAGAAGGAACTCCTTCTTAAACTCATTCTCCTTCAGCACAGTGTTTAGCACTGCAGCCTCACAGTGCCACAGACACAGGTTCAATTCACCTTCAGGCAACTGTCTGTGTGGAGTTTGCACATTACTCCCATGTCTATGTGGGTTTCTCCAAGTGCTCCAGTTTCCTCGCACAGTCCAAAGATGTGAAGCTTATGCAGAATTTGGTCATGCTAAATTACCAGGTTGTGTGTCCGGGGATAAGCAAGCTAGGTAGATTAGCCATGGGAAATACAAGGTGACAGGGATATGGGATGGGGGGTGGGAGGGAGGGCAGCAGAAGTGGAGTGGGTCTAAGTGGGATGCTCTTTAGGTTTTGTCTAGTGACATTACCACTATCGGAATAGTTACGTTCTCTGCAGAGTCTCTGCAGGAATAGTAAGGGAAAGAATTCATGGTGGATACAATCGATAGACCCCAAGCAGTTGCCTCATTGTAGGACAGAGTATAAATCAGGAAATAATGGAGGTGTATAAGTACACTATATAGTGTCATGGGTGATTTTAATTTGTTTATTGACTGGATAGATGGGCAAGTGTAACATGGAAGACAAACAAGTAGAGTGTATCAGGGTTGTATCAAGAGCTGTTTCTTAAAACAGTATGTTGTAGAACCTGCTCAGGAAAAAGACTCTTTTGGATCTAGCAAAATGTAATGATGTAAGATTAATAACAGATCTCACAGGTAAAGATCCCTCGGGGTAGTAATTACAATATGCTAGAATTCAAATTCTTTTTGAGCAACTCAGGCATCAATCCAGGATCCTCAATTTTAAAAAAAGGGACTGAATAAAAAGTTATCTAAAGCAGGCTAGAAAAATAAACTAAAGGGAAGGTCAGTCGAAGAGCAGTGGCAGTATCTCATAGAATTTATTCTGTTCAAAAAGAAGGTCTTGACAAGAAGGGTGACCCACCCATGGTTAAGATAAGCAGTCGGGGAGAGTGTTCAATCAAACATTCAAAGCAGTAAAAACTAGTGCTAGGTCAGATGATTGGGAATTTTGTTTTTAGGAACCAGTAGTGGATGATTGAAAAGCTAATAAGAAGGGAAAAAATGATTATGGAAATAAACTCACAAGAAAAATAAAAATAAACAGCAAGAGCTTCTATAAGAATGCAAAAAGAGATAGTGTTGGGGGTGTGGGGTACATAGGTAATTAAAACCAATATTGTGCCTTGTTCTTCATGGTAGAGGACACAATGAAGATACCAATGATAACAGGTAAGCAAGGCCCTAAAGGATGGTAGGTCTTGTAACAGTCTCTAGCAAATCTTTGAAAAAGTAATGGGATGGAAGCCACAGAAATTGCCAAGACCTCAAAGCTTGCATCCAAGGGTTTTAAAGCGAGTGACTAGGGATTTGTGGAGGCATTTGTTGAAATATTCTAAATGTCTCTGGATTTTGTGAGGGATCTAGCAAATTGAAAAAATGCTCATGTGATGCCCCTATTCAAGAGGTAGTAAACTATAGGCAAGTTAACCTACCACCTGTCATTAGAAAAATGCTATCATCCATTATTAAGAAACAATGGGAAATGCTGGATGCAAAAAAAATTGTCAACATGGTTTTGTTAAAGGGAAGCCATGTTTGACAAATTTGCTACATTCCTTTGAGGATATACCAAGCAGAGTTTGTAAAGGGGAACATGTAGATGTCATGTAGTTGAATTTCCAAACGACACTTGATAAAGTTCCACATAAGAGATTATTGCACATGATAGGAGCTTGTACTATTGATGGCAATGTATTAGGATGGGTTGAAGATTAGCCAACACATAGAAATCAGAGAATCATAATTAATGAGCATTTTTCAGGTTGGACAAACATAATTAGTGGCATGCCCCAAGGATCTGTTTTATGGTCTCAATTCATAGAACCATAGAATCACCACAGTTTGGAAACAGACCATTTGGTGCAACAAGTCCACACTGCCCCTCTGAAGAATATCCCACCCAAACCCATTCTTCTACCCTATTACTCTACATTTCCCACGGCTAATGTACCTAGCCTCCACATCCCTAAACACTATGGGCAACTTAACATGGCCAGTTCACCTAACCTGCACATGTTCAGACTGTGGGAGGAAACAGGAAACCCATGCAGGCATGGGGAGAATGTGCAAGATCCACACAGACAATTGTCTGAGGCTAGAATCGAACCTGCGTCCCAGGCACAGTGATGCAGCAGTGCTAACCAATGAGCCACTATCTTGGCTATTTATTGTCCATCCCAAGTTGTCTCAGAGTACAGTTAAGAGACAGCCATATTGCTGTGGGTCGGGAGACACATGGAGCCACACCAAGCAAGGATGGCTGGTTTCCTTCCTTAGAGGGAATAAGTAAACCACATGGGTTTTTTTTTTGCTGACAATCAACAACAGCTCCATGGTCACAGGTAGACTCTTAACTTGATTATTGAAATCAAATTCCATCGTCTGCTATGGTGGGATTCAAAAATAGTCTGCAGAATTTACTTGGGTCACTGGGTTAATAGTCCATCAACAATAATAGAGGCCATTGCCTCTATTTATATCATCTATATTAATGACTTGAGAAGGGGACAGAGTGTAATTTCTTTTTAATTCATTTGTAGGATGTGGGCGTTGCTGGCCAGCCAGCATTTATTGCCCATCCCTAGTTGCCCTTGGGAAGGTGGTGGCGAGCTGCCTTCTTGAACTGCTGCAGTCCACCTGCTGTGGTTTGACCCACAATGCCATTAAGGAGGAAATTCCATGATTTTGACCCAGGGCAGTGAAGGAACAGTGATATATTTCTAAATCAGGTTGGTGAGTGGCTTGGAGGGCAACTTGAGGGTGGTGGTATTCCCAAGTATTTGCTGCCATTGTCCTTCTAGATTGAAGTAGTCATGGATTTGGCAGTTGCTGTCTGAGGACCTTTAGGTGAATTCCTGCATCTTGTAAATGGTTTCTCTTTGGAGTTACTGAGCTTCAATGGTAAAGGGAATGGATACTTGTGGATGCAATGGAATCAAGCGGGCCACATTGTCCTGGATACTGTCAAGCTTCTTGAGTGTTATTGGAGCTGCACTCATCCAGGCAAGTGATAAGTATTCCATCACATTCCTGACTTGGTTCTTTTACAGGGTGGACATTCTTTGGAAATTCAGAAGGTGAGTTCCTCAATGCTCCTGACCTGCTCTCGTAGCCACTCTGTTTATGTGATGTGACCAGTTGAGTTTCTGGTCAATGATAACCCCAGGGACATCGGTCATGAGAGCTTCAGTGATGGTAACAACATTGAATGTGATGGTTAGATTATTTGTTATTGACGATAATAATAGCCAGGCATTTGCGTGCCATGAATGTGTCTTGCCGCTTGTCAATTCAATGTCCAGATCAGTAACGTATCCAAATGTACTGGTAATACAAACGGTAGGTGAAAGGGTATATGGTGATGAGGATGTATAAAATTTCCAAAAGGGTTATAGATATGTTGAGAGACTGGAGAAAACCTTGGCAGATGGAGTTTAATATCATAAATTGTGTCATCATACACTTTAGTAGGAAGAATCAAAAGGTAGATGATTTTTTAAATGCAAATTGACTCCAAAACAGTGCAGTGTAGAAGGATCTGGATGTTCGTGTACATTAAACACACAAAGTTATCATGCAGGTACAGCAAGTAATTATGAAGGCAAGTGCAACTTTGGCCTTTATGGCTAAGGTGTTAAAATAGGGAAGTCTTGTTACAACTGTCCAAAGTGTTGTTGAGGCCGTTCCTGGAATACTGTATACAGCTTTGTATAAAAAAAAGGATGTACTGGCATTGCAGACTGTGCAAAAGAGATTTACTAAGCTGATCCCAAATGGAGGGGTTGACTTATCAAGAACAACTAAATAGTTAGGCCTTTGTTCATTAGAGTTTAGAAGAATAAGTGGTGATTTGATCAAAACATTTAACATTCTGAACAGGGTTGCTTGTAAGGAGAGATTGCCACTGATAGGGAAATTTGGATAAGGGAACATTCATTAAAAGCAGAGATGCAAAAGTATTTCTTCTTGCAGATGGTTGTGAAAGTCTGAAATACTTGACCCCAGGGAGTTGTGGTGGTTAAGTCATTGAAAGTATTTAAAGAAGAGGTAGATTGATTTCTAAAATATCAAGGATTTGAGGGCCATGAGGAGCTAGCATGTTGGAGGAGTTGAGGCCTGGAGCATGATCATGCAAAATAGCAGGACAAGCTTGAGGGACTGAATGGCCTACTCCTGCTTTTATCTTTTACACTATTATGTTCTAAAGTTATTACAGTTCACCTTTGTGGGGATTTTAAACAAATGATAAACTGTTTCTCGCAGCTGGATAAATACTCAATCCCTCGCAGAGCTGGCAAAGGGGCTGCCCTTTAAAAAGCTGGAGCCATGCGTGCCAGCAGTTGAGGTTAGATAAGAATTCTCAGAAGTGTGCTACAATTAATAACCTTAAGGGTTTGTACCAATATGTGTGACACTGCCATCTGGAGTATCATCAGCCTGTGCCATTTCTCAGCAGATAATGGAGAACATTTTGCAAGGTTTATCCCAGATCACCACTTATCTGGATGACATGCTAATAACAAGGAAGACCAATAAAGAGCACTTAGAGAACTTGGACATAGTCCTTAGATCTTTCTCCAAGGTGAGCATCTTAGTAGGGAAAAATGTGTGTTCCAGGCACCCCAAGTGACTTACTTGGACTACAGTCAACAAGACCAGGTTACACTCCATTGGAAGATAAAATGGGAGCTCCAACATCTGTACTGGAGCTTAGGTCTTTCCTTAGATTGGTAAATTATTATGGAAAAGTCATGCATAACTTGGCCTCCATCCTGGCACCCTTCCATCCGCTATTGAAAATGGATCAGCCTTGGAAATGGTTTCTTATCCATGATGCAACCTTTAGGAAAGTGAAGAAGCAGTTAACATTGTCTGAGGTGTTGACACACTAGGATCCCAGGGAAGATCTGGTGCTGACATGCAATACCTCCCCATAAGCTATCAGGGTATCAGGCTTACAGATATAACAATGGAGAGAAGTGTTCAATAATGTATGCTTCCTGGACTTTGGCTGTTGCAGACAGCATACATGCCCAGGTAGAGACGGAAGGTTTGGTGGTCATCTTTGGTGTGAGAAAGTTCCACCAATATCTTTACAGATGTAATTTTGTATAGTAACAGACCACAAACCCTTCTAGGGCTACACAAACAGGGCAAGGCCATGCCACCCATAGCTTCATTTCAAATTAAGTGGGGGGTTGTCATTTTCAGTGCATAAAATTATAAATTGGAACACAATCAGGGAGGCCAAATAGCAAATGCAGATGCCTAGAGCCGCCTCCAGCAATACTGGTAGATGGGCCTAAGGTCAGCAAACAACTAACTGAATATTGGGTTAAAGTCCAACTCATATTCTAATGTCTCTGGATGCTCAATTCATAATGCCCAAGTGAAGTGAAGGGACAAAGAGTGCCAAGTGCTAGTAAACCTATACCCCAGCAAGGAGACAGTAACTTCAACAAAGAAGATTGGGAAGCTGATGAGAAAGATCTTTTCAAGCTTAGTACAGATAAAAGCTGCACCTACACTGTTGTCAAAAGTTCAAACAAAGAACAAAACTCTATTCATTATTATACCTCAAAACTTGTCAAAATTAATTTTAAAATGTTACAATTTTTTTAAAGAAAGTGAATGATAATCTAAAAGTAAAATAAATATATGTGTAAGAGTTGACAAGTTAATTAAGAAAGTATGTTCCTATTCTGCTGTAATTGATTTGGCGAAGGGTGAGTATTTAACACCAAGTCAAGCTGGCAATTTTGGCACAGTTTTCTAAACTTGTATGATTCTAGAACTGGATAATTCTAAGCATACATTTTATCTTCCAAGTAGTATATATTGTACTTGATATTTGTAGATTTTTGGCAGTGTTTGGGTCTCAGTGTGGTGCTGACCACACACATGCACGTTGAACCTATCCTTGCATCAGGAAATTCTTTTTGTAAACTCGAATTCAAGTACCTAAACATATGCTATTCATTAAACAGTGTTTACTTATGTCATATATAGTTTGCTTACCCTTAATCTACTGAACACACCAAAGGACCACGTCAGAATTACTGCAGCCCTCATTCAGACCGTCTCTATCCAAACATTAAAAAAAATCATTTGTCTAGTAATGATGGTAAGATAATAATAATCTCAGTTGCTCTGTAATAAATTGATGCCATTATTTAAAAGACTATTGTGGCTATTCAACCCAGCCAAGACAATTCCTTTTGACAAAATATACTTATTTGCACAAAATATACTTACGAATAATTTAAATAAAATAGGTTTAGAGGGAATAGTTTGATACACTGTAAAGATGTACTAGGAAAGGTGCAAGAGAGAGGAAGTTTCCATTTGCTTCTGTTAGTTTTGCATCAGCTTAATTCTTGTGCAGGAGATCATGGAATTTTAAACAGAGATGCATATATCTCAAACAACTTACTTTTTTGCATTTTGGAGATCTTTTGAGCAATTTGCTTGAATTAGACTTCACCCATAAAATAAGTCACATACTAATTGATCAAAATTGTAAGATTCTGTTATTGTGCTGGCCTCTCTATATTTGCACAATTTTTAAGGACCACAAGCACCTGGAGTTGAAATCTAAAAGTGTTTCGTGTGAAGAAAAAAACTGACCGACTGTCTAGAATACACCAATGTTAAAAATACATGATGCCAATATCCATGGACATGGCTGTGTGTGGCTGATGCCCAGAGAGTGTGCCTGAATTGTTAGTACCCAATTTCCAACATGAAAGTAATTCAGAGGAAGTGGCCAGCTGAATCTGCCGGATGCTCATTCGGTTTTGTTTTTGTTGTGTTTTCCCAAAATCTAGAATGCTTGGTGAGTTTAGTAAGAAGGGAGGCCGAATATTAATGAGAGGAGTTGTGCCATTCACAAGGCATTTAACAAGTGTTAATCACTATCAGTTAGCATCTCACCATTATCAGTTGAGGTCCTTTCCATATAGCTTGCAAAAGACATAAAAGTGATAGTGCAGGTTGCTCCTGATATTGAAATGGGCCTTGTTGCACTTGTCACCCAATTCTGCCACACACCTCACCACGCCCCCATCGCTCAGACCACTATAACATTCCATTCATTGTACCTGAGTCAAAGCATCTCCTGCAACTATAGCAATTTCAGTAAAGGTGAAGGGAAGGAGCATTGACTAGTATCAATAGAGGCAGCAAAAATTGTATACTCGCATGGACAGTAGGCAAAGGTATGCACTCAATTGAGATCCTGAATTGTTGAGTTTCTCTTTGGGTGAAAGTGAATCAAGAAGGAAGAAGTTAATTCTGGCAAGTTGGGTAATTAATGAGATGCATATTTATAGTTTCTCAATACTTTATGGCAAGAAGTCCACTTAATCAGCTAAAGAGGAGAAATTTCATTTGCTGGCAAGAATTATATTTTTGATTAATCCTTTATACCTCACAATATTCTCATCACTTCAGATACTGGAAAATCACATCCTTGGATTCTGCTGATAGAATCTGGATGTCTGTCTATTTTTCTCTAAGTGACCACCACTTTAGAAATGCAAGAAATCACTCAACATTAATGGAGGAAAGTGATGTGAGAGGGACATCATGTGATATAGAATTGGCTTGATGGTATAAAGCAAAGAGTAACAGTGGAAGGACACTTGTCAGATTGGAGGCCTGTGCCTAGTGGAGGGGTCAGTGCTGATCCCATTGCTGTTTGTTATCTTTATCAATGATCTGGATGAGAATGTACAAGGCATGATTAGTAAGTTTGCAGATGACACTAAAATAGGTGGTAGCGTGGACAGTGAGGAAGGTTGTCAGATATTATAGCAGGAACTTGATCAGCTGTGGGCTGAGAAATGGGAAATGGAGTTTAATATGGAGTGTGAGGTGGCAAATAGAGTATGAGGTCTTGCATTTTGGCAAGTCAAATGGAGTTTCATGCTGAATGGTAGGGTGTTAAGGAGTGTAGTGGAACAGAGAGACCTTGGAGTTCAGGTGCACGGTTCTCTGAAAGTGGAGTCACAGGTAGACATGGCAGTGAAGAAGGCTTTTGGCACACTGGCCTTCATCAGTCAGGGCACTGAGTATTGAAGTTGGGAAGTTATGTTGCAGTTGTACAGGACGTTGGTGAGACCAAACTTGGAGTATTGTGTTCAGTTTTGGTCTTGTGGGATATAGGTAAATTAATGTTACTTCTGTAATTCTGCAATTATAATTTCTGATACAAGGTGAATGAACTCACATCAATGTGTAATTGTTTCAGCCAAGAGCTGAGTCAACAAGAATGGAAACTATGTGGAGGAAATGCATAAATTTTTTTTTGTATCAGCTAAAAATGTATGCAAGAAAGAAACGGGACTGCAAAACAATGGTAGATAATACAGGCACTAGATAAAATGCTGTGAAGAGAGGCAGTTAAACTAAATATGCCTGTATAAACAATAGGTATAAACATCTGTTTCCCACTTTTACAGAAACACAGGAACAAACCCCAATTAAAAGAGTTTTAATGATAAGATGCTGAGAGGAATGGCACAGATGCAGGGAGTAAATAATGGTGAGACAAGGATGTGCCCACAGCAAGATGGGGTCAAATGGCCTTGTGAGAACAGGAATAAGTATTTTTGTCACAGACAAGGCCGGATAAGACAAGAGATAAACAGGAGTAATGGGTACCGGTCTTAGGGAAGTGGAGGATGTAAACAGGGGGGGAAACGATGAAATAAGAAAAGAAATGTAGGAACCAAATTATATAAATATCGAATATTTGTTGAATTCAGTGTGTTTTTTGTTTCTGCCTTGTGGACATCACACCCACTTGCAAGTGTGAAATAAATGACACTACTGCTTCAGATCTTGTCTTGGACTGAAATTATTGAAGTGAGTGAGCTTTGTTTCTCACAGTCACTTGTTATAAGAAGGATGTTATTAAATTGGAAAGAGTGCAGAAGAAATTTACAAGGATGTTGCCAGGACTCCAAGATGTGAATTATAGGGAGAAGTTGGACAAGTTAGGACTTTTTTGTTTCAAGTGTAGGAGACTGAGGGGGGATTTTACAGAAGTGTATAAGACCATGAGAGATATGGAAAGGGTGAATGCACTCAGCCTTTTTCCCAAGTTGGTGAATGGAGTACTAGAGAGCATCAGTTTGAGGTTAGAGGGGAAAGAAGAAAAGGGAACCTGAGGGGTAATGTTTTTACACAGAGGGTGGTACGCATATGGAATGAACTGCCAGCAGAAGTGGTTGAGGCAGGTATATTAGCAACATTTGAAAGTCATTTGGACAAATACATGGATGGGAAAGGTTTAGAAAGATTTGGGCAAAGTGCAGGAAAATGGGGTTAGTGTGGATGGATATTTTGGTCGGCAGGGACCAGTTTGTGCCAAAGGGCCTGTCTCCATGCTGTAGAACTCTATGACTCAATGATATAATTCCAATTTAGTTGCATAAGTATAGCTAACATCAGCACACTTGGGCAAAACATGGCATTGCATGAACTTTGCTTGAAGTAGTTAAATGAGACAATAGACCAACTGTTTGCCCAAGTAGAGTACTGTAGTTGTAAAAGCTGATCTGTTTCTTTTTCTCGCACTTATGAACCACAAATGTTAAAACAGCACACCCATATTTTCACCACTCAGGCAGAGTTAATCCAAACTAAACTGAAGAAAATTTCAAATAAACTCAGAATGGATGAGTATCCAACTATCTCACTCTGTGTATATTAACTACAATGCATCTACCACCTATGTCATTGTTTTCATGCCCTGATCAGAACATTTTCAAATGGCACAGCCTGGGATGGAACAAGAGAAGGGATCAAATTGGTTGGGGGTTGGGGTTACTGGATTTTAAGTGCATGCCAGAACCTGGATCCAGTAATTTCTATTTCACACAGGCAGCTGCAGCTTTTTTTTAATACATGCTTAACATCCAATATTGATTTCTTTTTTTCTGTCTGGAAGATCTGGGTCAATTTAAGCTTCAGAAAGCTGAAGGAAGTATTTGTTCAGGAAGACATTGGGCAGAATGTCAAAGTGGAAGGGTATGTGGAATTCAGTTTAGGTATGCAAGTTGAATTCCTGTAAAAATGTGAGCAAGTTTAGAAATGGTCTCCAAACTACCAACCTCCATATTTGACTGCAGCAAGCTGTGAGCATGCAGTCCCTTTCAAGTTGTCAATGTCACTACTTTAATCACTCAATACACTGATATTGGCATGAGTTCTTGAATTTCACTTTGAGCCCAGCAGATGCCTGGACTTTATGGAAATGAAAGCAAGGTTGGAAAACAGCAGCAATTGTGGGAGATTAAGACATGACAGGGCAATATGCAATAATATCCAGAACTCAGTGCGGATTTCATACTTGCTAGTGTGAAAGTGCTTGTTCACAACACTGAATGGTTATTTTTCACAGCTAGGAAGTATCATTTAGAATTTAGAAGTTCTGATCTGCACTTTAGAGCTCTAATCTATCAGACAGAACAGGAGTGTCATTTGCAACGTTTTACATTGGCCTGCTATTGGGTTGATCTGTAACAATTGCAGGAGCAGTGGCAGAAGCATAAGGAACAACAGAAGATGTAACACCAGCAATAGCAAGAGTAGCAGCGGTTGTTCTAGCAACAGATCAACTTTATTTGCCAGGACTGGCACGCTACATTGGATTTGTCTGCAATGATGTAGCTCAAAATGAATATGTACTCAGGTTTGTAGTGGTGGCTGGTTTCTGGCAGGCAAGGACATCAATGTACTCATGTAGCAATCTGTACAGCCCAAAATCAATCAAAAATGTTCATTAATGACAAAAGATTCCATTCCAGAAATCTATAGCTAATGGACAGCAATAAAAATTACCTTACTACAACTATGAAAAAGGTTCACAGGCAGTTACTATGATGCATTCATCCTAATAAACCCAACAAAACCTCTTCACGTCTCAGAGTAGAGTTACTGACAGGTTAGTTGGAGATTAGGGACATCCCCTTAAAACCTAATGGATATCTCTGCTCAGAACACCAAGGATTGCAGCCCAGGAGGAATGCAATGAACACCTATCACAGTGGATGTGTCATCCAACAAGTATTTGGCATGCTAAAGATGTGCTTCAGGTGCCTGGTCTGATCTGGATGCACCCATCAAAATGCACGAACCGAAATGTCAGAAAACATTGTATTATGTTGCACTGTCATATTGTACAGCAGAAAGTTTTGGATTTGTAGGAGGAACAAGTTACAGAGCATAGAGCATCCTCACATGATTCTGAGGAAAAGGGTGATGATAAGGAAGAGATCATTGATTTAGGCAATGTGCAGCAGTGCCTATTGCTGTTCAGGAAATTCTCATCGATATGAGATTAGCTCAGATTTCACCAGTCAACCACTTAATAATCTAAATGCAAAACCTTTCCTCCAACCAGAATCACAGAATCCTTACAGAGCCAAAAGAGGCCATTCACCCATGATATCTGTAATGGCTTGCTGAGTATTTTAATTCCTGCTGCTTCCCCATAAACTTTCTGTTAAAGAAATCAAAGAAATTCCTCATTTGAATCTGGCACAATCACATTGCCAAACCTGGGCCATTCGCTGTGATAAAGTATTTTCTCACTTAGCATTTGTGATTGCTTTTCATAAAACCATAGATTCTCTACAGTGCAGAAAGAGACCATTTGGCCCATCAAGTCTGCATTGACCATCCGAAAAACATCCCATCTGGACCCAGTCCATTCTTGTGATCCTGCATTAGGGCTTTTACCATGCCTAACCCACCCAGATTGCACATCCCTGGATTCTATAGGACAATTTTTAGCATGACCAATCCACCTAACCTTCACATCTTTGTATTGTGGGAGGAAACTGAGCCACCCAGATGAAACCCGTGCAGACATGAGGAATATATGCAAACTCCCACTGATATTTGCCCAAGGCTGGAATTGAACCCATTGTGAGGTAGCAGTGCTAACCACTAACCAATGCTAACTACTAGTCCAGACTCTTCATGATTTTGAAACCTTCTATCAAACCTCGCTACCTGCCCCCCAGCCTTCTCCTCTCCACCAAAAACTGTCCCATATTCCCTAATCTATCATCAAAGCTGACAATTTTCAAATTTCAGTCATATTTGGAATCATTTTTGTTAACGTCTTCTTGATTCTCTCTAAATTTCTTGAAATTTCACTTTCTGCATTTATGTTGGATGCTGCATTAATTGCCACTCAATCTGTTGATGTCTGAAAACCTGGATGAGGAAAGCTAAAGTAGGATATTGTCACATGATGAACTAACTCTCGGATCCCCCAGTAGTCTTGGTGAACAATTTCAAACTTACGTAATTTCTATCAGTTTGCTATAAATCAATAACCACATTTTTGCTTCGGATAAGTGGATCTTCTCTTAAGACTCATTACGGTTTTCTTCTACCACTCTAAATCAATTAGGATCTTAAACCCTGTGAAGAAAATTGGATTCTGGCATCAAACTACTCAAATAGGCAGGTACATATAACAATCTTGCGGAGAATTCAAATTAGTTCACCTTTCAATGTCCCATCTGTAGAGGCAACTGTGTAAATCTGCAAAATAAAAACCAAGATCATTAGTTGCAGGGGTCTCTGGTTGAACTGGCCCATTCAATCACAAGACTTTCAAGACTGCAATAAACACCAAAGACTGAGAGGACAGACTGAAAATTTGCGGAAGTTTCATCAACACTATTCCTGGTAAGGATCACTTTGGCAATGAGTGTCGAGGAAGTTCTGACCTGCAGCTGTTGCTGCTTCAAATGCAGTGGGGCAATTGAGTCTTTTAAATGCCTGCTCATGGGATTAATCTCATTGCTGTCAGGTTCTAACCAGTGGTGATGATGGAGCCCAGGCCAATGCCCAGATCAGCGTTTATTTCAACATGAGTAGAGGGCATCTGTTAAATGACATCTGAGCTGATCAAATGTAAATCCTCCCCACTACCAAACTTCATTGGCTCATTGCAGGGACCTGCCAGGAAGACCACCAAATCCCTTCCCAAGTCATGATGTAGCACTGAACATCCAGTCAGGTCAGGAATGAAGTAATTGCTGTGACCCTACTGGTTGAGGACAGGTATTAACATGTGATTCCTGATGAAGGGCTCTGCCCAAAACTTCGATTTTCCTGCTCCTCGGATGCTGCCTGGCCTGCTGTGCATTTCCAGCACCACTCTAATCTTGACATTAACATGTGGTTGACTAGCAGCTCTCTCTGGATGGGCAGAAATCTCACCTCCAATCCATTTAGGATTGTTTGGATGTTGCATGTGACTGGAGCAGCATTCCTTCTGCTGGTTGTGCCCTACCCTTACTTTTCAGCAGATGCCATGGTGCTGTTTAAAATCCAGGCATATGTTCTGTGCAGCCAGGACATATATAGACACTAATCACACACTGCGGACAATTTTTAGCAAATCCCTTAATCAGAATCTTTTATATGTTTAAAAGTACTTCTCAATGTAATCTCAAGAGAATTCTGAAATGGTGTGGCACACATGCTGACCTCTAATAGCATATGATACAAGGAATAATGGATACCTGGAGGCATTTCAAGGCAGCAAGCTAGTAAAAGGATTCAGATAACAGCATAAACTGTAAAACCAAAGCACAGGAGGTTTACAACTGTCATCTAAACCCAACGGTTACATTATGCTTGTAAATCACCCCTGATGTCTTATTTTTCATGATAGAATGTTGGATTTATATTTTAGAGGATGCAGGGCCTCAAGATTGCAGCAGGATTGTGAACTTGCAACCATGGGAAATCAGTACAAGTTCAGGCCAGAATAATTAGACTGCAGTTTCCTCTTATTACCGCTTTTATGCGGAAATTGTGGATATTTTCAGGAGGGGTGCTAGAAATACATTAGAGGGAATCCTCTTCTGAGATCACAGTGGAGGATGCTGGAACATTATGGAAGTAAGTCTCCTGCAGCCTGACAATGATTTCCCAATGCCACCCATCTAACCACTCTATGTATGAAACATGGTGGACAAGGCTTGAAATGGCACCAGATTTTGTTGCCTGCACCCTCCCCCCCCCTAAAGAACTTAAACTGTTCTCCAATGCCATCATATCAAAGGTGAGTCCCAGCAATCAGTGCTAACTACTCAAATTGTTCAATATATCATATCAGTTGCACGACACTATGATATTGTGCTATGAATTATGCGTTTTATAATCCTGCCCCACTAGCTATCTGATGAAGGAGCAGTGCTCTGAAAGCTAGTACTTCCGAATAAACCTTTTGGACTATAACTTGGTGATGTGTGATTTTTGTTTTTAACTTTATCAGAATCAAATGAAGGGGCAGGTTATGAAAACAGTATTCAGATGTCCCATGGGCATATCTTATTAGATATTTTTTGCAATAAGAGTGTCACTGTCTAGACTAATATTCATTACCAATTCCTATTTACCCTTGAGAATGTGACTGCTGCAGTCTATTTAATGTCGATACTCTCACAGTGCTATTAGGAATGACGTTATATGATCTTGACCAGGTAGCAGTGAAGGAACAGTGATATACTGGTGGCTCCAAGTCGGATGTGTGTATGACCCTGGAGGGAGATCTTTTAGTTCCATTTGTTGTCATATGGTGTCTTAGAGGAGGTTTAGGGGACATTATTCCATGAAAGAGATATGTTGGAGTCTGAGGACCTTTTGAAGTAATTCTTTATTTTCTTTACACTCACATTATATTATACAATTATACTAATTACTCACATTCTGGCTAAGCAAGACATCTAGGCTATTGATCACTCTTCAAAGTCTTACCATCATCATGTGGTTATGACATCCATGGCATAGCTTCCTTATACAGGTTCATGGGTCAATGTTAACGTCCAGTCCTTGTTGCAGTTGGAGGTGTGAGGTTCAAGGGCAGAGGTGTGGGAAGTGGAGGGAATGCGATAGAGGGCATTGTTGACCACGTGAGATAGGAAATTGCGGTCCTTGAAGAAGGAGGCCATCTGGGATGTCCTAGAATGGAATTGGTCCTCCTGGGACCAGGTGCAACAGAGGCGAAGGAATTAGGAGTGAGGGATGGCAGTTTTACAGGAGAGGTTGGGAGGAGGTGTAGTCTAGGTATCTGTGGGAATCAGTGGGTTTGAAGTAGATGTCCGTGTTGAGTCAGTCACCAGAGTCAATGGAGATGGATAGGTCCAGGAAGGGAAGGGAGGTGTCTGAGATGGTCCAGGTGAACTTAAGGTCAGGATGGAAGGTGTTTGTGATGTTGATGTACTGTACAACCTCCTTGTGGGAGCACAATGTGGCAATACAGTCATCAATGTAGCAGAGGGAAAGGTTGGGAGTGGTACCAGTGTCGCTGCTGAAGATGGACTGTTCCATGTGGAACAGTTACACCAGCACTATCCCCCACCTTTTCCTCTACTACATCAATGACTGGATCAGCTCCAACTCATACTTCGGCAAGGAGCTTGAACAATTCATCAACTTACGGTAATCTTATAGAAATTTATAAAATCATAAGTAGCTTAGATAAAGTGAATAGGGAAATACAAAATGAACGGGCATAGAATTAAAATGAAATTGGAAAGATTGAAAAGGGATCTGAGTGGCAACTTTTCTCATAATGAGGGCAGTGCATATATGGAACGAGCTGCCAGAGGAAGTGGTAAAGCAATGTACAATAACAACATTTAAAAGACATTTAGGTAGGTATATGGATGGGAAAGATTTAGAAGGATGTGGGCCAAATGGGATTAGTTCGGTTTAGGAAATCTGGTCGGCATGGACGAGTCAGGCCGAAGGGCCCATTTCCATGTTATATGACTATATCGTCCTATACGATGTGGAGTTGAACCACCATTACGATATAATTGAATGATGGAACAAGGTCACAAGGTTGTTTGGTCAGCCCTTGAGTTACTATACATTTTTATAAGTATGTTTAGACTGAGAAATCTGTATTTAAATTCTGACTTGCCCAATGGGTTAATATTCAAGGGATAAGCCTGCTTGCTTCTTTTATTCATGATGCTGATAAACAAAAGGCAGTGTAAGAGCCATTGACTTACGCAAATTTGGCTGTTTATTTATTGAAATGCATGATCGTTAACAAAGCAAATCATGAGCAGAAACAGGCAAGCAGCCATTGTCTTCGCTGAATGCTTTTCTTTTCCCTCAGAGAGACAGACCATACATTAATGGTTGATTAATTTTCCACCCATGCTAGCATATTTTTGGATGTACTACATACGAGTTGAGTTGTGGCGCCACTAAAGCCAACAGTATTCTATAGCTTCTCACAAACAAATTGCTGGCAGCATTAACATGGTGTTGTTGAAGAACAAATTGCCAACAGTACTGAGTCCTTTGGTCAGTCAAACATGGCGCAGCGACTTTATCTTCTACAGCTCCATGAATACATCTCATGTAGACTAGCACAGTACAATTTATGATATAAAGCATTAAATGGCGGCTAATGGCAGCTAGGTTCTCACTCTGGCTGTTTACAGGAGCTCGTTGTTGAAGGCATGAGGCCAGTTCCATTTTAAGGCCAGATCTTCACAGCCTAGCCCCTGAAATCATGTGCTTGGTACAACCTGCCAGTTATGATCAATTGTAATCTCAACCGGGTAACTGCCTGTACGAAGCAGTCCTTACTCTGCCCTGCAGGCTTCAGGAAAGGGAGGCATCAAGTGAAATCCATTTATAGCAGAGGTTGAGAGGTGTTTTCCCTGGAGCGTCGGAGGCTGAGGGGTGACCTTACGGAGGTTTATAAAATCATGAGGGGAAAGGATAGGGTAAATAGGCAAGGTCTTTTCCCTGGGGTGGGGGAGTCCAGAACTAGAGGGTATAGGTTTAGGGTGAGAGGGGAAAGAGATAAAACGGACCTAAGAGGCAACTTTTTCACAAAGAGGGTGGTGTGTGTATGGAATGAGCTGTCAAAGGAAGTGGTGGAGTGTGGTACACTTACGACTTTTAAAAGGCATCTGGATGAGTATATGGGTAGGAAGAGTTTAGAAGGATATGTGCCAAGTGCTTGCAAATGGGACTAGATTAAGTTAGGATACCTGGTCGGCATGGATGAGTTGGATCGAAGGGTCTGTTTCCATGCTGTACATCTCTATGACTCTATGACTCAATATAGGTATTAGACCTGAAGGAACACTAGCCCCAACTTACTACACAAAATTAAGAACAACTTATTGCTGGACCCCTCTTCAATTGAATTGCCAGCTGAAACACCGTGGAATGAGCAGACCACTCACTCTGCTCAGTCAAATCTTCAAGCTATTTGGTCCCCTCATCAAAGTATTCTGATTTTTCAGGTTAAAAATGCCTAAGGCCTGATTCAGTTGAACACTCAAGCTTTCGCCCATAATTAAGATCTGGTAGTGATACCATCAAAGGGAATAATAGTCAAATCTCACCATTATTAGAGCATAGTAACCCATTTACATTGGGTTAAAAGATCTCAAACTCTCCCATTAATTAACTGTTGCAGGGTGATAATAATGGGCAAATGCATAAGTATCTATATAACATCCTAATATAGATCAAGAAAAAGAGGACACAGTTGGTACATGTTTGCAAAAGAAACAAGTGAGAGGTGAGCAAGAACATTTCACACAGTAAGTGGTTAGGGTATGGAATGCACTTCCTGGAAGTGTGGTGGCATTGAAGAGGGCATTGGATAATCATTTAAATAGAAACATTGTGCAAGATTTCAGGTAAAGGGCGTATGTTGGTACTGACATACTGGTTCAGACATGATGGGTCGATTGGCCTCCTTCAGAATCATAACACTACTGTGATTCTATATCTTTTGTTTTAACATAGACTTCTTGATATTTTGAGTTTCACTATTCAGAAGGGCTTTTTAAAAATATTTGCATTCTTCTTCCCTCCAGCCTTGAAATCGTCTCCAGGATAACGTACAGTGAAGTAGAAAGTGAGGATTGCAGATGCTGGAGATCAGAGTTGAGAGTGTAGTGCTAGAAAAGCACGCCAGGTCAGTCAGCATCTGAGGAGCAGGAGAATTGATGTTTCGGGCGTCAGCCCTTCAGGTGGGCATTCAGCCATTCCTGATGAAGGTCTTATGCCTGAAACGCCCATTCTCCTGCTCCTTGGATGCTGACTGACCTGCTGTGCTTTTCCAGCACCACACTCTCTAATAACATACAGAGAAACCTTTTCTCTTGGATTACATCAGCCAGCGCTCCTTTAAATTCATGAGATCTTTCTTGTTTTCAAGTGAAAAAAAATCACTAAATTAATTCTTGTTTAGCTTTTATTAGTTAAGCAAATTGAATTTACAACAATAAACAAAAAATTGTAGTGCTAATAAAAAATAGACTTCACGCTAACTGACATTGTCAATGCCTCCCTTCCCTCGAGAACCTTTCAAGATCATCATCAATGCCTTTTCCTCAAAAAATATTCAAGTGATGCAGACCAGACAAATCCTGTCTCAAATTGTGACCCATTTTCCGGCTGCACATTCCTGTATTGCCTTCCAACAGTGAGGAATTTCAAGTCCATAGGAGAAGTTGAATGATAATGAATTGAGTGAGAGAGGAATCAAAGGACCACTGGGTAGGTCTTAAGGAGACAACAGATGTGAAGTAGGCATGAAGAAATGTGTGGAGGCAGGCAATCAGGGCTGGAGTGCAGGAGGCAGGAAAGAGAAGAGGGTGAGCAAAAGGCACGATGCAGGTTATCACATGGATGGTCTCAATCTTACAAAGGATTCAACTAAATTGTTACACTTGGTGTTGGAGTGAAGGTGCAAGCAAAGTGGAAAGAGTTTAGCTGGCAGCTGATAATGAGAAATGCAGCCAGGGCTTGTCAAAAGCTGAAGAGACCAAAAGGCACAGTCATGATTCCCATTGGTTGATCTATTCAGACTTTATTTTAAATCACCAATGTTTTCCTCCTATTGGTCAACTTTTGCTACTTTTTGCGGCAGCATCCAAGCTAAGTTTGTAGATAACTGAAATTCACTGAGGTCTTGACTATTTCATAGAACCCCTACAGTGTGGAAGCAGTCCATTCAGCCCATCAAGTCCTTCCAGACACTCTGAAGAGCATCCACCCAGACCTACTCCCTCCGCTCCCCACCCCACCCCCCCACCCATACCCCCATCCTATCACTGTAAATCTGCATTTCCAATGGCTACTCCAAATAGCCTGCACATCCCTGGGTACTATGGGCAATTTAGCATGGCCAATGCACCTAACCCAGACATCTCTGGACTGTGAGAAGAAACCGGAGCAATCGGAGGAAACCCATTCAGACACAGGGAGAATGTGCAAACTCCATACAATCAACCGAGGTTGGAATTGAACAATTATTAAAAGCCAAATGTTATAGACAGAGGTTAAATTCCCGGTCTGTAGCAACTATACCTCTATACTAAGGCCAATGTACTATGTTGGATAAGGTTTCATTTTTAGCATTTAAGCAAATATAACCAGACTCCTATGCTGATTAGACTGATGGGGGAGGGGGGATGTTGATATGCCTGAACCCTGGAGACCTCAGTAATGCCTGGAATGTGGAAAATGTCCTCAAAACTTGTGTGGATCAGTTTGCCTGTGTTTTTACAACAATTAAGAAAAATGAAATATATATTCTGTAGATGTTTTAGAATGATAACTTATGCTTCTATCTAAAATAAATCAGTAACAGCTACATGTACTCTCTGTAAAGGGCAAGATAAGCATTGAAGTGAACATAAGTTATTTTCATTCTCAACAATGTATGACCATGACCATACTTCATTGAGTTACAGATTACATGTCCTGCAATGTAACAAAATTTCTTAATTAGCACTGAAGTAAAACTTGCCCAGAGTTGAATGATTAATTGAACAGGAATTAATCTTCCTACCTATTTGATCTGTTGCATAACCCTACTGATGTGAGTGGGTAAAATGTCAGTCATGTGCATTTTTCTTTGCAACTACTGGATTATTATTGAGTGGGGGAAAAAATGAACAGTCACTTGATGCATGCAACTAACACGATGTCCTAATTCTCGATCAAAATCACTCCCTGTCACTTGAATGAGCTCAGGAATCCCTGCAGTGTTACTATCTGGTGATCTGGTTGCACATTCCTGGGACTTTTCTTCTTCCGTTCAGCCGCAAATGAATGTCTGGACAAAAATTTGTCTAACATCTGACAGCTGAAAGCATTTTAAAATAGGCAACTGTAAGCCAAAACAAAGTACCAAAATGGCGTACATTTTAAAGTTAACATTTGGTTACTTTGAAAGCAAAGAAAGATTAATAAATCTCCAAACTGTAGTCTGTTAAATTCACTTTACTTTTCAAAGGGAGAATTAGTATGAAATTGAGTTTACTCTGAGGCTCTTGACCTGCTGTGAAAATATAGAAGCAACTTATTGCAGATACTGGACTCTACTGAAAACAACCAATGCTGGAGATCACAGCGGGTCAGACAGCATCCGTGAACAGAGAGCAAACTAACATTTCAAGTCTAGATGGTTCTTCAGCAGAACTGAAGTAAAGTGTGAAAGGGATAGCATTTAAACTATAGTTTGGGATAGGGGTGTTTGGGAGTAGTGGATGTAGGGTGCTGGTGGAGAAAAGCTGTTGTTAATTTGGATTAAATAATCAGAATGTGAGAATGGCAGAGTAATGGTGTGTCTCCCATCAGACTTGAAATGACAGACTGTCCCTGGGGTAGGGGGGAGGGGAGAGAGGACTTGGTAACATGATAAACAGTCATTCCAGGTGAAGCAGCATTTCACCTGTTCCTCCTCCAATGTTGTGTATTGTATTTGTAGAACATAGAACATAGGACGTTACAGCGCAGTACAGGTGCTTCGGCCCTTGATGCTGCACCGACCTGTGAACTTAATCTGATGCCCCTCAAACCTACACCGATCCATTATTATCCACATGCATGTCCAATGACCATTTAAATGCCCTTAACGTTGGCGAGTCTACTACTGTTGTAGGCAGGCCATTCCACACCCCTACTACTCTCCGAGTAAAGAAACTACCCTGATATCTGTCCTAAATGTATCACCCCTCAATTCAAAGTTATGTCCCCTCATGTTAGCCTTCACCATTCAAGGAAAAAGTCTCTCACTGTCCACCCTATCTAATCCTCTGATTATCTTATATGTCTCAATTAAGTCATCTCTCAACCTTCTTCTGTCTAATGAAAACCGCCTCAGTTCTCTCAGTCTTTCCTCATAAGACCTTCCCTCCATACAGGCAACATCCTAGTAAATCTCCTCTGAATCCTTTCCAAAGCTACCACATTCTTCCTGTAATGCCGTGATCAGAACGGCACACAATATTCCACGTGCAGCCTTACCAGTGTCTTGTACAGCTGAAGCATGACCTTGTGGCTCCAAAACTCAATCCCCCTAACAATAAACGCCAACACACCAGATGCTTACTTAACAACCCTATCAACCTGGTTGGCAACTTTCAGGGATTTATGCACCTGGACACCAAGACCTCTCTGTTCATCTACACTGTCAAGAATTTTACCATTAGCCCAGTATTCCTGTTATTTCTTCTGAAGTGAACTACCTTACACTTTCCCGCATTAAACTCCATTTGCCACTTCTCAGCCCAGCTTTGTATCTTATCTATGTCCCTCTGTAACCCACAACATCTTTTGCTACTATCCACAACTCTGCCTACCTTTGTGTCATCTGCAAATTTACTAACCTATCCGTCGACACCCACGTCCAGATCATTTATAAAAATAACAAACAGCAGTGGCCCCAAAACAGATCCTTGCAGCACACCACTGATAACTGAGGTCCAGGATGAAAATTTCCCATCAACCACCACCCTCTGGCTTCCTTCAGCTAGCTCATTTATGATCTAATTCGCTAAATCGCTTCAATCCCGAAACTCCGTATTTTGTGCAATAGCTTACTGTGTGGAACCTTATCAAATGCTGAACTGAAGTCCATGTACATCACATCAACCACTTTACATTCATCCACTTATTTTGTCACCTTCTCTAAGAACTCAATTAGGTTAGTTAGGCATGACTCACTCTTCACAAACCGTGTTGACTATCTCTAATCAAATTATTTATTTCCAGGTGACTATAAATCCTATTAGCAGCACCCAATGTGGCCTAATCTACACTGGAGAAACCAAATGAAGACTGGGTGATCACTTTGCGGAACATGTTTGGTCTGTGTGCAAGCATGACCCTGACCTTCCCATAGTCAATCATTTTAAAACAGCCTCCTGCTGGCATGCCCACATGTCTAACCTCAGCATGCTGCAGCGTCCCAGTGAATCGCAGTGCCAACTGGAGGAGCAACATCTCATCTTCAGACTAGGCACTTTACAGCCTTCTAGACTTAATATTGAATTCAACACCTTCAAATTGTGAACTATTTCTACCCTTTGTTTTACCTGGTACGTGCTGTCACCATGCCCTCTCTCCCTTCCCCAAACCGGAGGGACTGTCTGTCCTTTCAAGTCTGGCAGGAGACACATCATTGTTGTGCCATTCTCACATCCCAATCACGTATCTGAACTATCAACATCTCTTCTCCATCAGCACCTTACACCTACGACCCCCACACCACCCCAAACTATAGAATACATGTTGTCCCCTCCACATTTCACTTCAGTTCTGATGAAGAGTCATCTAAAGTGGAAATGTGAGTTTGCTCTCTCTCCATGGATCTGACCTGCTGTGATCTCCAGCACTGGTTGTTTTCACCTACTGTGAAAAACTTCTTTCAAATTCATCATGTTGTTCCATTATGTGCAACTGGGAACTATTATAAATTTTCTCTTTGTTTGGCTTTGAATTGATATTTAAAACTTTAGAGGCAAAGTCGTCCTCATGGACTAGTAAATAAATGAATATTCTGATCTGTTGCACAGCCATAGAGGGAATGAAAGTCACAGGTTGGATCTTTGATCTATGCTGAATTCGTTGATCACAGCCTGGAAGTCATTTAAGGTTTGGGAGAAATATGAATCAGAAAATCTCACTGTTATCAAATAACATCCGCTTGAAAGTCCACATGTAAATACAAGTCAAGGGAAAAATCTGCTTTGAATATTATATGTTTCATGGTTAAGTGACCTACCACTAATTCTTTGGGCGCACACACAAGAAGGATGGTTTTTATCAAAAATGTGGAATTGTCAAATGTGCAAATGTCAAGTTGCATCTTCTGTTGTAAAAATGAAAAAATAGAGGAATAAAACATTCATTTGTGTCATAAATGGTAAGTCATTAGCATCAAACTTTTCCAGCTCTGCTTCATCTTATTTGAAAAAGGGTTACACCCAAAATGTTGACTTCTCCAGCTCCTGATACTGCCTGTCTTGCTGTGTTCTTCCAGCCTCCTGCTTGTCTACCTTGGATTTCAGCATCTGAAGTTTCTTTTTGTCTCATCTCATTTGAGTCAAATATTGTGCAGACTTTGTGACACTGTGGGTAGCAACTCTATTTCTAAGCCAGGAACTCCAGGTTCAAGTCTCACTGCAAGCCTTCATTTCCAAGGAAGGTACACTCACAACAGCCAAACAGGTCAAGAATTAGTAGGATCCAGCATCCACCTGTGGCAGGCAGTAAAACTGGGATAGATTCCTGGTCAACCATGTGATAGAAGAAAAATAGAATCCACCATTGTCACTGTTCATAGCTCAAGAGTACAGCATGCATTTAAATGTTTGCACAGCAATCATTTTATGTCTAGTGACATCACTAATCTGGTAATTTCAAAACGCAGTAATTTTACCATTAATTCTACGAACTGTAAATATCCACATCTGAACTTGCATATAAATAATAGCACAGGCTGCCTTAGCCTTTCTTCTGTGCAGTGTGAACTGATGCTGGTCTTTTCTCATGGGCCAGCTGTGCTCAATGATATCATGAGCTCAAAGCACAAAGAAGCACTAAAACAACCCACTTAACCTGCCTTCAAGGTGATTAAGGACAGCAACAGTGTTCAGCTATTCAGATGCCAAGGGTCACAGCACACATTCAACCCCCAAGGCAGGGACAAAATGTAAGATACTAAAATAAGTTCCCTCAGGCTATCTTTTTGTCATTACTCCTCACCCAAGTTATTCATCAAGGTGTAAACTTGTGAGAACTTTGTTTTCAGCAAGTCTTCAGATTTTTTTTCTTCTTTTAGCTGTTTGGGGTATGTACAGATTTTATTTTGGTTTTGGTTATAACTTTGTTATCCTAGATCATTGCTGTTTTACAGCCTACTATCTGACATCAAATGTTCCATATTTCTCAAGCCAGGTGTTACAAATCCTCTTATCAAATTTAATCTTCAGCCATCAACCTTTGACATGAGAGGTAAATTTTGCCCCCAGGTTTAGCCGCCTCTGCTAAAACAGTCATTATTCTTGCAATATGCCCTGTCAAGATCATTTGCTGATAAATAAGCCATGCCAGCTATTTTGAACTGTATCAACCATATGTCATCAATTTCCTTCATCACATCCCATACAAGGACACTGCTTCCATGATTAAGAGTTTAAGCCCACAAGACCTTAAAGCACCTCCAGATAGATATAAGAGATTATCTTTATGGTACAAATTATTGCAGTAAAAATATAAAATTGCTGTCATTGGTCAAAAGATGACCAAAACAATAAATGTGTTATGTCAAGTATGGAAATAGCTGAAAAACTGTTGTAGTTTGCACATAAAAAACATCTATTAGGTAAATAACACATTACTTTAAAAAAGAATGATTTATCATCCCCACTGCACCAGAAAACCTGAAATACTTGATTTTCTTTATTCATTCATCAAGAGTACAATAAAGGAACTTTGTAAATTTCTCTGTAGAATGTTTTCCAATAGACTGTAGAAATCAGCCATCTGAAAACTTCAAAAATTTCAAAGACTCTAAAATGGATGATATTTCTAAATCAGATGAATCACCTTTTTCTTCTTGTAACTTTATTACAAATGTTGTTCGACATCAGGGAAGAGCAGGATCAGACTTGGTTCTGATTCTCCCTGAGGTCAAATACTCCATTGACACTCATTGTCAAGGCTCAGCATCTTAATAAAAGCAAAGGAAGAAACCAAAAAAAAATTACTATTTTCACTACTCTGGAAGAACTTGTGAAAATCTTTATTGTGAATTGAAAGTTGAATAAGTATACCGACTAATCTTGACCTGACAATCTCCGCTTTTATTACCAAGGAGCTGTTCTATATAAGTGGCTATAGCAATGACTTTAACTACTTTGGAAATATGCTTCCACCCTGCAATTAAATTAGATTCCCTACAGTGTGGAAACAGGCCCTTTGGCCCAACAAGTCCACACCAATCCTCCAAAGAGTAACCCACCCAGACCCATTTCCCTCTGACTAATACGCCTAATAGGATGGGCAATTTACCATGGCTAATTCACCTGACCTGCACGTCTTTGGACAGTGGGAGGAAACCCAGGGAGAATGTGTAAACTCCACACAGACAGTCACCCAAGGCTGGAATTGAACCTGGGACCCTGGTGCTATGAAGCAGCAGTGCTAGCCACTGAGCCACCGTGCCACCTTTGGATCTGATACTGGTTGATCACCAAATTTTACCCATTCAGCCAAACTCATATTTATGTATTATTTCATTAGGGTTTCCTTCCAATTCATATCACTGACCATAGCATATACTTTATCGTCCCCTCTCAGGCTTTTGTCATGAATTTCAAGAAAGAGTTGGATAGAGCTCTTAAGGATAGTGGAATCAAGGGTTATGGGGATAAGGTAGGAACAGGATACTGATTCAGGATGATCAGCCCATGATCATAATGAATGATGGTGCTGGCTCGAAGGGCAGAATGGTCTACTCCTGCACCTATTGTCTATTGTCTATCATCGATAGTTTGTGCATCTCACAATTAAGCACCCGTTTTACCAGAGGATACTTTCAGGTACTTCCTACCTGACTACCCAGGGACAATAATGTTGTAAAGTGCAGGTGGGTAAATGTACCCTGACTAACTTTGACCTATTTTGAGTAACCCCTTTTGACTCAACTGGATTACGTGGTGAGAGATAGACAAAGGGGACAAGAATCAAGGTAAAGTCAAACTCAGTTTCATTGAACATTTTATCAAGGTAAAAAATTGACTCCATTATTGTAATTTAATTAAACTCTATCAAACTCTTCACAGACTCTTCAGTAAAAATTTTGACTCTCTAAGTAAACAATCTCAAATCCACACTGGCTATCTATTTGTGACACATACTTCCAAGGATTTGCTACAGCCTATCCATAGGACAGTTGTCTGAAAACACTGGTGATAACACTGGTGATAACTGTTCTATAAGGCTGGGACAAGCTGTTCCTGTCTTTGATGTTTCAGGATCTGTTGTCTTCAATTTGGACTTCTCTTGTCTAGGACTGCTTTTGATCTTTGGTTCATCTCACCAAGGATATATGCGGGTCAGCTGCCAGTTGAAGGTGCTCACTAGAGATGCCTTTGAAGAAGATAGAAAAGCAGAGAGAGCTGGGAGTTCAGGTTCCCACTTGCATCCTGCTCTTCATGCTTTTCTCAAAGATTCCGTGACCGATGTCAAATAGTAGCTTCAGGTGGAGGCTGGAAGATAAAGTGAGATAACTAATTTCCATATCTGGAGGTTGCTCAGCATGGTTTGAACCTTCAAACTGTCAAGTCTGATTCCTGAAGAAGGGCTTATGCCCAAAATGTAGATTCTCCTGTTCCTTGGATGCTGCCTGACCTGCTGCGCTTTTCCAGCAACACGTTTTGCAAGTCTGATCCGTGTCACACGATGCCTCTGACCTTCTACTAAGCTTGGTACTACCAGCTCTGCGCAGCATTCTTCTAACAAAGCAGATTCTCAGGAGTTTTCATCCATGCTCGTGGGAAAACGTAAAAATCTGTAACAACCCTGGAGTCATGGGTTGCCTGATCACAATTTCCATCAGTCACTTCTTTTTGTTAATTGATTTCCAGCAGTTATTGTTCCCACTAAAAGCCCTTAAGCCGGTGATGTCTTTATTGGTGAGTGCTAGGCAAAAGTGAAAACTGCAGATGCTGGAAACCAGAGTCTAGATCAGAGTGGTGCTGGAAAAGCACAGCACGTCAGGCAGCATCTGAGGAGCGGGAAAATCGACATTTCTGGAAAAAGCCCTTCATCAGGAATAGAGGCAGGGAACCTCTATTGGTGATGAAGGCTCTTTATTGGTGAGTGCATTGAGTATAGGAGTTGGGAGGTCATGTTGCAGCTGTACAGGACATTGGTTGAGCCATGTTTGGAATATTTCATTCAGTTCTCATCCCCCTACTATAGGAAGGATGTTGTGAAACTTGAAAGGTTCAGAAAAAATTTATAAGGATTTTGTCAGGTTTGGAGGATTTGAGTTATTGGGACAGGCTGACTAGGCTGAGGCTTTTTTCCTTGGAGCATCAGAGGCTGAGGGGTGACCACATTGAGATTTATAAAATCATGAGGGGCATGGATTGGATGAATAAATAAGGTCTCTTTCCAAGGGTAGGGAGTTCCGAAACTTGAGGGCATAGAGTCATAGAGATGTACAGCACAGAAACAGACCCTTCAGTCCAACTTGTCCATGCTGATCAGATACCCAATATTAGTCTAGTCTCACTTGCCAGCACTTGGCCCATATCCCTCTAAACCCCTCCTATTCATATGCCCATCCAGATGCCTTTTAAATATTGTAACTTACCACCGTTCACCACTTCCTCTGGCAACTCATTCCATATACGTACTACTTCTGTGTGAAAAAGTTGCCCCTTAGGTCTCTTTTATATCTTTCCCCCTCACCCTAAACCTATGCCCTATAGTTCTGGACTCTCCCAACCCAGGGAGAAAAGCTTGTCTAATTACCCTATCCATGCACCTCATGATTTTTTAAACTTCTTTAGGTCACCCCTCAACCTCCAACGGTCCAGGGAACACAGCCCCAGCCCATTCAGCCTCTCCCGGTAGCTCAAATCCTCCAATCCTGGCAACATCCTTGTAACTGTTTTCTGAAACCCTTTCAAGTTTTATACCATCTTTCCAATAGGAGGGAGACCAGAAGTGCACACAATATTCCAAATTTAAAGTGAGAAGGGAAAGATTTCAAAGGGACCTGAGGAGCAACATTTTCATGCAGGGAGGGATGTGTGTATGGAATGAGCTGCCAGAGAAAGTGGTGGAATCTGATACAATTACTACATTTAAGCCACCTGCATGGATATATGGATATGAAGGATTTAGAAGGATATGGGTCAAATGCTTGCAAATGGGACTTGATCAGTTTAGAATATCTGGTCAGCACTGACAAGTTGGACTGAAGGGTCCATTTTCATGCTGTCTGTCTCTAAGAATCTATGTGCTAATGGTAGTGCCATTAATTGGGGTGTTCTAGGACTTTAACACTGCAATGATGAAGAATCATCCTGATTCAGAAATGCATCACTGTTGGGCAGGGTAAGAATGGCATGTTTCCTTCCTCAAACCTGATGTTTTACCACAGTTTGGTAATTTCATGGTCACTATTAATTATAGTGGTTTCTTTTAAAATTCAAATTAATTTAATTTTGCATTTCCAATACTGTCACAGTGAGATTTGAACTTGTGTTTTTAGATCTTTAGAAATATGAGAAATATGCTATCACACCCATTGAGTATTTTGTGACAAACTAGATAACAGTCAGTTGATGTACAATTGTTGCCCAAAGTTTGGAGTCAAAATAGCAGTGAAGCTAGTTACAGTTGCCGTCAGCTCTCTGCAAATGCCACAGCAATTTCTGGTGAAGACAGGTACACTGTTAAGTATAAAGATCAAAATCTGCTGGCAAAGGCGAGACACTTCAATGTTAGTTTCTCTAAAATGGCATCTGTTGACCAGCCCCTGTATGGACATGTTATACGCAAGGTGCACAAAGTTACTTCAAAACATAACTGGAACATAGATACTATACCTTTGCAAAATGCACTTCAGAATGTCAGGTGACTTATTCTGTGATGCTGTTCTGACAGTGGCACACCTGTATGAACATACCACTGGGAAGTAACTTAAAATGCAAATCAAAATGCCAAATAACTGCAGATGCTGGAAATCAGAAACAAAAACAGAAATTCCTGGAAAAACTCAGCATCTGTTGTTCTGAATTTGGACCTGAAAGATGAATTCTGCTTTCTCTCCACAGATGCTCCCAACCTGTGCAGTTCCCTCAACAATTTCTGTTTTTGTTTTTAAAATGCAAATAATCTTTCTCGCTGCAATTACCCTCATCATTTAAATGAAAGATTTATAAAATGACAATGGCTGCTAGACTACCTGGCCTTATGGAGATGAAATTTCAAATCAAGTCTTTCAACAGGAATAGCTGAAATATTGTTGGGATAGCAAACCACACCTATTGTGTGTCAATTAGATTGATGTCAGTTCATTTTATAAACAATGGTACTCCTCAATACTGTCACCACAAGACTGGAACCAGCTAGAGAAAGTCCACACTTTAATTAATCCACAAGGGCAGCATAACAGGTCAACCCAACCAACCCAACCACCCCGTGGCTCAACACTTTAACTCCCCCTCCCACTCCACCAAGGACGTGCAGGTCCTTGGCCTCGTCCATCGCTAGACCATAACAACACGATGGTTGGAGGAAGAGTGCCTCATCTTCCGCCTGGGAACCCTCCAACCACAAGGGATGAACTCAGATTTCTCCAGTTTCCTCATTTCCCCTCCCCCCACCTTGTCTCAGTCGAATCCCTCGAACTCAGCACCGCCTTCCTAACCTGCAGTCTTCTTCCTGACCTATCCGCGCTCACCCCCACTCCAGACTATCACCCTCAACTTGACCTCCTTCCACCTATCACATCTCCATCGCTCCTCCCTCAAGTCCCTCCTCCCTACCTTTTATCTTAGCCTGCTGGACACACTTTCTTCATTCCTGATGAAGGGCTTATGACCGAAACGTCGAATTTCCTGTTCCTTGGATGCTGCCTGACCTGCTGCGCTTTTCCAGCAACACATTTTCAGCTCTGATCTCCAGCATCTGCAGACCTCACTTTCTCCTCCCAGCATAACAGGTCAGTCTGGGATACAAAGGCAAGAGAGAAGCCACCTCCAATAGTGCAATGGAATACCAGGCCTTAGAAGAGGGACTAATTAATGTTATCCATAAGATTAAATTTCTACATGAAAGGATTTCAGGCACAAATTCATCAGAAAAAGCCTGAAACTTGCAATCTCTATTGTCGTCAGTGAATCAAGCGATAATCTTTCAGAACTGTAATGTTTCAATCACCATCTGAAGGACTATATGAACAAGTGACCCGTTTCTTTTGTTCTGAAGAAGTGTCACTGGACCCAAAAAGTTTTAACTCTGCTTTCTCTACATAGATGCTGCCAAATCTGCAGAGTTTTCCCTACAATTCCTGTTTCTGTTTCTGATTTCCAGCATCCGCAGTTCTTTATTTTTTGTACCAGTTTCTTTTGTTTTGTTAGCAATCTAAGTGCATCTTTATAAATCACAATTTCTAGTGTGAGAGTATTTGTGCATTTATAAATTAGATGTTTGTTGCATTTACATTTTGAGTACTTTGGTTTAAGCTTACAAGAAAGACTTTTTAGTGGCCATTTTTTAAAGTCACAAAATTCAATGTGTTGAAATAATCCTTCTCAAAACCACACATTTTTGTGACCTTTCAAAAGATAAGAAAAGGGTGAAATTGTCTCAAAGCCTTGTTCATACATAACATCCTCCCTTCAAATGAAGCTAAATACTGTGCTGTGGATAAGAAATAAACTCACAAAAGTTACAAGAAGACATTTCAAATCCTACCATATCTTTACCAAGGTGCAAGTATTACCAAGGTGTAAGTATTACCAAGGTGTAAGTATTGCTTAACAACAGCCAACACTTCTGGCATTGAAAATTCACTATTCCCAATATGGAGTCAGTCTTTGTGTTTAATGTTTAACTGTTGATTTGTTAATGGAGAATTATTAAAAATAAATTCTTGTTTTCTGTTCCTATTTGCTTATTTTCTTAATTCAGTCTTTCTTTTCCTCTCTTTAATTATTTATGTCTCTTTTGACATTGAATTCTCCCACTCTAACATGCCCAGTACTTTTTCCTCAATCCTTCTGCACATAATTTCACAATCCTTCAACCTGCTTGGTTAAAAGGGATACACAGTTGTTTATCCTTTTGGAGGGCACTGTGCTGTTTCTGTTTTTCACTTTGAGCAATTTATAACAGAAAATATCATCAACATCACACCAGCAGGATAGGAAAGTCTAACCCTTGTTGGATACTGTTTATTGATCCTGGACTAATAATTTATGCAACATGTCTTAACATGATGAAGGGCTAAATGTATGTTTTAGAATTCCCTCAGAGGCATTAAAATTTCAATGTTGTAATAGGGATAGAAAAATATCCCAATAAATGATTATAATGATTGAAGAAAGGTAGGTTCAATTCACACCTTTAATTAAAACTAAAACTGTCAAAACTTAGGTATTAGATTAATATACTCCCTCAAGTGTGAAGTAAATCCTAGTTATACCTTCTATTAAACAGATGAATTTTATGCTCTCTGGATAAATGTAGCCTCATGGCAGCCATGTTAGACAAAACTTCACTACAGTAAACATTTGTTTGTGATAGAAATGTAACACTCATGACAAATACAAGTGGTAATAATTATGTTGCTGCTACTAGCTTCTACATTATTTATCAAAACATTTGAATCCCAGAGTAAACATGCAATCTGTCCATCCTGGGAATCTGTGTTGAGATTGTGGAGCTCTGCATGCTGTAATCATTTTTTATGAGTATTCTTTGGTGTCACTTAATTGAAATGAAAATTCCAGTCTTCAGTTCCTAGCATGACCAAGCTTTGCTTCATTACAGCCCCTGGTGATGGATGGGACAAGCTTAACTGATTTTGACTAAGCACTTCTTCTAAAGAGATGACAGAAGTGAAAAATGAAACGGCCAAAGACATTTTTACCACCTTCAAAGCAAGCTGGTGTAAACAGGAAAAAACAACTTTTTCCAAATTGGGATAATCAAATTAATGCTTCATTAGTTAACTTCTTAATTAAAAAATCTCACTTTATTCATTTACTTTGAGCAAAGTTGACTGAAGTTATAGTAATTAATTACGAATCCAATATATTTGTGTGAACATTTTATGGTGGTCATTGTTTAAATTACTTTGCAGTGGGTACAGTTGTTAACTATTCCATGAGACTGTCATGCAGCAGTGGCACTGAGTGCAGTGATTGCTATAAATGACACTGACTGTCCTTTAAACAAAAAAAACATGAGACTAATCAAATCATCTCCTGAAATGTCCATAATATAAATTCAGCATTAGGTTCCAGTAATCATTTAACATATGAAGGAGTATTGTTGCCATCTCAACATTATGAAGAAATGTTTATTTAATGTAATGTAATCTTCTTACATTTATTGACAAGAATTGACCCAAATTATTTGTCAGTTTTCTCCCATTTTATCATCTTCTCCAGACAGCTATTCTTCATGTATGAGCCCAGAAAACAAGTGCTAATTGGGTGTGAACCATGGGTGCATCACAGCCAATCCTGATACTTTCCTTAACTGACAGCCCCAGTGAGTCACTAGATAGTGAACATGAGAATGAATTCAATTAAATTATTCTCTGCCTCAACCCAGAGTTGTTGTAGCCTCGTTATAGTGTCACCTCAGTTGACATCATTGAACACATCACAGACCAGGAATCAAACCGCAAATTTCCATGCTGTATCATAAGAACATAACTGATCCACTGTCAGACCTGACACCAACTGATGAGGTAATAAATGAAGTGTGCACATATTTTTTCATGTTCATGGTACAGAATGTAATGATTTGTTTGTATTTCCTAATTAATTCCTTACTCCGATACACAAAATTTGTAATTTTGATTTCAATATGACCAAAACTCACTATTTGAAAGAATGCAGACGTGTGCTGGAATTGACTGTAATCTTCAGTAACGGTTTTATGACAACACCTTTGATACCACAATTCTTGTAGCTGTACAAACAAAAAGACATAATATATGTATGCCGTATCCCTTGTGCAATTTCAGAATTGGTTACTACCACCATGCTCAAAACAAAGAAAGTAACTCAAAGATTCAATTTAATTAACCCTGTAAAGTATTAATGCCAACTGATTCTTTACATAGTTCGAATCCACAATAAAGTAAAAAAAATGAAAACAATCTCTAGAACTTCAGTGACTAATATACGGAAAATGCATTGGTTTGCGATTCGAATATAATTTAACTCAATATCCTTTTTTTAATATCCTTTCTCCAACTTTCCTGTTATCTGCTGAATTTATTTATCTATTTTGTTATTAAATGATGGTCACACGTTTCCATGTTTTTAACTTGTTTTCTTAGAACATATATAAATATTTTGATGTAAGACTCAATGCGATTTAGCTTTTGGTTTATGAATATTTCTTGATTAATTTACCGTAAATACAATTGTTAATTTGTGTACCAAGAATAGTAGCAATTACTTAAGCAAACAAAATAAAATATTACATTTTTATTACACCCTTCATACACCTTTCATTATACCTATGAATGTTTCACAGTTGAAGACGTTCTATTGAAGTGAAGAAACTCTTGCAATGTCGGAAACACCACAGCCAGCTTGCACCTGATAAATTCACACATATTGATACTGTTCCAATGGTTTGTTTGAGTGCTAAAGTACAAATGAGGATACCAGGATAACTCACCTGCTCTTCATTGAAATAGGGCCATTTGATCTTTTACATCCACCCAAGAGAGCAGATGTCAATCCTCTGTTAATATTTTATCCAGAAAACACCGACTCTGACTGCATGGTATTCTCTTATTACTGAATTAGAGTGAAAACCTACAGACAAAGGGAAACAATTTTCATCCAGTTGTTGGTTTGGATATTGATCCAAAGGTTTAAAAACACAAATGAATCCAAACTTACAACATAAAAGGAAATGTGCTGAAATCAGAGGGTTTAGCACGCAGAGAACCCCAGAATACTATAAAAAAAGCAGAGAACTGCTACAAACAAAAATAGACTGCAGACCAAAAATCAGTGTTATTTGGCAGTGTCCTGTATGGGACATATGGAATGTTGTTTCATTGGAATTTCAGGAAAACTTCATGAGAGGTACATAATAGGTAGGGATAATAAGGGGGCTAACTATCTCCTCCATCTCAACAGAAAATCATCTCTTAAAGGCATTTTGTATCTCTTGCCCTTCCAGGAATGTACGAATAAAGTTAAAAACTGATTACAAACATGACCAATGTGTGCTAATGAAGGGCTTATGCCCGAAATGTTGATTCTCCTGCTCCTCGGATGCTGCCTGACCTGCTGTGCTTTTCTAGCACCACACTCTTGACTCTGATCTCCAGCATCTGCAGTCCTCACTTTCTCCCAATGTATGCTAGTGGAAGGGGTTCTAGTAGAAGATTGTGTACTATTAAATTGAGGTTCTTGTGGACTCATACCCTGGGTTTGAGTGTGAATGTGATTTGAAGCTCACAATTGAAGAATCACCCACTCATTACCCTGTATTACAGATAAAAAAAGACTCTTTCGCTTAGAATACTAGAAACCAGTTAGTAAGTAAGCCAATCAAATGGAAACAGGATAACAAAAAGATGCTCTCATTCTGAGTGCTGCCAGTCAGTTACCATCTAAAGGAAATAGAACAAAAAGTATTTAAATTAACCTGCAAAAGTCAAGATTCCTGAAATCAACTTATCAATTATTAAGATTTCACTATCTACTCTTCCCAAATGACCCAGAGATAATGAGCCATAACTGTTTTGAATCAATTCTTATTCCTGATCTGTTGTATTATTAATTCCTTTCACATTAGTGACAAATAAACTTACTCTTTTGCTAAGTCATGAAAACCTGGTTAAATTGGCTCTTCCAAAAATATAAACTAATTTGGTCTAGGAAAGAGACATCCACAATGAAGGGATCCTTTTTAAATTAAGGTTTGGAGGTGCAGGTGTTGGACTGGGGTGTACAAAGTTAAAAATCACACAACACCAGGTTATAGTCCAACAGGTTTAATTGGAAGCACTAGCTTTTGAAGCGCTGCTCCTTCATCAGGTGATTTGTGACACAACTGCCTAATGAAGGAGCAATGCTCTGAAAGCTAGTGCTTCCAAATAAACCTGTTGGACTATAACCTGGTGTCGTGTGATTTTTAACTTTTTAAGTGGTGAAAGAAAGCAGAGTTTATCAGCAGCAGCTTGCATATAACAGAGTCATTACTTAGTTTAGAAAACAGTTGGGAATGGGATATCCCAGATGCTAGTATTCAGTCCATTTTTCTCAATTATGTTTATGACATCAAGCTAGACATATAGGTTGTGGTATAAAAGTCACTGACAGCACAAAGGTTGGCGAACAGTGTAGGCGATTGTAAAATACATTTTTTAAAAATTCATTCATGGAATGAAGATGTTACTGGCTAGGCAGCGTTTATTGCCCAGAGGTCAGTTAAAAGTCAATCACATTCCTTTGGTTCTGGAGACACATGTAGGCCAGACCAGGTAAGGATGGCAGTTTCCTTCTCTAAAGGATGTTAGTGAATCACATGGGTTTTTCCTGACAATCGACAATGGATTTATGGTCACCATTAGACTCTTAATTCCAGAAACTGACTGAATTCAGATTCCACCATGGCAGGATTCAAACTCAGGTCCCCAGAGTGTTAGCTGGATCTCTGGTTTAACAGTCCAGTGAAAAGCCACTAGGCCATTGTTTCCCCCTCGCAAGAAGGCTGCTCTTTCAGAATCAATGCGACCAACACCAGCTAATGCGATCAATTAAAACTGCATGGATGTATAAGGAAAGCAGTGCCCAAAGAAGCTGACAGGACGTAACAGTAGTCCAGCTCTCCATCGACAAACATTATTGAAGCACCACCTGGTGGGAGAGTAGTCATGAATCCATGGACCACAAATCTGATATCCCCTCTCTGGATGACAATATTCAGAACCCTTGTGGTTGCCTGTTAGCCTGCCAAGTTTAAACTGTCAACACAAATGCTGAGAAGGTGTTTTCCAGAGCTATTTTAGATCATCTTACAGGGCTTACTTTTGTATGATGTCTGCCTCACCTCAATTAGATGTGACGATATTATGCTGCAAACTTATACCCACTAAGAAATCTAATCAAATTATTCACTCACTGTACATTGCTAAGCTTTAGGTAAAGCAATTCCTCCTGATAACCCTGGGAATAAAAGGCCTCCTTCTTTAAGCTAGCTGTTTTATCCTCCTCCTCCTCCTTGTTCAAGCCAGGAGAAAGTGAGGACTGCGGATGCTGGAAATCAGAGTCAAAAATCTTCCTGACGAAGAGCTTATGTTCGAAATGTCGACTCTCCTGCTACTCAGATGCTACCTGACCGGCTTTGCTTTTCCAGCATCGCTCCATCTTCTAGTCACTTGGTTTGCTCTGCATTGTCTCTGTTCATTCTTCCAGTCAGTCTGTAGTCTGGAATGCAAAATTCTGCTTCCATAGCTGGGAACAAGTAGTTTATACAGAATGCTTGAAGTTAAGACAAATTCCTTCAGCAGCTGCCAAGGTACTCATTGTGGACTTTACCAACTTTGAACAAGCCCATAAATCAGCAACATTTTCATAATCAGAGCAAAAAAACCCCACTACAAACCAATTGGTGATTAGCCTTAAGTATCTCATGCTCTCTTGATATAGCGCAGGTGGAAGACCCCTCCTTTTAGCTGTGCAAGTTTAGGAGATCGGTCGCATTGAGCTCTGATAAAAGATTTCAGACTCCCCTCCTGATGCCTATCATTACTTTATCACTAGCCCTCCTGTCTCCCAGCAAGCCTTGAAAATTATATAGAATCCAGTCATAGATTTAAAAGGGTTTCTCATGACGAAATGCTTGCCAAATCTTTTGACGCATTTTGTGATGATATTAAGCACATGACAGGATAACTTTAGAATATTTTAGCTTGACATGGAGAATTGTCAGTTTCTCTTGCCTATGCTGAATAAACAATATCAAGAGTAACTTGTAGGGGACAAGATGGTGAAAGAAATTAGACACAACAATTTCAGCTTTTTGAACAGTGCAAATTTTTTTTTTAAAGCATCAGCACTTCAAATATAACATTTACACATTTTTCTAAACATAATTCTCATACTTCCAGAATGTATTCAATACAGTGGCATACAACAGATTTGTGAGAAACGTTTAACTCATGGAATAAAAGAAACAGTAGCAACATGGATACAAAATTAGTTGAGTAATAGGAAACAGAATTTTTGTCAATGGATATTTTTCAGTTTGGAGGAATGTTTGTAATGGACAACACCGGGGAGTTGGTAGGAGGACTCATGTTTTTCCTGCTATACATTAATGATGTTGATTTTTTTTATGCAGAGATCAAATTCAAAGTTTACCAATGATATCAAATTTGGAAATATTGTAAACTTTGTGGAGGACAGTACAGAACTGCAAAAGGGCATGAATAAGATGGTGGCCTGGGCAGATAGGTGGCGTGTGAAGATCAATGCAAGAAGTGATGTGACGAATTTTAGGAGGAAGAACATAGAAAGGCAATATAATGAAGTGGTACAATCCTAAAGGGACTGCAGTAACAGAGAGACCTGAATTATATGTGCACAGATCATTGAAAGTGGTAGGACAGGTGGAGAAAACAGTTAATAAAGCATACAGTATCCTGGAGTTTATAAATAGGGACACGAAGTTCAAGAGCAAGGAGATGATGTTGAATTTGTAAGACCTCAGTTGAAATACAGTGTACAGTTCCCTATGAGAGGGAAGTGAATATGCAGCAGAGATTTACAAGAATACTTCCAGGGATGACAAACTTCAGTTATGAGGATAGATTGTACAGGTTGGAACCATTCTCCTTGGATAGAAGAAAACACGAGGAGATCTTATCCAAGTTTTTGAAATCATGAGGATATAGAGTAAATAGGGAGAACCTGTTCCCACTCATAAAGGGATCAAGAATGTGTGGGCATAGATTTAAAATGATTTGCAAAAGTTGTAAACATGATGTGAGAAAAAAATTTCAGGTCTGAAATTCTTTGTAAGTGTGGTGCAGGCATGTTCAGATGCCTCAACTGAATCATTCAAGAAGGCAGTAGATGATTAGATGATTAGATAAATGGTGACTGTTTTCCCTATCTTTACTTGCCTATTGGTTTGAAAATGTCAAGGTTCCCAGTAATAATAGGTTCAGGTGGGGCATACTGTCCTTTGCATTAAGTTAAGGCACCTTTTGTTAATAATGTAGATCACCATTGCTTATGTTTATTGGTGCAGTTACAGAATTTCATTTTGAAAAAACAATTTTTAGTGTATAACAGAGCTAAACGTTATTACTCATTTATCAACTGTAAAGTTCCTGAGTAAATAGTTATAATTGAGAATAATCTATGCAAACCTTCTGTTCACCAGTTAAAAATGGGAAAAGAACAGCAGTTCGATTGAGAAACAATGGTCTGTGGAATTATACTGTAATATGACACTTCAGGGAGAAAGAAAAGCATGAAAATTGGAACATTGCCTTGTAACTAACATCAGTATGCTTGCTCCCAAATCCCATTCTTTTATGATGTTCAGCAGAAGTATTCTCTCTGAATCAAAACGTTTTGTGCAATAAGCTCTTTCTAGGATTTGAATGTCATCTATGTTGACACTTCAGTCATTGCATTCATGATGAAACTGTGCATCATAGGAGATGAACTCTTTTATGATGAGAAATTAAGCAGAGACCCAAATCTATCCAATGAAATGTTATTAAACTGAAACCAGTGACTCTGTACTCTCTACAGATGTACAAAATGCACTGCAATAACTAACCATGGTACCTCTGATAACATCTTCCAAACCCTTGATCTCTAAAATCTGGAAGGACAAGGGTAGCAGATACATGGGAACACCACTACCTTCAAGTTTCCTGCCAAGCCACTCACCATCCTGACTTAGAAATATATCTGTCACTGATTGGAAATCCTGGAATTTCCTTCCCAACAGCAAGTTGGGTACGTGTACATCCCAAGGACTGCAGTAGTTCAAGAAGCATAGCACCTTTTCTAGAGAAATTTGAAAAGTAGGACAATAGACAATAGACAATAGACAATAAGTGCAGGAGTAGGCCATTCAGCCCTTCGAGCCTGCACCGCCATTCAATATGATCATGGCTGATCATTCCTAATCAGTATCCGCTCCCTGCCTTATCTCCATAACCCTTGATTCCACTATCTTTGAGAGCTCTATCCAACACTTTCTTAAATGAATCCAGAGACTGGGCCTCCACTGTCCTCTGGGGCAGAGCATTCCACACAGCCACCACACTCTGGGTGAAGAAGTTTCTCCTCATCTCTGTCCTAAATGGTCTATCCCATATATCCCATATATCCCATAGAAGATAAAGCTGTGTCCTCTGGTTCGGCACTCACCCATCAGTGGAAACATGTTTCCTGCTGCCAGAGTGTCCAATCCTTTCATAATCTTATGCGTCTCAATCAGATCCCCTCTCAGTCTTCTAAACTCAAGGGTATACAAGCCCAGTCGCTTCAGTCTTTCAGTGTAAGGTAATCCCGCCATTCCAGGAATTGACCTCGTGAACCTACGCTGCACTCCCTCAAATGCCAGAATGTCTTTCCTCAAATTTGGCGACCAGACCTGCACACAGTACTCCAGGTGTGGTCTCACCAGGGCCCTGTACAGCTGCAGAAGCACCTCTTTGCTTCTATACTCAATCCCTCTTGTTATGAAGGCCAGCATGCTATTAGCCTTCTTCACTACCTGCTGTACCTGCATGCTTGCCTTCATTGACTGGTGTACAAGAACACCCAGATCTCTCTGTACTGCCCCTTTACCTAAATTAATTCCATTGAGGTAGTAATCTGCCTTCCTGTTCTTGCCACCAAAGTGGATAACCATACATTTATCCACATTAAATTGCATCTGCCATGCATCTGCCCACTCACCTAACTTGTCCAGGTCACCCTGTAATCTCCTAACATCCTCATCACATTTCACCCTGCCACCCAGCTTTGTATCATCAGCAAATTTGCTAATGTTATTGCTGATACCATCTTCTATATCATTAATATATATTGTAAAGAGCTGCGGTCCCAGCATGGATCCCTGCGGTACCCCACTGGTCACTGCCTGCCATTCCGAAATGGAGCCGTTTATCACTACCCTTTGTTTCCTATCAGCCAACCAATTTTCAATCCAATCTAGAACTTTGCCCCCAATACCATGCGCCCTAAGTTTACTCACTAACCTCCTATGTGGAACTTTATCAAAAGCTTTCTGAAAGTCCAGGTACACTACATCTACTGGATCTCCCTCGTCCATCTTCAGAGTTACATCCTCAAAAAACTCCAGAAGATTAGTCAAGCACGATTTCCCCTTCATAAATCCATGCTGACTCTGTCCTATCCTGTTACTACTATCCAGATGTGCCGTAATCTCATCCTTTATAATAGACTCCAGCATCTTTCCCACCACTGAGGCCAGACTAACTGGTCAATAATTTCCTGCTTTCTCTCTCCCACCTTTCTTAAAACGTGGTATAACATTAGCCACTCTCCAATTCTCAGCTACCAATCCCGAATCTATCGAATTCTGGAAAATCATCACCAACGCATCCACGATTTCCCGAGCCACCTCCTTCAAGTACCCTGGGATGTAGACCATCAGGCCCTGGGGACTTATCAACTTTTAGACCTAACAGTCTCTCCAACACCAAATCCTGGCAAATACAGATTCCCTTAAGTTCAGGTCCTTCAGTCACTGTTACCTCAGGGAGATTGCTTGTGTCTTCTCCAGTGAACACACATCTGAAGTACCCATTTATTTCTTCTGTCATTTCTTTGTTCCCTGTAATATATTCCCCTGTTTCTGTCTTCAAGGGCCCAATTTTAGTCCTAACCATTTTTTTGCCTTGCACATACTTAAAAAAGCTTTTACTATCCTCTTTTATATTATTGGCCAGTTTACCTTCGTACCTCATTTTTCCTCCGCGTATTTCCTTCTTAGTAATCCTCTGTTGTTCTTTAAAAGCTTCCCAGTCCTCTGTTTTCCTACTTATCTTTGCTATGTTATATTTTTTCTCATTTAACTTTATATGTTTCTTAACTTCCCTCATCAGCCACGGCCGCCCATGTCTCCTCCTGGGATCTTTCTTCCTTTTAGGAATGAACTGATCCTGCAACTTCTGCATTATACACAGAAATACCCGCCATTGTTCCACCACGGTCATCCCTGCTAAGGTATTGCACCATTGAACTTTGGCCAGCTCCTCCCTCATGCTCCATAGTTCCCTTTATTCAACAGACTCAGGCGACAGACTGTGTGGAGTTTGCTCGTTCTCCCTGTGTCTCCTCCGGGTGCTCCGGTTTCCTCCCACAGTCCAAAGATGTGCGGGTCAGGTGAATTGGCCATGCTAAATTGCCAGTAATGTTAGGTAAGGGGTAAATGTAGGGGTATGGGTGGGTTGCGCTTTGGCGGGTCGGTGTGGACTTGTTGGGCCGAAGGGCCTGTTTCCACACTGTAAGTAATCTAATCTAATCTAAAGAAGTACTGTCACTTCCGACTGTACCCTCTCCCTCTCAAATTGCAGGTTGAAACTTATTGTATTATGGTCACTACTTCCCAATGGCTCCTTCACTTCGAGGTCTCTGATCAATTCTGGTTCATTACACAATACTACATCCAGAATTGCCTTCTCCCTGGTCGGCTCCAGCACCAGCTGCTCTAAGAATCCATCTCTGAGGCACTCCACAAAGTCTCTTTCTTGAGGTCCAATAGTCCATTCAGGAGGAGAAAGTGAGGACTGCAGATGTTGGAGATCAGAGCTGCTCCTCTGCCCTTGAACTCCGCCCCTCCAATCGCCACCAGGACAGAACCCCACTGGTCCTCACCTACCACCCCACCAACCTCCAGATACATTGTATCATCCTTCGTCATTTCCGCCACCTCCAAAGAAACCCCACCACCAAGGATATATTTCCCTCCCCTCCCCTATCAGCATTCCGGAAAGACCACTCCCTCTGGAGTCAGGTTCACACCCCCCCACCAACAATCTCCACTCTCGGCACCTTCCCCTGCAACCGCAAGAAATGCAAAACTTGCGCCCATACGTCCCCCCTCACTTCCCTCCAAGACCCCAAGGGATCCTTCCACATCTGTCACAAATTCACCTGCACCTCCACACACATCATTTACTGCATCCCCTGCACCCGATGTGACCTCCTCTACATTGGGGAGACAAGCCGCCTACTTGCGGAACGTTTCAGAGAACACCTCTGGGACACCCGCACTAACCAACCCAACTGCCCCGTGGCTGAACACTTTAACTCCCCGTTTCACTCCGCCAAGGACATGCAGGTCCTTGGCCTCCTCCATCGCCAGAGCATGGCAACACGACGGCTGGAGGAAGAGTGCCTCATCTTCTGCCTAGGAGCCCTCCAACCACAAGGGATGAATGCAGATTTCTGCAGCTTCCTCATTTCCCCTCCCCCCACCTTATCTCAGTCCCAACCCTTGGACACAGCACAACCCTCTTGACCTGCAATCTTCTTCCCGACCTCTCCGCCCCCACCCCCACTCCGGCCTATCACCCTCACCTTAGCCTCCTTCCACCTATTGCATTCCCAACGCCCCCCCCCCCAAGTCCCTCCTCCCTACCTTTTATCTTAGCCTGCTTGGCACACCCTCCTCATTCCTGAAAAAGGGCTTATGCCCGAAACGTCGATTCTCCTGCTCCTTGGATGCTGCCTGACCTGCTGCGCTTTTCCAGCAACACATTTTTCAGCCCAGTAGTCCATTCAGCCCATCATGCCTGCCCTGCCATTCAATATGATCATGGCTGGATTGAACAATTCCATGTCTTTTGCACACCCTATCCCTTTAAATCAGTATATTGTTAGTAATCAGTAATCTATCAATTACTACCTTAAATATACCCAAAAATGAAGCTTCCATAGCCCTCTGTAGTAGTGAATTCCAAAGGTTTACAACCCTCTAAGGAAATATGTACCTCCTCATCTCGGACCAATCATCTGGGATACAGCTAATTTTTAAATTGTGCCCCTGGTTCCAGACTCCCAACTATGGGAAGCATCTTACCAGAGAAAACACCTGACCTGTATCTACCCTGTCTAACCCTGTAAATATTTTGTAAGTTTCAATGAAATTACTTCTCATTCTTTGAAACACTAGATTTAGGTGAATATTTTTAACTAGCATGGACGTGATGAGTCAAAGGGCCTTTTTCTGTGCTGTAATGATAGTCCAATTTGCTCAATTTCTCTTTAGAGAGTAATCCTGCCATCCCAGCAGAAAATGTGGTGAACTTTCATGACAATCCCACGATCACAATAATATCTTTCATTAGATAACAAGACCAAAACTGCATGCAGTACTCCAGGTGCAGTCTAACCAAGCTCTTATACAATTGAAGCAAAACTTCAGAATGCCTGTACTCAAATCCTCTGGCAATAAATTCCATTAATCTTCCTGAGAGCTAGTTGCACCTGCATGTTAGCCTTCAGCGACAGTTCATCAAAGATACCTAGGTCCCTTGCACATCTACACTTTCCAAACTCTTACCATTTATGAGATAGTCTGCACATCTATTTCTCCTACCAAAGTGAATAATCTCATATGTTCTCACCCAGTCACCAAGCCTATCCAAATTCCCCTAAAGTTGCTTTGGCATCTTCCTACAACAAAATTTTCAGTTAGCTTTATTTCTTCTTCAAATTTGGCAATAGTGCATTTGTTCTCGACCTACAAATTATTGATATAAAATTTCAATAGCTGGGGTGCATGTACTGATCCTTGCGGTACTCCAGTAATCGGATTGCCAACTTGAAAATGATACATTTATTCCTACTCCTTGTTTTCTGTCTGTTACCCAATCCAACCCAGTACATTATTTCCTATCCTATGACCTTTAATTTTCTAATGAGCCTCTTGTGGGAGAATTTCATCCAACACATTCTGAAAATCTAAATGTACAACATCCATCGGCTCTCGTTCATCAATTTTGTAAATAACATATTCAAAAAAATCTTCAACAAGTTAATCAGACACAATTTCCCATGTGTCCATGTTCACTATGCCCAATCAGATCACTCTCATCAAAGTATCTATTTATCCCATCCTTTATAATAGATTTGAACATTTTCTCTACAACTGATATAAGATTAACATTTCTGTAGTTTCCTATTTTCATTTTTGCTCCTTTCTTAAACAATGGGGTGACATTTGCTACCTTCCAAACTGCAGGGATGATTTCAAAATCTATACATTTTGGAAACTACTGAAAATTATAAACCATCTCTATAGCCTTCTTCTTCAACACTCTGCTTTGCAGACCATCAGGGCTGCGGAATTTATCAACTGACAGCTCCATTGACATCTCTTCTTATTAACATTCTGTTAGTAATCTTCTTACTAATGCTAATTTCCTTCAAATTCTCAATCTCTCCCCTTATCTCGACCTCTTGTTCTGGGAGATTTTTTTTGTATCTTCTTCAATCAAAACAAACACAAGGTAATCATTTAGCTTCTCTGTCATTTCACTGCTCCTCAATATAAGTTCTTGTGATTCTGTATGTAATGGACACATATTTGTTATATCTAAATGCTTTCTTTTCATACCTATAAAAGTTTTTACAGTCCATTTCAATGTTTTTTGTTAGATTGCATTCATTTTCTACCCTCTTTTTCCTTATCAGTTTTTTTGGCCCTCTTTTCACTGTGTCTCGATACACATGACAATAAATTCAATTCAATTTTAAAAAGCTTGCCAAAATTTCAGAAAGATTTTTCTTTGCATCTTATACAGTCCTGAACTTCCTTTGTCAGTCACATTTGACAGACCTTTTTGAGTTTTGAACCTTGATAGAATGTCCAGTTACTGTAAATCTTATTGAGATTGGGAATAAATGCTGGACTAGTCATTGATAGCCATATTGCAGGAACAAACAGTGAAAAAGATGTGGCCTGATCTGTGGAGCATTTACAGCTTTTATTTCAGAGTTTCAGTAAGTGCAGCATTTTGCTTTTGTACCTCTGCTTCTCTCTCAGGTGAATGTAAAAGAGTCCATAGCCTGATCTTACGAAGAGGTGAGGAATTCTTTTAATCTTTTGTCCATTTCTTTTTTTCTCACCTAATAACTAATAACTCTGAAAAAAAAACATGAGCTGATGTGTCTTAAATGGCACACTTCCTTATTTATTTGTATATTTACATATTGAGGTCATTCTGCTACAATGCGTGTTTCATTAAAGTGCATTCGCTGTACGTGATCAACAAATTGGGGACATTGTTTCAAAAGCTGGAACTTTTAAAACATGTGTTGGCTATAATGTGATTACATCGGCAACCATCACATTACGGAAGAACTATCTGCACTTGGACCTGTTTGTCTGAATCAATGCCCCTACTCACAGTATGTTCTCTGCAATTGTCAGTATTTCCAGTGCTGGAGACATTCCTCGAATAGGTGTGGGCTTTCTTTTTGTCGTAACTTTGGTAAAATCATCATTTCGACCAACACCTTGTAATGTTTATGTCATGCTTTCTCTTTTCCTAGACCATTCTTTAAAGGTGGCAGTTTGCTGGATTTGTAATGATTTCAGAAATAGAAACCCATCTCAGTAGCTGTTCATTGATGATTAATAACTTCCTATATTATTCGTAGTTTCTTGCTATTACGAGCTATAGCAAGGCCAAGTTGACTAGACAGCTATCAAATGCATCAGATTAACATTAACAGTTTAGGGTTCACCCTGCCCCGCTTCTGGGTGATCTAAATGCAGCCTTCCTGCCCTCTTCAACCCACCCAGAGTAAAAAACTCAGCTTGACGAATTTCAATGTATATTTGTATAGAACCTATTCCTTTCTTTCTCATGTATTCATCCATTTTCCCCTTAAACGCATCTGTTATTGCCTCAATTATTTGGACAATATCTTGCAAAGGGGATTGACTAGAGTACAATTACAGGCTCATGAATCCAAAGTTTGGTGAATTAAGGACTTAGAACTATGCTATAATAATAATTTCATTCATTGCCTAATTTGATTGCAAATGAAAAAAAAATGCATTATTTCTGAGGCAACAATAAGTCATGTTTGACAATTTTGTTCAGTGGTGTAGTATTTCACTTTGGAATAAGCCATGTTTACTGCCCAATTGACCTTTGTCAGCAGATATAGAAGGATCTTCATGCAAATTGCCAAACAGGCCTTGTGTTAACCAGGTGTTTCGGTATTATCCTTTAAGCTACACGCTCAGTTCAGATTCCACCCCAGATCGATAGTGCATTTGTATAGTGCATCTGTTAACTCAGGCAATAAGTATTCCAAATACATGCAATCATTCCTTCATTCTCTCTTGTGAGATTATGTTCAAAAGGCATTGCAGCATAATTTATGGATGTCCTTGACACCTCAAATTACAAGCAATCATTTTATCAATAGATCTTAAAATGTAAAAGTTTAGTTTTGTTAACAGCAGAAAAATGAAGATTTTTCTTCAACATGCTGTACACTTCAGATGTAAAAGTCACATGCTGCAACTTTCACTTTTTTAAATATTAAAGTTGAAATGTAATAAGCACACTTTGAAGTGAACAATTTTTATAGAACCTATCAACCAGAATCTTCCATGATATAAAAGAGCTCTGACAATGCATGGTTCACACTGTCAAGTTTCTGCAACTGTTTTAAGGTGCTGTAATGCTAAGAGACAGCTTAATGGTATATTAAGCTAAGTAGTTTAATTGCCTTATAGTTAGTAAAAGCTGGTTTCTGATTTATCAGTTGTATATAATTAAACAGGCACATTAGAAGTAGGAAATGCCAATGATTTGGAGCACAGTAAGTCAGCCAGTAATAAGTAGTATTCCAGCAGAGTTCTCCCTGAGAAAAAAAATTGAGTTCTGTGAACTTTAGCCTGAAGGTCAATGCTTCAGAAAGAAACTGTTTGATCTCTAATCTGAAATGTGCTATAAGCAGCATGTCTTTGAAGATGAAAAATAACTGCATAGCTTTATTAACTCAATGAGCATTCTCCCTTAAAACTAGTTCCACATTTTTTTTAAGAAAAAGAGGTCTCCTCTTGTTCTGGTGATATAGTGTCGACAATGTCAATGTGCATGCTATTAACTTACAGACTGAATCTATAAAGACTATAAAGTAATGTTAGCCAAGGTTAGACCCGTTTAAGGCACATTGGCATCAGGATTAGCAAATGCTGGTTCTTTAAGATAAGAAAAACACTAATAAACATGTTAGTTCCCAATTGACTCTTACAACAAGTTTTGAATCTTTCACAAGTTATACAAAGATGCATAGATTAATGAATTTAATGAACCAGCAAAGGTTTGTCACCCGAAACTGATGTAAGTTTCAAACAGACATTTTAAGGGATGCTTCATGCATAGTCTTCTATGGTCATAATTTGGCTAAAATTCATTTTCCTATTTGTTGGGTGCAGATGTAACAATTTGTGACCTGCACGTTCCAGCTCCATTGGAGACAACTGAGTTTTGTGGTTTAGGAGCAAATTACTGAAGTTACTGGAATCTGTAATGTAAAAAACATTGCTGGAAATCACAGGTGGTCAGGCAGAATTCAGGGAGAGAAAACAAGCTGACATTTGGTGTCTCGATGATTCTTCAGCAGAGCTGATGTGGAGTGTGGGGGGTGCAGTGTTTATGGAATATTGGAATGTGAGAAAGGCAGAACAGGTGTGGGCCAACTACCAAACTGGAAAGAACAGATTGTCCCACAGGGGTGGGGGGAGGGAAGAGAGGACATGGTGACAGAGAATGCAACAAGTAAAGCTAAAAGAAATGGGAGCTAAACTAAAGGGAAGAAATGGGAGTGAGTGTGTAATCTGAAAGTGTTGAACTCAATATTAAGGCCAGAAGGTTGTAAAGTGCCTAGTCTAAAGATGAGATGTTGTTCTTCTAGTTTGAGCTGACCATTGCAGCATGCCAGGGACAGACATGTGGGCAAGAGAGCAGGATACTGTGTTGACATGACCAGCTCTGGTAAGGTCAGGGTCAAGCTTGTGCAAGGACCGGAGATAGTCTGCAAAGTGGCGACCCAGTCTACATTTGATTTCTGCTGAAAATGTGTTGCTGGAAAAGCGCAGCAGGTCAGGCAGCATCCTTGGATGCTGCCTGACCTTCTGCGCTTTTCCAGCAACACATTTTCAGCTCTGATCTCCAGTATCTGCACTCCTCACTTTCTCCTGTATTTGATTTCTCCAAAGTAGGCCACATGGGGTGTAGCAACTGGAATAGACCAGATCAAAGCAGGTACAGGTGAAATGGAAAGACAGTTTAGGCCCTTGGATGGTGAGCAGGAAGGAGGTGAAGGGGCAGGCGCTGCACCTTCTGCAGTTACATGGGAAGGTGCTGTGGGAAACAGGAGTGGTCATCGAGGAATGGACTAGGTTCTCCCGGATGGAACAATCCCTGTAAAATACTGACAGAGGAACTGAGTGGAACATGTGTTTGGTGGTGGCATTCTGCTGGAGTTGTATGAAATGGTGGAGGGTTTTTGTGCTTTGACCGCTGAAGAACCAGGTGATACACAATTGAAGTGGGCAGAGCTGATCTTGGAAGGCATAAAGGACATCGGCATCCCTCTGTCCCTGGAACATTGAGTCAGCACCAATGTTCCAAAGAGCATCCCACCCAGACCCATGCCAGTCCTGTGACCCCCCCCCTCCCATTTCCCAAGGGGAGCATGGGTAGGATAAATAGACAAGGTCTTTTCTCTGGGGTGGGGGAGTCCAGAATTGGAAGGCGCAGATTTAGGGTGAGAGGGGAAAGGTATAAAAGGGACTTAAGGGGCAACCTTTTTCACACAGACAGTGGTGCATGTATGGAATGAGCTGACAGAGGAAGTAGTGGAGGCTAGTACAATTACAACATTTAAAAGGTATCTGGATCGGGATATGAATATAAGGGTTTAGAGGAATATGGGCCAAGTGCTGACAAATGAGACTAGATTAGGTAAGGATATCTGGTAAGTGGAATAGGAAGGAATCTCGAGAAGAACTTTGTCATGCACGGGGCAATAGAGTTATGGAATAAGTTTTCAGGGAAACACTTTGAGCAGATAAGTAAGTGGATGGTAGGAAGCTCAAAGGAGTAGATTGTGACTGACTGTGACTATGTTAACCCGTTTTACATCTTTCCTGATTCTATCACAATTGACTTAATGAAAATAAAAATCAGGAATGATAAATACATTGCCAATTCACAATCACTTCCACTGCAATAAGTTTTCCAATAGAAAGCAAGTGAGAGTTGTACATGCCGTTCTGCTTTAACGTGCATTTCGCTAATGCAACTTCACTATAACGTGATGGATGAACTGGGAACACTTTTTCGAAAGCATGAATTTTTAAAGTGTCTATTAGTTATAATGTGATTTTGGCCCCATTAGTTTAAATGATGCTGCTACTATGCAATTTTCTTATAACATGGGATGGTATGAGAATGGAACTACCGCATTATAGCAGAACTGACTGTTATGGGAAGATAGCTTCAAAATAATCAGATGGACATGTTGGATTCAATACTTCTTCTTGACTCTATAAGTTCTTTTACTTTTAAATTGTTTCAGCTTTCAAATAGAATTTTTTACCAAAACTGGGCCTAACTTACAGTGAATACAGAGCAAAATACTTCCTTACATGTCATAAGTGCTATATACAATGGCCAAATATGAATGAAAATAAAGGTATTTCTCATTTGAATGTAGCCTGCTGTTGAAGGCTTTATATTTGTAAATGCTGCCATTTTTCACTTCTGTTTGTACTTTTGACCACAACTCCATCAGGCAGTACTCAGCATGTATGTCCTCGCGACCCTACAGGAAAGGAGGGGCTTGATCCTGTCTGGTTCTTCCCTGAGCAGACTGTCAAAGCCAGTTGGCAGATTGCCTCATCATTAGAACTTTCCTACAAACACCGGATGTGCTTGGTTGGTGATGAGAAGGGAGATCCTTCATGTGTGCCCAGACCACTCAGTGTGAATCAACCCCTCCACCCCCACCCTCACTGCAGAGATCGTGGAAGTGAATGTCACACACCTCTTTCTAGAATGTGCCTTTGCCACAAGTCTGGAGTGAGATGCTGTGGTTTTTGTTGAGGTTCATCCTGAGCAGTTCCATGATGCAGCACTCTGTGCTCTATGGTCTGTTCCACAGGCCACACAGCAAGACAAAAGCATTGATCGCGCCTGAAAGACCGTCAACTCAGTGAAAGATGCACTTTGGTCTGCCCAAAACTTGTTCTACCAGAATAAAGCGTTGACTTTCACCAAGTTTTGCAGGCTGGCACATTCCATGGTCCAGGACTACATGCTGAAGGAAGCACTAAAGTTTGGGGCAGCTGCTGCCAAGGCACATTGGGTAAGACAACTGTTAAAATGTGTCAAAGTGCAACAAAGGTTAGTTCAGTTATCAGATTAGATCAGATCACTTACAGTGTGGAAACAGGCCCTTTGGCCCAACAAGTCCACACCGACCCGCCGAAGCACAACCCACCCATACCCCTACATATACCCCTTACCTAACACTACGGGCAATTTTAGCATGGCCAATTCACCTGACCCGCACATCTTTGGACTGTGGGAGGAAACCGGAGCACCCGGAGGAAACCCATGCAGACACGGGGAGAACGTGCAAACTCCACACAGTCAGTCGCCTGAGTCGGGAATTGAACCCGGGTCTCAGGCGCTGTGAGGCAGCAGTGCTAACCACTGTGCCACCGTGCCACCGTGCAGACCCTCCCTCTGCCTCAAAATGCATGTAAATAATGTCCTACATGAGTAGGAAATATCTTTGGTTTTGCAACTGCAAGGAATGTCAAATTCCAAGGTTTGTTTTTCTTAAGATGCAAATACTGAGCAGAACTGCTTTAGTACCAGCGTATGTTCATAAAGATCATTTCCATTGAAAAACTAAGTTTGTTTCTTTGTTTTCTTCCTTCGTTCTCTTTAACTGTTTCTAACTCGGATTTGTATAATCTTACAACATCGAGAAAGGTACATCTAAGACTGAACAAACAAAGCATCCCCCCACCCCATGTTCAGGGAATATTCCTGGGAAAGTTTGAGGTTGAATTTTCAAAGGCTAACAGAGTAAAGAATGGATGCATGTGTAAATCAAAAATGGTGTTCCTGGAAAACATTTCTGGAAAACAGTATAAATTATGACATATTTAAGAAACAAAGAATAATACTCAATGTCTCAATCAAAGGCACAGAGTTGTCATTGTGGCACTAAGTGTTTTACATTTGTGAATAGCGAGTGTTTCAACTCTTAATTAGGCATGAGGTTTTTGGCATTATTTGGGCATCAGAGGTGGGTAGAGGGAGTGCTCATGAACAAATGACCAAAAGCTTACTGAGTCACTTACACTTGGGTAGAATCCTGCCACTAAGCCTCTTTCCCTAATGTTAGCCTAAGGGGCCATCCAGCACTCTGTGGTGGAGGAGGAACTAAAGTAAGTTTGAGCAGAAGAGGCTCTTGTCCTTGATAACAAGAGATTACACCCCAGTAACTACATACAGGTTCCATGAGTCCAGCCATACAAACTATTACTGATGAGAGATAAACACGACATGAATGTCCTCATCAGGACACCTTGCCTGGAGTCCAACTAAGTTCGACTGCTGAACACCTAAAATCCCAGTCTCTACATCGTGGCTATGTCATTTATCAGATTGGATACAGCTTCTGCAAAGTCAATACTCCACTTTTTTCTGACCATTACCTTACAACACATGTTTTCGTCCTTTCTGTCCTGAAGGTGTGTGATTTGAAGGAAGTTAATGAATGCAGAATGGAATCAAGCGTGAAAAGATTGAGAAGCTCATTATAATGTACATGAAACAAAATGATAGGGCACTGGGGAACCTTGAGGTAATGATAAAAGAGGCAGTACCATTCTACACAGATGGAATGCTTTAAAAAGAAACTGAAGGAGCAATGAAAATTGGTGGACCCTGCACAAAAGAAGCTTGTTTTGAAACACAGAAAGGATTTCAGTACAGTTGGTTCAGCTATTACGCTGTTTTCATGCAATCCCATGTTATAAGAAAATCACATAGTAGCACCATTTAAACTAATGAAGCCAAAATCACGTTATAGCCAATACACATTTTAGAAGTTCGCACTTTAGAAACAGGGTCTCCAATTTGTCAATCACATTACAGCAAATTGGCATTATCGGAACGCGTGTTATAACAGAACAACCTGCATTAGGCTATCCAATGACAAATGATTTACAAAAGGAGTTGGCAACATCAGGATTAGGAAAATCAGAGCCAACCAGACAACCAATCAAATTGTCATTTCAAAACCATAGATCATAGATTGGGCAAGTAATGCGTTATATAAGAATTCACAATTCTTAAATATAATTTTGGGAAGTTTCAATAAGGATATCACTTAGGTACAATGGAAGTATTCCTACCTCTAGGCCGAAGGGTCTGGTTCACATTCTATCAGGAGGTGGAAACTGTTTCTCATACCAATTTTATATTATTTTTCTTGCATAGATCACTATTATGAATGGGTGAGCAAATGAAAAGAGAATTAGAGTCATTCAAGCTGATGGCTTATTACACTCCAGAGTTTTGGACTGCGCACTAAAGTTTTGAACTGAATTACCAAACAGTCTATTCAACAATCCTTATGCTCTGCCATTTACATCCGTGGCAACGGGATCCGAGTAAACTGGATATATAGGCAAACAAACAAGGACATAAAACTTTAGCAGCCATGGTATTGGAGAGACATAAAGCACGGAGGTATAGCAAAGCATGAACAGGTGTTTCTGCTGTGCCTGTAGAAATTACTGAAGTCACATTGTAGCTAATATTATCAGAGACCACCCACAGTGGAACTAGCCACTAAATAATACAGATTGGGATAACAGTTAGAAGTCAATTTCAAAATCTTAGAATAACAGGGACAAACCTTTGAACAAAACTGAATAATTCAACCTCAAATGAAGTCCAAAGATAATCAGAAACAGCTTAACATTTATAAATTGGAGAATAATTGTAGATGTATTTGTTTGTTCATCTAAAGGATTATTAGTAGACTATTTAGGTCATTTAAACTAGAAGTAATTAGAAAGAAATTACAGTATGAAAGAATTATTATTTAAACATTTTTCCAAAAGATAACAAAGATTTATGGCCATTGCAGACCAAAATTATTGATAGGGAAATATAATTATATAAAATATAATAATTTGTATTGGTCAGTAACATTCAACCTTTGTACTTAGATACCATACTCGAATTAAATGTTTGTAGATCCATAAGGAACAAAGATCCCAAAGGACATTAGCATTTAGCTACAAACAGAAACATTTCAAAGCTACTCCCAGTCCCTGCCACATTCCCCCTCCTCCAATCTTCCTTCACAAACTGAAACATTTAGGTCCGTATGCTCTGTTGCTGAGAAACAGGATGTTAGCTCAAAGTTTCCGATCACTGTTTAAACTGCTCTCTCTAACACTGACCAGAGGGATAAAAAACACTAATTTACCATCTTCCAGCATTTCTGGCCAAATTTCCAAATCTTAGTTCAGCAAACCCTGAGACATCAGCACCCTTTCAAAAGTTGCATACCCTTTTTATGGTACTGGCTGCCAAATTCCGGTAAGTAGGTGCATAAATATCCCAAATGTGAGAGTGACTTGGGGAAAGTAAACTGCTGTCAAACACAATTTGATGATGTAAAACTCATGGTAAGTGCTACATTCTTCACCTGAAATGTGGAATAATAAAAGTATAGAATGCTATTGATTACACTTCCAATTTAATTATATGAAATAAACAGTTAAAATGCTCCTGTTGTGTTATAACTATCTATTAAAGAATTAAGAAAGGTTATATTAGTTAAAGGAAGCATCCTTCTTGGAAATTGCCACCATAAGGGTATATAATGAGTCTAAAACATTTTTTATATTGTTGTATGATTTGCCCATACGCAACGTAGCAATTGAAGCAGCATCACCTGTACCTGAAAAGGAAACACATCTAATCTACAATCAATTGTATTAGATTAGATTTTTCTTTTATGATTACCAGTCTTAATAGACCTTTAAGACATCATTCTATCCCCAGATATAATGTGATAAGTAATTAAGTCTAAAATATTATAGATTATTGAAAACAGCTTTTGTAGTACCTCAAGCTTTTGACTTTGTTAAAGAGTGGTCTCTTAAGGTTTGTACATCTCATGTGAATATTAATCTTGGTCACTTTAAGCATTATCTCCCACCATGACAAGCAGTTGTTAGATTTTACTATGCCAGAGCTCAATTAAAATTGTTAATGAACATGGTTGCTTATAGTCATTCTCAATATTTCCTCTCAAACAACTGTTTCATGTTACAGTGAGGTGTGTGAGTTGAGAACAGGGAAGGGGTGGGAGGATATGGTGTGGGTGGAAACTTCCAGAAAACCTGGTTTCCCTTCATCTTCCCACAAGTATCCGGATCATTGGGTTTGAACAGATCTTCGGAAGTTCTGAGTGCTCCGGTTAAATGTTTAATTATGTTCCCAAGGTGAAGATAAGTAATTTAATGAATGAGTCTGTGCACAATGAATTAAGCCCATTATTATCTTTAATAACATTCTCCCTAGGTACCTAACACTATCAATCGGACCTCATATGGTTTATATGAACTAAAAGGGATTAAAGGGTAATATCTTCTTGTCTAAGTTCAAAAATAGAGATTGGAAGAAACATAGAAACATAGGATCAGAAATAAACCATTTAGCCGGATCCACCATTCAATATAATCATTCAACTCAGTACCACTGTTCCTAATTTCTTCCATACCCTTTGATCCCTTTAGCTCTCAGAACCATATCTAACTCCTCTTGAAAACCTTCAAGGTTTTGGCCTCCAGAATTTTCTGTGGCAGAGAATTCCATAGGCTCACCACTCTCTGGGTGAAGAAATTGCTCCTCATCACAATCTTAATGGCCTACTTCATATCTTTGGACTGGGACCTCTGGTCTGGAATCCAAGTCATCAGGAATGTCCTTCCTGCATTTACGCTGTGTAATCCTTTTAGAATTTTATAGGTTTCTTTGCGATCTGTCCTCATTCTTTATAACTCAGGAAAATATAGTCCTAACCAATCCAATATCTCTTAATATGTCAATCCTGCCATCCCAAGAGTCAGACTAGTAAACCTTCATTGCAATCCCTCCATAGCCTTCTCCAGATAAGGAGACCAAAACTACACACAGTACTCCAGGTGTGGTCTCACCAAAGCCCTGTACAATTGTAGCAAGATATCCCTTCTCCTGTATTCAATGAGGGAGCATATTGGTCACAACAAGCTCCTGAATTAAGGTCCAGAACAAGGAAGTCCCTGCTGCCAAGAGCTACTGACTAATCAGAGGTTGCCATTACTAGAATTCACCAATGCCATGAAATAGGCCATTGCTGCTTCAAAGACAACATCTTTTGGACTCCCAGGATGAAGGAACATCCATGAAAAAGGCAAATATGGAAGCGGTGGGGCGGCAGAAGGAGGGGAGAGGTCACAGCAGGTATAGGTTACTGGAAGCACGGTGAGGGTGTGGCTATCACTTAACCTATGTGTAGTCTCTCAATCATGCACATAGGAGTGAGATCATTGGACACATAAACGACCCAACAACAGCACGCCGCTCCACCCCCCAACCCTAAGCTTCTAACTAGCTGAAGGGCCAATTATATCTGGATCTGCCTGATGCTGGATTAACTGGAGTTCAGGTGTGAAAAGGCTATATGTAGCCATTAGTGTACCTCTTTAGAGCATTAAATGCTGATAGAACAGGAATCTGCTTCTTGGACCTTCCCATTTACAATGAATTTGGGCAGAAGGTGGCGATGTTCTGGTATACCACCATTTAACCTAAGAAAATTACCTCTCATCATCAAGCCTGCTGTCTCTGGGCCTGAATGAGTTGCAATGAAAGGCTAAATGTGTAGGTGGATAGGTTGGGAGGAAAGTGTGATACAACCATGCAGGATGATGAGGTCCGGTTGTGGGAAGTAGAGAATGGTCAACAGGCGGGATTTGAAGGAGGAGTTGGGATGTCGGTTGCTTGGTTCCCACAAGGTCTAATATTTCCTGGATAACTATTCAGGTCTTTAAACAGAATTCACTGACTCTAAAAGAGGGAGATTTGTTTGGAAGGTCCCAGATGAGAAGGTGAATTACTCATTAGAAATTAATTTCCCTGGAACTTCCATGGGGTCAAGAGAACAGAAGATCTGGGGAGATTTATCTGGTAGAGTTTTGGAAGGAGATGATACATTTCTTGTTGTACTCTGATTGTCTGGTTGTACTCATTTAGTTAACATGAGAAGAGTTTTGGCAACTTAATCTATTTCATTGGCTAGGATATAGCAGTCTATCCATGATTAATCATTGAGTTTGAAAATACTTATTTAGTCACAGTTAAAATTTCTATGTGTGTGTATTTATTTGTGGTTCTTGTGATGTTACCTAACAAACTGTGGGATGATTGTTATTATTTGATGCTGTTAGGGAGGCATTCTACCATACTGACCCAGACAAAAAGAAATGGCGATAGCTAATCCAGTCAGAATGGTGTGTGACAATGCTGCTCTTGTCACCCTCAGTGTTAGAGGCTGGAGGCTGAAAGACGCTGTCAGAAGGAGTCTGATGAGTTGCATCAATGCACCTTTTAGATATTGATTACCATAGCACAGTACATCATTGTAGAGTGAGTGATTATTGAGTTCATTGTCAGGGAGAGAGTTCAGCCAGACCATTTAGTCCAGGGCAGTGAGAATTGCTGCAGCTGTCCCCATCCAGACAATGAAGAATATACTATCGCATTCTTGACTTCAGGCAAATAGATGACAGAATGGATTCTGGAGATGATCATCTCATCACAGCATACCCATTGTTTATACCTCCCATCCAGCTATGTTGTTGATTGGGATGCTCCAGTTAAGATTATCATCTGTGAGGACTGAGAACTCATGAACATCAGAGGAGGCTAGTGAGCCCTCTCTTGATGACGATGATCATTGCCTTCCACTGAGATAGCAAATTTGGTGTCACTTGTCAGTGTGACCACATTAGCTAGAAGTATGGTGTAAAGACGAAGTGATTTCAAATGAATGGCTCACCTCTTAACTCTCTCAACAATCCACACCAATGATACTGGTGGTGGTGAGGTAGCTTACAAGGTTAATAGACATGAAATTGGAGAGACCCTGGAAATGGGCACATGTACCACAAAAGGTCTGTCTCAATTGTGGCTATTTTAATTGAGGTATGAGTTTTATCTTGGTTAAAGATCAGTGTAGTTTTAATAGGCAGGGTCCACCTTTTAAAATTTCATGTTGGCCTCTGCATTAACTCGATGTGCAGATCAAGGCACAAAAACAGCAAAAGAATCACAACCATCAAATCAGCATTGACAAAAGTGTAAGGTTTGAACCAAAACCTAATTGGATCATTTTCAAATGGAAAGTGGATGCATTCAGCAAAGCAGTAGTATAGTATCAAAACAGCACTGAAAACTTTGTGATTTACAAAATGCGTTACTGCCCTCCATTGTAAATGTGCACTGTGTTTCACTCTGCTGCTTTTCTCAGAATACTCCAATGTAAAAACACTTGGTGTTTATGGCACCAAGTACAACCCCAAGATGAACATGATACATTGGTGTATATTACTGTGCTATAGGCAGTCTCACAGGCTAAATGGGGGAATTCACATGACAAGCTCCAACATGTCAGCAGTAGTGTGTAACAATCACTTTTCAAAGCTTTGGTAGAGAGCACTTAGATAGCAACATGCGCATATAGCATTCAATGTGTTTTAGATAAAATTGTCACCTCCTATATTTATTTCCTATGATTCATTTTTAACTGAGATATACTCTCAATATTAAGTGCTGAAATGTGGGGAGACAGAAACAGTACAGTGAAAAATCCTTAAAAACAAGCAGAATATATATTGTGTATCTTAATTTAAAAGCATTCTTGTTATACAGTAAGATTTGAAAAGTTGTGGAACAAACTTTCTTTGCGGTTATTTTAATATCCTAATGCTTGATCCCAAGTCCTTTTCACATCTGCAGTATCATTTTTCATCTGATACATTTTGCCACAACATTATAAACTTACCACACAGCAGCTAGTGCTCTAAAAATGGAGCGTACCTTGTCTTCTTTGAACTGTACTTCACCAGAATTACCCAGTGGACACTGTCCTGTGTGTTTCTGTGAATGCCGGGAGTGGAAAACCCTAAAGAAATGCACAGTAGCTCCCAGTTGGAGGAACTTGTGAATGCAGCACAATCTTTTTATCATCATGGCTGCTTGGAAGATCTTGGGCCAGCATTTTTAAGAATGTCATGGACTCCATCACCTTTGGATATCTTCCCCTCCCTCTAACCTCATAGTATCTACGTTCTAAGATTCACAAAACAAACTTCACTGGGAGAGCCATCAAATGGATTTTGTCATAGAAATAGAGGTGGGTTAGTACGCAGGTGGATCAGTTGTTCAGCTTGATGTGACTTTCCCTGTCATTGCTTCGCAGGGAGGTACTCACCTGCCAAAGCACTTGCCCGTCTCCGCCAATTTATTTATTCCTGAGACTGTGCAATTGCCTTTCCAAATTGAGCATTCTATATGCAACCTTTCATCTGCTAATAGACTATGCAAATGAGACTTAAACAAAATGTGAATTTCTTAATGCTAATTTAGTCACCTGGTTTCACCGTAGTTAAAATGGCATTTCAGTGCAGAGAGGTTTTGTATATCCCCCACTGGTTCCACAAAGCTGTGGTCAGGTGATTGTGGCAGCCATATTAGGTCATTATTTGTTCTTTTTCAAAATTACTTTAGTTCAGGTATTGAAATGATGGTGGAAATTGAATATTGAAAGTCCATATTTACCATTCTCATAACAAGCTATTAGAACAGGAACAGAGCTAGATTTTCAGGAATGCCTTTAAAAGACGCACTGAGAACTAGGGAGGTGGAAGATTTAAGGACATAATTCCAGTGTGTAGGGTCCAAGCCATGGAAGACGAAGGCCTGAACAGTGGACTGGTTGAAATTGGAGGTGTGCAATAAGCTAGAACTAGATGATCACAGAAAGCTCAACAGTAACATAATTACCCTCAACCTACCTCTAAACCTGGAGGCCTGGGTTGAAATCTCACTTGTTCCAGTGGTGTGAAATTACATCTCTGAACAGGTTAATTAAAAAGTATCACACAATGGCATAGTAAAGTATCCAGAGATGCTTCACAAGAGAGTTATCGACATTTGACACCAAGCCACATTAGGAGACATCAGGACAAATGACCAAGAGAATTGCCAAAGACTGATGTTTTAAGAAGTGTCTTTTAAAGGAGGAAAAAAATGGAGAGGTAGAATGATTAAACAACAGGCTATCAGCTGAAGTCATTCCTCTGGCAGCTCATTCTGTACACGCACCACTCTCTGCATGAAAAAGTTGCCCCTTAGGTCTCTTTTATATCTTTCCTATCCTTGTCCATTTATCCTATCCATTCCCTTCATTATTTATAAACTTCCATAAGGTCACCCTTCAGCCTCTGATGCACCAGGGAAAAAGCCCCCGCCATTTTAACCTCTCGCGATAGCTCAAATCCTCCAACCCTGGCAACATCCTTATAAATCTTTTCTGAACTCTTTCAAGTTACACAACACCCATCTGATAGGAAGGAGACCAGAATTACACACAATTTTTTAAACGTGGGTCTAACCAATGTCCTGTACAGCTGCAACATGACCTCCCAACTCCTGTACTCAATACCAATAAAGGAAAGCATACCAAATACCTTCTTCACTATCCTATCTACCTGCAACTCCACTTTCAAGGAGCTATGAACAAGCACTCCAAGGTCTCTTTGTTCAGCAACACTCCCTAGGACCTTACCATTAAGTGTATAAGTCCTGCTAAGATTTGTTTTACCAAAATGCAACATCTCGCATGTATCTAAATTAAACTCCATCTGCCACTTCTCAGCGCATTGGCCATTCTGATCAAGATCCCATTGTAATCTGAGGTAACCTTCTTCACTGTCCACTACACCTCCAACTTTGGTGTCAACTGCAAACTTACTAACTATACCTCCTATGTTCACATCCAAATCATTTATATAAATGATGAAAAGCAGTGGACCTAGCACCGATCCTTGTGGCACTCCATTGGTCACAGGCTTCCAGTCTGAAAAACATCTTTCTTAAATAATGGTAGTTAAGAATGATAGATAAGAATGGAACCAGGTATATGCAATCCCATTCATTGGATGGGACCTGTATTTGAAGGACAAGAAAATTTGAAGCTCAAGATCCCACATTGGAGACTGATAAGCAAAATTCTGAGATCCAGAATAACTTGGCAAGTTAGATCCAAAAATGGCTTCGTGACAAGAGTCAAAGGTTGGTGTTGGAAGGCTGTTTAGAGTCATAGAGATGTACAGCATGAAAACAGAACCTTCGATCCAACCCGTCCATGCCGACCAGATATCCCAACCAATCTAGTCCCATCTGCCAGCACCCGGCACATATCCCTCCAAATCTTCCTATTCATATACCCATCCAAATACCTTTTAAATGTTGCAAATGTACCAGCTTCCAGCACTTCCTCTGGCAGCTCATTCCATACACGTACCACCCTCTGTGTGAAAAAGCTGCTCCGTAGGTCTCTTTTACATCTTTCCCCTCACACCCTAAACCTATGCCCTCTAGTTCTGGACTCCTCGACCCCAGGGAAAAGACTTTGCCTATTTCCCTATCCATGCCACTCATAGTTTGGTAAACCTCTATAAGGTCACCCCTCAGCTTCCAACGGTCCAGGGAAAACAGCCCCAGTCTGTTCAGCCTCTCCCCATAGTGCAACTCCTCCAACCCTGGCAACATCATTGTAAATCTTTTCTGAACTCTTTCAAGTTACACAACATCCGTCTGATGGGAAGGAGAACAGAATTGCATGCAGTATTCTAAAAGTTGGTCTAACCAATGTCCTGTACAGCTGCAACATGACCTCCCAACTCCTGTACTCAATACTCTGACCAATAAAGGAAAGCATACCAAACTCCTTCTTCACAATCCTATCTACCTGCCACTCCACTTTCAAGGAACTATGAAACTGCACTCCAAGGTCTCCTTGTTCAGCAATACGCCCCAGGACAATACCATTAAGTGTATAAGTCCTGCTAAGACTTGCTTTCCCAAAATGCAGCACCTCACATTTATCTGAACTAAACTCCATCTGTCACTTCCCAGCCCATTGGCCCATCTGATCAAGATCCTGTTGTAATCTGAGGTATCCCTCTTCGCTGTCTAATACACCTCCAATTTTGGTGTCATCTGCAAACTTACTAACTGTACCTCTTATGCTCACATCCAAATCATTCACGTAAATGACAAAAAGTAGAGGACCTAGCACCAATCCTTGTGGCACTCCACTGGTCACAGGCCTCCAGTCTGAAAAACAACTCTCCGCCACCACCTTCTGTCTTCTACCTTTGAGCCAGTTCTATATCCAAATGGCTAGTTCTCTCTGTATTCCATGAGATCTAACCTTGCTAACCAGTCTCCCATGGGAAACCTTGTAGAACACCTTACTGAAGTCCATATACATCACATCTACTGCTCTGCCCTCATCAATCTTCTTTGTTACTTCTTCAAAAACTCAATTAAGTTGGTGAGACATGATTTCCCATACACAAAGCTATGTTGACTATCCCTAATCAGTCATTGCCTTTCCAAATACATGTACATCCTGTCCCTCAGGATTTCCTCCAACAACTTGCCCACCACCAACGTCAGGCTCACTGGTCTTTAGTTCCCTGTCTTGTCCTTACCACCCTTCTTAAACAGTGGAACCACATTAGCCAACCTCCAGTCTTCCAGCACTGTGACTATTGATGGTACATATGTCTCAGCAAGAGATACAGCAATCACTTCTCTAGCTTCCCACAGAGTTCTCGGGTACACCTGATCAGGTCCTGGGCATTTATCCATCTTCATGCATTTCAAGACATCCAGCACTTCCTCCTCAGTAACATGGACATTTTTCAAGGCGTCGCCATCTATTTCCCTACATTCTAGATCTTCTATATCCTTTTCCACAGTAAATACTGATGAAAACTACCCGTTTAGTATCTCCACCATTTTCTGTGGCTCCACACAAAGGCTGCCTTGCTGAGCTTTGAGGGGCCCTATTCACTTCCTCGTTACCCGTTTGTTCTTAATAAGTTTGTAAAAACTCCTTGAATTCTCCTTAATTCTATTTGCCAAAGCTATCTCATGTCCCCTTTTTGCCCTCCTGATTTCCCTCTTAAGTATACTCCTACTGCCTTTATATTCTTCTAAGGATTCACTCGATCTATCCTGTCTATACCCTACATATGCTTCCTTCTTTTTCTTCACCAAACCCTCAATTTCTTTAATCATCCAGCATTCCCTATACCTACCAGCCTTTCCTTTCATCCTAACAGGGATATATTGTCTCTGGACTCTTGTTACCTCATTTCTGAAGGCTTCCCATTTTCCAGCCATCCCTTTACCTGCAAACATCTGCCCTCAATCAGCTTCTGAAAGTTCTTGCCTAATACCATCAAAATTAGCCTTTCTCCAATTTAGAACTTCAACTTTTAGATCTGGTCTATCCTTTTCCATCACTATTTTAAATCTAATAGAATTGAGGTCGCTGGTCCCAAAGTGCTCCCCACTGACACCTCAGTCACCTGCCCTGCCATATTTCCCAAGAGTTGGTCAAGTTTTTCACCTTCTCTAGTTGGTATGTCCACATCCTGAATCAGAAAATTTTCTTGCATACACTTAAGAAATTCCTCTCCATCTAATGCCTTAACGTTATAGCAGTCCCAGTCTATCTTTGGAAAGTTAAAATCTACTATAACCACCCTATCATTCTTACAGATAGCTGAGATCTCCTTACAAATTTGTTTCTCAATTTCCCTCTGACTATTAGGGAGTCTATAATACAATCCCAATAAGGTGATCATCCCTTTCTTATTTCTCAGTTCCACCCAAATAACTTCCCTGGATGTATTTCCGGGAATATCCTCCCTAAGTACAGCTGTAATGCTATCCCTTATCATATATGCCACTCCCCCTCCTCTTTTGCCCCCCTTTCTGTCCTTCCTGTGGCATTTGTATCCTGGAAATTAAGCTGCCAGGCCTGCCCATCCCTGAGCCATGTTTCTGTAATTGCTATGATATCCCAGTCTCATGTGTTTGTGTGATTGGAGCCCAGTGTGCAGTGGAGTACCACAGGGATCATTGCTGAGGGTCTCTTATTGTTTGTGATATTCATAAATGATGTAGATGTGAGGGGAACGGTTTACAGATGATGCAAGTGTTGGCTATGGTTAATTGTGAGGAAAAAGGTCATAGATTACAAGAGGATGTGGATGGATTGGTCAGATGGGTGATCAGTATCAGATGGAATTTGATCCTAATGAGTGTGAGGTGATCCCCTTTGGACGAAGTATCAGTACAAGGGAGTACCTTATGAATGGTAGGATACTAGAAAGTCATGAGTAACAGACGAATGCTTGCCCACAAATCCTTGAAGGTGACAGGGCAAATTGATAGCAGTTGAGACATTGTTTATAAGGGCAGGGTAGTTAATTTGGAGCTGTACAGAATTTTGTTTGGGCTACAGCTGAGGTATTGTGTGCAGTTCTAGTCATGACACTTTGTGAAGGATGTGATTGCAATGAAGGTGGTGCAGAGTAGGTTTTCCAGGATGCTGCCTGGGATAGAGTGCTTTAGCTATGAAGAGAGGCTGGATAATCTTGGGACAGAGCTTTGGAACAGAGAGAGTTGATGGAGAACCTGATAAAGGTGTACAAGATTATGAGGTGGCATGGATCAGTTGGGTAGAAAGCAGTTGTTCACCTTAGTTGAAGGAGCATATTTGAGGGGAGTTGAGGAAAAATGTTTTCACCCCCTAGGATGGTGAGGGTCTGGAATAAACAGTCTGAGAGGATAGTTGAGGCGGGCTACCTCACAACCTTTAAAAGTACTTGGATAAGCACGGGAAATGTGAGGCTTTGTGCCAAGTGCTGGAAAGTGGAACTATAATAGATATAATGCAGTTTTGGCAGTGCTGAATCAGTGGGCTCAAGGACCTCTTCTGTCATGTACAATTCCATGATTGTATGAGAGAGTGACAATTGAGAGAACAGTTAAAAATATCAGCTTGCATGGAAATCAGGAAGAGAAGTTGAATGGTCAGCAGTTAAATGGGAATAGCTTTGAGGAAAGAGGTGGTGATTCTCATGGACAAGATGAAAACAAATGAGAAAGGTGCTGGAGAAAGATCTGAGTTTAGGCTAGGGCAGCAGTGTTATTTAGAAAAAGATTTATTCAGTTGGTTAGTGGAAGGGAAGGATGCAGCAGAGCTGATTGGATTATCCTGATATTAGCAACAAAACAAAACAAGTACTGTGTGTTCTCCTTAATGACTTTTTATACTTAATGTTGGAGGTGAGGGTGGTCGATAGTTGGTTTAAGATAGGTTTCAGAAAATGTTTTGCTGTAAAGTGTGATGTAGTTGCTCCAGGTCTAACAATAAATAGACTAGTTTTTGCATTAATTATGAGTCTGTACCCCTATAGTTAGTACTTAGTAAATATAGTAGTAACAAATATAGTTAGTAAATGCTGGCCCAGCCAGCAAAATCAATGCCCCACAAGTGAGTTAAAAAAATCTGCTGAAATCTTACTTTAAAGTTCTGGGTCGAAAGGATTAAAGCAAATAATCTCTTGTATTCTACAGTGATGAATGTTCAGAGACTTTAGTGTAGTGGTTATATCTAAGCATGTTGACATATACATGGCTCTTGCAAACTGAGGAAATTTCAAATAATCAAAGACACAGAAGCTGCCATTTTGCCATAAACACAAGAAAAAGTTATTGGGAAACAGTTCAAAGTGTAACGCTCTTGTTATCATTGCAGAATCCTCGGTCAGGAATAGCAAGAGTTGTGATTGACCAACTCAGCAGACAACAAGGATCAAACTGAGAACATATCTTGTTTGTATAGCTCAGTATTGTATTCTGCACTGCATCATCTGTCATGGGACTCTGGTGAATGTCCTTTTCAACATTTGTTTCAATCATTCAAGCAGATTGGATGAATTGACTCAATCAGTTGCTGTCAGATTCTGACACTGATGTAACTGCTGCCAATGGGCCATAACTGTTTCTAATTAAATAAGCAGTAGCTTTGAAAGTAAATTTTCATCAGGCAGCAACCAGATTTTCCAAACTTTCTTCTGTCGCACAATTGACAGAGAGCATGGAATAGCGTCATCAGGCTTTACATTCTATTTTTTGGGAGGGAGGAATGAACAATTATAGAAAAGTTTAAAAAACATATTGTAGATGTACCCATCCATAATGGGATCTGTTGGAATGACCACTACACAGTGCTTGTTGAGACAAAGTCCTGTCTTCACATTGAGGATACCCTCCGTCATGCTGTGTCGTATTATCACCATGCTAAATGGGACAGACTTTGAAACAATATAGCGTTATTGAGGAGTATCATCAGCAGCAGAATTGTATTCAGCCATAATCTGTAACCATACTGGCTGACATAGCCCCTAATCTGCAATAAGCATCAGGTTGGGAGTCAATCCTGGTTATGGAATGCAGGACAGCATGCCAGTAGTAGCAGCAGGCATTCCTAAAAATGAGGTATTGACCTTGTGAAACTGCAATACAGAATTACTCACATGCTAAAGTCATAGGCAGTAAATCATAGGCAGTGTTAAGAAACCCCAAAACAACTGGATGAGATCGAAGCACTGCAAACCTGTTATACTCAAGCATGAATGGTGGTTGACATTTAACAAACAAATGGTAGAGACCACAAAAGGTGGAGTCTAACAAAAGGTAGAGACACCACAAATATCCCTATCTTCAATGATCCACATCAATACATCAGTGTAAAAGACAAGTCTGAATAATCTGAATCCATTTTATGACCATGTGCCACATGGATGATATATATCAATGATTGAGAGTTGGAGACCAAACATAATGTAACTAAATTTGTGGATGATAAAAAGTTAAGTGGAAATGTGCGTTGTGAGAAAGATGTAAAGCAGTTTCAATAGGATTTGTGAAAGGACAAGAACATAGCAGATAGAATATAATGTGGAAAAATGTGAAATTATTCACTGATAGGAAAACAGGTGTGGAGTATTTCTTAAATGGTAAGAAGTTGAAAAGCGTAGATGTACAAAGGAATATTGTTGATAAGTCACTGAAGACTAGCTATATCATTAACTTTTATTGCAAAAGGATTTGAGTACAGGAATAATGAAGTATTAGCAGAATATGGTTAGATTGCTCCTAGATTACTCTGCAATTTTGATCGGCTTATCTCAGGAAAGATGTTGTCGCTATAGAAGGAAAACAATTAAGTGCAATCAACCAGGCATATTCTTGGGAATATAGCACTGGTGTGATGAAGAGAGATTTTGCAAATTGCACCCGAATTTCGTAGAGTTTTGAAAAATGAGATGTGACTTCATTGAAACTTAAAAACATTTAAAAAGATAGACGGGGTAGGTACAGGCAAAATGTTTCCCATGTTTTGGGAGTCTAGAACCAGGGAGACCAATTAGAAATAAGGGAATGCTACTTAGGTCCAAGTTGAGGAGACCACCAAAAGGGAAATCCATCCAATAAGTGGGACATACTAGCAAGGCCACCCATCGGCACGGCCTCCGATTTTGAGAAATTAATTTTGTAACCTGAGAATGCATCAAACGTATCAATAACTTGGATCAAGCGAGGCACAGGCATCAGAGGATTACTGAGAAAAAGGAGAACATCATCTGCATAAAGGGTAATTTTATGTTTACCCGTGCCAGCCCTCGGGGCCGTTATATTCGAGCCAGCCCGTACAGCTTCTACTAGTGGCTCAACTTTTAGCGTGAATAACAACGGTGATACAGAATTCAAAAATCCCTGACGGCAGCCCCTATCCACATTGAAGCTATCCGAGCCTAAGCCATTGGTGATCACAACTGCTTTGGGATCATTATACAATGTTGAGACTCATTAAGCAAATACCTTTCCAATGCCAAACCTTTCCAACACATAGAACAGGTATGACCATTCAAACCTGTTAAATGCCTTTTCCGCATCCAATGAGACTACTATTCCCAGTATTTCTTCCTGATGATAGACTTGAATCACATTCAAAACCCTTCTAATATTATTAGATGATCAATGGCCCTTGATAAACCCTGTCTGATCCTCTTTTATGATGTATAGCAATACCCTCTCCAGCCTCAATGCTAATGTTTTAGAGAGAATTTTAAAATCTACATTTAGTAAGGATATTGGTGTGTATGATGCGCAATCTTCTGGGTCCTTTCATTTTTTGAGAATTAGGGAGATATTCGCCTTTTTCAATGAAGGCTGGAGGCAGCCCTGACAATAAGAGTACTTGTACACATCCATAAGTAGACCAGCAAATACTCCTGCAAACTCTTTGTAGAATTCAACCTGAAATCCATCTGGGCCAGGTGCTTTACCGCTCTGAAGTTGCCTGATTGCATCAAGTACTTCCTGGGTTGTTAGGGGAGCATTCAGGACCGACATCTGTTCCGGGGTTAAGTCCGAAAAGGTCAGGCTTTTAAAAAAGGACTCCATCTTCCTGGCTCTATCTTCTCAATCCTGCAATTTATACAAATCAGAATAAAACTTTCCGAAGATTGTGTTGACCCTTTTATGATCGTGAGTCAGAGTACCAGCACTTTCCCTAATCAACGTGATAGCTTGAGGGGTCTTTTTTATTCCTTGCGAGAAATGCTAAGTATCTGCCAGGTTTATTGCCAAATTCATACAATCTTTGCTTTGCAAATAATATTTCCCTCTTTGCCGTATGGGTAAGTGCCGTATTCAGGGCTGTCCTAAGGGCTGTAATCCTTCATAATTTAGCAACAGCAGGTCTATCAATGTACATTGTTTCAGCTGCCGTTAAGCGAGCCTCAGGCAGATGCTGTTGCTCTCCCTTTAGTTTTTTCTGGGTTGCCGAGTATGACATAATCAGACCCTGTGCATAGGCCTTACTGGTCTCCCACATCATTGACGGGCTACTAGCCGTACCTGAATTAATTTCCAAAGAAGTTTTACATTCTTGAGAGAAATATTTTACAAATTTACTATACTTCATTAAGAAAGAATCCATACGCCAATGTCGGGGGGAATGCCTCATTTTTCCTAGCCTTGATTTCTATATACACAGCAGCATGATCAGAAATTATTACTTTACCTATTTTGCAGGATGATACAGAATTCAAAAAGGCTGAGGCGGCAAAATAACATATCAACTCTAGTGTGACATTTATGTGGATTAGAGTAAAAAGAGAAACCTCTGCCTTATGGGTGGAGACACCTCCACACATCTACTAATCCCAACTCTTTATTCAAATCCACCAATTGTCTACATCTGGGGGATACACCCGCAGTACTCTTGGGTATCCTGTCTATTTCCAGGTCCATAATGCAATTAAAGTCTCCCCCTATAATTGTATGATGAGCCCCGAGAGCCCTCAGTTTGGAGAAAGCTTCCATTATAAATTGAAAGAATGCGCCAGGGGACAATACAGATTCAAAATCCCATAATCCTCTCCATTTATAAGGGCTTTAATCAGTATATACTGTCCAGATTCATCTTTTATCTGACTTAGGATTTTAAAAGGGAGATTCTTCCGAATAAGAATGACTGCTCCCCTACTTTTTGACCTGAAAGCAGAAAAGACGGCCTGATCAAATCCACCCTGCTGTAATTTCAAGTGCTCTTTATCCAGTAAATGTGTCTCCAGTAGGAGAGCTATATCAACCCTTTTTTTTTGAGGTTTGATAGTATTTTCTTCCTTTTGATTGGAGAATTACTCCCCTTGACATTCCAGGTGCATCATTTAATCGAATAACTAACCATAATCATCCAGGCAAGTCCGAGACCCCCAGGAGGAGAAACCTCATCCAAAACACCCAGAGCATATACCATAGAAAATTCACAAAATAGAGATTCTTTAATGCACTCACACCAATATAATAAAAAACTATTTCTAAATAGAAAAAATATACAACGTATTTAAACGGAGATTTTCCCCCTTGCTTGCAGGGGGCATCACTCCCTTTCCAAAAACCCATCATATCCTCTCCCAACCAGTGCCCCACCCTCAACCCAGGCACCCCATAATAAAATAAAGAAAATTCAAGTGTACTGTAAAGCTAAAGTTAACAGTGAGAATCCTACCCACTCCCCCCCCACCACACACACACACACACACACACACACACACACACACACCAACACTTAGATATATTTGGTAACATTAATACCACATATAAACATATAAAACTATAAAGATACAGTCTCAGCAGATAATAATTAAGTATAGTAACACAAAATAATAGGGGGAAACAACCCCGCTCTAAAAGGAAGAGATAAGGTAAGACAAGGCAGATGCCCCTCCTCACCTGAATCAACTAGACCACCCAGCCTATATATAAAAAAAGAAAATTGCGAAGTGGAGAACAAATAAGCCCCCCCCCACCCCAGGAGATAATATTAAACAATAAAGGTAATAAGAACAATATAATTCACCACACAAGTTAACTCTTAGAATCTATTTAAGAGAGTCCAAAAATTCCTTGCCCTTCTCCAGTGATCCGAAGTTATAGACGGACCCTTCAAAGCTAAAACATAGCGTCACTGGGTAGCACAGGGAGTATTGAATATTTAAATCCCTTTGATGCATCTTCGTTTCATCAAACGCCCTCCTCTTGCAGACAAAAGCTGGAGAAAAGTCCTGAAACATCTAAAATCTTAGATCCTTTTTAAGACATGGCCTGGGGATCTTTCCTGAGATTTCTGGAGGCTTCCAGGAGCATTTGCTTCTCTCTGTAGCACTGAAACCGGAACAGCGCCAGGTGGGGGGCACTGGTCCAACCCGGGCCTGCATATTGCAACCTGGTGGGCCCATTCTACCCTTACCTGGCCTGATCCAGCCTCCAGCTTCAACATTTGAGAGAGCCACTGCTCCAGAAACACTGCAAGCTGGCCTTCCTCTACCCGTTCGGGAAGGCCCAGCAAACAAATTTTTTTCGACAACCTCGATTCTTGAGGTCATCGATGTGATCTCCTAAGGCCCGGATTTGTTGTTCAAGAGTCCGGACCTGACCCACGGCTGATTCTGCAGTAGCCTCGAAGATTGTGGCCTTTACTTCCGCCCTCCGACTCAATGTTCGATTTTTTTTATGTCTCAGTCGTGTTTTTGGAGTGCGACCGACAGCGATTGCTACCTGCTTCTGGACTCTTCTACGAAGGTGCTGATCTTCTCTTTGAGCTTGGAAATCACTGCAACAAGGCTCGCCACCGTAGGTAAGTCCCCGGGTACAGCTACGGACGCCTCTGCTGCAGCTGGGGAGGGTGCAGGAGGGGTTCCTGTGTGCTGCGAGCTGCGGGCATTCTTTCTCTTAGTCATTTTAACAGAGCGCCGAACTACTCAAGTTTGGTCCAAATGACTAGCTGTATTAAATAAAAGTTATTTAAAATGATTTGGCCGGTGTGATGGAGGCGGGCAGCCCATTTTGCCTGAGTCTTGGGCAGAGCACTACAGACTCAGACTTGCTGGGTTGCCGCCATCTTGGATCCCCAAGATCTGTCTTCTTAACTACCTTATTAATCTGCAATGAGCCCTGATAACATTCTGACAACAATACTGAAGATTTGTACTGCCAAACTAGATGCATCCCAGAATCATGCTGTTCCAGTTCACCTACAACACTGACATCTTCCTTACTTTTTAAAAAATTATGCAGGTATATCCCATTCATAAAAAGCAGGACAAATCCAATCCAACTAATCAATCTATTTATGATCATCAGCAAAATTATAGAAACAATCAACAACAGTGTTATCACATGGCAATTGTGAAGTTACACCTGATCAGGTCCTGGGGATTTATTCACTTTTATGCATTTCAAGACATCCAACACTTCCTCCTCTGTAATATGGGCATTTTTCAAGATGTCACCATCTATTTCCCTACATTCTGTATCTTCCATATCCTTTTCTCCAGTAAACACTGATGCAAAATACTTGTTTAGTATCTCTCCCGTATCCTGCAGCTCCACTCTGTCTCTCTGGTTTCCCTTTTGCCCATAATGTATTTGTGAAAAACCTTTTGGATTCTCCTTAATCCTATTTGTCAAAGCTATCTCATGTCCCCTTTTAGCCCCCCTGATTTCCCTCTTTAGTATATTCCTACTGCCTATATACTCGTCTAAGGATTCACTTGATCTATCCTTATCTACAACTATATGCTTCCTTCTTTTTCTTAACCAAACTCTCAATTTCTTTAGTCGTCCAGCATTCTCTATATCTACCAGGTTTTCTTTACACCCTAACAGGAATATATTGTCTCTGGACTATCGTTATCTCATTTCTGAAGGCTTCCCATTTTCCAGATTTGGAGATGCCTATGTTGGACTGGGGTGTACAAAGTTAAAACACAAATAACACTAGGTTATAGTCCAACAAGTTTATTTGGGAGCACTAGCTTTCGGAGTGTTGCTCCTTCATCAGGTGGTTATGAAAAATAAGATTGTAAGACACAGAATTTATAGCAAACGCTTACAGTGTAACATAACTGAAATCATATAGTGAAAAAGACCTAGATTATTTATTAAGTCTCTCACCTTTTAGAATGACCATGTTGATTTCAAAAAAAAAGTTTTGTGATTTACATATGAAAGAGCTGAAACCAACATGGTCATTCTAAAAGATGAGAGACTTAACAAGCAATCCAGGTCTTTTTTAATATATAATTTCAGTTACATCACACTGTAAATTTTTGCTATAAAGTCTGTGTCTTGCAATCTTATTTTCCACAACCACTTGATGAAGGAGCAGCGCTCCAAAAGTTGGTGCTTCCAAATAAACCAGTTAGACTATAACCTGTGTTGTCCCATTTTCCAGCCGTCCTTTCTCTGCAAACATCTGCCCCCAATCAGCTTTTGAAAATTCTTGCCTAATACTGCCAAAATTGACCTTTGTCCAATTTCCAGCTTCAACGTTTACAAAGAACATTGAACATTACAGCACAGTACATCCCTTCAGCCTTCGATGTTGCACTGACCTGCAGAATGAATCTGATGCCCATCTAACCTACACTGTCCCATTATTATCCACAAGTATGTCCAATGCCCATTTAAATGCCCTTAATGTCAGCGAGTCTACTACTGTTGTGAGCAGAATGTTCCACACCCCTACTACTCTCTGTTTAAAGAAACTACCCCTGATATCTGTCCTAAATCTATCACTCCTCAATTTAAAGCTATGTCCCCTTGTGTTAGCCTTCACCATCCGAGGAAAAAGGCTCTCACTGTCCACCCTATCTAATCCTCTGATTATCTTATAAGTCTCAATTAAATCTCCTCTGAATCTTCTCTCCAACGAAAGCAGCCTCAGTCTCTTCAGTCTTTCCTTGTTCGACCTTACTTCCATACCAGGCAACATCCTTGTAAATCTCCTCTGAAACCTTTCCAAACTTCCACATATTTCCTATAATGTGGTGACCACAACTGCACACAATTCCCCAGGTACAGCCTTACCAGTGTCTTGTACAGCTAAAGTATGACCTTGTGGCTCCAAACCTCAATCCCCCTAACAAAAAATGTCAACACACCATATGCCTTCTTAACAACTCTACCAACCTGTGTGGCAAGTTTCAGGGATTTATGCACCTGGAGGCCAAGATCTCTCTATTCATTTACACTGCCAAGAACTTTACCATTAGCCCAGTATTCTGCATTCATGTTATTTTTCCGAAGTGAACTACCTCATACTTATCCACATTAAACTCCATTTGTCACTTCTCAGCCCAGCTCTGCATCATATCTATGTCACTCTGTAACCCACAACATCCTTCACCATAATCCATAACTCTGCTTACCTTCATGTCATCTGCAAACTTACTAACCCATTCTTCTATGCCCACCTCCACATCATTTATAAAAATGACAAACTTTCAAACGTGGACCCAAAACAGAACCTTGCAGCACCCCACTGGCAACTGAGCTCCAGGATGAACATTTCCCATCAACCACCATGCTCTGTCTTCTTTCAGCTAGCCAATTTCTGAACCAAACCACAAAATCACCTTCAATCCCAAAACTCCTTGTTTTGTGCAATATCCGACCGTGTGGAACCTTATCAAGTGCCTTACTGAAGTCCATACACACCACACCAACTGCCTTACCTTCATCCACCTGTTTTGTCACCTTCTCAAAGAACTCAATAAGGTTAGTGAGGTACGACCTACCCTTCACAAAACCGTGTTGACTATCTCTAATCAAATTATTCCTTTCCAGATGATTATAAATCCTATATCTTATAACCTTTCCCAACATCTTTCCAAAACCAAAGTAAGGCTCACTGGCCTATAACTACAAGGGTTGGCTTGACTCCCCTTCTTAAATAAGGGAACAACATTTACTATCCTCCAATTGTCTGGCACTACTCCCGTCAACAATGATGATATAAAGATCAAAGCTAAAGGAACAGCAATTTCTTCTCTGACTTTCCAGAGAATCGAAGAATAAATCCCACGTGGCACAGGGATTTTATCAATTTTCAGATCTTCCAAAATTGCTAAAACCTTCTCTTTGTCAACCTCACACCCATCTAATCTTGTAGCCTGTATCTCCATATTGTCACTAACATTGCCCTTTTCCAATGTGAATACTGATGAAAAGTATTCATTAAGCACTTTCACATGTCTTCAGATTCCTCACACAACTTTCCACTGCTATCTTTGGTTGGCCCTAATCTTACTGTAGTCATTCTTTTATTCCTAATATATATGTATAGAAGGCCTTAGGTTTTCCTTGATCCTATCTGCCAACAAATTCTCATGTCCTCTCCTGGCTCTTCTTAGGCTTCTCTTTTGATCTTATAACTCTCAAGACTCCTAAATGAGCCTTCATGCCTCATCCTCACATTAGCTTTCCACTTCCTCTTGACAAGAGCTTCAACTTCTTTAGTAAACCATGGCTCCCTCTCTCGACAACTACCTCCCTGCCTGGAAGGTATATACTTAGCAAGGACCGAAGTAACTGTCTCTTGAATAAGCTCCACTTTTCAAGATTGTCCATCCCCTGCAGTTTTCTTCCCCATCGTATGCATCCTAAACCTTGCCTAATGGCATCACAATTGCCTTTCCCCCAGTTATATCTATTTCCCTGCTGTACATACCTATCCATGCCCATTAATATTGTCAACATAACTGAATTATGGTCATAATCGCCAAAGTGCTCACCTGCCTCCAAATCTAATACCTGGCCAAGTACATTCTCCGGTTCCAAATCCAATATGGCATCGCCCTGTTGGCCTGACTACATACTGTGTCAGAAAACCTTCCTGCATACATTGAACAAAAACTGACCCATCTAAACTACTTGAATTATAGTCCTCTCCATATCCCACAGACCCCTTTGCCCAGCTCCAACACTGTCCCTCCACCTGGACCCCTCCACCTGGACCCAATCCCCATGGCCTTCTACCTGCCCTCAATTTGTACATTGAGAACTGTCGATGTGACATTGGTTGCCTCAATTTTGCCCCTGCACACATTCCAACCTCTATCTCCCTTCACACTGCATCTGCTCAGATCCAACCTTGATTTTGTTATTAAGCCTGCTGATAAGGGTGGTGCTGTTGTAGTCTGGTGTATTGACCTCTATAATGCAGAAGCTGAGCACCAGCTCTCAGGTACCTCATCCTATGAACCAGGACCAAGACCCCACCATGACACATCAGGTGATTGTATCAACTATTAGAAAGTGAGGACTGCAGATGCTAGAGATCAGAGTCAAGAGTGTGGTGTTGGAAAAGCACAGCAGGTCAGGCAGCATCTGAGGAGCAGGAGAATCGACATATTGGGCACAAGCCCTTTCCTGATGAAGGGCTTATGCCCGAAACGTCAATTCTCTGCTTCTTGGATGCTGGCTGACCTGTGTGCTTTTCTAGCACCACAATCTTCATTGTATCAACAATGGTCTCTAACCTTGTTGCATCTGGTGATCTGCCTCCCCCCTCACTGCCTCCAAGCTGATAGTTCCCCCAGCGCCACACAGCTCACTTCTACTTCCTTCTGAAAATCCACAAACAGGACTGCTCATGCAGACCCATTGTTTCAGCCTGCTCCTGCCCCACAGAACTCATCCCTTCCTACCTTGATTCAGCCTTTTCTCCCCTGGTCCAGTCCCTGCCACTTACATTTGCATTTCCTCTGATGCTTTGTGCCAGTTTTGAAATTTCCAGTTTGCAGGCTCCAGTCGCCTCCTCTTCACCACGGAATTGCAATCCCTTTATATGTCCATCCCCCACCAGGGTAATCTCAGGACTCTCCACTTCTTCCTGAAGCAACAGCCAGAACCGTCCCCATTCACCACCACCCTCCACACCTGGCCAAGTTCATCCTCATCCTCAACAACTTCTCTTTTAACTCCTTGCATTTTCTTCAGTGCAAAGGGGTCACATGTATACCCACATGGGCCCTAGTTTTATCTGTCTCTTTGTGGGGTACACTCTTTGTTCCAGTGTCATTCCGGACTCAACCCCCAACGCTTTCTCCAATGTATCGAAGACATTATCAGTGCTGTTTCCACCTTTCATCCAGAATTGGAAAGGTTCATTGAGTTCACTTCCAATTTCCACCCTATTATGAAGTTGAAGGTGTGTACTGTACTTTTAAGAGAGAGTGAAAGCTGGTAAACACCTGTAATGTCACAAAGTATACTGGACAATTTGAAGATGTAACAATTTGGCTGTAACTTAGATACTGGGTTGTTTTAATGCAGCTTGAATTTAACTAATCAGTTTAAATTATGCCCCAACATACTAAAACCCAATCGAATTTGAATTTTACTGTTTTGACAACATTGAACCAATGAGATGACCCAATGTTTTGGTGTATGAAAAGCAGACATTTTGGACAGTAAACCTGAGAAAAGGTATCTTCTGCCATCAACAGACTGCCCACAAACTCTCTCTCTAAAAAGTGCCTTTCTCATATGAAACATCTTTGCAGCAGAAGACTGAAGATGACCCAGGAAGATCTACAAACAGAGGAAGATCAACACTGGAGATGACAGTTGCGGTCTGGTTTTGAAAATTGATTTTCAGTAGATTTATTAGAGGCTTTACCAGATCAGTATAATGTTATAGAGTGGGAGGTAGATAACAAATCTTTAAGAGAAAGGAGGCTCAGAGTTGTAAATAGTTGTTGTTTAATGTTTTCTTTTTGAGATAAAAAATATAATTTTTATTTTTTTCTTTAAATAGTGGAATTTGCATAGTTCTCCGTCATTCATACTTCCACAGATAATGAGGCAAAGTGAGCTTTTCTGTGTGTTTGGTTTAATTAGCACAACGGTTCACCACCGTATTTTAACAACTCTACCCTCACTTCCACCTGGCCCATCTCTGACTCCTCCCTTCCTTTCCTCTGTTTCTATTTCTGGGAATAGACTGGCCAACAATATTCACTATAAGCCCACTGACTTCCACAGTTACCTGGAGTATACATCCTCGTACCCTGCCTCCTGTAAAAACTCAATTCCATTGTCCCAGTTCCTCTGTCTCTGTCATATTAGATTAGATCACTTACAGTATGGAAACAGGCCCTTCGGCCCAACAAGTCCATACCGACCCGCCAAAGCGCAACCCACCCATTCCCCTACATTTACCCCTTTACCCAACACTACGGGCAATTTAGCATGGCCAATTCACCTGACCTGCACATCTTTGGACTGTGGGAGGAAACCGGAGCACCCGGAGGAAACCCACGCAGACTCAGGGAGAACGTGCAAATTCCACACAATCAGTCGCCTGAGGCGGGAATTGAACCCGGGTCTCTGGCGCTGTGAGGCAGCAGTGCTAACCACTGTGCCACCGTGCCGCCCATATGTTCTGATGATGCCAACTTCAACAAGGGAGCCTCCAAAATGTTGACATTTTTCCTCAACTGAGGATTTCTCAGCACTATTGATGACAGGACACTCAACTGGGTCCAACCTATCTCCAACACTTCTCCCTTCACACCTCTCTCCCCTTCCACAACAGCAATAAGGTCCCCCTTGTCCTTATCTACAATCCATATCTAGAGGAACAATAGCCATCATTTCTGCCAATGACAGCAAGATGTCATCACCAGGCACACATTCCCATCCCCTCCCTTGACCATCTTCCACAGGGACTGTTCCTCTGGGATACCCTGGTCTACTCTTCCTTCACTCCCGACACCTCCTTATGGCACCTTTCCCCTGCAAATGCCGAACGTGTGACACTGCCCACTTACCTCCCTCCTCCTCGGTATCCAGGGGCTCAAACATTCCTTCCAGGTGAAGCAGCACTTTACAGACACTCGCCACGCTCTAGTCTGCTGCATTTGCTGCTCACAATGTTGTCTTCTCTGCACTGGGGTAACAAAGTCCAGACCGGGTGACCACATCGCCGTATACCTATGTTATGCCTGCAAAAATGACCCTGAACTTCCAGTTACCTACCACTTCAACACACCACCCTGTTCCCTGGCCAATATCTCTGTCTCAAGCTTGCTGCATTGCTCCAGTGAACCTCAACATAAGCTGGAAGACCAACACTTCATTTTCTGCTTCGGGATCCTGCAGCCTTCAGGGCTCAATATTGAGTTCAATAATTTTAGGGCTTAAACTCTCCTATGTCCCAGCCCCCACCCACTCACATCAGGCCTTGTTATCAAATAGTCTGCTGTTACACACAACCCATTACCAGCCACTAACAGTCTCCCTTTCCAGCTATTCAGCCTCCTAGCCAGAGCATTATCAACCACTTTGTCTGTCGAACCTTTCTTCTCTCTCTTTGGGTTCTCTCCCTTACTATCATTTACTCCTTACCACCTCCCTATCTTCTGCATAAATACTGACATTTTCTTAGGTACCATCAGTTCTGAGGAAGGGTCTCTTCACAGATGCTGCCAGACCTGCTGAGTTTTTCCAGCAATTTCTGTTTTTTTGTGGCAATCAATCTGTTGTTCTCCACTATGTTTTCTTTTATACACACTTTACATTTTTTCATGTAGCATGGGAAATTTTATTTTAATGACATTTAATATAAAGTATATTACATTTAAGTGTCACTGTTATGCAGAGCTATTGTTACCAATTGCAAGAAAAATGGTGAAATGTTGTCAAACCTTCTCATCTTACATTCATCAGGACACAGTGACAAAAATATCAAATCCCAAGGGACATTAATTTATACTGCACAAGAAGAGGGTGTTGATGTGACATACCCTACTTTTAGTTATGTATTTAATGTTTATATGAAGTAGTGTAAATATAATTAACAGTAGCAAGCTGCATGTTACAAAATGGGGTAAGCTCCCCCACTGCTGATTTAAACCTGCGACACAGAAATGATTTAACCCATGCTGTAATCTGTTAAAATTTGGGGGACAAGGAACTATGCCCAAAAGTCACTATTTAAAGTAAAAATTAGCAACTTTTTTTAACATCTAACAGAGAATAATTAACCAACAACTATTTACAACTGATTTATCTAAACCTATCTTTTATACTCCCTCCTACAATACTGCTCCGATAAGACCCCCAATTAAGATTGACTGAAAAATTCAAATTTCAAAACCAGTCAGCTGTCAAATCTTCTCTTTGTATCTTCCTCTGTAGATTTGCTCTCCAGGTTGGTGTTGATGTTTTGTCTCTGTGCGAACATCTTCAGACAGGTACCTTTCAGAAACTTCTGACTAGCAGCCTGTGTCTGTTGGTCTTTTGGCAGTTTTCCACCAACTGTTCAATGGTTTTCCGGTTTTAGACCCCAAAGCATCGAATCATTTCGTTGGTGTTAATATTATCAAAGTACTAAATTCAAACTTAATTGGAGTTTGGGTATTTTGGGGCATAATTTAAACTGATTGGCCGCATTTGAATTTGTTTTGTCATTTCCAGTCAACCCAGTAAATCTAGTTGTTGGACCAAATGCTACATTGTTACCTTAGTCCGAACACTTAGTGCTGTGTCAGGTACTTCTGCTAGCTTTTATCTCTCTTAAAGGTACAGTACCCCTTACACCCACATAAGGGCAGCACGGTGACATGGTGGTTAGCACTGCTGCCGCACAGCGCCAAAGACCCGGGTTCAATTCCTGCCTTAAGCAACTGTCTTTGTGCCGTTTACATTCTCCCTGTGTCTGCGTGTCTGGGTTTCTTCTGGGTGCTTCAGTTTCTTCCCACAGTCCAAAAATGTGCAGGTTAGCTGACTTGGCCACGCTAAATTACCCATAATGTTAGTTGAAGGGATAAATGTAGGGGAATGGGTCTGGGTGGGTTGCTCTTCGGAGGGTCGGTGTGGACTTGTTCAGCCAAAGGGCCTGTTTCCACACCGTAAGTAATCGAATCTAATACTGCAAAAGTTACATGAACTTAAGCAAGTAGTATGTTTGTACCTAAACCTGACAGTCTGCTATCATTGATATTTTCTTTTTTTTTCATTTTTGTTTTATAATTACAGGAAATAGAACTTAATCAGGAAGGTGGCACATATGTTTGATCACACATTCAGAGTATGTCACTATATTTAACTTTATTATAATGCAAACTAACTGTAGCAAGATGGCTTTAATTTTAAATGTAAAGAACGATATAAGAATTCCTACTAACATCCTATTCAGGCTAAAATAAAAAGTTGCCATAAGTATAGCCCGTAAACTATTTTTCGTTTGTAACCCATTAGATTTATAGGTTAAATCACCAGTATCACCACGTTTGGCTTTGGATATTTTTTTAAGGTAGTTTCTGGAAGGTACAAAATAGAGTCTTGCTACATGAATGCAGGTTCCCTCCAATACCCTCCTGAATGAGTTAACCTAACTGTGCCAATAAGAGCCAAACTTGATCAAATTCTCAACCGAAACTTGCACACAAAGGTGCACTTGCTCCTTCTCCTGCTATACTTTTGTTTGGTGGGAAAAGTTGCTTCCTCAAAGTTCTGGAGTGTGAAGCAGCTGAGTAAACATCTGGCCACCTTTTCAGGTCTAGTTCCTTCCCAACAGCCTAGGAAGAGCGAGCACTTCTGAAGGCTGCGACATTACACTGCAGCTGTGATTGGATATGTGACGCATGTTGAAATGGGATAGCCCTTGTTGGCAAGTGCCCAGCTTCATTTCTTTTTGGCCTGATTCATTTAGAGGCAACACAGACAGCTGGCTCAACACAGATACATTGTGACTGATGTCAGGAAATCAGGTATAGGCCTGCTCTGATCCAGCTGTCTATTCCCCATCTGACTCCCATTATCCTCCAGCCCCAAAGTGGGATTTACCAGATCAGCATTTACAGTGGTAAAGTTATTTAAAGACCATCAAGGACACCTCAACGCCAGAAAAAAAGATTTTCTCAGAAGTTAGAATTAAGTTACATAACTCAGAAAATAAGACAACGATGTCTCCTGCCAACCCTCTCAGAAATTAGCACGCAAGCTAAAAAGACAAACTAGGAACTGACCTCGATATTGTGGATGTGTATATGTCTAATGTCACCGAAACCTGATTGTCCGCATGATCTTGATAGATTGTTAATGATAAGGTCCCAATATTGGAAAAAAATATGAACAGGCTGCTACCATGTTCCAATTGTCAAGTCTTGTACTGATGGAGAATTGGCAGCAGGGATAGGGCTGTGAACCTAGGAGTGCCTCATCAAGAATCTGCACACAAATGACAAATGCATGAAGCTCATTGGACATGTTGTGGCGGAGATGTCTCTTGGTAACAGCATCTGTGACTGAGCAATCCTTTTATCACACCTAATGGGGAAATGGCATGAAAGTTTTCCTTAAAAACACATTGTCCCACTTTATCCTGCTGGGGAAGCACACCCTGTGGGATCATTGGGCCGATCCTGATGAAGGCCTTATGCCCAGAACATTGATTCTCCTGCTCCTCCGATGATGCCTCACCTCTTCCAGCACCACACTCTCAACCTTGTGGGATCATTACCTTCTTGGTCAAAGATAAAAACCCTAACTTTTGCAACTTGAAAAGTTAGAATGGTCAGGAATAAATCTCAAAGGGGACTGTAATGCTGGGTCCTACTATAACCATAATTACTGTAAAGGTGTAATATAAGGAGTCATAGTCCAGAAAGGATCATAGACATCTCTCTCCATTCCAGACAAACAACACATTATGTACAGCTTGAGGATAACCACATCAGCATGAGATAAGTCAAGGATGTAGGCCTACACGATCTAACAATGTTGGTATAGAAATTACACTCATTGTTAGCTTTATTCTGCATCACATTCTCATCATCTAGCCAATTGCACTAATTGACCCATGTTGAAGGGGAAATTTCAAACTAACTGCAAATTGGTTGAATTTAGTTGCACATACCTAATTGTATAATTCCAAATCAACTTCCTAAAATTCAGGCTGTAGTGATTGTAACAAAGTCAGCCAGGTGGACCTCCTACAATATGCAGTCCCTGATTGGGGCTATTAACCTGATTAAATCAGGGAGCCCTGGCTGACAGGTATAAACAGTAGCGTCAGAGGTTCTTAAAAACAGATGGTATACAAAAAGCTCAGCGGCTTTGGCAGCATCTGTGAGGAGAAATCAGCGTTCATGTCTTGGATCTGGTGACCCTTCCTCCGAACTGATAGTAGCTAGGAAAATGTCAGGATTTATATCGAAGATAGGGTAGGGGGAGGGAGTAGGGAGTAAACAATCGGTAGGGGTAGAGCCCAAAGACAGAGAAGAACAGATGAAGAGACAAAGGAATTGATAAAATCTTGCTAAGAGGGTAAATAGCTGTTAATGGAGACTATTAGTGGCTAACAATAGGTAGTGTGTAATGGTAGACAATGTGATAACAAGGCTTGATGTGTTGGATAGGGGGATATGATATGAGAGAGTTCAGGCCCTAAAATTATTGAACGTGATATTGAGTCTGGAGGGCTGCAGGGTCCCCAAGTGGAAAATAAAATGTTGTTCTTCCAGCTCGCGTTGAGCTTCACTGGAGCACAGCAGCAAGCCTGAGACAGAGATGTTGGCCAGGGAACAGGGTAGTGTGTTAAATTGGGTGAAAGTGAGTACTGCAGATGTTGAAGATTAGAGTCAAGAGTGTGGAGCTGGAAAAGCACAGCAGGTTAGGCAGCATCCAAGGAGCAGGAAAATCGATGTTTCGAGCAAAAGCCCTTCATTAGGAATGGAAGTGAGAGGATTCAAAGGATAAATTGTTGAGGGTGAGGACCAGTTTGGCCAATTGAATAAGAGTGTCAGTGGAAGGGTACTGGTGAAGACGCCGAGAGAGGAAGAAACAGAAGGCTTGGAGGCCTTGGTCATGGCTGATGGAGGAGCATAGAGAATGGATATCCATGGTGAAGATGAGGAGTTGGGGGCCAGGGAAATAGAAGTCTTGGAGGAGGTGTAGGGCGTAGGTGGTGTCCCAAATGTATGTAGGGATTTTCTGGACACAGGGGGTAGGACAATATCGAGTTATATGGGAATGAATCCTATGGGGCAGGAGCAGGCTGAGGTGATAGGTCAGTTAGGGTATTCAGGTTTGTGGATCTAAGGTAGGAGGTAAAACTGGGTGGTGCAGGTTCTATATGGTTGAAAGCTGTGGGTAGGAGATCCCCTGAGGTGATGAGGTTGTGTACGGTCTGAGAGATAATGGTTTGGTGATGGGAGGTGACGTCGTGGCCGAGGGGGAGGGAGGAGGAGGTGTCTTTAAAACTACCATTGCACCCCACTTGTCTGCTGGTTTGATAGTGAGGTTGGGGGTTGGAGCAGAGGGAGTAGAGGGCTGCGTGTTGTGAGGGTGAGAGTTTGAGTGGGTGAGGGGGTAGGCAGGTTGAGGCGGTTAATGTCTCAGTGAGGGGGAGGTCTGAGGGGGATGGTGAAAACTCGGCAGGGCTGGGAGCTAGGACCTGGTATAGGGCTAGAGCTAGGAGTGAGAGCGGAGCCTGTAACTGGAGTGGGCGTGGTAGTAGGGGGAACCGGGGGTGACAACATTTGCAGAAGTCATGCTCACCCCAGGATTCTGGGGATTGGAGGTGGTGTCTGTGGGATCCACCGGGGATGGGGGGGAGGGAGGCGTGTCATCGGTGTTCAGGTGAGTGGCGTCAGCGGGGACGGAAGTGGTTGTGATGACAACAGCTGCAGGGACAGAACACATGGTGAAGGTGATGTTGTTGGGGGTAGAAGTCAAAGTTAAAGTGGCAGGCAACTGCAAGGTCAGAGTCATTTTTGCTGGCAGAATGTAGACATACTGCGATATGGTCACCCAGTCTATGCTTTGTTTCCCCAGTGTAGAGCAGACCACATTGTAAACAGCAAATGCAGTAGACAAAATTGTGGGAAATACATGTAAAGTGCTGCTTCATTTGGAAGGTATGATTGGGCACTTGGATACTGAGGAGGGTGGAGGTAAATGGGCAAGTGTTACACCTTCAGCAGTTGCAGGGAAAGGTGTCGTGGGCTGTGGCGGGTTTGTTGGGAGTGAAGAAGTGTGGACTGAAGCATCCCGGAGGGAACAGTACCCGCAGAAGGCAGAAATGGTGCCAGATGATCTTCTGGATGTGATGCTGGTGGGATTGTAGGTAAGGACAAAGGAGGAGAGGGGAATATGTGTCTGGTGGTGCTGTCTAGCTGGAGGTGGCAGAAATGGTGCCTGATGATTTTCTGGATGTGGATTCTGGTGAGTTTGTAGGTAAGGACAAGGCGAACCCTATCACTGTTGCAGGAGAGAAGGGGGGGTGGGGGGGGGGGGGTGAGGGCAGAAGTGCAGGAGATGGGTCCAACCCAGTTGAGGGCCCTGTTAACAATGGTGTTGGGGGGAGTCTTCAGTTGTGGAAGAAGGTGAACATTTCAAAGGTTCCCTTGTTGAAGTTATCCTCATCTGAACATAAGCGACAGGGATGGAGGAACTGTGAGAATGGAATGGAGTCTTTACATGAAGCAGTATGCAAGGATGTGTAGTCCAGGTAAAGTGATTCAGTGGATCAGACGTTCTGTTCACTCTGAGATTTGGAACTAAGAGAGCTAGATCAGTGTCAAGGATAATTTGCATGTAAATAAAGGTTGACTTGGTGATGAGATACCAGCTTCTGTGGAATTGTTTCATAGACAAAACTGGGCCAATGGTAAAACAAGATCCTCAAACAGTAAATAATATCAAATTTTATTTTAGAAAACAAAAAGATACCCTTATCTAAATACTCAGTATACTTTTACAGCTTCAAGTGGGTGATCAATCCAGATAGAACTGTAAATCTGCCTCACATTCCCTTACTAACAATAATTTCCTCAAAGCCCTATCCCGCACTCAATACCACTTACAACAATATGCTCATTCTCTCATGACTGACAATGTAGACGGTTCTAGAAAATGTTTTACCATTCAATTAGCATTGCTTTGTCACAAATCTGCTGTCTTTAGCCAACTGGTCAATTGTTGTTTTGAGTTAATTTAATTGGATTCAATCATTTACACATAATGCCCCATTGAACAGTACAATCAGTTTGTTCGTGATGTCTCCCCATTTGTTCATGATGTCTCCATTCTCTGAATTTATACAAATAGTTATTCATTGTTTTGCACATCCTCCAACATTCAAGGATAAGATAGGGATTTGTGCTCAGCAGTACATGATAGTTCCCTTTTACACAGCCAACGCTGAAAGTAGCCCTGCAGGGCAGGAAAAATTGGTTTGCAGCAAACTAATACTTTCAGCTTCAAACATTAAAGTACTACCCAGCTTAATAATTGCCTGATTAACTTACTTTTCCTGTAATTATATCACTGAGGCGCACTACTTATTCAATCATTTGTTTCTGTGCGGTTACTAATTATACAGTATTTTGATTAGATGAGTGTGGTTCTCTAGGTTATACAGTTTAAGTTACAAAATGGCTTCTTTGGCCCAATGTTAACCCAAAAGTATTTTGTTGACCTTGTTAGCTTATAACAATGATTATAAGGTGCAAGTTTTCTAAAAATGTTCACATTAAACTAAAATCTACCCAAGTCTACTGGTAGGGCTGCTGGAAAGGACAATTCCTATTTTTTGTGAACTATCAAAACTC